>NC_050103.1:7500000-10000000 GCF_902167145.1 Zea mays
CTGGGGTCGGGCGGAGCGGAGTTCGCCGTCTTCCGGGTCTTAGCCCGAGTCCGAGCCCTGGGGTCGGGCGGAGCGGAGTTCGCCGTCTTCCGGGTCTTAGCCCGAGTCCGAGCCCTGGGGTCGGGCGGAGCGGAGTTCGCCGTCTTCCGGGTCTTAGCCCGAGTCCGAGCCCTGGGGTCGGGCGGGGCGGAGTTCGCCGTGGCGCCTTTGGCAAGGCCTGACTGCCTGTCAGACTCACTCTGTCGAGTGGCAATGCAGTCGGAGTGGCGCAGGCGGCGCTGTCCTTTTGTCAGACTGGCCAGTGGAGCGGTGGAGTGACGGCGGTCACTTCGGCTCTGCCGGGGGCGCGTGTCAGGATAAAGGTGTCAGGCCACCTTTGCGTTAAATGCCCCTGCAATTTGGTCAGTCGGTGCGGCGATTTAGTCAAGGTCGCTTCTGAGCGAAGCCAAGGCCTCGGGCGAGCCGGTGATGTGTCCGCCATAAAAAGGGGGCCTCGGGCGAGACGGAAGTCTCTCGAGGTCGGCTGCCCTTGGCCGAGGCTAGGCTCGGGTGAAGCGTGATCGAGTCACTCGTGTGGACTGATCCCTGACTTAATCGTACCCATCAGGCCTTTGGAGCTTTATGCTGATGGGGGTTACTAGCTGAGAATTAGGCGTCTTGAGGGTACCCCTAATTATGGTCCCCGACAGGATGTAAATGTTATTACATTTTCTGCCGATTGTACTATTATCGGCGACGATGAACCTGTTGTTGCCCAGTTTGATTTGGGTCCTAAAGAAGCCGCCTTTACTAAACCAAAGGAATCGGTAAATCATTTAAAGTCGCTCTTCGTGCGCGGTCACATTGATGGAATACCGATTGCTAAGATGTTGGTAGATGGAGGGGCGGCTGTAAATCTAATGCCTTATTCATTATACAGAAAATTAGGAAAACAAGATGACGAACTTGTCAAGACCAACATGACCCTCAGCGGTGTTGGCGATAGTTTGATTAAAGCCAGGGGAGTCACGTCCGTTGAATTAACCATCGGGACTAAGACCCTTGCTGCTGCATTCTTCGTCGCTGATGTAGAAGGAAATTACAGTTTAATTCTAGTCAGAGATTGGATTCATGCCAATCAATGTATACCTTCTACATTACATCAAATGTTAATATAATGGGTAGGCGATGATGTAGAACAAGTACATGCTGATGTATCGGCCTGCATCGCTGTGGCCGATGCCCCTGTACTCTGGACTTATGAGACTGCTACATGTCTCACAGGAGTAGATTTTTCTTATTATCAGTTCATAAGTATAGATAAGAAAGGTTTCATTCCGGTAATGCTAGAGCCGATGGAGAATCGGCTAAATCCTAAATAAAGTTTAAATGATGAATACACACAAAGTTCATGAGTCTTTGATCATGGACAGTTCGGCTCTCAAAGCCGGATGCTCTGGTCTGTCACAAAACAGTTCGGGCTTTAAGACCGAACATCTACCGCAGCAAAAAGACAGTATTACGGATGATCCGGTCCCCGAGACCGGAAAGTCCGCCATCACACAAAGATCATCTGATTCTTCTGTGGGGAACATGATAGAGGAGTTCAGAGATCTTGATAAACTAGGACAGGGGTTTACATCGGCCGATCCTTTGGAGGAGATTGACATAGGAGATGGTAAAACTCTAAGGCCGACTTTTGTAAACAAGACCCTGGAGACCGATTCTAGAAATGAGATGATCGGTCTATTGAAGGAATATTCAGATTGTTTTGCTTGGGATTACACTGAAATGCCTGGACTAAGCCGAGAGATTGTCGAACATCGGCTGCCTATTAAGTCTGGTTTCAGACCTTTCAAGCAAAAAGCGAGAACATTTCGTCCAGATCTTCTCCCACGAATCAAGGACGAAATCCACCGGCTGCTAGAAGCTAATTTTATTAGACCTTGCAGATACGCCGAATGGGTCTCCAATATTGTGCCGGTAGAGAAGAAGGAGTCAGGTAAGCTTAGGGTATGCATTGATTTTCGCAATCTAAATAGAGCAACTCCTAAAGATGAATATCCCATGCCCATAGCCGACACATTAATCAATAATGCATCAGGAAATAGAATTATTAGCTTTCTTGATGGTAATGCCGGATATAACCAGATTTTCATGGCCGAAGAGGATGCGTCTAAAACGGCCTTTATATGTCCAGGCTTCATTGGTTTATTTGAATGGGTTGTCATGACATTCGGTCTTAAAATGCTGGTGCTACTTATCAGAGGGCTATGAATCTGATCTTCCATGAGTTGTTAGGAAACACTGTGGAAGTCTACATTGATGATATTGTAGTCAAATCGGCTGAGTTTAGTCCTCATATGGCTGACTTGCGCAAAGCCTTTGATAAAATGTGTCGGTATGGTTTGAAAATGAACCCACGTAAATGTGCTTTTGGAGTGTCGGCTGGTAAGTTTTTAGGATTTGTCATCCATGAACATGGTATAGAAATAGACCCTGACCGAATCAAGTCTATTCGGAATGTGGGACCTCCGACTTGTAAGGTCGAAGTGCAGAAGTTTCTCGGCAAGGTGAATTATTTACGAAGGTTTATTTCTAACCTAGCCGGGAAGATTGATGCCTTCACCCCTATCCTTCGGCTTAAGAATGATGCCGAATTCACTTGGGAGGCAGAGCAGCAGGAAGCATTTGATCTCATTAAAAAATACTTGTCTTCGGCTCCCGTGTTAAAAGCACCACAAGTAGGAGCACCATTCAGATTATACATTGCAGCTAAAGACAAGGTTATTGGGGCTGTTCTGACACAAGAAACTGAGGGGAAGGAGCATGTGGTGACATATCTAAGCCGAAGGTTGGTGGATGCTGAAACAAGGTACACTTTTATTAAGAAGTTATGCTTATGCTTGTTTTATGCATGCACCAAATGTAGATGTTATTTACTGTCTAGCCATTGCACTGTTTCTGGTCAAGCCGATGTGATCAAATACATGTTGCATAACCCAATTATGAGTGGTAGGATTGGTAAGTGGGCTTATGCACTCATAGAATATGACTTGGCCTATGAACCATTGAAATCTATGAAAGGCCAAGTCGTAGCGGATTTCATTGTAGAACATCGGGTTAATGATATTCATGAACTAGACATGTCATACCTCACTATTACTCCTTGGACTTTATATTTTGATGGATCGGTTTGCAATGAAGGGCAAGGAATTGACATTGTGTTTGTTTCACCAAGTAATGTTTCCTTTGACTTCTCTAGCCGATTGAAAACTTATTGCACTAATAATCAAGCTGAATATGAGGCCCTCCTATTCGGCTTAGAATTTTTAAATGGTATGGGAGTAAAACATGTGAAGGTATTTGGTGATTCTCAGCTGGTTGTCCAACAAGTGTCAGAAGAATATCAATGTTTTGATGGTACTCTAAATAGTTACCTTGAGAAATGTTGGAACATAATCCATTCTTTTGACGAATTCAGTATTCGGCATATTTCTAGAGTTGAGAATCATAGAGCTAATGATTTGGCATAAGATGCATCAGGTTATCGGATAAAGAGAGGGAAATTTCACAAAACTGAAAATCTGATAACCAGTGCAGAGCCAAATTCCCAGGTCGCGGACCGTCCGCGTGATGACGCCGGACCGTCCGAGGTTACCAGAAATGTTCTCTTAATCGATTCGGCTGACAATGAAGCTGATGCAAGTGATTGGAGGACACCTATACTTAATTATTTACAAAATCCCAATATCAGGACAGATAAGAACATTCGGCGAACAGCTTTCAAGTATGTTTTGATGAGTGATGAACTTTACCGCCGAACGGTTAATGATGTCCTGCTTAAGTGCTTGGGCCCAGATGATGCTATATTAGCCATGGCCGAAGTACATGAAGGAATTTGTGGTACCCATCAATCAGCTCCAAAGATGAAGTGGTTGTTGCGAAGATCTGGTTTTTATTGGCCTAGTATGATAGCTGATTGTTTAAAGTACTACAAGGGTTGCCAAGTGTGTCAAAAATTCGGCGACCTACAGTTGGTCCCTGCAGCCGAATTACATCCTATCATCAAGCCTTGGCCGTTCAGAGGATGGGGATTAGACTTTATTGGAGAAATTCATCCTTCATCATCAAAGGGGCATCGGTTTGTGTTAGTTGCCACTGACTATTTCACCAAATGGACTGAAGCCGTTGCTCTAAAGAACATGACGCACAAGGAGGTAATTGAGTTCATAACTGAGCATATTATTCATAGATTCGACATTCCCCAGACCTTGACTACAGATCAAGGTACTTCTTTTATGTCAAAGGAGGTACGTGAATTTGCTGAATTATACAGAATTAAGCTGCTTAATTCGTCTCCATATTTTGCTCAGGCCAATGGACAGGCCGAGTCTAGTAATAGGACGTTGATTAATTTGATAAAGAAGAAGGTATCTGATAATCCTAAACATTGGCATAAGATTTTATCTGAAGCTTTATGGGCTCATAGAATATCTAAACATAGTGCTACTAAAGTATCTCCTTTTGAGCTTGTCTATGGGCAGGAAGCAGTGTTACCTGTGGAAATAAGTTTGAATGCTGTCAGGTTTGCCAGACAAAATGATCTAACTGCTACTGATTATTATAATTCAATGATGGATAATATTGATGAGGTGACCGACAAGAGGATAGCTTTGGGAGCAATAGAAAAGGACAAGATCATGGTAGCCAGGGCCTACAACAAGAAGGTCAAAGCAAAATCATTTCAAGTAGGAGACTTGGTGTGGAAGACCATTCTGCCTCTAAGGAATAAAGACCGAAAGTTCGGGAAATGGTCGCCAAGCTGGGAGGGTCCTGATAAAGTGAAACAGGTGATGTCTGGTAACACTTATTTACTACAAACATTACAAGGCAAGGATTTACCTAAGGCTTTGAATGGGCGTTTCCTCAAACAGTTCCATCCTAGTATGTGGCAAGATGCCTAAGAGAACCGATGTGATCACATCGAGTTAGTTGCTTTTGGTTCGCCCAGCTCCACCAAAAGGCAGGGGGGCATATGTTCGAACCAGAAATGAGCAAGCGGACGGTCCGGCCCTGAGGCCGGACGGTCCGCGGTCCGGACGGTTCGCGCCTATGGGCCGGACGGTCCGCGCGTGCGCAGAACAGATTAGGGTTCCGAGTTTTGTGCTACGGTTGTTAGCTATATTCGCGGAATTAGCTCGGAATCAGTTGTGTAAAGGGTCCAGCCCCCCTCCTCTATAAATAGAGAGGTCTACGGCCGATTTGTAATCATCAACAATCGAATCAATACAACTTCTATTTCGCATTTTATCCTAGGAGTAGTTCTAGTCTAGTTTAGGTTTAGCTATCCAATCCCCAAATTCTTCGTCTCTCTTCGGCTCTACGTCGATTAGAGGAGTCTAGGTTGGCCAGCCCGAGCCTAGACACAACCTAGGATCTCTACTCCCCGACGGGGTCCCTCCCGGGAGCGAGATCCAGGCGCCGTCGGCGATCTTCCGCCGTCCCTACGTACGCGCGGACCGTCCGGCCCCAGGGCGCGGACCGTCCGGCCGTCAGGCAGGAGTCCTAGCCGCACACCAGGCTGCGGACCGTCCGGCCCCAGGCCGCGGACAGTCCGCCCCTGCGCAGAGAGTACCACCGCGCCTCGCACCAGGCCGCAGACCGTCCGGCCCCGCGCGCGGACCGTCCGCCCCTGTGCAGAGGGCACCGCCACAGTTCTTGTTGAGTGTTTGACGCTCCGAAAAGGCGTCAACACCAAGTGTAGCACTCGGCAAACAGAACTCGGTGAACAATTTAACAGCAATGGCCTGTTTGTCGAGTACTTTATGTCGGGCGCTCGGTATAGTCAACGGCTGTCGGCTACCGAAGGCTGCTGACGACGCTTTACCGAGTGACTAGTGTTGCTAAGCGTTGGACACTCGGCAAAACGGCTTTTGTCGAGAGTCTATGTATGCCGAGTGTTTTGCACTCTGTAAAGAGGGAGGTTGTCGAGAGTCGAGAGTAGCACTCGACAAATAATTTTTTACCGAGTGCATGAGATTTAGCTCTCGACAAACTTCTGAGCACTCAACAAAGAACACGTTTTGGGTAGTGATGGTGACTTGTCACACGTAAATAATATGTACCCATTTATGATACTCCTTCGGTTCCTAATTTAAAATCCGTTTGACTTTGTTATCTTAAGTTTAACCGACTTGTCATATTAAACAAATTTATAATAATTATTAATTTTTACTATGACATTGTTTAGCATATGATATACTTTAAGTATAGCTTTAAAATTTTCATTTTTTCGCAAAAAAATGAATAAGACGAGTTTATCAAATTAAGGGTATAAAAGTAAAATGAATTATAAATTGAGGCGGGGAAGTAATATCTATACATACAAACTATTGCTCTAAGAACAACTCTAAGAGGATCTCTATATTCTTTCTAATCTATATAAATAGAGTTTTTTTTATTAAAACAATACCCCAACAACTTATCTAAATGACTATCAAATATAACCATATTCTATTCCGGGTTTCTCGCTAGCTAAATGTAGAAAACGTGAATGACTATCTAGAGTGAAAACAAGATATAGAAAGACGGTTTAGAGATTATTCAAAAGATATAGAGAGTGGTTTTTATGCAAACAACTCTCCAAATAATAATACTACCTACGTTCATAAATATATGATATCGTTGACTTTTTTCTTCAAAACTTTGATTACGCGTTGTTGGTCATTTATTTTTGATTTCTATATGACAATAAAAATAAGGCAACACAAGTTAAAAGAAAGCATCCTTTTCCCCTTTGATTATTCCAAGGGTAATAAAAAGAGAAGGTAAGTAACGAAGACAAAGGTGTAATAAATTGTGTAGGTAATGAATAATCGAAGAGTAGAACATGTCGATAAGGAGCTTATTCACTTGGATGGCGTGAAAAGAAATGCTACCAACACAACTGTTAGAGAGCTTTCCAAGAACAACTCAAATCATTCAACAGTGCATGACGGTTGTTTATACGCGATGATGCATCAAATTAACAGGTACAAATAAAGAAAACAATTACTATTGATAGTGATTTAACTTTCGGAATCTCCAATAGAGACGGCTGCTGCATAGTACTAATATGGATGAAATAATAATGTTGCAGCAGGAAATTACATATCCGCATGTTTGGTTTCTGTATTTGGAGAGTGAGGCAAACTTGGCCCGTACGCGCAGAGCCTGCATGCGCAGCGCAGCTACCCTGGTGGGTATGGCAGCAGCCTGTTCAAGGCCACCTTTTGCATAAGCTAACAGGGACGGATCTAGCGGTGGGACGGGCGGGGCTCGAGCCCCCTACCGCTTCGGATTTCATGTAGTTTTACTATAGTCTTCCCTAATCTAAAATGTATACAATATAATGTAGAATGTGTTTTTATACCACAACAATTAAGTTCAGTCTCTCCTAAACTTTTTCCTGGCTCCGTTCATGTGAATATCAGCAACCCAGTCAACCAAACAAGAGAAAAAGTGAAAAATCCTGTATCCCATGACATAGAGCGAACAAATGCAGAAAACCAATCACATGGATACATATGTGCAGCCGATATTGTAGAGAACTTACACCAGGGAACAGTCTTCCAGCGCTGGTTGTCTCCCTCACACCACTCCCACAGCACAAGTGACGTCCCGTCGCGCACACCACCGTGGTCCTTGTCCCAGGCCATGTAAGGCGTCAAAATTCAGGTAGGGTCAGACGAACCTAACAGTATCCCGGCCATCGAAGATAACACGGCCGGGTAAGGATCGAGCAAATCTCACGAGCGTTTCATTGTGCAGTTAATAATGAGATAGAGAGGGCAGCACAACCGTACTACCATGACTAATGCCGGATTATTTTAGGACAAATGACACAGTGTGCGTGCAGCTTATTGACATGAAAATATGGGCACCGATAGGAGCAGCATGTGGTATGCAAATGGATGCGGATGTCAAACACCAAGGACGACAGATGCGGAACTAAACCATGCATCGACAAGGTAAGTTACCAAGGCACAATGATGTGACTGTGCAATTATTAATATTTGACCTTTCCAAGAAATAAGGCTGTACAATCTTTGACGAAGTACATGTGGCAATGGTTAACCAAACACTATTTGAAATTAGGAGAAAAAACCAATCATGTGAGCCCCTGCTGCGTGTTTATAATACTTGAGACAATAATACTACTCGCAATCGAGAGATAGGCATGGGCTAATTATGCCCCCCACTAAGTTCAGCTAGCTGTGTATTAATTCAAGCTTTGTTGTTCATGTCCGATACCATTTGAGGATTAAAGGAAAGATGTTGTAGTGTACTAATAGATTAGCACCATATTAGAAGTTCAAGAGACAATCAATCAACTTAAATAGGTACGTGGACTATTGGTGCGTCCATTGAAAAGTTGAGAAAGGACGAAGGACTTGCCACACAAGTAGTTCCGAAAGTTAGATTATATACATATACTGTATTTATATATTACACCTGGGTGCATTCAATATAGAGAATGCACCTAGGCCGAACCTACGCGCCAGGTCCGAGCCAACCGCCCCACCCAGGCCGTTTTCGTCCCTCGTGCACGCTCTCGACAGAACCTTTTCACTTCCCCGCCCCCGCCCCTCTTTCTCCGTGAACGGCTCCTCCGCGAATGGCTCAACCTCTTCACATAAGTTGCAATCACACCAGACCAGCAGTTGCAATTACACCAGACAACAGTTGCAATCATTGTTTTGTTTAACAGATTTTTGGACATAGTTATATAGAAGTTGCAATCACACCAGACCAGCAGTTGCAATTACACCAGACAGCAGTTGCAATTATTGTTTTGTTTAACAGATTTATGGACATAGTTATATAGAAGTTGCAATCACACCAGACCAGCAGTTGCAATCATTGTTTGTTTAACAGATTTTTGGACATAGTTATATAGAAGTTGCAATCACACCAGACCAGCAGTTACAATTACACCAGACAGCAGTTGCAATCATTGTTTGTTTAACAGATTTTTGGACATAGTTATATAGAAGTTACAATCACACCAGACCAGCAGTTGCAATCACACCAGACCAGCAGTTGCAATCATATTTTTTAACAAAAATTTCAAGAGTTATTCAGTATTTGCAATCACATCAGAACAACTCAGCAGTTGCATCCACACTACACTAGCAATTGCAATTACAACACACCATCGGTTGCAATCATTTTGTTTACATTTTTTTAACAGATATTTGGGTAGAATTATACAACAGTTGCAATCACACCTAATGCGGGCTTGCAATCACACCTAATGCGGGGGACAGGGAGGCACGCTGACAGAGAGGCGCGTGGCGGCGCGGGGACAGGGAGGCGCGCAGCGGCGCGGGGACAGGGAGGCGCTCGGCGGCGGTGGGGGAGAGGGCGGCGCGGGGACAGAGAGGTGCGCGGCAGCGGCGGGGGGCAGGGAGGCGCGCGTACAGGAGGGCCTAGGGCATGCTCGGGGTGTTATTGCATCTGGGTGCATTCAATATAGAGAATGCACCCAGGTGCATTTTAGTGCCGCCGTGTATATATATATATATATATATATATATATATATATATATATATATATATATATATATATATATATATATATATATATATATATATATATATAGGGAAGAGGTAATGGAAGCTCTGGGCTTCCGTTAGTGGGGAAAGCCCCAGCCAGGACACCAACCAGGTCGCGGTCGGCCCACTGTACGTGAGCTTGCGTCAGCCATGCATATGATAGCCACGGATCCCGGCTGCGACGCGACAGGTGATATACGCGCGCGTAAATATATGTAGAAATGTGCATAACTCATGCATAGAAGGAATCTTTTATGCCACGAATCACGGGAATGAATATTACGATGTGCACATCGTTTACGACTGCATAACTCTGTGTAACATGATAGCGTAAACCATGCAACATTTAAATCTCCACCGGTTTGAGATAAAGGAAAGACGTGCTCCACGTTCGCGTAAATAAAGGCACAGTTACGGGAGGAGACAAATTCTAATTTACAGCCACTCGTCCACGTTCGTATCTGTGATATTGGCGGCGGTTAACGACGACGGAAGGGAGAACACCGGGCGGCGATTAGCGACGAGAAAATGTCCAGCACTGGCGCTGGCGATGACATGCCACCTGTAGCGTCTGTGCATAGATCAACAGGTACGTCTATTTCAATGGACATGCATCCTGTAGCGTCTGCGATCACCGGTTATACAGAGGGTGTGTCTATTACTCCCCCGGTGGCATTGAGGGCACCTGGACAAATTGATGAACACACAAAAATGGCAGACGTGGTCGGAGCAGATAAGCACATCCCCATGAGACATATTGGGCCGCATGAACAGGACACACCTCATATTCTTCAAAGCCATGTAAGTTCTCCCAATTATGATACTACTATTTTTTTACATACTTTTTTGTAATGTTGTACCTATATTACGTTTGATTTAGTCGCTATTGAATCGTAAATGTTAAATTTCTATGCGCAGCCGGACAATATTGATATAAGATTGATACCTAAAGTCGGTATGATATTTAGTAACGTGGACGAGGCGTATAATTTTTATAGTCAATATGCATACGAGGTTGGATTTCCATTGAAGAAATATAGGGAGCGGAAGAATTGTAAATGGTTGAATTGTTCAATGGAAGGAAAGAATGCTGAAAGGGTAGCTGGAAATCCAAGGATACGTAACACATGTTCAAAACGAACACAGTGCAAAGCTGGGATGAAACTTAAAAAAATCTACGATGATGCTAAAGAGAATGTTATTTCAGTCCGAATTGATCTGGTAAACTATGAGCATAATCATGAATTCTTTAAGAAAGATACAGAAAAAGGGCAACTGCAATGCAACAAATCGCATGATCGTGAATATATGTAGTTCCTTAGTGCGATGCAAGAAAGCAGGATTCAACAACATTGCATTATGGATTTTGTTTCAGAGATGCATGGTGGTCTAGAAAACGTTCCAATAACCGTGTAGGACATGAGTAACCTGTAAGTGTATTATGCATTGACAATAATGGTATTATATATTACCGAAACAAGCGTAATGTGTTAAATTAGATAAAGTGCATAATCATTACATTTTTTGACAGGAAAAAAACATGGCAAAGGGAAAGAAATGCAAATGATGTGTCGAAGCTATTATCTTTTTTTTCATTATGCAAGAAAGATAATCCACAATTTTTTTCGGACTTTCATCTGGACAAAGAAGGGAAGATTTTAAGCATATTTTGGTCCCATGCTAGCCAGCAAGCCGAGTACATTGATTTTGGTGATGCAGTTACCTTTGATACTACACATAAGACTAATATGTATGATAAGCCATTAGGCATGTTCGTTGGCTCGAACCACCACCTACAATGCACAATATTTGGGTTTGCTTTACTAGAAGACGAGATAGTTGATACATTCGAGTAGGTCTTCAATACGTTCAAAACATGCATGGGATGTGACAGACCACGAGTGATGTTGACAGGTATGTTGTAATAAATGGCTCGTATATATCATAACACGTACTATATGATATCATATTGGCTTGCATAATGTTATGTAAATTTATCTATTTCAGATCAAGACCTTGCTATGCCAATCGCACTAGGCAGAGTATTCCCAAACACAATACATCGATTGTGTTTGTGGCATGTTCAAAACAGGTATTGCCTAGGGTTCGGCCGCCGCGGTGGATCAAATGTGGCTCGATCTTCTGCGGTGGAGAAGAACGAGGGGGCGGCGCCACCGTGTCCGCAATTCCGAGTCCCTTCCCCGGTGAAGAAGAACAAGGCGACGGCGTCTCCCTCTATGCAGTGGTGAAGGTGAATGCGACAGCGGTTGGACGACGGGGGGAGAATCTCTAGGGGTTCGGCAACCGCGGTGGAGAAGAAGCAGATGGCGGCGATTAAGCTAGGGTTCGACAGCCGCGGTGGAGAAGAAGCAGACGGCGGCGATTAAGCTAGGGTTCGGTCGCCGTGAGCGTTACGGGTGAGGAGAGCTGAAAAAACTGCGTGCTCGGTTCCTAGATTCGTGGGCCCGATACACATACTGCTGGCGAAATCAACGCGAAGGCCCATGGACCGACACGTGGATTACTGTTTCGTAAACGGAAACATAAGACATCGTAATATCAATATTTATGTGGGGACTAGTACGACTGCCCAGATTGCGGGAACACAATATTCTCGTGGGCCCAGATGCCCGAAACATGCGCATACCAAAAATTGTGTAAACCGTAACACGAATGAGCATAACACGTAGTAATAATTGACGTAAGCAGCTAGTGGTACAGTGAGCCAAAAAGTCTACGCACCTGGTCGGTTGCTGGTCGGGGCTTCCAATATATATATATATATATATATATATATATATATATATATATACACTAGGTATATGCCCGTGCGTTGCTACGGAATCAATATGATAAAATACGTTGATTTGTAAAAACCCTAATTGTTATTCTATACTTTTGTAAAGTATATGTTTAGATACCTTAAAAGATATATAAGATTGCACACATACTTTTTCATTGCAAAAAAATAAACAATGATATAATAAATATTAATCAACATTTACAGGGGAGACGACACAAGACATGAAGGTGTTGCATTAAAGGAGTACAAACAAATAAAACAAGACGGTAAATAATCAATCATCGCTCGTTGGTGACATGCAAACCATATACATCAAAGATAAACAGGGCTCATGCCTACCTAAGTACATCAATTTTGAATTATGTTGAAGTTATTTACACTCTCTAAATGGTATTTGAAAAACAAAAAATGCTGAAACGAATCGCTGCTACAAAAGCATTGTTGGGGACTCTCAAAACTTCGGTGGAGTCATCAGGCTCATGGTCAGACATTGTTGTATGCTCATCTCTCTGGATGACATGACTCTCTCACCAAATGGTCGAAAACATCGGCGAGCTCATCGAGCCTCTCCTCCAGAAGCTTTGCGTAGAGCTCGAGGATTGACTCAAATGCATCGGCCCTTTGTTGAACTATGTTCAAATGATCCCACTTTGCAGGTGCGTTCTCTGTATGCACCAATTTTAGTGTGCTAATGGGCGATGATTCCTTTGTTATAATTGTGTCACACAACTCTGGTTTTGTTGCTTGATAATAGTGTGGCTTCACATCCTTCCTTTGTGAAGGACACAACTGTGAGGGAATCACTGCATCGGCATGCATGAAACAAATTAGTAGAGAGAGATTAAAGGCCAGTAAGGGTAGAAAAATATATTAGGTGAAACCATTTGAGGACAAGCCAATTATGTAAGCAGAAATTTGTTGTTATTGTTTAGATAAAGTATCATTGCATTTTCGTTATGTTATTATAGTTTGTAGTACTAATTTGATAGTATTTACATATTGGCACAAAGAAGGTTTGTTGTTATTTCAGACATTAGACATTTCAAGTGTGGTACAGATGATCACAGATGCAGACCCATACATTTCAGACATTTCAAGGGTGGTACAGTTGATTAGTGACGACAAATGAGAATAGGAAGAACATCATAGTACTAAAAAATTCTGCATAATAGGGTTTATTTTGTGATGTAAATAGCCTTCTCCACAGTATGCTAGCCATTTTGAATAGATCCAATTAATTTACCTGCTCTTTTCCTAGTTGGCCTGCTAAAACAACTCCAATAAGCTTTGATGGAACCTGAAAGTTAGATCAATCCTATTCTCAGTCTAATATCTGTCATGGATAGTAAATTATTTTGAAAAAAAGAAATAACTTATCATATTCATAATCACCTTTCTATGCATTTCTCATATTCATAACTATTGGTAAGAGAAGAAAAAAATTCAAAAGTGGGTACTGGGTAGTCATATTAACTGAAACAAGGTGGTCCTTTCGCTTGTGTAAACAGAGTTACACCAACTTCTTGAAATATAGACTAAGAAAACCAGGATATTTGACATTTATTTCATCGCAGCTTCTGTTTAGAGGTGTGTAATAAAATTGGACAATAATCTGATTTTAGGGTGGTTCGTGATCATCAAGCGTCAAAAGTAGCAAATGATAACGATACAGGGTGGTTCTGAAAGAAAGAAAAAGTAGGATGTATAAATACTTCATGTCAATACCAATCAAGATCAGTAGTTGCAAACACAAAAGAGATCCATGTCACGCGATACTTCTCAACTGAAAAAAATAGTATGCCACAAGCAACACCAAACCATGACAGCTACCTATAGGCCAGGCCATCTAGTGCCAAATGCATGCCTAGCCCTGTATATTTCATTATTTTTTGATAGTTGGGCCTTACCATGACAACAAACATCAATAGCCTACCATGCCTACTTGCTTTCAGACCATGTAGGTTGCTTCTAAATTCTTACAGAAATATTTGGTTAACAAAGGTAATATAGTAGTCTCAGGTTCTTTGCCCACAAAAGGTGCCATCCAATCCCAAACAGTCAGCAAATGCAATGTTAGGTATGTGAGTAAACTAAATCAATGCCAATATGCCATTGTGACTGAGAGTGGATCATTTGCAGCAATTTCAGGTATTAATGACAATGCATGTCTGACTATAACTGGGTTAGAAAATTCAATCCTATAGTTATATCAAGTCAAATGAGAAGAAAATGAATGTGAAATAGTGTGTTCATACATATGTAATTTTTTATAGACATGGATTGTTTTTTCATAGAACAGGTAGATGTTTGATAATACCGTTCATCTTGGTAGATAGTTGAACCCAGAAACATGAAAAAAGAAGAGATGAATTAAAATCATCAACCGGTTTAGAAGTCACGTCAATGTTAGTTTTTTCACATTTATAAAGACAACCAAAGACAAGAAATCATAAATAATTCTTCAACCCCTTGTATTGAATAGTTGAGAACTTGAAAATAAACAGGGTCCAGAATACAAGGTGGTAAAATTAGTTTTACAAATACGTTAAGTCCAGACTCACCCTTGCACATCTCGGTGGAGGAATGTTTGATTACTAGGATCAAGTGGAAGCCTTCTTAGTGTACTTAGAGAAGCATATTGCAAATTACCATGTATGATAGACTGCGAAAATAAAATAAAAGTGTCACAAGGTTGAGTTCAAAACATAAGACTCACAATTTTCAGGTCAAATAAACTAAGTTGGTACAGTGGCCAATCTTGTTTGCGTCATTGAAGACAGAACCAAAACCACCATCACCAATCTTGTTTGTGCCACTGAAGACGGAACCGAAACCCCTTGGTACTTCCTCAAGTCAGATAGTAGGCAGTAGGACAAAACAATCTACAAGACTGTAGACAAACATTTTGCAGAGTCAATTCCAATAAACTGTTAATGACCAAGAAAATAGTAAAACTTTGGTATTTATCAACCAAAACAGCAACGCATCATATTGAGTTCACGCACCTTATGGGGGGAGAGTAGCAGGGATTCCGTGGTCCGAGGTGACAAAGGTCCAAACTGTATAATAAGGTGAACATAGGTAGTTATGAAATGTGAACATGAAAATGAATATATGAAGATTAACACAAGAGAACAGAGGACTGGGGAACTCAACTGGGCTATTCTAAAACGAGGAAGATGCGACCAAGGATGGGGGTGGGTGGCGGCCTCGACTATGTCATTCCTCTGGATTTCTTTAATAGTCGTATGTAGGTCTTGGGCGCCGAAGAAGTGATGCTCCGTCAATGAAAGGTGAGCGACAATGGAGCGAGGCGGCCAGTGGAGGAGGATGTCGGGGGGGACCGGCTTTCAGGGGCATCTGGTGCAATTGAAAAGGCTCTCCTTGACAAACTGTATCTCACAACAATTGCTAGGCTGACCTGTATCCATGGAAAGGAAAGAACATGTCATCATTTCCAATACATTTATATCCATACTTCAACAATGAACACAAGGCACATTTCTCAGTAAAGGGTCAAACTTGCCCAAGTTATTTCTTTGCCAAATCAACCTATCTTTGCTGACAGGAAGTTGAATCAGTTCCTTCAAATAAACAATCAAGTCGCCCATTGGTTGTTCAAATGTGCTAGTGTTAGAGATAGAGCTGTATATATCTTGTATTGTACTCTTCTTGTAACAGAAGCCAACTCCACTATCCTCATCAACAATAGCAAGGGTGTGTGGTGTTTTTCCTGTTCTCTACAACTATTTGGGGGGGGGGGCAATTCAACTTGTTATCTTATCTATCCTTTTTCCAAAATGAGTGATGTTCCACTTCGGTCAAGCTGGTCGGTTACCTTTTACTGGAACAAATTTGATTAATTGTCTAATTAAATTGGATAAGTAACTGACTGCAAGATTGGGGGACTATATTTGTTAAATTCATCAGCAAAACATTTTTTCTGTGTTTACAAGAGAAGAAAATGCCTTGCAACACACCTTTGAAATGTAGACTGAGTTAACTGCAATGTTTACTCGACCAAGTGTAAGCGGAGATAGGAAAGCTGCAAACCTCTGCAAATCAAGATAGAGGGGACCTGATCTGGATTATCTATCATGCTAACATATCGCCCACCTGGTATAGAAGTAAAAAATTAAGAAATGATATACATTAAATGATGTATATAATAATACAAAAAATACAAGTACTCACCAAATCCGCCCATTATCAACGCCATTCAGTCCAATCTTATGGCCACAGTCAGCTATATGGATATTAGGCAACACAGTTCCATCTTCATCCATAATTTGAGCTACAAAAGCATGAACTCCTTCATTTCTCCCATTTATAATGCTGAATCGAAGCAAAGGTGGGTATCTACCGATAGTGTACCCGCTCGGCGAGGCTGTGGCTGTCGATGGCCTGGCCCCGGCGCACGGGCACATACCTAGGAGGCGCGATGGGCGGATCCGAGGCCACCTTCCATCGACGGCGTGGGGAGGAGGGTGGGGCGCAGGCGTCCATTGTTGGTAGGAGATCCCCTTGATGGCGGCGCAGAGACGGGATTTGCGCGCTGGGGAGGATCGCGGAGGAGAGGGACAAAGCATGTGCATGAGACAAGACCACTTCTTTTATGCCATCGGCCCGTGTTCCCTGGTAATAAACAACCATTGTACTGTCAAAACCATCATATGCCAGTCATATTCAGAAATTTCAACCTATGTGTTAGTTCCATTAAATCAGTTTGAGATTCTATTCAAATTCATATTTGAGACACTCTCACAAATTAAGGTTGTTGCATGTATAGATTTCAGATACTAATAAAAATATTCCAAACCTGAAGATCCTTCTTATTATGTAAGTTCTAACATGAAGGATTAAGAAGATCATTTACAACCTATAAAACATGACCCTCTCAAATTCTCAATCAATACAATATAAGAAAAAGCAGAAGAATCATATGCAATTCAGTTGATAAGTTGATGAACGACAGTTATAATAGTCAATGAGTGCAATTGTGGATATTATTGCAATGGGTACCTCCTGCATGACCAGATCACGAGCAACCTTCATGGAGTTCTTGCCCACCATCCCGACGAGGAGGTGCTCAGTGCCAAGGTTCGATGTCATGATGATCACGGTGTTCCTAAAGTCCACTGTCCTGCCTTGCCCATTCATCAGCTTACGGTTGTCGAGGACCTAAAGCAGGGTGTTGAACACGCCGACATGGGCCTTCTCTACCTCATCAAAGAGGATCACATTGTACAGTCTCCTCACTTGTTTGGTCAACTACCCAACCTCTTCACGGCTGGCATAACTTCAGTCATAGGTAAAAAAATCCAGCCCATGTCAAAAACGAGCCCATCCGATAACACAGTTAAAATACAACATATAGCAAGCATTTTCAGCTACTTATCTAGGTGGTGCTCTGATGAGGTGGGCAACCGAGTGCTGCTCCATGAATGAGCCAGTGGGTTGTTGTAGCTTGCCAAGACCTGCCCTCGACCTCAACATAGCCTCTGCGACGGCGTTCACAGCCTCTATCTGGCTGACCACCCTTTGGTGAAGCCTGTCAGCCAGGACAACCAGCCTCGCCTTATCGTTATGGCTAAGCTGAGTCACTGTCCACCAGCTTACCACCTGCATGATTGTGTTACCAACAGACGATTTGGCATTGCTTTGAAAAGTTTTGTGGTGGTGAACAAGAGCATACCTCTGTAATTTGTTTTGGGCCGACGATTTCGGTGACCATCAGGTTCTCCCCTGTTTCGCTCTCTAGCTTGGAGATCATGGCATCGATCATCGTAGTCCATATGTAACTCCTATTATTTCCGGTGCCCATTCAAGGATATCAAGCATCCCTAAGTCCTAAACACAGAGTGGGGGCTATAAGAATGAAAGCGTGACTAATTTTAAAAATAGCTTAGAATAGTGCATCAAATATGGATGCCCTTTTTTAGAACATTATTGCAAAATTAAACTCAACATTTCCACTTTTTTCTATAAATAAAACAGTAGCACATATCAAAACATATGCTGATGCTGGAGGAAGAAATATACCTGACATTTTGTTGATGCAGAAACATGTTCATCTATTAGAGAATCCTTTGTGCCCACATCACCATATGATAGTAATAGCTACAAGTTAACCAATAAATAAATACACAATCTATAGAGCTAAAACAAGATTGGCATATTTGACAGAGCTCCTAGAGCAGAACTAAATATTAGGAGCTTAAAAAATTTCTTCGCCTGGTTCACTTCCTCCAAAGATTTTATTCCTACAGAATCACTTTCAGACACATTACCAGGGGGCAAGGGGAGCTCTACCAAACAGACATGGACATTCTTTGCCCAGATTCTTGAACGTCCTTAGCTCCTTGATGATATTGAGCTTCGCGGCAGCGTCGAAACCCTCCAGCTTTACGTTGAACGCCTCCTTCTCCTTGGCCTTTGCCTCCTCGCCGATCGCGTCGGGACCTACTCCACCGCCGTGAAGCTGTTTGGCGTCGCCTGTAAGGATAGCTAGTGGGGGCATCTGGTCGACGGTGAGGTGGTCGCGTAGAGCATTGGCCAGGGAAAAGGCCTTGAGGAGGGTGAGCCCACAGGTCATGCTGACGAGCGCGGAGACATGTGAGGTCGGGCTGATGGCGGTGGAGAAGGAAGCAGCGGGGCATGGTGGAGTGAGGTGTAATCAGGCGACAGAGGTGAAGGAGGCGGGACACCATTAGGGTTTTCATGGGGAAGCGGGCAGCGAGCTGACGCCGTCGCACTATAGGTCGCCGCATCCCTCATTGCCAATACAGATGGGGGAGCGGACGAATCCGGCGCAGAGGGGAGGAGGGCGCGATCCGGCGGATCCTCGGCACCTTCCGTTGATGATGGCAATCTCGGGCGGAGGGAGGAGCGGATTCGGCGCAGAGGTGTAGGAGATCCTCGGATCCGTGGATGAGGGCTCGGCGCGGGCATAACCGGGGCTGGGTTCACGCGCGGGCGTGCACGAGATCGTGGGCGTGCGCGAGATCTAGGGGCGAGGGCACGGCGGACATCCATGCGCGGGCGTGGGACGGAGCAGTGGGAATGAGTGGGAGGATGTCGCGGGTGGGAGTGGGAGGCAGAACCGTGCACCACACCGGTGTGTGGACGCCTACACTATATTCTTAAGAGTAGTATATATATGTATATATATATAGGCTATTGGTAATAGAAGCCCTGGGCTTTCGATAGACATGGGAAGCCCCAGCCAGGGTAGTGGTCACGCGCGTGGTCAGGTCGGGCCAGTGGGGCGCGTGAGTCCGCGCGATTGTGGATCATGTTTATGCATGCGTAAACATGTGTTATATTTTGCGTAAACAGAAGGTGCGCACGTGCTGGCTTCGAGTTGGGATATACGAAGGTGGGTCAGCGTCGTGTTCGCTGGTCGGGTAGTTGGTTCATACTCGTGTTTATGCTAGCATATTTAATGGTTCAGACTTGCATAACATGAGAGCGGCAACGAACTTTTCATTAGTTCGTTCAGGTGGGTTGTCACACCCGGTTTCAGAAGGCAAACCGAATGCGAACCATGTACGTGCCAGGATCAGCAATTCACGTACACAGCAGTTACATAACATGGACATCATCACACAGTGCTCAAAATAGTATTAAAAGGGAAATAATAGTCGATTACACCATGCGTCTGAGACGTCCATATAGTCCTTACAATAAATCAAAGTGCGAAAACGAAACGTAGATAACCGCGGCCTTCACAGGCAGCCGACTGGGGGTTGCCGCTAACCCACACCTAGAACTCATCGTAGTCTTGGAACTCCTGGAAGTCTCCTTCCACAGCTTCATCTTCTCCTGAGCAGTGGTTGCAATGTCTGACAACCTGGGGGGGTTTGGTGTGTAGAGCAAGAGTGAGTACACATCAACATACTCAGCAAGTATCCTGTTTGGCTGTAGTGGACTAGCTTTATGTGGGGGTAAGTCAAGCAGTTGCTTTTAGTTGGTCAGTTTATTATTTACTAGTAGAAAGCCAGGTTTTAGCATTAACCCAAGTTATTAACCCAAAGTACCCTTTCCAAACGGAAAGAATACCACTTACCATTACCATAAGCATAATCATAACCATCCTCATTGTCATCTGTAAACCAAAATGTCTCTGATCAAGTACCACTAATCACTGGAGCTCCCTTGGCCACTCATAACCGCGAGCACGGCTGATATATCAGTTTTCAAACACTCTGCAGAGGTTGTGCACTTTACCCACAAGCCGTGATTCCCTCTTGCCTCGGGCCGATCAAACCCTTAAACACTACCAAGGTGAATAGGCAGGGTCTCACTACGTAGCCTTTACAAAGATTTCCCCGGGGCTGTAGCCGCCCGTTAGGTTTCCTAAATGTACCGCACTCCTCCCCAAGGGACAAATCAACCTTGGCAGAGCGAGCCGCATACACCGAGCCCCATTGACGGCACAACGGCTAAGCGAACTACAACCCGGTTCCTCTAATTATTCAGCTAAGGGCGTCCCACTCCACCCTCATGGTTGCACTGTTTTCCCGGGCGGTCATCCATAGAACAGGTCCTTACAGAGAGGCACTCGAGAAACCGCTCGAGCCCCCTTGAAGACCACAAGTACAACATCATAATAAGAGAAGGGAAAACAGCGTATCATATATAATCTCATCATGTTCATTGATTAGAGTTTGAGCAGTAGCATAGAGCTAAATAATAATAATCCGACCCAAATAGGTAAACAAGGACATGGATAACAAAAGCTAGTCAATCCTTAGGTATAAATGTGTAATGCGGGAGGTGAATTAAAGAATGAATAGGACAGAGATAGGTCAAAGGACACTTGCCTCCACCAACCGACTGCTGCTCAGGGGCTTCTCCTGCGAGTTCTTCGGGCTCTCCAACCGGATCGTTCTCTATGCGATTGCAAGCATACATACATCCATCCATTCAAATTAGGAAACAAACAGTACACCATACAAGAGAACAATTAAAGTAAATATGCATAGAATATCACATGCGATGATGAATTTACCATGGTTAGAAAGAAATGAGAAAAGGTCTCGCGAGAGTTAAAGCTTATGCCCGAGACACACTACGGGTTGGTGAATAACTAGACGTCACGTGTTCTAGTTCCAATTGGTTCTAACAAAAGAATTAGCTACATGCACTAATGTAAACGTGACCACTTTTAGTAGATTAACATTGAATAAGATAGACGATTAGCTATACAAATTAACTAACGTAACCAATTTCCAAATTGGGACTCCTATCTTATTAATATAAACAACGTGATTAGCGCATATAGGATACAGGGGGGGGGGGGTAGACGGGGCTAGGGGGAGACGATCGTGTCGCGAGCGCAACAGGGCGCTATGCGTCGCGTCGCAAGCACGACGAACTACGCCAGAACATTGCGCGAGCACGCGCACGCGCAAAACCACACTTAACGTGCCGCGAACGAGTCGCGCACGCGTCGAGGCCGTGCGCTGGCCGAGCTCGAGGCCGCGCGCCGAAGGCACGCTGGGCCGAGCTCGAGGCCACGCCGAGGGCCGACGCGACGCGAGCAAGGCACGGCGGGGCGAGCGGGCAAGCACGGCGCACGGGCGGGGCGAAGCACGGGCAGGGCGGGGGCACGACCGAGGCCGAGAGCGGGGGCGGCCGAGCCGGGGCACGGGGCGGTCGGTTGAGCCGGGGGGGGGGGGGGGGGGGGGCGGCGGCCGAGCCGGGGCACGGCGGGGGCGGCCGAGGCCGGGCGCGGGGCGGTTGGGCCGGAGCACGGGCGGCCGAGCCGAGGCGGGGACGGCCGGGCCGGGGCGGGGGCGGCCGAACCGGGGCGGGGGCAGCCAAACCGGGGTGGGGAACACCGGGGCAGGCGCGAGAGGCGGCCGAGCCGGGTGGGGGCGGCCGAGCAGGGGCCGGGACGGCCGGGCCGGGGCGGGGGGCGGCCGAGCCGGGGCCGGGTGGCCGAGGCCAAACGAGGGGGAGGGGCGGTGCGGGCGGCCGAGCAGGGGCCGGGCGCCCGAGCCGGACGCGGGGAAGGAGGGAGAGGGGGAAAGGAGAAGGGAGGAGGGGGGGGAGTCTCACCACGGCGGAGGAGGGCGGCACGGCGGGGCACGGGGAAGGGAGCGGCGGCGGCGGCGCTAGGGTTAGGGGAGGGCGGCGGTGCTAGGGTTAGGGAGAGGGTGAGGGAGAGAGAGAGGGAGAGGGAGGGGATTTTTGGAAAAAGAAAAAAAAAGAGGGGGGGACGGTTGGGCCGACTGGGCCCAAAGGGGGGGAGAGGGGGCGCGCGGCTGGGCCGGCGCGGGGCCCACGCGGGAAGGGGGGGAGGGGGGCGGCTGGGCCGCCAGCTGGGCCGACCGAAGGGGGGTTGGGCCGAAAGGGGAGAAAGGGGGGGAAAGAGAAAAGAAAAAGCTTTTCTTTTTTCTAATTTCTAATTTCCTCTAGATGAAAGCATTCACATTTTTAATCAATCAAGAAGTATGCATGGTTCGGCATGATGCATCACACAAAATAAAGTATTTTAAGGTTTTGCTTTACACGAGGTCTAAAGCCAAAACCCGCTGCGACTTTGGAAAAGATCAAGGCTTAGCGAGGAGAAAAGGGAAAAAGGAAAGGGTAACGCCTGAATTTGGTGAGAGAGAAAAGAAGAAAAAATTCTACCCCCAAATTCAGGGCGTTACATGGGTCCACACACCATCGTGATTAGCGCGCCCACGAAGCTAGAAGTTACCGTATATATCGGAACATAAGATATGGAGCTGATCGTGCGTGGGAGTTCAGGCGGATTTCAGCGTAAAACGTGAACCAAAACAGCATAAATGGGTATAAATTTTAGTGTAAACCATCGATCTATTTCATAACAAAAACATGTATGGAAACAAAAAAAATCTAATTTAAATGCTTTATTTACTCCATAAATATAGGATCTCTCCAACATCCGTGCATCAAGGCTCATTATAACCAGTTTATGATATATACTAATACTAGTTATACAACACGGTGAAGTTATTTATGCCCTACGGTGGACTGCGTAAATATATCTTATACATATGGCATAAATGGTAGGAACCCAATACACACTGGATTAAGTAAACGAGATAATGCATAAAATCAATAAATCGTTTGCATAAAATATGAATAGAAATATCATAAACAGACAAATAGATGGAAGTGGAGTGTAACACCCGGTTTTAAAGGACAAAGCCGGGTGCATCTCATACATGCGCCAAGAAGACAACATATATAATAACAGAGTGTATAGAGATAAATGTCATAAATCATCAGAGTATTTATTACATAGCGGAAGACTTATTACAAAGTAAAAGAATAAATATAAAATGAACTAAGGATCGACGGCGCCAATGTCAACTGAGAAACGCCACCTAGATCAGATCGAATGCCTCGGTGTTAGGCGGCTCCTCTTCGACCACCTGTTCTTCTCCTGTGGGGGGGGGGTGAGATAGCAAGAGTGAGCTCACATACGTTCATAGCTCAACAAGTCGTGGGGAATAATGTGGCATGAACTCACCAAAGGTGGGAGTTCATGTAGTGTAAGGCTGATCAATGAAATAAAGGCTGAGGCTGAGCATTGCTTTTATAAGTTGGTCAAAATTTTATTAGCAATTACTAAGTGTAAGTAAATACCAAACCATAATAATAATAAAGAACAGTAGTAGTAAAATAATCCCAAATGCGATGCAAATGTCAAATTAAATTTAAGTTCCATAATTAATCATGTGAGGGTCCGAGCCGCTCTTGACCGTGAGCACGGCTAGTATACTAGTTTTACACTCTGCAGAGGTTGCGCATCATTACCCACAAGTCATGTTACCCATCTGCCAAGAGACGGCCAATCCCATACACCTCTACCGAGGAGGCGAGGCAGAGTAACACTACGAGGCCTTTACAAAGTTCCACTAGCTTCAGAAATCCCGCTACAGTTTATAGGAAGCTCCAGTGCAGGGTTCTTGCCTGACCGCCATCGCAGCAAAATCAACCAAGGACCTCCCTACACTGACCACTCTCCTACTGCCCTTGCCCCTTTCGGGTAAGGAAGACCTCCACTAGCTTTCCTAGTTAATCAGCCAAGGGTGTCCCATTAAACCCTTGTGGTAGCACTGTTTTCCCGGGTGGTCGCTCCATGTTCCCATTAATTTAATGATCTTAACATGAACAGTAATAATAACAAGATAATAACAGGATAATCATGAGTAGTGTATCTCCATACCCAATCCACATAAAGCAATAGCAAGTACTACCCAAAAATGTTTCAGTGGTGAACAAGGTATAAAGATAACCAAAACTGGGGTAACCTAAAGGCTCCCATCAAAATTAACCTATGCAGATCATTAAAATTAATAAGAACATGGCTGGGAAAAGTAAGTGATCAAGGGCACAACTTGCCTGGCACTTGAGATCCAGCTACCAGGGTGAACTTCAGGTGACTTGAAACCTCGCACTAGACGTAGCAATACAAACAAACATGGTATAGATAAAATTAACATCACACCAAACATAATAACAAACTGAATAATAACAATCTACGCGAAGCTACGAGACTAACGCAACTTGAACGGATCATATCGGAGTTAAAACGGAGGAGATACGGATTTCCTAAGGTTTTATGTATTTTATACTAGATTAAATAGAATATAAATTTTGATGTGACTTTCATATCAAAACAGAGGTACTATGTGATAAACAATAATATTATAGAATTATAGAAGTTGGAATGAACTAATTTGGACATCATATGAATTTTCTATGATTAATACAAGTTCTAGCATTTATTTTTGCACTAAAAATCCATTTCTAATCTATTTTCTCTGATTTTCCAACTCTCTGTACTGGGCGCACAATTATTAAATAGCGCAGGGTCCTCTACGCAAGAGATACTAGACTCAGTGTACAGTTTCAGTGGATTGCGGGTTGATTTATTGAGAATAGAGGGACTCTTATGCATAAAGCGTTGGCCGAAGGGGTACGGGTGAATATCGGCTGTTGGATCCCAATCCAACGGATCGAATTAAATCGGCCTTCTTGTGAACCGGTACGCAAGGGCAGCCATAGGATCGGAATCCGACGTCTCTGATTTTATGAAGCTTGATCCATCCCGAACCGTCCGATCAGACCCCCCCTACGGCCCAGATCAAACCAGTGCTTATGTGAACCGGTACGCGTCGTGAGCCCTTGGATCACAAATCTGCGGTCACGATTCTGTGTTCTACTCCGGCCGTTACCTCACAGATCAACGGCGCCAGGTGCCGTCTTCCTCCTCCAGCCGCTGGTGCCATAGACACACACAGCAGACCCGCGTACGCCGGTGAGAACACGACTCCACGACCCAGCGCCCTAATCGTACCGCCACCACTAGTATCGTATTGCCGAGGGGATAACAAATAGGGCATGGCACCTTACCGGTGGTTGCGAGGATGCTCGAGCCGGTCCACGGAGGGAAAGGAATTCCGCGTCGCCACCAGGCTCCGGTGAAGAATTACCACCAGACCACGATGCTTCTTGCCAAATCGGGGATGGATTTGCCTCACAGGCGTGCTCACGAAGCTCTCGAATCGCAACACGGACCGCAAGCGGCTGTGCAAGCACCAGATGGCGGTGGCCACTCACTTTCTTCTCTCTCTGTCGGTGGTGCTTGTACGCAGGCGCAGTCGACTGGTTGAAGCGCAAGGAAAGGGGAGAAGAAAAGTGTGCACGGATGACGGCGAGGGAAAATCGCGACGCTAGCATTTATAGAGCAGGGGAAGAGCCGAAGGCAAGGTCGGTCCGCAAAGCAGATTTCGGGGAGTTCGGCCATATCGGTCAAAGCGACCATCGGTTATCAGGGCGAATCTCGGCGGACGGGGCCCACACACCAGGGCTTGAAGGCGTGTGGACACGCGGGTCCCGCGGCGAGCAAATAGGGGCCAGCCTTGGGGAGCAGGGAGTGGGTTGCGCGGCGAGGATTCAGCAGCATCAAACCCCACGAGCTGCTCGGTAACAGACCAGAGCGAGATATCGTGGCTTGGTCCTTGGTTAGAAGATGACCTGACAGGTGGGGGCGGATTGTCATCGAGTCTAGGCGAATCAAAGGAGGAGATAGAATGGCCCATTGTGGTAATGGCGGCTGGATTGCAGGATGGGCTAGATGACCGCCGAGCTGGGCCAAGTCAGGGAAGGTGGCCCAGGTGCAGTTCCCTCACTCTTTTTTTATTTGTTTCTTTTATTCTCTTTTCTAAGTTCAAGACTCTATTCAAATTTAAATTCCTATTTGAACTTCGACTTTGGATATTATACACAAATCTAATATAAATAATGATTTTACTACCTGGCATAATATTATATACATTTTTTTATCTTATACTGTGTATTCTTTCTTCTCTTTTCCTAGTTCCGGAACTCCATTTTTGACATTTATCTTCACCTCAAATGTTCAGTTTGATCATAGTTTGAATTTTATAAGTTTTTTTGGTTTTGTATTTCAGAATATTTCTCTCTTTCTTACTTTCAAATCTGAATTTAAATTTTTGGGCTAAATCCTAATTTCCTAAATTGTACTTTTGGGTTAACTGCAAATTCTAAACTCAAATAGTATATTTTTATATGAAGGTGCATTATTTAATTTCCTTAAATATTATTATCCCCTTGAAATGAGGATTAGATGGCAAAACTATCAAGAGGGTCCACCCTTTTATTATGTTTTACAATTTTGTGTATTACAAATCCTACCCCCCTTAACAGAAATCTCGTCCTCGAGATTTGTAAGGAAAGGGTTTATACTCTTATTGTCTCAACACATATGCACAAACAAAATCTCAGCATGATGCATACTTTATTAGCAACACATGGGGTCAAATAGACCTTATTATTCCTCCTAAAATAGTATCATACCATCTACTAACTAAAGTAACATCTAGATCTTACAACTAGTAGTAATTTATATATATGTTTATGTAGCTTGGTGGAGCTGGTGGTGGTGGTGGAGGTTGTTGTTGTTGTTGTCTCTCCAACCGCGCTTGCCTTATTTCTTGGTGGACCTGACGTATTTCCTTGCGTTCTTGTCTTATCTAATTTTGCATCTCGGTCACCAGGTCTGTTAATTGTTGTATTACCAGTCTTTGGGCAGCAACCACTTGATCGATTTCAACAGGTGGAGGATTTGGAGGATTCATTTCTGTTTGCTGTTGCGTGATAATCTTTCCTTTCCTGGTATTGACCATGAAAGTTAGAAGCATATGGTAATAGTTTTGCAAAGGAAATTATTCAGTAAGCAGAATGAATAAGCTAGTAGCTGGTTATAATCTGAAGATTCCTCAGTAGGGCTAAATCTTTGTTTTATGTCCAGATTTGGGTAACCATTCGTATAAGGTGAATATCCAAGGGTAAAATAGAATCTGTCAAGATGAGAGATATATATGGGTGAGATAGACCACAAGATGTAGGTTAAAAGTTTGTTTGAGGTTAGATGGGGATCGTAGGCTGAACTGAAATTCAACTTTGTATCCAAGCTCTCATGCAACTTCTTCCAAAACCGAGAAGTAAACTGTGATCCTCGATCCAAAACGATCTTCTTCGGTACACCATGTAGAGACTCAATCCGAGACATGTATAACTTAGCCAATTGTGATCCATTATAAGTAGTCTTAACCGGGATGAAATGAGCCACTTTGGTCACTCTATCCACAATAACCCATATAGAATCATATCCTTTCGAGGTGTGAGGCAATCCAGTAATGAAGTCCATACTAATCTTTTCCCACTTCCATTTGGGTATCTTCAGTGGATATAATAGTCTAGCTGGCCCCTGGTGTTTAGCCTTAACTCTTTGACACACATCGCACATAGCCACATGTGCAGCCACATCTCTTTTCAATCCATACCACCAATAATTCCGTTTCAAATCCTGATACATCTTAGTACTACCAGGATGAATAGAATAATCCGAATCATGGGCCTCCTTTAAAATAGTCTCTCGAAGGCTTTTAATATCAGGAACACACATCCTGTCCTTGAACCATACAATGCCTTGTTCATCTTTCCGTGAATTCCGAACCTCGGCCTTTAGTAATCAGATCCTTAATCTCTTGTATCTTAGCATCACCAATCTGTCCTTTTGCAGATTTCTTGCTCCAAGGTAGGTTCCACATCAATAATAACTCCTTCAGTGTGAGCAGCTATCCCTAGGTTAAGTCTCCTAAAATCCACAACAATCTCATCGGGTAGCTGGGCAACAACAGCTAAATGAACATGCTCCTTTCGACTCAAGGCATCTGCAACCAATTTTGCCTTGCCCGGGTGATAGTGAATCTCCAAATCATAATCCTTAATAAGCTCCAACCCACGGCATTGCCTAAGGTTGAGATCCTTCTGAGTGAATATATACTTCAAACACTTATAATTTGTATACACTTGACACTTGGTTCCCATAATATAATGTCTCCAAATCTTAAGCGCATGCACAACGGCTGCCCGCTCTAAGTCATGAGTGGGGTAATTCAACCCTTGTTTCCGTAACTGACGAGACGCATAGGCAATCACATGTCCTTCTTGCATGAGCACACATCCCAAGCCTTGGCCACATGCATCACAATAAATGTCAAATCCCTTCTGTAGATCTGGCATAATCAATACTGGTGGTGACATTAATCTCTTCTTCAATTGATCAAAACTCTCTTGGCATAACTAAAAATATCGTCGATGAAAACCACGACGAATCTATCCAGATCATGAACACCTTATTCTTTAGATCCATAAAATAGGCTGGTGCATTAGTTAATCCAAACGACATATTCCTGAACTCATATAATCCATATCGGGTCGAAAAAGCTGTCTTGGGAATATCCGATGGCCTAATCTTCATTTGGTGGCAATCCGATCAAAGATCAATCTTTGAGAATACCCTTGCCCCTCTTATCTGATCAAATAAATCTTCATTGCGGGGTAATGGATACTTGTCCTTCACAGTGACATCATTAAGGGTCCTATAATCCCCGCTCATCCTTTGCGATCCTTCTTTCTTCTGTACAAATAGAACCGGCGCTCCACAAGGTGAAGACTTCGGATGAATGTATCCAGCCTCTTGTAATTCCGTTAATTGCTTCTTAAGTTCCTTTAGTTCTTCTACAGCCATCCTGTATGGTCGTTTAGAAATAGGGGCAGTTCCAGGTAGAAGATCAATCACAAACTCAACTTCTCTATTAGGTGGCATCCCTGGTAACTCCTCTGGAAAGACATCCGGAAAATCTCTAACCACCCGGATGTTGTCACCCACAAACTCCTCAGGTATAAAGAACATTGCACGCATGGATGAGGAGGTTACTGCAATATTAACTTGAAATCTTTCTCCTTTAGTGGTAGTGAGTTCTACTGTACCTCTACCACATGCTATAACGGCCTTTGCCTTTCTTAGCCATGACATACCAAGGATCACTTCTATAGTGCTCTCTTCTAACACTATAGGGGTAGCCCATTTGGTTTAGAAACAAAAGAAAAAATTGTAGACAAGGCGAGTAATTATGAGGAATGTTACTGCGGGGGATTTATTAGCTAAGTAGATTAGTGTGTTATCCACTAAAGCTAATACATTACCTTATGGTGGTACATGCTAAGATGCCCGTCTATACTATTTCAATCAATCAAAGAAGCAAATCAGGCATTGATCATCAGAACAATCAACCAACATTTTTAATAGAGAAAATAATTTTTAATTTTATCTTAGGTTCCCTATCTCTGGAAAAGTTCATAGTTGTAGGATTCCAAGGTGTGAAATCCATCTGGCCTTAAAGTAGAAAAGATAAGAATGGTCAGATGGAACAGTAAAAGGTGAGACAAGATCAAGATAAGTATAGAAAGAATCAGAGTAAGGTAAGTATAGAATGAATCAGAATAAGATAAGTAGGTAAGGGTTGTCCATTTCTATCTAGGTTTCGTCCTACAGTCAACATTTCCTCTGATACCACTTCTGTAACACCCGGTTTTAAAGGACAAAGCCGGGTGCATCTCATACATGCGCCAAGAAGACAACATATATAATAACAGAGTGTATAGAGATAAATGTCATAAATCATCAGAGTATTTATTACATAGCGGAAGACTTATTACAAAGTAAAAGAATAAATATAAAACGAACTAAGGATCGACGGCGCCAATGTCAACTGAGAAACGCCACCTAGATCAGATCGAATGCCTCGGTGTTAGGCGGCTCCTCTTCGACCACCTGTTCTTCTCCTGTGGGGGGGGGTGTGAGACAGCAAGAGTGAGCTCACATACGTTCATAGCTCAACAAGTCGTGGGGAATAATGTGGCATGAACTCACCAAAGGTGGGAGTTCATGTAGTGTAAGGCTGATCAATGAAATAAAGGCTGAGGCTGAGCATTGCTTTTATAAGTTGGTCAAAATTTTATTAGCAATTACTAAGTGTAAGTAAATACCAAACCTTAATAATAATAAAGAACAGTAGTAGTAAAATAATCCCAAATGCGATGCAAATGTCAAATTAAATTTAAGTTCCATAATTAATCATGTGAGGGTCCGAGCCGCTCTTGACCGTGAGCACGACTAGTATACTAGTTTTACACTCTGCAGAGGTTGCGTATCTTTACCCACAAGTCATGTTACCCATCTGCCAAGAGACGGCCAATCCCATACACCTCTACCGAGGAGGCGAGGCAGGGTAACACTACGAGGCCTTTACAAAGTTCCACTAGCTTCAGAAATCCCGCTACAGTTTATAGGAAGCTCCAGTGCAGGGTTCTTGCCTGACCGCCATCGCAGCAAAATCAACCAAGGACCTCCCTACACTGACCACTCCCCTACTGCCCTTGCCCCTTTCGGGTAAGGAAGACCTCCACTAGCTTTCCTAGTTAATCAGCCAAGGGCGTCCCATTAAACCCTTGTGGTAGCACTGTTTTCCCGGGTGGTCGCTCCATGTTCCCATTAATTTAATGATCTTAACATGAACAGTAATAATAACAAGATAATAACAGGATAATCATGAGTAGTGTATCTCCATACCTAATCCACATAAAGCAATAACAAGTACTACCCAAAAATGTTTCAGTGGTGAACAAGGTATAAAGATAACCAAAACCGGGGTAACCTAAAGGCTCCCATCAAAATTAACCTATGCAGATCATTAAAATTAATAAGAACATGGCTGGGAAAAGTAAGTGATCAAGGGCACAACTTGCCTGGCACTTGAGATCCAGCTACCAGGGTGAACTTCAGGTGACTTGAAACCTCGCACTAGACGTAGCAATACAAACAAACATGGTATAGATAAAATTAACATCACACCAAACATAATAACAAACTGAATAATAACAATCTACGCGAAGCTACGAGACTAACGCAACTTGAACGAATCAAATCGGAGTTAAAACGGAGGAGATACGGATTTCCTAAGGTTTTATGTATTTTATACTAGATTAAATAGAATATAAATTTTGATGTGACTTTCATATCAAAACAGAGGTACTATGTGATAAACAATAATATTATAGAATTATAGAAGTTGGAATGAACTAATCTGGACATCATATGAATTTTCTATGATTAATACAAGTTCTAGCATTTATTTTTGCGCTAAAAATCCATTTCTAATCTATTTTCTCTGATTTTCCAACTCTCTGTACTGGGCGCACAATTATTAAATAGCGCAGGGTCCTCTGCGCAAGAGATACTAGACTCAGTGTGCAGTTTCAGTGGATTGCAGGTTGATTTATTGAGAATAGAGGGACTCTTATGCATAAAGCGTTGGCCGAAGGGGTACGGGTGAATATCGGCTGTTGGATCCCAATCCAACGGATCGAATTAAATCGGCCTTCTTGTGAACCGGTACGCAAGGGCAGCCATAGGATCGGAATCCGACGTCTCTGATTTTATGAAGCTTGATCCATCCCGAACCGTCCGATCAGACCCCCCTATGGCCCAGATCAAACCAGTGCTTATGCGAACCGGTACGTGCCGTGAGCCCTTGGATCACAAATCTAAGGTCACGATTCTGTGTTCTACTCCGTCCATTACCTCGCAGATCAACGGCACCAGGTGCCGTCTTCCTCCTCCAGCCGCTGGTGCCATAGACACACACAGCAGACCCGCGTACGCCGGTGAGAACACGACTCCACGACCCAGCGCCCTAATCGTACCGCCACCACTAGTATCGTATTGCCGAGGGGATAACAAACTAGGGCATGGCGCCTTACCGGTGGTTGCGAGGATGCTCGAGCCGGTCCACGGAGGGAAAGGAATTCCGCGCCGCCACCAGGCTCCGGTGAAGAATTACCACCAGACCACGATGCTTCTTGCCAAATCGGGGATGTATTTGCCTCACAGGCGCGCTCACGAAGCTCTCGAATCGCAACACGGACCGCAAGCGGCTGTGCAAGCACCAGATGGCGGTGGCCACTCACTTTCTTCTCTCTCTGTCGGTGGTGCTTGTACGCAGGCGCAGTCGACTGGTTGAAGCGCAAGGAAAGGGGAGAAGAAAAGTGTGCACGGATGACGGCGAGGGAAAATCGCGACGCTAGCATTTATAGAGCAGGGGAAGAGCCGAAGGCAAGGTCGGTCCGCAAAGCAGATTTCGGGGAGTTCGGCCATATCGGTCAAAGCGACCATCGGTTATCAGGGCGAATCTCGGCGGACGGGGCCCACACACCAGGGCTTGAAGGCGTGTGGACACGCGGGTCCCGCGGCGAGCAAATAGGGGCCAGCCTTGGGGAGCAGGGAGTGGGTTGCGCGGCGAGGATTCAGCAGCATCAAACCCCACGAGCTGCTCGGTAACAGACCAGAGCGAGATATCGTGGCTTGGTCCTTGGTTAGAAGATGACCTGACAGGTGGGGGCGGATTGTCATCGAATCTAGGTGAATCAAAGGAGGAGATAGAATGGCCCATTGTGGTAATGGCGGCTGGATTGCAGGATGGGCTAGATGACCGCCGAGCTGGGCCAAGTCAGGGAAGGTGGCCCAGGTGCAGTTCCCTCACTCTCTTTTTTTATTTGTTTCTTTTATTCTCTTTTCTAAGTTCAAGACTCTATTCAAATTTAAATTCCTATTTGAACTTCGACTTTGGATATTATACACAAATCTAATATAAATAATGATTTTACTACCTGGCATAATATTATATACATTTTTTATCTTATACTGTGTATTCTTTCTTCTCTTTTCCTAGTTCCGGAACTCCATTTTTGACATTTATCTTCACCTCAAATGTTCAGTTTGATCATAGTTTGAATTTTATAAGTTTTTTTTGGTTTTGTATTTCAGAATATTTCTCTCTTTCTTACTTTCAAATCTGAATTTAAATTTTTGGGCTAAATCCTAATTTCCTAAATTGTACTTTTGGGTTAACTTCAAATTCTAAACTCAAATAGTATATTTTTATATGAAGGTGCCTTATTTAATTTCCTTAAATATTATTATCCCCATGAAATGAGGATTAGATGGCAAAACTATCAAGAGGGTCCACCCTTTTATTATGTTTTACAATTTTGTGTATTACATGGAGCCATGAACTGAAATATATGTCATAAAACTCTATTGACATTGGCATAAATATGTATACAAAATAGCATAAAAATAGGATCGCCGCCTTGCGGAACCAGCGCCTTGCATCTGGGATGCGCCACCACTTCGTGCTAGGGGAGGATGCCGTCGTCGCTTGCGCCTAGAGAAATCCGCCATCGCTGCTCCCACCTTGGATGGCATCGTAGTCGTACGCGCTCAGGGGTCGACCCTCGCGCGCATGATTCCCGACCCGTTGCACCAACCGCTACCACCTCGCCGTCATGAACGCCTTACGAATGTCGTCGTTGCTCACATGCTCCCAAGATCCACCGTCGCGCCGCCGCAGTCGCTCCCACGTCATCGCCGTGTGCACCTCAAGGGGTCGCTGCCGCGTGCACCTCAGGGAGACGTCGCGCTCGAGTCCCATGGGATCCGCCGTCGCGATCGCTGGCACATCGCCGTCATGCGCACCTCATGGGGCCGCCGCCGCGTGCGTGCCCTCAGGATCCAATGCCGTAGCCGCTCCCACCTCGCCACCGTGCGCGCCTCAGGGATCCACCGTCACGAGCGTGTCCCCAGATCCGCCGTCGCGCCACAGATGCTGGAGCGGCGGCGGCGGTGGCCATCGCAGAGACGGACGGGACAACCGTCGTTGTCACCGGGCCTAGGGTGCGCTGCCGTCGTCCGTCCGCTTCGAGAGCGCCGTCACCACTTGCTCGCCTGCCTCGGAGCGTCGTTGTCGCTCGTTCCTGGTGGAGCGCCGCCGTCGGTCGCCTGCATCAAGGTGACACCGCTGCTGGCCCCAGGATCACCGTCGCTCGCACGCCCGAGAGAACCGCCGCCGCCGCTAAAACCTAATCCCTGGCGGCGTGGGGGTGTTTTTATAGTGGCGGCGTGGTACTGGATAATTGTGAGCGCGTGGGCCGGATCGTGGACTCGATGCACGTAATATGCGCAGACTATATTTGCATAAACTGATACACACATCAGCATAACTCGTATTATAATTTGGCGTAAGCAGTTAAGTACAATAAGCCAAAAAGGATCCGGTGCGGTCGCGCACCTGGTCGGTACGTGGTCGAGGCTTCCTATAGTTAAATAGAGCCTAGGGCTCTAAATACATATACTATATATATATATAGATAGATATGCACCCGAAAATTAGATTTTATATTTTAAAATCCATATTAAATTTTATACGAATTATCAAAGTTCCGATCGGTATAAGAAAAAGATAAATACGCAGAAAAAAGGGTTGCGTAGCTCATTATGGCCTATTTGACCAGTCCGACAGAAGGCCAGCACATACGCGGAAGCAGGCCGGCCCATCACAGTGAGGCCCACGCGGGTACATGGTTTTGTATAAGCTCCTTAAATCTTGGAGCAATGCTAAGAGCATCTCTAAGACCTCTCCAAAAGTCCTCCTAAATCAAGTTTTATAGAAAAACATAAAAACATATTTCCAACAGTTTTTTAAAGTGTTCCTAACTTTTTCATAGTCTAATCTGGTGCTTTAAGTGATCTATTGAACAAAGGATTAAAATATACCCCAATAATTTTTTAGATATCCCTTAAAACTAAATTTTTTAGAGTCATTTTTTGGAAGCTCTTAGAAATGCTCTTACGTTACCACTGTTCATTAGGACAGATCCCATCTTCGACGTTACCAATACCCCGAAAATTCCCAGAGCAGAGGAGCATCGACATTGGATGCCCGCCAGCGACTATTCTCGGCCGGACACAGCTTGCCGCCGTTGATTGCGAGGTACCGTGGATTCGATGAACATGGGGCACACAAAGGTGGCAACAGAATACCGGAGGTGGCTAATCACTATCGGATATTTGCTTCACATGAAATTATAGAACTTTAATGTAGACCGGCTAGTTTTCTACACATAGTGCGTAATGACTTTCACGAAACATTTTCAAATTTTTATCATAGCCTTTACATATGATATCATGTCATGTCTATCGGTTTCATGATTTCTGACTTTATTTATGTTTTATATATTTTTAAAACAAATGGATGACAAGTTTATTGTCTTGTTTCGTGAGCATGGTGCTCGAAAATTTCGATCTGCTCCTGAAATATGTCGTAACTTATGCTAAATAACATGAATATCATTTTTGCATTCACTGTTTTTCATTTTTGAGTGACTTGCAGCTCAAATCTGAATTATCCGAGAAAATTTAATTAAACGAACAAAATCTAATAGTTATAGCAAGCACTTTTATAATTGTGCAAAAATTGAATATGTAGGTCTACATAGTGTAGGAACACATCACAAAAAGTTTGGTGAGAAAAGGAAAAAATAAAAATATACTTTGCCGAGTGTCATTATTGACACTCGACGAATAATGGATTTGTCGAGTGTCACAATGCTGACACTCGGCAGAGAAGCTATTTTACCGAGTGACAATGTCTGACGCTCAGCAAAGTTAACGGTCGTCAGCTATAGACGGCTGTTGGCGGTCCTTTGCCAAACGTCGCGTTTCGCCGAGAGAGTTTGACACTCGACAATAGGGCTTTGCCAAGTGTCCTCCTATGCCGAGTGGCTCACTCTCGGCAAACGAGATCGTTACCAAGAGTCTTATTTCGCCGAGAGTGGCACTCGGCAAAGCGCCGAGCACTCAGTAAAAGAGCCGGATTCAGATAGTGAGTGGCATTTGGGTACATGGGGACCGACGGTGGCTTCCCACCTCGGCCATGCTCCAGTGACCGCGGCGATAGAGCAGACCAAGTCCTTACCCGGATCCTATTTGGCGCCTCTATTAGGTTTAGGGCCGGCTCATGGTTTTGAAAGGCCCTAGATCAATCTCAACATTTGGACCTCTATATATAAACTTTCATATAACTGAAAATATACTTCATTAGAAAAATATAAAAGTAGTAAAATAATAATATAATTAGTGTGATTTTTTCAACAACTTAAGTTTGAGATTTTTTCCCAACTAAGGCTACACTGTATTTATTATAGATTATATTGTTTGTATAGTTAAATTTAAAATAAAAGGTGTGATAAGATGTGAGATAAAGAATCTACAGAATGACCTATAATTGGATTGGATTGTCCTATATAAACCTCTAGAGAAAACACTAGGACTATATAATCTTATGGCTCTATGCCTCTATCTGTTATATAGCAGGTGCAATTTTAGAGGCACCTTGTGTTTCTAACCGTCCGAGGACAACCTTTAAAAGAGGCGCTAGTCTTAGGAACTCTCAGACAATATTCAAAAGAGGCTAGTCTTACGAACCGACACAATATAGGCTCTGTTTATTTGGACATTTTTTTAGCTTCTGGCCACAAAAAAGTGGACTAACAAACGTTTCAGCTTTTTAGCCTGCTTCTATAAGAATCGTCTTGATAAAAACCGTCCAAAATCAACAAGAACACAGAATCGATCGAGTCGTCTTGATAGTAGAAATCTATCGCTTTCTAGTTTCTGGACACTTTGGACCACTTCATTTTCCTTCGCACGTAATCCCCACGATACTCAGATTCTCCCCGTAACCAGATTCTCTTCACCGCCAAATTCTTAGAAAAGCTAATAAGAAAAAAGTTGAACCAAACAGACCCATAGCCTAGTTCTGGAGGCAGTTGGTATGGCTAATCGTCTCTAAAAATACATTAGAAAGCGTTCTGGAGGCAGTTGGTATGATGTGTTAAAAATTCCTTTATGTAGTACTGATATATTTCCTCTGTGTAAAAAATATAATTCTAGTTTTTTTTAAATATCTCTATGGTGTTGGTACATGAACTAAAGCAAATTAATACTACCTCTTAAAAGTTTTAAAATTGTCCTGATTATTCCGTAACAAACACTCAATAGCTAGCTAGATGTCGTACTACATGTTGTGTGAGTATTGCATGTAAGTCATATTCGTTCTATATATCTACATATTATGTTTCATCCTAGGAGCAAATACATTGATTGTTGTCACTTACATTACAACTTTAGTTTTTTATGTTTCCATTGCATCAGCACCACAATGTCAAAGAAACGCACTACTAGAATCCCGCTCTTTACCAACTGTTCGGTGCTTTGCCGAGTATTTTTGTTCGGCACTTGGCAAAGTCACACTCTCGGCAATGACCCCGTTTATCGAGAGTCGGACACTCGGCATCGACTGACACTCGGCGAACGGCGACGCTCGGCAAAGGGTCATTAGCAGTCGTTTATAGCTGACGGCCGTTACCTTTGCCGAGAGCCAGGTGTTGGCACTCAGCAAAGAAGTTACTTTGCCGAGTGTCACCCTATCAACACTCGGCAAACCATGCTTTGTCGAGTGCCTACATTGGATATTCTGTAAAGTATATTTTTTTTTCTTTTTCTAACCAAACTTTTTATGGTTTGTTCCTACACTATGTAGACGTACATGTTCTATTTTGGCACAATTATAAAGTGTTTGCTATAACTATTAGATTTTGTTCTTTTAAAAACATTCTTTGTCAGCAAAGTGTTCTTTGCCGAGTGCTCACCGCTAAACACTCGGCAAAGATTCTATTAATTTTTTAAAATATATTAGTTGCCGAGTGTTCTCCGGCAGACACTCGACAAAGAATGTTTTGCCGCGCCGTCGCCCACACGCTGTCGCCCCCACACTGCCGCTCGCGCGTCACCGACCTCGCCCCCGTGCTCTCGGTTGTCGCCCCCACCTGCCGGCCACACGTCCTCAGCTCCACCCATCGTTCTCAGCTTAGGCCACCGCACCACCACCCCAGAACCACGTCAAGGTAAACTCCTTTTTTGGTTTAGGGTTTAGTGTTATTGCTAGGATAATTTAGTTAATTTAGATGCTTGCTTAATTTAGTATACGATAGTTCATTCCCTTGTTATAGCGAGTATATGATAGTTAATTTAGTATTATTAATAGGATTAGTATTGTTTGATAGATGCTTTGTTAAACGAATAAGAATTCTTAGTTTGGTGCTGGCATACAGGGGAGATTGCTAGGATTAGTATTTTAAGTCCAAGTTAGTACCCTTGTGGGTTATTTTGTCTTTACAAGGTTTCTTTCGGTAGATTGTATCCTCTTATAGCATGAAATATATGTGCATGTCAGCCATCCTGCTACTACTTTTATTTGTAGGTTTTGGTAACCTCCCTGTGCAGGGGAGGTGTGTCACACCCGGTTTTGGAAGGTAAACCGAATGCGAACCACGTACGTGCCAGGATCAGAACTCACGTACACAGCGATTACATAATTGTACATCATCACACAATGCTTGAATTAAATAACGGAAAGGTACTTAGTTACATCAAGATGTCTGAGACATCCACAAAGTCTATTACATAAACATAGTGTTTAATCATAACATCAAAGTGCGGAGTATCGAAACGTAGATTGTAAGCCTACACAGGCAGCTGACTGGGGGTTTGCCATTAAAGTAAACTAGAACTCGTCGTAGTCCTGGAACTCCTCAAAGTCCTCCATGTTACCAGCTTCACCACCTGAGCACTGAGACCAGTGGGGACAACCTGGGGTAGGGTGGTTTGTAAAGCAAGGGTGAGTACACATCAATGTACTCAGCAAATGTCCCGTTTGGCTAAAGTGGACTAGCTGTACTGGAGTTAAGGTTAAGCAGTTGCTTTTAGTTGGTCAAGTTTTATTACTATAAATAGAACCAACTTTTAGTAATAAACCCAGTTACCCAGGACCAGGAGTACTCCCTCCAAGAGGAAATACCAAAGATCAGATTTATAACCATCATTGCTATTCATCATCATAAAAGTGATAAAAGTTCTTCTAATCAAAGAGGATCCTAAGGCTGCTCGTAACCGTGAGCACGACTGATATACCAGTTTCTAACACTCTGCAGAGGTTGCACACTTTACCGACAAGTCATGATTCCCATTCTGCCCGGGGTTCTAGCCTCCCCATTGATCACTACCAAGGTGACCTAGCAGGGTCTCACTACGTAGCCTTTACAAAAATTTCCAAGAGGTCATTGTCGTCCGTTAGGTTTCTCTAGTTTGATAAACACATTATATCTCCCCAGAGGAAGGGTGACTAACAAAACCAAATCAAAGAACCTCTGCAACCAGCCTCGGTAGAGCAAGTACCGTGCCCGGACCTCATTGACGGCCCTACGGCGAAGCCAACTACTCCTCTGGTTCCTCTAATTAATCAACTAAGGGCGTTCCATTCCACCCTCATGGTTGCACTGTTATCCTGGGTTGTCACTCCCCAAACAGGTCCTTATGGAGAGGCACTCAGGAAAGAGCCTGAGCCCCCTAAAGTAATCACAAGAACCTCATCGGGATAACATCATCATATCATAAATAATCACATCATGTTCATTGATTAAGTTTAAGCAATAGCATAAGCTAACCATGATTAACCCAAAAAGGTAAACAAGGGTAAGGTAAATATAGATTAATCAATCCTTAAGTTTCAATAATGTAATGTGGGACTGTGAATTATAAAGTAAAGTAGGACATGATAGGTCTGAGGACACTTGCCTTCACCAGGTTGTTGCTCAGAGGGATCTTCGGCAACACACTCAGGAACCACAAGCTGCTCCTTGTCTAAGTAAAGCGAGCATACGTTCAATACATTTGGAAGGTAAAAATGAACATCACATCAAACATGTACAAACATTGGCACACAACTCAAAAGTGTATAGTATTAAGTACCAGGGAATGAGGTCAAGTTATAAAATGAACTAATCTTAATTGGGGGGAATTGATTACTCTCTAAGTGTTGAAACATAACAAAAAAATAGAGTAATAATTAAACAAAGAAAAGATTACATTATAAGATGAACTACTCTCATTTAGGAATTTGATTATCCTTTAAATATTATCCATAATTACATACCTAATTCTATTTATCACATTAGGGTCTAAAGGTTAAACCAAAAATGAATCCATGAAATGCATAACACTAATCTCACAAAATTAAATATATTTTAACTCCTAGGATTCTCCTTTTATTTATTTCATTAAATAAATAAATCAACATATACTTTAATTCTATATTCTAAGTGTAAAAATTAAAGTATACAGATTTCACTAGGTCACATTTTATTTGGACAGAGAATAATCTGGTGAACATTTTGCAATTTGAACCACTAAATTTGGAGTTCATATGAAAAAGATATGAAATAAACAAGTTTTGAAGTTTGAAATATGAAATTAGGGCTAAATCTATGATTAAATAAAAGTCCAGGGGGCTATTCTAAAGAAACCAGGGACCTATGTGCTAAAACCGAGGATGGCGGGTTGATTTCCTAAAACCAGAGGGTTTCTTAAGCAAAATAACCAAGTGAAGGGGTACGGGGTAACCTTAGTCGTCGGATCAAACATCAACGACCTAGATTAGATCACGAGGGCGCGCGCGCGGGTGCGGCTGACAAGCGGGGCTAGGGCGCCAGCGAGCCAGGACGGGCTGACTGGCCGGGCCCAGGGGCAGAGACGCGGGTGAGGGGGAGAGGGGAGAGACAGTTGGATCTGGATTGAAGGGCTAGGATTAGATCTACTCGGGTTAAGTCCAAACCATCCGATCTCGGACAGACGACCGAGATCTAACGGCAGGGGAGGCGGACTTGGGCGCGGTGGGGCCGCTCGGTCCTGCGGTGGGGGCTCGCCGGAGAAGAGGAGGCTGGCCACGGCAGGGCTCCAGAGGCTTGGGGGGTGGTTCATGCGTGTTCAGGGTGATCTGGCGGACTCAGCCGAGGGCACCACGCCGGCGCGGGAGCACCAAGGGGCGCTGCACACGGAGAGGCGGACTAACGGCGGCGCTAGATTGCTTCAGCGAGCAATCGCGCGAACAACAGGGCAGTACACAGGAAATTAGGGGCGCGGGCAGGTTTCTCACCTCGAGGGGAAGTGATGGAGTCACGGGGCAACGACGGTGGCGCAGGGACGCGACGGACGATGGTGGTGGAGCTTCGGCTACGCGAGAATCACTCCGGTGAGCGCGGGCCGGCTGAACCAGGGAGGGAAGGGGCACACCGAAGGGTGTCCTGAGCAGCTGATAGTGAGGCGGAGCTCACCGTGGCACTGGACGAGGCACGAACGTGATAGTGGCCGCAGAACAGGCGGCGGGCGGTGGCGGGGCTCTCTGCACGCGTGGGCAGAGCAAGAGAGAGGGCGAGCGAGTCTGGCAGAGGGTGCAAATGGGCGAGGGGAGGTGGGCGAGCAGGGTGCGGGGCTCAAAAGGGGCGCGGGGGCTCGGACGTGGCCGGAGAACGCGCGAACGTGGGCGTGTCCACGGCGGGGAGATCGTGGGCAAGAGGTTAGAGACGAGCTGATAGGTGGGGACGGTGGGGCAGAGAGAGGGAGAGCGGGCGCACGCGAGAGAACTAGCGCCGACAGTTCTGGCCCACGGGACACACACACACACACACAGAGAGAGAGAGAGAGGGAGAGGCACGCTCGGGTTGGCGCCGATAGGCTGGACTCGCCTGTCAGGCAGAGGGGACGCGCGGGCTAGGCTAAGTGGGCTGCCTTGGGCCGAATTAGCTTTTCCTTTTTCCTGGAATTTCTAATTGCTTTTCTATTTATTTTTTCTAGGGTTTTCAATTCAAATTCAAATCAAGTTTCAAATTCAAACCAAATCTAATATGTGCAACATTTCAAAGAATATTTAGGCTCAATATGATGCAACATTCCATGACTCATATGTTTTGGACAAAATAAATTAAATAATCTTTCACTAATTCAACTAACCCTAATTAAAAGAAGAAGAAAGGGAGAAAACTAGAGAGAGAGGGGAACTAGAGTGAGATAGAGAAGAGTAACACCTGAATTTGGATGATCATAAGAAAGAAATTTTATACCCCCAAATTCAGGGTGTTATAGACCTATCCCCCTTAAAAGAATCTCGCCCTCAAGATTCAGGGTTTGCTAGCAAAGAGTTCAGGGCACTTGGCTCTCAAATCATCTTCTCTTTCCCAGGTTGCTTCTTCTGAGTGATGGCCTCATTTGACTTTGCACATCCTGATGGTGTTCCTCCGAGTGACCCGATTTGCTGTCTCCAGAATCTGCGTTGGCTTCTCAACGTATGTCAGATCCTCTTGAACTTCTAGGTCTTCCATTGGCAACTGCTATTCTGGTACTCACAAGCATTTCTTCAACTGAGACATGTGAAACACATCATTGAAAGGGAAATATGCCCTTGGGCAATTTCTATAAGTATTTTGGTGATTAGATGCCCAACACATATTCTTTAAGTCCTAATGTGCCAAATGTTGAAAAGTGCAAATCAAGGCATGAGGTATGTTTCTAGACTTAGTACATTTGTTTTTGAATACTAATGAGGTTATCTAAGTGCTAGAAACAGTGCTGAGAAGAAGAGAATCGAATTGCAAAAGACTTGGCTGTGTGCAGCCAAATTCCAGTTCGGCCTCGCACACCGGACTGTCCGGTAGTGCACCGGACACCAGGCTGGTCTGCGTGAACTCGCTGCTCTCGGGATTTGATGGCGGCGTACGGCTAAAAATCACCGGACCGTCCGGTGGTGCACCAGACTGTCCGGTGAGTCATTCGCGACGAACTCGTCGCTCTCGGGAAAAGGATCAGCGGCGTACGGCTAAAATTCACCGGACTGTCCGGTGGTGCACCAGACTGTCCGGTGGTGCACCAGACTGTCCGGTGAGCCAACAGTCACCAGCGCCAACGGTCGGCCGCGAATTCTACGGGCGACGCGTGGCAGCTCTAACGGTCGACAGGGGGCACCGGACTGTCCGGTGCGCCAACGGGCTCAGAGCTGCAATGGTCGACTGTGCCCGATTTGGAAGGCAATCGCGCACCGGACATGCTATAGTAGTTGTCCGGTGGCGCACCGGACTGTCCGGTGCGCCACTCGACAGAAGGCAAGGATGGCCTTCCAAGTTTGTCTCAAACGGCTCCTAGATGCCTTGGGGCTATAAAAGGAACCCCTAGGCGCATGGAGGAGACACCCAAGCATTCACTAAGCATAAGCATTCACTAAGCATTCTAAGACTCCCACACTCCAGCTTCGTGCATTTGATCGATTGTGTTAGTGATTTGAGCTCCGTTCGAGTTGTGAACTCTCTATGCTACGTTTCGAGCTCAAGTCTTGGCTTGTGTGCGTGTGTGTGCTGTGGAATTGTGTTGTGTGTGCGTTGCTTCTCCCAACCTTACTCCGTGCTTTCTTTGTGATCTTTATTGTAAGGGCGAGAGACTCCAAATTGTGGAGATTCCTCGCAAACGGGAAGATACTCTAAACAAAAAGACCGTGGTATTCAAGTTGATCATTGGATCACTTGAAAGGGGGTTGAGTGCAACCCTCGTCCATTGGGACGCCACAATATGGAAGTAGGCAAGTGTTACTTGGCCGAACCACGGGATAAAATCGCGTGTCTCTTGTGATTGCTTTCTCTGTGATTGTTTTGTCCACAAGAACTCACCTCAAAACTACTAAGTCGCACTAACACTTCTATAACTAAGTTTTGTGGCTATTTAGTGTTTAATTTTACAAGATCACCTATTCACCCCCCCTCTAGGTGCTCTCAATTGGTATCGGAGCTGTACTCTTCATCTAAGGGACTAACCGCCTGAAGAGATGGATCCTAAGGGAAAGGGGATGGTGGTCAACAACAAGGAAAAGGAGACCGTCTTCGACGAGCCAAGAGAAGACATGCCCACTGACTCAGGCTCGAGTCAAAAGAAGAGAGACGGGAAGAAGAAGAGGCGCATCAAGAAGATCATCTACTACGACAGCGATGCCTCGTCTTCTTCACCACACGACGACGATGACTCCTCAAAGAAGAAAACGGTTAATCAAAACTATTCATTTAATTATTCCCGTATTCCATTTAATTCGAATGCTCATTTGCTATCAATTCCACTTGGGAAACCTCCACACTTTGATGGAGAAGACTACTCTTTCTAGAGTCATAAAATGTGTAGCCATTTATTTTCTCTTTATCCTAGTATTTGGGAGATTGTTGAAAACGGAATGCATTTTGATAATACTGACAATCTCATTTTCATAAATGAGCAAATTCATAAAAATGCACAAGCTACCACTGTTTTGCTAGCATCTCTGTGCAGGGATGAATACAACAAGGTTAGCGGCTTGGACAACACCAAGCAAATCTAGGACACCCTCAAGATCTCACATGAGGGAAATGATGCTACAATGATCACCAAAATGGAACTGGTGGAAGGCGAGTTGGGAAGATTCACCATGATCAGGGGAGAAGAGCCAACTCAGACTTACAACAGGCTCAAGACCCTGGTCAACAAGATCCGAAGCTATGGAAGCACAAGATGGACGGATCATGATGTCATTCGACTCATGCTAAGGTCATTTACTGTAATTGATCCCCATCTTGTCAATCTTATTTGTGAGAATCCCAGGTACACCAAGATGACGCCCGAGGAGATTCTTGGAAAATTTGTGAGCGGGCGCATGATGGTGAAGGAGGCTCGATACGTGGATGATGCTCTAAACGGTCCACTACCCGTCTACGAGCCTCAACCTGTTGCTCTTAAGGCAACCAGTAGCAGGGAGGCGCTTCCAAGCAAGGTGGCACAAGTGGAGGCTGCTGGCCTCAACGAGGATGAGATGGCGCTTATCATCAAGCGCTTCAAGATCGCGCTTAAAGGACACAAGGAGTACCCCAACAAGAACAAAACAAGGGGAAAGCGCTCCTGCTTTAAATGCGGTAAGACTGGTCACTTTATTGCAAATTGTCCCGATAATGATAGTGACCAGGGACAAGAAAAGAACGGGAAGAAGGAGAAAAAGAAAAACTACAAGAAGGCAAAGGGCGAGGTGCACCTTGGAAAGGAATGGGACTCAGACTGCTCCTCTTCCGACTCTGACGACGAAGGACTTGCTGCCTCAGCCTTCAACAAATCCTCACTCTTCTCCAACGAACGCCATACATGTCTTATGGCCAAGGAGAAAAAGGTACGTGTTTAGGACACACCCAAGTACACTTCATCTAGTGATGAAGAATCATCCGATGATGAAGTAGATTACTCTAGTTTATTTAAAGGTTTAGATAGAGCCAAAGTAGAGAAAATTAATGAATTAATTGATGCTCTAAATGAAAAAGATAGACTGCTAGAAAAGCAAGAGGACATATTGTATGAGGAACATGACAAATTTGTTAGTGTGCAAAAATCCCTTGCTTTAGAAACTAAGAGAAATGAAATGCTATCTTCTGAGTTATCTGCTTGCCATGAATCTATCTCTAGTTTAAAGGGTTCAAATGATGAATTAAATGCTAAGCTAGAGAAAGCAAATGAAACTAGTTCATGTGTAGAGCATGTTGTTATTTGTAATAGATGCAAGGATTTTGATGTTGATGTCTGTGATGAACATATTATTGATATTACTAAATTCAATGATGAGGTGGCAAGTCTTAATGCTCAACTTAAGACTTTCAAAAGTGATTTTGATAAATTAAAGTTTGCTAGGGATGCCTACGCTATTGGTAGACACCCCTCAATTAAGGATGGACTTGGTTTTCGAAAGGAAACCAAGAACTTAACAAGCCAAAAGACTCCCGTTCTCAACAAGGAGAAAGGAAAGGCCCCTATGGCTAGTAGTCCTCAAAGGAACCATGCTTTTATTTATGATAGGAAAATTGCTATTCGTTTCAATTATAATAAGAGTTATGTTCATGTTGCTTATTATGATTCAAATGCTATGTTTTCCTCTAGCTCCACTCATGATTATGGTAGAAGTAGGCCTAGGAAAAATCATGCTATGTCTCATGCTCCTAGAAAAATGTGCAATAAACCCTCTACCATTTATCATGCTTTCAATACTTCTTTTGTACTTACATGCAAAAATACAAAAGTAGTAGCTAGAAAATTGGGATCCAAATGCAAGGGAGACAAGACTTGTATTTGGGTTCCAAAAGTTATTGTGACTAACCTTGAAGGACCCAACAAGAGTTAGGTACCTAAAACCCAAGCTTAAATTCCTTACAGGTTTATGCATCCGAGGGCTCAAGCTGGATTATCGATAGGGGATGCACAAACCACATGACGGGGAAGAAGAAGATGTTCACCTCCTACGTCAAGAACACGGATTCCCAGGATATGATCATCTTTGGAGATGGGAACCAAGGCAAGGTCAAAGGCTTGGGCAAGATAGCCATCACCAACGAGCACTCCATATTGAATGTATTTCTAGTAGAGTCGCTTGGTTACAACCTTTTGTCTGTAAGTCAATTGTGTCACATGGGTTACAATTGTCTTTTTACAAACGTTGATGTATCTGTCTTCAGAAGGAGTGATGGTTCATTAGCTTTTAAGGGTGTATTAGACAGCAAACTCTACTTAGTTGATTTTTCGTAAGAGGAGGTCGATCTAGATGCATGCTTAATATCTAAGACTAGTATGGGCTGGCTGTGGCATCGCCGTCTAGCACATGTTGGGATGAAGAACCTTCATAAACTTCTAAACGGAGAACATGTGTTAGGACTAACAAATGTTTGTTTCGAGAAAGATAGGCCTTGTGCAGCATGTCAGGCAGGGAAACAGGTGGGAAGCACTCATCATAGCAAGAATGTGATGACAACATCAAGACCACTGGAGCTTCTTCACATGGACCTCTTCAGACCCGTTGCCTACCATAACATCGAGGGAAATAAGTATGGTCTTGTAATTGTTGATGATTTTTCCCGCTTCACTTGGGTATTCTTTTTGCAGGATAAATCAGAAACCCAAGGGACCCTAAAGTGCTTTCTAAGGAGAGCTCAAAACGAATTTGAGCTAAAGGTGAAAAAGATAAGGAGCGACAACGGGTCCGAGTTCAAGAATCTGCAAGTTGAGGAGTATCTTGAGGAGGAAGGCGTCAAGCACGAGTTCTCCGCTCCCTACACACCACAGCAAAACGGTGTGGTAGAGAGCAAGAACAGGACGCTTATCGACATGGCAAGAACGATGCTTGGAGAGTTCAAGACACCCGAGCGTTTTGGTCGGAAGCTGTGAACACAGCTTGCCACGCCATAAACCGGCTCTATCTGCATCGCCTTCTCAAGAAGACCTCCTACGAACTCCTTACCGGTAACAAACCCAACGTCTCCTACATTCGTGTATTTGGGAGCAAATGTTACATTCTGGTGAAGAAAGGTAGACATTCTAAATTTGCTCCCAAGGCAGTAGAAGGTTTTTTACTAGGGTATGACTCAAATACAAAGGCGTATAGAGTCTTCAACAAATCATCGGGTTTGGTTGAAGTCTCTAGCGACGTTGTATTTGATGAGACTAATGGCTCTCCAAGAGAGCAAGTTGATCTTGGTGACATAGATGAAGATGATGTTCCAACGGTCGCAATGCGCACGATGGCGATTGGTGATGTGCGACCACAAGAACAATAGGAGCAAGGTCAGCCATTTTCCTCCACAATGGTGCATCCTCCAACTTAAGACGGTGAACAGGTACCTCAAGAAGAGGGACAGGATCAAGGGGGAGCACAGGAGGAACAAGTGATGGAGGAAGAAGCACCACGTGCCCCTCCAACTCAAGTCTGAGCAACGATCCAAGGGCATCACCCTGTTGACCAGATTTTGGGTGACATAAGCAAGGGAGTAACTACTCGCTTAAGATTAGCTAACTTTTGTGAGCATTACTCGTTTGTCTCTTCTATTGAGCCTTTAGGGTAGAAGAGGCCTTGCAGGATCCGGATTGGTTGTTGGCCATGCAGGAAGAGCTCAACAACTTCAAGAGAAATGAAGTTTGGAGCCTGGTGCCATGTCCAAAGCAAAATGTTGTGGGAACCAAGTGGTTGTTCCGCAACAAGCAAGATGAGCACGGGGTGGTGACAAGAAACAAGGCTCGACTTGTGGCAAAAGGTTATGCCCAAGTCGTAGGTTTGGATTTCGAGGAGACTTTTGCTCCTATGGCTAGGCTAGAGTCTATTCAAATTTTATTAGCCTATGCCGCTCACCACTCTTTCAGGCTATTTCAAATGGACATGAAGAGCGCTTTCCTCAATGGGCCAATAAAGGAGGAGGTATACGTGGAACAACCACCTGGCTTTGAGGACGACAGGTACCCCGACCATGTGTTCAAGCTCTCTAAGGCGCTCTATGGACTTAAGCAAGCCCCAAGACACTACAGGAATCCTGAAGATTCCCGTCGGCCGGATTAACTCCCGTCGGCCAGACAAAAAGCCGACGGGAGTTAGTTAACTCCCGTCGGCTACAGGCCAGCCGACAGGCCTTAACTTAACTCCCGTCGGCCTAGACACAGGCCGATGGGAATAAGGTAACTCCCGTCGGCTCTGACAAAAGCCGACAGGGATTAGGTTATTCCCATCGGCATATGCTCTGGCCAACGGGGATTAAAGGTTTATGAACCCGCGGGCACCCCGCGCGGGCTCATTTCTCTCTGTTTCTTCCTCTCTCAAAACCGTTGTCGCCGCCGCCGTGCCTCCCGTCCCCGCCGTCGTGCCATCCCCGCTGCGCCCGTCCCCGCCGCCGTGTGTGCCGCGCCCGTCCCTGCCGCTGCGCGCCCGGCCACCCGTCCCCACCGTGCGCCGTGCCTGGCCACCCGTCCCAGCTACCGTGCCCGGTCGCCCGTCCCGCCGCCGCACCTGCCCGTCCACCGCCTCCGTGCTTGCCCTCGCCCATCCCCGTCGTGCCCCATACCGCCCACACCGCCGCTGGGCCTCCCATCGCGCCCATAAACGCCGCCGCCGCCACAAGGGCCGACGCTGCCCCCAAACGTCTTCCGGAGCGTCGTCGCTGCCTCCTCGAGCGCTACCGCCACGCCCAAGCGCCGCCTCCGCCCCCGACCGCATCTCCGAAGCGACTACGACACCCACATGAGTTAAAGATGTTAATGCATGGGATTGTGAATGTTAATTATGTGTGTACATGTTTATTTTCGTCGGTTTTTTATGGTCGACGGGAGTTAACTTTCATGTGATTAGTATTAATTTAATAACACGTGATTAGAGTGTGATTAGAGTTAATTTAATATCACATGTGTGGCTTGATGTTAGGTAAGTATTAATTCTATTATTATAGTAGATTTAACTTATACTATTGAATTGTTAAATTTGATGTTATTTATTGATTAGATTTAACTTATAATATTAGGATGTATGAAGGTTTCGATATTGATAAATTTGATGTTATTTATGTATATATATAATTATTTATGTATATATATAGTCTTACTACTTACCTATAGATGTATGTGTGACGTGTAGAAACGTGATTGTCTCACACACACTCTTTACTCGTACACACAACCGCAATAATCGGTGATAGACGTGATTGGATGTATGAAGGTTTCAAGAAGGGTGGGTGTCACACAAGTGAATGGTTTGCCAAGACGCAAATATTTCTGGACCATGCAGTTGCTTTGTCACAAATAGATAATATTAGGTGTACATGCATTAATAAATGTAGAAATATGCTGAGCCACACCAAGAGACAGGTCACACTACACCTGTTGTAACGCCCTGAATTTGGGGGTAGAATTTTTTCTTCTTTTCTCTCACCAAATTCAGGCGTTACCCTTTCCTTTTTCCCTTTTCTCCTCGCTAAGCCTTGATCTTTTCCAAAGTCGCAGCGGGTTTTGGCTTTAGACCTCGTGTAAAGCAAAACCTTAAAATACTTTATTTTGTGTGATGCATCATGCCGAACCATGCATACTTCTTGATTGATTAAAAATGTGAATGCTTTCATCTAGAGGAAATTAGAAATCAGAAAAAAGAAAAGCTTTTTCTTTTTTTTCTTTCTTTTCTCTTTCCCCCCCCCTTTCTCCCCTTTCGGCCCAACCCCCCCTTCGGCCGGCCCAGCTGGCGGCCCAGCCGCCCCCCTCCCCCCCTTCCCGCGTGGGCCCCGCGCCGGCCCAGCCGCGCGCCCCCTCTCCCCCCCTTTGGGCCCAGTCGGCCCAACCGTCCCCCCCTCTTTTTTTTTCTTTTTCCAAAAATCCCCTCCCTCTCCCTCTCTCTCTCCCTCACCCTCTCCCTAACCCTAGTGCCGCCGCCGCCCTCCCCTAACCCTAGCGCCGCCGCCGCCGCTCCCTTCCCCGTGCCCCGCCGTGCCGCCCTCCTCCGCCGTGGTGAGACTCCCCCCTCCTCCCTTCTCCTTTCCCCCTCTCCCTCCTCCTTCCCCGCGTCCGGCTCGGCCGCCCGGCCCTTGCTCGGTCGCCCACCCCGTCCGGCTCGGCCTCCCGCACCGCCCCTCCCCCGCATTTGGCCTCGGCCACCCGGCCCCGGCTCGGCCGCCCCCCGCCCCGGCCCGGCCGTCCCGGCCCCTGCTCGGCCGCCCCCGCCCGGCTCGGCCGCCTCTCGCGCCCGCCCTGGCGTTCCCCACCCCGGTTCGGCCGCCCCCGCCCCGGCCCGGCCGTCCTCGCCCCGGCTCGGCCGCCCACGCTCCGGCCCCGGCCCAACCGCCCCGCGCCTGGCCTCGGCCGCCCCTGCCCCGCCGTGCCCCGGCTCGGCCGCCGCCCCCCCGGCTCAACCGACCGCCCCGTGCCCCGGCCCGACCGCCCCGTGCCCCGGCTCGGCCGACCCTGGCCCGACCGCCCCCGTGCCCCGGCCCGACCGCCCCGTGCCCCAGCTCGGCCGACCCCGGCCCGACCGCCCCCGTGCCCCGGCTCGGCCGCCCCCGCTCTCGGCCTCGGTCGTGCCCCCGCCCGTGCGCCGTGCTTGCCCGCTCGCCCCGCCGTGCCTTGCTTGCGTCGGCCCTCGGCGTGGCCTCGAGCTCGGCCCAGCGTGCCTTCGGCGCGCGGCCTCGAGCTCGGCCAGCGCACGGCCCCGACGCGTGCGCGACTCGTTCGCGGCACGTTAAGTGTGGTTTTGCGCGTGCGCGTGCTCGCGCAGCGTTCTGGCGTAGTTCGTCGTGCTCGCGACGCGACGCGTAGCGCCCTATTGCGCTCGCGACACGATCGTCTACCCCCTAGCCCCGTCTACCCCCCCGTATCCTATATGCGCTAATCACGTTGTTTATATTAATAAGATAGGAGTCCCAATTTGGAAATTGGTTACGTTAGTTAATTTGTATAGCTAATCGTCTATCTTATTCAATGTTAATCTACTAAAAGTGGTCACGTTTACATTAGTGCATGTAGCTAATTCTTTTGTTAGAACCAATTGGAACTAGAACACGTGACGTCTAGTTATTCACCAACCCGTAGTGTGTCTCGGGCATAAGCTTTAACTCTCGCGAGACCTTTTCTCATTTCTTTCTAACCATGGTAAATTCATCATCGCATGTGATATTCTATGCATATTTACTTTAACTGTTCTCTTGTATGGTGTACTGTTTGTTTCCTAATTTGAATGGATGGATGTATGTATGCTTGCAATCGCATAGAGAACGATCCGGTTGGAGAGCCCGAAGAACTCGCAGGAGAAGCCCCTGAGCAGCAGTCGGTTGGTGGAGGCAAGTGTCCTTTGACCTATCTCTGTCCTATTCATTCTTTAATTCACCTCCCGCATTACACATTTATACCTAAGGATTGACTAGCTTTTGTTATCCATGTCCTTGTTTACCTATTTGGGTCGGATTATTATTATTTAGCTCTATGCTACTGCTCAAACTCTAATCAATGAACATGATGAGATTATATATGATACGCTGTTTTCCCTTCTCTTATTATGATGTTGTACTTGTGGTCTTCAAGGGGGCTCGAGCGGTTTCTCGAGTGCCTCTCCGTAAGGGCCTGTTCTATGGATGACCGCCCGGGAAAACAGGGCAACCATGAGGGTGGAGTGGGACGCCCTTAGCTGAATAATTAGAGGAACCGGGGTGTAGTTCGCTTAGCCGTTGTGCCGTCAATGGGGCTCGGTGTATGCGGCTCGCTCTGCCAAGGTTGATTTGTCCCTTGGGGAGGAGTGCGGTACATTTAGGAAACCTAACGGGCGGCTACAGCCCCGGGGAAATCTTTGTAAAGGCTACGTAGTGAGACCCTGCCTATTCACCTTGGTTGTGTTTAAGGGTTTGATCAGCCCGAGGCAAGAGGGAATCACGGCTTGTGGGTAAAGTGCACAACCTCTGCAGAGTGTTTGAAAACTGATATATCAGCCGTGCTCGTGGTTATGAGCGGCCAAGGGAGCTCCAGTGATTAGTGGTACTTGATCAGAGACATTTTGGTTTACAGATGACAATGAGGATGGTTATGATTATGCTTATGGTAATGGTAAGTGGTATTCTTTCCGTTTGGAAAGGGTACTTTGGGTTAATAACTTGGGTTAATGCTAAAACCTGGCTTTCTACTAGTAAATAATAAACTGACCAACTAAAAGCAACTGCTTGACTTACCCCCACATAAAGCTAGTCCACTACAGCCAAACAGGATACTTGCTGAGTATGTTGATGTGTACTCACTCTTGCTCTACACACCAAACCCCCCCTAGGTTGTCAGCATTGCAACCACTGCTCAGGAGAAGATGAAGCTGTGGAAGGAGACTTCCAGGAGTTCCAAGACTACGACGAGTTCTAGGTGTGGGTTAGCGGCAACCCCCAGTCGGCTGCCTGTGAAGGCCGCGGTTATCTACGTTTCGTTTTCGCACTTTGATTTATTGTAAGGACTATATGAACGTCTCAGACGCATGATGTAATCGACTATTATTTCCATTTTAATACTATTTTGAGCACTGTGTGATGATGTCCATGTTATGTAACTGCTATGTACGTGAATTGCTGATCCTGGCACGTACATGGTTCGCATTCGGTTTGCCTTCTGAAACCGGGTGTGACATAAGTGGTATCAAAGCCGTGCTGACTGTAGGACCGCTAACCTAGAGCAGAATGGTCGTTCTAAGGATTATAGACCTCTGTCCCTGCCTTGACTTTGGTACCCCTTCAAAAGTTGGTCATACCGACCAAACCTATGTTCTACTATATATTATACCTTGCTGAAAATTGTGTTTTATTCTAATCCTTCATTTATTTATAATTCATTATTTGCTGGTCATATTAATTCTGTTCTCACTCTTTTGCTTGCGGTGTCTTTTGTAGATGGCTCGACTTAGACACACTGCACGAAAGTCCGTCATCCCCTTCTTACCCTCCCGCCTTGCTGAGCGTCCGCTTCGCCGTCCCGTGGCCGGACAGTCCAGCCACTTGGAGAGACTGCACCACCGCCTGCATGAGGAGCAGGAACGTCGACGACAGGAGCAGCAGGGCTCTTCCTTCTCGCTCCAGCAGGAGATAGAGTCTGTGAGGAGCTGCTCTCCTGTGCTTCCCCTGGAGGCGCCCCCTGCACCACCACTGGGTGCCCCAGCCTCTGGAGTAGCTGCTGGAGGAGACCCAGACGACGGAGATGGCGACGACAGCCCGAGCCACGACACTGACTTCCCTGCTGACCATGAGCCGGAAGGATGGGTTGCTCGACCCATCACTCGCGACGCTGCTCGCGGGTGTCACTTCCACGACGCGCTCGACACCCTGCTACGTCAGGCACTTGACCGGCGTACTTGGTCCATCGAGTATCGCTGTGTGGTCTACCAGCACAGTCGCGGGGTCTACCCGGACCGCTGGGAGGTGACCTGTTTGGTGCTCCGTCCGGAGAACAGTCTCCAGGGTGTAGAGGCTTGCTCAGAGCACTATTCCATCTCTGAGCGAGACGCAGCTGAGGCAGCCATGCAAGACGCTGCACGGCGTGCGCTTTCGCACTACTGCTCGGTTCTCGGTGGGGTAGCTGACGGTCTCGACCTGAAGTATTACCCCCGCCGTCCATCTGGCAGCACAGGAGGCGTGATTGTTTCACCTGCTGGTGAGGACAATCCTAGGTTGAGCAGCACAGTCAACCTAGCCGCCGTGCTAAACACGGAGCTGGACCATGCATTAGACGAGCTGAGTAGGGCTCGTGCTAAGATCGCCCTGCTGCGGGCTGAGCGCGCGGAACGTCGTCACTTGGATGATGGTTCCCCCGCCCCCGTTGGGACTCAGCACCCGTACCGCTCACCTCGGCGTGGACGCCAGTCTTATGGCAATCCCGACTGCAAGACCAAGATAAATCTAGAACCATAGATCGCTAGAGTTGGATCTTGTAATTAATACAAAATATATACGTAGAAGCTACAGTCTTAGCGTTAGTCCCGCTTTTAGTTAGTCTTAGTTAGACAAGATAGTTTGCTATATCCTGTGCATCTATGTTTGTCATGATGAACTATGTTTGGTTTGGATTTTTGTAATGACTGTCACCAGAGTGTGGGTACCCCCTGCATTTTGGTTTACATATTATGTTAATGGAGTTAGTTATATAGTTGGGAAACCTTTATTCCACTTTCCTCTCTATCTGAGAACTGTGTGGTCTGTGTTGGAGATCAGTGAAGATGCTCATCTGTTCAGTGCTGTTGAAGAATTCTATACTCTTTTCTTATGCTGCAAGATTTGCCAGATCAGTTCTGATGTGTGGTTGCATTCTGCAGATGTCAGAGAACAGGCGCAGAGGAGGAAGGCGTGCTCAGCAGGAGCGAGCCGCTCCACAGGATGAGGTGCCCCAGCAGCAGCACCTGCCGCCCCCGCCCCCGATGTCGATCGAGCAGATGTTTCTGATGCAGATTCAAGCGGTTCAAGCCATCGGTCAGACTCTGGCCGCCATTCAGCAGCAGCAGCAGCAACAGCAGCAAGCACCACCTCAGCCTCAGATGCCTCAGATGCCCAGAGACAAGCGTGCTGAATTCATGAGAGGTCATCCACCAACGTTTGCTCACTCTTCTGACCCCATGGATGCTGAAGATTGGCTGCACACTGTGGAGCGGGAGTTGCATACCGCTCAGTGTGATGACAGGGAGAAAGTCTTGTATGGTCCCCGTCTGTTGAGAGGAGCAGCCCAATCATGGTGGGAGTCTTATCTCGCCACCCATGCCAACCCCGATGCCATCACTTGGGAAGAGTTCAGAGGTAGCTTTCGTCAGTACCATGTGCCTGCAGGTCTGATGACAGTGAAGAAGGAGGAGTTCCTGGCCCTTAAGCAAGGGTCATCATCTGTCAGTGAGTATCGAGACAGGTTTCTGCAGTTGTCTCGCTATGCTCCTGAAGATGTCAACACCGACGCCAAGCGACAGTACCGTTTCTTGAGAGGCTTGGTTGACCCTCTTCAGTACCAACTGATGAATCATACCTTCCCGACATTCCAGCACCTGATTAACAGAGCAATCATGACAGAAAGGAAGCGTAAGGAGATGGAGGATCGTAAGCGCAAGATCAGTGGACCCCAGCCTGGAAGCAGCAACCGTCCTCGTTTCTCAGGCAATCAACCTCAGCAGTTCAGGCAGAACCAGCGTCCACCTCAGCAGCATCAGCAGTTCCAAAGGCAGTACCCTCAGCACCAGTATCAGAACCGTCAGAGCAATCAGTCAGGAGGTCAGTTTCAGAGGCAGAATCAGCAGACACCTCGTCTTCCTGCCCCAGCAAACCAGCAGAACAGTCAGGCAGCACCAGCTCAGGTTGGAAACAGAGCATGTTTCTACTGTGGAGAGCAAGGCCACTGGGTGATGCAATGCCCGAAGAAGGCAGCCCAACAACAGTCAGGCCCCAATGCCCCAGCAAAGCAGAATGTGTCTCAGCCTGGAGCAGGCAATCGCCCTCAGCCGCGTTACAATCATGGAAGACTGAACCACTTGGAGGCTGAAGCAGTTCAGGAGACCCCCGGCATGATAGTAGGTATGTTCCCAGTCGACTCCCATATTGCAGAAGTGTTATTTGATACTGGAGCGACGCATTTTTTCATTACTGCATCATGGGTAGAAGCACATAATCTTCCAATTACTACCATGTCAACCCCCATTCAAATTGACTCAGCCGGTGGTAGAATTCGAGCTGATAGCATCTGTTTGAATGTAAGCGTGGAAATAAGGGGGATAGCGTTTCCCGCTAACCTTATAGTAATGGGTACTCAGGGAATAGATGTCATCCTAGGGATGAATTGGCTAGATAAGTATCAGGCAGTTATCAGTTGTGATAAAAGGATAATCAAGTTGGTGTCCCCACTAGGAGAGGAAGTGGTGACCGAGTTAGTCCCGCCTGAGCTGAAGAGAGGAAGTTGTTATCAGATGGCTGTTGATAGCAGTGAAGCAGACCCAATTGAGAGTATCAAGGTTGTGTCTGAATTTCCAGACGTGTTTCCGAAGGACTTACCGGGTATGCCACCAGAGCGGAAAGTTGAGTTTGCCACAGAGCTTCTTCCTGGAACCGCCCCCATCTTTAAGAGAGCTTACAGAATATCCGGACCAGAATTGGTTGAGCTTAAGAAGCAGATTGATGAGCTATCAGAGAAAGGTTACATCCGGCCAAGCACCTCGCCTTGGGCCGCCCCTTTCTTGTTCGTGGAAAAGAAAGATGGCACCAAAAGGATGTGTATCGATTATCGAGCTTTGAATGAAGTCACGATCAAGAACAAATACCCTTTGCCCAGAATAAAAGATCTGTTCGACCAGTTGAGAGGAGCCAGTGTGTTCTCTAAGATCGATCTGAGGTCAGGTTATCATCAGCTCAGGATCTGACCTTCGGACATTCCGAAGACGACATTCACTACCAAGTATGGGTTATATGAGTTCACAGTGATGTCTTTTGGTTTGACCAATGCACCAGCGTTTTTCATGAACTTGATGAACAGCGTATTCATGGATTATCTTGATAAGTTTGTGGTGGTATTCATTGATGACATTCTGGTTTATTCTCAAAGCGAAGAAGAACATGCAGATCATTTGAGGATGGTATTGCAGAGATTGCGAGAGCACCAGTTGTATGCAAAGTTGAGCAAGTGTGAGTTCTGGATCAATGAGGTCCTGTTCTTGGGTCACATAATCAACAAAGAAGGATTGGCTGTGGATCCGAAGAAAGTGGCAGACATTCTGAACTGGAAAGCGCCAACAGATGCTCGAGGAATCAAGAGTTTCAATGGAATGGCCGGATATTATCGGTGATTCATTGAAGGGTTTTCGAAGATTGCGAAACCAATGACAGCGTTGCTAGGCAACAAGGTTGGGTTCAAGTGGACCCAGAAATGTCAAGAGGCCTTCGAAGCGCTGAAAGAGAAGTTGACAACAGCGCCTGTCCTAGTCTTGCCTGATGTGCACAAGCCCTTCTCTGTGTACTGTGATGCTTGTTACACTGGTTTGGGATGCGTGTTGATGCAAGAGGGAAGAGTTGTGGCTTACTTGTCCCGACAGCTGAAGGTTCATGAGAAGAATTACCCAATCCATGACCTAGAATTGGCAGCAGTGGTTCACGCACTGAAGACATGGAGGCACTATCTGTATGGACAGAAATGCGATGTTTACACAGACCACAAGAGTCTGAAGTACATATTCACTCAGTCGGAGCTGAATATGAGGCAGCGAAGATGGTTAGAGCTGATCAAAGACTATGAGTTGGAGATTCATTACCATCCAGGCAAAGCGAACGTAGTGGCAGATGCTTTGAGTAGGAAGAGTCAAGTCAATCTGATGGTCGCTCGTCCGATGCCTTATGAGTTGGCCAAGGAGTTTGACAGGTTGAGTCTCGGGTTTCTGAACAATTCGCGAGGAGTCACAGTTGAGTTGGAACCTACCTTGGAGCGAGAAATAAAAGAAGCGCAGAAGAATGATGAAAAGATCAGTGAGATTCGGCGACTGATTCTAGATGGCAGAGGCAAAGATTTTCATAAAGATGCAGAAGGTGTGATATGGTTCAAAGACCGATTGTGCGTTCCTAATGTCCAATCCATTCGGGAGTTGATTCTCAAGGAAGCTCATGAGACTGCTTATTCGATTCACCCTGGTAGTGAGAAGATGTATCAGGATCTGAAGAAGAAATTCTGGTGGTACGGAATGAAGAGGGAAATCGCAGAGCATGTGGCTATGTGCGATAGTTGTCGAAGAATTAAGGCAGAGCATCAGAGACCAGCTGGATTGTTGCAACCGTTGCAGATCCCTCAGTGGAAATGGGATGAAATCGGCATGGATTTCATAGTCGGATTGCCTCACACTCGAGCCGGCTACGATTCTATTTGGGTAGTAGTGGACCGTTTGACCAAGTCAGCCCACTTCATACCTGTCAAGACCAACTATAGCAGCGCAGTACTGGCAGAGTTGTATATGTCTCGGATCGTTTGTCTACATGGTGTGCCAAAGAAGATAGTGTCGGACAGAGGAACGCAGTTCACCTCTCATTTCTGGCAGCAGTTGCATGAAGCCTTGGGCACACATCTGAATTTCAGTTCAGCTTATCATCCGCAGACAGATGGCCAGACCGAAAGGACCAATCAAATTCTCGAAGATATGTTGAGAGCCTGTGCGCTGCAAGATCAGTCTGGATGGGATAAGCGATTGCCTTATGCAGAATTCTCCTATAACAACAGTTACCAGGCCAGTTTGAAGATGTCACCATTTCAAGCGCTCTATGGGAGGAGTTGTAGAACTCCGTTGCAATGGGATTAGCCTAGGGAAAAGCAAGTGTTCGGGCCAGACATTTTGCTTGAAGCCGAAGAGAACATCAAGATGGTCCGAGAGAATCTGAAGATAGCGCAATCAAGGCAGCGAAGCTATGCAGACACAAGAAGAAGAGAGCTGAGTTTCGAAGTCGGAGACTTTGTCTATCTGAAAGTGTCACCGATCAGGGGAGTCAGAAGATTCGGAGTCAAAGGCAAGCTAGCACCCCGCTACATTGGTCCGTACCAGATTCTCGCAAAGCGTGGAGAAGTGGCCTATCAGCTCAGTCTGCCAGAGAATTTGTCCGCAGTGCATGATGTCTTTCATGTGTCTCAGTTGAAGAAGTGCTTGCGTGTGCCAGAAGAGCAGTTGCCAGTGGAAGGTCTTGAAGTCCAGAAGGACTTGACCTACGTTGAGAAGCCAGTGCAAATCCTTGAGGTTGCAGACAGAGTCACCCGAAGGAAGACCATCAGAATGTGCAAAGTCAGGTGGAATCACCATTCAGAGGAAGAAGCAACCTGGGAGCGTGAAGATGATCTGATGGCCAAATACCCTGAGCTCTTTGCTAGCCAACCCTGAATCTCGAGGGCGAGATTCTTTTAAGGGGGATAGGTTTGTAACGCCCTGAATTTGGGGGTAGAATTTTTTCTTCTTTTCTCTCACCAAATTCAGGCGTTACCCTTTCCTTTTTCCCTTTTCTCCTCGCTAAGCCTTGATCTTTTCCAAAGTCGCAGCGGGTTTTGGCTTTAGACCTCATGTAAAGCAAAACCTTAAAATACTTTATTTTGTGTGATGCATCATGCCGAACCATGCATACTTCTTGATTGATTAAAAATGTGAATGCTTTCATCTAGAGGAAATTAGAAATCAGAAAAAAGAAAAGCTTTTTCTTTTTTTCTTTCTTTTCTCTTTCCCCCCCTTCTCCCCTTTCGGCCCAACCCCCCCTTCGGCCGGCCCAGCTGGCGGCCCAGCCGCCCCCCTCCCCCCCCTTCACGCGTGGGCTCCGCGCCGGCCCAGCCGCGCGCCCCCTCTCCCCCCTTTGGGCCCAGTCGGCCCAACCGTCCCCCCCTCTTTTTTTCTTTTTCCAAAAATCCCCTCCCTCTCCCTCTCTCTCTCCCTCACCCTCTCCCTAACCCTAGCGCTGCCGCCGCCCTCCCCTAACCCTAGCGCCGCCGCCACCGCTCCCTTCCCCGTGCCCCGCCGTGCCGCCCTCCTCCGCCGTGGTGAGACTCCCCCCTCCTCCCTTCTCCTTTCCCCCCCTCCCTCCTCCTTCCCCGCATCCGGCTCGGCCGCCCGGCCCCTGCTTGACCGCCCGGCCCCGGCTCGGCCGCCCGCACTGCCCCTCCCCCGCGTTTGGCCTCGGCCACCCGGCCCTGGCTCGGCCGCCCCCCGCCCCGGCCCGGCCGTCCCGGCCCCTGCTCGGCCACCCCCGCCCGGCTCGGCCGCCTCTCGCGCCCGCCCCGGCGTTCCCCACCCCGGTTCGGCCGCCCCCGCCCCGGATCGGCCGCCCCCGCCCCGGCCCGGCCGTCCCCGCCCCGGCTCGGCCGCCCGCGCTCCGGCCCCGGCCCAACCGCCCCGCGCCCGGCCTCGGCCGCCCCCGCCCCGCCGTGCCCCGGCTCGGCCGCCGCCCCCCCGGCTCAACCGACCGCCCCGTGCCCCGGCCCGACCGCCCCGTGCCCTGGCTCGGCCGACCCCGGCCCGACCGCCCCCGTGCCCCGGCCCGACCGCCCCGTGCCCCGGCTCGGCCGACCCCGGCCCGACCGCCCCCGTGCCCTGGCTCGGCCGCCCCCGCTCTCGGCCTCGGTCGTGCCCCCGCCCTGCCCGTGCTTCGCCCCGCACGTGCGCCGTGCTTGCCCGCTCGCCCCGCCGTGCCTTGCTCGTGTCGCGTCGGCCCTCGGCGTGGCCTCGAGCTCGGCCCAGCGTGCCTTCGGCGCGCGGCCTCGAGCTCGGCCAGCGCACGGCCCCAACGCGTGCGCGACTCGTTCGCGGCACGTTAAGTGTGGTTTTGCGCGTGCGCGTGCTCGCGCAGCGTTCTGGCGTAGTTCATCGTGCTCGCGACGCGACGCATAGCGCCCTGTTGCGCTCGCGACACGATCGTCTACCCCCTAGCCCCGTCTACCCCCCCCCCCCCCCCGTATCCTATATGCGCTAATCACATTGTTTATATTAATAAGATAGGAGTCCCAATTTGGAAATTGGTTACGTTAGTTAATTTGTATAGCTAATCGTCTTTCTTATTCAATGTTAATCTACTAAAAGTGGTCACGTTTACATTAGTGCATGTAGCTAATTCTTTTGTTAGAACCAATTGGAACTAGAACACATGACATCTAGTTATTCACCAACCCGTAGTGTGTCTCGGGCATAAGCTTTAACTCTCGCGAGACCTTTTCTCATTTCTTTCTAACCATGGTAAATTCATCATCGCATGTGATATTCTATGCATATTTACTTTAATTGTTCTCTTGTATGGTGTACTGTTTGTTTCCTAATTTGAATGGATGGATGTATGTATGCTTGCAATCGCATAGAGAACGATCCGGTTGGAGAGCCCGAAGAACTCGCAGGAGAAGCCCCTGAGCAGCAGTCGGTTGGTGGAGGCAAGTGTCCTTTGACCTATCTCTGTCCTATTCATTCTTTAATTCACCTCCCGCATTACACATTTATACCTAAGGATTGACTAGCTTTTGTTATCCATGTCCTTGTTTACCTATTTGGGTCGGATTATTATTATTTAGCTCTATGCTACTGCTCAAACTCTAATCAATGAACATGATGAGATTATATATGATACGCTGTTTTCCCTTCTCTTATTATGATGTTGTACTTGTGGTCTTCAAGGGGGCTCGAGCGGTTTCTCGAGTGCCTCTCCGTAAGGACCTGTTCTATGGATGACCGCCCGGGAAAACAGTGCAACCATGAGGGCGGAGTGGGACGCCCTTAGCTGAATAATTAGAGGAACCAGGGTGTAGTTCGCTTAGCCGTTGTGCCGTCAATGGGGCTCGGTGTATGTGGCTCGCTCTGCCAAGGTTGATTTGTCCCTTGGGGAGGAGTGCGGTACATTTAGGAAACCTAACGGGCGGCTACAGCCTCGAGGAAATCTTTGTAAAGGCTACGTAGTGAGACCCTGCCTATTCACCTTGGTAGTGTTTAAGGGTTTGATCGGCCCGAGGCAAGAGGGAATCACGGCTTGTGGGTAAAGTGCACAACCTCTGCAGAGTGTTTGAAAACTGATATATCAGCCGTGCTCGCGGTTATGAGCGGCCAAGGGAGCTCCAGTGATTAGTGGTACTTGATCAGAGACATTTTGGTTTATAGATGACAATGAGGATGGTTATGATTATGCTTATGGTAATGGTAAGTGGTATTCTTTCCGTTTGGAAAGGGTACTTTGGGTTAATGCTAAAACCTGGCTTTCTACTAGTAAATAATAAACTGACCAACTAAAAGCAACTGCTTGACTTACCCCCACATAAAGCTAGTCCACTACAGCCAAACAGGATACTTGCTGAGTATGTTGATGTGTACTCACTCTTGCTCTACACACCAAACCCCCCCAGGTTGTCAGCATTGCAACCACTGCTCAGGAGAAGATGAAGCTGTGGAAGGAGACTTCCAGGAGTTCCAAGACTACGACGAGTTCTAGGTGTGGGTTAGCGGCAACCCCCAGTCGGCTGCCTGTGAAGGCCGCGGTTATCTACGTTTCGTTTTCGCACTTTGATTTATTGTAAGGACTATATGGATGTCTCAGACGCATGATGTAATCGACTATTATTTCCCTTTTAATACTATTTTGAGCACTGTGTGATGATGTCCATGTTATGTAACTGCTGTGTATGTGAATTGCTGATCCTGGCACGTACATGGTTCGCATTCGGTTTGCCTTCTGAAACCGGGTGTGACACCTGTGCTCACATGGTTTCGTGCCAGGCTATAAGGTTTGGTATCTCCACGGTGAAGATGTTGAACGAGCAACAAAAGTAGAAGTTGATGATGGTGAAGATGATGTTGATAGGATGGACTAAATGCTTGAGGATCTGCAGCCTGAACTGGCACCAGATCATCATGATTCACCTACACCGGAGGTTCAGAAGTTCTTCGACCTACTCAAAGCGTCAGAAGAGCCTCTTCACGGGCACACTGACGTGACCATCCTCGAATTCGTGACTCGACTGATGTCAATCAAGTCCAAGTTTGCATTTTCAATTAATTGTTACAAGGAGCTTGTGGATTTGATTAGCGAGGTTCTTCCTACAGGTCACAAGATGCCCAAAGACATGTACCAGTCCAAGAAATTTCTTGAAGGTCTTGGTATGGAGTATGAGAAGATTGATGTTTGCCAGGACAACTGTATGCTTTTTTGGAAGGGACATGGCAGAGAGCAGAAATGCTTAAAATGTGGGAAGTCAAGGTACGTGGAGCTTGTAAATGAAGATGGGGAGAAGGTGGTGATAAAGGTTGCACATAAACAGCTTCGGTACATGCCTCTCACTCCTAGAGTGAAACGTTTGTTTCTCTCAAGAAAGACCGCTATGCACATGAGGTGGCATAAAGATTGTACGGACAGACAAGATGGGTTAATGGTGCACCCGTCAGATGGTGATGCATGGAAGGCTCTTGACAACTTTGATCCAGATTTTGCCAGCGATGCAAGAAACGTTCGTATCGGCTTGGCAACTAATGTTTTCACGCCGTTCAATATGACCGCTACGTCGTATTCATGTTGGCCTGTCATTGCCATACCGTACAACCTTCCACCTGCTCTTTGCATGAAATATGAGTTTATGTTCCTATGTCTTGTTATACCTGGGCCTGAGCATCCTGGCGTACGCCTCAATGTTATGTTTCAACCACTGATTGAAGAGTTAAAGAAGCTTTGGCAAGGTGTGGAAGCCTATGACTGCTTCAAGAAGCAGAAATTCAATCTTTGTGTTGCATATCTGTTCTCAGTTCATGATTTTATGGCGTATGGTATTTTCTCTGAATGGAGCGTGCATGGTAGATTGACGTGTCTTTATTGTGCTAAAGATACAGATTGTTTTCGTCTTAGTGCTGGTGGCAAGATATGTTACTTTGATTGCCATAGATGTTTTCTACCCTTCAATCACCCCTTCAGAAGGCAGAGAAAGGAATTTAGGAAGGGCACCATCGTCACGAAGGGACCGCCCAAGCGACGTAGTGGGATAGAAATTACAGAAGAGCATAGGAAACTTGTCCTAGACGAGAGTGAGAAAAGGTATCAAGGTTTTGGTGAGGAGCATAACTTGTCACACCCGGGTTTCGGGGCACCAAGACCCGGGCGCGAACAATCACCAGGTGTGCTGGGACCAAGTCTCACACATATGATGAATCATGGCACAGGATCGAATGTCACATCTTTACTACATAACAGGAATTCTATACAAAATAAATAATTACATTATAAGGAGACAACGGTCCAGCAACCCAAAGTTGACTGGGAGACGACGGCCTAGATCTCTCACGATCACATCACAGCATCCTCCATGCGCCTCATCCTGTGGTACCTGTTCTTGACCTGTGGGGGGTGTGAGACAGCAAGAGTGAGCTCACATACGTTCATAGCTCAACAAGTTGTGGGGAATAATGTGCATGAACTCGCCAAAGGCGGGAGCTCATGTGAAGTGTAAGGCTTACCAAAGAGGATGGTTAGAGCTGAGCATTGCTTTTAAAGTTGGTCAAAATTTTATTAGCAGTTACTAAGTATAAGTAAATACCAACCCAATTAAGTAGTAGAACAGAAGTAACAACATCACCTGCGATGCAATGCATATGACAAATTGAATTTAGTTCCATAAATTAATCATGTGAGGGTCCGAGCTGCTCATGACCGTGAGCACGGCTAGTATACCAGTTTTACACTCTACAGAGGTTGCGCATCTTTACCCACAAGTCATGTTACCCATCTGCCAAGGGATCGCGACTTCCCATACACCTCTACCGAGGAGGCGAGGCAGGGTAACACTACGAGGCCTTTACAAAGTTCCACTAGCTTCAGAAAACCCGCTACAGTTTATAGGAAGCTCCAATGCAGGGTTCTTGCCTGACCGCCATCGCAGCAAAATCAACCAAGGACCTCCCTACACTAACCACTCCCCTACTGCCCTTGCCCCTTTCGGGTAAGGTAGTCTTCCACTAGCTATCCTAATTAATCATCCAAGGGCGTCCCATTAAACCCTTGTGGTAGCACTGTTTTCCCGGGTGGTCGCTCCATGTTCCAATTAACATAATGATCTTATCATGAACAGTAATAATAAACATATAATAAAAGTGTGATCATGAATAATGTACCTTCATACCCAAAACCACATAAAAGCACTAGCAAGTACTACCCAAAAAGTTCAGTGGTAAACAAGGTATAAAGATAGACAAACTAGGGTAACCTATTGGGTCCCATCAAAATTAACCTATGCAGATCATTATGATTAAACAGAACATGGCTGGGTAAAAAGAAGTGATCAAGGGCACAACTTGCCTGGGACTTGAGATTCCAGGTACCAACTTGCTCTTCAGATGACTCGTGACCTCGCTCTAGTCGTAGTAATACAAACAAACATGGTATAGGCAAAATTAACATTACATCAAACATAAGAACAAATTGTATAATAATAATCTACGCGAAGCTACGAGATCGTGGGAACAAGAATTACTAAATTCGGAGCTACGGTTATTAAGTTATGATTTTCCAAAGATTTAGGAGTGGGGTACGAAAGAAACTAAGTACATAATTTTAGTTTAGGTTTCATAACAAAATAAAGTTACTAGGTGATAAACAATATTAATACGAATTTAATGCAACTAGAATGGATGAATTTGGAGTTAAAATGAATTTAATATGAATTAAACAAGTCTCCGGATTTATTTTTGTATTGAAAATCAATTTTCAGATTTATTTTATAAATTTCAGAGCTTATATGTATTGTGGTTTCTATTTTCTAGAAAGTCAGGGTCTATTTGGAAATAAAATCGGATCTATCTGTAATTACTTCCCACCTGGACTGGATGGCGGGTTGGTTTGCAATATCCCGAGGGGCTTTTCTGCAAAATAACCACAGCGAAGGGGTCCGCAGGCATTCTGGCCGCTAGATTTCAATCCGATGGTTCGGATTAGATCCTGGTCCCGTGAACTAGCGCGACGCCGAGGGCCCTTCGATTTAAAACTAACGCCCAAGATTTAAAGTTCTTAGATCGAATCTCACGCGTACGCTTTGCATCGGACGACCGAGATCCCGAACCGAATCGGTATGAGACAACAACCACCGGATCGAGATCCAAAGGCTACAACGTAATGGATCGCGATCTGATTATAGTTGTAGGATGCCGATCCGACGGCACAGATCCAAACTCCCCAAGCGGTATGCCAGAACTAATCTAGGCCGCCCATTAAAGAATCCACGGCCCCGCACCCTTCATCTTCCCCCTGACGCGCCCAGGCGGCGGCGCCGCGCTCTACACGGTGGAGCACTCCGGCGAGGCGCCAAATCTACCCCACCCGAGTGCCAAACCCCAAATTGGACCGAGCTACGCGATGCTACGCACACGGCGAACTAGTGGAAGTAGTTCATACTAGGAAGGATGGCGAGGAGGTTTCAGTTCACGGTGTTGTGCGTCCCGACAGCGCTTCCCTAGCTCCGGTGACAAATTCTCCAGTTCCCAGTCATGAATCCTGTTCAACGAGGCTAGGGAAACCATCCATGTGTCGCGGCGAAGCTTCTGCGCCCAGTGCGGTCGCCTGATTGTTGACATGGGCCACACTCTATTGCGGCGGACGAATTCCTCCCCGGCTTCCCTCACATTCGCACGACGGCTTGTTCACCCACACGGTTCCAGCGACCGAACACATTTCCCCTCATGCGCTCACGATGCCACGGCGTAGACGAGATCTGGCAGCAGTGGCTCCATCCTCCTTGCACTTTCCTCTCGGTGGCGCTGCAGCGAGGCGAAAGAAGCTGCGGCACAAGGTAGATGTCGAGAGGGGGCCGCACGAGTTTTATACCCAGGGTAGCGGCCAAAGTCCGACTCAGAGCCAGCCGGGAGATACGCGATGTTTTGTTGAGCCACCCGCGAGATTCCCGGCATTGGCGGCATGGTTAGCTCTGACCGTCAAGCGTTCTATTACCGAAGAAATCGGGGAAGAAGATTCCGACCCAGGGGCCCCACCCCCCAGAGAAACGCGACGCGCGCGCAAGGGAGCATTGGCTGACTCGTGGGCCCCACCCTTCAGTGGGCGTCACACAACGCGGGTGAAGTGGGCTGCCACTGGGATTCGGATCCCACCTGTCTGCGGGTGCCAGGCGCGCAACGGAGAGGGGAATGGGCCGAAATGAAAAATCTGGGGCCCAGTTAGTCGCCCCATCCCTTTTCTTTTCTTTTCCTATTTGTCTTCTATTTTGAATTCCCAATTTGAATTTGAATATTTTTATGAGTTGCACCTTTGAGTAAATGTACACATTTAATTCCTAGTATAGGAATAATATTTTATGATTATTATTATTTATTTTTTTATACTATTTTTACTCACCTATCATGTTCTTTCTTTCTTTCTTTCCAAATCCTAGAATTTCTTTTAGATCTTAAATTCCCATTTGGGTATTAATATAATTCTTTTCACATTATTCTATGTTGTCACAAAATGCACACAAAATAAAGTACCAGCATGATGCATAATTTGTTTGAGTGCCTTTTATTACTTATTCATTTGTATAGGTGAGGTGTCCACATGAAATGACAAGTAGAGATAACACACATACATATATACATGATTTTCATTTCTCCTTTTAGATTTTTCTTACAAAGTAGTTATTACAAATCCTACCCCCCTTAACAGAAATCTCGTCCTCGAGATTTGTAAGGAAAGGGATGAAGAAGGATTGGTATGTAAATTCAGCTTTTTTAGTCTATAATTGGTTCAAAAATATCGAGTCTCAATTATTTTGTCAGTAGTGGTTGATTAGGAGAGCATATGTATTCAACTACTATTTATGTGGGATATAAACTGAACAGGTTGAGGTAAGAAAGATTATGGCAAGGTAAAGACTTTATCCAAAATGTTTATGTCCTGATTCATCTCGAGATTCGCTTTGACTGTTATACCCTTCCTTGTCGATGTTGATCTTTTCTTCTCTGGTCTTGATCTCATTGATTCGAGGTTAGTGTATATCATCGGGGTCGGAGGAATATGGTTAAGATAGATATGGATGAGATTGACTACATGATGTAGGTCAGAAGTTTGTTTGATGTTAGGTGGGAATAGAGAGATTATGCAATCCATCATGACTCTATTGGTTGGATCAGATCTGATGCATGTGGCCGAGTTGGTTTAAGGCACTAGTTTAGTTTTAAGTGCATGAGGGGTATGGCCTTATCTTTTGTATCCGTATTAAGTAACTTACTCTAGATTAGATCATAATGGATTGGATGAAATCTAGATTTAGACTAGATAAGATCTAGTTAACTTATTTTAGAATATATCATGTTTGTTACAAGGTTATGAGATAAGCCAAGTGGTGGGGATAAGTATGCTTATTAGGACAAGATGAGTCTCTAAGAATAAGATAGAATCTTGTGAGGTTAGTTGGATCCGTTAGGGTAAGATAAAATCTTTTGAGATAAGATGGATCTATTACGATAAGAAAGAATCTTGTAGGATAAGATGGATATATCAAGATAAGAGAGAATCTTTTAAGATAAAATGGATCATTAAGGTAAGAAAGAATATTTTAACATGAGATGGATCTATTAAGATAAGAGAGAGTATTTTAGATAAGAGGGATCTTTATGAATAGATACACTTTAATGGAGGGTAATCTAAGTTGTGTGGTTATCTTATGAATTCTATTTATGCCTATATGTATATACAGATGTAATTGTGGACATTACTCCACACTAATCACACTCAATCAAAGATCCAAATCAGACAAGAGTCATAAGAACAAGCATTCAAGCATATAGATACAAAAAAATAGTTTTGTTTTTTTTCCTAAGAGTAGGTCTCCTATTCCTAAAAGTCACTTTTAGGCACAGGATTTTAAAGTGTGAAATCCACCTGGACTGGATGGCGGGTTGGTTTGCAATATCCCGAGGGGCTTTTTTGCAAAATAACCACAGCGAAGGGGTATGCAGGCATTCTGGCCGCTAGATTTCAATCCGATGGTTCGGATTAGATCCTGGTCCCGTGAACTAGCGCAACGCCGAGGGCCCTTCGATTTAAAACTAACGCCCAAGATTTAAAGTTCTTAGATCGAATCTCACGCGTACGCTTTGCATCGGACGACCGAGATCCCGAACCGAATCAGTATGAGACAACAACCACCGGATCGAGATCCAAAGGCTACAACGTAATGGATCGCGATCTGATTATAGTTGTAGGATGCCGATCCGACGGCACAGATCCAAACTCCCCAAGCGGTATGCCAGAACTAATCTAGGCCACCCATTAAAGAATCCACGGCCCCGCACCCTTCATCTTCCCCCTGACGCGCCCAGGCGGTGGCGCCGCGCTCTACACGGTGGAGCACTCCGGCGAGGCGCCAAATCTACCCCACCCGAGTGCCAAACCCCAAATTGGACCGAGCTACGCGATGCTACGCACACGGCGAACCAGTGGAAGTAGTTCATACCAGGAAGGATGGCGAGGAGGTTTCAGTTCACGGTGTTGTGCGTCCCGACAGCGCTTCCCTAGTTCCGGTGACAAATTCTCCAGTTCCCAGTCATGAATCCTGTTCAACGAGGCTAGGGAAACCATCCATGTGTCACGGCGAAGCTTCTGCGCCCAGTGCGGTCGCCTGATTGTTGACATGGGCCACACTCTATTGCGGCGGACGAATTCCTCCCCGGCTTCCCTCACATTCGCACGACGGCTTGTTCACCCACACGGTTCCAGCGACCGAACACATTTCCCCCTCATGCGCTCACGATGCCACGGCGTAGACGAGATCTGGCAGCAGTGGCTCCATCCTCCTTGCACTTTCCTCTCGGTGGCGCTGCAGCGAGGCGAAAGAAGCTGCGGCACAAGGTAGATGTCGAGAGGGGGCCGCACGAGTTTTATACCCAGGGTAGCGGCCAAAGTCCGACTCAGAGCCAGCCGCGAGATCCGCGATGTTTTGTTGAGCCACCCGCGAGATTCCCGGCATTGGCAGCATGGTTAGCTCTGACCGTCAAGCGTTCTATTACCGAAGAAATCGGGGAAGAAGATTCCGACCCAGGGGCCCCACCCCCCAGAGAAAAGCGACGCGCGCGCAAGGGAGCATTGGCTGACTCGCGGGCCCCACCCTTCAGTGGGCGTCGCACAACGTGGGTGAAGTGGGCTGCCACTGGGATTCGGATCCCACCTGTCTGCGGGTGCCAGGTGCGCAACGGAGAGGGGAATGGGCCGAAATGAAAATCTGGGGCCCAGTTAGTCGCCCCATCCCTTTTCTTTTCTTTTCCTATTTTCTCTTCTATTTTGAATTCCCAATTTGAATTTGAATATTTTTATGAGTTGCACCTTTGAGTAAATGTACACATTTAATTCCTAGTATAGGAATAATATTTTATGATTATTATTATTTATTTTTTTATACTATTTTTACTCACCTACCATGTTCTATCTTTCTTTCTTTCCAAATCCTAGAATTTCTTTTAGATCTTAAATTCCCATTTGGGTATTAATATAATTCTTTTCACATTATTCTATGTTGTCACAAAATGCACACAAAATAAAGTACCAGCATGATGCATAATTTGTTTGAGTGCCTTTTATTACTTATTCATTTGTATAGGTGAGGTTTCCACATGAAATGACAAGTAGAGATAACACACATACATATATACATGATTTTCATTTCTCCTTTTAGATTTTTCTTACAAAGTAGGTATTACATAACTGGACTCACATATGTGGCTTGTGGGAGTTTCCTTATGCTAAGTCATTGATTTTGATGCACAACATCAATGTCATGCATCAAGAGAGTAACTTTTGCCAAGCCCTCATAAATACATGCATGGATTTCCCTGATAAAACGAAAGACAATGACAAGGCACGCATGGACTTAGCAGTGATATGTGATCGTCCAACCCAAGTGCTTAGAGAAAACGGAGGCAAACCAAAAGCTGACTATTGTTTGAATCCTAAGCAATGGAAAGAAGTGATGAAGTGGATGAAGGATATTAAATTCCCCGATGGTTATGCGGCTGGTTTTAGAAGATCTGTGAACTTGAAGACAATGAAGATGAATGGACTGAAGAGCCATGACTTCCACATAATTATGGAGAGGCTCATGCCTGTAATGTTTCGTGGGTACATTTCTGAAGCTGTGTGGAAAACGTTAGCTGAAGTTAGCTATTTCTACAAACAGTTGTGTGCTAAAGAAATCAGAAGAGATGTGATGGGACAGCTGGAGAAAGAGGCACCGTTGCTTTTGTGCAAATTGGAAAAAAAATTTCCACCGGGTTTCTTCAATCCTATGCAGCATCTCTTTATACATCTTCCATATGAGGCTAAGGTCGGTGGTCCTGTTCAGTACAGGTGGATGTTTCATATAGAAAGAGCATTAAAGAAGCTTAGAGCAATGGTGGGCAATAAGGCAAGTGTTGAAGGATGTATTGCGGAACAATTTAAACTAAAGGAGGTAGCACACTTCACAAGTTGTTACTTTGCAGAAGAACATAATGTATTTGCTCGAAAGAAAAGGTACCATGATGATGAAAGAGAGATGCCTCCATGTAGTGATCTTTCGACTTTTCAGACAAACGGCAAAGCCGTTGGTCCACCCAAGGCATATCACCTCAGTATGGAAGAACGAAAGTCTGCTTTATTGTACATGTTCACGAATATGCCTGAGATGGAGAAATACTTTGTGTAAGACTTATTTCCTTAAACTATTCATATGTGAATTAGTTTATGTTATCAAATATCTCATGTCATACAATAATATTTGACAGCGAGTTTGATGAACAAAACATGAGGTGTCTCGGTAGGCCAACAGCGAGAGACATAGACAAATTGCGACGCGATGGTATGCATGGGCGACCTAATTTCATTATGTGGCTTCGGGACCGTGTAAGTCTTAATTATGTGGCTCCGAGACCTAATTTTAGTTAACTAATATTACATGGGGCACGCTGAACGTGTCTTCCAAAACAATGCAAAGAAGCTGGTGAAGGATGCCATATACTATGCGAGAATTCAGGCTACAAACCTGTATTTTCAAAAGCATCCGGAAGAAGCAGGCCCCTTGAATAAAAAGGAAGGGTCCTCAAAGATATATTTGACTGAGGATCAATATCGTGAGGTTAGTATTCAATTTGTTTTACTCTTTTTATTGATTGTTGGGATTGATATAATATGTAACATTGTGTGTGCAGGTGATGGTTCCAAGGATGCCGCCCGTGCCTAATGCATACTATGCTTGGTGTCGATATTGGGCTTCCGAAGGCTTCCAGAAAGCGTCAGCGCATCACAGACAATGTCGAGGAACCAATCCTAACCACAAGTTTGGCGGTGATGACATGATACGAAAAGCTAAAAGAATAGTAAGATTGATCTAGCTATGTCGATCAACAAATAATACGATTGCTTATGAATGTTTTTTGTTTATACAGGAAGCTACGAGTGGCTAAAAGCCTAGTGACATTGAGGTCTACCAGGAGGGCCACAAAGGACCAGACCCTAACAACCCTAACCAGCTTTGCAGCCAGACAACCACAGATCGGCTGGTGAGTTTTGGCCCAAAAGTACAAACGTTCAAAGTACAGAAATTCCTGCATTTGTAAGGTTGTGAATGATGTATAGGCGCCATACGGGGAGGAGATGGTTCATCGCCATGGCCCTGACTTCGACTGGCACCATGAACCAGTGGATCCCTCATTGGTGTACGCAAGTGGTGGTGGCAAAGCACATGGACGGTAAGCTCTAACTTATGAAATTATATGGTTGACACTAAATTGATTATGCAATAATCACAATTTTTGAATCACTTATAGATACGCACTTGTCGGGGACCATAATTAGGGGTACCCTCAAGGCTCCTAAATCTCAGCTGGTAACCCCCATCAGCACAAAGCTGCAAAGGCCTGATGGGTGCGATTAAGTCAAGGATCGGTCCATTCAAGGGACGCGATCACGCCTCGCCCGAGCCAAGCCTCGGGCAAGGGCAGCCGACCCCGGAGGACCTACGTCTCGCCCGAGGCCCCCCTCCAGCAGCGGACACACCTTCGGCTCGCCCGAGGCCCAGTCTTCACCAAGAAGCAACCTTGGCCAAATCGCCACACCGACCGACCAAATCGCAGGGGCATTTAATGCAAAGGTGGCCTGACACCTTTATCCTGACGCACGCCCTCCAGTCGACAGAGCCGAAGTGATCGCAGTCACTTCGCCGCTCCACTGACCGGTCTAACAAGAGGACAGCGCCGCCTGCGCCGCTCCGACTGCTGAGCCACTCGATAGAGTGAGGCTGACAGCAGCCAAGTCCGGCCTCAGGCGTCATAGGAAACTCCGCCTCGCCCGACCCAGGGCTCGGACTCGGGCTCAGCCCTGGAAGACGGTGAATTCCGCTCCGTCCGACCCCAGGGCTCGGACTCGGGCTCAGCCCCGGAAGACGGCAAACTCCGCTCCGCCCGACCGCAGGGCTCGGACTCGGGCTCGGCCCCGGAAGACGGCGAACTCCGCTCCGCCCGACCCTAGGGCTCGGACTCGGGCTCAGCCCCGGAAGACGGCGAACTCCGCTCCGCCCAACCCCAGGGCTCGGACTCGGGCTCAGCCCCGGAAGACGGCGAACTACGCCACGCCCGACCCCAGGGCTCGGACTCGGGCTCAGCCCCGGAAGACGATGGACTCTGCCTCGCCCGACCCCAGGGCTCGGACTTGGGCTCGGCCCCGGAAGACGACGAACTCCGCCTCGCCCGACCCTAGGGCTCGGACTCAGGCTCAGCCCCGAAGGACGACGAACTCCGCTTTGCCCGGCCCCAGGGCTTGGACTCAACCCTGGCCTGAGCCGACGGTCTCCGCCTCGTCCGACCCGGGGGCTCGGACTCGACCTCGACCTCGGAAGACAGACTCGACCTCGACCTCGGAGGAGCCTCCACCTCGCCCAACCTAGGGCACGGACCGACCATGTCAACAGGAAGCGCCATCATTACCCTACCCCGAGTTGACTCAGGCTACGGGGAACAAGACCGGCGTCCCATCTGGCTCGCTCCACCATACGAGTAATGATGGCGCCCCGCATGCCCTGTGACGACGGCGGCTCTCAGCCCCCTTACGGAAGCAAGAGGACATCAGCAAGGACTCGACAGCCCCGACAGCTGTCCTTCCGCCAGGCTCCAGCTCTCCTCCGACGGCCACGACACCACGCGAACCGGGTGCCAAGACCTCTCCGGCTGCCATGATGGCATGTACTTAGGGCGCTAGCTCTCCACCGCTAGACACGTTAGCACATTGCAGAGGGTTGGCCGCGCGGGGAAGGACGGGACGACGCTTGCGCAAGGCCGCTCACTCCCTCCCGCGTGGACGCTTGTAACCCCCTACTGCAAGCGCACCCAACCTGGGCGCGGGGCTAACACGAAGGCCGCGGGTTCCACTCTCCCACACCTGTCTCCCTCCGGCTGCTGTCTTCCCCCCTTCGCGTTCCGCCTCGCGTCGACCCATCTGGGCTAGGGCACGCGGCGACAATTCACTCGTCGGTCCAGGGACCCCCCGGGTTTCGAAACACCGACAGTTGGCGCGCTAGGTAGGGGCCTGCTGCGTGTTGACGAACAGCTTCCCGTCAAGCTCCAGATGGGCAGTCTCCAGCAACCTCTCCAGCCCGGGACGGTGCTCCGTTTCGGGAGTCTTGAGTTCATGTCCCTCGACGGCAGCTACGACATGATACTCCTTCCCCCGCCGCGCGACAGCGACAATGGCGGTCGACAACCCACTCGCCGGCGGGGAAATCGATGACGCCTTCCCCACGCGGTGGAAGGACGACATTCGGGCTTATCCCGTCCCCTCCCCCGTCGACGAAGGAGGAGGCGGGGCAACCAAGGCCAAGCAGGAGGCGGCACCTCGTTGGCTGTCGAGCGAGTCGACGGCACCGGCGCCCCAACGGGGAGCACGTCGGGCGTCGACCTCGCGTCTGAGACGAAGACGAGCGCCATCTCCCCGCAACACGCCAATCTCAAGCAAACGAACGACGCCAGCACGCTCGCGAACGACTTGCTGGGCGTCACCCTCGTACCTGAGATGACGGTGCAGTCCGTCCCTGACGTGACTTCATCACCGCCTGTCGACCGAAAGGTACCGACCAATTCCCGTCTCGCATCTTTTGGATTCGGCCTCGACCTGCCAAGCGATTCCGCCTTGGTGGACACTCTCATAGAGGCGAGTCCAAACCCTCCAGGGTATCGTGTGCGGTCACCCTTGGACCAGCTGACGACCGTCCCGTCCTACAGGCCCTCGGGGTCCGAGGAAGATGGCGAGCCCGACCTCTGTTGGGATTTCTCCGGACTTGGTAACCCCAGTGCCATGCGGGACTTCATGACCGCATGCGACTACTGCCTTTCCGACTGTTCCGATGGTAGCCGCAGCCTCAACGACGACGACTGCGGCCCAAGTCGCGAATGTTTCCACGTCGATCTAGGGGGTCCCAGCGAAGGCAACCATCTTGGTATGCCGGAGAACGGTGATCCCCCTAGGCCCGCGCCTCACGTTGACATCCTTCGGGAGCTAGTTGTGGTCCCCGTCCCGGCGGGGGGTCCTGACCCACAACTCGAGCAAATCCGCGAGAGGCAGGCCAGGCTCGATGAGGGAGCAGGAACGCTTGTGCCGATCCGCCGGGACATCGGGCAGGAATGGGCGGGCCAACCTCCGGCCGGAGAAGCACGTCATCTCCCCCAGGGCATCCAGCACCGCATCGCCGACGACGTCAGGGTAAGGCCGCCACTGGATTCCAGTGGAGTCGGCCAGAACCTGGCTACAGCGGCAATACTTCTCCGCGCGATGCCGGAGCCATCAACCACCGAGGGGCGGCGCATCCAAGGAGAGCTCAAGAATCTCTTGGAGGACGCCGCGGTCCGACGGGCCGAAAGCTCTGCCTCCCGAAGGCAGGGGTACCCCTCGGAACATCACGCCGCGACTTCCCGATTCATGCGGGAAGCCTCGGTCCATACCGGGCGCACGCGCAATACAGCGCCAGCGGTCCCGGGTCGCCTCGGCAATGAGCACCATCATCACAGCCGTCGGGCCCACCTCAACGACAGGGTGCGCCGAGGCTACCACCCCAGGCGTGGGGGACGCTACGACAGCGGGGAGGATCGGAGTCCTTCGCCCGAACCACCCGGTCCACAGGCTTTCAGCCGCGCCATACGACGAGCACCGTTCCCAACCCGGTTCCGAACCCCGACTACTATCACAAAGTACTCGGGGGAGACGAGACCAGAACTGTGGCTTGCGGACTATCGGCTAGCCTGCCAACTAGGTGGAACAGACGATGACAATCTCATCATCCGCAACCTCCCCCTGTTCCTCTCCGACACCGCTCGAGCCTGGCTGGAGCACCTGCCCCCGGGGCAAATCTCCAACTGGGACGACCTGGTCCAAGCCTTCGCCGGCAATTTCCAAGGCACGTACGTGCGCCCTGGAAACTCCTAGGATCTCCGAAGCTGCCGCCAGCTGCCGGGAGAGTCTCTCCGGGACTACATCCGGCGATTCTCGAAGCAGCGCACCGAGCTGCCCAATGTCGCCAATTCGGATGTCATCGGCGCGTTCCTCGGCAGCACCACCTGCCGTGACCTGGTGAGCAAGCTGGGTCGCAAGACCCCCACCAGGGCGAGCGAGCTGATGGACATCGCCACCAAGTTCGCCTCTGGCCAGGAGGCGGTTGAGGCCATCTTCTGGAAGGACAAGCAGCCCCAGGGCCGCCCACCGGAAGATGCTCCCGAGGCGTCAACTCAGCGCGGCACCAAGAAGAAGGGCAAGAAGAAGTCGCAAGCGAAACGCGACACCGCCGACGCGGACCTTGTCGCCGCCGTCGAGTACAAGAACCCTCGGAAACCTCCGGGAGGTGCCAACCTCTTCGACAAGATGCTCAAGGTGCCATGCCCTTATCATCAGGGGCCCGTCAAGCACACCCTTGAGGAGTGTGCCATGCTTCGACGCCACTTTCACAAGGCCGGGCCACCCGCGGAGGGTGGCAAGGCTCTCGACGACGCTAAGAAGGAAGATCACAAGGCAGGAGAGTTCCCCAAGGTCCGCGACTGCTTCATGATCTACGGCGGGCAAGTGGCGAACGCCTCGGCTCGGCACCGCAAGTAAGAGCGTCGGGAGGTCTGCTCGGTAAAGGTGGCGGCGCCAGTCTACCTAGACTGGTCCGACAACCCCATCACCTTCGACCAGGCCGACCATCCCGATTATGTGCCGAGCCCGGGGAAATACCCGCTCGTTGTCGACCCCATCATCGGCAACGTCAGGCTCACCAAGGTCCTCATGGACGGAGGCAGCAGCCTCAACATCATCTACGTCGAGACCCTCGGGCTCCTGCGGATCGATCTGTCCTCGGTCCGAACGGGCGCTGCGCCTTTCCACGGGATCATCCCCGGGAAGCGCGTCCAACCCATCGGACAACTCGATCTACCCGTCTGCTTCGGGACGCCCTCCAACTTTCGAAGGGAGACCCTCACATTCGAAGTGGTCGGGTTTCGAGGAACCTACCACGCAGTGTTGGGGAGGCAATGCTACGCCAAGTTCATGGCCGTCCTCAACTACACCTACCTCAAGCTCAAGATGCCGGGCCCCAACGGGGTCATCACCGTCGGACCCACGTACCGACACGCGTACGAATGCGACGTGGAGTGCGTGGAGTACGCCGAGGCCCCCTCATCGCCGACCTGGAGAGCCTCTCTAGGGAGGCGCCCGACGTGAAGCGCCACACCGGCAACTTCGAGCCAGCGGAGACGGTTAAGTCCGTCCCTCTCGACCCCTGCAACCACGCCTCCAAGCAGATCCGGATTGGCTCCGAGCTCGACCCCAAATAGGAAGCAGTGCTCGTCGACTTTCTCCGCGCAAACGTCGACGTTTTCGCGTGGAGTCCCTCGGACATGCCCGACATACCGAGGGAAGTCGCCGAGCACTCGCTGGAGCCCGACCCGTGAAGCAGCCTCTGCGCCGATTCGACGAAGAAAAGCGCAGAGCCATTGGGGAGGAGATTCACAAGCTAATGGCGACAGGGTTCATCAAAGAGGGTATCACCAAATCAGGATGAAAGAGTCCGACCAGCTCGCAACTTCTTTCATCACACCCTTCGGCATGTACTGCTATGTTACCATGCCGTTTGGTTTGAGGAATGCGGGTGCAACGTACCAGCGATGCATGAACCATGTGTTCGGCGAACACATCGGCCGAACGGTCGAGGCCTATGTCGATGACATCGTAGTCAAGACGAGGAAAGCCTCTGACCTCCTTTCCGACCTTGAAGTGACATTCCGATGTCTCAAGTCGAAAGGCGTGAAGCTCAATCCCGAAAAGTGTGTCTTCGGGGTCCCCCGAGGCATGCTCTTGGGGTTCATCGTCTCCGAGCGGGGCATCGAGGCCAACCCGGAGAAGATCGCTGCCATCACCAGCATGGGGCCTGTTGGGGACTTGTTCTCAAATACTACGAATTAAGAACAAGGCAACATAAAGTGTTAAATGTTAATACCCTTCGTCCAACGAAACATTATTCCTTTAAGGACTAATGAACTTTGGACGAGGGTAAAAGTCAATACAATTACGAAGGTTAAATCTTCGTAATTGAATTCTAATAGATTGTACAAAGTAATATGAAATGTCAAAGGTAGATGAATTATAAACGAGCAACATTATTTTCATACTATATCTATTTAATGTATTATAACATTGGATACAATTATACCTCTGTCTTGACAAAGATCGTTTCCCGAATGATGCGATTGCAATTACAGGAATGCGTGAACAGTAAAGGAATACTGTTCACTATTTATAGGCATGGGACACAGCCTGTGAAAAATTACAATTATGCCCCTCATAAGGGATTACAACAGTGACTCAAACATTTATAGACTAAAAGGTCATTCTACTCTTAAGTCGGTTTGCAATGCCGAAGCTTCATGAAGAGGAACCTTCGGTCATCACATGCGGACAGCTTCAGCCGAAGCCGTTTCTTCCTGCAAGACCTTCGGCGACGAAGCATAATCCCAACAGTAGCCCCTTCACGGTGCTAGATCGTTTTTCGTAACGAGCCTGATCCGTGAAAAAAGTCTCTTAGGCTTCGGGAGGCCGAAGGTCCAAAAAACACCTTCCCTGAGCTCGTTGTCGAGAAACGATTTAGTTTCCGAGCGCGTAGCGGTCCCACCTTGCAGCGAGTGCAAGCAGCTGTTCGCCTGGTGTAAAAAATCCTGGCGATTCACCTCCTTACCTGCATCACTATATAAACAGATGGGTAGATGTGAAGTTACCACAACATTCATTGCTATTTGCACTGTTTTGCTGCCAAAATCTTTAACCATAGCCGAAGGTTAACTCTCGGAATCAAACGAAGCTCCAGTTTGAAGCCTACTTCGTCAGAAGAAAAAGCTTCGGAAGAAAAAGTATTTAGTTCCCACAAAATTCAGAATTAAATGGCCAGAGTGCGCTCTACCGCTAGAGTTGAGCGTGAGGAAGGCGAAGCTGAAGGATCGGATACTGTTCCCATCTCCGAAGCGATGCAACGATCCGGACTGGTGACCTCGGAAGGAATCCATACCGCCGAGACAGAGCAGACTGCTCCCATCTCCGAAGCTGTTGCCGAAGCGGAAGAAGGAAATATTGAAGAAATTGATCTCGAAGATGATTATCATATTGCCGTGCCAAGTAAGCCCAGTCACTTGGACTTCGGCAAGTCGACTGTCTCTAAGGCTGATCTCTCCAAGATGGTGAAGTCGGGCTATTTCAGCGAGAGTCAGAAGAAGCTACTTCGCTTCGGGGGGGAAGAAACCACCCCGAAGCCAGAGAAGGATGAAATAGTCATTTTCAAGAGTTTTGTAAAGGCTGGGTTGAGATTCCCCCTCCATGGGATTATTGCAGATGTATTGAAGGAGTTTGGGATCTACTTTCATCAGCTGACTCCTAATGCTATCGTTAGACTTAGTGTTTATATCTGGGCCCTCCGAAGCCAGGCGGTTGAGCCGTTTGCCGACAGCTTTTGTCGAGTTCATGAACTACACTACGAGACGAAGGCTAGAAAAGATGGATTACATGATAACTTTGGTTGCTATAATTTTGCCTATCGGAAAACCACGAAGTTTCCTGTAATTAGCTACAGAAGCAAATGGTCGGCAGGCTGGAAGTCAGAGTGGTTTTATGTGAAAGTTGACGAAGACAAAGAGAAGCTGGTACAAAGCCCACTTGAATTGATCTTCGGAGAAACAAGACCGCGATGCCACATGACATTAGAAGGTCCCACTTGGGCTGCACTGGGTGAGTTTAAAATTATTTCAGAGCATATCAGCACTAGGGACCTGGTTCAAGAGTTCTTGGCCTTCAGGGTTTTCCCTACTTTAAAAGAATGGGAAATGCCGAAGCTAGAGGGGGAGAAGAAGAAAGGGGAGCTTGTGTGGCTACCTTACTATTACAAGTTTAAGAAATACTTTAAAATACCTTGCCAAGAGTGGCTTGACACAATTGAAGTAATGTGCAATGAAATACTTGGTAATTACTCCAAAAAAGAAGATCAGTTGATGACTGCGGCCTTCGGTACCCGTCCGAAGCGAAGACTGAATCGAGTGCTGGACGCCTTGGGTTTTGAATACCCTGATTATGAACAACTGAATAAAATTGTCGAAGGCCGGAAGAGGAGAAGGGTAGCCGAAGCTTTAAATGAAGATGAGAAAGAACCACCAAAAAAGAAAAATATTCTGAAGAAAAGAAAAGTAACATCTCCGAAGCGAAAAGCATCTGACGAAGAAGAGACTGCCGCATCACACTCTGCCACTGACGTGGAAGAGATTTTGAAGGTAATGACTGAATCCCTGCCTGTGAAGCTAAGTCCATTAGGGCCTCAACTGACGAAGTTTTTTCATAAGGAAAAGGAGCCCGAAAAAACGAAGAAACAACAAAGAGACAAAGAATCATCGCAGTGACCGAAGTCATTGACAAGACACCACCGAGAGCTTCAGCTCGGAAGTTAGCAGCGGCTGAGGAAATATCAAATGTTGAAGTCGCACCTTCGGAAATCACGGCTACCGAAGCTACCTCAGCCGAAGATTTGAACTTGGAAACTACGATTGAACATATCGACAAAATACTACTAGAGATGGCCACAGAAGAAGCTACTACTGCCGCCGAAGAGACCATGGCCGCAGTGTCTGGGAAAGGAAAAGAAATAGCTGACGATACTTCGGAGGACGAAACCTTCATATTTCAAAATTTAGCTGGACAAGAATTGTCAAAAACCGAGATAGAAGAGCTTAAAGAATATGCCAAATCTTGCGGATATAAACCAGGAGCCCTCCTCTTCGGAGGTATTGACGATGAAAAATTAGGCTGTATCCGGGACCAGACTGGAGCTAAGATTATCGGCACTCTATCAAAGAGTATCGGTTTTCCGAGGCTAGAAACAGATATTAGCCGCTACCGACGACAACATATTGTTGGTAGTTTATTTTATTCCAATTTCAAGGTGAATTACTTTTCCCTTGACATTTATTGTTTTTTTAATAATGAAATCATTTCTAACAAAGGTTGTTTATGTGCAGAGTATGCTGTTGAGTAAGGCTTTGAAAATGCAGCAGGATCTGGAAGACAAAAAACAGGAGGTTATGATTGGAAATTTAGAGAACAAAATAAAAGAGCAATCAGCTGCTATTGAAAAGAAAGACTTCGAGCTTCAGTCAACTGAAGGCTTATTGGCAGAAGCCGAAGCTAAAATAGCAGAATTGAATACGAAGCTTCTCTGCCAATCTGAACAATTTGAACAAGAAAAGCAAGAACTTAATGCGAAACTTGAAGCCGAAGTTCAACAAAATTCAAAGTTGAAAAAATCATTGGCAAGCCTTCAAGACAAATGTTTGGAGTTTAGCAATAAATGTATTGAGCGACTGAGAAAGATCTTCCACTCGGTTGGGGCTAGCAGCGAGAAATTCACTCCGTCAACTGAAGATTTACAAAAGACCTTCGAACATATTGAGGGTGAAATTGATGAGCTTGACGAAGTTATAGCCGGGCATGGTGACTTCTGTGCCTGGGTAGCTTCTCGGGGCACTGCTGCAGCTTTTCTGAAAGCTGGCTGCGACCATGGAAAAATTGTTAACAGGCCCAATTTCACCCTGTCACCATCAATTTTAGATGACATTCCTGACCTCGCCCGAAGCATTTCTAATAGATTTGTAAAGATGATATGGACAAAAGGCGGGCGAGAAAAGGCTGGAGACGAAGCTCGGAGTCATCTTGAACCAGTAAGAAATCATACCTTGTGTTTACCTTTTCCTTCAAACTCGGTTTTGACTCACAACTTAATTCATGTAGGGTGATGAAGCCGCCGAGACCGATGCTTGAAGAGTATGACGCCGAAGCTGAGGCCCCATGAAGATCAGTAGAAATAGACTGTAGAAAAACTCAAGAAACTTTTGAAATGACTTTTGTAAATATGGCTAAACTATTCTTAATGAATTTTGTTCATACCTTGTAATATGCTCTTACCCTTCCATTAATGTGTGGGGTGCTTTGATGTGGACGAAATTATCTTTTTGAGCCTAAGGCGAAAAAAACACCTTCCCTTCTTTTCGTACACAGCGAAGCAAAAAAAACAGGTTTTCCTTTCTGCCGAAGCTCTTCTTTTCGTATACGACGAAGTTCAAAAGACAGTTTTTTCCTTTTTGCCGAAGCAGCCTACTTATGCTATGATGATGGTTAACCTACATATGCCTGGATGAATGTTTATGAATGCAAATGTTATGATGTAATGTGGTGTGCAAATGAATATTCAAACACATATCCGAAGCCGTAATCACAACCATTATTTCCTTAGAAACAATCACATATCAGCGTTGACTTTTCGCTGAAAGCCTCCCTTAGGAGCTTCTTCGCCTTTTACTTTCGGCGGTATCAGCGTTGATTTTTCGCTGTAAGCCTCGCTTAGGAGCTTCTTCGCCTTTTACTTTCGGCGGTATCAGCGTTGATTTTTCGTTGTAAGCTCTGCATTCCCTTTGGAACGACTTCTGAGCAGAAAACTTACACTGCGCCCCCTTTGGAGCGACTTCTTTAGTAGCTTCGTCGTGCTCCGCATCCCCTTAGGGATGACTTTCGAGCTTCTTCCCTGTTTCTTCTCTTTTTTTCGGCACTCAATGGTGCGTTCTCAGTTTTTACATTTACATCTCTTGGGGGATTTTGCTCTTATAGAGGTAAAAAATAAAAAAGAAATTACATGTGATGGCCCCATTAAAAACCTTTCTCCCCCTTTAGAAAGGAAAATGGTGCCATAAAAGAAAAATAAAAAATATAAAAAATTACATCGAGTTATACATAAAATCGCCGAAGCTCATCCGCATTCCAGGATCTAGGAATGTCGTTGCCGTCTATATCCTTCAATCTGTATGAACCGGGTCTTGACGAAGATGCTACCAAAAAAGGTCCCTCCCATTTCAACTGCAACTTGCCTACTGTATCTGGGTTTGCCACTCTCCGAAGCACCAAATGTCCTGGCTCAATATTCTTTAGCCGAACCTTTCTATCACGCCATTTGATTGTTTCGGCTTGATATTTATTGATGTTCTCCACAGCTTGAAGCCTGATCCCTTCTATAGCATCTTTTTCTACAGAGTGATCAGCTTCGAAATCTGATTCTGCCGAAGCTACTACTCTTATTGATCCAGTTTTAGCTTCCTCCGGAGTTATTGCTTCGTCACCAAACAATAATTTGAATGGAGTAAAGCCTGTTGACCTTGATGTTGTTGTATTGTGGCTCCACACCACTTTGATTAATTGATCTGGCCACTTTCCCCTGGGTTGATTGAAGATTAACTTCATTATTCCTGTCAATATGATGCCATTGGCTCTTTCAACAAGTCCATTTGACTCCGGATGTCTAACTGATGCAAAATGGATCTTCGTGCCAATTTGATCACAAAATTGTCTGAAATCTTCGGAGTCGAACTGTGTTCCATTATCTACAGTGATGGCCTTTGGTACTCCGAAACGACAAACAATATTCTGCCAGAAAAACTTTTGAATGGTGGCCGAAGTTATTGTGGCTAAAGGCTTTGCCTCAATCCATTTAGAAACATATTCCACGGCCACTACAACATATCTTAAGTTTCCTTGGGCCGGTGGTAACGGACCCAACAAGTCAAGGCCCCACCTTTGCAATGGCCAGATGGGTTGTATCAGCTAAGTTAGAGACGGAGGTTGTTTTTTATCTCTTGCATATTTCTGACAACCTTCGCACTTTTGAACTAATTCCGCTGCATCCGAAGCTGCCTTCGGCCAATAAAACCCTTGACGAAAAACTTTTCCAAGTAATGGCCTAGATCCAATGTGAGATCCACACAGGCCTGCATGTATTTCTTTCATCAATTCTATGCCTGCAGCTCTGGACAAACACTTGAGTAATGGAGCACAAACTCCATGCTTGTACAACTCCCCTTTTATCATGACATATGGACGAGCTCTTGCCTCTATCCTTTTGTTATAAACTTCGTCATCTGAAAGGAAGTTACCCTGAAGGTAAGAGATGATCTCAGTTCTCCAGTCTTCACTATAAACAGGAGATATATTGAGAACTGCTCTTTCAAGAAGCTCCACTGAAGGTGCTTTGATTGTTTCGAAGAACACATCCGAAGGTAAGGGCAACCCCTGTGCCGCTGACTTAGCTAGCAAATCAGCATACTCATTTTCTCCTCGAGGAATATTTTTGACAGAAAATCCTTCGAAGGAGGCTTCAATCCTTCGGACCGTGTCTAGATATTTTTCGAGCTTCGGATCTTTGGCCTTACAACTCTTGTCAATATGACCGGAAACAACCTGGGAATCAGTTTTAAGAATGGCCCTTCTAATTCCCATTGCTTTTAACTTCCGAAGACCCAAAAGCAGGGCTTCGTATTCAGTAATATTGTTTGTGCAACTAAAATCAAGTCTTGCTGCATAACAAGTTTTAACTTTGGATGGTGAGACCAACACAGCAGCTGCTCCTGCTCCGAAGGTTCCCCACGACCCATCGCAAAACACTGTCCATACTTCAGCATCTTTATTTGTTTCTTCATCCTGAGCCCCTGGCGTCCAGTCGGCAATGAAATCTGCCAATGCTTGAGACTGGATCGAAGATCTATGCACATAATCAATGCAAAATTCATTGAGCTCCGCAGCCCATTTTCCAATCCGTCCAGTAGCTTCTCTATTTCGCATAATATCCTTCAACGGTTGCGAAGAAGGAACAACAATATTATATGCTTGAAAGTAATGCCGAAGCTTCCTGGATGCCATCAAAACAGCATATAACACCTTCTCCAATTCTGTATAGTTTTTCTTTGATACATTAAGAACTTCAGATACAAAATATACTGGAACCTGCTTCTTAACTTGGCCATCAAGCTTTTCCTGGACAAGTGCTGCACTTACCGCTGAGTGCGAAGCTGCCACATATAATAACAAAGGAGCCCCTGGCGTTGGTGGGGTTAATGTTGTTAGATCCATCAAATATTGCTTCAGTTCCTCGAAGGCTTTTTGTTGGCTTGGTCCCCATTGGAAGACTTCGGCTGATTTCAGTACTTCAAAGAATGGTAAATTTCTCTCTGCTGATCTGGATATGAATCTATTGAGAGATGCCAGCCTCCCCGTCAATCTTTGGGCCCCCTTTTTTGTATTTGGTGGCTCCATTCGAAGTATAGCTTCAATTTTACTTGGATTAGCTTCAATTCCCTTTGTTGAAACCAAGCATCCAAGAAATTTCCCCTTCTTTACTCCGAAGACACATTTTTCTGGATTCAGCTTTAGACCAGCTTGTCTAAAATTGGCGAAGGTCTCCTGCAGATCAGCAATGTGATTTTCTTGTTTCATGCTTTTAATAATGATATCATCAACATAAGTTAGCACATTTCTACCTATCTGAGACTGAAGAACCTTCGAAGTCATTCTGCTGAAACTTCCTCCAGCGTTCTTGAGCCCCTCAGGCATCCGAAGGTAACAATATGTCCCACTAGGGGTTATGAAACTGGTCTTCGGCTCATCCTCCTTCTTCATCCAAATTTGATGATAGCCTGAATAACAGTCCAAAAGACTCATAAGCTCTGACGAAGCTGCTGCATCAACTAAGGAGTCTATCCTTGGCAATGGGAATTCGTCCTTCGGACAGGCCTTGTTGAGATCTGTAAAATCGATACACATTCGCCATTTGCCATTGGCCTTTTTTACCATAACAGTGTTAGCTAGCCATTCTGGGTACTTTACTTCTCTGATAACTCCTGCACTGAGGAGTCTTTTGACTTCATTCCGAGCTCCTTCGGCCTTGTCATCAGACATTTTCCGAAGCCTCTGCTTTCTGGGTCTGAAGGATGGATCAACATTGAGCGAATGTTCAATAACATCCCTGTTAACTCCGCAAAGATCATTAGCTGACCATGCAAAAACATCTTTGTTGTTGAACAAAAACCTTATCAAGGTTTTCTCCTGTTCTTCGGATAATTGGGAGCCCAACAACACCTTCTGCTCTGCTATGTCCTCACATAAGAGCATGGGCTTCGGCTGATCTGCCGAAGCTGCTTTCTCCCTTCTGAATTTGTACTGTTCACAAGCTTCAGCTCCATCTATATTATGGATTGCTTTTGAGTCAGTCCAGTTTCCTTCGGCCCTTCTGGCAGCTTCCTGACTTCCATGAATAGCAATGGGTCCTTGATCTGAAGGTATCTTCATACAAAGATAAGCAGGATGAAGAATTGCTTCAAAAGCATTGAGGGTGCCACGACCAATAATTGCATTGTAAGGGTCTTCCATATCAACAATATCAAACACAACTTGCTCAGTTCTGGTGTTGTTGATGAAACCGAAGGTCACTGGCATGGTGATCTTGCCCAGTGCTACAATTTGTCTTCCTTCGAAGCCACAGAGAGGGTGTGTAGCATCATGAATCTTGTCTTCGGGCTCTTGCATTTGTCTGAAAGCTTTGGCAAATATGATATCAGCTGCGCTACCTGTGTCAACCAAGACATTATGGACCAGAAATCCTTTGATCACACAAGAGATAACCATAGCATCATTGTGTGGATAATCCTTGAGTTGAAGATCCTCTTGGGAGAAGGTAATTGGAATGTGGGACCATCTTGACTTGATGAAGGGTCCTTGCACCCCAACATGCTGTACCCTTCTCTGTGCTTCTTTCTTCTGCTTTTTGTTGGCTGGCTCTGAGCATGAACCACCTGTTATCGGGAGCACCAGCTTCGGGGCCGAAGCAGCTCCAACTTGATCGTTGAACGAAGCCATCAGCTCAAAAAGTGGAAGTGAGTTGACCGGAGGTGGGCGCCAATGTTGGGGACTTGTTCTCAAATACTACGAATTAAGAACAAGGCAACATAAAGTGTTAAATGTTAATACCCTTCGTCCAACGAAACATTATTCCTTTAAGGACTAATGAACTTTGGACGAGGGTAAAAGTCAATACAATTACGAAGGTTAAATCTTCGTAATTGAATTCTAATAGATTGTACAAAGTAATATGAAATGTCAAAGGTAGATGAATTATAAACGAGCAACATTATTTTCATACTATATCTATTTAATGTATTATAACATTGGATACAATTATACCTCTGTCTTGACAAAGATCGTTTCCCGAATGATGCGATTGCAATTACAGGAATGCGTGAACAGTAAAGGAATACTGTTCACTATTTATAGGCACGGGACACAGCCTGTGAAAAATTACAATTATGCCCCTCATAAGGGATTACAACAGCGACTCAAACATTTATAGACTAAAAGGTCATTCTACTCTTAAGTCGGTTTGCAATGCCGAAGCTTCATGAAGAGGAACCTTCGGTCATCACATGCGGACAGCTTCAGCCGAAGCCGTTTCTTCCTGCAAGACCTTCGGCGACGAAGCATAATCCCAACAGGGCCCATCAAGGACTTGAAAGGCGTACAGAGGGTCATGGGATGCCTCGCGGCTCTGAGCGTTTCATCTCGCGCCTCGGCGAAAGAGGCCTGCCTCTGTACCGCCTCTTAAGGAAGGCCGAGTGCTTTGCTTGGACTCCTGAAGCCGAGGAAGCCCTCGGGAACCTGAAGGCGCTCCTCACGAACGCGCCCATCTTGGTGCTCCCCGCTGCCGGAGAAGCCCTCTTGATCTATGTCGCCGCAACCACTCAGGTGGTTAGCGCCGCGATTGTGGTTGAGAGATGAGAAGTGGGGCATGCATTGCCCGTCCAGAGGCCAGTCTACTTCATCAGTGAGGTACTATCCGAAACCAAGATCCGCTACCCACAAATTTAGAAGCTGCTGTACGCAGTGATCCTGACGCGGCGGAAGTTGCGACACTACTTCGAGTCTCATCCGGTGACTGTGGTGTCATCCTTCCCCCTGGGGGAGATCATCCAGTCCCGAGAGGCCTCGGGTAGAATTGCAAAGTGGGCGGTGGAGATCATGGGCGAGACAATCTCGTTCGCCCCTCGGAAGGCCATCAAGTCCCAGGTCTTGGCGGACATCGTGGCTGAATGGGTCGACACCCAGCTCCCGACAGCTCCGATCCAACCGGAGCTCTGGACCATGTTTTTCGACGGGTCGCTGATGAAGACGGGGGCCGGCGCGGGCCTGCTCTTCATCTCGCCCCTCGGGAAGCACCTACGCTACGTGCTACGCCTCCACTTCCCGGCGTCCAACAACGTGGCTGAGTACGAGGCTCTGGTAAACGGGTTGCGAATCGCCATCGAGCTAGGGGTCCGATGCCTCGACGCTCATGGTGACTCGCAGCTCGTCATCGACCAAGTCATGAAGAACTCCCACTGCCGCGACCCGAAGATGGAAGCTTACTGCGATGAGGTTCGGCGCCTGGAAGACAAGTTCTACGGGCTCGAGCTCAACCACATCGCCCGACGCTACAACGAGACTGCGGACGAGCTGGCTAAAATAGCCTTGGGGCGAACAACGGTTCCCCCGGACGTATTCTCCCGAGACCTGCATCAACCCTCCGTCAAGACCGACGACACGCCCGAGCCCGAGAAGGCCTCGGCCCAGCCCGAGGCACCCTCGGCTCAGTCCGAGGTACCCTCGGCACGGTACGAGGTACCCTCGGCTCGGCCCGAGGTACCCTCGGCTCGGCCCGAGGTACCCTCGGCCCCCGAGGGTGAGGCACTGCGCGTCGAGGGGGAGCAGAGCGAGGTCACGCCTAATCAAAACTGGCAGACCCCGTACCTGCAATATCTCCACCGAGGAGAGCTGCCCCTCGACCAAGCTGAGGCTCGGCGGTTGGCACGGCGCGCCAAGTCTTTCGTTTTGCTGGGAGATGGGAAGGAGCTCTACCACCACAGCCCCTCTGGCATCCTCCAGCGATGCATTTCCATCGCCGAAGGTCAGGAGCTCTTACAAGAGATACACTCGGGGGCTTGCGGCCATCACGCAGCACCCCGAACCCTTGTTGGAAACGCCTTCTGACAAGGTTTCTACTGGCCGACGGTGGTGGCCGACGCCATTAGAATTGTCCGCACCTGCGAAGTGTGTCAGTTCTACGCAAGGCAGACCCACTTGCCCGCTCAGGCTCTGCAGACCATACCCATCACCTGGCCGTTTGTTGTGTGGGGTCTAGACCTCGTCGGCCCCTTGCAGAAGGCACCCGGGGGCTACACACACCTTCTGGTCGCCATCGACAAAATTCTCCAAGTGGATCGAGGTCTGACCCCTAATCAGCGTCAGATCTGAACAAGCGGTGAAGTTTCCCAACAACATCCCCGTTCACACACAAAGTCTAGTCGTCATGGAAGGGTCAGCCTTGCCTCGGCAAAGCCCGACCCTCCCTCAGGGGCTAGAAGGGGGGAACCCCCTCTGCGTCAAAATTTTAAATCAAAAAGGCTTCCGCATTCCCCCGGCTATGTCGATAGCAGGACCCCAAGAAGCGAACACGGGTGCATGTAAGTGGCAAGGCTGACTGAGCCGAGGGACTCCTACACCCCTGCGTTACGGACACCTCACTCGTCACCTACCACGAAAAATGACTCCTACTTGGGCAAGCCACCCTGCTACTGACGAACGGGGCCAGACACGCAAAATGAAAGAGAAAGAGCCACGACTTTATACTACGATAATAAAAGTGTTCGGGCCTCAGCGGCCGCAAAAGACACAAGTGCATTCAAAGGGAGCTGCTCCGGCAGAGTTAGGCGTCGCCTGGGGAAGGAGCCGCGCCTTCGGCTTCGTCCACGCCTTCGGCAAAGTCCACCCCAGCTTCGGACGACGGCGCAGGCGGGAGGATCTCTACCTCGAAGGTGGTCGCCAGCACTGCGCTCGGGCCCACGGTGGCTGCGTCGAGTCTCTGGACTTCAGCCAGGGCGGATTCGTCTTCATTAGGGAGGTAGTACCCCTCGCTGACCCGCTCGAGATCAACGACGTAGTGGGAAGCAAGCACGACGAAGGCCCGCCTGACGCCGTGGTGTAGCGCCTCGCGGAGTCTGCCGCGCACGTGGTCACCCAAGGCCTGCAGGCGACTCTGAGGGGAGCTTCCTGAGGGGACATCGCCGAAGCCCAAGACCTGCCAGAAGTCCGAGATGGCCTCGGACATGGCCTCGTGATCGGCCTCCCTCTGCTCGGCCGCCTGGGCAAGCGCCCTGGTGGACTCATCAAGGGCAGACTCGAGCTCTGCGAGCAGCCGGAGCGCAAGGCCTCAAACACAAGTGGAGAAAACAAGCTGAAACGAAAGCCAAAAACAGCCAGGACATACCTCCGGCTCGGGCACGCTGCTCCGAGGCTGCGGCTTGGGCTGCGGCTAGGTCTGCTGCAAGGGCTCCGGCCCGGCTTTCGGCCTCGGCAGCCCGGCCCCGAGATTGATCTCGCTCATCGACGACCTAGTCGAACTCCGACTACCGATGTTGTACCTCTGCGTGTGCCGCTGCTGCCTCTGCTCTCAGATCGGCGCAGAGCAACCGAAGGTCCGCCACCTCGGCGCCCTGCTAGGAGAGGCACGCGGTAGCCCCGGCGAGCGAGGTCCTCAGGGATCGCAGCGAGCCCCAGACGTCGAGCTCGTGATGGATAAACGACGACTTGGCGGCGCTCAGATCCATCAGATCCTGAGGGAAGGAAGCGGGGCGTTACAAAGGACGCCTTGATCACAAAAAAGGTATGCCTGAAATCATTACCTAGAGGATCTTGGGGACGTCCCTGCAGAAGACCTCCAAGGATGACCAGAGCGACCCCACCGTTGCTTCGGCACACTCGCGGAGCTCGTCCCAAGACTGCTCCTCCCGCTCATCATCGAGAACGAAGAAGGGATCCTAAGCCTCACGGGTCCGGAACCGGAGCAACGGGCGCCGCCCCTCGAAGCTTCGCCGCGCAGGGACAAGGCCGCTGCTCGGCGGGACGAGTCGCGGTTCCACGCCCCCCTCCTTCGAGGCACCAAGCGTCGATGCCTCGGCCATCTCAGCATCGGCGGCGACAGGTCGCTCCCCGACCGGGACGGCAGCGGCTTCGGCAGCAGCCGGCGCCAGCGCCAGCGGCATGTCTGGTGGGCCCGAGGTCACGTCCACACCAGCCGCCTCCCCCAGCGCGACGGCCACCTCAACAGAAGAGCCGGCCTCGGGAACTCGCTCCACGGCGACTAGTGCCGCCTGAGCCCCCCACTGTGGGGCACCTTGCGAGAAGGTCAGCTGAACGGCGAGCCCCGATGCGGCACCGGCTGTGGAAGCCGACGCCGTCTTAAGGGCTTTCTGGGGAGCCAGATCGGTCAGGCCATGGCTTCGCTTGCTGAGGAGGAAAGGAAAGTCACGGTTGGGACGTACAAACGAGGAGTCAGGACGAAGACGTTCTAAGGTACTTACCCGCTCCGGGCCATGATCAACCGCGCCTGAGGAGAGGTCTCCCGGATCTCGACCCCCGAAGATATCGCCGAGGTCCGCCTTGCCGCTAGCTTCGGTACCATCCTCGCCTTGGGCACCTTGGACGCCCGGGAGACGGACTGCCCAGGCGCTGCCACGGCGATCTGAGGGTCGCTCTCCTGCGCTGCCGGCTTGGGCGACGGCTCTCGGGGAACAGGCAGCTCGGCCTGACTCCCCGGGGTCACCTCAACTTCCCCAACCGAGGGGTCAAGTACTCCCTCGGTCTGCCCCGATCTTCGGGCCGGGACCTTGGCGTCCCGACCCTGGGAACTGACGGCGCCGGCCCGCTCGGGGGTTGGCTTGATGACTCCTGGCCTAGCCTCAAACCCGGGCTGAGGCCAAGGCGGGCAGCCATGTCGTCATCCTCGTCATCGTCTTCATCATCGTCGTCGTCATCAGGCGTTTCCGGCGACGGCTCCCTCGGGAGTCCATCCCTCTCCTGCCGGCGATGGAGCTTTTCCAAGACGTACCGGACCCACGTCCGCTCGCGGGCCTGAGCCTTCTTCGCGTCCATTTTCTTCTTCTTCTCCTCCGCGGCAACCCACCGCGCTGCCCGGTCCACCGCGTCCTCCGGGACTCATGGACGGGAAGGCTTGTGCCACCCTACCTCCTGGAGACCGATGAAAAGTCTCAACCATAAGGACCAAGGGCAATCCGGCGCAAAAAAGAAAGAAGGAGCGGACACTCACCAGGGACACACACCCACAGTCGGGGCGCATCAAGGGCTGGGAGAAGGCGCTGGCGTCCGGTTTTCCCAACGCGGCAGCCACCCGCCCGTAGAGAACGTCGATGGGAAGGGGATCTGAGGACATCCGCGAGCCCTCCAAGTCAGCCTCTGGTGTCATCTCCCAAAGCGGCAACCGCCGCTCCGCCAAAGGAAGCACCCTCCGGCGATGAATGGCGGCAATCACCCCCGCAGCGGTGAGCCCTCCTTTCCGCAACGCCTCCAGGGCCTTGAGAAGGGGCTCGAGATTTTTCTGCCTGTCGTGCGGGGTCCCGTAGCGCCAAGCGTCGGCGGCGACAGTGACCACTCGCTGAGAAAACGACGGGAGCCTCCCGTTGTCATTCCGGAGATAGAACCACCGGCGCTGCCACCCTTTATTTGAGGATGCGAGGACAGCGGGAATATACTGCGACGCCCGCGACTGCCTCAGCTGGAGGATATAGCCACCGGCCCGCACTGCCGCACGGACCCTCCTCTCTCCCGTCGGCGAGGCAAAAAGCTCCGCGGAGAAGAAATGAGTCCACAAGTCCCAGTGGGGGTCGATCCCCAAGTATCCTTCGCACACCGCTACGAAGATGGCGGCTTGCGAGATGGAGTTAGGGCTGAGGTTGTGCAACTCCACCCCGTAGTTATGCAGGATCGCCCACATGAAGCGGCTTGCCGGCACGCTGAATCCCCGCTCATGGAAGGAGACGAAGCTCACGACGTACCCCAGCGGCGGGTACGGGGCGGCTCCGTTCGGGGGGGGAATCCACTCCAGCTGCCTCTCATCAGAGAGAGGGCGAAGCAAACCCTCAGCAACGAAGTCCTCCAAGTCACCCGCCGTGACTGTGGAGAAAGGCCATGGGTCGCGCGGCAGAACAATGGTCACTCGGTCGGCCATCACCGAGCTGAAGGGGTGGCGGCGGAAAGGATTGGGCGAGCGGTTTCCTTTTCTTTGGCTAAATCTCTCAGGTTGCGAAAACCTAAGAAGAAGGCAAGAAGCAGAGCAAAGAACCGTCACCAGGCCCTCCCCGGGTATATAAAGACCAAAGCAAGACCCGTTCAACGCGTCGCCCGAACCCACCGCGGGATTCAAAGACTCAAAAGTGAAACGACCGTTCCTCGAACGGCTCGCGCAACGACTGCCTCGCGAACCACTCGCCCTGTCGCATTAACTTCGCGGTGGGACAGGCGGCGCCTTAGACGGGAGAAGCAAGCGACGCTTCGCCCTCGCCATAATGACCGCGTCGAAAAAGGTACGCCACGTCATTCGATTTCGTATCCTTTTCCTTTTTTCCTCTTTCTCTCTCTTACAACAGGGACCGGGAAAGGGGGATACCCCGAAAAGGATCCTTCTCCATGAAGGAAACAGGCCCCGAGCCTCCCTACTGATCATAGGTTCAAAGGCTAGCCCCTCGGAGGTGTTCAACGGCCGCCTCAGAGCGCTTGGGTTCTGCGCCCACTACTGGTCAGAGGTTCGATGGCCGGCCCCTCGGAAGGGTTCCACGGCCACCTCAGGCCACACGGGCTCCGCGCCCCCTACTGATCAGGGGTTCGTAGGCTGGCCCTCGAAGGGTTCATAGTCGCCTCAGACACAGAGCGAGGGATGTCCCTGGGTACGTTCGATACATAACCAAGGCTCGGGCTATGCTCCCGAGGTACCCTAGGACATTTCCGAGACCAGCGGGAACGATCTTGTAACGGAATCCCATCAGAGGGAGGCATCGAGCCCTCGGACCCCGTCAAAGGGGACCGGGTCTGGCAGATCACCCGCAGGTACTTTTGGAGCACGCCTCCGGGCCTCTAGCCGACCCCTAGCAAATGGGGCACGGGCGTCCGCTCGGATTACCCGCCAGCAGCTCACCGGAAACACCATGTTCGGCGCCCTCCGAGGGCAACATGGCGCTTTCCCCCCCTCCTCCTTGCAGAAAGGCGACGCTGGGGCGTATGTAAAAAAGTCGAGTATGTCCTTGACCGTCCTCTCACCCTATGCAGAGGCTCGGGGGCTGCTCTCGCAAACCCGGCTCCGGCCAACCCGTTGACAGCGTCAACATACCAGCCCGAGAACTTGGTACCCGACCGTGCACCTGGGCTACGGCCAGCTCGCATGAGGGAACGACTAGACCAGCCGAAGTATTGCAAAACGCACTAAGACCTCGAAGGAGTAAAACTACTGCTCCGAGGCCTCGGGGGCTACACCCGGCGGGTGCGCTCGCGCGCACCCACCGGAACAAAATGCAACCAAGAAAAGGCTGGTCCCCTTGCAAAAAAGTGCGGCAAAAGCCTCCAAGCGAGTGTTAACACTCCCTTTGAGGCTCGGGGGCTACTGTCGGGGACCATAATTAGGGGTACCCTCAAGGCTCCTAAATCTTAGCTGGTAACCCCCATCAGCACAAAGCTGCAAAGGCCTGATGGGTGCGATTAAGTCAAGGATCGGTCCATTCAAGGGACGCGATCACGCCTCGCCCGAGCCAAGCCTCGGGCAAGGGCAGCCGACCCCGGAGGACCTACGTCTCGCCCGAGGCCCCCCTCCAGCAACGGACACACCTTCGGCTCGCCCGAGGCCCAGTCTTCACCAAGAAGCAACCTTGGCCAAATCGCCACACCGACCGACCAAATCGTAGGGGCATTTAAGGCAAAGGTGGCCTGACACCTTTATCCTAACGTACGCCCTCCAGTCGATAGAGCCGAAGTGACCGCAGTCACTTCGCCGCTCCACTGACCGGTCTGACAAGAGGACAGTGCCGCCTGCGCCGCTCCGACTGCTGGGCCACTCGACAGAGTGAGGCTGACAGCAGCCAAGTCCGGCCTCAGGAGTCATAGGAAACTCCGCCTCGCCCGACCCAGGGCTCGGACTCGGGCTCAGCCCCGGAAGACGGCGAATTCCGCTCCGCCCGACCCCAGGGCTCGGACTCGGGCTCAGCCCCGGAAGACGGCGAACTCCGCTCCGCCCGACCCCAGGGCTCGGACTCGGGCTCGGCCCCGGAAGACGGCAAACTCTGCTCTACCCGACCCGAGGGCTCGGACTCGGGCTCAGCCCCGGAAGACGGCGAACTCCGCTCCGCCCAACCCCAGGGCTCGAACTCGGGCTCAGCCCCGGAAGACGGCGAACTCCGCCACGCCCGACCCCAGGGCTCGGACTCGGGCTCGGCCCCGGAAGACGACGGACTCCGCCTCGCCCGACCCTAGGGCTCGGACTTGGGCTCAGCCCCGGAAGATGACGAACTCCGCCTCGCCCGACCCCAGGGCTCGGACTCAGGCTCAGCCCCGAAGGACGACGAACTCCGCTTTGCCCAGCCCCAGGGCTCGGACTCAACCCTGGCCTGAGCCGACGGTCTCCGCCTCGTCTGACCCGGGGGCTCGGACTCAACCTCGACCTCGGAAGACAGACTCGACCTCGACCTCGGAGGAGCCTCCACCTCGCCCAACCTAGGGCACGGACCGACCACGTCAACTGGAAGCGCCATCATTACCCTACCCCGAGCTGACTCAGGCTACGGGGAACAAGACCGGTGTCCCATCTGGCTCGCTCCACCATACGATTAATGATGGCGCCTCGCATGCCCTGTGACGACGGCGGCTCTCAGCCCCCTTACGGAAGCAAGAGGACGTCAGCAAGGACTCGACAGCCCCGACAGCTGTCCTTCCGCCAGGCTCCAGCTCTCCTCCGACGGCCATGACACCACGCGAACCGGGTGCCAAGACCTCTCTAGCTGCCACGATGGCATGTACTTAGGGCGCTAGCTCTCCACCGCTAGACACGTTAGCACATTGCTACACTCCCCGTTGTACACCTGGATCCTCTCCTTACACCTATAAAAGGGAGGACCAGGGCCCTCTTACAGAGGGTTGGCCGCGCGGGGAAGGACGGGACGGCGCTCGCGCAAGGCCGCTCGCTCCCTCCCGCGTGGACGCTTGTAACCCCCTACTGCAAGCGTACCCGACCTGGGCGCGGGGCTAACACGAAGGTCGTGGGTTCCACTCTCCCACGCCTGTCTCCCTCCGGCTGCTGTCTTCCCCCCTTCGCGTTCTGCCTCGCGTCGACCCATCTGGGCTGGGGCACGCGGCGACAATTCACTCGTCAGTCCAGGGACCCCCGGGTTTCGAAACACCGACAGCACTCTTCGACGGATTCATTGACTCGTCGTCGGTGAGATCTCAGAGGACGGGTTCGTCTTCCCGTAGCACATGCTCTCGTCGACCGAACGAGCAGGAGTTGGAGATTATGAGGATGCGTGAAGAGATGAGACAACAACGCGAATTTATGGAGAGGCTTGCAATGCACATAACCAAGCGATGTATCAAGTGAGTACACATAATCCGAACTCTAAATACTATATTACAATACAACATCTTCAATAGTAACACATATGTTTAACAGTTAATGCAGCAACAGGGCATGGCAACAAATATTCCACCGCCACCACAATGGAGCCAGTTTGCAAACACGCTAGCTCCGCCACCACAGTTCAACACCCCTCCGACACATATACCTGCACCTGGAGATAGGGTACGTTTGATAACTCTTGATTAATTTATACACTTGTATACTTTTTGATATTTGCATTTAACGTGTTGATATTTGCTAACTTGCATAGGTTACGCCCGAAGCGGGTGGTAGTGGGTCTGATCCCGCAGTAGGGACTGGATTTGTTGACTCCCTCTTCGCGTTCCCTCCTCCTGGTGGTGGTGGCGGTAGCGGTCAAAGCTCTAACCACCCAAGTGGTGGTTATCTCTAAACACTTGAACATGTTTCTTAACTCGTTGACTCTATGTCGTACTTAAACTTATGTCGTACTTATATTTCAATCCTATGTCGTACTAGTAGACTCTATGTCGTACTTGAACTTACATCTTCCATTGGAAAAAACACTTGAACTTATGTCATACTTCTATTTGAAATGGTTTTGTAAACTATGTTGGTGGATGTTATGTTTGTAATGCGTGATTTGATTATGAATGTGTCTGTTCTGTGTGATATATGTTATGTGTGCAGAAATAGTGACCTAATTTAGTGCTGGTTTTATAGCAGTATAGGGTAATTCTCATCGGCCCAGTTAATTCCCGTCGACCAGGTAGGGCCGACGTGGATTAATTAATAACTCCCGTCAGCCAGGTAGTACCAACGGTGATTAATTAATAACTCCCGTCGGCCCTCCTGGCCGACGGGAATTAGCCATAACTTCCGTCGGCTAGTAAATAGCCGATGGGGATTAATTATTCCGTCAGCGGCCGACGGGAATAACCTTATCCCCGACATCTGACGCCTGTCGGCTGACAACCGATGGTAATAAGTCCTAAACCAACGGGAATTACTTATTCCCGTCGGTTTAAGGCTTATTCCCGTCGGTTCCTAGCCGACGGGAATTAAGTGTTTTCCTGTAGTGAGAGCATGGTATGAATGCCTTAGAGATTTCTTAATTGCTAATGCCTTCAAGGTTGGGAATGCTGATCCCACTCTTTTTACAAAGACTTGTGATGGTGATCTTTTTGTGTACCAAATTTATGCCGATGACATAATATTTGGTTCTACTAATCAAAAGTCTTGTGAGGAGTTTAGCAGGGTGATGACACAAAAGTTCGAGATATCGATGATGGGCGAGTTGACCTACTTCCTTGGGTTCCAAGTGAAGCAACTCAAGGACGGCACCTTCATCTCCCAAACGAAGTACACACAAGATCTTCTCAAGCGGTTTGGGATGAAGGACGCCAAGCCCGCGAAGACACTAATGGGAACCGACGGGCATGTTGACCTCAACAAAGGAGGTAAGCCCATTGATCAAAAGACATACCGGTCCATGATAGGTTCATTGCTTTATTTATGTGCTAGTAGACCGGACATTATGCTAAGTGTATGCATGTGTGCTAGATATCAATTTGACCCCAAGGAATGTCACCTTGTGGCCGTTAAGCGAATTCTTAGATATTTAGTTTCTACGCCTTGCTTCGGGATCTGGTATCCAAAGGGGTCTACCTTTGACTTGATTGGATACTCTGAAAGTTCCCTTTGACCCGGGAACAGGATCTGGATGTCGCCTAGAGGGGGGGTGAATAGGCGAATAAAAATTGTCACTTTAAAACTTAAATCTTACTCTACTTGAAGAAGGATCGCAGTGGAGTGAAGAACCCTTCGAGTAGGTTGCCGCGGAATTGAAGTTCCTGTCTTAATAATATCCTGCACTTCAAGGAAAGCTAGTACCACAAGTAAGCAGTGAAGTCCAGATATAAAAGCAAGTAAGACAGAGAGTCAGAATACAATACGGAACAGAGCACACAGACGCAAGAATTTATCCCGAGGTTCGGCCAAGCCTGAAATGCTTGCCTAGTCCTCGTTGGAGTTAGCCACACCTAGGCTTGGAGTTTGTTTCAACTCCTTCCTCCGTTTGCTCAGATCTGTCAGTATGACAGATAGAGCCTTTCACTATGTTGAGTTGGGTTACAACAAAAACCGCGGATGCTTACAAACTTCTTGACAGCACCCCGGCAGAGTAACACTACGCTCAAGACCTTGCTCTTGCTCTTAGCAGCACTTCTCCTCTCTCTAAAGGCTTATAGCTTTGCTTTCTACACAAACTAGAGAGATACACACAAGAGGGAGAGTGAGAATTGATTCGAGTGATGTCTACACTTGTTGGCTGCACTTGTTCAATGATTGAGGCGCCTAGAGGTCCCTTTTATAGGCACAAGGGGCCTAGGAGCCGTTGGAAGCAATCCAGGAAGGCAAATCTTGCCTTCTGTCGGGTGGCGCACCGGACAGTCCGGTGCACCACCGGATACTGTCCGGTGCCCGATTTCCTTCCAGAAATGGAGCAGTCGACCGTTGCAGTCCTCGAGCCGTTGGCGCACCGGACACTGTCCGGTGCACACTGGACAGTCCGGTGCCCCCATCTGACTGTTGGCTTGGCCACGCGTCACGCGCGGATTGCGCGGCCGACTGTTGGCCCAGCCGACCGTTGGCTCACCGGACAGTCCGGTGCACCACCGGACAGTTCGGTGAATTATAGTCGTACGCCGCCGGCTTCTCCCGAGAGTGGCCTGTTCACCAGAGTTCAGCCTGGCGCACCGGACACTGTCCGGTGCACCACCGGATAGTTCGGTGTGCCAGACTGAGCTGAGTCTTGGCTGTACACAGCCAAGCATTTTGCATCTCTTTTCTTTTCTTCTTTTCTCTGTTTCTAACACTTAGACAAATATGTTAGTACACAAAAACCAATGTACTAAGTCTAGAAACATACCTTCTCTTGGATTTTCATCTTTCTATCATTTGACATGCTTAAGATTGATGTTGGACTCATAAATCATCAAGTTAGCTTAACTTGATCTACACTGACATTTCTGAGCTCCAACATCCTGTAAAGGTCACATAGAATATCTCCAAACATAGGAACAACCCAAACTAAAGATCAGAGTGCACTTAGCTCTTTTGGGCTGCTTCCAGTTCTGTTTTTGACATTTGTTCTCGTTCTAGTGACCTTGATCTCCTTCTTAGAGCTTGGTCTTGAGCCTTATGACTTACACCACATAACTATAGACATTTCCTTATTGGTTGTAAGTCATGTCCTTATGTAGTGATCCTTGATGTGCCGTAGCTGTTCTCAACTCGATCACCCTTGACTTTGCAAGCCTTCTTCTTCACCCTTGGCTTTGGGTTCCTCAGCCTCTTTGACCTTCTCCCGTGCACTTGGTACCTCGAAGCTCTTCTTGCCTCCATCCTTGGCTTGATCAGTTGTCTCTGAGCTACGCACCCGAGTCTCACTTTATGCAATGTCCATCTTACTTGTGATGTCCATTATGTATCCATAATCCAGTTCTTGGACCATCACATATGTTCACTTGTTGAACCCTATTAACTTTACCTTAAGCACCTGTTCAACACTTAGTACACTTGTTAGTCCTTTAATTGAGTTGTCATCCAAACACCAAAACTCACAAGAGAGCTTTCAATCTCCCCCTTTTTGGTGATTGATGGCAACACAATTAAAGCTTACATAAGAATAAGATTTGAAGCACAAATTTTGAATTCTAAGTTTATAGAATGCTCCCCCTAAATATGTCATAATTTTGGCCTCAGACGCCAATCTGCACATACTTAGGCAATTCGAAACATTTCTACACCTTAGCATTTTTTGGGATGCATTGTGTCAAGAATCAAACCATGATGCTATAACACAAAAATGCACATAATCAGAGTTAAACACCATTCAATTTAGTGGATATATCACATGAATATCAACCTACCACTATTCACCATTAAGATACCAATTTAAACTAAGAGACTAATTTAAAACAATCTTAAAGCACCATTAACCACATGCACCATTATCCACATGACTATCTATTTCAGAATGAACACAATAGATGCCAATTAATTCATGGCAGCGGGAGCACTAGTCCATATGATGCAACACATATAATACTGCAAGAAGCGGGAGCACTAGTCCATATGATGCAACACATATAATACTGCAAGAAGCATATGAGTAACACACTAGCATATGAATAACACACTAGCAAAGCTCAAACTAACACATCACCCCTTAGGATAAGCTTTCCTCTCGGGTTGAGATAAGCTTTAATGCACAACTTCTCCCCCTTTGACATCAAACACCAAAAACCATACTCAAGCAAGAACATAGGATGATGTCAAGGGACAGCAGGGTGTTTGAGGAGGTAAACACACACTAACAATACTCCCCCTTACTCATTCAACAAATGCACCACAAGCATTTGGAGGAAAGTTACGGTACGTATACGCAAAAGATCAATACTTCCTTTGTACCTTTGCCCAGATGTGGTGTACTTCCTCTCTTGAAAGTATTAGTCTCTTGGGAGCTTCTCCACACTTGTGCCTGATCCTTTATCCTAACCTTTCCTTGTTGCTAAGACACCAAGCTTAGAGTAAGTTATAGTATTGTGGCACAAGATGAAGCTTCTATTCTAGTGATTACCAAAAGATGTCAATTGAAGCAAACTATCACGGCTACCAATTGAAAGATACCAATTGCAAGATCATTTATTATCATAGCTCCATGATATTTAAGGATCTAGTATCACCAAATTTTATAGAGCATGAGCAATTTAAAAATATGCAATTACTCACGACTTAAGATACCAATTCCTTGACTTACAGAGGTACCCCAGTCCTGATTGCTCCATTTCTTGCTCATCTTCTCTTTTCCACCTTGAGACTACACAAGATCGCTCAAGATACAATTAGTCTCAAAAGACGCAAGTTGTGTGTGCTCTCCCTACACTTGTGCATTAAGTATTTGAATAACTTGCACTTTGCACATTCTAGCTTTCTTAGAACTAGAGGGGATCACAACATATCTTGGTCAAGGAATACTCTCAATTTCATCATAAAGAGATAACAATTGAATACCAAATTAAGGGTTGATTTAATACAACAATGCAAGCCTCAAGAGGTATAACATTTACACGCAACCTAGACATGCTTCATACTTGACTATCATTGCACCACATATACCAATTAAAAAACAACACTATCATGTTTATAAAGCGCAATGTCTGAGCACATCATAATTAAGAAGGTTCTTTAGGTACACCAGAAGAAACAACATTTTAAAGTAAGGAGCACCTAGGCCAAGATACTACCAATTCAGAGGCAAGACCATAACTGTGATCACAATCAATGGAACTTCAAGATATTCACTGAAATTGCATAATTCCATTCTCCATACCTTTGCCTTTTCCTGAATTGCCATGAGAGCACCAGTTGTCACTAATTGAGGGCTCCTTTTGCTCATGTGCCTTAGCTCAAAAGGGTGCATTAGAGGCACAACATGGAGTTTGTATTCACACAATACCAGACTAGAGTAATCATGTGAACATAAACTAAACAATATGTCATATTTGCACACAGGTTAATCATTAAAACCATAGCATAACTCACAACGGAATACAGGTTTATTCACGAACACAACAAGAGTTAATCATGGTGGATATATCTAATGAAAAAACTACCCATTAAATGAAGACATAACCTCTAAAGCACACAATCATGATTAAGCAAGCATGGTTACGATCTTGGTGATTATTAATCATTGATTGAAAGGTACTCAACATAGGTAATCAACAAAGCATAACTGCTCCAAGGACAGGTAGCACATCAATCAGACTTAAGAGCAGTACTGATTATCAACAAAGTACTTAAGATACAAGGGTACCATCCTATGGAGCGCAAGTTGCAGAATCTCATTAAGGTCCTCTGCTTGAATTACCAATAATGATTAAGGACCTATTCAACTTTTCACTTGAGATGAACATGGGATTAGTGTCTCACAATAATTCAACCTTGGGTCAATGAATAAACACCAAAACAATTAACATCTTAAGCATAGAGTTTGAGATAACCGTCTTAAGCTCTCCCATGGTCTCCAGTTCATCTCAAGGCACCTACATGGTCTAGTTAGCACAGTTTGGTACCCATCTCATGATGGGTCCATATTGATCATCCAAAAAGGCCTTTGGTACCCAAAAAGCATGTGTCCTAGTCATAGGTGATCTCATTATTGATCTAGCACAAGAGCATGATTTGGGTCTCCTAAGCGAATAGGATTGAGACAAATTTACTTGCTTAGGAACCTCACCTTTATTACATACCTTGAGTAGATGACCCTTCTCACCACACTTGTAGCAGACACGTCGCTCAACCTGACATGACGCTTGTTGTTTGTCATTTTCCTTGGTGAGAGTCATCTTGGAGAATGCACATGCTTGGTTCATCAATAGCGGACATGAAGTGATCATGTGGTCCTTGTTGTTGCATCCAAAACATCTCCTTATCCCTTCGACCTTGTCTTTGTATGGACATGATGTGATGAGGTGGCCTAATGCCTTGCACTTGAAGCATCTCCGTTTTCCTCTTCTCTTGTTACTTTTAGATGACATAGAGACATGGTCAGTGCAAACAACATGATTAATTAAATCTTTACCTTTTTCCAAGCTCATGTTGATTTCTTCATCCTTAGGAACATCCTTCTTATGGAGCTTAACACTTGCTACAGTTTTTCCTTTCTCAAGCTTCTTCACCATGCACCCGTGGATATCTTGAGAAAGTTGAGCAATGTGTCTTCTCCTTAGTTGTCTTTGCTTCTTGTTCCCACACCATTTCTTTTGTGACCCTAAAACTTGTTGCTCAATCAATGATTGGCTTTCCTTTGAGCAACAGGGGTTAGCACATGGTGATATACAATTCAAATGCGCACACGTGCGAGAATGAGGTTCACATGAATTTAAGTTCGCAATTATAACCTCGTGAGCAACATTAAGCATGATATGTCTATCCAAGAGATTATCATGAGAATAAGACAATGAATCATATTTTTCAGTGAGAGCTAGTTTATCATGACTTAGCAATTCTACTTGCCTCTCAAGCATGGCATTTTTCACTCTAAGTTGAGCAACACAAGATAAAGCATCATCATTACTACTTTGCTCAATTAAAATTGAATCATACCGTTGGACCAAGACATCATGAGAGCACCTTAGCTCCTCATGTTCTTTGGTCATCTTCTCCAGGCTGTTGTTTGTTTTGATGAGAGTTTCCTCTAGCCTGAGAAGCGTCTCGCCTTGTTCCTTGTTCCTTCTCAACAGCTTAATCAAGAGCGATTAGTCTTCTTTGTTGAGATGGGTGTAGAAACGGCGAATCTCCTCTTATTCCACATCGCCGGTCTCATTTTCCCTGTCATTACTATTAGTGGAAGCAAAACAGGAAAATGTACCTTGTGATGATGTAGACTCCTCATCCTCATATTCTTCCTCATCATGGCTTTCGTCTCCACCATTATTGTTAGCAATAAAACATTTATTACTAGTGGAGAACAAACCTGTCGACGAGGTGGATTCATCGTTTGGTGCCCAATACTTTTCTTCTCCCTTTGAATGGTTAGTATCACAAGCAATATAGGGAGTAGGAGCAGTACAGTTTGCCACAAAATATTTTACTTTAATTCTATTCCATAAATTATGAGCATCAACAAATAAATCACTATCACTACTCATGATGGAAAAATAAGCACTTCTAGACAGAGAATCAACTAAGATGTTGCAAGCATGGTGATTTAGAGATAGACATCTTAGTTCATCATCAGAAGGATTTTTACTAACATTAGAGGGAAAAATACTTCTACTAAAGACCTGTCTCAAATCAGGATCAACAATCATGAAAGCATTATAAATAGAGGCAGACCAAGACTTGTAATTAGAACCATCGCCTAAAAGAAGTTCTACAGTTACCTCTTGTGACGACATCGTCATCTCCGGACGGCTAAGCCCACACTGGAGAGGCCTAGCTCTGATACCAATTGAAAGTTCCCTTTGACCCGGGAACAGGATCTGGATGTCGCCTAGAGGGGGGGTGAATAGGCGAATAAAAATTGTCACTTTAAAACTTAAATCTTACTCTACTTGAAGAAGGATCGCAGTGGAGTGAAGAACCCTTCGAGTAGGTTGCCGCGGAATTGAAGTTCCAGTCTTAATAATATCCTGCACTTCAAGGAAAGCTAGTACCACAAGTAAGCAGTGAAGTGCAGATATAAAAGCGAGTAAGACAGAGAGTCAGAATACAGTACGGAACAGAGCACACAGACGCAAGAATTTATCCCGAGGTTCGGCCAAGCCTGAAATGCTTGCCTAGTCCTCGTTGGAGTTAGCCACACCTGGGCTTGGAGTTTGTTTCAACTCCTTCCTCCGTTTGCTCAGATCTGTCAGTATGACAGATAGAGCCTTTCACTATGTTGAGTTGGGTTACAACAAAAACCGCGGATGCTTACAAACTTCTTGATAGCACCCTGGTAGAGTAACACTACGCTCAAGACCTTGCTCTTGCTCTTAGCAGCACTTCTCCTCTCTCTAAAGGCTTATAGCTTTGCTTTCTACACAAACTAGAGAGATACACACAAGAGGGAGAGTGAGAATTGATTCGAGTGATGTCTACACTTGTTGGCTGCATTGTTCAATGATTGAGGCGCCTAGAGGTCCCTTTTATAGGCACAAGAGGCCTAGGAGCCGTTGGAAGCAATCCAGGAAGGCAAATCTTGCCTTCTGTCGGGTTCCAGAAATGGAGCAGTCGACCGTTGTAGTCCTGGAGCCGTTGGCGCACCTGACACTGTCCGGTGCACACCGGACAGTCCGGTGCCCCCATCTGACCGTTGGCTTGGCCACGCGTCACGCGAGGATTGCGCGGCCGACCGTTGGCCCAGCCGACCGTTGGCTCACCGGACAGTCCGGTGCACCACTGGACAGTCCGGTGAATTATAGCCGTACGCCGCCGGCTTCTCCCGAGAGTGGCCTGTTCACTAGAGTTCAGCCTGGCGCACCGGACACGGTCCGGTGCACCACCGGACAGTCCGGTGTGCCAGATTGAGCTGAGTCTTGGCTGTACACAGCCAAGCATTTTGCATCTCTTTTCTTTTCTTCTTTTCTCTGTTTCTAACACTTAGACAAATATGTTAGTACACAAAAACCAATGTACTAAGTCTAGAAACATACCTTCTCTTGGATTTTCACCTTTCTATCATTTGACATGCTTAAGATTGATGTTGGACTCATAAATCATCAAGTCGGCTTAACTTGATCTACACTGACATTTCTGAGCTCCAACATCCTGTAAAGGTCACATAGAATATCTCCAAACATAGGAACAACCCAAACTAAAGATCAGAGTGCACTTAGCTCTTTTGGGCTGCTTCCAGTTCTGTTTTTTGACATTTGTTCTCGTTCTAGTGACCTTGATCTCCTTCTTAGAGCTTGGTCTTGAGCCTTATGACTTACACCACATAACTATAGACATTTCCTTATTGGTTGTAAGTCATGTCCTTATGTAGTGATCCTTGATGTGCCGTAGCTGTTCTCAACTCGATCACCCTTGACTTTGCAAGCCTTCTTCTTCACCCTTGGCTTTGGGTTCCTCAGCCTCTTTGACCTTCTCTCGTGCACTTGGTACCTCGAAGCTCTTCTTGCCTCCATCCTTGGCTTGATCAATTGTCTCCGAGCTACGCACCTGAGTCTCACTTTATGCAATGTCCATCTTACTTGTGATGTCCATTATGTATCCATAATCCAGTTCTTGGACCATCACATTTGTTCACTTGTTGAACCCTGTTAGCTTTACCTTAAGCACCTGTTCAACACTTTGTACACTTGTTAGTCCTTTAATTGAGTTGTCATCCAAACACCAAAACTCACAAAGAGAGCTTTCATACTCAGACTCTAATTATGCCGGGTGCAAGGTTGATTGGAAGAGCACATCAGGGACGTGCCAATTTCTAGGAAGGTCCCTGGTGTCCTGGAGTTCACAGAAACAAACATCTGTTGCCCTATCCACCGTTGAGGTCGAGTATGTTGCCGCAAGACAGTGTTGCGCGCAACTACTTTAGATGAGGCAAACCCTCCGGGACTTTGGCTACAATCTGAGCAAAGTCCCACTCCTATGTGACAATGAGAGTGCTATCCGCATGGCGGATAATCCTGTTGAACACAACCGCACTAAGCACATAGACATTTGGCATCACTTCCTGAGAGACCACCAGCAAAAGGGAGATATCGAGGTGTACCATATTAGCACCGAGAACCAGCTGGTCGATATCTTTACCAAGCCATTGGATGAGAAAACTTTTTGCAAGTTGCGTAGTGAGCTAAATGTCTTAGATTCGCGTAACTTGGATTGATCTATACCATACATGTGCTCTATGCCTTTGATCATGTTACTTTGAAGCATTTACATTACTCATTGTATATTTGTGGTGCTCAAGTTGTACAAAACCTCCCCGGACCTCACACGTCCATATGCAAATGGTGCACATATTTAGGGGGAGATATGCTACAACTTGACCCTTTGAGACTAACCTTTGTGTTTGAGTATACTTGATGTAGTCTCAAAAGTACATTGAAAGGGAAAGGTGAACTTAGACGATGCAAAGACTTCCACTGCACACCAGTATTAGTGTACTCACTTCCAAGTTCATACTTATGCTCTCATTGCCTTTTTGCTCTTAATTGACATTTTTGGTGAGGCAATGGGGTTAAAGGACCAAAAATGATTATGTTTTGGTGCTTAATGCTAAAGGGGGAGAAATTGAGGCCAAAGCAAATGGATCAGCTACCACTTGTGAATTTTGAAAACAATAGAGTTAGAACTTTTGATTTGTCCAAAATACACTTATTGGAAAATTTGGTCTCTTGTGGGAGAGAATTTTGATTATGGGAAAAAAGGGGAGTTTTTGGCACTTGATCAATTTTTCTCTTGGAATATCTCTCGTTTTGCCCAAACAAGTGTGTTTGATCTAGAGATAGGAAAAAGAATTTGATTTGCGAAAACAAACCAAGTGGTGGCAAAGAGTGATCCAAATATGCCAAATTAGAGTAAAAAACAATTGGATCTTCAAATTGAATTGATGTTGCATGTTTTGTGTTGCTTTTTGATGTGTTGGCATAAATCACCAAAAAGGGGGAGTTTGAAAGGGAAATATGCCCTTGGGCAATTTCTATAAGTATTTTGGTGATTAGATGCTCAACACATATTCTTTAAGTCCTAATGTGCCAAAGGTTGAAAAGTGCAAATCAAGGCATGAGTTATGTTTTCTAGACTTAGTACATTTTTTAATACTAATGAGGTTATCTAAGTGCTAGAAACAGTGCTGAGAAGAAGAGAATCGAATTGCAAAAGACTTGGCTGTGTGCAGCCAAATTCCAGTTCAGCCTGGCACACCGGACTGTCCGATGCGCCAGGCTGGTCCGCGTGAACCCGCCGCTCTCGGGATTTGACGGCACCGTACGGCTAAAAATCACCAGACCATCAGGTGGTGCACCGGACTGTCCGATGAGTCATCCGTGGTGAACTCGTCGCTCTCGGGAAAAGGATCAGCGGCGTACGGCTAAAATTCACCGGACTGTCCAGTGAGCCAACGGTCGCCAGCGCCAACGGTCGGCCCCGAATTCTGCGGGCGACGCGTAGCAGCTCCAACGGTCGGCAGGGGGCACCGGACTATCTGGTGCGCCAACGGGCCCGGAGCTACAACGGTCGACTGTGCCCGATTTGGAAGGCAATCGTGCACCGGACAGGCTACAGTAGCTGTCTGGTGGCGCACCAGACTGTCCGATGCGCCACTCGACAGAAGGCAAGGATGGCCTTCCAAGTTTGTCTCAATCGGCTCCTAGCTGCCTTAAGGCTATAAAAGGGACCCCTAGGCGCATGGAGGAGACACCCAAGCATTCACTAAGCATTCTAAGACTCCCACACTCCGCCTCCACGCATTTGATCAATTGTGTTAGTGATTTGATCTTCGTTCGAGCTGTGAACTCTCTGTGCTACGTTTCGAGCTCAAGTCTTGGCTTGTGTGCGTGTGTGTGCTGCAGAATTGTGTTGTGTGTGCGTTGCTTCTCCCAACCTTACTCCGTGTTTTCTTTGTGATCTTTATTGTAAGGGCGAGAGACTCCAAATTGTGGAGATTCCTCGCAAACGGGAAGATACTCTAAACAAAAGACCGTGGTATTCAAGTTGATCATTGGATCACTTGAAAGGGGGTTGAGTGCAACCCTCGTCCATTGGGACGCCACAATGTGGAAGTAGGCAAGTGTTACTTGGCCGAACCACGGGATAAAATCGCGTGTCTCTTGTGATTGCTTTCTCTGTCATTGTTTTGTCCACAAGAACTCGCCTCAAAACTACTTAGTCGCACTAACACTTCTATAACTAAGTTTTGTGGCTATTTAGTGTTTAATTTTACAAGATCACCTATTCACCCCCTCTAGGTGCTCTCAATCATGCACTGCGGACAGGTTCTCTGGTAAGCTAAGTTGATAAGCCACTTCTCCACATCTTGCCTGAATCTGATACTGGCCGATATAGCGAGGTGCTAGCTTGCCTTTGACTCCAAACCTTTTGGTTCCTCTGATGGGTGACACTTTCAAGTAGACATAGTCTCCCACTTCAAAACTGAGTTCCCTTCTTCTGGTGTCAGCATAGCTTCGCTGTCTGGACTGCGCTGCCTTCAGATTTTCTCGGACCATCCTGATATTCTCTTCAACTTCAAGCAAAATATCTGGACCGAATAACTGCCTTTCGCCGGGTTGGTCTCAATGCAATGGAGTTCTGCAATTCCTCCCATAGAGCGCTTCGAATGGTGACATCTTCAGACTGGCCTGATAGATGTTGTTATAGGAGAATTTTGCATACGGTAGCCTCTTGTCCCAACCTAACTGGTCTTGCAAAGCACAAGCTCTCAACATATCCTCAAGAATCTGGTTGGTTCTCTCGGTCTGACCATCTGTCTGCGGGTGATAAGCTGAACTGAACTTCAAGTGTGTACCCAAAGCTTCATGTAGCTGCTGCCAAAAATGAGAAGTAAATTGGGTGCCTCTGTCCGATATTATCTTCTTTGGAATACCATGCAAGCACACAATCCGAGACATGTATAACTCTGCCAACACTGCACTGTTATAGGTGGTTTTGACTGGTATGAAATGGGTCGCCTTTGTTAAACGGTCCACTACTACCCAGATGGAGTCATAACCAGCTCGAGTGCGGGGCAGACCAACTATAAAGTCCATCCGAATCTCATCCCATTTCCACTACGGAATCTACAATGGCTACAACAATCCCGCGGGTCTCTGATGTTCTGCCTTGATCCTTTGACAACTATCGCATCTGGCCACATACTCTGCTATCTCTCTTTTCATACTGTACCACCAGAATCTCTTCTTCAGGTCTTGGTACATTTTCTCGCTACCAGGGTGTATGGAATATGCTGTCTCATGAGCTTCCTTGAGGATCAGTTCCCAGATCGAGGTGATGTCGGGAACACACCACCTATCCTTGAACCATACCACTCCTTCTGCATCTTCACGGAAATCTGGACCTTTCCCATCTATGATTATTTGCCAGATCTCGTTGATTTTCTCATCATCCCTCTGACCTTTCCTGATGTCTTGCTCTAGGGTGGGTTCCAGCTCAATTGTCACTCCTTGAGTGTTGTTCAAAAATCCGAGACTCAACCTGTCGAATTCCTTCGCTAGCTCGAACGACATCGGGTGAGCAGCCAACATATTAACTTGACTCTTCCTGCTCAGAGCATCTGCAACTACATTTGCTTTGCCTGGGAGATAATGAATCTCCAGCTCATAATCTTTGATCAATTCTATCCATCTTCGCTGCCTCTTGTTTAACTCTGACTGAGTGAATATGTACTTGAGGCTCTTGTGGTCTGTGTAGATATCTCACTTCTGCCCATAAAGATAATGTCTCCAGGTCTTCAATGCATGAACCACTACTGCTAGCTCCAAATCATGAGTGGGGTAGTTCTTCTCATGAACTTTCAATTATCGGGACGAGTATGCCACTACTCTCCATTCCTGCATTAACACACATCCCAGTCCGGTGTACGAAGCATCACAATATACTGAGAATGGCTTGTGAACATCTGGCATAACTAACACCGGTGTTGTTGTCAACTTCTGCTTCAACATTTCAAATGATTCTTGGCACGCTGGGGTCCACTTGAACTCAACCTTCTTTGCTAGCAAGGCTGTCATTGGCCTGGCAATCTTGGAGAAACCTTCAATGAAACGCCGATAGTAACCGGCCATTCCAATAAAACTCTTGATTCCTCAGACATCTTTTGGTGCTTTCCAGTCCAGAATCGCTGCTACCTTCTTTGGATCCACCACTAGTCCATCTCGATTTATAATATGACCCAAGAATAGAACTTCGCTGATCTAGAACTCGCACTTGCTAAGCTTGGTATACAACTGGCAATCTTGTAGCCTCTGAAGTACCTTCCTCAAATGTTCCTCATGCTCTTGCTCATTCTGAGAATATACAAGAATATCATCGATGAACACCACTACAAACTTGTCGAGGTAGTCCATGAACACACTGTTCATCAGGTACATGAAGTAAGCTGGCGCATTCGTCAATCCGAATGACATAACCATGAACTCATATAATCCATACTTGGTGATGAATGCTGTCTTCGGTATATCTGCAGGTCGGATTCTGAGCTGATGGTAACTTCACCTCAGATCTATCTTTGGGAACACACTGGCTCCTCTCAACTGATCAAATAAATCTTCAATTCTGGGCAGGGGGTACTTGTTCTTGACAGTGACTTTATTCAAAGCTCTGTAATCGATGCACATCCTCTTTGTACCATCCTTCTTCTCCACAAATATTATTGGGCCTGCCCAAGGTGAGGTACTTGGTCTGATGTAGCCCTTCTCTAACAACTCATCAATTTGCTTCTTGAGTTCCACCAACTCTGGTCCGGACACTCGATAAGCTCTCTTGGAAATAGGGGTGGTGCCTGGGATAAGCTCTATGGAAAATTCAACTTTCCTTTCAGGTGGCATGCCTGGTAACTCCTCAGGGAATACATCAAGGAATTCTGACACAACCCTAATTGCTTCAATCGGATTGGACTCCTTATCATCTACTGATAAATGGTGACAGGCTCCTTCTTCTAGTTCAGGTAAGTACAGCTTGGTTACTACTTCCTTTCCGGATGGGGACACCAACTAAACTGTTCTCTTATCACAACTGACAGTGGCTTGATTTCTGTGTAGCCAATTCATCCCTAGGATGACATCTAACACTTGAGTTCCCATTACTACTAGGCTAGCGGCGAAGTCTATCCCCCTTATTTCAATCCTTAGATTCAGACAAATCCTATTGGACTGAACTTTTCCCCCAACTGAATTAACTCTTAAAGGCGGGATCATGGGTTCTATGGGGATGTTATGTGATTCTACCCAAGATGCAGAAACAAAAGAATGTGTGGCACCAGTATCAAATAGTACTTTTGCTGGGTAGGACATTTTGCAATTTGAACCACTAAATTTGGAGTTCATATGAAAAAGATATGAAATAAACAAGTTTTGAAGTTTGAAATATGAAATTAGGGCTAAATCTGTGATTAAATAAAAGTCTAGGGGGTTATTCTAAAGAAACCAGGGACCTATGCTCTAAAACCGAGGACGACGGGTTGATTTCCTAAAACCAGGGGGTTTCTTAAGCAAAATAACCAGGCGAAGGGGTACGGGGTAACCTCAGTCGTCGGATCAAACATCAACGACCCAGATTAGATCAAGCGGGCGCGCGCGGAGGTGCGGATGACAAGCGGGGGTCAGGGTGCCAGCGAGCCAGGACGGGCTGACTGGCCGGGCCCAGGGGCAGAGACGCGGGTGAGGGGGAGAGGGGAGAGATGGTTGGATCTGGATCGAAGGGCTAGGATTAGATCTACTCAGGTTAAGTCCAAACCATCTGATCTCGGACAGACGACCGAGATCTAACGGCAGGGGAGGCGGACTTGGGCGCGGTGGCGTCGCTCGGTCCCGCGGTGGGGGCTCACCGGAGACGAGGAGGCTGGGTAGGGATCCAGAGGCTTGGGCGGTGGTTCAGGCGTGTTCAGGTTGATCTAGCGGACTCAGTCAAGGGCACCACGCGGGCGCGGGAGCATTGGGGGGCGCTGCACGCGGAGAGGCGGACTAATGGCGGCGCTAAATTGCTCCGACGAGCAATCGCGCGAACAACAGGGCGATACACAGGAAATTAGGGGCACAGGCAGGTTTCTCACCTCGAGGGGAAGTGATGGAGTCATGGGGCAACAACGGTGGCACAGGGACGCGACAGACGATGGTGGCGGAGCTCCGGCTGTGCGAGAATCACTCCGGTGAGCGCGGGCCGGCTGAACCAAGGAGGGAAGGGGCACATCGAAGGGTGTCCCAAGCAGCTGATAGTGAGGCGGAGCTCACCGTGGCACTGGACGGGGCGCGAACGCGACGGTGGCCGCACAACAGGCGGTGGTCGGTGGCGGGCGGTGGCGGGGCTCTCTGCACACATGGGCAGAGCGAGAGAGAGGGCGAGCGAGCCTGGCAGAGGGCGCAAATGGGTGAGGGGCTCAAAAGGGGCATGGGGGCTCAAAAGGGGCGCGGGGGCTCGGACGTGGCCAAAGAACGCGCGGACGTGGGCGCGTCCACGGCGGGGAGATCGTGGGCGAGAGGTTAGAGACGAGCTGACAAGTGGGGACGGCGGGGCAGAGAGAGGGAGAGCGGGAGCACGCGAGAGAAATAGCGCCGACAGGTCTGGCCCACGGGACAGAGAGAGAGAGAGAGGGAGAGAGGCACGCTCGGCTTAGCGCCGACAGGCGGGACCCGCCTGTCAGGCAGAGGGGGCCCGCGCGAGCTAGGCTGAGTGGGCTGCCTTGGGCCGAATTAGCTTTTCCTTTTTCCTAGAATTTCTAATTGCTTTTCTATTTATTTTTTTCTAGGGTTTTCAATTCAAATTCAAATCAAGTTTCAAATTCAAACCAAATCAAATATGTGCAACATTTCAAAGAATATTTAGGCTCAATATGATGCAACATTCCATGACTCATATGTTTTGGACAAAATAAGTTAAATAATCTTTCACTAATTCAACTAACCCTAATTAAAAGAAGAAGAAAGGGAGAAAACTAGAGAGAGAGGGGAACTTGAGTGAGATAGAGAAGAGTAAAACCTGAATTTGGATGATCATAAGAAAGAAATTTTATACCCCCAAATTCAGGGTGTTACGAGGTGCTGCCAAATTTTTTTGTTGATAGACTTGTGTTAATTTTTTTGCAGAGGTATTCCTTGTCGCTGCGCGAGAACTTGCACCGCGACACGTCGCCACTGCACCGACCCACCATAGCCCCGCTAGCCCTACTCCACCATCACCCTAGGTATAACCTCTATTTCCGCATCATGGTCATAGATCACGTAAACCAGTTAGGCATATCCCATTCGAAAGAGATACAATGTAGATATACAGATCTTTGCATATCTATAAATGTATCTGTTTTGGATTGTCCATGTTTTTTGGACAGCCCGCGGTTGTGTAGATGGTCTTAGTTTCCATGCAATACTCCGATCCGAGACAAAGTTTCGGCATCACCTCCCTGTTGTTCACCAGATAGTACACTCTCGCTGCCAGGACGTGTATCCGAAGAACAGTGGGGAGGTGATGTCGAAACTCTATCTCGGATTAGAGTAGAGCAAGGAAACTAACACAATCTACACAACCGCGGGTGGGATTTGGACCTATCCTCACCTATTAGAACGTAGAAACTGTCACACCCGGGTTTTAGGGGTCCAAAACTCGGGCGCGAACATAATCACCAGGTGTGCTGGGACCAAGTCTCACACATATGATGAATCATGGCACAGGATCGAATGTCACATCTTTACTACATAACAGGAGTTCTATACAAAATAAATAAATAATTACATTATAAGGAGACAATGGTCCAGCAACCCAAAGTTGACTGGGAGACGACGGCCTAGACCTCTCACGAACTCGTCACAGCATCCTCCAAGTGCCTCATCCTGTGGTACCTGTTCTTGACCTGTGGGGGGGTGTGAGACAGCAAGAGTGAGCTCACATACGTTCATAGCTCAACAAGTTGTGGGGAATAATGTGCATGAACTCGCCAAAGGTGGGAGCTCACCAAGTGTAAGGCTTACCAAAGAGGATGGTTGAAGCTGAGCATTGCTTTTAAAGTTGGTCAAAATTTTATTAGCAGTTACTAAGTATAAGTAAATACCAACCCAATTAAGTAGTAGAACAAAAGTAACATCATCACCTGCGATGCAATGCATATGACATATTGAATTTAGTTCCATAAATTAATCATGTGAGTGTCCGAGCTGCTCATGATCATGAGCACGGCTAGTATACCAGTTTTACACTCTGCAGAGGTTGCGCATCTTTACCCACAAGTCATGTTACCCATCTGCCAAGAGACGGCCAATCCCATACACCTCTACCGAGGAGGCGAGGCAGGGTAACACTACGAGGCCTTTACAAAGTTCCACTAGCTTCAGAAAACCCGCTACAGTTTATAGGAAGCTCCAATGCAGGAATCCCTCGCATGACCGCCATCGCAGCAAAATCATCCCAAGGGCCTCCCTACACTAACCACTCCCCTACTGCCCTTGCCCCTTTCGGGTAAGGTAGTCATCCACTAGCTTTCCTAATTAATCAGCCAAGGGCGACCCATTAAACCCTTGTGGTAGCACTGTTTTCCCGGGTGGTTCTCCATGTTCCAATTAACATAATGATCTTGTCATGAACAGTAAATAACAACTGATAACAAAAGTGTAATCATGAATAATGTATCTCCATACCCAAAACCACATATAGCACTAGCAAGTACTACCCAGAAAGTTCAGTGGTAAACAAGGTATAAAGATAGACAAACTAGGGTATCCTATTGGGTCCCATCAAAATTAGCCTATGCAGATCATTATGATTAATTAGAACATGAGTGGGTAAAAAGAAGTGATCAAGGGCACAACTTGCCTGGCACTTGAGATTCCAGTTACCAGGGTGATTCTTCAGATCCTCGTGACCTCACTGCTAGTCGTAGCAATACCACCAAATATGGCATAGACAAAATTAACATCACACCAAACATAAGTACAAACTGAATAATAATGATCTACGCGTTGCTACGAGATCGCAGAAACGAGAACTACTAAGATCGGAGTTATGGTTAAGGAGTTATGATTTATGGAAGAATAATGTGATTTAAATATTAAACTATATTATAAATTGGTTAATATACACCGTATGAGAAAATACACTCCTAATAGTTAAGTAAACTTTAATCTAGATTATAATTTGTTTAGAAATCATATTCTAGTGAAATTATAATTATAGACTTGTCAACCCTGGTTATTAAAATAAATCTACTACTAAAAGGGTAAACAAATATTTAATTATACAAATATGTGACACGGTAAAAAAATGTTACTACTGCATAGACAATTTTATTATGAGACTAACGCAATTTAAACGGGTTAAATCGGAGTTAAAACGAATTAAATATGAAGTAAACATGTTTCTAGAATTATTTCTAAACTAAAAATCATTTTCTGAATTGTTTTATCCCTTTTATTCTTTTCCTGGGCTGCGGTCACCATTTACTAAAAGCACAGGGCGGATTCTGCAAATTCCAGGACTACCTTGTGATGGTTTTATAACAGACTGAGGTTGCGGGTTGATTGTTTGGGAACTTGAGGACTCATATGCAAAACTCACAGGCCGAAAGGGTATCATTGGGTCTCGGCCATCCGATCAAATATCGAAGGCCAGGATTAGATCTTGGCTTTATCGAACCGGTACGCAATCCAAGCCCTCGGATCCAAAAGCAACGTCCCAGATTTAAAACCCCTAAGACCAGATCTCACCCGATCAATCCAAATCGGACGGTCGAGATTCAGAACGCTTTATCGTTATCCCATGACTTGATCTCGGCCGGTCCCGGCCAAATCAACGGTCGTAGTCCATCGTGCCCACTCGCCACCCCAAGCTCCATGGCGGCAGCAGCCGCGCTACCCAACACGGCATGGCACGCCGACGAGGAGAGGCATCAGCCACCCCAGTGCCCCAATCCATATGAGAGTAAGCACAGAATGGGCAGAAGATCATGGCGGATCTGAACGGATCATCTTTACCTGAACTGGCGTGGCACAACCCTTCGCGCACGATGCACCATGGCCCACGGCAGAAATCTGTTTTCCGGTGAGAAATTCACCGAGCACCAGGGTCTTCCCAGTCCAGCCAATACCGCAGATCGCTTCCCCGAAGGTCTACAAATGGCCCGAACTCGCTCTCGCCTCCGGAACACCGCCACAACCACCGATGCTCGACGGCGGAGCACCCCCAACGCCTTCGGTTCCGCACGACGAGCATTCCTGGAGATGATGCTTCGAGTTGATAGAGTTGGCGTATTATATAGGGCAAAGGCCACCAAGATCGGTGGGATGGTTGCAACAGTCTCCGAGTTCGCCGGGAGATCTGGCCATGGCACGCGCGCGGCAAAGGCGGCCAGGTTTGTTTCGCCGCCAGACTCTGTCGCGAGGGAGGAGCTGACAGCGGGGGGGGGTCATAGCCCAGCGAAGTCCGTTCTTATGCGCCGAGGATAGGAAGTCCGCGCGGGGATCACGCCATGATTCACGGAGCTTCGGAAATCCCGGGCGCCGAGCGGGTTGTTGAGGAAGGGGATAAGCCTGACGAGTGGGTCCCATAGGTCATTGATACGGCGCACGCCAACAAACTGGCCACCGGCCCCTGGTGTAAGCGCGCACGATCGTGGAGAAATGGAGGAGTGCGGGAGAAGAAATGGGCCGGTTGCAGGGAACTGGGCCAAAAGTGAGGTAGCCGGCCCAGTAGGAGAGAAACTGTTTTCCTTTTTTTTCTTTTGTTCATTTCCATTTCTCATTTTTAAATTTTCAAATCTACTTCCAAATTTGGTTTTGGATTTCAAATTCAATTAAATACACAATCATAAGAACCAGCATGAGATGTCATTATATTTGTATATAAATATATATATTATTCATTCATTTATTATTTTACATAAACAATTTCTTTTGAATATGTAGCACACATGTAATTTTAGGAAAAGTAGTTTATATTGTATGGTTTCTTATTAAAAAGAAATGTTCTCACATTAATACTTATAAACTTCAATAAAAGGGCTAATTTATATAAGAATCTTTTTTTTATAAAACCTTTATTTAAGGAGATGTGATTTCAATGTTATGGGAATTCTAAAGAAAAAAATAATTCTATTTCAAGATCTTTGAAAAATTTTACTATATTCTCAAAAATGAGATTTAGGGTGTTACAAATCCTACCCCCCTTAACAGAAATCTCGTCCTCGAGATTTGTGAGAAAAGGGATACAAAAGGATTGTTTGTAGCCTATGGGTTAGTTTCTAATTGATTTTAATACCAAAACTCTTTTTTTTCTATATCGCAAATTATCAGGTGATTAGGAAAGCATGGGTATATATGGGTATAGCCACTTTATTATGCAGGATAAAAGATATCTTTAAAGCATTTATAGGTTTGGGTAAAAAGAGTAGGGTAAGAAAAGACTCCATTCAAGATTGTGGCTCTTGATTCTTTTGAAGATCTGGCTTGAATCTTATCCTTCCTTGATTTGATGTTGATCTTTTCTTCTCCGGTCTTGGTCTTACCGATTCGACATTAGTGTATATTATCGGAGTTGAGAGTATGGTTAAGGTAAATATGGATGAGATAGACTATATATAAAAAAAGTTTGTTTGATGTTAGGTGGGTATAGACAGATTACTGAATTCTTCATAACTCTATTGGTTGGATCAAATCTCAAGCATGTGGCTGAGTTGGTTTAAGGCACTAGTTTAGTTTTAAGTGCATGAGGGGTATGGCCTTATCTTTTGTACCAGTATTAAGTAACTTACACCAGATTAGATCATAATATATTAGATAAAATCTAGATTAGGTTGGTATGACTAGATTAAACTAGTTAAGATCTCATTATTTTGGATTAGGTCCTAGTGGTTACTTTAGGATCAGATAAATATAGTGTTTAGGATAAAACGAATCTTTCATGATAAGATGAATCTATTAGGATAAGAGATAGTCTTTTAAGATAAGATAAAATGGTTAGAATGGGATCTTTTAGGATAAGATAAATCTTTGAAGCTAGATGTATTCCAATGGGGATAATCTAGGTTGTCTAGTTATTTTATAAATATATTTTTTTATACCTATGTGTATATTCAGATGCAATTGTGGATATTACTCCACAACCCATCGCTTTCAATCAAAGACCCAAATCATACAAGTATCATAAGAACAAACATTCAAGTTCATAGAGATTAAAAAAAATATTTTTGTTTTTGTTTCTAAGATTAGGTCTCCTATTCTTAAAGTCACTTTAGGCATAGGATTTCAAAGTGTGAAATCCACATTTGTCTTTAGAATTAAAAGGCAAGAATAATCAGAGTAAAGCGGAAATAGATGAGAGAAGATTAAGAAAAGTATAGAAAAGAATCAGAGTAGCAAAGGTAAGTAAGTATTGGTTGTCCAGTTCTATCTAGGTTTCGTCCTACAGTCAACATTCCTCTGATACCACTTCTGTCACACCCGAGTTTTAGGGGTCCAAAACTCGGGCGCGAACATAATCACCAGGTGTGCTGGGACCAAGTCTCACACATATGATGAATCATGGCACAGGATCGAATGTCACATCTTTACTACATAACAGGAGTTCTATACAAAATAAATAAATAATTACATTATAAGGAGACAACGGTCCAGCAACCCAAAGTTGACTGGGAGACGACGGCCTAGACCTCTCACGAACTCATCACAGCATCCTCCAAGTGCCTCATCCTGTGGTACCTGTTCTTGACCTGTGGGGGGGTGTGAGACAGCAAGAGTGAGCTCACATACGTTCATAGCTCAACAAGTTGTGGGGAATAATGTGCATGAACTCGCCAAAGGTGGGAGCTCACCAAGTGTACGGATTACCAAAGAGGATGGTTGAAGCTGAGCATTGCTTTTAAAGTTGGTCAAAATTTTATTAGCAGTTACTAAGTATAAGTAAATACCAACCCAATTAAGTAGTAGAACAAAAGTAACATCATCACCTGCGATGCAATGCACATGACATATTGAATTTAGTTCCATAGATTAATCATGTGAGTGTCCGAGCTGCTCATGACTGTGAGCACGGCTAGTATACCAGTTTTAAACTCTGCAGAGGTTGCGCATCTTTACCCACAAGTCATGTTACCCATCTGCCAAGAGACGGCCAATCCCATACACCTCTACCGAGGAGGCGAGGCAGGGTAACACTACGAGGCCTTTACAAAGTTCCACTATCTTCAGAAAACCCGCTACAGTTTATAGGAAGCTCCAATGCAGGAATCCCTCGCATGACCGCCATCGCAGCAAAATCATCCCAAGGGCCTCCCTACACTGACCACTCCCCTACTGCCCTTGCCCCTTTCGGGTAAGGTAGTCATCCACTAGCTTTCCTAATTAATCAGCCAAGGGCGTCCCATTAAACCCTTGTGGTAGCACTGTTTTCCCGGGTGGTTCTCCATGTTCCAATTAACATAATGATCTTGTCATGAACAGTAAATAACAACTGATAACAAAAGTGTAATCATGAATAATGTATCTCCATACCCAAAACCACATATAGCACTAGCAAGTACTACCCAGAAAGTTCAGTGGTAAACAAGGTATAAAGATAGACAAACTAGGGTATCCTATTGGGTCCCATCAAAATTAGCCTATGCAGATCATTATGATTAATTAGAACATGAGTGGGTAAAAAGAAGTGATCAAGGGCACAACTTGCCTGGCACTTGAGATTCCAGTTACCAGGGTGATTCTTCAAATCCTCGTGACCTCACTGCTAGTCGTAGCAATACCACCAAATATGGCATAGACAAAATTAACATCACACCAAACATAAGTACAAACTGAATAATAATGATCTACGCGTTGCTACGAGATCGCGGAAACGAGAACTACTAAGATCGGAGTTATGGTTAAGGAGTTATGATTTATGGAAGAATAATGTGATTTAAATATTAAACAATATTATAAATTGGTTAATATACACCGTATGAGAAAATATACTCCTAATAGTTAAGTAAACTTTAATCCAGATTATAATTTGTTTAGAAATCATATTCTAGTGAAATTATAATTATAGACTTGTCAACCCTGGTTATTAAAATAAATCTAATACTAAAAGGGTAAACAAATATTTAATTATACAAGTATGTGAAACGGTAAAAAAAAATGTTACTACTGCGTAGACAATTTTATTATGAGACTAACGCAATTTAAACGGGTTAAATCAGAGTTAAAACGAATTAAATATGAAATAAACATGTTTCTAGAATTATTTCTAAACTAAAAATCATTTTCTGAATTGTTTTATCCCTTTTATTCTTTTCCTGGGCTGCAGTCACCATTGACTAAAAGCACAGGGCGGATTCTGCAAATTCCAGGACTACCTTGTGATGGTTTTATAACAGACTGAGGCTGCGGGTTGATTGTTTGGGAACTTGAGGACTCATATGCAAAACTCACTAGCCGAAAGGGTATCATTGGGTCTCGGCCATCCGATCAAATATCGAAGGCCAGGATTAGATCTTGGCTTTATCGAACCGATACGCAATCCAAGCCCTCGGATCCAAAAGCAACGTCCCAGATTTAAAACCCCTAAGACCAGATCTCACCCGATCAGTCCAAATCGGACGGTCGAGATTCAGAACGCTTTATCGTTATCCCATGACTTGATCTCGGCCGGTCCCGGCCAAATCAACGGTCGTAGTCCATCGTGCCCACTCGCCACCCCAAGCTCCACGGCGGCGGCAGCCGCACTACCCAACACGGCATGGCACGCCGACGAGGAGAGGCATCAGCCACCCCAGTGCCCCAATCCATACGAGAGTAGGCGCAGAATGGGCAGAAGATCATGGCGGATATGAACGGATCATCTTTACCTGAACTGGCGTGGCACAACCCTTCGCGCACGATGCACCATGGCCCACGGCGGAAATCTGTTTTCCGGTGAGAAATTCACCGAGCACCAGGGTCTTCTCAGTCCAGCCAATACCGCAGATCGCTTCCCCGAAGGTCTACAAATGGCCCGAACTCGCTCTCGCCTCCGGAACACCGCCACAACCACCGATCCTCGACGGCGAAGCACCCCCAACGCCTTCGGTTCCGCACGACGAGCATTCCTGGAGATGATGCTTCGAGTTGATAGAGTTGGCGTATTATATAGGGCAAAGGCCACCAAGATCGGTGGGATGGTTGCAACAGTCTCCGAGTTCGGCGGGAGATCTGGCCATGGCGCGCGCGCGGCAAAGGCGGCCAGGTTTGTTTCGCCGCCAGACTCTGTCGCGAGGGAGGAGCTGACAGCTTGGGGGGGTCACAGCCCAGCGAAGTCCGTTCTTATGCGCCGAGGATAGGAAGTCCGCGCGGGGATCACGCCATGATTCACGGAGCTTCGGAAATCCCGGGCGCCGAGCGGGTTGTTGAGGAAGGGGATAAGCCTGACGAGTGGGTCCCATAGGTCATTGATAAGGCGCACGCCAACAAACTGGCCACCGGCCCCTGGTATAAGCGCGCGCGATCGTGGAGAAATGGAGGAGTGCGGGAGAAGAAATGGGCCGGTTGCAGGGAACTGGGCCAAAAGTGAGGTAGCCGGCCCAGTAGGAGAGAAACTGTTTTCCTTTTTTTCTTTTGTTCATTTCCATTTCTCATTTTTAAATTTTCAAATCTACTTCCAAATTTGGTTTTGGATTTCAAATTCAATTAAATACACAATCATAAGAACCAGCATGAGATGTCATTATATTTGTATATAAATATATATATTATTCATTCATTTATTATTTTACATAAACAATTTCTTTTGAATATGTAGCACACATGTAATTTTAGGAAAAGTAGTTTATATTGTATGGTTTCTTATTAAAAAGAAATGTTCTCACATTAATACTTATAAACTTCAATAAAAGGGCTAATTTATATAAGAATCTTTTTTTATAAAACCTTTATTTAAGGAGATGTGATTTCAATGTTATGGGAATTCTAAAGAAAAAATAATTCTATTTCAAGACCTTTGAAAAATTTTACTATATTCTCAAAAATGAGATTTAGGGTGTTACAGAAACGTAGTATACATGCATTACATGTTTATATTAAACTATACTTGGTTACATATGTTGGAGTATTGAGGACCGTGAGTTGATGTACACGGGCCGTGTAGGAAGGAATGATGTCACCCCTGAATGGATTAGAAAGACCGATGATTTCGTGGAACAGGCATATGACGAATCTGCTAAAGGAGCAAGTCTAGTCCCATGCCCGTGCAGAAAATGTACCAACCGGAAAAGAAAATCAAAGAAGGCCATGGTAGAACATATTTGGAAGAATGGATTTACATTGGACTATACTCGGTGGATCTTCCATGGTGAAGCGCATCGTACGAGAGAGGAGGTGGTTAGACAACGTGTCGATGATTATGATATTGATGTCGGGGTAGCGGGTATGTTGAACGACTATCACGAGGCACAGTTCGTCGGAGGATGTACGGAGGACGAGCCAGAGCTGACCGCAAAGGCGTTCTATGACATGTTTGATGCGGCACAGAAGCTCCTTCACGGCCAGACAAAGGTTTCTCAACTGGATGCCATTGGGCGTGTAATGGCGTTCAAGTCGCATTACAACATGAGTCGAGGCGCATTCGATGGCTTGTTAACAGTTATTGGCAGCCTGCTTCCAAAGGATCACTTTCTGCCAAAGAGCATGTACGAGGCACATAAACTCATTCGTGCACTCAAGATGACGTATGAGTAGATACATGCTTGTTCGAAGGGTTGTGTGCTATTTAGGAAAGAATACGCAGAGGCAAAGTACTGTCCAAAGTGTAAATTGTCTAGGTTTATGGAGGTAGACTCTGGTGATGGACAAAAGAGGCATCTCGACATCCCCGTGACAATCCTACGCCACCTTCCGTTCATATTGAGGATCCAGCATCTATACATGATCGAGGAATCCGTGAAACAGATGACATGACAAAAAATGACAAACAATACAATCCTGACAAGATGGTGCACGCATCCGATGGTGAAGCATGGAAACACTTTGATGCCATTCACTGTGAGAAAGCCGAAGAGACTCATAATGTACGTGTTGCGCTGGCCATAGATGGGTTCAATCCCTATGGAATGAGCGCTGCCCCATACACATGTTGGCCCATGTTTGTTATCCCAATCAATCTCCCCCCGGTGTATGCTTTCAAAGACATAACATATTCGTGTCGTTGATAATTCCTGGACACCCGGGGAATAAAATGGACGTGTACATGGAGCCTTTGATTGATGAATTGGTGCGTGTTGGGGGCTTGTTCTCAAATGCTATAAATCAAGAACAAGACAACACGAAGATGTTAAGTATTAAATACCCTTCGTCCGCTGAAGCATTATCTCCTCGAGGATTTAATGAACTTCGGACGAAGGATAAGGTTACGAAGGAAAAGACCTTCGTTAAGTTGGTAAATGAGTAAACAGAATAAACATATATATATATTAAGTGCGAAAATGATAATACCAACGTCGTCATAAATACATTTCCATTATTAAATTCATGAAAACGAGTTACAAATGTACCTTCAGACTGATGTAAGGCAAAGGTACAAGTTGTGATGCAAAAAGACGTATATTCAGTCAGCGTGAACAGTACGAGAGTACTGTTCACCTATTTATAGGCACGGGACGCAGCCCGTGTAAAAATACATTGATGCCCTTTACATTTATCAACAACTCTATAGTAATTCTTCAAGGTCCAATTTGGCTTTTCATCTTTAAGTCGGTTCCTCTTTTCTGCCGTTATGCCGAAGCTTTTCTGCATATGGCTTCATGATCGTCTTATCCTTCGTCATGACCGCTTTTCATTCCAGCTTCGTCTTGAACGTGCCCTTATATATTCGCGACCTGACTCCGAAGGTGCCTGTTCCAAAGGTGCCTGTTCACATTTTACACTTGGAAAACATTGTCAAACTGTGTTTTTGAGGACCTTCGGGAGCCGAAGGCCCCCAACAGTAGCCCCTCGCGATATCAATTTATTGTAAAGATAAATTTATATTGCGACATGGACGAAGGCTTTAAGCCGAAGATCCGAAAAAACACCTTCCTTTTGCTAGAATAGCAACAGTCACTGACAAGCGGGGCCCTCCAGTTTTCGACATACTGGGCGTATAAATACAAGCTCTCCGCGAGTTTATTTGACACGCCCTTTTGCCACCTGCTTTTTACTCACCAGCTTTCAACCTGCGCACCCTGCCCTTAGCCTGCGCGCGACAGCATTTGCTCGGTCTTAAATTTTTAAGCTTCGGCTTCAAGTCTAGTTTGCCAGCATTCGCGAAAATGTCTGAAGATAAGACAGCTGCTGGTGCTTCGAAGCTAAGCCTTTCAGAGGAGATGCATCTGGGTTTTCTTGAGTCAATGTCGAAGACCAATACTGAAAAGATTGTCAAGGAAACTTTGGAGGGTTTATCTGAAGATACTGGCGACAGTGATAGCTATGATGTGGATAGTGGCGGAGAGGATTCCGAAGATCGCCCGTGGCGGCCTAGTCACTCAATCTTCGGAAAATCAACTATAAAGCAGAGTCACCTTGAAAACATGAGGGGGAGATACTTCCGAGATATATCCATCGTGAGGGCGGATGACGGAGAAAAAACTACGCCGACCCCCGAAGATAATGAGGTTGTGATCTTCCGAAGCTTTTTAAAGGCTGGGCTACGATTCCCCCTAAGCAAGTTTGTAGTAGAAGTTCTGAAAATATATCAAATTTACCTTCATCAACTTACCCCTGAAGCAGTGATAAGATTGGGAATCTTCGTCTGGGCCGTGAAGAGCCAGGGTTTGGAGCCAAGTGCTAAAAGCTTTTGCAATATACACGAGCTAGTATATGAGACGAAACCGTGGGGTAAGGAACAATATCATAATAATTTTGGTTGTTATAGCTTCGGTGCCCGCTCTGGGTCGAGCTGTCTCGTGCCAACCTTTCGGAAGAGATGGCCCGGGGAATGGATGAAGGAATGGTTCTATGTGAAAAACGATTTGATGGTTCGGGAAGATATCAAGGATATCATCATGCGCCCTATCTGGCAGCGCTTCGGGCTTCGGAAACCAACGGTAGAAATGGACGAAGCAGCTGAAGAATGTCAGAGGGCCTTCGGCGTAGTCTGTTCCTTTATTGGGACCAGGGATTTAATGCAAGAGCACATTGCCTTCAGAGTGTGGCCACTTGTAGATGACTGGGAAATGCCGAAGGAGACCATCAAAGAAGCTGACGAGGGTGAACTTATTAGACTGAAATATGCATTCAAGTATGGAGATAAATTTGTTGAACCGGATGATGATTGGCTAAAAAGTATTGAGAATGTAAGTGATGAATTGCTTGGGACCTATTCAAAGGCTGAAAACACTGCATTATCAGCGGCTTTCGGAGGCCGAAAGAAGAAGAGGCTCAACCGAGTATTTGATGCTATTGGGTTTATCTATCCCGACTACTATTATCCACTGCGAGGTCAAAAGAGAAAAAATACTACTCCTGCAAAGGACACCACTTCGGCTGCCCCCGGGGAGCCAGCACCGGAGAGGAAGAAAGTAAAAGTGTCCACACACCCTCCACGTTGTATTGAGCCGGCTACAGTGCCCGAGTTTATTGGCGAGGCCTCTTCGGCCACCGAAGCCAGAGAACCAAGTGCAGCGCTAAAATTCGAAGAAATGGCCGAGGCACCAGCAATAAGAAAGGAGAAATCTGAAGAAAGAGAAACACCAGATGTTATAAGTCCTTCGACAAAAGTTGGGCCTAAAAGCCAGAAGGGGCCAGCAGCAACCCCGAAAAGAAAAAGAATGGTAAATGTGCTGGATGTCCTGGAAACGATTAAATCTTCAAGCACAACTCCAAGGAAAATTATTGAGGCGCCTATTGAAGCCTTTGCTGCTGAAACTTCGAAGCAGCAATCTGAAACTGAAGCTGGGCCTTCGGAATCCACCAAGATACAGCCTTTGGAGGTCGAAAAAATGTCAAAGGCAAGTTTAGGAATTGAAAAAGGAACAATAACAGAACCGATTCTGATTGGGGAAATTGGTACTGCCACCCCCGAAGCATCCTCCAAAATACATGATTATATTGTGCGACATGCTTCGGGGAAGAAATTGTCTGAAGAAGAGATTTTTGAAGCCAATCACTATGCCCGAGAACTGAAATATCCGAAGGGGGCCGTAGTATTCAACAAGACAAACGAAGATGACTTCTTATATTGCCTCCCAGACAATAAAGAATTATCTGTGTGCCGGGAAATGGCTAGAAGCATGGGATTCCCGAAGCTTGAAGCTGGCCTTTGCGCCATGACGAAGGAGGATCTTGCGGATAGTCTTGCATATAACAGTCTAAAGGTATGAAGATTGTACACTTTAAATTTTGTGGATTTTGAATGAATCCTTTACTTGTTGTGTTAAACCATTCATTCCTTTTGAATAGGGCCTAATTCTCAGCAATGCCTTAAGGGCACAAAAGAATGCTGAAGACGAGAGCTGCACCATTGCTCTCAACAACCTTCGAACAGAGGTTATTAGGCTACGAAACGAAGCCTTGGAGAAAGACAGAATTCTGCTTACATTAGTGGAAAAAATGAAGGAGGACGAAGCTAACTCTAAAACTCAAGCCGAAGCACAGAGGCTTGAGATTGAAGATCTTCGTAAACAACTAGCCCGAGTCAAAGAAGAATGTATTCTTGAAGAAACAAAACGAGAGTTAAGTGAACAATGGGCAGATCATTTGGAAGTTAATGTTAAAGAGCTTCGTGCTTCTCAAAGAAAATGCTATGTTAAATCCATAGAGTGCGTTAAGAAGATAAAATCCAGCTTTGCCAACGTTGGCGCATTCTCTAGCGAGGAGAATTTCTCAAGGGGCAATCTCGAAGGTCCGATGGAATGGATTAGTAACGAAGCTGAGGCCTTCGAAGAAATCCTGAATAGCCGTGGAAACATATGTGCTTTTTCGGGTGCTAGAGGAATTGCTACTATTTTGGAGAAGAAAGGTTGTGAGCATGTAAAATCTTTAGCGCAATCCGAAGCTACCTTGTCTTCCGAAGACATTAAAGACCCCTCAGCCGAAGCAAGCATGATCGGCGGAAAATTTTTCACTGATATCTGGGACAACGGCGGCTGAAAAATGGCACAAGAAATTATTCAAAAAAGCAAAAAAGGCATCCATGATGCCAGAAAAGTAGCGGCGGCTGCCGAAAAAAGTACCGAGCCCGAAGGGCAAATAGGTATTAATTAGTGATTTTTATTATGTTGTAATTTTTGATTCCAAACTTTGCTCACGGTTTGTAATAGTAATATAGTCGTATCTTCTCTTCGCTCAGAACCTGTTGAGGCATCTCCGGGCCCCCACCCGAAGGGGGACGATGAAATTAGAAAAATGGCCGAAGCCATTATGGACAAGGTTGTTGACCAGTTACTGAACGAAGCTGTAGAAATAGTTCTAAGAGAGGATTAAATGCTACTGTAAAAACATTTGGAACATAACGTATGTAATATATTGTGACTTTGAATGTAATATATAATCCATGTACAGTTTTAATTCTTTACGATGCATGAAATCTTGCGTACATACCATTTTTTGAGCCTTCGGCGAAAAAACACCTTCCCTTCTTTTCATGCTTCGTGAAGAAAATTTTATATCGCCAGAAGTTGCATACGTTCGTGGTGAAGATTATCCAAGCTTCGTGAAATATTCTCCGAAGCTATAGAAAAGTTTTTGTTGCCTCTCTAATGAAGCTACACTTCTTCTCGGCTTGTCTTGTGGTTTAGCACGATTTTCTCTTTTCCGAATTATTCTCCGGAGATCAATACTGTATCCCCTTCTTGTTCCATATGCAATATGCTGTATGATGCTTATGTTATGCAGAATGATGTGATGATGTTATGTTATGCAAGATGACGTTTGTGCCACAAATACATATCCTTGTAATAGAGCATACACACTTTTTATATCAGCGTTGACTTTTCGCTGTAAGCCTCCCTTAGGAGCTTCTTCGCCTTTTACTTTCAGCGGAATCAGCGTTTATTTTTCGCTGTAAGCCTCCCTTAGGAGCTTCTTCGCCTTTTACTTTCGGCGGAATCAGCGCTGACTTTTCGCTGTAGGCTCAGAAAACTTACACTGCGCTCGCTTAGGAACGACTTTTTACCGTTTCGAACAACTTGGTCTGTGTCTATTAAAACAAAATTTTGATAATACAAAGGTCCTTCATGCCACCATAAATTCGTATGCTTCAACGATTCAAGCCTATGAAAAAGACACATTTTTATTAAAGTGGAAGACGAAAGTGTTCCAAGGAATTAAAAAATGATAAAGGACACTTGATCTTCCCATAATTGTTCCTTATTAACAAAAAAGTAATACCGAATGTAAAAATGCGAAAAAACTACTGTTGAGGTAGGATATTTATTAGTAAATGTGCTTCGACTCTGGCACAGTGCTATTGACTGTGCGAGCTTCGGAGCCCTCTCTGAAATCCCTCAGATTGTGGTGACTCCCTTCTGGCTGGAGCCCTGGCTGCGTCGGTGGCGGCGGTGGAGGTTGTTGCCAGGATGCTTGGGATTGACTTGCCGAAGCAACAGAAGCTGCAGGGTGATTGCCTACATATTCTGGAATGTAAGGCGAATGACACGAAGCAGTATGCAGGACCTGCTTCGGCTGATTCTGTTGTGCAGCAGCTTCTGCTAGCTCCTTTTGCTTCTGGATGGTAATGTGACACATCCTGGTGGTGTGGCCCTTACCTTCACCACAGAATAGGCAGTATATTTTTCTTGGTTGATCCCCAAATCTTCCCCCGAAGCCCCTGGCGCATCTGCCCCTTGGCACTGGCGGCCGGAAGGAGCTTTGCTGCTGCCCCGAAGCTTGGGAGGAGCACTGTGGCCTTTGCTGTTGACTCGCTTTGTCGTCATTTTGAGTAGAATTGTGAATTGACCTGACGTGCCTTGGATAAAGTCTTCCTCCGAAGCCCCTAGTCATTTCAGAGAACCTGAGGGCTTCCTCCCTTCTTTGGCGAAAATCATTATCAGCTCGAATGTACTCGTCCATCTTCTGGAGCAGCTTCTCCAGAGTTTGGGGAGGCTTCCTGGCAAAGTACTGAGCTGCAGGTCCTGGCCGAAGCCCCTTGATCATGGCCTCAATGACAATTTCATTGGGCACTGTTGGTGCCTGCGCCCTCAGACGTAGGAACCTTCGGACATATGCTTGAAGATATTCTTCATGATCCTGGGTGCACTGGAATAAAGCTTGAGCAGTGACTGGCTTCGTCTGAAAGCCTTGGAAGCTGGTTATCAGCATGTCCTTCAACTTTTGCCACGAGGTGATTGTCCCTGGCCTAAGGGAAGAGTACCAAGTTTGTGCGACGCTTCTGACAGCCATGACGAAGGACTTTGCCATGACCGCCGTGTTGCCACCGTACGAAGATATAGTTGCTTCGTAGCTCATCAAGAATTGTTTCGGGTCTGAATGACCGTCGTACATGGGGAGCTGAGGTGGCTTGTAAGACTGTGGCCAAGGAACAGCCTGCAGTTCTGTTGACAAGGGAGAAGCATCATCAAAAGCAAAATTTCCGTGATGGAAATCTTCATACCAGTCATCCTCGTAGTAGAAACCCTCTTGATGAAGCTCTCTGCGCGGGGGTCTTTGGTTCTGGTCATCTTGAGCAAGATGTCGAAGCTCTTCAGAGGCTTCGTCTATCTGCCTTTGAAGATCAGCTAGATGAGCCATCTTCTCCTTCTTGCGTTGGACCTGTTGATTGAGCATTTCCAAATTTTGGATTTCTTGGTCCAATTCGTCCTCCGGAGGCGCTGGACTGGTGGCCTTTCTCTTCTGGCTTCGGGCCTCCCTAAGAGAAACGACATCTTGATTGGGGTCTAGTGGCTGCAGAGCAGCAGCCCCTATTGAAGAAGGTGATGCTTGCCGAAGATTTTCAAAACTCAAAAAGTGGAAGTGAGTTCACCAGAGGTGGGCGCCAATGTTGGGGGCTTGTTCTCAAATGCTATAAATCAAGAACAAGACAACATGAAGATGTTAAGTATTAAATACCCTTCGTCCGCTGAAGCATTATCTCCTCGAGGATTTAATGAACTTCGGACGAAGGATAAGGTTACGAAGGAAAAGACCTTCATTAAGTTGGTAAATGAGTAAACAGAATAAACATATATATATATAAAGTGCGAAAATGATAATACCAACGTCGTCATCAATACATTTCCATTATTAAATTCATGAAAACTAGTTACAAATGTACCTTCAGACTGATGTAAGGCAAAGGTACAAGTTGTGATGCAAAAAGACGTATATTCAGTCAGCGTGAACAGTACGAGAGTACTGTTCACCTATTTATAGGCACAGGACGCAGCCCGTGTAAAATTACATTGATGCCCTTTACATTTATCAACAACTCTATAGTAATTCTTCGAGGTCCAATTTGGCTTTTCATCTTTAAGTCGGTTCCTCTTTTCTGCCGTTATGCCGAAGCTTTTCTGCATATGGCTTCATGATCGTCTTATCCTTCGTCATGACCGCTTTTCATTCCAGCTTCGTCTTGAACGTGCCCTTATATATTCGCGACCTGACTCCGAAGGTGCCTGTTCCGAAGGTGCCTGTTCACATTTTACACTTGGAAAACATTGTCAAACTGTGTTTTTGAGGACCTTCGGGAGCCGAAGGCCCCCAACAGTGCGTGCTTGGGAGGAAGGGGTATGGACGTATGACCGAGCTAGGAAGACAAACTTTAAAATGCATGTTTGGTACCAATACTCCATGCGTGACTTACCGGCATATGGGCTATTCTGCGTCTGGTATGTTCACGGTAAGTTCCCATGCCCAGTTTGCAAGGAAGCTCTTAGGTTCATTTGGTTGAAGAAGGGTGACAAATATTCATCGTTCGATAAACATCGACAATTTCTCCCTCCTGACCATCCATTCCACCTAGACATCAAGAACTTTACGAAAGGTGTCGTAGTGACAGACCGCCCACCTAAAATGATGACTGGTGCAGAAATTCATCAACAGATAGATGGGCTCGTGGCCAATCCAGAAGGTGGTTTTGTGAGATATGGTGAGCAACATATATGGACACATAAGTCGGGCTTGACTCGATCCCCTACTATGACGACCTGCACCTTCCACACAACATTGACGTGATGCACACTGAAAAGAATGTTGTCGAGGCACTTTGGGCAACAATTATGGACATTCCTAATAAGTCAAAGGATAACATAAAGGCAATACTAGATCTGGCAGTGTTATGTGATAGACCAAACCAAGAGATGAAGTCACCTAGTGGTGGAAAGACTTGGAGAAGGCCAAGGCCAATTTTGTCTCTCAGCAGGGCCCAAAGAAAGGAAGTACTACAGTGGATCAAGATGTTGATGTTCCCTGATGGGCATGCATCTAACCTAAGTAGGGGGGTGAACTTATCTACTTTACGAGTCTTAGGGATGAAGAGTCATGGCTACCACATGTGGATTGAACGGATTCTTTCGGCGATGGTTCAAGGATATGTCCCTGAGCTTGTATGGCTAGCGCTTACAGAGTTGAGCTATTTCTTCCGCCAGCTTTGTGCAAAAGAGTTATCTCGGACCATGATTGTAGACTTGGAAAGTTTGACACACATGTTACTGTGTAAGCTTGAGAAGATATTTCCACTCGGCTTCTTCAATCCAATGCAGCATTTGATTCTTCATCTACCGTATGAGGCACGAATGGGGGGCATGCAGGGACGTTGGTGCTATCCAATCGAGAGATGTCTAAAGACTATTCAAAAGAAATGTAGAAATAAATGTAAAATCAAAGCTTCCATTGCAGAGGTATACTTTGTAGAGGAGGTGTCAAACTTCACAATAACTTACTATGGTGACAAACAATCGAGCGTGCATAATCCACCCCCTCGTTACAATGATGGCGACAATGAATCGAACCTTAGCATATTTCTAGGCCAACTCGGAAGCACAAGTGGTTCGACCACTAAGACCCTGAGACATGAAGAGTGGCGTCATATCATGCTATATGTATTGAACAACCTTGAAGAGGTGACGCCATATATGGAACATTTTCTTCATGAATTCTAGCGTCAATCAAGGGACCTCCGCACAGGGCCTTGGCGCCGCACAGGGTTTTGCTCCAACACCTCCGTTGTTCCCTCCAGTTGACCCTGCTCAGTTCCATACTCTTGTGAGTATCAAAATTCTAGTCCTTCATGATATATATTTATCTGGTATAACACATGTAATCTCTTCTCTGTGCAGGGACAATCTAGGGCGGCATCCAACAACCCTCATGGATCACCCAACCCATCGCTGCACCAGTCCAGCCGCCCGCCTCGCTCATGATCTTCTCTTAGCTTAGTTATGATTGTGAGACTTATGTGATAAACTTGTCCTAAACTTATGTTTGTGAAAAACTTATGTTTGAGAGTTGGTAATACTTATGTTTGTGAAAAAATTATGTTTGAGAGTTGGTAATACTTATGTTGTAACATTTGTGGTTTTTGTGAAATATGTGGTTTCTATTATTTATGTGATGTATATGTGATATATCTTTTTTTTGTTTGGATGAAATAGCAAAAACAAATAAAAAGGAGTATTCTGGTCACTTTGTCGAGTGTTACACTCGGCAAAGATGTACTCTGTGGTGTTTCAAGGTCATAGCACTCGGAAAAAGGCAAACTTGGGCACCGGTAAAGCCTCTTTCACTACCGGACACAGCTCCTTTGCCGAGTGTCTCAGACACTCGGCAAAGGCTATTTTACACTCGGCAAAGGCTTTGTCGAGTGTAACACTCGGCAAAGAATGCTCAGCGAACTGTACATCGGCAACAACCTCTTTGTCGAGTACTTTTTGTCGGGCACTCGGCAAAAAATTTGCCGAGTGCCATTTGACACTCGGCAAAGAAAAGTCACCGTCACGGCGCCTAGTGACGGTGACGGATCCTTTGCCGAGTGTCTTCTTTGGCACTCGACAAAGAGGCCAATTTTGCCGAGTGTCTGCTATCACGGCCCTCGGCAAAGACGGCTCCAGTGGGCCCCACCGCCAGTCCCAGTGCCGAGAGCTCCCGTAGGCACTCGACAAAGGAGGCTTCTTTGCCGAGTGTCTAGTGGTCTGGCACTCGGCAAAGAGTCCTCCAGTGGGCCCCTTTGCTAGTCCCTTTGCCGAGTGCCTTGACCACAGCACTCGACAAAGATGGCTTTACCGGTTCCCAGGTTTCCTTCTTTGCCGAGTGCCATGGTCAGCACTCGGCAAAGATGGCTTTACCGGTTTTAGGTTTCCTTCTTTGCCGAGTGCCATGGTCATAACACTCGGCAAAGTGACCAGGAAGTCCCTTTTTTATTTGTTTTTGTTGTTCCATCCAAACAAACAAAAGATATATATCATTCACATCACATTATATATCAATCGCATCACAGAATCAACACATTTATCATCAACACCATATATATCACAAAGTCTCACTAATATAAGTCTCACAAATATAAGTCAGGATCATCACAAAACAGATATAAGTCTGGATCATCACTAACATCACCAAGTATCTCACAAGACCAAGTATAACTAACATCACCAACACTCACAAATATAAGTCTGGATCATCACAAAATAGATCATCAACGAGGTGGGCATCTGGACTGGTTCGGCAAAGGGCTGGACGAAGCGTGAGGGTTGTTCGACGCCGCCGATTGACCCTGCACAGAGAAGAGATTGCATGTGTGAGAACATATGAATATATATCATGCAGTACTAAAATTTGGATACTCAGAGGAGTTGTGAACTCAGCAGGGTCAGCTGTAGGGAATAACGGAGGTGGTGGAGCATGACCCTGTGCGGCGCCAAGGCTATGCATGTACGAGAACATCTCCGCCATCCTCTTCTCCAGCTCCTCACGTTGCCTCCTCTCATCATCTAGCTGAGTCTGTAATATTTCTCCCTAATGTTACGATAATGCAAAGAGAAGATATATAATAATCAATGAACGATGAATAATAGATAAGGAATAACCTGGAGTTGCTGGATACGATGTTGTGAGCTGTCCTGCCGAGGTCGTATGGCTGGGCTCGCGCTCGTGCTCCTTGCTCGCACCTGAGAGAGAGTGGGAGTGGAGGACGAGTCGATTGCCCCGTCGGCAATCCAGTACCGCCCATGCCTCTTGCCTCCTCCGATCCTCATGAGGACATCTCCGTCGATGTCCTCAGTCCTCGGATCGTAATCTGGCCCATGGACCTCCTTGGCCATGGCGGTGTACTCACTGAGGCGGCTGTGGACGGTGGGGTTGGTGTACGCCTGTAACACCCGGGCTTTAAGGGACAAAGCCGGGTGCATCTCATACATGCGCCCAAAGAAGACAACATATATAATCACAGAGTGTATAGAGATAAATGTCATAAAACATCAGAGTATTTATTACATAGCGGAAGACTTATTACAAAATAAAATAATGAATATAAAATGAACTAAGGATCGTCGGCGCCAATGTCAACTGAGAAACGCCACCTAGATCAGATCATACTCCTCGCCTTGTGGCTCCTCCTGAACCACCTGCTCTTCTCCTGTGGGGGGGTGTGAGACAGCAAGAGTGAGCTCACATACGTTCATCGCTCAACAAGTTGTGGGGAATAATGTGGCATGAACTCACCAAAGGTGAAAGTTCATGAAGTGTAAGGCTGATCAATGAAATAAAGGCTGAAGCTGAGCATTGCTTTTAAGTTGGTCAAAATTTTATTAGCAATTACTAAGTACAAGTAAATACCAACCCTTAGAAATAATAAATAAAAGTAATAATGAAATAATCCCAGATGCAATGAAATGACAGATTGAGTTTAAGTTCCATAATTTAATCATGTGAGTGTCCGAGCCGCTCATGACCGTGAGCACGGCTAGTATACCAGTTTTACACTCTGCAGAGGTTGCGCATCTTTACCCACAAGTCGTGTTACCCATTTGCCACGGAGTTGATCAGACCCCATACACCTCTACCAAGGAAGCGAGGCAGGGTCCCACTACGAGGCCTTTACAAAGTTCCACTAGCTTCAGACTACCCGCTACAGTTTATAGGAAGCTCCAGTGCAGGGTTCTTGTCTGACCGCCATCGCAGCAAAATCAACCCAAGGACCTCCCTACACTGACCACTCCCCTACTGCCCTTGCCCCTTTCGGGTAAGGCAGCCCTCCACTAGCTTTCCTAGTTAATCAGCCAAGGGCGTCCCATTATACCCTTGTGGTAGCACTGTTTTCCCGGGTGGTTCTCCATGTTCCCATTAACATAATGATCTTATCATGAACATAAAATAATGAACAGATAATAACAAGTGTAAAAATGAGTGATAAATATCTTTATACCCAAATCCACATAAAGCAATAGCATGTACTACCCAAAAACTTAGTAGTAAAACCAGTGGTGAAGCAAGGTATAAAGATAGTCAAAATCTAGGGTATCCTATTGGGTCCCATCAAAATTAACCTATGCATATCATTATGAATAATAAGAACATGAATGGGTAAAAGAGGTGATCAAGGGCACAACTTGCCTTCAATGAGCTCCTGCTCAGCTATCTCCACTTGTTGAACCTCAGATTCCACAGTGGCTTGCTCGTCTACTCGCATCAATACAATACATACATAGCATAGCATAAATTAACATCACATCAAACATGCAAATAGAATATACAGTAATAAACTAGACATTAAAATAAGATCACAGGAATTGGAATCATTAAATTTGGAGTTATATATTTTAAGTTATGAATTTTCTAAGGTTTTATGCATTTAATACAAGATTAAGTGAAAGAATAATTTTAATGTGTTTGTCATGACAGAACAGAGGCACTAATGGGTAGACAATATTATTACAAAAATTTAGGAACTGGAATGGACCAATTTGGAGTTCATATGCATTTACTATGAATTAAACAAGTTTTAACATTTATTTATGCACTAAAAATTGATTTCTGATATTAATTTCTGATTTTCAAAGTTCCCTGGATTGGGCCTCAAATTCCAGAAAACCAAGGGGTCTCGGTGCAAGTGTTCCCAAGACCCCGCGAACAGTCCCAGTGGACTACGGGTGGAATCCCTTAAAATTTGAGGGCTCTTCTGCAAAACGACCCGGCCGTTGGATTATAAGCCGAGCGCCCAGATTAAACCACAACCCCCGTGAACCGGTATGACATCGAGACCACAAGATCAAGGATCAACGGCCCTAGTTTTATGAACCTAGATCGAAGCGTGCGCGTTTGATTCAAAATGAACGTTCCAGATCATCCTATTGACCCGGCATCCTGCGATCAGATCACAGCCGTTCATCTCGAATCGACGGTCAGAGAGCCATCGCCTTCCTTCGACGCTGGCACACGAGGTGCAGGACACCGCACGGCGGCGCACACGCCGGAGCTCATTCGCGCCCCACGGTGAACCACCACTAGTTCTGATGAGCGCAAAACGAAATTGACGCGATAGCGAGTTCGGTTAAGGGATCAATACCGGGAATTTGGTCACCAGGAGGCACGCCCGCGGCGCACGGCGGAAAACCAAGGCAGCGCGACGCCGGCGAGCAATTGCCGTTGCCACGCGGTCCGCCCCACCAAATTGCTGGCGCAGAAAGCTTCCGTAGACGAGTAGTATCCCCCTCGGCCCCACTCCGATGACCGAGGCCCAGCAACGATGAGACTCACTGGCGGCGGCACTCTCTGCCCTTTCGGCAATGGCGAGCTGCGAGAAAATATGGTGGCGGCTAGTAGGGCGAGAACCACAGAGGGGTAGGGATGCAGTCGGGTAAGGAGTCGAGGCCTTAAATCATGGAGCTGTGCGTGCCGCGGATTCCGATTCATTCGGTGGGAGCACGCGGATCCGTTGCAACCGTCCGCCGCGAGAAAAGGGAAGAACCTGACGTGCGGGACCCACGCAGCAGCGACGGAGGCCACACGACCAGTCGGGACCCACCCGTAAGCCACACCGAGCGAAGAAACGAATGCCCTGACGAGTCGGTCCCACGGTGCAGCGTAATCCCCGGTCATGACATGGGCGCGGAAGACGGCTGGCCAGTGGCCCCCCGTTGTCAGAGCGAGCAACGCGCGCGGGGAGGTGGCCGAATGGGCCGCGCGGTGGAGATGAATTGTGGGCCGAATTAGGGATCTGAGGCCCAGCTGGCTCTTTATTCTTTTTCTTTTATCTTTATCTTTCTATTTTCTTCATTTTCAAAATCCATTGAATTCAAGTTTGTATTCAAACTTGATGGCTCATCATTTACACTGTATTTGTATAGTTAACAGTAGTAAGTTTAAGGATATCTATTTTATATATATATATATATTTTTATATCATTTCTCCTTTTCTTATTTTCCAAACTCTGGAATTTCTTTTAGGATTTAACTTCCCATTGGGGTATTCACATAATTAATAATGTTATTTTTTTTTGTTTACCATATTTTTATATCATCACAAAATGCACACAAGGTAAGATCCAGCATGATGCACAAGTTATTTAGGTTTTCTTGGTTCTAATTGCTCACTTAACTAGTGTTGATCACATGCAATGAATAGTAGAGGCCACAACAAATGAGTTTTTCTCTATCCACCTTTATTACACTTTTGAGTATTACAAATCCTACCCCCTTAAAAATAATCTCGTCCTCGAGATTTAAGAAGATCTAGGGAAAAGATGGGGGAAGTCTATACGAAGCTCTTCTTCTCTTTCCCACGTTGCTTCATCTTCACCGTGGTGACTCCATTGAACTTTGCACATCTTTATAACCTTATTTCTTGTAACTCGAGTCAGTGTATCGAGAATCTTGATAGGGTATTCCACATAAGTTAGATCATCTTGAACACTAAGGTCCTCCATTGGTAGTTGTTCCTTAGGGACACAGAGACACCTCTTAAGTTGAGACACATGGAATACATTATGCACATTAGATAGATTATCAGGTAGCTCGAGTTGATAGGCCATCTCTCCATCTCGCCTAAAAACTCTGAATGGTCCAATAAAGTGAAGGGACAATTTGTCCTTAACTTTTAAATCTCCTCATTCCACAAAGTGGTGAAACCTTGAGGTACATATGATCACCTTCCTCAAATTCCAGTGGTCTTCTTCTATTATCTGCGTAGCTCTTTTGTCTGGTTTGAGCTACCCTCAAGTCCTCCCGGATTATACAGACTTGTTCTTCTGTCTCTTGAATAAGTTTAGGTCCAAAGAACTGTCTTCCCCTAGTCTGATCCAATAGAGGAGTCCTACATTTACTGCCATACAGAGTCTCGAACGGTGACATCTTCAGACTGGCCTCGTAACTATTATTATATGAGAACTCGTCATAAGGTAGATTCTTGTCCCAACTACTACCATGCTGAAGGGCACAAGCTCTCAACATGTCCTCCAATACTTGATTAGTCCTTTCAGTCTGAGGATGGTAGGCTGAGCTAAAATTCAACTTTGTATCCAAGCTCTCGTGTAATTTCTTCCAAAATCGAGAAGTAAACTGCGATCCTCGATCAGACACGATCTTCTTAGGCACTCCATGTAAACAAACTATCCGAGTCATATACAATTCTGCTAGCTTGGCTCCCGTGTAATTAGTCCTCACAGGTATGAAATGAGCCACTTTTGTCAATCTGTCTACAATCACCCAAATAGAGTCATACCCAGCAGGGGTGCGGGGTAGTCCAACAATAAAATCCATACCAATCTCTTCCCATTTCCACTCGGGTATCTTCAACGGGTGCAATAGTCCAACTGATCTTTGATGTTCGGCCTTAACTCTTTGACACACATCACACTTAGCCACATGGGCAGCAACATCTCTTTTCAGTCCATACCACCAATACTTTTGCTTCAAATCCTGATACATCTTAGTGCTACCAGGGTGGATAGAGTAATCAGAATCATGGGCTTCTTTCAATATAGTCTCACGAAGGCTATCAATCTCTGGAACACATATATGATCCTTGAACCATATAGTACCTTGCTCATCCTCCGTGAATTCCGGAACTCAACCATCCGTGATCAGATCCTTAATCTCTTGAATCTTAGCATCACCAACCTGACCTTTACGAATCTCTTGCTCCAAGGTAGGTTCCAATTCAATAGTAACTCCTTCCGTATGTGTTACAATTCCCAGGTTGAGCCTCTCAAAATCTTTTGCTAATTCATCAGGTAGCTGGACAACAAAAGCGGAGTGAACATGCTCCTTCTGACTCAAGGCATCTGCAACCAAATTCGCCTTGCCCGGGTGATAGTGAATCTCCAAATCATAATCCTTAATGAGCTCCAACCAACGGCGTTGCCTAAGGTTGAGATCCTTCTGTGTGAATATATATTTCAAACTCTTATGATCCGTGTACACTTGGCACTTAGTTCCCATGATGTAGTGTCTCCAAATCTTAAGTGCATGCACAACTGCTGCCAATTCCAAATCATGAGTGGGGTAGTTCAATTCATGTTTCCGCAACTGACGAGATGCATAGGCAATCACATGACCTTCTTGCATAAGCACACATCCCAATCCTTGGCCACATGCATCACAATAGATATCAAATCCTTTCTGTAAGTCTGGCATTACCAACACTGGTGGTGACATCAATCTCTCATTCAATTGATCGAAGCTTTCTTGGCATTTCTCATCCCACTTAAATTCTTTTCCTTTCTCCAAAAGCGAGGTCATAGGCTTGGCAATCTTAGAGAATCCTTCAATAAATCTCCGATAATATCCTGCTACCCCAAGAAACTCCGAATCTCAATAACTGTAGTGGGCACTCTCCACTCCATTATCTCCTTGACCTTAGCAGGATCCACTGCTATTCCTCCATTAGAAATAATATGTCCAAGAAATGGCACCTTGTCAATCCAAAACTCGCATTTACTGAACTTGGCATAGAGTTGATTATCTCTTAGCTTCTGTATCACCAACCTCAGATGTTCTTCATGATCACTTTCACTCCTAGAATAGATAAGAATATCGTCGATGAACACCACGACGAATCTGTCCAAATACTCCATAAACACCTTATTCATCAAATTCATGAAATAAGCTGGTGCATTGGTTAATCCAAATGGCACAACAGTGAACTCAAATAAACCATATCGGATCGAGAAATCCGTCTTGGGGATATCCGATGGCCTAATCTTCATTTGATGGTAACCCGATCGAAGATCAATCTTCGAGAATACCCTTGCACCTCTCATCTAATCAAATAAATCTTCAATGCGGGGTAACGGATACTTGTTCTTCACAGTAGCTTCATTAAGGGATGTATAATCCACACACATCCTTTGTGATCCATCCTTCTTTTGTACAAACAGAACCGTTGCTCCCCAAGGTGAAGAACTCGGTCAAATGTACCCAGCCTCTTGCAACTCTGTCAACTACTTCTTAAGGTCTTTTAACTCTTCTACAGACATCCTATATGACCGTTTGGGAGTAGGAGTAGTCCCAGGTAAGAGATCAACGACAAACTCAACTTCTTCATCTGGTGGCATCTTTGGTAACTCCTCTGGAAAGACATCCGGAAAATCTCTAACCACCCACAAACTTCTCATCTACTAAGAATGCCACTAGTCTGATGGCGGTAGTTGCTGCAACTCCAACTTCAAATCTTTCTCCTTTGGAATTGGCGAGTTCTATGGTTCCCTTACCACATGCTATAACGACCTTTGCCTTTCTTAACCATGACATACCAAGGATTACATCTATAGTGCTCTCTTCTAACACTATAGGGGTAGCCCATCTGGGTTAGGAACATAGGGTTCGAAAGAAAAAGTTGTAGACAAGGCATGTAATTTCGAAGCATGTTACTTTGGGGGAATTTATTAGCTAAGTAGATTAGTGTTTTACCTAACATAGCTAGTTTATTACCTTATGGTGGTACATGCTAAGATGCCCAACTATAATGTTTCAGTCAATCAAAGAAGCAAATCAAGCATTTATCATCAGAACAATCAAACAATATTTTTAAATATAGAAAATAGTTATAATTTTGTCTTAGGTCTCCTATCTCTTAAAAAGATCATAAGTGTAGGATTCCAAGGTGTGAAATCCGACTTGTCTTAGAATAGAGAAGATAAGAATGATCAGAGTAGAACAGTAGAAGATGAGACAGGATCAAGATAAGTATAGAGAGAATCAGAGTAAGGTAAGTTTAGAAGGATCCAGAATAAGATAAGTAGGTAAGGGTTTTGTCCATTTCTATCTAAGTTTCGTCCTACAGTCAACATTTCCTCTGATACCACTTCTGTAACACCCGGGCTTTAAGGGACAAAGCCGGGTGCATCTCATACATGCGCCCAAAGAAGACAACATATATAATCACAGAGTGTATAGAGATAAATGTCATAAAACATCAGAGTATTTATTACATAGCGGAAGACTTATTACAAAATAAAATAATGAATATAAAACGAACTAAGGATCTTCGGCGCCAATGTCAACTGAGAAACGCCACCTAGATCAGATCATACTCCTCGCCTTGTGGCTCCTCCTGAACCACCTGCTCTTCTCCTGTGGGGGGGTGTGAGACAGCAAGAGTGAGCTCACATACGTTCATCGCTCAACAAGTTGTGGGGAATAATGTGGCATGAACTCACCAAAGGTGAAAGTTCATGAAGTGTAAGGCTGATCAATGAAATAAAGACTGAAGCTGAGCATTGCTTTTAAGTTGGTCAAAATTTTATTAGCAATTACTAAGTACAAGTAAATACCAACCCTTAGAAATAATAAATAAAAGTAATAATGAAATAATCCCAGATGCAATGAAATGACAGATTGAGTTTAAGTTCCATAATTTAATCATGTGAGTGTCCGAGCCGCTCATGACCGTGAGCACGGCTAGTATACCAGTTTTACACTCTGCAGAGGTTGCGCATCTTTACCCACAAGTCGTGTTACCCATTTGCCACGGAGTTGATCAGACCCCATACACCTCTACCAAGGAAGCGAGGCAGGGTCCCACTACGAGGCCTTTACAAAGTTCCACTAGCTTCAGACTACCCGCTACAGTTTATAGGAAGCTCCAGTGCAGGGTTCTTGTCTGACCGCCATCGCAGCAAAATCAACCCAAGGACCTCCCTACACTGACCACTCCCCTACTGCCCTTGCCCCTTTCGGGTAAGGCAGCCCTCCACTAGCTTTCCTAGTTAATCAGCCAAGGGCGTCCCATTATACCCTTGTGGTAGCACTGTTTTCCCGGGTGGTTCTCCATGTTCCCATTAACATAATGATCTTATCATGAACATAAAATAATGAACAGATAATAACAAGTGTAAAAATGAGTGATAAATATCTTTATACCCAAATCCACATAAAGCAATAACATGTACTACCCAAAAACTTAGTAGTAAAACCAGTGGTGAAGCAAGGTATAAAGATAGTCAAAATCTAGGGTATCCTATTGGGTCCCATCAAAATTAACCTATGCAGATCATTATGAATAATAAGAACATGAATGGGTAAAAGAGGTGATCAAGGGCACAACTTGCCTTCAACGAGCTCCTGCTCAGCTATCTCCACTTGTTGAACCTCAGATTCCACAGTGGCTTGCTCGTCTAATCGCATCAATACAATACATACATAGCATAGCATAAATTAACATCACATCAAACATGCAAATAGAATATACAGTAATAAACTAGACATTAAAATAAGATCACAGGAATTGGAATCATTAAATTTGGAGTTATATATTTTAAGTTATGAATTTTCTAAGGTTTTATGCATTTAATACAAGATTAAGTGAAAGAATAATTTTAATGTGTTTGTCATGACAGAACAGAGGCACTAATGGGTAGACAATATTATTACAAAAATTTAGGAACTGGAATGGACCAATTTGGAGTTCATATGCATTTACTATGAATTAAACAAGTTTTAACATTTATTTATGCACTAAAAATTGATTTCTGATATTAATTTCTGATTTTCAAAGTTCCCTGGATTGGGCCTCAAATTCTAGAAAACCAAGGGGTCTCGGTGCAAGTGTTCCCAAGACCTCGCGAACAGTCCCAGTGGACTGCGGGTGGAATCCCTTAAAATTCGAGGGCTCTTCTGCAAAACGACCCGACCGTTGGATTATAAGCCGAGCGCCCAGATTAAACCACAACCCCCGTGAACCGGTATGACATCGAGACCACAAGATCAAGGATCAACGGCCCTAGTTTTATGAACCTAGATCGAAGCGTGCGCGTTTGATTCAAAATGAACGTTCCAGATCATCCTATTGACCCGGCATCCTGCGATCAGATCACAGCCGTTCATCTCGAATCGACGGTCAGAGAGCCATCGCCTTCCTTCGACGCTGGCACACGAGGTGCAGGACACCGCACGGCGGCGCACACGCCGGAGCTCATTCGCGCCCCACGGTGAACCACCACTAGTTCTGATGAGCGCAAAACGAAATTGACGCGATAGCGAGTTCGGTTAAGGGATCAATACCGGGAATTTGGTCACCAGGAGGCACGCCCGCGGCGCACGGCGGAAAACCAAGGCAGCGCGACGCCGGCGAGCAATTGCCGTTGCCACGCGGTCCGCCCCACCAAATTGCTGGCGCAGAAAGCTTCCGTAGACGAGTAGTATCCCCCTCGGCCCCACTCCGATGACCGAGGCCCAGCAACGATGAGACTCACTGGCGGCGGCACTCTCTGCCCTTTCGGCAATGGCGAGCTGCGAGAAAATATGGTGGCGGCTAGTAGGGCGAGAACCACAGAGGGGTAGGGATGCAGTCGGGTAAGGAGTCGAGGCCTTAAATCATGGAGCTATGCGTGCCGCGGATTCCGATTCATTCGGTGGGAGCGCGCGGATCCGTTGCAACCGTCCGCCGCGAGAAAAGGGAAGAACCTGACGTGCGGGACCCACGCAGCAGCGACGGAGGCCACACGACCAGTCGGGACCCACCCGTAAGCCACACCGAGCGAAGAAACGAATGCCCTGACGAGTCGGTCCCACGGTGCAGCGTAATCCCCGGTCACGACATGGGCACGGAAGACGGCTGGCCAGTGGCCCCCCGTTGTCAGAGCGAGCAACGCGCGCGGGGAGGTGGCCGAATGGGCCGCGCGGTGGAGATGAATTGTGGGCCGAATTAGGGATCTGAGGCCCAGCTGGCTCTTTATTCTTTTTCTTTTATCTTTATCTTTCTATTTTCTTCATTTTCAAAATCCAATTGAATTCAAGTTTGTATTCAAACTTGATGGCTCATCATTTACACTGTATTTGTATAGTTAACAGTAGTAAGTTTAAGGATATCTATTTTATATATATATATATATATATATTTTTATATCATTTCTCCTTTTCTTATTTTCCAAACTCTGGAATTTCTTTTAGGATTTAACTTCCCATTGGGGTATTCACATAATTAATAATGTTATTTTTTTTGTTTACCATATTTTTATATCATCACAAAATGCACACAAGGTAAGATCCAGCATGATGCACAAGTTATTTAGGTTTTCTTGGTTCTAATTGCTCACTTAACTAGTGTTGATCACATGCAATGAATAGTAGAGGCCACAACCAATGAGTTTTTCTCTATCCACCTTTATTACACTTTTGAGTATTACAACGCCTCGGGCCCGTCATCCGGGTTGTAGGTGACGTCGGACGTCGCCTTCCCCTTGTGGGCCATAGCATATGCCGAGAATGTGGAGCAAGGCGCACCACCATGTGCCGCCGACTGTGAGAAAACCAACGAGATGGTTAGAAATCATGTCTAATCGAAAGTTATATACCTAAATAAAAAAGAGCGCGTACCCATGCTTCCGCGTATTTGCCCAGGCTGCGGCTGTCTTGATGGTGGGAGGGATCTTGCATCATCAAACGTCGTTCCCGGCTAGCGTTGTGCGCCTCGTCCCACTCAGCCGAGCACCACCTCTGCACCATCTGCTCCTAGCACTCAGGATGCGCGGCGCACCAATGAGGAATCATCTAAAAAAATACATGTACACGACATATCAGAAGATAAAATTAAGCATATTTAGTACCAATAATAAAGTTTTGTATTTACCTGCAAGTACTGGTCCGGAGTCAACGACATGGTTCGGGCGTCCTTCTTGCTCACCTTCTCCCCAAGGACGGAGCCATGGTAAGTGACGATGGCATGGATGCACGCCTCGTAGTGCATGTCCATGACGAGCTTCTTACAGCTCGTGGTAGCCACCACATCCGCCCTGGCCTCGTATCCAGCCTCGCATCTGAAGAAATCCTACATACAAAGACGATGTATCCATACATTATTTCAAGAATATGCAACAAATGCGACTTATTAAACAATATAGTGCGAGGAAGACTTACCCACAGCTCTTGCTTCACCCGCTCCGCCTTGTTGTTGAATTGTCTGCCGTCCCGATCTACTGCATCGGGGGCAACGGCGTAGTGGTCGAAGGTGTATGCTGGGCTCGTCACTCTGGCGTACTCGACAAGTCCAGGGAAGTGTTCCCTGCATAGAAGGCCGAGGATGCCATTGGGGTTGCGGCCGTGACCCCCTGCAGTCTCCAAAACCATCCAAGACCTGTCCAAGTGATTAAGATAAAGTATTAGTTTCTATTATTAATTTGAACATATAATATGAAAAAGCAGCAACAACATCTAAAGTTACCTACCTCTCTCCATCAGGTCGTATCAGCGGACGTCTATCACGAAGTATGGGTCGCTGAGGGAGACTCGCGGGACCTCGCAGGTAGATACTCCTCGAACCTGAGGAGCCAGAACCTGAGACGTCCTGCTGAGCGGCGTCGTCGTCCTGCTGCGCCGCATCGACAATGGCTTGCTGCTCCACCTGCTGCTGTACGGTGTCGTCCTGCTGCGCCTCCTCCTCCGTCCTACGGGTGCTCCTCCTCCCCCTCCCCCTCCCCCTCCCCCTCCTCGTCCTCGTCCCACCGCCCACCATCTTTTTCCAACAACTTGCAATTAAGAGTAAGCAATTAAACACAGATAAAAAATATGTATTTAGAAACATATGCAAAATAAATGAAATATAGCATTACATTGATTAAAAATAATCTTCATATGTGTCCGGGTTAGCCGGATCATAAGTGTCATCATCACTATCAACCATTTCATAGTCAACACCATCTGAAGGCGCAATTTCGTCATTGGCATTGCCTTCAAGCATTTCTAAGTCATTCTCATTTTGCACCTCATCATCCTCCTCATCAACAACCATTTCAATATCTACTTCCATTCCGATCGCTTCGGTTAAGTCTATCTCAAATCGCCCTTCTAGCCCATCTTCTTGGAAGAACTCTCCGTCATATGTGTCCGGGTCTAAGTTATAATCTTCATCGTTTGGAACAGGTAATTTACCGTGCGGTGATACCTTATACACAACATCCCAACCCTTAAGATGTTGTTTTGTTTGGCACGCATATGGAAGATAATATACTTGTGTGGCCTGTTGGGCCACAATATAGACATCGTCTCCTGGTAAGGTGGAATCCTGTCGAATTTCGACTAGCCCAATATTAGAATGTGTCCGTCTTGTAACTTCAGGGTCAAACCAATGACATTTGAATATCACTGGAGTAAGAGGTTTGGAACCATAAAAATTGAGTTCATATATTTCTTCAATTCTTCCATAATACTCGACCTCATCAAGCCCGGGCGTAAAGACTCCAGAACACGTGGTTTTTCGATTGGGCCGACTTTGGTCGTAGCTTGTTGTGCGAAAACGGTATCCATTGACGTCATACCCAGAAAATTTCCTGACCCTATAGGCAAAGCCATTGGCTACTTGCCTCAACTCGGCACTCATAGACGGCTCTCTTTGGCCCTGCAAGTTCAAACACGCTAGATTGTTATATTATTCACACGTAAGAGCAACTTGAAATGACAAACTAAGCACGTACCTTATGTTTAAACCAGGAAATGAAATCGGGCAATCCATTTCCCACACCCTTTCTAAGAAGGGTATCATATTCCTGTGGAGTTGGGTCCCTTGATCGACGCCAGAATTCATGAAGAAATTGCTCCATGTATGACGTCACCTCTTCAAGGTTGGTCAATATATATAGCATGATATGGCGCCACTCTTCATGTCTCAGGGTCTTGGTGGTCGAACCACTCACGCTTCCGAGTTGCCCTCGAAAAATGCTGAGGTTCGATTCATTGCTGCCATCATTGTAACGAGGGGGTGGATTATGCACGCTCGGCAGTTTGTCACCATAGTAAGTTGTTGTGAAGTTTGACACCTCCTCCAGTATGTATGCCTCTGCAATGGAAGCCTCGATTTTGCATTTATTTCTACATTTCTTTCGGATAGTCTTTAGACATCTCTCGATTGGATAGCACCAACGTCCCTGCACGGCCCCCCCCCATTCGTGCCTCATACGGGAGATGAAGAATCAAATGCTACATCGGATTGAAGAAGCCGGGTGGAAAGATCTTCTCCAGCTTACACAGTAACACGGGTGCCATCCTTTCCAAGTCTGCAATCATGGTCCGAGCTAACTCTTTTGCACAAAGCTGGCGGAAGAAATAGCTCAACTCTGCAAGCGCTAGCCAGACATGCTCAGGGACATAGCCTCGAACCATCGCCGGAAGAATTCGTTCAATCCATATGTGGAAGTCATGACTCTTCATCCCTAAGACTCGCAGAGTAGATAAGTTCACCCCCCTCCCTACTAAGGTTAGCTGCATACCCATCATGGAACATTAACATCTTGATCCACTACAGTACTTCCTTCCTCTGGGCCCTGCTCAGGACGAAATTGGCCTTAGGCCTTCTCCATGTCTTTCCACCACTAGGCGGCTTCATCTCTTGGTTTGGTCTATCACATTACTCTGCCAGATCCACTCTTGCCTTTACGTTATCCTTTGACTTATCAGGAATCTCCATAATTGTTGCCCAAAGTGCCTCGACGACATTCTTTTCAGTGTGCATCACGTCAATGTTGTGTGGAAGGAGCAGGTCATCAAAATAGGGGAGCCGAGTCAAGCCCGACTTATGTGTCCACATATGTTGCTCACCATATCCCACAAAACCACCTTCTGGGTTGGCCACGAGACCATCTATCTGTTGGCGAACATCGGCGCTAGTCATCATTGCAGGTGGACCGTCTGTCACCACGACACCTTTCGTAAAGTTCTTGATGTCTAGTCGGAATGCATGGTCAGGAGGGAGAAATTGTCGATGTTTATCGAATGACGAATATTTGCCACCCTTCTTCAACCAAATGAACCTAAGAGCTTCCTTGCAAACTAGGCATGGGAACTTACCGTGAACACACCAGGCGCAAAATAGCCCATACGCCGGTAAGTCATGCATGGAGTACTGGTACCAAACATGCATTTTGAAGTTTGTCTTCGTAGCTCGGTCGTACGTCCATACTGAAAGGGAATTAGGCTTACACCTAGTTCCTAAATAAATTTTGGTGGTTGAATTGCCCAACACAAATCTTTAGACTAACTAGTTTGCTCAAGTGTATAAGTTATACAGGTGCAAAAGGTTCACACTTAGCCAATAAAAAGACCAAGTGTTGGGTTCAACAAAAGAGCAAGGGTCAACCGAAGGCTCCTCTGGTCTGGCACACCGGACTGTCCGGTGTGCCACCGGACATGTCCGGTGCACCAGAGGACTCCGACCTCAAAGTCTTCGCTCTCGGGAATTTCCAGAGGCCACTCCGCTATAATTCACCGGACTGTCCGGTGTGCACCGGACATGTCCGGTGCTCCAAGGAAGGGCGGCCTCAGGAACTCGCCAGCCTCGGGTTTTCACTTCAACCCCTTCGCTATAATTCACCGGACATGTCCGGTGTGCACCGGACTGTCCGGTGCATCCTCGGGACAACGGCTACTTTGCGCCAACGGTCACCTGCAGGCGCATTTAATGCGCGCCAGAAGCGCGCAGTCGTCAGGCACGCGGGAGCAGGCGCACCGGACATTGAACAGTACATGTCCGGTGTGCACCGGACATCAAGGCGTGCCCAGAAGACAGAACCCCAACGGTCGATCCAATGACTTTTTGGTGACGTGGTTGTCGCACCGGACATGTCCGGTGTGCACCGGACTGTCCGGTGCACCATACGACAGACAGCTCCACCAACGGTTATGTTTGGTGGTTGGGGCTATAAATACCCCAACCACCCCACCATTCATATCATCCAAGTTTTCCAGCTTCCAACCACTATACAAGAGCTAGCATTCATTGCAAAGCACACCAAAAAGAGATCAAATCCTCTCCCAACTCCACACAAAGCCCTAGTGACTAGAGAGAGTGATTTGTAGTGTTCATTTGAGCTCTTGCGCTTGGATCGCTTCTTTTTCTTTGGCATTCTTTCTTGTGATCAAACACTCACTTGTAATTGAGGCAAGAGACACCAATCGTGTGGTGGTCCTTGCGGGAAGTTTGATTCCCAAGTGATTTTAGAAAGAGAAGCTCACTCGGTCCGTGGGACCGTTTGAGAGAGGGAAGGGTTGAAAGAGACCCGGCCTTTGTGGCCTCCTCAACGGGGAGTAGGTTTGAAAAAACCGAACCTCGGTAAAACAAATCCACGTGTCTCACCTCTCTATTCGCTTGCGATTTGTTTTGCGCCCTCTCTCGCGGACTCAATTATATTTCTAACACTAACCCGGCTTGTAGTTGTGATTATTTTTGAGAATTTCAGTTTCGCCCTATTCACCCCCCCCCCTCTAGGCGACTTTCAATTGGTATCAAAGCCCGGTGCTTCATTAGAGCCTAACCGCTCGAAGTGATGACGGGAGATCACACCAAGAGGGAAATGGAGACCGGCGACAAGCCCACTACAAGCCAAGGGAGCACTTCATCGGAAGAGTCCCACACCAAGAGGAAGGAGAAGAGGAAGGTCTCCTCCAAAGGGAAGGAGAAAAGATCTTCTTCACACCATGAAGAGAAGAAGAAGGACTCCTCCAAAGGGAGGGAGAAAATATCTTCTTCACATCACAAAGAAAAGAAGGAAAAGTCCTCTTCCCACAAGCCGCATTGGAGTGGGGACAAGAAGAAGAGGATGAGGAAGGTGGTCTACTACGAGACCGATTCTTCATCGACATCCACCTCCGGCTCCGACGCGGCGTCCGTCACTTCTAAGCGCCAAGAGCGTAAGAAGTATAGTAAGATCCCCCTACGCTACCTCCGCATTCCTAAACATACACCTTTACTTTCCGTCCCATTAGGCAAACCACCAACTTTTAATGGTGAAGATTATGCTATGTGGAGTGATTTAATGCGATTTCATCTAACCTCACTCCACAAAAGTATATGGGATGTTGTTGAGTTTGGTGTACAGGTACCATCCGTAGGGGATGAAGATTATGATACGGATGAAGTGGCCCAAATCGAGCACTTCAACTCCCAAGCCACAACCATTCTCCTCGCCTCTCTAAGCAAGGAGGAATACAACAAAGTGCAAGGGTTGAAGAATGCAAAGGAGATTTGGGACCTACTCAAGACCGCGCACGAGGGTGATGAACTCACCAAGATCACCAAGCGGGAAATGATCGAGGGGGAGCTCGGTCGCTTTCGTCTTCGCCCAGGGGAGGAGCCACAAGACATGTACAACCGGCTCAAAACCTTGGTGAACCAAGTGCGCAACCTCGGGAGCAAAAAGTGGGATGACCACGAGGTGGTTAAGGTTATTTTAAGAGCTCTTATTTTCCTTAACCCCACTCAAGTTCAATTAATTATTATTTTCCTAGATATCCACTAATGACCCCCGAGGAAGTTATCGGGAATTTTGTGAGCTTTGAATGTATGATCAAGGGCTCAAAGAAGATCAACGAGCTTGATGATCCCTCCACGTCCGAGGCGCAACCGGTGGCCTTCAAGGCAACGTAAGAGAAGAAGGAGGAGTCTACACCAAGTAGACAACCAATTGACGCCTCCAAGCTCGACAATGAGGAGATGGCTTTAATCATCAAAAGCTTTCGCCAAATCCTCAAGCAACGGAGGGGGAAGGACTACAAACCCCGCTCCAAGAAAGTATGCTACAAATGTGGTAAGCCCGGTCATTTTATTGCAAAATGTCCTATGTCTAGTGACAGTGACAGGGGCGACGACAAGAAGGGAAAGAGGAGAGAAAAGAAGAAGTACTACAAGAAGAAGGGTGGCGATGCCCATGTTTGCCGGGAATGGGACTCCGACGAGAGCTCCACCGAGTCCTCCTCCGACGAGGACGCCGCCAACATCGCCGTCACCAAGGGACTCCTCTTCCCCAACGTCGGCCACAAGTGCCTCATGGCAAAGGACGGCAAAAGGAAGAAGGTTAAATCTAAATCCTCCACTAAATATGAATCTTCTAGTGATGATAATGCTAGTGGTGAGGAAGACAATTTGCATAACCTTTTTGCCAACCTTAACATGGAACAAAAAGAAAAATTAAATGAGCTAATTAGTGCTATCCATGAAAAGGATGATCTCTTGGACTCCCAAGAGGATTTCCTAATCAAGGAAAACAAGAAACATGTTAAGGTTAAAAACGCTTATGCTCTAGAGGTAGAAAAATGTGAAAAATTGTCTAGTGAGCTAAGCACTTGCCATGAAATCATTAACAACCTTAGAAATGAAAATGCTAGATTAATTGCTAAGGTTGATTCTCATGTTTGTATTAATTCAATTCCCAATCTTAGAAATGATAATGATGATTTGCTTGCTAAGATTAAGGAATTGAATGAGTCTCTTGCTAGTCTTAGAGTATAAAATGAAAATTTGATTGCTAAGGCTAAAAATTTTGATGTTTGCAATTCTATTATTTCCGACCTTAGAACTAAGAATGATATGTTACATGCTAAGGTTGTTGAATTAAAATCTTGCAAACCCTCTACATCTACTATTGAGCATGTATCTATTTGTGATAGATGTAGAGATGTTGATATCAATGCTATTCATGATCACATGATTTTAATTAAGCAACAAAATGATCATATAGCAACATTAGATGCTAAAATTGCCGAGCATAACTTAGAGAATGAAAAATTTAAATTTGCTAGAAGTATGCTCTATAATGGGAGACGGCCGAGCATCAAGGATGGCATTGGCTTCCAAAGGGGAGACAATGTCAAACTTAATGCCCCCCTAAGAACTTGTCTAACTTTGTTAAGGGCAAGGCTCCCATGCCTCAAGATAACGAGGGTTACATTTTATACCCTGCCGGTTATCCTGAGAGCAAGATTAGGAAAATTCATTCTAGGAAGTCTCACTCTGGCCCTAATCATGCTTTTATGTATAAGGGTGAGACATCTAGCTCTAGGCAACCAACCCGTGCCAAGTTGCCTAGAAAGAAGATTCCTAATGCATCAAATGATCATGCTATTTCATTCAAAACTTTTGATGCATCATATGTGCTTACTAACAAATCCGGCAAGGTAGTTGCCAAGTTTGTTGGGGGCAAACACAAGGGCTCCAAGACTTGTGTTTGGGTACCCAAAGTTCTTGTTTCTAATGCTAAAGGACCCAAAACCGTTTGGGTACCTAAAGTCAAGAACTAAAATTGTTTTGTAGGTTTATGCATCCGGGGGCTCAAGTTGGATACTCGACAGCGGGTGCACAAACCACATGACAGGGGAGAAAAAGATGTTCTCCTCTTATGAGAAAAACCAAGATCCCCAACGAGCTATCACATTCGGGGATGGAAATCAAGGTTTGGTCAAAGGATTGGGTAAAATTGCTATATCACCTGACCATACCATTTCCAATGTTTTTCTTGTAGACTCTTTAGATTACAATTTGCTTTCCGTATCCCAATTATGTCAAATGGGCTACAACTGTCTATTTACTGATGTAGGTGTTACTGTCTTTAGAAGAAGTGATGATTCAATAGCATTTAAGGGAGTGTTAGAGGGTCAGCTATACTTGGTAGATTTTGATAGAGCTGAACTCGACACTTGCTTAGTTGCTAAGACTAACTTGGGTTGGCTCTGGCACCGCCGACTAGCCCATGTTGGAATGAAGAATCTTCATAAGCTTCTAAAGGGAGAGCACATTTTGGGACTAACAAATGTTCATTTTGAGAAAGACAGAATTTGTAGCGCATGCCAAGCCGGAAAGCAAGTTGGGACTCATCATCCACACAAGAACATTATGACAAGTGACAGGCCACTGGAGCTCCTTCACATGGATCTATTCGGCCCGATCGCTTACATAAGCATCGGCGGGAGTAAGTACTGTCTAGTTATTGTGGATGATTATTCTCGCTTCACTTGGGTGTTCTTTTTGCAGGACAAATCTCATACCCAAGAGACCTTAAAGGGTTTCTCGAGACGGGCTCAAAATGAGTTCGGCTTAAGGATCAAGAAAATCAGAAGCGACAATGGGACGGAGTTCAAGAACTCTCAAATTGAAGGCTTCCTTGAGGAGGAGGGCATCAAGCATGAGTTCTCTTCTCCCTACACTCCACAACAAAATGGTGTAGTGGAGAGGAAGAATCGAACTCTATTGGACATGGCAAGAACCATGCTTGATGAGTACAAGACACCGGATCGGTTTTGGGTCGAGGCGGTCAACACCGCCTGCTACGCCATCAACCGGTTATATCTACATCGAATCCTCAAAAAGACATCTTATGAACTCCTAACCGGTAAAAAGCCCAATATTTCATATTTTAGAGTTTTTGGTAGCAAATGCTTTATTCTTGATAAAAGAGGTAGAAAATCTAAATTTGCTCCTAAAACTGTAGAAGGCTTTTTACTAGGATATGACTCAAACACAAGGGCATATAGAGTCTTTAACAAGTCCTCAGGACTTGTTGAAGTTTCTTGTGATGTTGTGTTTGATGAGACTAACGGCTCTCAAGTAGAGCAAGTTGATCTTGATGAGATAGGTGAAGAACAGGCTCCATGCATCGCGCTAAGGAACATGTCCATTGGGGATGTGTGTCCTAAGGAATCCGAAGAGCCTCCACATGCACAAGATCAACCATCCTCCTCCATGCAAGCATCTCCACCAACTCAAATTGAGGATGAGGCTCAAGATGTTGAACAAAAAGATCAAGAAGATGAGCCGCCTCAAAATGACGACAACGATCAAGGGGGAGATGCAAATGATCAAGAAAAGGAGGATGAGCAAGAACCAAGGCCGCCACACCCAAGAGTCCACCAAGCAATCCAACGAGATCACCCCGTCGACACCATCCTCGGCGACATTCATAAGGGGGTAACTACTCGATCTCGGGTTGCATATTTTTGTGAACATTACTCTTTTGTTTCCTCTATTGAGCCACATAGGGTAGAGGAAGCACTCCAAGATGCGGATTGGGTGATGGCGATGCAAGAGGAGCTCAACAATTTCACAAGAAACGAGGTATGGCACTTAGTTCCACGTCCTAACCAAAATGTTGTAGGAACCAAGTGGGTCTTCCGCAACAAGCAAGACGAGCATGGTTTGGTGACAAGGAACAAAGCTCGACTCGTGGCCAAAGGGTATTCACAAGTCGAAGGTTTGGATTTCGGTGAAACCTATGCACCCGTAGCTAGGCTTGAGTCAATTCGCATATTATTAGCCTATGCTACTTACCATGGCTTCAAGCTTTATCAAATGGACGTGAAAAGTGCCTTCCTCAATGGACCAATCAAGGAAGAGGTCTATGTTGAGCAACCTCCCGGCTTTGAAGACAGTGAGTACCCTAACCATGTTTATAGGCTCTCTAAGGCGCTTTATGGGCTCAAGCAAGCCCCAAGAGCATGGTATGAATGCCTTAGAGATTTCCTTATTTCCAATGGCTTCAAAGTCGGCAAAGCCGATCCTACTTTATTCACTAAAACTCTTGACAATGATTTGTTTGTATGCCAAATTTATGTTGATGATATTATATTTGGGTCTACTAACGAATCTACATGTGAAGAATTTAGTAGGATCATGACACAGAAATTCGAGATGTCTATGATGGGGGAGTTGAAGTATTTTCTGGGATTTCAAGTCAAACAACTCCAAGAGGGCACTTTCATTAGCCAAACGAAGTATACTCAATTTTCAAACACTCTGCAGAGGTTGTGCACTTTACCCACAAGCCGTGATTCCCTCTTGCCTCGGGCCGATCAAACCCTTAAACACTACCAAGGTGAATAGGCAGGGTTTCAATACGTAGCCTTTACAAAGATTCTCTGGGGCTGTAGCCGCCCGTTAGGTTTCCTAAATGTACCGCACTCCTCCCCAAGGGACAAATCAACCTTGGCAGAGCGAGCCGCATACACCAAGCCCCATTGACAGCACGACGGCGAAGCGAACTACACCCCGGATCCTCTAATTACTCAGCTTAGGGCGTCCCACTCCACCCTCATGGTTGCACTGTTTTCCCGGGCGGTCATCCATAGAACAGGTCCTTACGGAGAGGCACTCGAGAAACCGCTCGAGCCCCCTTGAAGGTCACAAGTATAACATCTTAATAAAAGAGGGGAAAACATCGTATCATAAATAATTCTCATCATGTTCATTGATTAATGTTCAGCAATAGCATAGAGCTAACCAATAATAATCCGACCCAAGTAGGTAAACAAGGACATGGATAACAAAAGCTAGTCAATCCTTAAGTATAAATGTGTAATGCGGGAGGTGAATTAAAGAATGAATAGGACAGAGATAGGTCAAAGGACACTTGCCTCCACCAACCGACTGCAGCTCAGGGGCTTCTCCTATGAGTTCATCGGGCTCTTCGACCGGATCATTCTCTATGCGAGCGCAAACATACATACATCCACATATTTAATACAAAAGAACAGTACACCATACAATAGAATGCAGTAAGTAAACAGACGTCCCACGCGGGCTCGCAATTACGGTTAAGAGGGAAAGAGAAACAAACAGTCGAGAAACGATCACGTTACATCATTATGAATTAACCACTCGCTTAATAGAAGGGAATTAATTTGGACTCTACGCTCAGCATAAAGTAAAGTCATGTTTCATGTTTAATCATTATAAGCGGATGAATATAATTAAAAGGACTGTCGCGCGGCGAGACGCACGACATAGCACCTTAAATCGAATTAAGAAATCAATGACTCGTCGCGCGACCGAGCGCACAACGAGACACTTTGCATTAATTATAAAGAGACGTTAAGCATCGCGCGACGAAGCGCACGACGGCATACGTCAACAGAGCTGAGTTTAAAGTGGAATGTCGCGCGTCTGGACGCCCGACGTCGCACCTTAAACAACCTGAAATTAAAATAGATCGTCGCGCGACGAAGCACGCGACACAACACTTTAATAAATATAAACTAAAAGAATCGTCGCGCGACGAAGCGCGCGACGCAGCACATTAATAGAATCTGAAATTAGACAAATTCGTCGCGCGACGAAGCGCACGACGCAGCACGTTAACTAACGGAGTTTGAGAATTAACTACAACCAAAAAAATCACCGCGCGCGTGGGTTTTGCGCACGCGGGAACGCGCTAGGGGCCAACAAGGCCACGCGAGCCGCGATGGGGCCGGGATGCCGCGCGCAGGGGCCGAAGGCCGCGCGCACGCGCCGAGGCCGCGGGCGAGCCACGCCGGGGCCGAGCCGCCGGGGGCCGCGCCGGGCGAGCAGGGGGCAGGGCCGGGGCGCCGCCGCGCGGGCAGGGGCGGGGCCGCGCGCTGCCGCGGGCAGGGGGGTTGCCGCCGCTGGACGCGGGCGCCGCCGCGTCGAGGGCCGGGGTGGGGTCGGGGGGCGCCGCCGGGCGGGGAGGAGGGGGAGGCGAGCGCCGCCGCGGGGGGGAGGCCGGGGCGGGTGAAAGGGAAATGTGCCCTTGGGCCATTTCTAAGTATTTTGGTGATTGAGTGTCAACACAAGTGCTTAAATGTGAATCAATACCCATGGATGAACAAAGTGCAAATCTAGAGCAAAGGTATGTTTCTAAGTCTTAGTACATTGGTTTTGTGTACTAATATACTTGTCTAAGTATTAGAAACAGGAAGAAGAAGAAGAGAAGAAAGTTGGCTGTGTACAGCCAACAGGCTGTTTCGGTCTGGGGCACCGGACTGTCCGGTGGTGCACCGGACAGTGTCCGGTGCGCCAGGCTATCTCGGCCGAAGAGGCCGCTCTCGGGAATTTGCTGACGGCGTACGGCTAAAACTCACCGGACTATCCGGTGTGCACCGAACTGTCCGGTGAGCCAACGGTCGGCCAGGACCAACGGTCGGCCGCGCGATCAGCGCAGGACACGTGGCCGAGCCAACGGTCGGAAGGGGGCACCGGACTGTCCGGTGTGCACCGGACATGTCCAGTGCGCCAACGGCTCCCGCATCTGCAACGGTCGGCTTCGCCATTTAAGGAAAGGAATCGGGCACCGGACACTGTCCGGTGTGCACCGGACTGTCCGGTGCGCCCGACGACAGAAGGCAAAGATGGCCTTCCAGATTTGTTCTCAACGGCTCCTAGCTGCCTTGGGGCTATAAAAGGGACCCCTAGGCGCATGGAGGAGAACACCAAGCAACTCTTGAGCATACTTGATCATCCACACTCAGTCTTTGCGCATCCGTTTGTGATTCTAAGTGATTCGAGCTCTGTTCTTGTGAGAAACTGTGAGATAGTCTTTGAGCTCGAATCTTGGCCGTGTGTGTGCGTGTTTCGCTGTGGATTTGTGTGTGTTGCTTCCCTTCCTTACTCCGTGCTTCTTTGTGAATCTTAAGTGTAAGGGCGAGAGACTCCAATTTGTGGAGATTCCTCGCAAGTGGGATAAAGATAAGCAAGGCAAAATACTGTGGTATTCAAGTGGGTCTTTGGACCGCTTGAGAGGGGTTGATTGCAACCCTCGTCCGTTGGGACGCCACAACGTGGAGTAGGCAAGTTTTGTACTTGGCCGAACCACGGGATAAATCACCGTGTCTCCTCTGTGTTGAATTTTCTGTGATTGTCGTATTGTGCAAGATCTTCTCTTTACCCACTTGGCAATCATTGTGCTAACCTCTAACAAGTTTTTGTGGCTATAAGTTAAGTTTTTACAGGATCACCTATTCACCCCCCCTCTAGGTGCTCTCAATTGGTATCAAAGCCGTTCTCTTCACAAAGGGACTTACCGCCCGAAGAGATGGATCCTAAGGGGAAGGGAATCGTGATCAACGACAAAGAGAAGGAATCCTTCGTCAACGAGCCGAAGGACGACAAGCCTACCGACTCCGGCTCGGGGCATAGACGGAAGGAAGGGAAGAAGAAGAAGACAAGGCGCATAAAGGAGATCATCTACTACGACGATAGTGATGAGTCTACTTCTTCCCAAAAGGATGATGACAACGACTACAAAAAGACGGTCAATTCGAACTTTTCATTTGATTATTCTCGTATTCAACATAGTTCGAATTCGCATTTGCTTTCCATTCCTCTTGGCAAACCTCCACACTTCGATGGGGAGGACTACGGATTTTGGAGTCACAAAATGCGTAGTCACTTATTCTCTCTCCATCCAAGCATATGGGAGATTGTGGAGAATGGAATGAAATTTGATAGCTCGGATAGCCCTATGCTTATAAATGAACAAATTCATAGAAATGCACAAGCTACTACTGTTCTCTTAGCGTCTTTGTGCAGGGAAGAGTACAATAAGGTGAGTGGCTTGGACAATGCCAAGCAGATATGGGACACCCTCAAGATCTCTCACGAGGGGAACGACATCACCATGCTCACCAAGATGGAGTTGGTGGAGGGCGAGCTTGGACGATTCGCCATGATAAGGGGAGAGGAGCCAACTCAAACTTACAACCGGCTCAAGACTCTTATCAACAAAATAAGGAGCTACGGAAGCACACGTTGGACGGATCACGACGTCGTCCGCCTAATGCTCAGGTCCTTTACCGTTCTTGATCCTCATCTCGTGAACAATATTCGTGAGAATCCCAGGTACACGATGATGACGCCCGAGGAAGTACTTGGAAAATTCGTGAGCGGGCGGATGATGATCAAGGAGGCAAGATACGTCGACGACGCGTTGAACGGTCCACTCCATGAGCCTCAACCCATTGCTCTAAAGGCAACGAGGAGCAAGGAGTCGCTACCTAGCAAGGTGGCGCAAGTTGAGGCGGCCGGGCTCAATGATGAAGAGATGGCTCTCATCATCAAGAGATTCAAGACGGCGCTAAAAGGTCGAAAGGGACAGCCAAGCAAGGCCAAGACCAAGGGAAAGCGATCATGCTTCAAATGCGGTAAGCTTGGTCATTTTATTGCTAACTGTCCCGAAAATGATAGTGACCAGGAGTAAGGGAAAAATGGGAAGAGAGAGAACAAGAAGGTTTACAAGAAGGCCAAAGGCGAAGCACACCTTGGAAAGGAGTGGGATTCGGATTGCTCTTCGTCCGACTCCGACGACGAAGGACTCGCCGCCACTGCCTTCAACAAATCGGCTCTCTTCCCCAACGAGCATCACACTTGCCTCATGGCAAGGGAAAAGAAGGTAATCACTCGTAATGCTAATACTTATGATTCTTCTAGTGATGATGAATCTAGTGAGGATGAAATTGATTACTCTAGTTTATTCAAGGGATTGGATAGAACTAAGATAGCTAAGATTAATGAGTTGATCGATGCCTTAAATGAAAAGGATAGAACCTTAGAGAAACAAGAAGACCTCTTATATGAAGAACATGATAAATTTGTTAGTGCACAAAATTCACTTGCTCTAGAAGTTAAAAGAAATGGAATACTTTCTTGTGAACTTTCTACTTGTAATGAAACCATTTCTTCTTTAAAAGGTGAAATTAACGATTTAACTGCTAAACTAGAAGTAGCAAGTAACTCGTATGTTGAAAATATTACAATTTACACTAGGTGTAAGGATTTTGATGTTAATGCTTGTAGTGAACACTTAGTTTCAATTTCAAAACTAAATGATGAAGTGGCTAGTCTTAATGCTCAACTTAAGACTAGCAAGAGTGAAGTTGATAAAATAAAATTTGCAAGGGATGCCTACACAGTGGGTAGACACCCCTCAATTAAGGATGGTCTTGGCTTCAAGAGAGAAGCCAAGAACTTAACAAGCCATAAGACTCCTATCTCCACCAAGGAGAAAGGGAAGGCTCCTATGGCTAATAGTGTTAAGAAGAATCATGCTTTCATGTACTATGATAGGAGATACTCTAGAAATGCTTTTAGAAGTAATGATGTTTATGACTCTTATGCTATGACTGCTTCTAGTTCTCATGTTATGCATGGTAGAAATGTGTTTAGAAGAAATGTTGTTCACCAAATGCCTAGGAGAAATGTAGTTCATAATGCTCCTAGGAAAGTAGTGAATGAACCTTCCGAAATTTATTGTGCTCTAAATGCTTCCTTTGCTATTTGTAGAAAGGATAAGAAAATTGTTGCTAGGAAGTTAGGGGCAAGATGCAAGGGAGATAAAACTTGCATTTGGGTCCCTAAGAATATTTGTGCTAACCTTGTAGGACCCAACATGAGTTGGGTACCTAAGTCCCAAGCCTAAATTTGCCTTGCAGGTTTATGCATCCGGGGGTTCAAGCTGGATTATTGATAGCGGATGCACAAACCATATGACGGGGGAGAAGAAGATGTTCACCTCCTACGTCAAGAATAAGGATTCCCAAGATTCAATTATATTCGGTGATGGGAATCAAGGCAAGGTAAAAGGGTTAGGTAAAATTGCGATTTCTAATGAGCATTCTATCTCTAATGTATTTTTAGTAGAGAGTCTTGGATATAATTTGCTATCTGTTAGTCAATTATGTCATATGGGGTATAACTGTCTATTTACAAATGTAGATGTGTCTGTCTTTAGAAGAAGTGATGGTTCACTAGCTTTTAAGGGTGTATTAGACGGCAAACTTTATTTAGTTGATTTTGCAAAAGAAGAGGCCGGTCTAGATGCATGCTTAATAGCTAAGACTAGCATGGGCTGGCTGTGGCATCGCCGCTTAGCACATGTGGGGATGAAGAACCTTCACAAGCTTCTAAAGGGAGAACACGTGATAGGTTTGACTAACGTGCATTTCGAAAAAGATAGACCTTGTGCAGCTTGTCAAGCAGGTAAACAAGTGGGAGGAGCGCATCACAGCAAGAACGTGATGACCACTTCAAGACCCCTGGAGCTGCTGCATATGGACCTCTTCGGACCGGTCGCCTATCTGAGCATAGGAGAGAGCAAGTTGTTGATTGTGATGATGTAGATGAAGAAGATGTTCCGACGGCCGCTATACGGACCATGGCGATTGGAAAAGTACGGCCACAGGAACAAGATGAACGAGATCAACCTTCTTCCTCAACTATGGTGCATCCCCCAACCGAAGATGACGAACAGGTACCTCAAGTGGAGGCGCTTGATCAAGGGGGAGCACAAGATGATCAAGTGATGGAGGAAGAAGCGCAACCGGCACCTCCAACCCAAGTTCGAGCGATGATTCAAAGGGATCATCCCGTCGATCAAATTCTGGGTGACATTAGCAAGGGAGTAACTACTCGATCTCGATTAGTTAATTTTTGTGAGCATTACTCCTTTGTCTCTTCTATTGAGCCTTTCAGGGTAGAGGAGGCCTTGCTAGATCCGGATTGGGTATTGGCCATGCAGGAGGAGCTCAACAACTTCAAGCGCAATGAAGTTTGGACACTGGTGCCTCGTCCGAAGCAAAATGTTGTGGGAACCAAGTGGGTGTTCCGCAACAAACAGGACGAGCACGGGGTGGTGACGAGGAACAAGGCTCGACTTGTGGCAAAAGGTTATGCCCAAGTCGCAGGTTTGGACTTTGAGGAGACTTTCGCTCCTGTGGCTAGGCTAGAGTCCATTCGTATCTTGCTAGCATATGCCACTCACCATTCTTTCAGGTTGTACCAAATGGATGTGAAGAGCGCTTTCCTCAACGGGCCAATCAAGGAGGAAGTGTACGTGGAGCAACCCCCTGGCTTCGAGGATGAACGGTACCCAGACCACGTGTGTAAGCTCTCTAAGGCGCTCTATGGACTTAAGCAAGCCCCAAGAGCATGGTATGAATGCCTTAGAGACTTTTTAATTGCTAATGCTTTCAAGGTTGGGAAAGCCGATCCAACTCTTTTTACAAAGACATGTGATGGTGATTTGTTTGTGTGCCAAATTTATGTCGATGACATAATATTTGGTTCTACTAACCAAAAGTCTTGTGAAGAGTTTAGCAGGGTGATGACACAGAAATTCGAGATGTCGATGATGGGCGAGTTGAACTACTTCCTTGGGTTCCAAGTGAAGCAACTCAAGGACGGCACCTTTATCTCCCAAACGAAGTACACGCAAGATCTGCTAAAGCGGTTTGGGATGAAGGACGCCAAGCCCGCAAAGACTCCGATGGGGACCGACGGACACACCGACCTCAACAAAGGAGGTAAGTCCGTTGATCAAAAAGCATACCGGTCAATGATAGGTTCTTTGCTTTACTTATGTGCTAGTAGACCGGATATTATGCTTAGCGTATGCATGTGTGCTAGATTTCAATCCGATCCTAAGGAGTGTCACTTAGTGGCGGTGAAGCGAATTCTTAGATATTTGGTTGCTACGCCTTGCTTCGGGCTCTGGTATCCAAAGGGGTCTACCTTTGACTTAGTTGGATACTCAGACTCCGACTATGCTGGATGTAAGGTCGATAGGAAGAGTACATCGGGGACGTGCCAATTCTTAGGAAGGTCCCTGGTGTCATGGAACTCTAAGAAACAAACATCCGTTGCCCTATCCACCGCTGAGGCCGAGTACGTTGCCGCAGGTCAGTGTTGCGCGCAACTACTTTGGATGAGGCAAACCCTCCGGGACTTTGGCTACAATCTGAGCAAAGTCCCACTCCTATGTGACAATGAGAGTGCTATCCGCATGGCGGAGAATCCTGTTGAGCACAGCCGCACAAAGCACATAGACATCCGGCATCACTTTTTGAGAGACCACCAGCAAAAGGGAGATATCGAAGTGTTTCATGTTAGCACCGAGAACCAGCTAGCCGATATCTTCACTAAGCCTCTAGATGAGAAGACCTTTTGCAGGTTGCGTAGTGAGCTAAATGTCATAGATTCGCGGAACCTGGATTGAATTGTAGCATACATGTACTTATGCTTTTGATCATGTTCCTTTTTGCATTTTGTTGCTTTATTATGGTGCTCAAGTTGTAAAAACACTCCCTGGACCTCACAAGTCCGTTGCAAAGTGATGCACATGTTTAGGGGGCGATGTGTTACAACTTGACCCGTTGAGACTAACCATGTGCTTGAGTTTGATGTTTTAGTCTCGAAGGAGGATTGAAAGGGAAAAGGTGGACTTGGACCATGAAAGACTTCCACTGCACTCCGATGAGAGGGTAACTTATTCCAAGTTCATCTCATGACATCTTATTGCCATTTGCTCCTAATTGAAGACTTTGGTGAGGCAATGGGGTTAAAAGGCCAAGATTGATCCCGTTTTGGTGCTTCATGCCAAAGGGGGAGAAAATAAAGGCCAAAGTGATAAATGGATCAGCTACCACTTGAGAAATTTTGAAAATAGTAGAATAGAGTTTTTGTTGTGTCAAAAGGCTTTTATTATCTCGTATTGTCTCTATTGTCAAAAGTTGGCTTCTTGTGGGGAGAAGTGTTGATTATGGGAAATAGGGGGAGTTTTTGAAATCTTTGATCAATCTCTTTTGGAATGACTCTCTTTATGCCTCAACATGTGTGTTTGACATAGAAATAGAGATTTGAGTTTGATTTGCAAAAACAAACCAAGTGGTGGCAAAGGATGATCCATATATGCCAAAATTGAATCAAAACCAATTTGAGTTTTTATTTGAAGTGATTTTGCACTTGTTCTAGTTGCTTTATGTTGTGTTGGCATAAATCACCAAAAAGGGGGAGATTGAAAGGGAAATGTGCCCTTGGGCCATTTCTAAGTATTTTGGTGATTGAGTGTCAACACAAGTGCTTAAATGTGAATCAATACCCATGGATGAACAAAGTGCAAATCTAGAGCAAAGGTATGTTTCTAAGTCTTAGTACATTGGTTTTGTGTACTAATATACTTGTCTAAGTATTAGAAACAGGAAGAAGAAGAAGAGAAGAAAGTTGGCTGTGTACAGCCAACAGGCTGTTTCGGTCTGGGGCACCGGACTGTCCGGTGGTGCACCGGACAGTGTCCGGTGGTGCACCGGACAGTGTCCGGTGCGCCAGGCTATCTCGGCCGAAGAGGCCGCTCTCGGGAATTTGCTGACGGCGTACGGCTAAAACTCACCGGACTGTCCGGTGTGCACCGGACTGTCCGGTGAGCCAACGGTCGGCCAGGACCAACGGTCGGCCGCGCGATCAGCGCAGGACACGTGGCCGAGCCAACGGTCGGAAGGGGGCACCGGACTGTCCGGTGTGCACCGGACATGTCCGGTGCGCCAACGGCTCCCGCATCTGCAACGGTCGGCTTCGCCATTTAAGGAAAGGAATCGGGCACCGGACACTGTCCGGTGTGCACCGGACTGTCCGGTGCGCCCGACGACAGAAGGCAAAGATGGCCTTCCAGATTTGTTCTCAACGGCTCCTAGCTGCCTTGGGGCTATAAAAGGGACCCCTAGGCGCATGGAGGAGAACACCAAGCAACTCTTGAGCATACTTGATCATCCACACTCAGTCTTTGCGCATCCGTTTGTGATTCTAAGTGATTCGAGCTCTGTTCTTGTGAGAAACTGTGAGATAGTCTTTGAGCTCGAATCTTGGCCGTGTGTGTGCGCGTTTCGCTGTGGATTTGTGTGTGTTGCTTCCCTTCCTTACTCCGTGCTTCTTTGTGAATCTTAAGTGTAAGGGCGAGAGACTCCAATTTGTGGAGATTCCTCGCAAGTGGGATAAAGATAAGCAAGGCAAAATACTGTGGTATTCAAGTGGGTCTTTGGACCGCTTGAGAGGGGTTGATTGCAACCCTCGTCCGTTGGGACGCCACAACGTGGAGTAGGCAAGTTTTGTACTTGGCCGAACCACGGGATAAATCACCGTGTCTCCTCTGTGTTGAATTTTCTGTGATTGTCGTATTGTGCAAGATCTTCTCTTTACCCACTTGGCAATCATTGTGCTAACCTCTAACAAGTTTTTGTGGCTATAAGTTAAGTTTTTACAGGATCACCTATTCACCCCCCCCCCTCTAGGTGCTCTTAGCGGGCGAGCGCCGCCGCGCGCAGGGGAGGGGCGGGGCGGGCCGCGCCGCCGGCGAGCGGGGAAGGGCAGGGGCGCGCGCGAGCAGGGGAAAGGGAGGGCGCGCGCGGGGGAGGAAGAAGAGGAGGGAGGGGGAGAGAGAGAGGAGGAGGGGAGGGGAGCTCACCTCGGTGTCCAAATTCCGGTGATCGCCCGTCTCCAATTCCTAGGGCACCACGGGGAGAGAGAGGTGGAAGAGGGAGAGGGAAGTTGTTGCGCGGGAGATCCAAATGAGAGAGAGAGAAGAGGGGGGCGCATGGGGGGGTGTGGGCGCCAGGGGTGCGCAGGGCCGGACCGGGCCGGGCTGGGTTGGGCCGGGCCACTTCGCGGATCGAAACCCACGACGCGCACGACCCAAACCGAGACGCACGACACTGGCTCCAATCGCGAACCGAAAACCGAGACAGAGCGAGACGGACACGCGATATCAGACAAAGAAATGCGCCTCAGCATGATGCAACACCCATGACACTTAGGTTTTGGTTTATACATGACACGGACACCGTCACTATACGGGTTTGAAATTGGGAGGAAGGAGCGAAACAGGAAAGAGAAAAGAGTGTAACGCCCGAATTTGGTGAGAGAAAAGAAAAAATTCTACCCCCAAATTCAGGGCGTTACAAACCTATCCCCCTTAAAAGAATCTCGCCCTCAAGATTCAGGGTTGGCTAGCAAAGAGCTCGGGGTATTTAGCCATCAGATCATCTTCACGCTCCCAGGTTGCTTCTTCCTCAGAGTGATGACTCCATCTGACTTTGCACATTCTGATGGTCTTCCTTCAGGTGACTCTATTTGCCGTCTCAAGGATTTGCGCTGGTTTCTCTGTGTAGGTCAAGTCCTGCTGGACCTCCAGACCTTCAACTGGCAACTGCTCTTCTGGCACACGCAGACACTTCTTCAACTGAGATACATGAAAAACATCATGCACTGCGGACAAACCTTCTGGCAAACTGAGCTGATAGGCCACTTCTCCACGCCTTGAGAGAATTTGGTACGGACCAATGTAGCGGGGTGCTAGCTTGCCTTTGACTCCGAACCTTCTGACTCCTCTGATCGGTGACACTTTCAGATAGACGAAGTCTCCGACTTCGAAACTCAGCTCTCTTCTTCTTGTGTCTGCATAGCTTCGCTGCCTCGATTGCGCTATCTTCAAATTCTCTCGGACCATCTTGATGTTCTCTTCAGCTTCAAGCAAAATGTCTGGCCCGAACACTTGCTTTTCTCCAGGCTGATCCCATTGCAACGGAGTTCTACAACTCCTCCCATAGAGCGCCTGAAATGGTGACATCTTCAAACTGGCCTGGTAACTGTTGTTATAGGAGAACTCTGCATAAGGCAATCTCTTGTCCCATCCGGACTGATCTTGCAACGCACAGGCTCTCAACATGTCCTCAAGAATTTGATTGGTCCTTTCGGTCTGACCATCTGTCTGCGGATGATATGCTGAACTGAAATTCAGATGTGTGCCCAAGGCTTCATGCAGCTGCTGCCAGAAGTGAGAGGTGAACTGCGTTCCTCTGTCTGACACTATCTTCTTTGGCACACCATGAAGACAAACGATCCGAGACATATACAATTCTGCCAACACCGCACTGCTGTAGTTGGTCTTGACAGGTATGAAGTGGGCTGACTTGGTCAAGCGGTCCACTACTACCCAAATGGAATCGTAGCCGGCTCGAGTGCGAGGCAATCCGACTATGAAATCCATACCGATTTCATCCCATTTCCACTGAGGAATTTGCAACGGTTGCAACAATCCAGCTGGTCTCTGGTGCTCTGCCTTAATTCTTCGACAACTATCGCACATAGCTACATACTCTGCGATTTCCCTCTTCATTCCGTACCACCAGAACTTCTTCTTCAGATCCTGATACATCTTCTCACTACCAGGGTGAATCGAATAGGCTGTCTCATGAGCTTCCTTGAGAATCAACTCCCGAATGGATTGGACATTGGGAATGCACAAGCGGTCTTTGAACCATATCACACCTTCTGCATCTTTACGAAAATCTTTGCCTCTGCCAGCTAGAATCAGTCGCCGAATCTCACTGATCTTTTCATCATTCTTCTGCGCTTCTTTGATTTCCCGCTCCAAGGTAGGTTCCAACTCAACTGTGACTCCTCGCGAATTGTTCAGAAACCCGAGACTCAACCTGTCAAACTCTTTGGCCAACTCATAAGGCATCGGACGAGCGACCATCAGATTGATCTGACTCTTCCTGCTCAAAGCATCTGCCACTAGGTTCGCTTTACCTGGATGGTAGTGAATCTCCAACTCATAGTCTTTGATCAACTCTAACCATCTTCGCTGCCTCATATTCAACTCTGACTAAGTGAATATGTACTTCAGACTCCTGTGGTCTGTGTAAACATCACATTTTTGTCCATACAGATAGTGCCTCCATGTCTTCAGCGCGTGAACCACTGCTGCCAACTCTAGGTCATGGATTGGGTAATTCTGCTCATGAACCTTCAGCTGTCGGGACGAGTAAGCCACAACTCTTCCCTCTTGCATCAACATGCATCCCAAACCCGTGTAACAAGCATCACAATACACCGAGAAGGGCTTGTGCACATCAGGCAAGACTAGGACAGGCGCTGTAGTCAACTTCTCTTTCAGCGCTTCGAAAGCCTCTTGACATTTCTGGGTCCACTTGAACTCAACTTTGTTGCCTAGCAATGCTGACATTGGTTTCGCAATCTTCAAAAACCCTTCAATGAATCGCCGATAATATCCGGCCATTCCAATGAAACTTTTGATTCCTCGAGCATCCGTTGGCGCTTTCCAGTTCAGAATGTCTGCCACTTTCTTCGGATCCACAGCCAATCCTTCTTTGTTGATTATGTGACCCAAGAATAGGACTTTATTGATCCAGAATTCACATTTGCTCAACTTTGCATACAACTGGTGCTCTCGCAATCTCTGCAATACCATCCTCAAATGATCCGCATGCTCTTCTTCGCTTTGAGAATAAACCAGAATGTCATCAATAAATACCACCACAAACTTATCGAGATAGTCCATGAATACACTGTTCATCAAGTTCATGAAGAACGCTGGTGCATTGGTCAAACCAAAAGACATCACTGTGAACTCATATAACCCATACTTGGTAATGAATGCCGTCTTCGGAATGTCTGAAGGTCGGATCCTGAGCTGATGATAACCTGACCTCAGATCAATCTTGGAGAACACACTGGCTCCTCTCAACTGGTCGAACAGATCTTCTATTCTGGGCAAAGGGTACTTGTTCTTGATCGTGACTTCATTCAGAGCTCGATAATTGATACACATCCTTTTGGTGCCATCTTTCTTTTCCACAAATAGGACAGGGGCGGCCCAAGGCGAGGTGCTTGGTCGGATGTAACCTTTCTCTGACAGCTCATCAATCTGCTTCTTAAGCTCAACCAACTCTGGTCCGGATATTCTGTAGGCTCTCTTGAAGATGGGGGCGGTTCCAGGAAGTAGCTCTATAGCAAACTCAACTTTCCGCTCTGGTGGCATACCCGGTAAGTCCTTCGGAAACACATCTGGGAACTCAGACACAACCTTGATACTCTCAATTGGGTCTGCTTCACTGCTATCGACAGCCATCTGATAACAACTTCCTCTCTTCGGCTCAGGCGGGACTAACTTAGTCACCACTTCCTCTCCTAGTGGGGACACCAACTTGATTGTCCTTTTATCACAACTGATAACTGCCTGATACTTATCTAGCCAATTCATCCCTAGGATGACATCTATTCCCTGAGTACCCATTACTATAAGGTTAGCGGGAAACGCTATCCCCCTTATTTCCACACTTACATTCAAACATATGCTATCAGCTCGAATTCTACCACCAGCTGAGTCAATTTGAATGGGGGTTGACATGGTAGTAATTGGAAGATTATGTGCTTCTACCCATGATGCAGTAATGAAAGAATGTGTTGCTCCAGTATCAAATAACACTTCTGCAATATGGGAGTCGACTGGGAACATACCTACTATCATGCCGGGGGTCTCCTGAACTGCTTCAGCCTCCAAGTGGTTCAGTCTTCCATGATTATAGCGCGGCTGAGAGCGGTTGCCTGTTCCAGGCTGAGACATGTTCTGCTTTGCTGGGGCATTGGGGCCTGACTGCTGCTGGGCTGCCTTCTTCGGACATTGCATCACCCAGTGGCCTTGCTCTCCACAGTGGAAACACGCCCTGTTTCCAACCTGAGCTGGTGATGCTTGACTGTTCTGCTGGTTTGCTGGGGCAGGAAGACGGGGTGCCTGCTGATTCTGCCTCTGAAACTGACCTCCTGACTGATTGTTCTGACGGTTCTGATACTGGTGCTGAGGATACTGCCTTTGGAACTGTTGCTGCTGAGGTGGACGCTGGTTCTGCCTGAACTGCTGAGGTTGATTGCCTGAGAAACGAGGACGACTGCTGCTTCCAGGCTGGGGTCCACTGATCTTGCGCTTACGATCCTCCATCTCCTTACGCTTCCTCTCTGTCATGATTGCTCTGTCAATCAAGTGCTGGAATGTCAGGAAGGTGTGATTCATCAGTTGATAGTGCAGAGGGTCAACCAAGCCTCTCAGGAAACGGTACTGTCTCTTGGCGTCGGTGTTGACATCTTCAGGAGCATAGCGAGACAGCTGCAGAAACCTGTCCCGGTATTCACTGACAGACGATGACCCTTGCTTGAGAGCCAGGAACTCCTCCTTCTTCACTGTCATCAGACCTGCAGGAACATGGTACTGACGAAAGCTTCCTCTGAACTCTTCCCAGGTGATTGTGTCGGGGTGGGCATGGGTGGCGAGGTAAGACTCCCACCATGACTGAGCTGCTCCTCTCAACAGACGGGGACCATACAAGACTTTTTCCCTGTCGTCGCACTGAGCGGTATGCAACTCTCGCTCCATAGTGCGCAGCCAGTCTTCAGCATCCATGGGGTCAGAAGAGTGAGCAAACGTTGGGGGATGGCCTCTCATGAATTCAGCACGCTTGTCTCTAGGCATCTGAGGCATCTAAGGCTGAGGTGGAGCCTGCTGCTACTGCTGCTGCTGCTGAATGGTGGCCAGAGTCTGACCGATGGCTTGAACTGCCTGAGTCTGCATCAGAAACATCTGCTCGATGGACATCGGGGGCGGGGGTGGCAGGTGCTGCTGCTGGGGCACCTCATCCTGCGGAGCGGCTCGCTCCTACTGAGCACGCCTTCCTCCTCTGCGCCTGTTCTCTGACATCTGCAGAATGCAACCACACATCAGAACTGATCTGGCAAATCTTGTAGCATAAGAAAAGAGTATAGAATTCTTCAACAGCACTAAACAGATGAGCATCTTCACTGATCTCCAACACAGACCACACAACTTCTCAGATAAAGAGGAAAGTGGAATAAAAGGTTTCCCAACTATATAACTAACTCCATTAACATATAACAGGTAAACCATAATGCAGGGGGTACCCACACTCTGGTGACAGTCATTACAAAGATCCAAACCAAACATAGTTCATCATGACAAGCATAAATGCACAGGATATAGCAAACTACCCTGTCTAACTAAGACTAACTAAGAGCGAGACTAGCGCTAAGACTGTAGCTTCTACGTATATATTTTGTATTAATTACAAGATCCAACTCTAACGATCTATGGTTCTAGATTTATCTTGGTCTTGCAGTCGGGATTGCCATAAGACTGGTGTCCACGCCGAGGTGAGCGGTACGGGTGCTGAGTCCCAACGGGAGCGGGGGAACCATCATCCAGGTGACGACGTTCCGCGCGCTCAGCCCGCAGCAGGGCGATCTCAGCACGAGCCCTACTCAGCTCGTCTAGTGCATGGTCCAGCTCCGTGTTTAGCACGGTGGCTAGGTTGACTGTGCTGCTCAACCTAGGATTGTCCTCACCAGCAGGTGAAACAATCACGCCTCCTGTGCTGCCAGATGGACGGCGGGGGTAATACTTCAGGTCGAGACCGTCAGCTACCCCACCGAGAACCGAGCAGTAGTGCGAAAGCGCACGCCATGCGGCATCTTGCATGGCCGCCTCAGCTGAGTCCCGCTCAGAGATGGAATAGTGCTCTGAGCAGGCCTCCGCACCCTGGAGACTGTTCTCCGGACGGCGCACCAAGCAGGTCGCCTCCTAGCGGTCCGGGTAGACCCCGCGACTATGCTGGTAGACCACACAGTGATACTCGATGGACCAAGTACGTCGGTTAAGTGCCTGACGTAGCAGGGTGTCGAGCGCGTCGTGGAAGTGACACCCGCGAGCAGCGTCACGAGTGATGGGTCGAGCAACCCATCCTTCCAGCTCCTGGTCAGCAGGGAAGTCGGTGTCGTGGCTCGAGCTGTCGTCACCACCTCCGTCATCTAGATCTCCTCCAGCGGCTACTCCAGAGGCTGGGGCGCCCAGTGGTGGTGCAGGGGGCGCCTCCAGGGGAAGCACAGGAGAGCAGCTCCTCACAGACTCTATCTCCTGCTGGAGCGAGAAGGAAGAACCCTATTGCTCCTGTCGTCGACGTTCCTGCTCCTCATGCAGGCGGTGGTGCAGCCTCTCCAAATGGTTGGACTGACCGGCCACGGGACGGCGAAGCGGACGCTCAGCAAGGCGGGAGGGTAAGAAGGGGATGACGGACTTTCGTGCAGTGTGTCTAAGTCGAGCCATCTACAAAAGACACCGCAAGCAAAAGAGTGAGAACAGAATTAATGTGACCAGCAAATAATGAATCATAAATAAATGAAAGATTAGAATAAAACATAATTTTCAGCAAGGTATAATATATAGTAGAACATAGGTTTGGTCGGTATGACCAACTTTTGAAGGGGTACCAAAGTCAAGGCAAGGACAGAGGTCTATAGTCCTTAGAATGACCATTCTACTCTAGGTTAGCGGTCCTACAGTCAGCACAGCTTTGATACCACTTATGTCACACCCGATTTTAGAAGGTAAACCGAATGCGAACCATGTACGTGCTAGGATCAGTTATTCACGTACACAGCAGTTACATAACATGGACATCATCACACAGTGCTCAAAATAGTATTAAAAGGGAAATAGCAGTCGATTACACCATACGTCTGAGACGTCCACATAGTCCTTACAATAAATCAAAGTGCGAAAACGAAACGTAGATAACCGCGACCTTCATAGGCAGCCGACTGGGGGTTGCCGCTAACCCACACCTAGAACTCGTCGTAGTCTTGGAACTCCTGGAAGTCTCCTTCCACAGCTTCATCTTCTCCTGAGCCGTGGTTGCAATGCTGACAACCTGGGGGGGTTTGGTGTGTAGAGCAAGAGTGAGTACACATCAACATACTCAGCAAGTATCCTGTTTGGCTGTAGTGGACTAGCTTTATGTGGGGGTAAGTCAAGCGGTTGCTTTTAGTTGGTCAGATTATTATTTACTAATAGAAAGCCAGGTTTTAGCATTAACCCAAGTTATTAGCCCGATGTACCCTTTCCAAACGGAAAGAATACCACTTACTAGCACCATAGACATAACCAAAACCATCAGTCTCATTGCCATCTATAAACCAAAATGTCTCTGATCAAGTACCACTAATCATTGGAGCTCCCTTGGCCGCTCATAACCGCGAGCACGGCTGATATATCAGTTTTCAAACACTCTGCAGAGGTTGTGCACTTTACCCACAAGCCGTGATTCCCTCTTGCCTCGGGCCGATCAAACCCTTAAACACTACCAAGGTGAATAGGCAGGGTTTCACTATGTAGCCTTTACAAAGATTCTCCGGGGCTGTAGCCGCCCGTTAGGTTTCCTAAATGTACCGCACTCCTCCCCAAGGGACAAATCAACCTTGGCAGAGCGAGCCGCATACACCGAGCCCCATTGACGGCACGACGGCGAAGCGAACTACACCCCGGATCCTCTAATTACTCAGCTAAGGGCGTCCCACTCCACCCTCATGGTTGCACTGTTTTCCCGGGCGGTCATCCATAGAACAGGTCCTTACGGAGAGGCACTCGAGAAACCGCTCGAGCCCCCTTGAAGGTCACAAGTATAACATCTTAATAAAAGAGGGGAAAACAGCGTATCATAAATAATTCTCATCATGTTCATTGATTAATGTTCAGCAATAGCATAGAGCTAACCAATAATAATCCGACCCAAGTAGGTAAACAAGGACATGGATAACAAAAGCTAGTCAATCCTTAAGTATAAATGTGTAATGCGGGAGGTGAATTAAAGAATGAATAGGACAGAGATAGGTCAAAGGACACTTGCCTCCACCAACCGACTGCTGCTCAGGGGCTTCTCCTGTGAGTTCCTCGGGCTCTTCGACCGGATCGTTCTCTATGCGAGCGCAAACATACATACATCCACATATTTAATACAAAAGAACAGTACACCATACAATAGAATGCAGTAAGTAAACAAATGTCCCACGCGGGCTCGCAATTACGGTTAAGAGGGAAAGAGAAACAAACAGTCGAGAAACGATCACGTTACATCATTATGAATTAACCACTCGCTTAATAGAAGGGAATTAATTTAGACTCTACGCTCAGCATAAAGTAAAGTCATGTTTTATGTTTAATCATTATAAGCAGATGAATATAATTAAAAGGACTGTCGCGCGGCGAGACGCACGACATAGCACCTTAAATCGAATTAAGAAATCAATGACTCGTCGCGCGATCGAGCGCACAACGAGACACTTTGCATTAATTATAAAGAGACGTTAAGCATCGCGCGACGAAGCGCACGACGGCATACGTCAACAGAGCTGAGTTTAAAGTGGAACGTCGCGCGTCTGGACGCGTGACGTCGCACCTTAAACAATCTGAAATTAAAATAGATCGTCGCGCGACGAAGCGCGCGACACAACACTTTAATAAATATAAACTAAAAGAATCGTCGCGCGACGAAGCGCGCGACGCAGCACATTAATAGAATCTGAAATTGGACAAATTTGTCGCGCGACGAAGCACGTTAACTAACGGAGTTTGAGAATTAACTACAACCAAAAAAATCACCGCGCGCGTGGGTTTTGCGCGCGCGGGAACGCGCTAGGGGCCAACAAGGCCACGCGAGCCGCAACGGGGCCGGGATGCCGCGTGCAGGGGCCGAAGTCCGCGCGCACGCGCCGAGGCCGCGGGCGAGCCGCGCCGGGGCTGCGCGCACGCGCAGGGGCCGCGCCGGGGCCGGAGGCCGCGCCGGGGCCGAGCCGCCGGGGGCCGCGCCGGGCGAGCAGGGGGTGGGGCCGGGGCGCCGCCGCGCGGGAAGGGGCGGGGCCGCGCGCCGCCGCGGGCAGGGGGGGGCGGGGTCGCCGCCGCGGGACGCGGGTGCCGCCGCGCCGAGGGCCGGGGTGGGGGCGGGGGGCGCCGCCGCGCCGAGGGCCGGGGTGGGGGCGGGGGGCGCCGCCGGACGGGGAGAAGGGGGGCGAGCGCTGCCGTGGGGGGGAGGCCGGGGCGGGCGAGCGCCGCCGCGCGCAGGGGAGGGGCGGGGCGGGCCGCGCCGCCGGCGAGCGGGGAAGGGCAGGGGCGCGCGCGAGCAGGGAAAGGGAGGGCGCGCGCGGGGGAGGAAAAAGAGGAGGGAGGGGGAGAGAGAGAGAGAGGAGGAGGGGAGGGGAGGGGAGCTCATCTCGGGGTCCAAATTCCAGTGATCGCCGTCTCCAATTCCTAGGGAACCACGGGGAGAGAGAGGTGGAAGAGGGAGAGGGAAGTTGTTGCGCGGGAGATCCAAATGAGAGAGAGAGAAGAGGGGGGCGCATGGGGGGGTGTGGGCGCCAGGGGTGCGCAGGGCCGGACCGGGCCGGGCTAGGTTGGGCCGGGCCACTTCGCGGATCGAAACCCACGACGTGCACGACCCAAACCGAGACGCACGACACTGGCTCCAATCGCGAACCGAAAACCGAGACAGAGCGAGACGGACACGCGATATCAGACAAAGAAATGCGCCTCAGCATGATGCAACACCCATGACACTTAGGTTTTGGTTTATACATGACACGGACACTGTCACTATACGGGTTTGAAATTGGGAGGAAGGAGCGAAACAGGAAAGAGAAAAGAGTGTAACGCCCGAATTTGGTGAGAGAAAAGAAGAAAAAATTCTACCCCCAAATTCAGGGCGTTACAGACTCCGACGACGAAGGACTCGCCGCCACCGCCTTCAACAAATCGTCTCTCTTCCCCAACGAGCATCACACCTGCCTCATGGCAAAGGAGAAGAAGGTAAGTACTCGAAATGCTATTACATATGCCTCTTCAAGTGATGATGAATCTAGCGATGATGAAGTAGACTATGCTAGTTTATTCAAAGGATTAGATAGAACTAAAATTGATAAGATCAATGAATTAATTGATGCTTTGAATGAGAAAAATAGACTTTTAGAAAAGCAAGAAGATCTTTTATATGAAGAGCATGATAAATTTGTAAGTGCACAAAATTCTCTTGCGTTAGAAGTTAAAAGAAATGAAATGCTTTCATGTGAATTGTCTACATGCCATGAATCTATTTCTAGCTTAAAGAGTATCAATGATGACTTGAATGCTAAACTAGAAATAGCTAATAAATTAACCTCTTGTGTAGAACATGTTGTGATTTGCAATAGGTGTAAAGATGTTAATGTTGATGCTTGTAGTGAACACCTAGTTTCCATTTCTAAATTAAAGGATGAAGTGGCTAGTCTTAATGCTCAACTTAAGACTAGCAAAAGTGAATTTGATAAACTAAAATTTGCAAGGGATGCCTACACGATTGGTAGACACCCCTCAATGAAGGATGGACTTGGCTTTAAGAGGGAAGCCAAGAACTTAACAAGTCAAAAGGCTCCCATCTCCGCCAAGGAGAAAAGGAAGGCCCCTATGGCTAATAGTGCTCAAAAGAACCATGCTTTCATGTACCATGATAGGAGATATTCTAGGAAAGTTCATAGAAGTTATGATGCTTTTGATTCTCATGCCATGATTGCTTCAAGTTCTTCTATTATGCATGATAGAAATTTGGCTAGGAAAAATGTTATTCATCATATGCCTAGAAGAAATGTTGTTCATGTACCTAGGAAAGTAAGTAATGAACATTCTACAATTTACCATGCTTGCAATGCTTCCTTTGCTATTTGTAGAAAGGATAAGAAAGTGGTTGCTAGGAAATTAGGGGCAAAATGCAAGGGAGACAAAACTTGCATTTGGGTTCCTAAGACTATTGTCACTAACCTTGTAGGACCCAACAAGAGTTGGGTACCTAAAACCCAAGCCTAATTTGCCTTGCAGGTTTATGCATCCGGGGGATCAAGCTGGATTATCGACAGCGGATGCACAAACTACATGATGGGGGAGAAGAAGATGTTCACCTCCTACGTCAAGAATAAAGATTCCCAAGGTTCAATCATATTCGGTGACGGGAATCAAGGCAAGGTTAAAGGCTTAGGCAAGATTGCCATCTCAAATGAGCACTCTATCTCCAATGTATTTTTAGTAGAGTCGCTAGGTTATAATCTTTTGTCGGTTAGTCAATTATGTAATATGGGATATAATTGCTTATTCACAAATGTAGATGTGTCTGTCTTTAGAAGGAGTGATGGTTCATTAGCTTTTAAGGGTGTACTAGACGACAAACTCTATTTAGTTGATTTTGCAAAGGAGGAGGCCGGTCTAGATGCATGCTTAATTGCTAAGACTAGCATGGGCTGGCTGTGGTATCGTCGTCTAGCACATGTGGGGATGAAGAACCTTCACAAACTTCTAAAGGGAGAACATGTGTTAGGTCTAACAAATGTGCATTTCGAAAAAGATAGACCTTGTGCAGCTTGTCAAGAAGGTAAACAAGTGGGAAGTGCTCATCACATCATGAACGTGATGACTACATCAAGACCCCTAGAGCTGCTGCATATGGACCTCTTCGGACCCGTCGCCTACCTCAGCATCGGGGGAAGTAAGTATGGTTTAGTAATTGTTGATGATTTTTCCCGCTTCACTTGGGTATTCTTTTTGCAGGATAAATCTGAAACCCAAGGGACCCTCAAGCGCTTCCTAAGAAGAGCTCAAAATGAGTTTGAGCTCAAGGTGAAGAAGATAAGGAGCGACAACGGGTCCGAGTTCAAGAACCTTCAAGTGGAGGAATACCTTGAGGAGGAAGGAATCAAGCACGAGTTCTCCGCTCCCTACACACCACAGCAAAATGGTGTGGTAGAGAGGAAGAACAGGATGCTCATAGACATGGTGAGGACAATGCTTGGAGAATTCAAGACGCACGAGCGGTTTTGGTCGGAAGCGGTGAACACGGCTTGCCACGCCATAGACTGGGTCTACCTTCATCGCCTCCTCAAGAAGACGTCATACGAGCTACTAACCGGTAACAAACCCAATGTTTCGTATTTCCAAGTTTTTGGGAGTAAATGCTACATTCTAGTGAAGAAGGGTAGGAATTCCAAATTTGCTCCCAAAGCTGTAGAAGGGTTTTTGTTAGGTTATGACTCAAATACAAAGGCGTATAGAGTCTTCAACAAATCATCAGGTTTGGTTGAAGTCTTAGCGACGTTGTATTTGATGAGACTAATGGCTCTCCAAGAGAACAAGTTGAGCTTGATGATGTAGATGAGGATGATGTTCCAACGGATGCGATTCGTACCATGGCGATTGGAGACGTGCGACCGCAGGAACACAAGGAACAAGATCAACCTTCTTCCTCAACAATGGTGCAACCTCCAACTCAAGATGATGAACAGGTTCCTCAAGAAGAGGCGTGTGATCAAGGGGGAGCACAAGATGTCCAAGTTGAAGAGGAAGAAGTACCACAGGCTCCTCCAACTCAAGTTCGAGTGATGATTCAAAGGAACCATCCCGTCGACCAGATTTTGGGTGACATTAGCAAGGGAGTAACCACTCGCTCTAGATTAGCTAATTTTTGTGAGCATTACTCTTTTGTCTCTTCTTTTGAGCCTTTCAGGGTAGAAGAGGCCTTGCTAGATCCGGACTGGGTGTTGGCCATGCAGGAAGAGCTCAATAACTTCAAGCGTAATGAAGTTTGGACACTGGTGCCGCATCCCAAGCAAAATGTTGTGGGAACCAAGTGGGTGTTCCGCAACAAATAGGATGAGCACGGGGTGGTGATGAGGAACAAGGCTCGACTTATGGCAAAAGGTTATGCCCAAGTCGCAAGTTTGGACTTTGAGGAGACTTTTGCTCCTGTGGCTAGGCTAGAGTTGATTCGTATTTTGTTAGCCTATGCCGCTCACCATTCTTTCAGGTTGTACCAAATGGATGTTAAGAGCGCTTTCCTCAATGGGCCAATCAAGGAGGAGGTGTACGTGGAGCAACCCCCTGGCTTTGAGGATGAACGGTACCCGACCACGTGTGTAAGCTCTCTAAGGCGCTCTATAGACTTAAGCAAGCCCCAAGAGCATGGTATGAATGCCTTAGAGACTTTTTAATTGCTAATGCTTTCAAGGTTGGGAAAGCTGATCCAACTCTTTTCACTAAGACATGTGATGGTGACTTATTTGTGTGCCAAATTTATGTCGACGACATAATATTTGGTTCTACTAACCAAAAGTCTTGTGAAGAGTTTAGCAGGGTAATGACTCAAAAATTTGAGATGTCGATGATGGGCGAGTTGAACTACTTCCTCGGGTTCCAAGTCAAGCAACTCAAGGACGGCACCTTCATCTCATAAACGAAGTATACACAAGACTTGCTCAAGCGGTTTGGGATGAAGGACGCCAAGCCCACGAAGACTCCAATGTGAACTGATGGACAACGTCGACCTCAACAAAGGAGGTAAGTCCGTTGATCAAAAAGCATACCGGTCCATGATAGGTTCCTTGCTTTATTTATGTGCGAGTAGACCGGATATTATGCTTAGCGTATGCATGTGTGCTAGATTTCAATCCGATCCAGGGGAGTGTCACTTAGTGGCCGTGAAGCGAATTCTTAGATATTTAGTCGCTACGCCTTGCTTCGGGATCTAGTATCCAAAGGGGTCTACATTTGACTTAATTGGATATTCAGACTCCGATTATGCTGGATGTAAGGTCGATAGGAAGAGTACATCAGGGACGTGCCAATTTCTAGGAAGGTCCCTGGTGTCGTGGAGTTCTAAGAAACAAACCTCCGTTGCCCTATCCACCGCTAAGGCCGAGTACGTTGCCGCAGGACAGTGTTGCGCGCAACTACTTTGGATGAGGCAAACCCTCCGGGACTTTGGCTACAATCTGAGCAAAGTCCCACTCCTATGTGATAATGAGAGTGCTATCCGCATGGCGGACAATCCTGTTGAGCACAGCCGCACAAAGCACATTGACATCCGACATCACTTTTTGAGAGACCACCAGCAAAAGGGAGATATCGAAGTGTTTTATATTAGCACCGAGAACCAGCTAGCCGATATCTTTACCAAGCCTTTAGATGAAAAGACCTTTTGCAGGCTGCGTAGTGAGCTAAATGTCTTAGATTCGCGGAACTTGGATTGATGTGTACCATACATGTGTATTATGCTTTGATCATGTTCCCTTATGCATTTTGTTTGTTTATGGTGCTCAAGTTGTACAAACTCTCCCCGGACCTCAAAAGTCATGTGTGAGTGATGCACATATTTAGGGGGAGATGTGCTACAACTTGACCCTTTGAGACTAACCATATGTTTGAGCTTGCTTGATTTAGTCTCAAAGGTGGATTGAAAGGGAAAAGGTGAACTTGGACCATGCAAGACTTCCACTGCACTCCGATGAGAGGGTAACTCACTCCAAGTTCATCTCCATATTCTTATTGCCTTTGTACTCTTATTTGAAGATTTTGGTGAGGCAATGGGGTTTAAGGGCCAAGATTGATCCCGTTTTGGTGCTTGATGCCAAAGGGGGAGAAAATAATGCCAAAGCAAGAAATGGATTAGCTACCACTTGAGAATTTTGAAAATAGTAGAGTAGAGTTTTGTTTTGTCAAAATACTCTTATTGTCTCTTAGTGCTAAAAGTCTGTCTCTTGTGGGGAGAATGCTTGATTATGGGAAAAAGGGGGAGTTTTTTAATTCTTGATCAATTTCTCTTGGAATACCTCTCTTTATGCCTCAACAAGTGATTTTGACTTAGAGATAGGAAATTGAGTTTGATTTGCAAAAACAAACCAAGTGGTGGCAAAGAATGATCCAAATATGACAAATTTGAATCAAAACAAATTTGTGTTCTTATTTGCATTGTTGTTGCACTTCCTTTAGTTGCTTTTTGTTGTGTTGGCATAAATCACCAAAAAGGGGGAGACTGAAAGGGAAATGTGCCCTTGGGCCATTTCTAAGTATTTTGGTGATCAAGTGCCAACACAAATGGTTTAAGTGTGAAACTATGCCAAATGGTGGAAGAAGTGCAAAGTCAACACAAAGGTATGATTCTAGACTTAGTACATTGGTTTTTGTGTACTAACATATTTGTCTAAGTGCTGGAATTAGAGAAAATTTAATTGGAAAAGACTTGGCTCGAGCAGCCAAGACTATGCTCAGTCTGGGGGCACCGGACTATCCGGTGGTGCACCGGACAGTGTCCGGTGCGCCAGGCTGGCATCTGATCAACTGGCTGCTCTCGGGTTTCGACGGCGACGTACGGCTATAAATCACCGGACTGTCAGGTGGTGCACCGGACAGTGTCCGGTGAGTCGGCTACGGCGAAGTCGTCGCTCTCAGGAACCAAGTCAACAGCGTACGGCTATAATTCACCGGACTGTCCGATGAGTCACCGGACTGTCCGGTGAGCCAACGGTCGGCCGGGCCAATGGTAGGTCGCACAATCTGCGCGTGACGCGTGGCCGAGCCAAGGGTCGGATGGGGGCACCGGACTGTCCGATGTGCACCGGACAGTGTCCGGTGCGCCAACGCCTCCAAGTCTCCAACGGTCGGCTGCGCCAGAATAGGAAAAAAATCCGCACCGGACAGTGTCCGGTGGTGCACCGGACTGTCCGGTGCGCCAGTCGACAGAAGGCAAGAATTGCCTTCCTGGATTGCTCTCAACGGCTCCTAGCTGCCTTGGGGCTATAAAAGGGACCCCTAGGCACATGGAGGAGTACACCAAGCATCCCTTGAGCATTCCTAAGCACCAAGACTTCATATTCGCGCATTCGATTCTTTGTGATAGCAACTAGAGCTCCATTTGAGTAGAGAACTCTTCGAGTTGTGTTGAGAGCTCGTGTTGTGACTTGTGTGTGTATTGTTGCTCTAATTTTGTGTCTTGTGTGTGTTGCCCATCCCAACCTTACTTCCGTGCTTCTTTGTGATAATCAAATTGTAAGGGCGAGAGGCTCTAAGTTGTGGAGATTCCTCGCAAGCGGGATATAGTGAAACAAAGCAAAACACCATGGTATTCAAGTGGGTCTTTGGACCGCTTGAGAGGGGTTGAGTGCAACCCTCGTCCGTTGGGACGCCACAACATGGAGTAGGCAAGTGTTGGACTTGGCCAAACCACGGGATAAACCATTGTGCCTCTCTGTGTTGATCTCCTTGTGGTTATTGTGTTTTGCAAGAACTCCTCTCTAGCCACTTGGCTTTATTGTGCCTAATCAAGTTTTGTGGCATTAAGTTTCAAGTTTTTATAGGATCACCTATTCACCCTCCCCTCTAGGTGCTCTCATTGTCCCTGCAACGCAGACTGATGAATCCAGCTAAAGCTCTACATTTGAAACGAACTCTTTCTGACGGGGGCACGGCGATAACACGCCTTCTATTCTAGTATGCTTAGATAGATTCAATGTTAGCGCAAATGACAGATGATAAGTTTTTCAGTTAGTATTTTAATTTGGATTTAGAGTACACTTATGTATGATTTATTTGATAATGCTTATTTATGAGACGTTGAATTGTACTTATCTATATTACATTAAATATGATGTTATTAAATATGTGTGTATGTATATTTCGAATTCTCTTTTAAATTATTATAATGTGGCATCTCAAAAATGATTATAAATTGAAGAATATCTAGTTATGTAAGTCATTTCGTCTAAATCTTAATAAGACGGTTTCCAAAACATCCAATATGAGTCTCTAAATAAGATGGTTTCTTGTTGCAAGTGTCTATAATTATAGGATATTCTATACGGTTTGATAAATACTTTGTCTTATAATATTCGTATTTGAGATGGTTCTTTAGAAGAAGTGTCGTAACCAAAAACCTAATTCAAGACGGTTCATCAAACAAATGACTTAAACCTACACCTTTTTTAGACGGTTATAAATTTAAAACTGTCTTATAAAATATCTTTTAAGACGGTTTATAACCATCTTAAATGTGGGACATCTTTTATGACTCCATCAAATTTGGACACTTTATAAGCGTCTTAATAACTAAAAATTAACCGTCTCATATAACATGATCTGTAGTAGTGCCTGGAGGGCAGCCATGGCGTGGCAAGCCTTGGCCCGAACCCGGGACTTCCACGCCGCCTTCTTCTCGGTCAGCCTCCTTAGGAACCGCTCTAGCTGCTTGGTCATGAAGCACCGCTCCTCCTCCAGTTGCCTCCCTTGCCTCATATATTCTCCAGATCTGCCTCCATCGGCATCATTAGAGGGGAAGACATTGTTGATGGTGAGGCGAAGAAGATGTCGTCCAATCGGAGTCCCCGTGCTCTTCCCCTCAGGCCACGGGACACGCCAAGCACGCGTCGATCTGATGCGGTGTAGTCCATGAGGATTGTTCAGAAATGACAACGGCAGACTGGGAGAGGATGTTACCTACCCTTCCTACTGCTAGAACATCGGGAATGGTAGAGGAGGTGGCTTCCTTCGGTGCTTACCTGGATCTGAGGTCCTCTAATGCATGTTTATCTCAAGTAATCCTTCTGAGTCTTCATGTTTCATTTAGGAACATCATTACATGCACTGTCATATGACACATATAGCTAACATGCTCCTTCAGCTGGTCAACACCAACATCACGGTTCAATCACATTTGCAGCTTTGAGTTTGATGATCACTTTTGAGTCTTTAGATTCAAAAGAGTTCCCCTTATCAAAGTTCCTTACCTTTTGCACACATGGACCTTCCAAACCTCAGGTCCTTATGAGGCCTCGTTCGTTTTATATTTAAACCATATAGATTTTAGAAGAATGGAGGGGATTCAAGGTTTTGACGAGACTTAATCTCTCTCAATTTTCATAGATTTGGGGTATAGAGGACTTAATCTCTCTCTCAATCTACATAGATTTGGGACAAATCGGCCTAACATGTGCTTCCATCCATCGATGACATGACACAACGAAAGCATAAAAAAATCTCTCCCCACCCAAGAAAAAACAAATGTTTGAGATTAGTTATTGACTATCTTAAGCATGAGTAGTTCTACTTTGAGCAGCTATGTCAGCTTGCTCGCATAGAGCAGACCATCGTAATTAAACCAAGACAATGACGTCGTACACACTCATAGATAATGCATGCTGATTGCACCGTGCAGTGTAATCATGGTTCCTGATTGGTTAGTTAATCCCTCTTCCTTAGATGAGTAATCATGCTCCTAATCAAGCTTAAACAAGAACCGATCGACTCGTGTCGGGATACATTCATAGATAGATAGTGGCAAAGATAATAGTATTTTGCCTTGCCTCCCTAGCTAGCTAGCTTTTGCTAGCGACCTTGGATCATCGTCTATGGCCGTGGCTGCTTCCATGGCGATCTATACCTTTCGCAAGCTGGGCAAGGTACCCCTGCGCTCTGGGAGGCAGGGAAAGCGACGACCGACCAACCAACCAATGATGGCTAATCACATTTGCAGGTTTAAGTCAACACCGACATCATGGTTCAATCACTTTTGAGTCTTCAGATTCTGAGTCCTAGACTTGAAATGCAACTCATAACAGTTGCTCACAAATTAAAATGCAGAACAAAAAAAGTCTTGTTGCAACTGTTGATGGTTAGCAAAAGTGAAAAATAGATGTGATTCTTCAAATAGTGATATATGTACACAATGACTGTGTTTTTGGGCGTCCTCAAACTCAGATTCTTCTATTTCTTGCAAGTTGTATGTGGGTCTGTTAGTTGAACTGTGATATACACACATTAGCTAATAGATCAACTTTGTATTCTCTTAGCTTCTATGGCCTATGGGTTAACACCTATACTTTATTTGTGTGTTCTCAGATTTCCACGTGTAATTTGTTTTTGTTTATTAAGTAGTTCCGTTCTTAGATAAATAGGCGTATATTTCATCTGCTTAGTATTTGATTATTCTTTGCAAAATGGTTATCATCTCACTGAGTGTATTGTTTAGCTGACAAAGCATTGTGGCCACCGCAGTCTGTTCCAGGCAGCTCACTCAAATGTTCGATTCTAGACACCTGGATTCTAGACACCTGGTGCTAGATCTGCTGCCTAGCCGGCATAGCATGACCTAGGTTCTGATCCAATCACAACCTTGGTAACAAGTGTCCATTATAAACAATCAACCATACTACATATGTATGATGAGAGGCTTCGTAGATGAAAAACAAAACCCTCTTTTCTATGCCTCAACCTACCATGCAGATGAATATTTAGATCCTATTGCAGTTGTTTGGGCAAAGGCAAAGCGCAAGGCAAATAAACTCAGTTGTTTCTCATCCAAATACCAGTGGAGACAAAGATGTGACTTCGGATAACAAATCTCAGCATGGATCTTCAGAATTACCTCCTAGAGCTGAATTGATTGGCAACAAAAAAATGACAGTAGAAGGGTACAAGGCGCATCCTGGACATGTTAATTACATCCTAGGAAGAGCAGAAAGAATATGTGATTGTTGAAGGAGCGCATCTAAGCCTTAACTTTGTGGTACATATTAGCCAAGTAATAGTGGAGGAGTATTTTAGTGGTATTTACAGCGGTTGGCTTATGTGAGCCGCTTGTTAAAAAAAAGAGCTTTCGTCCAAGCGGCTGATCACCGGTTGCTTACAAAATGATGAGTTTTTCAGGTGTGGTCTTTTTAGGAAACCGCTTGTAAATAAATGACGATCTTTGCATTTGCAAATACCTGGATGGTAACCATATATGTGCATCTCGTTCTTCGCTTGGATAGATTTCTTAGGGCCGTTTATAAAACCATTTTGTGTAGTAGCTAGCTAGTGAGAACGGCTCTAAATTCTAATCAATTAAAGGTCTACAGAAGACGAGCATTTGTAATAGCCTGCGTTTGCTGGGCAGAAATAATGAGGACGCTATGCATTCGTAACAGCGGTGGAGTGGTCGTTGGCGCCTCGCGGTCACCTTTTAGTTGGACTGTAGTGCGAGCATTCTAGTCCGACATATCGTCGGATAGAGCTAATTAAGGAAGGACAGTACATGCATGCCGCTAGTCGTACATGCATTCTCACAAGGAAACGCATGCATGGCTGCCAAACAAACTCTTACAAAGGGGCACAAACTAATGTCGTCTTAGGCTATTGTCAACGAAGAATTTTATTATATAATTTTGAAGACTGACATCATATATATATAGAAGGAAATGTATCGCTCTCCTCTTTCATCGTCTAGCGCTGATAGCTAGTAGCCCCGCCTGCATGGCCATTGTCTTGCTTGCGTTGTTGCCTGCCTACATGGGCACATTACTGGTGTACAGATGTACATGTCTAAATTAATGAACCAGGCCTATTGGGTATCTAATGGCTAACGCAGTTTAGCTCGGCCTAAGGTGTCCTGACCCATTGTCTGCCGGACCCATGTCGGACCGGTCCAATCATAGTGTGTCCCTGGGCCTTAGGTTCAACACAGCAGGCTAGACTACACGACGGTTGATCTTTAGCGACCCTTATTAGGGATCGAAGGTTGGTCGCTAAAAGTTATGTACCGACGGTTGGTCGCTAAATGCGTTTATAGCGACGGTCTGTGGGTCGATAAAAGTCTACAAATTTAACGACTTATGGTCGGTCGCTATAGAGGTAAGTGTGTGACTGATGGTGGGTCGCTATAGGGGTACGTGATTTTTGTGTTTCTTATTTACTCACCAAATCCCATCTAAAGGCCTACTAAACAAATGAAACCCTATTCCACGCACCAAACCACAAGCGCAGTCGCCGTCACTTCTCCCATGGCCGCCCCCTCCCTAGCTCAGCCGTGGCGGGGGCCGACGGCATAGCGCTCATCACCATCGCCAACCTTCCTGTGGTGGATGCGCCATCGCCTGATGCGAGCCGCGGGGAAATGAGGGATCCTTGGAGGCAGAGCGACGCGGCCCCGTCTCCGTCTCTGGCCCCAGCGACGCCGCCGGCCCCGCCACCTCGTCCCCCGCGGCGCTGCTCCGCCCGCGGCGGGAGGCGTTCAAGCATGGGCTCAAGGAGAAGCTCATCCCTAAGCTCATCTTCCCGGAGGGCATGCTGGCGCAGACCCTCGCCCAGCTCAAGGAGAAGCTCAGCGCCTCAGTCCCCGACGGGCGCGTGCGCGCTGCGGCCCTGGCTGAGGCACAGCAGATCCCGCAGGAGCAGGCGGCACTCGCCCTCGGCACGCTCGCGGCGGTGCTCCCGGCCGAGGACCCCGTGCTTGGGGACGGTGCCATCGATGGTGCTGCCGCCGACATCCGCGACGTGCTGCTCTTCCTCTATATCCAGTCTTACAAGCGCCTCGTTCAGCGGAGCGCGCACAAGGACTCACCCGCCGTGGCGGACGTCTGGCCGTCCACCTCCGCGTTCGATGGGTACCTCTCCGCGCTCTCCCTGATCTAGGTCAGGATTAACACATCTCGTTCGTGTGATCGTTTTTTTAAAATATTGTGATGCGAGCGCTAGTAGTCGATGCAGAACATAATGTGTTCCACGTTCATTTGAATTAGACGCGACATCTCCGTGGGACGGTGGCACGGTGCACTGTGCCCCCTTACCCGGCAACAACCAAACCTTGAATATGGTTCATTGACCAGTGAAATTGTGCTATACTGGAGGCCTGCCTGTTGGTATTCTCGATGGCACACACCCATGGCACACCTCACCATAGGAACCTAGCACTGTCAAAATGTTGTTTTTGACATCTTCGACAAGTGATGTCAGACCCATCAAAGAGACTATTGCCACCCTGTTATCATGTGATGCTGCTCTAGAAAAATATCCAGCCAAGGCATTTGACTGCTAAAAATGGAATTCCATAAACTCAACTCCAGCCCTTGTAGACTTCATGTTCAGTAAGAGATATCATGACTGAAGACTATAGTGGTCTATGATTGCTATACCTAGTATAGCAATTATACGGTCGCTTGGTTTCATTAAGTTGCCATATATCTGCAAATTACTTAGCATACATACATGTTGTAAGTAGATTAGAGCTTCTGATTTTGGCTGAATTTCACTTCAATAACCACTGCTTGATAATTGTATCATATTCCATGCCCTTATAGCAGTGCAATTTCCTCACTAGCAAATCTATACCCTCTGTTTCATATAGATTTACACCTGATCATAGGATTTAAATAGCTGCAAGTGAATTCCCCATGAAACAAACAATGTCACTCAGACTACACTGCACAGATCATCTTATCGTCTGAAGTATGCCTGGTTCTCTGTTTTGAATGGTGAATATAAGAACTGATAATTTCTTAAATCCATATGTCCACAATCATTTAAATTTGTATGCTAATTGTAAATAGTACCCACTGTGCACTAACTCCCATAGGTTCCTTGCCTGCAGAGTGTTTGATCTTTTTTTGTATAGAGAGCTATTCACAATTTATACTTTAGGTTCCAGTTTCATGTTGTGGATTGAGGAGTATTGGGGTGGATTGAGGTAGATTTTTACTAGTTTTGGATTTATTCCCCCCTCAATCCACATGGATTTGGAAAAAACAAACATGGCCTAAGATGGAAGTCAATCTAATGAAATTCTTGGTGGCACCTGCAGGAAGAACATGGTTCTAATTGATGAATTGGAACAACCAGAACCAAACACAGATGCTCTGTATTTTCCTCAGGGTTATTGGCAAAACTTTACGATACAATGTGTGGCATGTTTGTGGAAGCAAAGTTGTGCATACTGGAAAAACTCAGAACACAATGTTGTCTGGTTCATTAACACTTTTGCTGTTTCAATCATGTTTGGAATTGTATTCTGGAAAATTGGCTCAAGCATGTAATCGTATTATTATTATCTTTCATGACTATTAAATTATTTTTTATGCCCCAATCAAGATCTAACATGTATTTCTTTGTGCAACAACAAGGATGAGCAAGACGTATTCAACATACTTGGAATCGTATATGGATTGACATTGTTCCTGGGTTTCATGAATTGCAGCATCCTACAGCCGGTGGTGGCAATGGAGAGAGTTGTGCTCTACCGTGAAAAGGCGGCAGGCATGTACTCCACCATGGCATACGCTATCGCTTAGGTAACATAACACATCAACAATCAACCTGTCCTAAGAAAATCCAGTTGTTCTGATCGCCAGAACAGGCTTGCCACAGATTATGAACCGAAGGTTTACGTGTCGTTGCAGGTGTCGGTGGAATTACCTTACATGTTGGTGTAAGTGATGATCTTCTCATCAATCGTGTACCCAATGATTGGGTTCCAGGTGACAGCGAGCAAATTCTTTTGGTTCTTCCTATACCAGGTGATGAGCTTCATGTAATACACTCTATACGGGATGATGACGGTGGCCCTGACCCCCAACATCGAGATCGCCATGGGGCTCTCGTTCCTCATCTTCATCTTTTGGAATGTCTTCTCTGGCTTCATAATCGTGAGAGGTAACCCCCCATCTGAATCGGCTGAGAAATGAATTAGATCCATTAGCGAGCTGGTGAAATCACCAAATCAAACCAAACCAATCCGTATACCTGATGAGTTGATTAAATTTGCTGCAGATGATGCCTGTGTGGTGGCGGTGGGTGTACTGGGCAGATCTGGCGACATGGACGGTTCATGGCAGAGCGCCCCTTGTTTGTGGAGTTCCTCGAGGCATATCTATAATAATATTATATATTTATATTATGGTGATATTTTGTATTTGTTGTTATGTATCTATATTCCATACTATTTTTTACTTCGTAGCTTTGGTGCTTTTGTGACTGATCAACTCTGGAACAACTAGAGTGATGTAGTTGTGGGCTTTTGAACAATAGCTGGAGTGATATGAAACATTAGTGATGTAGTTGTGGGCTTTTGAACTGCTTCAAGCTGGAGTGATGTCGCTGTGGTGCTTTTGTGACTGATCATCTCTGGAGCTTTTGTGAATGATCTAGCTAGCTATCTGTAAATGATCTAGTTGTGAATGATATTATAATTGTGATGCTTTTGTGAATATATAATTGTGGTGCTTTTGTGTTTATGTGATGGATCTATGACTGTGGTATACTGATTAACTGTGTATGCCTTTATGATTTGTGATGTGATTTGTGGTGCTTAATTAAATGTATATTATTATTAATAGCAACTGTAAAAAGAGCGACTTTCTGTTGGTTGCTAAATGTATAGTATGACGACTTACGGTTGGTTGCTAAATCTATAGTACAGCAACCCACAGTTGATCGCTAAATATATAATATTAGCAACGGACGGTCGGTCGCTAAAAAGATGTCGGTCGCTAAAGCCTTTAGCGACGGCACTTACAGCGACCATCCTTATGGGTCGCTAAAAGTTTTTAGCGACCAACCGTAGGTTGCTGAAGGCCGTTTTAGCAACCAACCGTAGGTCACTGTAAGTGAACCGTCGTGTAGTGGAGGTCCAGCCTGGCACAAACCGTTTTTTAAATTTTTCCCTATGTTTCATAAAATTTTTATATTATATTTGAGTCTAGAGTATAAAATCAAAAACAAATGTGTTCGGTTGGCTAGGTTAGTGTGAATATGTGTTTAAAGTCAATAACTATAGTTTAAATCTCACTTATTACATAATTTGAGTTTATTTTTACCATTTAAATTTATGGCCCGTAATAGGCCCCTCGGACCCTTGGCTAGCCCATAAAAAGTGTAAAGGGTTGGCTCGCATAAAGCGGAGGAACGTATGTGTCACACCCGGTTTTAAGGAACAAAGCCGGGTGCATCTAATACATGCGCCAAAGAAGATAACATATATAATAACAGAGTGTATAGAGATAAATGTCACAATAAAATCTGAGTACTTATTACATAGCGGAAGTCTTACAAAATAAAAGATGAATATAGCAGGAACTAAAATCTATCCTTGGCGCTAGAAAGCTGACTGGGAGACACCACCTAGATCAAGTCGAAAGCCTTAGTGTTAGGCGGCTCCTCTTCGACCACCTGCTCTTCTCCTGTGGGGGGTGTGAGACAGCAAGAGTGAGCTCACACATGTACATCGTTCAACAAGTTGTGGGGAATAATGTGGCATGAACTCACCAAAGGTGGGAATTCATGAAGTGTAAGGCTGATCAATGAAGTAAAGACTGAAGTTGAGCATTGCTTTTATAAGTTGGTCAAAATTTTATTAGCAGTTTCTAAGTGTAAGTAAATACCAAACCTTAGAAATAATAAGTAGAAGTAATAATAAAATAATCCCAAATGTAATGATATGACAAATTAAGTTTAAGTTCCATAAATTAATCATGTGAGTGTCCGAGCCACTCATGACTGTGAGCACGACTAGTATACCAGTTTTACACTCTGCAGAGGTTGCGCATCTTTACCCACAAGTCGTGTTACCCATTTGCCACGGAGTTGATCAGACCCCATACACCTCTACCAAGGAAGCAAGGCAGGGTACCACTACGAGACCTTTACAAAGTTCCACTAGCTTCAGAAAACCCGCTACAGTTTATAGGAAGCTCCAGTGCAGGAATCCCTCGCCTGACCGCCATCGCAGCAAAATCAACCCAAGGACCTCCCTACACTAACCACTCCCCTACTGCCCTTGCCTCTTTCGGGTAAGGTAGTCATCCACTAGCTTCCCTAGTTAATCAGCCAAGGGCGTCCTATTAAACCCTTGTGGTAGCACTGTTTTCCCGGGTGGTTCTCCATGTTCCCATTAACATAATGATCTTATCATGAATAATAATAATAAACAGATAACAAAAAGTATAATAATGAGTGATGAATATCTTTATACCCAAAGCCACATAAAGCAATAGCATGTACTACCCAAAAATTTAATAGTAAAACTAGTGGTGAAACAAGGTATAAAGATAGTCAAAATCTAGGGTAGCCTATTGGGTCCCAGCAAAATTAACCTATGCAGATCATTATGAATAATAAGAACATGAATGGGTAAAAGGAAGTGATCAAGGGCACAACTTGCCTTCAACGAGCTCCTGCTCAGCAGTCTCTACCAGCTGAACCTCAGAATCCTCTGTAGCTTGCTCGTCTACTCGCATCAACACAATAAATACATAGTATAGAAAAAATTAACATCATACCAATCATGTAAATAAAATACACAGTAATAATCTAGACACTAAAATGAGATCATAGAAACTGGAATCATTAAATTCGGGGTTATAGATTTTAAGTTATGAATTTTCCAAGGTTTTATGTATTTAATACAAGATTAAGTGCTAGATAAATTTTAATATGTCCTTCATGTCAAAACAGTGGCACTAATGGATAGACAATAATAATACAAAAATTTAGGAACTGGAATGGACCAACTTGGAGTTCATATGCATTTTCTATGAATTATACAAATTCTAGGAATTGTTTTTATATTAAAACTCAATTTCTAATTCATTTTCCTGATTTTTATAACTCTCTGGACGAGGCCTCAAATTCCAGAAGCGCAGGGGCTTCAGCGTAAGAATTTCTAAGACTCAGAGCGCCCCCGGTGAGGACGGCGGGTTGAATCCGAGAAAACCCAGGGCCTCTTTAGATAATATGCCACGCAAAGGGGTATGGTTGAGTGTGAGCCGTCCGATCAGAACTCTAGGGCATAGATTCGATCGTGGTGTTTATGAATCGCCACTCCACTGAGGGCCTTTGGATTACAGATCGACGACCTGGATTTAAATTGATATCCACAGCTAAGATGCGCCTAGAAGGGATCCGATGGTACGGATTCATTGGTTGAAAAGGTATGTAGATATCTAATCCCAGCCGTGCATTCACAATCTAACGGGTAGAGTCATTCTTCTTCCCCCCCCAACGTCGACGGCGAGGCTGATCCCCAAAAACCCACGGTGGCGCCATTGCTGTGCGCAGCCAAACCTTGCCCTAGCGTTTTCCATCCGCATCAACCCTAAACTCGATATGCTTGAGGTATAGAAAATGAGTTGGGACCCAATATATTACCGGAGAACGGGTAGGCGACTGCACCGGCTTCCTCCTCCCTCTTTCCACGTGATTCCAGCGAGCCTGCGCGGTTCCCCCGTACAGCCGATGATTAGTGACTTCCGCCGGTAAAGCACGACAGGGAACAACGAGCTTTTACAGCGCCCACGCCAGAGCTTTCCTCCCTCACCCCGCCGATGGCGTCGCTTGCCAGCAGGGTTTCTTTTTCTCTCACTTCTGCGCAATCCTTGTCCCCACGGACGCCTGAGGTCTGCCATAAAGAATATCAGAGGCGTTGGAAGAGATTGGAAAACACCGTGATGCCCCTGGCCGGTGTGCTGCATGTTTATATATGGGCAATAACAACCATTGCCATGGTTTACATTTGGATAATCATGAGTCTGTTTCAGATAATAACGCAGAGTTGGTTACACGAGATAAACTCTAATACAACCGACTATATGAGATAAGATTGATATACTAACTCTGCGTTATCTGTTACAGGCGCTTTGCTTTACACGCCCCCTCAATCACAACTTTCTCAAGTTGAGATTGTATTTAAAGTTTTCTAATTTCTTCACTGTAAGAGCTTTGGTAAAACCATCTGCAATTTGATCTCCTGTGGGAACATAGTCAATGTCCAGTAATTTCCTGGCGACACGCTCCCTGACAAAATGATAATCCACCTCAATGTGTTTTGTTCTGGCATGAAAGACAGGATTAAATGATAAATACTTGGCACCCATATTGTCTACCCAAAGTTTTGCGACTGAGGGGCTTGAAACTTTCAGTTCATTCAAGAGAGTTTGAATCCACATGATCTCAGCTGTGGCATTAGCTAGAGCTTTATATTCTGCTTCAGTGCTGGATCGAGATACTGTAGCTTGCTTCTTTGCATTCCATGACACTAAATTATTTCCAAGAAAGATAGCAAAACCTCCGGTGGATCTCCTGTCATCGAGGCATCCTGCCCAGTCTGCATCTGAAAATCTGCTCACTAGAAAGGAGGAAGATTTGCACAAGCTTAGCCCAAGACTAATACTAGATTTAACATATCTCAAAATTCTTTTTACTGCTGTCCAGTGAGATGTGGTTGGAGCATGTAGAAATTGGCACACTTTGTTTACTGGAAATGCAATATCTGGTCTTGTTAAGGTCAAATACTGCAGGGCCCCAACTACACTTCGATACTGAGTAGCATCATTTGGCCCAAGCAGAGAACCTTCATGAAGATGTAATTTTTCACTTGTGGATAACGGAGTACTCTCAGGTTTACAATTCGCCATGTTTGTCCTCCGTAGTAAATCAGTTGCATATTTTTCCTGTGTTAACAGTATACCGTTTTGTGTCTTGTTTACCTCTATACCAAGGAAGTAGTGAAGATTCCCTAAGTCCTTTAGAGCAAACTCTTCCTGCAGATTTTTCAGTAGTGCTGAAACAGCTTCTTGCTTTGAGCTTGCCACAATTATGTCATCTACATATATAAGGATAAACATAGACACATCTTTGCTATTATAGAAAAATAGGGAAGTGTCGGCCTTGGAACTTCTAAAACCAAGATCAAAAAGTTTCTTACTCAACCTTGCATACCAGGCCCGAGGAGCTTGTTTTAGACCATAAAGAGCTTTGTCTAGTTTGCAAACATAATTTGGCTTCTCTTTGTCCTCATATCCAGGAGGTTGTTTCATGTACACTTCCTCTTCAAGGATTCCATGAAGAAAAGCATTTTGCACATCCAATTGACGAAGAGACCACCCCCTAGAGATAGCAATAGAGAGAACAATCCTGATAGTAGTTGGCTTGACCACAGGGCTAAAAGTGTCCTCATAATCAATACCATACCTTTGTTTAAATCCTTTTGCAACCAGGCGAGCTTTATATCTATCTAAGCTTCCATCTTGTTTTCTTTTAATTTTATAAACCCATTTACAGTCAATTATATTCCTGCCTTTTTGAGGTGGAACTAAGTGCCAGGTTCTATTCTTTTCTAGTGCCATAAATTCAGCATCCATAGCATTTTTCCAGTTTTTATCACTCAAGGCGTCTTCTAAGTTTCGTGGTTCACCAGAAGTTGTAAGAAAATTGTACTTGATAGTGCCATCAGTATAAACTTTGGGCTTACGGATTCCATGTTGGAGACGTGTACTCGGGCGTCGCTGTTCCATATGCTGCGGCTGCTGTTGGTCCCCCCGGGTGCAGAGGATCCAAGAGGTGGGGCGTCCGTGGCTGCAGGCGGATCGTGTATGGCGCTCTCATCCAACTGCATGGCGGGCAGGGCAGCATCGTCAACAGGAGCTGGCATAGGTGACTCGGCCTCAGTACTTGGGCCAGAAGCATCATTTGACCCGGCTGTGTCCTGCACAGGTGGAGAGCTCAAAGCACATGGATTAGTAGTGTTAGTAGAACATGTAGGCACATGATTATCCACATGTTGGCCCCCATAACCGGTGATAATATCAGAATGTTGAAGGGATGGAGGAAGAAGGGAAATTTCTTGTTGGAGACGACGACCAGCATTGGGGCGGAGAGAGGAGAAGGGAAAAATTGTTTCATCAAAGATGACATCCCTTGAAATATAGACTCGTCCTGAAGAAAGATCAAGACATTTGAAACCTTTGTGAAAATTACTGTATCCTAGAAAGACACATTGACGGGAGCGGAATTGAAGCTTATGAGAATTATAGGGACGAAGGTTAGGCCAGCAAGCACAACCAAAAATGCGCAAAAAAGAGTAATTTGGTTTTTGGTGAAAAAGACGCTCCAAAGGTGTTTCATAATTTATGGTTTTGCTAGGAGTACGGTTGATCAAATAAACAGCTGCAAGGAAGGCGTCATCCCAGTATTTCAGGGGCATAGAAGCATGAGCAAGAAGGGCTAGACCAACTTCAACAATATGGCGGTGTTTTCTCTCCGCTGACCCATTCTGTTGATGTGCATAAGGACAGGAGATATGATGGCTAATTCCAACTTTAGCAAAGAAGGAATGAAGTTTTTGATATTCTCCGCCCCAATCGGTTTGCATGGTTATTATTTTGCGACCGAAAAGACGCTCAACGAGAGTCTGAAATTCAACAAACTTTTGAAAGACTTCGGATTTGAATTTGAGAGGATAAATCCAAGTAAATTTACTATAATCATCGATAAAACTGACATAATATTTATTGCCTCCTATAGAGTTGGGTGCATGACCCCAAACATCAGAGAAAACGAGTTCTAAGGGATGACTCGACACATGACTTGACTTGGGATAAGGTAACTGATGACTCTTAGCCTTTTGACAGGCGTCACAAACAGACTGTTTATTCTTCTCACTAGAACAAGGGAGATTAAAACGACGAATAACTTTTTCTACTATAGGAACAGAGGGATGACCTAGACGACTATGCCATTTTTCAATAGATGGTCTAGTGGCTCCATATGCTTGCTTGGATGATGTCAATGGCAAAGGATAGAGCCCTTTGTGGCAGCGTCCTTTAAGCAGAGGTCTCTTCGTGGCCTGATCCTTGATCACAAAGAAATTGGGATGAAATTCAAGAAAGGTTGAGTTATCGGTGGCTAGTTTATGAACTGAGACAAGATTCTTTGTAACTTGAGGAACATAAAGAATGTTATTGAGTTTAAGATCACGGTTATGAGTTGGAACAGTTGAATAACCAATGCGACTAATGTTCATACCTGCACCACTTGCCGTGTGGATCTGATCATGGCCTCTGTATTGGTCATGTACTGCTAGCCTCTCAAGATCTCCGGTGATGTGATCTGTGGCTCCAGTATCTACATACCAGTTTGAGTCTGCTCCATATGATGTGGCTGCTGCCCCTGCATATTTTTCATTGGGAACAAAATTTTCGTCAAAGCGATGCCAACACTTCATTACCAGATGTCCTCTTTTGCCACAGAGCTGGCACTTGGGCCTGCTGTCTTGTTGTGGAGCGTTTCTGTTGCCGATGCCAATCTGGCGAGACTGAGATTCGCCACGTCCTCGGCCTCTAGAATCTCTACTTCCTCCACCACGGTTGCCGCCTCTTCCTCGGGAACTTCCTCTTCCACGGGTGGCAGCGTTGACGGAGTAGGAGTCTGACTCGCGTAGGAGATCCAGCCGTTGCTCATAACTGAGCAGTTGGGAGTACACCTCCCCAATGGTGAGCGGATCAGCTCGCGCGACGAGGGAGGTGATGACCGGATTGTAGTCGTAGTCGAGGCCGGTGATGATGTACGAAATGAGCTCGTCGTCGTCGATCGGCTTGCCGGAGTTTGCCATCTCATCTCCCAGGGCCCTCATCTTGCCGACATATTCAGCAATTGTGAGGTCCCCTTTCTTGGTGGTGGCGAGGGCGATTCTTGTGTTGATGGAGCGTGCCTTGGTCATGGAGGAGTAAATTGTTTCGATGACCTTCCAGGTTTCTGTGGCAGTTTTGCATGCCGCTACCTGGGTGAGGGCTTCCTTGGTCATGGATGACAGCAAGAATCCTAGGACCTGTTGGTCTGTGGTCTTCCAGTCCTCCCATGCCGAATTAGGAACGTCGACGTCCTTGTCCTTGATGGTGGTCGCCGGAGCTGCAGCAGCACCCGTGAGGTAACCCTCCAGGCGCACACCCCTGACGACGGCTAGGACTTGCATCTTCCAGAGTTGATAGTTCCCCTTGGCCAGTTTCTCAGAAATAGCTTGACCGACGAGGGGATTGATAATTGCAGCAGTGCTCGACATGATGATTCTCTGGTGGATTTTGGTGTTTATGGATTGGCTCTGATTACCATAAAGAATATCAGAGGCGCTGGAAGAGATTGGAAAACACCGTGATGCCCCTGGCCGGTGTGCTGCATGTTTATATATGGGCAATAACAACCATTGCCGTGGTTTACATTTGGATAATCATGAGTCTGTTTCAGATAATAACGCAGAGTTGGTTACACGAGATAAACTCTAATACAACCGACTATATGAGATAAGATTGATATACTAACTCTGCGTTATCTGTTACAGGCGCTTTGCTTTACATGCCAACGGTGGTGGTCGCGAGAGGCAGAAAGAGGGTAGAGAGGAGGTTTTGGTCGTGGCTTCCCAAATAGGTGGGTAGTTGGATCGAGCGCAGAAACAACCCGCGCAACTCCATCGTGATTCCGCCATGCACGACGCTCGTTGGAAGAGAGCTGCGCACCCAGACCCACGTGTAAGCGTCGCTGGAGGGGCTGGGTAGCGGGCCCGCGTGGTCAGCCAACCCAAGGAGCAAGCGTGCGCCTGTGGACGGGCATTTCTAGTACTGGGCTGCGCGAAGTAAAGCCAAGTAGGCAGATAGCATGAATTTGGGCCCACGGCTTGGATTTCCTGATTTTCTTTATTCTTTTCTATTCCCTTCCAATTACAACTTCAACTTCAATTTAAATTCAAAATTTGTGGCAATTTTATCTTCAAATTTATATGTTCTATTTCTCTGAACATAGTATGAATAAAATTTATTTATTTACAAATTTATTCTGTTTTGCATAGTATTTTCTCTCTTGCTTTGTGTACATTATTTCCAATTTCCTAAAGTGCACCTTTTTAGTTAACTCCAAATTCTCAACTCAAGTATTATATATTATTATTATTATTATTTTAAATGCACAAACAAATAAGACCCAACATGATGCATAAGTTGTTTATGTGCCACTTGTTAATTATTCACTTTTAAATGTGGTTATTCACATGTACCAATGAGTAAAGGCAACACATATAGGGAGCATAATCTTAGTTCTTATGCTTTTACAAATTTGGATATTACAGTATGACCAGCGCCGACCCTGGCGGGGTCGAGTAGTGCCTCCAACCAGGGCCCCCAGATCAGTGGGACCTCATCCCATGTACTAAATAGTAGTATATATAGCATATATTATATAGTTCTATCTGCTAGTTTTATAAAAAATTAAAGGTCTAATTATAAGTCAACAACACGACAACAACAAAGCAAAGAGAATTATTAGTCATATCCTATCAATTTTGATTTCTATATTCTAGTAGTAGTACTTCGTAGTCTCAGTCCCAGCCGTCTAGGCTCTCAGCGTGTAGCGAGACAATGACGTTTGACGTTTCATCTCTATCTCTCGTATAGTTGTAGACATACAAACAATTGATTGATCTGACAACACATTGTATCCATTTAATTGCTGTTCAAAGTAACCTTCTTTTGAGTCATCTGTATATAATATATATATATATATATATATATATATATATATATATATATATATATATATATATATAATAATTATTATAAAGGATCTCCTTTATAAGTCTTATCTTGTGCCTCTAAAATGTCATGCGTATGACCTGTCATAAGCCCGACGTGCTATTGACTACCCCATAGAAAACGGGGAGGAGAGCAGGGAGGAGTGGAGTGACGTATGGAGAAATTTCTACATTATAAAAGTAGATATTTGTGTATAATTTTTATCTTATTTTTATCATTTAAATATATGGCTTATCATAGGCTTGTCGGGTTGTTGGCTGGCCTAAAGAAAGCTATGAGAGGAGCAGCGGAGAGCAGGGAGAGATGACGCAGAAAAACCTCATGCATATAGAATACTAGTTGGTTGTCCGTGTGTTGCGATGGTTTACAACAATATCTATATAAACTATCCATCAAAAAGATTTCAAGTTTTTTTTATTAATTGTCTCCACTCTCCGTATAATATTTTTTTGATTTGGCTAAATGATGTTATTATTTACTCCATCCAATATGGCATGGTACAATACGGTCAATAAAGTGAGCGATTAGAAGAGAGTTCACAACGACTGACTGAACAAACAGAGATTATAAAATGACATAATTCTACCATACAGAGACCAAATAAGAGAAAGTTCGTGAGCTCAAGTTTTTAAAATAAGTCACATGAACTCAAACTTGTAAAAAAGATAGATCAAAATATAGAGTGATTGCTGAAGTCAGGCATCAATAAAAACTGGATGCGCTCCATATATATGCTACTTCGTAGCAGTTACTAACGTTTAAAACCAACAAATAACCTTTTATTTTACTGTTAGTGTGACAAATCATTGTTGCTCCATCCAATTCAGCAACCTCAAACACCATGAGTCCATTGCATCAACGTAGTCTCAGAAACGACCTAATGCTTACAAGAGCCAAGAACGTCGTGCCGTGCTTGGGTTGTAGCCTCGACCCGTAGTGCTGGTCTGACCTGACACAATTATATTTTTTTTATTTTAAAAAAATATATACATATATATAATTTATATTCAATATTAAAAACATCTAAGCATGATGTTCTGCTGATTAGATAACTTTACCTAGTGTCTCCCGCCCTTCTATCAAGTCATGAGTTCGAACCCCACTTCCTGCACCGTTTTTTAACATTTTACGCTGATTTAATCAAATAAGCCGATGGGCTAACGGGCTGGCCCGGCACAATCAACTGGCCGGCATGACGTGTCTGAGCCAGAGTTGTGGCTCGCGGGCATCTGGCCCATGTTGGGCCGCCGTTTGGCTATCTAAAGGCGTGTAGCGGGTTAATTTGAAATAGCTGTGAGGGTTTATTTGTAAAAAGATGACGCGGGACGACCGTTGAATCTGATGCTTAAGTATAGTATAGAAGTAGAGAAATAGTAAGATAAGACTCCCCCGCTTTACCATTCACAATTATTCAAGGATCCAACAGCTCTTATTATCACATTCTATAGTCTTTATTATAATATAATAATCTCATGAATAATTCATATTATAGTAATATACATATGATCCGCTGCTACCACTACAAAAAATATAAACTTTCTAAAGCTGCTTAACTCCTACAGCTTCTTAAGTGCCTACTCTCTCCGTCCCATTAATATTCTTCTTTCCAAAAAAACTAACGAAGATGCTAGACAAGCAAGTTTAAACATGACAACTGGCATGCAAATGAATAGCACTTATTTGTTGTTGAATTGCAACACTATAAATTACCGTCAAGAAAAATAGAGACATTTTGGTTGATATTGTGTGTCTTAGGTTCCTTGAGGACATTTATTTTGTAATTCATATGATTTGTTCCATATTTCCTTTTAAAGTTGGTGATGGTTTGTAAACTATATGCTATAACGTTTTGAGCCTTTGTATTATCCTTGCTCCTGACTAGATTTTTTTCCCGGATTTATATAATGCATCTGGGCCAACTTTGGAGCATGTGTAGATCTGAAATCTCTACTATTTTGAAGCACCAGTTTCGGGCATTTTGCATCACGCGTGAAGCACGTAGGTCTGTTCCTCTCCGTCGCTTCTCGCCTACCAATGACAAGGAATGGGCCATGCGAAGTGCGTATGACTATCCTCTCCTTGCTTCTCGTCTATCAATGGGTCATTACACTATACATGGGTTTTTACACCATCGATAGGCTGTAAGAAACAACTCAAGCCCACTACGACAAGAAGTCACAAGCAACGCTCCCATATAGTATCAACTCGTTAGATGAAGAAGGACAAGTGACCGAATAAACTATAAAAAAGGGGTCGTACTCCTTTATACTCATACCTTTTTTGGTCTTTTGGCTAAGATCAAGTGTAATATTTGTTCTTATCAGTTTAGTTTAATATCTAATATATAGTCTATATGTTCACTTTGATATTAAATTTAACACATGCATTGTACTAGTCTGCTTATATGAGTTTCGTAAGTGGAACCGAGTTGCATCCGCATAGTAGATCTATTATACTTTTACCATCACTTCGTGTGAAAAGGTTAAGGATTACTTGTACACATGTCACTCATTTTTTGTAAAATTAGATAGCTAGTTCATTTGGATGCCATGGTGGCATCCAAATGAACTAGCTAGTTTCACGAGTTGCATCCATACAATGTATCTATTACACTTTTGCCATCACTTTATATGAAAAGGAGTTAAGGATTAATTGTATACATGTCACTCAAATTTTGCAAAATTTTTCCCCAACTTACTTCCGGTACCAGAGCAAAATCACGTGTTTGTAGATTGAAATAGTATATTAGTTAGATAAGAACGAATACAATAATAGTAGTTGATATAGAGGGATATAAGTGTGGAGTAGTGTAATATAGAGTAAAATATTTTGATGACTAAATTATAAATAGTAATATAAAGTAAGGATATAAAGTAACATGCACTGTAGATAGCCTAAATAAGGATGAGACCCACAGGCCACAGGTCCAATTGTCGTCTCACAAGTCACATGTATAAGAACTTACAGTGTGTTTGGTTTTAGAAATGAGCTAATCCATTATATTCTTATTCCTCAAATTTTTTGTTTAGTTTATGAAATAGAATGAGTTGTTTTAGCACCAACACATTCATCATAGTTAGTACTAATATGAGAAATGATCTTATTCTACCAAATTTAATGAATGAACTCACGATACATGTTCTCATTTCTCAGCTCCCTCTCTTTCTCTACACTTCACCGGATCTTATGGAGAGATTGCTGAGAGGGGGAAAATGTGTATCCTCTTACGCAGATTGTGCGTCTAGAAGAAGTTTAGATTATGCATCTAAGATAAAATGCCTAGATTACCCTTATGGTGCGTTTAGATCATTCATTTTGTAGGAATTGGAATTTACTTAATAAAATAACCTATTTAGCTTAGAATTTAACATTCCACCACTTTCCAAAGTTCAGATATAAGTCTATCTCAAATTCATGGGGTTGGGGATGGGAAATGATTTTATGTATCAATAGAATTTGTTTATACTCTACAACTTATATGACGCTCTTCGGCTTACTTCCCTATAGTAAAAATGTAACACATAAATATCTCCGATATCTTGTTAATAATAGTATGCAAATATATTTTGTACAAAACTGAATTAACTTAATTGATATGTGTCTAAATTATTATTATTATTATTAGAATAGAATTCAATTCCAAGGATCCAAACGGGGCATTATGTAAATGAATAATTGTAAGCAAATAGTTAGAGTATTTTAGGCTTTGTATACACTATCCGAATTCGGCTCTTGTGCCGAGTGTTCGACTTTATCAAGTGTCATGACCATAGCACTCGGTAAAGAAGGCATACCTAGTAACCGGTAAAACTTCTTTGCCAAGTGATGTGGCTCTGGCACTCTGCAAAAGAAGCACCTTTTGCAAAATGCCTCCTAGTGCACTCGTCAAATATGGAGCCTTTGCCAAGTGCCTCCCAAAGCACTCGGTAAAGGGACTGGCAAAGGGGTCTACTGGAGACTTCTTTACCGAGCGCTAGTCCAACAGGCACTCGGTAAAGACGGAGCCGTTGCCGAGTGCTAGGGAGGACACTCGGCAAAGGCTCTGTCATTGTTATTTGGCGCCGTGACGGCGATTTTTATTTGCCGAGTACCGGGAGGCACTTAGCAAAGCCTTTGCCGAGTACACGATAAAAAGTATTCGACAAAGAAGCCGATGTCAATATACAGTTCATCGAGACCTTTTTGCCGAGAGTGACACTCGGCAAAAAGTTTGCCGAGTGTTTTCTGGACTATGTTGAGTGCCTAAAACACTCGACAAATCAGTTTTGTCCGGTAATGATAGGGAATAACGAAGGCAACACCATTTATAATTCCTCTAGCATGTACCGTTTAGGGACGTGAAACAGATATTCGATTGACTTGATGCCATCACAATTCTAGTGTTTGAGTGAGTAATCTCACCCAACAGATATAAACTTGCTTGGTAGCTTTAAAATAGTTAGACCTCTCAAGCTAAATGCCAATACACATTCTCTAATGCATGGCCCAGCTCAAAACCGTTCCTTCTGTTGGATGAATGTACAAAGAAAAAAAACGTGTTTCCATTCTACAAACATGTAATAAGCTAAGGGAGCATTAATTTGCACCTATATATAAAATGCATTACCTAACTAACAAGAGTCCCAAAGTTTATTATATTATATTGGTGGTTAATAGAAATGACTAAGAAAAGGATTTTTTAGTGGCTACAACAATTTACTTGAGGGTTTGCACCCAACAAAACTAAAACACTTCCTTGGAGCGAGGTCCCCAGTTATACCTAAGCAATTGAAATACGCATTTTTTTTTGGAGTTGTTTGATAATTCATGGTTTTGAATAGCGTGTCCATGGAAATGTGTAATTTCCTCGGTGGTTTGGGTTGTTACTAAAAAAATGCATTTTCTTGGAGGCTTTGCACAACCCAAGGGCCAAGGTAATGATATATTTCTTGAGAGGTTCTAATTTCTCGGGTAGGTTAAAGGAGTGTTTGGTTTATAGGAACTAAACTTTAGTCCATCCATTCTATTCTATTTTAGTTCTTAAATTACCAAATACAGAAACTAAAATAGAGTTTTAGTTTCCGTATTTGTCAATTTGTAGACTAATATAGAATAAAAATGAAGAGATAAAAAAATTAGTTTCTAAAAAGACCAAACACCCCTAAGACACTGTAGAGTATTAATTCATCACGTAAGAAAGGTTCGCAACATGTGCCAACGAGAAAACGACGACACGAAGTCAACTAGCTCTTCCACCCAGCACTACTACTGTTGAAGGAACTGAACGCTTTCATGCATCTAGCTAGCTAATAACGACCAAGAATTGAATGGAAAAAAAGCTGCGAGAATGATCCACTGCCCTTTAATTAACGCTGCCCCACCTTTTGCATATACTTCTCCTCCGATCCACTGACCACCACACGCCCTTAACCATCATCACTTCATCGGCCGTCGGATTGGACGGCCTCTGTATATGCAGTGCACACATATCGTCGTCTCCTGTCCATTCCATCAGTTTCATGAACGAATCGACCTCTACGCGCTCAAATAGTCTCTTTCTCCAGAAGCTACTACTTCACTAGTCCCTTTCTGCTTCTTTCTTCGTACTCGTGTGTACAGAGATAGATAGGCTACCGAAGATAGCCTAAGAAAAGTATATACACATTGAAAAACAGCGAAAAATATTTGTGTTCTTCTAGTATAGTTACTTTGTCATTTTGTGATAGTGCATGTCCTTTTGAGTCTAAGTTCCAGAATTGCTACAAGTATTCATATTTTTAATTTCTAGATTTACTCTATAGTAACAAAGGATCCTAGTGATAGGCGGATCGAACAATGCCAGCTGCCAACGAAGCATGCTAGCAGGATGCTGATAGGAGTATAATGTGGCTTTTTTGTGTATTTATTACAGGGGCGAGTGCACATATATATTATATTCGCAAAAAGAAAATAAAAGGGAAAAAGTGAACTAAAAGCCTGAAAGCCCGATCCAAAGCACGTTTTTTTGTCTGGTACGAGCCTGACCTGGCCCGCTTAAAATGGGTCCAGGCCGGCCCGACACGAATAAGCGGGTCGAGTCCAAACAGATAATCAAGCACGATGTGCTGGCCAGGCACGGCCCGTTTAGCGCTTGGCCTGTTTTTTTTTACTAAACCGTGCTTTTTGGCTCGTTAAGCCCGTTTTTTCCATGCTCACGGGTCGGGCCGGGCCGACCCATTTAACCCTGTAGCGTGTCGAGCTCGTTCAGAGAAACAAGCCTGCATGCCTGTCAAGCCTGGCCCGGTTTTCTAACCAGGCCGGGTCAGGCGGCCTGTTTGAACATCACTAAGAAAATATAGACGACCAAACAACACACATATACGACCACTCATGCAATGGTACAAGTGTTTATAGTTTCCTTTCTGCTTTAATTTAGCCAACTCGCCAAATGTTGGTCTAGTTTTAGGGCCATATATGGCCCATAATAACCATTTCAGCTCATTATATATAACCATTCCAGCTCATTTTAGTTAAGCTGAAACTTAGGTTAATATTTTTCTAAACAAGCTAGGTATAGTGCTAGGCACTTATACACACACATGCATAGGGCTAGCTTCTATCAACATACACGAGGACCTTGTTGTTAGTGGATTCATACCACCGATTTTACCATAAAAGCTAGCTAGTGATTGTCGATGGAATAATCATACCATACCCACTACCGGAATCGCGTTCTTTGCCGAGTGTCTAAGACACTCGGCAAAGGCTATTTTACACTCGGCAAAGGCTTTGCCGAGTGTAACACTCGGCAAAGAACACTCGGCAAAGATTTCATCGGCAAAGGGTTCTTTGCCGAGTGCTTTTTTTCGGACACTCGGTAAAGACTTTGCCGAGTGTCAAAAAGCACTCGGCAAAGAAAAACACTCGGCAAATTAAGAATCGAAAAAATTAAAAAAAAAACAGCAAAACATTTTTTAAATTCTAGGAACAACTCTCCAACCCTACCTATTACCTTACCTGTTGCCCTATCATTTTTCACTATTATTTTGAATCAAACTTATATGTTTTGTAAATGGTGAGATTCGAACTCGCAACCTCTCTCTCGCGCATACCCTTCTATACCACTACACTACTACACCAATTATGTTTATACTACGTTTTCATTCCTCATGTACTATAACAAATCGAGAGTAATTTGATTATTTAAGGCACTAAATGAGTTCATTTGAAAATGTGACCAACTATAAAGTTGCATAACTTTTTGAGATCTAAAAGTTTTATTTTAATAGTTTTTACATCCGAGACCATTTATAAAATTTGAATTTTAAATTTAAAAACTTCACACGAAATTTTCAATGATAAGACGATTTCAAATCAAAAAATTGTCAACTACAAAGTTTCATTACATTTCAAGACCTACAACTTTTATTTTGGTGGTTTTTCCATCCGAGACAGTTTGAAAAATTCAAATTTCAAAATTCAAACATAGTTTTGCATAACAAGATGATTTCAAACTAAAACATTGTCAACTACAAAGTTTCATAACTCTTCAATACCTACAACTTTCATGTTGGTGGTTTTTCCTTTCGAAGTCGTTTTCAAAATTCAAATTTTAAATTTTTAAAATTCAGACATAGTTTTCGTTGACAATATGACTTCAAATGAAAAAGTTGTCAACTATAAACGTCTATAACTTCTCAAGATCTACAAAGTTTATTTTGGTTGTTTGGTAATTTGTTTATCTCAGATGATGGTTCTAACAATATGCATAAATTCTATACGTCTCTCTCGTAGTTTCATAAACTACGAGAGAGATATAGGTTTTGTGAACAAATTTATTTTTATTTTATCATATGAAGAAATGTTCAATATATAAATTGTACATCATGATGAGTTATACAAATTTGTAGTTGAAAACTTTTTCATTTGAATTAATTTACTACTTTAAAATGTGATTTTTAAATTGTCTTTGCTTAGTGTTGGAGAAAAAACACTCGGCAAAGAGCTCTTTGCCGAGTGTTGTATTTGTGACACTCGGCAAAGAGCTCTTTGCCGAGTGTCAAAAAAAGACACTCGGCAAAGAAACTCTTTGCCGAGTGTCAAAAATAAAACACTCGGCAAAGAGCTTCTTCGCCGAGTGTTTTCTTTTACCGAGGGTTTTTTGTGTGGCACTCGGCAAAGAGCTCTTTGCCGAGTGCCCGAAATAAAATACTCGGCAAAGAATATGGCACTCGGCAAAGAGGCAAATTCCGGTAGTGACCGGTTTATAGAAACTGAACTCCAAGTTTCTTAAAAACCAAGAAGCGACTCTTCTCTAGCTAAAACCAACTTTTATGTTTGTTTAATTACATCATGCCTTTGTTGGTTTCATAGAATTTACAACTATTGCCGCCGCTTTTTAAAATAGAGAAAGGGTATGCTAGTAATTATGTATCAAAAAGACTAGAAACTGTTTCCTTAGATTCTAAGTTCCAAACACCATAGCCCAACTCTTCTTTATAATTCAGTTTCTAGAAACACGGGATAGGAACCAGTGTACTTTCAAACAGGCCCTAATAATTAAGTCTAAGGTCTGGCATCGCTCGTGGTGGTTCTGGCTACAGTGACACTATATATGGATATAGAGAAGGGTTCGAGGATTTTCTGAACAAATTACGCATGACGAGTTTTTTTTTTAGACTGGTTCGATTTGGGTGGCCATTAATTCGTGTGGATTGGGATGACACCATGCATCTTTTGGATGTATTAAGAGAGATACGCTATATCCGATTGTTTTTTCATGCATTAAATTGTGGGACAATCTTAAAGCACCGGCGGAATCCTAGGACGACGGCGGCGCCAACAGATTGGCGGGAGTGGACTAGCTAGTACGTCACGATCAAGACTCATGCGTGCATGCATGGCATGTCTTCTTTGTTGCATCACAGGTGATGAGATATATGCATGCATGGCACCGTATGTACCCATGGTCCCCATGGACAAGCGCACGTTGCCGCCACTTTTCTAGGGAAAGCGCTAGCATGCCATGGCATGCCATGCCATGCCACTTCATGCACCCGGCGCGGACTACGGCACCACGTAGGCATACATGGCACATGCATGGACGTACTACTCTAGCTATCTGTATGTAGAGCACGCACAATGCGTGATAATTCGATAAGAGGATCATCACGCAGCTTGCTTGGCTAAATCAATTCCTTCGAAAGTAAGCAATAGAAAAGCAAAAAATATCCTCTGCAATTGCATATGCATGCATAAAATCAAGCAGCTGGCTCAGTAACGCGGGCTAAAAACTGACCATGGTTTCCAGGGGCTGGCGCGCCTGGTGGACGCACACTTGTCAGTCTCGGGCACCGAGAGCTATACGCACGGGTTCTGTGCGTGACAGTGTGAGCGCAGGCTACACACACATCATCGTATCGTGTCCAGAGCAGATAGATACATGAGGGTGTGTCTACATACATACACACAGCCAGCAGAGTCAGCCAGCACACCGCGCGCGTTCTCCATGCACCGGAAACGTACTGGGTCGAGCAGTGACGCTCTGGCGCCCGCAATGATCAGCAGTACCAGATCACGACGACCCCAGTCACCGGCCTGCTTGTCCCAGATGGATGCCTACGTACGTACGCGCGTCTACAGCGCAGCGCCTGCACCGCGTGCGAGACAGCGTGGACCCCGCGCCATCCGGCCTGTCGTCCGCAGACTTGGGTCACGAAGGGCTTGCAGGCGGGCGCATATAGCCGGCCGCTGACGCGCGCGCATGTCGACGAGAGGGACGACGCGCGCCAGCCGCAGCACAGCAGCCCTCCTGTTGCCGCCTCATGCAGATGAGGCGGCGACGGCCGGCCGGCCTGCGTGGGTGGATACGAGAGCGGCGTGCGGACGCGTACGTCCACAGGAATCGCAGGCAAACCGGAGGGAGGGTCTCAGTCTCACGCCGCGCGCAGGCAGATCGAGAGACGACATTCCAGAAGCCGGGCACCTGTCTGTCGCCAGCAGCGGCCGCGCGCGCGAGGACAAGCGCGGCACAGTTGGAAAGAACAAGCGTCCAATGGCCAGTAGAAACAGACGCCACCAGAAAAAGAGGAGGCTTCGGCGGAAAGTGGCTTGCGCGGACACGCTTCCCGCCTATTTAAGCCGCGCTCGCGCGCGCTGCGGCTGGCACAGTGCCTCTCGCTCACTGACTGACTGTAATACCAGAGATCGAACAACTTGGTCCTGCAGCTCAAGAAGAGAGTTTTTGTGCATGTATGTGTGCTTCGGTTGGGTTTTTCTTTCAGTACTGTCGTTGTCAGATTATATATTGAGATCCTTTTGTTTGCTTGATACTACGGTTGGTTTTGCTGCTGCTCTTCCTGGATCTCTGACTGACTGACTGACCTCAGTTGGGGGCCGGGGGCAAGAGAGAGAGAGAGAGCCATGGCGGCGGACCAGCAGCCGCAGCTGCAGGAGGAGATGAACGACGCTGCCGGCGGCGGCCTCAGGCTGCCTCCAGGGTTCCGCTTCCACCCGAGCGACTTCGAGATTGTCAGCTTCTACCTCACCAACAAGGTGCTCAACACGCGCTTCACCTGCACCGCCATCACGGAGGCCGACCTAAACAAGATTGAGCCATGGGACCTCCCTAGTACGTAACCAAAGCATCATTCTCGATCGCCTTGATATCCGTGCGTGCGTGCAGTGGATATATGCACGCTGCTATATATGCTGCCTATACCTGTCCTAGGCTAGTGATCGATCGAGATGTGGATTCAATTCAGTCGGTCGGTCGCATGCATGATGCAGGCAAGGCGAAGATGGGCGAGAAAGAGTGGTACTTCTTCTACCAGAAGGACCGCAAGTACCCGACGGGGCTGAGGGCGAACCGGGCCACCGAGGCCGGTTACTGGAAGGCGACGGGCAAGGACAAGGAGGTCTACAACGCCGCGGAAGGGGTGGCGGTACTGGTCGGCATGAAGAAGACGCTCGTCTTCTACAGGGGCAGGGCTCCCAGGGGTGACAAGACAAACTGGGTCATGCACGAGTACAGGCTCGAAGGCAGCGGCAGGCTCCCCGCCGGCCTCGCGTCCGCAACCGGCTCAGCCGCCGCCAACGCCGCGGCGGCCTTGAAAGCTTCTGCTTATAAGGTGCGTTGCGTGGCAGTAGCGGTAGTGTAACAGCACCGGCATGATGTGGATGTATCCATATTGATCTACATGTGCTTTATTTTGCTAATTACCCTAATCTGATTCCGCTCCTGGTTTGCAAAAACGAAATTCGGCGCAGCAGGATGAGTGGGTAGTGTGTCGTGTGTTCCACAAGACCACTGGGATCAAGAAGACCACTGCTGCACCGGCGTACCAGGTGGCCATGGCCGGCGCTGAGATGGATCAGAATCAGAACAACTTCCCGGGCATCCCCTTCCCCATGCCGATGCAATTTCCCATGCTGCCAGACTTCTCCTTGGACCCGGTGCCCCCCTACTACCCCAACGCCGCTGGCGCGGGGATGTCGATGCTTCCTATGGCAGCAGGTATAGGTGGTGGCGCCGGTGGGTTCCAGCTCAACGGCGCCGCCCTGTTCGGCAATCCGATGGCCGCGCCGCAGCCCATGAGCTTCTACCACCAGATGGGCGCGGCGGGGACAGCTTGCGCTGGCGGCTTCGATGTTTCTGCGCCGGAGAGTAGGCCGTCCTCGATGGTGTCGCAGAAGGACGACCAGGCTAATGGCGCTGAGATCTCGTCGATGATGTCCGTGGCCGGCCCAGGGCCTGCGACCACCACCACCATAGAGATGGATGGCGTGTGGAAGTACTGAAAACGTGGAGGGTGGAGGGCAAAGACATGAATTCGCATAAATTAAATATGCATGTAATATCTATATCTGCATTGCATTTTGTGAAATATGATGCATGCATGGTTTGTATATTCCGTAATAACCAGTAGTTGGTAAGCTATGTGTGTGTATGGATGTACTAGCTAGTACATGCACCGTATCATTGCATGTGTGGTATATGTCTCGTTTGGTGTTAGTAATCTGCTTGGTTGTGCTGATGACTGATGGTTGTAAGAAGCAGATTCGAGTTTGGTACAATATTATCGTGAACCTATATATTATATATATGTTAATTATAGTATGTTGTTTAATTATATGAACTTGATTGCCAAAATTAACGTTAAACTATACGTGTTTATATTATATATATGTTAATTATAGTATGTTGTTTGGTGTTAGTATTTGTTAAGGCTACTTTCCAAATGTGCATGTGATATATAGTTGTCACGCCTGCACACATCTGCGACTATATATTGGATATAAAAACAAATCCTACGACGATAGTTTAACCTTATATTCGCTTCATATCAATAATAGCTTGCAACACGGTTTTCTCGCTCCTCCCCCCCTCCCCGCACCCCAGTAAACCTGCAAATCTGTGTACTCCAGATATATACCATTGGCGCCTCATGAGGTAGGTTGTCCTCATCCACCAGGTGTAAGCATGCATGGACTACGGTTCTCGTGATTAGGGACTGCATATAAAGCGAACTTTAGAGGGACCGTTTCCCGGTAATTTAGGAGAAGGCGTAAGGGGGTGAGATTTGAAATAGTTTGTATTGGTGTTCGAAGAGGCTAGCGATGGTTTGTTGCTAGCGTTGTGTGGGGCCGTATGTGGTGGCTAGCTGCAAGCGGCCTTCTTGGCTAATGGATTGGAGGGCAATGTGAGGGGCCAATGGTGCAGGTTCATAGAAGCCACCAATTAAAGGGAATGCCAAAAATATTTCTAAAACTACTTCTATACTAAGGGTTAGTTTGGCAACCCCATTTTTCTAAGGATTTTCTATTTTTTCAAGCGAAATTAGTTCATTTTCCCTTGGGAAAATGGAGTTGCCAAACTAACCCTGATTGTTTTTTTGTTTATAAGGTGTGTGGTTGTGCACTATAGGTATACATCTTTCTATAAAGGTCAATTGTTGGTGCTACATCATTTTATGTGTTTGTTCTCTTCTGTTTCTCTTTTGTTTTCATTCAAAGGGATGCTATAGCTAGTGCCCATGAATCCGTAGGCACCGATAATGATCTTGACCACTGGAATTGCCACCAAAGGTGCCATCCATCACCCTCTCCCTTTTGAGAGCATCTAGAGGGGGGTGAATAGGTGATCCTGTAAAAACAGCTCAACAAAACAAACTTGGACTAATATTGGATTAGTGAATGCTAAAGGCAAGTTCGAATAAGGAGTATGAACGGAGTAAACTTCTTCACTTAATTGCTCTTCACAAGATAAGTATTAAAATTAGAGCAATTATGCAAGTGAAGTGAGTGGGGATAGAGAGAGAATCGCATAGGAGTAAAGACACTTGACACAGCGATTTTATCCCGTGGTTCGGTCAAGTAGAATACTTGCCTACTTCACGTTGTGATGTCCCAATGGACGAGGGTTGCACTCAACCCCTTTCAAGTGATCCAAAGATCAACGTGAATACCATGGTTCTCTTTATCTCCATAATATCCCGTTGTGAGGAATCTCCACACTTTGGAGTCTCTCTCACGCCTTACACAAATGATCTCAAGTAAACACAAGAGTAGGGGGAATAGCAACACACACAAGAGCGAGAGTTTTAGCAACAACACGCACACAAGACAAGAACGAGCACACGAAAGAAGCACAGCGGAGTTACAGCTCAGAAAAGTGCTCGAGTTTGGTACAATATTATCGTGAACCTATATATTATATACATGTTAATTATAGTATGTTGTTTAATTATATGAACTTGATTGCCAAAATAAACGTTAAACTATACGCGTTTATATTGTGATCTATTTGTTAAGGCTACTTATCAAATGTGCATATGATAGTTGTCACGCCTGCACACATCTACGACTATTGGATAGGAAAGAAAAAACAAATCCTACGGCGATAGTTCAACCTTATATTCGCTTTATATCAATAACAGCTTGCAACACGGTTTTCTCGCTCCTCCACCCCCTCCCCACACCCAGTAAACCTCCAAATCTGTGTACTCCAGATATATACCATTGGCACCTCATGAGGTAGGTTGTCCTCATCCTTCAGATGTAAGCACGCCTAGGCTACGATTCTCGTGATTAGGGACCACATATGAAGTAAACTTTAGAGGGGTCGTGTATAAAGTAAACTTTAGAGGGACCGCATATAAAGTAAACTTTAGAAGGACCGTTTCACTAGAGTTGAAGAGAAGGCGTAAGGGGGTGAGATTTGAAATAGTTTGTATTGGTGTTCGAAGAGGCTCGCGATGGTTTGTTGCTAGCGTCATGTGGGGACATTTGTGGTGGATAGCGGCCAGTGGCCTCCTTGGCTAATGGATTAGAAGGCAATGTGAGGGGCCAATGGTGCGGGTTCATAGAGACCACCAATAAAAGGGAATGCCAAAAATATTTCTAAAACTACTTCTATACTAAGGGTTAGTTTGGTAACCCCATTTTTCTAAGGAATTTCTATTTTCCCAAGCGAAATTAGTTCATTTTTCCTTGGGAAAATGGAGTTGCCAAATTAGTCCTAACTTTTTTTGTATATAAGGTGTGCGGTTGTGCACTATAGGTATATATCTTTCTACGAAAGGTCAACTGTTGGGGCTACGTCATTTTATTTGTTTGTTCTCTTATGTTTCTCTTTTGTTTTCATCCAAAGGGATGCTATAGCTAGTGCCCATGAATTCGCAGGCACCGACAATGATCTAGACCACTGGAATTGCCACCATAAGGTGCCATCCATCACCCTCTCCCTTTACTCCACCCAATTGAATGTACTATGCTAATAGAAGTTGGGGCAAATTGGAATGTCAACAACAACACACTTTGATGCCACGAAATTCCACATGAAAATGCGATATTTTCTAGTCATGTAAAAGATATTTGATTGATAATAATATCTATAAGAAATATTTGTAGGTGAAATAATTTTGTATCTTTTTAAAAATATCATATAACATTTTACCTCTTCTGAAATGCAATGCATGCCTAGTGTGACCGTGTCCATACTTGAAGAATTCCGTGTGACAGTGATAAAAATAAAGGGTAACTACTCACAATAGCTCAGACCTCTTTAATTTTGTTATCCAAACTCATGAAGTTAGAGAATTTCCTAACAATGATGTTAATTACACATGGAATAATAATCAAATGTGTCCTATATTCTTGAAAGGTTGGATAGTTTCCTAATAACTAGGGAATGGGAAGATTTGTTTCCTTTGGCAAGAGATGTCAAGCTAGTTACGAAGATGCCTGATCACAAACCTATTATTATTGACACTGAGACTCTGCAACAACCAAAGCATCTAGAATTCATGTTTAAGCTATTTTGGTTTAAGGATCCTAAATTATGTAAACATGTAAGATTAATTTGGGATAAGCATATCATTAGAGCTAAGGCATTTTTTGATACATTCAATCCATGTTTAAGGGTTTTATTTTTTTCAAAGTCTAGGATTTTAATAGTTTAGGTTATAGTAGAAGGAAAGCAGGAAGAAATAACAATCTAAACTAGAGCTTCCATAAAACTTGAAAAATTGTTGATCTAATTTACAAACAGCTTACTAGAAAAGCAGAGATTCAATCGAGCCTTTTAAGTTGTTGGATTATTAATAACTATAAGTGCAATCAAGTCCTAAGTGGGTTTTGGTAATGTTGACCATATAATATAAGTGCTAATAGATTTTGTAAGTGTTTAACAACTTACCATATATCAAAGATCCTCTAATTCAAAAGAAATATTTAGAAAGGTTCAAAGAGCTAGTTTAGTTTATTTTAAATTTTGAATTTGGGTTTAGGACGTACCATACCATCAAGGGGATAAAATGGTATGCTTTGAAGATCCAGGCGCTCTGAGCTCTACACATTAAATGCACCTAGTCTACGAAATCTCGATACTTTTCATTCCTACTTTTCTCTGGCATGCATGGAGCCTGCATGCTCTGCTTAGTCAAATATTTGTGGTTTCTATGGTGCTCAAGCATCACAAATTTTTCGAGCTCACCCTCAAGTAGCTCTATTCTTACTTTTATTATGGCATTGGTGCCTACATGAGCCACTTTAAGATTATCCTAGATTTCCTTCGCACTCTCCAAACCATCCACCTTCTTGTACTCTTCTTGATTGAGCAATGAGAGAAGCACTGTAGTGGTTTGAGCATTATGGTGGATCATTTGCTCAACCTTCATTTATTGGAAGTATTCATAGATGAAGTGAGTATACATGCCCTCTCATACTATGGCTCCAATTGGAACAATTTTCCATAAAATTTGAGAAGGTTTTACAAGTGAAAAATCTAGTAGAGGGGTAGTGGTATTTGAAGGAATGCGGTTGTAATTAAAAGACAAGCGAGAATAATTAGATGTAACTTCTTTCTTTTCTCATTCGTTGCTCTATGTACATAGACAGATTCATCCTCTCCACTTCATCTTGATGTGGAGGTGTTATCCTCATTGTAGATCTTGATCCTTTTCTTACACTTTTTGGAGTCATTGCTCGTGTGGGATTTGAAGGATTCATTGTCCTTGGTCTCCTCAGATAGAATGGTCTTATTCTAGTCTCCACCAAATTTGGATCCCTCCCCCGACATCATTTTGATTTGTTAGACTTACGAATGAAGTGTCATGCTCTAGTACCAATTTAAAGTTGCCTAGAGGGGGTGAATAGGGAAAACATGAAATTTTCACTCAAATAACAAGTTTTGATCTGAACAGTCTCACTTGAGAGGATAGAACAAGAATAATATAGCCAAGATAATATCCAAGGTAAATACTTGCTAATTTGCTAACAAAAACTTAGGTGTGGAATAAAGGCTACCAACAATATAAGAGATAAAGTTTCAAATGATGAATAAAGCAAGTATTAACTTCAGTGAGGGAAGGCAAATGCAAATGGGATGGAGAATGCATAGGAGACACGATTTTTTTTTCCGGAGTTTGGTTCCACAAAGTAAGCATACGTCTCTGTTGAGAGATTCACAAAGAACCGGGTCTGTTTCAACCCTTTTCTCACTCAACCGATCACCAAGATCGAGCTTGAGTCCTTTCTTTCTCAATGGGTGACATTAATCCTCTCACAAGGCTCTCCACACAAAGTCGAGGGTTCTTGATCGCATTACACTTTGGGAGTAACAACTCCACACACTTTGATCACAAGAATTCTTTCCTTTATCGGAATCACAACACAACTCAAGTGATCTAGCAACTCTCTTGAAATTCTTGCTCTCAAAAGATATCTATACTAAGCACACTTTGTTTTTTGGAGCACTTTGATGGCTTGGATGCTTTGTGGCTCATTTTGTGGCATTGTGCCAGGTTGTGGTGATATATATAGGCTCCCCACTCAAATATAGTTGTTTAAAGCCCACTATAGTTTTTGCGTACTCACCGGACAGGTTCGGTGCCATCTCAGAGATAATTGTTGGATAATTAAAGATGATATACCGTCAGTTCGTTAGAGTCCACCCGACATGTATAGTGTGCCACTTCATATGCTACATCAAATAGTTGTTGAAGCCTTCTCGTAGCCGACTATTGAGGACTATACATCCAAGTGTGCCACCGGACAGGTCTGGTGCACTCTGTCCATCTAAGTCCAAAATACAAGCACTTTGAGTGTTATGTCTGTTGTGCCATCTGGTGCTACACTAGACACGTCAGGTACCTTGTGCTAACTTTGTCCCTCTTAACACATTCTCTGAGTACAGTATCCGGCGATGCATCTAGTGCAACATCGAATATGTTCGGTGCCCATTCTTCCCAAAAGTCCATTTTTCAGTTTTCTCTGCGAGCCATATCTGGTGTGTTGTTTGGTGCTCCATCTGATACATACGATGCTCCCTTGGGTGTTTTGGGTTGTTTTTTTAGTTCCTTTGCTTGAGGCAATAAATATGGGAGTCTACGGCTTCAGGTGGGGCAGGGGAACACTTCACGTTTTTCACCTCCACCGCGATATTGGCACTTGCCTCAATCAAATCCAGGGACTTGGGATCCTTCCCTCTCCCGATCAGCTTGTACTCCCTACTGCAAGCACTTAGGTGCAAGTAATATAAGTCTCATCCTCCCTCTGTTGGAAGTAGGGCTTTCTCTCGCTCGTACCAGGATAAACGACTTGTGCCACTTTGTATCACCCATCTGGGCTAAGGCACGCAACATCATTTCACTAGTTGGTGAGACCCTCGGGTCAAGACACCAACACTCATCAAGAAGAGTGAAACCAAAAGCATCAAGGATCTCAATGTATCCCATCATCTTTATTGCATGAATACTGACTGGACTTCGATCAATTAGCTTAAATGAAAATAGGGACATCGAGATCCCATATTCTCAACCTTTGCTTGGTACATACAATTAGAGTCCCACAATCATAGTAGGCATCCACATCTCCATATTGTTTATGAATCTTAGTGGACATGGTAGCAAGCATGAGGTAGTTAACGTCTAGAGAGTTATTCATGTGCTTCTCATAAGCACTTTGGTCCAAATTGTTTGCATTCTTCACTAGTTCATCATGGTTGGGATTCTCATGAACATACTCCTTTTTCTCTTGCTTGAGAACAATTCTCAAGTTATGGTGCCAATCAATAAAGATCATAGTAGTGAGTTTTTGTTTGTCAAGAATTGATTACAAATTAACACCAATAAGACCCTTAGATGTCATCACTACAACAAAAATAAAAAGCAAATTTCAGCACTTTGTTTACTTTAATCTTTCATTAAACAATTTAACAAAATATTCTCCCACTATATGTTTTGCAATTGTCTTCCCACTAACGACATATAGTGGACAAGAACCATGTTCACTAAGTTATAGCGAGCTTTGGCAACATGACTAGAAACATAATGACATAGGTAAGAAATATTTGCTAATCACATCTTATGTGACTCTTTGTTTGGGTGACATCCAATGTCCTGGGTCCCAACTTCATGCCTAAGGCCCAAATCTAATTTGATAGCCTTGTTAAGCAAACCAACATAATGCATGCTAATGTCTGACATGCACCATATTAGATTAAGATAACCAATGGCACTCTACTTTGGCGGACTTGTCGCCTTTCCCAAACTAAAAGATAAATTCACTATTAGCCCCGATGGTGATACCAGTTGATAGGGGCAAGTTGTCAAGTGGTTATGAGAGAAAGCAAATTGATTTTATCCTAATGGTTATTCTAGTTATCACTAAAGCAAATAAATATGTGACTATACAAACAATTACCTCATCCATCTTAATCCTTGTTATTACTAAAGCAAAAGTAGGTCTAATATACTAGGTATATCGTCTATATGCATACCATCCAGATAAAAAACTATGCATGCCCTAGCTCTGCTACCACTACGTGGAAATGTATGTGCTACGCACTGGCATATCTACCATGTTCAACCAAGATAACATACAAGTAGAGGATTGTGAATCGTTACCACTAGACACATAGCATAGCGAAATAAGAGTTTGTTGATGTAGTAGAAGTAGTCTTACATTTTCACATACTAGAAGTAGCAACATGTTCACACGTGCTCCTCAAGTTCTTTGTTGATCAACAACATAGCAACAACAATAGTGTCTCTATGTATCCACATGTGTGGGGATGAAATGACACATTGTTGGTGTGATAGCAACGCCCATGTAGCAAGAGAAATGATGGTATTGTCTTGGGTGCCCGTAACCCTAGGGAGATAAGCAGCGACTAAGATGATTCTCTTATCTCTAGCGCGATAGCCTCTTCTTATATATAGACTCATGCTAATGAGTTTTTACCCTAAAGGATTATTAACATTTTAATGGATCATGATTGCCTCTTGCACATATATTCAATATCTAGGTATATTTTGGAGAAAAGGTGGAAGTAATAGTTAAGATTATCGAGATATCATATTGATACCCTCATCAAGGAAAGGATGGGCTAGAGTAGAGGTTTACCAGCATTTATCGGGAACCCAAGGCGTAAGAGAAAGTGATGGCCCTTATTGAAAATTATATATAACCAATATGAAAACTGTGGTTCTGTTTGGGTGACTTCAATGAAATTATGTTCATACACGAGAAGGGAGGTGGTCATTCAAGAGCCAAAATCTGCATGGAACTGTAAAAAAAGCACTTGAGGATTGCAATCTTGATGTTCTAGATGACTTGGCTATAACATCACCACCATGTCATAGGATGCATAAAAATGTTAAAAAGAGTTGTTGCTTGTAATGAATAGCGAAGGTGTTTTCCACTGGTATGTGTAATCAATGACAACTCATGGCATTCAAATCATTACCACTGGTACAAGGTTTACAAACCAATATCTTTAATTATTAAACCTATAGATGTTACCCCGCGACGAGCATAAGAGCACTAGTTTCCAGTCAAGGGTGCCGCCAAGGGAATAGAATAAGCTAGAATAAGAAGTGTGCCCAATCTAGAATCTAAGATCACAAAATCTCTTCATTTCCCTTCATATGCAAGCCTGATTAGCTATATCACCTGCACTAGTTATTAAACATATATTTCACAGACACGCGCGCGCGCACACACACACACAAGCACGCACGCATCATCATCATCATCACCCATGGTGATGGAAGGTATGGTTCATCACGTGGTTCATACCCTATAAGTTTTTTATCCGTGGGAACGTGGGTAAAATGTGCATGTTGCCATCCCTATGTGTCAGTATTAACTATATTGACCTTCTTTCATTTAAAATAAACAAGTGCCAATTGAAGGAATCAAAACCTAGAACATATAGATCGAAGTCGCCTAGCCTCACTAATCTAACTACTGATGAAGCGTGGCAGTGTATTTGTGTACGAAATTCATCGTTAATCGTACTAGCAGAAATATCCATGAGCTGCAATATAGATTGTTGCACGCTTAACTAGACGATCTATGGGTTTTTTCGGAGAGTAGTTGTATCCTATGTTCCCACACGTCGTAGAACCGGATTTGGATGCGTTTTTAAAAATTGACTTCGTACGCCGTATGCGAACATGTACGTGCTTTGTAACAGAACATAAACTTAACGCATAGTCGTCACATGAACAACTCCTGTAATGATAGATTTAGCGATCACGTCATCTGTTCGTAAACATCTTCAAAATTGGACTCCATTTCATTGCTACATACATGTCATACATCTAGGGCTGGAAACGAGCCGAGCCGAGCTCGGCTCGGTGCAGCTCGCTGGCTGACCGAGCTCGGCTCGGCTCGACCATTTCACGAGCTGAGGAACCAGGCTCGACTCGGCTCGAAGGTGGCTCGCGAGCCGGCTCGGCTCGCGAGCCACACCCTGATATTATATAATTACATTATATAGTGAATTATTAGTATATAAATATGAAATATATAGATATAATTCATTATTATGAGGAATCTAAATTATTAATTGTCATATATCTATCATGAAACGCTAAGAAACAAATTCACAACCTATAAAATTAGCTAATATCCATCAGTATTATACATATTAAGTAATTTTACATAGCTCGTGAGCCGGAACGAGCCGGCTCGGCTCGCTCGAGGCTCGCGAGCCGCTCCGAGCCGAGCCGAGCCGCTCCGAGCTCGAGCCGGCTCGCGAGCCTCGAGCTTATTTTCCAGCCCTACATACATCCGTGGAAAGTAAAGAAAAAATATGGTTAGAAGAATTCTCTCTTTAATATTATCAGGCCTGACTTGGGCCGTGGTTGAGGAACTAAAGACAAGTGAAAGAGGAGGTCCAGCGGGCCTTGTTGGGCTTTCGTAGTAGCTACTAGAATGCTAGCTGGGCTAGGATGGAAATATCACCAAAACAAGAATCTTTGCCAATAAAATGCCACACCACCAGGACGTCGTATCGTATGCCCGGTGCTCCGCGGAACCACCCAGAGATTTCATCCAACGATCCCCATCTGCTGCCGGGGAAAATCGATAGATTCTGCATGGATGTGGTACTGGTTCGGAGGTGTAGCAAAAACCGAAGGCCATGGCGGCTGCTACTTTGCATGTCTGCATGCAAAACAATCTAGATCACCCAGCACATACGTACGCTCGATTGTTCGTCCAGACTAGGGGGGTGTTTGGTTGATCCTGCTAAAGTTTAGCCCGGGTCACATCAAGCGTTTGACTTTTAAATAGGAGTATGAAAGTGTAACACTCGGCAAAGAACGCTCGGCGAACTGTACATCGGCAACAGCCTCTTTGCCGAGTACTTTTTGTCGGGCACTCGGCAAAGACTTTGCCGAGTGCCATTTGGCACTCGGCAAAGAAAAGTCACCGTCACGGCGCCAAGTGACGGTGACGGATCCTTTGCCGAGTGCCTACGTCGACACTCGGCAAAGACTGGTCCAGTGGACCCCACAGCCAGTCCCTGTGCCGAGAGCTCTAGTAGGCACTCGGCAAAGGAGGTTTCTTTGCCGAGTGTCTGGTGGACTGGCACTCGGCAAAGAACCCTCCAGTGGGCCCCTTTGCCAGTATCTTTGCCGAGTGCCTTGGCAAAAGCACTCGGCAAAGACATCTTTGCCGGTTCCCAGGTTTCCTTCTTTGCCAAGTGCCACTGTCAGCACTCGGCAAAGATGTCTTTACCGGTTCCCAGGTTTCCTTCTTTGCCGAGTGCCATGGTCATAGCACTCGGCAAAGCAACCCTTTGCCGAGTGTTACACTCGGCAAAGTGACCAGAATGTCCCTTTTTTATTTGCTTTTGTTGTTCCATCCAAACAAACAAAAGATATATATCATTCACATCACATTATATATCAAGCACATCACAGAATGAACACATTTATCATCAACACCATATATATCACAAAGTCTCACAAAATAGATCACAAGTCTCACTAAAGTCAGGATCATCACAAAACAAATACAAGTCTGCATCATCACTAACATCACCAAGTATCTCACAAGATAAAGTGTAACAAACATCACCAACACTCATAAAGGTAAGTCTGGATCATCACAAAACAAATCATCAACGAGGTGGGCATCTGGACTGGTTCGGCGAAGGGCTGGACGAAGCATGAGGGTTGTTCGACGCCGCCGATTGACCCTGCACAGAGAACAGATTGTATGTGTGAGAACATATGAATATATATCATGCAGTACTAAAATTTTGATACTCACAGGAGTAGTGAACTCTGTAGGGTCAGCTGCAGGGAACAACGGAGGTGGTGGAGCATGACCCTGTGCGGCGCCAAGGCTCTGCATGTACGCGAACATCTCCGCCATCCTCTTCTCCAGCTCCTCACGTTGCCTCCTCTCATCATCTAGCTGAGTCTGTAATATTTCGCCCTAATGTTACGATAATGCAAAGAGAAGATATATAAAAATCAATGAACGATGAATAGATAAGGAATAACCTGGAGTTGCTGGATACGATGCTGTGAGGTGTCCTGCCGAGGTCGTATGGCTGGGCTCACGCTCGTGCTCCTTGCTCGCACCTGAGAGAGAGTGGGAGTGGAGGACGAGTCGATTGCCCCGTCGGCAATCCAGTACCGCCCATGCCTCTTGCCTCCTCCGACCCTCATGAGGACATCTCCGTCGATGTCCTCGGTCCTCGGATCGTAATCTGGCCCATGGACCTCCTTGGCCATGGCGGTGTACTCACTGAGTCGGCTGTGGATGGCGGGGTTGGTGTACGCCTCGGGCCCGTCATCTGGGTTGTAGGTGACGTCGGACGTCGCCTTCCCCTTGTGGGCCATGGCATATGCCGAGAACGTGGAGCAAGGCGCGCCACCATGTGCCGCCGACTGCGAGAAAACCAACGATATGGTTAGAAATCATGTCTAATCGAAAGTTATATACCTAAATAAAAAAGAGCGCGTACCCATGCTTCCGCGTATTTGCCAAGGCTGCGGCTGCCTTGATGGTGGGAGGGACCTTGCATCAGCAAACGCCGTTCCCGGCTAGCGTTGTGCGCCTCGTCCCACTCAGCCGAGCACCACCTCTGCACCATCTTCTCCCAGCACTCAGGATGCGCGGCGCACCAATGAGGAATCATCTAAAAAAATATAAGTACACCGCATATCAGAAGATAAGAATAAGCATATTTAGTACTAATAATAAAGTTTTGTATTTACCTGCAAGTACTGGTCCGCAGTCAATGACATGGTTCGGGCGTCCTTCTTGTTCACCTTCTCCCCAAGGACGGAGCCGTGGTAAGTGACGATGGCCTGGATGCGCGCCTCGTAGTGCATGTCCACGACGAGCTTCTTACAGCACGTCGTAGACACCACATCCGCCCTGGCCTCGTATCCAGCATCGCACCTGAAGAAATCCTACATACAAAGACGATGTATCCATACATTATTTCAAGAATATGCAACAAATGCGACTTATTAAACAATATAGTGCGAGGAAGACTTACCCACAGCTCTTGCTTCACCCGCTCCGCCTTGTTGTTGAATTGTCTGCCGTCCCGATCTACTGCATCGGGGGCGACGGCGTAGTGGTCGAAGGTGTATGCTGGGCTCGTCACTCCGGCGTACTCGACAAGTCCAGGAAAGTGTTCCCGGCATAGAAGGCCGAGGATGCCATTGGGGTTGCGGCCGTGACCCCCTGCAGTCTCCAAAACCATCCAAGACCTGTCGCAGTGATTAAGATGAAGTATTAGTTTCTATTATTAATTTGAACATATAATATGAAAAAGCAGCAACAACATCTAAAGTTACCTACCTCTCTCCATCGGGTCGTATCAGCGGACGTCTGTCACGAAGTATGGGTCGCTTAGGTAGGCTCGCGGGACCTCGCAGGTAGATACTCCTCGAACCTGAGCAGCCAGAACCTGAGATGTCCTGCTGAGCGGCGTCGTCGTCGTCGTCCTGCTGCGCCGCATCGTCGTCGTCCTGCTGTGCCGCATCGACAGCGGCTTGCTGCTCCACCTGCTGCTGTACGGCGTCGTCCTGCTGCGCCTCCTCCTCCGTCCTACGGGTGCTCCTCCTCCCCCTCCCCCTCCCCCTCCTCGTCCTCGTCCCACCGCCCACCATCTTTGTCCAACAACATGCAATTAAGAGTAAACAATTAAGCACAGATAAAAAAATATGTATTTAGAAACATATGCAAAATAAATGAAATATAGCATTACATCGATTAAAAATAATCTTCATATGTGTCCGGGTTAGCCGGATCATAAGTGTCATCATCACTATGAACCATTTCATAGTCAACATCATCTGAAGGCGCAATTTCGTCATTGGCATTGCCTTCAAGTATTTCTAAGTCATTCTCATTTTGCACCTCATCATCCTCGTCATCAACAACCATTTCAATATCTACTTCCATTCCGATCGCTTCGGTTAAGTCTATCTCAAATTGCCCTTCGAGCCCATCTTCTTGGAAGAACTCTCCGTCATATGTGTCCGGGTCTAAGTTATAATCTTCATCGTTTGGAACAGGTAATTTAGCGTGCGGTGATACCTTATACACAACATCCCAACCCTTAAGATGTTGTTTCGTTTGGCATGCATATGGAAGATAATACACTTGTGTGGCCTGTTGGGCCACAATATAGACATCGTCTCCTGGTAAGGTGGAATCCTGTCGAATTTCGACTAGCCCAAGATTAGAATGTGTCCGTCTCGTAACTTCAGGGTCAAACCAATGACATTTGAATATCACTGGAGTAAGAGGTTTGGAACCATAAAAATTGAGTTCATATATTTCTTCAATTCTTCCATAATACTCGACCTCGTCAAGCCCGGGCGTAAAGACTCCAGAACACGTGGTTTTTCGATTGGGCCGACTTTGGTCGTAGCTTGTTGTGCGAAAACGGTATCCATTGACGTCATACCCAGAAAATTTCCTGACCCTATAGGCAAAGCCATTGGCTACTTGTCTCAACTCGGCACTCATAGACGGCTCTCTTTGGCCCTGCAAGTTCAAACACGCTAGATTGTTATATTATTCGCACGTAAGAGCAACTTGGAATAACAAACTAAGCACGTACCTTATGTTTAAACCAGGAAATGAAATCGGGCAATCCATTTCCCGCACCCTTTCTAAGAAGGGTATCATATTCCTGTGGAGTTGGGTCCCTTGATCGACGCCAGAATTCATGAAGAAATTGCTCCATGTATGGCGTCACCTCTTCAAGGTTGGTCAATACATATAGCATGATATGGCGCCACTCTTCATGTCTCAGGGTCTTGGTGGTCGAACCACTCGCGCTTCCGAGTTGCCCTCGAAAAATGCTGAGGTTCGATTCATTGCCGCCATCATTGTAACGAGGGGGTGGATTATGCACGCTCGGCAGTTTGTCACCATAGTAAGTTGTTGTGAAGTTTGACACCTCCTCCAGTATGTATGCCTCTGCAATGGAAGCCTCGATTTTGCATTTATTTCTACATTTCTTTCGGATACTCTTTAGACATCTCTCGATTGGATAGCACCAACGTCCCTGCACGGGCCCCCCCATTCGTGCCTCATACGGGAGATGAATAATCAAATGCTGCATCGGATTGAAGAAGCCGGGTGGAAAGATCTTCTCCAGCTTACACAGTAACACGGGTGCCATCCTTTCCAAGTCTGCAATCATGGTCCGAGCTAACTCTTTTGCACAAAGCTGGCGGAAGAAATAGCTCAACTCTGCAAGCGCTAGCCAGACATGCTCAGGGACATAGCCTCGAACCATCGCCGGAAGAATTCGTTCAATCCATATGTGGAAGTCATGACTCTTCATCCCTAAGACTCGCAGGGTAGATAAGTTCACCCCCCTACTAAGGTTAGCTGCATACCCATCAGGGAACATTAACATCTTGATCCATTGTAGTACTTCCTTCCTCTGGGCCCTTCTCAGGACGAAATCGGCCTTAGGCCTTCTCCATGTCTTACCACCACTAGGCGGCTTCATCTCTTGGTTTGGTCTATCACATAACTCTGCCAGATCCACTCTTGCCTTTACGTTATCCTTTGACTTATCAGGAATCTCCATAATTGTCGCCCAAAGTGCCTCGGCGACATTCTTTTCAGTGTGCATCACGTCAATGTTGTGTGGAAGGAGCAGGTCATCATAATAGGGGAGCCGAGTCAAGCACGACTTATGTGTCCAGATATGTTGCTCACCATATCCCACAAAACCACCTTCTGGGTTAGCCACGAGACCATCTATCTGTTCACGAACTTCGGCACCTGTCATCATTGCAGGTGGGCGGTCTGTCACCACGACACCTTTCGTAAAGTTCTTGATGTCTAGTCGGAATGCATGGTCAGGAGGGAGAAATTGTCGATGTTTATCGAATGACGAATATTTGCCACCCTTCTTCAACCAAATGAACCTAAGAGCTTCCTTGCAAACTGGGCATGGGAACTTACCGTGAACACACCAGGCGCAAAATAGCCCATACGCCGGAAAGTCATGCATGGAGTACTGGTACCAAACATGCATTTTGAAGTTTGTCTTCGTAGCTCGGTCGTACGTCCATACCCCTTCCTCCCAAGCACGGACCAATTCATCAATCAAAGGCTCCATGTACACGCCCATTTTATTCCCCGGGTGTCCAGGAATTATCAACGACACGAATATGTTCTGTCTTTGAAAGCATACGCCGGGGGGAGATTGATGGGGATAACGAACACGGGCCAACATGTGTATGGGGCAGCAGTCATTCCATAGGGATTGAACCCATCTGTGGCCAGCGCAACACGAACATTACGAGCCTCTTTGGCTTTCTCATGGTGAATGGCATCAAAGTGGGTCCATGCTTCACCATCGGATGCGTGAACCATCTTGTCAGGATTGTATCGTTTGCCTTTTTTGTGCCATGTCATCTGTTTCGCGGATTCCTCTGTCATGTATAGACGCTGGATCCTCGGTATGAACGGAAGGTGGCGTAGGATTGTCACGGGGATGTCGAGCTGCCTCTTCTGTCCATCACCAGAGTCTACCTCCATGAACCTAGATGATTTACACTTCGGACAGTACTTTGCCTCAGTGTGTTCTTTCCTAAATAGGACGCAGCCCTTCGGACAAGCATGTATCTGCTCATATGTCATCTTGAGTGCACGAAGGAGTTTCTGTGCCTCGTACATGCTCTTTGGCAGAACGTGATCCTCCGGAAGCAGGCTGCCAATAACTGTCAACAAACCATCGAATGCGTCTCGACTCATGCTATACTGCGACTTGAACGCCATTATACGCCCAATGGCATCCAGTTGAGAAACCTTTGTCTTGCCGTGAAGGGGTTTCTGTGCCGCGTCAAACATGTCGTAGAATGTCTTTGCGGTCGCCTCTGGCTCGTCCTCCGTACGTCCTTCGGCGAACTGTGCCTCGTGATAGTCGTTCAACATGTCTCCTACCCCGGCATCAGCATCGTAATCCTCGACGCGTTGTCTCACCACCTCCTCTCTCGTGCGATGCGCTTCACCATGGAAGATCCACCGAGTATAGTCCGGCGTAAATCCATTCTTCCAAATATGTTCTACCATGGCCTTCTTTGGTTTTCTTTTCCGGTTGTCACATTTGCTGCACGGACAAGGGACTAGGCTAGCTCCTTTAGCAGCTTCGCCATATGCCCGTTCCACGAAAGCATCGGTCTTCCTAATCCATTCTGGGGTGACATCATTACGTCGAACGCGGCCCGTGTACATCCACTCACGGTCCTCCATCCTCTAACATATATAACCGAGTATAGTTTAATATAGACATGTAATGCATGTACACTACGTTCGTACCTTCTAATAGGTGAGGATAGGTCCTAATCCCACCCGCGGTTGCATAGATGGAGTTAGTTTCCATGCTCTACTCCGATCCGAGATAGAATTTCGGCAGCACCTCCCCGCTGTTCTCCGGATACACGTCCTGGCAGGGAGAGTGTACTGTCCGGAGAACAACAGGGAGGTGACGCCGAAACTCTTTCTCGGACCGGAGTAGAGCATGGAAACTAACACCATCTACGCAACCGCGGGCTGTCCAAAAAACGTGGACAATTCGAAACTGATACATTTGTAGATATGCAAAGATCTGCATATCTACATCGTATCTCTTTCGAACGGGAGACGCCTAACTGGGTTACGTGATCTACGACCATGATGCGGATGTAGAGGTTATACCTAGGGTGACGGTGGAGTCAGGCTAGCGGGGCTGTGGCGGGTTGGTGCAGTGGCGACTCAACGCGGTGCAGGCAGACCCGCAGCAGCTAGGAAGACCTCTGTAAAAAATAAACAAGCCTGTCAATAAAAAATTTCGGCAGCACCTCCCCTGCACGGGGAGGTTTCCAAAACCTGCAAATAAAACTGACAACACAATGGCTGATATCCACACATATATCAACGGCACGATGGCCGACAATCACATTTAATCGACATCCATATCCATTATCACATTATATAGAAACTATTTTACTATCGCCACACAATCATATCTAATCGCCATATACACAATCATATCGTAGGAAGGCGGCGTGAGGACGACGGGGAGGATGGCGCCATATCAATCGCCATATACACAATCTAATCGCCATATCACAATCTAATCGCCACACAATCATATCTAATCGCCATATACACAATCTAATCGCCATATCACATTATACAGCTCTTACCAGAGGATGGCGCGCGGGGAAGGCGGCGACCGTGGGGGCGTCCGGACAGCGGGGATGGACGACGACCGTGGCGGCGTGAGGACGACGGGGAGGGGCGGGGTGCGGCGAGGCGGGTGGTGCGCGCGGCGAGGCGGCGTCCGGGCGGCGCGGCAGCGGCGAGGCGGTTAGCCCGCGCGGCGAGGCGGCGTCCGGGTGGCGCGCGCGGCGAGGCGGCGTCCGGGTGGCGCGCGCGGCGAGGAGGCGTCCGGGCGGCGAGCTCTGGCGGGGAGGCGTCCGGGCGGCGAGCTCTGGCGAGGCGGCGTCCGGGCGGCGAGCGGCGGCGGCGTCCGTGCGGTGAGGCGACGAGCGCGGGTGAGTGGTGAGATTGAGAGAGTGAGAGGAAAGAGTGCGGCGGCGCTCAGTTTACAGCCAACGAAATAGTCTTTGCCGAGTGCCAGATCGCGGGCACTCGGCAAACATTTTTTTAAAATTTAAAAATATACTTTGCCGAGTGCCTTTGATCTGGCACTCGGCAAACGCTTCTTTGCCGAGTGCCTTTCTGTTGGCACTCGGCAAAGACTAGACTTAGGGTTTTTAACAACTTTGCCGAGTGCCGCCCGACAAGCACTCGGCAAAGCTTTCTTTGCCGAGTGTCCAACATGGGACACTCGACAAAATGTATTTTAATTTTTTTTTATTTTGTTTATGAAACTTTTTGTGGTATGTTCCTACACTATGTAGACCTACATGTACCATTTTGGTACAATTATAACAGTGTTTTCTATAGCTAGTACATTTAGTTTGTTTATTTGAATTTCTTCGGAAAATTCAGATTTTGTCACACCCGGATTTCGGGGCACCAAGACCCGGGCGCGAACATAATCACCAGGTGTGCTGGGACCAAGTCTCACACATATGATGAATCATGGCACAGGATCGAATGTCACAACTTTACTATATAATAGGAGTTCTATACAAAATAAATAAATAATTACATTATAAGGAGACAACGGTCCAGCAACCCAAAGTTGACTGGGAGACGACGACCTAGACCACTCACGAACTCATCACAGCATCCTCCACGCGCCTCATCCTGTGGTACCTGCTCTTGACCTGTGGGGGGTGTGAGACAGCAAGAGTGAGCTCACATACGTTCATCGCTCAACAAGTTGTGGGGAATAATGTGCATGAACTCGCCAAAGGTGGGAGCTCACGTGAAGTGTAAGGCTTACCAAAGAGGATGGTTGAAGCTGAGCATTGCTTTTAAAGTTGGTCAAAATTTTATTAGCAATTACTAAGTATAAGTAAATACCAACCCAATTAAGTAGTAGAACAAAAGTAACAACATCACCTGCGATGCAATGCATATGACAAATTGAATTTAGTTCCATAAATTAATCATGTGAGGGTCCGAGCTGCTCTTGACCGTGAGCACGGCTAGTATACCAGTTTTACACTCTGCAGAGTTTGCGCATCTTTACCCACAAGTCATGTTACCCATCTGCCAAGGGATCGCGACTTCCCATACACCTCTACCGAGGAGGCGAGGCAGGGTAACACTACGAGGCCTTTACAAAGTTCCACTAGCTTCAGAAAACCCGCTACAGTTTATAGGAAGCTCCAATGCAGGAATCCCTTGCAGGACCGCCATCGCAGCAAAATCCTCCCGAGGGCCTCCCTACACTGACCACTCCCCTACTGCCCTTGCCCCTTTCGGGTAAGGTAGTCTTCCACTAGCTTTCCTAATTAATCGGCCAAGGGCGTCCCATTAAACCCTTGTGGTAGCACTGTTTTCCCGGGTGGTCGCTCCATGTTCCAATTAACATAATGATCTTATCATGAACAGTAATAATAAACAGATAATAAAAGTGTGATCATGAATAATGTATCTTCATACCCAAAACCACATAAAGCACTAGCAAGTACTACCCAAAAAGTTCAGTGGTAACAAGGTATAAAGATAATCAAACTAGGGTAACCTATTGGGTCCCATCAAAATTAACCTATGCAGATCATTATGATTAATTAGAACATGAGTGGGTAAAAGAAGTGATCAAGGGCACAACTTGCCTGGGACTTGAGATTCCAGGTACCAGGATGATCTTCAGGTGACACGTGACCTCACGCTAGTCGTAGCAATACAAACAAGCAGTGTATAGGCAAAATTATCATCACACCAAACATGCAAACAAAATACATAATAATAATCTACTCATTAAAATAAGATTCTAGGAACAGAAATCATTAATTTTGGAGTTACGGATTCTCAGTTATGATTTTCTGAAGTTAATAAGCATCTAGAATAGATTAATCCAAATGAATAATTTTAATTTAAGTTTTATGGTTAAACCATGTTACTAGTTGATAGACAATGTTAATACGAAATTATTGCAACTGGAATGGTTTAAAAAGGAGTTAAAATAAAGAAGTTATGAATTATCTAAGTTTCTGAATTTATTTTAATACTAAAAATCTACTTTTATATTAATATAATCATTTTATACAACTACTGGATCGAGGCAGCTATTTCAGAAGAGTCCAGGGTCTATCTCGCATAAAACAGGACCTAACCGTAAGGGTTTTTAAATGTCATAGGACGGCGGGTTGGTTTACGGAAAGTAGAGGGGCTCTTTTGTAAACCAGCCATGCCGAAGGGGTATGCTTCAATCACAGCCGTTGGATCGGATTTCAACGGCCCAGATTAGGTCATCCATTAAAGCGAAGCGGTATGCTATGCCAGCCGTTGGATCAGTAGATCAGTGGCACAGATTAAATTGAAGCGAACTCTAATCTCACCCCTCTGCAACCGATCCAACGGACCACACTACATCGCATGAACAGCTGCGCCAGATCGAACCCCAACCGTATATCCCAAGATCAACGGCTAAGATTCAACACTACGAATCGTTTTCCCCTGCTAATCTGAACCGTCCAAAAGATCGACGGTCCACATCCCTCTTCTCTCCCCATTGAGCGCTTAGAGCGGCGGCGCCCGAGCAGTTCCAGACGGCGAGCTCGTCGGCGTGCGCAGGTCCCCGGCCCACAGAGTATGATCCCCACGTACGTTTAGTGCTAATTGAAGTCAAGATGTTGGCGGATCCGAGAAGGAAGTCCCCACCAGTCTTTGCAGCGCAGAGCACCACAGCCACGGCGAAGCGCGCCACCGCGGTGACGGAGGGAGTTCGGCGAGAAATCATCGCACCATCAAAGCTCTCCAGCGACCGATTCACCACAAGCGCTGACGCAAAACGATGCAGAGGCGATCGCGAATTAGATGGTGGGCTCACCTCCATGAATTGTCGTTCGGGTGACGCCGGCCACGGCGAGGAGCGGATCCACGGCAAAATTCCCCCACCGGCGAGAAATTTCAGAGCCCAACCATGCCGCGTATGCTTGGCCGCGCGCATGCCGTTGTCGCGGGCATGGCTACCATCACGTAGGAGTCTCCCGGCCGAATCAACAGCGCGGCACCCATCTTCCACCCCCGGCAACCGAGCGCGGCGGAAAATATTCCCCACGGCGGCGCTCCTTCCGCTTGAGCACAGGGCGCCGAGCTCGGGTCCTTCCTGCCCTCCCTATCTCTCGGCGATGAGTCGCCCCTTTCTCTCCTTGGCGCCTGGCTTGCGACGGCTATGGCTCAGGGTCACGGGCGCTCACATTTTATAGTCCAGGTGGGGAGTCCGCGTGGACGAAACCGAGCATCCCGGCGAGGTTGGCGCGATTCTTAGTGTGCGCGCGATTACCACGCGGATTCCTGGCGGAGGTTGGGATCATCGCGCATGCCGCGGAGAAGGTGACCCCAGCTGCCCAGCATCCCAACGGCACCGCGAGCAACAACCAGCGAGCGAAGATTCTGGACAAAAACTCGGAGTCCAGTTCGCTGAGCCCCGAGGTCCGCGCAAAGAAGATGACCCTGGGATGCGGGTCCCGCCGGTCAGTGAGGTGAGAAAGAGCAGGCACGCGCGCGCGGAGCTGACCGATGGGCCCCACTTGTCGGTCACCTGAGATCGATGCACGCGGAGGCGCAAGCGCGGCTGACGGGAGGGGCCCGCGTGTCGGCGCCATCCTCCGAGTGGGCTGTGCAGCGGTGAGGAGACATTGGGCCGAAATGAGGTGGGCGGCCCAACTAGGTTAGATTTGCTTTTCTTTTTCTTTTTACCTCCATTTTCTTTTATCTATTTTCAAGATCAATTTGAATTCGAATTTAACTTTAAACATTGTGAAAATTTCATTCTCAAATTATAGTGTGACCTTAAAGTACTAATCTTGTAAATTTAATTATATTACTTATATTTTTATATCATTTGTCTTATTTTATTTTTTTTTCAAATCCCAATTTTCAATCTAGGGTTTAATCCAACCTTAGAATCTTTATCTTATTATTATTCTTATTTTTATTTAATGCACAAACATATAAAATTCCAACAAGATGCACTTTATTTTATTTTAGAATCATTTGTTTTGATTAATCCCTAAATTTTGAGTATGCTCTTTTTATGATGCAAATGAGACACATAAAATTGAGGATATCACCATATAATCCTTTTATACAATTTTGAGTATTACAGATTTGAACTGCAGGTCACTCGAAACTTGGAAAACCGTGCATGAAAAAATGATATCCATGCTACTTAGCACAAGTTACGACCGATTTCAGGAGCGGACCGGAAACTTCGAACACCATGCTCACTCAACATGGCCGTGAACTTGTCATCCAGCTGTTTAAAATTTTTATAAAACACAAACAAAGTCAGAAAATCATGAAACTTGTCCACGTGTTATGATATCATATGTACAGGCTGTGATAAAAATTTTAGAATGTTTGGAGAAAGTTGTGAGACACAATGTGTAGAAACCTAAGAGAACTACACATGAAATCATAGAGTTTCAATGTGGATCTCTTAGGTTTGTACACATAGTGCGTTACAGCTTTCTCGAAACTTTTTCAAATTTTTATCACAGCCTCTACATATGATATCATGACACGTAGACATGTTTCATGATTTTCTGACTTTGTTTGTGTTTTATACAATTTTTAAACACTTGGATGGCAAGTTTACGGTCATGTTGAGTGAGCATGGTGCTCGAAGTTTCCGGTCCGCTCCTGAAATCGGTCGTAACTTGTGCTAAGTAGCATGGATATCATTTTTTCATGCACGGTTTTCCAAGTTTCGAGTGACCTGCAGTTCAAATCTGAATTTTCCGAAGAAATTCAAATAAACAAACTAAATGTACTAGCTATAGAAAACACTGTTATAATTGTCCCAAAATGGTACATGTAGGTCTACATAGTGTAGGAACATACCACAAAAAGTTTGGTGACCAAAATAAAAAAATAAAAATATGCTTTGCCGAGTGTCTACATAGGACACTCGGCAAAGACTACGTTTGCCGAGTGCCAGATATTTGACACTCGGCAAAGACTGACGGCCGTCAGTTGTAGACGGCCGCTAACGGCTCTTTGCCGAGAGCCATGTTTGCCGAGTGCTTGACGCTCGGCAAAGCAGTCTTTGCCGAGTGCTTGGCTGTGCCGAGTGTCCTACACTCGGTAAATGAGCTCTTTACCGAGCGCAGGACTTTGCCGAGTGCGGCACTCGGCAAAGTCTGCTTTGCCGAGTGCGGCACTCGGCAAAGTCTGCTTTGCCGAGTGCGGCACTCGGCAAAGTCTGCTTTGCCGAGTGCGGCACTCGGCAAAGTCTGCTTTGCCGAGTGCCCGATAAAAAGCACTCGGCAAAGCCGGCGGCACTCGGCAAAGACGCAGATTCCGGTAGTGATTGAATGGTAATTATGCTTGCTAACTGGCTATCACCATGGAGCATATGTTGGGCACACGCGACTGCGCTGTCAGGGGACCCAAACACTCGAGTGGCAAGTGAGAGTACGTGGAACTATAGCTTCTCGTTATGTCTGTCCCATCCCGTTACAGGACAAAGGTATTTATAGGTCTACCCAGGGGTAAGTGGTCCAAAGTACGTCCCTACCCTTTGCTACCAACTATATTCGAGGGATATCTCGTGAAACGGAGTAATTACAGTGCTGCCCGTACAGTAATCCGCATACACTAGACAACACACCCACACGCTACGCTGATGGGTGGACCCTTGGCGATGTCTTCTGGTGCACTGAGGTATTACATGGTCGACTTGTAGCCTCTGTCCCGAGAGCCTTCGCATCAACGCTCCCTTTAGTCGCAACTGGCTGGACGAGTCTTTTAGTCGATGTGGGGCGAAGGCCTCGGCTATCGACGACTTGTTGTGGTTGCCCAGCGGATCGAAGACCCCTCCGCGTGTGATCATGCGTATGGTTAGTACAAAGCCAAATTAAAGTATGGTCTTCGCTCTGTGATCGAGGTCGTGTTCAGTCTTCGGCTGCTCGGCCATCCCGAGGCCTCCGTATGACGTAGTCCCTCCGTGGAGCGATGAATGCCTTCGCTCATGCCCCTTCACTCATGGATATGCGAAAGCCGTTAGGACAAAAACAGGGTCTTCGTCCGATTGGTTGAGGGTGTTTTCAGCCTCCGCCCAACAGCATCAATAACAAAACCTCGACTAATGATATTGAGCTTTAAACTGGTTTGGTATGAGAGGGGTATGGGAGCACTAACCAAATGCATGCGCACAATTTACTACCTCAATTTGTGTGGACTTTAAAACCCGTAACAACTCAACATGAATATAGTATGTATGATCATAAAGGATTTCATTTTGCAATTTTGCAATTCAAACATACCTTGAATCGCGATTAAACTTGAGGTTGACCAGCTCGCCGCAGTCGTGCAGACGCCTAACGTCGTCTCCGTTAGCTCTTAGGGTGTTTGATTCAACTATAGATTCCCGAAAAACTGGTTCTAGTTGTAAGCTGTGAAAAAGCTGCTGCAAGGTGACGATCGTAAAAAGGCTAAAATGCCGACAAATATAGATATTGTTGAAAGGGAAATGTGCCCTTGGGCCATTTCTAAGTATTTTGGTGATTGAGTGTCAACACAAGTGCTTAAATGTGAAAATATGCCCATAGATGAACAATGTGCAAATCACAAGTAAAGGTATGTTTCTAAGCCTTAGTACATTAGTTTTGTGTACTAACATCTTGTCTAAGTGTTAGAAACAGGAAGAAGAATAAGAGAAGAAAGCTGGCTGTGTACAGCCAACAGGCTGTTTCGGTCTGGGGCACCGGACTGTCCGGTGGTGCACCGGACAGTGTCCGGTGCGCCAGGCTGCCCCGGCCGAAGAGGCCGCTCTCGGGTTTTTCTCCGGCGACTTCGGCTAAAATTCACCGGACTGTCCGGTGTGCACCGGACTGTCCGGTGAGCCAACGGTCGGCCGGGCCAACGGTCGGCCGCGCGATCGGCGCGCGACACGTGGCCGAGCCAACGGTCGGAAGGATGCACCGGACTGTCCGGTGTGCACCGGACTGTCCGGTGCGCCAGATCTGCATCGATCGGCAACGGTCGGCTTCGCCATTTAAGGAAAGGAATCGGGCACCGGACACTGTCCGGTGTGCACCGGACTGTCCGGTGCGCCCGACGACAGAAGGCAAGGATAGCCTTCCAGATGTGCTCTCAACGGCTCCTAGCTGCCTTGGGGCTATAAAAGGGACCCCTTGGCGCATGGAGGAGAACACCAAGCATTCTTTGAGCACTCTTGATCACTCACACATCAATCTCGCGCACTTGTTCGACATTCTAGTGATTTGAGCTTCGTTCTAGTGTGCTAGTCTTTTGAGCTCAAGTCTGGGTCTTGTGTGTGCGTATTCGCTGTGATCTTTGTGTTGTGTGTGAGTTGCTAATCCCTCCCTTGCTCTGTGATTCTCTGTGAACATCTTTTGTAAGGGCGAGAGGCTCCAAGTTGTGGAGATTCCTCGCAAACGGGATTGAGAAAAGAAAAGCAAGAACACCGTGGTATTCAAGTTGATCATTGGATCACTTGAGAGGAGTTGAGTGCAACTCTCGTCCGTTGGGACGCCACAACGTGGAGTAGGCAAGTTTTGTACTTGGCCGAACCACGGGATAACCACTGTGTCATCTCTGTGATTGGATTCTTGTGGTTATTGTGTTTTGACTCCTCTCTAGCCACTTGGTATAAACTGTGCTAACGCCTAATCAAGTTTTGTGGCTATAAGTTTAAGTTTTTACAGGATCACCTATTCACCCCCCCCCCCTCTAGGTGCTCTCAATTGGTATCAGAGCCGTTCTCTTCAAGAAAGGGACTAACCGCCCGAAGAGATGGATCCTAAGGGGAAGGGAATTGTGATCAACGACAAGGAGAAGGAGTCCTTCGTCAACGAGCCAAGGGATGACAAGTCCAATGACTCGGGCTCGGGCCACAAGCGAAAAGATGGGAAGAAGAAGAAGACAAGACGCATCAAGGAGATCGTCTACTACGACAGCGATGAGTCCTCTTCTTCCCAAAAGGACGACGACCACGACTACAAAAAGACGGTCAATTCGAACTTTTCATTTGATTATTCTCGTATTCAACATAGTTTGAATTCGCATTTGCTTTCCATTCCTCTTGGCAAACCCCCACACTTTGATGGGGAGGACTACGGATTTTGGAGTCACAAAATGCGTAGTCACTTATTCTCTCTCCATCCAAGCATATGGGAGATTGTGGAGAATGGAATGAAATTTGATAGCTCGGATAGCCCTATGCTTATAAATGAACAAATTCATAGAAATGCACAAGCTACTACTGTTCTCTTAGCATCTTTGTGCAGGGAAGAATACAATAAGGTGAGTGGCTTGGACAATGCCAAGCAGATATGGGACACCCTCAAGATCTCTCACGAGGGGAACGACATCACCATGCTCACCAAGATGGAGTTGGTGGAGGGCGAGCTTGGACGATTCGCCATGATAAGGGGAGAGGAGCCAACTCAAACCTACAACCGGCTCAAGACCCTTATCAACAAAATAAGGAGCTACGGAAGCACGCGTTGGACGGATCACGACGTCGTCCGCCTAATGCTCAGGTCCTTTACCGTTCTTGATCCTCATCTCGTGAACAATATTCGTGAGAATCCCAGGTACACGATGATGACGCCCGAGGAAGTGCTTGGAAAATTCGTGAGCGGGCGGATGATGATCAAGGAGGCAAGATACGTTGACGACGCATTGAACGGTCCACTCCACGAGCCTCAACCCATTGCTCTAAAGGCAACGAGGAGCAAGGAGTCGCTTCCTAGCAAGGTGGCGCAAATTGAGGCGGCCGGTCTTAATGAAGAAGAAATGGCCCTCATTATCAAGAGATTCAAGACGGTGCTAAAGGGTCGCAATGGACAGCCGAGCAAGACTAAGACCAAGGGGAAGCGATCATGCTTCAAATGCGGTAAGCTGGGTCATTTTATTGCTAACTGTCCCGATAATGATAGTGACCAGGAAAAGGGAAACAAGAGGGAAAAGAAGAAGCATTACAAGAAGGCAAAGGGCGAGGCGCATCTAGGCAAGGAGTGGGACTCGGATTGCTCCTCGTCCGACTCCGACAATGAAGGACTCGCCGCCACCGCCTTCAACAAATCGGCTCTCTTCCCCAACGAGCATCACACTTGCCTCATGGCAAGGGAAAAGAAGGTAATCACTCGTAATGCTAATACTTATGATTCTTCTAGTGATGATGAATCTAGTGAGGATGAAATTGATTACTCTAGCTTATTCAAGGGATTGGATAGAACTAAGATAGCTAAGATTAATGAGTTGATTGATGCCTTAAATGAAAAGGATAGAACCTTAGAGAAACAAGAAGATCTCTTATATGAAGAACATGATAAATTTGTTAGTGCTCAAAGTTCACTTGCTCTAGAAGTTAAAAGAAATGGAATACTTTCTTGTGAACTTTCTACTTGTAATGAAACCATTTCTTCTTTAAAAGGTGAAATTAAAGATTTAACTACTAAACTAGAAGTAGCAAGTAACTCGTATGTTGAAAATATTACAATTTGCACTAGGTGTAAGGATTTTGATGTTAATGCTTGTAGTGAACACTTAGTTTCCATTTCAAAATTAAGTAATGAAGTGGCTAGTCTTAATGCTCAACTTAAGACTAGCAAAAGTGATTTTGAAAAACTAAAATTTGCTAGGGATGCCTACACGGTTGGTAGACACCCCTCAATTAAGGATGGACTTGGCTTCAAGAGGGAAGCCAAGAACTTAACAAGCCATAAGGCTCCAATTCCCGCCAAGGAGAAAGGGAAGGCCCCTATGGCTACTAGTGCTAAGAGGAACCATGCCTTTTTGTATCATGAAAGAAGACATACTAGAAATGATGTTTTTGATTCACATGCTTATGACTCTTATGCTATGACTGCTTCTAGTTCTCATGTTATGCATGATAGAAGAAATGTTGTTCACCAAATGCCTAGGAAAATGTAGTTCATAATGCTCCTAGGAAAATAGTAAATGAATTTTCTACAATATATCATGCTTTGAATGCTTCCTTTGCAATTTGTAGAAAGAATAGAAAGATAATTGCTAGGAAGTTAGGGGCTAAATGCAAAGGTGATAAAACTTGCATTTGGGTCCCTAAGAAGATTTGTGCTAACCTTGTAGGACCCAACATGAGTTGGGTACCTAAGACCCAAGCCTAAATTTGCCTTGCAGGTTTATGCATCCGGGGGTTCAAGCTGGATTATCGACAGCGGATGCACAAACCATATGACGGGGGAGAAGAAAATGTTCACCTCCTACGTCAAGAATAAAGATTCCCAAGATTCAATCATATTCGGTGATGGGAATCAAGGCAAGGTAAAAGGGTTAGGTAAAATTGCAATTTCCAATGAGCATTCTATTTCCAATGTGTTTTTAGTAAAGTCTCTTGGTTACAATTTACTATCTGTTAGTCAATTGTGCAGCATGGGGTATAATTGTCTATTCACTAATGTAGATGTGTCTGTCTTTAGAAGAAGTGATGGTTCACTAGCTTTTAAGGGTGTATTAGACGGCAAACTTTATTTAGTAGATTTTGCAAAAGAAGAGGCCGGTCTAGATGCATGCTTAATAGCTAAGACTAGCATGGGCTGGCTGTGGCATCGCCGCTTAGCACATGTGGGGATGAAGAACCTTCACAAGCTTCTAAAGGGAGAACACGTGATAGGACTAACTAATGTTCAATTCGAAAAAGATAGACCTTGTGCAGCTTGTCAAGCAGGGAAACAGGTGGGAGGCTCTCATCACACCAAAAATGTGATGACGACATCAAGACCCTTGGAGATGCTGCATATGGACCTTTTTGGACCCGTCGCCTATCTGAGTATAGGAGGAAGTAAGTATGGTCTAGTAATTGTTGATGACTTTTCCCGCTTCACTTGGGTGTTCTTTTTGCAGGATAAGTCTGAAACCCAAGGGACCCTCAAGCGCTTCCTCAGGAGAGCTCAAAATGAGTTTGAGCTCAAGGTGAAGAAGATAAGGAGTGACAACGGGTCCGAGTTCAAGAACCTTCAAGTGGAAGAGTTTCTTGAGGAGGAAGGGATCAAGCATGAGTTCTCTGCTCCCTACACACCACAGCAAAATGGTGTGGTAGAGAGGAAGAACAGGACGCTAATCGACATGGCAAGGACTATGCTTGGAGAGTTCAAGACCCCCGAGTGCTTTTGGACGGAAGCCGTGAACACGGCTTGCCACGCCATCAACAGGGTCTACCTTCACCGACTCCTCAAGAAGACGTCGTATGAGCTACTAACCGGTAACAAACCCAATGTATCGTACTTTCGTGTATTTGGGAGTAAATGCTACATTCTAGTGAAGAAAGGTAGAAATTCTAAGTTTGCTCCCAAAGTTGTAGAAGGGTTTTTATTAGGTTATGACTCAAATACAAAGGCGTATAGAGTCTTCAACAAATCATCGGGTTTGGTTGAAGTCTCTAGCGACGTTGTATTTGATGAGACTAATGGCTCTCCAAGAGAGCAAGTTGTTGATCTTGATGATGTAGATGAAGAAGATGTTCCGACGGCCGCTATACGAACCATGGCGATTGGTGATGTGCGACCACAGGAACAAGAAGAGCAAGATCAACCTTCTTCCTCAACTATGGTGAATCCCCCAACTCAAGACGATGAACAGGTTCATCAACAGGAGGCGTGTGATCAAGGGGGAGCACAAGATGATCTTGTGGTGGAGGAAGAAGCGCAACCGGCACCTCCAACCCAAGTTCGAGCGATGATTCAAAGGGATCATCCTGTCGACCAAATTCTAGGTGACATTAGCAAGGGAGTAACTACTCGATCTCGATTAGTTAATTTTTGTGAACATTACTCCTTTGTCTCTTCTATTGAGCCTTTCAGGGTAGAAGAGGCCTTGCTAGATCCGGATTGGGTGTTGGCCATGCAAGAGGAGTTAAACAACTTCAAGCGCAATGAAGTTTGGACACTGGTGCCTCGTCCCAAGCAAAATGTTGTGGGAACCAAGTGGGTGTTCCGCAACAAACAAGACGAGCACGGGGTGGTGACGAGAAACAAGGCTCGACTTGTGGCAAAAGGTTATGCCCAAGTCGCAGGTTTGGATTTCGAGGAGACTTTTGCTCCGGTGGCTAGGCTAGAATCAATTCGTATCTTGCTAGCATATGCCGCTCACCATTCTTTCAGGTTGTTCCAAATGGATGTGAAGAGCGCTTTCCTCAACGGGCCAATCAAGGAGGAGGTGTACGTGGAGCAACCCCCTGGCTTCGAGGATGAACGGTACCCCGACCATGTGTGTAAGCTCTCTAAGGCGCTCTATGGACTTAAGCAAGCCCTAAGAGCATGGTATGAATGCCTTAGAGATTTCTTAATTGCTAATGCTTTCAAGGTTGGGAAAGCCGATCCAACTCTTTTTACCAAGACTTGTGATGGTGATTTGTTTGTGTGCCAAATTTATGTCGATGACATAATATTTGGTTCTACTAACCAAAAGTCTTGTGAAGAGTTTAGCAGGGTGATGACGCAGAAATTCGAGATGTCGATGATGGGCGAGTTGAACTACTTCCTTGGGTTCCAAGTGAAGCAACTCAAGGACGGCACCTTCATCTCCCAAACGAAGTACACGCAAGATCTGCTAAAGCGGTTTGGGATGAAGGACGCCAAGCCCGCAAAGACTCCGATGGGGACCGACGGACACACCGACCTCAACAAAGGAGGTAAGTCTGTTGATCAAAAAGCATACCGGTCAATGATAGGTTCTTTGCTTTACTTATGTGCTAGTAGACCGGATATTATGCTTAGCGTATGCATGTGTGCTAGATTTCAATCCGATCCTAAGGAATGTCACTTAGTGGCGGTGAAGCGAATTCTTAGATATTTGGTTGCTACGCCTTGCTTCGGGCTCTGGTATCCAAAGGGGTCTATCTTTGACTTAGTTGGATACTCAGACTCCGACTATGCTGGATGTAAGGTCGATAGGAAGAGTACATCGGGGACGTGCCAATTCTTAGGAAGGTCCCTGGTGTCATGGAACTCTAAGAAACAAACATCCGTTGCCCTATCCACCGCTGAGGCCGAGTACGTTGCCGCAGGTCAGTGTTGCGCCCAACTACTTTGGATGAGGCAAACCCTCCGGGACTTTGGCTACAATCTGAGCAAAGTCCCACTCCTATGTGACAATGAGAGTGCTATCCGCATGGCGGAGAATCCTGTTGAGCACAGCCGCACAAAGCACATAGACATCCGGCATCACTTTTTGAGAGACCACCAGCAAAAGGGAGATATCGAAGTGTTTCATGTTAGCACCGAGAACCAGCTAGCCGATATCTTTACCAAGCCTCTAGATGAGAAGACCTTTTGCAGGCTGCGTAGTGAGCTAAATGTCTTAGATTCGCGGAACTTGGATTGAATTGTAGCATACATGTGTTTATGCCTTTGATCATGTTCATTCTGCATTTTGTTGTTTATTGTGGTGTTCAAGTTGTACAAACACTCCCTGGACCTCACAAGTCCGTTGCAAAGTGATGCACAGTTTTAGGGGGAGATGTGTTACAACTTGACCCTTTGAGACTAACCATATGCTTGAGTTTGTTTGACTTAGTCTCGAAGGAGAATTGAAAGGGAAAAGGTGGACTTGGACCATGAAAGACTTCCACTGCACTCCGATGAGAGGGTAACTAATTCCAAGTTCATCTCATGAAATCTTATTGCCATTTGCTCTTAATTGAAGACTTTGGTGAGGCAATGGGGTTAAGGGGCCAAGATTGATCCCGTTTTGGTGTTTGATGCCAAAGGGGGAGAAAATAAAGGCCAAAGTGATAAATGGATCAGCTACCACTTGAGAGATTTTGAAAATAGTAGAATAGAGTTTTTGTTTTGTCAAAAGCTTTTATTGTCTCTTATTGTCTCTATTGTCAAAAGCTTTTATTGTCTCTTATTGTCTCTATGTTCAAAAGTTGGCTTCTTGTGGGGAGAAGTGTTGATTATGGGAAATAGGGGGAGTTTTTGAAATCTTTGATCAATCTCTTTTGGAATGACTCTCTTTGTGCTTCGACATGTGTGTTTGACTTAGAGATAGAGATTTGAATTTGATTTGCAAAAACAAACCAAGTGGTGGCAAAGGATGATCCATATATGCCAAAATTGAATCAAAACCAATTTGAGTTTTTATTTGAAGTGATTTTGCACTTGTTCTAGTTGCTTTATGTTGTGTTGGCATAAATCACCAAAAAGGGGGAGATTGAAAGGGAAATGTGCCCTTGGGCCATTTCTAAGTATTTTGGTGATTGAGTGTCAACACAAGTGCTTAAATGTGAAAATATGCCCATAGATGAACAATGTGCAAATCACAAGTAAAGGTATGTTTCTAAGCCTTAGTACATTAGTTTTGTGTACTAACATCTTGTCTAAGTGTTAGAAACAGGAAGAAGAATAAGAGAAGAAAGCTGGCTGTGTACAGCCAACAGGCTGTTTCGGTCTGGGGCACCGGACTGTCCGGTGGTGCACCGGACAGTGTCCGGTGCGCCAGGCTGCCCCGGCCGAAGAGGCCGCTCTCGGGTTTTTCTCCGGCGACTTCGGCTAAAATTCACCGGACTGTCCGGTGTGCACCGGACTGTCCGGTGAGCCAACGGTCGGCCGGGCCAACGGTCGGCCGCGCGATCGGCGCGCGACACGTGGCCGAGCCAACGGTCGGAAGGATGCACCGGACTGTCCGGTGTGCACCGGACTGTCCGGTGCGCCAGATCTGCATCGATCGGCAACGGTCGGCTTCGCCATTTAAGGAAAGGAATCGGGCACCGGACACTGTCCGGTGTGCACCGGACTGTCCGGTGCGCCCGACGACAGAAGGCAAGGATAGCCTTCCAGATGTGCTCTCAACGGCTCCTAGCTGCCTTGGGGCTATAAAAGGGACCCCTTGGCGCATGGAGGAGAACACCAAGCATTCTTTGAGCACTCTTGATCACTCACACATCAATCTCGCGCACTTGTTCGACATTCTAGTGATTTGAGCTCCGTTCTAGTGTGCTAGTCTTTTGAGCTCAAGTCTGGGTCTTGTGTGTGCGTATTCGCTGTGATCTTTGTGTTGTGTGTGAGTTGCTAATCCCTCCCTTGCTCTGTGATTCTCTGTGAACATCTTTTGTAAGGGCGAGAGGCTCCAAGTTGTGGAGATTCCTCGCAAACGGGATTGAGAAAAGAAAAGCAAGAACACCGTGGTATTCAAGTTGATCATTGGATCACTTGAGAGGAGTTGAGTGCAACTCTCGTCCGTTGGGACGCCACAACGTGGAGTAGGCAAGTTTTGTACTTGGCCGAACCACGGGATAACCACTGTGTCATCTCTGTGATTGGATTCTTGTGGTTATTGTGTTTTGACTCCTCTCTAGCCACTTGGTATAAACTGTGCTAACGCCTAATCAAGTTTTGTGGCTATAAGTTTAAGTTTTTACAGGATCACCTATTCACCCCCCCCCTCTAGGTGCTCTCAATTGTAAGAGCATTATAGCTTGGTAACATGGATAATAGGAATCTGAAAAAGCTAGGGTATAAGGTGATTCTGAATTGAACTAGAAGAATCTGTAGATTTTCAGGAGTCTATTCTATTGTTGCACCTATTTAATTGGGATTATAGATTTTTAGCAGCAAATATGGTTCAAAAAACTAACCAAACACACTCTTAGTCATAGACTTCATCGCTTGCGTCGGTGCTCATATATGCTCCAACTCATGTGCTCCAACATGACTAAACGGGCGTTTGGATCACCTAAACTAAATTTTACTTATGCTTTTGGTGCAAAATTGAAGATATTAAATATAAATTAATAGTGAATTAATGTTCGAACAAACGAAGGAGACACAAGTACCTTCCACTACAGGCTGAGAAAAAAAAGTCAGCCAGACTAAGAACGTAGGCTCCTGCTGGCCGATGAACCTAATATTAAGAACGTCTGTTGGGTTCCTGACCGACGTTCTTAATATTAAGTTTATCGGCAATGTCCTCCGTCGACGTTCTTTTTAAGAAAGTCGGCCTGTCCTCAACTGACGTTCTTATTCATTTTAGGAAAACCACGCCGCGCTCACACCTGTGCCCTATTCACTCCCGCGCTCGTCCGTTTTCTATGTCGTCGTCGTCGCTTCACGCTGTCGCCCCTCCTCCGCCGAGACCAGGCTCATTCCTGCTGCCACCGGCTACCGCGCCCGTGCTCGCTCGCCCGCACCCAGCTCCCACGCCCCCGAGCCCGCCGTCGCCCCCACCTACACCCGCACCGGCCACCCACCTGTGCCCGATCGCCTGTGCCCCCACGCCCCCCGTCACCCACAACCGACGCCACCCCGAGTGCCTGCTCGTCGGCACCCGCCACCGGCACCCAGCCGACAACCGCGCATATGCCCGCTCGCCCGCGCCCCCACGCCCTCCACCGCCCGACGCTGACTTCCACTATCGCGACTGGCCAACCATGCCCGACGCCGTCGTCCATCGCCGTTACGCAGATAGGTTAGTTGGTTATGGGGCTTGGATCAACATTAATGTGTTTATTACTTTGTTATATTAGATGGAAAATTTTGGTTGTCCACCTAGTTGCAATTGTCTGCATCATGTTCCTATCGTTATTATAGCTTATTTTCATTGTAGATGTCATGTTGATTCAAGGATGGCATTATATTATTTTTAAGGAAAAGATGTGTCATTATTCATCAAATCCACTTGTTGCTTTGATATTATAGCATGGTTGCAACCGTTAAGGAATTAGTAAAAATCTTTGTTTGGCTTACACATGAATTGTTGTCGTATTAGGGATCTTTTTTGTTGGGTGATCATTTTTCTTGTGTGATATGCCATGTGTCGCAAGAACCAAGAAATAGAATATAGGCTTGATGATGTTAAAGTTTTCCTAAGAGCACACCTAATGTGTGTTCAAATTGAAGGAGCATAACTTTGCCTTGGTTGTTAAGTTTCTTTCTTTATGCAGCTAGCATAACTGTGGTGAGTGATTTTTGGGACAAAGAAAACTGCACCAAAGTTTGAACAGGGTAAGTATATGTTATGTGTATCATTTTTATATTCAATATCTTTATTTGGTTGCTAGTGATGTGTAGGTACTGCCATTTACCTCAAGCACTTGTGCTTGAGGTAAATGGCAGTACCAACATTTTTCACGCACACACTTAGGAAAACCTATGTGTCAAGGCGGTGGTCATCTGGCATAAGCGCCAGAAGAGAAACATGAGTAGGGAGGCAGCTAATAAGAAGATACACTTGACAGCAACGTAGTACATGGAAAGTGAGGTGGATTGGCTGAATTAGTATCCGGATGCTTGGCTCTAGTTGTGCGATTACTGGGCTTCGGGCGAGTTCAGATGCTTGGCTCTAGTTGTGCGATTACTGGGCTTCGGGCGAGTTGTGAATCATCTAGGCCCCTTTGGTGATGTTTTGGTAATTAATGACAACTGCTTGTGGACTAACGATTCTTCGAGAAATAAGAATGCAGGGTTGGACCACATAAAACAGGAAATGTTAGGAGAATCATAAACATTGGTTGTGGATCAGATAAAGGCAAAGGTATAATATAGGTTTTGTTTTTGCCGGTCTTGAGGAGTTTAGAGAAGATACCTGACCGGATTAGTAGGCTAGATAGCCGTACTATTAAGAGGGGTCAATGACTTTGATCTGTGTGAAACTTAGTGCCTCATAGAGCATCAAGTAGTTGCATTTGCATGAGGACCAACAGCGCTTCAAATCTCGTGAGTTAAAAGTTCTTTCAAACCAAGTTTGAAAATTGCAAAGTCTTGGATGCACGGACCGTCCGGGCCTTGAGGGCGGACTGTCCGCGATCCACCAGAGGGTCCGAAGACTGTCTTCTTCGGAGGCCACTTTGTTGCTTTGCACTGCGGACCGTCCGGGCCTTAGGCCCGGACCGTCCGCAGTCCTAACCAGAGAAGGCTGGTTTCGGGTCAGTCCCTGAATTATAGTGTGGACCGTCCGGCCGTGCAGGGCGGACAGTCCGCAGGTGTCAAAATGTTTTTTGGTCAGGGACTGTGCGTTTTCTTTGATCAGTACTACGGACTGTCCGGGGGACTAGTCCGGACAGTACTATTCTAGGTCGCGGACCGTCCGGATTTATAGGCGGACGGTCCGCGCGTGTTAACTGTTCTTGGTCCGAGGCTCGGGTGTCTCATGCTGCCAGGTCGCGGACGGGTCCGGCCTTGGGGGGCGGACCGTCCGGACCTACCTTTTCTGACAGTTCTGACAGCTTTCAAACGGGAATTATAGCCGTTATGTGTACGGCGGACCGTCCGGCCCTAGGGCGCGGACTGTCCGCGTGTGCACAGAACATGTGCTTTTTGCACATAACGGTTGGATTTTGATGGAGGGGTATAAATAGAAGGGTAGCTCGTGTGAGAGAACTCTCTTGGCCATTCCTTGCACACATTGAGCTCATTTGTGATCCTCCAACTCACTCTCTCACACTCTTTGCTTGAGATTGCATTCTAGTGAGAGATTGAGGGTTCCTAGTGCATTTGCATCATTTGGTGATTCTTGAGGCACTAGGTGGTACACCGAGCAAGCGTCATTGGCTTGTTACTCTTGGAGGTTGCCGCCTCCTAGACGGCTCGGGTGATTGTCTCCGTCGAGCTCTCCAAGAAGATTGTGGAGAAGCCGCGGTGTTGATTGTGAGGGGTTTGCGCCTACCTCGCCGGAGCGGCAAAGGTGACATTAGTGGAATCGAGGTATTGAGTGATTTCTTGTCCACTTGGCTCAAAGATCAAGCCGTGACTTGATAGAGGAGCAAGTGAGAGCTTGAAGTCCACCTCAACGTGGATTAGGGGTGATCGGCAAATCACCGATACCACGGGATAAATTTCGGTGTCTTTACCTTCTTGTATTACTTAATGCTTTACAAGTAATTAGTGTTGTGCATATTGTTCTTCAAGTATTCAATCACCGTAGTTGTTTCTCATACATTGTTTACTTATTGTCACTAGAAAATTTATTCCTCTTGTTATATTGATTAAATTTACCTAGTGTTTTTTATTTTAGTCAAAACCGCCTATTCACCCCCCCTCTAGCCGGTGTCTTAGATCCTACAAGTGGTATCGGAGCCGAGGACTCCATTGTTTATGGATTTAATCATCCCGGAGTGGAACAAAATGGCTAGTAACAACAATGTGCACATTGGGAAGCCACCGCATTTTGATGGGAATAATTATGACTATTGGAAAATAAGAATGTCAATGCATCTTAGAGCAATGGGTGGAAAATTTTGGCCAATTGTCACGGATGGATTTGTTGTTTTGAAAGAAGATGAACCATCCGTCAGTGATAATGAGAATATCCTCACAAATGATCAAGCCATGAATGTCTTTTATGATGCTCTTGATATCAATGAATTCAATCGTATCAAGAATCTCACAACCGCTCATGAGATTTGGATTAAGCTAATGGAAATTCATGAAGGAACTACAATTGTGAAGAGTGCCAAACTATATGTGTGCAAAGGGAAGTTTGAGCAATTTATTATGAAAGAAGATGAGAGTGTATCCGATATGTTCAATCGGTTAAATGAGATAGTAAATGAACTCAAGGGACTTGGTTTTAATGTACCGGATGTGGATTTCACTCACAAGTTCCTTAGATCACTTCCGGAGAAATATGAGACCATTGTGACAATGTTAGTAAGGAGTGATCTATCTACAACTTCTCCAACCGAAGTATTGGGAGAAATTCTCACTCAAGATATATTTAAGAAGTCGCAAGCCGATGCTCTAAGTTTGGCAAAGAAGGTGAAAAATGAATCAATTGCTCTAAAAGCTAAAGCCTCAAAGGCTATTGAAAAGGAAGAGAGTAATGATGAAGAAAATGAAAGTGAGAGTGATGGTGACATGGCTCTATTTGTAAGGAAATTCAATAAATTCATGAAGATGAAGAGAGGTCAACCTAGAAGAGGTCAAACATCTAGAAGAAGTGCTTTCAATGATAGAAAGTGTTTCGAGTGTGGGGAACCCGGTCACATTGCCATGAATTGCCCAAGCAAGAAGAAGAAGGGCAAAGATGAAAGTGACAAGAAGAAAAAGAAATACTTTAACAAGAAGAAAGATGGCAAAGCCTACTTAGTTGAATGGGACTCGGATGATAGCTCGGATGATGATGATGATGACACCTCATCCAAGCTTAATGCCGGAATTGCCATAAAGGAAGCTCCCTCACTTTTCTCATCCCCCCATTGTCTCATGGCAAAGGGAGATGCTAAGGTAAAAATCATCACCGATTTAAATGATATAAAAGATGATGATGATATCGATGATGTTGATGATGATGGCTATTCATATGATGATCTTGTTAGAATGTTAGGTGAGGCCGATGACTACATGCACAAAGAAAAAGAAAAATTTAAGACCTTGAAGGAATTGTATAAAAACCTTCAAGTGTCTTTTGAGGAGCTCAAGACCTCTCACAATGACCTAAAAGAAAATTGTGAGAAGCTTGCGGATGCTCAAAAATCATCTATTGTGCATGAAGTTAAGGTGGTCACTAAGGATATTGGAGTCACTTGTGACTTACTTGATGGTATCACAAGTGAATCACTATCTACTAACTCTATTTGTGATAAATGCAAAATTTCTCTCAATGATAACATTGCTCTTGATGAATCAAAAATTATTGTTGAGAATGAAGTGTTAGTAGATAGAGTAAACACTCTAACTCATGACCTAGAAAAGGCATATGGTGGTAAGGCCAAATTGAATTTCATATTGGGAAGTCAATGATGCTCTCTTAACCGTGAAGGTCTTGGATATGTTCCCAAGAAAGGAAAGAATGCTTTTGTAAAGCAAAAGACATTGTTTGTGAAAGAATGTGACAAAGTGTGTCACAAGTGTCACAAAAAGGGACATGTTAAGAAAAATTGTCCCAAGTTCAAAAATGTATCCTCCACTTGTTTTGAGCATTGTTATGTTCTTTCTCATAATGCAAAAGGTGTTCATGCTAAATTTGTTGGTACTTCAATTGTTGGAAACAAAAAGAAAGCTATTTGGGTGCCAAAGACCTTGGTCACTAACATCCAAGGACCCAAGCAAGTTTGGGTACCTAAAAGAGATTGATTTCCTTTTGTAGGTAAACTACAAGGCGGGAGGGAATCATTGGGTGTTAGATAGTGGATGCACTCAACACATGACCGGAGATATGAAAATGTTTACCCAAATGAGTGAGGAAGATTGCTCAAATTATGATAGTATCACATTTGGAGATAATCGCAAAGGAAAGGTTAAAGGTTTGGGTAAAATTGCTATTTCAAATGATCATTCTATATCAAATGTGCTCTTGGTTGAGTCCTTGAACTTTAATTTACTTTCCGTAGCTCAATTATGTGATCTAGGATTTTGTTGCAATTTCACGGTTGAAGATGTTATTATCTCTAGTGTTGATGGTAGCAATCTTAAGTTTAAAGGTTTTAGACATGAAAATCTTTATCTTGTTGATTTCTCTTCTAATGAGGCAAAGCTCACAACTTGCCTATTCTCAAAAGCTTCACTAGGTTGGTTATGGCATAGAAGACTTGGTCATGTTGGAATGAAGCAACTCAATCGGTTAACCAAGCATGACTTAGTTCGTGGCTTAAAAGATGTGAAGTTTGAGAAGAACAAATTATGTAGCTCTTGTCAAGCCGGGAAGCAAGTGGCAAACACTCATCCAAATAAAAGTCAAATGTCCACTCATCGACCTTTGGAATTACTTCACATGGATTTATTTGGGCCCACATCTTTTGTAAGTATTGGTGGTAATTCTTATTGTCTTGTGATTGTGGATGACTATTCAAGATTTACTTGGGTTTACTTTCTTCGAGACAAATCTAATGTGTTTGAAACATTCAAGTCATTTGCTATATTGGCTCAAAATCAATTTGATTTCGACATCAAAAAGGTTAGAAGTGATAATGGGTCGGAATTCAAAAATGCGAGAATTGATGAATATTGTGATGACAAGGGTATTAAACATGAATTCTCTTCCAAATATACCCCGGAACAAAACGGTATTGTTGAAAGAAAGAATAGAACTCTCATTGATATGGCTAGGTCTATGTTAGCGGAATATAGTATATCGGATTATTATTGGGCCGAGGCAATAAATACTGCTTGTCATTCATCAAATAGACTATATTGTCACAAGCTCTTGAAGAAAACTCCATATGAATTGCTCATTGGTAGAAAGCCAAATATCTCATATTTTAGGGTATTCGGTTGCAAATGTTATATTTTGAGAAAGGGAAGCCGACTTTCTAAATTTGAGAAGAAATGTGATGAGGGTTTTCTTCTTGGATATTCATCAAATAGTAAAGCTTATAGAGTCTTCAACAAAACTCATGGTATTATTGAGGAAGCATATGATGTTGAATTCGATGAAACAAATGGGTCTCAAGATGAGAGTGATAATCTTGATGATGTTGGGGGAAGTCAATTGATAAATGCAATGAAAACAATGGCCATTGGTGAAATAAAACCAAAGGAAGATGATGATGAAAATAGTGTGGTTGTCATTCCTTCCTCCTCAACTCTAAATGAGGAAGATCACCAAAGCCAACAACATAATAAAACCATGGATACTCATGATCAAGGTACTTCAAGACCTTCGGTTCCTCCTAATACTCCAACTAGCAATTATCAAACGGTATCAAGAATTCATCATTCCATTGTGAAGGATCACCCGGTTGATCAAATTGTGGGTGATATTAGTAAGGGTGTTCAAACTCGCTCTCGCATAGCTTCGTTTTGTGAACATTTCTCTTTTGTATCTTGTATGGAACCTAACCGTGTAGATGAAACTCTACTTGATGTTGATTGGGTGAATGCAATGCATGAAGAATTGAATAACTTCGTTCGAAATGAAGTTTGGGAGCTTGTTGAGAGACCAAAGAACCACAATGTTATTGGTACAAAATGGGTATTTCGCAACAAGCACAATGAAGATGGTGTGGTAGTAAGAAAAAAGGCAAGATTAGTTGCACAAGGATATACTCAAATTGAGGGATTGGATTTTGGGGAGATATTTGCTCCCGTGGCAAGATTAGAAGCAATCCGGATTCTACTTGCTTATGCTTGTGCACATAATATCAAGCTCTACCAAATGGATGTAAAGAGTGCCTTTCTAAATGGTAAGATTAGTGAACTAGTGTATGTTGAACAACCTCCCAATTTTAAGGACCCCAAAAGACCTAACCATGTGTTCAAGCTTTCTAAAGCTCTTTATGGGCTTAAGCAAGCTCCACGCGCGTGGTATGAAAGGCTTAGGGATTTCTTGCTTTCCAAAGACTTCAAAATTGGGAAGGTTGATACTACTCTATTCACTAAAAGAATTGGCAAAGACTTATTTGTTTGTCAAATCTATGTTGATGATATTATTTTTGGATCTACTAATGAATTATTTTGTGAAGAATTCGGAAAAATGATGTCAAAAGAATTTGAAATGTCTATGATAGGAGAATTGAGCTTCTTTCTTGGCCTTCAAATTAAACAATTGAAAGATGGAATTTTTATAAGTCAATCAAAATATTTGAAGGACATGCTCAAGAAGTTTGGTTTAGAAAGTGCAAAGCCTATCAAGATTCCAATGGCAACAAATGGTCATCTAGACTTAGATGAAGGAGGTACTATGGTTGATCAAAAACTTTATCGTTCAATAATTGGTAGTTTGCTTTATATTACCGCATCTAGGCCCGATGTTATGTTTAGGTATGCATGTGTGCTCGATTTCAAGCTTCACCTAGAGAGATTCACTTGAAAGCCGCTAAAAGAATTCTAAGATATTTGAAGTACACCCCAATATTGGTCTATGGTATCCCAAAGGTGCTCAATTTGAATTAATTGGATATTCGGATTCGGACTATGCGGGGTGCAAAGTTGATAGAAAAAGCACCTCCGGTTGTTGTCAATTTCTTGGTAGATCTCTTGTTTCATGGTCTTCTAAGAAACAAAAATCGGTTGCTCTCTCTACCGCCGAAGCGGAATATATATCGGCCGGAAATTGTTGTGCTCAACTATTATGGATGAAACAAACCTTATTGGATTATGGAATCATTTTCAAGAATGTGCCTCTCATGTGTGATAATGAGAGTGCGGTAAAATTGGCTACCAATCCGGTCCAACACTCAAGAACTAAGCACATTGATATTCGGCATCACTTCTTAAGAGATCATGTTGGCAAGGGAGATATCTCTATTTATTTCATAGGCACGGATGATCAACTAGCAGACATTTTTACAAAGCCTTTGGATGAAACAAGATTTTGTTCTCTAAGAAGTGAAATGAATGTGATCGATCTCTCAAATGTGGCTTGAAGTTGACTACGCATGTGTCGTGCTGCATCTTGGTTCTACATATGCTCCTTATGCTTTTTATTTGATATTATTGATGCATTTTTCATTCTAAATTGCTCTAGATAGTTTAATGCAAAAAAAATTGCATAACTCAATTACATAATATGAATATGCATGCATACTAACTCCTTGATTGGTCGAAATGTCCATTTATGAGCACTAATTCGGATTTGAAATTCAAAATCAGAAAGTGGACAGACATTGGAAAACTGAGTATCAGGCCGCGGACCGTCCGCCCATGGACCGCGGACCGTCCATGGAATCAGGAACTGGACAGTCCGATCTGCAATACAGACCGTCTGAAATCATCAGGGCGCGGACTGTCCGCCGCCCCTGCGCGGACCGTCCGCGACAGGCAGTAAAAACAGGCAGAGACCGCAGACTTGTCATTTGTGCTACTTGTTCTCTCTCTTGCTCTCCTCTAGCCAAATACTCTTCTTTGTCGATTGTGCGCGGACGGAGAAGTGACGTTGCGCACGGACAGTCTGACAGCTTGTGGCAACGTTCGATCAACATGTCTTCATCACAGTATTTCATAAATCTTGTGGTTTTCTTCAAATTTTTTCAAGTTTTGAGATTATTCGGGTTTCCTCTCTGATCTGAAATTAAGCAGTGGTTTTACATATCTGTTTGGTGGGATTAATGGTATTACTCACTATGAATGCTGTGCAAAATTTTGAACTCGGTTGGATGGGTATTCTCTGCACAATCCTCACTTCAACATTTGTGGCGGCTAGGGTTCCTTGGGTCGCCACTGGTCGGTCGCGGACCATCCGCCTAGTTGGCGCGGACCGTCCGAGCCTCTGGCGCGGACTGTCCGACCCCCTAGCGCGGGCCGTCCGGACCCTGGCAGAACATTGCAAGTTCTATTCCTTTCTATTGTGGTGATTTGTATCAACTATTTATCTATGGATGTCTGTCACATTATTGCAGTGGTTTTGGTGGTCTCCGCAAGAAACTTGCAGGTCGCTTTAAATCAAAGCGTCCTCGTGGAGGTGATGATGACACATGTGGATCACCGCCTCGATGACATGCAGTCTCGCTTTGACAGTAACTGGGATGCGCTCAACTCTGAGTTTTCTGAGTTTCGTGATCAAATTCACACTAATGTCACTGATCCTATCATGACCAGGCTGAATAATATGCAACAGAGTTTTCAAGATAACATGGGTGCTCTCTCCAGTCAATCTGACAATCTTTCTACAAATGACAGCATGCATGATATAAGTCAGAGGCAGCAGCAACTCCAGCAGGATTTTGGCCAGTTCTCCTCCCTGTTTGACACTTTCAGCACTCACTACTACAACATGCATCCTCCGCCTAGTGATGAGTGAGGCCTCTCCTTTATGGCAATTGATGCCAAAGGGGGAGAGAAGTGATAAGAAGAGAAGTTGTCTGGCGTTTCCTTCAGGGGAGTTGGTGGTCTATGTGGACATTAAGACCATGCATATGCATTTTACCTTTTCATGCTGCATGCATTAGTTTATGTCTTACGCATTTGCAACTGGTTTGAACTGTTAACTCTATGTCGTATGTCTGTGGACTATTATCTGTAATATTCTGTGGGATGAACTATGTTTTAGTTCAAATTACTCTACGGATCATCTCTTGTATGCCTCGATAACCATGATTGTAGGAAAGTCTCCATCAAACTCCAATATATTATGTGTGTTATATCTTCAGCTTCAAATAATCCTGCACACACTTAGGGGGAGCCTTTCTTACATACTGAGTTTTTTATTGGGATTTATCTATCTCTCGGACAGAACTTCAAATCAAGATAAGTCCTATGAAACTCATCTCCAAGATCTATCTTATACCTTAGGTATGAGGGAGATTTGGAAAAACTAAACTTCTCTTTAATATACTATGTAGTGTTGTCATCAATTACCAAAAAGGGGGAGATTGTGAATCATCTAGGCCCCTTTGGTGATGTTTTGGTAATTAATGACAACTGCTTGTGGACTAACGATTCTTCGAGAAATAAGAATGCAGGGTTGGACCACATAAAACAGGAAATGTTAGGAGAATCATAAACATTGGTTGTGGATCAGATAAAGGCAAAGGTATAATATAGGTTTTGTTTTTGCCGGTCTTGAGGAGTTTAGAGAAGATACCTGACCGGATTAGTAGGCTAGATAGCCATACTATTAAGAGGGGTCAATGACTTTGATCTGTGTGAAACTTAGTGCCTCATAGAGCATCAAGTAGTTGCATTTGCATGAGGACCAACAGCGCTTCAAATCTCGTGAGTTAAAAGTTCTTTCAAACCAAGTTTGAAAATTGCAAAGTCTTGGATGCGCGGACCGTCTGGGCCTTGAGGGCAGATTGTCCGCGATCCACCAGAGGGTCCGAAGACTGTCTTCTTCGGAGGCCACTTTGTTGCTTTGCACTGCGGACCGTCCGGGCCTTAGGGCCGGACCGTCCGCAGTCCTGACCAGAGAAGGCTGGTTTCGGGTCAGTCCCTGAATTATAGTGCGGACCATCCGGCCGTGCAGGGCGGACAGTCCGCAGGTGTCAAAATGTTTTTTGGTCAGGGACTGTGCGTTTTCTTTGATCAGTACTACGGACTGTCCGGGGGACTAGTCCGGACAGTACTATCCCAGGTCACGGACCGTCCGGATTTATAGGCGGACGGTCCGCGCGTGTTAACTGTTCTTGGTCCGAGGCTCGGGTGTCTCATGCTGCCAGGTCGCGGACGGTCCGGCCTTGGGGGGCGGACCGTCCGGACCTACCTTTTCTGACAGTTCTGACAGCTTTCAAATGGGAATTATAGTCGTTATGTGTACGGCGGACCGTCCGGCCCTAGGGCGCGGACCGTCCGCGTGTGCGCAGAACATGTGCTTTTTGCACATAACGGTTGGATTTTGATGGAGGGGTATAAATAGAAGGGTAGCTCGTGTGAGAGAACTCTCTTGGCCATTCCTTGCACACATTGAGCTCATTTGTGATCCTCCAACTCACTCTCTCACACTCTTTGCTTGAGATTGCATTCTAGTGAGAGATTGAGGGTTCCTAGTGCATTTGCATCATTTGGTGATTCTTGAGGCACTAGGTGGTACACCGAGCAAGCGTCATTGGCTTGTTACTCTTGGAGGTTGCCGCCTCCTAGACGGCTCGGGTGATTGTCTCCGTCGAGCTCTCCAAGAAGATTGTGGAGAAGCCGCGGTGTTGATTGTGAGGGGTTTGCGCCTACCTCGCCGGAGCGGCAAAGGTGACATTAGTGGAATCGAGGTATTGAGAGATTTCTTGTCCACTTGGCTCAAAGATCAAGCCGTGACTTGATAGAGGAGCAAGTGAGAGCTTGAAGTCCACCTCAACGTGGATTAGGGGTGATCGGCAAATCACCGATACCACGGGATAAATTTCGGTGTCTCTACCTTCTTGTATTACTTATTGCTTTACAAGTAATTAGTGTTGTGCATATTGTTCTTCAAGTATTCAATCACCGTAGTTGTTTATCATACATTGTTTACTTATTGTCACTAGAAAATTTATTCCTCTTGTTATATTGATTAAATTTACCTAGTGTTTTTGATTTTAGTCAAAACCGCCTATTCACCCCCCCTCTAGCCGGTGTCCTAGATCCTACACGAGTTCAGAGCTAGATCAGATAGAAACCGTGGCAACTGATTCAGTGAGCCTAGTCTTCACCGTATTTGGGTTGATGGTCATGCAAGCAAGGCTAAACGCTTGATAAGTTAAATGATTGTCAATTCTATTTATTAAACAAATATGTGGACATGTAATCTTGTATTGCAAGCTTCTCGAGATGGCATCGAGCCTACCAATATACAGACGTATGTCGCGGGACACAAGGGTCCAGATCCAGATCACCCGGAGATTCTTTGCGACGACAATGCGACACAAAAGTTGGTACATCTGAATACTGTCTCGAAACTCTAATTTTGCTTTTTCATTTGAAAATGTTTTGTAGGGTTGCTATATTGAAACCATGTGAGAGAAACATGGACCAGATGTCGACTAGATTACAACTGACATTGAAACGGCGGTAGCTTATGCGGCTGATGGAGGTGTGCGATATGGGAGGTACTTTATATTGTCAATTCATTTTACTTCGGTAACTGTGATTCTACCCTATTGTATATATTATAACACTCTGTGCATATTTCCTATCGGTGGTGGCGTTGTGGACCACCAAAGTTATAGTAGGCAGTCATCCTCTTATGTGGGGACCGGTCGGCCTCGGCGATCATCTACACAGGACGAGGAGATGCAACAACTGCGGCAGGAGATGCAACAAATGTAACAACATGTGCAAATGATGCAATCTCAAAATATGTATATGTGGATGGATCAACAGGTAATAGCTCGACTTCAATTTAGTTATTTCTCAGTTCTTCCAAATGATTCTAAATGCACAATTGGTAATCTGTTTGCTTGCAGACGTACGGTAGCGGAGTAACTCAACAAGGCGTTACTCCGACTCCGCCAGCGAACCTCGCGTTTTCGCATGGTGATGCATCACATGTAAACTTGTGCAACTTTATCAAGTTAGATTTCTTAATCGTAAACATTACACTTATTCTCTTGTTACAGAAAGGGAATTAGGCTTACACCTGGTTCCTAATTGATTTTGATGGTTGAATTGCCCAACACAAATAAATTGAACTAACTAGTTTGCTCTAGTGTACAAGTTATCCAGGTGCCAAAGGTTCACACTTAGCCAATAAAAAGACCAAGAAGTGGGTTCAACAAAAGAGCAAAGGGATAACCGAAGTGTGCCCTGGTCTAGCGCACCGGACAGTGTCCGGTGCACCACCGGACTGTGTTTGGTGCACCAGGGGACTTCAAGCCAAACTCTTCACCTTCGGGAAAATCCAGAGGCGCTCCGCTATAATTCACCGGACTGTCCGGTGCTCCAAGGAAGAGCGTCTCAGGAACTCGCCAGCTTCGGGAATTCGCTCCGCAATAATTCACCGGACATGTCCGGTGTACACCGGACTGTCCGGTGAGCCAGCGGAGCAACGACTACTTCGCGCCAACGGTCACCTTCAGAAGCATTAAATGCGCGCCAGAGCGCGCAGAAGTCAGGCACGCGCGAAGTGGCGCACCGGACACTCTACAGTGCATGTTCGGTGCGCCACCGGACATCAAGGCGGGCCCAGCAGTCAGAGCTCCAACGGTCGGAACCCAACGGCCTGGTGACGTGGCTGGCGCACCGGACACTGTCCGGTGTGCACCGGACTGTCCGGTGCACCATACGACAGACAGCCCCACCAAACGGCTAGTTTGGTGGTTGGGGCTATAAATACCCCCAACCACCCACCATTCATGGTATCCAAGTTTTCAACCTTCCAACCACTTACAAGAGCTAGGCATTGAATACAAGACACACCCAAGTGATCAAATCCTCTCCCAATTCCACAAAAGCATTAGTGACTAGTCAGAGTGATTTGTCGTGTTCTTTTGAGCTCTTGCGCTTGGATCGCTTTCTTCTTTCTCATTCTTTCTTGTGATCAAACACACACTTGTAACCAAGGCAAGAGACACCAATTGTGTGGTGGTCCTTGCGAGGAAGTTTTGTTCCCGGTTGATTTGAGAAGAGAAAGCTCACTCGGTCCGAGGGACCGTTTGTGTAACACCCCGGGATCCACAAACACCCCAGAATGCTACTAAACTACACATCTAATATTCATATATAAAATTTCGACAGCATCTCCTTTGAAAATTGCATAAATGGGGGGAAGCAACAAAGTATAAATAGATATCATGATAAGAAAACATATAAGACATTAATAATCTGCTAGCAATGGGAAGACAACCATAACAACATGAACTGAATTAATCAGTGCGCACGACTAGTTAAAAACAAACATCCTTTGACAAGAAGTTTCTAATTAAATCATGGCTGCGTCTGGGCAGCATTATTATGAGAATGAAGGTGGATGTGCTGCTACTTCCCACTCCCCTTGATGAGCAACAAGCACCTGCATTGAGTAATGCAAGAGTGAGATGAAACATCTCAGCAAGCTAATTGTTCTGACGAGATATTTAAACCACAAATTGAATTCATCAACATTTTAAAAGAGTCACAATTAAAAATCAGAAATGCTTGTAGATATAGAACTCAGTAGTCCCACTATAACCAATACCATCTCATTTCCTCGAACAACCACAATAGGTTCTATAACACTTCCCTGCGTCAACAATACCTGCAAATATCACTTCAATGCATGCATAGGAATGCAATGTGTAGGTACTCTATCTTCATACCTCTGGGGGTATAAAACCACATCATCTGCAAATATCACTTCAATGAATGCATATGAATGCAATGCATATGTCCTCTGCCTTCATACCTCTAAGGGTATGAAGCCGCATCGTACCCCTTCTCGGGCAACGTACATGCTAAGTTGTACCGGTACGGTCGGACCATAGGTCACGACAAAACTTCATATGCAAATGAGTCATGCAATGTATATGGAATGCTACATTTATCAATAAACTTCACTTCCTTCAGATACAACACAAACCTCAAATAATACTTCATTTACCTTCAGATACAATACCAACCTCAAATAATACTTCATTTACCTTCAGGGGTGTGAATTAATCTCATGAGTCATACTCAAATCATAATCATCATCAATATATGATTGAGCATCAGTATAATGCAAGCAAGTAAAGCATCACCATAGAGTCCAATTATGAAAGAATCTGATACTTCTGAATATTAGAGTGTAGGCGATAGAAATAACAGGTCAGAACGGAAGCAACCACCGCTACATTCACTTGCCTTCATCGAAGAAGAAGAAATGTACTAGACATGATCTGGAGTGTAGCCACCTGCTAGTGGGTATAAAACTTAGTACAAATATTTCACAAACATTTGCCATCAATCAACAAAACACTCCTACACTTGAAACCAAGACCCAGTGGAAAGACTCCCACCCTGAACCACATGCCATACAGCAGCAACGCTGTTTGTTAATTTTGTATCTTTAAAATTAAAACAGCGGTGATATCAAACAAATACTCTAGGAGTATCTACACAAAATACTCTACAACTTCAGTATTCAATAGATAATTAAATTCTGCCATCTACAAGTTCTAAAACATCTGACAAGATAATTGACTGAATCTGTTTTAGACAGCAGTATGGTTAACTTTAAAATTCGATATCTCCAAAACTGCTGAACCAAAAATTATGAAATTCTGCTGGAAGTAAGAACTTTTATCCCTCTACAAAAGTCTTCATAGTTGGAAGAGCCAATTCGGCCATTTACTAGATGAAACCCACCAGTGAACAGACCCACTCATTTTTGTCAGGTAAACAGGAACAGCCACAGTAAAACAAACATAACTGGAGTTTCACAAATCATATGAATGCACTCTTTAACAATCTGGAAAGCTTATAAAATTATCTACAACTTCTTTTACCAACCCACAGTTTATATCTGTTGATAAAATTGCCTAAATCTTAAGAGAACAGATTCTGCACAGAATTATGAGACTGAAAAACTGCTATAGTAAAACTGCAATAACTTTCTGGTCGGATGTCCGATTGAGGTGTTCTTTGCGGCCACGGAAAGATCTACAAATTATCTACGACTCATACATAGACTTTTTATTTTTTTGAGGCCACTAAGACCACGGAAAACTGGCATGAACAGAAACTGTCGAATCTGCCATTCTGCAGAAAACTAAATTCGAGATCAAAACCTAACCCCACATCAAATCCAACCTCTAATCCTTTAATTCCCATGATCCACAACCTCCAAAAGCCTATAATTACAGGGAGGAACAAGGATCTCATCCATACCTAGGGTTTCCCCAAGAAATCTTCAAGAGGAGATGGGGAAGAACATCCCCTTGATCCTCTCTTCCTCTTCAATTCAACGTGCCCCTCCTTTTCTCGATCCTTGCTGCGTAGGGGGAGATCTTGGGGGAGGAAGCAATGGAGGATGGCTGCTATAGGTGGAGGGGGCGTCCAGCCAAGGGGGGAGAAAAAGGGGGTGGCGGCCAAGAGGGGGGGTGAAGGGAAAAAAAGGGGTGGCCACCTAGGGTTTTTGTGGGAGAAAGAAACGACGCCTCAGATGACTTCTATCTTTGCATCCAATGGCCCACAACCCTTTACCTCATCCACGCACCAGAGATTAATTTTTGGTCAACATTTTTTTGGGATATTACACTCTACCCCCCTTAAAAAGAATTCGACCTCGAATTCGGCCACTCTAAGCAAAACACCCAAGGTACCCCATATAGCACCACAATTCAAAACATGGGTCCATTATTGGTCTTAATTAACACAAGAACTTCTACCTTGGACTAATTGTCTAAGGAAACTACACGACCTGACATCAAGCATGAAACAACATGTAATGAAGCTCAAAGCATGTCATAGTTGAAATCAACACTCCAATTTCACACCATCAAATTTGGATGCAGCTATACATCAACATCAATGTCTTAAGACAACACTCTTTTATGAAGGGGTAATATGCACCAAGCACAACCCTTACCAACTTCAACCATTAATTTTAATTAAATGGTGAAACATCTACACCCGACGAATGTATAAGAAGATCAAACACCTCACCTTAAAGCACTATGAAACAAGTAGTTCTATTGGAACAAAACTCCTAATCTTCCTAAACCTTATTCTTGCCATCATGAAAAGATAATCATGTAATCTAACATTCCTTGCACCCCACCAAAAGGGAGAAAATCTATAGAACTAATGGAGCAATAAAGCCAAAAGAAGCCAATAACATCTTGTGCGGCATAGTTCATCGAAGAAATGCCAAAAACTCTACATAGTGCACTGATAGCCCAACAACAACACAATACTTGCTTAACCCATGTCACTATACTTCATTCAACATCTCAACTAAGAAAAATATCCAACTAGTAAGGATAACCTACACATAATATAAGTCTTCATCTACTGTAGTTCAGAAACTTACATTTCATTCTATCATACGATGCACTCAAAGTACCAGACATACAAAGTCAATAATAATAACCCCTAATCCTTCACACATTTGACAAACATATTAAGCTGATGTAAACACCACATGATCTAGGAATAGGTGACTAGCCACACCCAACCAACTCTAGGCTAGGCAAGGACTTCCTTCAAACCAATAGATAGGTGGTCTAAAAAAATGGCTCCACAAGCATGCATCGAAAAGGGAACCATCAGATCCTCAATGTATCAATACATAATCAATGGATCAAGAGAATCAAAGATTTATTCTACAATTAGTATGACTAACAGGCAACCACTTTAAACCACATCTAGGCTTTGTGGCAACTAAAACACACAATATGAGAGAGACATGTAAGCCATTCTGGCTATGAAAAGACTTCCCCCAAAAATCCATATAAAGTACCAATATTCATTTCTTTCAAAACTGGTTTCTCAACATAAACAATCATTCTTTGCAATGATAGTTGGAGCTATCCACCAACCGCTCAACAACTTAAATTCAAATTGATGATTACCTTGTACCCCAAAACACGCAATTCACACTCCTCTTAGAAACATCCACAATCAAGCATATATAACAATATTATTGTAATAAAACTCAACCATGAAAAACATGGTGAAAACAACATAGGCATACTTGTATATCACAAGCATAATAACAACTTCATTCTCACCAAAGACCAGCGATATCTACCGCATTAATAAAACAATATCAAAATTTCAAAAATAAATTATATCAAGCATTAAGCCATAAACAACTTACCACATCACCGTAAAGGAATAGGGAGGGGTGAAACTATTGTCATCTGCACTCCAAAGACATTAATATATATCAAAGATATTTGAACCCATACCCTTCCTATATGTGCAAGTGTGTCAAATTTATCTTCAAATTGCCAAGAATCTAAAGCCTATGCTTTGATACCAACTGTAACACCCCGGGATCCACAAACACCCCAGAATGCTACTAAACTACACATCTAATATTCATATATAAAATTTCGACAGCATCTCCTTTGAAAATTGCATAAATGGGGGAAGCAACAAAGTATAAATAGATATCATGATAAGAAAACATATAAGACATTAATAATCTGCTAGCAATGGGAAGACAACCATAACAACATGAACTGAATTAATCAGTGCGCACGACTAGTTAAAAACAAACATCCTTTGACAAGAAGTTTCTAATTAAATCATGGCTGCGTCTGGGCAGCATTATTATGAGAATGAAGGTGGATGTGCTGCTACTTCCCACTCCCCTTGATGAGCAACAAGCACCTGCATTGAGTAATGCAAGAGTGAGATGAAACATCTCAGCAAAAGCTAATTGTTCTGACGAGATATTTAAACCACAAATTGAATTCATCAACATTTTAAAAGAGTCACAATTAAAAATCAGAAATGCTTGTAGATATAGAACTCAGTAGTCCCACTATAACCAATACCATCTCATTTCCTCGAACAACCACAATAGGTTCTATAACACTTCCCTGCGTCAACAATACCTGCAAATATCACTTCAATGCATGCATAGGAATGCAATGTGTAGGTACTCTATCTTCATACCTCTGGGGGTATAAAACCACATCATCTGCAAATATCACTTCAATGAATGCATATGAATGCAATGCATATGTCCTCTGCCTTCATACCTCTAAGGGTATGAAGCCGCATCGTACCCCTTCTCGGGCAACGTACATGCTAAGTTGTACCGGTACGGTCGGACCATAGGTCACGACAAAACTTCATATGCAAATGAGTCATGCAATGTATATGGAATGCTACATTTATCAATAAACTTCACTTCCTTCAGATACAACACAAACCTCAAATAATACTTCATTTACCTTCAGATACAATACCAACCTCAAATAATACTTCATTTACCTTCAGGGGTGTGAATTAATCTCATGAGTCATACTCAAATCATAATCATCATCAATATATGATTGAGCATCAGTATAATGCAAGCAAGTAAAGCATCACCATAGAGTCCAATTATGAAAGAATCTGATACTTCTGAATATTAGAGTGTAGGCGATAGAAATAACAGGTCAGAACGGAAGCAACCACCGCTACATTCACTTGCCTTCATCGAAGAAGAAGAAATGTACTAGACATGATCTGGAGTGTAGCCACCTGCTAGTGGGTATAAAACTTAGTACAAATATTTCACAAACATTTGCCATCAATCAACAAAACACTCCTACACTTGAAACCAAGACCCAGTGGAAAGACTCCCACCCTGAACCACATGCCATACAGCAGCAACGCTGTTTGTTAATTTTGTATCTTTAAAATTAAAACAGCGGTGATATCAAACAAATACTCTAGGAGTATCTACACAAAATACTCTACAACTTCAGTATTCAATAGATAATTAAATTCTGCCATCTACAAGTTCTAAAACATCTGACAAGATAATTGACTGAATCTGTTTTAGACAGCAGTATGGTTAACTTTAAAATTCGATATCTCCAAAACTGCTGAACCAAAAATTATGAAATTCTGCTGGAAGTAAGAACTTTTATCCCTCTACAAAAGTCTTCATAGTTGGAAGAGCCAATTCGGCCATTTACTAGATGAAACCCACCAGTGAACAGACCCACTCATTTTTGTCAGGTAAACAGGAACAGCCACAGTAAAACAAACATAACTGGAGTTTCACAAATCATATGAATGCACTCTTTAACAATCTGGAAAGCTTATAAAATTATCTACAACTTCTTTTACCAACCCACAGTTTATATCTGTTGATAAAATTGCCTAAATCTTAAGAGAACAGATTCTGCACAGAATTATGAGACTGAAAAACTGCTATAGTAAAACTGCAATAACTTTCTGGTCGGATGTCCGATTGAGGTGTTCTTCGCGGCCACGGAAAGATCTACAAATTATCTACGACTCATACATAGACTTTTTATTTTTTTGAGGCCACTAAGACCACGGAAAACTGGCATGAACAGAAACTGTCGAATCTGCCATTCTGCAGAAAACTAAATTCGAGATCAAAACCTAACCCCACATCAAATCCAACCTCTAATCCTTTAATTCCTATGATCCACAACCTCCAAAAGCCTATAATTACAGGGAGGAACAAGGATCTCATCCATACCTAGGGTTTCCCCAAGAAATCTTCAAGAGGAGATGGGGAAGAACATCCCCTTGATCCTCTCTTCCTCTTCAATTCAACGTGCCCCTCCTTTTCTCGATCCTTGCTGCGTAGGGGGAGATCTTGGGGGAGGAAGCAATGGAGGATGGCTGCTATAGGTGGAGGGGGCGTCCAGCCAAGGGGGGAGAAAAAGGGGGTGGCGGCCAAGAGGGGGGGTGAAGGGAAAAAAAGGGGTGGCCACCTAGGGTTTTTGTGGGAGAAAGAAACGACGCCTCAGATGACTTCTATCTTTGCATCCAATGGCCCACAACCCTTTACCTCATCCACGCACCAGAGATTAATTTTTGGTCAACATTTTTTTTGGGATATTACAGTTTGAGAGAGGGAAATGGTTGAAAGAGACCCGGTCTTTGTGACCACCTCAACGGGGAGTAGGTTTGCAAAAACCGAACCTCGGTAAAACAAATCCGCGTGTCACACTTCTTATTTGCTTGCGATTTGTTTTGCGCCCTCTCTCGCAGACTCAATTATATTTCTAACGCTAACCCGGCTTGTAGTTGTGATTAACTTTGTAAATTTCAGTTTCGCCCTATTCACCCCCCCCCTCTAGGCGACTTTCAATTGGTATCAAAGCCCGGTGGTTCATTAGAGCCTAACCGCTCGAAGTGATGTCGGGAGAACACGCCAAGAAGGAGATGGAGACCGGCGAAAAGCCCACTACAAGCCACGGGAAGGCTTCATCGGAAGAGTCCCGCAAAAAGGGAAAGGGGAAGGAGAAGAAAGCTTCTTCCCACAAGTCGCATCGGAGTGGCGACAAGATAAAGAAGATGAGGAAGGTGGTCTACTACGAGACCGACACTTCATCACCTTCCACCTCCGGCTCCGACGCGCCCTCCGTAACTTCTAAGCGCCATGAGCGCAAGAAGTTTAGTAAGATCCCCCTACGCTACCCTCGCATTCCTAAACATACACCTTTACTTTCTGTCCCATTAGGCAAACCACCAACTTTTGATGGTGAAGATTATGCTAGGTGGAGTGATTTAATGCGATTTCATCTAACCTCACTCCACAAAAGTATATGGGATGTTGTTGAGTTTGGTGTACAGGTACCATCCGTAGGGGATGAAGACTATGATGTGGATGAAGTGACCCAAATCGAGCACTTCAACTCCCAAGCCACAACCATACTTCTCGCCTCTCTAAGTAGGGAGGAGTACAACAAGGTGCAAGGATTGAAGAGCGTCAAGGAAGTTTGGAACGTGCTCAAGACCGCGCACGAGGGTGATGAACTCACCAAGATCACCAAGCGAGAAACGATCGAGCGGGAGCTCGGTCGCTTCCGTCTTCGCCAAGGGGAGGAGCCACAAGATATGTACAACCGGCTCAAAACCTTGGTGAACCAAGTGCGCAACCTCGGGAGCAAGAAATGGGATGGCCACGAGGTGGTTAAGGTTATTCTAAGATCACTCATTTTCCTTAACCCTACTCAAGTACAATTAATTCGTGGTAATCCTAGATATGCACTAATGACTCCCGAGGAAGTAATCGGGAATTTTGTGAGCTTTGACTTTATGATCAAGGGCTCACGGAAGATCAACGAGCTTGACGGTCCCTCCACGTCCGAAGCACAACCGGTCGCATTCAAGGCGACGGAGGAGAAGAAGGAGGAGTCTACACCAAGTAGAACACCCATCGACGCCTCCAAGCTCGACAACGAGGAAATGGCGCTTGTCATCAAAAGCTTCCGCCAAATCCTCAAGCAAAGGAGGGGGAAAGACTACAAACCCCGCTCCAAGAAAGTGTGCTACAAATGTGGTAAGCCCGGTCATTTTATTGCAAAATGTCCTATATCTAGTGATAGTGACAGGGGCGACGACAAGAAGGGGAGAAGAAAGGAGAAGAAGAGATACTACAAGAAGAAGGGCGGCGAGGCCCATGTTTGTCGCGAGTGGGACTCCGACGAAAGCTCTAGCGACTCCTCCGACGACGAGGACACCGCCAACATCGCCGTCACCAAGGGACTTCTCTTCCCCAACGTCGGCCACAAGTGCCTCATGGCAAAGGACGGCAAAAAGAAGAAGGTTAAATCTAAATCCTCCACTAGATATGAGTCTTCTAGTGATGAAAATGCTAGTGATGAGGAAGATAACTTGCGCACTCTTTTTGCCAACTTAAACATGCAACAAAAGGAGAAGTTAAATGAATTAATTAGCGCCATTCATGAGAAGGATGATCTCTTGGACTCCCAAGAGGACTTCCTTATAAAAGAAAACAAGAAGCATGTTAAAGTAAAAAATGCTTATGCTCTAGAAGTTGAAAAATGTGAAAAATTATCCAGTGAGCTAAGCACTTGCCATGAGACTATAGACAACCTTAGAAATGAGAATTCTAATTTGTTAGCTGAGGTTGATTCTATTACTTGTAATGTTTAATTCCCAATCTTAGAAATGATAATGATGATTTGCTTGCTAAGATTGAAGAATTAAACATGTCTCTTGCTAGCCTTAGGATTGAAAATGAAAAATTGCTTGCTAAGGCTAAAGAATTAGATGTTTGCAATGCTACAATTTCCGACCTTAGAACTAAAAATGATATATTGCATGCTAAGGTTGTAGAATTGAAATCTTGCAAGCCCTCTACATCTACTGTTGAGCACACTTCTATTTGTACTAGATGTAGAGATGTTGATATCAATGCTATACATGATCACATGGCTTTAATTAAACAACAAAATGATCATATAACAAAATTAGATGCTAAAATTGCCGAGCATGACTTAGAGAATGAAAAATTTAAATTTGCTAGAAGCATGCTCTATAGAGGGAGACGCCCTGGCATTAAGGATGGCATTGGCTTCCAAAAGGGGGACAATGTCAAACTTAATGCCCCTCCTAAGAAATTGTCTAATTTTGTTAAGGGCAAGGCTCCCATGCCTCAGGATAACGAGGGTTACATTTTGTACCCTGCCGGTTATCCTGAGAGCAAAATTAGGAGAATTCATTCTAGGAAGTCTCACTCTGGCCCTAATCATGCTTTTATATATAAGGGTGAGACATCTAGCTCTAGGCAACCAACCCATGCTAAGTTGCCTAAGAAGAAAAGTCCTAGTGCATCAAATGATCATAGCATTTCATTTAAAACTTTTGATGCATCATATGTTTTAACTAACAAATCCGGCAAGGTAGTTGCCAAGTATGTTGGGGGCAAGCACAAGGGGTCAAAGACTTGTGTTTGGGTACCCAAAGTTCTTGTATCTAATGCCAAAGGACCCAAAACCATTTGGGTACCTAAAGTCAAGAACTAAACTTGTGTTGTAGGTTTATGCATCCGGGGGCTCAAGTTGGATAATCGACAGCGGGTGCACAAACCATATGACAGGGGAGAAGAAGATGTTCTCCTCCTACGAGAAAAACCAAGATTCCCAACGAGCTATCACATTCGGGGATGGAAATCAAGGTTTGGTCAAAGGATTGGGTAAAATTGCTATATCACCTGACCATTCCATTTCCAATGTTTTTCTTGTAGATTCTTTAGATTACAATTTGCTTTCCGTATCTCAATTATGTCAAATGGGCTACAACTGTCTATTCACTGATGTAGGTGTCACTGTCTTTAGAAGAAGTGATGATTCAATAGCATTTAAGGGAGTGTTAGAGGGTCAGCTATACTTGGTAGATTTTGATAGAGCTGAACTGAACACTTGCTTGATTGCTAAGACTAACATGGGTTGGCTATGGCACCACCGACTAGCCCATGTTGGGATGAAGAATCTTCACAAGCTTCTAAAGGGAGAGCACATTTTAGGATTAACAAATGTTCATTTTGAGAAAGACAGAATTTGTAGCGCATGCCAAGCAGGGAAGCAAGTTGGTGCCCACCATCCACATAAGAACATCATGACGACTGACAGGCCACTGGAGCTCCTACACATGGATCTATTCGGGCCGATCGCTTACATAAGCATCGGCGGGAGTAAGTACTGTCTAGTTATTGTGGATGATTATTCTCGCTTCACTTGGGTATTCTTTTTGCAGGAAAAATCTCATACCCAAGAAACCTTAAAGGGATTCTTGAGACGAGCTCAAAATGAGTTCGGCTTGAGGATCAAGAAAATTAGAAGCGACAACGGGACGGAGTTCAAGAACTCTCAAATTGAAGGCTTCCTTGAGGAGGAGGGCATCAAGCATGAGTTCTCTTCTCCCTACACGCCACAACAAAATGGTGTAGTGGAGAGGAAGAACCGAACACTATTGGACATGGCAAGAACCATGCTTGATGAGTACAAGACATCGGATCGGTTTTGGGCCGAGGCGGTCAACACCGCCTGCTACACCATCAACCGATTGTATCTACACCGAATCCTCAAGAAGTCATCTTATGAACTCTTAACCGGTAAAAAGCCCAACATTTCATATTTTAGAGTCTTTGGTAGCAAATGCTTTATTCTTGTTAAGAGAGGTAGAAAATCTAAATTTGCTCCTAAGACTATAGAAGGCTTTTTACTAGGATATGATTCAAACACAAGGGCATATAGAGTCTTTAACAAGTCCTCTGGACAAGTTGAAGTTTCTTGTGACGTTGTGTTTGATGAGACTAACGACTCTCAAGTAGAGCAAGTTGATCTTGATGAGATAGGTGATGAAGAGGCTCCTTGCATCGCGCTAAGGAACATGTCCATTGGGGATGTGTGTCCTAAGGAATCCAAAGAGCCTCCAAATGCACAGGATCAACCATCCTCCTCCACGCAAGCATCTCCACCAACTCAAAATGAGGATGACGCTCAAGTTGATGAAGGAGAAGATCAAGCAAATGAGCCACCTCAAGATGACGGCAATGATCAAGGGGGAGATGCAAATGATCAAGACAAGGAGGATGATGAACCAAGGCCGCCTCACCCAAGAGTCCACCAAGCAATCCAACGAGATCACCCCGTCGACACCATCCTCGGCGACATTCATAAGGGGGTAACTACTAGATCTCGTGTTGCACATTTTTGTGAACATTACTCTTTTGTTTCCTCTATTGAGCCACACAAGGTAGAGGAAGCACTACAAGATTCGGATTGGGTGGTGGTGATGCAAGAGGAGCTCAACAACTTCACTAGGAATGAGGTATGGCATTTAGTTCCACGTCCTAATCAAAATGTTGTAGGAGCCAAATGGGTTTTCCGCAACAAGCAAGATGAGCATGGTGTGGTGACAAGGAACAAAGCCCGACTTGTGGCCAAAGGATACTCCCAAGTCGAAGGTTTGGATTTCGGTGAAACCTATGCACCCGTAGCTAGGCTTGAGTCAATTCGTATATTATTGGCCTATGCTACTTACCATGGCTTCAAGCTTTATCAAATGGACGTGAAGAGTGCCTTCCTCAATGGACCAATCAAAGAAGAGGTCTATGTTGAGCAACCTCCCGGCTTTGAAGATAGTGAGTACCCTAACCATGTGTATCAACTCTCTAAGGCGCTTTATGGGCTTAAGCAAGCCCCAAGAGCGTGGTATGAATGCCTTAGAGATTTCCTTATCACTAATGGATTCAAAGTCGGAAAGGCCGATCCTACACTCTTCACTAAAACTCTTGAAAATGACTTGTTTGTATGCCAAATATATGTTGATGATATTATTTTTGGGTCTACTAACGAGTCTACATGTGAAGAATTTAGTAGGATCATGACACAAAAATTCGAGATGTCTATGATGGGGGAGTTGAAGTATTTCTTAGGATTTCAAGTGAAGCAACTCCAAGAGGGCACCTTCCTAAGCCAAACAAAGTATACTCAAGATATTCTAAGCAAGTTTGGGATGAAGGATGCCAAACCCATCAAGACACCCATGCGAACCAATGGGCATCTCGACCTCGACACGGAAGGTAAGTCCGTGGATCAAAAGGTATATCGGTCGATGATAGGTTCTTTACTCTACTTATGTGCATCTCGACCGGATATTATGCTTTCCGTATGCATGTGTGCAAGATTCCAAGCCGACCCTAAGGAAGCTCACCTTACGGCCGTAAAACGAATCTTGAGATATTTAATTTATACTCCTAAGTTTGGGCTTTGGTATCCTAGGGGATCCACATTCGATTTGATTGGTTATTCGGATGCTAATTGGGCAGGGTGTAAGATTAATAGAAAGAGCACATCGGGGACTTGCAAGTTCTTGGGAAGATCCTTGGTGTCTTGGGCTTAAAAGAAGCAAAATTCCGTAGCTCTTTCTACCGCCGAAGCCGAGTACATTGCCGCAGGTCATTGTTGCGCGCAACTACTTTGGATGAGGCAAACCCTTAGGGACTATGGTTACAAATTAACCAAAGTTCCTCTTCTATGTGATAATGAGAGTGCAATCCGCATGGCAGATAATCCCGTTGAGCATAGCCGCACTAAACACATAGCCATTCGGTATCACTTTTTAAGGGATCACCAACAAAAGTGAGATATCGAGATTTCTTACATTAATACTAAAGATCAATTAGCCGATATCTTTACCAAGCCACTTGATGAACAAACTTTTAACAAACTTAGGCATGAGCTAAACATTCTTGATTCTAGGAGCTTCTTTTGTTGATTTGCACACATAGCTCATTCATATACCTTTGATCATGTCTCTTTCATATGCTATGACTAATGTGTTTTCAAGTTTATTTCACACCAAGTCATAGGTGTATTGGAAGGAAATTGGAGTCTTCGGCGAAGACAAAGGCTTCCACTCCGTAACTCATCCTTCGTCGTCACTCCGAGCAACTCTCCATCTTTGGGGGAGAGAAGGACTCCGTCTTTGGTATAATCTTCACTCATTTTTTTATGACCAAAGGGGGAGAGAGTAATTCTGAGGGCTCTAATGACTCCGTTTTTGGTGATTCATGCCAAAGGGGGAGAGAGCATGAGCCCAAAGCAAAAGGACCGCACCACCACCTAATTTTAAAAATGATTTTCAATTGGAAATTTCAAATTAGTATCCTATTATGTTCAAAAGAGGGAGAAAGTAGTATTTCAAAATTGATATCTCAAAACCCTCTTGAACACTAAGAGGAGATTTCATTTAGGGGGAATTTTGTTTTAGTCAAAGGAAAAGCATTTGAAACATGGGGAGAAAATTTCAAATCTTGAAAATGCTTCGCAAAATCCTATTCATTTACCTTTGACTATTTGCAAAAGAACTTTGAAAAGGATTTACAAAAGAATTTGCAAAAACAAAACAAGTGGTGCAAGCGTGGTCCAAAATGTTAAAAATGAAGAAACAATCCATGCATATATTATAAGTATTTATATTGGCTCAATTCCAAGCAACCTTTGCACTTACATTATGCAAACTAGTTCAATTATGCATTTCTATACTTGCTTTGGTTTGTGTTGGCATCAATCACCAAAAAGGGGGAGATTGAAAGGGAATTAGGCTTACACCTTGTTCCTAATTGATTTGATGGTTGAATTGCCCAACACAAATAAATTGAACTAACTAGTTTGCTCTAGTGTACAAGTTATCCAGGTGCCAAAGGTTCACACTTAGCCAATAAAAAGACCAAGAAGTGGGTTCAACAAAAGAGCAAAGGGATAACCGAAGTGTGCCCTGGTCTGGCGCACCAGACTGTCCGGTGTGCCACCGGACAGTGTCCGGTGCACTAGGGGACTTCAAGCCAACCTCTTCACCTTCAGGAAAATCTAGAGGCGCTCCGCTATAATTCACTGGACTGACCGGTGTACACCGGACAGTGTCCGGTTCTCCAAGGAAGAGTGTCTCAGGAACTCGCCAGCTTCGGGAATTCGCTCCGCTATAATTCACAGGACATGTCCGGTGTACACCGGACTGTCCGGTGAGCCAGCGGAGCAACGGCTACTTCGCGCCAACGGTCACCTGCAGAAGCATTAAATGCGCGCCAGAGCGCGCAGAAGTCAGGCACGCGCAAAGTGGCGCACCGGACACTCTACAGTGCATGTCCGGTGCGCCACCGGACATCAAGGCGGGCCCAGCAGTCAGAGCTCCAACGGTCGGAACCCAACGGCCTGGTGACGTGGCTGGCGCACCGGACACTGTCCGGTGTGCACCGGACTGTCCGGTGCACCATACGACAGACAGCCCCACCAAACGGCTAGTTTGGTGGTTGGGGCTATAAATACCCCCAACCACCCACCATTCATGGTATCCAAGTTTTCAACCTTCCAACCACTTACAAGAGCTAGGCATTGAATACAAGACACACCCAAGTGATCAAATCCTCTCCCAATTCCACAAAAGCATTAGTGACTAGTCAGAGTGATTTGTCGTGTTCTTTTGAGCTCTTGCGCTTGGATCGCTTTCTTCTTTCTCATTCTTTCTTGTGATCAAACACACACTTGTAACCAAGGCAAGAGACACCAATTGTGTGGTGGTCCTTGCGGGGAAGTTTTGTTCCTGGTTGATTTGAGAAGAGAAAGCTCACTCGGTCCGAGGGACCGTTTGAGAGAGGGAAAGGGTTGAAAGAGACCCGGTCTTTGTGACTACCTCAACGGGGAGTAGGTTTGCAAAAACCGAACCTCGGTAAAACAAATCCGCGTGTCACACTTCTTATTTGCTTGCGATTTGTTTTGCGCCCTCTCTCGCAGACTCAATTATATTTCTAACGCTAACCCGGCTTGTAGTTGTGATTAACTTTGTATATTTCAGTTTCGCCCTATTCACCCCCCTCTAGGCGACTTTCAGTTACAAGGTTCTGGAATAGGTCCCCACAACCAAATGACACCCCTAATGATTTTGTGGGTATATGCTCTGCAGATGCCACCTCAGATGACTCCACAGATGCCGCCTCAATGTCAACGTCGATGCCACCTCAGATGCCAACGCTGATGCTACTGACATATGTCATGGGGATATCCTCCTATGGTGTCGTCACAAATGTCTTAGGGATATGCTCCATGGCCGACACAACCACCTCCATCATCTGGATTGGTAAGTTAAGTATACTGTTGGGGCGAAGGCGCAACGCCCCTCGCTCGAGAAACCACAATGTCGAAGGGTCAAGGACTGGAGGGCGCGAAGGCCTGAAGAGCGGCACGCGCTTCGAAGAGGATGGAGAGCGCGGGCGAGGACTCGAGCGCTCCCTTCACCAGGACGGACTAGAGCGAAGACCATCGAGAACTCCGTTGACAGAGAATCTGGACTGCAAAGACCATGTGTTGTAATCTAACGCCAATTGTAATAGGGGGGCCCATGTATAGTCGGCCCATGCCATAAGATCTCGCCTGCAGGCCGCTACATGGGTAGAGCTGTTAGTGGATCAATCATGTTTGTAATTAACTACGCTGTAATGACCCGTTGTAACCCCCCAAGGGAGAATATTCCAGGAATAATGTAGGTAACCGAGGGTATAATCGTCTTTCACGGGGCAGGGCTGTCGGCGTTTCGAGACAGGGGGGTCCCTAAGCCGACGAGTGAGTGTGCTGCGTGCCCCAGCCCAGATGGGTCGAGCGCGTGGGCGAGCACGAAGGGGGGAGAGGCGAGGTGGCCGGAGTCGAGCGTGAGAGAGGTGGAAGTCCCGCGGCCTTCGTGTTCGTCCCGCGCCCAGGTCAGGTGCGCTTGCAGTAGGGGGGTTACAAGCGTCCACGCGGGTGAGGGAAGCGAGCGGCCCCAAGAGAGCGCCTGTCCCGTCCTCGGTCCCGCGCGGCCAACCTTCTCTAAGAAGGCCCTGGTCCTCCCTTTTATAGTCGTAAGGAGAGGATCCAGGTGTACAATGGGGGGTGTAGCAGAGTGCTACGTGTCTAGCGGAGGGAGAGCTAGCGCCCTAGGTACATGCCAATGTGGCAGCCGGAGAGATCTGGGCACCCTGCTGGCGTGATGTCGTGGCTGTCGGAGGTGCGGCGGAGCCTGGCGGAGGGACAGCTGTTGGAGCGGTCGAGTCCCTGCTGACGTCGTCCTGCTTCCGTAAGAGAGCTGGGGGCCGCCGTCGTCATAGAGCTTGTGGAGCGCCATCATTGCCCCTCCGGCGGAGCTGGCCGGATGGGACGCCGGTCTTGTTCTCCGTGACCCGAGTCGATTCGGGGTAGGATGATGATGGCGCTTCCTGTTGACGTGGCGGTCTGTGCCCTAGGCAGGGCGACGTGGGGGTTCCTCCGAAGCCGAGGTTGATTCTGCCTTCCGTTGCCATGGCCGAGCCCGAGCCATGGGGTCGGGCGAGGCGGAAGTCGTTCGGCCGAGGCCAGGGCGGAGTCCGAGCCCTGGGATCGGGCGAGGCGGAGTTTCGTCGTCTTCCGGGTCTTAGCCCGAGTCCGAGCCCTGGGGTCGGGCGGAGCGGAGTTCGCCGTCTTCCGGGTCTTAGCCCGAGTCCGAGCCCTGGGGTCGGGCGGAGCGGAGTTCGCCGTCTTCCGGGTCTTAGCCCGAGTCCGAGCCCTGGGGTCGGGCGGAGCGGAGTTCGCCGTCTTCCGGGTCTTAGCCCGAGTCCGAGCCCTGGGGTCGGGCGGAGCGGAGTTCGCCGTCTTCCGGGTCTTAGCCCGAGTCCGAGCCCTGGGGTCGGGCGGAGCGGAGTTCGCCGTCTTCCGGGTCTTAGCCCGAGTCCGAGCCCTGGGGTCGGGCGGAGCGGAGTTCGCCATCTTCCGGGTCTTAGCCCGAGTCCGAGCCCTGGGGTCGGGCGGAGCGGAGTTCGCCGTCTTCCGGGTCTTAGCCCGAGTCCGAGCCCTGGGGTCGGGCGGAGCGGAGTTCGCCGTCTTCCGGGTCTTAGCCCGAGTCCGAGCCCTGGGGTCGGGCGGAGCGGAGTTCGCCGTCTTCCGGGTCTTAGCCCGAGTCCGAGCCCTGGGGTCGGGCGGAGCGGAGTTCACCGTCTTCCGGGTCTTAGCCCGAGTCCGAGCCCTGGGGTCGGGCGGGGCGGAGTTCGCCGTGGCGCCTTTGGCAAGGCCTGACTGCCTGTCAGACTCACTCTGTCGAGTGGCACTGCAGTCGGAGTGGCGCAGGCGGCGCTGTCCTTCTGTCAGACTGGCCAGTGGAGCGGTGGAGTGACGGCGGTCACTTCGGCTCTACCGGGGGCGCGTGTCAGGATAAAGGTGTCAGGCCACCTTTGCGTTAAATGCCCCTGCAATTTGGTCAGTCGGTGCGGCGATTTAGTCAAGGTTGCTTCTGAGCGAAGCCAAGGCCTCGGGCGAGCCGGTGATGTGTCCGCCATAAAAAGGGGGCCTCGGGCGAGACGGAAGTCTCTCGAGGTCGGCTGCCCTTGGCCAAGGCTAGGCTCGGGTGAAGCGTGATCGAGTCACTCGTGTGGACTGATCCCTGACTTAATCGTACCCATCAGGCCTTTGCAGCTTTATGCTGATGGGGGTTACCAGCTGAGAATTAGGCGTCTTGAGGGTACCCCTAATTATGGTCCCCGACAGTAGCCCCCGAGCCTCGAAGGGAGTGTTAGCACTCGCTTGGAGGCTTTCGTCGCACTTTTTTGCAAGGGGACCAGCCTTTCTCGGTTGCATTTCGTTCCGGTGGGTGCGCGCGAGCGCACCCGCCGGGTGTAGCCCCCGAGGCCTCAGAGGAGTGGTTACACTCCTTCGAGGTCTTAATACCTCGCGCAATGCTTCGGCTGGTCTGGTCGTTCCCTCATGCGAACTGGCCGTAGCCCGGGTGCACGGTCGGGGTCCAAGCTCTCGGGCTGGTATGTTGACGCTGTCAACGATTTGGCCGGAGCCGGTTTTTGCGAGAGCAGCCCCCGAGCCTCTGCACAGGGCGAGAGGGCGATCAGGGACAGACTCGACTTTTTACATACGCCCCTACGTCGCCTTTCCGCAAGGAGGAGGGGGGGAGTGCGCCATGTTACCCTCGATGGGCACCGAACATGGTGTCTCCGGTGAGCTGCAAGCGGGTAATCCGAGTGGACGTCCGTGCCCCGTTCGTTGGGGGTCGGCTAGGGGCCCAGAGGCACGCCCAAAAGTACCTGCGGGTGATTTGCCGGACCCGGTCCCCTGGCGACGGGGTCCGAGGGCTCGATGCCTCCCTCCGATGGGATTCCGTTACAAGATCGTTCCCGCTGGTCTCGGAAATGTCCTAGGGTACCTCGGGAGCGCAGCCCGAGCCTCGGTTATGTATCGAACGTACCCCTGGTCATCCCTTGCTCGGTGTCTGAGGCGACTGTGAACCCTTCGGGGGCCAGCCTTCGAACCCCTGATCAGTAATGGGCGCGGAGCCCGAGTAGCCTGAGGCGGCCATGGAACCCTTCGGGGGGCTGGCCTTCGAACCCCTGACCAGTAGTGGGTGTCGGGCCCACGCGATCTGAGGCGGCTGTTGAACCCTTCGGAGGGCCAGCCTTCGAACCCCTGATCAGTAGGGGGGGCTCGGAGCCCGGTTCCTTCGCGGAGAAGGATCCCTTTCGGGGTATCCCCCTTTCCCGGTCCCTGTTGCAAGAGATAGAGAAAGAGGAAAACGGAAAAGGATACGAAATCGGACGACGTGGCGTACCTTTTCTGACACGATTATTACGGCGAAGGTGAAGCGTCGCGCGCTCCTCCTGCCAGAGGCGCCGCGTGTCCCGCCGCGGAGTTAATGCGACGGGGCGAGTGGTTGGCGGGGCGGCTGTTGCGCGCGTGCGATCCGTTCGAGGAACGGGTCACGGGTGCACCGTCTCCACGCCGTGAGAGGAGGCTCTCTTGCTGTCCCAGGATGGGACGTGAGCCTGGCTGACGACGTGACTGCTGCGCCTGCCCGCCTGCCACCGCTATTACTGCCGGCCCTCTTTCGGTCGCTTTGACCGACGCGCCAGGCTGGCGCTGTTGGGTCGCCTCAAGTCGCGGCATTGGCTCCGCAACCGAAGAGGCGCGATGGTGGCACAAGTGGCGGTGCGGTTGCTTGCATGCAGCAACTGGCGCGTCGGTTGCTCGACGCGTGGGCCTGGGTTCCCAAGCTGGCGTGTCAGAAGTTGGAGAAGCGCGTCCATCTGGCGCGGTTGCATGCCGCCTGCATGGCTGCCTGCCCCTTCTGCCCGTTGGTCTGGGCGGAAATGGGGGGTCGCTTGTAACCGCTGGACGGTCGTGCGCACCACGCGCGGCGGTTCTGCTTCTTCTGCCCTGAGCCGGCTTGCATGACATGCGGGACCCAGCCCCTGAGTCGCACGGGAGGGCCTTGGAGCGTGTTGGAGAAGACTCAGCCCGTGGCGCCTGGGGGCGCACGTAGGGAGAGTTGCCTTTAAAAGGAGGGAGACTCCTTTCGGAAGGCAACCATGTCTTCTTCCTCCCTTAAGCGTCGTGTCTTCCCATCTTTCAAGCCCCCGGATGGGGGGTATCCGCCGCCTCTCCGCCTCCTCGTTGGAGGAACGCAACTCCATGGGAGTTGGTACCTCTCAGCCATCGTTCGGCTTCAAGGATTTTCATCATGCTGCCCGGCTGCTCCCCTCCGCCGGCGGTCACCTGAGATGGCGACCTCCGGCTTGGTGGTGGGGGAAAGCGAGCCGGGCTGCGGCCTCTTCCCCTCCCTCAGCCTCAAGGATTTTCATCACCAGGGCTGGGGAGGGGGGTGCGCCGAGTTGAGGTCGGCCCCCGCGTGGGCGGCGGCCCGCTCCTTCACTCAGTGATCGGAGGGAAAGGCGGCCGTCGTCCGTGGCGCTGGCAGCTGCAGCGTGCCTGGCTTTCAGGCGCGGGTGGCTTCGGAGCCGCTCACGGTGCCGGCATCCGCCACGGCAGCTTGAAGAGGTTCTGCTGCCGGCGAGATAGCCAGGGCCGGCCACGGGCTGACCTCCAACTCTACGGCCTTCTGCCCGTCCTTGCCTTACGAGTTTTGGCATGGGCGGGGGCCTCCTGGCAGCGGCATCTAGCCTGAGGTCAGCGTTGCCGCTGCTTGGTCCCTCGGAGCAGAAGGCGTCGTCGTCGCCGCTGCTGGAGCAGGTGACGGCGCACCATTCGTCGGCCTTCAGTTGCTCCGCAGGCCTTCCCCCTCGGAGTGGGGTCGTTCGTGCCTGCGGAGGTGGAACCGGAGTTCCGTTCGTAATGGCACTTCGAATGCCAGTGTTTTTTGTTCATTGCGGCTGTCGGGGCCTGAACATGTATGTAATTTCGGCACGGAGCCGTGTTTTTTCCTCATTTTCGAGCACTAAGTCTCGCCTGTTGATTATCTGAACCGCTTTACCAAGCATGAGTCACCCCGTGTCAAGGTGACGGGTGAGGTATCCGTATCCCGGAGGCGTAGGAATCCCTCGGCCCGTTCGGCCTTGTTGTCTGGGGTTCCTCTAGCTTAGTTAAAGAGACCCCTCGGCCGCCCTTCGGTGGACCGAGGCCAGGGGTAGCGATATCAGTATGAACAGAGGCGGAGTTGGCTCGAGAATGGGAACCTGGTTGGCCGGAGCCTAGTCGTGTTGTCCGTCAGCGGAGCCGACGCCGAAGTCGATCAGTCGAGGCCTCGGGTCGGGCTGGCGCCCTTGGAAGCCGGTTGACCGAGGCCCCAGGGGTAACCGGTCGAGCCGCCTGCTCGGGCCGGATTCCCAGAGGAGTCCCTGGGCCGCGTCGCCGCCCGAGGCTGGGTCGGGCTTTGCTGAAGACGTCGTCGATGCCGAGGGTGCTACGGCTCCCTTCAGCGTGAAGACCCGAGCCTGCAGGATCAGATCATCTTGTAGCGTGTGCTTTCTACGGCCGCCGAGGCCAGAAAAAACACACCCTCGCCAAGCTTGCGAAGCTGCGCCTTTTTTCCTCTTGTTTCGAGCATCTGGACTCTGTCGGTAACAGGGATGTTTGTGTGAGCGAGAGTTGCTTTTCGCGGAAGGGACGAGTGAGGTATCTGTATCCCAGAGGCGTGGGAATCCCTCGGCTCGGTCGGCCTTGCCGCTTACGCGTACTTTCACCCGTCCATGAGGCCCTGTCCCCGACTTAGTCGAGAAAGCTTGAAGGACTGCTTCGGCAGGAGAGCTTCCGAACGTGAAGACTTGTTTGGTCCACGGAGTCGCTTTATCCGAGCGCAAGTTACTTATCGCAGAAGGTGATGAGTGAGGTATCCGTATCCCGGAGGCGTAGGAGTCCCTCGGCTCGGTCAGCCTTGGCTGCTTACGTGTACTCCGTCGTTTCCAGGATCCGCTTTCCGAAGTAGTCAAGAAGCACGAAAGAAATCCTGCTAAAAAGAGATCCTTTTTCGAGGAAAAATTCGACGCAGAGGGGGTCTCCCCCCTTTTAGCCCCCGAGGGAGGGTCGGGCTTTGCCGAGGCTAAGCCGACCCTTCCTTGACGACTAAACTTTGCGTAGGTGCGAGGTATATGAACAACTTGAAAACATCTTAAGGGTAGAAGCGACGTAGCTGTTTGATGTTCCAAGCGTTGTCGTAGATCTCGCCTTGATGGTTGGCCAGCTTGTATGTTCCGGGCTTCAGAACTTTGGCGATGACGAATGGCCCTTCCCAGGGGGGCGTGAGCTTGTGCCTCCCTCGGGCGTCTTGCCGCAGCCGAAGCACCAGATCGCCCACCTGGAGTTCTCGGGACCGGACCCCTCGGGCGTGGTAGCGTCGCAGGGACTGTTGGTACCGCGCCGAGTGTAGTAAGGCCCTGTCCCGAGCTTCCTCCAGCTGGTCCAACGATTCCTCTCGGCTAGCTTGGTTGCTTTGTTCGGTGTAGGCCCTCGCCCTTGGGGAGCCGTATTCCAGGTCAGTGGGCAAGATAGCTTCAGCCCCGTAGACCAGGAAAAACGGCGTGAAGCCCGTGGCACGACTCGGCGTCGTCCTTAGGCTCCAGACCACCGAGGGGAGTTCCTTCATCCATCGCTTGCCGAATTTGTTGAGGTCGTTGTAGATCCGAGGCTTGAGCCCTTGTAGAATCATGCCGTTGGCACGCTCTACTTGCCCATTCGACATGGGATGAGCCACGGCGGCCCAGTCCACCCGGATATGGTGATCCTCGCAAAAATCCAAGAATTTTTTGCCGGTGAACTGGGTGCCGTTGTCGGTGATGATGGAGTTCGGGACCCCGAAGCGATGGATGATGTTGGTGAAGAACGCCACCGCCTGCTCGGATCTGATGCTGTTCGGAGGTCGGACCTCGATCCACTTGGAGAATTTGTCGATGGCGACCAGCAGGTGCGTGTAGCCCCCGGGCGCCTTCTGCAAGGGACCGACGAGGTCCAGACCCCATACAGCGAAGGGCCAAGTGACGGGTATTGTCTGCAGAGCCTGAGCGGGCAGGTGCGTCCGCTTCGCATAGAATTGGCACCCTTCGCAGGTGCGGACAATTCTAGTGGCGTCAGCCACCGCCGTTGGCCAGTAGAAGCCTTGCCGGAAAGCATTTCCGACAAGGGCTCGGGGCGCTGCGTGGTGGCCGCAAGCCCCCGAGTGTATTTCTTGCAGCAGTTCCCGACCTTCGGCGATGGAGAGGCATCGCTGGAGGATGCCCGAGGGGCTGCGATGGTAGAGCTCCTCTTCGTCGCCCAGCAAGACGAATGACTTGGCGCGTCGCGCTACCCGCCGAGCCTCGACTTGGTCGAGGGGTAGCTCTCCTCGACGGAGATATTGCAGGTACGGGGCCTGCCAATCTTGATCTGGCGTGGCCCCGCTCTGCCCTTCCTCGACGTTCAGTGCCTCACCCTCGGAGGCCGAGGGTACCTTGGGCTGTGCCGAGGGTACCTCGGGCTGTGCCGAGGGTACCTCGGGCTGAGCCGAGGGTACCTCGGGCTCGGGCGCGTCGTCGAGCTTGACGGAGGGTTGATGCAGATCCCGGGAGAAGACGTCCGGGGGGACTGTCGTTCGCCCCGAGGCTATCTTAGCCAGCTCGTCTGCGGTTTCGTTGTAGCGCCGAGCGATGTGGTTGAGCTCGAGCCCGAAGAACTTGTCTTCCAGGCGCCGAACCTCGTCGCAGTAGGCCTCCATCTTTGGGTCGCGGCAGTGGGAGTTCTTCATGACTTGGTCGATGACGAGCTGCGAATCACCGCGGGCGTCGAGGCGTCTGACCCCTAGCTCGATGGCGATCCGCAATCCGTTGACCAGAGCTTCGTACTCGGCCACATTGTTGGACGCCGGGAAATGGAGGCGCAGCACGTAGCGCAAGTGCTTTCCGAGGGGCGAGATGAAGAGCAGGCCTGCGCCGGCCCCCGTCTTCATCAGCGACCCGTCGAAAAACATGGTCCAGAGCTCCGGTTGGATCGGAGTCGTTGGCAGCTGGGTGTCGACCCATTCGGCCACGAAATCCGCCAACACCTGGGACTTGATGGCCTTCCGAGGGGCGAACGAGATCGTTTCGCCCATGATTTCCACCGCCCACTTTGCGATCCTGCCCGAGGCCTCTCGGCACTGGATGATCTCCCCCAGGGGGAAGGATGACACCACAGTTACCGGATGAGACTCGAAGTAGTGTCGCAGCTTCCGCCTTGTCAGGATCACAGCATACAGCAGCTTTTGAACTTGCGGGTAGCGGATCTTAGTCTCGGACAGCACTTCGCTGATGAAGTAGACCGGCCTCTGAACGGGCAATGCATGCCCTTCCTCTTGCCTTTCGACCACAATCGCGGCGCTAACCACCTGAGTGGTCGCGGCGACGTAGACCAAGAGGGCTTCTCCGTCCGCCGGGGGCACCAAGACAGGCGCCTTTGTAAGGAGCGCCTTCAGGTTGCCGAGGGCTTCCTCGACCTCGGGGGTCCAAGCGAAACACTCGGCCTTCCTTAAGAGGCGGTACAGAGGCAGACCTCTTTCGCCGAGGCGTGAGATGAAGCGGCTCAGGGCCGCGAGGCATCCCATGACCCTCTGTACCCCTTTTAAGTCCTTGATGGGTCCCATGCTGGTGATGGCCGCGATCTTCTCCGGGTTGGCTTCGATGCCTCGCTCGGAGACGATGAACCCTAGGAGCATGCCTCGGGGCACCCCGAAGACACACTTCTCAGGATTAAGCTTGACTCCTTTCGCCTTGAGACACCGGAATGTCACTTCAAGGTCGGAGAGGAGGTCGGAAGCCTTCCTTGTCTTGACTACGATGTCATCAACGTAGGCCTCGACTGTGCGACCGATGTGTTCGCCGAACACATGGTTCATGCACCGCTGGTACGTCGCGCCCGCATTCCTCAAACCGAACGGCATGGTGACATAGCAGTACATGCCGAACGGCGTGATGAAAGAAGTCGCGAGCTGGTCGGACTCTTTCATCCGGATCTGGTGATACCCTGAGTAGGCATCGAGGAAGGACAGGGTTTCGCACCCAGCGGTGGAATCCACGATTTGGTCGATGCGAGGCAGAGGGTAGGGAACCTTCGGACATGCTTTGTTGAGACCAGTGTAGTCTACACACATCCGCCATTTCCCCCCTTTCTTCCTCACAAGCACAGGGTTGGCAAGCCATTTGGGATGGAATACCTCTTTGATGAACCCTGCTGCCATTAGCTTGTGGATCTCTTCGCCAATCACTCTGCGCTTCTCCTCGTCGAATCGGCGCAGAGGCTGCCTGACGGGTCGGGCTCCGGCCCGAATATCCAGCGAGTGCTCGGCGACATCCCTCGGTATGCCGGGCATGTCCGAGGGACTCCACACAAAGACGTCGGCGTTCGCGCGGAGAAAGTCGACGAGCACTGCTTCCTATTTGGGGTCGAGCCCGGAACCGATCCGGACCTGCTTGGTGGTGTCGCCACTGGGGTCGAGAGGGACGGCCTTGACCGTCTCCGCTGGCTCGAAGTTGCCGGCGTGGCGCTTCACGTCTGGCACCTCCTTGGAGAGGTTCTTCAGGTCGGCGATGAGGGCCTCGGACTCGGCGAGGGCCTCGGCGTACTCCACGCACTCCACGTCGCATTCGAACGCGTGTTTGTACGTGGGGCCGACGGTGATGACCCCGTTGGGGCCCGGCATCTTGAGCTTCAGGTAGGTGTAGTTGGGGACGGCCATGAACTTCGCGTAGCATGGCCTCCCTAGCACGGCGTGGTAGGTTCCTCGGAACCCGACCACCTCGAACGTCAGGGTCTCCCTTCGGAAGTTGGAGGGTGTCCCGAAGCAGACGGGGAGGTCGAGTCGCCCGAGGGGCTGGACGCGCTTCCCAGGGATGATCCCGTGGAAGGGCGCAGCGCCTGCTCAGACGTAGGACAGATCGACGCGCAGGAGCTTGAGGGTCTCGGCGTAGATGATGTTGAGGCAGCTGCCCCCATCCATCAGGACCTTGGTGAGCCTGACATCGCCGACAACGGGGTCGACGACGAGCGGGTATTTCCCCGGGCTCGGCACATGATCGGGGTGGTCGGCCTGGTCGAAAGTGATGGGCTTGTCGGACCAGTCTAGGTAGACTGGCGCCGCCACCTTAACCGAGCAGACCTCCCGGCGCTCTTGCTTGCGGTGCCGAGCCGAGGTATTCGCCGCATGCCCTCCATAGATCATGAAGCAGTCGCGGACCTTGGGGAATTCTCCTGCTAGGTGATCTTCGTTCTTGTCGTCGTCGCGGGCCCTGCCACCCTCGGCGGGTGGCCCGGCCCTGTGGAAGTGACGCCGAAGCATAACGCACTCCTCGAGGGTGTGCTTGACGGGCCCCTGATGGTAGGGGCACGGCTCCTTGAGCATCTTGTCGAAGAGGTTTGCACCTCCGGGGGGCTTCCGAGGGTTCTTATACTCGGCGGCGGCGACAAGGTCCGCGTCAGCGGCGTCACGTTTCGATTGCGACTTCTTCTTGCCTTTCTTCTTGGCGCCGCGCGGAGCAGACACCTCGGGAGCTTCTTCCGATGGGCGGCCCTGGGGCTGCTTGTCCTTTCGGAAGATAGCCTCGACCGCCTCCTGGCCAGAGGCGAACTTGGTGGCGATGTCCATCAGCTCGCTCGCCCTGGTGGGGGTTTTGCGACCCAGCTTGCTCACCAGGTCGCGGCAAGTGGTGCCGGCGAGGAACGCGCCGATGACATCCGAGTCGGTGATGTTGGGCAGCTCGGTGCGCTGCTTCGAGAATCGCCGGATGTAGTCCCGAAGCGGCTCCCCCGGCTGTTGCCGGCAGCTTCGAAGGTCCCAAGAATTCCCGGGGCGCACGTATGTGCCCTGGAAATTGCCAGCGAAGGCTTGGACCAAGTCGTCCCAGTTGGAGATCTGCCCCGAAGGCAGGTGCTCCAACCAGGCGCGAGCAGTGTCGGAGAGGAACAGGGGGAGGTTACGGATGATGAGGTTGTCGTCGTCCGTTCCACCCAGTTGGCAGGCAAGGCGGTAGTCCGCGAGCCACAGTTCCGGTCTCGTTTCCCCCGAGTACTTCGTGATAGTAGTCGGGGGTCGGAACCGGGTCGGGAATGGCGCCCGTCGGATGGCCCGACTGAAGGCCTGTGGACCGGGTGGTTCGGGCGAGGGACTCCGATCCTCCCCGCTGTCGTAGCGCCCCCCACGCCTGGGGTGGTAGCCTCGGCGCACCCTTTCGTCGAGGTGAGCCCGACGGTCGCGTCGATGGTGCTCGTTGCCGAGGTGGCCCGGGGCCGCAGGCGCGGTGTTGCGCGTGCGCCCGGTGTAGACCGAGGCTTCCCGCATGAATCGGGAAGTCGCGGCATGAGGTTCCGAGGGATAACCTTGCCTTCGGGAGGCAGTGCTCTCGGCCCGCCGGGCCGCAGCGCCTTCCAGGAGATTCTTGAGTTCTCCCTGGATTCGCCGACCCTCGGTGGTTGACGGCTCCGGCATCGCGCGGATGAGCATTGCTGCGGTTGCCAGGTTCTGACCAACCCCGCTGGATGCGGGCGGCGGCCTGATCCTGACATCGTTGGCGACGCGGTGCTGGAGACCTTGGGGCAGGTGACGTATTTCTCCGGCCAGGGGTTGGCCCACCCATGCCTGTCCGACGTCCCGACGGATCGGCTCAAGCGCTCTTGTTCCCTAGTTGAGCCTGGCCTGCACCTCGCGGACTTGCTCGAGTTGTGGGTCGTAACCCCCCGCCGGAGCGGGGACCACAGCTAGCTCCCGTGGGATGTCGGCGCGAGGCACCGGCCTAGGGAGATCACCGTCCTCCGGCATGCCAAGATGGTTGCCTTCGGAGGGATCCCCTAGCTCGATGTGGAAACATTCGCGGCTTGGGCCGCAGCTCTCGTCGCCAAGGCTGCGGCTTCCATCGGAACAGTCGGATAGGCAGTAGTCACATGCGGTCATGAAGTCCCGCACGGCACTGGGGTTGCCAAGTCCGGAGAAATCCCAAGCGATGCTGGGATCGTCATCTTCCTCGGACCCAGAGGGCCCGTAGGTCGAGACGTCTGTCAGTCGGTCCCAAGGCGACCGCATACGGAACCTCAGTAGGGTTGCACTCGCCTCAATGAGAGTGCCCGCCAAAACGAGGTCGTTTGGCGGGTTGAGGCCGAGTCGAAATGACGCAAGATGGGAGTTAGTCGGTACCTTTTTGTCGACGAGGAGCGACGTAGTCACATCGGGGACTGGTTGCACCGTCAACTCTGGTTCGAGGGCGACGTCCTGCAGGCTTTCCGCGAGCGCGCCGGCGTTGTCTTCTTGCTCGGGGTCAGCGTGCCGCGGGGGGACGGCGCTTGCCTCCGTCTTGAACGCGAGGTCGACGTCCGGCGTGCCTTCCGTCGGGGCGTCGGGGGCGTCGATTCGCTCGACGGCCGACGAAGCGCGGCCTCCCACCTAGCCTTGACGGCCCCGCCTCCTCCTCCGTTGGCGGGGAAGAGAACGGAGCGAGCCCGAATGTTGCCCTTCCACCACGCGGGGAAGACGTCGTCGATTCCGCCGCCGGCGGGCGGGTTGTCGGCCGCCATTGTCGTAGTCGCGCGGCGGTGGAAGAAGTATCATGTCGTAGCTGCCGTCGAAGGACATGAACTCAAGAGTCCCGAAACGAAGCACCGTCCCGGGCCGGAGAGGTTGCTGGAGACTGCCCATCTGGAGCTTGACGGGGAGCTGTTCGTCAGCACGCAGCAGGCCCCTACCTGGCGCGCCAACTGTCGGCGTTTCGAGACAGGGGGTCCCTAAGCCGACGAGTGAGTGTGCTGCGTGCCCCAGCCCAGATGGGTCGAGCGCGTGGGCGAGCGCGAAGGGGGGAGAGGCGAGGTGGCCGGAGTCGAGCGTGAGAGAGGTGGAAGTCCCGCGGCCTTCGTGTTCGTCCCGCGCCTAGGTCAGGTGCGCTTGCAGTAGGGGGGTTACAAGCGTCCACGCGGGTGAGGGAAGCGAGCGGCCCCAAGAGAGCGCCTGTCCCGTCCTCGGTCCCGCGCGGCCAACCTTCTCTAAGAAGGCCCTGGTCCTCCCTTTTATAGTCGTAAGGAGAGGATCCAGGTGTACAATGGGGGGTGTAGCAGAGTGCTACGTGTCTAGCGGAGGGAGAGCTAGCGCCCTAGGTACATGCCAATGTGGCAGCCGGAGAGATCTGGGCACCCTGCTGGCGTGATGTCGTGGCTGTCGGAGGTGCGGCGGAGCCTGGCGGAGGGACAGCTGTTGGAGCGGTCGAGTCCCTGCTGACGTCGTCCTGCTTCCGTAAGAGAGCTGGGGGCCACCGTCGTCATAGAGCTTGTGGAGCGCCATCATTGCCCCTCCGGCGGAGCTGGCCGGATGGGACGCCGGTCTTGTTCTCCGTGACCCGAGTCGATTCGGGGTAGGATGATGATGGCGCTTCCTGTTGACGTGGCGGTCTGTGCCCTAGGCAGGGCGACGTGGGGGTTCCTCCGAAGCCGAGGTTGAGTCTGCCTTCCGTTGCCGTGGCCGAGCCCGAGCCATGGGGTCGGGCGAGGCGGAAGTCGTTCGGCCGAGGCCAGGGCGGAGTCCGAGCCCTGGGGTCGGGCGAGGCGGAGTTTCGTCGTCTTCCGGGTCTTAGCCCGAGTCCGAGCCCTAGGGTCGGGCGGAGCGGAGTTCGCCGTCTTCCGGGTCTTAGCCCGAGTCCGAGCCCTGGGGTCAGGCGGAGCGGAGTTCGCCGTCTTCCGGGTCTTAGCCCGAGTCCGAGCCCTGGGGTCGGGCGGAGCGGAGTTCGCCGTCTTCTGGGTCTTAGCCCGAGTCCGAGCCCTGGGGTCGGGCGGAGCGGAGTTCGCCGTCTTCCGGGTCTTAGCCCGAGTCCGAGCCCTGGGGTCGGGCGGAGCGGAGTTCGCCGTCTTCCGGGTCTTAGCCCGAGTCCGAGCCCTGGGGTCGGGCGGAGCGGAGTTCGCCGTCTTCCGGGTCTTAGCCCGAGTCCGAGCCCTGGGGTCGGGCGGAGCGGAGTTCGCCGTCTTCCGGGTCTTAGCCCGAGTCCGAGCCCTGGGGTCGGGCGGAGCGGAGTTCGCCGTCTTCCGGGTCTTAGCCCGAGTCCGAGCCCTGGGGTCGGGCGGAGCGGAGTTCGCCGTCTTCCGGGTCTTAGCCCGAGTCCGAGCCCTGGGGTCGGGCGGAGCGGAGTTCGCCGTCTTCCGGGTCTTAGCCCGAGTCCGAGCCCTGGGGTCGGGCGGAGCGGAGTTCGCCGTCTTCCGGGTCTTAGCCCGAGTCCGAGCCCTGGGGTCGGGCGGAGCGGAGTTCGCCGTCTTCCGGGTCTTAGCCCGAGTCCGAGCCCTGGGGTCGGGCGGGGCGGAGTTCGCCGTGGCGCCTTTGGCAAGGCCTGACTGCCTGTCAGACTCACTCTGTCGAGTGGCACTGCAGTCGGAGTGGCGCAGGCGGCGCTGTCCTTCTGTCAGACTGGCCAGTGGAGCGGTGGAGTGACGGCGGTCACTTCGGCTCTGCCGGGGGCGCGTGTCAGGATAAAGGTGTCAGGCCACCTTTGCGTTAAATGCCCCTGCAATTTGGTCAGTCGGTGCGGCGATTTAGTCAAGGTTGCTTCTGAGCGAAGCCAAGGCCTCGGGCGAGCCGGTGATGTGTCCGCCATAAAAAGGGGGCCTCGGGCGAGACGGAAGTCTCTCGAGGTCGGCTGCCCTTGGCCGAGGCTAGGCTCGGGTGAAGCGTGATCGAGTCACTCGTGTGGACTGATCCCTGACTTAATCGTACCCATCAGGCCTTTGCAGCTTTATGCTGATGGGGGTTACCAGCTGAGAATTAGGCGTCTTGAGGGTACCCCTAATTATGGTCCCCGACAAGGGCTGACCCTCGGTTACCTATAAATACCCCTGTACAACACCATTGCAGGGGACAAAAAAAAGAAACACTATTGCTCTAATACTCTGTGTAACCATGCATCAAATCTTTTCCTGTTCCTCCACTGTTTGGGTTCGGTTGACCACGTGTTAGCGAGTTCCAACATATAGTTTGAGCTTTAGTTAACTAAAATGTAGTAAATCAAGCTAAATCTATACGGTAACATATGGACCACATCTTTTGTAGGGTTTGGGTTCGCGCCCTACTCTGGACGACGGTACGAACTTTCGTCGAGCAGATCTTCAACCCAACCGACGACCCACATCAAGCTTGATGGACTTGTAGACTTTTTATGTGATGTTTGGACATGTTTATGTGATGTTTGAACTTGTGGCGCGTGAACTTATGGACTATTGTGTATATGTGTGTGAACTTGTACTTTAGACTATTGTGTGTATACTAAATAGTTAGACTTTATATGATATTATACATACTAAATTTCTTTTATACTTTAGTAATTTTGAATACATATCTTTCAAATTCTAGGTCTGCCACCGAGAATAATGTCTCTGGACCAACTTTTAGTTCAAGTCAAGGATCGGTACTAAATACGGATCCTTTAGTTCCATTTTTTTTCTTAAAACCGGCACTAATGGACCCCTCTTTAGTATAAGCCATTACAACCGGGACTAAAGATTGAGGCCTTTATTTTCGGGTTGCGCAGTAGTGATTAAGAATCTGGTACTGTAGCCGGTTTTCAATCGGTACCTAGGATCATTTCTATAGTAGTGGCATATGCAGTACCTGGCGCGCAGGTTTGCTTCCAGTGAACGAGAATCAATAACTCGATCGCATGCAACCAAAGAGTTCATGGCGTATGAGACATTGAGACAGCAAAAAATGCAAAAGCAGGCACGTACGCACGCAGCAAAACTACAACAGCTAGACGACAAAATAATATGCTAGCTGCTGCACCGCACACAGTCGCACACTCGCACTCGCACAAAGGTGACGATCTTGAAATCTCACACGACGATAGCCTACACACATGTCTGAGATCGATGTCTATATTCAGCCCTCACAGTAGTTAGATATCCAGAGTAATCAGAATGAGTCAGCTGAGACATGAGTGCAAGCACATTGTTGAAACCTCTCATTTTAGCTCTAGGGTCCAGAATAAATGCAAATGCATATAGCAAAGGAATTGTACCCCAATATTTTAAGAATTTGTCTTTCATTGGGACAACTATATGTCTAAGCAAATTATCATTCTCATACATGTTCATGTGCTTATTAATATGAAGAATGTGGTGCAACATTAAAGGTGATGTAGGATAGTACACACCAGACATCACAACAGTAGAATCATAAAACCTTTCAAGGAACTCTAATATTTTTTCAGCAACATACCAATGTGCTTCACTTAAAAGTGTAGTACCCTCTTCTCTAGGGTGATAGTGGGTCTGGATAAACACAGAGAATGTGCTCTTGTAAGGTATAAGATGTTTGAGCATAAGGTAGGTAGAGTTCCATCTCACTTCCATATCTAAACCAAACTTACGAGGTCTTACTCCCATAGCAACACAAAAACTTTTGTATGCAGCAATCCTTTGGTTTGATGAGTTCAAAAAAGAGATGGCAGTTCTAAAATCTTCAAGATAAGGTTTCAGTTCCACAAATGTGGCATGCACAGCAAGGTTAATGATATGGCATGCACATCGTTGATGCAATAATAAGGGACCAACATAAGCAGATAGCAAAGGTGTAAGATGGTCCATTGCCCTAGTGTTAGCAGATGCATTATCCAAGGTAATGGAAAAAACCTTTTCAGCCAATTCATATTCATGAACAACAGCATGAATCCTCTCTGCAATGTTCTTGCCCGAGTGGGAACAATCAATGAGACGCATAGCAAGAATCCTTTTTTCTAACTGCCAATCAGAGTTAACAAAATGTGCAACAACAGACAAATAATCTTCTTTAGCATTGCCACTCCAAATATCAGAAGTTAAAGAAACAGAAGTAACAGACTTCAATTTTTCAGCAACTATAGCATGTCGTTCTTTGAAGTACTTTTCCATATCTCTAGTTGTAGTTTGTCTAGAAACATTGCAATGCCTAGGATTATGGGCAGTTTTAATGTATTCATCAAATGCATCACAATCAGCAAAGCATAATGGAAGGTCCAACCTAGCAATCAAACGACATAACTGAACACGTGCAACTTCAGCACTATATTCCCAACGAAAAACAGTACCATCAGCATTATATCTAAGCATAGATTGGTTCCCAGTTCGGCCATGGAGTCGTTTACATTTGTCCCTATGCCGAGACAAATGACCAGTGCCAATGGTAGAACGGGCAGCAAGTTCTTTCTTGCAAAAATGACACCTTGCTCCTACTCTAACCTGAACACCATTTTCAGTGGCGAAAATCTTATCCATGTCCTCCCAGACATCGGATGTGCATTTCCTCTTTCTACCAGTGCTTGCCGTAGTGGAGGCAGTAGCATCTGGGAGAGCCTCGCCCTCGCCAGCGACATTGTCGTCGCCAAGGTTTATGGTAGGGTTAGGGGTAGGGTTAGGGGTAGGGGCAGTGGAACCAAAGAGATCCTCCAGACCATCGTGCACGTCGTCCACATCGTCTGGGGTTTGACCCATCAACACCAAATCATGATTAATGGAGGTAGGATCATACCTATGCTCCATCGTCGGCACCTGGTCCCTCACGGCCACGACCTCGACCTGCAAAGAAGCAAAGACATAGGGGGATTAGGGGGGATTAGGGTTAAAGAAGCAAAAACAGAGGGGGATTAGGGTTTAGGGTTTAGCGTGTTCATACCTTAGCCGAAGGCCGGAGCACCAGTTCCGTCGGCGATAGAGAAGATCCAACGACAGCAGATCCAGAGACACAGAGATAGAGCCAGATAGAAGAACAGAGAGACTATGAGCACAAGCGCACGATATAGATGGCCAAACAGGGAGAGGAGGTGTGAAGCTTTACCTTACCAGATCAGATCTAGAGCCGGAAGCAGATCCGCAGACCATCGGTGATGGAGAAGACAGAGGAGAGGCAGATCCACAGATCCACCGGAGTCCATAGCAGAGGGGGGAAGCGCTAGGGAATGGGGATACAGAATATTGTTACCGACGACGTGTCGAGGATGGGGCATCCAGATCCAGGAAGCACGACGCGCGACGGCCGACGCCTCGACGTCGATGGAACTGGGTGCGAGGCGGCGGTCGACGGGGACGACAGGGCGAGGCGGCGAGCACCGCGAGGGAACCGAGGGGAGACCAGGCGGAACCGAGGCGAGCACCGCGAGGGAACCGAGGCGACCAACGCGAGGGAAGGGAATCGACGGCCGGCGAGGCGAGCACCGCGAGGGCCGAGCCGCCGAGGGAACCGACGAGCGACGGGGCGAGGCGGCGACCGGGCGAGGGGCGAGAGCGGAGCGGAGAGAACGAGACGAGTGCGCGACTGACTGGGGGCGGGTGTGCGTATGCGGTTAGGTTAGGGTTAGGGTTAGGGAAGGAAATGCGATCGGGCCTATCGGGCCTGCCGTTTTAAACGGGCCGTGCCGGGCCGGCACGGCGTGCCTTGGTCGCGGCCCAAGCCCGGCACGGGCGTAGTGTCGGGTCGGCACTAGCCCGAATGCCATCGTACCGTGCCGGGCTCAAGCACGACAAATCGTGCCGGGCCTCGGGCCGGCCCGACTGACCCGGCCCATCTGGCCATCTCTAGTCGCACTCGCACAAAGGTGACGATCTTGAAATCTCACACGACGATAGCCTACACACATGTCTGAGATCGATGTCTATATTCAGCCATGCAGGGATTGCCGCGGCCGCGGGGAGAGACATGCAACGATTATTATTATTATTATTTGGTTTTTACGTCTGGACTGCAGATACGCACGATGCATGTCATCATCTGTGTCAGCGAGCGGACACATCTGCTGATCTGCATACAGCATACATACCGGCATCAAGGCGTGCTGTTCGTTTCAAATTAAATTAAAGCTAGTTGTTGAAATGCTGCAGCTATAACCGATATTGAGATGAGCATCGACCAGTTTGATCAAAAGCTTAAACCGAGGTACATAGAGACGGCCAACTCACTTGGGTGCCGTTTGGTTCACATATTTGTAACGTAATAGGTAACGGATAACGTTAAATCATGTTTGTTTTAGTCCAACCGTAATCAGATATCACACTAAAATTTGATACCAGCCTATTCAAATTTGTTACCGCCAGTAATCGAACTGAAACCATTATCATTACCATTTGCGTTACATTTTTTGAACCAAACAGCACCTTGTATTCTAACAAAACACATCCAAAACTAGGTTCTTCTCTAAACCCAACGGGTCGGACGCGCGTGCTGGGCTACCTGCGGCGTTGCTAGCTGCAGGATGCAGCCTGCAGGCAGGTAAGGTTTAGTGGCCTCTCCAGGCACAGGCAGGGCTACCAATTGAATGCAGATTCAGTCAGTTCAGTTGAGTGCAGTGCAGTGCTGACGACTGCGCTACAGCATGGCTGGGCGTGCTGCAGGCTTACATCTGTGTGCCCATGCGGCCAGGCGCGGGAGAGGAGAGCGTGTATAATTGAGCCCGGAAAGCCTGGGTGCTGGTCGCCGCCGACGGGGACCCCGGTCCGGCCGGTCGTCGCCGACCGTCCAATTCATCATCATCGACCGTCGTAGCCTTCGCGCGCGCGAGAGCGAGAGCGAGAGAGAGCCCCGGCCGGCCGGCCGTGCATGCATGGCCCCTGCTGCCTCCCAATCCCATCGGAACCATGCGATGCGGGCCTGCATGCATGCACGGCCGACGACCGGGCGGCCCCGTTCATGTCCACGCGCGTCACCTCACCTCCCTCAGGCTCAGGCCTCGGTGGCAGGAGATGGAGTAGACCACCTGCAAGAGGTGCCAGCCAGGTGGACCCATGCATCACCCAAGGAAAATGCAACGACCAACGTGAACGTGATCCATCCATGCACATCCATCAATCAAGGCTGCGAAACCAATGGCGCGCGCGGCTTCATTTTTCATGCACTTTGCATCGTCTCTCTCAATCTCTCAATGGGGAGTCTAGTAGCATCTTTGCTTGGAAAGCATATATATTCCCTCGGAACCCCTTTTGTCTTCTTCTCAATCACCTTTAGAGGAACACAAGAACAAGTTAAAATAAGCAATGATCGACCCTTTTATCAGGCCTGTTTGATACTCTGGTATAGCTAGCTAGCATGGGTGTGCACAATTAAATATTAGGCATATATATGATTGTTTAAACCTCCAACCACGTGATTGATCGATCGTACTGACGCAACCGCATAAACAGTAATTAAACTGCCACACGATCGTGCCATGCATGCATGTCTCGATCGGCTACTATATATACTATACGTACTTGCAGCGATCTGATTCAGAGTTACACAATATTTACACTCAGGCCTGCAGTATAAAATTAGTTACCCCTGCACATGCGTACGTGTATATATTAATTATAAGAGTACGTAACTGAGTAAGAAATGTGCGTGAGGAACGGTATGTTCAACGTGTGTGGTCAAAGGCTTAATCAGCGACGATCTCACTCATGTTAATTCAAATAATATTGAGGGAAGATGCAGTGAAAAACTTAGTTTTTGCTTCAACACAGGTAGTTTTTAGTGTTATTAAATTGTAACAACATTGGAAATGCTATGCTAATATATACTTTATATAGCACATGCGCCAGAAGACACGCAATATCTCATGTTGTTTAAAATTTTAATTAGTGTTTATGGTTATTGCAGTGCTTTCATTTATACATTTTTTCTCTCATCATCTAGCCAAAAGCCTGCCAGTGCAACTGAGATTAATATATAGCCCTCGTCCGTACATGCATGATACATGCATTAGCAACTGTTTGGAGATCTTAGAAATTCGCGGCGATGGCAACGAATTTATTGATTTATTTAGATGCTACCTACAAATAAATATATAACAATCAGATTAATTACGTACCATGCCCTATGAGAAACAATAATGTTAAAGGAAATCATTACGGTTTGACCTCGATCGTAGTACTCTGAAAAAGACAGCATATTAATATGATTAGGTCATGATGGGTTATTAGAAGCTCCTTCAAAAGGTTGCAATCATGCATGCATAGCATGAAATGGTACGTACGTACGTTGTTGCTCTGAGTCATGTTGTTGATATATCTAACCATGCATGTAAGCAGTGTGCAAGAGAGACCGGTTTAATCAGACGGTCCAGTGTCGTTGCCCTTCCGATCGAAAAGAACTCGATCGTATGCGCACACAGCTTAAATTAAAGGGAGGCCTCTTGAAATTAAAGGTCCGTGGTCACATTTGAACCTTTCCAATCACTCTTTTTCTTCTCTCCCGATGATGTCTTTCTGTTGCCTTTCAGCTCCTTTAAGGAAGTGCATGTAGGGCTATATCCTCTCTAAATATTTTCACCGGATCCTAATAATGATTCATTTCTAAAATTTTATACTGTAAAATTTAAACCTCGTTACCACACCGTACCTACATGCGGGACGATGTGTGCATACATAAACTCGGTGAGATTGTTAGCACATGTTAATAAATAATTAATTAAGATATACACTACCGGAATGCCGAGTATTTTTTGTCGGGCACTCGACAAAAAAAACCTTTGCCGAGTGTCGTCCTGAGCAGGACTCTCGCCACAGAAATACACTCGGCAAATACATTTTTGCCGAGTGTCAAACACTCGGCGAACGACGGCGCTTGGCAAAGTGTCGTCAGCAGCCGTCTATAGCTGACGGCCGTTATCTTTGCCGAGCGCCGAGCGTTGGCACTCGGCAAAGCATTCTATGCCGAGTGCTGGCAAAGTATATTTTTAATTTTTTTTCTTTTCCCAACCAAACTTTTTGTGGTAAGTTCCTACACTATGTAGACCTACATGTACCATTTTGGCATAATTATAAAAGTGTTTTCTATAACTATTAGATTTAGTTGTTCAATGGAATTCCCTCGAATAATTCAGATTTGAACTGCAAGTCACTCGAAACATGAAAAACCGTGCATGCAAAAATGATATGTATGTTATATAGCACAAGTTACGACCGATTTTAGGAACATACCGAAATCTTCGAGCACCATTGTCACTAAACATGACCGTGAACTTGCTATCCAATTGTTTTAAAATTGTATAAAACACAAACAAAGTCAGAAAATCATGAAACTTGTCCACATGTCATGATATCATATGCAGAGCATGTGATAAAAATTTGTAGAGAAAGTTGTGACGCATTATGTATAGAAACCTAGCCGGTCTACATTGAAACTCTATAATTTCATGTGTTTTCAGACTTTGCCGAGTGCTCCAGGCAGTGATACAGACCAGGCACCACACGGAAGATTGTTTGCTACTCGATAGGCAATATGCATGTATATATACGGAGTATAGGTAGGTAAACTTAGTCTTGCCACACTTTTGTGGAATCAGCTATTAGAGGATTATATTATATTATATTAAACATAAAGCCACCTCTGAAATCATCTAGTAGAGGGATTTGTCCGGCTTGAACAGTTAGAGAACGTTGAGTACCCAATTTCATAGTTCAGGCTTTATACTCTTGTGTTCATGATATAAAAAACACTTTCTTGCTATGAGATCGAAACTTTGCATGAGTTGGATCCCGACAGGATGGACCTAAACATGGGAGGTGGCAAGAGTGTTACTATACAACGCGACACACATATGGAACAACAGTGGTTCTTAAAAGTCTTATAGCCATTTGTTCGTGCTTTACTACGGTTGTTATAAATTATTGTTTATTTCTAAACACTAAGATATGTGTGGTCTGGTGTTTAGTACCAAGTGCCTACATTAAATGTTCTTAATAGAGTAGTATAGATTAGTCATCTCTCTCACCATGTCCAAGGGTGGGGTATTTATAGGGTGACCAGTGGGCAACCCTCTAAAAGTATAGGCTTGCCTCGAGCTACATCCTAAGAGCAACTCCAATAGTTCTTTAAAAGACTTCCTAAATCAATAATTTAGGTAGTTAACATGAAAACTATTCTCCAACAGTTCTCTAAATGAACTTTCTAAATTTAACAACCTGTCATCTAACCTCATTTTCTCTCTACATTTGGCAACCATTTAACAACTCCCTAAACAAAAATATTGACTGCATTATATAGTTTTTGTGACTTATTTTTTATGTGGATAGATACAAAACAAAATTACAACCTATATTTAGAGAACTATTGGAGAACTCACATTTTTTTACTCCAAAAATAATTTAGCAACTTCTTAAATCTGTGATTTAGAGAGCTAAAATTTACATAACTATTGGAGTTGCTCTAAGAATATCTCGTACACCAGTGTTATTGGGAACAATAATTACATACCTCATCCTACGAACACCCAAGACCTCATGTTACAAACACCCAATTACATATCGTACTAGTGTTGGGGTAGACTTACTACTACTGACAGTTGGGCCTTCTTCAGCTTCAGGGTGGGCATGTTGCCACTACAACATCGACGAGACCTGATGAGGACATCCTCCACTATTACTCGTTGGCAAAGACGCAATTGGCCTAGTTGGCCCAATTGTAGTCGGACGGTGACCGTGTGAGCTTCAGAATTATCCCACCTCACTTAACTTGGGAGGAGGAAGCCACTTTAAAAGGGAGAGTCACCCTTGCTCCATTGGACTAGTCTTGCATAATGAACTGTTGGGCTCCGGACAACCCTAATTTGTTGGGTCTCGGCCAACCCCACCTGGGCTGGGTGTATCAAGACCAAAGTCTTTGGTGCCTTCAGAGTTGCCCGGCCGCAAGTCGATTGGTCCTTCGGATGTCTCGATAGCCTTTGATCGAGCGTTCGGATGTTTGGCACCGCTAGTGGAGTCTGGGTGTCAACTGTCGCCCTAGACGAAGACCTCGTCTCGTGGCCTTCACAGTCTTGAACCGAAGGACAATGGTTGTAGGCTTTGCGCGCCATATTGGAAGGGTTTTCCCCCTTGCAAGGGGGAAGTCTTTTTGGTAGCCCTCGCGACCTTCGGCGAATCCTGCCTTCAAAGGAGCGACGGAGTCTGAAGGTAGATTTTGGTAGAGCCGACCACACCGATGATCATCGAGGTCCGGTTCGGCCTTGCTTCCAGCACATGCGCCATAATCGACGGTTCTAGAGTATGTGCATTGCACATGTTTAGAAATTTTAGCTAGCATGTTGCATATGTATTGGATGGATTATTCTCTTGAAGTCTTTTAAGAGGACGAGGAATACGCAGTGCACAACTCAACGAAGTTGTGTATATAACCTTTAGAGCTGCAAATTACGAACAGCATAAATCAAGGAATTGTCTTTCCAATGTGCATGCAGTAAACTAATATACGAACTCCGTGTTAAAGCATAAAATCGTACAATTTTTAGCGTAAATAATACATGTGGTAGGCATAAAACACAATAATCGAAAATAAAACTGCGCCGAATCGTCGGAGGATGTCACGCGCGATCATCGCTGCGCACATCTCGCGCCTTCCGTGACGCCGCTCGCTCGAACATCGCGCCTCATGCGTCACCGTCGCTACTCGCACGTCGACGGGCGTCGCTTGCTCGCCGGTCTTGGAAGTGCCGCCTCCTCGGGGCCTCGGGGACGCCGCCGCTTGCCCGCACAAGGGCCACGCTGTCGCTCGCCCTCTAGATCGGGGAGCCACCGCCACCGACCTGGGAACCGCCGCCACTACTCCGGATCGAGGAACCTCCGCCACCATTCGTCGAGGTCATGGAGTTGCGGTCACCGGCTGGGGGTCCACCGCCGCGCACGCTCTGGGGCAACCGCCGTCGTCGCACGCGGTGTCGCTAATGAATCTGGTGGAGCGTAAAAAACTGAACCCTAGCACTCCGGGTCCTGTTTATAGGCGTCCGGATGTGGTCCGGCTGGACCGGATTGCACCATCCGACCTGAACTTCCTCTAGTTATTGTAAACTCAGAACTTTTAATATATAAATTATATATATATATATATATATAATGTACGCCTTTAGAGCCGCATGCAGTAGAAAAGGACCGAGACGTACGACATGGCAAAGGCTTTGATCGGACTGTAAGGGTGAGGTATCTGCCGTGCGTGCCCATACTTGCATTGGCATCTCATCACAATCTCCTGGCCTGGATGTGAGACGCGACATGAATGGATGTGGGGCTCATCTGACCAGTCCTCTCTTGTTTACTACTTCTCTTTTCTTTTCCGTATAATTTTCCGGGGCTTGCAGGACAGCCGGGGTACTGCATGCATTATATCGATGTTGGGCATTCTTTCTCCAGTTATGTTCTTGGTCTTGGAGGAAGAGGGACTGATGGGGAGAAGGCCCAGCTAGCTGGGACCAACTTTTTGCAACCCACCCTATATCTCCTCTTGCATTTCTGCCGTGGAATCATACATCACAATTACCGAGGCCACAGAAAAAGAGTGCTTTTTTCCTTGAGGAAAAAGGGGCAGATAGGGTGCAGTCTCTTCATTCCAACCACACACACACATGCAGAAAAAGGTTGATGTTGGTGGAGTACGGTATAGATAAACTCATATATATATTTTAATAATGTCACTCGATATTTTGAAATGCAAGTGCCAGCTTCTTAAGCACTACTGTCAGCTACTACATGGTACATTGCATTTCTAGCAACGGCTAAGAAGATATCAGAGTTCCCCATAAGGAGAATAGGGCATCGAAATGGTATAGAAGAGATTGTGATAGAGCATCTCCAACAGTGCCTTAAATCAGTGTCCTGTCTTAAAATTTAGGACTCAATCATACAAAATAGCTCTAACAATGTTCTATTTTATAAATATTATTAAAATAGAACATTGTTACCTCGTCACCTCGTCCATCATCTTCGTGGAGGCCGACATGCGGGCGTGCCTCGGCGACTTTGGCCTCTCCCTCCTCCTCGCACCGCCAGACGCGTGCGCCACGGGGGGCACTCGTGACCTCGTGTGCTGCACCACGACAGGATGAAGCCCGTGGGCGTTGGCAAGAAGCGGCGAGACTTGGCGCTGGCGGACTGGGTGGTGCCCAAGATCCAGGTCGGCGAGCACAGGGTGGTCGTCGACCGACCGGTGCTGCCTAAGATCCAGTTTGGCTTGCTTTGCAGGTAACAGTTGCCTATTATTTACTGTTGGACGATAGGATTCGTACAACAAGTGGTTATCTTGGATCTAATTTTCAATAATACAGGGATTTTATGCCCCTTGTACACAAGTAGAGCGAGGTATTTTGATCTGGTCCTCCCCCCCCCCAAAAAAAACATGGCACTTTATCGTCTATATTTTGATCTAGAACCGTGGAATTTTGTTCTGTCCAGATTCTTAAAATCCATAGGATCAAGCTTAGCTTAGCCGATTATTTATCTTTTATAGTTTGTCCATATCTATTTGTTAGAGAGGATATCAATATATTTGAGGAGTGACTGCGTCTAGAATATTTGAATCCCTAGTTAAAGTATTGATGGATTTATGATATCACAAGCTCTTCATGGATAGGTGACGATAGTTCGGGTTACAGGTACCTCATGGATCACTTTTTCTGCACTACACATGCACTCTGTTTTTGTAAAGTCACTATTTCACTTCTTTGATTCCCTGGATTGTCAATTAATTTGTTGTATTCGTGCATCAGATTACTACGCAAAAATTGTCCTATTTTTTGTTGCGTGTAATCAAAGTATAAATATTTGGTCCACTATTTTATGTTTATAACATGTTCAGATTAAAAATCTAGTATGACTCAAGCTCAACGAATTCAGAACTGATTAGTAATATTACCAGCATGTTGAAATGCATTTGCTGCTTTAGTTCTGCACACCTAGGGCAAGAGGGCTTCCATGTACATGGGAGTTCATAACTCAAGGACTTGAATTTTGGATCTTGAATCATTGCCTACTGTAGAGAAGTTCGTAGCCAATGCAAAGTAGTTCGGCTCTTGGTGACATTTATGATCTGCATCAGGTAGCACTAGGTTTTTTTAAATGTCCCTGCTATCTTCTGTTAGTTTACTTCTTCAGTGTGCTGAGTTGCTGATTCACATGTCGCTGAATAATTCATATAAATCCTCCAAGTGTCCTTTTTGTTGTGTTGATAATTGTGGTCTTTACTGATTTAATAAAGACTGCAGTAGGGAGACCAAGGCCAGACTTCTGGCGATGTTTTCCTGATGGAAAGCAGGTATACTTCCTTGTATTCATTTGCATGTAGATAGTTCTTTCCTAGAGATGATTTTCATCCTCAAATTAACACAATGCCTCTATGATATATTGGGTGCAGTTATACGATCAAGTGACTGGTGATGTGATTTGCCATGGTGAGAAAACTTCTTACAAGATGGGCGCAAGAGCTTTCCTAGTGGCCATTCGCGTAAGTTTGCAGTAATAAGTGGTCATAGACTCTAGCATTTAGATGGATAAGCTTGTTGTACAAGTTTAGAGCTAATAATTGAGGTATAAAATACCGGCTCTAGATTGTCATATGCATTCATTAGCAGTAGTGGCATGGATCTAAATATTTTGCAACTGGTGCACCGTGACCACTGTTGACAACATAAAACCCGTGGTTGCATGCAGGGAGTAGGGAAGGCACTGTCGATCTCTAATTGTCAGCTGAGTATTTGGACTGTGCAGTTCATCATGTACTCATACATATACCACCTCAAAGACGCCTTATTAATCCTGTTTCTTATTGCATTTATTCGGAGCACTACGTACTCATTTATGAAAGCCTCGCCAAAAGATGTCCTTCTTATAGTTGAGTACAAGAATAATTATCTCTTGTATCTTATTGTAAAATCTGAAACATTTGTTCTGTAGATGGTTAGCTTGCATTTATGCTATAATTACCTCAAATCACGTTATCGGAGAGTAAATCTTCGACCGGGTGGCGGAGTGCACCCGCCCTAAATCCTAAGATGAGGAGGGGCCTAAGCGTTTTGCTTGTTAGTTGGAAAAGTGGGAAGAACACAAGAACACAAGAACACACAAGGATTTAGAGTGGTTCGGGCCGCCGGAGCGTAACACCCTACTCCACCGTGTGATGTATTGCTTGAGAGCTTGTATGAACTTGTTAGTGTCTGAGTGAGTCTGCAAGGCTGAGCTTGTCTGATTCTGCCTGTGTGTAACGTCACATGCCTCCCCTTTTATAGTTGAAGGGGGGCATGCACAAAGGTGCTGGCCCCGACATGTGGGCCCAGGGACATAAAGAATATAGAGCTTGGAGCCACCAATGTTTGCTGCTGGGGTAATCTTCTTGTGTCCTGACGCCCGAGATCTCCGTATCCTCGGCGTGTAGGGGAAGCTTCTTGTAGAAGGGGTGATGGGTACTGTGCGCCGCTCGGCACGGGCGCACTGTTTGCCAACAGACCGGTCAGGTGCGCCGTCTGCTGGGTGACCCTGACGCCGCCTGCCGGCAGATTGGACAGGACGCATTAAATGCCGAGAGGACGCGTCGCCTGTCAGCGTGGTGGCAGGCAGCACGTCCTCTCTGCAATAAATGCAAAGACTGCACATCCGCATGGGCCTTGTGTCAGGCTCGGCCCGTTGGCTTACGTTACGGGCCACAAGGCACGCGACCGCGGTGGGTTTCTGCCTGAGCGGGGAGCGTAGGGCAAGGCCTGGGCACGTGTCGGCACCGGACCCTTGCTTGTGCTGGGGTCCCTTCTGTCCCGGGACCCTGCCAAGGCTCAGACCTCACTCAGGGGACCTGGCATGTCTCCACGGGAGCTCCGGGCTCGTGCTTACAGGGGTCCGGTGTTCCTTGCGGAGGTCCGGACCCAACGGTGCTTCCTGGGACGTATCATCCTTCCTCGCCACGTGGTGCCCTTAGGCCTGCCCATGTGGTGGGGTCGGGTGCCGCTCTCCGTGTGACCAGGAGGTGTCGTACGGGTGCAGCGCCTTCATACTGTAGGAGAGGATACCCCTGATTCAGGGTACCGACACACGTGTTGCCATTTTCACCAATTTATGACATATATATTGATATGTTTTATTTTAATTTACGATATTTATTGATGTGTTTTGCGACAACCTCATGCGGGGCCACATTTACGCTAAAATTCATACCCATTTACGTTGTGCTGTTTTGGTTCATGTTTTACGTTTAAATCCGCCCGAGCCAGAACTTGCACATGATCATACGCGTGCGACTTTCACGCAGTAATTTAGGCCCCATTCGTCGTTACGAAACGGATCGATGATTTATACTATTTTGGTTCACGTTTTACGCTGAAATCTACTCGAGTCAGAACCCGTGTACGATCGGACGCGCGAGATTTTCACGCCGTAATTTCCAGGCCCCGTTCACGTTACGAAATAGATATATGATTTACACTTAAATTCGTAATCCTTTACGCTGTTTTGGTTCATGTTTTACGCTAAAATCTGTCCGAGTCAGAACCCAATCACGATAGGACGCGCGAGATTTTTACGCCTTAATTTTCGGGCCGCATTCGCCGTTTCGAAACAGATCTACGATTTACGCCAAAATTAGTAATCATTTACGTTGTTTTGGTTCATGTTTTACGCTAAAATTTGTCCGAGTCAGAACCCGATCACGATGGGACGTGCGAGATTTTTACGTCGTAATTTTCGGGACGCATTCACCGTTTCGAAACATATCTACGATTTACGCTAAAATTCGTAATCAGTTACGCTGTTTTGGTTCACGTTTTACGCTAAAATCTGCCCGAGTAAGAACACGTGCCCGATGGGACGCACGCTGGTACGGGACGTGGCTATACCTGGCTGGGGCTTCCTGGTACTAATGGAAGCCCTGGGCTTCCATTACCTCATCCGTGCGTTACGACGGCTTACAACAATACCTATGTAAACTATCCACAAAAAAATTCAAGATTTTTTATTGATTGTCTCCGCTCTCCATATAATATATTTTTTTGATTTGGCTAATTGATGTTATTGTTTACTCCATCCAATATGTATTGGTACAACACGACCAATGAAGTGAGCGATTAGAAGCGAGTTCACAACGACTGAATGAACGAACAGAGATTATAAAATGACATAATTCCACCATACAGAGATCAAATATGAGAAAGTTTGTGAGCTCAAGTTTCTAAAATAAGTCACATGAACTCAAACTTATAAAAAAGATAGATCAAAATATGGAGTGATTGCTAAAGTAAGTGTCACACCCGGGTTTCAGGGGTCCAAAGCCCGGGCGCGAACATAATCACCAGGTGTGCTGGGACCAAGTCTCACACATATGATGAATCATGGCACAGGATCGAATGTCACATCTTTACTATATAATAGGAGTTCTGTACAAAATATAAATAAATAGTTACATTATAAGGAGACAACGGTCCAGCAACCCAAAGTTGACTGGGAGACGACGGCCTAGATCTCTCACGAACTCATCGTAGCATCCTCCATGCGCCTCATCCTGCGGTACCTGTTCTTGACCTGTGGGGGGGGTGTGAGACAGCAAGAGTGAGCTCACATACGTTCATCGCTCAACAAGTTGTGGGGAATAATGTGCATGAACTCGCCAAAGGTGGGAGCTCACGTGAAGTGTAAGGCTTACCAAAGAGGATGGTTAGAGCTGAGCATTGCTTTTAAAGTTGGTCAAAATTTTATTAGCAATTACTAAGTATAAGTAAATACCATCCCAATTAAGCAGTAGAACAAAAGTAACAACATCACCTGCGATGCAATGCATATGACAAATTGAATTTAGTTCCATAAGTTAATCATGTGAGGGTCCGAGCCGCTCATGACCGTGAGCACGGCTAGTATACCAGTTTTACACTCTGCAGAGGTTGCGCATCTTTACCCACAAGTCATGTTACTCATCTGCCAAGGGATCGCGACTTCCCATACACCTCTACCGAGGAGGCGAGGCAGGGTAACACTACGAGGCCTTTACAAAGTTCCACTAGCTTCAGAAAACCCGCTACAGTTTATAGGAAGCTCCAATGCAGGAATCCCTTGCAGGACCGCCATCGCAGCAAAATCCTCCCGAGGGCCTCCCTACACTGACCACTCCCCTACTGCCCTTGCCCCTTTCGGGTAAGGTAGTCCTCCACTAGCTTTCCTAATTAATCAGCCAAGGGCGTCCCATTATACCCTTGTGGTAGCACTGTTTTCCCGGGTGGTCGCTCCATGTTCCAATTAACATAATGATCTTATCATGAACGATAAATAACAACGGATAACAAAAGTATAATCATGAGTAATGTATCTTCATACCCAAAACCACATAAAGCACTAGCAAGTACTACCCAAAAAGTTCAGTGGTAACAAGGTATAAAGATAGACAAACTAGGGTAACCTATTGGGTCCCATCAAAATTAACCTATGCAGATCATTATGATTAATCAGAACATGAATAGGTAAAAAGAAGTGATCAAGGGCACAACTTGCCTGAGACTTGAGATTCCAGGTACCAGGATGATCTTCAGGTGACTCGTGACCTCACGCTAGTCGTAGCAATACAAACAAACATGGTATAGGCAAAATTAACATCACACCAAACATAAGAATAAACTGAGTAATAATAATCTACGCGTCATAACGAGATCGTGGGACCGAGAACTGCTAAATTCGGGGTTACGGTTATGAAGTTATGGTTTTCCGAAGATCCACGTGGTTAAATATATCATAGACTAAGTGCAACATTTTAATCTATATTTCATGACAAAACAAAGTTACCACATGATAATAAATATTATTGTGGGACTAATGCAACTAGAATGGATCTAAATGGAGTTACGGTTATTGTGTCATGAATCTCTGAGTTATTTAATGCTTGGTGTAGACTAATTCAAGTGAACAATTTTAATCTAAGTTTCATAGCTAAACAGTGTTACTAGTTGATAGAAAATATTAAAACAAACTTATTGCAACTGGAATGACTCAATTTGGAGTTAAAATGAATTTAATATGAATTATACAAGTTTTGGGAATTATTTTTGTATTAAAAATCAATTTCCAGAATTAATTCTCTAATTTTACTACTCTCTAGACTGCGCGCGGAATAGACAGAAGCCCAGGGGCTAGATTGCAAACGTCCCAAGACTCATATTCTCCCCGCACTGGACGGCGGGCTGATTTGAGAAAAGCCGAGGGGTCTTTAGAATAAATGCCGAGGCGAAAGGGTACCGATGAACCCCAGCCGATGGATCAAACCTGCACGATCCAGATTAGATCACGCCCGGGACAAACCGGTAAGTGACATGAACCATCGGATCAAGGATCTACAACCTATATTTTATGAAGTCTGATCCGCCATCTACCCTTAGATCTAATCTCGACGGTCCATCTTTTAAACACCTGCGCCCCACACGCATCCGTCTGATCAATACCAAGCGGCCAGGATCAATTCTAGCAGGTAGAATACGTCCACCAATCTGGGTCGTCTATTACTCGAACAACGGTTGGGAGCCTTTCTTCCTTACATGCACGACGGAGCCGCACGACCAACGCGGCGGCTCACCAGGCCCACACGGCGGCGCCATTGTCAGACCGCCATTCTCCGATCCCGGGCCCGAAACTCTGATCTGAGGTAATCTAAGCGCAGATAAAACATAGGGGAATTAGATGAGGGCTCCATACCAGTTTCTACGCTGCGCCGTGCCCTGCCCACGGTACAGATGGCTCCGCGGTTCCGGTGAGCAATCACCACCGTGATTCGTGTAGCTGTTCACCACGACCACAGTCGATGGCGGATCCGCGGCGGTGGTGAGCTCCGATGAGAAATTCCCCTAGGTTCGGTCCATCAGCCCGCCCCGCAGATTCCCCATCGACGGACATGCCAGAGCTTTCTCCTCCCGCTTTCCATCTCTGCTCGCTATGGTTTCTCATTCGGCACAGGGGTACATGGCGACCCATATATGCGACGGAGGGGGCAAGTCCGAGCTTGGCCGACCCGCGAGAGACGCGAAGCTTTAGGCTAGTTTGTTACAGGCTCGGATTTGCGGAGGAGAGGTCCGCACCGGCCTTCACGCGGGGTTCTGTTGGAGTCCTACTCGGGGAAGACAACGCTGACGGGTTGGCCCACGATGTCAGAGACTCGCCAGCAGCGCGTGGTAGTCTGAGAGGGCACCGGACTGGGCTAAGGGAGGGGAAGAGCTGGAGCTCGCAGTAGTTGGGGTTGTTGACGAAACGCTACCCGAGCCCGGCGCGAGATCTACCCGACGACCCGCAACGGCCGGAGCAGAAGAACGGTCGTAGCAAGCTGTGCCCAAGCAGGCATATCGTGTACGGGGTGTGAGGCTCGGCCGTTGCGTCCACTTAGAAGTCGGACGCGTAGAGTCCGAGATCTCCGGTAACCGACGCGAGTTTGGCTGGGATGGAAATGAGCAGTGCGTGAGAGGCTTGCATGCTTATGTCACTGCTTAGGTCATGCTTAGGTAAGCTCCGGCCAAATGAATTAAAAAATATTAAAAACCCGTATAGCATGTGCATCAGTGCATGTGGGCTGTGGGAAAGAGAATAGGAGATGGGATGATCGTGGTTTTGCATTTTGTTTATTTTTTCTTCTAATTTTTGAACGAATTCTAAATGTAAATAGAGTTTTGATTCTCAGTTTCCAACCTAATGCAACACATAAAATAAAATCCAGCATGATGCATATTTTTTTTAATTTACCTTATTTCATTACTTATTAGTTAATTTAATCACTTGAACATGATGGTTTTATTTATGCTAAATAAGAACATCCACAAAATAAAATTTTATAACCTTTCTTTTATTCAGCAAGAATTTGGGTATTACAATAAGGCATCAATAAAAAACTGAATACGCTCCATATAAATTATGCTATTTCGTAGCAATTACTAACGTTTAAACCAACAAATAACCTTTCATTTTACTGTTAGTGTGACAAATCATTGTTGCTTCTTCCAATTCAGCAACCTCAAACACCATTGAGAGTCCATTGCGCAAATGTGGTCTCAGAAACGACCTAATGCTTGCAAGAGCCAAGAACGTCGTGTCGTTCTTGGGCTGTAGCCTCAGCCCGTAGTGCTGGTCCGGCCCGACACGGTTATATTTTTTTTATTTAAAAAACATATATACATATATACAATTTATATTAAATATTGCAAATATATGAGCACGATGTTCTGCTGGTTAGACAGCTTCACCCAGTGTCTCCCTCCCTTCTTCTATCAGGCCATGGGTTCGAACCCGACCTCCTGTATCGTTTTTAACATTTTACGCTGATTTAATCAAATGGGTCGACGGGCTAACGGGTTGGCCTGACACAGTCAGTAGGGCGGCATGACGTGCCTGGGCCAGAGTTGTGGCACGCGGGTGTTTGGCCCGTGTCGGGCCACCGTTTGGCCATCTATAGGCGTGCAACGGGTTACTTTGAAATAGTTTGTAAGGGGTTATTTGTAAAAAGATGACACAAGACGATCGTTGGAACTGGTGCTTTAAGTATAGTGTATATTATATATATAATTTAATAATATCACTCGATATTTTGAAATGCAAGTGCCAGCTTCTTGAGCACTGCTGTCAGCTACTACATGTACATTGCATTTCTAGCAACGGCTAAGAAGATATCAAAGTTTCCCATAAAGAGAATAGGCCATCGAAATGTATAGAAGAGATTGTGATAGAGCATCTTCCCCATAAAGAGAATAGGGCATCGAAATGGTATAGAAGAGATTGTGATAGAGCATCTCCAACAGTGCCTTAAATCAGTGCCCTGTCATAAAATTTAGGACTCAATCATACAAAATAGCTCTAACAATGTTCTATTTTATAAATATCATTAAAATAAAATATACGGCACACCACGAAGTGACCCAAATATACAACGCTCCGGATTAGCGCCCTATCCTTGTTTTCTACACCATTCTCAACATTTTCTTCCCGTAGTTTGTTATCTAAAATGCATGATTTAGGGCTTAAGGCTGTCTACGGCACATATTGTCTAAAATATGAGATTTACGCTGTAGATTACACTGTTTGCAGAGCAAAATTTCAAATATGGTATGAGATAGGGGATGTGAACTAGTACAAAGAAGCTCTATAGAGGCGATTGTGAACCTATTTGCACCAGCGTTTTTTAGAAACCGTCTGTGGAAATTGATTTCCACTGGCGGTTGAGCTAAGAAAACAGCCAGTGGAAGTCGATTTTCACTGGCGGACGAGTAAATGAAACCGCCAGTGATAATCTTTTCCATGAAACATAAAATAGATTTTTAAAACAACAAAAAATATTTTAATTAGGGGAGGCGTCGCCCAAGCTCCGCTCGCCCGTCTCCGTCGAAGTCACAGCATTTTTCGCGTGCTACACGGTTGATGGGAATCAAACCTCTGATCTCACCTTCACGTGTAGCCCTCTCTACCACTCCACCTATCACTTACTTCATGTATATATTGCAGTTTTGTTGCCCATATGTTAGAAAAAATTCGAGTATAAATTGACTTGAGGTTGTGAACGAATTCAAACGAAAACGTTGTCAACTACAAAGGTTCATAACTTTTATTTTGGTATTTTTCCTATCCAAGTTCGTCTGTAAAATTTGAATTTTAAATTTGTCAAATTTAGATGCAAATTTTGAGAGCCAAAATATTTTAAATTTAAAAAGCTAGGAACTAGAAAGTTTTATAACTTTTAGAGATCTACAACTTTTATGTTGGTGGGGTTTTCTCATACGAGATCGTTTGAAAATACAAAAAAATTAGGATACAAATGATTTCTAGCGACAGTTTCTTAAGAAAACCGACTGCAGAAATATATGTGGTTTTCTTAAGAAATTGCTACTAGAAATATCATTGGCGCTTGATAACCGAAACCGCCTGTAAATATTAGACCCCACCACAGTCTTAAAGCTCTTTTCTACCTGTCTTGATAGAGTAGCCGCTTGAAACAGCCTAACTATTGGAGTTCAGTTTGTTTTTATTGTCATAAACACTTTAAATGATGTAGTTTTTAAAATTTTTAGGGTATTATTTTGACTGACCTTGTTGGAGATGCATGCTTTACAATTAATGGTAGATAAGGCACCTGCCAAAATTACAATTTTCTCTTATTCAATAGATGCGTATTGGTAGGCCGGGTAAGAGCAACTCCAAAAGAACACCAAAAAATTCTCTCCAAAAACATTTTATTGGGGGCTGCTGAAAATTTCTTTTCCCCAAATAATTATAAACCTACATCAGGTTGCTAATAACTAACCTTAAAACTTTTAAACAAACTTCGTTGAACCTTGCGCACGACGTCACCTCAAGTATGTATGCATCGGCTTGTCTCCGGTGCCATCCCCACGGCCTCCTCATGTGTCTAGCTCGCGCTTGCGCCGCCGTTCCTCGCCATGGCAGCATCCTCCTCGTCGGCAAGGACAAGCTCTACTCGCTCGACCGCTCACCGGCATCGCGCGACTCGCCGCGGTGCTACTGCTGCTACTACTCGTATTTCCTCAAGCGCCCGTGGCCGATGTACCTCGTCAATTTCGCGTGCTACAAACCTCCTCCTATGTCTGGTGAACCGCGTGCGCCGGTGGATGGATTGGGGAAAATCGCGTCGCGTAAATTTGCGGGGGGATGGCACTCGGATGCGGGATGACGGATATTTTGGCAGAACTTGGGGGAGCTGTTGGATGGGAAACTTTTTTGTTTCCATGTCTAAAATGGGTTTTGGGGTATGTTTTAGTCACCTTTTGGAGTTGCTCTAATAACCTCTCTTAGGATCTTTCCTTACTTCCATTTGGCGTAGCAACATGATTTGACATCTCGGCGTCAACTCGCCAGACAGACAAATACCTATTGCAGAGACCAAAGACAGGTAATAATTGACGTTGCTTTGGCCGTTTTCTGTAGACCGTTTTCTTTTCTAGAGAACAATTTGTAGTGCCAGCAGTCACTCGTCGATCAGGCGTTTTAATTAGCCCCCTATATATATATGTGTATTTAGAGCCCTCGGCTCTCTTTAACTATAGGAAGCCCCGACCACCTACCGACCGAGCCGACCAACCAGGTGTACAGACCGCACCAGACCGTTTTTGGTTTACTGTCCCTGACTGCTTACGCCAAATTAACATATGAGTTACGATGATGTGTGTTGTCATTTATGCAAATATAGTTTGTGCACGATTTAGCTTTCTGGGCCCACGAGAAGATTATGATCCCGCAATCTGGGCATCCATACTAGTCTCCACGTGAACTTTTATTTGATGGCCCATTTTACCCACGCATTTCTTTACCCTAATTGCTCCCATCTTTATCTCCTGAAGGCACGTAGTCGCCGCCAGTTTCTTCTTCCTCCATCTTCATCTTCCTCGCAGCGCCGGTGCTACATCTCCAGACTGTCCCTGCTCCGTGCGGACCCACTCTCCAGCGCGACTGCACGGCTGTTGTTTCTAGCGGCGGTGGTGTTCCGCGGCGAGACAGCGAAATCGACGATCGCAGGAACACGCTCGACTTTGACTCTCCAGGCGACGCCAACCGCATCGTCCCCTGTGAGGACACCCCTCGCGTGCCAACCGTTGTGTCTGCGGTGACTTGGCCTCCCCTCCACCGACCAGATCCACACCGCTAACGGGCTCACCGCCTTTTCTGCTCCAACTGCTTCATATGTCACTTGGAGGTATAGATCCATGATTCTAGTGATTCGATCTGTTGTTCAGAGTGGTTGATCTGTGTCGTCTTCCCATCTGGTACGGTCCCCATATGTGGCATCATCCGTCAAAACATAGGCCTAGGGTTGATTGTTCTAGATTTGTTTTTATTAGTATTGCATAGGATCGTTAATGTCCTGTGATTTTGTTTTTATTAGTATTGCATAGGATCAGAAATATCTAACTGGCTCTTGTTATCGGCAGCTCTCCTACTCGATTTGTTAAATATCTAACTAACTGTTGATATATGCGGGAGGAAAAGCAGGGTAGCCAGAATCTATGTTGGTGTCGCCTGTTTCATTGTGTTCATGATGATCCTTTCAGTAATAGGCCTTTTTAGGTAGAAAAGGAAACATTTGTACTCTAGTTTCTGCAAGAGGTTTGCACATAAACAATTTTTTTATTGCAGTCTAGGCTCCAACCTTTGGTTGATAAACACTCTCACCATAAGTAACAAAGGAATAAGAATAAATGATGGGAGATACAAGAATCTGAAAATGAATAAATGATGTGGCACGTTGTTGTAGAGCAACATGACCTAAGTGAATGCATAACTCTACTCTTATATTATATTATTCCTCTCAATCCATGTCTTTTAACTGGTGAATCATTTTAGGTTTCTGTTTGATTTGCTTATGCTTGTTCTGACGTGTCTTTATGCTTTATACAGGCTTACACATGCCTGTTTTGACAAGAGCCTAGCAGCGATGCTTCCATTTCGGACCACGACCTAGCTAAAGGCTAATGGTTCCAAATGTATGAAGTACCGAAAGACAGGGCTAGCTCCTCGTTTTTTGTCATGTCAAAAAAATCGTGTATGATTGCAACAATATTGGCAAAATATCGTTGTACTTTATATTTTGATATACTGTGAACAAAACAAGTGCCATATGAGACCATCGTGATTTATGCATTTTCAAACTAAATTTTACGACACTTTTTGTTGTGTTTTATGCTTCCATTAAAAACAGTCTTACTGTGTTTTTGAAAGTCGCCTAGAGGGGGTGAATAGGGCGAAACTGAAATTTACAAAGTTAATCACAACTACAAGCCGGGTTAGCGTTAGAAATATAATCAAGTCCGCGAGAGAGGGTGCAAAACAAATCGCAAGAGAATAAAGAGTGTGACAAGCGGATTTGTTTTACCGAGGTTCGGTTCTCGCAAACCTACTCCCCGTTGAGGTGGTCACAAAGACCGGGTCTTTTTCAACCCCTTCCCTCTCTCAAACGGTCCCTCGGACTGAGTGAGCTTTCTCTTCTCAAATCAACCGGGAACAAAACTTCCCCGCAAGGACCACCACACAATTGGTGTCTCTTGCCTTGGTTACAATTGAGTATTGATCACAGGAAAGAATGAGAAAGAAGAAAGCAATCCAAGCGCAAGAGCTCAAAGGAACACAACAAATCACTCTCACTTAACACTAAAGCTTTTGTGGAATTGGGAGAGGATTTGATCACTTGGGTGTGTCTTGTATTGAATGCCTAGCTCTTGTAAGTGGTTGGAAGGTGGAAAACTTGGATGACTTGAATGTGGGGTGGTTGGGGTATTTATAGCCCCAACCACCAAACTAGCTGTTTGGTGGAGGCTGCTGTCGCATGGCGCACTAGACAGTCCGGTGCGCCAGCCACGTCACCAGGCCGTTGGGTTCCGACCATTGGAGCTCTGATGTGTGGGCCCGCCTGGCTGTCCGGTGGTGCACCGGACAAGTCCTGTAGACTGTCCGGTGTGCCACCCGCGCGTGCTCTGCTCCTCTGCGCGCTGGCGCGCATTTAATGCGTTGCAGACGACCGTTGGCGCGAAGTAGTCATTGCTCCGCTGGCTCACCGGACAGTCCGGTGAATTATAGCGGAGCGGATTCCTGAAGCTGGTCGAGTTAAGAGTCGCTCTCCTCTGGAGCACCGGACACTGTCTGGTGTGCACCGGACATGTCTGGTGAATTATAGCGAAGCGCCTCTGAAAATTCCCGAAGGTGCAAAGTTGGGCTTGGAGTCCCCTGGTGCACCGGAGACTGTCCGGTGGCACACCGGACAGTCCGGTGCGCCAGACCAGGGCTGCTTTCGGTAATCCCTTGCTCTTTTTTGTTGAACCCATTTCTTGGTCTTTTTATTGGCTAAGTGGGAACCTTTGGTACCTGTATAACTTATAGACTAGAGCAAACTAGTTAGTCCAATTATTTGTGTTGGGCAATTCAACCACCAAAATCATTTAGGAAATAGGTGTAAGCCTAATTCCCTTTCAATCTCCCCCTTTTTGGTGATTGATGCCAACACAAACCAAAGCAAATATAGAAGGGCATAATTGAACTAGTTTGCATAATGTAAGTGCAAAGGTTACTTGGAATTGAGCCAATATAACTACTCATAAGATATGCATGGATTGTTTCTTTAATTTTGGACATTTTGGACCACGCTTTGCACCACATGTTTTGTTTTTGCAAATTCTTTTGTAAATCCTTTTCAAAGTTCTTTTGCAAATAGTTAAAGGCAAATGAATAAGATTTTGCGAAGCATTTTCAAGATTTGAAATTTTCTCCTCCTGTTTCAAATGCTTTTCCTTTGACTAAACAAAACTCCCTCTCAATGAGATCCTCCTCTTAGTGTTCAAGAGGGCTTTAAGATATCAATTTTGAAAACACTACTTTCTCCCCCTTTTGAACACAATGAGATACTAATTTGAAAATCATACCAATTGAGAAATTCTTTTTAAAATTAGTGGTGGTGCGGTCCTTTTGCTTTGGGCTCATGCTCTCTCCCCCTTTGGCATAAATCGCCAAAAATGGATTCATTAGAGCCCTTTACTAACTACTTTCTCCCCTTTGGCAAAGAAAACATGAGTGAAGATTATACCAAAGACGGAGAGATGCTTGGAGCGACGGCGAAGGATGAGTTACGGAGTGGAAGCCTTTGTTTTCGCCGAAGACTCCAATTCCCTTTCAATATACCTATGACTTGGTTTGAAATATACTTGAAAACATATTAGTCATAGCATATAAAAGAGACATGATCAAAGGTATATAAATGAGCTATGTATGCAAGACATCAAAAGAAATTCCTAGAATCAAGGATATTTAGCTCATGCCTAAGTTTGTTAAAAGTTAGTTCATCTAGTGGCTTGGTAAAGATATCGGCTAATTGACCTTTAGTATTAATGTATGAAATCTCGATATCTCCCTTTTGTTGGTGATCCCTTAAGAAGTGATACCGAATGGCTATGTGTTTAGTGCGGCTATGCTCAACGGGATTATCCGCCATGCGGATTGCACTCTCATTATCACATAGAAGAGGAACTTTGGTTAATTTGTAACCATAGTCCCTAAGGGTTTGCCTCATCCAAAGTAGTTGCGCGCAACAATGGCCTGCGGAAATGTACTCGGCTTCGGCGGTAGAAAGAGCTACAGAATTTTGCTTCTTTGAAGCCCAAGACACCAAGGACCTTCCCAAGAACTGGCAAGTCCCCGATGTGCTCTTTCTATTAATCTTACACCCTGCCCAATCGGCATCCGAATAACCAATTAAATCAAATGTGGATCCCCTAGGATACCAAAGCCCAAACTTAGGAGTATAAACTAAATATCTCAAGATTCGTTTTACGGCCGTAAGGTGAGCTTCCTTAGGGTCGGCTTGGAATCTTGCACACATGCATACGGAAAGCATAATATCCGGTCGATATGCACATAAATAGAGTAAAGATCCTATCATCGACCGGTATACCTTTTGATCCACGGACTTACCTTCCGTGTCGAGGTCGAGATGCCCATTGGTTCCCATGGGTGTCTTGATAGGCTTGGCATCCTTCATTCCAAACTTGCTTAGAATATCTTGAGTATACTTTGTTTGGCTTAGGAAGGTGCCCTCTTGGAGTTGTTTCACTTGAAATCCCAAGAAGTACTTCAACTCCCCCATCATTGACATCTCGAATTTTTGTGTCATGATCCTACTAAACTCTTCACATGTAGATTCGTTAGTAGACCCAAATATAATATCATCAACATAAATTTGGCATACAAACAAATCATTTTCAAGAGTTTTGGTAAAGAGTGTAGGATCGACCTTTCCGACTTTGAATCCATTAGTGATAAGAAAACTTCTAAGGCATTCATACCATGCTCTCGGGGCTTGCTTGAGCCCATAAAGCGCCTTGGAGAGTTTGTAAACATGGTTAGGGTACTCACTATCTTCAAAGCCGGGAGGTTGCTCAACATAGACCTCTTCCTTGATTGGTCCATTGAGGAAGTGAGAGCACCTAGAGGGGGGGTGAATAGGTGATCCTGTAAAACTTGAAAAACTTAAGCCACAAAAACTTGGTTAAGTGTTAGCACAGTAAATGCCAAGTGGCTAGAGAGAAGTCTCAACAAAACACAATAACCACAAGAAATCAATCACAGAGATGGCACGGTGGTTATCCCGTGGTTCGGCCAAGACCAACGCTTGCCTACTCCACGTTGTGGCGTCCCAACGGACGAGGGTTGCAATCAACCCCTCTCAAGTGGTCCAAAGACCCACTTGAATACCACGGTGTTTTGCTTGCTTTACACACTTTGGAGCCTCTCGCCCTTACACTTTAAGATCACAAAGAAGCACGGAGCAAGGGAGGGATTAGCAACGCACTCAAGACAAGAAATCACAGCAACACCACGCACACAAGTCGCAACTAGAGCTCACACCACAACTCAATGAGTTCACTACTCAACTAGAGCTCTAATTGCTATCGCAAAGAATCAAAGGCGCGGAATCGATGTCTTGGTGCTTAGGAATGCTTAGGAGATGCTTGGTGTTTAGGAATGCTTAGGAGATGCTTGGTGTACTCCTCCATGCGCCTAGGGGTCCCTTTTATAGCCCCAAGGCAGCTAGGAGCCGTTGAGAGCAATCTAGGAAGGCTGATCTTGCCTTCTGTCGACTGGCGCACCGGACAGTCCGGTGCACACCGGACACTGTCCGGTGCCCGATTTCTTTCCAAAAATGACGCAGTCGACCGTTGGCAGCCTGAGAGCCGTTGGCGCACCGGACATGTCCGGTGCACACCGGACAGTCCGGTGCCCCCTTCTAGTCGTTGGCTCGGCCACGTGTCCCGCGCAGATCGCGCGGCCGACCGTTGGCCCGGCCGACAGTTGGCTCACCGGACAGTCCGGTGCACACCGGATAGTCCGGTGAATTATAGCCGTACGTCGCCGGTGAATTCCCGAGAGCGGCCACTTCGCTCGAACCAGCCTGGCGCACCGGACACTGTCCGGTGCACCACCGGACAGTCCGGTGCTCCCAGACTGGGCAGATTCTTGGCTGCTCGAGCCAAGACATTTCCAAATGGATTTTTCCTGTTTCCAGCACTTAGACACAGTACATTAGTCCATAAAACAATGTACTAAGTCTGAGAAACATACCTTTATCCTTGGTTTGTACTTTGTCCACCATTTTACATTTAAGCACTTGTGTTAGACACTAAATCACCAAAATACTTAGAAATGGCCCAATGGCACATTTCCCTTTCAATCTCCCCCTTTTTGGTGATTTATGCCAACACAACAAAAAGCAAGTAGAACAAATACAAAACCAATTCAAATTAGAACTCAAATTGTTTTGATTCAATTTTGACATATATGGATCACCCTTTGCCACCACTTGGTTTGTTTTTGCAAATCAAACTCAAATCTCTATCTCTAAGTCAAACACACATGTTAAGACATAAAGAGAGTGATTTCAAGAGAAATTGATTCAAGATTTCAAAAACTCCCCTTTTTCCCATAATCAACATTTCTCCCCACAAGAAGCCAACTTTTGACAAGAGAGACAATAAAAGAGTTTTGACAACACCTAAGACTCTATTCTACTATTTTCAAAATCTCTCAAGTGGTAGCTGATCCATTTATTGCTTTGGCCTTTATTTTCTCCCCCTTTGGCATCAAGCACCAAAACAGGATCAATCTTGGCCCTTGAACCCCATTGCCTCACCAAAATCTTCAAATAAGAGTGCAAAGGCAATAAGAGTACATGAGATGAACTTGGAATAAGTTACCCTCTCATCGGAGTGCAGTGGAAGTCTTTCATGGTCCAAGTACACCTTTTCCCTTTCAAACCTCCTTCGAGACTAAATCATCAAACTCAAGCACATGGTTAGTCTCAAAGGGTCAAGTTGTAACACATCTCCCCCTAAAAATGTGCATCACTTTGCAACGGACTTGTGAGGTCCGGGGAGTGTTTGTACAACTTGAGCACCATAAGTAAGCAACAAAATGCATAGGGAACATGATCAAAAGCATAAACACATGTATGCTATAAATCAATCCAAGTTCCGCGAATCTAAGACATTTAGCTCACTACGCAACCTGCAAAAGGTCTTCTCATCTAGAGGCTTGGTAAAGATATCGGCTAGCTGGTTCTCGGAGCTAACATGGAACACTTCGATATCCCCCTTTTGCTGGTGGTCTCTCAAAAAGTGATGCCGAATGTCTATGTGCTTTGTGCGGCTGTGTTCAACAGGATTTTCCGCCATGCGGATAGCACTCTCATTATCACATAGGAGTGGGACTTTGCTCAGATTGTAGCCAAAGTCCCTGAGGGTTTGCCTCATCCAAAGTAGTTGCGCGCAACACTGTCCTGCGGCAACGTACTCGGCCTCAGCGGTGGATAGGGCAACGGAAGTTTGTTTCTTAGAGTTCCATGACACCAGGGACCTTCCTAAGAATTGGCATGTCCCCGATGTACTTTTCCTATCGACCTTACATCCAGCATAGTCGGAATCTGAATATCCAATCAAATCAAAGGTAGACCCCTTTGGATACCAGATCCCGAAACAAGGCGTAGCAACTAAATATCTAAGGATTCGCTTCACTGCCACTAAGTGACACTCCTTAGGATCGGATTGAAATCTAGCACACATACATACGCTAAGCATAATATCTGGTCTACTAGCACATAAGTAAAGTAATGACCCTATCATTGACCGGTATGCTTTTTGATCAACGGACTTACCTCCTTTGTTGAGATCAGTGTGTCCGTCGGTCCCCATCGGAGTCTTTGCGGGCTTGGCATCCTTCATTCCAAACCGCTTCAGCAAGTCTTGCGTGTACTTCGTTTGAGAGATGAAGGTGCCGTCCTTGAGTTGCTTCACTTGGAACCCAAGGAAGTAGTTCAACTCGCCCATCATTGACATCTCGAATTTCTGCGTCATCACCCTGCTAAACTCTTCACAAGACTTTTTATTAGTAGAACCAAATATTATGTCATCGACATAAATTTGGCACACAAAAAGATCACCGTCACAAGTCTTAGTGAAAAGAGTTGGATCGGCTTTCCCAACCTTGAAAGCATTAGCAATTAAGAAATCTCTAAGGCATTCATACCATGCTCTTGGTGCTTGCTTAAGTCCATAGAGCGCCTTAGAGAGCTTACACACGTGGTCGGGGTACCGTTCATCCTCGAAGCCAGGGGGTTGCTCCACGTACACCTCCTCCTTGATTGGCCCGTTGAGGAAAGCGCTCTTCACATCCATTTGGAACAACCTGAAAGAATGGTGAGCAGCATATGCTAGCAAAATACGAATAGACTCTAGCCTAGCCACAGGAGCAAAAGTCTCCTCAAAGTCCAAACCTGCGACTTGGGCATAACCTTTTGCCACAAGTCGAGCCTTGTTCCTTGTCACCACTCCGTGCTCGTCTTGTTTGTTGCGGAACACCCACTTGGTTCCCACAACATTTTGCTTAGGACGAGGCACCAGCGTCCAAACTTCATTTCTCTTGAAGTTGTTGAGCTCCTCTTGCATGGCCAACACCCAGTCCGGATCTAGCAAGGCCTCTTCTACACTGAAAGGCTCAATAGAAGAGACAAAGGAGTAATGCTCACAAAAATTAACTAATCGAGATCGAGTAGTTACTCCCTTGCTAATATCACCTAGAATTTGGTCGACGGGATGATCCCTTTGAATCATCGCTCGAACTTGGGTTGGAGGTGCCGGTTGCGCTTCTTCCTCCATCACATGATCATCTTGTGCTCCCCCTTGATCACACGCCTCCTGTTGATGAACCTGTTCATCGTCTTGAGTTAGGGGATGCACCATAGTTGAGGAAGAAGGTTGATCTTGCTCCTTTTGTTCCTGTGGTCGTACATCACCAATCGCCATGGTTCGTATAGCGGTCGTCGGAATATCTTCTTCATCTACATCATCAAGATCAACAACTTGCTCTCTTGGAGAGCAATTAGTCTCATCAAATACAATGTCGCTAGAGACTTCAACCAAACCCGATGATTTGTTGAAGACTCTATACGCCTTTGTATTTGAGTCATAACCTAACAAAAACCCTTCTACAGCTTTGGGAGCAAATTTAGAAGATCTACCTTTCTTCACAAGAATATAACACTTGCTCCCAAATACACGAAAATAAGACACATTGGGTTTGTTACCAGTTAGCAGCTCATATGAAGTCTTTTTGAGGAGGCGGTGAAGGTAGACCCTGTTGATGGCGTGGCAAGCCGTGTTCACGGCTTCCGACCAAAAACGCTCGGGGGTCTTGAACTCTCCAAGCATAGTCCTCGCCATATCAATGAGCGTCCTGTTCTTCCTCTCTACCACACCATTTTGCTGAGGTGTGTAGGGAGCGGAGAACTCGTGCTTGATCCCCTCCTCCTCAAGGAACTCCTCCACTTGAAGATTCTTGAATTCGGACTCGTTGTCGCTTCTTATCTTCTTCACCTTGAGCTCAAACTCATTTTGAGCTCTTCTTAGAAAGCGCTTGAGGGTCCCTTGGGTTTCAGACTTATCCTGCAAAAAGAACACCCAAGTGAAGCGGGAAAAGTCATCAACAATAACTAGACCATACTTACTTCCTCCTATGCTCAGATAGGCGACGGGTCCGAAGAGGTCCATATGCAGCAGCTCTAGAGGTCTTGAAGTGGTCATCACATTCTTGCTGTGATGTGCTCCTCCCACTTGTTTACCTGCTTGACAAGCTGCACAAGGTCTATCTTTTTCGAATTGCACGTTAGTCAAACCTATCACGTGTTCTCCCTTTAGAAGCTTGTGAAGGTTCTTCATCCCCACATGTGCTAAGCGGCGATGCCACAGCCAGCCCATGCTAGTCTTAGCAATTAAGCATGCATCTAGACCGGCCTCCTCTTTTGCAAAATCAACTAAATAAAGTTTGCCGTCTAGTACACCCTTAAAGGCTAGTGAACCATCACATCTTCTAAAGACAGACACATCTACATTTGTAAATAAACAATTATATCCCATATTACATAATTGACTAACAGATAACAAATTATATCCAAGCGACTCAACTAAAAACACATTAGATATAGAGTGCTCGGATGAAATAGCAATTTTACCTAACCCTTTTACCTTGCCTTGGTTCCCATCACCGAATATTATTGAATCTTGGGAATCCTTGTTTTTGACGTAGGAGGTGAACATCTTCTTCTCCCCCGTCATATGGTTTGTGCATCCGCTGTCGATAATCCAGCTTGAACCCCCGGATGCATAAACCTGCAAGGCAAATTTAGGCTTGGGTCTTAGGTACCCAACTCTTGTTGGGTCCTACAAGGTTAGTTACAATAGTCTTAGGGACCCAAATGCAAGTTTTGTCACTCTTGCATCTTGCCCCTAACTTCCTAGCAATCACATTCTTATTTTTCCTATAAATGGCAAAAGAAGCATTGCAAGCATGATATATTGTAGATGGCTCATTAACCTTCCTAGTAGCATGAACAATATTCTTTCTAGTCATATTATGAACAACATTCTTCCTAGCAACATTTCTATTATGCATATAGGAAGAACTAGAAGCAACCATGGCACGAGAATCAAAAGCATCATAAGCATGGTAAGCATTTCTAGATTGTCTCCTATCATGGTACATAAACGCATGGTTCTTTTGCACACTACTAGCCATAGGGGCCTTCCCTTTCTCCTTGGCGGAGATGGGAGCCTTATGACTTGTTAAGTTCTTGGCTTCCTTCTTGAAGCCAAGTCCATCCTTAATTGAGGGGTGTCTACCAATCGTGTAGGCATCCCTTGCAAATTTTAGCTTATCAAAATCACTTTTGCTAGTCTTAGGGTCTGTTTGGTTGGGCTGTGGCTGTGAAAAAAGTTGCTGTGGGCTGTGAGCTGTGGAAAAAGCTGCTGTAGGCTGTAAGCTGTTAAAAAGCTAAAAATCGTTTGGTGGAAGCCACTAAAAGTCGTTAAAAATTCTTCGATATATGTTTTCACAGTTCCATCCGAAAAGCCACTAAAAGCAGGTCCAGGGGTGCTTTCAGATTTGCACTACGAGAAAGTCGGCTTTTAGAAAAAGCTGCTTCCTGGATCCACCCCTTTGGTTGGCTTTTGGCTTTTAGAGAGTAAAAGCCAAAGCCAAAAGTCAAACCAAACACACCCTTAAGTTGGGCATTAAGACTAGCCAACTCATCTTTTAATTTGGAAATTGAAACTAGGTGTTCACTACAAGCATCAATATCAAAATCTTTACACCTAGTGCAAATCATAACATGTTCTACACAAGAATTAGATTTATTTGCTACTTCTAAGTTAGCATTTAAATCATTGTTAACACTTTTTAAAATAGAAATGGTTTCATGACAAGTAGATAGTTCAAAAGAAAGCATTTCATTTCTTTTAACTTCTAAAGCATAGGATTTTTGTGCCTCTACAAATTTATCATGTTCTTCATACAACAAATCCTCTTGTTTCTCTAAGAGTCTATCCTTCTCATTCAAGGCATCAATCAATTCATTGATTTTATCAATTTTATTTCTATCCAATCCCTTGAACAAGCTAGAGTAATCTATTTCCTCATCGCTAGACTCATCATCACTAGAAGAATCATAAGTAATATCGTCTCGAGTACATACCTTCTTCTCCTTTGCCATGAGGCATGTGTGACGCTCGTTGGGGAAGAGGGATAACTTGTTGAAGGCGGTGGCGGCGAGTCCTTCATTGTCAGAGTCGGAGGAGGAGCAATCCGAGTCCCACTCCTTTCCTAGATGTGCCTCGCCCTTGGCCTTCTTGTAATTTTTCTTCTTTTCCCTCTTGCTCCCGTGTTCCTGGTCACTTTCATTATCGGGACAGTTAGCAATAAAATGACCAATCTTACCGCATTTGAAGCATGAGCGCTTCCCCTTGGCTTTGGTCTTGCTTGGCTGTCCCTTGCGACCCTTAAGCGCCGTCTTGAAGCGCTTGATGATGAGGGCCATCTCCTCATCATTGAGCCCTGCCGCCTCAACTTGCGCCACCTTGCTAGGTAACGCCTCCTTGCTCCTTGTTGCCTTGAGAGCAATGGGTTGAGGCTCATGGATTGGACCGTTCAATGCGTCGTCCACGTACCTCGCCTCCTTGATCATCATTCGCCCGCTTACGAATTTTCCAAGGACTTCTTCGGGCGACATTTTGGTGTACCTGGGATTCTCACGAATATTATTCACCAAATGAGGATCAAGAATGGTAAAGGACCTTAGCAATAGTCGGACGACGTCATGGTCCGTCCATCGCGTGCTTCCATAGCTCCTTATTTTGTTGATAAGGGTCTTGAGCCGGTTGTATGTTTGGGTTGGCTCCTCGCCCCTTATCATCGCAAATCTTCCGAGCTCACCTTCTACCAGCTCCATCTTGGTGAGCAAGGTGACGTCATTCCCCTCATGAGAGATCTTGAGGGTGTCCCAGATTTGCTTGGCATTGTCCAAGCCGCTCACCTTATGGTACTCGTCCCTGCACAAGGAGGCTAACAACACAGTAGTAGCTTGTGCATTTCTATGAATTTGTTCATTAATAAAGATAGGACTATCCGAGCTATCAAACTTCATTCCATTTTCAACAATCTCCCATATGCTTGGATGGAGAGAGAATAGGTGACTACGCATTTTGTGGCTCCAAAATCCGTAGTCCTCCCCATCAAAGTGTGGAGGCTTGCCGAGAGGAATGGAGAGCAAGTGTGAATTTGAACTTTGCGGAATACGAGAGTAGTCAAAAGAAAAGTTCGAATTAACCGGTTTCCTCCTCTCGTAGTCGTTGTTGTCGTTGTCCTTTTGGGAAGAAGATGACTCGTCGCTGTCGTCGTAGTAGACAATTTCCTTGATGCGCCTTGTCTTCTTCTTCTTCCCATCTTTCCGTCTATGGCCCGAGCCCGAGTCGGTAGGCTTGTCATCCTTCGGCTCGTTGACGAAAGATTCCTTCTCTTTATCGTTGATCACGATACCCTTCCCCTTAGGATCCATCTCTTCGGGCGGTTAGTCCCTTTGTGAAGAGAATGGCTCCGATACCAATTGAGAGCACCTAGAGGGGGGGTGAATAGGTGATCCTGTAAAACTTGAAAAACTTAAGCCACAAAAACTTGGTTAAGTGTTAGCACAGTAAATGCCAAGTGGCTAGAGAGAAGTCCCAACAAAACACAATAACCACAAGAAATCAATCACAGAGATGGCACGGTGGTTATCCTGTGGTTCGGCCAAGACCAACGCTTGCCTACTCCACGTTGTGGCGTCCCAACGGACGAGGGTTGCAATCAACCCCTCTCAAGTGGTCCAAAGACCCACTTGAATACCACGGTGTTTTGCTTGCTTTACTCAATCCCGTTTGCGAGGAATCTCCACACTTTGGAGCCTCTCGCCCTTACACTTTAAGATCACAAAGAAGCACGGAGCAAGGGAGGGATTAGCAACGCACTCAAGACAAGAAATCACAGCAACACCACGCACACAAGTCGCAACTAGAGCTCACACCACAACTCAATGAGTTCACTACTCAACTAGAGCTCTAATTGCTATCGCAAAGAATCAAAGGCGCGAAATCGATGTCTTGGTGCTTAGGAATGCTTAGGAGATGCTTGGTGTTTAGGAATGCTTAGGAGATGCTTGGTGTACTCCTCCATGCGCCTAGGGGTCCCTTTTATAGCCCCAAGGCAGCTAGGAGCCGTTGAGAGCAATCTAGGAAGGCTGATCTTGCCTTCTGTCGACTGGCGCACCGGACAGTCCGGTGCCCGATTTCTTTCCAAAAATGACGCAGTCGACCGTTGGCAGCCTGAGAGCCGTTGGCGCACCGGACATGTCCGGTGCACACCGGACAGTCCGGTGCCCCCTTCTAGCCGTTGGCTCGGCCACGTGTCCCGCACAGATCGCGCGGCCGACCGTTGGCCCGGCCGACAGTTGGCTCACCGGACAGTCCGGTGCACACCGGACAGTCCGGTGAATTATAGCCGTACGTCGCCGGTGAATTCCCGAGAGCGGCCACTTCGCTCGAACCAGCCTGGCGCACCGGACACTGTCCGGTGCACCACCGGACAGTCTGGTGCTCCCAGACTGGGCAGATTCTTGGCTGCTCGAGCCAAGACATTTCCAATTGGATTTTTCCTGTTTCCAGCACTTAGACACAGTACATTAGTCCATAAAACAATGTACTAAGTCTGAGAAACATACCTTTATCCTTGGTTTGTACTTTGTCCACCATTTTACATTTAAGCACTTGTGTTAGACACTAAATCACCAAAATACTTAGAAATGGCCCAATGGCACATTTCCCTTTCAGGAAGGCACTCTTTACGTCCATTTGATAAAGCTTGAAGCCATGGTAAGTAGCATAGGTCAATAATATACGAATTGACTCAAGCCTAGCTACGGGTGCATAGGTTTCACCGAAATCCAAACCTTTGACTTGGGAGTATCCTTTGGCCACAAGTCGGGCTTTGTTCCTTGTCACCACACCATGCTCGTCTTGCTTGTTGCGGAAAACCCATTTGGTTCCTACAACATTTTGATTAGGACGTGGAACCAAATGCCATACCTCATTCCTAGTGAATTTGTTGAGCTCCTCTTGCATCGCCACCACCCAATCCGAATCTTGAAGTGCTTCCTCTACCCTATGTGGCTCAATAGAGGAAACAAACGAGTAATGCTCACAAAAATGTGCAACACGAGATCTAGTGGTTACCCCCTTATGAATATCGCCGAGGATGGTGTCGACGGGGTGATCTCGTTGGATTGCTTGGTGGACTCTTGGGTGTGGCGGCCTTGGTTCTTCATCCTCCTTGTCTTGATCATTTGCATCTCCCCCTTGATCATTGCCGTCATCTTGAGGTGGCTCATTTGCTTGATCTTCTCCTTCATCAACTTGAGCCTCATCCTCATTTTGAGTTGGTGGAGATGCTTGCGTGGAGGAGGATGGTTGATCTTGTGCATTTGGAGGCTCTTCGGATTCCTTAGGACACACATCCCCAATGGACATGTTCCTTAGCGCGATGCACGGAGCCTCTTCATCACCTATCTCATCAAGAGCAACTTGCTCTACTTGAGAGCCGTTAGTCTCATCAAACACAACGTCACAAGAAACTTCAACTTGTCCAGAGGACTTGTTAAAGACTCTATATGCCCTTGTGTTTGAATCATATCCTAGTAAAAAGCCTTCTACAGTCTTAGGAGCAAATTTAGATTTTCTACCTCTTTTGACAAGAATAAAGCATTTGCTACCAAAGACTCTAAAATATGAAATATTGGGCTTTTTACCGGTTAGGAGTTCGTATGATGTCTTTTTGAGGATTCGGTGTAGATATAATCGATTGATGGCGTAGCAAGCGGTGTTGACGGCCTCGGCCCAAAACCGATCCGAAGTCTTGTACTCATCAAGCATGGTTCTTGCCATGTCCAATAGAGTTCTATTATTCCTCTCCACTACACCATTTTGTTGTGGGGTGTAGGGAGAAGAGAACTCATGCTTGATGCCCTCCTCCTCAAGGAAGCCTTCGATTTGTGAGTTCTTGAACTCTGTCCCGTTGTTGCTTCTTATTTTCTTAATCCTTAAGCCGAACTCGTTTTGAGCCCGTCTCAAGAATCCCTTTAATGTTTCTTGGGTATGAGATTTTTCCTGCAAAAAGAATACCCAAGTGAAGCGAGAATAATCATCCACAATAACTAGACAGTACTTACTCCCGTCGATGCTTATGTAAGCGATCGAGCCGAATAGGTTCATGTGTAGGAGCTCCAGTGGCCTGTCAGCCGTCATGATGTTTTTGTGTGGATGATGAACACCAACTTGCTTCCCTGCTTGGCATGCGCTACAAATCCTGTCTTTCTCAAAATGAACATTTGTTAATCCTAAAATGTGCTCTCCCTTTAGAATCTTATGAAGATTCTTCATCCCAACATGGGCCAGTCGGCGGTGCCAGAGCCAACCCATGTTAGTCTTAGCAATTAAGCAAGTGTCGAGTTCAGCTCTATCAAAATCTACCAAGTATAGCTGACCCTCTAACACTCCCTTAAATGCTACTGAATCATCACTTCTTCTAAAGACAGTGACACCTACATCAGTAAATAGACAGTTGTAGCCCATTTGACATAATTGAGAAACAGAAAGCAAATTGTAATCTAAAGAATCTACAAGAAAAACATTGGAAATAGAATGGTCAGGAGATATAGCAATTTTACCCAATCCTTTGACCAAACCTTGATTTCCATCCCTGAATGTGATAGCTCGTTGGGGATCTTGGTTTTTCTCGTAGGAGGAGAACATCTTCTCCCCTGTCATGTGGTTTGTGCATCCGCTATCGATGATCCAACTTGAGCCCCCGGATGCATAAACCTACAAAACAAGTTTAGTTCTTGACTTTAGGTACCCAAATGGTTTTGGGTCCTTTGGCATTAGACACAAGAACTTTGGGTACCCAAACACAAGTCTTTGACCCCTTGTGCTTGCCCCCAACATACTTGGCAACTACTTTGCCGGATTTGTTAGTTAAAACATATGATGCATCAAAAGTTTTAAATGAGATGTCATGATCATTTGATGCACTTGGAGTTTTCTTCTTAGGCAACTTAGCACGGGTAGGTTGCCTAGAACTAGATGTCTCACCCTTATACATAAAAGCATGGTTAGGGCCAGAGTGAGACTTCCTAGAATGAATTCTCCTAATTTTGCTCTCGGGATAACCGGCAGGGTATAAAATGTAACCCTCGTTATCCTGAGGCATGGAAGCCTTGCCCTTAACAAAGTTGGACAATTTCTTAGGAGGGGCACTAAGTTTGACATTGTCCCCCTTTTGGAAACCAATGCCATCCTTAATGCTAGGGCGTCTCCCACTATAAAGCATACTACGAGCAAATTTAAATTTTTCATTTTCAAGTTCATGCTCGGCAATTTTAGCATCTAATTTTGCTATATGATCATTTTGTTGTTTAATTAAAGCCATGTGATCATGAATAGCATTAATATCAACATCTCTACATCTAGTACAAATGGAAGTATGTTCAACAGTAGATGTAGTGGGTTTGCAAGATTTTAATTCTACAACCTTAGCATTCAATATATCATTTTTACTTCTAAGGTCGGAAATAGTAACATTGCAAACATCTAATTCTTTAGCCTTAGCAAGCAATTTTTCATTTTCATTCCTAAGACTAGCAAGAGAAATGTTCAATTCTTCAATCTTAGTAAGAAAATCAACATTATCATTTCTAGGATTGGGAATTGAAATATTACAAGCATTTGAATCAACCTTAGCAATAAGTTTAGCATTGTCATTTTTAAGGATGTCAATAGTCTCATGGCAAGTGCTTAGCTCACTAGATAGTTTTTTCACATTTTTCTACTTCTAGAGCGTAAGCATTTTTAACTTTAACATGCTTCTTGTTTTCTTTAATAAGGAAGTCCTCTTGGGAATCCAAGAGATCATCCTTCTCATGGATAGCACTAATCAATTCATTTAATTTTTCTTTTTGTTGCATGTTTAAGTTGGCAAAAAGAGTACGAAATTATCTTCCTCATCACTAGCATTATCATCGCTAGAGGACTCATATCTAGTGGAGGATTTGGATTTAACCTTCTTCTTTTTGCCGTCCTTGGCCATGAGGCACTTGTGGCCGACGTTGGGGAAGAGAAGGCCCTTGTTGATGGCGATGTTGGCGGCATCCTCGTCGGAGGAGGAGTCGGAGGAGCTCTCGTCCGAGTCCCACTCGCGGCATACATGGGCGTCGCCACCCTTCTTATTGTATTATTTCTTCTTCTCCTTTCTTCTCCCCTTCTTGTCGTCGCCCCTGTCACTGTCACTAGAAATAGGACATTTTGCTATAAAGTGACCGGGCTTACCACACTTGTAGCAAACCTTCTTGGAGCGGGGCTTGTAATCCTTCCCTCTCCTTTGCTTGAGGATTTGGCGGAAGCTCTTGATGACAAGCGCCATTTCCTCGTTGTCGAGCTTGGAGGCGTCAATGGGTGTTCTACTCGATGTAGACTCCTCCTTCTTCTCCTTCGTCGCCTTAAATGCGATCGGTTGTGCTTCGGACGTGGAGGGATCATCAAGCTCGTTGATCTTCCTTGAGCCTTTGATCATGAATTCAAAGCTCACAAAATTCCCGATCACTTCCTCGGGAGTCATTAGTGTATATCTAGGATTGCCACGAATTAATTGGACTTGAGTAGGGTTAAGGAAAATAAGTGATCTTAGAATAACCTTAACCATTTCGTGGTCATCCCATTTCTTGCTCCCGAGGTTGCGCACTTGGTTCACCAAGGTTTTGAGCCGGTTGTACATGTCTTGTGGCTCTTCCCCTTTTCGAAGCCGGAAGCGACCGAGCTCCCCCTCGATCGTCTCCCGCTTGGTGATCTTGGTTAGCTCATCTCCCTCGTGCGCGGTCATGAGCACATCCCATACTTCCTTCGCGCTCTTCAACCCTTGCACCTTGTTATACTCCTCTCGACTTAGAGAGGCGAGGAGTATAGTTGTGGCTTGGGAGTTGAAGTGCTCGATTTGGGCTACCTCGTCCTCATCATAATCCTCATCCCCTACGGATGGTACCTGTGCTCCAAACTCAACAACATTCCATATACTTTTGTGCAGTGAGGTTAGGTGAAATTTCATTAAATCACTCCACCTAGCGTAATCTTTACCGTCAAAGGTTGGCGGTTTGCCTAATGGAACGGAAAGTAATGGAGTATGTTTAGAAATGCGAGGGTAGCGTAGGGGGATCTTACTAAACTTCTTGCGCTCATGGCGCTTAGAAGTTACGGAGGGCGCGTCGGAGCCGGAGGTGGAAGGTGATAAAGTATCGGTCTCGTAGTAGACCACCTTCCTCATCTTCTTTTGCTCGTCGCCACTCCGATGCGACTTGTGGGAAGAAGCTTTCTTCTCCTTCTCTTTTCCTTTTTTGTGGAACTCTTTCGATGAAGCCTTCCCGTGGCTTGTAGTGGGCTTGTCGCCGGTCTCCATCTCCTTCTTGGTGTGTTCTCCCGACATCACTTCGAGCGGTTAGGCTCTAATGAAGCACCGGGCTCCAATACCAATTGAAAGTCGCCTAGAGGGGGGTGAATAGGGCGAAACTGAAATTTACAAAGTTAATCACAACTACAAGCCGGGTTAGCGTTAGAAATATAATCAAGTCCGCGAAAGAGGGTGCAAAACAAATCGCAAGAGAATAAAGAGTGTGACAAGCGGATTTGTTTTACCGATGTTCGGTTCTCGCAAACCTACTCCCCGTTGAGGTGGTCACAAAGACCGGGTCTTTTTCAACCCCTTCCCTCTCTCAAACGGTCCCTCGGACCGAGTGAGCTTTCTCTTCTCAAATCAACCGGGAACAAAACTTCCCCGCAAGGACCACCACACAATTGGTGTCTCTTGCCTTGGTTACAATTGAGTATTGATCACAGGAAAGAATGAGAAAGAAGAAAGCAATCCAAGCGCAAGAGCTCAAAGGAACACAACAAATCACTCTCACTTAACACTAAAGATTTTGTGGAATTGGGAGAGGATTTGATCACTTGGGTGTGTCTTGTATTGAATGCCTAGCACTTGTAAGTGGTTGGAAGGTGGAAAACTTGGATGACTTGAATGTGGGGTGGTTGGGGTATTTATAGCCCCAACCACCAAACTAGTCGTTTGGTGGAGGCTGCTGTCGCATGGCGCACCGGACAGTCCGGTGCGCCAGCCACATCACCAGGTCGTTGGGTTCCGACCATTGGAGCTCTGACGTGTGGGCCCGCCTGGCTGTCCGGTGGTGCACCGGACAAGTCCTGTAGACTGTCCGGTATGCCACCCGCGCGTGCTCTGCTCCTCTACGCGCGCTGGCGCGCATTTAATGCGTTGCAGACGACCGTTGGCGCGAAGTAGTCGTTGCTCCGCTGGCTCACCGGACAGTCCGGTGTGCACTGGACATGTCCGGTGAATTATAGCGGAGCAGATTCCTGAAGCTGGTCGAGTTCAGAGTCGCTCTCCTCTGGAGCACCGGACATGTCCGGTGAATTATAGCGAAGCGCCTTTGAAAATTCCCGAAGGTGCGAAGTTGGGCTTGGAGTCCCCTGGTGCACCGGACAGTCCGGTGCGCCAGACCAGGGCTGCCTTTGGTAATCCCTTGCTCTTTTTTGTTGAACCCATTTCTTGGTCTTTTTATTGGCTAAGTGTGAACCTTTGGCACCTGTATAACTTATAGACTAGAGCAAACTAGTTAGTCCAATTATTTGTGTTGGGCAATTCAACCACCAAAATCATTTAGGAAATAGGTGTAAGCCTAATTCCCTTTCAGTTTTATATCAAATTTATGACACCTTTTGATGTGTTTTACAGCAATCTCTTGCGAAGTGAGATTGTGCGCGTGTTTTACACTAAATTTCGTACTCATTTACGCTGTTTTAGCTCATGTTTTACGCTGAAATCATTCGAGCCAGAACCTGCGCATGATCGGCTGCACGCGATTTTCACGCCGTAATTTTGGGCCCTGTTTGCTGTTACAAAACAAATATAGAATTTACGATAAATTGTACTCATTTACGTTGTTTTAAATCACGTTTTATGCTGGAATCCGCTCGAGACAGAACCCGCGCACGATCGGCTGCACGCGATTTTCACGCCGTAATTTTGGGTCCTGTTTGCTGTTACAAAACAGATATAGGATTTACGCTGAATTTTGTACTCATTTACGCTGTTTTAGCTCACGTTTTACGGTGGAATCCGCCCGAGCTAGAACCCGCGCACGATCGGCTGCACGCGATTTTCACGCCGTAATTTTGGGCCCCGTTTGCTGTTACAAAACAGATATAGGATTTACGCTAAATTTTGTACTCATTTACGCTGTTTTAGCTCACGTTTTACGCTGGAATCCGCCCGAGCCAGAACCCGCGCACGATCGGTTGCACGCGATTTTCACGCCGTAATTTTGAGCCCTGTTTGCTGTTACAAAACAGATATAGGATTTACGCTAAATTGTGTACTCATTTACGCTATTTTAGCTAACGTTTTACGCTTGAATCCGTCCGAGGCAGAACCAGATCGGTCACGCGTGGATATACCTGACTGGGCCTTCCCATACTAATGGAAGCACATGGCTTCCATATATATATATATATATATATATATTGCGCCCGAGGCCGAGGGGAGAAATGACTTGTCTCTTTGGTGCCATATGTTGATGGGTAGTACGTATGCTTCCGGATCTGAAGAGGCCGCCGAGATTCTACTATTACCATTTCATCAGAAATGTTTTATAATGACATTATTACTGCTAAAGTTATTTTTGTATAGACGATCGGTTTTTTTTATCAGTAGAGCTGAGGCAGCAGGCACGTCATCCACCTCCCCAACAATAAAAACACATCTTCATTAATGATGTTTTTTTCGAAAAATGGACATCGTGTCAGCCCTCTGTTAATTCTACTAACAAAGGCCGGAGGGCGTCCAGAAAACTCAAAACCCCAAAAAAATCCAACTTCTAGGAATCGAACCACAAAACTATTTTTTTGCAAAGCATACCGATCTATTTAATGTATTATAGTTCTCATATGGTTTAATCTAAAAATGATATATTTTACCCTAAAAGTAATAAAGATGTGTACAAATGCATGAATCAATGCCTTGGGTCACGAATCAGATGGCCCGGGGCTTATATCCGCCACTGTCTACCACTTCACACCACAAACGTGTTTGTGTTTATATACATTGTGTTATTGTTGTATATCAATAGTTTATATTCTTATGACTAATAAATGAACTCAAATAAAAAAAAGAAGTACAATCTTTTAAATCATGTCAAGTACTATATTTTTAGTATATGATGTATTTCCATCCAAAAAACTTTCAAAATCTCAAAAAAAAAGAAACATAAAAACATGTGAATTTAAAAAAAATTGACACTCTAAACATTTCAAACCAAAAGCTTGTCAATGCCAACATGTAGCTGATATTGACACCGTCTATATAAAATTTATAGTAATTAATACTTCATCCGTTCTTTTTTATTTGTCACGTTTTTAGTAAAAAATAACTAGTGAACGACAAATATTCGAAAACTGAGGTTTATATTTTATAACTTTGTAGTTAATTTTTTTACGGAGATGGACGTTCTAAGACGCGGACGTCTTGATGAATCGATGATTTCTAGAGGTGGTTATCTTAGGACGTCCGTCGCCGGAAATAGTTTTTGGGTGACGAAAACATATTCCTGAAGCCTCCCTAAGGATTTATAGAGATATGGTTGTTAGGTATGCTGGCCTCCGAAAAACATTTTTCCACTATCTTCTAAAATTAATTTTCTAGTTAAGTGATGGGAAAGAGATCATATTGGGACGAGACATAAAAGAAGAGGAACGAAGCGCTTTTCTAGCTAGGGATGGGAACAATGATACCCAATACAAGCAGATAAGATACATAAGGAGGGACGGCCGGCCGGCCGGGCCAGGTAAAGCGACGAAGCCTTATGGGCATCTCAATTTCTCTAACCCGATATGCCTTCCATTGGTAGGGCGCGCGTGTGTTCTTGAGAGATTCTCAAAAAAGCTCATCGTCACCATAGAGCGCTACTAGCTAGTGCGACTTTTTCTTTCTCTCCCCCTCTTGGAAGTAGCATCGATCGATTAAGGCCGCCTTTACAACCACCATGATGGCGGCTTCGTCATCGTCCTCCAACCTCAGTGATCACCTCGCGCAAGATGACCTCCTCCCATGGCCTTCTTCTTCTTCCTCCTCCCTGCCATTTGCTCCTGCTGCTCCCCATCACAGCGCCATTATTGGAGGCAACAGCCAGCAACCTCTAGCGCTGTAAGCACCTGCAACACTATAGCACTACTAATGTTTGTAGCTTAGTTGATTCTGTTTACAGTTCTCAGGGCCGAAATTGAACTCTCCTGAAATTTTGGTTTGTTCTACATCCACTGTGTGTCATCCTAGCCTATTTTTCCCCCTCCCTTTCTCTCTCTCTCTCAAAGAAAAGTACTCCCTCCGTTTCTTTTTATTAGTCGCTAGATAGTGTAATTTTACACTATCCAGCGACTAATAAAAAGAAACGGAGAGAGTATGTAGTATGCATTTCAGGTTCTTTGTTAATAGGCTGGATTTTTCCTAGGATTTGGAGTTTTCCTCTGCATGCTTGTTGTTCTCTCCCTCCCTGCTGCTGCTGTCTCTATGGAGTCTAGGAAATTGTAGCTCGGCAAAATGACAAGTTAGGGCAGAAAGAAAGAAACAGAAGGGATGCAGCTCATGCTTACGACTCCATCCACCGATTTGTTGGTTTCCTCCGCGAGTCCACTTCTTTAATTTGTTTTCCCTGGCCAGCCAGATGGATATATTTATTTACTTGATTATTGATTCCTTTTACTACTGCAGAAACTGCGCTGACCGGCATCACTCCGACGAGCTTGAGGTGCTCCTCTCAGCACAAGGCAGCCACCACCACCAGAGCCACAGCCACAGGCACAGCCACCCTGCTTCTCCGGTGATCCCTCCGCAGCTCAGCAGCTCTCTGCTAACGATGCAAGACCTAGGGTTCCAATGGAGCAACTGCGGCGGCGGCTTCCTAGACACCTCACCGTCCACGCCGCCGACGAACGGGCAGCTGCAGCACGATGGCCACGACGACGACAAGATCGAGGCGGAGGGCACGCTTATTACTAACTCGTCAAGGCCATCGTGTGCGGGCACAGCCACGATAGCCGCCAGCTGCCACGACGTCGTCCTCCACGGCGGCGGCGGCGGCGGCACCGTGCTCCCGACCATAAACATCTCGCTGACGACGACGACGACGACGCACACGCAGGCGCAGCAGCAGCAGCGACCGTTCCTGGCGGCGCCGCCGCCTCTCCCGGGCGACGCGTTCGAGATACTACTGGCCTCGTCGAGGCTGTGCAAGACCCTGCTGCTTAGCCAAGCTGCTGCTTCTTCTTCTTCTTCTTCGGTGCTGCTCCACGACGACGGCACGATCAGCACGGTGCCTTCGCTGAGATCGGAGTCGGAGCATGTGGCCTATGGCTATGGCGGCGGCCCTCCTCCTCCTGCTCCTGCCGCTGCTCATCGTCCCCGAGGACGACGACCATCCGTTGACAACTACAAGCAGCAGGTCAGTGCGGCACATCCCGAACTTATTGCCTCTCGTGTCAGCTCCTCCAACCGCGCGCTGCTGGTTTTCTTTTGTTTTTCTTCTTCTTCTTCTTCTTTGGCTACGCGTATCCTACTTCAGGCATTTACTAGTATATTTTTTGTAACTCTCTTGGCAGGCGCGCGCGAGTTAGTTGAAGTAAAAAACAGTTACTAGTACGCGTAGTTGTACTGTTAAATTTTATATGTACTTTTGTTTGGACAAATAATGCTTAGTGAAAATATATGTGTTTAGTGTAGTACATATATATAGCATGGTCATTCATTCGTTTTTCAATGTGTTTCCAGTCACTGTATTTTTTAAAACTCAAGAAATAATATATATATATATATATATGTATGTATGTATGTATGTATGTATGCGTATGCTGTGTATGAGAGTACACCTAGCTAGAGCTACGGATTTTCGTAGCGATAAGACCAACTCCAACAGACTCCGCATGCGGCTCCGTATCTCGTTTTTTGCACAGCGTAGCACACTATTCATCAGTCCAGCAGTCTCCGTATCTGTCTCCCTAAAAAGCACGTCGTGTACCTACACTCCCCTTTTCCACGTTTTCTCTCTCCTCTCCGCACAAGACTGCATGCGCTCGCGGGTGCTCGCGGGACCCAGCTGTCACAGTCTGCATGTGAAGTGTAAATACGGAGTCTGTTGGAAAACACCCTCCATGCCCCCTCCGTATCCACGGCTGCCACTTCTTAGGATACGGATACGGAGCCAGCACTGCTGGAGTTGGTCTAACAAGTAGTAGAGCAACATTTGCATGCATGGCATGGGAAGAGACATTAATTGTTGCGCGATTTATTCAGTGTGAGCCATGAGGGGACCATGCATCGATATATATCTAGAGGTGTTCAGTGTGTGATGACGGACAGCATGCATGCATCGATGGATCATCAGCTAGTACTACACGGTAGCTTAGCTTAGCTAGCTAGCTAGGACGATTTGGTCTGAACTCCGATACCGATGAGATGAGATGGAGGTGCCTGCTCATGGCGTGCCTGCTAGTACCAGCTACGTACATGCATGTCCATGTCGTCCCTACCCTGGCGGATCTGTGCTGCCAGCGTGCATGCGTTGCTCGCCCGCTCTCCTCCTACTGTCCTGGCCCCTGAACTGGATCGGAGCAAGGCTAGGCCAGGGCCAGCTAGGTCCGCGCGCGTTGTAGAAAGAGGAGTACAGTACAGGCTCTCTCTCTCTCTCCTTTTCTTCTCTGCATCCCCGCAGCTTTAGGATCGGCCGGAGTGGCCGCCCAAGCAGATCAGGTATAGCAGGGCCAGGACGCATATGCGTCGTATGCCCCTGCTCGCTTAATAATGGATTCCGCGCCGTCTGTTAGTAGAGATCTGCTGTCGTTACTCACAGCAGGCTTTATTTGCTGGACTGACTAATAAAAAAAAAGTCGTCCATTGCTTGCAGTGCAATGCCTGCCTGCCCCCTGCCTTGCCACTACCTACTTACTGAAAATAATGGTGGGAGAAGTGCATGATCGATCTTTGTTGCACGCATGCGTGCACGGATGCAGATGGGCGCCGCCGCCTGTGCCGCGGGAGCAGGCCGCCAGTGGAGCGCGGAGCACGGAGGGCGAGCCGCCGCCTGTGAAGAAAGGGCGGCAGCGGCACCAGCACGCCGCCCGGTGGTGGTGCCATGGAAGAAGCCTCGACTCGAGCAGCGCTCCGGCTCCGGCTCCGGCTCCGGCTCCTCCACCACCATCCTCCCTTCTTTCGAGGTACAGTATAGTAGTACGTCCGCTGCAGCAGGAGGGCGATTGATCAATATTCATGTATTACACAGGACAGGACTCACTCACGCTCTTCTCTGGGTAGTTAGGTACGGAAAGAGAAGTTAGGGGACCGGATCGCTGCCCTCCAGCAGCTCGTCTCGCCATTCGGCAAGGTAACTTAATCTAGGCTACCTCCGTCACAGTTCTCGAATATTTATCGCATGCTAGTTCATTTTCTTACGAACACAAAGAAAACGGAGGAGTGTGGGACTACTACGTATATACTACATATATGGAGGTTATTCTCTTGGGGCCAAGTAATATACCCTGACTACTAGTATGTGCAGACCGATACCGCGTCTGTGCTCATGGAGGCCATTGGCTACATCAAGTTCCTCCAAGACCAAGTCGAGGTAATTAATTAATTAATTAACTTGCTAGGATTTCCTTTTTCTCTCTCCTGACAGCAGCTCTCTCTCTCTCACACCTCCCTCCCCCCCTGCAGACTTTGAGCCGCCCCTACTTGAAGTCGTCCAGAAGTAGCAAGAAGCCCAGGCCGACGCACCAGCGGGTACACTACACCACATATATAAACCCTACTCCGGTGCTGTATCCTGTGCTGTGTGCTGCGCGTGCGTGCGTGTAATCGTGGTGTGTTTGCTGGTCAGGGGTGTTGGAACGCCAGCGCTGCAGGGGAGGAGCAGGAGCAGGAGGAGACGACGACGAGGAGGCGGCGGCCTGACCTCCGCAGCAGAGGGCTCTGCCTCGTGCCCCTCTCCTGCACGTCCTACGTCACCAACGAGAACGGGGCCTGGGTTCCTTCCCAATTTTAATTTTAGGGGAGACTACTAGCTATAGAGATCAGAGGAGCAGAGACAACACTGTACCACGAACTAATCCACGGTTAATATCACCTCACATCTCTGCTCTGCTCATGTTGTTGTCTGTGTCTCTTTGCCTTGGCCCTTGGCCGTAAATACCAGTCAGTTTCTATAAAATTCTCTTCGTCTACAGACGCAGCCAGCCCCACACAGAGCCATATGACGACTTACGAACGTCCAGTCCACACGACTGCTTTCCCAACGGCAACGAACAGCAGCAGCAAACGCAAGCTTCCACACAAATTCGAGCCCTTGAACCGTGAGATTACCAGATACGCATAAACATGGGGGGAAAACCTGACCATGTCAACATTTCAAGTGAATTTACAAGTACATGCGAGTCAGCTGCCCTGTGTTTATACAACTATAAGGACTCCGGCGGAGCCACAGATGCCTACAGGATAAACCTTAAAGAACCTGTATAGCTCTGGATCCTGCGGCGGACGCGTTTGCTTTACACCAACAGACAGACGACGACGCCGCCTCACGATGGCGACCCTTTGCTGCCCGTGGTCATGAAAGATTCGCCGCAGCCACACTCCCCCTTGGAGTTCGGGTTTACGAACACGAACTCGGACCTGGGTGCGGCAGGAACTCCGGTTAGTAACTGAAAAAGTGCTACGAAGAAAAGAAAAAAAGAAAAAGAAGGAACCACTGTGGAGTAGGGCCGGGGGCCATACTTTAACGGGTCGTCAACGTAGTCCATCTTGGTGCCTATGACATGCATCAGAGCCTTGGGGTCGATCAGCACTTTCACTCCCTTCTCCTCGACAAGCTCATCAAACTTCCCCTTTTCGTCTGCCGGTTACAGGAGCAAGTAACTGATTAAACACAGGAGCAGGCAGGTGTTGGCCAGCAGACAGCAGAAAAAAGCTATTAGGTATATATATATTCAACGCAATGCAGCAGACGCTTCAGTAACTGGTAAACCTCATTTACATGGACCAGTCGATGTTAGGCGAAACCATAAAAGGTGCCTGCCAGTCCACTTACACCTCATAAGTTCCTACCCAAGTTTTACTTTCATACTAATGTTACACTTGGAAGCTATGGCATCGCAGAGATGGGCCAGTGCGCACCATGCTTTTGCTGCATTGATTGATACAGGCTGATTCAATAGTGAACCCAAAAAAAAAAGGGGCATATGTTGGCGAAGTCCCATTGGGTATTAAAAGTAGGAAGTAATTGAACGTCGTGACCAATACAACCATTGAAGGGATAGTTTGGAATCCCCTCTGGGATTGTAGGGGATTGCGGGAGAAATTAGTTCATTTTCCCCCCTTTCCAAACTAGTAGCCAGAAAAGCCATTCAGACCCCGGTACTAAAATACTTAAACGTGGTGCCCAATGGTAATGTTACAGCAGGGGGGTCGAGGATTTCAGAGATGACAAGGTTTTTTGTACCATTCAGGGGCCAACGAAGGACAGTACCGGGTGTCCTGCACCCCCCCCCCCCCTGGATGCATATATCAAGCAAAATTTACATGCGAATCGTGACTAAAAGCAGTTAGAGCAACTCCAGTAGTTCTCTAAAAGACTTCCTAAATCAATAATTTAGCTAGTTAACATAAAAACTATTCTCTAACAGTTCTCTAAACGAACTTTCTAAATTTAACAACTTGTCATCTAACCTCATTTTCTCTCTACATTTGACAACCATTTAACAACTCCCTAAACAAAAATATTGACTGGATTATGTAGTTTTTGTGACTTATTTTTTTATGTGGATAGATACAAAACAAAATTACAACCTATATTTAGAGAACTATTGGAGAACTCACATTTTTTTACTCCAAAAACCATTTAGCAACTTCTTAAATCTGTAATTTAGAGAGCTAAAATTTACATAACTATTGGAGTTGCTCTTAGGAAGTCTAAATTTAAACACTTCAGCACCCATTCAGTTAAAAGACATGCACCAAGCACCCCCTCTTGTAGCAATCCTGGTTCCGCCTCTGGTAGCGTTGGTTAGGCTGATACGACAGTGAAAAAAGGGTAAGACTTGAGCAAATCCCATCCAATCCAATTGGATATTATCAGGGCCGAATCTGTGTCCCAGGCTGGGGCGGCTACAGCCCCGGTCCAGCACCTAAAAAGCTAAAGAAACCCCTTATAAACTTAGCCCATGAATATGAGGCCTAGAAGGCCAGGCTCCACCCAAAGGTCCAACATCCACCTCTCTTCTCCAACTCGGGCGGCACAGATGCTCTGATTCCCGACGCCTCTCTGTTCGCCAACGTTTCTGATCTCCGTTGCGGCATCTTACAGGAAGCTGCGCCCAGGCATCCCTGCTGCGGTTGGCTCTAGTCAGTCAACAGCAATCGCCCCCAGCGGGCCAGTACCCCAACGGGCAATCCCCAAGGACATGGCCAGAGACCCCCAGCACTAAGGGGAGCGATGGCACCAGACGGTCAGGTAGCAGGCGCCCAGCTGATCACCTTTCAAAGGGAATAACATCCCTAGGTGGCGTCGGGCAGGTGTCTAGCCGGCCAGGCGACCGCCGCTCTCATCCCCCATCTGTTGGTATGCTAGCTGCTGCAGTGAGCCAATGAGGTACAGGATGTTCTATGGTCTAGAACTTCAGTTCATGTTCATCCCACTTTGATTGCCAATTCCAATTTTTTGGCATGAATAATTGATTCTAAATTGCTACATAGAGTGACATTTGTTTACATCCATGGAAGATAAAAAAATACTAAAGTGCTTTTTGTCCACAAGAAACACTATGTTATATGTCACCCCGATCATTTTAAATGTATCCTATTATTTCTATTCATCATTACATCTATTAAGTTGTTTATTTAGTTTATGACTCATAAATTTTCTACCTTCCAATTATTTAGCCCCCCTTTGATCCACTTATAGATCCATCAAAGGGTATTGTGAATATTCTGGTAATTAAACTGGCACACCGACATACAACTGAACAGTAACGAAAATAAAAGCGAAATGGTAAGAACACAAACATGGTATATGACTGAACTGAAATCATCATGATCCAACAGAAGTAACAATTCGCAATGAAGGATATTATACATAATTCTGCATATTAGATGACCGGGGCAGTATTAAGCAAGATGTGTAACATAACATAAGCTTATCACTTTATCCATTTCCCTCTCTTTCTGTTGTGGATGAAATCGGATGTTGTTAATGTGAAACAATGGAAAACTGGTGCAGGAAGTTGATCCGTGCAATAAGGAAGCGGTAAGTATACCGGCATAGTTGAGCGTGTACGAGAGGCCGTTGCAACCACGCGCTTTGACGCCGAGCCGCAGGAATGGCCGCTGCCTGAGGCTGAGGAGCTGCCGGATCCTGGACGCCGCGGCGTCCGTCAGCGTGAGGGCCTGCCTGCGAATAGCCCTGTCGGCCGCAGCCCTCAGCACGGAGGACGACATGGCTAACTGGCGGCGGGTTCCACAGCAACCTCTCCTCCACGAACAAGCCGCGACGCAGAGGCCTAATGGAATCACGTAAGAAGCAGAACAATATGCCACTAGTTGAAGAAACAATCAAATCGAACCAAAGTGGAGATCTTTACAAATTAATTCGAGATAATAACTAGGCAAACCAATTCTATACCATAGTTTCATTCAATAGGATGGGAGAGCAGGCGATTCGAGCTGTTGATTGGGAATCTCAACGAGCTGCTCACCTGCAGATTGGAATTGGATCGATGGATGGACGGTGGACGCCTGCACGCCGATTGGATCTCCTCCTCCTTGGACGGCTGCTGGGTTGGGATGGGACAGGACAAGAGCCTTCCTCGCCACAGCTGCCGTGCCGTGCTGCTCCTCTTCTCCGAGACGCTGGGAGCTCCGATTGGAGACGTCTGGAAGACGGCCAGACGGGAGGCGCATAGGAATGACGTGACGGAGTTTCGTCGTCGAATTCCACCGGCTCCCCCGAGGCCCGCCCGCCCGACCGGCCGAGCTTTTCCTTCGGCTCCCTAGTGGCCCAGGACCAACCTAACCCAATAAAAAGCCCGATCCAACACGGCCGTCAGTTGGGCGCGAGCCAACAAAGTTAGCCCAATATTGTGCTCGGGTCAGGCCATAAGAAAATGTAAAAGGAAAACTTTTTTCACTCGATCCTACACTTATGGATGTAAAGCCCAAAATTGATAAAAAATATATAATAATAATAGTAGAATAAATAAAGAAATATATTTATCATGGTAATTTGGGAATTGTTGAAACCTTTGAAAATTTCATTAGGATCCTTCCTTATTATAATCTATCAATAATATTGAAGTAGTGGAGGTGGAGCAACCAGTAAACAAACAAAGAAGGATGAATCTCTTGTTTATAATTTTGTGTGACGCACTTTATCAAAACCATACCTTAAATTAGACCTCCAATTTTAAATAAAGACATAAAATGAAAAAATGAGAAAAGGAATTCTAATGCAACCATTCATTCCTCCCATAAGTACATAACAAGGAAAATACTAAATAAATAATATTAGAGGTTATAATCACATTATTATTAATTTTGGCACTTGGGGAAAATTGAAAGTGCAAAATAGGAATTTAAAATTTGGTTTGAACCTTTAAATTTGGAATTTTGAAGAAAAAGAATAAAGAAAGAATAAAGAAAAAGCTTACCTTCGGTTGGGTCGGCTTCCTCATCCCAGGGCCCAACTTGGCATACCATCGCGGCCCACTCCGTCCTCCCCACCTTTTGCTACGCGACACACACTGACAACAGGGTCCCACCCGTCAGCAAAACGGGATCTCAGCCATGCCGAGTCACTTACGCACCTGGCCCATCCCCCAGCCTCCCACCAGTGTTGATACGGAAGCTCGTGTCTCGCTGGTTGGTGGCCCTCTTGCTCAGAAGTCGTCAACTACCTCCCGACGGGACCGCGCCGCGCCGCTGGATCCTACGGGGATCTCGCGGAGTCATTTCCCCCTCCTGCTCGAACTTCGGGGTTGGCGCATATAAAACCCGTGGCGCTGCGACCCCCCCCCCCCCAAACCCAGAGCTAGTCGTGCCCTAGGAGAATAGAGACAGAGAACCGTCGTTGCCGCAGTTTCCGCCGTCGCTGAAGCACGTGACCGCCGACGTCGGGCTACCCCAAGCCATTCAGGGAGCTTCGCCTCAACACTCTGTCGGTGTCCGTGGTCTCGCCACACAAGTTTCGTGGCCGGGTTGGTGTGAATTTGTCGTCGGAGGAAAGGTTCCGCCGTTCACTCGCTCTCCGCTGTGGCCAGCACTACCTGGGCAATAATTGTCGGTGAGAATGTCGCCATCAAGCTCGCTTATCCCTACTCTTTATAAATCTCGGGATTAGCTGTGAAGTAGAGCGTCGGTCGCGGGTTTGTCGAACTTCAGCGAGCACACCGTCGTGGGGGGGTCTTGCTCCGCCGTGCGGGGGTACCTGGTGGCGTGGGTATGGCGCGGTAACCGTTGGATACCAGATGAACGCACGAGATTAGGTCGTCGAATATCGTTTCGGTTGCATCCTAGCGTCACTGTTGGATGGCGATCGGACCGCTCCGATGCAATTTTAGGGCAGGAAGGATTGTTGGGCGTGGATCTTTGATCCTGCGGACATCATCACATACCGGTTCGTGCATGGGATCAGTTTCATGTGGGCCGTAGGATTAGATCTGAGTGGCCGTGGCTAGCGGATACCCCTTCGCGGTGTAACATTTACTAAAGAGACCCCCCGAAGATAGTTAAATCAACCCGGCGTCCAGGTTAATATTAAAATCATTGCAGGGAGGCCCTGAAATTAATGAAAACAACCCTGATCTCTCTGTAAATTTTGTCCGTAGTCCAGAATTATTAGAAATATTCATAATTAAATCAGAAAATGATTTTAGTATAAAAATAATTCCTGAAACTTGTTTAATTCATATTTAATTTATTTTAACTCCAAATTGATTCATTCCAGCTGCAATAAATTGATATTATTTATCATCTGGTAACCTTATTTTGTTATGAAACATAGGTAAAAATGGTGCACATAATTTCTTTTGTATATAACACTTAAATCTTTGGAAATTCATAACTTTCTAACCGTAACTCCGATTTTAGTGGTTCTCGAACCCACGATCTCGTAACAACTTGTAGATTATTCTTATGCAATTTGATCTTATGTTCGTTGTGATGTTAATTTTTCCTGTACCATGTCTGTTTGTATTGCTACGACTAGCAGCGAGGTTACGAGTCACCTGAAGAGCAAGTTGGTACCTGGAATCTCAAGTCTCAGGAAAGTTGTGCCCTTGATCACTTCTTTTTATCCAGTCATGTTCTTATTAATCATAATGATCTACATAGGTTAATTTTGATGGGACCCAATAGGTTATTCTAGTTTGACTATCTTTATACCTTAATTTTGATGGGACCCAATAGGTTATTCTAGTTTGACTATCTTTATACCTTGTTTACCACTGAATTTTTGGGTAGTACCTGCTATTGCTTTATATGGTTTTGGGTATGGAGATATACATTATTCATGATCATACTTTTATTATCCGTTTGTTATTTACTTTTCATGATAAGATCATTATGTTAATTGGAACATGGAGCGACCACCCGAGAAAACAGTGCTACCACAAGGGTGGTATGGGATGCCCTTGGCTGGCTAATTAGGAAAACTAGTGGAGGACTACCTTACCCGAAAGGGGCAAGGACAGTAGGGGAGTGGTCAGTGTAGGGAGGCCCTTGGGTTGATTTTGCTGCGATGGCGGTCAGGTGAGGGGTCCCTGCATTGGAGCTTCCTAGAAACTGTAGCGGGTTTTCTGAAGCTAGTGGAACTTTGTAAAGGCCTTGTAGTGTTACCCTGCCTCGCCTCCTCGGTAGAGGTGTATGGGAAGTCGCGATCCCTTGGCAGATGGGTAACATGACTTATGGGTAAAGATGCGCAACTTGAAAGGGAAATGTGCCCTTGGGTCATTTCTAAGTATTTTGGTGATTTAGTGTCCAACACAAGTGCCTAAGTGTAAAATGGTGGACAAAGTACAAATCAAGTATAAAGGTATGTTTCTCAGACTTAGTACATTGTTTTAGAGACTAATGTATTGTGTCTAAGTGCTGGAAACAGGAGAAATCAAATTGAAGAAGAGATGGCTTTGTTCAGCCAAAGTCAGCTCTATCTGGGTGCACCGGACAGTGTCCGGTGTGCCAGGCTGGCTCAGACGAACTAACTGCTCTCGGGAAGTAATTAACGGCGTACGACTAAAATTCACTGGACTGTCCGGTGTGCACCGGACTGTCCGGTGAGCCAACGGTCGGCCGGGCCAACGGTCGGCCGGGCCAACGGTCGGCCGCGCGATCTGCGCGGGACACGTGGCCGTGCCAACAGCTAGTAGGGGGCACCGGACAGTGTCCGGTGCGCCAACGGCTCCAAGGCAGCCAACGGTCGGCTTCGCCAACTTAGGAAGGAAATCCGCACCGGACTGTTCGGTGCACCAGGCGACAGAAGGCAAGAATTGCCTTCCTGGAATGCTCTCAACGGCTCCTAGCTGCCTTGGGGCTATAAAAGGGACCCCTAGGCGCATGGAGGAGTACACCAAGCATTCTCTAAGCATTCCTAAGCACTAAGACATCGATTCCGCGCTCTTGATTCCTTGCGATAGCAATTAGAGCTCTAGTTGAGTTGTGAACTCATTGAGTTGTGTTGTGAGCTCTTGTTGCGACTTGTGTGCGTGGTGTTGCTGTGATTTCTTGTCTTGAGTGTGTTGCTCATCCCTCCCTTACTCCGTGCTTCTTTGTGAACTTCAAGTGTAAGGGCGAGAGGCTCCAAAGTGTGGAGATTCCTCGCAAACGGGATATAGTAAAGCAAGCAAAACACCGTGGTATTCAAGTGGGTCTTTGGATCGCTTGAGAGGGGTTGATTGCAACCCTCGTCCGTTGGGACGCCACAACGTGGAGTAGGCAAGCGTTGGTCTTGGCCGAACCACGGGATAAACCACTGTGCCATCTCTGTGATCGATCTCTTGTGGTTATTGTGTTTTGTTGAGACTCCTCTCTAGCCACTTGGCATTATTGTGCTAACGCCTAATCAAGTTTTTGTGGATTAAGTTTCAAGTTTTCACAGGATCACCTATTCACCCCCCCTCTAGGTGCTCTCAATTGGTATCAGAGGCGTTCTCTTCAAGAAAGGGACTAACCGCCCGAAGAGTTGGATCCTAAGGGCAAGGGGATTGTGATCAATGATAAGGAGAAGGAGTCCTTCGTCAACGAGCCCAAAGATGACAAGCCTACCGACTCGGGCTCAGGCCACAAACTCAAAGATGGGAAGAAGAAGAAGACAAGACGCATCAAGGAGATCGTCTACTACGACGACAGCGATGAGTCCACTTCTTCCCAAAAGGACAACGACGACAACGACTACGACAAAAGAAAGACGGTTAATTCAAACTTTTCTTTCGATTACTCTCGTATTCCGCATAGCTCAAATGCACATTTGCTTTCCATCCCTCTTGGCAAACCTCCACACTTTGATGGGGAGGACTACGGATTTTGGAGTCACAAAATGCGTAGTCACCTATTCTCTCTCCATCCAAGTATATGGGAGATTGTTGAGAATGGAATGAAATTTGATAGCTCGGATAGTCCTATATTTATTAATGAACAGATTCACAAAAATGCACAAGCTACTACTGTGTTGTTAGCCTCGTTGTGCAGGGACGAGTACCATAAGGTGAGCGGCTTGGACAATGCCAAGCAGATCTGGGACACCCTCAAGATCTCTCATGAGGGGAATGACGTCACCTTGCTCACCAAGATGGAATTGGTAGAGGGCGAGCTCGGGAGATTTGCAATGATAAGGGGCGAGGAGCCAACCCAAACATACAACCGGCTCAAGACCCTCATCAACAAAATAAGGAGCTACGGAAGCACGTGATGGACGGACCATGACGTCGTTCGCTTAATGCTAAGGTCCTTTACTATACTTGATCCACATCTAGTGAACAATATTCGTGAAAATCCTAGGTACACCAAGATGTCGCCCGAAGAAGTTCTTGGGAAGTTTGTGAGCGGGCGAATGATGATCAAGGAGGCGAGATACATGGACGACGCATTGAATGGTCCAATCAATGAGCCTCAACCCTTTGCTCTCAAGGCAACAAGAAGCAAGGAGGCGCTACCTAGCAAGGTGGCACTAGTTGAGGCGGCGGGGCTAAATGATGAAGAGATGGCTCTCATCATCAAGCGCTTCAAGACGGCGCTAAAGGGTCACAAGGGGCAGCCAAGCAAGACCAAGACAAAGGGGAAGTGCTCATGCTTCAAGTGTGGTAAGATTGGTCATTTTATCGCTAACTGCCCCAATAACGATAGTGACCAGGAACAGGGAAATAAGAAGGAGAAGAAGAAGGCATACAAAAAGGCTAAGGGCGAGGCACACCTTGGCAAGGAGTGGGACTCGGATTGTTTGTCATCCGACTCCGACAATGAAGGACTCGCCGCCACCGCCTTCAACAAGTCATCCCTCTTCCCCAACGAGCGTCACACATGCCTCATGGCGAAGGAGAAGAAGGTATGTAATCGAAACAATGCCACTTATGATTCTTCTAGTGATGATGAGTCTAGTGATGAAGAAATAGATTACTCTAGTTTGTTCAAGGGATTGGATAGAACTAAAATAGATAAGATTAATGAATTGATTGATGCCTTGAATGAAAAGGATAGACTTTTAGAGAAACAAGAGGACCTTTTATATGAAGAGCATGACAAATTTGTAGAGGCACAAAAATCTCATGCTTTAGAAGTTAAAAGAAATGAAATGCTTTCTTGTGAATTATCTTCTTGCCATGAGACAGTTTCTAGCTTAAAGAGCATAAATGATAATTTAAATGCTAAGCTAGGAGTAGCTAGTAAATCTAACTCTTGTGTAGAACATGTTATGATTTGCAATAGGTGTAAAGATTTTGACATTGATGCTTGTATTGAACACCTAGTTTCAATTTCCAAATTGAATGATGAATTGGCTAGTCTTAATGCCCAACTTAAGACTAGCAAGAACGAATTTGACAAGCTAAAATTTGCAAGGGATGCCTACACGATTGGTAGACACCCCTCAATTAAGGATGGACTTGGCTTCAAAAGGGAAGCCAAGGACTTAACAAGCCATAAGGCTCCCATCTCTGCCAAGGAGAAAGGGAAGGCTCCTATGGCTAGTAGTGCTAAAAAGAACCATGCTTTTATGTACCATGATAAAAGACAGTCTTATAGGAGTTGCAATGCTTATAATGCCTTTGACTCCCATGCCATGTTTGTTTCTGGTTCCTCCTATATGCATGGTAGAGACATGCCTAGGAAAAACATTCATCATGTGCCTAGAAAGAATATTGTTCATGTTCCCAGGAAAGTTATGAATGGACCTTCTACAATATATCATGCTTTAAATGCTTTCTTTGCTATTTGTAGAAAGGATAGAAAGATAGTTGCTAGAAAATTAGGGGCAAAATGCAAGGGAGACAAAACTTGCATTTGGGTCCCTAAGGATATTTGTACTAACCTTGTAGGACCCAACATGAGTTGGGTACCTAAGACCCAAGCCTAAATTTGCCTTGCAGGTTTATGCATCCGGGGGTTCAAGCTGGATTATCGACAGCGGATGCACAAACCATATGACGGGGGAGAAGAAGATGTTCACCTCCTACGTCAAAAACAAGGATTCCCAAGATTCAATAATATTCGGTGATGGGAATCAAGGCAAGGTAAAAGGGTTAGGTAAAATTGCTATTTCATCCGAGCACTCTATATTTAATGTGTTTTTAGTTGAGTCTCTCGGATATAATTTGTTGTCTGTTAGTCAATTATGCAATATGGGATATAACTATTTATTCACTAATGTAGATGTGTCTGTCTTTAGAAGAAGTGATGGTTCATTAGCTTTTAAGGGTGTATTAGACGACAAACTTTATTTAGTTGATTTTGCAAAAGAAGAGGCCGGTCTAGATGCATGCTTAATTGCTAAGACTAGCATGGGCTGACTGTGGCATCGCCGCTTAGCACATGTGGGGATGAAGAACCTTCACAAGCTTCTAAAGGGAGAACACGTGATAGGTTTAACTAATGTGCAATTCGAAAAAGATAGACCTTGTGCAGCTTGTCAAGCAGGCAAACAGGTGGGAAGCTCTCATCACACCAAAAATGTGATGACCACATCAAGACCTTTGGAGATGCTTCACATGGACCTCTTCGGACCCGTCGCCTATCTAAGTATAGGAGGAAGTAAGTATGGTCTTGTTATAGTTGATGACTTTTTCCGCTTCACTTGGGTATTCTTTTTGCAGGATAAATCTGAAACCCAAGGGACCCTCAAGCGCTTCCTAAGGAGAGCTCAAAACGAGTTTGAGCTCAAGGTGAAAAAGATAAGGAGCGACAATGGGTCCGAGTTCAAGAACCTTCAAGTGGAGGAGTACCTTGAGGAGGAAGGGATCAAGCACGAGTTCTCCGCTCCCTACACACCACAGCAAAATGGTGTGGTAGAGAGGAAGAACAGGACGCTTATAGACATGGCGAGGACGATGCTTGGAGAGTTCAAGACCCCCGAGCGCTTTTGGTCGGAAGCCGTAAACACGGCTTGCCACGCCATCAACAGGGTCTACCTTCATCGCCTCCTCAAGAAGACGTCGTTTGAGCTACTAACCGGTAACAAACCCAATGTTTCGTATTTTCGAGTTTTTGGGAGTAAATGCTACATTCTAGTGAAGAAGGGTAGAAATTCCAAATTTGCTCCCAAAGCCGTAGAAGGGTTTTTGTTAGGTTATGACTCAAATACAAAGGCGTATAGAGTCTTCAACAAATCATCGGGTTTGGTTGAAGTCTCTAGCGACGTTGTATTTGGTGAAACTAATGGCTCTCCAAGAGAGCAAGTTGTTGATTTTGATGATGTATATGAAGAAGAAGTTCCAACGGCCGCAATACGCACCATGGCGATTGGAGATGTGCGGCCACAGGAACAAGATGAACGAGATCAACCTTCTTCCTCAACAATGGTGCATCCCCCAACTCAAGATGATGAACAGGAGGCGTGTGATCAAGGGGGAGCACAAGATGATCATGTAATCGAGGAAGAAGCGCAACCGGCACCTCCAACCCAAGTTCGAGCAATGATTCAAAGGGATCATCCCGTCGACCAAATTTTGGGTGATATTAGCAAGGGAGTAACTACTCGATCTCAATTAGTTAATTTTTGTGAGCATTACTCCTTTGTCTCTTCTATTGAGCCTTTCAGGGTAGAAGAGGCCTTGCTAGATCCGGACTGGGTGTTGGCCATGCAGGAGGAGCTCAACAACTTCAAAAGAAATGAAGTTTGGACACTGGTGCCTCGTCCCAAGCAAAATGTTGTGGGAACCAAGTGGGTATTCCGCAACAAACAAGACGAGCACGGGGTGGTGACAAGGAACAAGGCACGACTTGTGGCAAGGTTATGCCCAAGTCGCAGGTTTGGACTTTGAGGAGACTTTTGCTCCTATGGTTAGGCTAGAGTCCATTCGTATTTTGCTAGCATATGCCGCTCACCATTCTTTCAGGTTGTTCCAAATGGATGTGAAGAGCGCTTTCCTCAACGGGCCAATCAAGGAGGAGGTGTACGTAGAGCAACCCCCTGGCTTTGAGGATGAACGGTACCCCGACCACGTGTGTAAGCTCTCTAAGGCGCTCTATGGACTTAAGCAAGCCCCAAGAGCATGGTATGAATGCCTTAGAGACTTTCTAATTGCTAATGCTTTCAAGGTCGGGAAAGCCGATCCAACTCTTTTCACTAAGACATGTGATGGTGATATTTTTGTATGCCAAATTTATGTCGATGACATAATATTTGGTTCTACTAACCAAAAGTCTTGTGAAGAGTTTAGCAGGGTAATGACTCAAAAGTTCGAGATGTCGATGATGGGCGAGTTAAGCTACTTCCTTGGGTTCCAAGTGAGGCAACTCAAGGATGGGACCTTCATCTCCCAAACGAAGTACACGCAAGACTTGATCAAGCGGTTTGGGATGAAGGACGCCAAGCCCGCAAAGACTCCAATGGGAACCGACGGACACACCGACCTCAACAAAGGAGGTAAGTCCGTTGATCAAAAGGCATACCGGTCTATGATAGGGTCTTTACTTTACTTATGTGCTAGTAGACCGGATATTATGCTTAGCGTATGCATGTGTGCTAGATTTCAATCCGATCCTAAGGAGTGTCACTTAGTGGCTGTGAAGCGAATTCTTAGATATTTAGTCGCTACGCCTTGTTTCGGGATCTGGTATCCAAAGGGGTCTACCTTTGACTTGATTGGATATTCAGACTCCGACAATGCTGGATGTAAGGTCGATAGGAAAAGCACATCGGGGACGTGCCAATTCTTAGGAAGGTCCCTGGTGTCATGGAGTTCTAAGAAACAAACTTCCGTTGCCCTATCCACCGCTGAGGCCGAGTACGTTGCCGCAGGACAGTGTTGCACGCAACTACTTTGGATGAGGCAAACCCTCAGGGATTTTGGCTACAATTTGAGCAAAGTCCCACTCCTATGTGATAATGAGAGTGCTATCCGCATGGCGGAAAATCCTGTTGAGCACAGCCGCACAAAGCACATAGACATCCGACATCACTTTTTGAGAGACCACCAGCAAAAGGGTGATATCGAAGTGTTTCATGTTAGCTCAGAGAACCAGCTAGCCGATATCTTTACCAAGCCTTTAGATGAGCAGACCTTTTGCAAGTTGCGTAGTGAGCTAAATGTCTTAGATTCGCGGAACTTGGATTGATTTATAGCATACATGTGTTTTTATGCCTTGATCATGTTCCTTAAGCATATTGTTGTTTATTTATGGTGCTCAAGTTGTACAAACACTCCCCGGACCTCACAAGTCCTTGTGCAAGTGACGCACACATTTAGGGGGAGATGTGTTACAACTTGACCCTTTGAGACTAACCATGTGCTTGAGTTTGCTTGATTTAGTCTCGAAGGAGGATTGAAAGGGAAAAGGTGAACTTGGACCATGCAAGACTTCCACTGCACTCCGATGAAAGAGTAACTTCTTCCAAGTTCATCTTAGTACTCTTATTGCCTTTTTACTCTTAGTTGAAGATTTTGGTGAGACAATGGGGTTACAGGGCCAAAATTGATCCCGTTTTGGTGCTTGATGCCAAAGGGGGAGAAAATAAGGCCAAAGCAATAAATGGATCAGCTACCACTTGTGAATTTTGAAAAATAGTAGAGTTAGAGTTTTTGTTTGTCAAAATACTCTTATTTGCCTCTTATTGCCAAAAGTTGGTCTCTTGTGGGAGAAGGTTTAATTATGGCAAAAAGGGGGAGTTTTTGAAATCGTTGATCAATTTCTCTTGGAACAACTCTTGCTATGTCTCAACGAGTGTTTTTGACTTAGAGATAGGAAGTTGAGGCTGATTTGCAAAAAACAAACCAAGTGGGGGCAAAGAATGATCCATATATGCCAAATTTGATTCAAAACAAATTTGAGTTCTTATTTGAATTGATTTTGTACTTGTTCTACTTGTTATATGTTGTGTTGGCATAAATCACCAAAAAGGGGGAGATTGAAAGGGAAATGTGCCCTTGGGCCATTTCTAAGTATTTTGGTGATTTAGTGTCCAACACAAGTGCCTAAGTGTAAAATGGTGGACAAAGTACAAATCAAGTATAAAGGTATGTTTCTCAGACTTAGTACATTGTTTTAGAGACTAATGTATTGTGTCTAAGTGCTGGAAACAGGAGAAATCAAATTGAAGAAGAGATGGCTTTGTTCAGCCAAAGTCAGCTCTGTCTGGGTGCACCGGACTGTCCGGTGGTGCATCGGACAGTGTCCGGTGTGCCAGGCTGGCTCAGGCGAACTAGCTGCTCTCGGGAAGTAATTAACGGCGTACGGCTAAAATTCACCGGACTGTCCGGTGTGCACTGGACTGTCCGGTGAGCCAACGGTCGGCCGCGCGATTTGCGCGGGACACGTGGCCGTGCCAACAGCTAGCAGGGGGCACCGGACTGTCCGGTGTGCACCAGACAGTGTTCGGTGCGCCAACGGCTCCAAGGCTGCCAACGGTCGGCTTCGCCAAATTAGGAAGGAAATCCACACCGGATAGTGTCCGGTGGTACACCGGACTATCCGGTGCACCAGGCGACAGAAGGCAAGAATTGCCTTCCTGGAATGCTCTCAACGGCTCCTAGCTGCCTTGGGGTTATAAAAGGGACCCCTAGGCGCATGGAGGAGTACACCAAGCATTCTCTAAGCATTCCTAAGCACTAAGACATCGATTCCGCGCTCTTGATTCCTTGCGATAGCAATTAGAGCTCTAGTTGAGTTGTGAACTCATTGAGTTGTGTTGTGAGCTCTTGTTGTGACTTGTGTGCGTGGTGTTGCTGTGATTTCTTGTCTTGAGTGTGTTGCTCATCCCTCCCTTACTCCGTGCTTCTTTGTGAACTTCAAGTGTAAGGGCGAGAGGCTCCAAAGTGTGGAGATTCCTCGCAAACGGGATATAGTAAAGCAAGCAAAACACCGTGGTATTCAAGTGGGTCTTTGGACCGCTTGAGAGGGGTTGATTGCAACCCTCATCCGTTGGGACGCCACAACGTGGAGTAGGCAAGCGTTGGTCTTGGCCGAACCACGGGATAAACCACTGTGCCATCTCTGTGATCGATCTCTTGTGGTTATTGTGTTTTGTTGAGACTCCTCTCTAGCCACTTGGCATTATTGTGCTAACGCCTAATCAAGTTTTTGTGGATTAAGTTTCAAGTTTTCACAGGATCACCTATTCACCCCCCCTCTAGGTGCTCTCACAACCTCTACAGAGTGTAAAACTAGTATATCAGTCGTGCTTACGGTCATGAGCAGCTTGGACCCTCACATGATTAATTTATGGAATTAAATTCAATTTATCATATGCATTGTATCGCAGGTGTTGTTATCAAATTTTGATCTATTACTTATTTGGGTTGGTATATACTTACATTTAGCAACTGCTAATAAAATTTTGACCAACTTTAAAAATCATGCTCACCGTTAACCATCCTCTTTGGTAAGCCTTACACTTCACATGAGCTCCCACCTTTGGCGAGTTCATGTACATTATTCCCAACAACTTGTTGAGCGATGAACGTATGTGAGCTCACTCTTGTTGTCTCACACCCCCCACAGGTGAAAGGGAAATGTGCCCTTGGGCCATTTCTAAGTATTTTGGTGATTGAGTGCCAACACAAGTGCTTTTGTGTTGATCTATGCAATGTGGTGGACAAAGTGCAAATCATGTCAAAAGGTATGTTTCTAGACTTAGTACATTATTTTATGGACTAATGTATTATAGCTAAGTGCTGGAAATAGGAAAAAGAACAATTGGAATTGTCTTGGCTCGAGCAGCCAAGACTCTGCTCAGTCTGGGAGCACCGGACTATCCGGTGGTGCACCGGACAGTGTCCGGTGCGCCAGACTGGCTCGGGCGAACTGGCCGCTCTCGGGAAATCGTCGGCGACGTTCGGCTATAATTCACCGGACTGTCCGGTGTGCACCGGACTGTCCGGTGAGCCAACGGTCGACCGGGCCAACGGTCGGCTGCGCAATCTGCGCGGGACACGTGGCTGAGCCAACGGCTAGAAGGGGGCACCGGACTGTCCGGTGTGCACCGGACATGTCCGGTGCGCCAATGGCTCTCTGGCTGCCAACGGTCGGCTTCGCCGTAGAAGGAAAGAAATCGGGCACCGGACACTGTCCGGTGTGCACCGGACTGTCCGGTGCGCCAGACGACAGAAGGCAAGAATTGCCTTCCCAGATTGCTCTCAACGGCTCCTAGCTGCCTTGGGGCTATAAAAGGGACCCCTAGGCGCATGGAGGAATACACCAAGCATTCCTTGAGCACTCTTGATCACTCACACTCCATTCCTGCGCACTTGTTCGACATTCTAGTGATTTGATCTCCGTTCTAATGTGCTAGTCTCTTGAGCTCAAGTCTGGGTCTTGTGTGTGCGTATTTGCTGTGATCTTTGTGTCTTGTGTGATGTTGGGGACTTGTTCTCAAATGCTATGAATTAAGAACAAGGCAACATAAAATGTTAAATGTTAACGTCCTTCGTCCATGAAACATTATTCCCTTGAGGATAATGAGCCTTAGACGAAGGTTAACGAGAATATGATTACGAAGCTTAAATCTTCGTAATAAAATTTCAATAAATATTGTAAGACAACGTAGAATAAAGAGTATAAAAAGGGTGAATAATTCATAAATGAATTATATTATACTATATTTATTTGATATGATGAATCATTGAATACAATAATACCTCTGCCTTGGTAAAGGTTGGATTCCGAAAGATGCGATTGCAATTACCAGAATGCCTGAACAGTAAAGGAATACTGTTCACTATTTATAGGCACAGGGCGCAGCCTGTGAGGAATTACAAGTATGCCCCTTATAAAAGTTTACAACATTGACTCAGACCTTTATGGACTAAAAGGTCATTCTATCTTTAGGTCGGTTTGTAATACCGAAGCTTTATGAAGAGGAACCTTCGGCCATCTTATACAAACAGCTTCAGCCGAAAGCCGCTTCTTCCTAGAAGACCTTCGGCGACGAAGCATAGGCCCAACAGTAGCCCCTTTCGCGGTGCTAGATCGTTTTTCGTAACGAGCTTGATCCATGAAAAAAGTCTCTTAAGCTTCGGAGCGCCGAAGGTCTAAAAAACACCTTCCCTGAGCTCGTTGTCGAGAAACGATTCAATTTCCCAGCGTGTAGCGGCCCCACCTTGCAGAGTTACTGTTCGGTCTCTGCGGTCCACCACGCAGCGAGTGCGAGCGGGTGTCCGCCTGGTGTAAAAATCCTGGCGCTTCGCCTTCTTACCTGCAACACTATATAAACAGACGAGTAGGTGTGAAGTTACCACAACATTCATTGCTATTTGCACTGTTTTGCTGCCAAAATTTTTAACCGTCGCCGAAGCTTGTCTGTCGGAATCGAACGAAGCTCCAGTTTGATACCTGCTTCGGAGGAAGAAAGTATTAACGTCCCACAAGTTCATAATTAAATGGCCAGAGTGCGTTCTACCGCCAGGGTTGAGCGTGAGGGGGACGAGACTGAAGCTTCGGAGACTGTTCCCATCTCCGAAGCTATGCAACGATCCGGGCTGGTGACTTCGGAAAAGATCCCTAATGATGATGCAGACCAAGCAGAACAAGCAATCGCTGAAGCAGAAGAAGAAGATATTGAGGAAACTGATTCCGAAGATGATTATCGCATTGCCATGCCAAGCAAGCCCAGCCACTTGGACTTCGGGAAATCTACTGTTTCGAAGGCTGATCTGTCCAAGATGGTAAAGTCAGGCTTTTTTACTGAAAATCAGAAGAAGCTTTTACGCTTCGGAGGAGAAGAAACTACCCCAAAGCCGGAGAAGGATGAAATTGTTATTTTCAAGAGCTTCCTAAAGGCTGGATTAAGATTTCCCTTACATGGGATTATTGCAGAGGTACTGAAGAGGTTCGGTATCTATTTTCACCAGCTGACCCCTAACGCTATCGTTAGGCTTAGTGTTTATATCTGGGCACTCCGAAGCCAAGCGGTGGAACCATTTGCGGACAGCTTTTACCGGGTTCACGAGTTGCATTATCAAACGAAGGCTAGAAAGGATGGATTGCACGACAATTTTGGTTGCTATAACTTCGCCTATCGGAAATCTATAAAGTTTCCTGTAATTAGCTACCGAAGCAAATGGGCAGCAGGCTGGAAATCAGAGTGGTTCTATGTCAAGGTTGATGACGACAAGGAAAAGCTTGTACAAAGTCCACTCGAATTAATCTTCGGAGAAACCCGACCTCGCTGCAATATGACACCCGAAGGTCCAACACAACAAGCAATGAATGAATTCAGAATTATTGCAGAGCATATCAGCACAAGGGACCTGGTTCAGGAGTTTTTGGCTTTCAAAGTTTTTCCTAGTGTAAAGGAGTGGGAAATGCCGAAGCTGAAGGGGGAGAAGAAAGAAGGTGAACTCATGCGCTTACCTTACTACTTCAAGTTTAAGAAATACTTCAAAACACCTTGCCAAGAGTGGCTGGATACAATTGAAGTGATGTGCAATGAGATACTTAGCAATTATTCTAAAAAAGAAGATCAGTTGATGACCGCAGCCTTCGGCACCCGTCCGAAGCGAAGACTAAACCGAGTGCTGGACGCCCTAGGTTTCGAATACCCTGATTACGAAAATCTGAACAAAGGTGCCGGAGGCCAAAAAAGGAAAAGGATAACTGAAGCCTTAAATGAAGATGAAAAAGAACTACCAAAGAAGAAAATTCCGAAGAGGAAGAGAGCGTCTTCTCCGAAGCGTAAAATATCCGACGAAGAAGAAACCCCCGCATCACCCTCTGCCGCTGACATTGAGGAAATTCTGAAGGTAATGACTGAATCCTTACCTGTGAAGCTAAGTCCACTGGGGCCCCAACTGACAAAGTTTTTTCAGAAGGACAAGGAGCCCGAAAAATCGAAGAAAATAATCAAAGCAAAGAAACAAAGAATTATTACTGTGACAGAAGTAATTGACAAGACACCGCCAAGAGCTTCAGCTCAGAAAACACCAGCAGTTGCGAAAGGGACAGATATTGAAATTACACCTTCGGAGGTCGCAGCTGCCGAAGCTGCCTCGGCTGAAGATTTGAACCTGGAGAGCACAATCGAACACATTGACAAAATACTGCTAGACATGGCTGCAGAAGAAGCTACCACCGCCGCCGAAGAGGCCGCGACCGCAGCGTCGGAGAAAGGGAAAGAAATTGCTGATGAAGCTTCAGAAAACGAAGCCTTCATGTTCCAGAATTTAGTTGGAGAAAAACTGTCAAAAGCTGAAAGAGAAGAGCTTAGAGAATATGCAAAATCCTGCGGATACAAACCTGGAGCACTCCTCTTCGGAGGCGTTGATGATGAAAAATTAGATTGTATTCGAGATCAAACCGGAGCCAAAGTTATCGGTACTCTGTCCAAGAGTATCGGCTTTCCGAAGCTAGAAACAGACATCAGCCGCTACCGACGACAACATATCGTCGGTAGTTTATTTTATTCCAACTTCAAGGTGAACTACTTTTGCCTTAACTTTTATTGTTTCTAATAATGAAAACATGTCTGACGAAGGTTGTTCTCGTGCAGAGTATGCTGTTGAGCAAAGCCTTGCAAATGCAGCAAGATTTTGAAGATAGGAAGCACGAAGTTATAATTGAAAATTTGGAAAGCAAAATAAAGGAACAATCAGATGCTTTCGAGAAAAAGAACTTTGAGCTCCAGGCAACCGAAGGTTTATTGGCGGAAGCTGAAGCAAAAATAACAGAACTGAACACGAAGCTTCTCCGCCAGTCTGAACAGTTCGAACGAGAAAAGCAAGATCTTAGTGCAAAACTTGAAGCCGAAGCTCAACAAAATTCAGATTTGAGAAAACTATTGACAAGCCTTCAAGAAAAATGTTTGGAATTTAGCAACAAATGCATTCAACGATTAAGAAAGATTTTTCACTCAGTTGGGGCCAGCAGTGAAAAATTCACCCCCTCAGCTGAAGATCTACCGAAAACCTTCGAACATATTGAGGGTGAGATTGACGAGCTCGACGAAGTCATAGCTGGGCACGGTGACTTCTGTGCCTGGGTGGCTTCTCGGGGCACTGCTGCAGCTTTCCTGAAAGCTGGCTGCGATCATGGAAAGATTGTCAATAGGCCAAATTTCACTTTAACACCATCAATCCTAGATGACATTCCTGATCTCGCCCGAAGTATCTCTAATAGATTTGTAAAAATGATATGGACAAAAGGTGGGCGAGAAAAGGCTGGAGACGAAGCTCGTAGCCACCTTGAACCAGTAAGAAACCATACCTTGTGCTTACCTTTTCCTGCAAGGTTGTCACACCCGGTTTTAGAAGGCAAACCGAATGCAAACCATGTACGTGCCAGGATCAGTTATTCACGTACACAGCAGTTACATAATATGGACATCATCACACAGTGCTCAAAATAGTATTAAAAGGGAATAATAGTCGATTACATCGTACGTCTGAGACGTCCATATAGTTCTTACAATAAATCAAAGTGCGGAAAAGAAACGTAGATAACCGCGGCCTTCACAGGCAGCCGACTGGGGGTTGCCGCTAACCCACTCCTAGAACTCGTCGTAGTCTTGGAACTCCTGGAAGTCTCCTTCCACAGCTTCATCTTCGCCTGAGCAGTGGTTGCAATGCTGACAACCTAGGGGGGGGGGTTTGGTGTGTAGAGCAAGGGTGAGTACACATCAACATACTCAGCAAGTATCATGTTTGGCTGTAGTGGACTAGCTTTATGTGGGGATAAGTCAAGCAGTTGCTTTTAGTTGGTCAGATTATTACTTACTAGTAGAAAGCCAAGTTTTAGCATTAACCCAAGTTATTAACCCGATGTACCCTTTCCAAACGGAAAGAATACCACTTACTAGCACCATAGTCATAACCAAAACCATCAATCTCATAACCACCTGTACCAAAGTATCTCTGATCAAGTACCACTAATCACTGGAGCTCCCTTGGCCGCTCATAACCGTGAGCACGGCTGATATATCAGTTTTCAAACACTCTGCAGAGGTTGTGCACTTTACCCACAAGCCGTGATTCCCATTCTGCCCGGAGATCATGACTCTCCATTGATCACTACCAAGGTGACCCAGCAGGGCATCACTACGTAGCCTTTACAAAGATTCCCCGGGGCTGTAGCCACCCGTTAGGTTTCCTAAATGTACCGCACTCCTCCCCAAGGGACAAATCAACCTTGGCAGAGCGAGCCGCATACACCGAGCCCCATTGACGGCACGACGGCTAAGTGAACTACACCCCGGATCCTCTAATTATTCAGCTAAGGGCACCCCATTCTACCCTCATGGTTGCACTGTTTTCCCGGGCGGTCATCCATAGAACAGGTCCTTACGGAGAGGCACTCGAGAAACCGCTCGAGCCCCCTTGAAGGTCACAAGTACAACATCATAATAAGAGAAGGGAAAACAGCGTATCATAGATAATCTCATCATGTTCATTGATTAGAGTTTGAGCAATAGCATAAAGCTAAACAGTAATAATCCAACCCAAATAGGTAATCAAGGACAGGGATAACAAAAGCTAGTCAAACCTTAGGTATAAATATGTAAAGCGGGAGGTGAATTAAAGAATGAATAGGACAGAGATAGGTCAAGGGACACTTGCCTCCACCAACCGACTGCTGCTCAGGGGCTTCTCCTGCGAGTTCCTCGGGCTCTTCAACCGGATCGTTCTCTATGCGAGCGCAAACATACATACATCCACATATTTAATACAAAAGAACAGTACACCATACAATAGAATGCAATAAGTAAATAGACGTTCTACGCGGGCTCGCGAGTACGGTTAAGAGAGAAAGAGGAAAAGACAGTCGAGAAACGATCACGTTACATGATTATAAATTAACCACTCGCTTAATGGAAGGAAATTTAATGTAGACACTATGTTTAGCGTAAAGTAAAGTCATGTTTCATGTCTAATTATTATAAGCAGGTGGAGATAAACAAAAAGATGGTCGCGTGGCGAGACGCGCGACAAAGCTCTCTAAAACAAATTAAGAAGTTAACGACTCGTCGCGCGACCGAGCACGCAACGAGACACTTCGCCTTAGTTACGAGGAGACGTTAAGCGTCGCGCGACGAAGCGCACGATGGCACACGTCGACTAAACTGAGTCCAAAGTGGAACGTCGCGTGAATACACACGCGGCGTTACACCTTAAACAACCTGAAACGAAAAAATGGATTGTCGCGCGACGAAGCGCACGACGCAACACAAGATAGAATCTGAATTTAGACAAATCCGTCGCGCGGCGAAGCGCGCGACGCAACACGCTAATTAACGAATAATCATCGCGAGCGCGGGCGAGCGAAGATACGGTCAGGCGAGGCCGGGACGGGAACGGGCGGCCGAACGGGGGGGGGGGGGGGGGAGGGCGGTTGAACCGGCCCAGGGGCGGTTGAGCCGGCCGGGGCCGCGCCGGGGGCCGCGCCGGGGCCGAAGGCCGCGCCGGGGGCCGCGCCGGGGACGCGAACCGGCGAGCAGGGGCGGGCGGGATCGCCGCCGCGGGGCCGGGGGAGGGGCGGGGGAGCGCCGCCGCGGGCCGGGGAGGGGCGGGGGAGCGCCGCCGCGGGCCGGGGAGGGGCGGGGGAGCGCCGCCGCGGGCCGGGGAGGGGCGGGCGAGGCCGCGGGAGGGAGGCCGGGCGGGGGAGCCGGGGACGGGCGCCGAGCGGGCGAGCCGGGGGCGGGCGCCGAGCGCCGCCGCGGAGGGGCTGAGCGGGGAGGGCCGAGCGGGGAGGCCGAGCGCCGCCGGGGAGGGGCCGAGCGGGCGGGCCGAGCGGGCGGGCCGAGCGGGGAGGCCGAGCGCCGCCGCGGGGAGGGGCCGAGCGGGCGGGCCGAGCGGGGAGGCCGAGCGCCGCCGGGGAGGGGCCGAGCGGGCGGGCCGAGCGGGGAGGCCGAGCGCCGCCGCGGGGAGGGGCGGGCAGGGGCGCCGCCACGCCGGGCAGGGGCGGGGATGGGGTCGGGCGCGGGCAGGGGAGAGGGAGGGCGCGCGCGTGGGGAAGAAGAGGAGGGAGAGGGAGAGAGAGAGAGAAGGGGAGGGGAGCTCACCTCGGGGTCCAAAATCCGGTGATCGCCGTCTCCAAACCCTAGGGCACCACGGGGAGAGAGAGGTGGGGGAGGGAGAGGGAAGTTGTTGCGCGGGAGATCCAAATGAGGGAGAGAGAGAGGATGGGGGGCGCAGGGGGGGTTGGGCGCCAGGGGCGCGCAGGCCGGGGCGGGCCGGGCTGGGCTAAGTTGGGCTGGGCCGAGCCACTTCGCGGATTGAAAACCCACGACGCGCGCGGACCACTAAACGGACTTAAAACGCGAATCAAAATCCGGAACGGAACGAGACGAACACTCAACCTTAGACAAAGAAATGTGCTTCGGCATGATGCAACACCCATGACACTTAGGTTTTGGTTTATACATGACACGGACACCTGCCGCTATACTGGTTTGAAATTGAGAAGAAGGAGCAAACGGGGAAAGAGAAGAGAGAGTAACGCCCGAATTTGGTGAGAGAAAAGAAGAAAAAATTCTACCCCCAAATTCAGGGTATTACAAACCTATCCCCCTTAAAAGAATCTCGCCCTCGAGATTCAGGGTTGGCTAGCAAAGAGCTCAGGGTATTTAGCCATCAGATCATCTTCACGCTCCCAGGTTGCTTCTTCCTCAGAGTGATGATTCCATTTGACTTTGCACATTCTGATGGTCTTCCTTCGGGTGACTCTGTCTGCAACCTCAAGGATTTGCACTGGCTTCTCAACGTAGGTCAAGTCCTCCTGGACTTCAAGACCTTCCACTGGCAACTGCTCTTCTGGCACACGCAAGCACTTCTTCAACTGAGACACATGAAAGACATCATGCACAGCAGACAAATTCTCGGGCAAACTGAGCTGATAGGCCACTTCTCCACGTCTTGCAAGAATCTGATACGGACCAATGTAGCGGGGTGCTAGCTTGCCTTTCACTCCGAATCTTCTGACTCCTCTGATCGGTGACACTTTCAGATAGACAAAGTCTCCGACTTCAAAACTCAGCTCTCTTCTTCTTATGTCTGCATAGCTTCGCTGCCTCGATTGCGCTATCTTCTGATTCTCTCGAACCATCTTGATGTTCTCTTTGGCTTCAAGCAAAATGTCTGGCCCAAACACTTGCTTCTCTCCAGGCTGATCCCATTGCAACGGAGTTCTGCAACTCCTTCCATAGAGCGCCTGAAATGGTGACATCTTCAAACTGGCCTGGTAACTGTTGTTATAGGAAAACTCTGCATAAGGCAATCTCTTATCCCATCCGGACTGATCTTGCAACGCACAGGCTCTCAACATGTCTTCAAGAATTTGATTGGTCCTTTCGGTCTGACCATCCGTCTGCGGATGATAAGCTGAACTGAAATTCAGATGCGTGCCCAAGGCTTCATGCAACTGCTGCCAGAAATGAGAGGTGAACTGCGTTCCTCTGTCTGACACTATCTTCTTTGGCACACCATGAAGACAAACGATCCGAGACATATACAACTCTGCCAATACTGCACTGCTGTAGTTGGTCTTGACAGGTATGAAGTGGGCTGACTTGGTCAAGCGGTCCACTACTACCCAAATGGAATCGTAGCCGGCTCGAGTGCGAGGCAATCCGACTATGAAATCCATACCAATTTCATCCCATTTCCACTGAGGGATCTGCAACGGTTGCAACAATCCAGCAGGTCTCTGGTGCTCTGCCTTAATTCTTCGACAACTATCGCACATAGCCACATGCTCTGCGATTTCTCTCTTCATTCCGTACCACCAGAATTTCTTCTTCAGATCCTGATACATCTTCTCACTGCCAGGGTGAATCGAATAGGCTGTCTCACGAGCTTCCTTAAGGATCAACTCCCGAATGGACTGGACATTGGGAACACACAAGCGGTCTTTGAACCATATCACGCTTTCTGCATCTTCTCGAAAATCTTTGCCTCTGCCATCTAGAATCAGTCGCCGGATCTCACTGATTTTCTCATCATTCTTCTGCGCTTCTTTGATTTCGCGCTCCAAGGTAGGTTCCAACTCAACTGTGACTCCTCGCGAATTGTTCAGAAATCCGAGACTCAACCTGTCAAACTCCTTGGCCAACTCATAAGGCATCGGACGAGCAACCATCAGATTGACTTGACTCTTTCTGCTCAAAGCATCTGCCACTACGTTTGCTTTGCCTGGATGGTAATGAATCTCCAACTCATAATCTTTGATCAACTCTAACCATCTTCGTTGCCTCATGTTCAACTCTGACTGAGTGAATATATACTTCAGACTCTTATGATCTGTGTAAACATCACATTTCTGTCCATACAGATAGTGCCTCCATGACTTCAGTGCATGAACCACTGCTGCCAACTCTAGGTCATGGATTGGGTAGTTCTTCTCATGAACCTTCAACTGTCGGGACGAGTAAGCCACAACTCTTCCCTCTTGCATCAACACGCATCCCAAACCTGTGTAACAAGCATCACAATACACCGAAAAGGGCTTGTGCACATCAGGCAAGACTAGGACAGGCGCTGTAGTCAACTTCTCTTTCAGCGCTTCAAAGGCCTCTTGGCATTTCTGGGTCCACTTGAACTCAACTTTGTTGCCTAGCAACGCTGTCATTGGTTTCGCAATCTTCGAAAACCCTTCAATGAATCGCCGATAATATCCGGCCATTCCAATGAAACTCTTGATTCCTCGAGCATCTGTTGGCGCTTTCCAGTTCAGAATGTCTGCCACTTTCTTCGGATCCACAGCCAATCCTTCTTTGTTGATTATATGACCCAAGAACAGGACTTCACTGATCCAGAACTCACACTTGCTCAATTTTGCATACAACTGGTGCTCTCGCAATCTCTGCAATACCATCTTCAAATGATCTGCATGCTCTTCTTCGCTTTGAGAATAAACCAGAATGTCATCAATGAATACCACCACAAACTTATCAAGGTAATCCATGAATACACTATTCATCAAATTCATAAAGAACGCTGGCGCATTGGTCAAACCAAAAGACATCACTGTGAACTCATACAAACCATACTTGGAAATGAATGCCGTCTTCGGAATGTCCGAAGGTCGGATCCTGAGCTGATGATAACCTGACCTCAGATCAATCCTGGAGAACACACTGGCTCCTCTCAACTGGTCGAACAGATCTTCTATTCTGGGCAAAGGATACTTGTTCTTGATCGTGACTTCATTCAAAGCTCGGTAATCAATGCACATCCTCTTGGTGCCATCTTTCTTCTCCACAAATAGGACAGGGGCGGCCCAAGGCGAGGTGCTTGGCCGAATGTAACCTTTCTCTGACAGCTCATCAATTTGCTTCTTAAGCTCAACCAACTCTGGTCCAGATATTCTGTAAGCTCTCTTGAAGATAGGGGCGGTTCCAGGAAGAAGCTCTATAGCAAACTCAACTTTCCGCTCTGGTGGCATACCCGGTAAGTCCTTTGGAAACACATCCGGGAACTCGGACACAACCTTGATCCTCTCGATTGGGTCTGCTTTACTGCTATTAATAGCTATCTGATAACAACTTCCTTTCTTTGGCTCAGGCGGGACTAACTTGGTCACCACTTCCTCTCCTAGTGGGGACACCAACTTGATTGTCCTCTTATCACAACTGATAACTGCCTGATACTTATCTAGCCAATTCATCCCTAGAATGACATCTATTCCCTGAGTACCCATTACTATAAGGTTGGCGGGAAACGCTATCCCCCTTATTTCCACACTTATATTCAAACAAATGCTATCGGCTCGAATTCTACCACCGGCTGAGTCAATTTGAATGGGGTTTGACATGGTAGTAATTGGAAGATTATGTGCTTCTACCCACGATGCAGTAATGAAAGAATGCGTTGCTCCAGTATCAAATAACACTTCTGCAATATGGGAGTCGACTGGGAACATACCTACTATCATGCCGGGGGTCTCCTGAACTGCTTCAGCCTCCAAGTGGTTCAGCCTTCCATGATTATAACGCGGCTGAGGGCGATTGCCTGCTCCAGGCTGAGGCACATTCTGCTTTGCTGGGGCATTGGGGCCTGACTGCTGCTGGGCTGCCTTCTTCGGACATTGCATCACCCAGTGGCCTTGCTCTCCACAGTGGAAACATGCTCTGTTTCCAACCTGAGCTGGTGCTGCCTGACTGTTCTGCTGGTTTGCTGGGGCAGGAAGACGAGGTGCCTGCTGATTCTGCCTCTGAAATTGACCTCCTGACTGATTGTTCTGACGGTTCTGGTACTGATGCTGAGGATACTGCCTTTGGAACTGCTGATGCTGAGGTGGACGCTGGTTTTGCCTGAACTGCTGAGGTTGATTGCCTGAGAAACGAGGACGATTGCTGCTTCCAGGCTGGGGTCCACTGATCTTGCGCTTACGATCCTCCATCTCCTTACGCTTCCTTTCTGTCATGATTGCTCTGTCAATCAAGTGCTGGAATGTCGGGAAAGTGTGATTCATCAGTTGGTACTGCAGAGGGTCAACCAAGCCTCTCAGGAAACGGTATTGTCGCTTGGCGTCAGTGTTGACATCTTCAGGAGCATAACGAGACAATTGCAGAAATCTGTCTCGGTACTCACTGACAGACAATGGCCCTTGCTTTAGAGCCAGGAACTCCTCTTTCTTCACTGTCATCAGACCTGCAGGAACATGGTACTGACGAAAACTACTTCTGAACTCTTCCCAAGTGATGGCGTCAGGGTGGGCATGAGTGGCGAGGTAAGACTCCCACCATGACTGGGCTGCTCCTCTCAACAGACGGGGACCATACAAGACTTTCTCCCTGTCATCGCACTGAGCGGTATGCAACTCCCGCTCCACAGTGCGCAGCCAATCTTCAGCATCCATGGGGTCAGAAGAATGAGCGAACGTTGGTGGATGACCTCTCATGAATTCAGCACGCTTGTCTCTAGGCATCTGAGGCATCTGAGGCTGAGGTGGGGCCTGCTGTTGTTGCTGCTGCTGCTGAATGGCGGCCAAAGTCTGACCGATGGCTTGAACTGCCTGAGTCTGCATCAGAAACATCTGCTCGATGGACATCGGGGGCGGGGGCGGCAGGTGCTGCTGCTGGGGCACCTCATCCTGCGGAGCGGCTCGCTCCTGTTGAGCACGCCTTCCTCCTCTGCGCCTGTTCTCTGACATCTGCAGAATGTAACCACACATCAGAACTGATCTGGCAAATCTTGCAGCATAAGAAAAGAGGATAGAATTCTTCAACAGCACTGAACAGATGAGCATCTTCACTGATCTCCAACACAGACCACACAGCTTCTCAGATAAAGAGGAAAGGAGAATAATGGGTTTCCCAACTATATAACTAACTTTATTAACATAATAGGTAAACCAAAATGCAGGGGATACCCACACTCTGGTGACAATCATTACAAAGATCCAAACCAAACATAGTTCATCATGACAAACATGAATGCACAGGATATAGCAAACTACCCTGTCTAACTAAGACTTAACTAAGAGCGAGACTAACGCTAAGACTGAAGCTTCTATGTATATATTTCGTATTAATTACAAGATCCAACTCTAACGATCTATGGTTCTAGATTTATCTTGGTCTTGCAGTCGGGATTGCCATAAGACTGGTGTCCACGCTGAGGTGAGCGGTACGGGTGCTGAGTCCCGACGGGAGCGGGGGAACCACCATCCAGGTGACGACGTTCCGCGCGCTCAGCCCGCAGCAGGGCGATCTCAGCACGAGCCCTACTCAGCTCGTCTAGTGCATGGTTCAGCTCCGTGTTTAGCACGACGGCTAGGTTGACTGTGCTGCTCAACCTAGGATTGCCCTCACCGACAGGTGAGACAATCACGCCTCCTGTGCTGCCGGATGGACGGCGGGGGTAATACTTTAGGTCAAGACCGTCAGCTGCCCCACCGAAAACCGAGAAGTAGTGCGAAAGCGCACGCCGTGCAGCATCTTGCATGGCTGCCTCAGCTGAGTCCCGCTCAGAGATAGAATAGTGCTCTGAGCAGACCTCAGCACCCTGGAGACTGTTCTCCGGACAGCGCACCAAGCAGGTTGCCTCCCAGCGGTCCGGGTAGACCCCGCGACTGTGCTGGTAGACCACACAGCGATACTCGACGGACCAAGTATGCCGGTCAAATGCCCGACGTAGCAGGGTGTCGAGCGCATCGTGGAAGTGACACCCGCGAGCAGCGTCGCGAGTGATGGGTCGAGCAACCCATCCTTCCGGCTCAAGGTTAGCAGAGAAGTCGGTGTCGTGGCTTGAGCTGTCGTCGCCTCCTCCGTCGTCTGGGTCTCCTCCAGCAGCTACTCCAGAAGCTGGGACGCCCAGTGGTGGTGCAGGGGGCGGCTCCAGAGGAAGCACAGGGGAGCAGCTCCTCACAGACTCTATCTCCTGGTGGAGCGAGAAAGAAGAGCCCTGCTGCTCCTGTCGTCGACGTTCCTGCTCCTCATGCAGGCGGTGGTGCAGTCTCTCCAAGTGGCTGGACTGTCCAGCCACGGGACGGCGAAGCGGACGCTCAGCAAGGCGGGAGGGTAAGAAGGGGATGACTGACTTTCGTGCAGTGTGTCTAAGTCGAGCCATCTACAAAAGACATCGCAAGCAAAAGGGTGAGAACAGAATTAATAGGACCAGCAAATAATGAATCATGAGTGAATGAAGGATTAGAATAAAACATGATTTTCAGCAAGGTATAATGTATAGTAGAACATAGGTTTGGTCGGTATGACCAACTTTTGAAGGGATATCAAAGTCAAGGCAGAGACAGAGGTCTATAGTCCTTAGAACGACCATTCTACTCTAGGTTAGCGGTCCTACAGTCAGCACGGCTTTGATACCACTTATGTCACACCCGGTTTTAGAAGGCAAACCGAATGCAAACCATGTACGTGCCAGGATCAGTTATTCACGTACACAGCAGTTACATAATATGGACATCATCACACAGTGCTCAAAATAGTATTAAAAGGGAATAATAGTCGATTACATCGTACGTCTGAGACGTCCATATAGTTCTTACAATAAATCAAAGTGCGGAAAAGAAACGTAGATAACCGCGGCCTTCACAGGCAGCCGACTGGGGGTTGCCGCTAACCCACTCCTAGAACTCGTCGTAGTCTTGGAACTCCTGGAAGTCTCCTTCCACAGCTTCATCTTCGCCTGAGCAGTGGTTGCAATGCTGACAACCTGGGGGGGAGGGTTTGGTGTGTAGAGCAAGGGTGAGTACACATCAACATACTCAGCAAGTATCATGTTTGGCTGTAGTGGACTAGCTTTATGTGGGGATAAGTCAAGCAGTTGCTTTTAGTTGGTCAGATTATTACTTACTAGTAGAAAGCCAAGTTTTAGCATTAACCCAAGTTATTAACCCGATGTACCCTTTCCAAACGGAAAGAATACCACTTACCAGCACCATAGTCATAACCAAAACCATCAATCTCATAACCACCTGTACCAAAGTATCTCTGATCAAGTACCACTAATCACTGGAGCTCCCTTGGCCGCTCATAACCGTGAGCACGGCTGATATATCAGTTTTCAAACACTCTGCAGAGGTTGTGCACTTTACCCACAAGCCGTGATTCCCATTCTGCCCGGAGATCATGACTCTCCATTGATCACTACCAAGGTGACCCAGCAGGGCATCACTACGTAGCCTTTACAAAGATTCCCCGGGGCTGTAGCCACCCGTTAGGTTTCCTAAATGTACCGCACTCCTCCCCAAGGGACAAATCAACCTTGGCAGAGCGAGCCGCATACACCGATCCCCATTGACGGCACGACGGCTAAGTGAACTACACCCCGGATCCTCTAATTATTCAGCTAAGGGCACCCCATTCTACCCTCATGGTTGCACTGTTTTCCCGGGCGGTCATCCATAGAACAGGTCCTTACGGAGAGGCACTCGAGAAACCGCTCGAGCCCCCTTGAAGGTCACAAGTACAACATCATAATAAGAGAAGGGAAAACAGCGTATCATAGATAATCTCATCATGTTCATTGATTAGAGTTTGAGCAATAGCATAAAGCTAAACAGTAATAATCCAACCCAAATAGGTAATCAAGGACAGGGATAACAAAAGCTAGTCAAACCTTAGGTATAAATATGTAAAGCGGGAGGTGAATTAAAGAATGAATAGGACAGAGATAGGTCAAGGGACACTTGCCTCCACCAACCGACTGCTGCTCAGGGGCTTCTCCTGCGAGTTCCTCGGGCTCTTCAACCGGATCGTTCTCTATGCGAGCGCAAACATACATACATCCACATATTTAATACAAAAGAACAGTACACCATACAATAGAATGCAATAAGTAAACAGACGTTCTACGCGGGCTCGCGAGTACGGTTAAGAGAGAAAGAGGAAAAGACAGTCGAGAAACGATCACGTTACATGATTATAAATTAACCACTCGCTTAATGGAAGGAAATTTAATGTAGACACTATGTTTAGCGTAAAGTAAAGTCATGTTTCATGTCTAATTATTATAAGCAGGTGGAGATAAACAAAAAGATGGTCGCGTGGCGAGACGCGCGACAAAGCTCTCTAAAACAAATTAAGAAGTTAACGACTCGTCGCGCGACCGAGCACGCAACGAGACACTTCGCCTTAGTTACGAGGAGACGTTAAGCGTCGCGCGACGAAGCGCACGATGGAACACGTCGACTAAACTGAGTCCAAAGTGGAACGTCGCGTGAATACACACGCGGCGTTACACCTTAAACAACCTGAAACGAAAAAATGGATCGTCGCGCGACGAAGCGCACGACGCAACACAAGATAGAATCTGAATTTAGACAAATCCGTCGCGCGGCGAAGCGCGCGACGCAACACGCTAATTAACGAATAATCACCGCGAGCGCGGGCGAGCGAAGATACGGTCGGGCGAGGCCGGGACGGGAACGGGCGGCTGAACGGGGGGGAGGGCGGTTGAACCGGCCCAGGGGCGGTTGAGCCGGCCGGGGCCGCGCCGGGGGCCGCGCCGGGGACGCGAACCGGCGAGCAGGGGCGGGCGGGATCGCCGCCGCGGGGCCGGGGGACGGGCGGGGGAGCGCCGCCGCGGGCCGGGGAGGGGCGGGGGAGTGCCGCCGCGGGCCGGGGAGGGGCGGGCGAGGCCGCGGGAGGGAGGCCGGGCGGGGGAGCCGGGGACGGGCGCCGAGCGGGCGAGCCGGGGGCGGGCGCCGAGCGCCGCCGCGGAGGGGCCGAGCGGGGAGGGCCGAGCGGGGAGGCCGAGCGCCGCCGGGGAGGGGCCGAGCGGGCGGGCCGAGCGGGGAGGCCGAGCGCCGCCGCGGGGAGGGGCCGAGCGGGCGGGCCGAGCGGGGAGGCCGAGCGCCGCCGGGGAGGGGCCGAGCGGGCGGGCCGAGCGGGGAGGCCGAGCGCCGCCGCGGGGAGGGGCGGGCAGGGGCGCCGCCACGCCGGGCAGGGGCGGGGATGGGGTCGGGCGCGGGCAGGGGAGAGGGAGGGCGCGCGCGTGGGGAAGAAGAGGAGGGAGAGGGAGAGAGAGAGAAGGGGAGGGGAGGGGAGCTCACCTCGGGGTCCAAAATCCGGTGATCGCCGTCTCCAAACCCTAGGGCACCACGGGGAGAGAGAGGTGGGAGAGGGAGAGGGAAGTTGTTGCACGGGAGATCCAAATGAGGGAGAGAGAGAGGATGGGGGGCGCAGGGGGGGTTGGGCGCCAGGGGCGCGCAGGCCGGGGCGGGCCGGGTCGGCTGAGCTGGGCTGGGCTAAGTTGGGCTGGGCCGAGCCACTTCGCGGATTGAAAACCCACGACGCGCGCGGACCACTAAACGGACTTAAAACGCGAATCAAAATCCGGAACGGAACGAGACGAACACTCAACCTCAGACAAAGAAATGTGCTTCGGCATGATGCAACACCCATGACACTTAGGTTTTGGTTTATACATGACACGGACACCTGCCGCTATACTGGTTTGAAATTGAGAAGAAGGAGCAAACGGGGAAAGAGAAGAGAGAGTAACGCCCGAATTTGGTGAGAGAAAAGAAGAAAAAATTCTACCCCCAAATTCAGGGCGTTACAAAGGTCGACTCTGACTTACAACGACCTTATTCATGTAGGATGACGAAGCCGAAGCCGATGATTAAAAATGACGCCGAAGCCGAAGCTCCTTGGAGATTAGATAGTAGACTGTAGACAGTACTTGAGAAACTTTTGAGATAACTTTTGTAAATGTAACTAAAACTTGTCTTTAATGAATTCTGTTCATACCTTGTGATATATTCTTATCCTTCCATTGATGTATGAGAAATGCTTTGATGTGGACAAAATTTTCTTTTTTGAGCCGAAGGCGAAAAAACACCTTCCCTTCTTTTCGTACGCAGCGAAGCATAGAAAACAACATTTTCCTTTTTTCCGAAGCTCTCCTTTTTGTACACGAAGCTCTTTCTTCCCCTTCTTTTTTTTTGCCGAAGCAACCACTTATGCCATGAAGATGATTATCCTACATATGCCTGGATGAATGTTTATGAATGCAAATGCTATGATGTAATGTGATGTGCAAATGAATGGCCAAACACGTATTCCGAAGCCATACTCATAGCCATTATTTTCTTAAAAACAATCACACCTCAGCTCTGCATTCCCTTAGGAACGACTTTGGAGCTTCTTCGCCTTTACTTTTGGCGGAATCAGCGTTGACTTTTCGCTGTAAGCTCTGCATTCCCTTAGGAACGACTTTGGAGCTTCTTCGCCTTTACTTTTGGCGGAATTAGCGTTGACTTTTCGCTGTAAGCTCTGCATTCCCTTAGGAACGACTTTGGAGCTTCTTCGTTTTTACTTTTCGGCACTCGATGGTGCGTTCTCAGCTTTTACATTTACATTCCTTGGGGGATTTTGCTCTTATAGAACTAAAAAAGGAAATTACATGTGATGGCCCCATTAAAAACCTTTCTCCTCCTTCGGAAAGGAAAAGGGTGCCATGAAAGAAAAATAAAAAATATGAAAAATTACATCGAGTTATACATAGTATCGCCGAAGCTCATCCGCATTCCAAGATCTAGGAATGTCGTTGCCGTCCATATCCTTCAATCTGTATGAACCGGGTCTTGACGAAGATGCTATTAAGAAAGGTCCATCCCATTTCAACTGCAACTTGCCCACTGTTTCTGGATTGGCCACTCTCCGAAGCACCAAGTGTCCTGGCTCAATATTCTTTAGCCGAACCTTTCTATCTCGCCATTTAATTGTTTCGGCTTGATATTTATTGATGTTTTCCACAGCTTGCAGCCTGATCCCTTCTAAAGCATCTTTTTCCACAGAATAAGCAGCTTCGGAACCTGATTCTGCCGAAGCTACTACCCTTATTGATCCGGTTTTAGCTTCTTCCGGAGTTATTGCTTCGTCACCGAATAATAACTTGAATGGAGTAAAGCCTGTAGACCTTGATGTTGTTGTATTGTGGCTCCACACCACTTTGGTTAACTGATCTGGCCACTTTCCCCTGGGTTGATTGAAGATTAACTTCATTATTCCTGTCATTATGATGCCATTTGCTCTTTCAACGAGTCCATTTGACTCCGGATGTCTGACTGATGCAAAATGGATCTTCGTACCAATTTGATCACAGAAATCCCTAAAAGCTTCGGAGTCAAACTGTGTTCCATTATCCACAGTGATAGCCTTTGGTACCCCGAAACGACAAACAATATTCTGCCAGAAAAACTTTTGAACTGTGGCCGAAGTTATTGTGGCTAAAGGCTTTGCCTCAATCCATTTAGAAAAATATTCCACCGCCACTACAACATATCTTAGGTTCCCTTGGGCCGGTGGTAACGGACCTAACAAGTCAAGGCCCCACCTTTGCAATGGCCAAATGGGTTGTATGAGCTGTGTTAAGGACGAAGGTTGTTTTTGATCTCGTGCACATTTCTGACAACCTTCGCACTTTTGGACTAATTCCGCTGCATCCGAAGCTGCCTTCGGCCAATAAAATCCTTGGCGGAAAATTTTTCCAAGTAACGGCCTAGATCCAATGTGAGATCCACACAGGCCTGCATGTATTTCTTTCATCAACTCTATACCTTCGGTTCTGGATAAACACTTGAGTAGCGGAGCACAAACTCCATGCTTGTACAACTCTCCTTCTATCATGACATATGGACGAGCTCTTGCCTCTATCCTCCTGTTATAAGCTTCGTCATCTGAAAGGAATTTACCCTGAAGATAAGAGATGATCTCAGTTCTCCAATCTTCGCTATAAACAGGAGATATATTGAGGACTGCTCTTTCAAGAAGTTCGACCGAAGGTGCTTTTATTGTTTCGAAGAACACATCCGAAGGTAAGGGCAGCCCCTGTGCTGCTGACTTAGCTAGCAAATCAGCATGCTCATTTTGTCCTCGAGGGATATTTTTGACAGAAAATCCCTCGAAGGAAGCTTCAACTCTTCGAACGATATCCAGATACTTTTCAAGCTTCGGATCTTTAGCCTTGCAACTCTTGTCAATATGACCCGAAACAACTTGGGAATCAGTTTTAAGAACAGCCCTTCTGATTCCCATTGCTTTTAGCTTCCGAAGACCCAGAAGCAGGGCTTTGTACTCGGCAATGTTGTTTGTGCAACTAAAATCAAGCTTTGCCGCATAACAAGTTTTAACTTTGGAAGGTGAAACCAACACAGCAGCCACTCCCACTCCGAAGGTTCCCCAGGACCCATCGCAAAACACTGTCCATGCTTCGGCGTCTTTATTTGTTTCTTCCTCCTGAGCCCCTGGCGTCCAGTTAGCAATGAAGTCTGCTAACGCCTGGGACTGAATCGAAGATCTATGAACATATTCAATACAAAATTCATTGAGCTCTGCAGCCCATTTTCCAATCCTTCCAGTAGCTTCTCGATTCTTCATAATATTCTTCAGAGGTTGTGAAGAAGGAACAATTATGTTGTAAGCTTGAAAATAGTGCCGAAGCTTCCTGGATGCCATCAAAACAGCATATAACACCTTCTCTAATTCTGTGTAGTTTTTCTTTGATATACTAAGAACTTCAGATACAAAATATACTGGGACCTGCTTCCTGGCTTGGCCATCAAGCTTCTCCTGGACAAGTGCTGCACTTACCGCTGAGTGCGAAGCTGCCACATATAATAATAAAGGAGCCCCTGGCGTAGGTGGAGTTAGTGCTGTTAGATCTATCAAATACTGCTTCAGCTCTTCGAAGGCCTTCTGCTGGATTGGTCCCCATTGAAAGACTTCGACTGACTTCAGTACTTCGAAGAATGGTAAGTTTCTCTCTGCTGATCTGGATATGAATCTATTGAGAGATGCCAACCTTCCTGTCAATCTTTGAGCCCCCTTTTTTGTAGTTGGTGGCTCCATCCGAAGTATAGCTTCAATCTTACTTGGATTAGCTTCAATTCCCTTTGTTGAAACCAAGCATCCTAGAAATTTCCCCTTCTTTACTCCGAAGACGCATTTTTCTGGATTCAACTTTAAGCCAGCTTGTCTGAAACTGGCGAAGGTCTCCTGCAGGTCAGCAATATGATTCTCCTGCTTCGTGCTTTTTACAATGATGTCATCAACATAAGTTAGCACATTTCTGCCTATATGAGACTGGAGAACCTTCGCAGTCATTCTGCTGAAACTTCCTCCAGCGTTTTTGAGCCCCTCAGGCATCCGAAGATAACAATATGTGCCACTTGGAGTTATGAAGCTAGTCTTCGGCTCATCTTCCTTCTTCATCCAGATTTGATGATAGCCTGAATAGCAGTCTAATAGACTCATGAGCTCTGAAGAAGCTGCTGCATCAACTAAAGAGTCTATCCTTGGCAATGGGAATTCATCCTTCGGACAAGCCTTGTTAAGATCTGTAAAATCGATACACATTCGCCACTTGCCATTGGCCTTTTTTACCATAACAGTGTTAGCTAGCCATTCTGGGTACTTTACTTCTCTGATAACTCCTGCACTGAGGAGTCTTTTGACTTCGTTGCGAGCACCTTCGGCCTTATCATCTGACATTTTCCGAAGCCTTTGCTTTCTGGGTCTGAAGGATGGATCGACATTGAGCGAGTGCTCAATAACATCCCTATTAACTCCGCAGAGATCATTGGCTGACCATGCAAAAACATCTTTGTTGTTGAACAAAAACCTTATCAAGGTTTTCTCTTGTTCTTTGGATAACTGAGAGCCCAACAGCACCTTCTGCTCTGCTATATCCTCACATAAGAGCATGGGCTTCGGCTGATCTGCTGAAGCTGCTTTCTCCCTTCTGAATTTGTATTGTTCACAAGCTTCAGCTCCATCTATGTATGGATTGCTTTTGAATCAGTCCAGTTTCCTTCGGCCCTTCTGGCAGCTTCCTGGCTTCCATGAATAGCGATGGGTCCTTGATCCGAAGGTATCTTCATGCAAAGATAGGCAGGGTGAAGAATTGCTTCAAAAGCATTGAGGGTGCCACGACCAATAATTGCATTGTAAGGGTATTCCATGTCAACGATGTCAAACACAACTTGCTCAGTTCTAGTGTTGTTGATGAACCCGAAGGTCACTGACATGGTAATCTTGCCCAGTGCTACAATTTGTCTTCCTCCGAAGCCACAGAGAGGATGTGTAGCATCATGAATCTTATCTTCTGGCTCTTGCATTTGTCTGAAGGCCTTAGCAAATATGATGTCAGCTGCACTGCCTGTGTCAACCAAGACATTGTGGACCAGAAAATCTTTGATAACACAAGAAATAACCATGGCATCGTTGTGTGGGTAATCCTTGAGCTGAAGGTCCTCTTGGGAGAAGGTAATAGGAATGTGAGACCATCTTGACTTGATGAAGGGTCCTTGCACCCCAACATGTTGTACCCTTCTCTGTGCTTCCTTCTTTTGTTTCTTGTTAGCTGGCTCTGAGGACGAGCCACCTGTGATCGGGAGCACCAGCTTCGGGTCCGAAGCAGCTCCAGCTTGATCGTTGAACGAAGCCATCAGCTCAAAAAAGTGGAAGTGAGTTCACCGGAGGTGGGCGCCAATGTTGGGGACTTGTTCTCAAATGCTATGAATTAAGAACAAGGCAACATAAAATGTTAAATGTTAACGTCCTTTGTCCATGAAACATTATTCCCTTGAGGATAATGAGCCTTAGACGAAGGTTAACGAGAATATGATTACGAAGCTTAAATCTTCGTAATAAAATTTCAATAAATATTGTAAGACAACGTAGAATAAAGAGTATAAAAAGGGTGAATAATTCATAAATGAATTATATTATACTATATTTATTTGATATGATGAATCATTGAATACAATAATACCTCTGCCTTGGTAAAGGTTGGATTCCGAAAGATGCGATTGCAATTACCAGAATGCCTGAACAGTAAAGGAATACTGTTCACTATTTATAGGCACAGGGCGCAGCCTGTGAGGAATTACAAGTATGCCCCTTATAAAAGTTTACAACATTGACTCAGACCTTTATGGACTAAAAGGTCATTCTATCTTTAGGTCGGTTTGTAATACCGAAGCTTTATGAAGAGGAACCTTCGGCCATCTTATACAAACAGCTTCAGCCGAAAGCCGCTTCTTCCTAGAAGACCTTCGGCGACGAAGCATAGGCCCAACATGTGAGTTGCTAATCCCTTCCTTGCTCCGTGCTTCTTTGTGAACTTCAAGTGTAAGGGCGAGAGGCTCCAAGTTGTGGAAATTCCTCGCAAACGGGATTAAGAAAAGCAAAGCAAAACACCGTGGTATTCAAGTGGGTCTTTGGACCGCTTGAGAGGGGTTGATTGCAATCCTCGTCCGTTGGGACGCCACAACGTGGAGTAGGCAAGCGTTGGTCTTGACCGAACCACGGGATAACCACTGTGCCATCTCTGTGATTGATATCTTTGTGGTTATTGTGTTTTGTTGAGACTCCTCTCTAGCCACTTGGTGATTATTGTGCTAACACTTAACCAAGTTTTGTGGCTTAAGTTTTAAGTTTTACAGGATCACCTATTCACCCCCCTCTAGGTGCTCTCAATTGGTATCGGAGTCGTTCTCTTCAAGAAGGGACTAATCGCCCGAAGAGATGGATCCCAAGGGAAAGGGGATGGTGGTCAACAACAACGAGAAGGAGTCTATCTTCAACGAGCCGAAGGATGACAAGCCTACCGACTCAGGCTCGGGCCACAAGCGCAAAGACGGGAAGAAGAAGAAGACAAGGCGCATCAAGGAGATCGTCTACTACGACAGTGACGAATCTTCCTCTTCCCAAAAGGACGACGACGACTATGAGAAAAAGAAAACGGTCAATTCGAACTTTTCTTTTGATTACTCTCGTATTCCTCAAAGTACAAATGCTCATTTATTATCTATTCCACTTGGTAAACCTCCTCATTTTGATGGAGAGGACTATGGATTTTGGAGTCACAAAATGCGTAGTCACTTGTTCTCTCTCCATCCTAGTATATGGGAGATTGTAGAGAGTGGAATGCACTTTGATAGTACGGATAGTCCCATGTTCATTAATGAGCAAATTCATAAAAATGCACAAGCTACTACTGTTCTTCTAGCTTCATTGTGCAGGGATGAATACCACAAAGTGAGCGGCTTGGATAACGCCAAGCAAATTTGGGACACCCTCAAGATCTCTCATGAGGGGAATGACGTCACAATGCTCACCAAGATGGAGTTGGTGGAGGGCGAACTCGGGAGATTCACTATGATAAGGGGAGAAGAGCCAACCCAAACGTACAACCAGCTCAAGACCCTTGTCAACAAGATAAGAAGCTATGGAAGCACGCGATGGACGGACCACGACGTCGTCCGCCTAATGCTAAGGTCTTTTACTGTCCTTGATCCTCATCTTGTAAACAATATTCGTGAGAATCCTAGGTACACCAAGATGACGCCCGAGGAGATACTTGGAAAGTTCGTGAGCGGGCGAATGATGAACAATGAAGCAAGATACGTGGACGACGCATTGAATGGTCCAATCAATGAGCCTCAACCTCTTGCTCTCAAGGCAACAAGAAGCAAGGAGACGCTACCTAGCAAGGTGGCACAAATTGAGGCGGCCGGACTTAATGATGAAGAGATGGCTCTCATCATCAAGAGATTCAAGACGGCGCTAAAAGGTCGCAAGGGGCAGCCAAGCAAGACCAATACAAAGGGGAAGCGCCCATGCTTCAAATGTGGTAAGCTTGGTCATTTTATTGCTAACTGTCCCGACAATGATAGTGATCAGGATCAAGGGAACAAGAAGGAGAAGAAGAAGAACTATAAGAAGGCAAAGGGCGAGGCGCATCTAGGCAAGGAGTGGGATTCGGATTGCTCCTCTTCCGACTCCGACAATGAAGGACTCGCCGCCACCGCCTTCAACAAGTCATCCCTCTTCCCCAACGAGCGTCACACATGCCTTATGGCAAGGGAGAAGAAGGTATGTACTCGAAACTCTACTTATGCTTCTTCAAGTGAGGACGAATCTAGTGATGAGGATGAAATAGATTATTCATGTTTATTTAAGGGCCTAGATAGAACCAAGGTAGATAAAATTAATGAATTGATTGATGCCTTGAATGATAAGAATAGGCTTTTAGAAAAGCAAGAGGATTTGTTGTATGAAGAACATGACAAATTTGTAGAAGCACAAAAATCTCATGCTCTAGAAGTTAAAAGAAATGAAATGCTTTCTTGTGAATTATCTTCTTGCCATGAGACAATTTCTAACTTAAGGAGCATTAATGATGATTTGAATGTTAAGTTAGAAATAGCTTGTAAATCAACATCTTGTGTAGAAATTGTTGCAACTTGTAATAGGTGTAAAGATTTTGACATTGATGCTTGTAGTGAACACCTAGTTTCAATTTCCAAACTTAATGATGAATTGGCTAGTCTTAATGCTCAACTTAAGACTAGCAAGAGCGAATTTGATAAGCTAAAATTTGCGAGGGATGCCTACACGATTGGTAGACACCCCTCAATTAAGGATGGACTTGGCTTCAAGAGGGAAGCCAAGAACTTAACAAGCCATAAGGTTCCCATCCCCGCCAAGGAGAAAGGGAAGGCTCCTATGACAAGTAGTACTAAAAAGAACCATGCTTTTATGTATCATAATAGGAGACATGCTAGAAATGACTATAGAAGTTATGATTCACATGCTTATGATTCACATGCTATGTTTGCTTCTAGTTCTTCTTATATGCATGATAGAGATATGTCTAGGAGATATGTTCATCATGTGCCTAGAAAGAATATTGTTCATGTTCCCAGGAAAGTTAATGAACCTTCTACAATATATCATGCTTTAAATGCTTCATTTGCAATTTGTAGAAAGGATAGAAAGGTGATTGCTAGAAAATTAGGGGCAAAATGCAAGGGAGACAAAACTTGCATTTGGGTCCCTAAGACAATTGTGACTAACCTTGTAGGACCCAACAAGAGTTGGGTACCTAAAACCCAAGCCTAAATTTGCCTTGCAGGTTTATGCATCCGGGGGTTCAAGCTGGATTATCGACAGCGGATGCACAAACCACATGACGGGGGAGAAGAAGATGTTTACCTCCTACGTCAAGAACAAGGATCCCCAAGATTCAATCATATTCGGTGATGGGAATCAAGGCAAGGTGAAATGATTAGGCAAAATTGCAATATCAAATGAGCACTCTATATCTAATGTGTTTTTAGTTGAGTCTCTTGGATATAATTTGTTATCTGTTAGTCAATTATGCAATATGGGATATAATTGTCTATTCACAAATGTAGATGTGTCTGTCTTTAGAAGAAGTGATGGTTCACTAGCTTTTAAGGGTGTATTAGACGGCAAACTCTACTTAGTCGATTTTGCAAAAGAGGAGGTCGGTCTAGATGCATGTTTAATTGCTAAGACTAGCCTGGGCTGGCTGTGGCATCGCCGCTTAGCACATGTAGGGATGAAGAACCTTCACAAGCTTCTAAAGGGAGAACACGTGATAGGTTTAACTAACATGCAATTCGAAAAAGATAGACCTTGTGCAGCTTGTCAAGCAGGTAAACAAGTGGGAGGAGCACATCACAACAAGAATGTGATGACCACATCAAGACCCCTGGAGCTACTACATATGGACCTCTTCGGACCTGTCGCCTATCTAAGCATTGGAGGAAGTAAGTATGGTTTAGTTATTGTTGATGACTTTTCCCGCTTCACTTGGGTATTCTTTCTGCAGGATAAGTCTGAAACCCAAGGAACCCTCAAGCGCTTTCTAAGGAGAGCTCAAAACGAGTTTGAGCTCAAAGTGAAGAAGATAAGGAGCGACAATGGGCCCAAGTTCAAGAACCTTCAAGTGGAGGAGTATCTTGAGGAGGAAGGGATCAAGCACGAGTTCTCCGCTCCCTACACACCACAGCAAAATGGTGTGGTAGAGAGGAAGAACAGGACGCTAATCGATATGGCGAGGACGATGCTTGGAGAGTTCAAGACCCCCGAGCGCTTTTGGTCGGAAGCCGTGAACATGGCTTGCCACGCCATCAACAGGGTCTACCTTCATCGCCTCCTCAAGAAGATGTCATATGAGCTACTAACCGGTAACAAACCCAATGTATCTTACTTTCGTGTATTTGGGAGCAAATGCTACATTCTAGTGAAGAAGGGTAGAAATTCTAAATTTGCTCCCAAAGCTGTAGAAGGGTTTTTGTTAGGTTATGACTCAAATACAAAGGCGTATAGAGTCTTCAACAAATCATCGGGTTTGGTTGAAGTCTCTAGCGACGTTGTATTTGATGAAACTAATGGCTCTCCAAGAGAGCAAGTTGTTGATCTTGATGATGTAGATGAAGAAGACGTTCCAACGGCCGCAATACGCACCATGGCGATTGGAGATGTGCGGCCACATGAACAACATGAGCAAGATCAACCCTCCTCCTCAACTATGGTGCATCCCCCAACTCAAGACGATGAACAGGTTCATCAAAAGGAGGCGTATGATCAAGGGGGAGCACAAGATGATCATGTGATGGAGGAAGAAGCGCAACCGGCACCTCCAACCCAAGTTCGAGCGATGATTCAAAGGGATCATCCCGTCGACCAAATTCTGGGTGATATTAGCAAGGGAGTAACTACTCGATCTCGATTGGTTAATTTTTGTGAGCATTACTCCTTTGTCTCTTCTATTGAGCCTTTCAGGGTAGAAGAGGCCTTGCTAGATTCGGACTGGGTGTTGGCCATGCAAGAGGAGCTCAACAACTTCAAGCGCAATGAAGTTTGGACACTGGTGCCTCGTCCCAAGCAAAACGTTGTGGGAACCAAGTGGGTGTTCCGCAACAAACAGGACGAGCACGGGGTGGTGACGAGGAACAAGGCTCGACTTGTGGCAAAAGGTTATGTCGGTGTTTTGGGTCCGACCGCACACCCGGGGTTGCCCCTCAAGGTGTTTTTAGGAGTAGGACGGTGTCGACGACTGTAGCAAAATGGTTCGTGCCAGTTGCACGAGGGACAGTGGACGATGTTTGCAGGTTCGGGCCGCTTAGAGATGCGTAACACCCTACGTCCTGGTGAGTATGCTGGGTGAATGAGGTTACAAGAGAGCTCTCTGAATTGAGAATGCAGAGAGTTGAAGTGGGTGGCTAAGTAATAGGGTCGATCGTTCTGAAGGGGTGCCCCCTAGGCCTTATATACTCGACCGTGGGGCAATACACGTGGATATGATAACAATGTGTAGCTAAAAGATAGTGAACTGTTTGAGTTTATCTCCCTGTAGTTCTGCCGACCTATCCTCGCATGGCTCCGTTGCATGGGGGCTCCAGCGTGGGAAAGTCGGATCTCTATTGTGGTCGCTCGCTCGACGTTGTGGGCTGTCCGGGTTTGCATCAATCCGGCCTCATGTCGATCTACTTTGCTGATTGTCCCTCCCCAGGCCCACGAAAGAATGACCTTACGATTTATTGGGCCCTTGGGCCTTTCGTGAGGTCTTTTACTCTTTTAGTGGACCCAGGGGATATCTGTCCCCCACAAGCCCCCGATCTTTGGGTTAATTTAGAGGTAATCAGCCCAAAGATCCCAGGTCCAGCTTGCAGGCGATTTGAAGAAAACGACTTCTTACTGTCTCCTCCTGCTTTGATCACTCGTAAACCGAAGCTTTGTTTCGTGCTTGTGCCTTAGAGGTCGGCATTTCGTTTTGTAGGACCCTGAACTTCATTGGGTGCACCGGAGGTGCACCCAATGGGTGTAGCCCCCGAGCTTCGAGTAGATTTTAGAAAATAATCTACTCGAAGGTCTTCACCAGAAAATATTTCCATTCTTACTCCTGCGTTTTGGTTGAGGGCCAACCTTGTCTTTAATCTTGTCCCATGCCTTAGAAGTCGGCACTATCTTGGCTTGGAATGATGATCCATGGGGTGCACCCAATGGGTGTAGCCCCCGACCTTCAAGTGGATTTTTGAGGATAATCCATTCGAAGGTCTTCCTTTTGTGTCTTTTTGCTAAAGATTATCCTTTCTGCTTGTAAAAATCGGCATGATGCCATCCGCATTATGCTTTGGAGGTCAGCATTATGTCATCAATATTATGCTTCAGAGGTCAGCATGTATTTTGTCTTTTGCAGCCGAGTTCGCGATCCATCCATATCTTGCTAGGTAGTATAATTTATTTGCTCTGCGACTGATTGGACATTTGATGGACGTTCTCTGTCTAGTCTTCACGTCGCTTCTGTTGGCCATATTTTGTACTTCACTGGCTATATTTGGCTTTCCTCTGATCCTTACTGATATCTCATTTTTGTCTTGAGGTATTCACTGCATGCCCTGCACAGATGTGACCGTTTTGAAAAATATACTGATAATTCCTGGGCGTCCCCCCCAATGGGTGTGGGCAAGGGACGGCTTGGTACGCTGAGTGTTTTAGCCGGCTGCTTCTGAGTAGTAATGTGATGTGACGGCAGGTGTAATCATATCCTCTGCGCTGTTGACTGGAGTCCCAATGGGTGTTGTGTTGCGTGAAACGGCGTCAGCCGCCTGACGTGTCTTCAGACGGGTTGAAGTGCTTATTGAATGCTTTGCGACTGTTCAGTGACCGCGGTTGGAGGTGAGCGGTTGCCTTCTCCTTCTATAAATAATGTCGTTGTCTTTCCGGCTTTTCCACATCTCTTGCTGTTCTCCGTTGCTTGCTCTTCTTCTCTCCCTTTCGCTTCCACCATGGGCAAGAACAACAAGCGCAAGCGTGAGCCAACTCCTCCATCGGAGGATTTTGGTGACTCGGAGTACTCAGAGGAGGAGTTCTCCTCTGAGTCTGAGGGGTCTCCGGCTCCCATCCCCCTGCGTGAGTCGTCTGATGACTCAGACGACTCCCAGGGGCGCGACGGAGGTCTGGACGTACATCCGGGCCGTCGAGCGCTCTGGGCTCGAGGGCTCGGATGAGTCGGAGTACTCCTCGGATGAGGAGGACTCGGACGGTGGCAGCGAGGACGAGGACGACGACGATGACGACGTCGAAGGCGGTGGCGGCGGTCACGGTGACGGCAGCGGCAGGGGCGGCAGCAGCAGCAGCAGGGACGGTGACGGCGGCGGCAGCAGGGGCGGCAGCGGCGGTGGCGGCAGCAGCAGGGGCAGCAACAGGGGTGGCGGCGGCAGCAACAGGGCCAGTGGCTAGATGCCACTGGTCCTTTAGATGTTAGTATAGTATAGTTAGAATAATGTAGTAGTATTTAGTAGTGTAGAGTAGTATAGTGTAGTATAATGTAATGTAGCAGTAGTAGTAGTAGGGAAGTATCAACTCATAATGAGTTGATTTGTAAGTATGATATCTTCCCTTTAATGAAGAAATGATGTTGGCTTCTTTGTGATGATTGCTCGTTGATATTCATAACTCAAAGTTTTTGAATCATTCCTCTTCCCGCCTTTTTCGTGAAGTTGATTCCTTTGAGATAGTAAGTGAATAACTCGGGCATCATACTGATGCTTTTAGAAGTAGCTGCCGAGCGACTTGTAGATGATGTCCGAGTTTTAGAGATAACTGCCGAGTAACTTGAAGACGACGTCGGCGTTTTAGAGGTAACGTTGAGCGACTGAACACGATGTCAGAGTTTTAGAGTCAACTGCCGAGCGACTTGAGGGCGACGTCAGCATTTTAGAGGTAATGCCGAGCGACTTAATACTATGTCGGAGTTTTAGAGTCAACTGCCGAGTGACCTGAGGGCGACGTCAGCGTTTTAGAGGTAACGCCGAGCGTCTTGAGGGCGACGTTAGCATTTTAGAGGTAATGCCGAGCGACTTGAGGGCGACGTCAGCATTTTAGAGGTAATGCCGAGCGACTTAATACTATGTCGGAGTTTTAGAGTCAACTGCCGAGTGACCTGAGGGCGACGTCAGCGTTTTAGAGGTAACGCCGAGCGTCTTGAGGGCGACGTCAGCATTTTAGAGGTAATGCCGAGCGACTTAATACTATGTCGGAGTTTTAGAGTCAACTGCCGAGCGATAGCGGGCTACGTGGGCCACCTTGAGGATAATGGCCGAGTGATGATGTGGCGCACCGGTGTTTTGGAAATAACTGCCGGGTGATGACGTGGCACGCCGGTGTTTTGGAAATAACCGTCGGGTGCTAACTGGGCGCTTTTTGAAACGGTATCTGGCTCGGGAATGTCCCATAAGTGCTGCGCTTTTAGCCGCCTCTGCTTTCCGTGCCCTAGTTCTTGCTTTCTTGCTTCCAAATCCTCTCCGCAATTCGCCTCCTACTCTGCTCGCCAGTAGAATCGAGATGGCGCCCAAGAGGAAGGCCTCGAGTTCGTCTGCCATGGTGATTCCTCCAATCGATCCCAACAGCCAGTTGCCTTTCATAGGTAAAAACATGTCCGTCATCTCTGAGCCCGAACTTCTCCACCTCGTGTCTATCGGGGTTCTTCCTCCGAGGGAACTCTGCTCTTGGCGGATTTGCCATGGGGTTACTGTCCCAACTGAGGATACCCATGAGTCCGTGATTTATGCTCCTTTCCTTCTCTGCGGCCTTGGCCTTCCCATTTCTCCCTTTTTCCGCGGCCTCCTTGATTTCTACCATCTTAACTTGACCCATCTGAATCCCAATTCTATCCTGCAAATCTCCATTTTCGTTCATTTATGCGAAGCCTTTCTTGGCGTGCTGCCACATTTCGGGTTGTGGAAGTACTTGTATCACTGTCGCCCTAGGATGGCCGGGGGACAACATCAGTTGGTTGGGGGTGCTAGCTTGGAGATGCGCCGCGGGAGGAAGACTGAGTATCTCGAAATCCCTCTCAAAGACAGTATCAAGGGATGGCGCTTGGAGTGGTTCATAGTTGAGAATTATGGAAACTCTTTCCCCCCCGGTCGGGAAGACAGCCGGATGTTCGCACCCCAAGCTGGACCGAGTCTCCCACGGATCAGGAGGTAGCTGAGGCAGGTGCTTTGCTGGCTGAAGTTGGTTTGCTGAAAGAGAGGGGTCTGACTGCTGAAGTTGTGGTCGTTGATTTTGTCTTCAAGAATATTCAGCCGTTGAAAGACAGGGCATACCCGGCTTATCTGTATCGAGGCCTAGCCGATTCAACTCGGGTTACTAACAGAAGAATTCCCTCTATGGACTTGGTGAGCCGACTTGAGATGATCCTTAGAGGCAAAGTGTCAAATGTTGGTGCCCCAGTGGCATTCTCAGCCTAGAACTTGCCTCCTCCCAAAGCCTTCACTCTTTTTGTGTCGAATCCTCCTGTCACTGATGGCAGTTTGGGCCTTAGAGTGCGGCCTTCTGCTGAAGAAGTTAGTGCCTTGGTTGCCTCGCTCGGGGAGATTCCTGATGATGAACGGCAGGTCCATTTTGAGGTGCCCCTGAACCCTAGTGATACAGAGATAAGCGCTATGCTTGATTTGCTGGCTAAGGACTCTTCTGACGCTGCTCCTGCTGGGGCAGTAGTAGTGGCGCCCCTCCCAGAGGCTGATACAACTTTGGATACTCAGAAGCCTGCCAGTACTCGCCCGAGGCGCCCTTGCCGAGCCAATCAACTTGATCCTTCTGCTGATGAGCAGAAAAAGAAAAAGAGACGCCTCCGGCGAGTATCCAGTTTGGATCGGGACGTTGGTACATCGGTTCCTGCTGCTGAAGAAGTGCCTGTGACTGAATTTACTGACGCTGACCCCAATGGGTGGACCCAATCTGTTGCTGATCCCCATGTGAGTGCTCCATCTGTTGCTGATCCCAATGGGGGTGCTCCATCTGTTGTTGATCCCAATGGGGGTGCTGCCTGTGTTGCTAATGTGGACGACGAGGAGGAAGAAGATGAAGTTCCTTTGACTCGGAAAAACAGTCGGCAGTTCATCGCTAGCGGTGAAAGTAGTGGAGTTCCTTCTCCTGCTTTGTCTGCTCTCATTGGTCTGCAAGAACTGTCCCTGGCTAACTTTGATCAGACTCTTGAGGATATGGTTCCAGAGGATTTGTTATCGGAGCCAGTGGATGATGGTGTGATGGAGGTTTGTGCCGATGTGCTTGATGCTGGGTTGAGGTCATCCCGCGCCTCGTCGACCTTGGAGCGCGATCTCGAGGGTCAGGAGACTGACTTGGATCGTCCTGGTCCCATGGAAGTAACTGAGGGCCCATCAGCCTTAGAAGTGGCTACCGCAGAGAACTTGGACCCCCAGGGTGGTGTTGACACATGCCCAACCCCCGAGGATGTCGCCGGGGATGACTTGGTTCGGGTGGGAAGTGTAAGCCACTGCCCAGCCCCCGAGGGTGCTGCCGGGGATGATCCGGCTCAAGTGGGCAGTGCAAACTGTGACCCAGCCCCCGAGGGTGTCCGAGCGGGGTCTCCCTCCTGTACTTCCATGGACGTTCATGCGGGATCGCCTCCACACTCCGGCTGTATGGTGGTAGCCCAAGCCTTGGACCAGGGAGTCGCTTTAGAGGGTAGCGTCCCCGCTGACCGAGTGTTGAGCTCTGTTGATGGCACCGAGCTGATTCCTGCTGGTACGTTGCAAGCTGCTTCGGGTGGTGGCCTTACGCCCGGTTATCAATTGATCTCTCCTGATTTGGGGATCCCTTCGTTCTTTTCCAATCTCCAGGTATTGTGATGTATTTTAGCTTGGTTTTTATATTGCATGGACTGCTGTCATTACCCTCATCTGTTCTCCTCATCAGGCTTTAGTTGATGGGATGGCTAGCCAGCTGAGGTTATAGGGTGCTTCTGTCCCAGAAGTAGCTTCGTCACTTGCATGTTGGAATCCAGTGTCACTTCAACATCGTGTTTCTGAATTGGAGGCGACCAACGCTGGTTAGTGCTTTCTTGCTTCTCTTTGTCTTCACTGTAGATTGCTTTACATTCTGACCCCTTTTTGTTTGATAATCTCCTGCCAGGTATGACTCGGCAGATTTCCACTCTTGAGGAAAAACATTCCCGAGATCAGGCTGAATTGGTCCAGCGGTGCACTGACTTTGAGGAAAAGTACTCTCAAAGTCAGACTGAACTGGGTCAGGTCTCCGCTGCCTTAGATGACGCCAATGCACTGAGTTCTTCTCTTCACGCTCAGCTCAATTCTGAAAAGGTGATTTATGAAACTGCGCTTTGCCTTGTTGTGCTTCCTACTACTTGCTTGGTGTTTGAGGAAGTTGACTTTTGTTTGCAGGAAGAAAAACGTATCCTTGCTGCTTCTTGCGACAGTCTTGACAGATTGTATCGTGATTCTAGCAACTCGCTGACTATCCTGGAGAGGAGTCATCGCTTCACCATGGAAGAGTTAGACAACCAACGCTGTAAGCTGTAGGAATCCACGGATGAGGTGACCCGGCTCAAGCAGTTGATATCAGCGAAGGACGCTACTATCAAAGAACTCCGAGCTTCCAAGAAATCCATCGCCCAAGAGTTAGAAACTGCTCGGCTGGCTGCCAAGGTTGCCGAAGAAACTTCTGTTACTCTCAGAGCCCAGCGCGATAGAGCCATGGACAAGGCTATTCGGGCGGGGCGAATCTTGATGAGGAGACCCGGCGTGGTTGTTCCCGAAGATATAAGGGCTGATGTGAATGCTGCCCCTGATTCCTCGAGTCGTCCTTCCTCATCGATTGCTCCTGAGAAAAATATCACGAAATAGAGAAACATTTTGCGTGCTTTGAGCGCGCGGTTAGCATGGTCAGACATTTGTTAGAGGACGTTATTTCAGTACTTGGACGATATTGTTATTTTCATATTGTTTCAGAATTCATCGGTTCATAAATTTGTAGTAGTAAAATGATGTGTGATGGTTTTGAAATTTGTTTGCGGGATATAGAAGTCATCCTTATATGAGTAATTGTAATCACGTCAGATCGCCTTAAGTCGCTGCTGACTTAAGTCGATTGCTTCTGTCAATAGGGCGTAGTGGTCACCCTGAATTGCATAGGCGCGAGCATGTTGCACCGGCTTAAGTCGCTGCTGACTTTAGCCGATTGCTCCGTTAGCACTTAGCAGGGCATAGTGGTCACCCCGAGTTAAGTAAGCGTGAGCATGTTGCACCTCCTTAAGTCGTTGCTGACTTAAGCCGATTGCTCCGTTAGCAGGGCATAGTGGTCACCCCGAGTTAAGTAGGCGTGAGCATGTTGCACCGCCTTAAGTCGTTGCCGACTTAAGCCGATTGCTCCGTAGCAGGGCATAGTGGTCACCCCGAGTTAAGTAAGCGTGAGCATGTTGCACCGCCTTAAGTCGTTGCCGACTTAAGCCGATTGCTCCGTTAGCAGGGCATAGTGGTCACCCCGAGTTAAGTAAGCGTGAGCATGTTGCACCGCCTTAAGTCGTTGCCGACTTAAGCCGATTGCTCCGTTAGCAGGGCATAGTGGTCACCCCGAGTTAAGTAGGCGTGAGCATGTTGCACCGCCTTAAGTCGTTGCAGACTTAAGCCGATTGCTCCGTTAGCAGGGCATAGTGGTCACCCCGAGTTAAGTAAGAATGCAAGTCAATCGTGAACAAACTGAGTACCTTTGAAGCCCTTTTTTATTGATGACATATTTCCATTTTACAGAGTACATCGTCGTCCCGATAGCTTTTGAAATACAGCTAGGGATAAAACTTCCTGAGGTGTTCTATGTTCCAGGAGTTCTGAAAGGGAAATGTGCCCTTGGGCCATTTCTAAGTATTTTGGTGATTGAGTGCCAACACAAGTGTTTTTGTGCTAATCTATGCAAAGTGGTGAACAAGATGCAAATCATGTCAAAAGGTATGTTTCCAGACTTAGTACATTGTTTTATGGACTAATGTGTTGTGTCTAAGTGCTGGAAACAGGAAAAACTGAATTGGAAATGAGATGGCTATGTTCAGCCGAAGTCAGCTCGGTCTGGGTGCACCGGACTGTCCGGTGGTGCACCGGACAGTGTTCGGTGCGCCAGGCTGGCCCGAGCGAACTAACCGCTCTCGGGAATTCACCGGTGACGTACGGCTATAATTCACCGGACTGTCCGGTGAGCCAACGGTCGGCCAGGCCAACGGTCGGCCGCGCGATCTGCGCGGGACACGTGGCCGAGCCAACGGCTAGAAGGAGGCACGGGACTGTCCGGTGTGCCAACGGCTCTCAGGCTGCCAACGGTCGACTGCGCCATTTTTGGAAGGAAATCCGGACAATGTCCGGTGTGCACCGGACTGTCCGGTCCGCCAGTCAACAGAAGGCAAGATCAGCCTTCCTAGAATGCTCTCAACGGCTCCTAGCTGCCTTGGGGCTATAAAAGGGACCCCTAGGCGCATGGAGGAGAACACCAAGCATACTTACAACATTCCTAAGCACCAAGACATCGATTCCGCGCATTTGTTTCTTTGTGATAGCATATAGAGCTCTAGTGGAGTTGTGAACTCATTGGGTTGTGTTGCGAGCTCTTGTTGCGACTTGTGTGCGTGTTGACACTCTGATTCTTGTGTCTTGTGTGTGTTGCTAATCGCTCCCTTGCTCTGTGCTTCTTTGTGAACTTCAAGTGTAAGGGCGAGAGGCTCCAAGTTGTGGAGATTCCTCGCAAACGGGATTAAGAAAAGCAAGCAAAACACCGTGGTATTCAAGTGGGTCTTTGGACCGCTTGAGAGGGGTTGATTGCAACCCTCGTCCGCTGGGACGCCACAACGTGGAGTAGGCAAGCGTTGGTCTTGGCCGAACCACGGGATAACCACTGTGCCATCTCTGTGATTGATTTCTTGTGGTTATTGTGTTTTGTAGAAGATTCCTCTCTAGCCACTTGGCGATTATTGTGCTAACACTTAATCAAGTTTTTGTGGCTTAAGTTTCAAGATATTCAGGATCACCTATTCACCCCCCCTCTAGGTGCTCTCAATTGGTATCGGAGCCGTTCTCTTCTCAAAGGGACTAACCGCCCGAAGAGATGGATCCTAAGGGGAAGGGTATCGTGATCAACGATAAAGAGAAGGAATCTTTCGTCAACGAGCCGAAGGATGACAAGCCTACCGACTTGGGCTCGGGCCATAGACGGAAAGATGGGAAGAAGAAGAAGACAAGGCGCATCAAGGAAATTATCTACTACGACGACAGCGACGAGTCATCTTCTTCCCAAAAGGACAACGACGACAACGACTACGAGAGGAGGAAACCGGTTAATTCGAACTTTTCTTTTGACTACTCTCGTATTCCGCAAAGTTCAAATTCACATTTGCTCTCCATTCCTCTCGGCAAGCCTCCACACTTTGATGGGGAGGACTACGGATTTTGGAGCCACAAAATGCGTAGTCACCTATTCTCTCTCCATCCAAGCATATGGGAGATTGTTGAAAATGTAATGAAGTTTGATAGTTCGGATAGTCCTATTTTTATTAATGAACAAATTCATAGAAATGCACAAGCTACTACTGTGTTGTTAGCCTCCTTGTGCAGGGACGAGTACCATAAGGTGAGCGGCTTGGACAATGCCAAGCTAATCTGGGACACCCTCAAGATCTCTCATGAGGGGAATGACGTCACCTTGCTCACCAAGATGGAGCTAGTAGAAGGCGAGCTCGGAATATTTGCGATGATAAGGGGCGAGGAGCCAACCCAAACATACAACCGGCTCAAGACCCTTATCAACAAAATAAGGAGCTATGGAAGCACGCGATGGACGGACCATGACGTCGTCCGACTACTACTAAGGTCCTTTACCATTCTTGATCCTCATTTGGTGAATAATATTCGTGAGAATCCCAGGTACACCAAAATGTCGCCCGAAGAAGTCCTTGGAAAATTCGTAAGCGAGCGAATGATGATCAAGGAGGCGAGGTACGTGGACGACGCGTTGAACGGTCCAATCCATGAGCCTCAACCCATTGCTCTCAAGGCAACAAGGAGCAAGGAGGCGTTACTTAGCAAGGTGGTGCAAGTTGAGGCGGCAGGGCTCAATGATGAGGAGATGGCCCTCATCATCAAGCGCTTCAAGACGGTGCTTAAGGGTCACAAGGGACAGCCAAGCAAGACCAAAGCCAAGGGGAAGCGCTCATGCTTCAAATGCGGTAAGATTGGTCATTTTATTGCTAACTGTCCCGATAATGAAAGTGACCAGGAACACGGGAACAAGAGGGAAAAGAAGAAAAATTACAAGAAGGCCAAGGGCGAGGCACATCTAGGAAAGGAGTGGGACTCGGATTGCTCCTCCTCCGACTCCGACAATGAAGGACTCGCCGCCACCGCCTTCAACAAGTCATCTCTCTTCCCCCAACGAACGTCACACATGCCTCATGGCAAAGGAGAAGAAGGTATGTACTCGAGACGGTACTACTTATGATTCTTCTAGTGATGATGAGTCTAGCGATGAGGAAATAGATTACTCTAGCTTGTTCAAGGGATTGGATAGAAATAAAATTGATAAAATCAATGAATTGATTGATGCCTTGAATGAGAAGAATAGGCTTTTAGAAAAACAAGAGGACTTGTTGTATGAAGAACAAGACAAATTTGTAGAAGCACAAAAATCTCATGCCTTAGAAGTTAAGAGAAATGAAATGCTTTCTTGTGAATTATCTTCTTGCCATGAGACAATTTCTAGCTTAAGGAGCATTAATGATGATTTGAATGCTAAGTTAGAAATAGCTAGTAAATCAACAACTTGTGTAGAAAATGTTGTTATTTGCAATAGATGTAAAGATTTTGATATTGATGCTTGTAGTGAACACATAGTCTCTATTGCAAAGTTAAATGATGAAATGGCTAGTCTTAATGCCCAACTTAAGGCTAGCAAAAGTGATTTTGATAAACTAAAATTTGCTAGGGATGCCTACACGGTTGGTAGACACCCCTCAATTAAGGATGGGCTTGGCTTCAAGAGGGAAGCCAAGAACTTAACAAGCCATAAGGCTCCCATCTCCGCCAAGGAGAAAGGGAAGGCCCCTATGGCAAGTAGTACTAAAAAGAACCGTGCTTTTATGTACAATGATAGAAGACAGTCTCATAGGAGTTGTAATGCTTTTGATTCACATGCCTATGATTCTTATGCTATGTTTGCTTCCAGCTCTTCCTATATGCATGGTAGAGATAGGCCTAGGAAAAATATTCATCATGTGCCTAGAAAGAATATTGTTCATGTTCCTAGAAAAGTTATGAATGGTCCCTCTACAATTTATCATGCTTTAAATGCTTCCTTTGCTATTTGTAGAAAGGATAGGAAGATAGTTGCTAGGAAATTAGGGGCAAAGTGCAAGGGTGATAAAACTTGCATTTGGGTCCCTAAGGAAATTGTGGCTAACCTTGTAGGACCCAACAAGAGTTGGGTACCTAAGACCCAAGCCTAAATTTGCCTTGCAGGTTTATGCATCCGGGGGTTCAAGCTGGATTATTGACAGCGGATGCACAAACCATATGACGGGGGAGAAGAAGATGTTCACCTCCTACGTCAAGAATAAGGATTCCCAAGATTCAATCATATTCGGTGATGGGAACCAAGGCAAGGTGAAAGGCTTAGGCAAGATTGCAATATCAAATGAACACTCTATCTCTAATGTGTTTTTAGTTGAGTCTCTTGGATATAATTTACGATCTGTTAGTCAATTATGTAATATGGGATATAATTGTCTATTTACAAATATAGATGTGTCTGTCTTTAGAAGAAGTGATGGTTCATTAGCTTTTAAGGGTGTATTAGACGACAAACTTTATTTAGTTGATTTTGCAAAAGAGGAAGCCGGTCTAGATGCATGCTTAATTGCTAAGACTAGCATGGGCTGGCTGTGGCATCGCCGCTTAGCACATGTGGGGATGAAGAACCTTCACAAGCTTCTAAAGGGAGGACACGTGATAGGTTTGACTAACGTGCAATTCGAAAAAGATAGACCTTGTGCAGCTTGTCAAGCAGGTAAACAAGTGGGAGGAGCACATCACAGCAAGAATGTGATGACCACTTCAAGACCTCTGGAGCTGCTGCATATGGACCTCTTCGGACCCGTCGCCTATCTGAGCATAGGAGGAAGTAAGTATGGTCTAGTTATCGTTGATGACTTTTCCCGCTTCACTTGGGTGTTCTTTTTGCAGGATAAGTCTGAAACCCAAGGGACCCTCAAGCGCTTCCTAAGGAGAGCTCAAAATGAGTTTGAGCTCAAGGTGAAGAAGATAAGGAGCGACAACGGGTCCGAGTTCAAGAACCTTCAAGTGGAGGAGTTCCTTGAGGAGGAAGGGATCAAGCACGAGTTCTCCGCTCCCTACACACCACAACAAAATGGTGTGGTAGAGAGGAAGAACAGGACGCTCATCGATATGGCGAGGACTATGCTTGGAGAATTCAAGACCCCCGAGCGTTTTTGGTCGGAAGCCGTGAACACGGCTTGCCACGCCATCAACAGGGTCTATCTTCACCGCCTCCTCAAGAAGACTTCATATGAGCTGCTAACTGGTAACAAACCCAATGTGTCTTATTTTCGTGTATTTGGGAGCAAGTGTTATATTCTTGTGAAGAAAGATAGAACCTCTAAATTTGCTCCCAAAGCTGTAGAATGGTTTTTATTAGGTTATGATTCAAATACAAAGGCGTATAGGGTCTTCAACAAATCATCGGGTTTGGTTGAAGTCTCTAGCGACGTTGTATTTGATGAGACTAATGGCTCTCCAAGAGAGCAAGTTGTTGATCTTGATGATATAGATGAAGAAGATGTTGCAACGGTCGCGATACGCACCATGGCGATTGGAGATGTGCGGCCTCAAGAACAATTGGAGCAAGATCAACCGTCTTCCTCAACTATGGTGCAACCCCCAACCCAAGATGACGAACAGGTACCTCAAGTGGAGGCGCATGATCAAGGGGGAGCAAAGGATGATCAAGTTGAAGAGGAAGAAGCACCTCAGGCACCTCCAACCCAAGTTCGAGCGACGATCCAAAGGGATCATCCCGTCGACCAAATATTGGGTGATATTAGCAAGGGAGTAACTACTCGTTCAAGATTAGTTAATTTCTGTGAACATTACTCCTTTGTCTCTTCTATTGAGCCTTTCAGGGTAGAAGAGGCCTTGCTAGATCCGGACTGGGTGTTGGCCATGCAGGAGGAACTCAACAATTTCAAGCGCAATGAAGTTTGGACATTGGTGCCTCGTCCCAAGCAAAATGTTGTGGGAACCAAATGGGTGTTTCGCAACAAACAGGACGAGCACGGGGAACAAGGCTCGACTTGTGGCAAAAGGTTATGCCCAAGTCGCAGGTTTGGACTTTGAGGAGACGTTCGCTCCTGTGGCTAGGCTAGAATCAATTCGTATATTGCTAGCATATGCCGCTCACCATTCTTTCAGGTTGTACCAAATGGATGTGAAGAGCGCTTTCCTCAACGGGCCGATCAAAGAGGAGGTGTACGTGGAGCAACCCCTGGCTTCGAGGATGAACGGTACCCCGACCACGTGTGTAAGCTCTCTAAGGCGCTCTATGGACTTAAGCAAGCCCCAAGAGCATGGTATGAATGCCTTAGAGACTTTTTAATTGCTAATGCTTTCAAGGTTGGGAAAGTCGATCCAACTCTTTTCACTAAGACTTGCGATGGCGATCTTTTTGTGTGCCAAATTTATGTCGATGACATAATATTTGGTTCTACTAACCAAAAGTCGTGTGAAGAGTTTAGCAGGGTGATGACGCAGAAATTCGAAATGTCGATGATGGGCGAGTTGAACTACTTCCTTGGGTTCCAAGTGAAGCAACTCAAGGATGGCACTTTCATCTCCCAAACAAAGTACACACAAGACTTGCTCAAGCGGTTTGGGATGAAGGACGCCAAGCCCGCAAAGACACCGATGGGAACTGACGGACACACCGACCTCAACAAAGGAGGTAAGTCCGTTGATCAAAAAGCATACCGGTCTATGATAGGGTCTTTACTTTATTTGTGTGCTAGTAGACCGGATATTATGCTTAGCGTATGCATGTGTGCTCGATTTCAATCCGATCCTAAGGAGTGTCACTTAATGGCTGTGAAGCGAATTCTTCGATATTTAGTCGCTACGCCTTGCTTCGGGGTCTGGTATCCAAAGGGGTCTAACTTTGACTTGATTGGATATTCAGATTCTAACTATGCTGGATGTAAGGTCGATAGGAAGAGTACATCGGGGACGTGCCAATTCTTAGGAAGGTCCCTGGTGTCGTGGAACTCTAAGAAACAAACCTCCGTTGCCCTATCCACCGCTGAGGCCGAGTACGTTGCCGCAGGACAGTGTTGTGCGCAACTACTTTGGATGAGGCAAACCCTCCGGGACTTTGGCTACAATCTGAGCAAAGTCCCACTCCTATGTGATAATGAGAGTGCTATCCGAATAGTGGAAAATCCTGTTGAGCACAGCCGCACAAAGCACATTGACATCCGGCATCACTTTTTGAGAGACCACCAGCAAAAGGGAGATATCGAAGTGTTTCATGTTAGCACCGAGAACCAGCTAGCCGATATCTTCACTAAGCCTTTAGATGAAAAGACCTTTTGCAGCCTGCGTAGTGAGCTCAATATCCTAGATTCGCGGAACTTGGATTGATTTATAGCATACATGTCTTTATGCCTTTGATCATGTTCCTTCTGCATATTGTTGCTTACTTGTGGTGCTCAAGTTGTACAATCACTCCCCGGACCTCACAAGTCCTTGTGCAAGTGATGCACATATTTAGGGGGAGTTATGTTACAACTTGACCCTTTGAGACTAACCATATGCTTGAGTTTGCTTGCTTTAGTCTCAAAGGAGGCTTGAAAGGGAAAAGGTGGACTTGGACCATGAAAGACTTCCACTGCACTCCGATGAGAGGGTAACTTATTCCAAGTTCATCTCATGTACTCTTATTGCCTTTGTGTTCTTACTTGAAGATTTTGGTGAGGCAATGGGATTTAAGGGCCAAGATTGATCCCGTTTTGGTGCTTGATGCCAAAGGGGGAGAAAATAAAGGCCAAAGCGTTAAATGGATCAACTACCACTTGAGAAATTTTGAAAATAGTAAAATAGAGCTTTTGGTTTGTCAAAACTCTTTTATTGTCTCTCTTGTCAAAAGTTGGCTTCTTGTGGGGAGAAATGTTGATTATGGGCTCTCTTGTCAAAAGTTGGCTTCTTGTGGGGAGAAATGTTGATTATGGGAAAAGGGGGAGTTTTTGAAATCTTGAATCAATTTCTCTTGTAATGACTCTCTTTATGTCTCTACAAGTGAATTTGACTTAGAGATAGGAATTTGAGTTTGATTTGCAAAAACAAACCAAGTGGTGGCAAAGTATGATCCATATATGCCAAATTTGATTCAAAACAACTTTGAGTTTTCATTTGCATTGATATTGCACTTGTTCTAGTTGCTTTATGTTGTGTTGGCATAAATCACCAAAAAGGGGGAGATTGAAAGGGAAATGTGCCATTGGGCCATTTCTAAGTATTTTGGTGATTGAGTGCCAACACAAGTGTTTTTGTGCTAATCTATGCAAAGTGGTGAACAAGATGCAAATCATGTCAAAAGGTATGTTTCTAGACTTAGTACATTGTTTTATGGACTAATGTGTTGTCTCTAAGTGCTGGAAACAGGAAAAACTGAATTGGAAATGAGATGGCTATGTTCAGCTGAAGTCAGCTCGGTCTGGGTGCACCGGACTGTCCGGTGGTGCACCGGACAGTGTCCGGTGCGCCAGGCTGGCCCGAGCGAACTAACCGCTCTCGGGAATTCACCGGCGACGTACGGCTATAATTCACCGGACTGTCCGGTGTGCACCGGACTGTTTGGTGAGCCAACGGTCGGCCAGGCCAACGGTCGGCCACGCGATCTGCGCGGGACACGTGGCCGAGCCAACGGCTAGAAGGAGGCACCGGACTGTCCGGTGTGCACCGGACATGTCCGGTGCGCCAACGGCTCTCAGGTTGCCAACGGTCGACTGCGCCATTTTTGGAAGGAAATCGGGCACCGGACAATGTCCGGTGCGCCAGTCGACAGAAGGCAAGATCAGCCTTCCTAGAATGCTCTCAACGGCTCCTAGCTGCCTTGGGGCTATAAAAGGGACCCCTAGGCGCATGGAGGAGAACACCAAGCATACTTACAACATTCCAAAGCACCAAGACATTGATTCCACGCATTTGTTTCTTTGTGATAGCATATAGAGCTCTAGTGGAGTTGTGAACTCATTGGGTTGTGTTGCGAGCTCTTGTTGCGACTTGTGTGCGTGTTGACACTCTGATTCTTGTGTCTTGTGTGTGTTGCTAATCCCTCCCTTGCTCTGTGCTTCTTTGTGAACTTCAAGTGTAAGGGCGAGAGGCTCCAAGTTGTGGAGATTCCTCGCAAACGGGATTAAGAAAAGCAAGCAAAACACCGTGGTATTCAAGTGGGTCTTTGGACCGCTTGAGAGGGGTTGATTGCAACCCTCGTCCGCTGGGACGCCACAACGTGGAGTAGGCAAGCGTTGGTCTTGGCCGAACCACGGGATAACCACTGTGCCATCTCTGTGATTGATTTCTTGTGGTTATTGTGTTTTGTAGAAGACTCCTCTCTAGCCACTTGGCGATTATTGTGCTAACACTTAATCAAGTTTTTGTGGCTTAAGTTTCAAGTTATTCAGGATCACCTATTCACCCCCCCTCTAGGTGCTCTCAAGTTCCCGACTTCTGTGCCGTCCATCTGAGTGAGACGATATGATCCTGGCCGAGTGACTACTGCTACTACGAAGGGTCCTTCCCATAAAGGCGATAACTTGTGTCGTCTCTCCCCCGTTAGAATTCGGCGGAGGACGAGATCTCCTACTGAGAAGGATCGCTGTCGCACGGCCTTGTCATGATAGCGCCTTAGAGTCTGCTGGTATCGTGCTGATTGGATTACTGCATTCAGCCGTTCTTCCTTGAGTATATCAATGTCTTCCAGCCTAGTGGCTTCGACTTCTGCTATGTTTTCGAAGATCAACCCTGGCGCCCCGAACTTGAGATCGGCGGGTAACACTGCCTCCGACCCATAGACCATGAAGAAAGGAGTGTTTCCATGCAGAGCTCGGCTAGGTTGGGTTCTTAGGCTCCAGACGACATAGGGCAATTCCCTTATCCATTTTCCTGCGAACTTTTCATTCTTATCGAAGACCTTTTTCTTGAGTGCCTCCAGTATCATCCCGTTGGCTCGCTCAACTTGCCCGTTGGCTCTCGGGTGTGCTACAGAAGCATACTTGATCTGAATGCTTTTTTGCTCGCAGAAGTCGAAGAACTCTGAACTTGTGAAGTTGGATCCTAGGTCTGTTATGATGCTGTTTGGTATCCCGAATCTGAATATTATGTCTTGTATGAATTCCACGGCCTTAGCTGAGGTCAAAGAGGCAATGGGCTTGAACTCTATCCATTTAGTGAATTTGTCGATTGCTACCAATACATGAGTGTATCCTCCTTGAGCTTTCTTGAAAGGTCCAATCATATCCAGTCCCCAGCATGCGAAAGGCCAAGTTACTGGTATGGTCTGCAGTTGCTGTGTTGGTAGATGTTGTTGTTTTGACAAGTATTGGCAAGCTTCGCACCTCTGAACTAACTCGGCTGCATCATTCTTCGCTGTTGGCCAATAGAATCCTGACCTGAAGACCTTCCCGACTAGTGTGCTGGATGCTGCATGTATTCCACATTGCCCAGCATGGACCTCCTCCAGAAGGCGCTTCCCAATAGATGGGAGAATGCACTTCATGAGGACGCCTGATGCACCCCTTCTGTACAATGTCTCCCCAACGAGTGTGTAGTGAGCCGACTGTCTGGCAATGCGCTCGGCTGAATTCTTGTCATCTGGTTCCTCTTCATTCTTTATATACTTGATGATTGGCCTTCTCCAGTTATCAGAGTCTGACTCGGGTTGATCTATAATATTACACTCTTCTGTTTGATCCATTGAGATGCTCGGCTGTAGTATTTCTTGCACAAAGACTCCAGGTGGGACCTGAGTTCGACTGGATCCTAGCTTGGACAATACATCGGCTGCTGTGTTCCGATCTCTTTCTACATGATGAAATTCCAGACCCTCAAATTTATCTTCCAGCTTTTGGACGGCAGTGCAGTACTTTCCCATTGAATCGCTTGAACAATCCCACTCTTTGTTTATCTGGCTAATGACTACCAGAGAGTCCCCGTATACCATCAATCTCTTGATGCCCAATGTTATGGCGATGTTCAATCCATGGATCAGAGCTTCATATTCGGCTGCATTGTTGGAAACCGGAAACAGCAACTGGAGGGCATATTTGAGGTGCTCGCCTCCAGGTGTAGTGAAGAGGATTCCTGCTCCTGCTCCCTGCAGCTTCAGCGAACCATCAAAATACATTCGCCATACTTCCACAGTCTCTGGGTTGTCTGGTACTTGCTGTTCAGTCCACTCTAATACGAAATCAACCAATGCTTGAGTCTTGATGGCAGTGCGAGGTCGAAATTCGATGTCATGAGATCCCAGTTCGCAAGCCCACTTGGCTATTCGGCCAATGGCTTCCTTGTTGTGAAGAATATCTCCTATTGGAAAACCAGTAACCACTATGACTTTGTGGTCGTCAAAGTAGTGACGTAGCTTGCGGGCAGTTAGAAGCACTGCATACAATAGCTTCTGAACTTGAGGATACTTTTTCTTCGAGGGACCCAAAACTTCACTGATGAAGTAAATAGGATGTTGCACTGGGTAGGCATGTCCTTCTTCTGCTCGCTCGACTACCAACGCGGTGCTTACCACGTGAGTCGTGCAAGAGATATACAGTAGTAGGTCTTCAGCTGGTTGAGTTGACGTAACTCGTCGTGGTGGCTTCAGTACTGGTGGTGTTGTCAAGAATTTCTTCAGTGCATCTAGAGCTTCATGTGCCTCTGAAGTCCACTGAAACTTATCTACCTTCTTGAGTAGCTTGTAAAATGGTAAACCTTTTTCCCCCAGCCTGGATATAAATCTGCTCAGAGCTGCCATACATCCAGTAAGTCGCTGAACCTTCTTTTGTGATCGAGGCGCTTCCATCTTCATGATAGATTCAATCTTATCCAGATTAGCCTCAATTCCCCGGTGGCTGACAATAAACCCGAGTAACTTTCCTGCTGGTACCCCGAAAACACATTTTTCGGGATTAAGCTTCCATCTATACTGTCTCAGACTGTTGAAAACCAGTTGTAAGTCTTCGATGAAGTTTTCCGAGTTTTCTGTTTTGATTACCACATCATCTACGTAGGCCTCCACACGCTTGCCCCAGTGATCAGCTAAGCATGTTTGAATGGCTCTCTGATAAGTCGCTCCAGCGTTTTTGAGGCCGAACGGCATGGAGGTATAACAGAAAGCACCAAACGGAGTAATGAACGTTGTTTTTTCTTCATCTTCCTTTGCCAAACTAATCTGGTGGTATCCGGAATAGCAATCCAGGAAAGACAGCACAGAACATCCAGCGGTGGAGTCCACCACCTGATCTATCCTCGGGAGCCTGAAGGGATCCTTCGGACAGTGTTTGTTGAGATCAGTGTAGTCGACGCACATGCGCCAATCCACTTTATTCTTTTTGAGTACAAGAACAGGGTTGGCTAACCACTCAGGATGTAACACTTCTCTAATGAATCCAGCCGTGTTGGGGACTTGTTCTCAAGTGCTATGAGTTAAGAACAAGGCAACATAGAAAAATGTTAATCGTTAAGGTCCTTCGTCCTCCGAAGCATTATTTCCCTTAGGATATAATGGTTTACGGACGAAGGTTATGAAGGACGTACCTTCATAAATTCATTAAACAATGACGAAGGATGAAATATAAAAGATATAAAAGACAACACGAACAATTATATATTATTATTAGGTATAAACAGAAATACCGTTGAATTACAAGTGTACCTTCAAACGGAATGAGATGACAGTACAAGCGTGACGCAAAAAGCGAATGCCAAGTCAGCGTGAACAGTACGGGAGTACTGTTCACCTATTTATAGGCACGGGACGCAGCCCGTACAAAATTACATTAATGCCCTTTACACTTGATAATAATCCTATAGTAATCTGTCGAGGTCTAAATAGCCTTTTCATCTTTAAGTCGGTTTCAACTGCTGCTGACTCGCCGAAGCTTTCCTGCTTACACCTTCGGCGCTTCACCAACCTTCGTATTATTCTGGTCTACTGTGATGCCTGATTTGAGTCCGAAGATACCTGTTCACACATTATACTCCAGAAACGCTATTAAATCCTGTTTTTGAGGACCTTCGGATGCCGAAGGTCCCCAACAGTAGCCCCTCGCAATATTAATTTGTTCAAAATAATAAATTTAGATTGCGATCTGGACGAAGGCTTTACGCCGAAGGTCCGAAAAAAACACCTTCCCTTTGCTAGAATAGCAACATTCACTGACAAGCGGGGTCTTTCAATTTTCAACGCACTTGGCGTATAAATACGGCCACACCGCAAACGCATTTGACACGCTCTCTGGCCAACTGCTTCCGCTCACTCAAATTTTAGCTCTTGTGCACTACGATTTGCTAAGCTTTTAGTTTTGAAGCTTCGGCTTTGAAAATAGTTTCTTAGTGTCTCCGAAGATGTCCGAAGATAAGAAGACTGCTGCTGAGACGAAACTGAGCCTCGACGAAGAGAAAAATTTGGGGTTTCTTATAGCGATGTCAAAGACTAACACAGAAAAAATCACCAAGGAGATTCTGGAAGGCTTGTCTGAGGATACTGGTGACAGTGACAGCTATGATGTGGACAGTGGTGGGGAAGACTCCGAAGATCGTCCCTGGCGACCAAGCCATTCAGTTTATGGTAAATCAACTATCAAAGAAAATCATCTTGTTAATATGAGAGGAAGGTATTTCCGGGATTTGTCCATTGTGAGGGCGGACGAAGGGGAAAAAACTTGCCCACATCCCGAAGAGAATGAAGTTGTAGTATACCGAAGCTTTTTGAAAGCTGGACTGCGATTTCCCTTGAGCAGCTTCGTTGTGGAGGTGCTGAAAATATTCTAAATCTATCTCCATCAACTTACCCCCGAGGCAATTATAAAGCTGAACATCTTCGTGTGGGCCGTGAGAAGCCAAGGTCTGAAGCCTGATGCAAAAAGCTTTTGTAATATACACGAATTATCATATGAGACAAAACCTTGGGGTAAGGAACAGTATCACAATAATTTTGGTTGCTACAGTTTTGTTTCTCGGTCCGGGTCAAGCTGCCCCGTGCCAACCTTTCGAAAGAGATGGCCCGGCGACTGGATGACAGAATGGTTTTATGTGAAGAATGATCTGACAATTCGAGAGGATATCAAAGGTATAATTATGCGCCCTATCTGGCAAAGCTTCGGCCTTCGGAGGCCGAAGGTTGAAATGAATGAAGCTGCCGAAGAATGCCAGAGAGCCTTCGGCGCAGTCTGCTCTTTCATTGGAACGAGAGACTTAGTACAAGAGCATATTGCCTTCAGGGTATGGCCGCTCGCGGAGAAATGGGAAATGCCGCAAGAAACCGTAAAAGAGGCCGACGAAGGTGGGCTTATCAGGTTGAAGTACACTTTTAAATTTGGAGATAAGTTTGTTGAGCCAGATGATGACTGGTTAAAAAGTATTGAAAATTTAAGTGATGAACTGCTTGGGGCTTATTCGAAGGCCGAAGACACTGCAATGTCAGCAGCCTTCGGAGGCCGAAAAAAGAAGAGGCTGAACCGGGTATTTGATGCAATCGGGTTTGTCTACCCTGACTATTGCTATCCCATTCGAAGGCAGAAGAGAAAAAACACAACCTCTGCAAAAGAAGAAGCTGCAACTGCTCCTAGCGAGCCAGAACCGAAAAGAAAGAAGTTAAAGGTCCTTACACATCGGCCGCGCTATATTGAACCAGCTTCGGTGCCTGAGTTTACCGGAGAAACTTCTTCGGCCACCGAAGCCGAAAAACCAGCCGAGCCAACCATGCTGCCAGAAGTCGCAGAAACGGCCGAAGTGCCAACAAAGATAGAATTGGAACAATCAAAGATTTTGTTATCAGAAACGAAAGAGAAGGCCGAAGCGCCGTCCACAGAAAAAATGGATGAGGTAAAAGAAGCAACTGAGGGATCCAAAACATCAGAAGTTTTGAGTCCTGCAGCAAACATTGAGACAGTAAAAAATCAAAAAGTGCCAGCAGTGACTCCAAAAAGAAAGAGAATGGCTAATGTGCTAGATGTACTGGAAACGATCAAATCTTCAAGCACACCTCCGAAGAGGGCTGCCGTCATCCCTGAAACAACAACTGAAATTTCTGGTTCTAACGCTCCAGGGCAAGAGACTGAAGCCGAAGCTGGGCCCTCGGAGCCTGTAAAGATAAAATCCTTGGAAAGTGATGCAGAAAAAATAACAAAGCCAACTTTAGTTGAAGAAACCGGTGTCATTGCCCCCGAAGCATCCCCCAAAGTTCGTGATTATATTGTTCGTCATGCTTCGGGGAAAAAACTATCAGAAAAAGAAGAGCAAGAGGCCCAGCACTACGCCCAAAAACTGAAATATCCAAAGGGGGCGTTAATATTCAATGGCAGTGGAGAAGAAGACTTCTTGTATTGTCTCCCCGACAGCAAGGAAATTTCTGTCTGTCGGGAGATGAGCAGGAGCTTCGGATTCCCAACTTTAGAAGATGGGCTCTCGGTGCTATCGAAGAACGATCTGGCCGACAGCCTAGCTTACAATAGCTTAAAGGTGCGACAAATGAAATCCTTGTACTTTTTGTTGAGTCCAAAATTTTTCGTTTGTTTAAACCTATTGACGCAGACATATTTCTCTTTGCAGGGCCTGATACTTAGCAATGCCCTCAGGGCACAGAAAGATGCTGAAGACGAAGGGTGTTCTATAGCCCTGAGCAACCTTCGTTCCGAAGTTATTGAACTGAGGAACGAAGGTCTCGAAAAAGATAAAATGTTGCACTCATTGATAAATAAAATAAAGGAAGACGAAGCTGCTTTTAAAGGTCAAGCTGAAGCTCAAAAGCGGGAAATTGAAGATCTTCGGAAACAACTGGCCAGAGCCAAGGAAGAACGCATACTTGAAGAAACAAAGCGAGAACTCAGCGACCAATGGGCCGATCACCTAGAAATAACTGTTGAAGAGCTTCGTTCGTCCAGAAAGAGATGCTATAACAAATCTATAGAATGTGTTAAGAAGTTAAAAGCTAGCTTCGCCAGTGTTGGCGCCTTCTCAAGCGAAGAAAACTTTACGAGAGGCAATCCCGAAGGTCCCATCGAGTGGATCGACCACGAAGCTGAGGCCTTTGAAGAAATTTTAAATAGCCGAGGAGATATATGTGCCTTCTCTGGTGCCAGAGGGATTGCCACCATCTTAGAGAAGAAGGGCTGCAAACATGTGAAAATTTTAGCACAGTCCGAGGCTGCTTTGTCCTTTGAAGATACAAAAGATCCTTCGGCCGAGGCTAGTATAATTGGTGGAAAATTTTTTACCGATATCTGGGATAATGGTGGCCGAGAAATGGCCGGAGAAATTATTCGAAGAAGTGAAAAGGGCATTCACGATGCTAGAGAAGTAGCTGAGGCTGCTGAAAAGAGCGCAGAGGCCGAAGGTCAATTAGGTATTAACTAATAGTTTTTATTGTGTTGTAACCTTTAGCCTTTAAAATTTGTTTGCGATTTGTAATAGCAATGTAGCCGTATCCTGTCTTACTTCAGATCCTGCTAAAACGTCTTCGGGCCCTCAGCCGAAAGGAGACGACGAAATTAAAAAGATGGCTGAAGATATTATGGACGAAGTCGTCAATCGGCTCCTGAATGAGGCTGCAGAAGTCGTTTTGAGAGAAGATTAAATATTTTTGTGAAAACTTCTGAAATGTAATATACTGTAACATTTTGTAACCACAAATGTAATATACCTATTTTTGTTAGTCTATTCTTTATGATGCATGAAACGTTACACGTACCGCTTTTGAGTCTTTGACGAAAAAACACCTTCCCTTCTTTTCATGCTTCGTGAAGAAAAATTTTTCATTGTCACAACAATATCCAATGTTCTGATGAATAATATCCAGGCTTCGTAAAAATATTTTCCGAAGCTACCCTTCCGAAGATCAATGATGTATCTTTTTGTGACTGATTTCTCTCTTTTTTCAAAGCGTTCTTCCGTAGATTGATAATGTGTCCATCTCTTGTGCCATGTGCAAAATGATGTATGATGCTTATGCTATGCGAAATGATGCGATGATGTTATGTTATGTGAGATGATGTTTACCCCGAAGATACATACGCATCCCTGCAATAAAACACAATCTTTTATAAGCCTCCCTTAGGAGCTTCTTCGCCTTTTACTTCAGCGGAATCAGCGTTTATTTTTCGCTGTAAGCCTCCCTTAGGAGCTTCTTCGCCTTTTACTTTCAGCGGTATTCGCGTTGACTTTTCGCGCTTCGCCTTTTACTTAGGCGGTATCAGCGTTGACTTTTCGCTGTATGCTCTGCATTCCCTTTGGAACGACTTTGGAGCAGAAAACTTACACTGTGCTCCCTTTGGAACGACTTTTTGTGACTTCGGTAAACTTACTCTGCGTTCCTTAGAACGACTTTTTGTTGCTTCGAAGAATTTTCGATAGTTCGAAGGTCGTCTTTGTCATCACGTCTTTAAATTTTAATCAATATATGCCTGTGAAGAAAATATATTTCCCTTGTAGGAATCAACGAAACTAATTACATGAAACCTAGACAATGTCCTTTATTACAGAAAATAAAACTGAATGAAAAAGATTGCTATTAAGGTAGGATATTCGTCAATAGATGTGCTTTGACTCTGGCACAGTGCTATTGACTGTACGAGCTTCGGACTGCTCTCTGAAGTCCCTCTGGTGTGGAGCATACTGGCTCCCTTCTGGCTGCTGGCCTTGTTGCAACGGAGGTGGAGGCGGAGGCTGTTGCCAGGAAGCTTGAGGCTGACTTGCCGAAGCGACAGAAACTGCAGGATGATTACCCACATATTCTGGGATGTAGGGCGAATGATACGAAGCTGTATGCATGACCTGCTTCGGCTGAGCTTGTTGTGCTGCTGCTTCAGCTATTTCCTTTTGCTTCTGAATAGTAACATGGCACATCCTGGTAGTATGGCCTTTGTTCTCACCGCAGAATAAGCAAAAGATTCTTCTTGGTTGATCGCCAAATCTTCCTCCAAAGCCCCTGACGCCTCTGCCTCTTGGAGCTGGTGGTCGGAAGGAGCTTTGCTGTTGCCCCGAAGCCTGTGAGGAAGATTGTGGCCTTTGCTGTTGGCTTCCTCTATCATCATTTTGCGTAGAGTTATGAATTGACCTCACGTGTCTCGGGTAGAACCTCCCTCCGAAGCCCCTGGTCATTTCAGAAAACCTGAAAGCCTCCTCCCTTCTTTGGCGAAAATCATTATCGGCCCGGATGTACTCGTCCATCTTCTGGAGCAGCTTCTCCAAAGTTTGAGGAGGCTTCCAAGCGAAGTACTGAGCTGATGGTCCTGGCCGAAGCCCCTTGATCATGGCCTCAATGACAATTTCATTGGGCACCGTTGGTGCCTGTGCCCTTAAACGCAAGAACCTTCGGACATACGCCTGAAGGTATTCTTCGTGATCTTGGGTGCACTGGAACAGAGCCTGAGCAGTGACCGGCTTCGTCTGAAATCCTTGGAAGCTAGTTAACAACAAGTCCTTCAGCTTCTGCCACGAAGTGATCGTTCCTGGTCGAAGGGAGGAATACCAGGTTTGAGCCACACTCCTGACAGCCATAACGAAAGATTTGGCCATGACTGAAGCATTGCCACCATACGAAGATACTGTTGCTTCGTAGCTCATCAAAAACTGCTTCGGGTCTGAGTGGCCATCGAATACAGGAAGCTGGGGCGGCTTGTAGGACGGAGGCCAAGGTGTAGCCTGCAGCTCAGCGGACAGAGGAGAAGCATCATCAAAAACAAAATTCCCATGATGGAAATTGTCATACCAGTCATCTTCGTTGGGAAAACCCTCCTGATGAAGATCTTGGTGTTGAGGCCTTCGGTGCTGCTCATCCTGGGTAAGATGACGAACTTCTTCAGAGGCTTCGTCTATCTGCCTCTGCAGTTCAGCTAGCCTGGCCATCTTTTCTTTCTTCCTCTGTACTTGTTGATGAAGCATCTCCATATCTCTGATTTCTTGATCTATCTCGTCCTCTGGTGGTGTCGGGCTGACAGCCTTCCTTTTCTGGCTTCGGGCCTCCCGCAGGGAGACTGTCTCCTGATTGTGGTCCAGTGGTTGCAGAGCTGTAGTCCCAGTCGCTGAAGCCTTCTTCGGCGCCATGACGAAGGTTTATGATCGCCGAAGATGTTCAAAAACTGAGAGTGGAAGTGAGTTCACCGGAGGTGGGCGCCAATGTTGGGGACTTGTTCTCAAGTGCTATGAGTTAAGAACAAGGCAACATAGAAAAATGTTAATCGTTAAGGTCCTTCGTCCTCCGAAGCATTATTTCCCTTAGGATATAATGGTTTACGGACGAAGGTTATGAAGGACGTACCTTCATAAATTCATTAAACAATGACGAAGGATGAAATATAAAAGATATAAAAGACAACACGAACAATTATATATTATTATTAGGTATAAACAGAAATACCGTTGAATTACAAGTGTACCTTCAAACGGAATGAGATGACAGTACAAGCGTGACGCAAAAAGCGAATGCCAAGTCAGCGTGAACAGTACGGGAGTACTGTTCACCTATTTATAGGCACGGGACGCAGCCCGTACAAAATTACATTAATGCCCTTTACACTTGATAATAATCCTATAGTAATCTGTCGAGGTCTAAATAGCCTTTTCATCTTTAAGTCGGTTTCAACTGCTGCTGACTCGCCGAAGCTTTCCTGCTTACACCTTCGGCGCTTCACCAACCTTCGTATTATTCTGGTCTACTGTGATGCCTGATTTGAGTCCGAAGATACCTGTTCACACATTATACTCCAGAAACGCTATTAAATCCTGTTTTTGAGGACTTTCGGATGCCGAAGGTCCCCAACAAGCCGCGACCAAGCGGGCTAACTCGGCGCGAATGGCCTCTCTCTTGTCGGGCGTGAAACGACGTAGTTTTTGCCGGATCGGCCTCGCCTGAGGATAGACCTTCAGTTTGTGCTCGGCCAGTTCTCTTGGGACTCCCGGCATATCCGCAGGTTGCCACGCGAATACGTCTCGGTTATCTTGCAGAAACTAGACGAGCGCGCTTTCCTATTTGTCGTCCAGGCTGGAGCTGATGATGGTAGTCTTGCGTTCATCAGTGAACCCCAGGTTGATCCTTTTAGTTTCTTCAGTCGGTCGCATAGAGGTCGCGGCCTGAGCTTCGTTTGCCAGTACTGCAAGGTCTTCCTCAGGCTTAGAGTTCGCCTGTGTTGAAGAAATCGTCGACGACTTGGTGGTGAGGGCTGCTTGGATGGCCACTCGGAAACACTCTGCGGTGCCTTGGAAGTCGGCGCGCACAATTATGATTCCTTGCGGTCCTGGCATCTTCAGTACCATGTACGTGTAATGCGGAATGGCCATGAATTTGGCCAATCCCGGCCTTCCGATGATGGCGTTGTACCCGCAGTCGAAGTTCGCCACTTCGAACCTCAGGAACTTGGTTCTGTAGTTCTCCGGAGTTCCGAAGGTGACAGGCATGTAGATGTGGCCCAGCGGGTATTCCCCTTCAGTCGGCACGATGCCGAAGAAGGGAGTGTCCGACTCGTGGAGCTCTTTGAGGTGAACTCCCAAGCCTCGGAGTGTCCGGGGGAAGGTGACGTTGATGCTGCTCCCCCCGTCCACTAGCACCTTCTTCACCCGGCTCTCTCGGATCACCGGATCGACGAGGAGCGGGTATTTGCCTGGATGGTCGAAGTTGAGCCATTGATCCTCCCGAGTGAAAGTGATCGGGTGCTCCGACCACCGGTATGGGGCGGGAGGACCGGTGGTCGCCACCAGTATCTGGCGGTCGTTAAGCTTTTGTTGCCTTTTGTTCTCCTGCGACCCGTGCCCACCGAAGATGACGTTGACCTCCCTGTCCACGCGCGGGAAAGCTCCTCCTCCTCCCTCCTCCTGCTGATGGGGTTGTCGTGGTTCATCTGGTCCTCCCCTCGGCGGAGGAGGAGGTAGAGGTTGGAAGGGTCGGTCGTGCCCGACTGAGTGCTTGAAGTCCCGGCAGTTACGAAGAGTGTGGCGCATGTCCTTGTGGTACGGGCACTGGGCGTCGAGGATGTCGTCCAGCGTGCGCTCGCCTCCGCGAGGTCCTCCTCGGGCGCGAGAGGCAGGTGGTCCGGCGGCGTGCACTTCTTCGCGAGGCCTCTTCTCCCAGCGTTTGTCGGGTTGCTGGTTCGCGTCGCGTCGTGGTGCTGCCGGTGCGGGCTTTGATCCTCCGATGAGGTCCTGGGCCCGCTCGTCAACGGTGATGTAGAGGTCGGCTTCCCGGAACAGCTCCTCGGAGGTAGTCGGCGCCTTCTGTAATATGGCTCGGACGAAAGCCGAGTCGTTGGATCCTCTGTAGAAGTCCTCGATCACGGCCGCCTCCGTGACCTCGGGGATACGATTTCTCATGGTCTGGAACCTTTTGAGGTACGACCGGAGAGTTTCGTCCCCCCGGCGCTTGATGGATTTGAGGTCCCATGGTTGTGCCGGTTTGTTGGAGAGGGACTGGAAATTGGCGGTGAAGCGTCGACTGAAGTCGCCCCAGTCGTCGATGCAGTGTCGGGGTAGATGTCGCAGCCATTGCAGCGCGTCTTGCCCAAGGACAATGGGTAAGTACGCGGTCATCACGTCTTCGGACGCCCCGGCAGCTCGAGCAGCGGTGGTGTAGACGGCTAGCCAACCCCCTAGATCCTGCTTAGGTTCATATTTGTCGACGTTGGATACCTTGAAGTTGGGAGGCCATTGGATGGCCCTAAGGCGCGGAGTAAGAGCAGACACTCCGCATGTGTCCTCCTGTCGTCGGGGATGATGTCTGTCCCGGGGAGGGGAGTAGTTGTTGTGGTTCCTCGACCGACCCCGGGTAGTACCGCCAGTTGAGGCCGTTGCCGACTCATTTCTGGTGGCCTGGCTCCGAGCTGGGATGCCATGATCCCTGTCGTACTCCTCCCGGCGGCGGATCTCGTTCTCATGCCGTCGTTCACGCGAAGCATTGATGGAGCTTCGCGCGTCTCGGCGACTGTTGATGGCGTGTCGTAGATCGTTCGGCGGGTGAGCAAGCGGTAGAAGATGGTTGGCCGCCTGGGTGAACAGTCGTCGGTAGCCCTCGGCGTCGGGAGTTCGAGGGAGTCCATCAGCTATCCGAGCTAGTACTCCTCCAACTTCGCTCGGCGTGTTCATGGCTCGGGCGAAGTCGGGGTTCAGGTTGCGCCCGAAGAATGGATTCTCCCGGTGTTGCCTTGCATCTTGCTCGGCTTGTTCCTGAGCCCGGCGGCGATCACGTCGTCGGGAGTTCCTTCGTTCTCTGAAGACGCGTTCCTCCGGAGTTTTCCCTATTTCCGAGACCTCGTCTCGCGAGACAGGTTGCTCCGGATCCCGTTCTCCGGCCGCGTGATGTCGTCGAACGTTCCTGCGCCGGTTTCTCCGTCGGCGGGATTCTCGTTGAGGTGGTTCCTCTCCAGGTGCGGTCGGCTCGTCGTCGGAGACGGTAGGCGACTCCACTCTCCCGATGAAGAGGACGTCGGGATAGAATGGCGCTGCTGTCGTGGCGACCTTCTTTCCGCTCTCCTTTGAGGGCAGAGGAACGAAAAGAACAACTTGCTTCCCCTTGGTCTCCTTCTTCCTCGCGATCTGTGTCCATTCTTTTGTCGGGGAAGTAGACAGTGGAGTTCTCCGGGTCAGCGGGCCCTTGGCCCTGACTTTCCGGAGACGATCTTTTTCCGGAGAGCTGGAGGTTGCGCTTCTCCGACATTTTCGGAGCTTGTTGGAGGAGACTTCTTTTCCGGCGGATCCGCAATGCGGTGTAGAGTTCCCTCTTCATCTGCTACAGATGAGATTGTTCCGAAGCAGAATACGGATCCGGGACGGAGGGTGATCTTGCTGTGGAAGGTGACGACCATTGAGCTAGCATGGATCGTCGACACACCCCCTACCTGGCGCGCCAGCTGTCGGTGTTTTGGGTCCGACCGCACACCCGGGGTTGCCCCTCAAGGTGTTTTTAGGAGTAGGACGATGTCGACGACTGTAGCAAAATGGTTCGTGCCAGTTGCACGAGGGACAGTGGACGATGTTTACAGGTTCGGGTCGCTTAGAGATGCGTAACACCCTACGTCCTGGTGAGTATGCTGGGTGAATGAGGTTACAAGAGAGCTCTCTGAATTGAGAATGCAGAGAGTTGAAGTGGGTGGCTAAGTAATAGGGTCGATCGTTCTGAAGGGGTGCCCCCTAGGCCTTATATACTCGACCGTGGGGCAATACACGTGGATATGATAACAATGTGTAGCTAAAAGATAGTGAACTGTTTGAGTTTATCTCCCTGTAGTTCTGCCGGCCTATCCTCGCATGGCTCCGTTGCATGGGGGCTCCAGCGCGGGAAAGTCGGATCTCTGTTGTGGTCGCTCGCTCGACGTTGTGGGCCGTCCGGGTTTGCATCAATCCGGCCTCATGTCGATCTACTTTGCTGATTGTCCCTCCCCAGGCCCACGAAAGAATGACCTTACGATTTATTGGGCCCTTGGGCCTTTTGTGAGGTCTTTTACTCTTTTAGTGGACCCAGGGGATATCTGTCCCCCACAGGTTATGCCCAAGTCACAGGTTTGGACTTTGAGGAGACTTTTGCTCCTGTGGCTAGGCTAGAGTCCATTCGTATCTTGCTAGCATATGCCGCTCACCATTCTTTCAGGTTGTTCCAAATGGATATGAAGAGCGTTTTCCTCAACGGGCCAATCAAGGAGGAGGTGTACGTGGAGCAACCCCCTGGCTTCGAGGATGAACGGTACCCCGACCACGTGTGTAAGCTCTCTAAGGCGCTCTATGGACTTAAGCAAGCCCCAAGAGCATGGTATGAATGCCTTAGAGACTTTTTAATTGCTAATGCTTTCAAGGTTGGGAAAGCCGATCCAACTCTTTTTACCAAGACATGTGATGGTGATTTGTTTGTGTGCCAAATTTATGTCGATGACATAATATTTGGTTCTACTAACCAAAAGTCTTGTGAAGAGTTTAGCAGGGTGATGATGCAGAAATTCGAGATGTCGATGATGGGCGAGTTGAAATACTTCCTTGGGTTCAAGGTGAAGCAACTCAAGGACGACACCTTCATCTCCCAAACGAAGTACACGCAAGACTTGCTAAAGCGATTTGGGATGAAGGACGCCAAGCCCGCAAAGACTCCGATGGGAACCGACGGACACACCGACCTCAACAAAGGAGGTAAGTCTGTTGATCAAAAAGCATACCGGTCAATGATAGGGTCTTTACTTTATTTATGTGCTAGTAGACCGGATATTATGCTTAGCGTATGCATGTGTGCTAGATTTCAATCCGATCCTAAGGAGTGTCACTTAGTGGCAGTGAAGCGAATACTTAGATATTTAGTCGCTACGCCTTGCTTCGGGATCTGGTATCCTAAGGGGTCTAACTTTGACTTAATTGGATACTCAGATTCCGACTATGCTGGATGTAAGGTCGATAGGAAGAGTACATCAGGGACGTGCCAATTCTTAGGAAGGTCCCTAGTGTCGTGGAACTCTAAGAAACAAACTTCTGTTGCCCTATCCACCGCTGAGGCCGAGTACGTTGCCGTAGGACAGTGTTGCGCGCAACTACTTTGGATGAGGCAAACCCTCAGGGACTTTGGCTACAATCTGAGCAAAGTCCCACTCCTATGTGATAATGAGAGTGCTATCCGCATGGCAGAAAATCCTGTTGAGCACAGCCGCACAAAGCACATAGACATCCGGCATCACTTTTTGAGAGACCACCAGCAAAAGGGAGATATCGAAGTGTTTCATGTTAGCACCGAGAACCAGCTAGCCGATATCTTTACCAAGCCTCTAGATGAGAAGACCTTTTGCAGGCTGCGTAGTGAGCTAAATGTCTTAGATTCGCGGAACGTGGATTGAATTGTAGCATACATGTGTTTATGCCCTTGATCATGTTCATTCTGCATTTTGTTGCTTATTGTGGTGCTCAAGTTGTACAAGCACTCCCCGGACCTCACAAGTCCTTATGCATGTGATGCACATATTTAGGGGGAGGTGTGTTGCAACTTGACCCTTTGAGACTAACCATGTGCGTGAGTTTCTTGATTTAGTCTCGAAGGTGAATTGAAAGGGAAAAGGTGGACTTGGACCATGCAAGACTTCCACTGCACTCCGATGAAAAGAGTAACTTTTACAAGTTCATCTTTATACTCTTATTGCCTATTTGCTCTTCGTTGAAGATTTTGGTGAGGCAATGGGGTTAAAGGGCCAAGATTAATCCCGTTTTGGTGCTTGATGCCAAAGGGGGAGAAAATAAAGGCCAAAGCGATAAATGGATCAGGTACCACTTGAGAGAGTTTGAAAATAGTAGAATAGAGCTTTTGGTTTGTCAATGAGAGAGTTTGAAAATAGTAGAATAGAGCTTTTTGTTTGTCAAAACTCTGTTATTGTCTCTCTTGTCAAAAGTTGGCTTCTTGTGGGGAGAATGGTTGAGTATGGGAAATAGGGGGAGTTTTTGATACTGTGATCAATTTCTATTGGAACAACTCTCTTTATGTCTCTACAAGTGTGTTTGACATAGAAATAGAAATTTGAGTTTGATTTGCAAAAACAAACCAAGTGGTGGCAAAGAGTGATCCATATATGCCAAATATGAATCAAAACAAATTTGAGTTCTCATTTGCATTAATATTGCACTTGTTCTAGTTGCTTTATGTTGTGTTGGCATAAATCACCAAAAAGGGGGAGATTGAAAGGGAAATGTGCCCTTGGGCCATTTCTAAGTATTTTGGTGATTGAGTGCCAACACAAGTGCTTTTGTGTTGATCTATGCAATGTGGTGGACAAAGTGCAAATCATGTCAAAAGGTATGTTTCTAGACTTAGTACATTATTTTATGGACTAATGTATTATAGCTAAGTGCTGGAAACAGGAAAAAGAACAATTGGAATTGTCTTGTCTCGAGCAGCCAAGACTCTGCTCAGTCTGGGTGCACCGGACAGTGTCCGGTGCGCCAGACTGGCTCGGGCGAACTGGCCGCTCTCGGGAAATCGTCGGCGATGTTCGGCTATAATTCACCGGACTGTCCGGTGTGCACCGGACTGTCCGGTGAGCCAACGGTCGGCCGGGCCAACGGTCGGCCGCGCAATCTGCGTGGGACACGTGGCTGAGCCAACGGCTAGAAGGGGGCACCGGACTGTCCGGTGTGCACCGGACATGTCCGGTGCGCCAATGGCTCTCTGGCTGCCAACGGTCGGCTTCGCCGTAGAAGGAAAGAAATCGGGCACCGGACACTATCCGGTGTGCACTGGACTGTCCGGTGCGCCAGACGACAGAAGGCAAGAATTGCCTTCCCAGATTGCTCTCAATGGCTCCTAGCTGCCTTGGGGCTATAAAAGGGACCCCTAGGCGCATGGAGGAATACACCAAGCATTCCTTGAGCACTCTTGATCACTCACACTCCATTCCTGCACACTTGTTCGACATTCTAGTGATTTGAGCTCCGTTCTAATGTGCTAGTCTCTTGAGCTCAAGTCTGGGTCTTGTGTGTGCGTATTTGCTGTGATCTTTGTGTCTTGTGTGAGATGTTAATCCCTTCCTTGCTCCGTGCTTCTTTGTGAACTTCAAGTGTAAGGGTGAGAGGCTCCAAGTTGTGGAAATTCCTCGCAAACGGGATTAAGAAAAGCAAAGCAAAACATCGTGGTATTCAAGTGGGTCTTTGGACTGCTTGAGAGGGGTTGATTGCAATCCTCGTCCGTTGGGACGCCACAACGTGGAGTAGGCAAGCGTTGGTCTTGACCGAACCACGGGATAACCACTGTGCCATCTCTGTGATTGATATCTTTGTGGTTATTGTGTTTTGTTGAGACTCCTCTCTAGCCACTTGGTGATTATTGTGCTAACACTTAACCAAGTTTTGTGGCTTAAGTTTTAAGTTTTACAGGATCACCTATTCACCCCCCCCCCTCTAGGTGCTCTCAACAGGTCAAGAACAGGTACCGCAGGATGAGGCGCATGGAGGATGCTGTGACGAGTTCGTGAGAGGTCTAGGTCATCGTCTCCCAGTCAACTTTGGGTTGCTAGATCGTTGTCTCCTTATGATGTAATTATTTATTTATTTGTACAGAACTCCTATTATATAGTAAAGATGTGACATTCGTTTCTGTACCATGATCATCATATGTGTGAGACTTGGTCCTAGCACACCTGGTGATTATGTTCGCGCCCGGATCTTGGTGACCCCGAAACCCGGGTGTGACAATGGATCTATGCGAAATACACATAATGTGACTAATTATTGGTTTATTAATAAAGTTACTAAGTTTTAATATAATAAATGAAATACCCTTTGTAGTACAACATCTTCAATTGTTATATGAAAATTGATAAATAAATGAATTTTTTAACTTGGTCTAAAAGGTTGTGAGCAAAATATTTTAGATTACACAATACAATACAAACGCTCACCCATCTCTATAAATGCACGCGCGTGACTACCCCTATGAGTATTTTACTATGTTTAGAGATTGAGCCGACAAGTTATCGAGATTGATAAAATCATCATAGATGTCTCCTTGTTAAGGAAAACCGCGTCTACCACTGAAAGCGTAATGTCGTTAAATTCTGAAATATTTACTCTTCTGAGGAGTCGAACCTAGGACCTAAAGCACTGCTAAGACTATTGTAACCACTAGGTTATAAACCTTTTCACACTTAGGAGTATATTAGTTGGGTTCCTACAACGGTTTCCAAAATCTCGTTCCTAAAAGATATAAGATACATGTTGGGCAAATGTATTCACTCAAACACCATGGCCAATAGAGTGAGCTAAATATCTATTTCATGTTCATGAATAGCGCATATTAGGCAGGGATTTATAGAGATCCTCGCCTTCATAATTGTTTATACAAAGTTAAAGCATCCCTCAATTATTAGTTTAGAACCGTTCATCCATACACGACGAGTTCAATCATTTGCTTCCAATTACATACTCTTGAATTATTGTCGATGCAGTCTTCATAGGCAAAGATTCATGTCTTATGAACCAGCCAACTTTTCTTTATTTTCCATTTGACTTTGCTTCTCAGCGAAGTTCATCTAGTGGCTTGCATGGTCTTTGACGAAGAGTCATTGTCAAGGGAGCATCGTTAGTATTGAGGCTTCATCTATCCTTCAATGAACAGAATGAAACAACTTCATGCCTTATCCTTAGTCTTCTTAATCTAGCAAAATGATTTAGTAGACTTTGACCTTTGAATTGGTTGGCGAAGATAATTAAGTGGCTTTGATCTTCGTTTTAAGTATTCGCCTTTCCCATTGTTTCTATCTTGGACGGAGTCGATCCTGAAAGCATATGTAAAATAAAAAGAAAAAAATGATTGTTAATCATTTTTGAAACGTTGGGGACTGCATTTGTTCAAGGTCAAATCCACAACAAAAGGCCCACACGGGCGAAGGACTGCTCTAAAGGTTTGAATACCATGATATTATGATTTCAAATGAAGGTAAAACACCGTCCCCGAGCTTCAGAGTTGAACGTTGTTGAGTGAATAATGGTTTTCAAAATTTTAATGATCAATTTTGACCAAAGTCGATTACAAAATTAAGACAAACAGACACTTTTGATCAAAGCCACCTATATATAATGTGCTTCAGGTCATGGTTTGTTACTGGATTCTATAAACGAGAGGTCTTGATGGTGGTTTTCTTAAAGCAAAGCTTTGCACAAAGTTTGTGCATGCAAGTGTTGCTTTTTTGGTACTATGAAGATATCTAGTGCTATTGAGTTTCCTTTTGTAGCTTCGCATTGGTCCGAGGAGGATTTAACATATGTTGAATCTTTTGGATCAGAGTTAGTGGGTAATGAAATCAAGTCATGTAGGTTTGGTAGGTCTCTAATGGACAAAGATGTCATTGTGCCATTTGTTGACACGAGATATTTAGTAAGAGATCAAGTTCGCTTGCTTGGAAGAGAGATTATTTTGAATCTATAGGCTAATGAATATGTAGTTTTTAAATATTCTTCACTAATGGGCATTGCTTTCGAGTCCAAGATATAATAGAGGAGATTTGGATGTATACTAAAATGGAAATGGTCTTTGAGCCATTTCTATATAATTTTTGGTGTTTGATGACCATCACAACATTATGGACTAACTAGTTTGCCAAGTGAATGGTTCTAGATTCATAAGAATGAAATTGAAGAATTCAATGTAATCGATAGCTCGAAACTTAGTTAGAAAGGGAATTTATTGGAAAATATGAACTATGAGTCACCACTTTTTTGTAGCTAGCTGGAGGTCAGGCTCCACAAGTGAACTACACGATAAATGGACACAACTACATGATGGGGTACTATCTTGTCGATGGCATATATCCATCGTGGGCAACATTTGTCAAGACTATACTAGAACCTCAAGGGAATAAGCGGAAATATTTTGCCAAAGCACAAGAAACTGTAAGAAAGGATGTGGAATGTGTATTTGGAGTTTTACAATCATGTTTTGCTATTGTTCATGGTCTAGCTCGATTCTGGGATCAAGAGACATTAAGTGACATCATGAAAGCATGTGTTATTATGCACAACATGATTGTAGAAGACAAGGGAGAAATCGACCCTGATGAACATTTTCAAGATGGTGGAGATAATGTGCAACCTTCCCATGATCATCATCTAGATCTTGATGAATTTATTGAGATACACAAGAAAAATAGGGACAAAGAAACTCACCATCAACTTCAAGATCTAGCGGAGCACATATGGCAACATTATGTTGATCGATATTAATTTGTTTCTAATTTTATTTCTTACGTATTCAGACTATAATGTGATTTCTTTACTACAAATAATAAGGATATAGAACTGTTTTATTTTGATTTTCCATTATATTGTAATGATTCCTCCTAAAATGCTTTATTATGCGCTATTATTTCCATCAAATAACAAGAATGCTTCTCTTGAACAAGGCTCGTGTATGTGTATAGAAAAAAAATCTTAGTCTCTTGGATCAGTTATCACAAATTGCGCATTAGTTCAAGGGATCAATTTATTAAGCAATAGTTCAGCAAGCATCGCACTCCTATTATCTCTTTATTCTCTCCTTACCAAGGTTAGAACCCAGAAGCCACAAAGTCGACAAGTCACACAACCAGAACATGAAACGAAGGCATGTGTTTGTTAAGAAGCTCAGTTTCAAGAATCTTGGTATAAGAATCGGGTTGGCGAGAAGGTCGATTCCTGGGCTGTACAAGTGTTGCTCAATGGTTCAAACAATACACAACACATTAGTACTGATGCATCAAACTGGAGATCACAGACAACATGGCAGTACTGAAACTACAAATGATTAAAGGAATTGTAAACGGTTCTCTTAAACTGCAAATGATTAAAGAAACTATAAACAGTTCACTTAAATTGTAAATGCTTCTCTTAAACTGTAAATGCTTCAAGATGGAAGGTATGCTAATGACTCTATGGAACTACACAGGCTTCTCTGAAACTACAAATGGGAGATCTTTTGTCTTCTCTACTCCAAATTGTACAGAAATAAGAAAGAAATGTGTTGGTCACTTGTCTTTGGTTCCTTTAGGGTGTCAAAACCAAAGCAACACAAATGAACAAACAACAAGTTTGTCCTCTTAATTAACTCTTCTTCGAGAGTTAATCAATGAGGAAGATAAAAGAAGGTGCATGGAAGCATTAACTTGAAATAAAACACAATAGATTAAAGATAAAGTGCATTACTCATGTGAATGTATAGATATCTTATTTAATTCTATACAATATGACAAATGATTACACGAGTACCTTCAGTTTTTACAACAAGTAGCATGAAGGTAAGAAGAATACATAGCTTTGAATGTCGAACCTCGCAATCTACTCTAGCCAAAAAAATGTATCATATGCATAACATTGTTCCTCTATTTATAGTCGTGGGGTACAGTTTCGGCAGAATTACAATCTTGCCCATAAAACCTATACACATAAGCTAGTGGATAGACTGAGGGTGTTGCTGTCTTTTCCCCTTGCAGTCTTGCTGGACAAGTCTTGAGGACCTCGCTTTGCTTCAACTAGCTCTTCTTCCATGAGTATGCATCGTCAATACGAAGCTTTAGCTTCGTCTTCGTAAATATAACCACCATATGTTATCTTCGGTCGAAGATGTCCTTCGGCATACAACCTGTAATACTTGAGACAGGCTTGGTAATGGTTAATGAATTAATGCTTTTGAGGACCTTCGACTAATGAGGACCCCCGACAAAATGTTAAGTAGTGTTTGTTAACAACAAATTCGGTACAACAAACATCACCTCATTTAGACGCTCAATGACCAATAAATTCATTTTGTAAACTTTTGTAGAACTGTTCTAGGTGCTCAGGCAGTGAGGTGAGATCCATAGTCTTAATCCTCTCTTCCTCTAATGATCTCTTCATCTCCAGCTCACTTTCCCTTACCTCAATATTTCTGACCTCATTTGCATCCCTAACTTGTTGTGTAGCAGCCCTCATTTGTTCAGTCCTAGCTCTTACTTGATCAAGTTGTAGCCTCTCTTTCTCTATTTCACATGCTAGATTAAATATGTCCTCTTTTTTCTTTTCTTTCTCTGCATCACACACTTTCTTTGATCCCCAGACATGCTTAGAAACCTCCATGTAAGAATATGATCCACCTCGCCACAACGCTTCTTTAGCTTTCTTGATACCCATTCGTCTTTTAGGAGGTTCATCCTCTGACTATAAATGGTTCTCATTGACCGGATTGCAGTTACTTGTGTCATCGTAGATGGGAGTGCAAGTTGCAAGAGTAGAAGCCATGATTGTCTTTTTGCTTTTTATTTGCAACTTTTTTCATATCCTCCAACTGCTTGTTGTTCTCATGTCACTTTGGTTGGTTACGCAAAATGTTCCAACAATGCATAAATTGTAAGACTTGTTGTTCTTGTCTCTAGACTTGAATAGAGCCATTGCTTGAACAATCTGTAGGTGTGAAATACAAACAACTTGATTAGTGTATGTAAGGAAAATGGACCTCGACCCATTTGACTAATTGATTTTGGTGTTTGATGATCAACATAGCCCGTAAACTAATGTGGTTACTAGTATTTGTGTCCGTAGTTCACAGAATGCTAAAGTGACTTGGACTAAAGCATTGAGGAAGCAACACCTCAAAAGAAAACATTATGAAGACCCTAAGTGGAGATCAACAAGTATCAAGCAAAGTACAAGACATGAAGAAAAGTGTTGCCACTGACGGACCGTTCGGCTGAAAGCATCGGACTGTCCACTGCAATAGGAACAGTAGCCCACAGCTATGTGGAGGTCAATGAAGCATGTCATACCTCTGCAGGTCGATGAAGGTGCGCCGCCAAAATACAGGTCAATGAAGCCTGCCATACCTCTGCATCATGTGCTACAAACGATAGTGTCTCTGTCGCCCAAGAATCCACCGCAGAAATCATCTTTCGCGCTGTCGCAGCTCCGGAAGTTCGTGTCGTACGAACGCAACATCCAGCGGGCCTTCGCTCCCCAGTCGGCGGCGCTCCCTGGCTGATGGATTTAAGACCTGTTTGGTTCGTGGCTAACTGCGCCATACTTTGCCTAAAGTTAGTCGTTCGAATTGAAGAACTAACCTTAGACGGAAAAGTTAGGCAAAGTATGACAAGTTAGGTAACGAACTAAACAGACCCTTAGACTCAGCTTCATTACGCCGCGAACTCCCGAAGCTACGGCAGAAATCACGGCGCAAATTTCCACCTCGAGTGCTCAGTTTGCGCCGGCGGGAAGATGGTAGTTAAGATGGGATAGTTTTTTCTTCTTCCAAAAATAGGAATTGAGAATAGGTATTTTGGGACCTGTTGGAGTTGCCCTGATAGAAGGGATAATTATGTCAATTTTCTTCTTATCAACATTGAAAATACGGTACTGTTCATCTAATATAAAAGTGAGTGCTAATGTGTTATTGTTGCAGCGCATCTGCGACTACTCAGTTCTACATATACGGACATTTTCGTTTTTCCAAAAACAAATTCGTCTATATATCTACATATGGTTTGTATCAATTTACATAATAATAATAATAATTGTGTGTCTAGTCTAGTCTTGAAAAGATAAAATGACATGATATTTTAGACCAAGGGAATAGTACACTAGCACACATATGAAGTGCAATTATCAATACACTCCATCTGATTGGTTCAATCTCAGGAGTGGTTCAATATTCTAGCAGGGGAAAGGTAGGAGTGCTGAGAGATACAACAGCTGGTGCAGCATGCAGCTAACACCAGCTGCAGCATGATTAGTTCAGTTCTTGAGCTCAGGGAGCAGCATGCCCCTGGCGTGCATCTGCTTGTACATCCACTGCCAGTTCTCCGGCCGCACCTCTCCGCCGAGCGCCCGCGTCACCGACCCGCCGCTGCACGCCCCAACCATGCAGCACTCCTCCAGCGGCAACCCCTTCACCAGCCCGTACAGGAACCCGCTCGCGAACAGGTCGCCCGCTCCAGTTGTGTCCACCGCGTTGCTCTCCCCGATGGCCGGCACTTGAACGACCTGCATCCATCCATCCATCATTAAGTGCTGTTACATACTTGTGATCAATTTCTCTTCACCGCCAAAAAACAAGGACACGCGCTCAGTGCTCAATACTTGACACCAGTTGAAAATCTAAAAGAATGCATCTGGAACTAATCTCTGAACATTTTTGTTATGGTATTCCTATTTTTATTAGGTTCTAGTATTAATACTCATCCTGCTGCTCATTTGCCACCATTTTGGTATTGTGCGTCGTATATCAACTGAAAAGACTTGCTGTCACTCTCCAGAAGTTACAACCACTAAAATGCCATTCTTTAAGAAGATCATCATCTAAATTGTGTGCGAACACTACTGACGGACCATGCAGACTACAACTGGTCAACAATTAAAACTCACCTGTTTGCCATGCTTTGCCATGCATCCCTTTGAAGCAAGTGTGACCACAGCCCATTTGCAATACTTGCCCAAGAACGCAAGCGCCTCCTCTGGATCTGATTCCAGACCTCCCCTGCAGATAAAAGCAACAGGTGAACTCCAGGCACATACCTTAGATTGGTTGCACTATGTCACTTCAAAAGATGTGAGCATATATTTTTTTATCCATTTGAATTCGTCATTCTTTCATTCCTTTCTGACTTAGATGCGTTAATATACGATTTTGGAAAGACTCACCCTATAACCTCTCTAGCTTCATCCTCATTGGCGAAGCAAAGGTCAATGTTACCGGTCTCCAAAAGGTTAATAAGCTTAGACCTAGAGTCACGGACCATCTGCATGGTAGGCAATCACAAAGAAATATGAGACAGAAAGTTAACTTCGAGCGAGCAATAAGGTCGGTAGTATGCATACAGACCTCAAAACTGGCCAAATCTAATGATACTGAAAGGCCTTCCTGTTTAGCAATCCTAATAGCTTCAATAATCTGTTCCATGTTCTGTTGTGCATATCTCACAATAAGCCACTGCATCAAAATAAATGGCAATGAAAATTCAGACTTAACAAAGATATGCTCTGAATGTTTTTCCTAAGAAGAATACATATATGATATACCACAAAATGACATGCGTAGAACGAAAAAGTGGGTAAAGAAAGGCACCTTGGAGCCTTTGAAATCCTCCTTTCTAAATTCATTGGCCTGTTAGATGGACAAAGGATCTCAACAATCATAATATTGTTAAGAGATATAAGTAACATTTAACACACCAAATAAGGACATACCTGTATCTTGACTGCGCTAGATAGGCACGGACGCATGGTGCGGTTGCCGCTTGCATCAACCAAGCACACACACTATAATAGAGCTTTTCAGCCTTATTCACTATGCAGTAAAATAAGGGCAAAAAAGATAAATTCTGGCTTCAGATATTAGGCTACCTGAGCGGTGTGCCCTTTTTTGGCCCTTAACCTTGTGAGATCTACACCACTAAAGCTCATATTGTTGACAAACAAAAGTCCCTGGTTGTCATCCCCACAAGCTCCAATTATTCCAGTTGATATTCCAAAACCAGCTGAGAGCCCACGGATTGTGTTGGCAACACTTCCACCGGCTATTGTAGTTATTGGGGTGAGATCATTGTGGGAAGGAAGGATGTGGGTATTCACTTCATTAAGAATATGATTCAACTCCACAATGGACACCTGTAAACAGAACCATCGGCACATAAAAATTCTGAACATAACACAATGACACAGTTTTGCTTTCCAATGTCAATGATGCTACTATGCTAGGTTAGTTGCATTGAGAGTGGATCTTGATATCATAAAACAAACCAAGGCTCTAAGGACATAATTCATGATGCAAATGCAACCACAAAAAATAACAATAAAATAGGCTGGATGCATAATTCTTCAACCACCAAACAATAGCTAAAAGGCTGTGGAAGGTTATCAACTAGCATAACATATAATTTCCACTTTTCTTGGGTAGCTTTGATTCCTAATTTATTTTCAATTGCATCAAAGATCATACATATATTCCTGCACATGTATGCATGTGCTTTTGCTGTGTTTACAAGCTAAAGCAGTAAAGCCAAACGTTTTCTTCTTGGAAGTTGGAATCATACTAACACAACAGGAAGCAAATTGATAATATTTCAGCATGAGCAACTGAAGAATCTGACTCTCAGACCATAAACAAGAGTAAGTGGATTTGATTGATAAGAGGGAGAACGTCTAACCTATTCCACATAATCCAAAAGACGTAGGTACAATTTTAACATTGTAAACTAAGCGGGAATCTAAGCATTATAAAATTGCCATTTCATATATAAAAAATGCAATATAGAGATTACACAAGGACTCAACAGTTACATCGTAAGAGGGGCTAACTCTTACTTGGCTGAGTGTCTCAAGTCACATAGAACTGATACTAAGATTCAAGACCATTCCAAGTGCAGTTTTTCTCCCTTGATAATTAAAGGAGACGCTGAACATCTTTGTGGAGATCAAATATGACGACGACACATTTAATTATTAAAAAATTAACAAGTTGGTTCTGCAGCTATATTTATTTGCATGAGAAGTCAAGGATGTTGGTTGATAGTAGCAAATAGTTTCTTCCATTACAAACTTTTACCAACTCTAGGGCCCAAACAGTTAGGTGTCAACAGACCAATCAATTTGAGAAACGTTCGTCCATGCTTGACCTTTCCTGAAGTGTGCAGTGCAGAGCATGCCAACCAACAGGCAGGCCCCTTTTCAGTGAAAGCGACACTAGATTTAATCACTAAAAACCTGCAGTTAACTAAAGTGCAGACCACGTCAAATTTAGGAAATATTCCAAAAGTACTTGCCTTCTGAACTACTCTGTTCAAGTACAGGAAGAGCGGAACCATGTGGAGCAGAAGAACAAGCAATTTATCGACAGTTCAAGGGAGAGAAAACATAATTCAGCAAACCACTGATTGATTAGTCAAAGCAACTTTTTTTTCTAAAGAACCAAACAAAATTAATTTCGAACCATTTCAAGCATAGAGATACAACAATAACGAATTTGATTCCAATTGATATTAAACAGGTCAAATTTGTGGCAGGACATAGCTTTTTTTCCAGAAAATATACAGCGACTCCCATCGCAGAATTGAATGCATTAGGTGTTGAAGAACAAGCGATCCAAACGTCACATAGAAAGGAACATGGTGGGGGCCGCAATTAAAGCTAGTACACAATGCAAGAACCTACCTTAAAGGCTCAAACAAACAACCACATGACATGATGGCAAGCGATTCATCCTGAAACCCAAAGGGGGAAGGGAAGGGAGTAGAATTCCGAGGGATGTGTTGGCCCTCGGAATATAAAGGAATCTCCGATAACAAACAACATTGACAAGTAGAGCATGAGCATATATGGCAGGCATACAGCGCAACTAGTGTTACTGACTCTAGCAGACCAGACATTGGAAGGCCGAACCGGGATTGCGATTCCAACTTGTGAATTAGATGGACGATTGGACATGGAACAGTAGAAGCGAAGCGAATTATAACTAACACGGCCGTGTTGCGCGTGGATGGAGGGAGGAAGGAAGGAAGGAGAAGGAAGCACCTGCTGCGAGCCGCCGCGGTCGCCAGGGACGCGGTCGAGGAGGGACCAGTCGACGCGCGCGACGTGGTCGATCAGCGCCGAGAGCTGCAGCCCCAGCACCGCGGGCGCCGCCGCCTCCCTGCAGGGTCGGACGGAGGAGGGAGGCTGTTGCTGCGGATGCGCTGCCTCCGCGCCCATATGGTCTCCCTCCGTTGGCTCGGCTGACTCCTCGAGCGGCGGAGGAATAAGGTCGGCGGCGATGTGCCGGTGGTGGAGCAGATGCGATGGGATTGCGGGGAGGGCCGTCTTCGCTCCCGTTTTATAGGCTGAGAGCGTGCTGCGATCGAACCGTGTCGAACTGTAAGTATGTACGACACCAGTTTGTTGCGAGGTTCACGCATGGATCTACGGCTGACAAACGTATCTACGGCGATGACGTCGATCTGTACACGCGAAAAACGGTGATGCAATACTCCCACGACATGCTAGTATGTGCATAGAGCTTTACACGGTAGCCAAACTCCGTAGACACACAAGCTTCTTCGATACTTTTCATCACTATTGTCAACCTGGCTTTGAACCTAGCTCCGACAAGTAAATTTGTACGCGTGTTTTAGGTTCCGAACGATGTGCACCGGTAGGCGCAAGATTTATACTGGTTCGTACAGAACGTCTCTACATTCAGTCTTCGACGGCTTACGCTACCGACACCTTTGTTGATCAATATTCATAGTAGAGATTACAAACGGCCAAGAGAGTGGGAAAAGGCTCTCAAATCTCTTGTTGTGAAAGAGATGGAGCTAAAAGCTATAGAGTGGAGTCCTAACTAAGACCATATTTGGGATAGCTCCAGCTCCAACAATTTTGGTGGAGTTGGTGGAGCAGGTCATTAAGGTAGTGTTTGGTTGAAGAGTCAAGTAAAACGGAGCCGTTCTGTTCTAGTTTTGTTGTTGTTTGGTTACAAAGTAAGTAGAACGGAATGGCTCTAATTAGGGAATATTCTCCCCAGATCCAGAATCATTCCGCTCCAAAAAATCAACCGAACGGAGCCGCTCCGTTCTCATCCCGCTCTCACAGTCACGCTTCGTTCCGTTCACTCTGCAACCAAACAAAAAACAGAGCCGCTCCGTTCCAGATTACCAAACACAGAACAGAGCGGCTCCGTTCCTAGAATCAGGGATAGAACGACTCCGTTCTACTTGGCTCCTCAACCAAACACTACCTAAGTTACTCCAGAAAGTTATGGAGCTAGAGTTGTAAGTCTTTAGAAGACATTTAGATAAGTCATTTTGCTTATTATTTAGATTAAAAATATTTTTTAAAACTATCTAAATTGATATTATGAACTACACCTCTACACTGGAGCTGGAACATGAAGCCACCCCAAACACCTCCTAAGTCTTGACTTGGTGGCGGGGCTCCGGCCTCTGGGTCCTCGTTAGTGCGTCCTCCTTCCTCTCGTCGGTTCGTCGTCTTTGCGTCTTCTATGTCTGTTTAGGTCTCCTTGTTCGTGTGTTTGTTCCCCTTTCGCCCGGGGCGACCTCCTCCTTTTATAGGCCAACGAGGGGGCGGCCAATGATTGCTTTTCCTCAAGGAGTCATCAGGCGATGGTAAAATCGAGCGTTCTACCCCAGTGAAGCCATGTTCGCCTGACTGTCTCATATTCTTTATAGGCCAACAACGGGTCGGCTAGCAGTGGCTTCCTCAAGAATGAGTCATCGGATGATGGTAAAACCGAATGTTCTACCCTGGTGAAGCCACGTCGGCTTCGTCTGACTGTTTCATATTCTTTATAGCAGACGACGCCGACAGTGTGGGGCTCGAGCGCCATCATTCGAGCTATGTTGACCCCTAACCTTTGTAGCCTAGGGCTCGGCGCGGCTTGTCTTGGTGCCCTGCAGGCGGTCTACGCACTTAGGCCTAGTCTCAATAGGCCATGAGTGTGTCGCCGGCCGGGGGCACGCGAGCCATAAATGTGCCACAATCCGAGGGGTTCATAGGTTATGAGTGTGTTGCACCACGATGAGCTCATAGGCCATGAGTGGGAGGCGGACCGGCGCCTCAACCGTGGTTCGACGCTAGGCATAGTTAATGCAGCCGGTCACTCATGGCGGGTCGGTCTCGAGCCAGGCGAGGGATCCACTCAAGTGGTGTCCCTTCGGTTTGCCCTGCCCCTATCTGGCTCCACCACGCGCGACCTCGAGCTTAGTGTCGCGGGGTTTGTCCGGGGGTGGTGCTTCCAGGATAGACATTTCCTTTCTCCCCAGCTGACCGACGAGGCCCAGTCGCTAAAGGCTTTTCCCTAGCATGCTCACTAACTGATGGGCCCTAGGGGTCAGGGATCTCATCCCCGACACTACCCTTGCCTGGATCTCGATGCATCATGCTCCATTACATAGATTAACCTAGCACTAGTTTGTTGCTCGTTGTGGAACACCAAATGTAGCACCTAGACGGCTGGACAGTGCGACCTTGTGGTACGGATGGTCGGCATCCCGAATGATGCACAAGAGTAGCCCGAACAGTCACGATTTTAATTCAGGCTAGAGTCCTTATCTCTTGTATGATTAGACTAATGGCCCGTGGGAAACTGTTAGGGTCTACCTAGGAATGGGTCTAGACCTCCCCCTATATATATATGAAGAGGTACGTCCAATTGAGACACACACAATTCAATCGAACCAATCTATTTACATTATCATGCCTTAGGAGTAGATGTAGCGTAGCTCAAGTTGTAGTTTCTCAATCTTAATCTTCACGTCTCTTCGACTCTACGTCGTCTAGAGGCGCTTTGGATGGCCTGTCAATCCCGAAGCAACCATATGATCTCTCCTCCTTGACGTGATCTCTCCCGGGCAGCAAGATCTAGGTTCTACGTGAAGCCCTCTGCCCCATCGTGGATGGTCCACCACCTACACGTAAATGGTCCGCGTACCCGCACAGAAGAGTGTAGTTATCTGTTCCATAACGGATGGTCTGATGCCCAACCGCAGATGGTCTGGCACCTCGTAGAGGGGTTCCTAAGGTCTCGACTCCCTGTAAGTGGGATCTAAGGATCATTAGTGTTTGGTCCAAAAAGGGTCAACACACTTTTTGGTGACTCCACTAGGGACGACTGTTTTTCATATCTATTAAAATCAGCCTACAATGGTCAATTCTCAAGATCTTAATGACATTGCCCTAGGTAACATCACAAGGCTGACTATAGATGATTTGTCGACCGTTGGGCGTCAGGAATTTGAAGACTACATGAAGAAGCTAGATGAGGAAGACCAACGACGAGAAGCTCAGAATCACGAGGATGCGAAGAAGTGGTATCTCTCGCACTTCACTTTAGATCGCCACCAAAGGGTCATCCAGGAGAGGGAAGTGGAACTCCATACTCTGATTGGCCTCGCTGCAGCCCTCCACTGTAAGTGAAATCATGCATTCCCACAATACCCAATCTCTTAAGAATTCTTTTGATGATCGGATTGAACGTATAGTGGGGTCTATGGATACGATGACACATACACTAGTAAAAAATCATACGCCTAATTTTTTGTCGCATAAATTGGACATTGAAACAGCTATGCCAACACACATCGACAACAAATGGGCTTTCTGAGTCCCAGCCATATTATGGTATTGTTGATGAACTCATATACATGCCAACCGCTGCCACCGCCTACATTGTATGATGAGTCAGCACTGAGTACGACTAGACGGTCCAGGTATAATCTTAGACCATCTAGGCCTCCCATGAACCGCCTGGTTCTGTATGTCGGACTATCCAGTGCGGCGCTAAGCCCGCCACGTGGCACAAAGATGGTGCCATACACTATCAGATAGTATGGATATAACCTCAGACCATTCGATTCCATAGCGGACCGTTCAGCACCTTATGCCAAACACTTTGGCATCACATCGAACTGTGTGGCCACCCAGACTGGACCGTTCGGGTACTTCTATGTAGGACAAGGTGTTGCACAAACACACTTTATCTACCTACCTTATCAGCACTACTATCTCCCACCTGTGGCACATCAAAGTCGCAGCATGCCACCACCAGTGCATGAGGCCGAATATTTTTCGATCCCTAGGAGCTAGAGAGGTCCATCCCGTACTATACGACAGTGGTATGTGAAAGGGAAATGTGCCCTTGGGCCATTTCTATAAGATTTTGGTGATTAAGTGCTACACACAAATGCTTTGAGTGATATTTGTGCCAAAGACTCAAGAAGTGCAAATCAAGATTAAAGGTATGTTTCTAGACTTAGTACATTGTTTTGAAGACTAATGTATTATGTCTAAGTGTTAGAAACAGGAGAAATTGTTTTGAAGAAAAGTTGGCTATGTTCAGCCAAAAGGCTGCTCGGTCTGGGTGCACCGGACTGTCCGGTGGTGCACCGGACAGTGTCCGGTGTGCCAGGACCAGTCCTGATGACCAGCCTTCTCTCGGGTCTCGACGGCGGCGTACGGCTATAAATCACTGGACTGTCCGGTTGTGCACCGGACTGTCCGGTGAGTCGTCTGCGGCGAAGTCGCCGCTCTTAGGAAACAGTCTACAGCGTACGGCTAAAAATCACCGGACTGTCCGGTGATGCACCGGACTGTCCGGTGAGCCAACGGTCGGTCGAGCCAACGGTCGGCCGCGCAATCCGCGCGTGACACGTGGGCGCACCAACGGTCGGATGGGGGCACCAGACTGTCCGATGTGCACCGGACACTGTTCGGTGCGCCAACGGCTCCAAATCTTCAACGGTCGACTGCGCCAATTTAGGAAAGCAATCTGCACCGGACTGTGAACAGTGGATGTCCGGTGGTGCACCGGACTGTCCGGTGCGCCACTCGACAGAAGGCAAGAATTGCCTTCCTAGATTGCTTCCAACGGCTCCTAGCTGCCTTGGGGCTATAAAAGGGACCCCTAGGCGCATGGAGGAGCACACCAAGCATTCTTTGATCAACTCTAAGCACCAAGACTCCATTTCTACGCATTTGATTCTTTGTGATAGCAACTAGAGCTCCATTTGAGTAGAGAACTCTTCGAGTTGTGTTGCGAGCTCAAGTTGTGACTTGTGTGCGTGTTTGTGCTCTGATTTTGTGTCTTGCGTGTGTTGCTCATCCCATCCTTACTTCCGTGATTATTTGTGATCATCAAATTGTAAGGGCGAGAGGCTCCAAGTTGTGGAGATTCCTCGCAAACGGGATATAGTGAAAGGAAGAGAAACGCCGTGGTATTCAAGTGGATCTTTGGATCACTTGAGAGGGGTTGAGTGCAACCCTCGTCTATTGGGACACCACAACGTGGAGTAGGCAAGTGTTGGACTTGGCCAAACCACGAGATAAACCACTGTGCCTCTCTGTGTTGATCTCTTTGTGGTTATTGTGTTTCGCAAGAACTCCTCTCTAGCCACTTGGTTGTATTGCTCTAACACTTAATCAAATTTGTGGCTTTAAGTTTTAAGTTTTTACAGGATCACCTATTCACCCCCCCTAGGTGCTCTCAAGTTGCTACGCCTTGCTTCAGGATCTGGTATCCAAAGGGGTATACCTTTGAATTGATTGGATACTCAGACTCCGACTATGCTGGATGTAAGGTCGATAGGAAGAGTACATCAGGGACGTGCCAATTCCTAGGAAGGTCCCTGGTGTCGTGGAGTTCTAAGAAACAAACTTCTGTTGCCCTATCCACCGCTGAGGCCGAGTACGTTGCCGCAAGACAGTGTTGCGCGCAACTACTTTGGATGAGGCAAACCCTCCGGGACTTTAGCTACAATATGAGCAAAGTCCCACTCCTATGTGACAATGAGAGTGCTATCCGCATGGCGGACAATCCTGTTGAACACAGCCGCACAAAGCACATAGACATCCAGCATCACTTTTTGAGAGACCACCAGCAAAAGGGAGATATCGAAGTGTTTTATGTTAGCATCGAGAACCAGCTAGCCGATATCTTTACCAAGCCTATAGATGAGAAGACCTTTTGCAGGCTGCGTAGTGAGCTAAATGTCTTAGATTCGTGGAACTTGGATTGATCTATAGCATACATGTGTTTTATGCCTTTGATCATGTTCCTTTTTGCATATTATTGCTTATTTATGGTGCTCAAGTTGTGCAAGGGATCCCCAGACCTCACTGTTGGAACTTGCTCTCCTGCGCAAGTTGATCCAACGGGGGAGTGAAAGCAGTGTAAACGGGGCTACAACTTGAGATGGCAATAGCTCTGTTAACCTAGCCCCTTAAGGGCACTGTGCGGGGGTATTTATAGGTGCCTGAGTGCCCAGCGTCAAGGATTAAGGACGCATGTGCCCTCAGGAGCCTAGGTTCTCCCCGGAATATTCCCATTAAAGCAGGGTTACAGACTGTAATAATAGAAAAACATTTACAATTTAGGCCCGTAATGCGCAACAACAGCGCGGGGCCCGTTATGACGGGCCGGATTGTACGTGGGCTCTCACGTAGGGCGACCCCGCGGGACGGAGCGGCCTCGCCATGGGTATTCATCCTTCAGTCGCGTCGGACGAAGGGTGCAGTCCGTCGGTCGTCGTCTCTGTTGGTGCAGCCAGACTGGCGAAGGCATCGAGCGGAGGGTAGCGTCTACGCCTTCGCCCCAACATTTGCCCTCCGAGGGACTAGTTCGACCAAGTCATCTGGTGCCAAAGGCGTCGCTAGATGGTGGAGACGCTGCCCTCGCTCGAAGTGGTTCCTCGGGGGTTTTTGACATGACCGTTGATTGACGCCGCGCTGTTGGATTGCAGGTTTCCCGAAGCGCCGCGCCCTATGTATAAAAGGGGGCGAGGGGCGGCGCCTTTTGAACTTTATCTCTCCGCGCGCCGCGAAAACCCTAACCTCCTTTTCAAACCGCCCGCTTGCTCGTCTGCCCTCCTTGCTCCTACTCGCCAGAGATCTGGCCCGTGTGAAGCAGACCGCCCGCCGCCGCCGACGGTACGTAACCATGCCGTCCTCTTCCTCTTCTGCTGCTGATACGCCGCCGGCCGGCGAATCGTCCGAGGAGACGCTGAGCAATGTGGCGGCGGAGGAGTTGCGTCCCGGTGACACAGTGGAATTTGGCGCGTCGCGGATGTCCTCGGTCCACGTGCATGACATGCAACAGCTTGGGTATTTTGGCGGCGGAGTGGCGCGTGTGCCGGGGGCAGAGGAGGTCCCTGAGCCAGAAGGCGAGCTGGTCGTCTTCGAGGCTTTTTTCGCCGCTGGCCTTCATCTGCCCGCGCATCGATTTGTGGGAGAAGTTCTGTGCAGATTCGAAGTCCAGGTCCACCAGTTGACACCGAATGCCGTGGTGGCCCTGGCAAAGTATGTCTGGGCGACGACTTCGTATGGCGGGCAGCCATCGGTCGAAGTCTTCGCGAAGCACTATTGTCTGCATTGGCAGAAAAGGAAAATTGGAAATAAGATTGCTCAATTTGGATCTTACACATTCACGCCGAAGACCGGCAAGACTTCGATGGAAGTCGTGGAGTTGGTTCCCTGCGCCCGCAATAAGTGGGGCAACTGCTGGGAATTTTGGTTCTACGTTGCCGAAGGCACAGTCGAAGGCCAACCAGGGCTTCCCGTGTCCGTTATGTGTTCGCATTATTACGCGGCGTATCCGCAGTTTGAGGTAGCGGAGGAGGATGAAAATGAGGGGGCCCTTCGGTGCGTGGCTTGCATGAGTAGCGGGCGCGACCTCGTTGAGGAATTTGTCGGGTATGGGGTATGGCCCTTGGCGCGTGGCTGGACGCTGGGCGAAGTATGCCCTCGCCAGATGCCCTCCCGTGGCGGGATGTTGGTGCGGAGTCCTGCCTTCGCACTGGATCTGCATGGCCGAGATCCCGCCGCATTAGTGCGTGAAGCGGAGGACGGCGCGGCGAGGATCGTGGGGCGGTACGTGCCGAAGACGGAGGGTCTACGGAGCTGGGATATCCGCGGGGCCAATGACAGGCTGAATCGGGTCTTCGAGTTGAACCGCTTGCCTTACGGCGGTTACCCCGGGGAAGACGCCGCCGACCGCCGCGGGAAGAAACCGATGGGCGGTACCGAGGAAGGGCCATCGCAGGAGGCCGCCCCGGTCACTAAGAAGAGAAAATTAGGTACCGTGGTGGGAAAAAGGATGGTGTCTGATAATTTTGTTGTGGATTTGATGGAGACATGCGCGGCCCCCGGGGTGAGGATGTCTTCGCACGAGATCCAGGAGTCTTCGGCGCGAATGCTGGAGGTTACCGGGGGTCGGTGGCCAAAGAATCTTCCGATCCCCTGGGCAGAGGGCGAAGACATGTCTACGTCTCGTATAGCTCGTGGATTGAAGATTTTCCCTTACGGATGGAATATTGCTGCTGTTGTGTCGGCAGTGATGAACAAGGATCGGCAGGAAGCTGCGCAGAAGCGCCGGGCGGTCGTCCGGCTCCCTGAGGCCAGACCGAAGAGGGCGCGGGGGGGTGCGAAGGCTGCCGTCCCTGACGGTAGCCAACCTTCGCTGGCTACGAAGGCGGCCGCGCCTGGATCTGGCAAGTTGCCGGAGAGCGCGAAGGCGGCCGGCGCTGGCGGGACCAAGTTCACCCCAGAGGGAGCTGCGAAGGTCCCGGAGCTGCCTTCGCCGGGGAAGCGTCTTGCCGACTTCGGCACAGACATTTGCGTGGACGACTATCTCGTCGGTAAGTTTTTTTTAACCGGTGGTACGTTACAGGGTCGGGCGAAGGGCAACTTGTTGTCGTCTCGCCTGCGGTGGCAGCCACGGCATCTGCCGCAGTTTTTGGGGTGAAGGGTGGCGCTTTCGGCGCTGGCGGCGAGGTGTCGGCGGCCACTACCGTCAAAGATGAGACGGGCACTGTGTCCCGCCGGCTGCGGGAAGCGTTGCTGCAGCTGAATCAAGTAAGTTGAGGTAGGCTTCGTTGTGAGCCGCTTTCATGGTGATTGTGGACTGATGCGCTTCTGTTAGGCGGCCAACTTCGCCGACCGCACGGCGTCATACGCCCTTACGGCGGGCGTGGATGCTGAAGTCGAGAGACTTCGGGCGCAGCACGCGGACGCCGTGCGGGAAAAATCGGCTGTGGAGAGCAAAAACCGCAGGCTGGCGGAAAAGGTGGCCACCCTGGAGAGCGAAAGGACTGACCTCCGGCGCCAGCTGGTGGAGGAAAGGAAGGAGGCCAATCAGGCCATCACTAAGGCGCAGACGGCTCAGGCGGTAGCCAAATTGGCGAGGGCGGAGGAGAGTCTCGCCAGCCAGCGCGCCGAGGAATGGGAGGCGCGGTTCAACGCTCTGCAGGCCCGCGTGGAGAGGGTCGAGGCTTCTACTCGCGTGGATGTTGAGCGGACGCGCAAACAGCTCGTGGACTCATACCGCGAGCTGGGTGCGCGGACTGCTGACTTCAAGGTGCCCGACCGAGAGGCAGGCCTTCGGTTCCTCGAATGGCTGCAATAGGAGTTGCAAGCGCTCCCGACCATCGTGGCGGGCTTCATGTCGTATGCCTCCCTCGTCACCTGCGAGGGGGCTATGAATGCGCTGTCCCGCGAGGGGTGCAGTCACTATGAGGTCTTCGACCGATCCGATGAAGATTTTGGGCGCGAGATTTTTAAGGTCGAAGACCCTGTGGTGAAGGACGCCGGGGGGGCCTCTTCGACCGGATGTGGGGCCCCCACGGTCGGGAGGCGGTTAGGGAACGGGCTGACCGGGCGAGGGATCAGGTAAAGTTTGTGTTTTGTTTTGTGTTGTGGAATGTGGGTGTACGCTGATGTACTGAATCGCTGTGCTGCGCTGCAGATGGCGCGTGCTGAGGAGGTGGAGGACTTCGGGCGTCTGAACAGCGCGCTGCCCGAAGCGGAGGCTGACCCGGTGATGGCCGAGGCTGAGGTCTACCCAGCGCCGCTCCCAGAAACCGGTGAAGGTTCCCACACTGCCCCTGCGTCTACTGTGTCTGGTGGAGGCTCGCCGGCAGCCACCGTACCGATGGCGGAGGATCCCCCGAAGGCGGCGACGGAGCCAACGGTGGAAGATCCTGTCGTGGCTGCTGGGTCTTCGCAGGTGGCTTAGTGTGTATGGGGTAGTTAGGGAATTTTGTCTGTGTTACTGAACCTTGGTTGCTGCGCAGGTTCAGGATTTTGGGCCTGCGCATGCAACCGGTACTGCTAATTTTGTGGCGGCTTCGACCGTGGTCGCCGGAAATGAATCGGATGGGTCTACGTCTAAGTTTTATGCGTTTGACGACTCTGGGAGTTCGGTTTTGTGGACGAAAGAGTCTTCGGATGAAGGCTTAGATTATTTTGCGGCCTTGGATGTGGCCGAGGCGGAGGCTTCTCCGCGTGTTACGGATGCTGAAATTTTGCCTGGTCCGAGTGTTGGGCGTAGGCGGCGAAGGGTGGTGGCGAAGCGTAGAGTGAGCGGGTTTGATGGTGGTCGGCTTCGTGTGGGCAGGGCTGGTAGGCAGGAATTGTTGTCCTCGCCGGTTGGGGCGAGTATGGGTGAGGGGGAGTTGCGAAGGCTTTTTGACGGTGAGGAGCTGAGGATAATGCTATTTAACTATAGGGAGATGGGGATCATTCCGAAGGTTGAGCCTATGTAAGGTGTGATGCCCTCGCTGTACGTGTGTAACTGTAGTTTGTATGATAAGGTTGACTGCCCTCGCGCATCTGGGTGTGTTCGTAAGGTGTTGCGCACCCGGTCTAGTACATTATTGTGTCGGTCCGGCTGCGTCTGTAGACTTTCGGCCTGATGTAATGTGCCTTTGATTTTTACACTCGTTATGCTAGTCCGGCTTCACCCTTAGGCGACTTTTGCACGGGTAGTCTTTTGGAGAAGACTTGGAATTTGCGCACTTGCTGTGCTAGTCCGGCTGCACCCTTAGGCGACTTTTGCGTGGATTGTCTTTTGGAGAAGACTTCGATTTACGCACTTGTTGTGCTAGTCCGGCTGCACCCTTAGGCGACTTTTGCACGGATAGTCTTTTTGAGAAGACTTCGAATTTACACACTTGTTGTGCTAGTCCGGCTGCACCCTTAGGCGACTTTTGCACGGATAGTCTTTTTGAGAAGACTTCGAATTTACGCACTTGTTGTGCTAGTCCGGCTGCACCCTTAGGTGACTTTTGCGTGGACTGTCGCACGCGAGGGTAGCCATCACAGCCCCTCGTGGTGACTTTTGTGTCGGTCGAATGTCGAAGACCATTGATGTGGTCTTTTTCGACGTAGTTTTTGCCGGGGATTTTTCGCGTGTATATTACATGGCTCCGCCTCGTTAAAAACCTCACCCCCCGGGAGGAAAAGAGTGCGGACCGGCTTAAAACTGTTCTGCGGATTACAAGGGCGAAGTGGCCCTGAGGAGTTAAACAAAAAATTTGTGAAGATTATCAATGTTCCAAGAATGTTCTAAGTCTTCGCCGGATGGCGTTGTGAGCCTGTACGCGCTGGGGGACGCCTTCGTCTTGACGATGAAAGGGCCCTTCCATTTCGGCTCCAACTTGCCCCGGGACTCTGTCCGAGCTGTCCGGACGAGTACGAGGTCTCCTTCGTTGAACTCCCTCGGGATGACTGTGTGGTCGCGCCATGCTTTTGTCTGAGCTTGGTATTTGTTTAGAGCCTGTAGGGCGAAGACGCGGTCTCCGTCGATGAGGTCCTTCGAAGTAGGCTCGTCTACGTCGGGGACGGCCGACGCAACTGTCCGAGGTGACCCGTGTTTTATTTCTTGCGGAGTCATAGCCTCCGATCCGTATAGAAGGCGGAAAGGGGTGAACCCAGTCGCCCTGCACTCAGTTGTGTTCAGCGCCCAGACCACTTCGGGTAACAGGTCGGGCCACTTGCCTTTTTTGTCGTCAAGGAGCATTTTCTTGACGGCTGTGAAAATTTTTCCGTTGGCACGTTCCACGACTTCGTTGGATTGGGGGTGGTACACTGAGGCGAAGGCAAGCTTGGTGCCGATGGAGAAGCAGAAATCCTTGAAGTCTTGGTTGTCGAATTGCTTGCCGTTATCGACTGTGAGTTTGGATGGGACTCCGAAGCGGCAAACAATATTTTGCCAGAAGAATTTTTGGGCTGTCTTCGATGTTATAGTGGATACTGCCCTCGCCTCAATCCATTTGGTGAAATACTCAATGGCGACGAAGGTGAACTTGAGGTTCCCCTGAGCCGTGGGCAGGGGCCCGACAATGTCCAGGCCCCAGCGCTGAAGAGGCCACGTATGGGCAATTAGCTTCGTGAATTGCGAAGGGCGTCCCGAGCGTGGAGAAAATTTCTGACAGGCTTCGTAGGACCTTGTGACCCGATTTGCGGCGCAAATCATGGCGGGCCAGTAAAAACCTTGATGAATCACCTTTGTCGCTAGGGCCCTAGGCCCTGCGTGAGAGCCGCAAGTCCCGCTGTGGACCTCGCGCAGAATTTGGACGCCTTCAGTCTTGGTGACGCACTTAAGCATCGGTTGGCTGACCCCCTTCTTGTAAAGTTGGCCTTCGATCAACGCGAAGTCTCGGCTTCGGTGTTTGAGGCGCTTGGCCTCGTTGATGTCGGTTGGATGGTAGTACCCCTGCAGGAATAGGGTTATTGGTGCCCGCCAGTCTTCGGTCATGATGAGGTTGACTATGCGGTGGCCCTCGCTGTCATTGGTTATTTGGAGCCCCTCTGGGCTGCGGACGGCTGGCGTGCCGATGAAGTGGTAGAACACGTCGGAGGGTAGGGCCTCGCCCCTGGCGGCTGCCTTGGCCAATGCATCGGCCTCCTCATTCTTGGCTCGATCCACGTGCTGCAACGTGAAACCCTTGAATTGTTTTTCGAGGCTGCGGATGGCCGCGAGGTACTGCATGAGTGCGGGGTCCTTCGCTGCATAGTCTTTCTCGACCTGGCCGGCGACTACCTTGGAGTCTGTTCTAATGATGCAGGTGGTGACACCGAGTGCCCTTAGCTTGCGAAGGCCGAGGATGACAGCCTCATATTCTGCTATGTTGTTGGTGCACCTATCAGACTCCAAAGCAAAGCTGAGGCGCGCTGCGTATCTGTGCTTGATCCCGGTGGGCGAAGTAATGACTGCAGCGGTGCCTGCCCCCGCATGGCACCATGCGCCGCTGCAATGGATTGTCCACACTTTTTCTGTGGTCGGGTCCAGCTGTGTCATTGGCCCAGTCCAATCGACGATGAAGTCTGCCAGGACTTGTGATTTGATGGTTGTCCTAGGTTCAAATGTGATGTGGTAGCCGGAGAGTTCGGTTGCCCACTTGGCAATCCGTACTGATGCCTCCGGGTTTCTAAACAATTCGCCGAGTCCTCTATCTGAGGTGACCCGGACCTTGAATGCCTCGAAATAATGGCGCAATTTGCGCGAGGCCATCACGACTGCATAGGCGATCTTTTCCAGTTCCGTCATATTACATTTTGATGTTGTGAGTACTTCAGAGACGTAATAAACTGGACATTGCCTGGTCGTGCCCTCTCTGGTCTGCTCTTGAACCAGTGCTGCGCTGACCGCATGTGGCGAAGCCGCGACATAGAGCAATAGGGGTAGCGAAGGGTGGGGGCTTGTAAGAATCGCCAATTCCGACAAGTACTGTTTTAGTGAAGCGAAGGCCGCCGCCTGCTCTGGCCCCCATGCAAAGTCTTTTGCGCCGCGGAGTGTCTTGAGGAAAGGGAGGCTCCGCTCCGCAGACTTGGAGATGAATCTATTGAGGGCGGCCAACCTGCCTGTCAGTCGTTGCACTTCTCTGGCTGACTGCGGGGGCGTCATATTGATGATAGCCTAGATTTTGGTTGGATTGGCCTCAATTCCGCGGTGTGATACCAGGTAGCCCAAGATTTTCCCCTGGCGGACTCCGAAGACACACTTTTTGGGGTTGAGGCGAAGTCGTGCGGTCCGCATGTTCGCGAACGTTTCGGCGAGGTCGGCCAGGTGGTCTTCCTTGCTTCTGCTGGCAACGACGATGTCGTCCACATATGTGAATATATTTCTGCCGACCTGGCTCTCGAGCACCATTTTGGTGAGTCGAGAGAAAGTGGACCCAGCATTCTTAAGTCCCTCCAGCATTCTGATGAAATAATACGTGCCGAAGGGTGTTATGAAGCTGGTGCTTGCCTTGTCCTCCTCCTTCATATATATTTGGTGGTAGCCGGAGAAGCAGTCAAGGAGTGACATGACTTCGCACCCGGCCGCGCTATCGACGATTTTGTCGATCCGAGGCAGCGGGAAATTGTCCTTGGGGCAGGCCTTGTTAAGACTGGTGAAGTCTATGCACATCCGCCATTTGCCGCTCTTCTTCTGCACCATCACTACATTGGCGAGCCATGTGGGGTAGGCGATTGGCTTGATGAATTTGGCTTCGAGCAGGCGATGCACCTCGGCCTTGGCGGCTTCTGTCTTCTCGTCAGACATCTTGCGCAGCCGTTGTTTCTTCGGCCTCACCGAAGGGTCGATTCCTAAGCCGTGCTCGATGATGGAGCGACTGACTCCGACCAGGTCGAGGGCGGACCAGGCGAAGACGTCTTTATTCTTGGACAGACAGCAGAGGAGCCTCTCCTCATCGTGCGAAGTGAGGTCTTCGCTGATGGTAACCATCTGCTGGGGCGTTGCCTGGTCGAGGGGGACAGTCTTGGTCCCGTCGTTGCTCTGCAGCTGTGCTTTTTCATGCTCTTTGGCGGTTGGATTGGTAGACCCGGGGACTTCGCGTTGGGCCGTGAGGCAGTGTATGTTTCTTTGTCCGGGGACGAAGTCTCTTTCTATGTTACGCGCAACCTGCTGGTTGCCGTAAACTTTGATGGCACCTTGTGGACCTGGGATCTTCATGCACAGGTAAAGTCCGTGGATAGCTGCCTCAAACTTGTTGATGGAGCCCCGGCCCATTATGGCGTTGTACGGGTACACCATGTCGACGATGTCGAACGTGACTTGCTCACTTTGGGCATTGGGTGCTACACCGAAGGAGAGGGGCAACTCTATTTTGCCGACGGGAAAGGTGCCTTGCCGCCAAAGCCGTACAGGGGGTTATCCAAAGGCTTGAGCAGGTTGTGGCTTATGCCCATGCGATTGAAGGCATGGAGGAAAATGATGTCCGCCTGGCTGCCATTGTCGACCAAGACTTTGTGCAAGTCCCAGCCTGCCACGCTGTAGTTGATGACCATGGCATCGATGTGGGGGCGCTGCGCAGACCGACGTCTCGGGCGTCGAAGGTCAATGGCACGTGGGACCACTTTGTCTGCACGACCGGGCCGGTGACGGCGACGTGGTTGATGCTGCGGTAATGGTCCCTCTTTTGCCGCTTTGTGTCGAAGTCGGCGCTGGACCCCCCAGTAATCATATGAATGACTCCGCGATACGGTTGATCGGCGAAGTCCTCTTGCTTTGGGGCTTGGCGGTGGTTGGGGTGATGGATGTTTTGCTGTTGATGGTGTGGGGGTGGGGGTGGGGGAGGTACGATTTGTACCTCCTGGTGGTGTTGGTATGCGTGGTGCGGTGGAGGCGGAGCGGGGCCGTGGTTGTATGGCTGAGGGGGTTGCTGATATGCGTGCGCGACAATTCTAGGGTTGTCGGCTAGTTGTGCGCGTGCCATTCTGTCTCTGGTGGCCTTCGTCTCTGGGCAGTCCCTTGTGGGATGCGCGCAGTCTTCGCCGTGGAACAGGCAGTAAAATCTGCGTGGCTGCTACGCACGCCCCCGTCCTCGACCGTGAGTTCCATTTCCTCAGCCCTAGGGGGGGATACTCCTGGCGGCAAGGGGCCTCACCAGCGGGGGGCTGGTTGGCGATGTTGTGCACCTGCTGCTGATTGCGGCCGTCCCGGCCAGAGTCTGTCTGCGAGGGCCTTGTCCAAGTGCGGCTGGACTGCGGAGGGTCTTTGGGCTTCCTCTGAGACTCGACTTTGCGCTAGTGGAGCTCTTCAGATCTAGCATATTTCTCAAACAGCTGATACAGCTCCTGGAGGTTCCTGGGCGGGTCCCTGATGCAGTGGCTGTAGAGGATGCCGGCCCGAAGGCCACTGATGGCGTAGTGGATGGCGATCTGGTCATCGACCGAAGGCAGTTGTGACTTGAGGGTCAGGAACTTGCGGTAATACTCCCGTAGAGTCTCTCGTTCCAGCTTCTTACAGAGTGAGAGTTCAGCCAAGGCGTCGGTGTCTAGGCGGTACCCTTGGAAGTTGAGCAAGAATTTGTCCCGGAGACTTCTCTAGGAGTCGATGGATAATGGGGGCAACCTGGTGTACCAGGTGAGGGCTGGGCCTTCGAGGGCAATGATGAATGACTTGGCCATCGTGGTGTCGTCCCCTCCGGATGATGCAACAGCGACTTGATAGCTCATGATGTACTGTGCTAGATCAGTGCTGCCATTGTACTTGGGATAGGTCCCTGCCCTGAAGTTGGCGGGCCGTGGTGTCACTTGCAGGTGAGGTGCCAGGGGACTTCGCTCGTCAAGGTAGTTGACGCCTTGGAAAGCCGTGGCGTGAGGGATGGTGTGTCCGCGCTGAGGGATGAACAGGTCTTCGATTTGTGCGCGCTGCTGGAGGGGTGGGCCGTGTTGCAGGCCGAGTTGGCCTTCGCTCTGCATAAGCGTGATCTCTTGCTCAAGCTCCTGTGCCTTCTGCTCTTCGTCGCGTATCATCTGTCGCACCATGGCTTGTGCAGACACACGTTGGCGCTTGGCCTCGAGGATCTCTTTTTGCTTTTGGAGGTTGCGGTTCTTGATGCGCAGGGCGCGCAGCTGTAGCTGCTCTTTGGCCGAAACGCCGATGACTTCGCCGTCCTCGGTGGCGTCTGAGCCCTCTGGTGGAGCGAAGCCTGGGGGAGGCTGTTGTGGTCCCCCGGAGCTGCAGGTGCGGAGGCTGCCTTCGGTAGTGGGTTGTTCATTGCGCTGCTTCTTGCTGTTTGCGTCGTCTTCGCAGGGCTCTTGGAGAGTGTTGTCGACAAGGGCCTTGCCCTTTTTCTCGGCCAGCAGTGCCGCCTTCGTGGCTTCGTCAGCCTTCGATGAGGTTCTCTTGGGTGCCATCGCAGGTGGTGTTTTCGTAGCCCCACGGTGGGCGCCAAATGTTGGAACTTGCTCTCCTGCGCAAGTTGATCCAACGGGGGAGTGAAAGCGGTGTAAACGGGGCTACAACTTGAGATGGCAATAGCTCTGTTAACCTAGCCCCTCAAGGGCACTGTGCGAGGGTATTTATAGGTGCCTGAGTGCCCAGCGTCAAGGATTAAGGACGCATGTGCCCTCTGTGAATCATCTAGGCCCCTTTGGTAATGTTTTGGTAATTAATGACAACTGCTTGTGGACTAACGATTCTTGGAGAAATAAGAATGCAGGGTTGGACCACATAGAACAGGAAATGTTGAAGAATCATACGCATTGGTTGTGGATCAAATGAAGGGAAAGGTATAATATAGGTTTCACTTTTGCCGGTCTTGAGGAGTTTAGAGAAGATACCTGACCGGATTAGTAGGCTAGATAGCCGTACTATTAAGAGGGGTCAATGACTCAGATCTGTGTAAAACTTAGTGCCTCATAGAGCATCAAGTAGTTGCATTTGCATGAGGACTAACAGCGCTTCTCATTTCGTGAGTTAAAAGTTCATTCAAAAAAACATGCTTGAAAATTGCAAAGTCTTGGTCGCGCGGACTGTCCGGCCCTTGGGGGCGGACCGTCCGCGATCCTCCAGAGAGGTCCGAAGTCTGACCGTTTGTGTGGACACTTTGTTCTATTGCACTGCGGACCGTCCGGGCCTTAGGGCCGGACCGTCCGCAGTCATGACCAGAGAAGGGTGGCTTCGGGCCTGTCCCTGATTTATAGCCGGACGGTCTGCCTGTAAGGGGCGGACGGTCCGCAAGTGTAAAACTCGTTTTTGGACAGGGACTGTGTGTTTTTATAGATTTGTACTACGGACTGTCCGGGGGGCCAGTCCGCACAGTACTGTCTCAGGTCGCGGACGGTCCGGGATTTATAGCCGGACGGTCCGCGTGTGTTAACCTCTTTTGATCCGAGACTCGGGTGTTTCATTCTGCCAGGTCGCGGACGGTCCGGCCTTGATGGGCGGACTGTCCGGACCCACCTTTTGAGTCAGCTCTGACATGTTTTCAAACGGTCTTTATAGCCGTTATATGTACGGCGGACCGTCCGGCCCTAGGGCGCGGACGGTTCGCGTGTGCGCAGACTGCCACCTTTTTGCACATAACGGTTGGTTTTAGAAGGGGGACTATAAATAGATGGGTAGCTCGTGTGAGAGAACTCTCTTGGCCATTCCTTGCACACATTGAGCTCATTTGTGATCCTCCAACTCACTCTCTCACACTCTTTGCTTGAGATTGCATTCTAGTGAGAGATTGAGGGTTCCTAGTGCATTTGCATCATTTGGTGATTCTTGAGGCACTAGGTGGTACACCGAGCAAGCGTCGTTGGCTTGTTACTCTTGGAGGTTGCCGCCTCCTAGACGGCTCGGGTGATTGTCTCCGTCGAGCTCTCCAAGAAGATTGTGGAGAAGCCGCGGTGTGGATTGTGAGGGGTTCGCGCCTACCTCGCCGGAGCGGCAAAGGTGACATTAGTGGAATCGAGGTATTGAGTGATTTCTTGTCCACTTGGCTCAAAGATCAAGTCGTGTCTTGATAGAGGAGCAAGTGAGAGCTTGAAGTCCACCTCAACGTGGATTAGGAGTGATCGGAAAATCACCGATACCACGGGATAAATTTCGGTGTCTATTTCTTCTAGCATTACTTATTGCCTTGCAATTGATTAGTGCTTTGCTTATTGTCCTTCAAGTATTCAATCTCCGTAGTTGTCTTTCATACATTGTTTACTTATTGACACTAGATAATTTATTCCTCTTGTTGTATTGATTAAATTTATTTAGTATTGTTGTTTTTAGTCAAAACCGTCTATTCACCCCCCTCTAGCCGGTGTCCTAGATCCTTCAAGTGGTATCGGAGCCAAGGACTCCATTGTTTGTGGATCTAATCATCCCGGAGTGGGACAAAATGGCTAGTAACAACAATGTGCACATTGGGAAGCCACCGCACTTTGATGGAAACAATTATGATTATTGGAAAATAAGAATGTCAATGCATCTTAGAGCAATGGGTGGAAAAATTTGGCCAATTGTTAGGGATGGATTTGTTGTGTTGAAGGAAGATGAACCATCCGTTAGTGATAATGAGAATATTCTCACAAATGATCAAGCTATGAATGTCTTTTATGATGCTCTTGATATAAATGAGTTCAATCGTATCAAGAATCTCACAACCGCACATGAGATTTGGATAAAACTAATGGAAATTCATGAAGGAACTACAATTGTGAAGAGTGCCAAACTATATGTGTGCAAAGGGAAGTTTGAGCAATTTATTATGAAAGAAGATGAGAGTGTATCCGATATGTTCAATCGGTTGAATGAGATAGTAAATGAACTCAAAGGACTTGGTTTTAATGTACCGGATGTGGATTTCACACACAAGTTCCTTAGATCACTTCCGGAGAAATATGAGACTATTGTGACAATGCTAGTAAGGAGTGATCTATCTACAACTTCTCCAACCGAAGTATTGGGAGAAATTCTCACTCAAGATATATTTAAGAAGTCACAAGCCGATGCTTTAAGTTTGGCAAAGAAGGTGAAAAATGAATCTATTGCTCTCAAAGCCAAGGCATCAAAGGCAATTGAAAAAGAAGATAGCAATGATGAAGAAAATGAAAGTGAGAGTGATGGTGACATGGCTTTATTTGTAAGGAAATTCAATAAATTCATGAAGATGAAAAGAGGTCAACCTAGAAGAGGTCAAACATCTAGAAGAAATGCTTTCAATGATAGAAAATGTTTTGAGTGTGGGGAACCCGGTCACATTGCCATGAATTGCCCAAGCAAGAAGAAGAAGGGCAAAGATGAAAGTGACAAGAAGAAAAAGAAATACTATAACAAGAAGAAAGATGGCAAAGCCTACTTAGTTGAATGGGACTCGGATGATAGCTCAGATGATGATGATGATGACACCTCATCCAAGCTTAATGCCAGAATTGCCATCAAGGAAGCTCCCTCACTCTTCTCATCCCCCCATTGTCTCATGGCAAAGGGAGATGCTAAGGTAAAAATCATCACCGATTTAAATGATATAAAAGATGATGATGATATCGATGATGTTGATGATGATGGCTACTCATATGATGATCTTGTTAGAATGTTAGGTGAGGCCGATGACTACATGCACAAAGAAAAAGAAAAATTTAAGACCTTGAAGGAATTGTATAAAAACCTCCAAGTGTCTTTTGAGGAGCTCAAGACCTCTCACAATAACCTCAAAGAAAATTGTGAGAAGCTTGCGGATGCTCAAAAATCATCTATTGTGCATGAAGTTGAGGTGGTCACTAAGGATGTTGGAGTCACTTGTGACTTACTTGATAGTCTTACAAGTGAACCACTATCTACTAACTCTATTTGTGATAAATGCAAAATTTCTCTCAATGATAACATTGCTCTTGATGAATCAAAAATTATTGTTGAGAATGAAGTGTTAGTAGATAGAATAAATACTCTAACTCATGACCTAGAAAAGGCATATGGTGGTAAGACTAAATTGGATTTCATATTGGGAAGTCAACGATGCTCTCTTAACCGTGAAGGTCTTGGATATGTTCCCAAGAAAGGAAAGAATGCTTTTGTAAAGCAAAAGACATTGTTTGTGAAAGAATGTGACAAAGTGTGTCACAAGTGTCACAAAAAGGGACATGTTAAGAAAAATTGTCCCAAGTTCAAACATGTATCCTCCACTTGTTTTGAGCATTGTTATGTTCTTTCTCATAATGCAAAAGGTGTTCATGCTAAATTTGTTGGTACTTCAATTGTTGGAAACAAAAAGAAAGCTATTTGGGTACCAAAGACCTTGGTCACTAACATCCAAGGACCCAAGCAAGTTTGGGTACCTAAAAGAGATTGATTTCCTTTTGTAGGTAAACTACAAGGCGGGAGGGAATCATTGGGTGTTGGATAGTGGATGTACTCAACACATGACCGGGGATATGAAAATGTTTACCCAAATGAGTGAGGAAGATTGCTCAAATTATGATAGTATCACATTTGGAGATAATCGTAAAGGAAAGGTTAAAGGTTTGGGTAAAATTGCTATCTCAAATGATCATTCTATATCAAATGTGCTATTGGTTGAGTCTTTGAATTTTAATCTACTTTCCGTAGCTCAATTATGTGATTTAGGATTTTGTTGCAATTTCACGGTTGAAGATGTTATTATCTCTAGTGTTGATGGTAGCAATCTTAAGTTTAAAGGTTTTAGACATGAAAATCTTTATCTTGTTGATTTCTCATCTAATGAGGCAAAGCTCACAACTTGCCTATTTTCAAAAGCTTCACTAGGTTGGTTATGGCATAGAAGACTTGGTCATGTTGGGATGAAGCAACTCAATCGGTTAACCAAGCATGACTTAGTTCGAGGCTTAAAAGATGTGAAGTTTGAAAAGAACAAATTGTGTAGCTCTTGTCAAGCCGGTAAGCAAGTGGCAAACACTCATCCAAATAAAAGTCAAATGTCCACTCATCGACCTTTGGAATTACTTCACATGGATTTATTTGGGCCCACATCTTTTGTAAGTATTGGTGGTAATTCTTATTGTCTTGTGATTGTGGATGACTATTCAAGATTTACTTGGGTTTATTTTCTACGAGACAAATCCAATGTGTTTGAAACATTCAAGTCATTTGCTATATTGGCTCAAAATCAATTTGATTTCGACATCAAAAAGGTTAGAAGTGATAATGGGTCGGAATTCAAAAATGCAAGAATTGATCAATATTGTGATGACAAGGGTATCAAACATGAATTCTCTTCCAAATATACCCCGGAACAAAATGGTATTGTTGAAAGAAAGAATAGAACTCTTATTGATATGGCAAGGTCTATGTTAGCGGAATATAATATATCGGATTCTTATTGGGCCGAGGCAATAAATACCGCTTGTCATTCATCAAATAGACTATATTGTCACAAGCTCTTGAAGAAAACTCCATATGAATTGCTCATTGGTAGAAAGCCAAATATCTCATATTTTAGGGTATTCGGTTGCAAATGTTATATTTTGAGAAAGGGGAGCCGGCTTTCTAAATTTGAGAAGAAATGTGATGAGGGTTTTCTTCTTGGATATTCATCAAATAGTAAGGCTTATAGAGTCTTCAACAAAACTCATGGTATTATTGAGGAAGCATATGATGTTGAGTTCGATGAAACAAATGGGTCTCAAGATGAAAGTGATAATCTCGATGATGTTGGGGGAACTCAATTGATAAATGCAATGAAAACAATGGCCATTGGTGAAATAAAACCAAAGGAAGATGATGATGAAGATAGTGTGGTTGCCATTCCTTCATCCTCAACTATAAATGAGGAAGATCACCAAAGCCAACAACTTAATGAAACCATGGATACTCATGATCAAAGTACTTCAAGACCTTCGGTTCCTCCTAATGCTTCATCAAGCAATTATCAAACGGTATCAAGAATTCATCATTCCATTGTGAAGGATCACCCGATTGATCAAATTGTGGGTGATATTAGTAAGGGTGTTCAAACTCGCTCTCGCATAGCTTCGTTTTGTGAACATTTCTCTTTTGTATCTTGTATGGAACCTAACCGTGTAGATGAAGCTCTACTTGATGTTGATTGGGTGAATGCAATGCATGAAGAATTAAATAACTTCGCTCGAAATGAAGTTTGGGAGCTTGTTGAGAGACCAAAGAACCACAATGTTATTGGTACAAAATGGGTGTTTCGCAACAAGCACAATGAAGATGGTGTGGTAGTAAGAAACAAGGCAAGATTAGTTGCACAAGGATATACTCAAATTGAAGGATTGGATTTTGGGGAGACATTCGCTCCCGTAGCAAGATTAGAAGCAATCCGGATTCTACTTGCTTATGCTTGTGCACATAATATCAAGCTCTACCAAATGGATGTAAAGAGTGCCTTCCTAAATGGTAAGATTAGTGAACTAGTGTATGTTGAACAACCTCCCGGTTTTGAGGACCCCAAAAGACCTAACCATGTGTTCAAGCTTTCTAAAGCTCTCTATGGGCTTAAGCAAGCTCCACGTGCTTGGTATGAAAGGCTTAGGGATTTCTTGCTTTCCAAAGACTTCAAAATTGGGAAGGTTGACACTACTCTATTCACTAAAAGAATTGGCAAAGACTTATTTGTTTGTCAAATCTACGTTGATGATATTATTTTTGGATCTACTAATGAATTATTTTGTGAGGAGTTCGGAAAAATGATGTCAAAAGAATTTGAAATGTCTATGATAGGAGAATTGAGCTTCTTTCTTGGCCTTCAAATCAAACAATTGAAAGATGGAATTTTTATAAGTCAATCAAAATATTTGAAGGACATGCTCAAGAAGTTTGGTTTAGAAAATGCTAAGCCTATCAAGACTCCAATGGCAACAAATGGTCATCTAGACTTAGATGAAGGAGGTACTATGGTTGATCAAAAACTTTATCGTTCAATAATTGGTAGTTTGCTTTATATTACCGCATCTAGGCCCGATGTTATGTTTAGTGTATGCATGTGTGCTCGATTCCAAGCTTCACCTAGAGAGATTCACTTGAAGGCCGCTAAAAGAATTCTAAGATATTTGAAGTATACTCCCAATATTGGTCTATGGTATCCCAAAGGTGCTCACTTTGAATTAATTGGATATTCGGATTCGGACTATGCGGGGTGCAAAGTTGATAGAAAAAGCACCTCCGGTTGTTGTCAATTTCTTGGTAGATCTCTTGTTTCATGGTCTTCTAAGAAACAAAATTCGGTTGCTCTATCTACCGCCGAGGCGGAATATATATCGGCCGGAAATTGTTGTGCTCAACTATTATGGATGAAACAAACCTTATTGGATTATGGAATTATTTTCAAGAATGTGCCTCTCATGTGTGATAATGAGAGTGCGGTAAAATTGGCTACCAATCCGGTCCAACACTCACGAACCAAGCATATTGATATACGGCATCACTTCTTAAGGGATCATGTTGGCAAGGGAGATATCTCTATTTATTCCATTGGCACGGATGATCAATTAGCAGACATTTTTACAAAGCCTTTGGATGAAACAAGATTTTGTTCTCTAAGAAGTGAAATGAATGTGATCGATCTCTCAAATGTGGCTTGAAGTTGATCACACATGTGTCGTATTGCATCTCGGATCATAATATGCTCTTTATGCTATTTATTTGGTATTTTTGGTGCATTTTTCATTCCGAATTGCTCTAGATAGTTTAATTCAAAAATTTTGCATTACTCAATTACATCATATGTATATGCATGCATACTAACTCTTGGATTGGTCAAAATGTCCATATATGAGCACCAGTTCTGATTCGAAATTCAAAATCAGCAAGTGGACAGCAATTGGAAAAATGAGTATCAGGCCGCGGACCGTCCGCCCATGGACCGCGGACCGTCCGCAGCATCAGGCACTGGACAGTCCGATCAGCCTCGCAGACAGTCTGAAATCATCAGGGCGCGGACCGTCCGCCGCCTCAGCGCGGACCGTCCGCGACAGGGCAGTAAAAACGGACAGTGGCAGCAGACTTGTCAGTTGCGCTCATTCGCTTGTTCTCTCTTGCTCTCCACTCGCCCAATACTCTCCTGTGTCGAGTGTGCGCGGACGGTGAAGTAAAGTTGCGCGCGGACAGTCCGATAGCTTGTGGCAACATTTCATCAACATGTCTTCATCACGGTATTTTCAAATCTTGTGGATTTCATCAAATCACTTCAGTTTTGAGATTATTTGGGTTTCTTCTCTGATCTGAAATTAAGCAGTGGTTTTTCATATCTAATTGATGGAATTGATAGTATTACTCCCTATGAATGCTGTGGAAAATTTTGAACTCAGTTGAATGGGTATTCTCTGCACAATCTTCACTTCAACATTTGTGGCGGCTAGGGTTCCTTGGGTCGCCACTGGTCGGTCGCGGACCGTCCGTCTAGTTGGCGCGGACAGTCCGGGCCTCTGGCGCGGACAGTCCGGCCTCCTAGCGCGGACCGTCCGGATCCTGGCAGAGCATTACAATTCTATTCCTCTTATAATGGTGATTGATATCAACTATTTAGTCATGGATGTTTGTCACATTATTGCAGTGGTTTTGGTGGTCTCCGCAAGAAACTTGCAGGTCGCTTCAAATCAAAGCGTCCTCGTGGAGGTGATGATGATGATTATACACCGACCACTGATTCAGAGGCCCAATCCTCAGTTGGGGGCACAGATTCTATGGATATTGAGGACCTTCCCCATGTTCATCCTGACTATCCCATTGACATTTCTGGGTGGACCTTTCCAAAGCGCAGGTTCTCTATGGCTGAGTACTGCTCTAGGCGGACTGTGAACCAGTACACTCTGCCATCTGATACAAATATCCAGTTTTTCCACACTCAGCTGCAATTTGATGTCTTTTGGGGCACCCTGGTGGATACCAATTTTCACAAGCATCAGGTGATTGATTGGTCCTTCTTGCTCAGTCAATCAGTCATGGAGGGTCTCATCCCTAAGTTTGAAACATGTGGATTATATCAGTTTATGGGACAACGCACAGATTTCAATGAAATGGCTGTTAAGCAATTCTTGGCTACCTCAGAGATTGATATTGCAGAAGAATCTATCACCTGGATGACTGGCTTCAAGCGCTATTCTGCTTCCTTTGCTGACTTTGCTGCTGCAAACAGTCTGAACTATGGCACCATTTCTGCTGGGCTGGATCTTTATACTGAAGATAATTTTGAGGATTTTGTGCAGTTTTATGAGCCAGCCAGGCTTGGTATACCCAAGAGGTTTGGAGAGACAGCAGGACTCATACATCATCCTGCTGTAATCAATAAGATTGCCAGAGTCACCATTCTTCCCAAGAGTGGTGATAAGAGTAAAATACGGGATAAGTTCTGGAACATCATCCAGCACATCATGAATGGTGAAGTCATGAATATTGTTCTTTTCATGATGAGGCAGCTTAATGATTTGAAAATGGACAAAAATCAAAATTTAGCATATGCTCCTTACATTATGGCTCTCATCAAATCCAAGACAAGATTTGAGGGCCCATGTGAAATTGTTCACACACCATTCAGGCCTTTTAAGAATGAGATAGGGTTTCTCACCAGGCCACTCACTCCCTTTCCAGATGATGAGGAAGACCCTGGCTATGAGGGTGGAGCCGCTCCTAATGTTGAGGGCCAGCAGATGCCTCCTCCTCCACCTCCTCCTCAGCCTCAGCACTATTGTGAGCCTGCTCCAGGATACTTTGATCCTTATTTTCACAATCTGCAGCAAGGGCTTGAGACTCACATTGATACTCGCTTTGAGGGCCTAATGACACATGTGGATCACCGCCTCGATGACATGCAGTCTCGATTTGACAGTAACTGGGATGCACTCAACTCTGAATTTTCTGATTTTCGCGATCAAATTCACACTACTGTCACTGATCCCATCATGTCCAGGCTGAATAATATGCAACAGAGTTTTCAAGATAACATGGGTGCTCTCTCCAGTCAATTTGACAATCTTTCTACAAATGACAACATGCATGATATAAGTCAGAGGCAGCAGCAGCTCCAGCAGGATTTTAGCCAGTTCTCCTCCCTGTTTGACACCTTCAGCACTCATTATTACAACATGCATCCTCCGCCGAGTGATCAGGGAGAGAAGTGGAAGAGAAGTTGTCTGGCGTCTCCTTCAGGGGGAGTTGGTGGTTTTATGTGGACATTAAGACCATGCATATGCATTTTATCTTTTCATGACATTTTACCTTTTCATGACGCTTGCATTAGTTTATGTCTTACGCTCTGGTTTGATCTGTTAACTCTATGTCGTATGTCTGTGGACTATTATCTGTAATATTCTGTGGGATGAACTATGTTTTAGTTCAAATTACTCTGTGTGTGGTTAATCGAGGTGTGATTATAATTGATGCGCTCACTCTACGGATTATCTCTTGTATGCCTCGATAATCATGATTGTAGGAAAGTCTCCATCAAACTCCAATATATTATGTGTGTTATATCTTCAGCTTCAAATAATCCTGCACACACTTAGGGGGAGCCCTTCTTACATATTGAGTTTTCATTGGGATTTATCTATCTCTCGGACAGAACTTCAAATCAAGATAAGTCTTATGAAACTCATCTCCAAGATCTATCTTATACCTTAGGTATGAGAGAGATTTGGAGAAACTAAACTTCTCTTTAATATACTATGCGGTGTTGTCATCAATTACCAAAAAGGGGGAGATTGTGAATCATCTAGGCCCCTTTGGTAATGTTTTGGTAATTAATGACAACTGCTTGTGGACTAACGATTCTTGGAGAAATAAGAATGCAGGGTTGGACCAAATAGAACAGGAAATGTTGAAGAATCATACGCATTGGTTGTGGATCAAATGAAGGGAAAGGTATAATATAGGTTTCACTTTTGCCGGTCTTGAGGAGTTTAGAGAAGATACCTGACCGGATTAGTAGGCTAGATAGCCGTACTATTAAGAGGGGTCAATGACTCAGATCTATGTAAAACTTAGTGCCTCATAGAGCATCAAGTAGTTGCATTTGCATGAGGACTAACAGCACTTCTCATTTCGTGAGTTAAAAGTTCATTCAAAAAAACATGCTTGAAAATTGCAAAGTCTTGGTCGCGCGGACTGTCCGGCCCTTGGGGGCGGACCGTCCGCGATCCTCCAGAGAGGTCCGAAGTCTGACCGTTTGTGTGGACACTTTGTTCTATTGCACTGCGGACCGTCCGGGCCTTAGGGCCGAACCGTCCGCAGTCATGACCAGAGAAGGGTGGCTTCGGGCCTGTCCCTGATTTATAGCCGGACGGTCCGCCTGTAAGGGGCGGACGGTCCGCAAGTGTAAAACTCGTTTTTGGACAGGGACTGTGTGTTTTTATAGATTTGTACTACGGACTGTCCGGGGGGCCAGTCCGGACAGTACTGTCTCAGGTCGCGGACGGTCCGGGATTTATAGCCGGACGGTCCGCGTGTGTTAACCTCTTTTGATCCGAGACTCGGGTGTTTCATTCTGCCAGGTCGCGGACGGTCCGGCCTTGATGGGCGGACTGTCCGGACCCACCTTTTGAGTCAGCTCTGACATGTTTTCAAACGGTCTTTATAGCCGTTATATGTACGGCGGACCGTCCGGCCCTAGGGCGCGGACGGTCCGCGTGTGCGCAGACTGCCACCTTTTTGCACATAACGGTTGGTTTTAGAAGGGGGACTATAAATAGATGGGTAGCTCGTGTGAGAGAACTCTCTTGGCCATTCCTTGCACACATTGAGCTCATTTGTGATCCTCCAACTCACTCTCTCACACTCTTTGCTTGAGATTGCATTCTAGTGAGAGATTGAGGGTTCCTAGTGCATTTGCATCATTTGGTGATTCTTGAGGCACTAGGTGGTACACTGAGCAAGCGTCGTTGGCTTGTTACTCTTGGAGGTTGCCGCCTCCTAGACGGCTCGGGTGATTGTCTCCGTCGAGCTCTCCAAGAAGATTGTGGAGAAGCCGCGGTGTGGATTGTGAGGGGTTCGCGCCTACCTCGCCGGAGCGGCAAAGGTGACATTAGTGGAATCGAGGTATTGAGTGATTTCTTGTCCACTTGGCTCAAAGATCAAGTCGTGTCTTGATAGAGGAGCAAGTGAGAGCTTGAAGTCCACCTCAACGTGGATTAGGGGTGATCGGCAAATCACCGATACCACGGGATAAATTTCGGTGTCTATTTCTTCTAGCATTACTTATTGCCTTGCAATTGATTAGTGCTTTGCTTATTGTCCTTCAAGTATTCAATCTCCGTAGTTGTCTTTCATACATTGTTTACTTATTGACACTAGATAATTTATTCCTCTTGTTGTATTGATTAAATTTATTTAGTATTGTTGTTTTTAGTCAAAACCGTCTATTCACCCCCCTCTAGCCGGTGTCCTAGATCCTTCACCCTCAGGAGCCTAGGTTCTCCCCGGAATATTCCCATTAAAGCAGGGTTACAGACTGTAATAATAGAAAAACCTTTACAATTTAGGCCCGTAATGCGCAACAACAGCGCGGGGCCCGTTATGACGGGCCGGATTGTACGTGGGCTCTCACGTTGGGCGACCCCGCGGGACGGAGCGGCCTCGCCATGGGTCTTCGTCCTTCAGTCGCGTCGGACGAAGGGTGCAGTCCGTCGGTCGTCGTCTCCGTTGGTGCAGCGAGACTGGCGAAGGCATCGAGCGGAGGGTAGCGTCTACGCCTTCGCCCCAACACTCACAAGTCCATGTGTGAATGATGCACATATTGAGGGGGAGAAATGCTACAACTTGACCCTTTGAGACTAACCGCGTGCTTGAGTGTTCTTAATGTAGTCTCAAAGGTGATTGAAAGGGAAAAGGTGAACTTAGACCATGCAAGACTTCCACTGCACTCCGATGAGAGGGTAATTTACTCCAAGTTCATCTCCGTGCTCTTATTGCCTTTTTACTCTTAATTGAAGATTTTGGTGAGGCAATGGGGTTTAAGGGCCAAAAATGATCCCGTTTTGGTGCTTGATGCCAAAGGGGGAGAAATTAAGGCCAAAGCGAGAAATGGATCAGCTACCACTTGAGAAGAATTTTGAAAATAGTAGAGTTAGAGCTTTTGTTTTGTCAAAATACTCTTATTGTCTCTTATTGTCAAAAGTTGGTCTCTTGTGGGGAGAATGGTTGATTATGGGAAAAAGGGGGAGTTTTTGAATCTTTGATCAATTTCTCTTGGAATACCTCTCTCTATGCCTCAACAAGTGAATTTGACTTAGAGATAGGAAATTGAGTTTGATTTGCAAAAACTAACCAAGTGGTGGCAAAGAATGATCCAAATATGCCAAATTTGAATAAAAAACAATTCTTGTTCTTAATCGCATTAATGTTGCACTTCTATTTGTTGCTTTTTGTTGTGTTGGCATAAATCACCAAAAAAGGGGGAGATTGAAAGGGAAATGTGCCATTGGGCCATTTCTATAAGATTTTGGTGATTAAGTGCTACACACAAATGCTTTGAGTTATATTTGTGCCAAAGACTCAAGAAGTGCAAATCAAGATTAAAGGTATGTTTCTAGACTTAGTACATTGTTTTGAAGACTAATGTATTATGTCTAAGTGTTAGAAATAGGAGAAATTGTTTGGGAGAAAAGTTGGCTATGTTTAGCCAAAAGGCTGCTTGGTCTAGGTGCACCGGACAGTGTCCGGTGTGCCAGGACCAGTCCCGATGACCAGCCTTCTCTCGGGTCTCGACGGCGGCGTACGACTATAAATCACTGGACTGTCCGGTGGTGCACCGGACTGTCCGGTGAGTCATCTACGGCGAAGTTGCCACTCTCGGGAAACAGTCAACAGCGTACGGCTAAAAATCACTGGACTGTCCGGTGAGCCAACGGTCGGCCGCGCAATCCGCGCGTGACACGTGGGCGCGCCAACGGTCGGATGGGGGCACCGGACACTGTCTGGTGCGCCAACGGCTCCAAATCTTCAACGGTCGGTTGCGCCAATTTAGGAAAGCAATCTGCACCGGACTGTGAACAGTGGATGTCCGGTGGTGCACCAGACTGTTCGGTGCGCCACCCGACAGAAGGCAAGAATTGTCTTCCCAGATTGCTTCCTGAAAGGGAAATGTGCCCTTGGGCCATTTCTAAATATTTTGGTGATTGAGTGTCAACACAAGTGCTAAAATGTGAATCAATGCCCATGGATGAACAAAGTGCAAATCTTCAACAAAGGTATGTTTCTAAGTCTTAGTACATTGGTTTTGTGTACTAATATATTTGTCTAAGTGTTAGAAACAGATATAAGAAGAGAAGAGAAGACTTGGCTGTGTACAGCCAAGGGGCTGTTTCGGTCTGGGGCACCGGACTGTCCGGTGGTGCACCGGACAGTGTCCGGTGGTGCACCGGACAGTGTCCGGTGGTGCACCGGACAGTGTCCGGTGCGCCAGGCTCCCTCGGCCGAAGAGCCCGCTCTCGGGAATTTGCTGACGGCGTACGGCTAAAATTCACCGGACTGTCCGGTGTGCACCGGACTGTCCGGTGAGCCAACGGTCGGCCAGGGCCAACGGTCGGCCGCGCGATCAGCGCAGGACACGTGGCCGAGCCAACGGTCGGAAGGGGGCACCGGACTGTTCGGTGTGCACCGGACTGTCCGGTGTGCACCGGACATGTCCGGTGCGCCAACGGCTCCCGCATCTGCAACGGTCGGCTTCGCCATTTAAGGAAAGGAATCGGGCACCGGACACTGTCCGGTGTGCACCGGACTGTCCGGTGCGCCCAACGACAGAAGGCAAAGATGGCCTTCCAGATTTGTTCTCAACGGCTCCTAGCTGCCTTGGGGCTATAAAAGGGACCCCTAGGCGCATGGAGGAGGAAACCAAGCAACTCTTGAGCATCCCTGATCATCCACACTAAGTCTTTGCGCATCCATTTGTGATTCTAAGTGATTCGAGCTCTGTTCTTGTGAGAAACTGTGAGATAGTCTTTGAGCTCGAATCTTGGCCGTGCGTGTGCGCGTTTCGCTGTGGATTTGTGTGTGTTGCTTCCCTCCCTTACTCCGTGCTTCTTTGTGAATCTTAAGTGTAAGGGCGAGAGACTCCAATTTGTGGAGATTCCTCGCAAGTGGGATAAAGATAAGCAAGGCAAAATACTGTGGTATTCAAGTGGGTCTTTGGACCGCTTGAGAGGGGTTGATTGCAACCCTCGTCCGTTGGGACGCCACAACGTGGAGTAGGCAAGTTTTGTACTTGGCCGAACCACGGGATAAATCACCGTGTCTCCTCTGTGTTGAATTCTCTGTGATTGTCGTATTGTGCAAGATCTTCTCTTTAGCCACTTGGCAATTATTGTGCTAACCCCTAACAAGTTTTTGTGGCTATAAGTTAAGTTTTTACAGGATCACCTATTCACCCCCCCCTCTAGGTGCTCTCAATTGGTATCAGAGCCGTTCTCTTCACAAAGGGACTTACCGCCCGAAGAGATGGATCCTAAGGGGAAGGGAATCGTGATCAACGACAAAGAAAAGGAATCCTTCGTCAACGAGCCGAAGGACGACAAGCCTACCGACTCCGGCTCGGGGCATAGACAGAAGGAAGGGAAGAAGAAGAAGACAAGGCGCATCAAGGAGATCATCTACTACGACGATAGTGATGAGTCTACTTCTTCCCAAAATGATGATGACAACGACTACAAAAAGACGGTCAACTCGAACTTTTCATTTGATTATTCTCGTATTCAACATAGTTCGAATTCGCATTTGCTTTCCATTCCTCTTGGCAAACCTCCACACTTCGATGGGGAGGACTACGGATTTTGGAGTCACAAAATGCGTAGTCACTTATTCTCTCTCCATCCAAGCATATGGGAGATTGTGGAGAATGGAATGAAGTTTGATAGCTCGGATAGCCCTATGCTTATAAATGAACAAATTCATAGAAATGCACAAGCTACTACTGTTCTCTTAGCATCTTTGTGCAGGGAAGAGTACAATAAGGTGAGCGGCTTGGACAATACCAAGCAGATATGGGACACCCTCAAGATCTCTCACGAGGGGAACGACATCACCATGCTCACCAAGATGGAGTTGGTGGAGGGCGAGCTTGGACGATTCGCCATGATAAGGGGAGAGGAGCCAACTCAAACCTACAACCGGCTCAAGACCCTTATCAACAAAATAAGGAGCTACGGAAGCACGCGTTGGACGGATCACGACGTCGTCCGCCTAATGCTCAGGTCTTTTACCGTTCTTGATCCTCATCTCGTGAACAATATTCGTGAGAATCCCAGGTACACGATGATGACGCCCGAGGAAGTGCTTGGAAAATTCGTGAGCGGGCGGATGATGATCAAGGAGGCAAGATACGTCGACGACGCGTTGAACGGCCCACTCCACGAGCCTCAACCCATTGCTCTAAAGGCAACGAGGAGCAAGGAGTCGCTACCTAGCAAGGTGGCGCAAGTTGAGGCGGCCGGGCTCAATGATGAAGAGATGGCTCTCATCATTAAAAGATTCAAGACGGCGCTAAAAGGACGAAAGGGACAGCCAAGCAAGGCCAAGACCAAGGGAAAGCGATCATGCTTCAAATGCGGTAAGCTTGGTCATTTTATTGCTAACTGTCCCGAAAATGATAGTGACCAGGAGCAAGGGAAAAATGGGAAGAGAGAGAACAAGAAGGTTTACAAGAAGGCCAAAGGCGAAGCACACCTTGGAAAGGAGTGGGATTCAGATTGCTCTTCGTCCGACTCCGACGACGAAGGACTCGCCGCCACTGCCTTCAACAAATCGGCTCTCTTCCCCAACGAGCATCACACTTGCCTCATGGCAAGGGAAAAGAAGGTAATCACTCGTAATGCTAATACTTATGATTCTTCTAGTGATGATGAATCTAGTGAGGATGAAATTGATTACTCTAGTTTATTCAAGGGATTGGATAGAACTAAGATAGCTAAGATTAATGAGTTGATTGATGCCTTAAATGAAAAGGATAGAATCTTAGAGAAACAAGAAGACCTTTTATATGAAGAACATGATAAATTTGTTAGTGCACAAAATTCACTTGCTCTAGAAGTTAAAAGAAATGGAATACTTTCTTGTGAACTTTCTACTTGTAATGAAACCATTTCTTCTTTAAAAGGTGAAATTAATGTTTTAAATGCTAAACTAGAAGTAGCAAGTAACTCTTGTGTTGAAAATATTGCAATTTGCACTAGGTGTAAGGATTTTGATGTTAATGCTTGTAGTGAACACTTAGTTTCAATTTCAAAACTAAATGATGAAGTGGCTAGTCTTAATGCTCAACTTAAGACTAGCAAGAGTGAAGTTGATAAAATAAAATTTGCAAGGGATGCCTACACGGTTGGTAGACACCCCTCAATTAAGGATGGTCTTGGCTTCAAGAGAGAAGCCAAGAACTTAACAAGCCATAAGGCTCCCATCTTCGTCAAGGAGAAAGGGAAGGCCCCTATGGCTAGTAGTGCTAAAAGGAACCATGCTTTCTTGTACCATGATAGGAGACATGCTAGAAATGCTTATAATGATTTTGATTCACATGTTTATGATTCTCATGCCATGTGTGCTTCTAGTTCTTCCTATAAGTATGATAGAGATATGTGTAGGAGAAATGTTGTGCATATGCCTAGGAGAAATTTTGCTCATGTTCCTAGAAAAGTTGTGAACAAACCTTCTACCATTTATTATGCTTGCAATGCTCCCTTTGCTATTTGTAGAAAGGGTAAGAAGGTAATTGCTAGGAAGTTAGGGGCAAAATGCAAGGGAGACAAAACTTGCATTTGGGTCCCTAAGGAAATTTGCACTAACCTTGTAGGACCCAACATGAGTTGGGTACCTAAGTCCCAAGCCTAAATTTGCCTTGCAGGTTTATGCATCCGGGGGTTCAAGCTGGATTATCGACAGCGGATGCACAAACCATATGACGGGGGAGAAGAAGATGTTCACTTCCTACGTCAAGAATAAGGATTCCCAAGATTCAATTATATTCGGTGATGGGAATCAAGGCAAGGTAAAAGGGTTAGGTAAAATTGCAATTTCTAATGAGCATTCTATCTCTAATGTATTTTTAGTAGAGAGTCTTGGATATAATTTACTATCTGTTAGTCAATTATGTCATATGGGATATAACTGTCTATTTACAAATGTAGATGTGTCTGTCTTTAGAAGAAGCGATGGTTCATTAGCTTTTAAGGGTGTATTAGACGGCAAACTTTATTTAGTTGATTTTGCAAAAGAAGAGGCCAGTCTAGATACATGCTTAATAGCTAAGACTAGCATGGGCTGGCTGTGGCATCGCCGCTTAGCACATGTGGGGATGAAGAACCTTCACAAGCTTCTAAAGGGAGAACACGTGATAGGTTTGACTAACGTGTATTTCGAAAAAGATAGACCTTGTGCAGCTTGTCAAGCAGGTAAACAAGTGGGAGGAGCGCATCACAGCAAGAATGTGATGACCACTTCAAGACCCCTGGAGCTGCTGCATATGGACCTCTTCGGACCCGTCGCCTATCTGAGCATAGGAGGGAGTAAGTATGGTTTAGTTATTGTTGATGACTTTTCCCGCTTCACTTGGGTATTCTTTTTGCAGGATAAGTCTGAAACCCAAGGGACCCTCAAGCGCTTCCTCAGGAGAGCTCAAAACGAGTTTGAGCTCAAAGTGAAGAAGATAAGGAGCGACAACGGGTCCGAGTTCAAGAAACTTCAAGTGGAGGAATTCCTTGAGGAGGAAGGGATCAAGCACGAGTTCTCCGCTCCCTACACACCACAGCAAAATGGTGTGGTAGAGAGGAAGAACAGGACGCTAATTGATATGGCGAGGACAATGCTTGGAGAATTCAAGACCCCCGAGTGTTTCTGGTCGGAAGCCGTGAACACGGCTTGCCACGCCATCAACAGGGTCTACCTTCATCGCCTCCTCAAGAAGACTTCGTATGAGCTACTAACCGGTAACAAACCCAATGTATCTTACTTTCGTGTATTTGGGAGCAAGTGCTACATTCTAGTGAAGAAAGGTAGAAATTCTAAGTTTGCTCCCAAAGCTGTAGAAGGGTTTTTGTTAGGTTATGACTCAAATACAAAGGCGTATAGAGTCTTCAACAAATCATCGGGTTTGGTTGAAGCCTCTAGCGACGTTGTATTTGATGAGACTAATGGCTCTCCAAGAGAGCAAGTTGTTGATTGTGATGATGTAGATGAAGAAGATGTTCCGACGGCCGCTATACGGACCATGGCGATTGGAGAAGTACGGCCACAGGAACAAGATGAACGAGATCAACCTTCTTCCTCAACTATGGTGCATCCCCCAACCAAAGATGATGAACAGGTACCTCAAGTGGAGGCGCTTGATCAAGGGGGAGCACAAGATGATCAAGCAATGGAGGAAGAAGCACAACCGGCACCTCCAACCCAAGTTCGAGCGATGATTCAAAGGGATCATCCCGTCGACCAAATTTTGGGTGACATTAGCAAGGGAGTAACTACTCGATCTCGATTATTTAATTTTTGTGAGCATTACTCCTTTGTCTCTTCTATTGAGCCTTTCAGGGTAGAGGAGGCCTTGCTAGATCCGGACTGGGTGTTGGCCATGCAGGAGGAGCTCAACAACTTCAAGCGCAATGAAGTTTGGACACTGGTGCCTCGTCCGAAGCAAAATGTTGTGGGAACCAAGTGGGTGTTCCGCAACAAACAGGACGAGCACGGGGTGGTGACGAGGAACAAGGCTCGACTTGTGGCAAAAGGTTATGCCCAAGTCGCAGGTTTGGACTTTGAGGAGACTTTTGCTCCTGTGGCTAGGCTAGAGTCAATTCGTATCTTGCTAGCATATGCCGCTCACCATTCTTTCAGGTTGTACCAAATGGATGTGAAGAGCGCTTTCCTCAACGGGCCAATCAAGGAGGAGGTGTACGTGGAGCAACCCCCTGGCTTCGAGGATGAACGGTACCCCGACCATGTGTGTAAGCTCTCTAAGGCGCTCTATGGACTTAAGCAAGCCCCAAGAGCATGGTATGAATGCCTTAGAGACTTTTTAATTGCTAATGCTTTCAAGGTTGGGAAAGCCGATCCAACTCTTTTTACAAAGACATGTGATGGTGATTTGTTTGTGTGCCAAATTTATGTCGATGACATAATATTTGGTTCTACTAACCAAAAGTCTTGTGAAGAGTTTAGCAGGGTGATGACGCAGAAATTCGAGATGTCGATGATGGGCGAGTTGAACTACTTCCTTGGGTTCCAAGTGAAGCAACTCAAGGAAGGCACCTTCATCTCCCAAACGAAGTACACGCAAGATCTGCTAAAGCGGTTTGGGATGAAGGACGCCAAGCCCGCAAAGACTCCGATGGGGACCGACGGACACACCGATCTCAACAAAGGAGGTAAGTCCGTTGATCAAAAAGCATACCGGTCAATGATAGGTTCTTTGCTTTACTTATGTGCTAGTAGACCGGATATTATGCTTAGCGTATGCATGTGTGCTAGATTTCAATCCGATCCTAAGGAGTGTCACTTAGTGGCGGTGAAGCGAATTCTTAGATATTTGGTTGCTACGCCTTGCTTCGGGCTCTGGTATCCAAAAGGGTCTACCTTTGACTTAGTTGGATACTCAGACTCCGACTATGCCGGATGTAAGGTCGATAGGAAGAGTACATCGGGGACGTGCCAATTCTTAGGAAGGTCCCTGGTGTCATGGAACTCCAAGAAACAAACCTCCGTTGCCCTATCCACCGCTGAGGCCGAGTACGTTGCCGCAGGTCAGTGTTGCGCGCAACTACTTTGGATGAGGCAAACCCTCCGGGACTTTGGCTACAATCTGAGCAAAGTCCCACTCCTATGTGACAATGAGAGTGCTATCCGCATGGCGGAGAATCCTGTTGAGCACAGCCGCACAAAGCACATAGACATCCGGCATCACTTTTTGAGAGACCACCAGCAAAAGGGAGATATCGAAGTGTTTCATGTTAGCACCGAGAACCAGCTAGCCGATATCTTCACTAAGCCTCTAGATGAGAAGACCTTTTGCAGGTTGCGTAGTGAGCTAAATATCATAGATTCGCGGAACCTGGATTGAATTGTAGCATACATGTACTTATGCTTTTGATCATGTTCCTTTTTGCATTTTGTTGCTTTATTATGGTGCTCAAGTTGTAAAAACACTCCCTGGACCTCACAAGTCCGTTGCAAAGTGATGCACATGTTTAGGGGGAGATGTGTTACAACTTGACCCTTTGAGACTAACCATGTGCTTGAGTTTGATGTTTTAGTCTCGAAGGAGGATTGAAAGAGAAAAGGTGGACTTGGACCATGAAAGACTTCCACTGCACTCCGATGAGAGGGTAACTTATTCCAAGTTCATCTCATGACATCTTATTGCCATTTGCTCTTAATTGAAGACTTTGGTGAGGCAATGGGGTTAAGAGGCCAAGATTGATCCCGTTTTGGTGCTTGATGCCAAAGGGGGAGAAAATAAAGGCCAAAGTGATAAATGGATCAGCTACCACTTGAGAGATTTTGAAAATAGTAGAATAGAGTTTTTGTTTTGTCAAAAGCTTTTATTGTCTCTTATTGTCTCTATTGTCAAAAGTTGGCTTCTTGTGGGGAGAAGTGTTGATTATGGGAAATAGGGGGAGTTGATTATGGGAAATAGGGGGAGTTTTTGAAATCTTTGATCAATCTCTTTTGGAATGACTCTCTTTATGCCTCAACATGTGTGTTTGACATAGAAATAGAGATTTGAGTTTGATTTGCAAAAACAAACCAAGTGGTGGCAAAGGATGATCCATATATGCCAAAATTGAATCAAAACCAATTTGAGTTTGTATTTGAAGTGATTTTGCACTTGTTCTATCTACTTTATGTTGTGTTGGCATAAATCACCAAAAAGGGGGAGATTGAAAGGGAAATGTGCCCTTGGGCCATTTCTAAGTATTTTGGTGATTGAGTGTCAACACAAGTGCTAAAATGTGAATCAATGCCCATGGATGAACAAAGTGCAAATCTTCAACAAAGGTATGTTTCTAAGTCTTAGTACATTGGTTTTGTGTACTAATATATTTGTCTAAGTGTTAGAAACAGATATAAGAAGAGAAGAGAAGACTTGGCTGTGTACAGCCAAGGGGCTGTTTTGGTCTGGGGCACCGGACTGTCCGGTGGTGCACCGGACAGTGTCCGGTGCGCCAGGCTCCCTCGGCCGAAGAGCCCGCTCTCGGGAATTTGCTGACGGCGTACGGCTAAAATTCACCGGACTGTCCGGTGTGCACCGGACTGTCCGGTGAGCCAACGGTCGGCCAGGGCCAACGGTCGGCCGCGCGATCAGCGCAGGACACGTGGCCGAGCCAACGGTCGGAAGGGGGCACCGGACTGTCCGGTGTGCACCGGACATGTCCGGTGCGCCAACGGCTCCCGCATCTGCAACGGTCGGCTTTGCCATTTAAGGAAAGGAATCGGGCACCGGACACTGTCCGGTGTGCACCGGACTGTCCGGTGCGCCCAACGACAGAAGGCAAAGATGGCCTTCCAGATTTGTTCTCAACGGCTCCTAGCTGCCTTGGGGCTATAAAAGGGACCCCTAGGCGCATGAAGGAGGAAACCAAGCAACTCTTGAGCATCCCTGATCATCCACACTAAGTCTTTGCGCATCCATTTGTGATTCTAAGTGATTCGAGCTCTGTTCTTGTGAGAAACTGTGAGATAGTCTTTGAGCTCGAATCTTGGCCGTGCGTGTGCGCGTTTCGCTGTGGATTTGTGTGTGTTGCTTCCCTCCCTTACTCCGTGCTTCTTTGTGAATCTTAAGTGTAAGGGCGAGAGACTCCAATTTGTGGAGATTCCTCGCAAGTGGGATAAAGATAAGCAAGGCAAAATACTGTGGTATTCAAGTGGGTCTTTGGACCGCTTGAGAGGGGTTGATTGCAACCCTCGTCCGTTGGGACGCCACAACGTGGAGTAGGCAAGTTTTGTACTTGGCCGAACCACGGGATAAATCACCGTGTCTCCTCTGTGTTGAATTCTCTGTGATTGTCGTATTGTGCAAGATCTTCTCTTTAGCCACTTGGCAATTATTGTGCTAACCCCTAACAAGTTTTTGTGGCTATAAGTTAAGTTTTTACAGGATCACCTATTCACCCCCCCTCTAGGTGCTCTCACTTCCAACGGCTCCTAGCTGCCTTGGGGCTATAAAAGGGACCCCTAGGCGCATGGAGGAGTACACCAAGCATACTTTGAACATTCTAAGACTCCCACACTCCATCTTCACACATTCGATTGACATTCTTAGTGATTTGAGCTCCGTTCTAGTGGTGAACTTGTTGCGTTTCATTTGAGCTCAAGTCTTGGCTTGTGTGTGTGCGTATTGCTGGGATTTGTGTGTGTTGCTTCCCTCCCTTACTCTGGTGCTTTCACATTGATATTTGTTGTAAGGGCGAGAGACTCCAACTTGTGGAGATTCCTCGCAAACGGGAAAAGTGATAAGAAAAAGGAACACCGTGGTATTCAAGTTGATCATTGGATCACTTGAAAGGGGTTGAGTGCAACCCTCGTCCAATGGGACGCCACAACGTGGAGGTAGACAAGTGTTGTACTTGTTGAACCACGGGATAACTCGCGTGTCTCTTGTGATTGCTTTTTGTGTGATTGTTGTGATTCGCAAGAGCTCGCTTTATAGTCACTTGTTATTATCTCTCTAACACTTAACCAAGTTTTGTGGCTATAAGTTTTAAGTTTTCACAGGATCACCTATTCACCTCCCCTCTAGGTGCTCTCAATATGCGGTACTAGTATGCCTCAAGGGCCTATACCGTAGGCCACCTTTGATTTTCCTAGGGAGGAAGGCCGACTAGAAGCACCTTTTGATGTACTTAGGACCTTGGATGTCACATAGAGGGGTGAATAGGCGTTAATAAAACTTTAACTCAATTGAACTTTTCTTATTTTACTTGACGAGTCGATTGCAGCAAAATAGTGCCTTGATCTAAGTTGTACCTGCACTTCACAAACACTTATAACAACTATAAGATGATAAGTGCAAATACAAAATAAAGTAGTGGACAAGACACGATTTTCCCATGGTTCAGCCAAGACTCGAATGCTTGCCTACATCCACATTGGAGTTAGGCAAGTGACTTGGAGTCTATTTTAACTCCTTCATCCCTTTGCTAAATTTTATCACGGTTGTGATAAACCGGGACTTCTACTATCACTTTGTTGTGCTACAACAATCCTAAGGCTAACCACAACTTGGTAGCTCTCTGGAAGATGATGAACGTAACCCAAACGCTTGCTTAGGATCTAGACACTAGCTCTCTTTTCTCTAAGATCATGCACTCTAGCACCCACACCTCTCTCTTTCACTAGATTACACGCTAATCACTTGATCTCACTCAGAGATGCACTAGAGAGGGCTTAACACTTGTTAGGATATGTGTATGCACTTGTGGAGGCTTTCCTTGTTGTTATTGGAGGTGTGGAAGGGCGTATTTATAGCCCCTATGGACAATCTAGCCGTTGGGCAGATTCTGCCTTCCCAAGCTGTCACCGGACCTTCAACGGTCCTGCTATCATCAAGATCTTGATAGACACCTTCCATTTTGGGATGGCATCAGTCCGATAAACATTGGAGCACGCCTAGCCGCTAGAGTCGAATGTTGAAGTCGAAGTAGACGTTAGACCCAAGTGGTCCAGTGCAAACATACCCTGGTTTGTGCGCCAACGGTCACAAAACCTGAGAGCAAGCATATTGTGATCTTTGCCCAACTATATGAGACATACCTTAGAATTTCTCCTTTTTCCTCTTTTCCAACATCCTTTCTTTCTCTGACCTCACCCGAGCAAGGACCGCATTTAACCATGCCTAGCACCAAGCCACAACGCGAGGGCCGGTCCGCTTCCCCACTCATGACCTACAAACCCATCAGATCGCATAGCACTTATGACCTACGAGCCATCCAGACCGTGACACGTTAATGGCCCGCGCGTCCTCGGCATGCGGTCATATATGGATTTTGCATCATACATACACACTCCTCCTACTAGTGGTATTTTAATTTGTTGCAATGATAGAGCACTCTCGCTGGCTACTATACATGGCCAAATGGGCGGCCCGGCCCGACATGGCCCGGGCACGGTCGGGCACGACACGGTTAGGGCACGGCCCGTTTGGCCCGTTTAATAGCCGTGCCGTGCCGGCACGGTAGGCCTGTTTAGCTCATTTAGCCCGTTTAGCACTACACCACAAAATTTTAGTCAGACATTCACAAACACAGTTAAAACATACTAAAATAGCTAATATTGAGCTGTTTAGTGCAATGGTTGACTCATTAAAAACCTATCTAGGTAAAAACTCACCCTTGTGAGAAAACCCTAGATAAGAAAAAAGAGTACAACACATAGCTAACTAGTCGTGCTTATCTAATCATGCATAATCGTGCCTAACCGTGCCTAGGGGCTAATCGGGCCGTGCCCGTGCCGGCCCAGCGTGCCCGGTGCTCGGCCCAGACATGACACTACCCATCGGACCGTGCCGGCACGGGCCTGGCTCCAGCCGTGCCGTGCCGTGCTCCGGGCCGGCCCGTTTAGTCCGGCACTATTGGCCATCTATACTGGCTACTAGTGGCGGACAATCATTCCGACGAAGAAAAAGGCCCTTTTTCTTTCGTGTAGCCTGCCCTTGTTCTTTCTAATCTAATCTAATCGCTGGAGCGCGCGCAGAGAAGCTCTGATATATGACGGTGCAGATGCAGCTGCCCTGCAAGTTGCTTATATTAGGAAAAGCGCAATGCAAGGAAACAAAATAAAGGTGCCGGCTGACAGTGAGAAAGACAAAAGAGAAAGTTGAGGTTTCTTTTATAAAAATAGGGGGGGGGGGGGGGGGGGTTCACCTGTGTTGTGCGGTTGTTCCAGTGTTTCGCGTGTAGGAGGTCAGAGGAAATAACCGAGCGTCAGCATTGGCTCCGCCGATCCGCTGGAGGAATTTCTCGGCAGCTTCCTAGTGCGAGAGGTACTGGTACATGCAAGTGGCAGGAAATTAGACGACAAATGAATGGATGTTCCACTCGATCGCCTAAGTATTGTACACGTACGTAAACGTGAGTTGATGCTGTGCAAGATGCATGCATGCATGGTCCATGCTGCTTGACCTCTATGGCTAGGTGCCTCCAAATACCAACCATAGGGCACACTCGGCTAGTAATACTTCTCCGTTTAGTTTTAGTTGGTGCAAAATTGAACTATCCAACGATAAGTAAAAAGAAACGAATGGGGTAACCATTACTGTGGATCACGATAAAACAAAAAAAATCAAGGAGATGGCGCGATGGTCAGGTTCGCGGAAGGCGCGCGATGATTTCGTGGGCATCAATGGCAACGTCGGGCTCGCGCATGCAGCCATCCCGCCCGCGTTCGGCGTTTGCATGCATACTAGTACCGTAAAAGGTTTGGTTGGCATCGGACGGCTCAGAAATGCTCGCAGGGGGTCCGCCCGCCGAGGATGATCTGACTGGGATTCGTGGGATCCATGGCTACCAATGGTGGGACGACAGCTCCAAGCACATGGCCCGACGGCGACGGCGTCGGGCGACGCTCTGCTCTGGGACAGTGACGACTGACGAGTGCGCACCCGCACCCGAAAGCAGGGGCCAGAGTCTCCCGCGCACGGAAGCGGATGGCGCTTTTGGTTTATCGTATTTTATCATCTATTTCGTCTAGTTTTCTAAGATAAATAAAGCACCACTCAATAAAGTTTTCAGGTCGTAAAATAAGTTACAAAAAAGGGTAATTGTACTCGTATATAAAAAATTTAAATAAGAAGGTTATGTATTTTAAAACCAAGACGACTGAGGTACACAGCAGTACGATAGAGACGTCCGGTCTACTTCATGCTCATGCCAGTCTAGTCACCCGTACTGCACTACTGCTAGTTGGTAATGGATCACGATCCAAATGCTTCTTTATAAAAAATTATAGTCCTTAAATAATTTTAGTTAAAAAATAAATAGAAATATGGCTCGATCCTAATCCGATTTGATCCTTAAAGTTTCTAGTGTATAATCTATAGCCCATTACCACCCTTACTCCTCTATCTCGGTGTGCAGTTGAGTTAGGGTCGGATGCCCCAAGTGGCTGCTCTCGTGATTTGGTTGATATAATCACTATACCATGCTACTACCTCCTGTCTTCAAATATTTATCGTCCGCTGATTCATTTTTACACTAAACTGCCATATATATATATATATATATATATATATATATATATATATATATATATATATATTGTATATTAGCCTATTAGGAGCCCTAGGCTTCTAATAACTAAAGTAAGCCCAGGCCAGACAGTACAATCCGGTCGAGCCGGACCAGGTCCAGACGTCTATAAAAGCTAGGGATCAGTTTTTCACGACCCATCTCGATTCATTAGCGACGGCGGTTGCCCGATAGCGCGCGCGGCGGTGGACCCTCGGCCGGTGGCCGCGGCTCCTCGACATGCGGTGGCGGCGGTTCCCAGGCCGGCGGCGGCGGCCCCCGATCCAGAGGGCGAGCGACGACAATGCCCTTGTGCGGTGGTGGCGGTTCCCAGGCCGGTGGTCGTAACTCCATTATCTCGACGGGCGGTGGCGGAGGTTCCTCGATCCGGAGTAGTGGTGGCGGTTCCCCGATCCAGAGGGCGAGCGACAGCGGGGCCCTTGTGCGGGCAAGCGGTGGCGTCCCCGAAGCCCCGAGGAGGTGGCACTTTCAAGGCCGACGAGCAAGCGACGCCCGTCGACGTGCGAGCGACGACGATGCATGAGGCGCGATGTTCGAGCGAGCGACGTCACGGAAGGCGCGAGATGTGCGCAGCGATGATCGCGCGTGACATCCTCCGATCCGGCGCAGTTTTCTTTTCGATTATTGTGTTTTATGCCTACCATATGTATTATTTACGCTAAAAACTGTACGATTTTATGCATGAACACAGAGTTCGTATATCAGTTTACTGCATGCACATTGGAAAGGCAATTCCTTGATTTATGCTGCTCGTAATTTGCGCGCATGCAATGGAAACTCTCACGATTTTGCCATAATTTTTGGATCTGTATAAAAATAGAAACCGCATGCATGCGGCTGCCATGTTTTTCGGATCTGTCATAAAAATATGATCGTAATAACAACCTACTAAAGCTATCAACCTTTAATTGACTCGGTATTTACGCTTATAATTGAGAGATTTTATGCTCAAAACTTAAGGTTTTTACGCTCCACCCGGAGATGCGTCCACCAGTGAACAACATGCCAGATTTTTTACGCAGTGTAAGGAATTGCATAAATACCTACACCGTGTAGCATAATTTGTTTCAGTATACATCATAAACTAGTTCTAATGCGTTTAGCTGCATGTCTGTTGGAGGGATCCTATATTTATGAAGGAAATAAAACATTAAATGCGATTTTTTGTTTCTATGCATGCAATTCATTTCCTTTCATTGCATTTTTTTCCATCATAAATTCATGTGCATGCAGTTGGTAGCAGATTTTTACGCAGTATACCGAATTGCATAATTATCTACATAGTGTAGCATATTTAGTATCAGTATATATCATAAAATGGTTATTACGAGTTTTATTTGCATGTCTGTTGCAGCGATCCTAAATTTATGGAGAAAATAAATCCTTTAAAATAGAAACTGTCACACATATCTTTCCTAAATTTACGCGCATGACAGGGAACGTGTTTGACGCATGCATGCATTTTGCCATAATTTTTGGATCTGTATAAAAATAGAAACCGCATGCATGCAGTTGCCATATTTTTTGAATCTGCCATAAAAATAGGATCGTAATAACAACCTACCAGAGCTATCAACCTCTCACATTGGCCAGGTATTTACTCTTATGATTGAGAGATTTTATGCTTAAAACTTAAGATTTTTACGCTTGAACCTGGAATGCGTCCACCAGTGAACAACATGCTAGATTTTTTTACGCAGTGTACCGAATTACATAAATACCTACATCGTGTAGTATAATTAGTATAAGTATAAATCATAAACTAGTTCTAATGTGTTTAGCTGCATGGTTGTTGGAGAGATACTATATTTATGAAGCAAATTAAACATTACATACGATTTTTTGTTTCTATGCATGCAATTCATTTCATTGCACATTATTTTCATCATAAATTCGTGCGCATGCAGCTGGTAACAGATTTTTACGCAGTATACCGAATTGCATAATTATATACACAGTGTAGCATATTTAGTCTCAATATATATCATAAAATGGTCCTTACGTGTCTAGCTGCATGGCTGTTGCAGCGATTCTAAATTTATGGAGAAAATAAAGCATTTAAAAATAGAAACCGCCACACATTTTTTCCTAAATTTACGCGCATGCATTGGATCGTGTTTGACTCATGCATGCATGCATTCCTTTTTTTGCGCTAACAGATGTGGCGCAGGTGGCGCACCCGACAGGCTGGTTGGGCGCGCTGGGTTGACCAGTTTGTAGGGGTGGTCGGCCTGGGCTTCCTTTAACTATTGGAAGCCCAGGGCTCCCATTATACCTACCCTATATATATACTAGGTATATGCCCGTGCGTTGTAACGGGTAATACTAATGCAGGCATAGGTCATTGTTTAGTGAGGTAATCAACCGGCAGGGTGACACTTGTGTATGTATAGATCATTGTTTAGTGATGTTATCAACCAAACTTCATGCGTCGAGTCGACATGCGAGGGAGGTGACATTGGGAGGCAGTCTCGAGGGGCGGGGCGTCGGGTGTGTGGGACCACGAATTGCGTCGGGAGGCAGATTGAAGGGCGTTAGGTGGATGGAGGCCGCGACATGTGGAACATGGCGCGGTTAGAGCGAGAGGCGGGAAGAGGTGGAGGACGCCGGGTGCGGACAGTTCTGCCAAAGTAGCCTTAGGCGAGTCGTGACTGCGTCTGCTACCCGAGCTTGGCCTCGGATGAGTCGTGACTGCCTCTACTGCCCGGGCTTGGCCTCGGATGAGTCGTGACTGCCTGTCCCGCCCGGGCTTGGCCTCAAACGAGTCATGATTATGTCTCCTGCTCGAGGGTGTCCTCAGGCGAGTCGTGACTGTGTCTCCTGCCGGGCTTTGCCTTGGGCGATTCTTGACAGCCTCTCCAACCTGAGAGTGGTCTCGAGTGAGTCATGACTGCGTATCCCACTGGAGGATGGCCTCGGGCGAGTTGTGACTACTTGTCTTGCCAGAGGTTGGCCTTGGGCCAGTCGTGACTGTCTATCCCACTCGCAGATGGCCTCGAGCGAGTCATTACTACCTGTCCCGCCCGCGGATGGCCTCAGGCGAGTTGTGACTATCTGTCCCACCTGAGGATGGCCACAGACGAGTCGTGACTACGTCTCCCGCCAGGGGTTGCCCTTGGGCGAGTCATGACTGCATGTCCCACCTGAGGGTGGCCTCAGGCGAGTCGTGACTGACTGTCTAGCCAGGGCTTGGCCTCGGTTGAGTCGTGACTGCGTCTCCCATTGGGGGTTGTCCTCGGGCGAGTCGTGGCTGCCTGTCTCGCCCGAGAATGGCCTCAGGCGAGTCGTGGTTGCCTATCTCGCTCAGGCTTAGCCTTGGACGAGTCGTGATTGTGTCTCCCGCCTGAGGGTGGCCTCGGGTGAGTCATGACTGCCTCTCCCCCCGAGGATGGCCTCGAGTGAATCGTGACTGCCTCTCCCACCCAGGGTTGCCCTCGAGCGAATCATTATTGCCTTTCCCGCCCGGGATTGCCTCGGGCGAGTCATTACTGCCAGTACCGCACAGGGTTGTCCTCGGGCGAGTCGTGTCTGCTTGTCCCACCCGAGGGTGGCCACGGGGGAGTCGTGGCTGCTTGTCCCACCTGGGCATGGCCTCAGGTGACTCATGCCTATGTCTCCTGCCCAAGAGTGTCCTAGGACAAGTCGTGTCTGTTTGTCCCGTGTAGGCTTGGCCTCAAGCGAGTTGTCACTGCCTCTCCCACCCGAGAGTGGCCTCAGCCAAGTCGTGATTGCGTCTCTCGCCTGGGCTTGGTCTCGGGCGACTCGTGACTGCCTGTCCCATCTAGGCATGGCCTTGAGCGAGTCATGATTGCGTCTCACGCCCAAAGGTGGCCTCGGGCGAGTCGTGACTGTGTCTCCTGTCCGGGCTTGGCCTCGGACGAGTCATGATTGTGTCTCCCGCCCGAGGTTGGCCTCGGGCGAGTCGTGACTGCATCTCCCATCCGGGCTTGGCCTTGGGCGATTCTTGACAGCCTCTCCCGCTCGAGAATTGCCTCGAGCGAGTCATGACTATGTATCCCGCCGGGGGTTGGCCTCGGGCGAGTGGTGACTACCTGTCCCGCCTGATGATGGCCACGGGCGAGTCGTGACTACTTCTCCCACCCCGGGTTGTCCTCGGGCGAGTCGTGACTGCCTATCCCACCCGAGGATGGCCTCAGGTGAGTTGTGGCTAACTGTCCAGTCAAGGCTTGGTCTTGGGTGAGTCGTGATTGTGTCTCCCATCGGGGGTTGGCTTCTGGCGAGTCGTGACTGCCTGTCTCGCCAGAGGATGGCCTCGGGCTAGTTGTGGCTGCCTGTCCTGCCTGGGCTTGGCCTCGGGCGAGTCATGACTGCCTCTCCCACCCGAGGGTTGCCTCGGGCGGACTGTCTGTTTTGTCTTGCCTTGGCCTCGGGCGAGTTGTAACTTTGTATCCCACCGGGGTTGGCCTCAGGCGAGCTGTAACTGTGTATCCCACTCGGGGGTTGGCGTTGGGTGAGTCGTGACTCTCTGTCCCGCCCGCGGATGACCTTAGGCGAGTCGTTACTGCCTGTACTGCCTAGGCTTGGCCTCGGACGAGTCGTGACTGTGTCTCCCGCCCGAGAGTGGTCTAGGAAGAGTCGTGACTGCCTATCCTATTTTGGCTTTGCCTCGGGCAAGTCATAACTGCCCCTCCCACCGAGGGTTGGCCCCGGGCGAGTCGTTACTGCCTCTCCCACCCGACCTGTAAAAACTTAAACTTATAGCCACAAAACTTGATTAGGCGTTAGCACAGTTTATGCCAAGTGGCTAGAGAGGAGTCAAAACACAATAACCACAAGAATCCAATCACAGAGATGACACAGTGGTTATCCCGTGGTTCGGCCAAGTACAAAACTTGCCTACTCCACGTTGTGGCGTCCCAACGGACGAGAGTTGCACTCAACTCCTCTCAAGTGATCCAATGATCAACTTGAATACCACGGTGTTCTTGCTTTTCTTTTCTCAATCCCGTTTGCGAGGAATCTCCACAACTTGGAGCCTCTCGCCCTTACAAAAGATGTTCACAAAGAATCACAGAGCAAGGGAGGGATTAGCAACTCACACACGACACAAAGATCACAGCGAATACGCACACACAAGACCCAGACTTGAGCTCAAAAGACTAGCACACTAGAACGGAGCTCAAATCACTAGAATGTCGAACAAGTGCGCGAGATTGATGTGTGAGTGATCAAGAGTGCTCAAGGAATGCTTGGTGTACTCCTCCATGCGCCTAGGGGTCCCTTTTATAGCCCCAAGGCAGCTAGGAGCCGTTGAGAGCACATCTGGAAGGCTATCCTTGCCTTCTGTCGTCGGGCGCACCGGACAGTCCGGTGCACACCGGACACTGTCCGGTGCCCGATTCCTTTCCTTAAATGGCGAAGCCGACCGTTGCCGACCGTTGCAGATCTGGCGCACCGGACAGTCCAGTGCACACCGGACAGTCTGGTGCTTCCTTCCGACCGTTGGCTCGGCCACGTGTCGCGCGCTGATCGCGCGGCCGACCGTTGGCCCGGCCGACCGTTGGCTCACCGGACAGTCCGGTGCACACCGGACAGTCCGGTGCACACCGGACAGTCCGGTGAATTTTAGCCGAAGTCGCCGGAGAAAAACCCGAGAGCGGCTGGTTTGCTCCGCGCTGGTCTGGCGCACCGGACACTGTCCGGTGCACACCGGACAGTCCGGTGCCCTAGCCCGAAACAGCCTTTGGCTGTACACAGCCACTCTCCACTTCTTTTCTTTTCTTCTTCTTCCTTCTGTTTCTAACACTTAGACAAGAATATTAGTACACAAAACCAATGTACTAAGGCTTAGAAACATACCTTAACTTGTGATTTGCACTTTGTTCATCCATGGACATATTTTCACATTTAAGCACTTGTGTTTGCACTCAATCACCAAAATACTTAGAAATGGCCCAAGGGCACATTTCCCTTTCAATCTCCCCCTTTTTGGTGATTTATGCCAACACAACATAAAGCAACTAGAACAAGTGCAAAATCACTTCAAATAAAAACTCAAATTGGTTTTGATTCAATTTTGGCATATATGGATCATCCTTTGCCACCACTTGGTTTGTTTTTGCAAATCAAACTCAAATCTCTATTTCTATGTCAAACACACATGTTGAGGCATAAAGAGAGTCATTCCAAAAGAGATTGATCAAGAATTTCAAAAACTCCCCCTATTTCCCATAATCAACACTTCTCCCTTCAAGAAGCCAACTTTTGACAATAGAGATAATAAGAGACAATAAAAGCTTTTGACAAAACAAAAACTCTATTCTACTATTTTCAAAATCTCTCAAGTGGTAGCTGATCCATTTATCACTTTGGCCTTTATTTTCTCCCCCTTTGGCATCAAGCACCAAAACGAGATTAATCTTGGCCTCTTAACCCCATTGCCTCACCAAAATCGTCAATTAAGAGTACAAAGGCAATAAGATCATAGAGATGAACTTGGAATAAGTTACCCTCTCATCGGAGTGCAGTGGAAGTCTTGCATGGTCCAAGTTCACCTTTCCCTTTCAATGCACCTTCGAGACTAAATCAAGCAAACTCAAGCAAATGGTTAGTCTCAAAGGGTCAAGTTGTAACACATCTCCCCCTAAACATGTGCATCACTTTGCAACGGACTTGTGAGGTCCAGGGAGTGTTTGTACAACTTGAGCACCACAATAAGCAACAAAATGCAGAATGAACCTGATCAAATGCATAAACACATGTATGCTACAATTCAATCCAAGTTCCGCGAATCTAAGACATTTAGCTCACTACGCAGCCTGCAAAAGGTCTTCTCATCTAGAGGCTTGGTAAAGATATCGGCTAGCTGGTTCTCGGTGCTAACATGAAACACTTCGATATCTCCCTTTTGCTGGTGGTCTCTCAAAAAGTGATGCCGGATGTCTATGTGTTTTGTGCGGCTTTGTTCAACAGGATTTTCCGCCATGCGGATAGCACTCTCATTATCACATAGGAGTGGGACTTTGCTCAGATTGTAGCCAAAGTCCCGGAGGGTTTGCCTCATCCAAAGTAGTTGCGCGCAACACTGACCTGCGGCAACGTACTCGGCCTCAGCGGTGGATAGGGCAACGGATGTTTGTTTCTTAGAGTTCCATGACACCAGGGACCTTCCTAAGAATTGGCACGTCCCCGATGTACTCTTCCTATCGACCTTACATCCAGCATAGTCGGAGTCTGAGTATCCAACTAAGTCAAAGGTAGACCCCTTTGGATACCAGAGCCCGAAGCAAGGCGTAGCAACCAAATATCTAAGAATTCGCTTCACCGCCACTAAGTGACATTCCTTAGGATCGGATTGAAATCTAGCACACATGCATACGCTAAGCATAATATCCGGTCTACTAGCACATAAGTAAAGCAAAGAACCTATCATTGACCGGTATGCTTTTTGATCAACGGACTTACCTCCTTTGTTGAGGTCGGTGTGTCCGTCGGTCCCCATCGGAGTCTTTGCGGGCTTGGCGTCCTTCATCCCAAACCGCTTTAGCAGATCCTACGTGTACTTTGTTTGGGAGATGAAAGTGCCGTCCTTGAGTTGCTTCACTTGAAACCCAAGGAAGTAGTTCAACTCGCCCATCATTGACATCTCGAATTTCTGCGTCATCACCCTGCTAAACTCTTCACAAGACTTTTGGTTAGTAGAACCAAATATTATGTCATCGACATAAATTTGGCACACAAACAAATCACCATCACATGTCTTTGTAAAAAGAGTTGGATCGGCTTTCCCAACCTTGAAAGCATTAGCAATTAAGAAATCTCTAAGGCATTCATACCATGCTCTTGGGGCTTGCTTAAGTCCATAGAGCGCCTTAAAGAGCTTACACACATGGTCGGGGTACCGTTCATCCTCGAAGCCAGGGGGTTGCTCCACGTACACCTCCTCCTTGATTGGCCCGTTGAGGAAAGCGCTCCTCACATCCATTTGGTACAACCTGAAAGAATGGTGAGCGGCATATGCTAGCAAGATTCGAATTGACTCTAGCCTAGCCACAGGAGCAAAGGTCTCCTCGAAATCCAAACCTGCGACTTGGGCATAACCTTTTGCCACAAGTCGAGCCTTGTTCCTCGTCACCACCCCGTGCTCGTCCTGTTTGTTGCGGAACACCCACTTGGTTCCCACAACATTTTGCTTCGGACGAGGCACCAGTGTCCAAACTTCATTGCGCTTGAAGTTGTTTAACTCCTCTTGCATGGCCAACACCCAGTCCGGATCTAGCAAGGCCTCTTCTACCCTGAAAGGCTCAATAGAAGAGACAAAGGAGTAATGCTCACAAAAATTAACTAATCGAGATCGAGTAGTTACTCCCTTGCTAATGTCACCTAGAATTTGGTCGACGGGATGATCCCTTTGAATCATCGCTCGAACTTGGGTTGGAGGTGCCGGTTGCGCTTCTTCCTCCATCATTTGATCATCTTGTGCTCCCCCTTGATCAAGCCCCTCCACTTGAGGTACCTGGTTGACATCTTCGGTTGGGGAATGCACCATAGTTGAGGAAGAAGGTTGATCTCGTTCATCTTGTTCCTGTGGCCGTACTTCTCCAATCGCCATGGTTCGTATAGCGGCCGTCGGAACATCTTCTTCATCTACATCATCACAATCAACAACTTGCTCTCTTGGAGAGCCATTAGTCTCATCAAATACAACGTCGCTAGAGACTTCAACCAAACCCGATGATTTGTTGAAGACTCTATACGCCTTTGTATTTGAGTCATAACCTAACAAAAACCCTTCTACAGCTTTGGGAGCAAACTTAGAATTTCTACCCTTCTTCACTAGAATGTAGCATTTACTCCCAAATACACGAAAGTACGATACATTGGGTTTGTTACCGGTTAGTAGTTCATACGACGTCTTCTTGAGGAGACGATGAAGGTAGACCCTGTTGATGGCGTGGCAAGCAGTGTTAACGGCTTCCGTCCAAAAGCACTCGGGGGTCTTGAACTCTCCTAGCATCGTCCTCGCCATGTCGATGAGCGTCCTGTTCTTTCTCTCTACCACACCATTTTGCTGTGGTGTGTAGGGAGCGGAGAACTCGTGCTTGATCCCTTCTTCTTCAAGGAACTCCTCCACTTGAAGGTTCTTGAACTCGGACCCGTTGTCGCTCCTTATCTTTTTCACTTTGAGCTCAAACTCATTTTGAGCCCTCCTGAGGAAGCGCTTGAGGGTCCCTTGGGTTTCAGACTTATCCTGCAAAAAGAACACCCAAGTGAAGCGGGAAAAGTCATCAACAATAACTAGACCATACTTACTTCCCCCTATGCTTAGATAGGCGACGGGTCCGAAGAGGTCCATATGCAGCAGCTCCAGGGGTCTTGAAGTGGTCATCACATTCTTGCTGTGATGCGCTCCTCCCACCTGTTTCCCTGCTTGACAAGCTGCACAAGGTCTATCTTTTTCGAAATGAACATTGGTTAGACCTATCACATGTTCTCCCTTTAGAAGCTTGTGGAGGTTCTTCATCCCCACATGTGCTAAGCGGCGATGCCACAGCCAGCCCATGCAAGTCTTAGCCATTAAGCATGCATCTAGACCGGCCTCTTCTTTTGCAAAATCAACTAAATAAAGTTTGCCATCTAATACACCCTTAAAAGCTAGTGAACCATCACTTCTTCTAAAGACAGACACATCTACATTTGTAAACAGACAGTTATACCCCATATGACATAATTGACTCACAGATAGCAGATTATATCCAAGAGACTCAACTAAAAACACATTAGATATGGAGTGCTCATTAGAAATTGCAATTTTACCTAAACCTTTTACCTTGCCTTGATTCCCATCACCGAATATAATTGAATCTTGGGAATCTTTATTCCTGACGTAGGAGGTGAACATCTTCTTCTCCCCCGTCATATGGTTTGTGCATCCGCTGTCGATAATCCAGCTTGAACCCCCGGATGCATAAACCTGCAAGGCAAATTTAGGCTTGGGTCTTAGGTACCCAACTCATGTTGGGTCCTACAAGGTTAGTGCAAATATCCTTAGGGACCCAAATGCAAGTTTTGTCTCCCTTGCATTTTGCCCCTAACTTCCTAGCAACAATTTTCTTATCCTTTCTACAAATAGCAAAGGAAGCATTTAAAGCATAATAAATTGTGGAAGGTTCATTCACTACTTTCCTAGGAGCATGAATAGCATTCTTTCTAGACACATGATGAATAGTATTTCTCCTAGACATATTTCTACCATGCATATAGGAAGAACTAGAAGCAAACATGGCATGAGAGTCAAAATCATCAAAAGCATTATAACTCCTATAAGCATTTCTAGTTTGTCTCCTATCATAATACATAAAAGCATGGTTCTTTTGCACATTACTAGCCATAGGGGCCTTCCCTTTCTCCTTGGCGGGAATGGGAGCCTTATGGCTTGTTAAGTTCTTAGCTTCTCTCTTGAAGCCAAGTCCATCCTTAATTGAGGGGTGTCTACCAATTGTGTAGGCATCCCTTGCAAATTTTAGCTTATCGAAATCATTCTTGCTAGTCTTAAGTTGAGCATTAAGACTAGCCAGTTCATCATTAAGCTTGGAAATTGAAACTAGGTGTTCACTACAAGCATTAATGTCAAAATCTTTACACCTAGTACAAATTTCAACATGTTCTACACAAGAATTGGATTTATTTGCTACTTCTAATTTAGCATTTAAATCATTGTTGACACCTTTCAAAGTAGAAATGGTTTCATGACAAGTAGATAGTTCAAAAGAAAGCATTTCATTTCTCTTAACTTCTAAAGCATAGGATTTTTGTGCCTCAACAAATTTATCATGCTCTTCATACAACAAATCCTCTTGCTTTTCTAAAAGTATATTCTTTTCATTCAAGGCATCAATTAATTCATTAATTTTGTCTATCTTAGATCTATCTAAGCCCTTGAACAAACATGAATAATCTACTTCATCCTCATCACTAGATTCGTCCTCACTTGAAGAAGCATAGGTAGAGTTGCGAGTACATACCTTCTTCTCCCTAGCCATAAGGCATGTGTGACGCTCGTTGGGGAAGAGGGTTGATTTGTTGAAGGCGGTGGCGGCGAGTCCTTCATTGTCGGAGTCGGACGAGGAGCAATCCGAGTCCCACTCCTTGCCTAGATGCGCCTCGCCTTTTGCCTTCTTGTAATGCTTCTTCTTTTCCCTCTTGTTTCCCTTTTCCTGGTCACTATCATTATCGGGACAGTTAGCAATGAAATGACCAAGCTTACCGCATTTGAAGCATGATCGCTTCCCCTTGGTCTTAGTCTTGCTTGGCTGTCCATTGCGACCCTTTAGCACCGTCTTGAATCTCTTGATAATGAGGGCCATTTCTTCTTCATTAAGACCGGCCGCCTCAATTTGCGCCACCTTGCTGGGTAGCGCCTCCTTGTTCCCTGTGGCTTTGAGAGCAAAAGGTTGCGGCTCGTTGATCGGTCCATTCAAGGCGTCGTCCACATACCTTGCCTCCTTGATCATCATTCGCCCGCTGACGAATTTTCCTAGGACTTCTTCGGGCGACATTTTGGTGTACCTGGGATTCTCACGAATATTATTCACCAAATGAGGATCAAGAACGGTAAAGGACCTGAGCATTAGTCGGACGACGTCGTGGTCCGTCCATCGCGTGCTTCCGTAGCTCCTTATTTTGTTGATAAGGGTCTTGAGCCGGTTGTATGTCTGAGTTGGCTCCTCGCCCCTTATCATCGCGAACCGTCCAAGCTCGCCCTCCACCAACTCCATTTTGGTGAGCAAGGTAGCGTCGTTTCCCTCATGAGAGATCTTGAGGGTATCCCAGATTTGCTTGGCGTTATCCAAGCCACTCACTTTATTATATTCATCCCTGCACAATGAGGCTAGAAGAACAGTAGTAGCTTGTGCATTCTTATGGATTTGCTCATTAATGAATATAGGACTATCCGAACTATTAAAGTGCATTCCACTATCTACAATCTCCCATATGCTAGGATGGAGAGAGAATAGGTGACTACGCATTTTGTGGCTCCAAAATCCGTAGTCCTCCCCATCAAAGTGTGGGGGCTTGCCGAGTGGAATGGAAAGCAAATGTGAATTTGAACTTTGCGGAATACGAGAGTAGTCAAAAGAAAAGTTAGAATTAACCGGTTTCCTTTGTTTGTCGTGGTCGTCGTCCTTTTGGGAAGAAGAGGACTCATCGCTGTCGTAGTAGACGATCTCCTTGATGCGTCTTGTCTTCTTCTTCTTCCCATCTCTTCGCTTGTGGCCCGAGCCCGAGTCATTGGACTTGTCATCCCTTGGCTCGTTGACGAAGGACTCCTTCTCCTTGTCGTTGATCACAATTCCCTTCCCCTTAGGATCCATCTCTTCGGGCGGTTAGTCCCTTTCTTGAAGAGAACGGCTCTGATACCAATTGAGAGCACCTAGAGGGGGGGGGTGAATAGGTGATCCTGTAAAAACTTAAACTTATAGCCACAAAACTTGATTAGGCGTTAGCACAGTTTATGCCAAGTGGCTAGAGAGGAGTCAAAACACAATAACCACAAGAATCCAATCACAGAGATGACACAGTGGTTATCCCGTGGTTCGGCCAAGTACAAAACTTGCCTACTCCACGTTGTGGCGTCCCAACGGACGAGAGTTGCACTCAACTCCTCTCAAGTGATCCAATGATCAACTTGAATACCACGGTGTTCTTGCTTTTCTTTTCTCAATCCCGTTTGCGAGGAATCTCCACAACTTGGAGCCTCTCGCCCTTACAAAAGATGTTCACAAAGAATCACAGAGCAAGGGAGGGATTAGCAACTCACACACGACACAAAGATCACAGCGAATACGCACACACAAGACCCAGACTTGAGCTCAAAAGACTAGCACACTAGAACGGAGCTCAAATCACTAGAATGTCGAACAAGTGCGCGAGATTGATGTGTGAGTGATCAAGAGTGCTCAAGGAATGCTTGGTGTACTCCTCCATGCGCCTAGGGGTCCCTTTTATAGCCCCAAGGCAGCTAGGAGCCGTTGAGAGCACATCTGGAAGGCTATCCTTGCCTTCTGTCGTCGGGCGCACCGGACAGTCCGGTGCACACCGGACACTGTCCGGTGCCCGATTCCTTTCCTTAAATGGCGAAGCCGACCGTTGCCGACCGTTGCAGATCTGGCGCACCGGACAGTCCGGTGCACACCGGACAGTCCGGTGCTTCCTTCCGACCGTTGGCTCGGCCACGTGTCGCGCGCCGATCGCGCGGCCGACCGTTGGCCCGGCCGACCGTTGGCTCACCGGACAGTCCGGTGCACACCGGACAGTCCGGTGAATTTTAGCCGAAGTCGCCGGAGAAAAACCCGAGAGCGGCTGGTTTGCTCCGCGCTGGTCTGGCGCACCGGACACTGTCCGGTGCACACCGGACAGTCCGATGCCCCAGCCCGAAACAGCCTTTGGCTGTACACAGCCACTCTCCACTTCTTTTCTTTTCTTCTTCTTCCTTCTGTTTCTAACACTTAGACAAGAATATTAGTACACAAAACCAATGTACTAAGGCTTAGAAACATACCTTAACTTGTGATTTGCACTTTGTTCATCCATGGACATATTTTCACATTTAAGCACTTGTGTTTGCACTCAATCACCAAAATACTTAGAAATGGCCCAAGGGCACATTTCCCTTTCACTTCTGGCGAGTCGTGACTGCCTGTCTCGCCAGAGGATGGCCTCGGGCTAGTTGTGGCTGCCTGTCCTGCCTGGGCTTGGCCTCGGGCGAGTCATGACTGCCTCTCCCACCCGAGGGTTGCCTCGGGCGGACTGTCTGTTTTGTCTTGCCTTGGCCTCGGGCGAGTTGTAACTTTGTATCCCACCAGGGTTGGCCTCAGGCGAGCTGTAACTGTGTATCCCACTCGGGGGTTGGCGTTGGGTGAGTCGTGACTGTCTGTCCCGCCCGCGGATGACCTTAGGCGAGTCGTTACTGCCTGTACTGCCTAGGCTTGGCCTCGGACGAGTCGTGACTGTGTCTCCCGCCCGAGAGTGGTCTAGGAAGAGTCGTGACTGCCTGTCCTATTTTGGCTTTGCCTCGGGCAAGTCATAACTGCCCCTCCCACCGAGGGTTGGCCCCGGGCGAGTCGTTACTGCCTCTCCCACCCGATGGTGGTGGTGCACGCGGGGATGGCGGAGGTAGGCCGATCATGGGGGCGGTGCGCTCATCTCCTCGAGGAAGCTATCACCGCGGGAGAAGGAGACAAGGAGGCACTACATATTTGTGACATGTCTTTAATTGGATACACCTACAAAACAATTATAAATATTGCATAAAAAATAAAATACATGCAAACAATAACCGTGTAAATTTCAAACTCATATTTACCATGTCATGGTCTAGGTAAAGTAAAATCCTTCATTCAGCACTATTGTCGGCGTTTCGAGACCGGGGGGTCCCTGGGCCGACGAGTGAATGTCGCCGCGTGCCCCAGCCCAGATGGGTCGACGCGAGGCCGAGCGCGAAGGGGGGAAGTTAGGTGGCCGGAGACCGGCGTGAGAGAGGTGGAAATCCCGCGGCCTTCGTGTTCGTCCCGCGCCCAGGTCGGGTGCGCTTGCAGTAGGGGATTACAAGCGTCCACGCGGGAGAGGGAGCGAGCGGCTTCAAGCGAGCGCCTGTCTCGTCCTCGTCCCCGCGCGGCCAACCCTCTCTAAGAGGGCCATGGTCCTTCCTTTTATAGGCGTAAGGAGAGGATCCAGGTGTACAATGGGGGGTGTAGCAGAGTGCTACGTGTCTAGCGGAGGAGAGCTAGCGCCCTAAGTACACGCCATCGTGGCGGCCGGAGAGGTTTTGACGCCCGGTTCGTGTGATGCCGTGGCCGTTGGAGGAGCGCTGGAGCTTGGCGGAGGGACAGCTGCCGGAGCTGTCGAGTCCTTGCTGACGTCCTCTTGCTTCCGTAAGGGGGTTGAGAGCCGCCGTCGTCAGGGAGCGTGCGGGGAGCCATCATTGCCTATCTGGCGGAGCGAGCCAGATGGGATGCCGGTCTTGTTTCCCGTAGCCTGAGTCAGCTTGGGGTAGGGTAATGATGGCGCCTCTCGTCGACGTGGCTGGTCTGCGCCCTAGGTTGGGCGATGTGGAGGCTCCTCCGAGGTCGAGTCTGTCTTCCGTGGCCGGGGTCGAGTCTGAGCCCCCGGGTCGGGCGAGGCGGAGACCGTCGGCTGAGGCCAGGGCTGAGTCCGAGCCCTAGGGTCGGGCGAAGCGGAGTTCATCGTCTTCTGGGGCTAAGCCTAAGTTCGAGCCCTGGGTCGGGCGGAGCGGAGTTCGTCGTCTTCCGGGGCTTAGCCCGAGTCCGAGCCCTGGGTCGGGCAGAGCGGAGTTCGTCGTCTTCCGGGGCTTAGCCCGAGTCCGAGCCCTGGGTCGGGCGGAGCGGAGTTCGTCGTCTTCCAGGGCTGAGCCTGAGTCCGAGCCCTGGGTCGGGCGGAGCGGAGTTCGTCGTCTTCCGGGGCTTAGCCCGAGTCCGAGCCCTGGGTCGGGCGGAGCGGAGTTTCCTAAGGCGCCTAAGGTCGGGCCTGACTGCCTGTCAGCCTCACTCTGTCAAGTAGCACCGCAGTCGGTGCGGCGCAGGCGGCACTGTCCTTCTGTCAGGTCGGTCAGTGGAGCGGCGAAGTGACTGCGATCACTTCGGCTCTATCGACTGAAGGGCGCGTGTCAGGACAAAGGTGTCAGGCCACCTTTGCATTAAATGCTCCTGCGATTTGGTCGGTTGGCGCGGCGATTCGGTCAGGGTTGCTTCTTGGCGAAGACAGGGCCTCGGGCGAGCCGGAAATGTGTTCGTCGCTGGAGGGGGGCCTCGGGCGAGACGGAGATCCTCCGGGGTCGGCTGCCCTTGTCCGAGGCTAGGCTTGGGCGAGGCGTGATCGAGTCCCTCGAATGGACCGATCCCTGACTTAATCGCACCCATCAGGCCTTTGCAGCTTTATGCTGATGGGGGTTACCAGCTGAGAATTAGGAGCCTTGAGGGTACCCCTAATTATGGTCCCCGACAACTACATATTTGTGACATGTCTTTAATTGGATATAGCTCGTCTGTTTTAGTTTCAACATCACCGTCTCGCTTTAGAAAGTTAAACTGAAAAGCATTTTCTATGTGGACACGACCTCCAGATTGGCACTTTAGATGATCTTGAGATTTTATTAAATTTATGCAATAGTCTATCACCTGCAAGTGTGTAAGTTGTTGTTAAAAATACCTATCACAATTATGAGACAGATATCACATCATATACTACGACCCTAATGTTGCAATACAACTCAAGCTTTTCCTCGACTGTTGTGAATGGCAAGGAAAAACATGCCCTCCATTATTGACTATAGATGACAAAGGATGCAGTCCTCCAAGTAGATGATTTCAGACAATTTTTGGTAAAATGCAGAAAATTAAGCTTCAATGGGGTATCTTTTTTGCTTTATCATAAATCGATTTTTTTCTAAAATTTCTGCATTTCAAAGGAGCCTAAACATATAAAACTACCATGTAATTAATCCACATTTTCCCTCGTGCGTTTTTTTTATGTGAACTAAACCACCTTTTTCGAGTAAAATTTCCATGTGAACTATTCCACGTTTTTTTCCTGCCGCGCAAGTTTGTCATGTGAACTATTTTTTATAATGCTCAATTTTCCATGTGAACTATGCCCCCTGATGCGTAATTTTTTAGATTTTATTAAATTTATGCAATAGTCTATTACCTGCAAGTGTGTAAGAAGTTGTTAAAAATACCATAGTGGATAAAAAATTATACATACCAGGGTCACCAAATGAAAAACTAAGCATGAATTATCTCATCACTTAAATATCGTAGTTGAGGTTGAATATAAACCAACATGAGTTGAGTTGGCTAGTGGGTGGAAGCTTAGACGTTCTACTCAAGGCATCTAGGGTTCGATTCCTGAGCCTGGTAGCAATTTTTTTGCTGCGACAATAACGGACCGGGGGCAGAACGGGGTGGCAGCCTACCCCCTTACATTCTTCATAGTAGTAGAGAGTTGTAATACAACTCAAGCTTTTCCTCGACTAGCTTTTCCTTGACTGTTGTGAATGGCAAGGAAAAACATGCCCTCCATTATTGACTATAGATGACAAAGGACACAGTCCTTCAAGTAGATGATTTCAGATAATTTTTGATAAAATGCAGAAAATTAAGCTTCAATAGGGTATCTTTTTTGCTTTACCATAAATCAATTTTTTTCTAAAATTTCTACATTTCGAAGGAGCCTAAACATATAAAACTACCATGTAGTTAATCCACATTTTCCCTCCTGTGTTTTTTTCATGTGAACTAAACCACCTTTTTTGAGTAAAATTTCCATGTGAACTAATCCACGTTTTTTTCCTGCCGCGCAAGTTTGTCATGTGAACTATTTTTTATAATGCTCAATTTTCCATGTGAACTATGCCCCCTGATGCGTAATTTTTGAGATTTTATTAAATTTATGCAATAGTCTATCACCTGCAAGTGTGTAAGAAGTTGTTAAAAATACCATAGTGGATAAAAAATTATACATACCAGGGTCACCAAATGAAAAACTAAGCATGAATTATCTCATCACTTAAATATCGTAGTTGAGGTTAAATATAAACCAACATGAGTTGAGTTGGCTAGTGAGTGGAAGCTTAGACGTTCTACTCAAGGCATCCAGGGTTCGATTCCTGAGCCTGGTAGCAATTTTTATTGCTGCGACAATAACGGACGGGGGGCAGAACGAGGGAGGGGCAGAACGGGGTGGTAGCCTACCCCTTACATTCTTCATAGTATATATATATATATATATATAAAGAACAGATAGAGTATATGTGAATGCATATCCATTTTCAAATTGTAGATGTGCACCTAAAAATACAAAACCAGTTATAATGAATAAAAGTCTCACCTTATATGTACCTCTATCATCTGATTTGGTTGGATGAGTCCTATAAAGTTTAAACTGGTGGACTATATAGTGGTATATATATCACATCCCTCAAATTTGCTCTAGTTTGTTACTACTGTATGTCATGTATGAAGCACGTAGTAACCTTCTTACCTTCCCCCTGTTGACGCTTTTTCGGAGCGCCAAATACTCAAGAAGAACCGGCGGCGGTGCTCTCTGGTCAGGCGCGGACGGTCCGCGGCCTGGGGCCGGACGGTCCGCGACCTGGCGCAGGGGCTAAGGTTTCCTGCCTAACGGCCGGACGGTCCGCGCGTGCGCAGGGGCGGCGGAAGATCGCCGGCGGCGCCTGGATCTCGCTCCCGGGAGGGACCCCATCGGGGAGGAGAGATCCTAGGGGTTGTCTAGGCTCGGGTCGGCCGACCTAGACTCCTCTAATCGGCGTAGAGTCGAAGAGAGGCGAAGAATTTGGGGATCGAGAGGCTAAACCTAAACTAGACTAGAACTACTCCTAGGATAAAATGCGAAATAGAAGTTGTATTGATTCGATTGATGATTACAAATCGGCCGTAGACCTCTCTTTTTATAGAGGAGGCGGGCTAGACCCTTTACACGACTGGATTCCGAGCTAATTTCGCAAATCTAGCCAACAAACATAGCACAAAACTCGGAACCCTAATCTACTCTGCGCAGGCGCGGACCGTCCGGCCCACAGGCGCGGACTGTCCGGACCGCGAACCGTCTGGCTCCAGGGCCGGACCGTCCGCTAGCTCTTTTTGGTGCCAAACATATGCCCCCTGCCTTTTGGTGGAGCTAAGCAAACCAAAAGCATCTTAACTCGATGTGATCACATCGGTTTTCTTTAAGCATCTTGCCACATACTAGGATGGTACTGCTTGAGGAAACGCCCATTCAAAGCTTTGGGTAAATCCTTGCCTTGTAATGTTTGTAGCAAATAGGCGTTACCAGATATTACCTGTTTTACTTTATAAGGACCTTCCAAGCTAGGCGACCATTTTCCAAACTTCTGGTCTTTATTCCTTAGAGGCAGGATGGTCTTCCACACCAGGTCCCCTACTTGAAATGACTTTGCTTTGACCTTCTTGTTGTAGGCCCTGGCTACCATGATCAGCTATCATGTTAGGCCAATAAAAACCAGACCTTCGCAACAGCCATTTCATCTTTGGAGCCGATTGGTGGGTACCACAAATTCCTTCATGTACTTCGACCATGGACAATATAACATCATCTGGGCCCAAGCACTTAAGCAGGACATCGTTGACTGTTCGGCGGTAGAGTTCATCACTCATCAAGACATACTTGAAAGTTGTTCGCCGAATGTTCTTATCTGTCCTGATATTGGGATTTCGTAAATAATTAAGTATAGGTGTCCTCAAATCACTTGCATCAGCTTCATTGTCAGCCGAATCAATTAAGAGAACATTTCTGGTAACCCCGGACGATCCGGCGTCATCACGCGGACGGTCCGCGACCTGGGAATTTGGCTCTGCACTGGTCATCAGATTTTCAGTTTTGTGAAATTTCCCTCTCTTTATCTGATAACCTGATGCATCTTGTGCCAAATCTTTAGCTCTATGATTCTCAACTCTAGAGATATGCCGAATACTAAATTCGTCAAAAGAATGGATTATGCTCCAACATTTCTCAAGGTAACTATTTAGAGTACCATCAAAACATTGATATTCTTCTAACACTTGTTAGACAACCAGCTGGGAATCACCAAATACCTTCACATGTTTTACTCCCATACCATTTAAAAGTTCTAAGCCGAATAAGAGGGCCTCATATTCAGCTTGATTATTAGTGCAATAAGTTTTCAATCGGCTAGAGAAGTCGAAGGAGACATTACTTGGTGAAACAAGTACGATGCCAATTCCTTGCCCTTCATTGCAAACCGATCCATCAAAATATAAAGTCCAAGGAGTAATAGTGAGGTATGACATGTCTAGTTCATGAATATCATTAATCCGATGTTCTACAATGAAATCCGCTACGACTTGGCCTTTCATAGATTTCAATGGTTCATAGGCCAAGTCATATTCTATGAGTGCATAAGCCCACTTACCAATTCTACCACTCATAATTGGGTTATGCAACATGTATTTGATCACATCGGCTTGACCAGAAACAGTGCAATGACTAGACAGTAAATAACATCTACATTTGGTGCACGCATAAAACAAGCATAAGCATAACTTCTCAATAAAAGTGTACCTTGTTTCAGCATCCACCAACCTTCGGCTTAGATATGTCACCACATGCTCCTTCCCCTTCGTTTCTTGTGTCAGAACAGCCCCAATGACCTTATCTTCAGCTGCAATGTATAATCGGAATGGTACTCCTGCTCGTGGTGCTTTTAATACGGGAGCCGAAGATAAGTATTTTTTGATGAGATCAAATGCTTCTTGCTGTTCTGCCCCCCAAGCGAATTCGGCATCATTCTTAAGTCGAAGAATAGGGGTGAACGCTCAATCTTCCCGACTAGGTTAGAAATAAACCTTCGTAAATAATTCACCTTGCCGAGAAACTTCTGTACCTTGACCTTACAGGTCGGAGGTCCCACATTCCAAATAGACTTGATTTGGTCAGGGTCTATCTCTATACCATGTTCATGTATGACAAATCCTAAAAACTTACCAGCCGACACTCCAAAAGCACATTTACGTGGGTTCATTTTCAAACCATACCGACGCATTTTATCAAAGGCTTTGCGCAAATCAGCTATATGAGAACTAAACTCAGCCGATTTGACTACAATATCATCAATGTAAACTTCCACAGTGTTTCCTAACAACTCGTGGAAGATCAAATTCATAGCCCTCTGATAAGTAGCACCAGCATTTTTCAGACCAAATGTCATGACAACCCACTCAAATAAACCAATGAAGCCTGGACATATAAAGGCCGTTTTAGACGCATCTTCTTCGGCCATGAAAATCTGATTATATCCGGCATTACCATCAAGGAAGCCAATAATTCTATTTCCTGATGCATTATTGATTAATGTGTCGGCTATGGGCATGGGATATTCGTCTTTAGGAGTTGCTCTATTTAAATTGCGAAAATCAATGCATACTCTAAGCTTACCTGACTCCTTCTCCACCGGCACAATATTGGAGACCCACTCTGCGTATTTGCAAGGTCTGATAAAATCAGCTTCTAGCAGCCGGTGGATTTCGTCCTTGATGCGTGGGAGAAGATCTGGATGAAATGTTCTAGCTCTTTGTTTGAAAGGTCTGAAACCAGATTTAATAGGCAGCCAATGCTCTACGATCTCTCGGCTTAATCCAGGCATCTCAGTGTAATTCCAAGCAAAGCAATCTGAATATTCCTTCAATAGACCGATCATCTCATCTCTAGGATCGGTCTCCAGGGTCTTGTTTACAAAAGTCGGCCTTGGAGTTTTACCATCTCCTATGTCAATCTCCTCCAAATGATCGGCCGATGTAAACCCCTGTCCTAGTTTATCAAGATCTCTGAATTCCTCTATCATGTTCCCCACAGAGGAATTAGATGGTCTTTGTGTGACAGCGGACTTTCCGGTCTCGGGGACCGGATCATCCGTAATACTGTCCTTTTGCTGTGATATATGTTCGGTCTTAAAGTTCGAACCCTTCTGTGAAGGACCAGACCATCCGGCCTTGGAAGCCGAACTGTCCGTGACCAGAGACTCATGAACTTTGTGTGTATTCATCATTTAAACTTTATTTAGGATTTAGCCGATTCTCCATCAGCTCTAGCATTACAGGAATGAAACCTTTCTTATCTATACTTATTAATTGATAATCAAAAAAATCTACTCCTGTGAGACATGTAGCAGTCTCATAAGTCCAGAGTACAGGGGCATCGGCCACAGCGATGCAGGCCGATACATCAGCATGTACTTGTTCTATGTCATCGCCTACCCATTGTATTAGCATTTGATGTAATGTAGAAGGTATACATTGATTGGCGTGAATCCAATCTCTGCCTAGGATTAAACTGTAATTTCCTTCTACATCAGTGACGAAGAATGCAGCAGCAAGGGTCTTAGTCCCGATGGTTAATTCAACTGACGTGACTCCCCTGGCTTTGATCGAACTATCAGTTTCAACACCGCTGAGGGTCATATTGGTTTTGACCAGTTCGTCATCTTGTTTACCTAATTTTCTGTACAATGAATAAGGCATTAGATTTACAGCCTCCCCTCCATCTACCAACATTTTAGCAATCGTTATCCCATCAATGTGGCCGCGCACGAGAGCGGCTTTAAATGATTTACCGATTCCTTTGGTTTAGTAAAGGCGGCTTCTTTATGACCAAAATAAAACTGGGCAACAATAGGTTCATCGTTGCCGATAATAGTACAATCGGCGGAAAATGTAATAACATTTACATCCATACCTGGTCGTTCTGGAGAAGCCTCGTAGTCGACCAGGTCTTCTCCCAATAGGTCGTCCTCTTCCATTGATGTTGTCGTGTCGTTGGAGGCTTCCTGGTGAACGGCGGATGGTCCGCGCGTGGGGGCCGGACGGTCCGCGCCTGGTGCAGGTTGTCCAGAGGCTTCCTGGTGAAGGATGGACGGTCCGCGCGCAGAGGCCGGATGGTCCGCGCCTGGTGTAGATTTTCCAGCCTTGCTGGCCGTGCTATCTGCCATGCCTGCAGGGTGCTGCACAGGTGTTGTTTGATTTTCTATTTCTGTGGCCGTTTGTTTTTCCTCAACGGCCTTTGGTCTCTATTTCTTTTGCGGTGGCGGGTACTGTGGATGTGTGTCATTGAATATCTTTTCCGCCTCTTTCTCCTGGCTCTCCTTTGCTCTTAGGCGCTGCAATTTTCTCTTTTGGGACCGTGTCAATCCCGCTGGTCACCATCGAGGCATGGAGTATTTTGGATCGGCTGTTTTGATGGTAGCCGTATCTTCTTTTTTGGTTGTATTGGCCGATTCACCAAAAATCATCGGCCCTTCACTTTCTTTTTGTATAACGACATCTGCTGTACCTATTTTGATAATGTCCTTTTTTGTCGTTCTTTCAGCTGCCGCAGGCATATGCCCCCCTGCCGGATTGGTCGGCCTTGGAGGCCGAGTAGTCCGGCAATCTTGTTTGGTCTGTGCCTGGTGGACGGATTGAGCGGTGCTCAATCGGTCTTGTACTGGTGGCGCCAACCTGTCAAAAACAGATGTTTGGGGTGCCCCCCAGGCGAGGTACTGTTGCATCTCAAATGGATATGGTGGCATGCCCCACATTTGATTTGGGACATATGGTGGAGGTAGGTATGTGTATGGATATGGCATAGACGGATAAGGGGGTGGAGGTGTCCATGTCGGTATGTTAGGTCTCAATTGTACAGTATGACCTTTCATTTCTTCCGATTGGTGGGGTGATCCAATCGGCCTGACCTGACGTTGCTCATGAATGGGTGAGCGGGTGAAGCGTCCCCAATCCTCTGGGACTCAAATGTGATACAATTACTAGTCCCAGGAGGCTAGTAAACACATTTATACATCAGATGATACCAAATCTGCTTAAACGAGACAAACCTACAAAGGTGGCGAACAACTTTAAGAGTTGGTTCACAACTCGAGACATATCATCAGAGTGGGGCTGAAGCAGCCCGATATACGCAGTGAAGCAATTCAGCGGTCCAACAGCCACAGGCAAGGTTGGGAACAGTCGTAACTCTTACCAGATCTCCTTTTTCTGAAAAACAACAAATAAGCAAGGGTGAGTACAAACGTACTCAGCAGCCCACCTTCACCCGCGGAATGGGGAAATCAGATATAATGCATGGAATATGTGGAGCTCAGGATATTTTGCAGAAACACCAATATTTTATGCAGAGTTGTTTTGAAAATCATTTTGTATTTTTGCAAAGCGCATCCTCTCCAAAAGGAGCAGGAAGTTTTTCAGTATTATAACAAAATCCCCTGGACTAAACCATCCAGGTATCTCAGCAGTTTCCCACTGGTTTTCATTTTCAAAAACAGCTACCGGACTTCCCGTCCACCATAGCTCACGGCTCAACCGCCGGACCTTTTAAAAACCACTTTTCAAAAGCATCTTCTTTTTTTTGGAAAACAAAACATTAATTGCCATACCATACCAGACTCGTCCATTCCTGTGGACACAGACTATTCGAATAGGTTTGAACTCTGCGCAGAGGTGTACACTTTACCCACTAGTCCGGCTCTGCGATCTCATAGCTAGTGAGACCCGAATCCGAATCTCTTTCTTTCCCCGCACGTCCTAACCTTAACGGTTATCCGGAAGGAGTCAGGCCACAACCATGTCCAAACCGGACAAAACTTTCCCCCTCCTTATCCTCTCGGTGCTCCCCAGCCTTCATAACCCTGGGGTCGGACCGCACGAGTTCAGATTGAGTGACTGCCCACACAGTCTCGAGTGGTTGCACTATTAAAGAGTACAAGTAGTGAAGATGACAAACCGGTCCTTATATGAGGGGACAATCCTTCTGCTCATGCCTAAACCAGCTGAGCCATCACCTTAGACCCTCCCCTAAACCAGGGAGTCCCTGATTATCCCACTCACAAGGTGATAAGGGTGAAAACCCTTCATCATACACATTTTGAAAAGCATTTTCTTTTGAAAACTCACACCTTTTCTCAAATCATTTGGAACATATATATCAGGGATTGATTGCGGCAAGCGGCTGGGTGGCCATAATAACTTGTCTCAAAATCATATCATGCATAAAATAACAGGCTGAGGGTTGTGGTTGAAAAACATAGGTAATTTATGCATCAAAGGGATCCAGTGAGCTTGCCGTGCTTATTCGGCGAAGGGGGAAGGAGAGCTCGCGGAACTGGCTTCTGGCTCCACCGCCTGGCGTAGACTTGCAGATCTGGCCTCCACGAGATGGCACGAACGCTCCGATAACTATGCAACATGAACAAGCAAACATACAAACCAGCAAGTATACCAACAAATATTTAGTATAGTGGTCAGAAAAGCGATATATGGATGGGTAGAGTCTTGAGTAGAATCTATGTCATGTGGTGTTGTGATATTACTGGTGGTGGAGCGGAGGTGCTTACCAGGAGGGTGGACTGGAGGCAAAGCGACACTATGCGTGTAGCCGGCAGAGCGGAGTAACTGAGTGGGTGGGGTGTCTGCCTTGGCTGAGGGTGTTGAGTGTGTGTGGAGAGGGAGAGGGTAGTTGGGTGTATTTATAGCTGAGTGTAGGTGGTGTAGCACAGTGAAGTTCACTGTTGGTGAGAATAGTGACGAATGAATCGTCTGACTTGGTATGAACATGAGAGTTATAGGCAGAATATGGGACAAGAGTATTTTGGGAGTTTTCTGGAACATGAACCATGCTTAAGGGGTGACATGGCTGGATAGGGAATAGTTTGATAAAAATTTAGAAACGAGAATTATTGGAATCTGAGTTTGGGAGCCTAGGTCGAAGGAATCTCAAAGTTAAGCGTGCTCAACTCGGAGAAACCTGGGATGGGTGACCAGATGGGAAGTTCCCTACTGGAAGGAAAATCACAGTCACCGGAGTTCGTATGACTGGAATATGGGTCTGGCTGGTCTTAGGTGGACTGGACAGCATGATGTATGAGTAGTTGAAATTTGGGGTGATCGGCTAATCGATGAATAGTAACAATGAATAGTGGCGATGGAAAAGTAATTATAGATATCATCGATGAATAGTAATGATGATGAATAGTAATGATAAATAGTAACGATGATGAATAGTGTATGTGAATAGTAACGATGAATAGTAACGGTGAATAGTAATGGTGAATAGTGACAGTGAATAGTTCGTATGAACGAACGATGAACGATGAATAGGAACTATGAACGAACGGACGAACGATCGAATGATCGGACGAACGAACGATTGGAATTTCGGCAGCATAACGACAGAAAAAGATTATTTGGACGAACGAACGGACGAACGATCGAATGATCGGATGAACGAACGATCGGAATTTCGGCAGCATAACGGCAGGATAAAGATTATCTGGAAGAACGATGAATAGGGACTATGAACGAACGATGAACGATGAATAGGGGACTATGAACGAACGATGAACGATCGAATGATCGAACGAACGAACGATCGGAATCTCGGCAGCATAACGGCAGGACAAAGATTATCTGGAAGAACGATGAATAGGGACTATGAACGAACGATGAATAGGGACTATGAATGAACGATGAACGATGAATAGGAACTATGAACGAACGATGAACGATCGAATGATCGAACGAACGAACGATCGGAATTTCGGCAGCATAACGGTAGGAAAAAGATTATTTGGACGAACGAACGGACGAACGATCGAACGATCGGACGAACGGACGAACGAACCATGAACGATCGGACGAACGATCGGACGAACGATCGAAGAACGATCGAACGATCCTTGTGCTAGTGTGTGCTTGTGTGGAACATGGAGTGGGTGTGTGGGGGGGGAGAGAGTTGCCATGAAATGGCTTGGGGTGGGATGAGAGGAGGCCCTTGCCCCTCTATTTATAGCCATGGTGGGGGGATTAGGGGGAGGGATGAGAGGATTAGTGGGAGGATGAGAGGATTAGCGGGAGATTAGCATGTATTTGTCTTGTATAAGTGAGATTAGCTTGTAGAGCTCACCGTATGACACTGGAGGCATACGTATACGTATGAGCATGAAGAAAGTTATGAGGAAAATATTTATAGGGACTTGAAAAATGATTCTGAAGGTATTTCTCAAGAGGAAAATACTTGGAGATATATCGGTGGAATATCTGGGCAATATTTCTGGAAAGAACTTGAGGGGGATCACTGGGGAAATATCTGGACAGTATTTCTGGAAAGAATTTGAGGGGGATCACTGGGGAAATATTTGTAGGATATTTGAGGAGGATTTTGGAGAGAATATAGACCACTATATTTTATTTGCTGATATTAACTCGCAAACAAACATTTTGAAATGAAATTTGAAATTCATTTTGAATTTAGAGCGAGTTTGAGAAAATTTCAAGATTTGAATTTTTGGGATGCTACAGCGGGGTCGCTTTGCTGGCTGGTCACTGGGTCCGGCCTTCTTTTTCACGTATTTAGACAACAATTGATCGAAAATCGGGCCAGGCTTGATCAGTCGTCCAGCTGCTTTAAATGTATTTGTTTTCCACGTACCTATCTCTGGTCGTCGTGGTTTGAAGGTACGTGGTCGCTGCGAGTCCTGAGCATGGCCGGACCGTCCGCTGGAGTCCTCTGGACCATCCGGAGAAGCGTCGGACCGTCCGCGTCTGGATGGCGGACTGTCCGCGATGCGTAGCACGGGTTCCCGCAACTGTCTCCCTGTCTGCGTTTGCCCCCTAGTGCTAGAGGCTGTGATGGTCACCTTTAGGGTCTCCCCTCCATCGGGGGTCTTCTCGGCCACCACTTTCCTACAAGAAACTTTACAATCCCCATCGGCCTTTTTAGCATTGTCGATGATTGTTTCTTTGCCTTTGCCTTTATCGGCTGTATTTGGCCGAACTAGGACTTTCTTGCCCTCGAAGTCGATCATGTTCATCGAAAAGGGCTCTGTATCCACCTGCATTTCCTGAAATTTCAATCGTCCTTCGTTAATGGCCGATTGAATCTGTCGCCGAAATACATTACAATCATTAGTGGCATGAGAAAATGAGTTATGCCACTTGCAGTACGCACGACGTTTTAGCTCGTCGACGGATGGAACAGTGTGATTTATTTTAATATTGTCATTTTTGAGTAATTCGTCAAATATTTTATCACACTTACCAACATTAAACGTAAACTTAACCTTCTCTTGCCGTTTCTTTTGAACCGGCTGTAAGGAGGAACAAGCCGAAGATCTGGCCTGCTTTGGCCAAACCATTTCAACAGCATACACTTCTGCTGATTCGTCATCTGAGCTACTTTGGTCGCATTCTACTATATGTACGTTGTGATGAATTGTTTTAGCAGTTTCTTTGCTCCGGCTTTCACAAGCCAAAGCTCTCTGGTGTAACTGTGCTAGTGTAAAAAATTGGATGCCTTCTAATCTTTCTTTTAAATAATATCGTAGACCATTAAAGGCTAATCCTACTAGCTGTTTTTCTGCTAAATGAATTTGAAAGCATCGATTTCTTGTATCTCGGAATCTCCGGATGTAATCATTAACCGATTCATCTTTTGTTTGTCGCAATGACACTAAATCTACCAAATCCAACTCATAGTCACCGGAGAAAAAAATGATCATGAAATTTTTGTTCTAGATCCCCCCATGATGAAATGGAATTAGGAGGTAAAGTGGCATACCATGCAAACGCGGTTCCTGTTAGAGATAATGAAAATAAACGCACGCGAAATGCCTCTGTGTCGGCCAATTCTCCCAATTGTGCTAAGAACTGGCATATATGTTCGCGCGTGTTTTTCCCTTGATCACCCGAAAATTTTGCGAATTCGGGTATTCTAGTTCCCTGTGGGTACAAGTGGTGATCAAATCAGCTGTCATAAGGTTTCTGATATGATTGCCCCCCAGGGACCATGCTTACTCCGAGCTTATCTCGGAACGCCCCGGCTATTTTTTCCCTCACTATATCAATGGCAGCCGGTGCAAGACCACCGGTTCTCTGGTCAAACATAGGTGGGGTTGGTTGTATGTTAGTAGGTTGTCTTTCCCCCCATTGGTTTGAGCTAAGTGGTGCATTTCCATTTACCCTATATGGCTCATAGGTTTGATCGTTTCTTTCCGGCCTTCTAGGTGGGGTCGGAAAGCTTTCCTGGGCTCTGGATCCTGAATTAATGGGCTGGTGCACTGCATAGTGTGATGGGAAGTGTTGCTGGGATGGGCGAGGATTCAGGTAATAATCCTCCTCAAAAGACTCATGCGCGGACTGTCCGGATACGTACCCGGACCATCCGTGGTTATATGCGGACCGTCCGTCGTTGTATGCGGACCGTCCGACTGGGTAGTTTGGGTTCTGTGTCATATGTGGTGGCTCGGGTGCGTGTCTGGGTACTTCATTAAATATGGGTCCGGCCGTGGCTGCCCCGGATGGTCCGCGCTCACGTGCGGACGGTCCGGACATGTGCAGATCGGCTGTTTTGCTGTCGATTTGCGGTTGCTCAGGGTACGTGTCCATCGGCATCCCATAAAGGAGTTGTGACTGGTCGTGACAACCTACAGCCGATGTATTACGCGTGTTACCCCCTAATTCTACCTCGTGTGATGGAAAATTTGCAATGCTAGATTTGTCAAATGCACGCGCTAATCTCCTATAGTCGTTTTGCATATCCCCTATGATATTTTGCATTTGTTCACGCTGTTCATCTACATAATTCTTAAGAGATTGCAGCTCGTTTGTATTACTTACATTGGGGATGTCTGGCGTGGGTCGCAGTGAAGCCGGATCTGTCGCCCGATGTCGGACGACTTTGTTGTTCCTGTCCACTTTGAAGTTGGCCAAGAACCTCGCTTTTGCCTCCTGGATCATCTGTTCCTTGTGCTCCTCGAACTGGAGTTGTTCGTCAGCCGGCAATGTGTCCCAAGTCGGCTCTATGATGTTGCTTGGGGAAATATCAGAGATATCCCTTGAACCGGCCATTGAGGGCCGATTTGATGACTCTGTATTTGTCTTCCCCAGCGGAGTCGCCAAAAAGTATGTTGACGCTTTTTCGGAGCGCCAAATATTCAAGAAGAACCGGCGGCGATGCTCTCTGGTCAGGCGCGGACGGTCCGCGACCTGGCGCAGGGGCTAAGGTTTCCTGCCTGACGGCCGGACGACCCGCGCGTGTGCAGGGGCGGCTGAAGATCGCCGGCGGCGCCTGGATCTCGCTCCCGGGAGGGACCCCGTCGGGGAGGAGAGATCTTAGGAGTTGTCTAGGCTCGGGCCGGCCGACCTAGACTCCTCTAATCGGCGTAGAGTCGAAGAGAGACGAAGAATTTGGGGATCGAGAGGCTAAACCTAAACTAGACTAGAACTACTACTAGGATAAAATGCGAAATAGAAGTTGTATTAATTCGATTGATGATTACAAATCGGCCGTAGACCTCTCTTTTTATAGAGGAGGGGGCTAGACCCTTTACACGACTGGATTCCGAGCTAATTCCGTAAATCTAGCCAACAAACATAGCACAAAACTTGGAACCCTAATCTACTCTGTGCAGGCGCGGACTGTCCGGCCCACAGGCGCGGACTGTCCGGACCGTGGACCGTCCGGCTCCAGGGCCGGACCGTCCGCTAGCTCTTTTTGGTGCCAAACACCCCCTAAAGGCCAAAGTCTATATGATCGATAGATAGTCATTTAAAAGAGTAGTGATCCGACGTGGGCGACGGCTAGCTAATAATTGGGCACGGTGGTGGCGCACATGGTGGAAAAAGGGACCCCGCCTGATGGAATACGACGAGCGGTAGGGGCAGCAGCAGGCGGTCAGGCCAGGGCCAGGCGCATTTGCATGGGCCATGCCTGGCACGCGACGCGGGCAGAAACAAACAGAGCAAGATGCGAGGCTGACTGGGAGTGACATGGACCGGACCGGACGACCCAGGGGCCAAGACACCAGCTGCTGCACGAGCACGGCCGGCCGGTCCGGTGAGCGCTTTGGCTTTGTGTTAGACACCCATCATTGCACGCCGCCGCCGCCGAGAAACCAAAGGTTCTTGTCTGTTTGTTGGGGGCTCCACCGGCCGAAAGTGACAAGCCGGGTGATCCGAGAACGATACTACTTGCTCCCACGCCACGCGCGCATGATTGTGTTTTGCCACAGCTAGCTCTGCTCTTGTTCGCTGTCGATCGCGCATCCGCTCCGCACGCAACCCACGATTATTTTGCATTGCTGCGGGCTAGCCTGCTGAGGGCTAGCTACTAGCGGTACCAAAGTACTAGTAGCTACTCACCGAATGAATCAAAGGAGGAAAACACAATGGGATAAACCAAACCCTCCCGGTAAACTTTTAATCTAAACCACGTGATGTTAATCTAAGAAGGCGTGCGGGAAGAGTTGGAGGGAGATGATTAGCACCGGTTGATTAAGTGTAAAATTATCCACGCCCATGTGTCCCTTAGATCAACATCGTGTTACCCAGGTTGGAAGTTTGCACGGTTGCACGGAGGGATTGGTTTGCACCAGATACGTTCTTAAAAACAATAGACTAAACTAGAGCTAATTATATTAATTTTAGTGCATTCAAATACGTTTTAAGACTCGTCATAATTCGGATAATCTTCTGCAGCCGCCTTCTGCCTCCGGGTGTCACGCTGACGCTGTATGGGCGGTTGGGCGCTGACGGGCCAGTAAGGTAGTGTTTGGTTGAGGAGCCAAATAGAACGGAGTCGTTCCATCCCTGATTCTAGGAACGTAGCCGCTCTGTGTGTTTGGTAAGCTGGAACGGAGCAGCTCTGTTTTTTGTTTGGTTGCAGAGTGAACTGGAACAGAGCGGCTCCATCCTTTGTTTGGTTGAAGAGTAACTGAAGTAGAAATTGCAGAGTGAACTGGAACAGAGCGGGCTGGGAACGGAGCGGCTCCGTCCGGTTGATTTTTTGGAGTGGGATGGTTCCGGATCTGAGGAGAATATTCCCTAATTAGAGCCACTCTGTTCTAGTTACTTTACAACCAAACAACAATAAAACTGGGACAGAACGACTTCGTTCTACTTGGCTCTTCAACTAAACAATGCCTAAGTAGTTGTCCGTGAGCATCGGCATCGCGTTGTTGTTGTTGCCACAAACACGCACGCTGATGAGTCGTCTTATCATAGCAGCGGTCCCAAGTGACAGGCCTGGCCTGAGACCCGCGGTTCGATTCGGATTGGATACACATAGAAACGGATCCGAATGTCACTATTTACCATATTTTAATACGAATACGGATACGGATACGAATACAAATACAATCGAATACGAATACAAAATGGATAGTTCGAATTCGGATTTACATTCAGATACTTACTTGATTTGGAACATAACATCATAACAAGTATTAATTTGTTTTATCGATGGATTTATAGTTGATAAAAATCACATTACAAGCAAATTATGAACAATAGTACATATACATTATTTAGTTGAAACTTAGTTGAATATCATATTTTTAAATAAATTATTTATACCTGGTTTATTTTTATTTTGGACTCTAATTATAATCTTTTTGTATATTAAGTATATTTGTATTTTGGACTCTAAAACTCCAATAATCTAATGTATTCAAAATTAGACTTTTCAATATTATTAAAATTTATCATTGTGTATCACTAGTAATGTAAGATTAACACAGTCATTTGTTTATGATATAATTTTTTTAACATTTTAAATGGTGTACTTCAGTTTTTAGTATATTATTTAATGTTTAAAATCACTTGTAATTAGTAATTAGTAATAAAAGTAAGTTTAAATTGATTTTAGTAAATACTTTTCCTTTCGGATACGAATAGTATCGGATATTTCACGATTTTGTCGAATGTTGTCGAATATGAATCTTAAACCGGAAAGAGAAAAAACGAATTCGGATATATCTATTTAACATCCATATTAAAATCGAATACGAATACGAATATCCATATTAGCACTTTATTCGAATACGAATACGAATAATTCAGGTCTCCACACATCCCAATCCATCCCTACCCGCGGTCTTCTCACTAGGGCCTTGTTCGTTTATGCCGGATTGGTGGATCGGAACGATTCCTAACCGGATTGTTTCTCTAATTTATATAAACTTTAATTAGCTGGAATTATTTCGGGCGCAATCCGACACAAACGAACAAGCCCTATGAGTGTGCCGAGGCGCCTTAGTTTTGGAGCTCACTGGTCCACCTAGTCGAATTGAGCCAACTTATTTAACTCACGAATTGTATCAAATTAATTAAAATATATAATAATGATGGATAATTTTTACTTATAACATTGAATGATGACTATATTTTTGACATGTATATACTATTAAACAACTATATTATGCAATATTATTTATCAAGGCCCAGCTCGCGAGCCGAGCTCGGTCTATCAACGAGCCACACCGAGTCGAACTCGGCTTGGCTCGGCTCATTTCCAGCCCTACTTGTGACCACCTAACGTCGCTCGTGCCCGATCCGGTGATTCCAAGTCCCAACCTCTCTTCTAAGAGTGTGTTTGGTTTGGCTTTTGGCTTTGACTTTTGCTACCTGAAAGCCAAACCAAAGGACTGGATTTAGGAAGCTGTTTTTTCTTCTTCTAAAAGTCGACTTTGTCGCAGTGTAAAACTGAAAGCGCATGTGGATCTGCTTTTAGTGGTTTTCTGATGGAATTGTGAAAATGTATATGGAAAAACTTTTAGCGATTTTTATTGGTTTCCACCAAACAAATTTTAGTTTTTTAACAGCTCACAACCTACAAAAGTTTTTTTTACAGCTCACAGCCTACAATAGATTTTTTTCACGGCTACAGTCCAACCAAACAGACCCTAAGAAGCGCGAGAATGTCCCTACGTAATGTAACTATAGTTTCTATATTTATAATATTTTTTCTTTATATAACACAAATGCATATGAGTTCGATTAGTTAGTTAGACATGTTCCTTTGGAAAGAGAAGGCCATGGTTCAAATCCAGCTCGTCGCTAGGAGGGAAGAGAGGTACATGACTACACAGGATAAAAGAGAGGATCCATGGACAAACGACCAAACACAGGGACGGAGGTAGCAGGGGCTCAGCCCCCTGCTGTTGTCGAGCCCATAGAGTTTCACTAAAGACTATTCTAAAATTTTATGTACACAATATCTATACTACTAATTAAGAACGCAAGGGGTAGGCTGCCCCATTCCTGGTTCTGTCATTCCCATTCCCAACTCCTGTGTGTTTGCTTCATTCCCGACTGTCCATTCCCAACTCCTGTGTGTTTGCTTCATTCCCAACTGTGTCCCGCGTCCGCGCATGTGATCCGTTTCCCATTCTCAAGCGTCTCACGCATGTGATCCGTTTCCCATTCCCAAACGTCCCGCGAACCGCGACCAAATTTTTACCAAAAAAAGCTAGCAGCGTGGGTTAAAGCTCACAGCCAACCAAGACTACACATTCTCTGGGACACACTAGCCCTTATAAACAAGTGTTTGCACAGTTCAGTGAACCATGTGGTACTATTCTTAACTTGTATTTGTTGACAACGCAGGAGGCCCATCTGCTTGTGGCCCATCTGCTTGTAGGGGTGCACGGTTCTGCCGTAGTCGCCCCGCGGATCCCCACCCTCCTTCCCTCTCCCCGCCATCAACGGCCACCCCTGCCTCGTGGAGCTCCACGCCGCGCACCACGTCTCCCACTCCTCCCTGTCCTGCCCCTCCCTCCGGATCTGCGCTCGGATCTGCGCTCGGCCTCCTCCCTTCCTCCGTCTCTGCGCTCGGCGCCCTCACCACCTCTCCCTCCGCCTCTGCTCCACCTCCCCAGCCACCCACAACCACAGCAGCGGCGGACGCGGCCCCTGGCCACAGCGGCGACGGGCGGACGCGGCCCCTGGCCTCGGCATCGGCGGGCGTGGCCCCTAGGCCACAGCGGCGGCGGACGCGGCCCACGCCTCCACCACCGTTGCCCCCTCCTCGCCGGCGCGGCTACCCGTTGCGTCCTGGCTCCACACCGATGATGACGATGACTACTGCGCCTTCTGCAAGCTCAGCCGCTCGGACCCATAGGTAACTCGATCCCCTTCTCCTACCCCTCCTCTATCGCTGTATTATTCGCCCTCATCGCGCCGTCGCCGTGAAGGGGGCGCTTTTACTTCTTCAGGGCGGGGCGGGGGTTGTAACACTGGGGGTTGTCCCCTAGAATCGCTAGAGGGAGCACCGCTTCCCTCCCATGTCGTAGACGCCGCACCCGTCGCCCGACTCGGAAGAACGGTCCTGGCTCGGCGCTGGCTCGCCCGTCGTTAGCTTGTCCCCCTCCTGCTCGGATCCAAGAACGCTGTATGAAAAGGAGCACCGATCATGTCTTGTATGCGTTGGAATATGATTTTCGTTCTCTCTCTCTCCTGCTTATTGGCACGCGGAGAGAAGACAGAAGACTAGAATAAGCAAGACTGAAATCTGGTTTGATTCCACGCTGTAGGGATCGAAGAAGTGCTTGTTGGATTGGATCACAGTCGTAGCTCGTATATATACTGTACTGACCTTGCTGCTGTTGATCACATCATGTAACAGCATGTCCAGCCTGATTCCTTCTCGATCGGAGAATGAAACAGGGAGGAATATACATGGTCAAATCAGTCCAGGACGGATACACATATACATCTCACAAGGAGCACTGGTGGAGGAGATGGCTATGCCCTTAGCAAGCATACCATGTGCTCTTGTAGCCACCAGCAGCGGCATGAGAAGAGCAGCAAAGGCCACGACAGGAGCCCTCATCTTCATCGACCTCCTCCTGTGCTGTGCTGTGTTGATCGAAATCAATTGAAGAACCAAGTGCTGGTGGTTTATTTGTCCTGCTCAGTGGCCAAGTGACCTCAGTCGCCTGTATTTATATACACACACTGACACACACCGGCAGTAGTGGTGGCCTTGCCCACTGCAGTGATGGAGCACTGACATGTCAAACTCTCCCCAATTAAGGGCAGCTTAAAAACAATTTAGAAAGGCTGGAGCGTGGACAACTCTTAAAATCCAGCGATGTAGCGTGGGCTGTATATTGAGTTTTGGTTGGGCGCCTATCACACTTTTTAAAGAATGATGTCCCCTCCAATCCAAAACTCGGTGCTTGTTTCGTTAGTTTTTATACAGCTCACTCTGCTTGTCGTGATGCAGTTTTGTATAAAACTACTCCTACCATGGAGCACTGGCCAGGTTGGTTGCCTTCAGGTTTGATATACCTGTGACTACTGCATAGAAGCCCAAACTCCCCTGGGCTAGCTTCTGATTCCTGAATCTTTAGCAGAAGACGAGGTCAGATGATGGTCCCTGCAGCTTGCAAGTACGGTTGGATTCAGATGTGTTAGCACAGGTAATTCGAAAGCAGTTGACTGGAACTTTTTTTTCTTGTCTCTTTGGGAATACAAATTGCAGCTGTCTTGAGGAAGACACTTGACTTCAACCCTGCGCTCTATGATGCAAGCTCGTCAGACTGAACAGTTTCTTAGTTAACTCTGATAGAGATTGCAGCCGGCTGCTGGTGACATTTGCAAACCGTGCACTTACGTTCCCTACATATACTGTCATGGAATAATTGAATGAGATTAGATGGGTTTTTAGGCCAGCAGGGAACTAATTAGCCTGCTCCAACCACTATGCAAATTAGTTACCACGACTATACTGCAGTAATATTTCATTGATACAATGTAGAAGACCATATTAGCAAGAAAAAAAATGTTTGTGTGGCCTAGATATCTATTTTCATGTTCTTGTTTCTTTGTATTACCTAAACAAACTCTCCTAAATACTGAACATCGTCGTACTAGATATATTACAAAATAATTTACGTGAACTGATATATTTCTTGTCACAGTGTCGGCTTGCACTCCAAAGGAAACACTTGCAATACTGAAGTTATAAAAGAATTTTTCAGATCTTGCCTGCATACTACCAGATGCTGGAGGTACTGTGTTTTAGATTCACTGCTTGGAACGATCAGCATATTTATGAGTGTTATGAGCTCTGTGCTGTGACAAGCCCACCTCTCATTTGGTACAATTGTTACCTATACATTTTTCTCTACAAGCTCCAGATATAAGTAATCAAATCATAGATGATATAATCATTGGATAAATTGTATATTCTTGTATTGTATTCCCTTAGTTCCGAATTATAGTTCACTTTGGTTGTCCCAAGTCAAACTTCTTAAATTTTAAGCAATTTTATAGAAATTCACACCAATATCTGCAGCATGAAGTTTATTTCATTAAATTCTCCATGAAACTAATATTGGAAGAACATTTATTTGAACCTCGAGATGTTGACACATTTTTTGAAAAACAAGGTCAAAGTTAGAGAGGTTTGACTCAGGACAAGCCGAACTGCACTATAATTTGAAACAGAAGCATGTTACCTGTTTGCTTTCTTCAGTACTCTTTACCTATACGTTTTTACAATTGCAGGTCAAGCTTCTATCTGGACTAAAAAATGAACTTAGAATCTCACACATTGAGCATAACGAAGTTCTTATGAAGATCATTTTAAATGAGCATGTCAAGTCATTGAGGTGAGACATTATGGAAGACACTGGGTGTCATGATACAAAATTATTAGTCAGGTCTCAGGTATAACATCTAGGCTTTCACTTTTTTATTTTCATAATTTGACTGCTAAGTGAAGGACATGCCTGGCACAGTGGTGAGAAGCCTCCCCACTGAGCCAAAGGTCCTCGCTTTGACGCGGTCTCTCTGCAAAAACAACGTTAAGGCTTGCCTTGGTTATTCTTTCCTCAGACTCCACTCATGTGGGAGCCACCAGCACTGGGTCTGTCCTAAATCTAACTGCTAAGTGCTATGATGGCTTACACTTATAAGCAATGCTTGATTCATTACATACTTATTATCATCTTGAGAGTACAGACTTGTTTACATTTGTATCTGGTTTAAATAGTTATTTCATGAGGTGTTTCACTTGTTGCATGCAGCAATAGCTCTTGTCATCTTCTTCATGGAGTTTTCAGTTCTACTCCAAGTAAACTTTCTAGCAGTAACATTAACTATAAAATTTACTATGTACAGAATTTAATTTGGTCCATCTCTTTCCACCCTGTAGAATGGTTGGTTCCTAAAAAATCTTCATTGTTCTTCTCAGGTTAGTACACGTCTGACCTTTTAATTTGCGTTTATTATTCTCATTCTGCACCCAAAGAAACATGCAGCGATTTGTGATGATATTACATGGGCTCATCACACGTTTATGTGCCTGAACCTGCGCTTGTGTTGCCAGCATGACTCACAAAAACATGTTTTTGTGCTTCTTAGTTTTTGTGACTAGAAGGCTACAGTCCAGTGTACAACACTTTATTTTGATGGATGTAATATTTTTCATATTCTTTTGCATTTCATTCTTTTGCATTTCAACTTTATTGTGATTTTCTGTTGCATCGCCTCTTAGTATAAAACCGTCGAACTATAATCCTTCCAAAATCATACTATTACCTAAAAGCTAAAAACGATATGTTTGATCCACTCATGTGGGAGCCGCTAGCACTGGGTATGTCCTAAATCTAACTGCTAAGTGCTATGATGGCTTACACTTATAAGCAATGCTTGATTCATTACATACTTATTATCATCTTGAGAGTACACACTTGTTTACATTTGTATCTGGTTTAAATAGTTATTTCATGAGGTGTTTCACTTCTTGCATGCAGCAATAGCTCTTGTCATCTTCTTCAGGGAGTTTTCAGTTCTACTCCAAGTAAACTTTCTAGCAGTAACATTAACTATAAAATTTACTATGTACAGAATTTAATCTGGTCCATCTCTTTCCACCCTGTAGAATGGTAGGTTCCCAAAAATCTTCATTGTTCTTCTCAGGTTAGTACACGTCTGACCTTTTAATTTGCATTTATTATTCTCATTCTGCACCCAAAGAAACATGCAGCGATTTGTGATGATATTACATGGGCTCATCACACGTTTATGTGCCTGAACCAGCGCTTGTGTTGCCAGTATGAATCACAAAAACATGTTTTTGTGCTTCTTAGTTTTTGTGACTAGAAGGTTGTAGTTTAGTGTACAACACTTTCTTTTGATGGATGTAATATTTTTCATATTCTTTTGCATTTCAACTTTATTGTGATTTTCTGTTGCATCGCCTCTCAGTATAAAACTGTCGAACTGTAATCCTTCCAAAATCATACTATTACCTAAAAGCTAAAAACGATATGTTTGATCCAGCAATGTTCTGTCTCTGTATTCTGTGTCATGGTGCACTTATTAAAATTGTAGCCCACTTTTACTTTTTACATCTAGAGAATATGACTAAGAATCTGGTTTTACTTTATTCTTGACTTGTAGATACCTTTTTCTTCGTATGAGACCCACAAACTGCGTCGACCCCGACCCGGCCACCACGCCGCCATACTCTCACAGTACTTGCATTTGTTTCATAGAAACAATCTACCGTTCCTCGCAAGACTCTCACAGTACTTGCATTTGTTTCATAGAAACAATCTACCGTTCCTCACAAGATGGAAGTTTATTTTGTATTGTAAGGTTAACCTTCATTTTTTTCTAATGGTGAAATTCTGGAATCAATAGTATGTGTTTGTTTGATTTGGAGTCATATGGATTATTTTTAGGCATACTGTGTGTCTGGGGTTTGCGTTTTTTTGTTTAGTAGCATAGATTTAATTCTGTTATTTGGTGGGTCTCATCCTCCCTTTACAGGAAGGCTTGTACTTCAGACATTCTTTTCTTTCTTATAAATGCAAAGATTTACGACTCTATTGCAAGTTAGAGGTAAAAATAGTGTGTTTGTGCAAGCTCAAATCTTTTCTCATAACAGTATAACACACATTTGTAAATAAGTTATTGTGGTATTATATGTTTCCGTTGCAACGCACGGGCACTCACCTAGTAATATACAGAAAGATCGTTTATACGGTTTAGTTTAATTCATCCTAATAAAATTTCTGGCACCATCCCTAAGTAAACAAGAGAGAGTGCTTGTGGCGGTGAAGAACAGACTCGTTTTGAGTCCTTTCGGTTGGAAAATGTCAAGCGCCTCAGCACCTAACAGCGCCGGGCCGCGACTACGCAGATTGTAGTCGCGCTCCAGGCCTTCACCGAGAGGGAGAGCCCCTGCCGGTGGCTTGAGAGAGTTGAGGGAGAGAGAGCAGGTTTGGTGATAACTGATTGCTTGATTCCATTCCTCCAAGTCTGATTACATTATATAGGCCATTGCCCCCACTAATGGCTCCTATATTTTAGGCATAGAAGGGAAACTATTGATTTGGGTAAAAGGGAAACTAATAGAAGGGAAACTATTGATTTGGGGAAAAAGGGAAACTAATCTGTTCCTATAATTTAGGCATAGCAAGGAAACTATTGATTTGGGGAAAATGGAAACTAATCTGCTGTTTGAATTTTGAAATCTCAGCCACTAATGGTGGCGCCATCCTGTGTAGCGCGCTCAGCTGCGCGTCTGATGTCACGACGGCGCCTATACTTGCGCCCGTACATGACATCTCTCCCCCCCCTCGACGTCCAGCTCGTCCTCGAGCTGAAATTGGGGAAACTTGTCGCGGAGCTCAGCCATATCCTCCCAAGTCGCTGACGCAGCCGATTGTCCCTTCCAGTGAATGAGCACTTGTCGACCACCGGGCGCCTGGCGGAAACGGACAGCACGTTCTGGCTCTGGTGTCACAGCCCCATGAAGCAATGGTGGCAGCGGTGGCGGCCTCGCTGGTGGATCACCTATGAACTTCTTAAGAAGCCCGACATGGAAGACATCATGCAGCTTGGCACGTGGGGGCAAATCGAGGCGGACAGCAACCTCGTTGATGCACTCGGTGATGCGATATGGCCCAACGAACCGTGGTTTGAGCTTGCCCGTGGACCGCTGCGGTAGTGAAGAGGCAGCGCGCTGTCGGAGGCGTAGAAGCACCCAGTCGCCCACGGCATAGGAGACCGGCCGGTGCAGCTTGTCATAGAACCTTTTCTGGATGGCTTGAGCTTGTTCCAGCCGCGTGCGGACGTCAGCGAGAAGTTCCTCCCGAGCAGCCATGGTCTTGGCCACCGCAGCCACCCGCGTCTCTCCTGGTTCATAGGACCGGATAGATGGGGGGTCCCTTCCATACACTACCTTGAAGGGGGTGTCCCGGAGCGATGATTGGTACGCCGTGTTGTAGATGTACTCCGCCCATGGCAGCCAACGCAGCCACTGCTTGGGCCGGTCCCCTGTGAAGCACCGAAGGTACATGACGATGATTTTGTTGGCAGCCTCTGTTTGGCCGTCCGACTGTGGGTGGAAGGCTGACGTCATATGTAGTTTGGCCCCTGAGAGCCTCATCAACTCCCGCCAAAATGTTGAAGTGAACACGGAATCCCTGTCCGACACCATGGATTGAGGCATCCCATGGAGGCGAACAATCTCTTTGAAGAACGCTTGTGCCACAGACTCGGCGCTGTAGGGGTGAGCCAGCGGAATGAAATGGCAATATTTGCTGAAGCGGTCCACCACGGTGAGGATCACCGACTTGCCCCCCACCCGGGGCAAAGCTTCGATGAAGTCCATGCCAATGTCGGTCCACACGGCCTGTGGAATGGGCAGGGGCAGCAGCAGTCCCGCCGGATGGAGATGCTCTGATTTGTTGTGCTGGCAGGTTGCACAGCCGCGGACGAAGTCTTGCACCACCCGGCGCATGGCGGGGAAGTGGAAGTCGCGGCGTAGTCGATGTAGAGTACGCTGGACCCCTTCATGGCCGTCCCCGTGCACAGCCGCCACCAATTCCAGCAGCAGCGGCGAGTCCGAGGGAACATACAGCCGGGCGGCGTAAGCCACCATGTCGTCCAGGAGGGACCACGGCGCCCCCCTGGTACCCGCGGTAATCTCATCACGGATGGCGACGAGAGCTGGGTCTTGAAGTTGAGCTTGACGAAGACGGTCGATGAAGTCGAAACGAGGTGAAGAGAGAGCCAAGACTGCCCCCTCCTCGCAGGTATCACGCCGGGACAGGGCATCGGCGACGGTGTTGGCGGTGCCCGGCTTGTACTCGACGGTGAAGTCAAACCCGAGGAGCTTGCCCACCCAGTGGTGTTGTGGGATCGTCGCGAGCCGCTGATCGAGAAGGAACTTGAGGCTGTAATGGTCGGTGCGAACGAGGAACGGTCGTCCCCATAGGTACGGCCGCCAATGTCGGACGGCTTGGACCAGCCCAATGAGCTCGCGCTCGTATGCTGCCAAGGAGCGGTGGCGGGGCGCGACCGGCCTGCTGAAATAGGCGATCGGGTGCTGATCTTGGAGGAGGACTGCCCCAAACCCATGGGTGGACGCGTCGCATTCGATGATGAACTTCTTGGAGAAGTCTGGCAGGGCCAACACGGGGGCCGACGTCACGGCAGCCTTGAGCGCCTGGAAGGCTGCCATGGTATCGTCGTTCCAGGAGAACCCCTCCTTCTTGAGTAGTGAGGTGAGGGGGGCCGCGATCTTGCCGTAGTCGTGGACGAACTTGCGGTAGTATCCGGCGAGGCCCAAGAAGCCGCGCACCGCACGCGCCGAGCGCGGTATTGGCCAGTCATGGATAGCCTGCACCTTGGCCGGATCCATGGCCACCCCCTGAGCCGAGATCACATGGCCCAAGTATGCCACCGAGGAAGCGCCAAAAGAGCACTTGGACCGCTTAATGAAGAGGACATGGCGGCGCAACTCGTCGAGGACGGCGCGGATGTGGCGTAAGTGATCTGCCCATGTCCTGCTGTAAATTAGGATATCATCAAAAAAGACCAAAACGAACCGGCGGAGGAACGGCCGCAGGACGTCGTTCATGAGTGCTTGAAATGTCGCCGGAGCGTTGCAAAGCCCGAACGGCATCACCAAGAACTCATAGAGGCCGTCGTGGGTACGGAACGCCGTCTTGTGGATATCAGCCGGCCGCATCCGGACTTGGTGGTAGCCGGAGCGTAAGTCGAGCTTGGTGAAGTAGCGCGCGCCGTGCAGTTCGTCGAGTAGTTCGTCGACGACCGAGATGGGAAAAGCATCCTTGACGGTGAGGGCGTTCAGGGCGCGGTAGTCGACACAAAACCGCCAAGCCCCATCTTGCTTCTTGACGAGCAGCACTGGAGAGGAGAAAGCGGAATCGCTGCGACGAACGATACCTTGAGCGATCATGGCAGCACACTGTCTCTCAAGCTCATCCTTGTGTGCTGCGGGGTAGCGGTAGGGCCTTACTGCTACCGGTGCAGCCCCTGGCTTGAGGATGATGGCGTGGTCCCGAGCCCGCTGTGGGGGCAGACCCGAAGGCTCGGTGAAGACGCTGTGGAAGGCTTGAAGCAGGTCGTCGAGGAGGCCCTCCGTGGCCGAGACTGCCGTGACCCGCGGCAGTGGCCCTGCCGCGACGTCAGACCAGCACACCGATCGACCTTGGTAGGCGAACGAGATGGTGCGATCGATGAAGTCCCAAGTGACTCGGCCTAGGGTGACCATCCATTGAGTCCCCAAGACCAAATCATAGCCGGCGAGCGGCATGACGAAGAGGTCGACGTAGAACCGATCGCCCTTGATGATGACCGGGGCGCGCCGGATGACGCCCGGGCAGGAGACGCGTTCCCCATTTGCCACCATTGCCGTGAGGCGGGGGCGGGGCTGGATGGGCAGCCCAGTTTGGCGAGCTGCGGCTTCGGCGATGAAGTTGTGCGTGGAGCCCGTATCAAGGAGCGCGACGACAGTAGCAGCGCCCAGCGATGCCTGCACCTGCAGCGACTTGTAAATGGGCACCCCGGCAATGGCTTGAAGAGAGAACACAGGGGCGTCCTCCCCCTGATTAGGAGATGTTTGGTCGTCGTCGGCGCCCTCAATTTCAATGCCGTCCATGAAGAAGATGCGGCAGCAGACCCGGTTGTGTCCCCGGTTGTAGGGCTCATTGCAATTGAAGCAAAGGCCGAGGCGTCTCCGCTCAGCTTGTTCCTCTTGGGACAGACGTTTCAAGGGCTGGCGGTCCGGTGGCGGCGGTGTGGCACCCGCCGGTGGGGCAGGCAGCGGTGGCCGAGTACCCTGCGCCCCCGTTGGAGATAGCCAGGCCCGGGAGACGCTGCGGCCAGGTGGCTGGGCCTGCTGCGCCAACCCCATCATCTCGACCTGCCGGGCAAGACTCATGGCAGCGGCGAGGGTCTCCGGGTTGTGGATGCGGACGGCGTGGCTCATCGGAGGTAGGAGGCCGCCCGTGTAGAGCTGAACACGCTGGGCCTCCGCTAGTCGACCTGCACGGGGCAGTAGGGCCTGAAATTTGTTGGAGTAGTCCTCCACTGTCCCCGTTCGGCGGCACTCGGCCAGCTCAAACAGAGGTGCAGCTCGGAGGGGTGGCCCGAACCGAAGATTTAGCAGCTCCTTGAACCGCCCCCATGGAGGTGTGCCCTCGTCCTCCTGAAGTTGGATGTACCACAGCTGGGCGACATCCTCCAAGTTGTAAGACGCCATCCACACGCGTTCTTCCGCCAAGGTACGCTGTTGGCGAAAGTACGATTCGCACTTGTTGATGAAGAGCATTGGGTCGGCCTTGCCGTCGTAGCGAGGAAGATCCAATTTCTGGAATTTGGGGGGCGATCGAGATCACGGGGCCCCTCCCGACGCACGCCCCCATCTGCAGCCGCGGATGAGGACGATTTTTCCTTCATTGACGCCATCTCGGCCTCCATGGTGGTCATCTTCATGGTGAGAGATTGCAGCGCCTCCATGACGTCCTTGATGGTGGGTTCTGCCATGGCCAAAGGTTTGGCGGTTGGAGGTTGTGATGGTGGTGGGCTAGAATGGGTGGCGGCTGCTGTGGATGACTGGGTGGAGCGGGTGGGTGAGGATCGACGTGACCGTGATACCAGGTTGTCAAGCGCCTCAGCACCTAACAGCGCCGGGCCGCGACTACGCAGATTGTAGTCGCGCTCCAGGCCTTCACCGAGAGGGAGAGCCCCTGCCGGTGGCTTGAGAGAGTTGAGGGAGAGAGAGCAGGTTTGGTGATAACTGATTGCTTGATTCCATTCCTCCAAGTCTGATTACATTATATAGGCCATTGCCCCCACTAATGGCTCCTATATTTTAGGCATAGAAGGGAAACTATTGATTTGGGTAAAAGGGAAACTAATAGAAGGGAAACTATTGATTTGGGGAAAAAGGGAAACTAATCTGTTCCTATAATTTAGGCATAGCAAGGAAACTATTGATTTGGGGAAAATGGAAACTAATCTGCTGTTTGAATTTTGAAATCTCAGCCACTAATGGTGGCGCCATCCTGTGTAGCGCGCTCAGCTGCGCGTCTGATGTCACGACGGCGCCTATACTTGCGCCCGTACATGACAGAAAATGATAAGAAAAAAAATTAAAAATAAAATGAGGGAAAAATGAAAAACTCTTAAAAATATTTTGTAGCTCAAAAAATATCAACACACACGTCTACTGAGCCCTGAACAATGAACTCTCGTACGCGTTTTTTGCACCAAGAACGGTTAGCGAAACGCGCCTAGAAAAATAAATTAAATACCTTATTGTTTTTTTTCTTTTTACGCCTTTCAGTTTTGATTGCTATCACACCACTCGAAATCACGACTACGATGAATTAGACATTAGAGGACTAATTGATTGTTTTGTTCATATCTTAAAGTCATGAAGTTAGGTAGACTAGAGGTCTCTTCTGAAAAGTTTGGACTTTTTTTGATAATCTGACTACGAAGAAAATCTAAATATCACGAGGATTCTATGCAGAGAAAGATGAAGGCTCCACAGAGTTTAAGATCTAAACTTGGTTAGAGAGGGATTGACGGCCTCCCGATATATAATATTAAGAAGACGACCGATAAATCTCCAAACCCTGGTCTCCCATCATTAACGGGTCGATGTCAACCGTCCACTCTGCAACGACCCAACGGAAGAGTGGTGTACAAGATATCGTAACCCGAGAGGGGATGAGACATTACGAAGGGATTTTTTTAACCAAGCCCGAAAAATCGCTCTCGAGGGGAATCGAACCAGATACTTGGAGGTGCTACTCGAAATCCTTAACCACTAGGTTAGAGGCCCTTTCGCCATAGAGTTTAGGATCTAGGAAGTAAGACGACTTGACCGATTGTGTGCTCACGTTGACTTTGGACGATTTTCACCAAAACAATTCTCATAGAAACGAGCTGAAAAGTTAGACGTTTGGCTAGAGCCAGGCTCGACTTGGCTCGTTCACATTACGGGCTCGACGATTAGGCTTGGCATGGACTCGTTCAGGCTCGAGCCGGTTCGCGAGCCGCTACACTAAGTCTCGTTTAGAACATAAATTGTATATTTTTATTATATATAAAATAATAAATATATAAAAAAATCCAACAAATTTTTAAAACTATATCTAGCATTGAAACATAAAAATAAGAAAAAAAATTGGTAACATAATAGTGTAATAATGTAACAAAATAGCATCATGTCATTAGGTTGACTCGCGAGTCGGCTCGAGCTTGCTCAAACTCGGCTCGACTCGCTTTTTGAGCGAGCCACAAAAGTATGCTCGACTTAGACTCGCTCAAGCTCGCGAGCCTCTCCGAGCTTAGACTAAGCGTGGACGAGCTGACTTGCGAGCCTCGAGTTTTTTTTCCAGTCCTATGTTTGCCGGTCCTTAGCAATTTCTGGCGGCCACGATATGCATCTAGGGCTCCTTTGGATCAAGGTAATTTCATAGAAAAAATACAGTATTTGGATTTTCATAGGAACTGTCATTGTAGCATCCTGTGGTTCGTAGGATTGAGCCTAAGGAAATTTGGAGGAAAGACTTCTTTGTCATATGTTTCTGATAAAAAAAACCGTAGAAAAACAAATATCCAGTCAAAGCTCTTTTCTTCAATCCTTTGACTCAACCAAACAACCTTCCACTCAATACTACTACATTTTTCAACCATCTATTTTACACGTGTAGTTCTATATCGTTCCTACATTTTTCTTGTTTCTATATATTTCAATTCTTATGTTCCAAAGAAGCCCCTGAAACAAGTAGGGCCTAGATTGTTCATATATATAGATGGTGGTGTGCAGATGGTGATGGTGAGCGAAAGCGACACGCCACGGCACATCCGTACCATGGCATCTATGATCACATGAGGCTAATGTATAATGTTAACTTGTAGGTGTGGAAAGATACTAGCGCCTTTCACCCTCACATTGCTTTTACGAACAAATAAACGTGGACCTACTATACAAGTTTGGACCGGTAAAACTTTGTTCATCCTACACACTCATGTTATGACCTTGCCGCGTTAAGCTCGTGTACTTCCGGCTTTCGTGAATGAATAAATAAATAGTCCTTCTGGGCCGTTGTAGGCCACAAACACAAGGAGCAGGTTAACCCAACTCGTCTTCAGCTCAGCCCAGTAGCCCAATCCAAGCCCATCTCAAAGTCCCACTACAAACCCAAGTTGGCAGACGTGAAGCAGCCCGACGGCCGACGACGCCCACCTCTGCCGGAGCCCGGAGGCTACTTTAGGAATCTGGCTGTCGTCACAGTTAGCCATCCGATATTGTTGGTCCTTGTTATCGGATGCTACGTACTAAAAACAAAGCAACACAATTGTTAACGATTAGAGACCTTCGTCTTTCGAAACATTATTTCCCTTAAGATATAATGATCTTCAAACGAAGGTCATGAAGGATATACCTTCATCATTTCAGTGAGCAAAGACGTAACATAGATATATGAAACACAAAAAGAATATAAATAATTATTCCAAATCATTAGATTATTTATATTCTTATTTTATAAACATGAATAGACATCAATAATAATTATATTACATTTGTATCTTCGGCTTGACAGAAGGCGAAAAGTCGGGCGTGACGTAAGAGTAATTACAATTCAGCGTGAACAGTACGGTGTTACTGTTCATCTATTTATAGGCACATGCAGTGGCGAAGCTAGAGCAAAATTGAGGGTGGTGCATTTGACTTGTGGATGCATAGGAATTTATTTTATGGGTGCCTATATGGTGAAATTTTAACCAATTCTATAGATTTTGTGTTTTTTGGGGTGCATTTGCATCCGCTACCTATAGTGTAGCTTCGCCCCTGGGCACAGGATGCAGCCTGGACAAAATTACATTCACGCCTCTGACATTTACGGTTGACCGTAAGGCAAGCAATCGAGGACTAAGCAGTCTTTTCTAGAAATGGCCCAAGGGCACATTTCCCTTTCAAAGTATTTTGGTGATTGAGTGCCAACACAAGTGGATTTGTGATAATCTATGCAAAGTGATGGACAAAGTGCAAATCAAGTCTAAAGGTATGTTTCTAAGACTTAGTACATTGTTTTGGAGACTAACATCTTGTGTCTAAGTGCTAGAAACAGAAAAAGACCAATTTGGAAAAGACTTGGCTAAGCAGCTAAGAGTCTGCGCAGTCTGGGTGCACCGGACTCTCCGGTGACGCACCGGACAGTGTCCGGTGCGCCAGACTGGCTCTGGCGAACTTGCTGCTCTCGGGCTTTGACGGCGGTGTACGGCTATAAATCACCGGACTGTCCGGTGGTGCACCAGACTGTCCGGTGAGTCATTCACAGGCGAAGTCGTCGATCTCGGGAAGCAATTAACGGTGTACGGCTATAATTCACCGGACTGTCCGGTGTGCACCGGACTGTCCGGTGGGCCAACGGTCGGCCGCGTAATCCGCGCGCGACGCGTGGCCGAGCCAACGGTCAGAAGGGTGCACCGGACTGTCCGGTGTGCACCGGACAGTGTCCGGTGCGCCAACGGCTCTGAATCTGTAACGGCCGGCTTCGACAAATAAGGAAAGAGATCCACACCGGACAGTGTCCGGTGGTGCACCGGACAGTGTCCGGTGGTGCACCGGACTGTCCGGTGCGCCAGGCGACAGAAGGCAAGAATAGCCTTCCTGGAATGCTCTCAACGGCTCCTAGCTGCCTTGGGGCTATAAAAGGGACCCCTAGGCGCATGGAGGAGTACACCAAGCATTCTCTAAGCATTCCTAAGCACCAAGACTGCAATTCCGCGCATTCGATTCTTTGTGATAGCAACTAGAGCTCCATTTGAGTAGAGAACTCTTTGGGTGGTGTTGTGAGCTCTTGTTGTGACTTGTGTGCGTGTTGTCACTCTGATTTTGTGTCTTGTGTGCGTTGCTCATCCCTCCCTTACTCCGTGCTTCTTTGTGATAATCAAAGTGTAAGGGCGAGATGCTCCAAGTTGTGGAGATTCCTCGCAAGCGGGATATAGTAAAGTGAAAGCAAAACACCGTGGTATTCAAGTGGGTCTTTGGACCGCTTGAAAGGGGTTGATTGCAACCCTCGTCCGTTGGGACGCCACAACGTGGAGTAGGCAAGTGTTGGACTTGGCCGAACCACGGGATAAACCACTGCGCCATCTCTGTGTTGATCTCTTTGTGGTTATCGTGTTGTGCAAGCTCTCCTCTCTAGCCACTTGGCTTAATTGTGCTAACTCCTAATCAAGTTTTGTGGTTTAAGTTTTAAGTTTTTATAGGATCACCTATTCACCCCCCCTCTAGGTGCTCTCAATTGGTATCAGAGCCGTTCTCTTTAAGAATGGGACTAATCGCCCGAAGAGATGGATCCTAAGGGCAAGGGGATGGTGGTCAATGATAAGGAGAAGGAGTCCTTCGTCAACGATCCAAAGGATGACAAGCCCACTGACTCGGGCTCGAGCCACAAAAGAAAAGACGGGAGGAAGAAGAAAACGAGGCGCATCAAGGAGATTGTCTACTACGACAGCGACGAATCTTCCTCTTCCCAAAAGGACGACGACGACTACGAGAAAAAGAAAACGGTCAATTCGAACTTTTCTTTTGATTACTCTCGTATTCCGCAAAGTACAAATGCTCATTTGCTCTCCATTCCACTTGGTAAACCTCCTCACTTTGATGGAGAGGACTACGGATTTTGGAGTCACAAAATGCGTAGTCACTTGTTCTCTCTCCATCCAAGCATATGGGAGATAGTCGAGAGTGGAATGAAATTTGATAGTACTGATAGTCCCATGTTCATTAATGAGCAAATTCACAAAAATGCACAAGCTACTACTGTTCTTCTAGCTTCATTGTGCAGGGATGAATACCATAAGGTGAGCGGCTTGGATAACGCCAAGCAGATTTGGGACACCCTCAAGATCTCACATGAGGGGAACGACGTCACCATGCTCACCAAGATGGAGTTGGTGGAGGGCGAACTTGGGAGATTCGCAATGATCAGGGGCGAGGAGCCAACCCAAACGTACAACCGGCTAAAGACCCTCGTCAACAAAATAAGGAGCTATGGAAGCACACGATGGACGGACCACGACGTCGTCCGCCTAATGCTAAGGTCTTTTACTGTCCTTGATCCACATCTTGTGAACAATATTCGTGAGAATCCTAGGTACACCAAGATGACGCCCGAGGAGATACTTGGAAAGTTCGTAAGCGGGCGGATGATGATCAAGGAGGCTAGATACGTTGACGATGCGTTGAATGGCCCAATCCAAGAGCCTCAAACCATTGCTCTCAAGGCGACAAGGAGCAAGGAGGCGCTACCTAGCAAGGTGGCATAAGTTGAGGCGGCCGGGCTTAATGATGAAGAAATGGCCCTCATCATCAAGCGCTTCAAGACAGCGCTTAAGGGTTGCAAGGAGCTTCCCAACAAGAACAAGACGAAGGGGAAGCGCTCCTGCTTCAAATGTGGTAAGATTGGTCATTTTATCGCTAATTGTCCCGATAATGACAGTGACCAGGAAAAGAAAAGTGGAAAGTGGGAAAAGAAGAAGAACTATAAGAAGGCAAAGGGCGAGGCACATCTTGGAAAGGAGTGGCATTCGGATTGCTCCACGTCCGACTCCGACAACGAAGGACTCGCCGCCACTGCCTTCAACAAGTCATCCCTCTTCCCCAACGAGCATCACACATGCCTCATGGCAAAGGAGAAGAAGGTATGTACTCGAAACAATACTACTTATGCTTCTTCAAGTGAGGATGAGTCTAGTGATGATGATGAAATAGACTATTCATGTTTATTCAAGGGCTTAGATAGATCTAAGATAGATAAAATAAATGAATTGATTGATGCCTTGAATGATAAGAATATGTTATTAGAAAAGCAAGAGGATCTTTTGTATGAAGAACATGATAAGTTTGTAGCGGCACAAAAATCTCTTGCTTTAGAAATTAAAAGGAATGAAATGCTTTCTTGTGAATTGTCTACCTGCCATGACTCTATTTCTAGCTTAAAGAGCATAAATGATGATTTGAATGCTAAGTTAGAAATAGCTAGTAAATCAACATCTTGTGTAGAAAATGTTGTAATTTGCAATAGGTGTAAAGATTTTAATGTTGATGCTTGTAGTGAACACCGAGTTTCAATTTCTAAATTGAATGATGAAGTGGCTAGTCTTAATGCCCAACTTAAGACTAGCAAGAGTGAATTTGACAAACTAAAATTTGCAAGGGATGCCTACACAATTGGTAGACACCCCTCAATTAAGGATGGTCTTGGCTTCAAGAGGGAAGTCAAGAACTTAACAAGCCATAAGGCTTCCATCTCCGTCAAGGAGAAAGGGAAGGCCCCTATGGCTAGTAGTGTGCAAAAGAACCATGCTTTCATGTATCATGATAGGAGACATTCTAGGAATGTTTATAGAAGTTATGATGCTTTTGATTCTCATGCCATGGTGGCTTCTAGTTCTTCTATTATGCATGATAGAAATTTGGCTAGGAGAAATGTTATTAATCATATGCCTAGGAGAAATATTATTCATGTTCCTAGGAAAGTAAACAATGAACCTTCTACAATTTTTCATACTTGCAATGCTTCATTTGCAATTTGTAGAAAGGATAAAAAGGTGATTGCTAGGAAGTTAGGGGCAAGATGCAAGGGGGATAAAGCTTGCATTTGGGTCCCTAAGACAATTGTCACTAACCTTGTAGGACCCAACAAGAGTTGGGTACCTAAGACCCAAGCCTAAATTTGCCTTGCAGGTTTATGCATCCGGGGGCTCAAGCTGGATTATCGACAGCGGATGCACAAACCACATGACGGGGGGAAAGAGGATGTTCTCTTCCTACGTCAAGAACAAGGACTCCCAAGACTCAATCATATTCGGTGACGGGAAACAAGGCAAGGTGAAAGGGTTAGGAAAGATTGCTATTTCATCCGAGCACTCTATTTCTAATGTGTTCTTAGTTGAGTCGCTTGGATATAACTTGTTGTCTGTGAGTCAACTTTGTAATATGGGATATAATTGTTTATTCACAAATGTAGATGTGTCTATCTTTAGAAGAAGTGATGGTTCATTAGCTTTTAAGGGTGTACTAGACGGCAAACTTTATTTAGTTGATTTTGCAAAAGAGGAGGTCGGTCTAGATGCATGCTTAATTGCTAAGACTAGCATGGGCTGGCTGTGGCATCGCCGTTTAGCACATGTGGGGATGAAGAACCTTCACAAGCTTCTAAAGGGAGAACACGTGATAGGTCTAACTAATGTTACTTTTGAAAAAGATAGACCTTGTGCAGCTTGTCAAGCAGGAAAACAGGTGGGAAGCTCTCATCATGCCAAAAATGTGATGACCACATCAAGACCTTTGGAGCTGCTTCATATGGACCTTTTTGGACCCGTCGCCTATCTAAGCATAGGAGGAAGTAAGTATGGTTTTGTTATAGTTGATGATTTTTCCCGCTTCACTTGGGTATTCTTTTTGCAGGATAAATCTAAAACCCAAGGGACCCTCAAGCGCTTCCTAAGGAGAGCTCAAAATGAGTTTGAGCTCAATGTGAAAAAGATAAGGAGCGACAACGGGTCTGAGTTCAAGAACCTTCAAGTGGAGGAGTATCTTGAGGAGGAAGGGATCAAGCATGAGTTCTCCGCTCCCTACACACCACAGCAAAATGGTAGAGAGGAAGAACAAGACGCTCATCGATATGGCGAGAACGATGCTTGGAGAGTTCAAGACCCCCGAGCGCTTTTGGTCAGAAGTCGTGAACACGGCTTGCCACGCCATCAACCGGGTCTACCTTCATCGCCTCCTCAAGAAGACTTCGTATGAGCTTCTAACCAGTACCAAACCCAATGTTTCGTATTTCTGAGTTTTTGGGAGTAAATGCTACATTCTAGTGAAGAAGGGTAGGAATTCTAAGTTTGCTCCCAAAGCGGTAGAAGGGTTTTTGTTAGGTTATGACTCAAATACAAAGGCGTATAGGGTCTTCAACAAATCATCGGGTTTGGTTGAAGTCTCTAGCGACGTTGTATTTGATGAGACTAATGGCTCTCCAAGAGAGCAAGTTGTTGATCTTGATGATGTAGATGAAGAAGACGTTCCAACGGCCGCAATACGCACCATGGCGATTGGAGATGTGCGGCCACAGGAACAAAAGGAGCAAGATCAACCTTCTTCCTCAACAATGGTGCATCCCCCAACTCAAGACGATGAACAGGTTCATCAGGAAGAGGCGTGTGATCAAGGGGGAGCACAAGATGATCATGTGATGGAGGAAGAAGCACAACCGGCACCTCCAACCCAAGTTCGAGCGACGATTCAAAGGAATCATCCCGTCGACCAAATTTTGGGTGACATTAGCAAGGGAGTAACTACTCGTTCTTGATTAGTTAATTTTTGTGAGCATTACTCCTTTGTCTCTTCTATTGAGCCTTTCAGGGTAGAAGAGGCCTTGCTAGATCCGGACTGGGTGTTGGCCATGCAGGAAGAGCTCAACAACTTCAAGAGAAACGAAGTTTGGACACTGGTGCCTCGTCCCAAGCAAAATGTTGTGGGAACCAAGTGGGTGTTCCACAACAAACAAGACGAGCACGTGGTGGTGACGAGGAACAAGGCTCGACTTGTGGCAAAAGGTTATGCCCAAGTCGCAGGTTTGGACTTTGAGGAGACTTTTGCTCCTGTGGCTAGGCTAGAGTCTATTCATATTTTGTTAGCCTATGCCGCTCACCATTCTTTCAGGTTGTTCCAAATGGACGTGAAGAGCGCTTTCCTCAACGGGCCAATCAAGGAGGAGGTGTACGTGGAGCAACCCCCTGGCTTCGAGGATGAACGCTACCCCGACCATGTGTGTAAGCTCTCTAAGGCGCTCTATGGACTTAAGCAAGCCCCAAGAGCATGGTATGAATGCCTTAGAGACTTTTTAATTGCTAATGCTTTCAAGGTTGGGAAAGCTGATCCAACTTTATTCACTAAGACATGTGATGGCGATTTATTTGTGTGCCAAATTTATGTCGATGACATAATATTTGGTTCTACTAATCAAAAGTCTTGTGATGAGTTTAGCAGGGTGATGACTCAAAAGTTTGAGATGTCGATGATGGGCGAGTTGAACTACTTCCTTGGGTTCCAAGTGAAGCAACTCAAGGATGGCACCTGATAGTCGCCTAGAGGGGGGGTGAATAGGGCGAAACTGAAATTTACAAATATAAACACAACTACAAGCCGGGTTAGCGTTAGAAATATAATCGAGTCCGAGAGAGGGCGTGAAAACAAATCGCAAGCGAATAATGAAGTGAGACACGCGGATTTGTTTTACCGAGGTTCGGTTCTTTCAAACCTACTCCCCGTTGAGGAGGCCACTAAGGCCGGGTCTTTTTCAACCCCTTCCCTCTCTCAAACGGTCCCTCGGACCGAGTGAGCTTTCTCTTCTCAAATCAACCGGGAGCAAAACCTCCCCGCAAGGACCACCACACAATTGGTGTCTCTTGCCTCGGTTACAAGTGAGTTTTGATCACAAGAAAGAATGAAAGAGAGAAAGCAATCCAAGCGCAAGAGCTCAAATGAACACGGCAAATCACTCTCACTAGTCACTAAGGCTTTGTGTGGAATTGGAGAGGATTTGATCACTTTGGGTGTGTCTAGAATTGAATGCCTAGCTCTTGTAAGTGGTTGAGAAGTGGAAAACTTGGATGCAATGAATGGTGGGGTGGTTGGGGTATTTATAGCCCCAACCACCAAACTTGACCGTTGGTGGAGCTGTCTGTCGTATGGTGCACCGGACAGTCCGGTGCACACCAGACATGTCTGGTGCCCCAGCCACGTCACCAATGCCGTTGGGTTCCGACCGTTGGAGGTCTGACTTCTGGGCCCGCCTGGATGTCCGGTGGCGCACCGGACATGCACTGTAGAGTGTCCGGTGCGCCGGCATGGGCGTGCCTGACTTCTGCGCGCGCTGCGCGCGCATTTAATGCACCGCAGGTAGCCGTTGGCGCCGAAGTAGCCGTTGCCCCGCAGTTACACCGGACAGTCCGGTGTACACCGGACATGTCCGGTGAATTATAGCGGAGCAGCCGTTGCAATTTCCCGAGACTGCCAAGTTCCGGAGCCGCGTCTTCTTGGAGCACCGGACACTGTCTGGTGTACACCGGACAGTCCGGTGAATTATAGCGCGCCAGCTCTGAGAAATTCCCGAAGGCGACGAGTTCGAGTTGGAGTCCTCTGGTGTACCGGACACTGTCCGGTGGCACACCGGACACTCCGGTGCGCCAGACCAGAGGTGCCTTCGGTTGTCCCTATGCTCTTTTGTTGAACCCAATACTTGGTCTTTTTATTGGCTAAGTGTGAACCTTTGGCACCTATATAACTTATACACTAGAGCAAACTAGTTAGTCCAATAATTTGTGTTGGGCAATTCAACCACCAAAATTATATAGGAACTAGGTGTAAGCCTAATTCCCTTTCAATCTCCCCCTTTTTGGTGATTGATGCCAACACAAACCAAAGCAAATATAGAAGTGCATAATTGAACTAGTTTGCATAATGTAAGTGCAAAGGTTGCTTGGAATTGAGCCAATATAAATACTTACAAGATATGCATGGATTGTTTCTTCATTTTTAACATTTTGGACCACGGTTGCACCACATGTTTTGTTTTTGCAAATTCTTTTGTAAATCCTTTTCAAAGTTCTTTTGCAAATAGTCAAAGGTAAATGAATAGGATTTTGCGAAGCATTTTCAAGATTTGAAATTCTCTCCCCCTGTTTCAAATGCTTTTCCTTTGACTAAACAAAACTCCCCCTAAATGAAATCTTCCTCTTAGTGTTCAAGAGGGTTTTGAAGTACCAATTTTTGAAATACTACTTTCTCCCCCTTTTGAACACAATAAGATACCAAATTGACATTTGTTATTTGAAAATTATTTTAAAATTAGGTGGTGGTGCGGTCCTTTTGCTTTGGGCTCATACTTTCTCCCCCTTTGGCATGAATCGCCAAAAACGGAGTCATTGGAGCCCTTTGAATTATTTTCCCCCCTTTGGTCATAAATAAACGAGTGAAGATTATACCAAAGATGGAGAGATGCTTGGAGTGACGGCGAAGGATGAGTTGTGGAGTGGAGTGGAAGCCTTTGTCTTCGCCGAAGACTCCAATTCCCTTTCAATACACCTATGACTTGGTTTGAAATAGACTTGAAAAACACGTTAGTCATAGCATATATAAAAGAGACATGATCAAAGGTATATTTATGAGCTATGTGTGCAAGTTAGCAAAAGAAATTTCTAGAATCAAGAATATTGAGCTCATGCCTAAGTTTGGTAAAAGTTTGTTCATCAAGTGGCTTGGTAAAGATATCGGCTAATTGATCTTTAGTGTTAATGTATGAAATCTCGATATCTCCCTTTTGTTGGTGATCCCTAAGAAAATGATACCGAATGGCTAGGTGTTTAGTGCGGCTATGCTCGACGGGATTGTCGGCCATTTTGATTGCACTCTCATTGTCACATAGCAAGGGGACTTTGGTTAATTTGTAACCATAGTCCCGCAGGGTTTGCCTCATCCAAAGCAATTGCGCGCAACAATGGCCTGCGGCAATGTACTCGGCTTCGGCGGTAGAAAGAGCGACCGAATTTTGCTTCTTTGAAGCCCAAGACACCAAGGACCTTCCCAAGAACTGGCAAGTCCCTGATGTGCTCTTTCTATTAATCTTACACCCCGCCCAATCGGCATCCGAATAACCAATCAAATCAAATGTGGATCCCCGAGGGTACCAAAGCCCAAACTTAGGAGTATAAGCCAAATATCTCAAGATTCGTTTTACGGCCGTAAGGTGAGATTCCTTAGGGTCGGATTGGAATCTTGCACACATGCAAACGGAAAGCATAATGTCCGGTCGAGATGCACATAAATAGAGTAATGAACCTATCATCGACCGGTATACCTTTTGATCGACGGATTTACCTCCCGTGTCGAGGTCGAGATGCCCATTGGTTCCCATGGGTGTCTTGATGGGCTTAGCATCCTTCATTCCAAACTTAGTTAGAATGTCTTGAGTGTACTTCGTTTGGCTAATGAAGGTGCCTTCTTGGAGTTGTTTGACTTGGAATCCTAGAAAATACTTTAACTCCCCCATCATTGACATCTCGAATTTTTGTGTCATGATCCTACTAAATTCTTCACATGTAGATTCGTTAGTAGACCCAAATATGATATCATCAACATAAATTTGGCATACAAACAAATCATTGTCAAGAGTTTTAGTGAATAAAGTAGGATCGGCCTTTCTGACTTTGAAGCCATTTGCAATAAGGAAATCTCTAAGGCATTCATACCATGCTCTTGGGGCTTGCTTGAGCCCATAAAGCGCCTTAGAGAGCCTATAGACATGGTTAGGATACTCACTGCTTCAAAGCCGGGAGGTTGCTCAACATAGACCTCTTCCTTGATTGGTCCATTGAGGAAGGCACTTTTCACGTCCATTTGATAGAGCTTAAAGCCATGGTAAGTAGCATAGGCCAATAATATACGAATTGACTCAAGCCTAGCTACGGGTGCATAGGTTTCACCGAAATCCAAACCTTCGACTTGGGAGTATCCCTTGGCCACAAGTCGGGCTTTGTTCCTTGTCACCACACCATGCTCATCTTGCTTGTTGCGGAAGACCCATTTGGTTCCTACAACATTTTGGTTAGGACGTGGAACTAAATGCCATACCTCATTTCTAGTGAAGTTGTTGAGCTCCTCTTGCATCACCACCACCCAATCCGAATCTTGAAGTGCTTCCTCTACCCTGTGTGGCTCAATAGAGGAAACAAAAGAGTAATGCTCACAAAAATGTGCAACACGAGATCTAGTGGTTACCCCCTTATGAATATCACCGAGGATGGTGTCGACGGGGTGATCTCGTTGGATTGCTTGGTGGACTCTTGGGTGTGGCGGCCTTGGTTCTTGCTCATCCTCCTTTTCTTGATCATTTGCATCTCCCCCTTGATCATTGCCGTCATGTTGAGGTGGCTCATCTTCTTGATCTTCTTGTTCAACCTCTTGAGCCTCATCCTCATTTTGAGTTGGTGGAGATGCTTGAGTGGAGGAGGATGGTTGATCTTGTGCATTTGGAGGCTCTTCGGATTCCTTAGGACACACATCCCCAATGGACATGTTCCTTAGCGCGATGCATGGAGCCTCTTCATTACCTATCTCATCAAGATCAACTTGCTCTACTTGAGAGCCGTTAGTCTCATCAAACACAACGTCACAAGAAACTTCAACTAGTCCTGAGGACTTGTTAAAGACTCTATATGCCCTTGTGTTTGAGTCATATCCTAGTAAAAAGCCTTCTACAGTTTTAGGAGCAAATTTAGATTTTCTACCTCTTTTAACAAGAATAAAGCATTTGCTACCAAAAACTCTAAAATATGAAACATTGGGCTTTTTACCGGTTAGGAGTTCATATGATGTCTTCTTGAGGATTCGGTGTAGATACAACCGGTTGATGGCGTAGCAAGCGGTGTTAACCGCCTCGGCCCAAAACCGATCCGAAGTCTTGTACTCATCAAGCATGGTTCTTGCCATGTCCAATAGAGTTCGATTCTTCCTCTCCACTACACCATTTTGTTGTGGTGTGTAGGGAGAAGAGAACTCATGCTTGATGCCCTCCTCCTCAAGGAAGCCTTCAATTTGAGAGTTTTTGAACTCCGTCCCGTTGTCGCTTCTTATTTTCTTGATCCTTAAGCCGAACTCATTTTGGGCCCGTCTCAAGAATCCTTTTAAGGTCTCTTGGGTTTGAGATTTTTCCTGCAAAAAGAATACCCAAGTGAAGCGAGAATAATCATCCACTATTACAAAACAATACTTACTCCCGCCGATGCTTATGTAAGCAATCGGGCCGAATAGATCCATGTGGAGTAGCTCAAGCGGCCTGTCGGTCGTCATGATGTTCTTGTGTGGATGATGAGTTCCAACTTGCTTCCCGGCTTGGCATGCGCTACAAATCCTGTCTTTCTCAAAATGAACATTTGTTAATCCTAAAATGTGTTCTCCCTTTAGAAGCTTATGAAGATTCTTCATCCCAACATGGGCTAGTCGGCGGTGCCAGAGCCAACCCATGTTAGTCTTAGCAATTAAGCAAGTGTCGAGTTCAGCTCTATCAAAATCTACCAAGTATAGCTGACTCTCTAACACTCCCTTAAATGCTATTGAATCATCACTTCTTCTAAAGACAGTGACACCTACATCAGTGAATAGACAGTTGTAGCCCATTTGACATAATTGAGATACGGAAAGCAAATTGTAATCTAATGAATCAACAAGAAAAACATTGGAAATGGAATGGTCAGGTGAAATAGCAATTTTACCCAAACCTTTGACCAAACCTTGATTTCCATCCCCGAATGTGATAGCTCTTTGGGGATCTTGGTTTTTCTTATATGAGGAGAACATCCTCTTCTCCCCGGTCATATGGTTTGTGCACCCGCTATCGAGTATCCAACTTGATCCCCCGGATGCATAAACCTACAAAACAATTTTAGTTCTTGACTTTAGGTACCCAAACGGTTTTGGGTCCTTTGGCATTAGACACAAGAACTTTGGGTACCCAAACACAAGTCTTTGACCCCTTGTGTTTGCCCCCAACAAACTTGGCAACTACTTTGCCTGATTTGTTAGTCAAAACATAAGATGCATCAAAAGTTTTAAATGAAATGTCATGATCATTTGATGCATTAGGAGTTTTCCTTTTAGGCAACTTAGCACGGGTTGGTTGCCTAGAGCTAGATGTCTCACCCTTATACATAAAAGCATGCTTAGGGCCAGAGTGAGACTTCCTAGAGTGAATTCTCCTAATTTTGTCCTCGGGATAACCGGCAGGGTATAAAATGTAACCCTCGTTATCCTGAGGCATGGGAGCCTTGCCCTTAACAAAGTTGGACAATCTTTTAGGAGGGGCACTAAGTTTGACATTGTCTCCCCTTTGGAAGCCAATGCCATCCTTGATGCCCGGGCGTCTCCCATTATAGAGCATACTTCTAGCAAATTTAAACTTTTCATTTTCTAAGTTATGCTCGGCAATTTTAGCATCTAGTTTTGCTATATGATCATTTTGTTGTTTAATTAAAGACATGTGATCATGAATAGCATTAACATCAATATCTCTACATCTAGTGCAAATAGAAGTGTGCTCAACAATAGATGTAGGGGGTTTGCAAGATTTTAATTCCACAACCTTAGCATGTAGTATATCATTCTCACTTCTAAGGTTAGAAATTGTAACATTGCAAGCATCAAAATCTTTAGCCTTAGCAATTAATTTTTCATTTTCAATCCTAAGGCTAGCAAGAGAAATGTTTAATTCTTCAATCCTAGCAAGCAAATCATCATTATTATTTCTAGGATTGGGAATTGAAATATCACAAACATGAGAATCAACCCTAGCATTTAAACTAGCATTTTCATTTCTAAGGTTGGCAATAGTGTTATGGCAAGTGCTTAGCTCACTAGATAGTTTTTGACATTTTTCTACTTCTAGAGCATAAACATTTTTAACCTTAACATGTTTTTTGTTTTCCTTAATTAGGAAGTCCTCTTGGGTATCCAAAAGGTCATCCTTCTCATGAATAGCACTAACCAATTCATTTAATTTTTCCTTTTGTTCCGTGTTAAGGTTGGCAAAAAGGGTACGCAAGTTATCCTCCTCATCACTAGCATTATCATCACTAGAGGACTCATATTTAGTGGAGGATTTGGATTTAACCTTCTTCCTTTTGCCGTCCTTTGCCATGAGGCACTTGTGGCCGACGTTGGGGAAGAGGAGTCCCTTGGTGACGGCGATGTTGGCGGCGTCCTCGTCGGAGGAGGACTCGGTGGAGCTCTCGTCGGAGTCCCACTCGCGGCACACGTGGGCATCGCCGCCCCTCTTCTTGTGGTACCTCTTCTTTTCTCTCCTCTTGCCCTTCTTGTCGTTATCCCTGTCACTGTCACTTGATAATGGACATTTAGCAATAAAGTGACCGGGCTTACCACACTTGTAGCAAACCTTCTTGGAACGGGATTTGTAGTCCTTCCCCTTCCGTTGCTTGAGGATTTGGCGAAAGCTTTTGATGATTAAATCCATCTCCTCATTGTCGAGCTTGGAGGCGTCAATTGGTTGTCTACTTGGTGTAGACTCCTCCTTCTTCTCCTCCGTCGCCTTAAATGCCACCGGTTGTGCTTCGGACGTGGAGGGATCATCAAGCTCGTTGATCTTCTTTGAGCCCTTGATCATACATTCAAAGCTCACAAAGTTCCCGATAACTTCCTCAGGAGTCATTAGTGTATATCTTGGGTTGCCACGAATTAATTGTACTTGAGTGGGGTTAAGGAAAATAAGAGATCTTAAAATAACCTTAACCACCTCGTGGTCATCCCACTTCATGCTCCCGAGGTTGCGCACTTGGTTCACCAAAGTCTTGAGCCGGTTGTACATATCTTGTGGCTCCTCCCCTTGGCGAAGACGGAAGCGACCGAGCTCCCCCTCGATCGTTTCCCGCTTGGTGATCTTGGTGAGTTCATCACCCTCGTGCGCGGTCTTGAGTAAGTCCCAAATCTCCTTCGCGCTCTTCAACCCTTGCACCTTGTTATATTCCTCCTTACTTAGAGAAGCAAGGAGTATGGTTGTAGCTTGAGAGTTGAAGTGCTCGATTTGGGCCACCTCGTCCTCATCATAGTCTTCATCCCCTACGGATGGTACCTGTGCACCAAACTTAACAACATCCCATATGCTTTTGTGGAGTGAGGTTAGATGAAATTGCATTAAATCACTCCACCTAGCGTAATCTTCACCATCAAATGTTGGTGGTTTGCCTAATGGGACGGAAAGCAAAGGTGTATGCTTAGAAATGCGAGGGTAGCGTAGGGGGATCTTACTATACTTCTTGCGCTCTTGGCGCTTAGAAGTGACGGACGCCGCGTCGGAGCTGGAGGTGGATGTCGATGAAGAATCAGTCTCGTAGTAGACCACCTTCCTCATCCTCTTCTTCTTGTCCCCACTCCGATGCGGCTTGTGGGAAGAGGATTTTTCCTTCTTCTCTTTGTGGTGTGAAGAAGATATTTTCTCCTTCCCTTTGGAGGAGTCCTTCTTCTTCTCTTCGTGGTGAGAAGAAGATCTTTTCTCCTTCCCTTTGGAGGAGACCTTCTTCTTCTCCTTCCTCTTGGTGCGGGACTCTTCCGATGAAGTGCTCCCGTGGCTTGTAGTGGGCTTTTCGCCGGTCTCCATCTCCTTCTTGGCGTGATCTCCCGACATCACTTCGAGCGGTTAGGCTCTAATGAAGCACCGGGCTCTGATACCAATTGATAGTCGCCTAGAGGGGGGTGAATAGGGCGAAACTGAAATTTACAAATATAAACACAACTACAAGCCGGGTTAGCGTTAGAAATATAATCGAGTCCGAGAGAGGGCGTGAAAACAAATCGCAAGCGAATAATGAAGTGAGACACGCGGATTTGTTTTACCGAGGTTCGGTTCTTTCAAACCTACTCCCCGTTGAGGAGGCCACTAAAGCCGGGTCTTTTTCAACCCCTTCCCTCTCTCAAACGGTCCCTCGGACCGAGTGAGCTTTCTCTTCTCAAATCAACCGGGAGCAAAACCTCCCCGCAAGGACCACCACACAATTGGTGTCTCTTGCCTCGGTTACAAGTGAGTTTTGATCACAAGAAAGAATGAAAGAGAGAAAGCAATCCAAGCGCAAGAGCTCAAATGAACACGGCAAATCACTCTCACTAGTCACTAAGGCTTTGTGTGGAATTGGAGAGGATTTGATCACTTTGGGTGTGTCTAGAATTGAATGCCTAGCTCTTGTAAGTGGTTGAGAAGTGGAAAACTTGGATGCAATGAATGGTGGGGTGGTTGGGGTATTTATAGCCCCAACCACCAAACTTGACCGTTGGTGGAGCTGTCTGTCGTATGGTGCACCGGACAGTCCGGTGCACACCAGACATGTCTGGTGCCCCAGCCACGTCACCAATGCCGTTGGGTTCCGACCGTTGGAGGTCTGACTTCTGGGCCCGCCTGGATGTCCGGTGGCGCACCGGACATGCACTGTAGAGTGTCCGGTGCGCCGGCATGGGCGTGCCTGACTTCTGCGCGCGCTGCGCGCGCATTTAATGCACCGCAGGTAGCCGTTGGCGCCGAAGTAGCCGTTGCCCCGCAGTTACACCGGACAGTCCGGTGTACACCGGACATGTCCGGTGAATTATAGCGGAGCAGCCGTTGCAATTTCCCGAGACTGCCAAGTTCCGGAGCCGCGTCCTCTTGGAGCACCGGACAGTCCGGTGAATTATAGCGCGCCGGCTCTGAGAAATTCCCGAAGGCGACGAGTTCGAGTTGGAGTCCTCTGGTGCACCGGACACTGTCCGGTGGTGCACCGGACACTGTCCGGTGGCACACCGGACAGTCCGGTGCGCCAGACCAGAGGTGCCTTCGGTTGTCCCTATGCTCTTTTGTTGAACCCAATACTTGGTCTTTTTATTGGCTAAGTGTGAACCTTTGGCACCTGTATAACTTATACACTAGAGCAAACTAGTTAGTCCAATAATTTGTGTTGGGCAATTCAACCACCAAAATTATATAGGAACTAGGTGTAAGCCTAATTCCCTTTCAGCACCTTCATCTCACAAACAAAGTATACGCAAGATTCGCTCAAGAGGTTTGGGATGAAGGACGCCAAGCCCGCAAAGACTCCAATGGGAACCGACGGACACACCGACCTCAACAAAGGAGGTAAGTCCGTTGATCAAAAGGCATACCGGTCTATGATAGGGTCTTTACTTTATTTATGTGCTAGTAGACCAGATATTATGCTTAGTGTATGCATGTGTGCTAGATTTCAATCCGATCCAAGAGATTGTCACTTAGTGGCGGTGAAGCGAATTCTTAGATATTTAGTCGCTACGCCTTGCTTTGGGATCTGGTATCCAAAGGGGTCTACCTTTGACTTGATTGGATATTCAGACTCCGACTATGCTGGATGTAAGGTCGATAGGAAGAGTACATCAGGGACGTGCCAATTCTTAGGAAGGTCCCTGGTGTCGTGGAGTTCTAAGAAACAAACTTCCGTTGCCCTATCCACCGTTGAGGCCGAGTATGTTGCCGCAGGACAGTGTTGCGCGCAACTACTTTGGATGAGGCAAACCCTCAGGGACTTTGGCTACAATCTGAGCAAAGTCCCACTCCTATGTGATAATGAGAGTGCTATCCGCATGGCGGATAATCCTGTTGAACACAGCCACACAAAGCACATTGACATCCGGCATCACTTTTTGAGAGATCACCAGCAAAAGGGAGATATCGAAGTGTTACATGTTAGCACCGAGAACCAGCTAGCCGATATCTTTACCAAGCCTCTAGATGAGAAGACCTTTTGCAGGCTGCGTAGTGAGCTAAATGTCTTAGATTCGCGGAACTTGGATTGATTTATAGCATACATGTGTTTATGCCTTTGATCATGTTCCTTTATGCATTTTGTTGCTTACTTATGGTGCTCAAGTTGTACAAGCACTCACCGGACCTCACAAGTCCATTTGCAAGTGATGCACATATTTAGGGGGAGATGTGCTACAACTTGACCCTTTGAGACTAACTGTGTGCTTGAGTTTGCTTAATTTAGTCTCATAGGAGGTTTGAAAGGGAAAAGGTGGACTTGGACCATGCAAGACTTCCACTGCACTCCGATGAAAGAGTAACTTACTCCAAGTTCATCTTTGTACTCTTATTGCCATTGTATTCTTATTTGAAGATTTTGGTGAGGCAATGGGGTTTGAAGGGCCAAAATTGATCCCGTTTTGGTGCTTGATGCCAAAGGGGGAGAAAATAAGGCCAAAGCAAGAAATGGATCAGCTACCACTTGAGAATTTTGAAAATAGTAGAATAGAGCTTTTGTTTGTCAAAATACTCTTGTTTGTCTCTTATTGTCAAAAGTTGGTCTCTTGTGGGGAGAATGGTTGATTATGGGAAAAGGGGGGAGTTTTTGAATCTTTGATCAATTTCTATTGGAACAACTCTCTTTATGTCTCAACAAGTGTGTTTGAATTAGAGATAGGAAATTGAGTTTGATTTGCAAAAACAAACCAAGTGGTGGCAAAGAATGATCCATATATGCCAAATTTGAATCAAAACAATTTTGAGCTCTCATTTGCATTGATGTTGCACTTCTTTTAGTTGCTTTTTGTTGTGTTGGCATAAATCACCAAAAAGGGGGAGATTGAAAGGGAAATGTGCCCTTGGGCCATTTCTAAGTATTTTGGTGATTGAGTGCCAACACAAGTGGATTTGTGATAATCTATGCAAAGTGATGGACAAAGTGCAAATCAAGTCTAAAGGTATGTTTCTAAGACTTAGTATATTGTTTTGGAGACTAACATCTTGTGTCTAAGTGCTAGAAACAGGAAAAGACCAATTTGGAAAAGACTTGGCTAAGCAGCCAAGAGTCTGCGCAGTCTGGGTGCACCGGACTGTCCGGTGGTGCACCGGACAGTGTCCGGTGCGCCAGACTGGCTCTGGCGAACTTGCTGCTCTCGGGCTTCGACGACGGTGTACGGCTATAAATCACCGGACTGTCCGGTGGTGCACCAGACTGTCCGGTAAGTCATTCACAGGCGAAGTCGTCGCTCTCGGGAAGCAATTAACGGCGTACGGCTATAATTCACCGGACTGTCCGGTGTGCACCGGACTGTCTGGTGAGCCAACGGTCGGCCGCGTAATCCGCGCGCGACGCGTGGCCGAGCCAACGGTCAGATGGGGGCACCGGACTGTCCGGTGTGCACCGGACAGTGTCCGGTGTGCCAACGGCTCTGAATCTACAACGGTCGGCTTCGACAAATAAGGAAAGAGATCTGCACCGGACAGTGTCCGGTGGTGCACCGGACTGTCCGGTGCGCCAGGCGACAGAAGGCAAGAATTGCCTTCCTGGAATGCTCTCAACGGCTCCTAGCTGCCTTGGGGCTATAAAAGGGACTCCTAGGCGCATGGAGGAGTACACCAAGCATTCTCTAAGCATTCCTAAGCACCAAGACTCCAATTCCGCGCATTCAATTCTTTGTGATAGCAACTAGAGCTCCATTTGAGTAGAGAACTCTTTGGGTGGTGTTGTGAGCTCTTGTTGTGACTTGTGTGCGTGTTGTCGCTCTGATTTTGTGTCTTGTGTGCGTTGCTCATCCCTCCCTTACTCCGTGCTTCTTTGTGATAATCAAAGTGTAAGGGCGAGAGGCTCCAAGTTGTGGAGATTCCTCGCAAGCGGGATATAGTAAAGTGAAAGCAAAACACCGTGGTATTCAAGTGGGTCTTTGGACCGCTTGAAAGGGGTTGATTGCAACCCTCGTCCGTTGGGATGCCACAACGTGGAGTAGGCAAGTGTTGGACTTGGCCGAACCACGGGATAAACCACTGCGCCATCTCTGTGTTGATCTCTTTGTGGTTATCGTGTTGTGCAAGCTCTCCTCTCTAGCCACTTGGCTTAATTGTGCTAACTCCTAATCAAGTTTTGTGGTTTAAGTTTTAAGTTTATACAGGATCACCTATTCACCCCCCCCTCTAGGTGCTCTCACCCGTTTGTTTCCCTGGAAATGAAACTCATTCCATGAATAACATTCTAGATATTAGATTCCTAAAGAAAGTAATTGCTTAGAATTTGATTCAATTCAATTTTTTTTGTTTGGATGTTAATGGAATTTTTTTCCATGAATCAAATTCAGTATCTTGTTTGGATAGTTATATATGGAATTTACATATTTAGAGGGAAGTAATCACATCATCATCAAGATTAGAGAGAACTGCTACCAATACGCAACCAACCAGATTATAGATGTCTCCAGTTTAATCAACAACATCTAGATTAATTTCGGTATATAGCAGCCAAAATTGTGATCAGTTCGATGTCAGTTCTAGCTTCTTCATAGGCCTACCACCTGATTTCAGCTAGCTAGCTTGTCAGCGCACCTACTCCATCCCGAAGAGATAGTGAAAGTCGCCTAGAGGGGGGTGGATAGGCGAAACCTGAAAATTTAAACTTTATCCCCCAACTAGATCCTTTGATTAGTGGTTAGAACAAGATATGCAATTATCGGAGTATAAAAACTAAGTCCTTGCTTGAAAAGAGTATTGCTTTAAATAATGCGGAATTGATAAATCAATACAACTAATAAGTCTACAAGAATGAAGCAAGAGGGCTTAGATAAGAAGAGTAAAGACACGAGTTCTTTCTTGCAACGTGTTGCTTTACTAAATGTGAAATTAACTTAAAGCAACACCAAATAAGATTAGCAAAGAATAATGCAAGAGAACTTAGAGTGAGGGAAAACAAACAAATCACAAGCAATAAACACAATGAACACGGGTGATTTGTTTTACCGAGGTTCGGCCCTCGAAGGCCTAGTCCCCGTTGAGGAGTCCACTAAGGACGGGTCTTTTTCAACCCTTTCCCTCTCTCCACCGATCACACAAGTACCGGCGAGCTCTTCTTCTTCTCAAGGATCACTCTCGATCCCGCAAGGATCACCACACCTTTTGGTGTCTCTTGCTAGCTTTTACAAGCCTCCAAAACTTTGGAGGAAGTTCAATGGGAGTCAAAACTCCACACGCAAATGAACACAAAGATGTAGCACACACTATCTCTCAATGAATCTCACAAGGCACTAGTGCTAAACTCAAATGAGTAGCTCTCTATTGCTTGCTCTCTCTTTTGTGGCACTTGTGTTGGTTGTAGTGGTCTAGATCTTGTGTATAGGATGTATCAATGAATATATGTGGTTGGGAGGGCTTGAGTATGTCAACTAGATGACTTGGAATGTTGCTTGGACTCCCACACTTTGAAGTGGCCGGTTGGGGTGGTATTTATAGCCACCATCCAATTTTGTAGCCGTTGGAGAAGGCTGCTGGCGATGGGCGCACCGGACAGTGTCCGGTGCGCCGCCACGTCATCCTGTTCGTCAGGGTTGGAGCTAGTCGACCGTTGGAGACTTTGTCCTCATGTGGCACCGGACAGTCCGGTGCGGCACCGGACAGTCCGGTGTACCCCTGGCTCGCTGCTCTAACTTCTGTCGCGTGTACTGTGCTGCACTATTTTCTGTCATAGTCGACCGTTGCGCGCAGATAGCTGTTGCTCCGCTGGCACACCGGACAGTCCGGTGTACACCGGACAGTCCAGTGAATTAGAGCGGAGCGGCCTTCCGTTTTCCCGAAGCTGGCCAGTTTGGAGCCGCTTCCCTCTGGAGCACCGGACACTGTCCGGTGGTGCACCGGACAGTCCGGTGAATTATAGTGGGGCTGTGCCTGAGAAACCCGAAGGTGAAGAGTTTGAAGGAGATCCTCCCTGGTGCACCGGACACTGTCCGGTGGCACACCGGACAGTCCGGTGCGCCAGACTAGGGAGCACTTCGGTTTCTTTTTGCTCCTTTGTTTTGAACCCTGTCTTGTTCTTTTTATTGGTTTGTGTTGAATCTTTGACACCTGTAGAACATGCAATCTAGAGCAAACTAGTTAGTCGAATTATTTGTGTTGGACATTCAACCACCAAAATCATTTAGGAAAAGGTTTAATGCCTATTTCCCTTTCAATCTCCCCCTTTTTGGTGATTGATGCCAACACAAACCAAAGCAAATATATAAGTGCATAATTGAACTAGTTTGCTTAAAGTAAGTGCAAAGAATGCTTGGAATTAAACCAATATTCATTTCATAAGATATGCATGGATGTTTTTTTATTTAACATTTTGGACCATACTTGCACCACAAGTTTTGTTTTGCAAATGTTTTGGAAATTCTTTTCAAAGTCTTTTGCAAATAGTCAAAGGTAGATGAATAAGAGTTTTGAGAAGCATTTACAAGATTTGAAATTTTCTCCCCCTGTTTCAAATGCTTTTCCTTTGACTAGACAAAACTCCCCCTTAATGAAATTCTCCTCTTAATGTTCAAGAGGGTTTTGATATTAATTTTGAAGAGGGTATCCCAATTTGAAATTATATCACAAATAAGATACCAATTTGAAAATACTTCTTTGAAACAAATTGAAAGACTAAAAATTTTGAAATTGGTGGTGGTGCGGTCCTTTTGCTTTGGGCTAATACTTTCTCTCTCTTTGGCATGAATCGCCAAAAACGGATACTTATGAGTGAAATATAAGCCCTTGAATTACTTTCTCCTCCTTTGGCCATAAATAAATGAGTGAAGATTATACCAAAGTGGAGAGATAGAGTGGAGTGATGGCGAAGGGTAGATGATACCGATAGAGTTGAGTGGAAGCCTTGTCTTCGCCGAAGACTCCATTTCCCTTTCAATCTACGACTTAATCATAAAGATCACTTGAAAGCACATTAGTCGTAGATATAAAGAGATATGATCAAGAGATATATCAATTAAGCATGATCATAGTTCTATACAATATAGATTGCTCCCCCTAAATATGTGCCTTGAATGGAATAAATATTTGGGCTTTTAAATGCCAATTGCACATAATTGGTTTAATGAGAGCATATCTATATCATACAGAAGGTGAAGTGCATTGTGTCATAGTATAGGTGTGATGCTCATGACAGTTTATGCACTAATGAAAGCATGTTATAAATATCTTAAGCATTTTCCCTTAAGAATTTCAAAGAGACTTAAGGACCATCCACCTTTGGAACAAAGGCAGCTTATCCTCGTTACAAGGTTAAGCTTTAAGCTCTTTGACAATAAAATTACTTCACCTAGTTTTACCAAAGATGCATTAATGCAAGAATGGAATTTTTTGAGAGGTTAAACTAGGTATGAAGCAGGGATAATGCAAGATCATGCTCTCTCTTCCTTTTATACATGATATGCAAAGAAAGTATAGAAAAGGAAGATTTAGGTACAAGTTTGAATAAAAGGAAGTAGTTTTACCCTTTTGTACCTTCACATAGAGACGCTCTCTTCATTGTGCTTTGTCCTTAGTTTTAGTTGCTTAAGACCTATACTCAAGACAATATATGGAAATATTTTGCACAAGAGAGAGTTCTACAACTAGTGATCCTTTTCCAAGTTAATGTTAGATTAAATTAAATGGATCACAAATTGTATAAAGGCAACATGAATTCTCCTTTTAACTTAGTGCATATCAAGAGATATTATATGAGGCACTAAGAAGTATAAGTGTTAATAGAAGTTATTCAATGATCAAACAAATAACAGATGTGATCAAAAGAACAACATGAGCATTAGATTAACAAATAAGCTTATAATAGGAGAATCCAGTAAGCATGCTACTTTAGCAATGAAAGCAACAATCCTTGATAAAAGCGACATTATTTTAACAAGTTGGATTGATGTGTAGTAGCATACTTTATGAGAAACATTATTCTCATGCAAGAGACTGTATGAAATTACTAAGATAAAGCAATAGTCTTAACATGATCAAAATATAAGAATGGACTCCCCCTAAAGATATGCATCAAGTAATTGAAAGAATTGATTTCGATGCATTCACTTTTAAAGACATAAAGGGAGACCCATTGTACATCTTGATCGAGGCTTTATAAAATTTGCAATAAACAACTTAAGCCTGGTAATCTCATAATGAAAAAGATTTAGAATGCTTACAACCACACCAGTGCTTGTTGTGAGGACCTTATTGTCCATGTAGGTGTTGTTGTCCTTGATGTTCTTCCTTTTTCATTTGAGTGTCCTCCCTTTGTAGTTGACTCTTTTTTCTTCCAAACTTATTGAAAATACTCAAGAGAGATGTTAATAGCGCAAGGGAGTATATGATGAGGGATGATTTCTTTAGATAATTAATATACACAATTCATCATCCATAAGTCACATAGACATGAAGTAAAATCCTTATTATTAGTGCACATCATTAGAAAAGAGAAATATGCACCTTTTAACCATTTGATCAATCATAGGAATTTACTTCTTCATATTGAATTTATTGATCATTATTTAGAAGCAAATCAATATGACAATATTTATAGCAAAGGTATGAAATAGATTCTAATGGATAAGTGCATTAATGAGAATGAGATTAAATGCATATCTTAGCCAATTTAAATTCAATAAAGAATCTATTTCTTCACAAAGATATAATTAGAGTAAATAATCATTGATGGGAATTATATTTGATTAAAAAGATGAGTTCCCATACCTTTGCTTTTACCTTTCTTCCTTTTGGGTGAAGAGTACCCTTTGAGGCTTGTGGTTTTAACCTTGCACTTACTCTCTTGTAGATTTTCATAAGTAGGCTCAAGAGAAATGTTAATAGCAACACAAGCACTAGTTTCCCTTTTTGTAAACATTTTTGATAAGGAATGAAAAGTGAAAAGCATGGAAACTTTATAATATGAACTAGATTATTCCTTGAAGTATGCTTAGATTTAACTTATGGAACAAGCATAGTAAGTTCTTTAAGATTATGAGAATAAATCTAATTTACAACATGGAGAGCGATGAATGAAGAAGAGTCATATCCAATTTAAACAATAAGACATACAACATAAATTATTGGATTGATTTTCCTTGTCATGATGGATTACGCATTTCCATAGAGAAACTTATTCTCTAAATGAGAGACTACTTAGGTTACTTAGATAAAAACATTAGTCTCACTATTCTAGACATAAAGAAAGATTCCCTTTTATAAGTGTCTTTAAGATTTGAATTCCTTATATGACACCGTATTCTTTTAAGAACATGGAATCTCTTTCTATATCTAGATCATGGCGATAATGGGATAATTAGAGTAAAACATGCCATGTGAACTTGCAACAATTTAAAGCATGTAGATTGCCATAGTATAGAAATGATGAATATGCAATCTACCATATGAGAGGAATTTCTTCAAAGAATGGTGACATAATTTAAAAACATCTTAAGTGCTTCCTTTTCCTATGTGACTACATAAGACACATGAGAAATAATAATTTAAGATACTTGCACTTAAAAGCATAAGTGTTACCATCATTTGGTACTCCTCCATGTTGTAGGACTTGATTTTCCGCATATGATAATCCTTTATTTCCTACAACATCAATACTCTCCCCGAGATGATATGAGTTTTGAATATAATAAATTGAAATAACTTTGGGTCAATCTTGAAGATTGATAGCTTGAGTTAATAAGAATTGAATTAGCTCCCTCAAGCACTCCAAAGCTTCATATCATCTCCTTTTCCTACAAGGCTTGTCAAGCATATTTTGGTACCCATCTCTTGATGGGTCCATCAAGGTTAGTCAACAAAGGTCTAGGAACCCAAATGTCCTTTGTGTTAGCCTTTGGTAAACTCATTACCTTTCTAGCACAAGTTGCAATTTTGGGTTGCCTAGTTACATGAGAAATAATTGACAAGTTAGGAGTGGGAGAGTTACCAATGGGACAATCCTTGCATTGATGTCCCTTTTTCCGGCATATGTAGCATAGGCGATCTTCAACTCTTGAATATTTCTTCTTTCCTTGTTTCTTGCTTGCTACATGGTTAGTCAATATTTTCTTTTCTAACCCTATGCCTTTTTGTTTTAAATAGGGACAAGACTTAATTAAGTGTCCCTTCATGGATCATTTAAAACAAAGTCTATCATCCTTGTCAATAATCAAGCCATTTTTAATGTAGGGACATGACCTAATCAAGTGCCCCTTTTCAAAGCATTCACTACACCTCTTATTTCTCTTAATGTGAAGTGTGGCTTGATCATTACCTTGGATGTTACCTTTTTTGGAGGCGTGGTTGAGGCTTTTGGAGGAGGTATTGAATTTCATCTTTTGTTTCTTCCTCTTGGCAATCCTCAAGTCCTTGACATTTTCTTCAAGGAATGTAGTGCATGCCACGGTTGTTCCCGTCTCAAGCTTCTTCACCATGTGATCACGGTTATCTTGAGAAGGTTGAGCAATGCACTTCCCTTTAAGTTGTGTCAAGCTCATCTTTAGCCTCTCATTTTCTTCTTTGAGCTTTTGATATGTATCATTATTTGTTCATGCCAATTCTAGCTCAAAGGAAGATTTGCTTGTCGACGGACAACAAGCATTAGCACATGGTGATATAGTTTCTATTTGAATACATGTGCAAGATTGAGGTTGTTGGGATTTTAAGTTTTCTATCACAACCTCATGAGCAATATTTAATATGATATGATCATCCATAAGATTTTTATGAGAACTTAGAAGCATATCATATTTATCTTGAAAAGCTAGATTTTCAATTTTTAGCTTTTCTACTTGGTCCTTAAGCAAGGCATTCCTATTTACTAATTGAGCGATACAATGTAAAGAGTTATCTTGCTCAATTGAAATAGTTTCATACCTTTGGACCAAATCAACATGAGAGCACTTTAGCTCCTCATGTTCTTTAGTCAACTCATCAAAGTATAGCATTTTCATGGAAAGAACATCTTCTATCCTTTGACGAGCTTCGCTTTGCTCTCTCGCTCTTTCTAGAAGTTTGAGCATGACCGCCTTATCTTCTTGGCTTAGGCGAGCGTAGAGTTCCATGAAGCTTCTTTCTTCCTCCTCATCCTCATTTGTGCTTCCGCTATCATTTTCATTAGCCACACAACACATGTGGGAATCAAAATGGGAAGACAAACCTTTTGGAGAGGTGGATTCATCGTTTGGTCTCCATCGGTCATTTTCTTCTTCTTCCTTGCAAGGATTAGTATCACAAATACCAAAGGAAGTAGAAGCACTATCATGTTTGGACTCATCAAATTTGCTTTTAATTCTAGTCCAAATATCATGCGCATCACGAATAGATTCATTATAATTCATTATGAAAGCATGATAATCTTCTTTGCTAAGGGATTTACTTAAGATGTCATAAGCTAGATAATTTGAGCGAATACATCTTAAATCTTCTTCGGAGGCATTTTCCCTAGCATAGTTAGGAGGAATAATACTCTTGTCTAAAATTTGTTCTAATTGTGGATCTATTCTTCTAAAAGCATTTATCACTCTAGTAGACCATGAATCATAATTAGAACAATCGGAAAGTAATATTTCAAGAGTTACCTCCTTGTTCTCCTGAGTCTTCTTGTTCTTTTGGGATCTTTTACGAGCCATCACTTCGAGTTGTTAGACTCAAGATGAAGTGCCTAGCTTTGATACCAATTGAAAGTCGCCTAGAGGGGGGGTGGATAGGCGAAACCTGAAAATTAAAACTTTATCCCCCAACTAGATCCTTTTATTAGTGGTTAGAACAAGATATGCAATTATCGGAGTATAAAAACTAAGTCCTTGCTTGAAAAGAGTATTGCTTTAAATAATGCGGAATTGATAAATCAATACAACTAATAAGTCTACAAGAATGAAGCAAGAGGGCTTAGATAAGAAGAGTAAAGACACGAGTTCTTTCTTGCAACGTGTTGCTTTACTAAATGTGAAATTAACTTAAAGCAACACCAAATAAGATTAGCAAAGAATAATGCAAGAGAACTTAGAGTGAGGGAAAACAAACAAATCACAAGCAATAAACACAATGAACACGGGTGATTTGTTTTACCGAGGTTCGGCCCTCGAAGGCCTAGTCCCCGTTGAGGAGTCCACTAAGGACGGGTCTTTTTCAACCCTTTCCCTCTCTCCACCGATCACACAAGGACCGGCGAGCTCTTCTTCTTCTCAAGGATCACTCTCGATCCCGCAAGGATCACCACACCTTTTGGTGTCTCTTGCTAGCTTTTACAAGCCTCCAAAACTTTGGAGGAAGTTCAATGGGAGTCAAAACTCCACGCGCAAATGAACACAAAGATGTAGCACACACTATCTCTCAATGAATCTCACAAGGCACTAGTGCTAAACTCAAATGAGTAGCTCTCTATTGCTTGCTCTCTCTTTTGTGGCACTTGTGTTGGTTGTAGTGGTCTAGATCTTGTGTATAGGATGTATCAATGAATATATGTGGTTGGGAGGGCTTGAGTATGTCAACTAGATGACTTGGAATGTTGCTTGGACTCCCACACTTTGAAGTGGCCGGTTGGGGTGATATTTATAGCCACCATCCAATTTTGTAGCTGTTGGAGAAGGCTGCTGGCGATGGGCGCACCGGACAGTGTCCGGTGCGCCGCCACGTCATCCTGTTCGTCAGGGTTGGAGCTAGTCGACCGTTGGAGACTTTGTCCTCATGTGGCACCGGACAGTCCGGTGCGGCACTGGACAGTCCGGTGTACCCCTGGCTCGCTGCTCTGACTTCTGTCGCGTGTACTGTGCTGCACTGTTTTCTGTCAGAGTCGACCGTTGCGCGCAGATAGCCGTTGCTCCGCTGGCACACCGGACAGTCCGGTGTACACCGGACAGTCCGGTGAATTATAGCGGAGCGGCCTTCCGTTTTCCCGAAGCTGGCCAGTTTGGAGCTGCTTCCCTCTGGAGCACCGGACACTGTCCGGTGGTGCACCGGACAGTCCGGTGAATTATAGTGGGGCTGTGCCTGAGAAACCCGAAGGTGAAGAGTTTGAAGGAGATCCTCCCTGGTGCACCAGACACTGTCCGGTGGCACACCAGACAGTCCAGTGCGCCAGACCAGGGAGCAGTTTGGTTTCTTTTTGCTCCTTTGTTTTGAACCCTGTCTTGTTCTTTTTATTGGCTTGTGTTGAATCTTTGACACCTGTAGAACATGCAATCTAGAGCAAACTAGTTAGTCGAATTATTTGTGTTGGACATTCAACCACCAAAATCATTTAGGAAAAGGTTTAATGCCTATTTCCCTTTCAGATAGCTTCTTCCTAGGCCTACCACCTGGTTTCAGATAGCTGCCGCTGCTGGTGCCCATCGTGAAGTCCACGTTCACGCCGCCGGAGCCGTAAGCCTCGTAAGCAGAAGCAGGGAACTGCCGCTCCTGCTGCTGGTAGTGCAGGGCGAGCAGAGACCAGTAGTCCTTATCGGACGGTGGCATGGTGGCCTGCGAAGCAGCAGCAGCTCCGGCGAGCATCATTGCGGCAGCGCTCCCCGGCTGCAGCGAGTCCAACGGGAACTTGGCGGCGCGCCCGGTGGCTCCGCCCCCGACTGGGAGGTCGCTGCTGAGGATGCTCTCCACGTTGTAGCGGCTCATGTCGAAGTTGGTGACGGCGTTGAGCCCGCGTAACTTGATCGCAGCGATGTCGTACGCCTCCGTCGCCTCTTCCTGAGTACCTGAAGGGGTGCAGAACCAGTCAGGACGGACGGACGAGGCGTCAGGTGGGGGAGAGGAATCATTTTCCGTCTTCAGGAGGTAGGAATCTCTCGTGAGCTTCAGATTCAGGTTAGGAAAGTGAGTGGAATATTGATTTCCAATTTCAGGTGCAGCCAAACAGGTTTGTCCTGGAATCAAATTCCAATTCAGACCAAACAAACAGGCCCTAAGGGAATTCAGCTTGAGAGTATTCATGAACTTCTCCTTCTAGGAATTGAAGGATGGTGCTTCTCCTATGAAAATCTTGCCATTTCTTTCCTTCAAAATCTCCCAAGCAGCCAACGAGAAAACTTCCACGAAGAACGTAAATCCAAACGAATCACGAGCAATATGCAACATTTGAAATAAGCTATCTGAGTGATTCTAAGGCATCCTCAGGTGATCCCAACAGGTTTGCTGAAGGGACACTGAAATAAAAGGTGATATGTTGTGTTTCTTCACACTGAAGTGGGCACATGACACAACAAAAATCACCACCTTCCAACGGACAATTTATTCTTTTAAGCATATTTCTTGAGATAAGCCTGTCCCTCAATAAAAGCCATATGAAGATTTTGATTTTCTTGCACACCTTGGATTTTCAATTCCAAATGAAAGAGGATGGGGTAATGCACTAAAAAGGAAAACTGTAGACCTTCCCAATACAGAAAGGTACAATTCCACCCCTTGCCCCAATCAACCATTCGTCGATCTCATTCATCGTGCTAGATATGGCATGGACTTTATTCTAGAACATAAAATATTCTTCACTAGTCTGCGAAGAGAGAGAGACGTGTGAAACACCTCGTGAACATATGGGTTTGCAAGATATTGCTGAAGGGTGCAGCTCGGATTTTGGGCGTAGGTAAAAAGGTCGGGAAACTCAAAGGCCATATGGCAGTTGTTCCAGACATCCGTCCACAGGAGAAAGGATCTTCCATCACCTACTGCTTGAACTGGACGAAATGCTCATGGTTCATCGGCTCGCTCTGTTCATGGTCAGCTGGGCCTAGACTTGGCTCAGATCGCTTTGTTTAATTTTTTCACGAGCTGAGCTAACATCTTAGTTCGGTTCGTTAATGAGCCAACTCGGTTCAACCCGCACCAAATCCAAAGTTTCGCGGGTGTAGGTACAGTTTTCTATTTCAACGCGGGTGATCAGCACCCGACTTGAAATTTTGTTCATTCTTTATTTTACACAAAAATAATTAAGAAACAATAATAACTATTTAAATAAATAACTTGGCTAATGATTCATGAAATGATTTGTTTCTACTCAACGTGAAAAATCTTAAATTCATACATATAACTCAACTATTGCTTCTACTTAATCGTTTATTGCTGAATTATTGTTTAAAATCATACACTCGTTAAAACCCGCAAGTAATCTGAAACCCAGCCGAAACTCGACTAATACGGGTTTAGAATTACACCCGTAGATACAATCATATGCGAGTTTTGATAGTTTTTTGCTCCACAAGATCCGAACTTGACCCATTGCTCTAGTTTGCACATGTACGTTCCCATCCAAAAACCCTCGGCAACGGTGATGCGACGCCCGTCCCGTTCCAAGTCCTGACAACCGAGCGTACGCTGAGCTGCAAGTAAACGGCGCTGGCTACCGGAAGAGCCGAGCCGGACCAAGTCTCCTCGTCCCTCACCTCGTCGCCGATGGAGGGCGGCGACTCGTCCGGCGCCGGCGCCGGCGGCGCCGTGGCCGCGGCGGCCAAGTGGCGGAGCGACGCGTCGCGGGCGTTCCAGTACTACCTGGACCGCTCGACGCCTCACGCCACGGGGCGGTGGCTCGGCACGCTCGCCGCCGCGGCCATCTACGCGCTGCGGGTTTACATGGTGCAGGGCTTCTACATCGTCACCTACGGGCTCGGGATCTACCTTCTCAACCTCCTCATCGGTTTCCTCTCCCCCATGGTCGACCCCGAGCTCGACCCTTCCGCCGCCTCCGAGGGGCCGGCGCTGCCCACCCGGGGGTCCGACGAGTTCAAGCCATTCATCAGGCGCCTCCCCGAGTTCAAGTTCTGGTTAGATCTCTCGTCCTCGCCCCCAGATCTGTCTCTTCGCCTCGCCAGATCCGTCTCTTCGCCTCGCCAGATCCGTCTGGCCTTCTTACTATCTCCGGTCGGCTGGGGTGATTCGCTCCCGTGTTATGCTTGTATGTATTTACCTACTGGAACGCGGCGATCGTATCGGGCCTGCTAGTTTACTTCTCGCCGTCCTAGACTCAGCCAAGTCAATTTGCATTTCGGAAACCACTTACGGATCTGCCTTCACTTTCGAAGTACTCCTGCTCAGCTACTCCTGACCCCTCCCTGCGGTAAGTTGTATGTTTTGCACAGAGGTCTACCGATTGTGGCAAGCTGATGTTCTCGTTGTTTTGTCCACGAATCCATCACCAATAAGAAACATAGCAGTTGTGCAGTCCATTCTGTTCTGATCGATCATAATAATTTCATAAATAGCTAGTGAAAAGTTCCAGATGGCAAACTACCTGTCAAAGTACAGGATATTTCCATATATTTCTTTAGCAAGAAAATAATATGGCTGCAAAATCACAAACTTGTTACATTTCTGTGTTAGGAAGCTTGTGCATCACCTGACTAAGGTCCCATGGAATTAGGGACTAAATCATTGTCGATATGTGTGGATTAATGCTGAACTATTGATTTCATATCCTCCAGTGACCCAACCAAGCTGTGTAACCTGTGAATTTCTGAATTATCTCCCAAACCACAGCCAAATTTCTGAATGAACCTACTCAAGGCATGTTGTGTCCCTCCAATTGCACCATATATGTTTTGTGATTCCAGTGGATGATATGGAAAAATAAACGCCTCCGATGGTGTAGTGCCGCCAAAAAATAGATAGATATTGGGACTCAGTGGCTTTCTTCCTTGAAATCAACCTTCATCTATCATTTTGGTTAAAGTATATGTATTTTTAATGGTGTCTCTCTGGATTGGTCCAGCTTTTTGAAAAGTTTTGGTTATTCTTGCTGAATCAAGCTGTTTCTTATCTCGTTAAGAATATGCCTTGGTCATCATTATTAGCTAGCTGCTTAATGCATAGTATAGCTTTCGTTCTTCCAAATGGAAGTCATACAATAGCTTGTCAGAGCCCTGATTATTGCACATTCAGAAGTCTGTAATATCATTGACTTGTTACTATTTCTCAGCTGTCTAATACTCTGATCCTTTGTGTAACCATGTACTTTTTTTCAGTGGGTTTTAAGTTTTAAGTTTTAAGTTGTGACATTTCTCTGCAATATCATTTTCTGAGGGTGATCCTGTGGAGGTCTCTATAGCTAAACGCCCATGGGTGGTTTTACTGATACCACAGCTAATAATATGACTAACATCATAACCTGACATAGTTTTAATCATTATATTTCTGTGAACTGATCTGGTAACATTCGTTATAGCCCAAGTTTGAAGTGTTCCCAGTTTGGTGAAAGAGTTCAGGCAGCCAGATACTTCGATCATTGCCTTTTAAAATTTACAGTAATGCTTGTCCAGGAGTTTTCTGTTGGGGGTTCAGTCTTTCGTTGATAGTTTACCATAACTAGTGTCGTGTACTCCCTCTTTTAAACGCAGTTGGGAGTGCATTTTTTATGTGTTGATTAAACTGTTACCAGGTGCAAGTTTTTTATTGTGAGAATGGTATTGGTAGCATGCATTAAAAATGCAGCATACAAAGTGCTTTGACTTCTTTCTATGTATTTGATGCTTATAATTTCATCCTTTTAGGAATGTATGTGCGTGTGTGGTTGCTAGGGATACAAGTGGTTATACCAGTGCTTGATTCTGGCCCAGCTAGTTCATTTCTACCCCATTTGCTTTTCCTTGAAGCCAAATCAAATGGGTTTTGAGTCAACCTAATGATCCAAAGAACGCAAAACTGGCATCCCTAGTGGTTGCTCATTCGTTTCTAGCATTTTCTGGATTAGTTATTTTCGTTCTTACTACAGATCTTTGCTGTGGTTCCTGTCCAATATATCCCCTAACATCTATTTCCTTATCTTTCAGGTATGCCATCACAAAAGCTTTTGTTATAGCTTTTGTGATGACTTTCTTCTCAGTGTTTGACGTTCCTGTCTTCTGGCCTATACTCCTCTGCTACTGGATTGTTCTCTTTGTCCTTACAATGAAGCGCCAGATTGTACATATGATCAAATACAAATATGTGCCTTTCAGTATCGGGAAGCAGGTCAGTACCTACCACTAAACTCATTGATTTTTGTTTATTCACTGAATGGTCATGCGTTTGACGCCAACTGCTGTGGGTATCATGGGAGTTGCTTGTCTAAGTAACACTCAGACCAAAGTTATGAAGTTGTCTTGTCAATCCTAGTCGCCATGGGACAGACTACATAATTAGCTGCGATTAGTTGTCAACCAGGATTGCAAGTTGGCTTTGGTCGTCCCCTAGTCGTACTATCCCCTAGTTTGGTTCCCTTGACTAAGGGTCTGTTTGGTTCAGCTTTTTTCTGACCAGCTTTTCTGAAAATCTGGCTGTGGGAAGAATCTGAGTATAATTACAATTACGTGTGGAGGAAGATAAAGCGGATTCCTACTATTACAACGACTCAACCGATTGTGTGTTTATGTTGATTTTGGATGGTTTATGCCCCAACGAATTTTATAGAAGCTGGCTAAAAACGTGAGTGTTTGGCAGTCCGCAACAGCTTTTGGTGGTCAAAAGCTGCCAGAAGCCGAAACAAACGGGGCCTAAAGCTTGTTTCATGTCACATCAAATGTTTGAATATCAATTATGAGCATTAAATATAAATTTAATTAGGTTTAATAAATTCGTCTCATCTTTTAGTCTTCATCTGTATAATTAGTATTATAATTAAAGTATATTTAATACCCAAAATTATCATCCAAACGTTCAATGTGACAGAGACTAAATTTTAGTTGGGTGAAACCAAACAACCCTATATATATCAGAACTATTATACCAAATATACTAGATGTTCTAGAGTACAAATCAAGAATGAAGATAACTCTAGGGTGGTGGTTTCATGTAGGTTGCAAATTGGGCTGAAAAACATGAGCCTGAGTGAAGCCATCCTAGATGCAGCCCGTGTCCTCAGCTGCCCAGAAATTCCATTCCCCTGTTTGTCTGACTAATCGTTATTAGTTGATGACTAATCGGATGACCAGAAAACTAATTCCATTCTCCTTCCGTTTGTCTGAATAATCGTGATTAGTTGATGACTAATTGGATGACCAGACAACTAATCGGCCTAATTGAGTCGTATTCCCTATTTGAGTCCAGGATGCCAACTAGGACAACTATTCACAATTAATCAGATGACCTGATAACACTGTCATAGACACTGTTTTCTCTTTCGGTTTATTAACGTTTGCTTTTATTAAACACCATAGATGTGGTCCATGGATCAATTTTACCCGTCTTTTGTGACGTTAAAGAAATGCTTGTGTAGTTGCCACATAATATTATGTATTTTGTGAAGTTCTTATTGTTTCATTTCTCATGATTTGCCCCAATTGTGATGCCAGAAATATGGTGGGAAGAAGAGTGCCGTGAGCCCGAGTTCCTCAAAAGACTGATTCCGAACCTGCCCCAGTAGAAACTTGCCAGGGGAACAAGATACGTTGGATGATGATATTTGATGTGCTCAATACCAAGTGTAATACTTCATTCATATCTAGGAGGTAGACGGATTTTCGCTCCTGTTTCTGACTCTGGGCTCACTGTTTAATTCCATGTTGTGCTTAGGTCGCTTCCTCCTATGCTTGTATAGCGAGTTTCGCGTCTCAGATAAATTATTTCGTTTTAGTTACTACATATCTGGGCCCTAAAACAATAAGCTCTATGCTCTCAGCAAGTTTGGTTGGGTGTTGAGCTGGGTGAGGTAGGCGGTTGGTTATTTTTGTATCGAACTGGAACAGGATGCTAAACTTTAAACGCAGAATATTTTGACCCACTGTAGCATATCATAGATAGTACGTATCAAACATCGAAATTCAAACGCAGAATATTGCTGTCTGCATTTGACAATCTTTTCTTCTCTCGAAACGTGGCACCTTCCCATTTTTCATTACCATGGCAATGGAAATACAGTAGGTTTTGTCATCTAGAAACAGATGGAGAGAAAAACAACCAGAATCACACGCTAGACTAACCTACTTGTTTGATTCAACTAGCCTAGACAAGATCTCGTGGAACAGATACACGAATGGTGACCGAAGTCAACAGCACGAAGGACTGAAGTTTGCAAAATCACGGCAGAAACCATTTCCGTGAACTGTATATGTAGTACAAATTAAATTACATATAAATTAGATAAAATGTCAGAATGGTGGCTTCGTTGATCTTTTTTTGTTCTGTCCTTTCTCAGCTCGGTTCATTCATTTTTCTGTAAACAAGATTACAAGGAATCATCACTTGCTGATCGTACAAGTTATCTAAAAACAAAAAACAATCCCTGCTAACTGATAAAGAAAGTTTGTCGATACCACCAGTTTTAGTACTATCTTTGTTCTCGAATATTTGTTGACTGATAATTTATATTTTTTAACTAAAATGCAAAAAATAAAAAAGAACGGAGCGAGTATATCATACCTCATCTCAATTTAGATCCAAACAAGGTTGGCAAAAATGCATAGTTTAAAGGATTCATAGATAATGAACTGTGAACAGGCACTAACGCCGCAACAAAATATATAGTTTAAATGATTCATAGATAATGCACAGTCGCGCAGGATTCGGATTGAGATATTAAAACTTCACACACTGTTCTAAAATGCACCACCGGCTCGATAAAACTTCCCTAGCAAGATCACCATGAGCAGCTCCCGCCAGAAAATAACCGAACCTGAAAATGCATAAGGTTAGAACAGTCATGAAGCTCTGCGAACGAGAATATAGCATCGCAAACGAGAATAAATCAAGGGAAATGAGACTTGAAAAATGTCCAAATAATCTCATTGTGATCTTGGACTTAAGGTCATGCTGAATCCATGGCATATCTAATATCAACTAAAACTCTAAAGCATGAATGATGCTACAATGGTTGAATATACAGACTCGCAAAACTTGGAACTCTCACGTGAATTATAAATTTCGGTCAGTAGACATAGATATATGTATATTATAGCAACAACAAATGTGTCATCCAGGTTCATGACTTGTCGTCCTAAACTAAACCTCGCACTGGAATAGGCGGCCCAGTAGAGCTGGCTAGCAACAAAACCTCCCTAAAAACTCATCAAAATTTTGAATGCAGACATAGATAGCATTGAGAAAGATTTCGGTTACTATTTGTGGGTTCCATTTTTTTCCGTCACAAGCAAACATTTAGAGATTCCTTTGTTTCAAAGTAACAAACATAAAGAGACCAGACCATGTACACATAGCAGGTTTGGTTGCTTGATTCGCTCATCTTCGGCATCCTATTATGTTTTACAGGCATCATTCACCACGATTTTTTTGCGAACTGACATCGACGTACATATAAATTTATCGATGCTAACAGTATACTAGTAGTAATCATTAGTCACTGCTCGATCGCCATGCGCGCGCCAGCGATGGATGCAGGCTGATCATTTTTTGGGGGCAGCAGCAGAGCCACTCTTCCCCCCGGCTCCCTCGCCGTCCTTCTTCTTGGCCTTGGTGGACAGCTTGAGGTGCACCCCCGGGCCGCCGCCGTTGCAGGAGCTCTGCAGCAGCAGCGAGTTGTTGATGACCTGCACGTTGCTGTTGACGAAAGCCGTGAACCCTCTGCCGCCCCAGGCCCGCTCCGTCCCGCTGACGACGGCGCTGCCGTCGAGCGTGCGGCCGCGGCGCTCCTTGCTGCCGGCCGCGTCCGCCCTGCCGTCGGCCACGGCGCTGCCGTCTACCTTCATGGACGCGCCCTTGTTCTCGCCGGCCAGCGTGATGATGGTCGTTCCTTCGGCCGCCGCCGAGCCAGCGCGCTCGTGGCCGCCGCCGGACGACGGTGCCGGAGTGCCGAGCTTGCGCACCATGTCGGCGACGCCCGCCTTGAGCTCCTTGTGCGGCTGGCCGCCTTCCTTCTCTTTATCCTTCTCCTGCTTCTCTTCGTGATCCTTCTCCTTCTTCATCTTGTGCCCCTTGTCTTTCTCCTTCGTCTTCTCCTCCTCCCTTTTCTCCTTGTCTTCTTTCTCTTTCTCTGGGGCCTTGGCTGGCGTCTTGGATGCTACGAGCGCCGGTTCCTGGATAGTTTTCTCTTGCGGAACGACGATGTCTTTCTGCTTAGGAACATCACGCGCGATATAATTAGGACGAAGAGGAGAAGGCGGCCTGTGCTGTTTGGCAACCGGCACCGGTGACGGCTCCGGCGCTCTAGCATTGGGCTCTCCGATGGGCGAGAGTGGCGGAGCGCGGGCGGGCGGCGGCGACGGCCTGCTCGACAGCGGCGTCGGCTGGGCCGGTGGAGCAGGGACACCACCGCCAGCGCCTGTGGATGCTGTTGTAGGAGGCGGCGATGCCTGCGGCGCCGGGCGAGATTCCCGCCTCGACAGCTGCGGGCGGGCGGCCGGCCGAGGACCATGAGCAGGCGCAGGCGCGGTCCAGTACGGGAACCATATGCGCTGCGTCGGCGGTTGCTGGTCGTCAGCCATGCTGCTGCTAGTGCCTGAAGGCCGGAGATGCTGGAGTGGTCAGGAGATGGTCGAGAGAGTGCTTTGATCTTGGCTGGTTACGGTGAGACGCGTTGCAAATTGCAATGCCGCGCACTCTGAATTTATAGTATGCAGTACACCACCAACGCCAAGTGATTGGGAAACTGATTCTGTAAAGGCATATATTTGCGGCATCTAATTCTGCGTCCTCTTTCCTTCTCCTTCGTCTTATCGTTGGCGTTTGCTTTGCTCTTTCCCGCCGCGTTGATCACGACACAAGATGGGCTACGTGTGTGTTCCTTGCTTTTGAGTTTTCACGGCTAACCTGCTGCCAACGCTTGGAATATATATATCAGTGTTGGTGAACAAAGAACATTCCTCGGCGGAACTTGGGTGCCGTTTGGTTCACGGAATGTAACATAAATAGTAACGATAATAATTCACACTTGAATACCGGCGATAACAAATTTGAATAAAGCTGTATCCATTTATAGTGTAGTATCGATTACGGTTGGAGTTAAACAAATATGATTTAATGCTATCGGTTACACATTACGTTACCAGTAGGTGAACCAAACGGCACCTGTATCCTTTTCCTTTCTTTGTCTTTTGGTCGGCATAATATTTCCTCACCTCTATGTAGAAAAAGCAAAAGAGTTGTTCGCTTCGGATTAAAGTCGACTGTTTAGACTGCTACAACTGTAATCCGTAGAGACAAAACATCGTAGAAGCAGTGTACGGATTAAAGGCAGACGAATAGGCTAAAAGATGTGGAGGGCATGCTTTACTGGAATGGAGTTTTTTTGGGCCTTTGTCGCCTTTATTCATACGCAGTAGTGAGCTCTAAATCTGCTGCTTAGACGACCGGACGGTTCGGCCTTATGGTCAGGACAGTCCGAACCTCGAACAGTTCATAAGAGTAGCCTGGACGGTTCAAGATTAGATTAGTTTAAACTGGAGTTCTTATTCCTTACATGGTTATCTTAACAACTCACGGAAAACTGTTGGTTTTCGCCTAGGAATGGGTACAAACCCCCATGTATATATACACGAAGGAGTATGGCCGATTAAAACACACAACAATCGATATATCAAACCTATTTTACCTCATGCATTAGATCACGGAGCCCTCTGTGCCTCGCGGACGGTCCACCACCTCCCCGTAGACGGTCCGTGCACTCACAGAGAAGAATGAAGCTCTTTATGAAGAGTCGCACATATTTTGGTGGCCTACAACGGACGTTTACGCTCCCAATGAGAGATCCCAAGATCTCATTCCCCGCGAGTAGAATCTAGAGATCATTGGTGTTTTTCCCCAAAAGGCGCCAACACACAAATATTGCGACATATTTTTTCTTTGAAGAAAAACTATGGTAAATTTCTTATGTAACACTGAAAAAATTTCTATCCCAATAACCGATCATAAATTAAGTGACTGACACTATCGTCTACTTTATCTTGGCAGCATACTGTTTTGAGCCAATAAGCAAGCATGATTTTACTAATGGTATATACAACTCTATTTAATATGGGATCTCATGAGAGATCTCTAGGGGTTAATTGAAAAAATATAAGAAATAGGCTCTTCGTAAAGAGATTGTCTCTACACGACTCTTCATATATATTGTCTATTAACTGTATTTATGATCCATGAGCTCAGAGTTATATAATCTAGTTTCTTAGTTATTTTTTTTACTTGGAAACCGATCTAGGGTCTTAGGGTTGTACATGCCCCAATGACCATCAAAGCAAGCATAAATATAGAATACTGAAAAACAAAAACTTCACATAATTTGAGCACAAAGTTCAAAATAAAGATTGCAGTCGCGGGTGCGCTCCTACCACTCAGAATATCAATATAAAACATGTGTATTTAAAACAACAATAATTAGCCTTAGTTACTACAGACACATCGATGAATATCTAACAAAAGGATCATAACATCATTATGAATAATATTTCACTTATTCTCCTAATATGACTAAGGCTCAAGGGCTACACCCGGCAATGCGCTCACACTCCCCGCTAGATAACAAGAAAGGGCCGCTAGGCTCAAGATGACACAAGTAATGGGAAGCCTCTCCGTTTAGCAAAGGCGCCTTTGGTCAAGCTAGTGAACAAGTCCCTCACGCAGAAACCTAGGGACTTCTAAGGCTATCTCCAGCACCCTTCCTATCCCACCTTTATCCCACTTCCTATTTCAAACTACACTATGTAAATAATACAGTCTATAGTACAAATCAGTGTTTTGCACACCTGTATACACAGTCTACTAGAGATGGCCTAAGGATCTCGACCTAGACATCCCTAGAGTGTTAACACCAATGCTCGGGACCAATCGAAGTTGGCTTAGTGGCGGCAGGTGCACGCCCCATCATGTCAACTAACCCTTCCCTATAATGATGTAAATAATTTTTTGGCGGGCCCTAGAAGGAGCCAGGAGCCTAAGTTGCAACACTAATGACCGTATTAGAATATTGTTCGCTCACCCCCATGAGACACCATTGGGCATTCTAGGCAAGAGGTCATGCCTGGGGCATGACACAACATGACATGGGAAATGCACGACCTCTCAACACTGAAGAAGAGATATGGTGCGAGAACTCGAGCTTGTGTCTCTTGGGAAGGTTCCTCCCCCATTGTTGTGTGTTAGACATGAGAGTAAGTAAAGACCAAGCACAAGAACAACGACAATAGTTGGCTCTAATGGCCTGCTCTTGATACACACTAGTGTTTTCAGAAATGGTCTCGAGATTGTTGGCCATGACAATTAAGGAGAGAACACTACAAGCCCGTAATGTCTCCAAGAGTAGAAACATGAAACCATATAGCTTTCTTATGAGCCAAGGAAGCTACAAGCCGTATTCCTTGTACTCTTCTCATCCTTCGAAGAGTTGTATGCAACAGAATCAAGTCAAGTTGAAAGGGAAATGGGCTTAAACATTTTTCCATAATCGATTTTGGTGGTTGATGTCATCACAAACCACGTGAAATAACTAGCTGCCAGTGGTGCACCGGACACTGTCTGGTGCCCCGGCCAAGGCACCTCGCAAACTGGCCACTCTCGGGTTTTCTGGGAGGCGCTCCGCTATAATTCACCAGACTGTCCGGTGTGCACCGGACATATGTCCGGCGAGCCAACGGAGCAACGGTCAACTACACCCAACGGTCGACTGCTGTGAACAGTAAACAATGCACAGTGCAGAAGTCAGAAGTCAGAGCTACGAAGTCAAAACGCACCAGACTGTCCGGTGTGCCACCGGACTGTCCAGTGGCGCAAGAGGACAAAGGACTTCAACGGTCAACCACTCCAAACCCCAACGGTCAACTGACGCAGCATGCACCGGACGCTGAACAGTGCCATATCCGGTGCACCACCGGACTGTCCGGTGTGCCCATCGACAGCAATGGCTAGAATAGCGGTTGGGGCTATAAATACCCCCAACCACCACCATTCAAGCCATCCAAGTTTTTAGACCTTAACATTCAATACAAGAGCAAAAGCCTACACTCCAAGACACAATCAAAAGATCAAATCCTCTCCAAGCCTCAAAATCAACTCAATTGCTTAGTGACTTGTGAGAGGGTGTTTAGTGTTTCTTTTGTTGCTTGGATTGCTTTTTTTCTTCCCACTCTAATTCTTCCAAGTGCTTTGTAAAGCTAGCAAGAGACACCTAAGTGTGTGGTGATCCTTACGGGGTCTTAGTGACCCAAGTGATTAAGGAGAAGCACTCGACCAGTCTGTGTGACCGATTGAGAGAGGGAAAGGGTTGGAATAGACTCGGCCTTTGTGGCCTCCTCAACGGGGACTAGGTTCTTTGGAACCGAACCTCGGCAAACAAATCACCATGTTCATTTGTGTTGATCTCCACTCGATTTATTTTCCCCTTTTCCTCTCTCTAAAGTTCCCTTGCTCATATTGATTTGAGTTTGCTCCCAAGGTTATTGTCACACCCGGATTTAAGGGATAAATCCGGGTGCGTCTCATATGTTAGTCACAATAATCTTATGTTATCATTAATTACCAAAGCCAACTAGGGGCTTAGATACTTTTAGTGGAAAAAAGTTGTTTTGTGCTCAATCAAGAGTAAACCATTATTGGGTCACTCACTTCCACAACTGAGACACAATATCTTTGGGTGGCTTGAACTTTGATCAAACAAATCCTCATGTCTCTTGATTGGTTTTTCTCACACTTGTTCATAATATATGTATTTCTGCTTGTGCTACTCGGGCATTGTAACTTGTCCTTACAGGATGTGTGGTGAAGGTGTACATACAATTGTAATAAAGCTACACATGAAGTTGCATTGACTTAGAACAAGTTGAAAGTTGCCTAGACGGGGATGAATAGGCAAGTTAAAACTTTTTCAACAAAAACTAGAAGCAAACTGAGTAAAACTGAATTGATCTCAAAATTCACCCAGTTAACTTTGGAAATGAGATGTTCTAAATGATCCACAGGGTTCAAAGTAGTAGATCTGAGAAGGGCACTTCTCAAAATCCACACACCAAAAAGATATAAACAAATCTTTCACGGAATGGTGAGAGAACGAAAACACAAACAAACACAATGAGCAAGAACACAAGAGACACAAGATTTATCCCGAGGTTCGGTCACACCACAAAAGGTGCCCTATTTCCTCGTTGAGGCGCCCACAAAGAGTCGGGTCTCTTTCAACCCTAATCCTCCCTTTGCCGACCATAAAGGTCAAGCCCACACACTAATCTTTGCTCAAACGAGCGAGTAATACAAACTTTCTTGTGGTCTTCCACAAGATTTGGAGACTCACAAGAGACACCTAGTCGTCTAGGAGCTAGAAGCTCCAAGAGTAATGAATCCACAAAGAACTCGATGTAGTACCAAAGCTCGAATGAAGAAGAGCAAGAGAGATTTGGAGATGAAGCACAAAAACTGTAGCTCTCAAACTCACTCAAAGATTTCTCTCCAAAGATTTGAAATGGGAGAGGCAAGAGATGTGTGAGAGAGAGTGGGAGGTGTTTCTCAAGTTGAAAATGGAGTTTGGGTCATGCTCTTGTGTGGGGAGATAGGTAGGAGTGAGTATATATAGGTGGGGCTTGAAAACTAGCTGTTGGGCTGATTTTGGCTGTGGAGGACCGGTTGAACCGCCCCTAGGACCGGTTCAACTGCCTAGGGCAGGCTGACAATCAGTCTGCCAATCAGACTGGCAGACTGCAGGTCAGACTGCAAAAACAGGTCCTGACACCGGTTGAACTGCCCCTAGGGCCGGTTCAACAGCCTGGGGGTCAGACTAGCAGTCAGTCTGCCAGTCAGGAGGTCAGACCGGTCAGGTGACCCTGACACCGGTTGAACCTCCCCTAGGACCGGTTCAACCGGTATTGACCAGTGAGGTCCGGGAAAAAACCTCGGCTGAACTTTTCTTGGACCCCGGTTGAACCTCTCTGGACCCCGGTTGAACTTGCTCTGGACCCCGGTTGAACCTGCCTGGACCCCAATTGAAGTTGAAGTTCAGCTGGAGTTGAGAAAGTTCAACTCAGCTGAAGTTCAGCTCAGCTGCAGCTGAAGAAGCTCAACTCAGCTGAAGTTCAGCTCAGCTGCAGCTGAAGAAGCTCAACTGGTTTTCAACAAGAACACTCTAGGTTTCTCAAACTTAACCACGGTCAACCATAGAATTTTAAAGAGATTTTTGGTTTTCAAAAAATAGCTTTTGAATATAGAGGTTTGAGCTTTGGCAAACACCAACCTTCTTTTTGGATCCCCCTTTATAGTACGACGATTCCTATACTCAAGTTAAATAAAATATAATTAAGTAAACTCCTTGAGTAATTGGCGTCTCATGTGTGATTTCTCCATGGCGTTGCTTCATTAAGGATCACAAACATCTTTGTATCACCTTTTGAAGCAAACACAAATCAAACCCTGTGACTTGTACCATATCACCATGTATGAGTTCAAATCATGGCTTCAAGTCACCTCACTGATGCATCAACATGTTATAACTCTTCATAGCTGATTAGTTCATCGACTTAGTGCAAGTACTCCCTTCTTCACCTTAGCCATGGTACCTCGATCCACAAGCCGTCGCTTGGCCTTCACCTTCGCTTAGTCCCTCGAAGCCCTTTACTTGCTATCTTCACCCTATCAAGCCATTATTGAGTCACATCATATTGAGCATCCATTGAGAGAATCATTTCTTCAATGTTGTGAACCTTGCTTGAATGTCTTCTAGATATAACTGTTAAGATCAATCAAGCTCTAGTTTGATTCTCATAGAAGCATATATGGACTGATAGTAATATGGTCAAGCCAATTCACGATTTCTCATATCTTATTCACTTTGGCTTGACCAGTCCTCTTAATCACTTCAACCTCTATTCTGATCATATTTATGCATAGTGATTTCTCAGGCCTTGTCCACATATTCAAACCAATATAGAGACCATATTATATCCATTTGCATTGTCTCACTGGTTATTTAACCTTGTGTTGAACCTTTATTCACTGATCATTATACACTATTCAAGTATGTTCATCATACTGAATTTCCTGTTCAACACTTAGCAAACTTGTTAGACCTTTAAATGTGTTGTTATCTAAATCACCAAAACTCACAAAAGGGATGAATGCACTTTCAATCTCCCCCTTTTTGGTGATTGATGACAACACATTTAAAGCTTACATAAGATTTGATAAATAAGATTTTGAATTCTATGATATAGTTTCCTCCCCCTGAATATGTATTTCAGAAAATAACACTTTTGTACTCAAATGCCAAAAGTACATATTTGGGTCAAAGTATGGAGACAACTTATATCATACTATTCATGGGGTGCAGTGTGTCATAAAATAAACGTGATGCTCATGACATAAAATGCACTTATCAACTCCCACATCTTATGTTTTACTTATGATTCTCCCCCTTTTGTCAATTATTTCTCCCATTTTCAAAATTCTTCTAACACTTAGTTACATAGGACTAGGGGTAAGCTTTAATGCACAATTTCTCCCCCTTTGTCACAAATCTCCAAAAAGGATACAAAGAATATAAAGGGAAGAAATTTTGATTAAGCAAGATTTAAACACACTATCATGAAAAGGGTCCTTAGATGGCACAAAGATAATGTAGAGGTGACATGAAGTGATGTACCTTTGCATTTTACCTTTTCAAGGGGAGTTCCAGACTTATGTTGGATTTAGAATTCATTTGCAAGCTCTTGTTAGCATTGTTGTGACATAGGTTCAAGATATCAAATGAAGATTGTCCTACTATATCGAAGGTGAAACTTGATACCTAGAGTCTAGATGTCACCTAGCATTTTCTTATCACAACAAGAGGCAACATGAAAATTGCACAAGTATGGATTATGCAAGTAGTGATCATGTATGAAAAATATCAATTGAAAAACACCAATTGATACAATTTGATAGATAAACATATCACTAATTTCATATTACACTAAGTTCTCCTCAAGTTTTAATGCGCACATATATATGAATTCAATTGATACATGTTGAGAGTACTTATTTACAACTTAAAGTACCATTGGCATAAAAGGAGTATCAATTGAACATAATCATGCAACATAAGGAACATGTGCACTATTTAATCAATTAAGTTCTAGACAGGAGAATTTATAAGTTATGCTACTTTAGACATTTGCAAACCAAAAGAATATGATACATGTTTACCAGTTTTAGATGATGTTGGAGTAGCATATAAAAGAGAAACTCATTCTCTTATGAAATGTATAAAAGATACATTTATCGGAGCAAAGAATTTTTGATACCCATCAAAATTTGCAGTGGAAGCGATTTTCTTTGCCCGAAAATTTCTTTATAATTTGGGACTACACACATAATAGACTTGGAAATGAAGTTAGTCTCAAAGATTCAAATTATAGACCATTCTCCCCCTAAATGTGTGCATACAAGTGATGAATACTTGTTTAGCTTATGCACTTGGACTTGTGAGGCCAGGGGATTAAGTTCTACAATTTGAACCTTGGTACAAATAAAGTATGAAAATGTGAAATTGTACCAATTTAAGGAATTACTCATAATCAAAAGGTATACTAATAGACATGATATGCAATATTTTAAGCCAAGATTCTTAGCATGTTTGACTCATACCTCACTAAGATGACTTAAGACTAACTTATGATATCACCACAAGAGGTATTAATCAAATATCTAGAGATTCTTTAATCGTCACCACAAGTGCAACCTTATGATGTGACTTAAGATATTGCATATACATGCACACACTAGCATGTAAGAGCCTAGATACACAAATGTAATACAATAGTTAATGGAGTGACACACCTTTGTTCCATGCCACATGATCTTCATTATAATCATGAATTTCCATCCTAGCTTTTGATAGGCTTGACATTTCAAAGAGAAACTTATCCTCTTCAAACGATCAAGAGAAACTCATTTTCATTTCTATGAAACCATTCATCCTCATTTAATGTTCTCCAAGGTGTGAGACTATACAACATGAACTTGAAAGAAATCATTAATCTCACAAGATATAGGCTAAACTCTCCCTCAATTTGTGCATGCAAGAGTGCACAAAGTACACTTATGCACATCAACAACACGAGGTTAAAGGAGATGTTTGCACTATATCTTGGTTGAACATAACATGCTTTACATAGATGATGAAAATTAAACCAATTGAAAGTTTAAGAATTGAAAGTATATTTATTGAAATCCTGAAGGGTAAAGCATGCTAATATGAACATCAAACCTCATAATGAAGTATATTATATGATTATGTCACTACTTCTTCATTATTTGGTTTTCATGATAGTTCAACTTCCTTCTTGATTCACTGTGATTTCTTTTCTCTTTATGATTTCATCCAACCAAGCGATCTTGAACTTCATTCATCTTTGCTTGGTTCGATCATGCTTGATATGAGACCCATTGAAACTCAATGATTGAAAGAACCAAGACTCTTATATTTGTAGATTTTGAATCCATCTTGAAAGCACTTGGAAAGACCTTGTTGAAACACTTAGAAAAGAGATCATTAAAAACACAAGAGAGGGTTTCACAAATGATGATCCTTATATGTGGATGGCATCATTATCGAAACCCAAAAGGATAGACTAAATTCCTTTAAATTAGTGCATACATATAGTTGATGTCAAAGTTTTATGCACCATTGAACATTTTATATTGCAAGGAATTTAACATATACTATGATACATTCCACTAAGGATAAAATACTAAAACAACTTAAGGAGAGGAAGTTTTCATACCTTGGCCTCTTATCAATTTCATCTTACTTTAGTTGAATAGTATCCCTTAAGCTTGTGATTTATCCAATTTAATAATAAGCACCATCTCTTAACATAGATTTTCTATGGATAAACTCAACACAAGAGATGGCATTAGTAGCACAAGCACTAGTTCCTTATTTAGCAACCCTTTATATGTGGAAGGCAGGTGAGTTGCTAAAAATAAAGAAACCTCATAATATTGACTAAATTTCCCTTAATCCCTTATGCACAATACACTATTGAATGACATAGATTTAGATATGCATGGTTATTCAATGAAGTCCAAAGGTCTAATTTAAGCCATATTATGGTGAGTGTCTAATATGGAAGAAGCAAATCCAAATTAATTAGAGAGAGATAATACATCACATAGTTTTGAATTATTGACTATATGATAAGATTCACTTTTCTTCCAATTGGACCTTTATTTTATAATCAACAATTGATGTATACCCTCAAGTGCTCCATCTTCCTTAGTGGCTACACAAGTCATAAAGGAGGTAAGAATTGAAAATAATATGCACTTGAGATTCAATTGTTACCACCCTTTCTACTAACTCCAAATATTATTTACATCCATTATCGAGCACCTAGCTTGATCCATTTAAGAAGTGATCCTGCAAAACAAGTTTAAGCTTCGTATTTTGGTACTGAAAGGGAAATGTGCCCTTGGGCCATTTCTAAGTATTTTGGTGATTGAGTGCAAACACAAGTGCTTAAATGTGAAAATATGCCCATGGATGAACAAAGTGCAAATCACAAGTAAAGGTATGTTTTTAAGCCTTAGTACATTAGTTTTGTGTACTAACATCTTGTCTAAGTGTTAGAAACAGGAGAAAGAAGAAAAGAAAAGAAGTGGAGAGTGGCTGTGTACAGCCAAAGGCTGCTTCGGACTGGGGCACCGGACTGTCCGGTGTGCACCGGACAGTGTCCGGTGCGCCAGACCACCACAGAGCAAACCAGCCGCTCTCGGGTTTTTCTCCGGCGACTTCGGCTAAAATTCACCGGACTGTCCGGTGTGCACCGGACTGTTCGGTGAGCCAACGGTCGGCCGGGCCAACGGTCGGCCGCGCGATCGGCGCGCGACACGTGGCCGAGCCAACGGTCGGAAGGAAGCACCGGACTGTCCGGTGTGCACCGGACTGTCCGGTGCGCCAGATCTGCAACGGTCGGCAACGGTCGGCTTCGCCATTTAAGGAAAGGAATCGGGCACCGGACACTGTCCGGTGTGCACCGGACTGTCCGGTGCGCCCGACGACAGAAGGCAAGGATAGCCTTCCAGATGTGTTCTCAACGGCTCCTAGCTGCCTTGGGGCTATAAAAGGGACCCCTAGGCGCATGGAGGAGGACACCAAGCATTCCTTGAGCACTCTTGATCACTCACACATCAATCTTGCGCACTTGTTCGACATTCTAGTGATTTGAGCTCCGTTCTAGTGTGCTAGTCTCTTGAGCTCAAGTCTGGGTCTTGTGTGTGCGTATTCGCTGTGATCTTTGTGTCGTGTGTGAGTTGTTAATCCCTCCCTTGCTCCGTGATTCTCTGTGAACATCTTTTGTAAGGGCGAGAGGCTCCAAGTTGTGGAGATTCCTCGCAAACGGGATTGAGAAAAGAAAAGCAAGAACACCGTGGTATTCAAGTTGATCATTGGATCACTTGAGAGGAGTTGAGTGCAACTCTCGTCCGTTGGGACGCCACAACGTGGAGTAGGCAAGTTTTGTACTTGGCCGAACCACGGGATAACCACCGTGTCATCTCTGTGATTGATTTCTTGTGGTTATTGTGTTTTGACTCCTCTCTAGCCACTTGGCCATAATTGTGCTAACACTTAACAAGTTTTTGTGGCTTAAGTTTTGAAGTTTTACAGGATCACCTATTCACCCCCCCCCCTCTAGGTGCTCTCAATTGGTATCGGAGCCGTTCTCTTCAAGAAAGGGACTAGCCGCCCGAAGAGATGGATCCTAAGGGGAAGGGAATCGTGATCAATGATAAGGAGAAGGAGTCCTTCGTCAATGAGCTCAAAGATGACAAGCCTACCGACTCCGGCTCGGGTCATAGACGAAAGGAAGGGAAGAAGAAGAAGACGAGGCGCATCAAGGAGATCGTCTACTACGACGACAGTGATGAGTCTACTTCTTCCCAAAAGGACGACGACCACAACGACTACGAGCAAAGGAAACCGGTTAATTCTAACTTTTCCTTTGACTACTCTCGTATTCCGCAAAGCTCAAATTCACATTTGCTTTCCATTCCACTCGGCAAGCCCCCACACTTTGATGGGGAGGACTACGGATTTTGGAGCCACAAAATGCGTAGTCACCTATTTTCTCTCCACCCTAGTATATGGGAGATTGTAGATAGTGGAATGCACTTTAATAGTTCAGATAGTCCTATATTCATTAATGAGCAAATCCATAAGAATGCACAAGCTACTACTGTTCTTCTAGCTTCATTGTGCAGGGATGAATATAACAAAGTGAGTGGCTTGGATAACGCCAAGCAAATCTGGGATACCCTCAAGATCTCTCATGAGGGAAATGACGCTACCTTGCTCACCAAAATGGAGTTGGTGGAGGGCGAGCTTGGACGGTTCGCGATGATAAGGGGCGAGGAGCCAACTCAAACATACAACCGGCTCAATACCCTTATCAACAAAATAAGGAGCTACGGAAGCACGCGATGGACGGACCACGACGTCGTCCGACTAATGCTAAGGTCCTTTACCGTTCTTGATCCTCATTTGGTGAATAATATTCGTGAGAATCCCAGGTACACCAAAATGTCGCCCGAAGAAGTCTTAGGAAAATTCGTCAGCGGGCGAATGATGATCAAGGAGGCAAGATACGTGGACGACGCCTTGAATGGACCGATCAACGAATCACAACCTTTTGCTCTCAAAGCATCAAGAAGTAAGGAGACGCTACCTAGCAAGGTGGCACAAATTGAGGCGGTCGGACTTAATGATGAAGAGATGGCTCTCATCATCAAACGCTTCAAGACGGTGCTAAAAGGTCACAAGGGGCAGCCAAGCAAGACCAAGACGAAGGGAAAGCGCTCATGCTTCAAGTGCGGTAAGATTGGTCATTTTATCGCTAACTGCCCCGATAATGATAGTGATCAGGAAAAGGGAAACAAGAGGGAAAAGAAGAAGCATTACAAGAAGGCAAAGGGCGAGGCGCATCTAGGCAAGGAGTGGGACTCGGATTGCTCCTCTTCTGACTCCGACAATGAAGGACTCGCCGCCACCGCCTTCAACAAATCGGCCCTCTTCCCCAACGAGCGTCACACGTGTCTCATGGCTAAGGAGAAGAAAGTAAGTACTCGAAACTCTACTTATGCTTCTTCTAGTGGTGATGATTCTAGTGACAATGATGAAATAGACTATTCTAGTTTATTTAAAGGTCTAGATAGAATTACGATTGGCAAAATTAATGAATTAATTGATGCATTGAATGAGAAGGATAAACTCTTAGAGAAACAAGAGGATTTATTGTATGAAGAGCATGATAAATTTTTAGAAGCTCAAAAATCTCATGCTCTAGAAGTTAAAAGAAATGAAATGCTTACTTGTGAATTATCTTCATGCCATGAGACAATTTCAAAATTAAAGAGCATTAACGATGAGTTGAATGCTAAGATAGAAATAGCTAGTAAATCAACAACTTGTGTAGAAAATGTTGTTATTTGCAATAGATGTAAAGACTTTGATATTGATGCTTGTAGTGAACATATAGCTTCTATTGCAAAGTTAAATAATGAAGTGGCTAGTCTTAATGACCAACTTAAGACTAGCAAAAGTGAATTTGATAAGTTAAAATTTGCAAGGGATGCTTACACAATAGGAAGACATCCCTCAATTAAGGATGGGCTTGGCTTCAAGAGGGAAGCCAAGAACTTAACAAGCCATAAGACTCCCATCTCCACCAAGGAGAAAGGGAAGGCTCCTATGGCTAATAGTGTTAAGAAGAATCATGCTTTCATGTACTATGATAGGAGATATTCTAGAAATGCTTTTAGAGGTCATGATGTTTTTGATTCACATGCTTATGACTCTTATGCTATGACTGCTTCTAGTTCTCATGTTATGCATGGTAGAAATGGGCTTAGAAGAAATGTTGTTCATCAAATGCCTAGGAGAAATGTTGTTAGGAAAGTAGTGAATGAACCTTCTACAATTTATTGTGCTTTGAATGCTTCCTTTGAAATTTGTAGAAAGGATAAGAAAATTGTTGCTAGGAAGTTAGGGGCAAAATGCAAGGGAGACAAAACTTGCATTTGGGTCCCTAAGGATATTTGCACTAACCTTGTAGGACCCAACATGAGTTGGGTACCTAAGACCCAAGCCTAAATTTGCCTTGCAGGTTTATGCATCCGGGGGTTCAAGCTGGATTATTGATAGCGGATGCACAAACCATATGACGGGGGAGAAGAAAATGTTCACCTCCTACGTCAAGAATAAGGGTTCCCAAGATTCAATCATATTCGGTGATGGGAATCAAGGCAAGGTAAAAGGGTTAGGTAAAATTGCAATTTCTAATGAGCACTCTATCTCTAATGTGTTTTTAGTAGAGTCACTAGGATATAATTTACTATCTGTTAGTCAATTGTGCAATATGGGATATAACTGTCTGTTTACAAATGTAGATGTGTCTGTCTTTAGAAGAAGTGATGGTTCACTAGCTTTTAAGGGTGTATTAGACGGCAAACTTTATTTAGTTGATTTTGCAAAAGAAGAGGCCGGTCTAGATGCATGCTTAATGGCTAAGACTTGCATGGGCTGGCTGTGGCATCGCCGCTTAGCACATGTGGGGATGAAGAACCTCCACAAGCTTCTAAAGGGAGAACATGTGATAGGTCTAACCAATGTTCATTTCGAAAAAGATAGACCTTGTGCAGCTTGTCAAGCAGGGAAACAGGTGGGAGGAGCGCATCACAGCAAGAATGTGATGACCACTTCAAGACCCCTGGAGCTGCTGCATATGGATCTCTTCGGACCCATCGCCTATCTAAGCATAGGGGGAAGTAAGTATGGTCTAGTTATTGTTGATGACTTTTCCCGCTTCACTTGGGTGTTCTTTTTGCAGGATAAGTCTGAAACCCAAGGGACCCTCAAGCGCTTCCTCAGGAGGGCTCAAAATGAGTTTGAGCTCAAAGTGAAAAAGATAAGGAGCGACAACGGGTCCGAGTTCAAGAACCTTCAAGTGGAGGAGTTCCTTGAAGAGGAAGGGATCAAGCACGAGTTCTCCGCTCCCTACACACCACAGCAAAATGGTGTGGTAGAGAGGAAGAACAGGACGCTCATCGACATGGCGAGGACGATGCTAGGAGAGTTCAAGACCCCCGAGTGCTTTTGGACGGAAGCCGTGAACACGGCTTGCCACGCCATCAACAGGGTCTACCTTCATCGTCTCCTCAAGAAGACTTCGTATGAGCTTCTAACCGGTAACAAACCCAATGTATCTTACTTTCGTGTATTTGGGAGCAAGTGCTACATTCTAGTGAAAAAGGGTAGAAATTCTAAGTTTGCTCCCAAAGCTGTAGAAGGGTTTTTATTAGGTTATGACTCAAATACAAAGGCGTATAGAGTCTTCAACAAATCATCGGGTTTGGTTGAAGTCTCTAGCGACGTTGTATTTGATGAGACTAATGGCTCTCCAAGAGAGCAAGTTGTTGATTGTGATGATGTAGATGAAGAAGATGTTCCGACGGCTGCTATACGAACCATGGCGATTGGAGAAGTGCGGCCACAGGAACAAGGTGAACGAGATCAATCATCTTCCTCAACAATGGTGCAACCCCCAACTCAAGACGACGAACAGGTACCTCAAGTGGAGGCGCTTGATCAAGGGGGAGCACAAGATGATCAAGTGATGGAGGAAGAAGCGCAACCGGCACCTCCAACCCAAGTTCGAGCGATGATTCAAAGGGATCATCCCGTCGACCAAATTCTGGGTGACATCAGCAAGGGAGTAACTACTCGTTCTCGATTAGTTAATTTTTGTGAGCATTACTCTTTTGTCTCTTCTATTGAGCCTTTCAGGGTAGAGGAGGCCTTGCTAGATCCGGACTGGGTGTTGGCCATGCAGGAGGAGCTCAACAACTTCAAGAGAAATGAAGTTTGGACGCTGGTGCCTCGTCCGAAGCAAAATGTTGTGGGAACCAAGTGGGTGTTCCGCAACAAACAGGACGAGCACGGGGTGGTGACGAGAAACAAGGCTCGACTTGTGGCAAAAGGTTATGCCCAAGTCGCAGGTTTGGATTTCGAGGAGACTTTTGCTCCTGTGGCTAGGCTAGAGTCAATTCGAATCTTGCTAGCATATGCCGCTCACCATTCTTTCAGGTTGTACCAAATGGATGTGAAGAGCGCTTTCCTCAACGGGCCAATCAAGGAGGAAGTGTACGTGGAGCAACCCCCTGGCTTCGAGGATGAACGGTACCCCGACCATGTGTGTAAGCTCTCTAAGGCGCTCTATGGACTTAAGCAAGCCCCAAGAGCCTGGTATGAATGTCTTAGAGACTTTTTACTTGCTAATGCTTTCAAGGTTGGAAAGGCCGATCCAACTCTTTTTACAAAGACATGTGATGGTGATTTGTTTGTGTGCCAAATTTATGTCGATGACATAATATTTGGTTCTACTAACCAAAAGTCTTGTGAAGAGTTTAGCAGGGTGATGACGCAGAAATTCGAGATGTCGATGATGGGCGAGTTGAACTACTTCCTTGGGTTCCAAGTGAAGCAACTCAAGGACGGCACCTTCATCTCCCAAACGAAGTACATGCAAGATCTGCTAAAGCGGTTTGGGATGAAGGACACCAAGCCCGCAAAGACTCCGATGGGGACCGACGGACACACCGACCTCAACAAAGGAGGTAAGTCCGTTGATCAAAAAGCATACCGGTCAATGATAGGTTCTTTGCTTTATTTATGTGCTAGTAGACCGGATATTATGCTTAGCGTATGCATGTGTGCTAGATTTCAATCCGATCCTAAGGAGTGCCACTTAGTGGCGGTGAAGCGAATTCTTAGATATTTGGTTGCTACGCCTTGCTTCGGGCTCTGGTATCCAAAGGGGTCTACCTTTGACTTAGTTGGATACTCAGACTCCGACTATGCTGGATGTAAGGTCGATAGGAAGAGTACATCGGGGACGTGCCAATTCTTAGGAAGGTCCCTGGTGTCATGGAACTCTAAGAAACAAACATTCGTTGCCCTATCCACCGCTGAGGCCGAGTATGTTGCCGCAGGACAGTGTTGCGCGCAACTACTTTGGATGAGGCAAACCCTCCGAGACTTTGGCTACAATCTGAGCAAAGTCCCACTCCTATGTGACAATGAGAGTGCTATCCGCATGGCGGAGAATCCTGTTGAGCACAGCCGCACAAAGCACATAGACATCCGGCATCACTTTTTGAGAGACCACCAGCAAAAGGGAGATATCGAAGTGTTTCATGTTAGCACCGAGAACCAGCTAGCCGATATCTTCACTAAGCCTCTAGATAAGAAGACCTTTTGCAGGTTGCGTAGTGAGCTAAATGTCATAGATTCGCGGAACCTGGATTGAATTGTAGCATACATGTACTTATGCGTTTGATCATGTTCCTTTTTGCATTTTGTTGCTTATTATGGTGCTCAAGTTGTACAAACACTCCCTGGACCTCACAAGTCCGTTGCAAAGTGATGCACATGTTTAGGGGGAGATGTGTTACAACTTGACCCCTTGAGACTAACCATGTGCTTGAGTTTGATCATTTAGTCTCGAAGGAGGATTGAAAGGGAAAAGGTGGACTTGGACCATGAAAGACTTCCACTGCACTCCGATGAGAGGGTAACTAATTCCAAGTTCATCTCATGAAATCTTATTGCCATTTGCTCTTAATTGAAGACTTTGGTGAGGCAATGGGGTTAAAAAGGCCAAGATTAATCCCGTTTTGGTGCTTGATGCCAAAGGGGGAGAAAATAAAGGCCAAAGTGATAAATGGATCAGCTACCACTTGAGAGATTTTGAAAATAGTAGAATATAGTTTTTGTTTTGTCAAAAGCTTTTATTGTCTCTTATTGTCTCTATTTTCAAAAGTTGGCTTCTTGTGGGGAGAAGTGTTGATTATGGGAAATAGGGGGAGTTTTTGAAATCTTTGATCAATCTCCTTTGGAATGACTCTCGTTATGCTTCAACATGTGTGTTTGACTTAGAGATAGAGATTTGAGTTTGATTTGCAAAAACAAACCAAGTGGTGGCAAAAGATGATCCATATATGCCAAAATTGAATAAAACTCAAAGTCAGTTTTTATTTGAAGTGATTTTGCACTTGTTCTAGTTGCTTTATGTTGTGTTGGCATAAATCACCAAAAAGGGGGAGATTGAAAGGGAAATGTGCCCTTGGGCCATTTCTAAGTATTTTGGTGATTGAGTGCAAACACAAGTGCTTAAATGTGAAAATATGCCCATGGATGAACAAAGTGCAAATCACAAGTAAAGGTATGTTTTTAAGCCTTAGTACATTAGTTTTGTGTACTAACATCTTGTCTAAGTGTTAGAAACAGGAGAAAGAAGAAAAGAAAAGAAGTGGAGAGTGGCTGTGTACAGCCAAAGGCTGCTTCGGACTGGGGCACCGGACAGTGTCCGGTGCGCCAGACCACCACAGAGCAAACCAGCCGCTCTCGGGTTTTTCTCCGGCGACTTCGGCTAAAATTCACCGGACTGTCCGGTGTGCACCGGACTGTCCGGTGAGCCAACGGTCGGCCGGGCCAACAGTCGGCCGCGCGATCGGCGCGCGACACATGGCCGAGCCAACGGTCGGAAGGAAGCACCGGACTGTCCGGTGTGCACCGGACTGTCCGGTGCGCCAGATCTGCAACGGTCGGCAACGGTCGGCTTCGCCATTTAAGGAAAGGAATCGGGCACCGGACACTGTCCGGTGTGCACCGGACTGTCCGGTGCGCCCGACGACAGAAGGCAAGGATAGCCTTCCAGATGTGTTCTCAACGGCTCCTAGCTGCCTTGGGGCTATAAAAGGGACCCCTAGGCGCATGGAGGAGGACACCAAGCATTCCTTGAGCACTCTTGATCACTCACACATCAATCTTGCGCACTTGTTCGACATTCTAGTGATTTGAGCTCCGTTCTAGTGTGCTAGTCTCTTGAGCTCAAGTCTGGGTCTTGTGTGTGCGTATTCGCTGTGATCTTTGTGTCGTGTGTGAGTTGTTAATCCCTCCCTTGCTCCGTGATTCTCTGTGAACATCTTTTGTAAGGGCGAGAGGCTCCAAGTTGTGGAGATTCCTCGCAAACGGGATTGAGAAAAGAAAAGCAAGAACACCGTGGTATTCAAGTTGATCATTGGATCACTTGAGAGGAGTTGAGTGCAACTCTCGTCCGTTGGGACGCCACAACGTGGAGTAGGCAAGTTTTGTACTTGGCCGAACCACGGGATAACCACCGTGTCATCTCTGTGATTGATTTCTTGTGGTTATTGTGTTTTGACTCCTCTCTAGCCACTTGGCCATAATTGTGCTAACACTTAACAAGTTTTTGTGGCTTAAGTTTTGAAGTTTTACAGGATCACCTATTCACCCCCCCCCTCTAGGTGCTCTCAGGTACCCAATTTGAATTGGATCCTTTGAGATTAGTAGTAAGAGCCTTGGGTACCCACAAATTCCTTATTGTGGCCTTTCTCTTTGTGTAGGCACCCACATGTACTTGACAACCATCTTACGTGGTTTCAAGTCAATATGTAATCACACAGATAAGAGCTAGAGTTAAGAATAGGAGCCTTTTCTCCTTTTGTTACATTTCACTTAACTTGCTCTTCAAACAACCCATGTTGATCATGCTATATGCTTAGATGAGTTGTACCCAAGTGCCCTTCGTCCATGGTTGTTTCTTAGGGGCTTATTCTTGGCATTACCTTTTCTTGATACATCATTGTTTGAAGGTCGTCTTCTTGACGATGTACCTAGCTTGACCTTGGGTGCACCTAGCTTATCAAGGTTAGTCGCACAAGCATTCATATCATATCTTAACAAATGAGGACAAGTTATGCATGTATTTTACAACTTAGTGATCCAATTCAGTGTGAAGCATATGGATACCGATATAAGTAGATTTCTAAGATATCAATTTGTAGGTTTCCAAAATTTAGAGTATGGATCACTAATTTCACTTTTTTACAGTTTAAAAAACATATCCATGTTAGTGCATATGCATATGATGAATATCAACAAAAAGGATTATTATGGACTTGATATAATATAAAGGAAATTTTAAACTACATCAAGAAGCTATTTGGAAAACGAAGATTACAATCCATATGAATGAGATACAAATTTACCATTATGGATTGAGTTAGTATAGCTTACTAAAGAGAAACTTATTCTCTAAGACAGAAGATATATAATGTGCTCTTACTAGATATGTGCATCAAGTATTTGAATGACTTGCCAAATGCACTTTCAATTCAATTAAGAGTCGCATGAGGAGTACATTACGTATATTGGTCAAGGCATGACAAATTTGCAATGAATTACCTTATGCCTAAGAATACTTACCACCATATAGAATGTACCATTTGTTATATCAATTTAAATATCTTACTATATGAGATGGTGTCATCTAAGTATTCTTCTTTTCTTCATTTGTGGAGACTTCCTTCTTTAGCTTGTTATCTCTTTTCCTTTTAAAACTAGTCGAAAAAGCACTTTGAAAAGAGGTATTAGTGGTACACGGAAGTATTTAATGAATGATGATATTTATATATGAATGGCAAATAAATCATCATTTATGAGGCATAAAGGCAAAAATTAAATTCCTTTTTTAAGTTAATGCACATGGAGGAGTGAATTAACAATATGCACTAATTTACAAATTTAAACCAAAAGGAATTTAACCTTCATATTGACATTTCTTTCCATGGAATATATTATTACCAATTGAAAGAATGACACTTGAAAGGAACTACCGTTGATCAACAACCAATTGAAGCAATTAGTTCCATACCTTTGCCTTGATCATTCCTAATCTTTCTTTTAGGTGAAGATTAAGCTTTAATGCTTGTGATTTTACCAATTGAAAGAGCACAATCTCTACTTATGAATTTCTATGAAATAGCTTAAAAGAGATTGCATTAGAAACACAAACAATAGTTTTCTATTTAGAAACCTCTAGTATATGAATGACAAGAAGGTTACTAAAATAAGGAAACCTAATGATATGAACTAAATTGCCCTTACAAGCATCATGCATAACACCAAAATTAAACAAGGTAAAAAAATGATTATTTAATTAAGTTTACATGGCAAGTTTAATTCATAGCATGGTGAGTGATTAATGTAGAAGACTCAAAACCAATTTAAATGAGAATGAATACATCACATAGTATTGGTTCGATCTTCTTTGAATGTTGAATGGCACACTCCATTTGAGAAACACATTCTCATGTTCTGAGACTACATAAACACTTAGATAGAAACATTAGTCTCACAAGTCTAGTCATATAGAGAATTCCCCTTTTGGTAAGTGCTTTAAGAATTTGAATTTCTTACTTAGCACTCTATTCATTTAAGAACATGGGATAATCCTCTTTATGTCTAGGTCATGGCAATAATACGATAATAAATTGGAAATATGCCACAAGATACATACAACTAATTTAGATCATGTAGATTGTCACAATATAAAAATATAAACTTGCAATCTACCATATGATTGGAACTTTTCCAAGACAAGGTAAAATATTTTAAGTTCATTCTCAAGTGCTTCATTTTTCCTATGTGGCTACAAAAGACACAAAGGAATATACTAATTAAAAATAATGTGCACTTAAGATTTAATTGTTACCATCCTTTGAATATCACTTGGTTGTAGGTCTTTTGCTTGATTCCCATAAAGGTTAATCCTTATTCCCTACAACACAAGTTCTTGCTAGCGATGAATATGAAGTTAGTGATATAACAACTCAATTCATCTTTGGGCCAATCTTAAAAGAATAGTCAATGTAAGATTGATAGCTTGAGATAAGGATTGAGTTAAACTGCTCAAGCACCCAAAGCTTCATATCATCTCTAGGTACCTGCAGAAACTTATTAAGTATATTTTGGTACCCATCTCATGATGGGTCCATCAAGGTTAGCCAATAAGGACTTAGGCACCCAAATAGCCTTGGTCCTAGAATGTGGTGAACTCATCACCTTTCTAGCACAAGAGTCAAATTTGGGTCTCCTAAGCATATCTAAATGTATTGATAAGTTAGGCTTAGGAATTCTACCCTTTGGACAAACCTTGAATAAATGACCTTTCTCACGACAATTGTAGCAAATGTGATGCTTGTCCTTGCAACGCATTTGCCTTTTGCTTTCATCTTTCTTGATGGTCATCTTTCTTGATCCTGCAAGCTCTTGATTCTTCATGTGGGGGCATGAATCAATTTCATGACCCTTCTCCTTGCATCCATAGCACCTTCTATCGCTTCTCTTTGATCTTTCTTTGTTGAAGCACATAGGTACATTGTTAGAGCATGTAACACCCGGTTTTAAGGAGCAAAGCCGGGTGCACCTCATACATGCGCCAAGAAGACAACATATATAATAACAGAGTGTATAGAGATAAATGTCATAAAACATCAGAGTATTTATTACATAGCGGAAGACTTATTACAAAATAAAATAATGAATATAAAACGAACTAAGGATCGTCGGCGCCAATGTCAACTGAGAAACGCCACCTAGATCAGATCATACTCCTCGCCTTGTGGCTCCTCCTGAACCACCTGCTCTTCTCCTGTGGGGGGGGTGTGAGACAGCAAGAGTGAGCTCACATACGTTCATAGCTCAACAAGTCGTGGGGAATAATGTGGCATGAACTCACCAAAGGTGGGAGTTCATGAAGTGTAAGGCTGATCAATGAAATAAAGGCTGAAGCTGAGCATTGCTTTTATAAGTTGGTCAAAATTTTATTAGCAGTTACTAAGTGTAAGTGAATACCAAACCATAGAAATAATAAGTAAAAGTAATAATAAAATAATCCCAAATGCAATGAGATGACAAATTAAGTTTAAGTTCCATAAATTAATCATGTGAGTGTCCGAGCCGCTTATGACCGTGAGCACGGCTAGTATACCAGTTTTACACTCTGTAGAGGTTGCGCATCTTTACCCACAAGTCGTGTTACCCATTTGCCACGGAGTTGATCAGACTCCATACACCTCTACCAAGGAAGCGAGGCAGGGTACCACTACGAGGCCTTTACAAAGTTCCACTAGCTTCAGACTACCCGCTACAGTTTATAGAAAGCTCCAGTGCAGGGTTCTTGCCTGACCGCCATCGCAGCAAAATCAACCAAGGACCTCCCTACACTGACCACTCCCCTACTGCCCTTGCCCCTTTCGGGTAAGGTAGCCCTCCACTAGCTTTCCTAGTTAATCAGCGAAGGGCGTCCCATTAAACCCTTGTGGTAGCACTGTTTTCCCGGGTGGTTCTCCATGTTCCCATTAACATATGATCTTATCATGAACAGAAAATAATGAACAGATAATAACAAGTATAAAAATGGGTGATGAATATCTTTATACCCAAAGCCACATAAAGCAATAGCATGTACTACCCAAAACTTTAGTAGTAAAACCAGTGGTGAAACAAGGTATAAAGATAGTCAAATCTAGGGTAACCTATTGGGTCCCATCAAAATTAACCTATGCAGATCATTATGAATAATAAGAACATGAATAGGTAAAAGAAGTGATCAAGGGCACAACTTGCCTTCCACGAGCTCCTGCTCAGCAGTCTCTACTTGCTGAACCCCGGAATCCTCTGTAGCTTGCTCGTCTACTCGCATCAATACAATACATACATAGTATAGCAAAAATTAACATCACACCAAACATGTAATTAAAATACACAAAAATAATCTAGACATTAAACTAAGATCACAGGAACTGGAATCATTAAATTTGGAGTTATAGATTTTAAGTTATGAATTTTCTAAGGTTTTGTGTATTTAATACATGATTAAATGATAGATAAATTTTTAATGTTTCTTTCATGGCAAAACAGTGGCACTAATGGTTACATAATAATATTATAAAAATTTAGGAACTGGAGTGGATCAATTTGGATTAAAAATGAATTAGATATGAATTTTCCAAGTTCCTAGAATTTATTTTGTACTAGCAATCAATTTCTAAATGAATTTCTCTGTTTTATAATCTGTATGGGCTGTGCGCCAAATCCAGTAAAGCGCAGGGACTGATCTACAAAAATTCCTTAGACTCAGAGAATATGACTCTGGACCGCGGGTTGGTTATAATATTTTCTAGGGTTTCTTATGTAAAATGAAACGACGAAGGGGTATCGGCCATCGAGAGCCGTCCGATCACGACCGATCGGACGAGATTAGAACACAGCACTGTAGACACATTGCAACACGCCCTGGCCATCAGATCCGAAATCGACGGATGAGGGACGACCATGCCTTGATTCGATCCCAAGCCTTCACCCGCGATCCAACGGTCCAGTTTTCGCGTACGCGCGTTCTAACGCCACCCGTGCGATCTCGACCGTCTATTTTCTAATCCACGGGCGCCCTGGCGTCTTCAACCTCACGCCGCCCACGTACAGACGTCGTGCCCACCCCAGCACTCTCTCTTTCTCCCGTTGGTCAACCGGCGAGCCCACCGCCCGGACCAGTACACGGCACCGCCGTTCTCCGGCGGCGCACCAATCGGTCCACACCTAAACTCCGCTCAGGCTACCGCTCCTCCACGGACCGCACAAAAAGCCACGGAATGGAGAAAATGAGGTGAGTCCGAGGTGGCTACTCACCCGAGGTCCCAGCGTCGTGCTCTGTTCGGTGGCGAAGTCCCTGCCTGGTGAGGAATCGGCCACGCACGAACGGCGTCCACGCACTGAGGGCGACGGTGAACCCCGCCTCACTTTCCTTCTCCCGCCGAGTTGCTTGCGCGGCAGCACCCGGGGTCGGCTTTCTTCCCTGGTGCTTTGGAGCTTCTAGGCATACGCGGCGACCGCAAGGAGTTTTCCTATGCAAACGCGACAGGGTTATAGAGGAGGGCGAGGGGTAACGTGGGTTGGCTTCCCGCAGAATTCGGCGACGGGTTCACGGGGTTGTTGCCGAGGTTCTCGGCCGGTTTCCCCCGATCCGCGGCGACGCCGTTGTGGGAAGAAGTCGCCCAGCCAACGCGGTCCCGCGCGCCAGTGACAGCGGAGAGGTAGTGAGCGGGTGAAAGTCTGCCAGTGGGGCCAGCGGATCAGTGGTCGCAGCGAGAAGTGAGATCCCCAAGGTGGCTGTCCGGTGGGTCCTTTGTGTCGGCACCATCATGCGGACGCCAGTTGTGGGCCGAGCACGCCAAATGGTGAACTGGGCCACGCAGGAGAAATGGGCCCGAGTGTGGTGATTTGGCCCAAGCGGCGTTTTCCCATTTTCCTTTCTTTTCTTTTTCATTTCTATTTTTTTCTTTTATTTGAATCTCAAGTTAAATTCAAATTTAAATTCAAACTTGGTGGCTCTTCATTCACAAACTATATTTGCGCAATAAAAGTAATAAGTTTGAGGATATTTATTTAAATATATTATTTATATTTTCATATCCCTTCTCTTTTTTTCTTATTTTCAAACCCTAATTTCAATTTAGGGTTTAATTCAACTTCTAGTAATTATTATCTTATTATTGTTATCCTTATTGTTTTATTTAATGCACAAACATATAAAACTCAGCATGATGCATGATTTATTTAGGGATTATTGGTGATTTAATCCCCTTTTATGGTGTTTATTCACATGTGATAGTAACTAGAGATGGTACGCACATATAGATAAAGAAATTATTCTCTTATCATATGATTTACAAATTTGGGTATTACAAATCCTACCCCCCTTAACAAGAATCTCGTCCTCGAGATTTAGGAAGGACTAGAGAAAAGATGGGGAAAATCTATGCGAAGCTCTTCTTCTCTTTCCCAAGTAGCTTCATCCTCTCCGTGGTGACTCCATTGTACTTTGCACATTTTTATCACCTTATTTCTTGTAACTCGAGTCAAAGTGTCCAGAATCTTGATTGGGTACTCAGCATAAGTCAGATCATCTTGAACACTGAGGTCCTCCAGTGGTAGCTGCTCCTCAGGTACCCTGAGGCACTTCTTCAGCTGAGACACATGAAACACATCATGTACATCTGGCAGATGATCGGGTAACTCCAGTTGATATGCAACTTCTCCCACTCGCTTTAAGATCAAGAAAGGTCCAATGAAGCGAGGGGACAACTTTCCTTTAACTTTAAATCTCCTCATACCCCGGAGTGGTGACACCTTCAAATAGACATGATCACCCTCCTTAAACTCCAGTAGTCTCCTTCTATTATCAGCATAGCTCTTTTGCCTGGATTGTGCAATTCTCAAATTTTCTCTTATCATTCGAACTTGTTCTTCTGCCTCTTGAATAAGCTCAGGTCCAAAGAACTGTCTTTCTCCAGTCTGATCCCAATATAGAGGGGTCCTGCATTTTCTGCCATATAGAGCCTCGAATGGTGACATCTTCAAACTGGCCTGGTATCTATTATTATAAGAAAACTCATCATAGGGTAAGCTCTTCTCCCAACTGCCACCATGCTTGAGAGCACAAGCTCTTAACATATCTTCTAGCACTTGATTAGTCCTCTCTGTCTGTCCATCAGTCTGAGGATGGTAGGCTGAACTAAAATTCAACTTTGTATCCAAGCTCTCATGCAACTTCTTCCAAAATCGAGAAGTAAACTGTGATCCTCGATCAGACACGATCTTCTTAGGCACTCCATGTAGACAAACTATCCGAGTCATATACAATTCTGCTAGCTTGGCTCCCGTGTAATTAGTCCTCACTGGTATGAAATGAGCCACTTTGGTCAATCTGTCCACAATTACCCAAATAGAGTCATATCCAGCAGGGGTGCGGGGTAGTCCAACAATGAAATCCATACCAATTTCTTCCCATTTCCACTCAGGAATCTTCAATGGGTGCAATAGTCCAGCGGGTCTTTGATGTTCGGCCTTAACTATTTGACACACATCACACTTAGCCACATGGGCAGCGACATCTCTTTTCAGTCCATACCACCAATACTTTTGCTTCAAATCTTGATACATCTTAGTGCTTCCAGGGTGGATGGAATAATCAGAATCATGAGCTTCTTTCAATATAGCCTCACGGAGACTATCGATCTCTGGAACACATATCCGATCTTTGAACCATATAGTACCTTGCTCATCCTCCGTGAATTCCGGAACTCGGCCTTCCGTAATCAGATCCTTAATCTCTTGAATTTTAGCATCACCAACCTGACCTTTACGAATCTCTTGCTCCAAGGTAGGTTCCAATTCAATGGTGACTCGTTCAGTATGAGTAACAATTCCCAAATTGAGTCTCTCAAAGTCTTTTGCTAATTCATCAGGTAGCTGGACAACAAAAGCGGAGTGAACATGCTCCTTCCGACTCAAGGCATCTGCAACCAAATTCGCCTTGCCTGGATGATAGTGAATCTCCAAATCATAATCCTTAATAAGCTCCAACCAACGGCGTTGCCTAAGGTTGAGATCCTTCTGAGTGAATATATACTTCAAACTCTTATGATTCGTATATACTTGGCACTTAGTTCCCATAATGTAGTGTCTCCAAATCTTAAGTGCATGCACAACTGCTGCCAGCTCTAAATCATGAGTGGGGTAGTTCAATTCATGTTTCCGCAACTGACGAGATGCATAGGCAATCACATGACCTTCTTGCATAAGCACACATCCAAGTCCTTGGCCACATGCATCACAATAAATGTCAAATCCCTTCTGCAGATCTGGCATAATCAATACTGGTGGCGACATTAGTCTCGCCTTCAATTGATCAAAGCTTTCTTGGCACTTCTCATCCCACTTAAATTCTCTTCCTTTCTCCAAAAGCGAGGTCATAGGCTTGGCAATCTTAGAAAATCCTTCAATAAATCTCCGATAATAGCCTGCTAGCCCCAAGAAACTCCGAATCTCAGTAACTGTAGTGGGCACTCTCCACTCCATTATCTCCTTCACTTTAGCAGGATCCACTGCTATTCCTCCATCAGAAATAATATGACCAAGGAATGGCACCTTGTCAATCCAAAACTCGCACTTGCTAAACTTAGCATAGAGTTGATTATCTCGCAGCTTCTGTAGCACCAACCTTAGGTGTTGTTCATGCTCACTTTCATTCTTAGAATAGATAATAATATCGTCGATGAACACCACGACAAATCTATCCAAATACTCCATAAACACCTTATTCATCAAGTTCATAAAATAAGCTGGTGCATTGGTTAATCCAAACGACATAACAGTAAACTCATATAATCCATATCGAGTCGAGAAAGCCGTCTTGGGAATATCTGATGGTCTAATCCTCATCTGATGGTATCCCGATCGGAGATCGATCTTCGAAAATACTCTTGCTCCTCTCATTTGATCAAACAAATCCTCAATACGGGGCAACAGATACTTGTTCTTCACAGTAATATCATTAAGAGATCTATAGTCCACACACATCCGTTGTGAACCATCCTTCTTCTGTACAAATAGAACCGGTGCTCCCCAAGGTGAGGAACTCGGACGAATGTACCCAGCCTCTTGCAACTCAGTTAACTGCTTCTTAAGTTCCTTCAACTCCTCTACGGACATCCTATATGGCCGTTTAGAAATAGGAGCGGTTCCAGGTAAGAGATCAATAACAAACTCAACTTCTCTATCAGGTGGCATCCCTGGTAACTCCTCTGGAAAGACATCCGGAAAATCTCTAACCACCCGGATGTTGTCACCAACAAACTCCTCAGGCATAAAGAACATTGCACGCATGGATGAGGAGGTTACTGCAATATTAACTTGAAATCTTTCCCCTTTAGTGGTAGTGAGCTCTACGGTACCTCTACCACATGCTATAACGGCCTTTGCCTTCCTTAGCCATGACATACCAAGGATCAGATCTATACTGCTTGACTCTAATATTATAGCAGTAGCTCCAAATTCTCTACCCATAATGGTTAATGTCAATCTACGTGTCATTTGATTTGCCTCGATAGGCCCTTTAGGTGTGATTACTATCATGGGTTTTCTCATATTTAGCAGTGGTATTGCATTTGTGTTGGCATAACGAGCAGACATGAATGAATGTGTAGCACCAGAATCAAATAATATGGTTGCAGGAATTGCATTAACATAAAACATACCAAGTACGATGTCCACACCATCCGGAGTAGCATCAACGCTGACTTGATTAACCTTGGCAATAGAATATCCCTTGCCAGATCCTGGAGTTTGCTGCCTGTTCTGAACTGGAGTAGTAGCAATCCTCTGTGGGCAGACATTTGCATAATGACCAGTCTTCCCACACTTGAAACAAGTAGTGCCTGAACTCTGTCCTGAAAACTTCGTCGGGGTGCCAGTGGGGGTAACCTGTCGAGTAGGTGTCCGTGTAGACCCCTGTGGAGCATACTGAGCTGTACGTGGCCCTCCTGGTCGAGTCGGTGTACCCTGTGGTGGAACATAGCGGGGACGAACACTGCTGCTACCCTGTCCTTGTGAGATAGCCTTCCTCTTCAAATCACCCAATTGAACACGCTTGTGTTCAATAGCAAGAGCCTTATCCAGTAGCCTCTGAAAGGATGGAAAGGTGTGTGCAACCAGTGCATACTGCAAGGGTCCATTAAGTCCTTCAATGAAGTGCTCCTGCTTCCTCTCATCCTCAGCAACTTCCTCCGGAGCATACCTCGACAGCTGAATAAATTTGTCTCTGTACTCGCTGACTGACATGTTGCCTTGCTTCAATGACAGAAACTCCTTCTTCTTGATCTTTATCATACCAGCTGGAATATGGTAGTTTCTGAACTGTGTACTAAACTCTGCCCAAGTAATAGTATCAGCAGCATCATGGGCAGCAGTATAAGAATCCCACCAGTCAGCAGCAGGACCTGTCAGACGACCTGAGGCATAAAGAACTTTCTCCCGGTCCGTGCACTGTGCAATATTCAGCATCTTCTCAACGGACTTCAGCCAATCATCCGCGTCCAGTGGATCTGGCGAACTGGCGAAGGTCGGTGGCTTATGGCTCATAAACTCCCGATGCTTATCACGGAGTGGAACTGGTGGTGGTGGTGGAGGCAGTGGTACTTGTTGCTGCTGTTGCTGCTGTTGTTGCTGTTGCATTTGTTGTTGCAGCTGTTGTTGTTGTGCCCTCCTTTCCTGGCGTATCTCCTCTCGCTCTTGGCGCAACTCCTGTCGTATATCTTCTCTTTCCTGACGCATCTCCTGGCGTTCTTGCTGCATCTGGGCACGCATATCAGCCATAGTGTCCGCCATTTGCTGCATCACCGCCATCTGAGCAGCAACCAGTGGGTCAACTCCGCCTGATGGAGGATTCATCTCTGCAGGCTGTGGTTGAGGTTGTCTATATATCCTTCGAGTGTGTCGGTTAGGAGGCAAATCAATTCCACCACCCCTCCTGGTATTGACCATCTGAGTTAGATACATATGGTAAGAAAGAGCAGTAGACAAGGCAGTAATTACAAATCATGTTACTTTGGGGGATTTATTAGCTAAGCAGTTTAATGTTTTACCTACCCTAGCTAATTTATTACCTTATGCTGGCACATACTAAGATGTCCATATATAATACTTCAATCAATCGAAGAAGCAAATCAGACATTTTTCATCAGAACAATCAAACAACATTTTTAAATATAGAAAATAGTTTTGATTTGGTCTTAGGCCTCCTATCTCTTAAAATGTCATAGGGGTAGGGATTCCAAGGTGTGAAATCCATCTTGTCTCAGAGTAGATAAGGTAAGAATGATCAGAGTAGAACAGTAGAAGGTGAGACAGGATCAAGATAAGATAAGAAAGAATCAGAGTAAGGTAAGTAGGTAAGGGTGTGTCCATTTCTATCTATGTTTCGTCCTACAGTCAACATTTCCTCTGATACCACTTCTGTAACACCCGGTTTTAAGGAGCAAAGCCGGGTGCACCTCATACATGCGCCAAGAAGACAACATATATAATAACAGAGTGTATAGAGATAAATGTCATAAAACATCAGAGTATTTATTACATAGCGGAAGACTTATTACAAAATAAAATAATGAATATAAAACGAACTAAGGATCGTCGGCGCCAATGTCAACTGAGAAACGCCACCTAGATCAGATCATACTCCTCGCCTTGTGGCTCCTCCTGAACCACCTGCTCTTCTCCTGTGGGGGGGGGGGGTGTGAGACAGCAAGAGTGAGCTCACATACGTTCATAGCTCAACAAGTCGTGGGGAATAATGTGGCATGAACTCACCAAAGGTGGGAGTTCATGAAGTGTAAGGCTGATCAATGAAATAAAGGCTGAAGCTGAGCATTGCTTTTATAAGTTGGTCAAAATTTTATTAGCAGTTACTAAGTGTAAGTGAATACCAAACCATAGAAATAATAAGTAAAAGTAATAATAAAATAATCCCAAATGCAATGAGATGACAAATTAAGTTTAAGTTCCATAAATTAATCATGTGAGTGTCCGAGCCGCTCATGACCGTGAGCACGGCTAGTATACCAGTTTTACACTCTATAGAGGTTGCACATCTTTACCCACAAGTCGTGTTACCCATTTGCCACGGAGTTGATCAGACTCCATACACCTCTACCAAGGAAGCAAGGCAGGGTACCACTACGAGGCCTTTACAAAGTTCCACTAGCTTCAGACTACCCGCTACAGTTTATAGGAAGCTCCAGTGCAGGGTTCTTGCCTGACCGCCATCGCAGCAAAATCAACCAAGGACCTCCCTACACTGACCACTCCCCTACTGCCCTTGCCCCTTTCGGGTAAGGTAGCCCTCCACTAGCTTTCCTAGTTAATCAGCGAAGGGCGTCCCATTAAACCCTTGTGGTAGCACTGTTTTCCCGGGTGGTTCTCCATGTTCCCATTAACATATGATCTTATCATGAACAGAAAATAATGAACAGATAATAACAAGTATAAAAATGAGTGATGAATATCTTTATACCCAAAGCCACATAAAGCAATAGCATGTACTACCCAAAACTTTAGTAGTAAAACCAGTGGTGAAACAAGGTATAAAGATAGTCAAATCTAGGGTAACCTATTGGGTCCCATCAAAATTAACCTATGCAGATCATTATGAATAATAAGAACATGAATAGGTAAAAGAAGTGATCAAGGGCACAACTTGCCTTCCACGAGCTCCTGCTCAGCAGTCTCTACTTGCTGAACCCCGGAATCCTCTGTAGCTTGCTCGTCTACTCGCATCAATACAATACATACATAGTATAGCAAAAATTAACATCACACCAAACATGTAATTAAAATACACAAAAATAATCTAGACATTAAACTAAGATCACATGAACTATAATCATTAAATTTAGAGTTATAGATTTTAAGTTATGAATTTTCTAAGATTTTGTGTATTTAATACATGATTAAATGATAGATAAATTTTTAATGTTTCTTTCATGGCAAAACAGTGGCACTAATGGTTAGATAATAATATTATAAAAATTTAGGAACTGGAGTGGATCAATTTGGATTAAAAATGATTTAGATATGAATTTTCCAAGTTCCTAGAATTTATTTTGTACTAGCAATCAATTTCTAAATGAATTTCTCTGTTTTATAATCTGTATGGGTTGTGCGCCAAATCCAGTAAAGCGCAGGGACTGATCTACAAAAATTCCTTAGACTCAGAGAATATGACTCTGGACCGCGGGTTGGTTATAATATTTTCTAGGGTTTCTTATGTAAAATGAAACGACGAAGGGGTATCGGCCATCGAGAGCCGTCCGATCACGACCGATCGGACGAGATTAGAACGCGACACTGTAGACACATTGCAACACGCCCTGGCCATCAGATCCGAAATCGACGGATGAGGGACGACCATGCCTTGATTCGATCCCAAGCCTTCACCCGCGATCCAACGGTCCAGTTTTCGCGTACGCGCGTTCTAACGCCACCCGTGCGATCTCGACCGTCTATTTTCTAATCCACGGGCGCCCTGGCGTCTTCAACCTCACGCCGCCCACGTACAGACGTCGTGCCCACCCCAGCACTCTCTCTTTCTCCCGTTGGTCAACCGGCGAGCCCACCGCCCGGACCAGTACACGGCACCACCGTTCTCCGGCGGCGCACCAATCGGTCCGCACCTAAACTCCGCTCAGGTTACCGCTCCTCCACGGACCACACAAAAAGCCACAGAATGGAGAAAATGAGGTGAGTCCGAGGTGGCTACTCACCCGAGGTCCCAGCGTCGTGCTCTGTTCGGTGGCGAAGTCCCTGCCTGGTGAGGAATCGGCGACGCACGAACGGCGCCCACGCACTGAGGGCGACGGTGAACCCCGCCTCACTTTCCTTCTCCCGCCGAGTTGCTTGCGCGGCAGCACCCGGGGTCGGCTTTCTTCCCTGGTGCTTTGGAGCTTCTAGGCATACGCGGCGACCGCAAGGAGTTTTCCTATGCAAACGCGACAGGGTTATAGAGGAGGGCGAGGGGTAACGTGGGTTGGCTTCCCGCAGAATTCGGCGGCGGGTTCACGGGGTTGTTGCCGAGGTTCTCGGTCGGTTTCCCCTGATCCGCGGTGACGCCATTGTGGGAAGAAGTCGCCCAGCCAACGCGGTCCCGCGCGCCAGTGACAGCGGAGAGGTAGTGAGCGGGTGAAAGTCTGCCAGTGGGGCCAGCGGATCAGTGGTCGCAGCGAGAAGCGAGATCCCCAAGGTGGCTGTCCGGTGGGTCCTTTGTGTCGGCACCATCATGCGGACGCCAGTTGTGGGCCGAGCACGCCAAATGGTGAACTGGGCCACGCAGGAGAAATGGGCCCGAGTGTGGTGATTTGGCCCAAGCGGCGTTTTCCCATTTTCCTTTCTTTTCTTTTTCATTTCTATTTTTTTCTTTTATTTGAATCTCAAGTTAAATTCAAATTTAAATTCAAATTTAAATTCAAATTTAAATTCAAACTTGGTGGCTCTTCATTCACAAACTATATTTGTGCAATAAAAGTAATAAGTTTGAGGATATTTATTTAAATATATTATTTATATTTTCATATCCCTTCTCTTTTTTTTTCTTATTTTCAAACCCTAATTTCAATTTAGGGTTTAATTCAACTTCTAGTAATTATTATCTTATTATTGTTATCCTTATTGTTTTATTTAATGCACAAACATATAAAACTCAGCATGATGCATGATTTATTTAGGGATTATTGGTGATTTAATCCCCTTTTGATGGTGTCTATTCACATGTGATAGTAACTAGAGATGGTACACACATATAGATAAAGGAATTATTCTCTTATCATATGATTTACAAATTTGGGTATTACAGAGCACATAGTATGAGCATTAATTTTCTTACCATGAATTTTGCTCATGCCCTTCTTGGAAAGCTTGGTATTCTTTTGAAGGGGTTTTGTGCATGCTACAGTTGTCCCCTTCTCAAGCTTTTTCACCATATTATCACGATTATCTTGAGAAGGTTGAGCATGACACTTTCCCTTCAATTGAGTCAAGCTCCTTCTTAGCCTCTCATTTTCTTCCTTGAGCTCATTGTTTTCTTTTCCATGGGAAACATTACTTGTTCCTGAAAATTCTAGCTCAATGGAAGATTGGCTTTCTTGAGAGCAACATTTGTTAGCACATGATAATATAGTTTCTATTTGAGTACATGTGCATATGTGAGGTTGGTATGATTTCAAATTAGTTAACACAACCTCATGAGCCATTTCTAACATGATATGTGAATCCATAAATTTATTATGAGAGCACACAAGCATATCATGTTTTTCTTGCAAATCTAGATTTTTAATATTTAGCTTTTCTATTGTGTTCTTGAGCATAGCATTTTTATTTTCCAATTGAGCAATATATGATGAATGGTTAACAGCTTTAGTTTGCTCAATTGAAATGTGTTCATACCTTTGGACCAAATCATCATGAGAGCACTTTAGCTTCTCATGCTCTTTGGTCAACTTCTCTAAGTCTTCGTTTTTTCTGATGAGGAAGTCTTCTTGCTTATGAAGCATTTCTTTTTGTTCTTCCACACTTTCCATGAGTTTGAGCAAGCTCATCCGATTTTTCTTGCTTAGCTGAGCGAAGAATTGTTGAAGATCATCCTCATCTTCACTATCACTTTCTTGCTCCTCCTCATCCTCACTTTCGCTTTCACTGTCACTCCCATTAGCGATAAAGCACATATGAGAAGTGGATTTGAAAGACGAACCTTGTGAAGAGGTGGATTCGTCGTTTGGTCTCCATCGATCATTTTCTTCTTTAATCTTGTTCTTCGCCTCATCTTCCTTCATTTTGAGGAACATCCTTTCGGCGATTCTCGTGGCAAGGTCTATTGCCCTAGGATCAACATCTGCACCAAAAGATGAAGTCGAGGCAACCTCAACTTTTTCAAGCATAGAAGCACTTTTGTTTCTTAGTCCCCCCAACATGATCTTTTCCTCACACGGTTAAGCGTTAGAACGAGGATTAGGCTCTGATACCAATTGAAAGTTGCATAGAGGGGGGTGAATAGGCAAGTTAAAACTTTTTCAACAAAAACTAGAAGCAAACTGAGTAAAACTGAATTGATCTCGAAATTCACCCAGTTAACTTTGGAAATGAGATGTTCTAAATGATCCACAGGGTTCAAAGTAGTAGATCTGAGAAGGGCACTTCTCAAAATCCACACACCAAAAAGATATAAACAAATCTTTCACGGAATGGTGAGAGAACGAAAAACACAAACAAACACAATGAGCAAGAACACAACAGACACAAGATTTATCCCGAGGTTCGGTCACACCACAAAAGGTGCCCTACTTCCTCGTTGAGGCGCCCACAAAGAGTCGGGTCTCTTTCAACCCTAATCCTCCCTTTGCCGACCATAAAGGTCAAGCCCACACACTAATCTTTGCTCAAATGAGCGGGTAATACAAACTTTTTTGTGGTCTTCCACAAGATTTGGAGACTCACAAGAGACACCTAGTCGTCTAGGAGCTAGAAGCTCCAAGAGTAATGAATCCACAAAGAACTCGATGTAGTACCAAAGCTCGAATGAAGAAGAGCAAGAGAGATTTGAAGATGAAGCACAAAAACCGTAGCTCTCAAACTCACTCAAAGATTTCTCTCCAAAGATTTGAAATGGGAGAGGCAAGAGATGTGTGAGAGAGAGTGGGAGGTGTTTCTCAAGTTGAAAATGGAGTTTGGGTCATGCTCTTGTGTGGGGAGAGAGGTAGGAGTGAGTATATATAGGTGGGGCTTGAAAACTAGCCGTTGGGCTGATTTTGGCTGTGGAGGACCGGTTGAACCGCCCCTAGGACTGGTTCAACCGCCTAGGGCAGGCTGACAGTCAGTCTGCCAATCAGACTGGCAGACTGCAGGTCAGACTGCAAAAATAGGTCCTGACACCGGTTGAACTGCCCCTAGGACCGGTTCAACCACCTGGGGGTCAGACTGGCAGTCAGTCTGACAGTCAGGAGGTCAGACCGGTCAGGTGACCCTGACACCGGTTGAACCTCCCCTAGGACCGGTTCAACCGGTATTGACCAGTGAGGTCCGGGGAAAAAACCCGGCTGAACTTTTCTTGGACCCCGGTTGAACCTCTCTGGACCCCGGTTGAACTTGCCCTGGACCCCGGTTGAACCTGCCTGGACCCCAGTTGAAGTTGAAGTTCAGCTGGAGTTGAGAAAGTTCAACTCAGCTGAAGTTCAGCTCAGCTGCAGCTGAAGAAGCTCAACTCAGCTGAAGTTCAGCTCAGCTGAAAAGCTCAGCTGCAGCTGAAGAAGCTCAACTGGTTTTCAACAAGAACACTCTAGGTTTCTCAAACTTAACCACGGTCAACCATAGAATTTTAAAGAGATTTTTGGTTTTCAAAAAATAGCTTTTGAATATAGAGGTTTGAGCTCTGGCAAACACCAACCTTCTTTTTGGATCCCCTTTATAGTACGACGATTCCTATACTCAAGTTAAATAAAATATAATTAAGTAAACTCCTTGAGTAATTGGCGTCTCATGTGTGATTTCTCCATGGCATTGCTTCATTAAGGATCACAAACATCTTTGTATCACCTTTTGAAGCAAACACAAATCAAACCCTGTGACTTGTACCATATCACCATGTATGAGTTCAAATCATGGCTTCAAGTCACCTCACTGATGCATCAACATGTTATAACTCTTCATAGTTGATTAGTTCATCGACTTAGTGCAAGTACTCCCTTCTTCACCTTAGCCATGGTACCTCGGTCCACAAGCCGTCGCTTGGCCTTCACCTTCACTTAGTCCCTCGAAGCCCTTTCCTTGCTATCTTCACCCTATCAAGCCATTATTGAGTCACATCATATTGAGCATCCATTGAGAGAATCATTTCTTCAATGTTGTGAACCTTGCTTGAATGTCTTCTAGATATAACTGTTAAGATCAATCAAGCTCTAGTTTGATTCTCATAGAAGCATATATGGACTGATAGTAATATGGTCAAGCCAATTCACGATTCCTCATATCTTATTCACTTTGGCTTGACCAGTCCTCTTAATCACTTCAACCTCTATTCTGATCATATTTATGCATAGTGATTTCTCAGGCCTTGTCCACATATTCAAACCAATATAGAGACCATATTATATCCATTTGCATTGTCTCACTGGTTATTTAACCTTGTGTTGAACCTTTATTCACTGATCATTATACACTATTCAAGTATGTTCATCATACTGAATTTCCTGTTCAACACTTAGCAAACTTGTTAGACCTTTAAATGTGTTGTTATCTAAATCACCAAAACTCACAAAAGGGATGAATGCACTTTCACAAGTGAGAGGCTCAAAGCACTTTTAGAGCGTTGTCCCACCGAAGTTATCTAGGTCAACCTCAAGACACTGCCTAGCTTAGTCGAGTTCGGGGCAAAGTTCACCAATATGGCATTGATACTCAGTCAGACCCGATTTGGCAAGTGTTCTATATTTTATAATTTTAATATAACAGTTTTTGTATAAATTTTTAGAGCCAATTCACCCTCCTCTAGGCATCAAAATGGTCCTTTCAATAATATGGTCACTCTAGACCCCTAAGAAAAATGATCATTATTGATCAACCTTTTAAACATGATTTAATCACATATTTTTAAAGGTAAGATTTACTGTGGTAGAATTATATAGGGATGGGTGTTCGGGTTACTCAAAAAATTTGGTCGGGTAATTCGGGTAATCCAAATTCCAGGTTTTAAGAATCGCTACCCAAAACTACAATGGGTTTTACATTACCCGAAAATTTGGGTTCGGTTATCGGGTATTTCTGAACTACCCGAATTCACATGCACCCTACCGAATTTGCTATGCTAATTGTCCTCCTGCTCCTCCATGTCTGATCTGTCTCTGTCTGAAAGCTATCTATTGCCTAAGCACGTCCATGAGGCCGAAGTCGGAAAAAGGTAGATGACTTGTGAAACGAGGAGAAGGTGAAGAAGCTGCTGTTGTGGCTTTGGCAGGCTGGTGTTTAGAGTTGGCAGTGCATGTCATCCATGGATAGGACAAGATCGAGATACCTAGCTACAAAGAGGCGATGATCGATGGGACAGCTGGTAGTAGACAAGAGAGAGCAAGTGGATAAGAGAGGAACGTGGTAGAGGTCCAAATCCGTTTGTTTAGTCACACATTTGTAAGAGAGAGCAAGCCGGTTTGTCAACATTTGTAATCACTCACTCCAGATGGTGGTACTCAAATAGTCAAATTACCCGAAATAAGTTTAGGTTTTATAAGTGGCCATCCGAAATTTCCAAACAAAATTAGGGGTTTCAGATATTTCAGATTCTGATATTTCCGGTTTGAGTATCGAGGTACATGTTTTTTGCCCGGTCCTAGAATTATAGTAGACCCTAACAGCTATATATAGCTCCATCCAAGTGCGCACATGCAAAGTTTTGTACTATCCAAACAAGTAAATCATGGGTAGATTATACATCAAGGCCTACTGAAAGGGAATTAGGCTTACACCAAGTCCCTAATTAATTTTGGTGGTTGAATTGCCCAATACAAATATTGGACTAACTAGTTTGCTCTAGTGTATAAGTTATACAGGTGCCAAAGGTTCACACTTAGCCAATAAAAAGACCAAGTACTGGGTTCAAACAAAGGAGCAAGGGACAACCGAAGGCAACTCTGGTCTGGCGCACCGGACTGTCCGGTGCACCAGAGGACTTCAACTCTAAACTCGTCACCTTCGGGAAATTCCAGAGACGACTCCGCTATAATTCACCGGACTGTCCGGTGTACACCGGACATGTCCGGTGCTCCAAGGAAGGGTGGCCTCCGGAACTCGCCAGCCTCGGGAATTCACTTCAGCTGCTCCGCTATAATTCACCGGACTGTCCGGTGTACACCGGACTGTCCGGTGTAACAGTGGGGCAACGGCTATTTCGGCGCCAACGACTACCTGCGACGCATTAAATGTGCGCGCTGCGCGCGCAGAGGTCAGGCACACCCATACTGGCGCACCGGACAATCTACAGTGCATGTCCGGTGCGCCACCGGACATCCAGGCGGGCCCAGAAGTCAGAACTCCAACGGTCGGAACCCAACAGCATTGGTGACGTGGCTGTCGCACCGGACATGTCCGGTGTGCACCGGACTGTCCGGTGCGCCATCGAACAGACAGCCTCACCAAACGGCTAGTTTGGTGGTTGGGGCTATAAATACCCCCAACCACCCCACATTCATTGCATCCAAGCTTTCCACTTCTCAACTACTTACAAGAGCTCTAGCATTCAATTCTAGACACACCAAAGAGATCAAATCCTCTCCAAATTCCACACAACGCCCTAGTGATTAGAGAGAGAGATTTGCTTGTGTTCTTTCGAGCTCTTGCGCTTGGATTGCTTTCTTCTTTCTTTGATTCTTCATTGCGATCAAACTCACTTGTAATTGAGGCAAGAGACACCAATCTTGTGGTGGTCCTTGTGGGAACTTTGTGTTCCAAGTGATTGAGAAGAGAAAGCTCACTCAGTCCGAGGGACCGTTTGAGAGAGGGTAAGGGTTGAAAGAGACCCGGCCTTTGTGGCCTCCTCAATGGGGAGTAGGTTTGCGAGAACCGAACCTCGGTAAAACAAATCCACGTGTCACACTCCTTATTCGCTTGCGATTTGTTTTGCGCCCTCTCTCGCGGACTCAATTATATTTCTAACGCTAACCCAGCTTGTAGTTGTGATTATTTTTGAGAATTTCAGTTTTGCCCTATTCACCCCCCTCTAGGCGACTTTCAATTGGTATCAGAGCCCGGTGCTTCATTAGCGCCTAACCGCTCGAAGTGATGTCGGGAGATCACACCAAGAGGGAGATGGAGATCGGCGACAAGCCCACTACGAGCCAAGGGAGCACTTCATCGGAAGAGTTCCGCACCAAGAGGAAGGAGAAGAAGAAGGACTCCTCCAAACGGAAGGAGAAAAGATCTTCCTCACACCACAAAGAGAAGAAGGAAAAATCTTCTTCCCACAAGTCGCATCGGAAAGGCGACAAGCACAAGAGGATGAGGAAGGTGGTCTACTACGAGACCGACACTTCATCAACATCGACCTCCGACTCCGATGCTCCGTCTGTAACTTCTAGGCGCCAAGAGCGCAAGAAGTTTAGTAAGATCCCCTTACACTATCCTCGTACATCTAGACATACTCCATTACTTTCCGTTCCATTAGGCAAACCGCCAACTTTTGATGGTGAAGATTATGCTAGGTGGAGTGATTTAATGAAATTTCATCTAACCTCACTCCACAAAAGTATATGGAATGTTGTTGAGTTTGGAGCACAGGTACCATCCATAGGGGATGAGGATTATGATACGGACGAAGTGGCCCAAATCGAGCACTTCAACTCTCAAGCTACAACCATACTCCTCGCCTCTCTAAGTAAGGAGGAATACAACAAGGTGCAAGGGTTGAAGAATGCAAAGGAGATTTGGGACCTTCTCAAGACCGCGCACGAGGGTGATGAACTCACCAAGATCACCAAGCGGGAAACGATCGAGGGGGAGCTCGGTCGTTTTCGTCTTCGCCAAGGGGAGGAGCCACAAGATATGTACAACCGGCTCAAAACCTTGGTGAACCAAGTGCGCAACCTCGGGAGCAAGAAATGGGATGACCACGAAGTGGTTAAGGTTATTTTGAGATCACTTATTTTCCTTAACCCTACTCAAGTTCAATTAATTTGTGGTAACCCAAGATATACACTAATGACTCCCGAGGAAGTAATCGGGAATTTTGTGAGCTTTGAATGTATGATCAAGGGCTCAAAGAAGATCAACGAGCTTGATGAACCCTCCACGTCCGAAGCACAACCGGTGGCATTCAAGGCGACGGAGGAGAAGAAGGAGTCTACACCGAGTAGACAACCAATTGACGCCTCCAAGCTCGACAATGAGGAGATGGCTTTAATCATCAAAAGCTTTCGCCAAATCCTCAAGCAACGGAAGGGGAAGGATTACAAGTCCCGTTCCAAGAAGGTGTGCTACAAATGTGGTAAGCCCGGTCATTTCATTGCAAAATGTCCTATATCTAGTGACAGTGACAGGGGCGACGACAAGAAGGGCAAGAGGAGAGAAAAGAAGAGGTACCACAAGAAGAAGGGCGGCGATGCCCACGTGTGCCGCGAGTGGAACTCCGACGAGAGCTCCACCGACTCCTCCTCCTCCGACGAGGACGCCGCCAACGTCGCCGTCACCAAGGGACTCCTCTTCCCCAACGTCGGCCACAAGTGCCTCATGGCAAAGGACGGCAAAAGGAAGAAGGTTAAATCTAAATCCTCCACTAAATATGAATCCTCTAGTGATGATAATGATAGTGATGAGGAAAATAATTTGCGTACCCTTTTTGCCGACCTAAACATGCAACAAAAAGAAAAATTAAATGAATTAATTAGTGCCATCCATGAGAAGGATGATCTCTTGGACTCCCAAGAGGACTTCCTAATCAAGGAAAATAAAAAGCATGTTAAGGTTAAAAATGCTTATGCTCTACAAGTTGAAAAATGTGAAAAATTGTCTAGTGAGCTAAGCACTTGCCATGAGACTATTGACAACCTTAGAAATGAAAATGCTAGATTAATTGCTAAGGTTGATTCTCATGTTTGTATTGATTCAACTTCCAATCTTAGAAATGACAATGTTGATTTACTTGCTAGGATTGATGAGTTGAATATTTCTCTTGCTAGCCTTAGAGATGAGAATGAGAAATTATTTGCTAAGGCTAAAGATTTTGATGTTTGCAATACTACTATTTCCGACCTTAGAACTAAGAATGATATGTTGCATGCTAAGATTGTAGAATTAAAATCTTGCAAACCCTCTACATCTACCGTTGAGCACACTTCTATTTGTACTAGATGTAGAGATGTTGATATCAATGCTATTCATGATCACATGGCTTTAATTAAACAACAAAATGATCATATAGCAATATTAGATGCTAAAATTGCCGAGCATAACTTAGAAAATGAAAAGTTTAAATTTGCTAGAAGTATGCTCTATAATGGGAGACGCCCTGGCATCAAGGATGGCATTGGCTTCCAAAGGGGAGACAATGTCAAACTTAATGCCCCTCCTAAAAACTTGTCTAACTTTGTTAAGGGCAAGGCTCCCATGCCTCAGGATAACGAGAGTTACATTTTGTACCCTGCCGGTTATCCCGAGAGCAAAATTAAGAAAATTCATTCTAGGAAGACTCACTCTGGCCCTAACCATGCTTTTATGTATAAGGGTGAGACATCTAGCTCTAGGCAACCAACCCGTGCTAAGTTGCCTAGAAATAAAACTCCTAGTGCATCAAATGATCATGGCATTTCATTTAAGACGTTTGATGCATCTTATGTTTTGACTAACAAATCTGGCAAGGTAGTTGCCAAGTTTGTTGGGGGCAAACACAAGGGCTCCAAGACTTGTGTTTGGGTACCCAAAGTTCTTGTTTCTAATGCCAAAGGACCCAAAACCGTTTGGGTACCTAAAGTCAAGAACTAAAATTGTTTTGTAGGTTTATGCATCCGGGGGCTCAAGTTGGATACTCGACAGCGGGTGCACAAACCACATGACTGGGGAGAAGAAGATGTTCTCCTCATATGAGAAAAACCAAGATCCCCAACGAGCTATCACATTCGGGGATGGAAATCAAGGTTTGGTCAAAGGATTGGGTAAAATTGCTATATCACCTGACCATACTATTTCCAATGTTTTTCTTGTAGATTCTTTAGATTACAATTTGCTTTCCGTTTCGCAACTATGTCAAATGGGCTACAACTGTCTATTTACTGATGCAGGTGTCACTGTCTTTAGAAGAAGTGATGATTCAATAGCATTTAAGGGAGTGTTAGAGGGTCAGCTATACTTGGTAGATTTTGATAGAGCTGAACTCGACACTTGCTTGGTTGCTAAGACTAACTTGGGTTGGCTCTTGCACCGCCGACTAGCCCATGTTGGAATGAAGAATCTTCATAAGCTTCTAAAAGGAGAACACATTTTAGGACTAACCAATGTTCATTTTGAGAAAGACAGGATTTGTAGCGCATGCCAAGCTGGGAAGCAAGTTGGCACTCATCATCCACACAAGAACATCATGACTAGTGACAGGCCACTGGAGCTCCTACACATGGACCTATTCGGCCCGATCGCTTACATAAGCATTGGTGGGAGTAAGTACTGTCTAGTTATTGTGGATGATTATTCTCGCTTCACTTGGGTGTTCTTTTTGCAGGAAAAATCTCATACCCAAGAGACCTTAAAGGGATTCTTGAGACGGGCTCAAAATGAGTTCGGCTTAAGGATCAAGAAAATTAGAAGCAACAACGGGACGAAGTTCAAGAACTCACAAATAGAAGGCTTCCTTGAGGAGGAGGGCATCAAGCATGAGTTCTCTTCTCCCTACACCCCACAACAAAATGGTGTAGTGGAGAGGAAGAATCGAACTCTATTGGACATGGCAAGAACCATGCTTGATGAGTACAAGACACCGGATCAGTTTTGGGCCGAGGCGGTCAACACCGCCTGCTACGCCATCAACCGGTTATATCTACACCGAATCCTCAAGAAGACATCCTATGAACTCCTAACCGGTAAAAAGCCCAATATTTCATATTTTAGAGTTTTTGGTAGCAAATGTTTTATTCTTGTCAAAAGAGGTAGAAAATCTAAATTTGCTCCTAAAATTGTAGAAGGCTTTTTACTAGGATATGACTCAAACACAAGGGCATATAGAGTCTTTAACAAGTCCTCATGACTTGTTGAAGTTTCTTGTGACGTTGTGTTTGATGAGACTAACGGCTCTCAAGTAGAGCAAGTTGATCTTGATGAGATAGGTGAAGAACAGGCTCCATGTATCGCGCTAAGGAACATGTCCATTGGGGATGTGTGTCCTAAGGAATCCGAAGAGCCTCCACATACACAAGATCAACCATCCTCCTCCACGCAAGCATCTCCGCCAACCCAAAATGAGGAAGAGGCTCAAGTTGATGAAGGAGAAGATCAAAGAGATGAGCCCCCTCAAGATGACGGCAACGATCAAGGGGGAGATGCAAATGATCAAGACAAGGAGGATGAACAACCAAGGCCGCCACACCCAAGAGTCCACCACGCAATCCAACGAGATCACCCCGTCGACACCATCCTCGGCGACATTCATAAGGGGGTAACTACTCGATCTCGTATTGCACATTTTTGTGAGCATTACTCTTTTGTTTCCTCTATTGAGCCACACAGGGTAGAGGAAGCACTACAAGATTCGGATTGGGTGATGGCGATGCAAGAGGAGCTCAACAACTTCACTAGGAACGAGGTATGGCATTTAGTTCCACGTCCTAATCAAAATGTTGTAGGAACCAAGTGGGTCTTCCGCAACAAGCAAGACGAGCATGGTGTGGTGACTAGGAACAAAGCTTGACTTGTGGCCAAGGGATACTCCCAAGTCAAAGGTTTGGATTTCGGTGAAACCTATGCACCCGTAGCTAGGCTTGAGTCAATTCGCATATTATTAGCCTATGCTACTTACCATGGCTTCAAGCTTTACCAAATGGATGTGAAGAGTGCCTTCCTCAATGGACCAATCAAGGAGGAGGTCTATGTTGAGCAACCTCCCGACTTTGAAGATAGTGAGTACCCTAACCATGTCTATAGGCTCTCTAAGGCGCTTTATGGGCTCAAGCAAGCCCCAAGAGCATGGTATGAATGCCTTAGAGATTTTCTTATTGCTAATGGCTTCAAAGTCGGCAAGGCCGATCCTACTTTATTCACTAAAACTCTTGACAATGATTTGTTCGTATGCCAAATTTATGTTGATGATATCATATTTGGGTCTACTAACGAATCTACATGTGAAGAATTTAGTAGGATCATGACACAAAAATTCGAGATGTCTATGATGGGGGAGTTGAAGTATTTTCTAGGATTCCAAGTCAAGCAACTCCAAGAGGGCACCTTCATTTGCCAAACGAAGTACACTCAAGACGTTCTAACCAAGTTTGGAATGAAGGATGCCAAGCCCATCAAGACACCCATGGGAACCAATGGGCATCTCGACCTCGACACGGAAGGTAAATCCGTCGATCAAAAGATATACCGGTCGATGATTGGTTCATTGCTTTATTTATGTGCATCTCGACCGGACATTATGCTTTCCGTTTGCATGTGTGCAAGATTCCAAGCCGACCCTAAGGAATCACACCTTACGGCCGTAAAACGAATCTTGAGATATTTGGCTTATACTCCTAAGTTTGGGCTTTGGTACCCTCGGGGATCCACATTTGATTTGATTGGTTATTCGGATGCCGATTGGGCGGGGTGTAAGATTAATAGGAAGAGCACATCGGGGACTTGCCAGTTCTTGGGAAGATCCTTGGTGTCTTGGGCTTCAAAGAAGCAAAATTCGGTCGCTCTTTCTACCGCCGAAGCCGAGTATATTGCCGCAGGCCATTGTTGCGCGCAATTGCTTTGGATGAGGCAAACCCTGCAGGACTATGGTTACAAATTAACCAAAGTTCCTCTTCTATGTGATAATGAGAGTGCAATCCGCATGGCGGATAATCCCGTTGAGCATAGCCGCACTAAGCACATAGCCATTCGGTATCATTTTCTTCGGGATCACCAACAAAAGGGGGATATCGAGATTTCATACATTAACTCTAAAGATCAATTAGCCGATATCTTTACCAAGCCACTTGATGAACAATCTTTTACCAAACTTAGGCATGAGCTCAATATTCTTGATTCTAGAAATTTCTCTTGCTAAAACTTGCACACATAGCTTATAAATATACCTTTGATCATGTCTCTTTTATATGCTATGACTAATGTATTTTCAAGTGTATTTCAAACCAAGTCATAGGTATATTGAAAGGGAATTGGAGTCTTCGGCAAAGACAAAGGCTTCCACTCCACTCTACTACTCATCCTTCGCCGTCGCTCCGCATCACTCTCCATCTTTGGTATGATCTTCACTGATATGTTTTATTTGCCAAAGGGGAGAAAGTAGTCTTAAAGGGCCTATATTTCATTCCAAGTATCCGTTTTTGGCGATTCATGCCAAAGGGGGAGAAAGTATTGGCCCAAAGCAAAAGGACCGCACCACCACCCTAATTTTTAAAATTAATAATTTTCAATTGGAAAATTTCAAATTGGTATCTCTTTGTGTTCTAAAGGGGGAGCAAGTAGTATTTTCAAAACTTGATATCTTAAAACCCTCTTGAACACTAAGAGGAGAATTTATTTGAGGGGGAGTTTTGTTTAGCCAAAGGAAAAGCATTTGGAACAAGGGGAGAGAATTTCAAATCTTGAAAATGCTTCTCAAAATCTTATTCATTTACCTTTGACTATCTTGCAAAAGGACTTTGAAAAGAATTTACAAAAGAATTTGCAAAAACAAAACATGTGGTGCAAGTGTGGTCCAAAATGTTATAAATAAAGAAACAATCCATGCACATCTAGTAAGTAACATTTATTGGCTCAATTCCAAGCAACCTTTGCACTTACATTATGCAAACTAGTTCATTTATGCACTTTTTATTTGCTTTGGTTTGTGTTGGCATCAATCACCAAAAAGTGGGAGATTGAAAGGGAATTAGGCTTACACCTAGTCCCTAATTAATTTTGGTGGTTGAATTGCCCAACACAAATATTGGACTAACTAGTTTGCTCTAGTGTATAAGTTATACAGGTGCCAAAGGTTCACACTTAGCCAATAAAAAGACCAAGTACTAGGTTCAAACAAAGGAGCAAGGGACAACCGAAGGCAACTCTGGTCTGGCGCACCGGACTGTCCGGTGTGCCACCGGACATGTCCGGTGCACCAGAGGACTTCAACTCCAAACTCGTCACCTTCGGGAAATTCCAGAGGCGACTCCGCTATAATTCACCGGACTGTCCGGTGTACACCGGACATGTCCGGTGTACACCGGACATGTCCGGTGCTCCAAGGAAGGGTGGCCTCCGGAACTCGCCAGCCTCGGGAATTCACTTCAGCTGCTCCGCTATAATTCACCGGACTGTCCGGTGTACACCGGACTGTCCGGTGTACACCGGACTGTCCGGTGTAACAGCGGGGCAACGGCTATTTCGGCGCCAACGGCTACCTGCGACGCATTAAATGCGTGCGCTGCGCGCGCAGAGGTCAGGCACGCCCATACTGGCGCACCGAACAATCTACAGTGCATGTCCGGTGCGCCACCGGACATCCAGGCGGACCCAGAAGTCAAAACTCCAACGGTCGGAACCCAACGGCATTGGTGACGTGGCTGTCGCACCGGACATGTCCGGTGTGCACCGGACTGTCCGGTGCGCCATCGAACAGACAGCCTCACCAAACGGCTAGTTTGGTGGTTGGGGCTATAAATACCCCCAACCACCCCACATTCATTGCATCCAAGCTTTCCACTTCTCAACTACTTACAAGAGCTCTAGCATTCAATTCTAGACACACCAAAGAGATCAAATCCTCTCCAAATTCAACACAACGCCCTAGTGATTAGAGAGAGAGATTTGCTTGTGTTCTTTCGAGCTCTTGCGCTTGGATTGCTTTCTTCTTTCTTTGATTCTTCATTGCGATCAAACTCACTTGTAATTGAGGCAAGAGACACCAATCTTGTGGTGGTCCTTGTAGGAACTTTGTGTTCCAAGTGATTGAGAAGAGAAAGCTCACTCGGTCCGAGGGACCGTTTGAGAGAGGGTAAGGGTTGAAAGAGACCCGACCTTTGTGGCCTCCTCAACGGGGAGTAGGTTTGCGAGAACCGAACCTCGGTAAAACAAATCCACGTGTCACACTCCTTATTCGCTTGCGATTTGTTTTGCGCCCTCTCTCGCGGACTCAATTATATTTCTAACGCTAACCCGGCTTGTAGTTGTGATTATTTTTGAGAATTTCAGTTTCGCCCTATTCACCCCCCTCTAGGCGACTTTCACCTACCAAAAATGCAATGGCCCAAGGCCTAACAATTGTTTTGGGGCCTAAGTCCACATGAAATACCATTTTTTTGTCTTTCATTTACCCTAACACTCCTAGCGCCGCACCTCGTAGCAACTACTCCTATCTCCTATAAAAGGAGTGCCAAGAGGCTACGAGAAGGCACTTCCAATCACATTCAGAATGCAAGATCTATTCCACTTACACCATGTCTTTCTTTCTTTTTCTCCCCCCACCCCCCAATTCTAACCCACAAGATTGGAACCAGATCTGACATGTTTGTCCCTTCGTTTCTTCTTCAACACACAATCGCATGTCTACTTGTCGAGATGTTGGTGGGCTGAACTCTACAATATTAAGCAATTGCAATGAGGTATTGTGCCATAAGCCTAATTCCAAGGTTACACGATCATTCACATATGGATGCTGGCTTTTCATATGGAAACCACCATAAATTCTAGCCTTTACAATGCAATCTGTCACTAGATCTTTCCTTTCTATGTGAGTCGCTGCTAGATCTGTTCTTGAGCAATCGTTGGATTTGCTCTCTATGCATGCAATTGCTTATGGATAGTTTGGGAACCCTATTTTTCTAAAAAAATTCTATTTTCTTAAGTCTTAGGAAAATAAAAATTCTTTGGAAAAATAGGGTTCCCAATCTAGCCCTTAAAAGAAAAAAAAATCTGATCAGGGTTACGTTACTAGGATCGGGTGCATGATGGTTATCTTGATTGCAAGATGGATTGACCAGACACTTTGGGATGTTTGGTTTCTAGGGACTAGTTTTTAGTGCTTCAATTTTATTTCGTTTTAGGTCATAAATTACCAAATATAGAAGCTAAAACTCTATTTTAGTTTCCGTATTTGGCAATTGAAGGTATAGAATAGAATAAAACGAAGGAACTAAAAATTGGTCTCTAGAAACCAAATACTTCATTTGTGATAGCAATTCAAATGTTAAGTTTTAGTAATATTTTCATTCGAAATCAAGTGATCTCAAATCACCCACAGCTTTTGCTAATCAAAACAAAGTTTTTTTTTGTATATTGGTTTACCTTTCTAGAAGATTCTTAAGGCCGAAATATATGTTAATCGATTATAATTTTATTTTGCTTATATTGATTTGAAAAGTTTTATTTTTTCTTTGAAAAACTTTTGTTATTGCCTTCTTCTTTTTTTTGATTGATAGAAATATTAGTGTCAACTAGCGCGTTTCTCGTTGATATGAAACTATAAAATAATAATAGGTAAAAAAAAGGCTAAAGTCTTGTTTGGATGCAACGGTGAAGATATTTGAATGTTGTGATTTTAAGAAACTTTAGCATCGTCGATAGGCTTTGGTTTTAGAATCAGATATATGTAAAACGTTTAGAAAAAAATGGAAAACAATGAATCTAGAGACTTATATAAATACACATACATCAAATATTGTATGAATCTGTTATCACACTAAAAAGAATACTATTTTGGAACAAAAGGAGTAGTTTTTAGCAATATCATGATTTTTAGGACGACAACGATGACTATGCAAGCAATTCTTATGTGTAAGCATGCAAACGAGTTTTCTAGTCCATTACATCGTGATCTAACCATAAATGTAACTATGGGTTTTGTTAAAGGTTTTTTATAAAGCTATTCAAGTTGGTGGTGGAAGAGTTTAACAGTTAAATATGACATATGATTGAATCATGGACTAACGCAACAGCGGATTTGCTTGCTGATTGCACAGAGGTCGTCGCCCTATGTATAAAGATAGACAGATAGTTATATGACCAAACACTTTCAAACACCAAACAAAAATACCCCAAACGGGGCCTAAAAAGGGTCCGAGCATTGTTCGTTGTGGCATCGCGGCCGGCCGGCCGCAGCCATCCTCGAGGACGGACGCGCTCCGAGTACCCCGATGGAGCCACGCCGCCCACGCGGACCACTTGGGTCTCACCTGGCCACACCTGACCTGGGTTGGGCCGCGTGACGCTTTTGTGGATTCCCCAGCCAAATCCAGCGCATCGCATCTTCTCCCTATCACTATCACCCATGTCTGTGTCTCATTGAGCCATTTCCCAGGGCGTCGTCACTCTATCATATCATCAGTGTGGTTCAGTCCGTGACTCGCGCTGCACACCACGGCCGGCCAGCCCGCCACCGCCGGAGGCAGGTAGGCTATCCGTGCCCCGTTGATTCCCCTCTCCATTGCGGCCAGCCGTCTCCCCCTACCTCCCACTGCGTCGACCCGCTCCGCTCCACTCCCGCTTTTCAATCGAATCCGATACGCGCCCCCCTTCCATCCCGTTCCTATCCCCCCGACCCCGGCCCACCAATCCTCAGGCCACTCGCGCCGCATCGCCACCCCATTCCTCCTCACATCACATCGATGGAGGCCAAAACCTTAACCCCTGAGGCGGACGCCGCCGCCGCGCCCCAAACCCTAGCCGCCGGGGAGCTCGTCTGGGCCAAGCCCTCCAAGCCCCGCCGGCACTGCTGGTGGCCCGCGCGCATGCTCGCCGCGTGCCCCGCCTCCGCCACCCGCGGCGCCCAAGTCTCCTACTTCAGTGACCCCGCCGCCCCCGGCGCGCCGTCCGCCCCTCCCGCGCAGGTCCGGCGCTTCGCCGACGCCGACGCCGGCGCCGACATGATGGCCCGCGGCAGCACCGCGCGCGGATTCTCCGGGGCCGTCGCGGAGGCAGAGGCGCGCGCCGTCGCGGCGCTGCGCGCCCAGCTCGCCTGCGCTTGCGTCCCGCCCACGCCGCCGCCCGGAGAGGATAGCAGCGTCACCGGCGTCGCCAACCTGGCGCCCGCGGAGTTCCTGGCCGCGCTCCGTGAGGCCGCATTGGACGTCTTCTCTGCCGGCCTGTTGGACCGCGCCAGGCTCAAGAGCTGGGTCCGGGCGGTCGGGGAGGGGTGGGGTCCACATGGCGCCCGGCACTACCCGCGGCGCCCGCTGCACGACCTTGTGGACAAGATCGATCTTGATGTGCCTGCTGGCGAAGACAGAGATGCTGATGGTTGGCTTGCCGAGGACCAGCACAAGGCATTGGAGAGGCCGGAGGAGACACCATTGAGGCACAAGAAGCGTGGTGTCACCAAAGTGCTGGATGCAGGGGAGGATGAGGGCAAGATGGATAGCCCTGAGCATGTAACCTCAGGAAAGCGACAGCGGAAGAGGAGTAAGTACCTGTTGCCACCATACACCAGCTTGGTTGTGGTTGACAAGATTGCCCTCAAACCGGTTGATCTGCCAAGGGCATTGGTGACCGAAGCTGCTGAAGATGGCAGCGATATGTCGCCATTGCCAGACAGCATTGTTGTGGAAGATGTCTTGCTGCTGGTGCGAAGATTAGGGGAGGTTCCCAGGCATAAGGACGACTTTCCAAAGGACGCTGAGGGATTTCTCTGTTTGTTTAGAAGCACAACATTTGTTCACGGTGCTGACTATGAGTCTTGTAAGGCATATGAATGTCCACTCGTGCGTGGCTCTGGAAAAGTTGGCATGGAAATTGTTGTCGCTCTAGCCTCTGATTCACATGCTTTTCTGAATCAAGGCAGTTGTGTGTTGAAGAGGACCAGGAAAAAAGATGAAGCTGTGAGTGGTAGCCCTTCCATCAAGAAGAAGCGGGAGAAGACCTCTCTTGCCAGCGCTGATATACCAATCGCTCCTGCTATTCCTATTAGGCAGTTGAAAGCAGAAGATATGAGAACCCTCATGAAGGCTGAAAGTGGTCTAAGGGGTATAGGATTAGGAGTTAAGAATAATAAGGGCAAACCTTCACCTTTGAAAGTTCCTATTTCAGCTGCGGATCCTGGAGCAGTGGAATTAGGACACGAACATGCCCAAGCAAATGTTCTGGCTGTGTGCAATACGTTCCCTGAACAGCCCGCAAAAGAAAACGATGCTACTAACTTGGAAGCAACAAGGTCAGAAATGAATATGCAAAATGGTACTGTAGATGTGCCTATCAGAAGTGTTCAGACAGAAGCAATGAAATTGCAAGCTAATAATCCCATAGATGTGAATGCACAAAGCGTTGCTGTAGATGTCCCTGTAGGAAGTGTTTCTAAGGAAGCAACAGAGCCAGAAACTAGTGTACACAAGGACAAGAATGTGCAAAGCGATGTTTCAGGTGTATCTGACAGAATTGTTTCTAAGGAACCAACAGAGTCGGAAACTGACGATCACATAAACGAGAATGTGCAGAGTGTCGCTGCAGATATGTCTTCCAGAAGTGTTTCAAAGGAAGCAGCAATGACCGATGCTGATATTGGCATACATGAAAATACGCAAAGTGCTGCAGATTTGCCTGACAGCAGTGGGCCGTCTCCTATGCATGAAGACATGTCTCAGCCTGTGGATGGACATAAGGAGCCTGGGAGTGTAGAAGTCTGCATAGTCCAGCAATCTTACGCTTCTCTGGAAGCTATGGTGCCAGAAATGCTTAAGAAAGCTAACGCTAATGGCGCAGGCACAATCGGTGTGAATTATACACTCAAAGACGAGTTTCAAAAGGATGGACAACCTGTCGAGAAAGTGAAGCTACCAGCAGAAGTGGCGAACCATTCCTGTGGTGGAGGTACCAATGGCACTTGGCTGGACCCTGCTAACCTTACACCTAAGAAAAGGAAGAAAGTCGCGCAGCACTTCAGCAATCCAGCAGCCGTCATAGTGGAATTCGCACCCGGTGCCACTGTTCCGTCCAGACAGGAGCTGCTCTCCACATTCGGCAAGTACGGCGACTTGATCGAGTCTCAGACCGATATTTCGGAAACTACCCGCAGCGCCTCTGTCGTGTATGGGAAAAGCGTTGAGGCCGAGGAGGCGTACAGGAACGGTTGCCAGTACCTTCTTGGTCAGTTTGGGCCTCCGTTCGCTACGCTAAGGCTTGATTTCTCCCCAATCGTGCCTTCACCGTCTCCTCCCGCTTCGAAACCTCCGCTCCGAGATATTCGGAAGAACCTCGAGGACATGATTTCGTCCCGGCGCTCGGCTTTGAACAAGGCGACCTCGTCGGCAGACGCCCAGCTGGACCCTGTTCCAGATAAGCTTCTGGGGGAGATGCAGGGGCTGTTGGCAAAAGTCGACAGGATGCTTACCAGGCCTCATGCTAATGCTCCTTAGCCCTGCCAATCTGGAGGGTTGTGGCTGTAACCTATTCGGTAGTTAGGCAACTTTGGTGTCTGCTCTGTTAGCTGTGAATGGCGGGGCTTGTTTTGTGGCTGCTTCGTGTACTATATATATGCCAATAAGGTCGCAGCTTCTTTTCGTGCCCCTGATTTTGATGTTATGTTAGTAGTATGGCATTGCCATTTTGTCAGAGCTGTTGGAGTTTGCACCGGAACCCTAAAGTGCACTTGTGCTGTAGTGCTTGAAACATTGCTCAGTCGTCTTGGTGAATCGTTCGAATGTGGTGCTGGTATGCATTGAAGTACTAGCGGCTGGTATGGACGGAAAATCACCCTTTTTCACCGTCTTGCAGAGTATTTTACCCTGTGCGTGATTTCTTTGTCCTACAGTTGTGGTTGTCTCTGAATTTTCCTAAGTTTGTCAGGCAGTGCAAAATTACATTGCATCTGAGTAAATTTGGTGTGTCGAAACATGGAGATGGAGGACCGGAGGTCCGTCTACTGTGTTCATGCGCCGAAAAAAGAGGTGCCTCCAGCGGGAGCTGGATGCCGATGCACATTTGGAGCGGTACCTGTACCTACGTTCGGAAACCGTCCATAAACACTAAAACTATTACATTTTTCATATTTTTATCGAAAACAGTAACTCCGGAAACGGAAACGAAAGTTTGGTGCGGAAAATACACCAGTAACGATTGAAATCTAAAATGCGATCGGTAAACATATCAAACTTCACAATACAACAAAGTTACAAAAAATCACAAAAACCACAAGTTCACAATTCATGATATAACAAGTTCACAATATATTAAGTTCACAAGGATTACAAATTTATAGTATACAAATTTGCAAAGATCATAAATTCACAATATAACAAGTTCGTAAAGATCACAAGTTCACAGACTCAAAGTTCACAATTCATAATATCCACTCGATCTAGCTGACATGACATGCTTACTCATGAAATATTTTTTCCTCACATAAAAAGTCTTTTCACAACCTCACAGGAAAACCCTAAAATCTAGTGTGTGTGAAAAAGACAGACTGTCAGCTCTCTATCATTATATATTACTAATACGTAACATGTGCATAGAAAAGAGTGGATTTATTTGAGAGACCAAATCGTTAATCTCAACTGCCTTCCAACACCATCTATCCTAAAAATCTTAATGCGTCCAAAAAAGATATAAAAATAAGTAATCCTTATCTAAAGACGCACAGGCGATGCGAAAAACCACATGCTAGAAAATTTCGAGACACAATTTTGGAAAATTTCGAGACACAAATCCGGTAATTTCCGATAAAAACCGATAACCGAAGAAAATGGTCGGTAAAACACCACACCGATTTTGATACCGATAGAAAATTCCGAAAACCGATTCCGTTTTCGAAAAATATCGTTACCGGTGAATCCGATCGAAATTTTTTGAAATCGGTTTCCGGAATACCGAAAAATTTCGAAACCATTTTCATCCATACCGCCACCGGTACCAATGCGAGTGTGCGGATGCGGATGCCTCCAGCGACGGAACCAAGGTTCGGTCTGTCCGGACTTTGAGCGAGGTAATACCTTGAGGCCGGAGGCCAGAGTTCTTGGGAGGGTGTCTGACACAGAGTCTTCAATTCTAGACGGGCTCAGCCAGTGCCTCTCCTAATACGGGGAGCTTGAACCCAATAGATATGTTGGCACCTTTCAACTTTTCCTCCATTGATCGAAAGTATGCGATGTCTAAGAGAGAAACAAATTAGACTAATCTAAATCCTTTCGTAATAATTGAATTATATTGAATAACCCATTTTACTTTTTATGTCTAAGATATTATATATTTTTAGCTTGAACCATATTCTAGCATGACAATTCTAATAATATAAAAATAAAAATAAAAATAAAATTGCTTAAATATAAATGTTTAAAGTAAACGATCAAAGTAAATAGGAGTTAGAAATATGACAATATTTTCCAAAAGTATCAAAGAGAGTCGCCCCATTACTACTTATTAGAGCACCCGCACAAGGATGTAGCTCTCACTTAATTCGTGCAAAGATCAAGTGCTCTCTGTAGGTTAATTCTTTGCCTCTCTAGTACCGTAACAGTTTATGCCTTGAGTTGGGCCACCTGTAATCTTCATCAAGTGATCACCAAACTCTCAATCGCCATCAAGTTATGTAGGTGGCGCTAATCATTAAGAATAATGGTAAGGATAACAGACTAATGTTCATTTAATAATTAAGTTTTGGTGTTTGATGATCACCATAGCCATTTGGGCTAAAATTATTTGCTAGTGTTTTTGTTACAGTTTAAAGGATGCAATGTAGACATGGACGAAGGCAAAGTAATGATCGAGATGATCAACACATCAGACAAGACATTTGTAGACTCATTGAAGACCTATAATATCATTCAAGTGTTCAAGACACGAGATGAAAGAAACCCAGACGAAGAGATGCAAAGAAACAGAGAAAAATAGACTACTTGGTAGCACTATACGTGTTCGATGAGGCACCAGATAAGATACCAGAGAGTTGCATTGTAGTGAAGAAATGACAACAGAAATAGAGTTCATCGGACATATTGGTGTGCACTAGATGGGGCTACACATTATAAGGCTATCTCTAGCAGTCTCCCTATCACACTCCCTATTTCAAACCTCACTCTGTAAACAGTGCGGTCTACAGTGCAAAATAGTGTTTTGCACGCCCATATACATGTTCCACTAGAGATAGCCTAAGGAAAGCATTGGGCTATTGGTTGTCACTATGGTTTGACCCTCCAGCTTCATCGTTGATGTTGAAGATCCACTACTTCTAAGATCTAATGACTCGCTGCTACCTTTGTTGTGGTACTTACCTCCTCTTTAGCTTAGCGAGGGAGCTTCTCTTTGGGCCCTTAATAGATGCCTTCCATCGAGAGGTCTAGATTCTAGTTCTTTAGGCCATCAGAATATCGATGGGACCCCGAGAACTAGTTCTCGACACTCTCGAGCTAGGTGGCCATGCACTTTGCCCTAAAGCTTGATCATCTTGGTTGTGACTTGCATGAACCCAAGACAAGCACCCCTATGCTATCCCTAATGTGGGAGCTCTTCTCGATTCGCCTGAGGCCCATGTTGTGCAAGTCCTTCACCCTACATTGAGTGTGTCAAATGATATGATGCATTATTATTTCTTTGACATTTGTCCACTAGATGCTTGACTTTCTCCTCCAATCAACAAAGACTCCGGAGGTCCCCGCTACTACTTCCTAGATCGCTAACTTCTTAGGTAGAGCCTTTAGCTTTTCCTCCTAGGATTGATAAGCCCTTACTCTCCTCTCTAGGCCCACTTTCTTGTCCTCAAACTCCTTTAGGGTGATGTAGAGTTCTCGAGGGCAATAGAGGAGAGCTTGTTCCCTAGCACCCATCTTCTCCTTAAAGGAACGCTTTGCCGCTTGTAGCACCGGGGGCCTCTTAGATATCTATAGATCTTTATAGATCAATGCCTGCTCCTAGGTCGTGAGAACGATAAAGTTGGACTATAGCTCCTAAACTCAAAGTTCTAGGTCTTCACTATCCCTGATCTTGATAGCCTCCCATTTAGATTTTTGGTTGCCTATACCTTAAAACGGCCCGCAAGCTCCTTTGTCACCTTAGTCGAGGTTGCGTCCCTTTGCATGGTAGCCTCAAGCTGGGCCAATGTCTCCTACCATCAGTGCTGCAACATGTCTTGAATTTCTTCATTGCTCTCTCGAGCCTATGTTGCAACATCACTAACGGCTAGGGCCTCTTCATTGGTATTTCGGGTCGTGTTGGTCACTTGTTTTTATTACTGAATCATAAAACAAGGCAACACAATTGTTAAACGTCAAGGACCTTCGTCTTTCGAAGCATTATCTCCTTTCGGGCATAATGGATCTTGGACGAAGGTCATGAAGAACAAGTCTTCATCATTCATAAATATAAAAATGTAGTTACATATATATGTAACATTATGTTGGTTATTTATTCCATATCAAATGTTAAACAACAACAAGATTCATATCATAAATTGACAAAGTGATACATAATGCATATTACATTTGTACCTTTGGCTTGTTCGAAGGCAAAAGCACAAATGCAGTTCCAAACAACGTGAACAGTACGGGGATACTGTCCATCTATTTATAGGCAATCGTACATCTTCGTACAATATTACATTCATACCCTCAAAGATTACATACAAGGTTTACAAATGTCATAGGGACAATATTGTCATTTGCACTTAGCAGCTTGAACAACACCTTATCCTTATGTCACCTTCCTACGTCATCGTAACGAAGCTTTCTTCGTCGCGCTTCCATTGATCTATGCCGAAGCTTTTCTGGTAATGAAGCTCCTGTAACACTTGGAAACATGCTGATAACAAATGCTTAGCCATGTTTTTGAGAACCTTCGGAAGACAAAGACCCCCAACAGGTGGGTTCCTCCATTTCCTTCCTCGAGAGGGTCTCAAATGCAGTTGTTGCATGGGTCTCATGTATTGTGTCCTCCAAATGGGCACTTGTCTTGGAGAGGAGGTATTGTTCCTTTTTACCATTCAACAACCACCGATGCATGGACTTGTTTAGTGGCCATTTGTGTCTTGTCTAGATCAATGTCTAGGGTCAATGGTTGCCCCCAAAGAAGATTCAATAGCTGGTAATGTAGAAACACTTTACATTAGCATCCTCTAGGCTAGGTCAGTGAAAATGTCACCACTTCGTGGGCCTCAACAAAGTTCGCATGGTGAGCCCTACTAGCACCATAGTGGAGAGCTTTAGGGGACGATCAATGGTGAAGATCACTTAGTCTATTGGGTCGACATCTCCCCCATGCTAGGAGCAAATGATGATGGGGATCCACCAACTATGGACATCTCGTCTAAAGTAGCACTTGGGCCCTTGGATGTCTTGCACCCTTCAAACAGTGGGACTTCATTTAGTATTGGGTCCCATGCATCTACTGGGGTCAAAGCTTGTACCATAGCCAACCTTGGGGGCTACATCCCTATCATGCTCGAGGCATGAGCCTCTACATCGCCTGGACCCCTCACTCCTGATTAGGGGTGAAAATGGTTGGTATATATATTGTTCTGTTCTGCTCTAATTTCTACATTGACCTATTCAAATTCGTATTTATGAACATCGTGGTCGTTTTCTTTTTTCGTTTTTGACAAATGTGAAAATGGGACGAAGACGGTATTGGTGTTTTTTCGACCATTTTCGCTTTTCCTGTTTTTAGTTAGGATATGTCGTTTTTATCCACAAAAAATATATCATTTTAGATAATAAAATGAACAAATAATAGATGACTATGTCACATCGCAACAAACTAATCCATAATTAATTATTTTCATTGGTAGCCACATGTATATTGCTTTCATATGTCTAGATGAGATGTTATAATTGATCACAATACTACTTTCTTTTTATACTACATGCCATGATGTTTCCGCTTTTTATGTATGATTCTAATCCATTATTGATTTGTTCTATTAGTTTTGATCCGTTTTTGGATCCCGCTAGTCTTGTTTTTTTGTCTCTTCTCTAAAATAAATTGTGAAAATGAAAACAGGATAGGGGTTATCCTGACTGAACCTGCTCGTTCCATCCCAACTTCTGACACTTGGTGTTGGTGCCTCTACTGCTCTAGGCTCTTCTCTTCTATAGACCCTGGTGTTCATGTATCCATAGTCCCCGACATCTATGCTTTCATAACTTCTAGTGTCTACACCCCTAAGGCAGGTGCATCCACTGATGTGGGGGTCACACTCAAGGCAATAGGTCCTAAGGTCCCCACCACTTGTGACTCCACTAGGACCATGCTTGTCATATGCATACCATAGCTCGAGGAGTCCATCACTCGTGGAACCTGGCCACATGATGGGTTCATTGTCCTTTAATCACCTTGAGTACCGATGCCTTGGTCCTCCTTTGAGTAGTGCTATGTAGAGATGGCAACGGGTACCCGAATACTCGACTGGTTTTATCCAATATAAAGGTGGGTACATGATGATTTCTTTACCTGTGGGTATGTTAATGGGCAAAAACCTCTACCTGTTGGATAGATGGGCACAGGTACGGGTTGGTAATACCCATACCCGTGTACCTATGGGTAAAATATACCCGCATCAATACCACTATAACCATCTAATAGAGCTCATCTTAGCTAAAATAAAACCCTTCTCTAGCTATCATTTGTCTAGCTACCAAGTTATGTAATCATATGATTTGTTATATTTTAAGTTGAACTTGTTTTTGTGTGTTTATTTAATATTTTTGAGTGATTGATATATTGGAATTTAAGATGTTTCTAGCGGGTATGGGTTACCCGACGGGTAAAATTACCCGCGTGGGTGTGGGTATGGGTAAGATTGTATACCTGCAAGCATATATGGTCAACCCGATGGGTAGATTTTTTTAATGGGTATGGGTATGGAATGGTACTAACCGATGGGTATGTACCCTTGCCATCCCTAGTGCCATGGGACACCTCTAGTCCTTGAACACCCTACATAGAGCCCATTGTCACTACAAGATTAGGGATAGAATCCATTAGGATGCACACAAAAGGAGAAAAATGAGGATAATATTAAGGCTAATCGTTAGGGTTGGCTATTTGCCTGGCACCAGGTGCCAGCAAAAGGGGCATTCAGGTCCCAACATTGGTGCTTCTTCGGGGAAGAGTAGACGGAGTAAGGTGCCCTCTTTCTCCTAGTGTTGCAAGGGTCGACCTTCTCTAAGGCAACTTTCTTCCCCTTCCTTGATGCTTTGCTATTGGGGGTTGTCCCCGCTAGGCTGCTTCACCATCGAGGAACTTATGCCCCCCAATGAGGACCTTGACCCCATCCTATGTGGCCTTTAGGACCCTCGACAAACAATGATTTGTTTAGTTAGGGCCCCAAGCACATGTGAGCCATAGAGGGTCATTGTCTTGACCATCCAGTTGAACGTGGCATCGTCCATGAATAGGGGTAGGCACTAGCTGTGATGAACAACATCTCATCATTGAATGGCCCAACATAGAATTAGACCAACTTAGTGATGGTGTAAGTCTGGAAGTCTGAATCAAGCCCCATCTATATCCACATCTCATCATTCTCACCAGCGTAGTTCCACATTGCTTTTATGTGTCTTTGTAGCAGGGCAAGACATGGAGAGGGTAGTAGTTGAGAGCCCCACCCCAAAGAGCTCATTGATACTTCGGATGGTGGGCTCCTCAACTTCTTCCATATTTAGGAGGTCTTCCCATTGGGTTCGATCACCATTGGCTCCACCACCAATATCGATAGATATGAACTCGGATAGATCAATACATACACCCACGATGTCCACCAGTGTTTCCACTTCCCCAAAGGTCGATGCAACATATATGGTTCATTAGTAGGGTCCAATGCATAGTTAGAAGTAGACCTTCCTGAAGAGATTACGACAACTCAAATCCTAAAAGACAAATAAATGCAAGAAAAAATCATACACAACCTCGCCCCGATGAATGCTTTGCACATATATGCTAAGGTTGATAGATGCCTAACCTAAATGATGTAGTGGAAAGGATGCGATGGAAAAATGGGAAATATGGAAGTTTACACCCACCATAGCATGAAAATAGAAAAAGTGTACTCATCTAACTCTTCCTGATAGTTTCTTGGTGGGAAGGTTACTGTACAAACTGAAAGGGAATTAGGCTCACACCTATTTCCTAATTGATTTTGGTGGTTGAATTGCCCAACACAAATAATAATTGGACTAACTAGTTTGCTCTAGTCTATAAGTTATACAGGTGCCAAAGGTTCACACTTAGCCAATAAAAAGACCAAGAAATGGGTTCGAACAAAGAGAGCAAGGGACAACCGAAGGCGCCCTGATCTGGCGCACCGGACTGTCCGGTGTGCCACCGGACAGTGTCCGGTGCACCACCGGACAGTGTCCGGTGCACCTCTTGACTCCAAGCTGAACTCCTCACCTTCGGGAAAACGCAGAGGCGCTCCGCTATAATTCACCGGACTGTCCGGTGCCCCAGGGGAGAGCGACTCTGAACTCGCCGGCTTCGGGAATCCGCTCCGCTATAATTCACCGGACATGTCCGGTGCACACCGGACTGTCCGGTGAGCCAGCGGAGCAACGACTACTTCGCGCGCAACGGTCGACTGCAACGCATTAAATACGCGCCTGCGCGCGCAGAGGACAGGGCACACGCGGGTGGCACACCGGACAGTCTACAGGACTTGTCCGGTGCACCACCGGACAGCCAGGCGGGCCAACAAGACAGAGCTCCAACGGTCGGAACCCAACGACCAGGTGACGTGGCTGGCGCACCGGACACTGTCCGGTGCGCCATGCGACAGGAGCCTCCACCAAACGGCTAGTTTGGTGGTTGGGGCTATAAATACCCCAACCACCCCCACATTCAAGTCATCCAAGTTTTCCCACTTCAACTACTTACAAGAGCTCTAGCATTCAATTCTAGACACATCCAAGTGATCAAATCCTCTCCCAATTCCACACAAAGCTTTAGTGATTAGTGAGAGAGATTTGCTTGTGTTCTTTCGAGCTCTTGCGCTTGGATTGCTTCTTTCTTTCGTTCTTACTTGCGAACAACTCAATTGTAACCGAGGCAAGAGACACCAATTGTGTGGTGGTCCTTGCGGGGAATTTTGTTCCCGTTTGATTAAGAAGAAGAAGCTCACTCGGTCCGAGGGACCGTTTGAGAGAGGGAAATGGTTGAAAGAGACCTGGTCTTTGTGACCACCTCAACAGGGAGTAGGTTTGCAAGAACCGAACCTCGGTAAAACAAATCATCGTGTCTCACTCTTTATTCGCTCACGATTTGTTTTGCGCCCTCTCTCTCGGACTCGATTATATTTCTAACGCTAACCCGGCTTGTAGTTGTGATTAAGTTTGTAAATTTCAGATTCGCCCTATTCACCCCCCTTCTAGGCGACTTTCAATTGGTATCAGAGCACGGTGCTTCATTAGAGCCTAACCGCTCGAAGTGATGTCGGGAGATCACGCCAAGAAGGATATGGTGACCGGCGAGAAGCCCGCTACAAGCCATGGGAAGGCTCCATTGGGAGAGTCCTACAACAAAGGGAAGGGGAAGGAAAAAGAATCCCCTTCACACAAGTCACGTCAGAGCGGTGACAAGAAGAAGAAGATGAGGAAGGTGGTCTACTACGAGACCGACACCTCATCGCCATCCACCTCCGGCTCCGACACGCCGTCCGTCACTTCTAAGCGCCATGAGCGCAAGAAGTTTAGTAAGATCCCCCTACGCTATCCTCGCATTCCTAAACATACGCCTTAACTTTCCGTCCCATTAGGCAAACCACCAACGTTTGATGGTGAAGATTATGCTAGGTGGAGTGATTTGATGCGATTTCATCTAACCTCACTCCACAAAAGTATATGGGATGTCGTTGAGTTTGGTGTACAGGTACCATCCGTAGGGGATGAAGATTATGATGAGGACGAAGTGGCCCAAATCGAGCACTTCAACTCCCAAGCCACAACTATACTCCTCGCCTCTCTAAGTAGAGAGGAGTACAACAAGGTGCAAGGATTAAAGAGCGCCAAGGAAGTTTGGAACGTGCTCAAGACCGCGCACGAAGAAGATGAGCTAACCAAGATCACTAAGCGGGAAACGATCGAGGGGGAGCTCGGTCGCTTCCGTCTTCGCCAAGGGGAGGAGCCACAAGGCATGTACAACCGGCTCAAAACCTTGGTGAATCAAGTGCGCAACCTCGGGAGCAAAAAATGGGATGACCACAAAATGGTTAAGGTTATTCTAAGATCACTTGTTTTCCTTAACCCTACTCAAGTCCAATTAATTCGTGGCAATCCTAGATATACACTAATGACTCTCGAGGAAGTAATTGGGAATTTTGTGAGCTTTGAGTTCATGATCAAAGGCTCAAAGAAGATCAACGAGCTTGACGGCCCCTCCACGTCCGAAGCACAACCGGTCGTATTTAAGGCGACGGAGGAGAAGAAGGAGGAGTCTACATCGTGTAGAACACCCATCGACGCCTCCAAGCTCGACAACGAGGAAATGACGCTCATCATCAAGAGCTTCCGCCAAATCCTCAAGCAAAGGAGGGGGAAGGATTACAAGCCCCGCTCCAAGAAAGTTTGCTACAAATGTGGTAAGCCCGGTCACTTTATAGCCAAATGTCCTATTTCTAGTGACAGTGACAGGGGCGATGACAAGAAGGGGAGAAGAAAGGAGAAGAAAAAGTACTACAAGAAGAAGGGCGGCGATGCCCATGTTTGCCGGGAGTGGGACTCCGACGAGAGCTCCACCGACTCCTCCTCCGACGAGGACGCCGCAAACATCGCCGTCACCAAGGGACTTCTCTTCCCCAACGTCGGCCACAAGTGCCTCATGGCAAAGGACGACAAAAGGAAGAAGGTAAAATCAAGATCCTCCACAAAATATGAAACCTCTAGTGATGAGGATAATGCTAGCAATGAGGAGGATAACTTGCGTATTCTTTTTGCCAACCTAAACATGCAACAAAAAGAAAAATTAAATGAATTGGTTAGTGCTATCCATGAGAAGGATGATCTCTTGGACACCCAAGAGGACTTCCTTATTAAAGAAAACAAAAAGCATGTTAAGGTTAAAAATGCTTATGCTCTAGAAGTAGAAAAGTGTGAAAAATTATCTAGTGAGCTAAGCACTTGCCATGAGATTATTAACAACCTTAGAAATGATAATGCTAGTTTAATTGCTAAGGTTGATTCAAATGCTTGTGATGTTTCAATTCCCAATCCTAGAAATGATAATGTTGATTTGCTTGCTAAGATTGAAGAATTGAACATTTCTCTTGCTAGCCTTAGGAATGAAAATGGAAAATTGCTTGCTAAGGCTAAAGAATTAGATGTTTGCAATACTTCCATTTCCGATCTTAGAAGTAGAAATGATATATTGCATGCTAAGGTTGTAGAATTAAAATCTTGCAAACCCTCTACATCTACTGTTTAACATACTTCCATTTGTACTAGATGTAGAGACATTAATGTTGATGCTATTCATGATCACATGGCTTTAATTAAACAAAAAAATGATCACATAGCTCAACTTAATGCTAAAATCAATGAGCATGACTTAGAAAATGAAAAATTTAAATTTGCTAGAAGCATGCTCTATAATGGGAGACACCCTGGCATCAAGGATGGCATTGGCTTCCAAAAGGGGGACAATGTCAAACTCAATGCCCATCCTAAAAGATTGTCCAATTTTATTAAGGGCAAGGCTCCCATGCCTCAGGATAACGAGGGTTACATTTTGTACCCTGCCGGTTATCCCGAGGACAAAATTAGGAGAATTCACTCTAGGAAGTCTCACTCTGGCCCTAACTATGCTTTTATGTATAAGGGTGAGACATCTAGCTCTAGGCAACCAACACGTGTCAAGTTGCCTAAGAAGAAAACTCCTAGTGCATCAAATGAACATAGTATTTTATTTAAAACTTTTGATGCATCATATGTCTTAACTAACAAATCCGGCAAGGTAGTTGCCAAGTATGTTGGGGGCAAACACAAGGGATCAAAAACTTGTGTTTGGGTACCCAAAGTTCTTGTGTCTAATGCCAAAGGACCCAAAACCATTTGGGTACATAAAGTCAAGAACTAAACTTGTTTTGTAGGTTTATGCATCCGGGGGATCAAGTTGGGTAATCGACAGCGGGTGCACAAACCACATGACAGGGGAGAAGAAGATGTTCTCCTCCTACGAGAAAAACCAAGATCCCCAACGAGCTATCACATTCGGGGATGGAAATCAAGGTTTGGTCAAAGGATTGGGTAAAATTGCTATATCTCCTGACCATTCTATTTCCAATGTTTTTCTAGTAGATTCATTAGATTACAATTTGCTTTCCGTTTCTCAATTATGCAAAATGGGCTACAATTGTCTTTTTACTGATGTAGGTGTCACTGTCTTTAGAAGAAGTGATGATTCAATAGCATTTAAGGGAGTGTTAGAGGGTCAGCTATACTTAGTAAACTTTGATAGAGCTGAACTCGACACTTGCTTAATTGCTAAGACTAACATGGGCTGGCTCTGGCATCGCCCACTAGCACATGTTGCGATGAAGAATCTTCATAAGCTTCTAAAGGGAGAGCACATTTTAGGACTAACAAATGTTCATTTTGAGAAAGAAAGGATTTGTAGCGCATGCCAAGCAGAGAAGCAAGTTGGTACTCATCATCCACACAAGAACATCATGACGACTGACAGGCCACTGGAGCTCCTACACATGGATCTATTCGGCCCGATAGCTTACATAAGCATCGACAGGAGTAAGTACTGTCTAGTTATTGTGGATGACTATTCTCGCTTCACTTGGGTATTCTTTTTGCAGGAAAAATCTCATACCCAAGAGACCTTAAAGGGATTCTTGAGACGAGCTCAAAATGAGTTCGGCTTAAGGATCAAGAAAATTAGAAGCGACAACGGGATGGAGTTCAAGAACTCACAAATTGAAGGCTTCCTTGAGTAGGAGGGCATCAAGCATGAGTTCTCTTCTCCCTACACGCCATAACAAAATGGTGTAGTGGAGAGGAAGAATAGAACTCTATTGGACATGGCAAGAACCATGCTTGATGAGTACAAGACTTTGGATTGGTTTTGGGCCGAGGCGGTTGAAAGGGAATTAGGCTTACACCTAGTTCCTAAATAATTTTGGTGGTTGAATTGCCCAACACAAACAAATTGGACTAACTAGTTTGCTCTAGTGTATAAGTTATACAGGTGTCAAAGGTTCACAACAAGCCAATTAAAAGGACCAAAGTTGGGTTCCAATTTGAGAGCTAAAGGCATCCCGAAAGGCTCCCTGGTCTGGCGCACCGGACTGTCCGGTGGCGCACCGGACAGTGTCCGGTGCACCAGGGGACTTCGCGCAGAACTCCTCAGCCTCGGGAATTTCTAGAAGCCGGCGCGCTAAAATTCACCGGACTGTCCGGTGTACACCGGACAGTGTCCGGTGCTCCAACGGGACGCGACTCAGAAATTCGCCAGCCTCGGGAATTCACGAAGGCTGCTCCCCTATAATTCACCGGACATGTCCGGTGTGCACCGGACTGTCCGGTGCATCCACGGAGCAACGGCTACTTCACACCAACGGCTACCTGCAACGCATTAAATGCGCGCACAACGCACGCAGAAGGCAGGCGCGCCCATACCGGCGCACCGAACACTGAACAGTTCATGTCTGGTGCGCCACCGGACATCGAGGCGGGCCCAGAAGTCAGAACTCCAACGGTCAGATTCCAACGGCACTGGTGACGTGGCTGGGGCACCGGACATGTCCGGTGTGCACCGGACTGTCTGGTGCGCCATCGAACAGACAGCCTCCACCAACGGTCATGTTTGGTGGTTGGGGCTATAAATACCCCAACCACCCCACCATTCATTGCATCCAAGTTTTCCACTTCTCAACCACTTACAAGAGCCAGGCATTCAATTCTAGACACAACAAAGAGATCAAATCCTCTCCAATTCCACACAAGGCTTTAGTGATTAGCGAGAGAGATTTGTCGTGTTCTTTTGAGCTCTTGCGCTTGGATTGCTTCTTTTCTTTCTCACTTGTTCTTGTGATCAACACTCAATTGTAATCAAGGCAAGAGGCACCAATTGTGTGGTGGCCCTTGCGGGGAAGTTTTGTTCCCGGCTTTGATTTGAGAAGAGAAGCTCACTCGGTCTGAGGGACCGTTTGAGAGAGGGAAGGGTTGAAAGAGACCCGGCCTTTGTGGCCTCCTCAACGGGGAGTAGGTTTGCAAGAACCGAACCTCGGTAAAACAAATCCGCGTGTCACACTCTTTATTTGCTTGCGATTTGTTTTGCACCCTCTCTCGCAGACTCGTTTATATTTCTAACGCTAACACGGCTTGTAGTTGTGTTTATATTTGTAAATTTCAGTTTCGCCCTATTCACCCCCCCTCTAGGTGACTATCAATTGGTATCGGAGCCCGGTGCTTCATTAGAGCCTAACCGCTCGAAGTGATGTCGGGAGATCACGCCAAGAAGGAGATGGACGGCGAAAAGCCCACTACAAGCCACGGGAGCACTTCATCGGAAGAGTCCCGCACCAAGAGGAAGGAGAAGAAGAAGAGCTCCTCCAACAAAGGGAAGGAGAAGAAATCTTCTTCTCACCACAAAGAGAAGAAGGAGAGATCTTCCTCTCACAAGCCGCATCGGAGTGGGGACAAGCACAAGAGAATGAGGAAAGTGGTCTACTACGAGACCGACACTTCATCAACATCGACCTCTAGCTCCGATGCACCCTCCGTAACTTCTAAACGCCAAGAGCGTAAGAAGTTTAGTAAGATCCCCTTACACTATCCTCGTACATCTAGACATACTCCATTACTTTCCGTTCCATTAGGCAAACCGCCAACCTTTGACGGTGAAGATTATGCTAGGTGGAGTGATTTAATGAAATTTCATCTAACCTCACTCCACAAAAGTATATGGAATGTTGTTGAGTTTGGAGCACAGGTACCATCCGTAGGGGATGAGGATTATGATGAGGACGAAGTGGCCCAAATCGAGCACTTCAACTCCCAAGCCACAACCATACTCTTGGCCTCTCTAAATAGAGAGGAATACAACAAGGTGCAAGGATTGAAGAATGCAAAGGAAATTTGGGACCTCCTCAAGACCGCGCACGAGGGTGATGAACTAACAAAGATCACCAAGCGGGAAACGATCGAGGGGGAGCTCGGTCGCTTTCGACTTCGCCAAGGGGAAGAGCCACAAGACATGTACAACCGGCTCAAGACTTTGGTGAACCAAGTGCGCAACCTCGGGAGCAAGAAGTGGGACGATCACGAGGTGGTTAAGGTTATTCTAAGATCTCTCATTTTCCTTAACCCCACTCAAGTTCAATTAATTCGTGGTAATCCTAGATACACTCAAATGACCCCCGAGGAAGTTATCGGGAATTTTGTGAGCTTTGAATGCATGATCAAAGGCTCCAAGAAGATCAACGAGCTTGATGAACCCTCCACGTCCGAAGCGCAACCGGTGGCATTTAAGGCGACGGAGGAGAAAAAGGAGGAGTATACACCGAGTAGACAACCAATTGACGCCTCCAAGCTCGACAATGAGGAGATGGCTTTAATCATCAAAAGCTTTCGCCAAATCCTCAAGCAACGGAAGGGGAAAGATTACAAATCCCGTTCCAAGAAGGTTTGCTACAAGTGTGGTAAGCCCGGTCACTTTATCGCCAAATGTCCATTATCAAGTGACAGTGATAGGGATAACGACAAGAAGGGAAAGAGGAAAGAAAAGAAGAGGTACCACAAGAAGAGGGCGGCGATGCCCACGTGTGCCGCGAGTGGGACTCCGACGAGAGCTCCACCGACTCCTCTTCCGACGAGGACGCCGCCAACATCGCCGTCACCAAGGGACTCCTCTTCCCCAACGTCGGCCACAAGTGCCTCATGGCAAAGGACGGCAAAAGGAAGAAGGTAAAATCAAGATCCTCCACCAAATATGAAACCTCTAGTGATGAGGATGATGTTAGCAATGAGGAGGATAACTTGCGCGTTCTTTTTGCCAACCTCAACATGCAACAAAAAGAGAAACTCAATGAATTGATTAGTGCCATTCATGAAAAGGATGATCTCTTGGACACCCAAGAGGACTTCCTTATTAAAGAAAATAAGAAGCATGTTAAGGTTAAAAATGCTTATGCTCTAGAAATTGAGAAATATGAAAAATTATCTAGTGAGCTAAGCACTTGCCATGAGACAATAGACAACCTTAGAAATGAAAATGCTAATTTGTTAGCTAAGGTTGATTCTCATGTTTGTAATGTTTCAACTTCCAATCCTAGAGATATTAATGATGATTTACTTGCTAGGATTGAAGAATTGAACATTTCTCTTGCTAGCCTTAGAATTGAAAATGAAAAATTGCTTGCTAAGGTTAAAGATTTTGATGTTTGCAATGCTACTATTTCCGACCTTAGAACTAAGAATGACATGTTACATGCTAAGGTTGTAGAATTGAAATCTTGCAAACCCTCTACATCTATTGTTGAGCATGTATCTATTTGTACTAGATGTAGAGATGTTGATATTAATGCTATTCATGATCACATGTCTTTAATTAAACAACAAAATGATCATATAGCAAAATTAGATGCTAAAATTGCCGAGCATAACTTAGAAAATGAAAAATTTAAATTTGCTAGAAGTATGCTCTATAGTGGAAGACGCCCCGGCATCAAGGATGGCATTGGCTTCGAAAGGGGAGACAATGTCAAACTTAATGCCCCTCCTAAAAGATTGTCTAATTTTGTAAAGGGCAAGGCTCCCATGCCTCAGGATAACGAGGGTTACATTTTGTACCCTGCTGGTTATCCCGAGAGCAAGATTAGGAGAATTCACTCTAGGAAGTCTCACTCTGGCCCTAACCATGCTTTTATATATAAGGGTGAGACATCTAGCTCTAGGCAACCAACCCGTGCTAAGTTGCCTAAAAGGAAAACTCCTAGTACATCAAATGATCATGACATTTCATTCAAAACTTTTGATGCATCATATGTTTTAACTAACAAATCCGGCAAGGTAGTTGCCAAGTTTGTTGGGGGCAAACACAAGGGTTCCAAGACTTATGTTTGGGTACCCAAAGTTCTTGTTTATAATGCCAAAGGACCCAAAACCGTTTGGGTACCTAAAATCAAGAACTAAAATTGTTTTGTAGGTTTATGCATCCGGGGGCTCAAGTTGGATCATCGATAGCGGGTGCACAAATCACATGACATGGGAGAAAAGGATGTTCTCCTCCTACGAGAAAAACCAAGATCCTCAACGAGCTATCACATTCGGGGATGGAAATCAAGGTTTGGTCAAAGGATTGGGTAAAATTGCTATATCACCTGACCATTCTATTTCCAATGTTTTTCTTGTAGATTCATTAGATTACAATTTGCTTTCTGTATCTCAATTATGCAAAATGGGCTACAACTGTCTTTTTACTGATGTAGGTGTCACTGTCTTTAGAAGAAGTGATGATTCAATAGCATTTAAGGGTGTGTTAGAGGGTCAGCTATACTTAGTAGACTTTGATAGAGCTGAACTCGACACATGCTTAATTGCTAAGACTAACATGGGTTGGCTCTGGCACCGCCGACTAGCCCATGTTGGGATGAAGAATCTTCATAAACTTCTAAAGGGAGAACACATTTTAGGACTAAAAAATGTTCATTTTGAGAAAGACAGGGTTTGTAGCGCTTGCCAAGGTGGAAAGCAAGTTGGTACCCATCATCCACACAAGAACATCATGACGATCGACAGGCCGCTTGAGCTACTCCACATGGATCTATTCGGCCCGATTGCTTACATAAGCATCGGCGGGAGTAAGTATTGTCTTGTAATAGTGGATGATTATTCTCGCTTCACTTGGGTGTTCTTTTTGCAGGAAAAATCTCAAACCCAAGAAACCTTAAAGGGATTCTTAAGACGAGCTCAAAACGAGTTCGGCATAAGGATCAAGAAAATTAGAAGCGACAACGGGACGGAGTTCAAGAACTCTCAAATTGAAGGCTTCCTTGAGGAGGAGGGCATCAAGCATGAGTTCTCTTCTCCCTACACGCCACAACAAAATGGTGTAGTGGAGAGGAAGAATAGAACTCTATTGGACATGGCAAGAACCATGCTTGATGAGTACAAGACTTCGGATCGGTTTTGGGCCGAGGCGGTCAACACCGCTTGCTATGCCATCAACCGGTTGTATCTACACCGAATCCTCAAGAAGACATCCTATGAACTCCTAACCGGTAAAAAGCCCAACATTTCATATTTTAGAGTCTTTGGTAGCAAATGTTTTATTCTTGTTAAAAGAGGTAGAAAATCTAAATTTGCTCCTAAGACTGTAGAAGGCTTTTTACTAGGATATGATTCAAACACAAGGGCATATAGAGTCTTTAACAAGTCCACTAGACAAGTTGAAGTTTCTTGTGACGTTGTGTTTGATGAGACTAATGGCTCTCAAGTAGAGCAAGTTGATCTTGATGAGATAGGTGATGAAGAGGCTCCGTGCATAGCGCTAAGGAACATGTCCATTGGGGATGTGTGTCCTAAGGAATCCGAAGAGCCTCCAAGAGCACAAGATCAACCATCCTCCTCCACGCAAGCATCTCCACCGACTCAAAATGAGGATGTGGCTCAATTTGATGAAGGACAAGATCAAGAAGATAAGCCACCTCAAGATGATGGCAATGATCAAGGGGGAGATGCAAATGATCAAGAAAAGGAGGATGAGCAAGAACCAAGGCCGCCACACCCAAGAGTACACCAAGCAATCCAACGAGATCACCCCGTTGACACCATCCTCGGCGACATTCATAAGGGGGTAACTACTAGATCTCGAGTTGCACATTTTTGTGAGCATTACTCTTTTGTTTCCTCTATTGAGCCACACAGGATAGAGGAAGCACTCCAAGATTCGGATTGGGTGGTGGCGATGCAAGAGGAGCTCAACAACTTCACTAGGAATGAGGTATGGCATTTAGTTCCACGTCCTAATCAAAATGTTGTAGGAACCAAATGGGTCTTCCGCAACAAGCAAGACGAGCATGGTGTGGTGACAAGGAACAAAGCTCGACTTGTGGCCAAGGGATACTCCCAAGTCGAAGGTTTGGATTTCGGTGAAACCTATGCACCCGTAGCTAGGCTTGAGTCAATTCGTATATTATTAGCCTATGCTACTTACCATGGCTTTAAGCTTTATCAAATGGACGTGAAAAGTGCCTTCCTCAATGGACCAATCAAGGAAGAGGTTTATGTTGAGCAACCTCCCGGCTTTGAAGACAGTGAGTACCCTAACCATGTCTATAAGCTCTCTAAGGCGCTTTATGGGCTCAAGCAAGCCCCAAGAGCATGGTATGAATGCCTTAGAAATTTCCTTATTGCTAATGGCTTCAAAGTTGGAAAGGCCGATCCTACGCTCTTTACCAAAACACTTGAGAATGATTTGTTTGTATGCCAAATCTTGATGATATTATATTTGGGTCTACTAACGAATCTACATGTGAAGAATTTAGTAGGATCATGACACAAAAGTTCAAGATGTCTATGATGGGGGAGTTGAAGTACTTCTTGGGATTTCAAGTGAAGCAACTCCAAGAGGGCACCTTCATTAGCCAAACGAAGTATACTCAAGACATTCTAAACAAGTTTGGGATGAAGGATGCCAAACCCATCAAGACACCCATGGGAACTAATGGGCATCTCGACCTCGACACGAGAGGTAAGTCCGTGGATCAAAAGGTATACCGGTCGATGATAGGTTCCTTACTCTATTTATGTGCATCTCGACCGGATATTATGCTTTCCGTATGCATGTGTGCAAGATTCCAAGCCAACCCTAAGGAAGCTCACCTTACGGCCGTAAAACGAATCTTGAGATATTTGGCTTATACTCCTAAGTTTGGGCTTTGGTACCCTCGGGGATCCACATTTGATTTGATTGGTTATTCGGATGCCGATTGGGTGGGGTGTAAGATTAATAGAAAGAGCACATCGGGGACTTGCCAGTTCTTGGGAAGATCCTTGGTGTCTTGGGCTTCAAAGAAGCAAAATTCGGTCGCTCTTTCTACCGCCGAAGCTGAGTACATTGCCGCAGGTCATTGTTGCGCGCAATTGCTTTGGATGAGGCAAACCCTGCGGGACTACGGTTACAAATTAACCAAAGTCCCTTTGCTATGTGATAATGAGAGTGCAATCAAGATGGCGGATAATCCCGTCGAGCATAGCCGCACTAAGCACATAGCCATTCGGTATCATTTTCTTAGGGATCACCAACAAAAGGGAGATATCGAGATTTCTTATATTAACACTAAAGATCAATTAGCCGATATCTTTACCAAGCCTCTTGATGAACAAACTTTTAACAAACTTAGGCATGAGCTAAATATTCTTGATTCACGCAATTTCTTTTGCTAACTTGCACTCATAGCTCATTTGTATACCTTTGATCATATCTCTTTCATATGCTATGACTAATGTGTTTTCAAGTCTATTTCAAACCAAGTCATAGGTGTATTGAAAGGAAATTGGAGTCTTCGGCAAAGACAAAGGCTTCCACTACGTAACTCATCCTTCGCCGTCACTCCAAGCAATTCTCCATTTTTGGGGGAGAAACCATGAGCACCAAGCAAAAGGACTCCATCTTTGGTACAATCTTCACTCACTTATTTTGACCAAAGAGGGAGCAAGTAATGTGGGGGCTCTAATAATTCCGTTTTTGGTGATTCATGCCAAAGGGGGAGAAAGTATGAGCCAAGTATGAGCCCAAAGCAAAAGGACCGCACCACCACCAATTTCAAAAACTTAGTTTCAAAGAGTATTTTCAATTGGTATCCTATTGTGTTTAAAAGGGGGAGAAAATAGTATTTCAAAAATGATATATCAAAACCCTCTTGAACACTAAGAGGAGGATCTCATTTAGGGGGAGTTTTGTTTAGTCAAAGGAAAAGCATTTGAAACAGGGGGAGAAAATTTCAAATCTTGAAAATGCTTTGCAAATCTTATTCATTTACCTTTGACTATTTGCAAAAGAACTTTGAAAAGAATTTACAAAAGAGTTTGCAAAAACAAAACATATGGTGCAAACGTGGTCCAAAATGTTAAATAAGAAAGAAACGATCCATGCATATCTTGTAAGTATTTACATTGGCTCAATTCAAAGCAACCTTTGCACTTACATTATGCAAACTAGTTCAATTATACACTTCTATATTTGCTTTGGTTTGTGTTGGCATCAATCACCAAAAAGGGGGAGATTGAAAGGGAATTAGGCTTACACCTAGTTCCTAAATAATTTTGGTGGTTGAATTGCCCAACACAAACAAATTGGACTAACTAGTTTGCTCTAGTGTATAAGTTATACAGGTGTCAAAGGTTCACAACAAGCCAATTAAAAGGACCAAAGTTGGGTTCCAATTTGAGAGCTAAAGGCATCCCGAAAGGCTCCCTGGTCTGGCGCACCGGACTGTCCGGTGGCGCACCGGGCAGTGTCCGGTGCACCAGGGGACTTCGCGCAGAACTCCTCAGCCTCGGTAATTTCTAGAAGTCGACGCGCTAAAATTCACCGGACTGTCCGGTGTACACCGGACAGTGTCCGGTGCTCCAACGGGACGCGGCTCAGAAACTCGCCAGCCTCGGGAATTCATGAAGGCTGCTCCGCTATAATTCACCGGACATGTCCGGTGTGCACCGGACTGTCCGGTGCATCCACGGAGCAACTGCTACTTCGCGCCAACGGCTACCTGCAACGCATTAAATGCGCGCGCAGCGCACGCAGAAGGCAGGCGCGCCCATACCGGCGCACCGGACACTGAACAGTTCATGTCTGGTGCGCCACCGGACATCGAGGCGGGCCCAGAAGTCAGAACTCCAACGGTCAGATTCCAACGGCACTGGTGACGTGGCTGGGGCACCGGACATGTCCGGTGTGCACCGGACTGTCCGGTGCGCCATCGAACAGACAGCCTCCACCAACGGTCATGTTTGGTGGTTGGGGCTATAAATACCCCAACCACCCCACCATTCATTGCATCCAAGTTTTCCACTTCTCAACCACTTACAAGAGCCAGACATTCAATTCTAGACACAACAAAGAGATCAAATCCTCTCCAATTCCACACAAGGCTTTAGTGATTAGCGAGAGAGATTTGCCGTGTTCTTTTGAGCTCTTGCGCTTGGATTGCTTCTTTTCTTTCTCACTTGTTCTTGTGATCAACACTCAATTGTAATCAAGGCAAGAGGCACCAATTGTGTGGTGGCCCTTGCGGGGAAGTTTTGTTCCCGGCTTTGATTTGAGAAGAGAAGCTCACTCGGTCCGAGGGACCATTTGAGAGAGGGAAGGGTTGAAAGAGACCCGGCCTTTGTGGCCTCCTCAACGGGGAGTAGGTTTGCAAGAACCGAACCTCGGTAAAACAAATCCGCGTGTCACACTCTTTATTTGCTTGCGATTTGTTTTGCACCCTCTCTCGCGGACTCGTTTATATTTCTAACGCTAACATGGCTTGTAGTTGTGTTTATATTTGTAAATTTCAGTTTCGCCCTATTCACCCCCCCCCCCCTCTAGGCGACTATCAGCGGTCAACACCGCTTGTTACGCCATCAACCGATTATATCTACACTGAATCCTCAAGAAGACATCATACGAACTCCTAATCGGTAAAAAGCCCAATATTTCATATTTTAGAGTCTTTGGTAGCAAATGCTTTATACTTGTTAAAAGAGGTAGAAAATCTAAATTTGCTCCTAAGACTGTAGAAGGCTTTTTACTAGGATATGATTCAAACACAAGGGCATATAGAGTCTTTAACAAGTCCTCTGGACAAGTTGAAGTTTCTTGTGACGTGTTTGATGAGACTAACGGCTCTCAAGTAGAGCAAGTTGATCTTGATGAGATAGGTGATGAAGAGGCTCCGTGCATCGCGCTAAGGAACATGTCCATTGGTGATGTGTGTCCTAAGGAATCCGAAGAGCCTCCAAATGCACAAGATCAACCATCCTCCTCCACGCAAGCATCTCCACCAACTCAAAATGAGGATGAGGCTCAAGTTGATGAAGGAGAAGATCAAAGAGATGAGCCACCTCAAGATGACGACAATGATCAAGGGGGAGATACAAATGATCAAGATAAGGAGGATGAAGAACGAAGGCCGGCACACCCAAGAGTCCACCAAGCAATCCAACGAGATCACCCCGTCGACACCATCCTCGGCGACATTCATAAGGGGGTAACCACTAGATCTCGTGTTGCACATTTTTGTGAGCATTACTCTTTTGTTTCCTCTATTGAGCCACACAAGGTAGAGGAAGCACTACAAGATTCGGATTGGGTGGTGGCGATGCAAGAGGAGCTCAACAACTTCACCAGGAACGAGGTATGGCATTTGGTTCCATGTCCTAATCAAAATGTTGTAGGAACCAAGTGGGTGTTCCGCAACAAGCAAGACGAGCATGGTGTGGTGACAAGGAACAAAGCTCAACTTGTGGCCAAGGGATACTCCCAAGTCGAAGGTTTAGATTTCGGTGAAACCTATGCACCCGTAGCTAGGCTTGAGTCAATTCGTATATTATTAGCCTATGCTACTTACCATGGCTTTAAGCTTTATCAAATGGACGTGAAGAGTGCCTTCCTCAACGGACCAATCAAAGAAGAGGTCTATGTTGAGCAACCTCCCGGCTTTGAAGATAGTGAGTGTCCTAACCATGTTTATAAACTCTCTAAGGCGCTTTATGGGCTCAAGCAAGCCCCAAGAGCATGGTATGAATGCCTTAGAGATTTCATTATCACTAATGGATTCAAAGTCGGAAAGGCCAATCCTACACTCTTTACCAAAACACTTAAAAATGATTTGTTTGTATGCCAAATTTATGTTGATGATATTATATTTGGGTCTACTAACAAATCTACATGTGAAGAGTTTAGTAGGATCATGACACAGAAATTCGAGATGTCTATGATGGGGGAGTTGAAGTATTTCTTGGGATTTCAAGTGAAGCAACTCCAAGAGGGCACCTTCATTAGCCAAACGAAGTATATTCAAGACATTCTAAACAAGTTTGGGATGAAGGATTCCAAGCCCATCAAGACTCCCATGGGAACCAATGGGCATCTCGACCTCGACACGAAAGGTAAATCCGTCGATCAAAAGGTATACCGGTCGATGATAGGTTCTTTACTCTATTTATGTGCATCTCGACCGGATATTATGCTTTCCGTATGCATGTGTGCAAGATTCCAAGCCGACCCTAAGGAAGCTCACCTTACGGCCGTAAAACGAATCTTGAGATATTTAGTTTATACTCCTAAGTTTGGGCTTTGGTATCCTAGGGGATCCACATTTGACTTGATTGGTTATTCGGATGCCGATTGGGCGGGGTGTAAGATTAATAGAAAGAGCACATCGGGGACTTGCTAGTTTTTGGGAAGATCCTTGGTGTCTTGGGCTTCAAAGAAGCAAAATTCCGTAGCTCTTTCTACCGCCGAAGCCGAGTACATTGCCGCAGGACATTGTTGCGCGCAATTACTTTGGATGAGGCAAACCCTTAGGGACTACGGTTACAAATTAACCAAAGTTCCTCTTCTATGTGATAATGAGAGTGCAATCCGCATGGCGGATAATCCCGTTGAGCATAGCCGCACTAAACACATAGCCATTCGGTATCATTTCTTAAGGGATCACCAACAAAAGGGAGATATCGAGATTGCATATATTAACACTAAGGAACAATTAGCCGATATCTTTACCAAGCCATTAGATGAACAAACTTTTAACAAACTTAGGCATGAGCTAAATATTCTTGATTCTAGGAACTTCTTTTGTTGATTTGCACACATAGCTCATAAATATACCTTTGATCATGTCTCTTTTATATATGCTATGACTAATGGGTTTTCAAGTGGTTTTTCAAACCAAGTCATAGGTGTATTGAAAGGGAATTGGAGTCTTCGGCGAAGACAAAGGCTTCCACTCCACTCCATAACTCATCCTTCGCCGTCGCTCCGAGCAACTCTCCAGCTTTGGTATAATCTTCACTCGTATGTTTTATTTGCCAAAGGGGAGAAAGTAGTTAACAAAAGGGCTTATATCTCACTCAAGTATCCGTTTTTGGCGATTCATGCCAAAGGGGGAGAAAGTATGAGCCCAAAGCAAAAGGACCGCACCACCACCTAATTTTTAAACTATGATTTTCAAATTGGTATCTCATTATGTTCAAAAGGGGGAGAAAAGTAGTATTTTTAAAATTGATATCTCAAAAACCCTCTTGAACACTAAGAGGAGGATTTCATTGAGGGGGAGTTTTTGCTTAGTCAAAGGAAAAGCATTTGAAACAGGGGGAGAGAATTTCAAAACTTGAAAATGCTTCGCAAAATCTTATTCATTCACCTTTGACTATTTGCAAAAGAACTTTGAAAAGGATTTACAAAAGAATTTGCAAAAACAAAACATGTGGTGCAAGCGTGATCCAAAATGTTAAAAATGAAGAAACAATCCATGCGTATCTTATAAGTATTTATATTGGCTCAATTCCAAGTAACCTTTGCACTTACATTATGCAAACTAGTTCAATTATGCACTTCTATATTTGCTTTGGTTTGTGTTGGCATCAATCACCAAAAAGGGGGAGATTGAAAGGGAATTAGGCTCACACCTATTTCCTAATTGATTTTGGTGGTTGAATTGCCCAACACAAATAATAATTGGACTAACTAGTTTGCTCTAGTCTATAAGTTATACAGGTGCCAAAGGTTCACACTTAGCCAATAAAAAGACCAAGAAATGGGTTCAAACAAAGAGAGCAAGGGACAACCGAAGGCGCCCTGATCTGGCGCACCGGACTGTCCGGTGCACCTCTTGACTCCAAGCTGAACTCCTCACCTTCGGGAAAACGTAGAGGCGCTCCGCTATAATTCACCAAAATGTCCGGTGTACCACCGGTCAGTGTCCGGTGCCCCAAGGGAGAGCGACTCTGAACTAGCCGGCTTCGGGAATCCGCTCCGCTATAATTCACCGGACATGTCCGGTGAGCCAGCGGAGCAACTGCTACTTCGCGCGCAACGGTCGACTGCAACGCATTAAATGCGCGCCTGCGCGCGCAGAGGACAGGGCACGCGTGGGTGGCACACCGGACGGTCTACAGGACTTGTCCGGTGCACCACCGGATAGCCAGGCGGGCCCACAAGACAGAGCTCCAACGGTCGGAACCCAACGGCCAGGTGACGTGGCTGGCGCACCGGACTGTCCGGTGCGCCATGCGACAGCAGCCTCCACCAAACGGCTAGTTTGGTGGTTGGGGCTATAAATACCCCAACCACCCCCACATTCAAGTCATCCAAGTTTTCCCACTTCAACTACTTACAAGAGCTCTAGCATTCAATTCTAGACACATCCAAGTGATCAAATCCTCTCCCAATTCCACACAAAGCTTTAGTGATTAGTGAGAGAGATTTGCTTGTGTTCTTTCGAGCTCTTGCGCTTGGATTGCTTCTTTCTTTCGTTCTTACTTGCGAACAACTCAATTGTAACCGAGGCAAGAGACACCAATTGTGTGGTGGTCCTTGCGGGGAAGTTTGTTCCCGTTTGATTGAGAAGAAGAAGCTCACTCGGTCCGAGGGACCGTTTGAGAGAGGGAAAGGGTTGAAAGAGACCCGGTCTTTGTGACCACCTCAACGGGGAGTAGGTTTGCAAGAACCAAACCTCGATAAAACAAATCATCGTGTCTCACTCTTTATTCGCTCATGATTTGTTTTGCGCCCTCTCTCTCGGACTCGATTATATTTCTAACGCTAACCCGGCTTGTAGTTGTGATTAAGTTTGTAAATTTCAGATTCGCCCTATTCACCCCCCTCTAGGCGACTTTCACAAACATGATTAAAAGCCATCGATGAAATCCATCCAAGGAGATCTCAAACCTTGTCTAGCCCCTCTTCGTTCAACACTCTCACTTGTGGAAGTTGGTCAAGAGCCGAAGCAGCAACCACTATGATTAACAAGGACATGAAAAACTATCATGGAGGAAGGAAGGCAAGAGGAGGAAGTTGATCAAAGAGAGAAGGAGGAAAGGGAAAAAAGATCTCCAAGTTTGCATGAAAAAGGTAAAAATATCGTGCAGAAGCCTATTTTAAACCTTTCTCTCCCCCACACAGTTCATAGTGAAGAACCCAAAGCATCGCACTACCAACATGAAAAGGCGAGTCATGCAACATGATAGATGTACAAATGAAAACTATCCAGCCACTATGGTCATCACACCCAAGTGTTCCAATAGGTCAAATCTGTCATGCGTACTTAGGACTCAAGCCCTAGTTCAAAATCCATCCAGTATTACCAAATAAATCTCTCCACTTAAAGATTAGTAGTGATTCACTTTCTTCCATGTAATGATTGGATTCTGAGCCTAAGGTACACCATATCATTTCATAAGGAGGACAGACACAAAAACATGATTCTACCAACACTTCAACTTCTAGGTTCAAGGCAACAATGTCTTTCAACTAGCCCCACACATGGAACAACGACACGGTCTAGAGATAGAACACAACTAATAGCAAAATCTTGGTATGAATTAACTCTATCGTGATGGGCCACTTATTCCTAGCCTAGTTCAATCCCCCTTATGCTTAATTTCCACTAGGACCTGGTTATCACAGTGTTTGTCGATGCCCCTGATGATGAGATATGCAGTCCCAACTACCAGTCCAACAGTGGACCTAGGGGCCTTTTTCAGTGTATGGGGAAGGACATACCACCCAATGCTACCAAAAACACATTCAACGATCATGGTATAGGAAGCTATTGAGGGTCCCGACTACTAGGATTATCACTCTCGGGGCATCATGCCCTAGGATCACCCCTAGTCCTATCTAGGGTAGGGATTAACATTGGGTAACTTGATATTGGGGGCACTAAAAAAGAATAATAGCTACACCAAGTCCCGTTAAGTAATAAGCAACCTAGGGCACACTAGGTCTTAGGACTCTACATGGCCTAGTGCCTCCGAACGTCCCTAGCTAGAAGATTATAATCTTTGAGGGGCCTCGTGTCTCGAGGCACTACTAAAGGAACTAAGCCATGAAGCCTCTCATGCTCTGGGATGCTACTAAAGGAGTTAAGGTGTCTAGGGTGATTCGTCCCCTAGGACACTTAACAACATTTAGTCGTTTAGGACCCTCTCCTGGCCCTGGTCCCGAAGGTCTTAGACCTCACGTAATATGAACTATCGGGACTCAAACCTCTCATGGCCTAACGCCTCCTATGGGAATAAAGGGACTTGCTACAATTAGGTACAATTCTTTTCGTGAGACAAAAGGATGTGTTTGGGCCCACCAAGGGCATTACGACCCTAGGGCTAGAACCCCACCCCACAACTAAAGGCCTACTAACAGGCCCATAATGCTAGCTTATGATATAAGTCTCATGTACAACACATTAATTATATGATGTGTGATATTACAAGCCTGACAGACGTGTTGTTGCCATAACTTAGGTTGCAGGGTACTCAAGACCACTATTCGATACGTACATCGACCTTGTAGCCACACACGCATGTTGGTGTACCATGAAGTATTATCAATTATAGAAAGCTACGCTGACTACATCATAACCAGCGACACGGGCCTCCGGTGCTCATAGAAGTGATATATCATACCCTCTCCTACAACATGTATGGCAGCAGACTGAGGAAGGACATCCTCGCCCCCATGCCATGACTGAAGGCATGACTATGTGTATGACATCACAAACAAGATAAGGACGAGGCAATTGTGTCTTAGCGAGTGGAATCTAAGGTCCAATCGATGTAACTTGTCTCCTCTCTTGCTTTATAAGAGGAAGGGGCAAAGTAATGTTTAGGATAACGACATTCTTGTTAAGAAATCTCTCCACACTTTGATCCAAAATCTCTAGTTCATAGATAATTTATTCTACATAGATGACAGATATAAAAGTTCATTAGGACCATTAGGCTAGAACCGTCAACATAACCAAGAGCTAAGGGGAAGCTAGAAGTTCATGATACTCAATTGTGTTATGAGCTTATAATCTTCTTTACCTATGTGATTATCAACCGAATGAGTACCCACCGGTTCGAACCTATCTAAACTGTCCACGTGATGGCTGCCGGTTGTGGCTAGATTTAACACACCGTCGACCTCACCCAAATCTCTCTTAAAAAGGTCTCTTTTTCGTTACTTTACCACTGGTGTTGTTTCAGAACAATAATGAGTATTACAACTATCTTGGAGAGCTAAAGTATATCAAATCTACATATTAAAATAATACTATTTATGATATTAAATAAGTATCATTAATTATATTTTATAGCACACCTGTTTGATGTTATATATCTTTATAAATCTCTATATGATTTTAGTTAAACTTAAGATATTTTCTCTTAAAAATTAAAATAACTCATGCTTTTTTTAAAAGAGCGAGTAACTATGGAAGTTGAAACAAAGGAATAACATAGACCATGTTTGGTTTCTTACAGATAATAGAATCTGTAACGTGCATGTTACCCGAGAAAATACAGCGTGCACTTGCTTGATTCTGGGATTTTGTTTCTCCACTACAATTTATTTTCAAAATCAGATTTCAAGTATCTATGGTGAACCGAGGAACTGATGCAGCGCAGAGTAGCAGACATATCAGCGATCGAACACCCGACGATTTTTAGCTGCCACACCGCTCAGAGGAATTTGTCAAAATAGGTCGCTCGTACTTGCCGCTCTACAAAATAGACGGCTTCAAGCTGACCTCGTAAAAAAGGGTCACTCCAATTTGCGTGCTCGCCAAAAGAAGTCACGGATAATTTTGGGCACCTGCCGGTGGGCCCGCGAATTCTTGTGCCGATTCTGCCCTTACTGCCAGCGCCGTCGCCGACCGGGGGCTCGTCGCCATCGCCGCCGTCAAGTCAGCGTTCCCCGTCCTTCTTGCTTGATTCCTTATGCCCGTTGACTGCGTACGTCTAAGCGGCACGCACTAACGTTGCTTGTTCATCATCATGAACTAAAACCACCAAACACCCGGGCATCTTCAGAGGAGGCAGTGCGAGAGCAGAGTCGCAGCGACGACAATGGCGAACGCTGAGACCGGGGATCGGATCGCCGCCGCCGCCGACGACGACGACTTGGAAGAGCCCGGGCTTTGGACTGCCGGAGCCGTTCCGGAAGCTGTGGGCTCTGCAAACGTGGAATAAACAACGTTGTTCTTGTCAATGCCATCAAGTTTATGGAAACTATAAATTAAATTGTAAGAGGACGTAGAGACTATAGTAATCACAAATCACCACAAGAAAGAAACGAACAAGAAGCATTGACAGAAAAAAAAAAGCAGTGGAGAGCAAAGACGAGGGCGGCAGAGTACTGACTGTTGCACTTGCTCAAGGCGGCATGGTCTTCGCCGCACGCCGCGGGCAGCCCGGCGCCGCGGGTGAGGTTGACGGGCATGCCGTAGTTCTGCGCGACGGCGGCGCAGAGGCAGGCGACGGTGGCGGGGCTCTTCAGCGCGGCCTTGACGCCGGCGCAGCACTCCCTGTCGGGCTTGCCCTGCGTGCTCCCCTGCTGCACGTACGCCAGCGCCGACGCGCAGTCGGTCGACGGCGCCGGCCCCGGCGCCTGCGACGCCACGCTGGACGCTAGCGCGAGGACGGCCACTGCGAGGGCCAAGAGGCCGAGGCGCGCCATGGCTGGACCTGGATTGAACGAGGGAGGAGGCGACTTGCGTTGCGCTAGTGGGCTTGGAGGCGCGACTGGGAATCTGATATGCGTCTCGCTTGGCGCGCAGCGCGGCTCTTTTAAAGGCGGCGGAGTCGTCGTCCCGTGGCCTGCCAGCGCGGACGACGAGGTCTTCTAAGGGAGGAAGGAAATGGCGCTGGGTGCGAGAGGAAGACAGACAAGGAGGAGAAATGGAGAACAGACGGCGTGCCTTGATGCCTTGAGGCAGTAAAGGCAGAATCGGCACAAGAATTCGCGGGCCCACCGGCAGGTGCCCTAAAATTATCCGTGATCTCTTTTGGCGAGCACACAGATTGGAGTGACCCTTTTTACTAGGTCAGCTTGAAGCCGTCTATTTTGTAGAGCGTAAGTACGAGCGACCTATTTTGACAAATTCCTCCACCGCTCATCCTCTCCCGCGCGCTTGCCCCTTTCCGCTTGGCCTTCCGCCCCTCCTCTTCTCCGCACGGAGCGCCGCCACAGGTGATTGCTAGGGTTTCGGGGCCGCCGCCTGCAGCAGCCCTACCGCCAGCGCTCCTACGCCTGTGTCCCTGTTCCTCTCCGTCCCGTTCTGCCGGCGTACCACGGCTGACGGCCGACGCCCTGCAGATCCAGCAAAGGCAACGCTGAGATCCCTACGACTTCGAACGGCCTGTGACCTGTGGATCTGTGCCAGCCTGTTGGTCGAGCTACCTGCTCCAGACCGAGCAGCCCGTGTTAAAGCTAGCTAAGGAAACAGGGCCTAAGTGAGCTCAGAGGAAAAAAAGGAACGCAATGGAGGAAGGGAACGTGCGGGTGGACCTCGACAAGCTCCCCATCAAGCGCCTTGAGGCCATTGAGGAGACTGGCAACGAGCACTACCCACCGTAAGTTTGCTGACAGCCCGCATCCGCTCAAATCCACCAGGAACTCACGCACTTTTCCTTCGTCTGCTCGCTGAGTGGTGCCTGGGGTTGCAGTGACACTAGCAACGAGGAGCAGCGACTCGCGGCCATCCGCCGGATTGACTTCTCCTGGGTCATAGAGAAGGATGCAAAGAAGGCCAAGAAGGCGGCTGAGGCTGACACTGCCCAGCAGGCATGGCCCTGGCAGGGCCTTATGGAGAGCCTGCAGCAGGCACATCAGGAGCTCTCTGTCGTCATAGACCTCATCGGCACGGTTGGTAAATGCAGACGTGTGCCCAATTTCTGTCCCTGCGAATGCAATGCTGGTGACCGGTTATGAATATGTTGAAAGTTATGCTGCAGGTTGAGGCTAACGACGCTGTGGCAGTCGCCTCGACAACGAAGCCCAAGTCGCAGCCAAATGAAATACTGGTTGACATGGCAGTCTCTGCTGCCACCAAGCTCCAGCGCCTTAGGGTATGTTTCGTACTGTGGCTACCACATGTTGTCAAATAGCCTTTTCAAATCAATGGAATGAATGCATGGAGCTCTTTAGACTAGTGCAACAAAGACAACCAGAGCTGAAAGGGCAGATCCAGTGTCAGAGACTCCTACATGAGTGGGGTCTCGAGAAGGGATAAACCGAGGCAAGCCTTCCCCTGTAAATGCGGAGAGGCTGCTTCGAACCTGCAGTGACTTAGTGAGACAACCCTCACCACTGCATCAGGATTGCCCTTCAAAAACCAAGAGCTGAAGGGAACTCTAACAAAGAATGTTTCTGTAATTGTTATTTCAAGATCTACTGTTTATTATTGTACTTACTACCGTAATATTCATTTGTGCCTTTTGGGATCTCTCAGCATTTGTCATGGTACTTCAAACAATCTGCTAAGACTATGGAGCAACAATTCCAAAAGGAGACTAGGTTCTACGGCTCCTTAATAAGGTAGTTACTTCTGTTGAAGTTTTGAATGTAAAAGCTGTTAAAAAGTTGAAGATGTTGTCACAAAGTGCTCAGATTGCAGCAGAACTGGAAAGTGAAGCGGCAGCGGGCTGTTGGGAGTCCAGGAAGTGAAGGCTTCATGTTTGATCTAGTTGATAGTTCTCAGCTAGACACAACAACAGTGCTTCGATTATCACCATTATCTTTAATTCCGATTGATCAAGACTCTTCAGGCACTTTGTCTGTACAAATTCCACAGAAGTCTTTGCGTTCCTTGAGCCTTAAATTTCATGGAGACATAGTCAATAATGCAGAAAGCAGTGCTATCAAAAAGAAAGAAGGCACATTAACCAACACTACTGCTGAAGCCGAAAAGGATGTTTTGGCAGATGATGATGTCAATAAGTCTATTAGATATGCACATTCCATCCTTCGTGACATCCACAAGTCCATATTTGAGGAGCAGGTGGGTTAAATGCCTATGATTTTCATAGTCCTCTGACTAACTAGAGCACCATGTATAGAAAAGAACCATTGCACCTTGCTGTTTTTATTCTAACTGCACCATCACACTTAATTTAGCGCATATCTCTTGTAGGTATTTGATATGGTGATCCGGGAGACGTTTAACCAGTCTCAAGGCATCAATGTTACTGGGATGTGCGAAGATTTTCTCCAATTAGCTATTGGCCAGGAGTGTTCGTTGTGCCTTTCGCTTGAGCTCTCTGGACAGAACAATAACGCAGGAACAGTAGGACAGCAAGATCATATGGATACAAATTATCCTGGAAATCTTGCAGTAGCCACTGTAAATGGGAAGGAGTCCTCAAATAAGGATGTGAGAGGGTTTCCTAACCCCAAAAGCTTAGAAATCTACCTGCTCCATATGTTCCATGAAATTCTTAGGAAACTCAGGGAGAAATCTCGTCATGTGGTTCGCTACCAGAGTTCTGCTCAGGCTGCACCTGACGATTGTGGCCTGCTAAGCCATTTTTGCATGACAGTGGCTCACAGGATATTTTCTAACAAAGTACATTTGGAGCTGGAAAGCGTGGTATGACTACTCGACATTTGTCAATTAGTATAATTTTATATTAGTAGATTGGCATTGTGAATTCCTTTCACTAATGCAGGTTAGTAGGGTTCCTTATCTCCATCTGCGTTCCCTTCCTACATGGCATTCTCGAACTTCTTCCTGGTCTCTCTGCTTGAAAGTTCCTCAGCCTATCCTGGCCACCGGTCGAGTCACAAAGCCTTCAGACTATCACGAGCTGAAGTACAAATCCAGGTCGCAGTTTAGTACAAAGGTGATCTTGAAAGATGGCCAAATTAGTTTAATGGGTGAGGGCTCCCCAAGCATTGTTGGGTCCTTGACTGGGAAGCCATCTGATTCACGTCTGATAAATAGTTACAATTGTGACTTGGAAGACCTCCCAATGATGCTTCTGCAGCAGGTGATTAAAAGCTTCCCCCTTACCCTTCTTTTTTTTTGGGTTGGTCTGCACGATGGAAATTGGAAAATTGGTTGTCTATTCTTATATTCCAAGAAAAGCTTGCCATATAATATATTCAATACATAGCTCCAATGTTGAATCACTGTGCTTCATTATGCCTCTTTGTAAAACCTTTGTCCATTGCCCGTTCCATGCAAATTCTGCAAACCATGTGCAGTGCTTTATTCAACCGTACAATCAAAGAGTAATTTGATTACTTATTATTTTGTATATCTGCAGGTCGCCAGTCAAGTAATCCACTGGCTCCATGATGAAGCGATGATTCTTGGGATGAACGTGACCAGAGATTTCCTGTGCCTGTACTTTGACCTTGGCCAAGGCGAAACACTTGGTCTATTGGCACATGTCGACCCGGATGACACCTATGGCTGCATCTCATGGTACCTCACTGTTGAACACCCAATGGAGGAGGGGAAGATGTCAGCTGGCAGTCCAGAGTCAGAGAAGCGAAGGTTTTTGGGGTACCTTTCCCTGGAAGTGCTTTACTCTACCCTGATGGACCTGATAAAATTGTGCAGCACAAGTGATCAAATTCGTGCCTCTTGATCGACATAAGTGGATGAAATGATGTATGTCCGTGCAGTGTTTAAGAGTATGTAAATTGAGGCATTATGTGCACCTTTTGTTTGCTAATAGGATGTTTGGCTTGAAAAATGGAGTCCATCCTCTCACTCTTCAGTATGTTTGTTTGGTTCATGAATGAAATAAGCTGATACATCACCATCTTATTTCACTAAGTTAATAATTAGTATTAGCATGTGGAATAAAGTTGTCTCGCTACTCTATTAAAAAAAAGTTCCAGGGTTATTGGGCCTCTAACCTAGTGGTTAAGGACTTCTGAGTACCACCTCCAAGTCCTGGGTTCGATTCCCCTCGGGAGCGAATTTCCAGGCTTGGTTAAAAAAATCCCCTCGTTGTGCCCCATCCGCTCTCGGGTTACGATGTCCTGTGCGCTACCCTCCGGTTGGGCCTTTGCAGAGTGGACAGTTGACGCCGCCCCGTTAGTGATGGGGGGTCAGGGTTCGAGGATTTTCTCGGCCGGGACCATTGTTTCGGTCTCTTCTTAATATAATACCGGAAGGGCAGTCTTTCCCTCCCCGGCCGAGCTCGCTACTCTATTAAGAAATTGGTTGATTCTCCAAACCAAATACTCCATGAGTGTATGCTAATGCATCGCCAGCCTTATTGGGGGATGTGAGAGGGTCTGAATTTTTAATTGGCTAGAATTGAGAATTAGAATTTTAGATCACTTCGCTTGTGTCCTCTAAAGTTTCTGAGGTTTAAATTTTAGACAACATTTTATATCTTCTGTTTGAAGTACCAAGAGAGTGGTTTTAAATTTAGTGGCTAAACTTAAGACCGCGGCATGGTCGAAATATGTATCTTGACCCTTAACATGAAAGAAGAATTCATGTCTTAAACGATGATCTTTTTAGAATTTTTGTTTCTCTTCATTTTCTATTTCTGACCAAATTAGCCAGGTCGTGATAGCATGTGCCTCCGCCTCCGGGACTTTTTGGTTGCTTTGTGATTTTTTACAGCTGTAAATAGCTTGCATTTCTAATTTTCTGTACACAATAATATCATTAATTTTCATTGTTGATATTGCTCTTGCACATGTTGATAAGACTTCTGAGAAGCTAGATGAAGAGGTGATGGACTGCTAACCTTCTTCGTAAAGGGTAGAAGCCAATATGGTCTATTTGTCTTCCGATTAAGCCAACTAATTTTAATTGGTTTCACTTGAAGAAAATCACTAGTATGTTTAGACTAGACAGGGAGGTAGGTACACAATAAACTGAATCTAAAGAAACTACTTTAAAGGTGATTCTAGTCTCCAGTAAAAAAAGACATAATCACCCGAAACATTTCTACCCAAATTCAGTGTTATGTTTGACCGTTTGAATTTGACGCTTATACCTATAATCAGTATTGTGTTTGGCTGTTTAAGAATATTTCTAGTATGAAGAAATTGTGAACCAATTTTTTCACATCAAACGGAACCTTAGTTTCAAACGGACCCTTTTATTTTGGATGCTCAATTAGTTGCATCTGTTTTACAATTGGTTAGTTGGGCTTTTGGCCGGCTATTGAAGTGCAGTTAATAATAATCAGAAAAATAACAGATTCGTATGCTTCTTACCCTCCAACGATTAGGCCCTTCACCATCCCCCTTCAACATTTCTGTATCCGACCTGGTTTCTTCAGGTTCCAGAATGGCAAATTCAACTAATATGCCTGCTCACAACAATTCTGTAACATAATTCAAACAAGTTTACACAGTACACATCGGTCACAACCGGATTTAAAGGTCAAACCTAGGTGCATCTCAAATGTGTGTTAGTATCAAGTCTCACACATATGATGACTCATGTTACAGAAACGAATGTAACATTTTTAATATATAATGGAGTTTTATACAAAATAGTTAAATAATTATATCATACGAAGACAACAATCCAGCAACCATAGTTAACTCGGAGACGACGGTCTAGACCTCTCACGAACTCATCGTGACCTCCTTCATGCTCCTAATCTTGTGGTACATGTTCATGACCTGGGGATGTGAGTACATCAAGGGTGAACTCACATACGTTCATCGCTCAATAAGTTGTGGAGAATAATGTGCATGAGCTCACTTACGGTGAGGCTCATGTGAAGTGTAAGGCTTACCGAAGGAGATTATTAAAGTTGAACATTGCTTTTAAAGTTGGTCAAAGTTTTATTAGCAGTTACTAAGTCTAAGTAGATACCAACCCAAATATATAAGAGATCACAATTAATAATAAAATCACAATGCAATGAAATGACAAATTAAGTTTACTTCCATAAATTAATCATGTGAGTGTCTGAGCCGCTCATGACCGTGAGCATAGCTGATATACCAGTTTTACTGTCAGGGCCTAAGGAGGCCCAGGGAGGGGCTGCGGCACCAGCAGCCATGGGCCCTCCAAGGGGATTAGATAAGGATAGTTAAAGATAAGATTAGAAGATTAGTTGATATTATTTATGAGATTAGTTGAGATTATCTAGGAAGATTATCAGTTAGTTTGTTCAGAGATTTTAGGAGAGTTTTAAGAAGATAAGGATCTCTAGCTAGATAGACAGGGGCGACCAGTCAACCTATTTATGCAATCAATGGATGAGAAATAAAGTAGGCAAGAATTAGAAGGGAGAAACCTTCCTCTTGCTCGGTCGTGGACAGAGGCCCTCGGCCGACGTTCCTGCCCATCGACACCCCTCTCCAATCCCTCACCGATCTAGCGACCATAACATCTTACACTATGCAAAGGTTGCACATCTTTACCCACAAGTCGTCTTACTCATCTGTCACGGGGTCATGAATCCCATACACATCTACCGAGGAGGCGAGACAGGATAGCACTGCGAGACCTTTACAAAGTTTCACTAGCTTCAGAAAACCCGCTACAGTTTCTGAGAAGAGCAATATAGGGACCCCTCGTCCGAAAAGTCATCGCAGCATGATCGGCCCGAGAAACTCCTTATACCGCAGCTTCTCTACCGCCCTTGCCCCTTTCGGGGAAGGTAGCCCTCCACTAGTTTTCCTAATTAGTCAGCCATGAGCGTCCCATACCATTCTTGTGGTAACACTATTTTCACGGGTGATTCTCCATGTTCCAATGAACACAATAATCTTGTCATGAACAATAATTAAATCAACAAAAAAATTGGAACATGATCATAATTCAGTATAGCATTAATCCAAAAACCAGGTACAAAAATAGAAAGTCTACACAATAGTTAATTTGTTTGCAAGATGTGTGGTAAACAAAATTAGGGTAACCTATTAGGTCCCATCAAATTATCATGAGCATGTCACCGTGATTAAGCGGAGAACATTATTAGGTAGAGAAAAGTGATCAAGGGCACAACTTGACTGTGACTCGAGTTTCCACACCAAGTTGGTCTTTAAATTTCTCGTGACCTCGCTGCTACTCATAGAAATACATACAAATAGACAAGAGTACATAAAAATAAAATTACACCAAACATAAGAACAAACTGCGTAAGAATTATCTACACGTTGCCATGAGATTGTAGGTTCGAGAACCATTAGAATCGGGGTTAAAATGAGAAAGTTATGGGCTTTCTATGTTTTAGGTGATCAACCAGGAGAACTATAATCTAGGTTTGATTAATATAAGCCAGCAAGGTTATGACAAATAAATAACTAATTTATCTTTAATTTTAGGTTATAACTTGATTAGATGTTACATTTTAGTCAAACTATAGTTATAGATGTATTAACTTTGATTAGAAGGAATAATTTACTAAGCATAGATTAAATGAATATTTATTTGTGGAAACATCTTATTTACTAAAATAATGTCACGGAGGAAGCGTAGGTAATGTTATTACAAAGCTAACGCAACTGGAACGACTTAAATCAGCGTTAAACCAAATAAGTTATAAATTTATTAACCTTCTAGAATTGTTTTTATGCTAAAAATTCACTTTCTCAGATTTAATTTTATAATTATTAAAGAATCCGAACTGGGGAAACTATTTTGTAAAAGATCGCAGTTTAATCTGCTAAAACAGGACTCATTCGTAATTACTTTTGACTATGGATGGACTGCGGGTTGATTTGAACGAAACCCGAGGGCTCTTATGATAAATCGCTCATCCGAAGGGGTACAAATGATTTTGGGCCGCAGGTGAACATGTATGCATCGGCCGCCCTTAGATCGAGGATCAACGACCCAGATTTCTAAAGCACCAGATGGGCACAGGTCCACCCATTCTTAGATCAAAGCGCCAGATCGTTCAACCCCAAGCGGTATGACGTCAAATCTCTACCGCATGTTGCAAGATCAACAGCTCCTAGCCCACCCCTTTCCCTCAGCCACATATCACGGCGGCGCCGCCCTAACCGCGGCGGAGCTTCTCCGGTGAGTGAACATCTAGGTGCCCCAGTGCCTATTTCTACCCCGGTCAGCAGCTACGTGATGCACCGAGCATGGTGAAGATGATGGGGGTCTTACTAGGGTTCAGAGGCGATAGAGAAGCCGACCCACGGTGAGTGGCAAATCCACGACGGTGACACGCGCTGGTGAGCAATTGCCCACGCTTGGGTCGAGGTCTTGGCTCGGCTATCCCACGTACACACGCCGCACGCCGAGCGCAAACCCGGCGTCCCTCCTTGGTCCCTGAACAGCTTCTGAGGATGAGGTACGTCGGCGACGACGGTCCAAGCTCCCAACGGTTCCCTCCCTCTCTCAATGGCGAGGTCTGGTTTTATAGGGGCGTGGAGTCCGCGGCCGCAACGAGCTCCAGATCCCACCTAGGCCTTGTTCGCTTCGGCCGGGATCAGTCTGGATTGGAAAGAATCCTCCCGGGATCAGACCTCCGTGGTTGAAATACCGGCCCACGCAAAAACAACGTTCGTTTAAGCCTGTTCGGGCGTCAACCCCGCCCATCCCGGACGTTCCCACATCATCTCGACCGGGTTACAACCCTCGTCCCATCGGCGTGGAAAGAATCTGCGCTCGTTGGCGGCGCAGGAGGCTGCGGCGGCTCCGGGACGAAGGCGACTGCGGCGGCGTCCACAACATCCACGAGACGGCAGCAACAGGACGGAGACGGAGATCTGGTGCGCCTTGCGGCTGGGATCAGGTAAGGCTCCGTAGATCTTCGGAAAGCAAAAACGACGAGCGTCCTGTTATCTATGTCCGTAGGTCTCCGTAGATCAGCAACATCACTGAACGGATGGAAGAGCTGGTAGCTTGTGATTTGTGGAGATCGAATATGTTAGCTGATGCAGCGCTTCTGATTGCATTCAGAATTTATGCGGTGATTAATTCGTTAATGGATAGCATTAATTCATGCATGCGCGCACACACATGGCGCATAAACTTGGATCTCTGTATAGGTAGCAAGACCTTCCCAATAAGAATACAGTTAACCAATGCTGATTGCAGTCACTGAACCGACCAACGCTTCTGATTGCCGTCAGAATTTGTGCGGTGATTAGGAGCAGTAGCCAAGGATTTGTTTGTAGTGAATTTTCCCTGTTATTTGCATCACTACAGGTCTGATGATGCACGTTGGTGCATTGCTGGGTTGTAATTTTAGTTCTGGTCCAGTATAGCTTTTAGTAGGTAACTACTTTGATTTTGCAGATCTGACAGTGGCTTCTTCACCGCCTGACCGGCGTCCATGCTATCACGGTGGCTACTTCTCGCCGGTACACACGTTATCCTCCTCTAACTCCTTTCCATCTTCAGGCCATATAGAAGTGAATCAAATATCTTTCCTGTAGGTGGAGTTTTGCTTCTTGAGTTTTCAGAATATTAGAACTTCAGTAAACTTTTAGGACAGTACACTTTTGTGCTCTGTATGACTTATATGAGTCCTCGAGCTTTTTATCTCCATTTAAGTTATTTGTTTTGGATATGTGTACGACGGCACAACTATTTCTGACTTTTTTATTGGATCAATATATTTTGTTGATGAGAGGATTGAAAGCGACCTTGTCTGTATACTGTACACCAATGTGGTAGGCGCTAGTAGTTTTACACGGGTGCCTCAGGTTATGAACAATTGAACATCATGTTTAGCACAACTGGATTTTAAACTCTATCGCCTTTCTTTTATGCAGAAGACATGTACATAGCATGGTTACTCCTTTCTACAATTCTCCACTGGAGGTATTAACTTGAGTTAATCTGATTACAATATAAACTCAACAGAAACAAGTGACTACAATCCTAATCCAATCTTTAAAAAATGTCTCAAATCATAGAATAGATCTGTCGCCTTCCAGGGAAGCTTTGATCTTTAGAACAAATCCAATCCTTCACTTAGTGTATGTTAGCAATCAATATGATCATTTTTTCGTCTTTAGACCGCACAGATCAGTTGTCAGCTTCTTATTTGGGTGATGATGGTAGGAGCGACTCTGCAGCTTATTAGCTTATCCAATTTTATAATTTTGAAACCTAAATTTGGGTGATGATGTTCTTAGAAAGAAGGATAGTTGATTGTAGTAACTGGTTTTGTATCCTAAATTTTATTTAAGGCATGATTATGTTGTGTTTCTCTGTTGTAAAATATCAAGAAAATATGGAGTCTATCGAGTTGCAGAGTTCAACTCTATTTATTCCTTGTTTCTGTTATAAACTATTATATTTGTAGATGTATTTTTAACAAAAACCAATTATATTTCTAGATTATTCCTGCACCGGTTCGAGTTGGAGAAGAATTTCCACCGTCTTGGGATCTAAAAATTAGAAGCAAACAAGTTGAAGATGAAGCGACACAATTGGCAAGAGAAAGGGAGGTTAGAGGAAGTGATGATTTCTCAATTAAGAATTGCATAGCAGTTCTAAACACATTGGAAGTCACAAAGGAGGAGAAGGTCAAAGCCTATAAGGTGTTCAAGGACTCTGACAATCGACAGATTTCTTGAGTGCCTGTAATGATGATAGAGAGGCTGCATTGATGTGGTTGAGGAATGAGATGACTTAGTAGGTATACCTAAGGTTAACTGCGTACTCAATTTTACATACCTTGCATTATTTCATATTTTAGATTAGCAAACAGTATGTTGCTACAATTATTTCGTATTTTACAATTCTTGGAAGGCAAACAGTATGTTGCTACAATTTTACATACCAGCAATATGTATGATATGTGTGTAATAAGCTTTTGAATAGTGGTACCACATACATTTTCACTAATGAATACATTTTCAATAATGACCATTAGCTTTCTCATACCTGCATTTTCAGTGATGGATATCTTAGTATCAATATCAACCTTCTCTCTTTTGTTCTGGTAGTGAAAGCTTAGTTTTTTTGCTCTTTATTGAGTCATGTGGCATATACTAAATTGTAAATTTGGTTCTACCGTGAGATGTGTGGTTTACCTTGCTTAAATTGTTATAGTTGCTGACATGTATTTTTAATGGCATTTTTCTTTTTACGACAGTTCTAGACTTCCAGGGGTCGAGTTATGTACGAAGTAGCTCTAATCTTTAGAGGAAGAATGTCTTCTCGACGGGTTTTATGTACTTGTTCTATCAAAGAGTGAGATGAATCATTATCTAGATCTATGATCTCGTCATGTTTAGTACACTGGAAATGTAAGCTTTTGCAACTTATTAGTTTTAACAGACCATGAGATAATTGTGCAGGTTGTTTGGAAAGGCATTAATATTGAGCTGACTGAAAATTTTTATTTTGGTATTATTGTGGTTGTTTAAAATCGCATGTTCAGTGCATCTGTTTGAAACGTGTACTGAACGTTAGGGCACCTGTTTGAGTTATTTTGAGGCTAGTATTTTCTCTATCCCTGGATTAACCGAACAACATTTTAGTGCCAGGGATTACAATCCCTCTCTGGAATAAATCCAAGGGGTTTAAGTGATAGGAGGGGATTAACTCAATCCCTATCTGGAATAAATCCCTTTCTGGAATGTATCCACGTGAACCGAACATGCCCCTAGGTGGCGCGGTCGTTGCGCAGAGCCGTGGAGATCACGGTCGATGATTGGAGCAAGAAGATCTACAGGGCTGCGGCTGCCCAGGTGGACCCACATCGCGATGGCTCGACGAAAGGCATGCACGCGGCTGGGAGAGAGTGGCCCGAAGGCCCGTGCGTCAGTGAAGGCGTGGATAGCTGTGCGTGAGTCGGTTGGGCCACGGTGGGCCAACCGATTTCGGCCCAATGCAGGTATCCTTGTCTTTTTTTTTCTAATTTCATTTCTATTTTGTTTTTCCAATTTCAAATTCAAAACCAAGTCCACATCTTGTTTTAGATTTGAGTTCAAGTTTTATTGTACAAACAAAAAACTCCAGTGTGAAGACATTCAAGTATTTTTGATTATTTATTTCTTTTATTTGCTTATTATTACATTCCTTCAAATAATTACTCACCAAAACATGCCATGCATACATACTCTTTTATCTTTAAGGAAATATAATTTCTACTGTAGACTAGGTATTAGAAAATATTTTAACATGATTCTCTTCCATATACTTCAACTAGAGATAATAAGTCTCTTTTGTTTAATTTTATATAGAAAGTATCAACATTTTGGAAAGAGTGACTTCAAAGGTAGAAAAATTCTTTAGTCAAATATGTCTTAATTCAAAACCTTTGAAAAGTATTACTAAATTCTCAAAGTAAGATTTTGTGGTGTTACAACATCTAATACTAGTAATATCAAGTAAACACAATTCAAGAGAAGAAATGGCCATATAAAAAATCATGACGTGTAAGTGTAACTTGTATATACAGAGAAATGCGAATAGAAAGAGGCCTTGTCCCCTGCAAAACAACACAATCATAACACATTGATCGATGAGCCTGACCTGGCTGACTCCATTTCATGTTTCAGTTCCTGTAAGGGTGGCCAATAGAACTCTGATAATTAATCAGGATGGCACCCCACAGCTCAAATACAGCACTACCAGAGTACACTACAAGAGAAGTGGCAGTTTTTACACCATAAACCCCAGATACAGCTGAAGCTAACTACAAACAATTTACTCGGCTTGTGAATTACAGCTGCAGGACAGCCACCCAGCAAAGAGTCCAACAGTCAATGCCTTCATTGTGCAGATTGGTAGTCCACCTTTAGTGCCCGTTCGGTTCTTCCGGAATACTTTACTGGATTGGTTCCGGATTAGAATAGTTCACAAATTTGTATTAGCTTGATGAGTTGGAATGGTTCTGGCCTCCAATCCGGACTAAACGAACAGAGCCTTAAGAACGTTAGTGCTACGAATGCTGAAATCCAGACATCTTATGTCAGTGTCATTTGAACAATGTTGACCTGTCGACCTTAACATTAACTGAGCCTCAGTTACAGAAACTTCATCACAAGAAGGTTCCAGATTTGTGGTTGATAAAGTTTATCTCAGATGGAATCAGTCGAGAAATTCCTCTGGTACTGATAAGGGGTCAAGCTCCAAATAGCCTCGAAGCTTGCCACCTTTTTCATGTGTGAGACGAAAGCAAGGAATCTGGTGAGAGAACTTGGGGTACTCATCGTTCCTTATTGTCATCACAGAACCCTCTGCTCTGTATGACATAAATACCATCTTATAACCATCGACCTTCCTTAGAAGCTGAACTTGTATGGAGGAATCAGTATGGCCAAGTATCTCCACCAGTTCATACTCACATTTTTCAAAATCCTGTGCAGTCCATACAGCCTCCCAGTTTTTGTAAACCGCCCATATCTCACCATGACGAGGAAGTATTTCATATTCACCTTTTCTGCCAGTAGCTCTGGCCTTAACAGGATGAGAAAAGGGATCTGTACCAGTGTAAGTCATCATATCGAAGATATAGCCAAGCCTAAAGGTTCCAATGCCAATGGTCCGTTCTTCTTGGGACAATCTTTTCTCCACTTCTCCTCGAGGACAGACATCCAGCCATCTAACTTGTACTGTACCATTTTTAAGATCGACTTTCTGTATGAATGCATAGTAATTGGGGAATTTATCTATATCACTATAGAGAGCCCAGATTTGCCCAGATGAAAACTTTTGGAGAAATCTTATTCTTGAAAAATCATAGAATTCTGATTCAGCGCATACATACTCTGTTTGGCAAATGTTATCGTCATCGACATCTGTAACTTCAGGCAGATGAGTGTTATGCTTGATTTTCTCTTCATTTGGTGTTTTTGTAGCGATCCCTGCATTCACAGATTTTGTCTGTTGCCGCTGCCCCACATTCATGGTTTCTTTGCAATCTTCACTGGACAAACCAGCATGTTTGGAGTTATGCTCCTTACTTCTTACAGAACTGCATTCTGGGTTAGCAGAAGGAAAAGCCTCTTCCAAGTTGGAGGGAAGCGCTGCAGGATCAAGTTCAAGAGATCCTTCTGGAATGCCTTCTTTTTCAGTTCCGCTCATCAAATAATGCGGGACACAATGAGAAAATCTTAGTGTGTCACCCTGAGGTATCACATACGGAGCTGCCTCTCCAGACTGCACAAATAAGCTAACATAGCCTTTTAACTTCACAAGTGGCATGACAATAATGCTAGTGCTCGTGATGAGATCAGAAAGAACTTGAACAACTTCATAACGATGGTTCATTTTTTTGTGATTGCCAGCATCTGAGCTCCAACCAATATCCCATCCCTTAAAAAGGGCCCAAACCTCACCTTTCCTTGGATATATTTCATAGAAGTTGTTTGTCTTGCTTCTCTCTAATGATATAATCTGGGAGAACATACCAATTTCACTCGTTGTCTCTGACTGTCCATGCGTAAAGTGTCCACATGCAACAGGCAGACCCCTGTAAGACCATGCCTCCTCCGCTTTATTTGCAGGATTGAACTCCAGCCACATAAAGTTTAGCATAAACTTTGGAACCATTTTTACCTTTGTGATTCGAGCATAAAATCTAGGCATACAACCTTGATCATCATAGACAGCCCAGACCTGGTTGGCTCTAAATTGACTTGCATCTCGAAGTTTGTCAAAATCAAAAAATTCAGGATCTGGGAAAGTGAATTTGTTATCATCTGAAGCATCATCATCGTTTAGACCAAGACCATTGTTCCTGATAGAATGAAATAGCTCTTCTTTGCCATCACTATTTTCTCCAACATGCATTGGTTCTCTCTTCATCTGCTCAACACAATTGGAAGTTTTCTCTTCACATGGCAAACCACCATTCTTTTTACCTTTTATGTTACTGCAGCTACTCACACCATTATGTCCAGTGGTGTCTTCATTCAGCTTTGCTGTTTTAGTACTGTGATCGCCATGGAACAGGCCACCTTTTCTCAACCTTTTCAAAGCAGGAGAGCCAAAAAAATCATCCTCAACTGTGTTACCATCTTCAGCATCATAATTATCATCATCACTATCCTCATTATACTTAACTTCTTGCTTCTGCCTGCTAGATCTGCGAGTTTGTTGACCTGGCCCTGCCCTATTTTCAGAAGGACCATGTTTTAGAATCTCTTCCTCACTGTCGCTACTGGTTTCTGATATGCTAGATTCACTGGATTCAAATGCCGCCCTCCTGCCCCTTTTCAATCCAGCACTTGATGAAGCTTTTGAAGGTTTCCTGGTGGACTGTGCAGATTTCATTTTGTTTTTCAGTCCACCTGCGTTACCATCAGCTTTCCGCTTTGTATTCACATTAGCATGATGAGAACTGGTATTAACATGAACTCCTGAAGTGGCAGACCAGCCTTTCTGACCAGTGACATTTGATTGAGGTCCTGCAGAGTTCTGTGGTGTGCCTGCATTTTTCCAAACCCCGGCAGATCGCTGATTTGCACCAGAAGGAATAGCTTGGTCCTTCAAATCATGTGCGATAAATGACTTCAAACAATTCTGACAGCGCAAAACCTTCTTCAAGATCGAGAGGTAGTACTGATATTTCATGCCACAAGCTGGACAAATAGTCCAGAATGTTGTTTGCGGCCCTGTAGGATCTGAGGCTTGATACTGATGTTGCTGATGCATAGTATGGAGATTCACAGGAGTAGAACTAGATCTAGCAGGTGCAGGTCTTTTTGGTGGCTGATGACTGGGTCTTGCTGTAACACTCCTGAATGTTCTTCTTTTCATGTCATGCACAGAACGTTTTGACCGGTCTGTAAGAGTTATGTTTGCTTCTCCAACTAATTTGAATGCTGCCTCTGCACCTCCAAACTTATTCTTATCAGGGTGTAGCAAAAGGGCAAGCTTACGATACTGTTTCTTTATCAGTGCGTCGTCAGCATTTACAGGTACTTGCAGTATTCCATACCAATCAATCTCAGTATTCACCTTAGCTCCAGCAGCACAATGAACATCACAAACAGTTAACATTTTTGGAATGTCAACGTCATCCACTTCTTGGAGGAGTTGCTGCGCCTTCATAATCATCTTTTTTGCACCAATAAAATCCATGTCCATCATTTTTCTTTCTGCCAGAGCTTTTGCTCTAGCAGCTTCATCTCTGTTGCATTCCATGTAAACACGTGAAGTTGGTATCGTTGCAAAAATGCTAGACTATGAAGTGGCTAGCACAGTATAGTAGTAATCACAGGATTAGTTATCTAATAATAAGATGTGCAATGCAGGTTGTAGAACTCTTTGGCTGCCAATAGTAATATGTGAACAAAAACCAACAGCAAGTTTCTGCAACAAAGTAAACAATGTAGTTAATAAAACAAACATGCCAGCATAACAGCAATTTTCTAAAACAAAATTAACAATGTAGTTTTTGCAATATTCGACAATTATGTTGTGAACACTTTCATTGGAAAGCAATAAACTAGGAACAAGAAGGCGCCAGCAGCCACCAGTATCTAATTCTGGGCCATAGTTATCTGTTAGGGGAGCTGCTACTGCAAGTTAGGATCTGGAGAGTAAGAATAGGGGGATTGGTCAGAGTAAGAATAGGGGGACTGGGCAGCAGTTTGTTAGTAGACAGCCAGCATTAGGCGATATAACTAAGGGCCGCCTGATTGTGAGGGGCATGCAGAAGTAGAGGACTGTCGATCATAGCCTTTTGACCCTAACTCTAATAATGTTAGTTTGAGTATCCCAACTTTCAATTCAGTTTAGTTTTGGCCCCTAAGGCCAGTTAAAGTGGTTCTGGCTGATGTGGCAGCGGTTTTTGGATTGAGGAAGAAATACTCAAACAGCTCTATTTTTTTGGAAGAAACGAATGTTTTCGGACACAGGGAACCCCACAAAAATAAATGGAGTTCATACGTTCTAGAAGTTCCAAATAAAAGATTCAATAAGTCCGCGGGGGGGGGGGGGGGGGGGGGGGGGGCTTTAGAAAATTCCAAAAGGGAGCATATAAACCTTGTCACCAATGATGAGAATTATCTTTTCATGATTTATCGAATCATTTATTTAAAGTTTGTAGAACTTGTTTCACAATTGTTTGTGTCTTGTTATTTATTTCTCATTTAACTTGAAAACCACTGCCACAGTCCTAAACAATTCCGATCAGGTTCTAGTGCTAAAGTTTAACATTATGAAAAGCAAAGTTGAGGTTCCTACACACTAATGGTCATGGAGTCGGGATGGGTGGGGGAGGGGGATTAGACAAAATGGAGAGTTAAGGGGCCAAATATGGACTTACTTCAGAGACAGGGTGACAAATTAGAAGAAAATAAAGAGCACGTGCAGGCTTACAAGAGCTGTAACATGGCAAAAAGAATACTTACCTGTTATCAACAACAATCATTAGTTCATCATTGCATGCAGAGCAGCAGAAGCTTGCCTGCATAAAAGTGATAATCAATATGTGTTCAAATTTGACTATGTTATACATCATGACAATGTCTTTGTACAATAAAAGAATACGAAACAATTTTAGATAGACATCATAATGTAAACATCAGATTCACTACTAAAAATTGATATTGAAAATATAGAAAAATTGTTGCCCTTTTGGTCCAAAGATATGCAGCTCTTGGTACGTTTTTTTTTCTTTTTCTTTTTATTTATGCAACTAAGTCTACAGTGGCAACAGAGAAGGGTTAAAAACACGAGCTTTCACTCGTTTGATATATATGGAGAGGACTTTAGGTATTGACTAATGACTAGAAAGACTTCTTTCTGTCTGCATGAAAGGCGGCATACAACAGCGGAAAAAGCAACCCCTAGTTATCAAATATACATGGACATTCTTGCAATCAGCAACTAACACCCAACTATCAGCTACACTAACGTGTGTGCCCCGAGCCTCAGGCAGCCTCCATCTGGGAATAGATCTGCTCAAGCCTCAGGGGTCTCTTACAGAAACCCCAACCGAACCACAAATTGACTCATGGCAACTAAAATGAAATCTAGATTTGGAAGCACCACCTGTTCCATGCTCCAAACACCTTCAACAACCAAAAGAACAGACATTGGTGACCAAACCCGCCCCCAAAAAAAACACAAGCAAACAAAATTACTCGCTACCGCCTACCATATCCTGCTGGGGTGGACCTGCCAAAGGGGCATGGATGTACAGTTTTATCAAAAGGTTCGAAGTTAGGTGGCATCAAATAGCCAAATAGCTTTAGGTTAGGGTTTGGGTGCTCTGATTCGCACAGCAGGAAGAGAAGAGAAGACAAGGGATGGGAATACCTGGTGGGCGCTCGTCGCTGGCGAATAGATCAACGAAGGCCTCAGCACCTGGCGGCTGGCGCAGGGCAGCGGCGGCCCACCAGTCGTCGGAGAGCGAGCGAGTGTGGGGTGAGACACACCAGTCGTGAGCCGTCGGAGACTCGGAGAGCGAAACGGGTCCGAGCTGGTTGCTGAGACGACCGTGAAGGCGTGAACGGAAGGGGGATGCGGTGGACGGCCGGCCCAGCCTGGGATTGCTCGGCCCGGGAGAGCGCGCACGGGCCTCCACCTCGGCCGTTATTTTTCACACGTTTCCTTTGCATTTTTTTCTCTCTCACTATTTCTTAATTTGTGTTCTTCTCGATTTCATCTCTATCAATGGCTAGCACAACATTAATTTTAAAATAAGATATAACAATAATTATATTAATTAGAAATTTTGGCCTGTCGTAGAGTATAATAATAATTTTACCTCTATTTATTCTAACTTTGTAATTTTGTCGTATGTGTTTTTTTTATTTAAAGCTTCCGTTTATCCATGTTTCTAATAACGTTAGGTGGGCCGAGATTTAATCAATGGAAATGGAGAGACGAACAAATGAAAGGACTACCATGTTCTTTCACCTAACCTAAGGTGTTCAGTCCTTTATACTGTCTCCAACCATTTATCTGATATTTCCCCTACGTATAGGGTGTCTCCAACTATTTCTCTATGCACATTAACTCAGTTATTTTATATTTTAGAAGTATGTATCTGGCAAACTTTTTTCAGGTTGTCTGTACCAAGAATAGTTTTCCTTTTCAGTTTTCGGTGACAGTGACACATTGTGTTCCAAACATTCTCCGCTTTTGACAATTCGACACATGTTCAAAATCGTTATGGTGGTACCAGTTTTCTCTGTCACAACGCATGGACATGGGTAAACAGAAAAAAGGTGAACGATGAACAAGCAAAAGATAAACTGAACTTACAGGCGAAGCGAAAATATCATAATAATAGCTTTCGACGTAAGAATCTATTGATATCGAGTGGTTGTTAGCAAATACACACTTTACACAATATTAGTTAGTTGTTCGTACAATGTTATGGTTTTTATATATCATATAGTTAGATCTTGTTTAAATAAGATGTTTATTCAAACATGATTATATTTTTTTACTAATTATTAGTTATATATTTAAAGTATTATCTCTTTATATGACATGAACAGGCGTGCGCTCTAGTGGTACAAGTCGCTTGCTTTGAGCTGAACGTCTTATTCCATGCTAGCGCAAATTCAGATAGCGCCCTCACAAGTGCTTGTTCGCTGGGAGGATGCATAAAGATTTTCATCCTTTATAAATTATAATAATTATAATAGATTATGATTCTAATATTCTTCTTATGCTCGGTATGGCCAGTTGGCCACAAGTTGGACACAAGAAAGCGGTGGAGATGGCGTCGTAGGACGACAAACATTATATTGAGTTACGCCCGTTTGTTAACCCTCTAAATTATTTAATCCAGCTTAATAAATAAGTTACCAAGCAAACAAACAACATATATTATTAGAGTGAATTATATATAGTGTGTTGTTTCCTTCCAGAATTATATAATCTAGTTTATATAATCATACTAGAGATGTTTGTTTACTCAGACTATTAATGGGTAAAAAGTCAAAAAAAAAAGATTCTTAAATAAGCATCTAATTAATGTTGCTTATGAATTATCATAATCTTGGTACCTAGATTATATAATCCACCCAAATAATCTATGTTTTTTATCTCTTAACTTATTTAATCTAGATTATATATATAATCTAGAGGGTAAACAAACAGGGTCATAATCTAGACACCTAGATTATGATAATCCACAAGCTATTGAAGTGGAGTTTTTTGTTGCCAGCAAGCAAGTAATAAGATCCATCTGCTTCTTACCCTCCCGTGACCTACTTCCCCTCCAACATTTCTTTTCATGTGTCTGGTTTGGTCGCTTCTTCATGTTATAGAATGGCAAATTCAACTAATACTAGAATTTTTTGTGCCTTATCGGACGCTTTGCCAAGCACATACAAGCAGATTTTTGTGAATCATATTATGCACTGAATGAAATGATATATAATTAAAGAAGCCAGAAGCCTTTTGGAGACGGCGTATATCATGAACGAAGTATCAGCATATGGACCACACGAATCACAAACAGCAACATACATCTATGAAATGCATTACATGTATTGGTCATTATCAGGAAAAGATGTATGTTACACAACTATCCAAACAACACAGTTTTGCGTCCATTGGGTCCAAATATAGGTCTAAGCATTAGATGTTTCGTTTGTACAAGACATTGTCCAGGCGGTAGATGACTTGCGGCATTGTCCACTCGATGCTTGACACGCAGAGAGCAAGTCGCAAAAGATGATACTTGAAGGGAGGAAAGGGCACACGTTAGAGTGTACTTACTATCCAAACAACACAATTTTGTAGCCATTTGGTCCAAATATAGGTCTAAGTATTAGATGTTTCGTTTGTACAAGACATTGTCTAGGCGATAGATGACTTACGACATTATATAGTAGATGCTTGACATGCAAAGAGCAAGTTGCAAAATATGATACTTGAAGGGAGGAAAAGGCACACGCTAGAGTGTACTTGGCAACAACGGAGTATCTCACAGTAATGGGTCACATGTAGATTAGTGTGACAGTGTTAGAACATATATTGAGCAAAACATTTGTCAAATGTCGCTAAAAATTGTTTACCAGTGAATATACTTGTAGCAATATTGTGCTTCTTTTTTCTAGTTCTTATTAATCGAACAAATAATGCAAATGGTCAGGTAACAGCTAATCATATAGAATCTTTAGTTTCCCATGTTAACCCTGTTCCGATCACAAGTTAGTCCCCCCACCAATTTTATCCTTATCACAAGTGAACTCAAAGTTCACCACAATGCTACCTGCCCAACTCGACAACACTCAAGAACTCAGCTGGAGTCACATGTTTCATATTCACTAACTACTTTATCAGGATTGGTCCTTTTTGTTGTGTGGATTCTTGTCTATAATCCCACACTATACATCTAGTAATGGTTGTGCTAAGCAAAATACAAGAGATTTTAGAATAGCCTTAACCATTTTATGGTCATCCCACTTGGTGCTCCCGAGGTTGCGGACTTGGTTGACCATTGTATTGAGCCAGTTGTACATTGCTTGTGGCTCCTCTCCTTTGTTGAGGATGAACTGATCGAGTTCTCCCTCGATCGTTTCGCGCTTGGTGATTTTGGTCACCTCGTCCCCTTCATGCGTCGTCTTGAGGACGTCCCAAATTTCTTTGGCACTTTTCAACCCTTGTACCTTGTTATACTCCTTTCGACATAACGAAGCGAGGAGTATAGAGGTGGCTTGGGAATTAAAGTGCCTTATTTGGGTGGCCTCATCGGAGTTGTAGTCCTCGTTGCTCACCTGTGGTGTCTGCGCTCCAAACTCAACAATATCTCATATGGTTTCGTGGAGTGAGGTTAGATGGTGCCTCATTTTATCACTCCACATACAATAATCTTCACCATCAAAATATGGTGGTTTGCCTAGGGGTACCAAAAGTAAAGGAGCACGTTTAGCAATGCGAGGATAGCGAAGAGGCATCTTACTATACTTCTTACGCTATTGGTGCTTTGAAGATGTAGACTCGGCGTCAGAGGTAGAAGGTGATGAAGAGTCGTACTCGTAGTAGACCACCTTCTTCATTTTCTTTTTCTTCTTGTTACCCTTCCTATGTGACTTTATGGAGCCGGTAGATTCCTCCTTGTGCTTGTCGTCGGCCTCCTTCGATGGAGTCCTTTCATCGTTCTTCTTTCCCGAGGCTTCGGGCTTTTCGCCGATGACCATCTCTCTCTTGGCGTGTTCTCCCGACATCACTTCAAGTTGTTAAACTCTAATGAAGCACCGGGCTCCGATACCAATTTAAAGTCGCCTAGAGGGGGTGAATAGGCGAAACCTAAAAATTACAAACTTTGAACACGCACTATACCCGGGGTTAGGATTAGAAATAAATTCGGAATGCGGAAGATTTCCTCTTTGAGAGCACCTAGAGGGGGGGTGAATAGGTGATCCTGTAAAACTTAAACTTATAGCCACAAAAACTTGGTTAATTGTTAGCACAATAATTGCCAAGTGACTAGAGAGGAGCCAAAACACAATAACCACAAGAAATCAATCACAGAGATGACACGGTGGTTATCCCGTGGTTCGGCCAAGTACAAAACTTGCCTACTCCACGTTGTGGCGTCCCAACGGACGAGAGTTGCACTCAACTCCTCTCAAGTGATCCAATGATCAACTTGAATACCACAGTGTTCTTCTTTACTTTGATCTTTCCCGTTTGCGAGGAATCTCCACAACTTGGAGTCTCTCGCCCTTACAATTGAATTTCACAAAGAAGCACGGAGTAAGGGAGGGAAGCAACACACACAAATCCACAGCAAAATGCGCACACACACGGCCAAGAAACGAGCTCAAAAGACTATCTCAAAGTTCTCACTAGAACAGAGCTCGAATCACTGAGAATGACAAACGAATGCGCAAAGACTGAGTGTGGATGATCAAGAATGCTCTAAGGTTGCTTGTGTTTCTCCTCCATGCGCCTAGGGGTCCCTTTTATAGCCCCAAGGCAGCTAGGAGCCGTTGAGAGCAAATCTGGAAGGCCATCTTTGCCTTCTGTCGTCGGGTGCACCGGACAGTCCGGTGCACACCGGACACTGTCCGGTGCCCGATTTCCTTCCTTAAACAGCGCAGCCGACCGTTGCAGATCTGGGAGCCGTTGGCGCACCGGACATGTCCGGTGCACACCGGACAGTCCGGTGCCCCTTCCGACCGTTGGCTCGGCCACGTGTCTCGCGCAGATCGCGCGGCCGACCGTTGGCTCACCGGACAGTCCGGTGCACACCGGACAGTCCGGTGAATTTTAGCCGTACGCCGTCGGCGAATTCCCGAGAGCGGCTACTTCGCGCCGAGTCTGCCTGGCGCACCGGACACTGTCCGGTGCACCACCGGACACTGTCCGGTGCACCACCGGACAGTCCGGTGCTCCAGACCGAACAGCCTTTTGGCTGTACACAGCCAACTTGTCTCTGATTCGATTTCTCCTTTACTTGTGATTTGCACTTTGTTCATCCATGGGCATAGATTCTCATTTAAGCACTTGTGTTTGCACTCAATCACCAAAATACTTAGAAATGGCCCAAGGGCACATTTCCCTTTCAATCTCCCCCTTTTTGGTGATTTATGCCAACACAACATAAAGCAACTAGAACAAGTGCAATATCACTTCAAATAAAACTCAAATTTATTTTGATTCAATTTTGGCATATATGGATCATCCTTTGCCACCACTTGGTTTGTTTTTGCAAATCAAACTCAAATCTCTATCTCTAAGTCAAACACACATGTTGAAGCATAAAGAGAGTCATTTCAAAAGAGATTGATCAAAGATTTCAAAAACTCCCCTTTTTTCCCATAATCACTACTTCTCCCCACAAGAAGCCAACTTTTGACAAAAGAGACAATAAAAGAGTTTTGACAAACCAAAAAGCTCTACTCTACTATTTTCAAATCTCTCAAGTGGTAGCTGATCCATTTATTGCTTTGGCCTTTATTTTCTCCCCCTTTGGCATCAAGCACCAAAATGGGATCAATCTTGGCCCTTTAACCCCATTGCCTCACCAAAATCTTCAATTAAGAGCAAATGGCAATAAGAGTTCATGAGATGAACTTGGAATGAGTTACCCTCTCATCGGAGTGCAGTGGAAGTCTTTCATGGTCCAAGTCCACCTTTTCCCTTTCAACTCTCCTTCGAGACTAAATCAAGCTAACTCAAGCATATGGTTAGTCTCAAAGGGTCAAGTTGTAACACATCTCCCCCTAAACATGTGCATCACTTTGCAACAGACTTGTGAGGTCCAGGGAGTGTTTGTACAACTTGAGCACCACAGTAAGCAACAAAATGCAGAATGAACATGATCAGAGGCATAAACACATGTATGCTACAGTTCAATCCAAGTTCCGCGAATCTAAGACATTTAGCTCACTACGCAGCCTGCAAAAGGTCTTCTCATCTAGAGGCTTGGTAAAGATATCGGCTAGCTGGTTCTCGGTGCTAACATGAAACACTTCGATATCTCCCTTTTGCTGGTGGTCTCTCAGAAAGTGATGCCGGATGTCTATGTGCTTTGTGCGGCTGTGCTCAACAGGATTTTCCGCCATGCGGATAGCACTCTCATTATCACATAGGAGTGGGACTTTGCTCAGATTGTAGCCAAAGTCCCGGAGGGTTTGCCTCATCCAAAGTAGTTGCGCGCAACACTGTCCTGCGGCAACATACTCGGCCTCAGCGGTGGATAGGGCAACAGAGGTTTGTTTCTTAGAGTTCCATGACACCAGGGACCTTCCTAAGAATTGGCACGTCCCCGATGTACTCTTTCTATCGACCTTACATCCAGCATAATCGGAGTGTGAATATCCAATCAAGTCAAAGGTAGACCCCTTTGGATACCAGAGCCCGAAGCAAGGCGTAGCAACTAAATATCTAAGGATTCGTTTCACTGCCACTAAGTGACACTCCTTAGGATCGGATTGAAATCTAGCACACATGCATACGCTAAGCATAATATCCGGTCTACTAGCACATAAGTAAAGTAATGACCCTATCATTGACCGGTATGCCTTTTGATCAATGGACTTACCTCCTTTGTTGAGGTTGGTGTGTCCGTCGGTTCCCATCGGAGTCTTTGCGGGCTTGGCGTCCTTCATCCCAAACCGCTTTAGCAGATCTTGCGTGTACTTTGTTTGAGAGATGAAGGTGCCGTCCTTGAGTTGCTTCACTTGGAACCCAAGGAAGTTGTTCAACTCGCCCATCATTGACATCTCGAATTTCTGCGTCATCACCCTGCTAAACTCTTCACAAGACTTTTTATTAGTAGAACCAAATATTATGTCATCGATATAAATTTGGCACACAAACAAATCACCATCACATGACTTAGTGAAAAGAGTTGGATCGGCTTTCCCAACCTTGAAAGCATTAGCAATTAAGAAATCTCTAAGGCATTCATACCATGCTCTTGGGGCTTGCTTAAGTCCATAGAGCGCCTTAGAGAGCTTACACACGTGGTCGGGGTACCGTTCATCCTCGAAGCCAGGGGGTTGCTCCACGTACACTTCCTCCTTTATTGGCCCGTTGAGGAAAGCGCTCTTCACATCCATTTGGTACAACCTGAAAGAATGGTGAGCGGCATATGCTAGCAAGATACGAATTGATTCTAGCCTAGCCACAGGAGCAAACGTCTCCTCAAAGTCCAAACCTGCGACTTGGGCATAACCTTTTGCCACAAGTCGAGCCTTGTTCCTTGTCACCACTCTGTGCTCGTCTTGTTTGTTGCGAAACACCCACTTGGTTCCCACAACATTTTGCTTAGGACGAGGCACCAGCGTCCAAACTTCATTCCTTTTGAAGTTGTTGAGCTCCTCTTGCATGGCCAACACCCAGTCCGGATCTAGCAAGGCCTCTTCTACCCTGAAAGGCTCAATAGAAGAGACAAAGGAGTAATGTTCACAAAAATTAACTAATCGAGACCGAGTAGTTACTCCCTTGCTAATGTCACCCAGAATTTGGTCGACGGGATGATCCCTTTGAATCATCGCTCGAACTTGGGTTGGAGGTGCCGGTTGCGCTTCTTCCTCCATCACATGATCATCTTGTGCTCCCCCTTGATCACACGCCTCCTGTTGATGAACCTGTTCATCGTCTTGAGTTGGGGGGTGCACCATAGTTGAGGAAGAAGGTTGATCTTGCTCATCTTGTTCCTGTGGCCGAACTTCTCCAATCGCCATGGTTCGTATAGCGGCCGTCGGAACATCTTCTTCATCTACATCATCACAATCGACAACTTGCTCTCTTGGAGAGCCATTAGTCTCATCAAATACAACGTCGCTGGAGACTTCAACCAAACCCGATGATTTGTTGAAGACTCTATACGCCTTTGTATTTGAGTCATAACCTAACAAAAACCCTTCTACAGCTTTGGGAGCAAACTTAGAATTTCTACCCTTCTTCACTAGAATGTAGCACTTGCTCCCAAATACACGAAAGTAAGATACATTGGGTTTGTTACCGGTTAGTAGCTCATATGACGTCTTTTTGAGGAGGCGATGAAGGTAGACCCTGTTGATGGCGTGGCAAGCCGTGTTCACGGCTTCCGTCCAAAAGCACTCGGGGGTCTTGAACTCTCCTAGCATCGTCCTCGCCATATCGATGAGCGTCCTGTTCTTCCTCTCTACCACACCATTTTGCTGTGGTGTGTAGAGAGCGGAGAACTCGTGCTTGATCCCTTCCTCTTCAAGGAACTCCTCTACTTGAAGGTTCTTGAATTCAGTCCCGTTGTCGCTTCTTATCTTCTTCACTTTGAGCTCAAACTCATTTTGAGCTCTCCTGAGGAAGCGCTTGAGGGTCCCTTGGGTTTCAGATTTATCCTGCAAAAAGAATACCCAAGTGAAGCGGGAAAAGTCATCAACAATAACTAGACCATACTTACTTCCTCCTATGCTCAGATAGGCGACGGGTCCGAAGAGGTCCATATGCAGCAGCTCCAGAGGTCTTGAAGTGGTCATCACATTCTTGCTGTGATGTGCTCCTCCCACTTGTTTACCTGCTTGACAAGCTGCACAAGGTCTATCTTTTTCGAATTGAACGTTAGTCAAACCTATCACGTGTTCTCCCTTTAGAAGCTTGTGAAGGTTCTTCATCCCCACATGTGCTAAGCGACGATGCCACAGCCAGCCCATGCTAGTCTTAGCTATTAAGCATGCATCTAGACCGGCCTCTTCTTTTGCAAAATCAACTAAATAAAGTTTGCCGTCTAATACACCCTTAAAAGCTAGTGAACCATCACTTCTTCTAAAGACAGACACATCTACATTTGTAAATAGACAGTTATATCCCATATTGCATAATTGACTAACCGATAGCAAATTATATCCAAGAGACTCAACTAAAAACACATTAGAAATTGAGTGCTCATTTGAGATTGCAATTTTACCTAACCCTTTTACCTTGCCTTGATTCCCATCACCGAATATAATTGAATCTTGGGAATCCTTATTCTTGACGTAGGAGGTGAACATCTTCTTCTCCCCCGTCATATGGTTTGTGCATCCGTTGTCAATAATCCAGCTTGAACCCCCGGATGCATAAACCTGCAAGGCAAATTTAGGCTTGGGTTTTAGGTACCCAACTCATGTTGGGTCCTACAAGGTTAGCACAAATATCCTTAGGGACCCAAATGCAAGTTTTGTCTCCCTTGCATTTTGCCCCTAACTTCCTAGCAACTACTTTCCTATCCTTTCTATAAATAGCAAAGGAAGCATTTAAAGCACAATAAATTGTAGAAGGTTCATTCACTACTTTCCTAGGAGCATGAATAACATTCTTTCTAGGCATATGATGAATAGCATTTTTCCTAGACATATTTCTACCATGCATATAGGAAGAACTAGAAGCAAACATGTGATGAGAATCAAAATCATCATAAGTATTGTAACTCTTATAAGCATTTCTAGTTTGTCTCTTATCATGGTACATAAACGCATGGTTCTTTTGCACATTACTAGCCATAGGGGCCTTCCCTTTCTCCTTGGCGGGAATGGGGGCCTTATGGCTTGTTAAGTTCTTGGCTTCTCTCTTGAAGCCAAGTCCATCCTTAATTGAGGGGTGTCTACCAATTGTGTAGGCATCCCTTGCAAATTTTAGTTTATCAAAATTATTCTTGCTAGTCTTAAGTTGAGCATTAAGACTAGCCAATTCATCATTAAGCTTGGAAATTGAAACTAGGTGTTCACTACAAGCATCAATGTCAAAATCTTTACACCTAGTACAAATTACAACATGTTCTACACAAGAATTGGATTTATTTGCTACTTCTAATTTAGCATTTAAATCATTGTTGACACCTTTTAAAGTAGAAATGGTTTCATGACAAGTAGATAGTTCAAAAGAAAGCATTTCATTTCTTTTAACTTCTAAAGCATAGGATTTTTGTGCTTCTATAAATTTATCATGTTCTTCATACAATAAATCCTCTTGTTTCTCTAAGAGTCTATCCTTCTCATTCAAGGCATCAATCAATTCATTGATTTTATCAATCTTATTTCTATCCAATCCCTTGAACAAGCTAGAGTAATTTATTTCCTCATCACTAGACTCATCATCACTAGAAGAAACATAAGTGGTGTCTCGAGTACTCACCTTCTTCTCCCTTGCCATAAGGCATGTGTGACACTCGTTGGGGAAGAGGGTTGATTTGTTGAAAGCGGTGGCGGCAAGTCCTTCATTGTCGGAGTCGGAGGAGGAGCAATCTGAATCCCACTCCTTTCCGATATGTGCCTCGCCCTTGGCCTTCTTGTAATGCTTCTTCTTCTCTCTTTTGTTCCCTTGGTCCTGATCACTATCATTGTCGGGACAGTTAGCAATAAAATGACCAAGCTTACCGCATTTGAAGCATGAGCGTTTCCCTTTGGCTTTGGTCTTGCTTGGCTGTCCCTTGCGACCCTTAAGCGCCGTCTTGAATCTTTTGATGATGAGGGCCATCTCTTCATCATTAAGTCCGGCCGCTTCAATTTGTGCCACCTTGCTAGGTAGCGCCTCCTTGCTTCTTGTGGCTTTGAGAGCAAGAGGTTGCGGCTCGTTGATCGGTCCATTCAAGGCGTCGTCCACGTACCTCGCCTCCTTGATCATCATTCGCCCGCTGACGAATTTTCCTAGGACTTCTTCGGGCGACATTTTGGTGTACCTGGGATTCTCACGAATATTATTCACCAAATGAGGATCAAGAACGGTAAAGGACCTTAGCATTAGTCGGACGACGTCGTGGTCTGTCCATCGCGTGCTTCCGTAGCTCCTTATTTTGTTAATAAGGGTCTTGAGCCGGTTGTAGGTTTGAGTTGGCTCCTCGCCCCTTATCATTGCAAACCGTCCAAGCTCGCCCTCCACCAACTCCGTTTTGGTAAGCAAGGTAACGTCATTTCCCTCATGAGAAATCTTGAGGGTGTCCCATATCTGCTTGGCATTGTCCAAGCCGCTCACCTTGTTGTACTCGTCCCTGCACAAGGAGGCTAGCAACACAGTAGTAGCTTGTGCATTTTTATGAATCTGTTCATTAATAAACATAGGGCTATCCGAGCTATCAAATTTCATTCCATTCTCTACAATCTCCCATATGCTTGGATGGAGAGAGAATAAATGACTACGCATTTTGTGACTCCAAAATCCGTAGTCCTCCCCATCGAAGTGTGGAGGTTTGCCAAGAGGAATTGAAAGCAAATGTGAATTCGAACTATGTGGAATGCGAGAATAATCAAATGAAAAGTTCGAATTGACCGTCTTCCTGTAGTCGTTGTCGTCGTCCTTTTGAGAAGAAGAGGATTCGTCGCTGTCGTAGTAGACGATCTCCTTGATGCGCCTTGTCTTCTTCTTCTTCCCATCTTTGCGCTTGTGGCTTGAGCCCAAGTCGGTAGACTTGTCATTCTTCGGCTCGTTGAAGATAGACTCCTTCTCGTTGTTGTCGACCACCATCCCCTTTCCCTTAGGATCCATTTCTTCGGGCGATTAGTCCCTTCTTGAAGAGAACGGCTCTGATACCAATTGAGAGCACCTAGAGGGGGGGTGAATAGGTGATCCTGTAAAACTTAAACTTATAGCCACAAAAACTTGGTTAATCGTTAGCACAATAATTGCCAAGTGACTAGAGAGGAGCCAAAACACAATAACCACAAGAAATCAATCACAGAGATGACACGGTGGTTATCCCGTGGTTCGGCCAAGTACAAAACTTGCCTACTCCACGTTGTGGCGTCCCAACGGACGAGAGTTGCACTCAACTCCTCTCAAGTGATCCAATGATCAACTTGAATACCACAGTGTTCTTTACTTTGATCTTTCCCGTTTGCGAGGAATCTCCACAACTTGGAGTCTCTCGCCCTTACAATTGAATTTCACAAAGAAGCACGGAGTAAGGGAGGGAAGCAACACACACAAATCCACAGCAAAATGCGCACACACACGGCCAAGAAATGAGCTCAAAAGACTATCTCAAAGTTCTCACTAGAACAGAGCTCGAATCACTGAGAATGACAAACGAATGCGCAAAGACTGAGTGTGGATGATCAAGAATGCTCTAAGGTTGCTTGTGTTTCTCCTCCATGCGCCTAGGGGTCCCTTTTATAGCCCCAAGGCAGCTAGGAGCCGTTGAGAGCAAATCTGGAAGGCCATCTTTGCCTTCTGTCGTCGGGTGCACCGGACAGTCCGGTGCACACCGGACACCGTCCGGTGCCCGATTTCCTTCCTTAAACAGCGCAGCCGACCGTTGCAGATCTGGGAGCCGTTGGCGCACCGGACATGTCCGGTGCACACCGGACAGTCCGGTGCCCCCTTCCGACCGTTGGCTCGGCCACGTGTCTCACGCAGATCGCGCGGCCGACCGTTGGCTCACCGGACAGTCCGGTGAATTTTAGCCGTACGCCGTCGGCGAATTCCCGAGAGCGGCTACTTCGCGCCGAGTCTGCCTGGCGCACCGGACACTGTCCGGTGCACCACCGGACAGTCCGGTGCTCCAGACCGAACAGCCTTTTGGCTGTACACAGCCAACTTGTCTCTGATTCGATTTCTCCTTTACTTGTGATTTGCACTTTGTTCATCCATGGGCATAGATTCTCATTTAAGCACTTGTGTTTGCACTCAATCACCAAAATACTTAGAAATGGCCCAAGGGCACATTTCCCTTTCACTCTTGCTATGAGTTGCTCAATCAATATGAATAACTTTAGGAGCCAACTCAAAACAATATGAGCAAGAGAACTTTAGAGAGAGAGGAGAGGGGAGAAACAAATCGAGTGATAAAGATCAACACAAATGAACATGGTGATTTGTTTCCCGAGGTTCAGTTCCAAGGAACCTACTCCCCGTTGAGGAGGCCACTAAGGCTGGATCTATTCAACCCTTTCCGTCTCTCAATCGGTCACTTAGACCGGTTGAATGCTTCTTCTTAGTCACACGAGTCACTAAGACCCCGCAAGGATCACCACACAATTAGGTGTCTCTCGCTAGCTTTACAAAGCACTTAGAAGAATTAGAGTGAGAAGAAGAAAGCAATCCAAGCAACAAGAGCAACAAAAGAAACACAAAACACCATCTCTTAAGTCACTAAGCACTTGATTTGATTTTGGAGCTTGGAGGGGATTGAATGCTTTGATTGTGTCTTTGGAGTGTATTCTTTGCTCTAATATTGAATGTGAAGGTTGGAAGGCTTGGATGGCTTGAATGGAGGTGGTTGGAGAGGTATTTATAGCCTCCAACCACTTCCTAACCGTTGGCTAACTTTGTTGTCCATGGGTACATCGAACAGTCTTGTGGTGCACCGGACACAACACTGGTTCACTATCCGGTTAGTGCCACGTCAGCCGACCGTTAGGGTTTGGAGTTGTGGACTTTGCAGACTGGCTTTGACTTCTGACGGTCAGACTGTACTACAGTCGACCGTTGGTGAAGTTTACCTTTGCTCTGTTGGTTCACCGGACAGTCTGGTGGCTCACCGGACAGTCCGATGAATTTTAATGAAGTGGCTCTGAGAAAACTCGAGAGCGGCCAGTTCGCAAGGGCTATAGTCTGGGGCACCGGACAGTGTCCGCTGCGCCACTGGCTGCAACATTACTTGTATGCTCCAAACTTTGTAGAATTCCCCAACTCATTTCCATTGTATGTTGATGTGTACTTTATGCACCTGATAAAAACATTCACTAGACAAACTAGTTAGTTCATATGGTTTGTGATGGACGTCAAACACCAAAATCGGTTATAGGAAATGTTGAGGCCATTTCCCTTACAGGATGACTAGTTTGGATGGAAAGTGTGTCTATTGGACGACTTCACGTTCTTAGGTGTTGCAAAACGCTTGTACTGATCCAGTCGCACCCTTAGGCGGCTTTTGCTAGGATATAAATGTGCGTCTCTCGGACGACTTCGCACCCTTTGGGTGTTGTTACGCACATGTTGTGCTAATCCAGTTGTACCCTTGGGCAACTTTTGCTTGGATAAAAACGTGTGTCTCTCGGACGACTTCACGCCCTTGGGTGTTGTTACGCACTTGTTGTGCTAATCCAGCTACACCCTTAGGCGACTTTTGCTTGGATATGACTTGTCGCATGCAACGGCTATTTAGACTAGCTATTGTGGTGCCTGTTTCAGCGTCAAATGCCAAAGACCGACTCCGCAGTCTTTTTCGACATCTTGCTATCATGGTATCTATTTTTTTTGTGGGGAGATTTTTGTGGTGATGTATTACATGGTGCCGCCTCATTAAAACCTCACCCCGCGAGGAAAATAGTGCGGCCCCGACTGGAGTAATGTATATGTAAGTGTTACAAAGGCGTGAAGGCCTTGGAATTTGTTGGCTTATACATAAAATTTTCTCAGGTTGTCTATATTCTACGAATGCTCGAGGTCTTCGTCGGATTGTGTTGTGAGTCTGTAGGCATTTGGGGATGTTTTCCTCTTGACGATGAAAGGCCCTTCCCATTTAGGCTCGAGTTTACCTCGAGACACCATTCTGCTGTTTCTGATGAGGACGAGGTCCCCTTCGTCGAACTCTTTAGGACTAACAATGTTGTCCCGCCTAGCCTTTGTTTGTGCTTGGTATCTGTTCAATGTTTCCAGGGCAGTGACACGATCTCCATCGAGAAGGTCCTTGGTTGTTGACTTGTCGATATCTGGTGTAGCCATGGCGTTTGTTCATGGTGATCCATGCTTTATTTCTTGTGGAGTCATGGCTTCGGATCCGTACATTAATCGGAAAGGGGTGAATCCGGTGGCTCTGGATTCTGTTGTGTTGAGTGCCCAAATGACCTCAGGAAGTTGCTCGGCCCACTTGCCCTTTTTGTCATCTAGAAGTCTCTTCTTTATAGCGCTGAAAATTTTCCTGTTGGCGTGTTCTACTACCCCATTGGATTGTGGGTGGTAGACAAATATGAACACTGCCTTCGTGCCAATGGAGTTGCAGAATTCCCTGAAGTCTTGATTGTCAAATTGTTTGTCGTTGTCTACTGTTAACTCGGACGGAACTCCGAAGCGACAGACAATGTTTTGCTAGAAGAACTTTTGCGCTGTCTTCGACGTTATTGTTGACACAGCCATGGCTTCGATCCACTTAGTGAAGTATTCGACTGCGACGAAAGCAAAATTTAGGTTGCCCTGTGCTGTTGGCAGTGGTCCAACAATATCGAGTCCCCAACGTTGTAGTGGCCAGGTGTGTGCGGTGAGCTTTGTAAACTACGAAGGGGTGCCCATGCGAGGTGAGAATTTTTGACATACTTCGCACGAGCGGACCACTCTGTTGGCTATGCACACAATGGCTAGCTAGTAGAAACCTTGGTGCATGACCTTAGCAGCAAGAGCTCTAGGTCCCGAGTGTGATCCGCATGTTCCTCTATGGACCCCGCAAAGAAGTTCTATGCCTTCGACTTCAGTTATGCATTTTAGAATGGGTTGGCTTATTCCCTTCTTGTATAGTTGTTCGTCGATCACAGCGAAGTCACGACTTTTGTGTTTCAACCTTTTGGCTTCGCTTTGGTCAGAGGGGTGATAATGACCTTCAAGGTATAAGGTGATAGGTGCCCGCCAGTCTTCGATCATTATCAGATCTACAATTCTACGGTCGTCAAGTTCTTGTGTTTTCTGCAGGCCTTTAGGGTTTCTTACAGCTGGTGTACTGATCGTGTGAAAAACTAGTCAGATGTTAGTGGTTCTCCTTTCACTACTGCTTTTGCCAACATGTCAGCCTCTTCATTCTTATTATGTTCTATGTGTTGCAAAGTGAATCATTTGAATTGCCTCTCTAGACTTCGCATGATAGAGAGATATTGCATGAGGACTGGCTCTTTGGCGGAGCAGTCCTTTTCGATTTGGCCGGTGACTATCTTAGAATCAGTTTTGACTATGCACATTGTCACCCCTAGGGCCCGTAGCTTGCAGAGTCCAAGGATGACGGCTTCGTATTCTACTATATTGTTTGTGCATTTGTCTGTTTCCAGTGCAAAACAGAGGCGTGCGGCATATTTGTATTTGAGTCTTGTGGGTGATGTAATAATTGTTGCAGTGCCGCACCCACATGACACCACGCACCATCGCAGTGGATGGTCCAAATAGTCTATGTGCGAAACTGTTGTGGCTCCAAAGGCCCTATCCAATCTATTATAAATTCTGCCAAGACCTAGATTTGATTGTTGTTCTTGGCTCGAAGGTGATGTTGTAATGGAGAGTTCGGCTACCCATTTGGCTATTCTAGCAGATGCCTCTGAATTTTTGAATAGGCCTCCCAGACCTCAATCTGAGGTGACCCGTACTTTGTGCGCCTCAAAGTAGCGCCTTAGCTTGTGCGAAGCCATGACGACTGCATTTGCTATCTTTTCTAACTCAGTCATGTTGCATTTAGAGGTGGTGAGCACATCAGAGACAAAATATACTAGGCATTGGTGGGTCTTGCCTTCTCTGCACTTTTCTTGCACCAGGGCTGCGCTAAGTGATGCTACAATGTAGAGTAGTAGGGGTAGAGCTGGATCTGAGCTGGTTAATGTCACTAGATCATATAAATATTGTTTTAAGGACTCGAAGGCCGCAACTTGCTCTGGGCCCCAGGTGAAATCCTTGGCTCCGCGCAACGTTTTCAGGAAAGGAAGGCTTTGCTCGGCAGATCATGAGATGAATTTGTTTAGTGCAACTAGTCTTCATGTCAGTCGTTGGATATTTTCGGTTGATTGTGGCGGGGCCATTTCCATGATAGCCTGGATTTTGCTTGGGTTTGCTTCGATCCCTCTGTGCGATACAAGGTAACCAAGTATCTTGCCTTGTCGAACTCCGAATATGAACTTCTCCGGGTTCAAGCAAAGTCTGGCTTCACGCATGTTGGCGAATGTTTCTGCGAGGTCAGATAGATTATTTTCTTTGTTTTTCTCGCAATGACTATGTCATCAACATATGTGAAAACGTTGCGGCCCATCTGATCTTCGAGAATGCTTTTGGTGAGACGTGAAAATGTTGACCCGGCATTCTTGAGTCCTTCGAGCATTCGCACGAAGCAATATGTGCCGAAGGGTGTGAAGAAACTTGTTTTGGCCTTTCTTCTTCTTTCATGTAGATTTGATGATAGCCCGAGAAGCAATCTAGGAGAGACATCACTTCGCATTCGGCCGTGGAATCGATGATTTTGTTGATTCTTAGCAAAGGGAAATTGTCCTTTGGATAGGCTTTGTTGAGGTTGGTGAAGTCGATGCACATTCTCCATTTCCTATTTTTCTTTTGCACCATGATGACATTGGCGAGCCAGGTGGGGTAAGCAATTGATTCGATGAATTTTGCTTCTAGTAGGCAGTGGATTTCTGCCTTCGCGGCTTTTGTTTTTTCATCGGACATTTTCCGCAGCTTTTGTTTCTTGGGGCGCACGGTGGAATCAATGCCCAAGCTATGCTCAATGATGGTGAGACTGATGTCGATGAGGTCTAGGGTAGACCATGCGAAGACATCCTTGTTGCGGTTGAGATAAGAGAGAAGTCTCTCTTCTTCGGGCAACAGGTCTTCGCTGACTAGAACCATTTGCTTGGGGTCACGGGGTCAAGGGTGACTGTCTTGATTCCCTCGTTACTCTGTAGCTGTGTGTTAATGTTTTTTCCTTTGTTTGTGTGAGGACTGCTGGTGTCTTCGCATTCTGTTGTGAGGCAATGTACATTACGCTGGCCGGGGATGAAGTCTCTTTCTATGTTCTTGGCTGTCTGTTGATCTCCATATATGGTGATTGTGCCCTGGGGGCCTGGGATTTTCATGCACAGGTAGAGCCCATGTACTGCTGCCTCGAACTTATTGATGGATTCTCGCCCCATGATGGTGTTGTAGGGATAAACCATGTTGACTATGTCGAAGGTGACTTGCTCACTTCGTGTGTTCGGTGCAGTGCCAAATGATAGTGGTAGCTCTATTTTGCCAATTGGGAAGGTTCCTTTTCCTTCGAAGCCATAGAGAGGGTTACCTACTGGCTTGAGTAGGTTGTGGTTGATGCCCATGTGATTGAAGGCATGCAAGAAAATGATGTTGGCCAGACTGCCATTATCGACAAGTACTTTGTGCAGATCCCATCATGCTACTCGGCAGTTGATCACCATGGCATCGGCGTGGGGTGCGCTGCGAAGGTCGACATCTCTTGCATCGAAGGTGAGTGGTATATGGGAGCACTGTGTTTGAACGACTGGCCCGGTGAGGGCTACGTGATTGACCCTTCGATAGTGGTCTTTCTTATGCCGTTTTGTATTGAACTCGGAGCTTGATCCTCCGGTAATCATATGAATGACCCCTCGAAAGGGTTGATCAGTGAAGTCCTCTTGTTTCGGTGCTGGTGGTTGAGGCGGTTGATTTTGGTGATGTGGTGGTGGTGGAGGCGGTAGAGCTAGGATTTCTTGGTGTTGCTGGTATATGTTGTGGTTTTGGTGGTGGGGATGGTAATGCTCATTGTGGAATTGGTGCTGGTTATATTCTTGTGGATGGTAGGTGTGGGCGACAAATCTTTGGTTGTCAGCCGGTTGGCAGACCCTGGTGGGATGTGCTGAGTCTTCGCCATGTAAAATACAATAGAACCTTCGTTGTTGTGGGACTCGGCCTCTGCCTCTGGTGTTTCCGCCACGACCCTGTTGCGCGGGGTATTCCTGGCGACGGGCAGTGTCTCCGGTCTAATGTTGGTTGGCGATGGTGTGCACTTGGGACTGGTTACGATTTTGTCGGCCTGAGTCCGATTGCGAAGGCCTAACCCATGTCCTGCTGGACTATGGAGTATCCTTGGACTTTCGTTGTGAATCGATTTTTCTTTGGTGGGCGCTTCGGACTGGGCGTACTTTTCGAATAACTGATATAATTTTTGCAAGTTTTTGGGTGGGTCTCTTATGCAGTGACTGTATAGGATGTCGGCGCGAAGACCACTGATTGCATAATGGATAGCTATGTGGTTATTGATTGAGTGTAGTTGTGATTTTAGGAGGAGGAATTTTTTGTAGTACTCCCGAAGGGTTTCTTTCTCCTGTTGTCTGCAGAGTGATAATTCTGCTAGGGCATCTGTGTCTGGCATGTACCCTTGAAAATTTAACAAGAACTTGTCGCGGAGGGTTTTCCATGAGTCGATTGATAATGGCGGCAGTATGGTGTACCATGTGAGGGCTGGGCCTTCAAGTGCTATAATGAAGGAGTTGGCCATGGTGGTGTCGTCCCCTCCGGATGATGCGACCGCAACTTGGTAGCCATGATGTATTGTGTTGGGTCGGTGCTGCCATTGTACTTGGGATAGGTACCCGCTCTGAAATTGCTAGGCCATGGTGAGGCTTGGAGCTGTGCTGCAAGAGGGCTTCGCTCGTCAAGGTAGTTTATTCCTTAGAAAGTAGTTGGGGTCATGATTGGTATGTGGAGAGGGTTCTGTTGCATCTGGTGGTGGCCTTTGCCTTGCATGTCTGCAATTTGTTGTTCCAGCTTTTTGGCCTTCTGTTCCTCATCTAGTATCATCTACCTGACCCTGGCCTGCATGGTGATGCGCTGGCGCTTGGCTGCAAGTATTTCTTTCTACTTCTGTAAGTGATTGTTCTTGATGCGAAGGGCTCGCAACTTGAGCTGGTCTTCTGCTAAAATGCCTAGGACTTCGCCGTCTTCGATGATGTCATTTGCCTCTAGAGGGTGAAACCTAGCGGAGGTGCCCCAGGTAATCCCTCAGAGCTGCATGTGTGAACGGTGCCCTCTGGGGTGCGTGGATTATCTTGGCGATGTCGCTTGCTGTTGACTGCCTCATCCTCAAGGGCCTCGTGGGGGATGTCGTCAGCAAGGGCTGCCTTGCCTTCTCAACGAGAAGGGCCACCTTCGCTGCGTCGTCGATGGAAGTGGTAGCCTTCGAAGTCGTTTTCTTAGGGGCCATCGCGGGAATGGTTTTTCGAGGCACGAATGGTGGGCACCAAATGTTGGAACTTGCCGACACGTGGTCTAGCTAATCCAAACAGTGGGAGTATGAGGATGATTTGATGCTTGTCAACACAGTGTATTAGGGCAACAATGTTTTTCAGCCTCCTGCAATAGGGTACAATGTGGGGGTATTTATAGGTAACAGGGGACGGTTTCACCATGTCAAATACAGTTATACCCCTAATTACCTACGTTATCCCTGTAATATTCCCATCTCAAGGGTTATTACAGACCATTACAGTGTGATTAGGTATTACACGGACGGACACACCATTAACTCTACCCACATAGTGGCTTACAAGTGGGACCATGCGGCCTAGGGCGGTTTTACACGGGCCCAACGTCTTAACAACGCACTGGTGGCGACGTGAAGCCTTCGTACTCCACGCGCCAGGTCTTCGGTAGTTGGTGAGGCCTTCACCATTCCTGGCTCTAACGGGGACCGGCAAGGCCTTCGCTTGCTTCGTACGCTCCCTCTGTCTTGGGGCCTTCGCTCCATCAGTCTTCGTCTGCCTTTGCTTTTCCTCCATCATGATTTGTCCGTCCCGAAACAGTCGATCGAGGGGGTGGTACGCCTTCGCTCCAACACATTTCATATTACATTTTTCTGTTGGAAGTCTATTACTAATTACATTGTGATTGCTTATGGAACCAAATTCAATTTAGATGTTTGCTAAGTTTGCTCCCTAGCTTGGGCATTTCTATGCTCTTATTGATCATATAAGTGTATGTCCCCACCATTCTACAGTTGCACAACAGTGAAAACTTGCATGTGATCTTTGTCCCTAATACAGGTACAAACTATGATCCTATAAATTGCTACTACTAAGGATAGCTTTGGTTTTACTTTTGTTCTTATCAATCAGCCTTTCTTCTCATAGAGGAAAGGAGATAGAAGGCATGGCCTTTGAGGTACAGGCGAAAGAAAGAAGAGTTGAGTTCAATAGGACCTAAGAAGAGTTATAAATATACCTTGCAGATCAAATTTGACTTGATTTATCAAGAGTGACAACCTTATAAGCTTGAGACTGGTTCCTTGTGCCAAGATAGCGGCAAAGAGAGGAAATAAAACGAAATGAGTTCTTCCAAAGACCAGCAGCATTGACATATCTACAAAAAGAGTTCGTCCTTCCCATGGCCAGTCATGATGTTTTAGCTAGAAAAAGCAAAAATGGGGGCGATGAATATCTAAATATTGTTAGTCCAATCAAAGAAAGGTAGGCTGCAAAACCAGGCGCACCGGACGTGACCAACATTTAAACCTCTCCTAACATTCAAAAACAGTGAAACTATTATTATACACAACAAGCGCTTTCCTCCATTTGTTTCAGTGACTAATATTTAGTCTTTGATTTTTAGTCCCGTTTAGGCCCTGTTTGGTTTGAGAGACTAAAGATCAGTCTCTATATTTTAGTCTCATTTACTCTCTAAATTGTCAAACGGTGGGACTAAATTGTTTTAGTCTCTAGTCACTTAAGGGGCGACTAAAAGTGACTAAAATCATATTAATGCCACCTTTTGCGCCTCCTTTATTTCAGTTACACTAATAACTGGAGAATACTAAAGAATATTTTGGTCCTCTTATGATTCATTTAATGTTTTTTGAATATTTTTAGTCCCTAGAGCTAAACAGGGTAAAGACTCAAGTCTGTTAACTAAACTTTAGTCTCTGGACTAAAGAAACCAAACAGACCCTTAGTTACTTTTTTGCCAAACAAAAACACTGAAGTAGAGACTAACTTTAGTCTTTAATCCCTCAAAGGTAGCTAAAAGGGAGACACAGATTTTTTCTGTGCCTTCATTTATTGCTCTCACATCTTAGGGTTTGTTTGGTTTCTTTTTTTCGTGACTAAATTTTAGTTCAAAGACTAGAGTTTAGTATTTACTATGTTTGGTTATAAGAACTAAAAGTATCCGGGACGTATTAAATGACTCATGAAAAAGACTAAAATACTCATTATCATGAAAAAGACTAAAATACTTATTATCATTCTCTAGCCATAAGTGCAGCTGAAATAGATGAGGAGCAAAAGTGAAATTAATATAGCTTAGTTCCTTTTAGTCACTTCTTAAGAGACAATTTAGTCCTTGTTTTAGTCCACCGTTTGGCAATTAGGAACTAAATAAGACTAAAAAGGAGGGACTCCCTCAAACCAATCAAGCCCTTAAACATACAAGAGGTATTTCAGTTTTCTATAGTGCATTAATGTGTTTTTAACATTCTCTCTCTTAGACAACTTAAGCATATAAGAGGTATTTTAGTCTTTCTATAGTGTATTTAATGTGCTCTGAACCTGTTTAGTCCCTGAGATCAAACAAACAGGTAGAGACTAAAGTCCTAGAACTAAACTTTAATCATAAAACAAATAGGAACAAACAAGGCTTTAATACTTGTCAGCAAATAAAAAGAGTTCAAGAAAAGGCATGGTCATATCAAAATTAGGACGTGTAACATTTATACACAGAGAGATGCGAATAGAAATAAATTCTGATAATACGCTGAAGGATGCCATCTATGTCCCCGCACAGCAACACAAGCATGACACATTGATTGATCAGCCTAACCTTGCTCCAGCTCGATTTCATTTTTCAGTTCCAGGAAATTAATCAGGCTAGCATCTCACAGTTCAAACACAGTACTGCAATTTAGAGTACACTGCAAGATGTTAAAAGTAGCAATTTTTACACTAGAACTCAAACCGTAGATACAGCTAATGCTAACAACAAATAGTTACTGCAAAAAAAATACTAGACATGTGAATTGCAGCTGCAGGACAGCCATCCAGCAAAAAAGTCCAAAAGCCAATGCCTTAGTTGTGCAGATTGAGTCCACCGTAACAACGTCAGTGCTACGAAATTGTGGATGTTCCAGAAACTTCATTACCGGAGGCTCCAGATTTGATGTAGATAAGGTTTATCTCAGATCGAATCAGCAGAGAAATTCCTCTGGTAGTGATAGGGGATCGAGCTCCAAATAGCCTCGAAGCTTGCCACCTTTTTCATGTGTCAAGTGAAAGCATGGAATCTGGTGAGAGAACTTCGGGTACTCATCCCTCCGTATTGTCTTCACACCCCCTGCTCTATATGACATAAATACCATCTTATAACCATCCACCTTCCTCACAAGCTGAACTTGTATGGAGGAATCAGTATAGCCAAATATCTCCACCAGTTCGTATTCACATTTTTCAAAATCCTGCGCAGTCCATCCAGCGCTCCAATTTTTGTAAACTGCCCATATCTCACCGAGACGAGGAAGTATTTCATATTCACCTTTTCTGCCAGTAGGTCTGGCCTCAACAAGATGAGAAAAGGCATCTGTACCAGTGTAAGTCATCATGTCGTGGATGTAGCCAACCCTAAAGGTTCCAATGCCAATGGTCCGATCTTGGGACAATCTTTTCTCCACTTCTCCTTGAGGACAGACATCAAGCCATCTAACTTGTACTTTATCATTCTTGAGATCTACTTTCTGTATAAATGCATAGTAATTGGGGAATTTATCTATATCACTGTAGAGAGCCCAGATCTGCCCAGGTGAAAACCTTTGGAGCGATCTTCTTACTGAAAAATCGTAGAATTCTGAATCGGCGCATACATACTCTGTTTGGCAAATGCTATCGTCAACGACATCTGTAACTTCAGACAGATCAATGTTATGCTTGATATTCTCTACCTTTGTTGTCTTTGTACAAACCCTTCCATTCGCGGCTATTTTATGTTGCCCCTGCCCCACATTCATGGATCCTTTGCGATTTCCACTGGACAAACCAGCATTTTTGGAGTCAGACTCCTGGCTTCTTGCTGAACTGCATTCTGGGTTAGCAGAAGGAAAAGCCTCTTCCAAGTTGGAGGGAAGCGCTGCAGGATCAAGTTCAAGAGATCCTTCTGGAATGCCTTCTTTTTCAGTTCCGCTCGTCAAATAATGTGGGACACAATGAGAAAACCTTAGTGTGTCAACCTGAGGTATCACATATGGAGCTGCCTCTCCAGACTGCACAAATAAGCTAACATAGCCTTTTAACTTCACAAGTGGCATGACAATAATGCTAGTGCTCGTGGTGAGATCAGAAAGAACTTGAACAACTTCATAGCGATGGTTCATTTTTTTGTGAATGCCAGCATCTGAGCTCCAACCAATATCCCATCCCTTAAAAAGGGCCCAAACTTCACCTTTCCTTGGATATATTTCATAGAAGTTCTTTGTCTTGCTTCTCTCTAATGATATAATCCGGGAGAACATACCAGTTTCACTAGTTGTCTCTGACAGTCCATGCGTAAAGTGTCCACATGCAACAGGCAGACCCCTGTAAGACCATGCCTCCTCCGCTTTATTTGCAGGATTGAACTCCAACCAAACAAATTGTAGCATAAACTTTGGAACCATTTTTACCCTTGTGATTCGAGCATAAAATCTAGGCATACAACCTTGATCATCATAGACAGCCCAGACCTGGTTGGCTCTAAATTGACTTGCATCTCGAAGTTTGTCAAAATCAAAAAATTCAGGATCTGGGAAAGTGAATTTGTTATCATCTGAAGCATCATCATCGTTTAGACCAAGGCCATTGTTGCTGACAGAATGAAATAGCTCTTCTTTGCCATCACTATTTTCTCCAACATGCATTGTTTCTCTCTTCATCTGCTCAACCCCATTGGAAGTTTTCTCTTCACATGGCATACCACCGTTCTTTTTATCTTTTATGTTACCCCAGCTATTCACACTATTATGGCCAGCGGTGTCTTCATTCAGCTTTGCTGTTTTAGTACTGTGATCACCATGGAACATGCCACCTTTTCTCAGCCTTTTCAACGCAGGAGAATCAACAAAATCATCCTCAACCGTGTTATCATCATCTTCCACATCATCATTATCATCATCACTATCCTCATTATACTTAACTTCTTGCTTCTGCCTGCTAGATCTGCGAGTTTGTTGACCTGGCCCTGCACTATTTTCAGCAGGACCATGTTTTGGAATCTCTACCTCACCGTCGCTGTCAGTTTCTGATATGCTAGATTCACTAGATTCAAACACCGCCCTCCTGCCCCTTTTCAATCCAGCAGTTGATGAAGCTTTTGAAGGTTTCCTGGTGGCCTGGGCAGATTTCATTTTGTTTTTCAGTCCACCTGCGTTACCATCAGTTTTCCTCTTTGTATTCACATTAGCATGATGAGAACCGGTATTAACATGAACTCCTGAAGTGGCAGACCAGCCTTTCTGACCAGTGACATTTGATTGAGGTCCTGCAGAGTTCTGTGGTGTGCCTGCATTTTTCCAAACCCCAGCAGATCGCTGATTTGCCCCGGAAGGAATAGCTTGGTCCTTCAAATCATGTGCAATAAATGGCTTCAAACAATTCTGACAGCGCAAAGCTTTCTTCAAGATCGAGAGGTAATACTGATATCTCATGCCACAAGCTGGACAAATAGTCCAAAATGTTGTTTGCGTCCCTGTAGGATTTGAGGCTTGACGCTGATGTTGCTGATGCATATTGTAGAGATTCACAGGAGTAGAACTAGATCTAGCAGGTGCAGGTCTTTTTGGTGGCTGACGATTGGGTCTTGCCGTAACGCTTCTGAAGGTGTTTCTTTTCATGTCATGCACATAACGTTTTGATGGGTCTGTGAGAGTTATGTTTGCTTCTCCAACTAATTTGAATGCTGCCTCCGCACCTCCAAATTTGTTCTTGTCAGGGTGTAGCAAAAGGGCAAGCTTACGATACTGCTTCTTTATCAGTGCGTCGTCAGCATTTACAGGTACTTGCAGTATTCCGTACCAATCAATCTCAGTATTTACCTTAGCTCCAGCAGCACAATGAACATCACAAACAGTTAACATTTTTGGAATGTCAATATCTTCCACTTCTTTGAGGAGTTGCTGCACCTTGATAATCAACTTTTTTGCACCAACAAAATCCTTGTCCAGCATTTTTCTTTCCGCAAGAACTTTCGCTCTAGCAGCCTCATCTCTGTTGCACTCCATGTAAACAAGAAGAGAAGCTGGTATCGTTGCAGAAATGTTAGATTACCTAGTGGCTAGCACAATATATTAGTAACCACTGCAGTAGTTCTCTAAGAATAAGAGGTGCAATGCAGGTTGCAGAAATCTTTGACTGCCCATGGTCACATGTGAACAAAACCTAACAGCACATTTCTGCGACAAAATAAAGAATGCAGTCAATAAAACAGACATAACAGCACAACTTCTAACAGTGGGAAAATTAAACTCCCCGGGGGAAAGAGGCATATTCCCATTGTGACATCGCACCAAGCAATGAAACACAACAGGCACAATGGCAAGCTAGATTCTAAACTGTAAAAAGGCAGTATAAAATGTCATTGGTGTCATGGTGTTCACTTGATTCAAATTGGTATAACCTAGATGCATTTGCCATTAGTGATCCAACGACAAAGGAGATGTACCATGAATTCAAGAGAAAGAATCATATATTCACCACTTGACATACTCGAATACTCTTTGTTTCAACCTAAAGTGCATGCACAGCATCTGCCCGATAGCAGTAACTTTAGTTTCAACAAGAGCATGAACAAAGGTTTAAGAAACTGAATATTGTTATCTGACCAAAAGCATCATGCATAAACCATGAAAAAAATTAAGCATTAGATACAACACAGAAAAACAGCACAATGATAAACATATCTTGCAATCAAGGTTCTTAAGGCAGTAAGGCAAAATGTGGCATGCCACCCCTTCCAATCACCTAGGCGGTGATAAAGTGAGGAAAGAGGGCGCCATACCAATCTAAAAAAATGCAAAAAAAAACAGCATGGAGGAGGAAAATTGAAAGGAAAAAAGAAAAGAAAATGAAAGGAGTAATGAGGGGCTGGCTCAGCCAACCAACCAGCCCTCGTATCCCTCCTATGCCATAACTACAAGGATACTTCTACGATGGACCCCGATTTCCAGCGCCACCACTCGCTCTCTGTCCCTCGTGCGAGTACTCCCTCCTCGGTGATGTTTGGTCTCTCTCTCTATCTCCATATGTGCACCCACCCAAAACATCTCTTCACTCTCATCCCTTCCTCAAATAGACCACTGCTGCAATCCCCTTCCAGATTGGTTGTGCTGTGGCTGACTGGAGCAAGTGCTCTGTCAGCCACGAGCGCCGAAGCCAGCGAAATTGGCAGCAGCAGCAGGTTCTTGGCCTTGCCGGCCCGTTCCCCTTCCATTCTCCCTCTGTCCCCCACCCACCCACCCCCTCTTTTGTGAACTTTTAATCATAGAGACAGGGGCGCTCGGATTTCCAGCACGTCTTATCGAGGCGACACCTTAATAACCCTGCTTGCAATACACATTACAGTATTAGTAGCATTCAAAACCAGGAGTGGATCTATATAGATCATTGCGGGTGCTGCCACACCATCTAAAAATCAACCATAACTCTCAAATTTTCGCCATATATTTCATCTAGCATCTATAGGGCTACATAGTGTTGCATCACCCTCTATTTTGCACTAGCTCCACCCGTGTCGAAGTGATAACAATCTACAAATATGCATCCATAATTCAAATGCAAATCCACGGTGCTAAATTTTAGCACTAAACTTTTAGTAAACTTTAGCACTTAGAGGTCCAAACACGAATGCTAAAAGGCGCTAAAAGGTACTAGAAATGAAGTGCTAAACTTTAGCACCGATTAGCACAAGGGGTGCTAGATTTAGCACGTGGGATCCAAATGGGCCCTTAGTCAAAAGCCCAAATGCACCTTTGTCATCTAGCATGAAGTGGAAAAAAAACTCATGCAACAATGCCAAATAAGCACACGCGAATAAGTCCATGTCTGGTTCAAGTATCTCAGTTTCTCTAATTTTGACCCTAACTCCAATAATGTATAGTTTGAGTATCCTAACTTTTAATTCCGTTTAGCTTTGGCCCCTAAGCCCAGTAGTAGTTTTAAGCTGACATTACAGCCGTTTTTGAATTCAAGTGTGGAGAAAAACTGAAACGCCTCAATTTTTTTGAGAAAACACTCTAGATGTTTTGGGACACACGGAACCCCACAAAAATAACTGGAGCTTATGAAACATGTTCTAGAAGCTCCAAATAAAAGCTTCAATGTCTAAATGGAAAAAATAGAAAATTAAAAAAAAACTGGTCAATAATTATGAGAAATATCATTATCCGTGATGGCTGTGGCATCAAAAAAACACATTGTAGCTGAGGTGTGCATGCACCAGAAATCTCTTTGTTTTCGAGATCTATTGAATCATTTATTTAAAGTTCATTGAAGTTGTTTTCACAAATTTTTGTGCATTCCTTACATCCCAAAACCAAGTACTTACTTCAAAGTCAGGGTGATAATAAATTAGAAGAGAATAAAGAGCATGCTTGCAAGCTTACTATAGTTGTACCATGGCAAAAAGAATACTTGCCTGTTATCAACAATAATCATCAGTTCATCGTTGCATGCAGAGCAACAGAAGCTTTCCTGCATAAAAGTGCTCATCAATTTGTGCTCAAAATTCACTACACTATATATGGTAAGAAAGTTTTTTCTACAATAAAAGAAATGCAAAACAATTTCAGATAGCCATCATAATATAAACATCAGATTCATTACTAAAAATCATGGTTATTAAAACGACATTTAAATGCTGTTTAAACGATAAAACGCTATCAGGGTAGTGAAACGTCGGAACGTTTTAGAATTCGTCGTAAAATGTCGTTCTATGACGTTTAAACGTAACGTTTTAGCATTTAAACGCTATTTCTAGTGAAACGTCACGTTTCGAGCGTTTTATCCCTACCCTGTGACATTTGGCCCGGCCCAGTCTTAGAAATTGAGCCCAACAACCCATCTCACTCTCTCGCCACTCCCAACAGCCTACTCAGTTTCCCTTTCCCAGCCGTCGCAGCGCCTCCAGAGCCCAGCTGCGCGGCGCCGCCAGTACACAAGGCCTGCTGCCGTCGCCTGGTGCCCAGCCGCGCCGTCAGCTCAGCTTCGCCCTCACGCCAGGCCCGCGCCGCCGGCTCACGAAGCTCCGTCCTCATGTCCGTCACGCGCCTGCATCGATCCGCGCCGACGGCCGACCGACGTCGCCTGCTCGTATTACAATTATTTTTGCCCCTTTTGGCCAAAGATATGTAGCTCTTATTAGAATCAGTTTTTAATTTATACAACTAAGTCTACGGTGCCAAGAGAGGAGGGATGTTAAAAACACAGAGTAGCTTTCGCTCATTTGATATATATGGAGAGGACTTTGCCCCTGTTTATTTCAGCTTTTTGCAGCTTCTAGCCACCAAAAGCTGCTGCGGACTACCAAACGCTCAGCTTTTCAGCCAGCTTCTATAAAATTCGTTTGGGTAAAAACCATTCAAAATCAACATAAACACATAATCGATTGAGTCGTTTTAATAGTAGGAATCCGTTACTTTCTAGATCCTGAGCCCTATGGGCATCTTTATCTTCCTTCGCATGTAATCTTAATGATACTCAGATTCTCTACACAGTCAGATTCTCCCCACAGCCAGATTCTCAGAAAAGCTGGTCAGAAAAAAGATGAACCAAACGGACCCTTTAGATCTTGACTAATGATTAGAAAGACTTCTTTCTGTCTGCATCAAAGGGGAAACCCTTAGTTATCAAATATACATGGACATTCTTGCAATCAGCCACTAACAGTCAAACACTTATAAATATTCAGCTACGAGTGCGGAATGCACACAATAACATCTGTGGCCCCAGTAGCACAGGCACCCTCCATCTGGAAAGAGATGCATGTCTCCAGAAGGAGACCAGCACATATCTCAAAGCTTTGCTGATTGATTCCTGAAGGGTCTTAGAGAAACCTAACCAAACCAGAAACGGACTCGTGGCTACTAATTGGCAGCACCATGGAGCAAAATGAAATCTAGGTTTGGAAGCACCACCTGTCTCATGCTCCAAACACCTTCAACAACCAAAAGACCAGACATTGGTGACCAAACCCGCCCAAAAACACGTGCAAACAAAATTACTCGCTATCATAGCCAAATAGCTTTAGGTTAGGGTTTGATGCTCGGCTTCGCACAGCAGGAAGGGATGAGAATACCTAGTGGCTGCTCGTCACCGGCGAAAAGGCCGGCGAAGAGGCCAACGAAGGCCCAACTGCCGTAGGGCGGCACCGGCGCCGGCGGCCCACCAGTCGTCGGAGAGCGAGGGGGGCGAAGCACCAGGCGGCGGAGAGCAAAAGGGGGTGCAAGAGCCGAGCCGACAGAAACGCACGTGGGTGAACCGTGAACGGAAGGGGATGAGGCGGGCGGGCTGGCGGGCGGCCGACCCAGTCAGGTTTTCCGGCCCGATGAAATCGTCTTCTGGGCCGTTTTTTTCACACGTTTCTTTTGCGATTTCTTTTTTTCCTTTTCTTCTTTTTCTTTTGTACTAGAAACGCGTGCATACGCACGTATGCTGCTCGGGAAGAAAATACCATATTAGTACTAGCGGTAGATTAGAATTTATGTCATCTGAGAAAAGAAAAGTGTCACATGACTGACTGGACAAAAGACATATAAGAATTTAAATGATTTTGTAGCACTAGAAACCAGTTCTACGTTCAAAAGTAGTGGTACTGTCCAAAATAGCGCCTAGTCTAGATTATATTTAAATAAAGAGTAATTATTATCTAGAATGCATTAGAGTTAATTGTTAGTTGGCTAAAAATCGCTAGTAAAATTAGCTAAAAATGTCTTAGAATTTAAGAATAAGTATATTTTATAGGAATTAGGGCACCAACAAAATATTCTGCTCCAACAATAAAATCTCAAATCTAGAGTATATGACAGACCACTACGGTGTAGTATATTTAAGACATTTGAGAAGGTGCCCCATAATTTTTTGATTAAATTTTATAAAATGAGTCACCGTTGGAGTAGTTTTTTCTGCATAGAGCCCTATATTTCAATTTGAGGCACCAGTTTGAGGTGTTATTGAAGATGCTCAAACAAATAGCTAGCTAACTATTAGCTAATTTACTAAAAAATAGTTAATAGTTGAACTATTAGATCAGCTCTAAGAGGCTCTTTATATCCTTCCTAATCTATATAAATAGAGATTTTTGTACAAAAATACCTTCCAACAACTTATTTAAATGGCTATCCAAATATAGTCATCTTCTATTCCGGGTTTCTCGCTAGTCAAATATAGAAAACATGAATAACTCTCTAGAGTACAAATAAGATACAGAAAGGTTGTTGGAGATTGAAATGACTCTCCAAATGATAATGTCAGGTACCCAGGAACCGGGTACCCGAAGTAGGCCTAAGGCCTCTTAATGGGCCACTTGTCGATCGGGTAGGCAGAGCGACCGACCAAGCCTCAACCGAGCAACTCTGCGAGGCGGAGCGCCCAACTAGGCCTTTGTTGAGCAACCCTGCGAGGCGGAGCGCCCAACCAGGTCTCTGCCAAGCAAATCTACGAGACGGAGTGCCCGACCAGGTCATTGCCGAACAAACCTATGAGGCGGAGCACCCGACCAGATCTCTGCTGAGAAACCATGCGAGGCGGAGCGAACGACCAAGCCTCTACCGAGCAATCCTACGAGATGGAGCGGTCGACCAAGTCCTAATCGAGCAACTCAGCAAGGCAGAAGGGTCGGTCCAATACTACTAACCCACATCAGCACGACAAGACATGTCACCACCTAACCACGTCCGGGCCACGAGTGCGGCATACCGAGGGGTGCTGAAAAGTCCCTATCAGACACGGCGATATGCCCCCGCGTACAGTCTTAGGCGTACCCTCGCTGACTTCTAGGGCCAGGTAGCCCCAACCATGAGGACCTTCAGTGACCCACATACCGGAAATGACGGGGCGATACACCGTACCGGGTGTATGCCTACGCATATAGGGAGGTGGCGCAAGGCTCATGATGGAACACGAAGCTACACCACGCACAACACCAAAAAACACTGCAAGTCTACCCTGTGGGACCCGCCAAGTGCCACTACATCAGCATCGAACTCGCTACAGGGACCCGTATACCGGATGGATGAAGTAGTATACCATGTCGGGAGTACGGCTACACATGACTCCATGGACGACGTCAGTAGGACTATGCCACCCAAGGCAGCAAGCCATGCTCTCGGCAGTAGAATACAAGTCCACATTGTAAAGTCACACCCTTGAGCTATAAAAGGGCAGGACCCCCTCCTTCTTTACACATGCACCAGTTGTAACACGTCCTCAAGCAATACTATGATCAGCACTACACTGGACTAGGGTGCAAGCCTGCACCAGTATAGCTCCCTTTCTCAAACCCCCTACTCGAATCCATGCGATTCACCATTCGGAGTGAGTTTGCAGTAGCATCCCCCACCGAACAAAAATTCTATTGTCCTCTGGTTTCCAAAACCACGATAAATAGTTTGTTTGGATGTATTCAGCTAATTTTAGCAACTAACTATTAGCTCCAGTGCATATAAATGTCACACCCGGTTTTTAGAAGGCAAACCGAATGCGAACCATGTACGTGCCAGGATCAGTTATTCACGTACACAACAGTTACATAACATAGACATCATCACACAGTGCTCAAATAGTATTAAAAGGGAAATAATAGTCGATTACATCATACGTTCGAGACGTCCATATAGTCCTTACAATAAATCAAAGTGCGGAAAAGAAACGTAGATAAACGCGGCCTTCACAGGCAGCCGACTGGGGGTTGCCGCTAACCCACGCCTAGAACTCGTCGTAGTCTTGGAACTCCTGAAGGTCTCCTTCCACAGCTTCATCTTCTCCTGAGCAGTGGTTGCAATGCTGACAACCTGGGGATGGGGGGTTTGGTGTGTAGAGCAAGGGTGAGTACACATCAACATACTCAGCAAGTATCCTGTTTGGCTGTAGTGGACTAGCTTTATGTGGGGATAAGTCAAGCAGTTGCTTTTAGTTGGTCAGATTATTATTTACTAATAGAAAGCCAGGTTTTAGCATTAACCCAAGTTATTAGCCCGATGTACCCTTTCCAAACGGAAAGAATACCACTTACCAGCACCATAGTCATAACCAGAACCATCGATCTCATAGCCACCTGTACCATAATGTCTCTGATCAAGTACCACTAATCACTGGAGCTCCCTTGGCCGCTCATAACCGCGAGCACGGCTGATATATCAGTTTTCAAACACTCTGCAGAGGTTGTGCACTTTACCCACAAGCCGTGATTCCCTTTCTGCCCGGAGAGAGCTACTCCCCATTGACCACTACCTAGGTGGCCTAGCAGGGCATCACTACGTAGCCTTTACAAAGATTCCCCAGGGCTATAGCCACCCGTTAGGTTTCCTAAATGCACCGCACTCCTCCCCAAGGGACGAACCCAAACTTGGCAGAGCGAGCCGCATACACCGAGCCCCATTGACGGCACGACGGCTAAGTGAACTACACCCTGGATCCTCTAATTATTCAGCTAAGGGCATCCCATTCCACCCTCATGGTTGCACTATTTTCCCGGGCGGTCATCCATAGAACAGGTCCTTACGGAGAGGCACTCGAGAAACCGCTCGAGCCCCCTTGAAGACCACAAGTACGACATCATAATAAGAGAAGGGAAAACAGCGTATCGTAGATAATCTCATCATGTTCATTGATTAGAGTTAAGCAATAGCATAAAGCTAAACAATAATAATCCAACCCAAAAAGGTAAACAAGGATATGGATAACAAAAGCTAGTCAATCCTTAGGTATAAATGTGTAATGCGGGAGGTGAATTAAAGAGTGAATAGGACAGAGATAGGTCAAGGGACACTTGCCTCCACCAACCGACTGCTGCTCAGGGGCTTCTCCTGCGAGTTCCTCGGGTTCTTCGACCGAATCGTTCTCTATGCGATTGCAAGCACACATACATCCACACATTTAATACAAAAGAACAGTACACCATACAATAGAATGCAATAAGTAAACAGACGTTCCACGCGGGTTCGCGAGTACGGTTAAGAGAGAAAGAGGAAAAGACAGTCGAGAAACGATCACGTTACATGATTATAAATTAACCACTCGCTTAATGGAAGGAAATTTAATGTAGACACTATGTTTAGCGTAAAGTAAAGTCATGTTTCATGTCTAATTATTATCAGCAGGTGGAGATAAATAAAAAGATGGTCGCGCGGCGAGACGCGCGACAAAGCTCTCTAAAACAAATTAAGAAGTTAACGACTCGTCGCGCGACCGAGCACGCAACGAGACACTTCGCCTTAGTTACGAGGAGACGTTAAACGTCGCGCGACGAAGCGCACGACGGCATACGTCGACTAAACTGAGTCCAAAGTGGAACGTCGCGTGAATACACACGCGGCGTTACACCTTAAACAACCTGAAACAAAAATGGATCATCGCGCGACGAAGCGCACGACGCAACACAAGATAGAATCTGAATTTAGACAAATCCGTCGCGCGGCGAAGCGCGCGACGCAACACGCTAATTAACGAATAATCACCGCGAGCGCGGGCGAGCGAAGATACGGTCGGGCGAGGCCGGGACGGGGGAACGGGCGGCCGAGCCGGGGCACGGGGCGGCCGAGCCGGGGCCGGGGCGGTTGAACCGGGGGGGGCGGGATCGCCGCCGCGGGGCCGGGGAGGGGCGGGGGGCACCGCCGCGGGCGAGCAGGGGGCGGGGAGCGCCGCCGCGGGCCGGGGGAGGGGCGGGGGGCGCCGCCGCGCGCGAGGGGAGGGCGGGCGAGCGCCGCGCGGGGCCGGGCAGGGGCGGGCGGGCGCCGCCGCGCGCGAGGGGAGGGGCGGGCGGACGCCGCCGCGGCCGGGGGAGGGCGGCCGCCGCCGCGCGGGGCCGGGCAGGGGCGGGGGGCGCCGCGCCGCCGGCGAGCAGGGGCGGGCAGGGGCGCGCGCGAGCAGGGGAAGAAAGGGGGGCGCGCGTGGGGAGGAAGAAGAGGAGGGAGAGAGAGAGAGAGGAGAAGGGGAGGGGAGCTCACCTCGGGGTCCAAAATCCGGTGATCGCCGTCTCCAAATCCTAGGGCACCACGGGGAGAGAGAGGTGGAAGAGGGAGAGGAGAGGTTGTTTGCGCGGGAGATCCAAATGAGAGAGAGAGAGAGAGAGGGGAGGGGGGCGCATGGGGGGGTTTGGGCGCCAGGGGCGCGCAGGCCGGGGCGGACCGGGCCGGTTGGGCTGGGCTGGACTAGGTTGGGCTGGGCCGGGCCACTTCGCGGATCGAAAACCCACGACGAGCGCGGACCACTAAATGGAATTAAATCGCGAACCGAAATCCGGAACAGAACAAGACGAACACTCATCATCAGACAAAGAAATGCGCTTCGGCATGATGCAACACCCATGACACTTAGGTTTTGGTTTATACATGGCACAGACACCTGCCGCTATACCGGTTTGAAATTGGGAAGAAGGAGCAAACGGGGAAAGAGAAAAGAGAGTAACGCCCGAATTTGGTGAGAGAAAAGAAGAAAAAATTCTACCCCCAAATTTAGGGCGTTACAAACCTATCCCCCTTAAAAGAATCTCGCCCTCGAGATTCAGGGTCGGCTAGCAAAAAGCTCAGGGTATTTAGCCATCAGATCATCTTCACGCTCCCAGGTTGCTTCTTCCTCAGAGTGATGATTCCATTTGACTTTGCACATTCTGATGGTCTTCCTTCGGGTGACTCTGTCTGCAACCTCAAGGATTTGCACTGGCTTCTCAACGTAGGTCAAGTCCTTCTGGTTCTGGACTTCAAGACCTTCCACTGGCAACTGCTCTCCTGGCACACGCAAGCACTTCTTCAACTGAGACACATGAAAGACATCATGCACAACAGACAAATTCTCGGGCAAACTGAGCTGATAGGCCACTTCTCCACGTCTTGCAAGAATCTGATACGGACCAATGTAGCGGGGTGCTAGTTTGCCTTTCACTCCGAACCTTCTGACTCCTCTAATCGGTGACACTTTCAGGTAAACAAAGTCTCCGACTTCGAAACTCAGCTCTCTTCTTCTTGTGTCTGCATAGCTTCGCTGCCTTGATTGCGCTATCTTCAGATTCTCTCGGACCATCTTGATGTTCTCTTCGGCTTCAAGCAAAATGTCTGGCCCAAACACTTGCTTTTCTCCGGGCTGATCCCATTGCAACGGAGTTCTACAACTCCTTCCATAGAGCGCCTGAAATGGTGACATGTTCAAACTGGCCTGGTAACTGTTGTTATAGGAAAACTCCGCATAAGGCAATCTCTTGTCCCATTCGGACTGATCTTGCAACGCACAGGTTCTCAACATGTCTTCAAGAATTTGATTGGTCCTTTCGGTCTGGCCATCTGTCTGCGGATGATAAGCTGAACTGAAGTTCAGATGCGTGCCCAAAGCTTCATGCAACTGCTGCCAGAAATGAGAGGTGAACTGCGTTCCTCTGTCTGACACTATCTTCTTTGGCACACCATGAAGACAAACGATCCGAGACATATACAACTCTGCCAATACTGCACTGCTGTAGTTGGTCTTGACAGGTATGAAGTGGGCTGACTTGGTCAAGCGGTCCACTACTACCCAAATGGAATCGTAGCCGGCTCGAGTGCGAGGCAATCCGACTATGAAGTCCATACCGATTTCATCCCATTTCCACTGAGGGATCTGCAACGGTTGCAACAATCCAGCAGGTCTCTGGTGCTCTGCCTTAATTCTTCGGCAACTATCGCACATAGCCACATGCTCTGCGATTTCCCTCTTCATTCCGTACCACCAGAATTTCTTCTTCAGATCCTGATACATCTTCTCACTGCCAGGGTGAATCGAATAGGCTGTCTCATGAGCTTCCTTGAGAATCAACTCCCGAAAGGACTGGACATTGGGAACACACAAGCGGTCTTTGAACCATATCACGCCTTCTGCATCCTCTCGAAAATCTTTGCCTCTGCCATCTCGAATCAGTCGCCGGATCTCACTGATTTTCTCATCATTCTTCTGCGCTTCTTTGATTTCGCGCTCCAAGGTAGGTTCCAACTCAACTGTGACTCCTCGAGAATTGTTCAGAAATCCGAGACTCAACCTGTCAAACTCTTTGGCCAACTCATAAGGCATCGGACGAGCGGCCATCAGATTGACTTGACTCTTTCTGCTCAAAGTATCTGCCACTACGTTTGCTTTGCCTGGATGGTAATGAATCTCCAACTCATAATCTTTGATCAACTCTAACCATCTTCGTTGCCTCATGTTCAACTCTGACTGAGTGAATATGTACTTCAGACTCTTGTGATCTGTGTAAACATCGCATTTCTGTCCATACAGATAGTGCCTCCATGTCTTCAGTGCGTGAACCACTGCTGCCAACTCTAGATCATGGATTGGGTAATTCTTCTCATGAACCTTCAACTGTCGGGACGAGTAAGCCACAACTCTTCCCTCTTGCATCAACACACATCCCAAACCTGTGTAGCAAGCATCGCAATACACCGAGAAGGGCTTGTGCACATCAGGCAAGACTAGGACAGGCGCTGTAGTCAACTTCTCTTTCAGCGCTTCAAAGGCCTCTTGGCATTTCTGGGTCCACTTGAACTCAACTTTGTTGCCTAGCAACACTGTCATTGGTTTCGCAATCTTCGAAAACCCTTCAATGAATCGCCGATAATACTCGGCCATTCCAATGAAACTCTTGATTCCTCTAGCATCTGTTGGCGCTTTCCAGTTCAAAATGTCTGCCACTTTCTTCGGATCCACAGCCAATCCTTCTTTGTTGATTATGTGACCCAAGAACAGGACTTCATTGATCCAGAATTCACACTTGCTCAATTTTGCATACAACTGGTGCTCTCGCAATCTCTGCAATACCATCCTCAAATGATCTGCGTGCTCTTCTTCGCTTTGAGAATAAATCAGAATGTCATCAATGAATACCACCACAAACTTATCAAGGTAATCCATGAATACACTATTCATCAAGTTCATGAAGAATGCTGGCGCATTGGTCAAACCAAAAGACATCACTGTGAACTCATACAACCCATACTTGGTAACGAATGCCATCTTCGGAATGTCCGAAGGTCGGATCCTGAGCTGATGATAACCTGACCTCAGATCAATCTTGGAGAACACACTGGCTCCTCTCAACTGGTCGAACAGATCTTCTATTCTGGGCAAGGGATACTTGTTCTTGATCGTGACCTCATTCAAAGCTCGGTAATCGATGCACATCCTCTTGGTGCCATCTTTCTTCTCCACAAATAGGACAGGAGCGGCCCAAGGCGAGGTGCTTGGCCGGATGTAACCTTTCTCTGACAGCTCATCAATTTGCTTCTTAAGTTCATCCAACTCTGGTCCAGATATTCTGTAAGCTCTCTTAAAGATAGGGGCAGTTCCGGGAAGAAGCTCTATGGCAAACTCAACTTTGCGCTCTGGTGGCATACCCGGTAAGTCCTTTGGAAACACATCCGGGAATTCGGACACAACCTTGATCCTCTCGATTGGGTCTGCTTTACTGCTATCAACAGCTATCTGATAACAACCTCCTTTATTTGGCTCAGGCGGGACTAACTCGGTCACCACTTCCTCTCCTAGTGGGGACACCAACTTGATTGTCCTCTTATCACAACTGATAACTGCCTGATACTTATCTAGCCAATTCATCCCTAGGATGACATCTATTCCCTAAGTACCCATTACTATAAGGTTGGCGGGAAACGCTATCCCCCTTATTTCCACACTTATATTCAGACAAATGCTATCGGCTCGAATTCTACCACCGGCTGAGTCAATTTGAATGGGGGTTGACATGGTAGTAATTGGAAGATTATGTGCTTCTACCCACGATGCAGTAATGAAAGAATGCGTTGCTCCAGTATCAAATAACACTTCTGCAATATGGGAGTCGACTGGGAACATACCTACTACCTATGTGCTTCTACCCACGATGCAGTAATGAAAGAATGCGTTGCTCCAGTATCAAATAACACTTCTGCAATATGGGAGTCAACTGGGAACATACCTACTACCATGCCGGGGGTCTCCTGAACTGCTTCAGCCTCCAAGTGGTTCAGCCTTCCATGATTATAGCGCGGCTGAGAGCGATTGCCTGCTCTAGACTGAGGCACATTCTGCTTTGCTGGGGCATTGGGGCCTGACTGCTGCTGGGCTGCCTTCTTCGGACATTGCATCACCCAATGGCCTTGCTCTCCACAGTGGAAACATGCCCTGTTTCCAACCTGAGCTGGTGCTGCCTGATTGTTCTACTGATTTGCTGGGGCAGGAAGACGAGGTGCCTGCTGATTCTGCCTCTGAAACTGACCTCCTGACTGATTGCTCTGACGGTTCTGGTACTGATGCTGAGGATACTGCCTTTGGAACTGCTGATGCTGAGGTGGACGCTGGTTCTGCCTGAACTGCTGAGGTTGATTGCCTGAGAGACGAGGACGATTGCTGCTTCCAGGCTGGGGTCCACTGATCTTGCGCTTACGATCTTCCATCTCCTTACACTTTCTCTCTGTCATGATTGCTCTGTCAATCAGGTGCTGGAATGTCGGGAAGGTGTGATTCATCAGTTGGTACTGCAGAGGGTCAACCAAGCCTCTCAGGAAACGGTACTGTCGCTTGGCGTCAGTGTTGACATCTTCAGGAGCATAGCGAGACAATTGCAGAAATCTGTCTCGGTACTCACTGACAGACAATGGCCCTTGCTTGAGGGCCATGAACTCCTCCTTCTTCACTGTCATCAGACCTGCAGGGACATGGTACTGACGAAAACTACCTCTGAACTCTTTCCAGGTGATGGCGTCAGGGTGGGCATGGGTGGCGAGGTAAGACTCCCACCATGATTGGGCTGCTCCTCTCAACAGACGGGGACCATACAGAACCTTCTCCCTATCATCGCACTGAGCGGTATGCAACTCCCGCTCCACAGTGCGCAGCCAGTCTTCAGCATCCATGGGGTCAGAAGAATGAGCAAACGTTGGTGGATGACCTCTCATGAATTCAGCACACTTGTCTCTGGGCATCTTAGGCATCTGAGGCTGAGGTGGGGCCTGCTGCTGCTGCTGCTGCTGCTGCTGAATGGCGGCCAAAGTCTGACCGATGGCTTGAACTGCCTGAGTCTGCATCAGAAACATCTGCTCGATGGACATCAGGGGCGGGGGCGGCAGGTGCTGCTGCTGGGGCACCTCATCCTGCGGAGCGGCTCGCTCCTGTTGAGCACGCCTTCCTCCTCTGCGCCTGTTCTCTGACATCTGCAGAATGCAACCACACATCAGAACTGATCTGGCAAATCTTGCAGCATAAGAAAAGAGTAGAGGATTCTTCAACAGCACTGAACAGATGAGCATCTTCACTGATCTCCAACACAGACCACACAACTTCTCAGATAAAGAGGAAAGTGGAATAAAAGGTTTCCCAACTATATAACTAACTTTATTAACATAATAGGTAAACCAAAATGCAGGGGATACCCACACTCTGGTGACAATCATTACAAAGATCCAAACCAAACATAGTTCATCATGACAAACATGAATGCACATGATATAGCAAACTACCCTGTCTAACTAAGACTAACTAAGAGCGAGACTAACGCTAAGACTGTAGCTTCTACGTATATATTTCGTATTAATTACAAGATCCAACTCTAACGAGCTATGGTTCTAGAGTTATCTTGGTCTTGCAGGCGGGATTGCCATAAGACTGGTGTCCACGCTGAGGTGAGCGGTACGGGTGCTGAGTCCCGACGGGAGCGGGGGAACCACCGTCCAGGTGACGACGTTCCGCGCGCTCAGCCCGCAGCAGGGCGATCTCAGCACGAGCCCTACTCAGCTCGTCTAATGCATGGTCCAGCTCCATGTTTAGCACGGCGGCTAGGTTGACTGTGCTGCTCAACCTAGGATTGCCCTCACCGACAGGTGAGACAATCACGCCTCCTGTGCTGCCAGATGGACGTCGGGGGTAATACTTCAGGTCAAGACCGTCAGCTGCCCCACCGAAAACCGAGCAGTAGTGCGAAAGCGCACGCCGTGCAGCATCTTGCATGGCTGCCTCAGCTGAGTCCCGCTCGGAAATAGAATAGTGCTCTGAGCAGGCCTCTGCACCCTGGAGACTGTTCTCCGGGCAGCGCACCAAGCAGGTTGCCTCCCAGCGGTCCGGGTAGACCCCGCGACTGTGCTGGTAGACCACACAGCGATACTCGACGGACCAAGTATGCCGGTTAAATGCCCGACGTAGCAGAGTGTCGAGCGCATCGTGGAAGTGACACCCGCGAGCAGCGTCGCGAGTGATGGGTCGAGCAACCCATCCTTCCGGCTCATGGTTAACAGAGAAGTCAGTGTCGTGGCTCGAGCTGTCGTCGCCATCTCCGTCGTCTGGGTCTCCTCCAGCAGCTACTCCAGGGGCTGGGGCGCCCTGTGGTGGTGCAGGGGGCGCCTCCAGAGGAAGCACAGGGGAGCAGCTCCTCACAGACTCTATCTCCTGGTGGAGCGAGAAAGAAGAGCCCTGCTGCTCCTGTCGTCGACGCTCCTGCTCCTCATGCAGGCGGTGGTGCAGTCTCTCCAAGTGGCTGGACTGTCCGGCCACGGGACGGCGAAGCAGACGCTCAGCAAGGCGGGAGGGTAAGAAGGGGATGACGGACTTTCGTGCAGTGTGTCTAAGACGAGCCATCTACAAAGACATCGCAAGCAAAAGGGTGAGAACAGAATCAATATGACCAGCAAATAATGAATCATAAGTGAATGAAGGATTAGAATAAAACATGATTTTCAGCAAGGTATAATATATAGTAGAACATAGGTTTGGTCGGTATGACCAACTTTTGAAGAGATATCAAAGTCAAGGCAGAGACAGAGGTCTATAGTCCTTAGAACGACCATTCTACTCTAGGCTAGCGGTCCTACAGTCAGCACGGCTTTGATACCACTTATGTCACACCCGGTTTTAGAAGGTAAACCGAATGCGAACCATGTACGTGCCAGGATCAGTTATTCACGTACACAGCAGTTACATAACATGGACATCATCACACAGTGCTCAAAATAGTATTAAAAGGGAATAATAGTCGATTACATCATACGTCTAAGACGTCCATATAGTTCTTACAATGAATCAAAGTGCGGAAAAGAAACGTAGATAAACTCGGCCTTCACAGGCAGCCGACTGGGGGTTGCCGCTAACCCACGCCTAGAACTCGTCATAGTCTTGGAACTCCTGGAAGTCTCCTTCCACGGCTTCATCTTCGCCTGAGCAGTGGTTGCAATGCTGACAACCTGGGGATGGGGGGGTTTGGTGTGTAGAGCAAGGGTGAGTACACATCAACATACTCAGCAAGTATCCTGTTTGGCTGTAGTGGACTAGCTGTATGTGGGGATAAGTCAAGCAGTTGCTTTTAGTTGGTCAGATTATTACTTACTAGTAGAAAGCCAAGTTTTAGCATTAACCCAAGTTATTAACCCAAATGTACTCCTTTCCAAACGGAAAGAGTACCACTTACCAGCATCATAGTCATGACCAAAACCATCAATCTCATAACCACCTGTACCACAATGTCTCTGATCAAGTACCACTAATCACTGGAGCTCCCTTGGCCGCTCATAACCGCGAGCACGGCTGATATATCAGTTTTCAAACACTCTGCAGAGGTTGTGCACTTTACCCACAAGCCGTGATTCCCATTCTGCCTGGAGAGAGCTACTCCCCATTGACCACTACCTAGGTGGCCTAGCAGGGCATCACTACGTAGCCTTTACAAAGATTCCCCGGGGCTGTAGCCACCCGTTAGGTTTCCTAAATGTACCACACTCCTCCCCAAGGGACAAATCAACCTTGGCAGAGCGAGCCGCATACACCGAGCCCCATTGACGGCACGACGGCTAAGTGAACTACACCCCGGATCCTCTAATTATTCAGCTAAGGGCATCCCATTCCACCCTCATGGTTGCACTGTTTTCCCGGGCGGTCATCCATAGAATAGGTCCTTACGGAGAGGCACTCGAGAAACCGCTCGAGCCCCCTTAAAGACCACAAGTATAACATCAACATAAGAAAGGGGAAAACCGCGTATCATAGATAATCTCATCATGTTCATTAATTAGAGTTGAGCAATAGCATAAAGCTAAATAGTAATAATCCAACCCAAATAGGTAAACAAGGACATGGATAACAAAAAGCTAGTCAATCCTTAGGCATAAGTGTGTAAAGCGGGAGGTGAATTAAAGAATGAGTAGGACAGAGATAGGTCAAAGGACACTTGCCTCCACCAACCGACTGCTGCTCAGGGGCTTCTCCTGCGAGTTCCTCGGGCTCTTCAACCGGATCGTTCTCTATGCGAGCGCAAACATACATACATCCACACATTTAATACAAAAGAACAGTACACCATACAATAGAATGCAATAAGTAAACAGACGTTCCACGCGGGTTCGCGAGTACGGTTAAGAGAGAAAGAGGAAAAGACAGTCGAGAAACGATCACGTTACATGATTATAAATTAACCACTCGCTTAATGGAAGGAAATTTAATGTAGACACTATGTTTAGCGTAAAGTAAAGTCATGTTTCATGTCTAATTATTATCAGCAGGTGGAGATAAATAAAAAGATGGTCGCGCGGCGAGACGCGCGACAAAGCTCTCTAAAACAAATTAAGAAGTTAACGACTCGTCGCGCGACCGAGCACGCAACGAGACACTTCGCCTTAGTTACGAGGAGACGTTAAACGTCGCGCGACGAAGCGCACGACGGCATACGTCGACTAAACTGAGTCCAAAGTGGAACGTCGCGTGAATACACACGCGACGTTACACCTTAAACAACCTGAAACAAAAATGGATCGTCGCGCGACGAAGCGCACGACGCAACACAAGATAGAATCTGAATTTAGACAAATCCGTCGCGCGGTGAAGCGCGCGACGCAACACGCTAATTAACGAATAATCACCGCGAGCGCGGGCGAGCGAAGATACGGTCGGGCGAGGCCGGGACGGGGGAACGAGCGGCCGAGCCGGGGCCGGGGCGGCCGAGCCGGTGCCGGGGCGGTTGAACCGGGGGGGGGGGGGGGGGGGGGGGGGCGGGATCGCCGCGGGCCGGGGAGGGGCGGGGGGCGCCGCCGCGGGCGAGCAGGGGGCGGGGAGCGCCGCCGCGGGGCCGGGGAGGGGCGGGGGGCCGCCGCGGGTGAGCAGGGGGCGGGGAGCGCCGCCGCGGGCCGGGGGAGGGGCGGGGGGCGCCGCCGCGCGCGAGGGGAGGGCGGGCGAGCGCCGCGTGGGGCCGGGCAGGGGCGGGCGGCGCCGCCGCGCGCGAGGGGAGGGGCGGGCGGACGCCGCCGCGGCCGGGGGAGGGCGGGCGCCGCCGCGCGGGGCCGGGCAGGGGCGGGGGGCGCCGCGCCGCCGGTGAGCAGGGGCGGGCAGGGGCGGGCAGGGGCGCGCGCGAGCAGGGGAAGAAAGGGGGGCGCGCGTGGGGAGGAAGAAGAGGAGGGAGAGAGAGAGAGAGAGGAGAAGGGGAGGGGAGGGGAGCTCACCTCGGGGTCCAAAATCCGGTGATCGCCGTCTCCAAATCCTAGGGCACCACGGGGAGAGAGAGGTGGAAGAGGGAGAGGAGAGGTTGTTTGCGCGGGAGATCCAAATGAGAGAGAGAGAGGGGAGGGGGGCGCATGGGGGGGGTTTGGGCGCCAGGGGCGCGCAGGCCGGGGCGGACCGGGCCGGTTGGGCTGGGCTGGACTAGGTTGGGCTGGGCCGGGCCACTTCGCGGATTGAAAACCCACGACGAGCGCGGACCACTAAATGGAATTAAATCGCGAACCGAAATCCGGAACGGAACAAGACGAACACTCATCATCAGACAAAGAAATGCGCTTCGGCATGATGCTACACCCATGACACTTAGGTTTTGGTTTATACATGGCACGGACACCTGCCGCTATACCGGTTTGAAATTGGGAAGAAGGAGCAAACGGGGAAAGAGAAAAGAGAGTAACGCCCGAATTTGGTGAGAGAAAAGAAGAAAAAATTCTACCCCCAAATTCAGGGCGTTACAGTTGGGCCGACTGGGCCCAAAGGGGGAGGGGGGGCGCGCGACTGGGGTTAGGGTGATGGAGAGAGAGAGGGGATGACGAGCGGGGCCCGCGGGGAGGGGATTTTTGGAAAAAGAAAAGGGAGGGGGCGGTTGGGCCGGCTGGGCCCAAAGGGGGAGGGGGGGCGCGGCTGGGCCGCCAGGCGGCCCACGGCGGGGAGGGAAGGGGGGGCGGCTGGGCCGAAAATGGGGAAGGAGGGGGGGAAGGAGAAGGAAAAGGTTTTCTTTTTCTAAAATCTATTTTCCTCTAGATGAATGCTTTCACATTTTTAAACAATCAAAAAAGTATGCATGGTTCGGCATGGAGCATCACTCAAAATAAAGTATTTTAAGGTTTTGCTTTACACGAGGTCTAAAGCCAAAACCCGCTATAACTTTGGAAAGATCAAGGTTTAGCGAGGGAAAAGGGAAAAGGAAAGGGTAACGCCTGAATTTGGTGAGAGAAAAGAAGAAAAAAATTCTACCCCAAATTCAGGGCGTTACAAACCTATCCCCCTTAAAAGAATCTCGCCCTCGAGATTCAGGGTTGGCTAGCAAAGAGCTCTGGGTATTTAGCCAACAGATCATCTTCACGTTCCCAGGTTGCTTCTTCCTCTGAATGGTGATTCCATCTAACTTTGCACATTCTGATGGTCTTCCTTCGGGTGACTCTGTCTGCGGTCTCAAGGATTTGCACTGGCTTCTCAACGTAGGTCAAGTCCTCTTGGACTTCAAGACCTTCCACTGGCAACTGCTCTTCTGGCACACGCAAGCACTTCTTCAACTGAGACACGCGAAAGACATCATGCACCGCAGATAAACTCTCTGGCAGACTGAGCTGATAGGCCACTTCTCCATGCCTTGAGAGAATTTGGTACGGACCAATGTAGTGGGGTGCTAGCTTGCCTCTAACTCCGAACCTTCTGACTCCTCTGATCGGTGACACTTTCAGATAGACAAAGTCTCCGACTTCGAAACTTAGCTCTCTTCTCCTTGTGTCTGCATAGCTTCGCTGCCTCGATTGCGCTATCTTCAGATTCTCTCGGACCATCTTGATGTTCTCTTCAGCTTCAAGTAGAATGTCTGGCCCAAACACCTGCTTCTCTCCAGGCTGATCCCATTGCAACGGAGTTCTACAACTCCTCCCATAGAGCGCCTTCAAACTGGCCTGGTAACTGTTGTTATAGGAAAACTCTGCATAAGGCAATCTCTTGTCCCATCCGGACTGATCTTGCAACGCACATGCTCTCAACATATCTTCAAGAATTTGATTGGTCCTTTCGGTCTGGCCATCTGTTTGCGGATGATAAGTTGAACTGAAATTCAGATGTGTGCCCAAGGCTTCATGCAACTACTGCCAGAAATGAGAGGTGAACTGCGTTCCTCTGTCTGACACTATCTTCTTTGGCACACCATGAAGACAAACGATCCGAGACATATACAATTCTGCCAATACTGCACTGCTGTAGTTGGTCTTGACTGGTATGAAGTGGGCTGACTTGGTTAAACGGTCCACTACTACCCAAATGGAATCGTAGCCGGCTCGAGTGCGAGGCAATCCGACTATGAAATCCATACCGATTTCATCCCATTTCCACTGAGGGATCTGCAATGGTTGTAGCAATCCAGCTGGTCTCTGGTGCTCTGCCTTAATTCTTCGACAACTATCGCACATAGCCACATGCTCTGTGATTTCCCTCTTCATTCCGTACCACCAGAATTTCTTCTTCAGATCTTGATACATCTTCTCACTACCAGGGTGAATCGAATAAGCTGTCTCATGAGCTTCCTTGAGAATCAACTCCCGAATAGACTGGACAATGGGAACGCACAAGCGGTCTTTGAACCATATCACACCTTCTGCATCTTCCCGAAAATCTTTGCCTCTGCCATCTAGAATCAGTCGCCGGATCTCACTGATCTTCTCATCATTCTTCTGCGCTTCTTTGATTTCACGCTCCAAGGTAGGTTCCAACTCGACTGTGACTCCTCGCGAATTGTTCAGAAATCCGAGACTCAACCTGTCAAACTCCTTGGCCAACTCGTAAGGCATCAGACGAGCGACCATCAGATTGACTTGACTCTTCCTGCTCAAAGCATCTGCCACTATGTTTGCTTTGCCTGGATGGTAATGGATCTCCAACTCATAGTCTTTGATCAACTCTAACCATCTTCGCTGCCTCATATTCAACTCTGACTGAGTGAATATGTACTTCAGACTCTTGTGGTCTGTGTAAACATCGCATTTCTGTCCATACAGATAGTGCCTCCATGTCTTCAGTGCGTGAACCACTGCTGTCAACTCTAGATCATGGATTGGGTAATTCTTCTCATGAACCTTCAGCTGTCGGGATGAGTAAGCCACAACTCTTCCCTCTTGCATCAACACACATCCCAAACCTGTGTAACAAGCATCACAATACACCGAGAAGGGCTTGTGCACATCAGGCAAGACTAGGACAGACGCTGTTGTCAACTTCTCTTTCAGCGCTTCAAAGGACTCTTGGCATTTCTGGGTCCACCTGAACTCAACCTTGTTGCCTAGCAACGCTGTCATTGGTTTCGCAATCTTCGAAAACCCTTCAATGAATCGCCGATAATATCCGGCCATTCCAATGAAACTCTTGATTCCTCGAGTATCTGTTGGCGCTTTCCAGTTCAGAATGTCTGCCACTTTCTTCGGATCCACGGCCAATCCTTCTTTGTTGATTATATGACCCAAGAACAGGACTTCATTGATCCAGAATTCACACTTGCTCAACTTTGCATACAACTGGTGCTCTCGCAATCTCTGCAATACCATCTTCAAATGATCCGCATGCTCTTCTTCGCTTTGAGAGTAAATCAGAATGTCGTCGATGAATACCACCACAAACTTGTCAAGGTAATCCATGAATACACTGTTCATCAAGTTCATGAAGAACGCTGGTGCATTGGTCAAACCAAAAGACATCACCGTGAACTCATACAAACCATACTTGGTAATGAATGCCGTCTTCGGAATGTCCGACGGTCGGATCCTGAGCTGATGATAACCTGACCTCAGATCAATCTTGGAGAACACACTGGCTCCTCTCAACTGGTCGAACAGATCTTCTATTCTGGGCAAGGGATACTTGTTCTTGATCGTGACCTCATTCAAAGCTCGATAATCGATACACATTCTCTTGGTGCCATCTTTCTTTTCCACAAACAAGACAGGAGCGGCCCAAGGTGCTTGGCCGAATGTAACCTTTCTCTGACAGCTCATCAATTTGCTTCTTAAGCTCAACCAACTCTGGTCCAGATATTCTGTAAGCTCTCTTAAAGATAGGAGAGGTTCCAGGAAGAAGCTCTATGGCAAACTCAACTTTCCGCTCTGGTGGCATACCCGGTAAGTCCTTTGGAAACACATCTGGGAATTCGGACACAACCTTGATACTCTCAATTGGGTCTGCTTCACTGCTATCGACAGCTATCTGATAACAACTTCCTTTCTTTGGCTCAGGCGGGACTAACTCGGTCACCACTTCCTCTCCTAGTGGGGACACCAACTTGATTGTCCTCTTATCACAACTGATAATTGCCTGATACTTATCTAGCCAATTCATCCCTAGGATGACATCTATTCCCTGAGTACCCATTACTATAAGGTTGGCGGGAAATGCTATCCCCCTTATTTCCACACTCACATTCAAACAAATGCTATCGGCTCGAATTCTACCACCGGCTGAGTCAATTTGAATGGGGGTTGACATGGTAGTAATTGGAAGATTATGTGCTTCTACCCATGATGCAGTAATGAAAGAATGTGTTGCTCCAGTATCAAATAACACTTCTGCAATACGAGAGTCGACTGGGAACATACCTACTATCATGCCGGGGGTCTCCTGAACTGCTTCAGCCTCCAAGTGATTCAGTCTTCCATGATTGTAACGCGGCTGAGAGCGGTTGCCTGCGCCAGGCTGAGACACATTCTGCTTTGCTAGGGCATTGGGGCCTGACTGCTGCTGGGCTGCCTTCTTCGGACATTGCATCACCTAGTGGCCTTGCTCTCCACAGTGGAAACATGCTCTGTTTCCAACCTGAGCTGGTGCTGCCTGGCTGTTCTGCTGGGTGCTGGGGCAGGAAGACGAGGTGCCTGCTGATTCTGCCTCTGAAACTGACCTCCTGACTGATTGCTCTGACGGTTCTGATACTGGTGCTGAGGATACTGCCTTTGGAATTGCTGATGCTGCTGAGGTGGACGCTGGTTCTGCCTGAACTGCTGAGATTGATTGCCTGAGAAACGAGGACGATTGCTGCTTCCAGGCTGGGGTCCACTGATCTTGCGCTTATGATCCTCCATCTCCTTACGCTTCCTCTCTGTCATGATTGCTCTGTCAATCAGGTGCTGGAATGTCGGGAAGGTGTGATTCATCAGTTGGTACTGCAGAGGGTCGACCAGGCCTCTCAGGAAACGGTACTGCCACTTGGCGTCGGTGTTGACATCTTCAGGAGCATAGCGAGACAACTGCAGAAACCTATCTCGATAATCACTGACTGACATCGACCCTTGCTTAAGGGCCAGGAATTCCTCCTTCTTCACTGTCATCAGACCTGCAGGAACATGGTACTGACGAAAGCTACCTCTGAACTCTTCCCAGGTGATGGCGTCAGAGTGGGCATGGGTGGCGAGGTAAGACTCCCACCATGACTGAGCTGCTCCTCTCAACAGACGGGGACCATACATGACTTTCTCCCTGTCATCACACTGAGCGGTGTGCAACTCCCGCTCCACAGTGCGCAGCCAGTCTTCAGCATCCATGGGGTCAGAAGAGTGAGCGAACGTTGGTGGATGACATCTCATGAATTCAGCACGCTTGTCTCTAGGCATCTGAGGCATCTGAGGCTGAGGTGGGGCCTGCTGCTGTTGCTGCTGCTGCTGAATGGCGGCCAAAGTCTGACCGATGGCTTGAACTGCCTGAGTCTGCATCAAAAACATCTGCTCGATCGACATCGGAGGCGGGGGCGGCAGGTGCTGTTGCTGGGGTACCTCTTCCTGTTGAGCGGCTCGCTCCTGCTGAGCACGCCTTCCTCCTCTGCGCCTGTTCTCTGACATCTGCAGAATGCAACCACACATCAGAACTGATCTGGCAAATCTTGCAGCATAAGAAAAGAGTATAGAATTCTTCAACAGCACTAAACAGATGAGCATCTTCACTGATCTCCAACACAGACCACACAGCTTCTCAGATAAAGAGGAAAGTGGAATAAAAGGTTTCCCAACTATATAACTAACTCCATTAACATAATAGGTAAACCAAAATGCAGGGGATACCCACACTCTGGTGACAGTCATTACAAAGATCCAAATCAAACATAGTTCATCATGACAAACATAAATGCACAGGATATAGCAAACTACCCTGTCTAACTAAGACTAACTAAGAGCGAGACTAACGCTAAGACTGTAGCTTCTACGTATATATTTGTATTAATTACAAGATCCAACTCTAACGATCTATGGTTCTAGATTTATCTTGGTCTTGCAGTCGGGATTACCATAAGACTGGCGTCCACGCCGAGGTGAGCGGTACGGGTGCTGAGTCCCAACGGGAGCGGGGGAACCATCATCCAGGTGACGACGTTCCGCGCGCTCAGCCCGCAGCAGGGCGATCTCAGCACGAGCCCTACTCAGCTCGTCTAGTGCAAGGTCCAGCTCCGTGTTTAGCACGGCGGCTAGGTTGACTGTGCTGCTCAACCTAGGATTGTCCTCACCGACAGGTGAGACAATCACGCCTCCTGTGCTGCCAGATGGACGGCAGGGGTAATACTTCAAGTCAAGACCGTCAGCTACCCCACCGAGAACCGAGCAGTAGTGCGAAAGCGCACGCCGTGCAGCATCTTGCATGGCCGCCTCAGCCGAGTCCCGCTCAGAAATAGAATAGTGCTCTGAGCAGGCCTCCGCACCCTGGAGACTGTTCTCTGGACGGCGCACCAAGCAGGTTGCCTCCCAGCGGTCCGGGTAGGCCCCGCGACTATGCTGGTAGACCACACAGCGATACTCGATGGACCAAGTACGCCGGTTAAGTGCCCGACGTAGCAGGGTGTCGAGCGCATCGTGGAAGTGACACCCGCGAGCAGCGTCGCGAGTGGTGGGTTGAGCAACCCATCCTTCCAACTCCTGGTCAGCAGAGAAGTCGGTGTCGTGGCTCGAGCTGTCGTCGCCACCTCCGTCGTCTGGGTCTCCTCCAGCAGCTACTCCAGAAGCTGGGGCGCCCAGTGGTGGTGCAGGGGGCGCCTCCAGAGGAAGCACAGGGGAGCAACTCATCACAGACTCTATCTCCTGCTGGAGCGAGAAGGAAGAGCCCTGCTGCTCCTGTCATCGATGTTCCTGCTCCTCATGCAGGCGGTGGTGCAGTCTCTCCAAGTGGCTGGACTGTCCGGCCACGGGACGGCGAAGCGGACGCTCAGCAAGGCGGGAGGGTAAGAAGGGGATGACGGACTTTCGTGCAGTGTGTCTAAGTCGAGCCATCTACAAAAGACATCGCAAGCAAAAGGGTGAGGACAGAATTAATATGACCAGTAAATAATGAATCATAAATAAATGAAGGATTAGAATAAAACACAATTTTCAGCAAGGTATAATGTATAGTAGAACATAGGTTTGGTCGGTATGACCAACTTTTGAAGGGATATCAAAGTCAAGGCAGGGACAGAGGTCTATAGTCCTTAGAACGACCATTCTATTCTAGGTTAGCGGTCCTACAGTCAGCACGGCTTTGATACCACTTATGTCACACCCGGTTTTTAGAAGGCAAACCGAATGCGAACCATGTACGTGCCAGGATCAGTTATTCACGTACACATCAGTTACATAACATGGACATCATCACACAGTGCTCAAATAGTATTAAAAGGGAAATAATAGTCGATTACATCATACGTCCGAGACGTCCATATAGTCCTTACAATAAATCAAAGTGCGGAAAAGAAACGTAGATAAACGCGGCCTTCACAGGCAGCCGACTGGGGGTTGCCGCTAACCCACGCCTAGAACTCGTCGTAGTCTTGGAACTCCTGAAGGTCTCCTTCCACAGCTTCATCTTCTCCTGAGCAGTGATTGCAATGCTGACAACCTGGGGATGGGGGGGTTTGGTGTGTAGAGCAAGGGTGAGTACACATCAACATACTCAGCAAGTATCCTGTTTGGCTGTAGTGGACTAGCTTTATGTGGGGATAAGTCAAGCAGTTGCTTTTAGTTGGTCAGATTATTATTTACTAATAGAAAGCCAGGTTTTAGCATTAACCCAAGTTATTAGCCCGATGTACCCTTTCCAAACGGAAAGAATACCACTTACCAGCACCATAGTCATAACCAGAACCATCGATCTCATAGCCACATGTACCATAATGTCTCTGATCAAGTACCACTAATCACTGGAGCTTTCTTGGCCGCTCATAACCGCGAGCACGGCTGATATATCAGTTTTCAAACACTCTGCAGAGGTTGTGCACTTTACCCACAAGCCGTGATTCCCTTTCTGCCCGGAGAGAGCTACTCCCCATTGACCACTACCTAGGTGGCCTAGCAGGGCATCACTACGTAGCCTTTACAAAGATTCCCCAGGGCTGTAGCCACCCGTTAGGTTTCCTAAATGCACCGCACTCCTCCCCAAGGGGCGAACCCAAACTTGGCAGAGCGAGCCGCATACACCGAGCCCCATTGACGGCACGACGGCTAAGTGAACTACACCCCGGATCCTCTAATTATTCAGCTAAGGGCATCCCATTCCACCCTCATGGTTGCACTATTTTCCCGGGCGGTCATCCATAGAACAGGTCCTTACGGAGAGGCACTCGAGAAACCGCTCGAGCCCCCTTGAAGACCACAAGTACGACATCATAATAAGAGAAGGGAAAACAGCGTATCGTAGATAATCTCATCATGTTCATTGATTAGAGTTAAGCAATAGCATAAAGCTAAACAATAATAATCCAACCCAAATAGGTAAACAAGGATATGGATAACAAAAGCTAGTCAATCCTTAGGTATAAATGTGTAATGCGGGAGGTGAATTAAAGAGTGAATAGGACAGAGATAGGTCAAGGGACACTTGCCTCCACCAACCGACTGCTGCTCAGGGGCTTCTCCTGTGAGTTCCTCGGGTTCTTCGACCGGATCGTTCTCTATGCGATTGCAAGCACACATACATCCATCCATTCAAATTAGGAAACAAACAGTATACGATACAAGAGAACAAATAAAGTAAATATGCATAGAATATCACATACGATAATGAATTTACCTTGGTTAGAAAGAAATGGGGAAAGGTCTCGCGAGAGTTAAAGCTTATGCTCGAGGCGCACTACGGGTAAACGAATAACTAAACATTACGTGCTCTAGTTCCAATTGGTTCTAACAAAAGGATTAGTTACATGCACTAATGTAAACGTGACCACTTTTAGCAGATTATCATTGAATGAGATAGATGATTAGCTATACAAATTAACTGACGTAACCAATTTCCAAGTTGAGACTCCTATCTTATTAATATAAACATGTGATTAGCGCGCATAGGACACGGGGGGGGGGGGGGGGGGGGTAGACGGGGCACGACGGGTCGTGCCAAGGCACGCGCACTACGCGAGCACGCGCGCGAGACCGCACGCACACGCCACGAACTAGCCGTGCGCACGTCAGGGCCGAGCGCTAGCCGAGCTCAAAGCCGCGCGCTAAAGGCACGCTAGGCCGAGCTCGAGGCCACGCCGGGGTCGTCACGACGCGAGCAAGGCACGGCGGGGCGAGCGGGCGAGCACGGTGCACGGGCGGGGCGGGGGGCACGGCCGGGGCCGGGACGGCACGGGGCCGAGGCGGGCGCGGGCGCGGCGGGGACGGCCGAGCCGGGGCATGGGGCGACCGAGCGGGGCTCACGCGGGGGCGGCCGAGCCGGGGCAGCCGGGGCGCGGCGAGGGGCGGGCTCGCCGGAGCGAGACGCGCCGGGGCCGGTCGCGACGGGGGCGGGGCGGCCGAGGCCGAGGTCGGGGCGGGGTCGGCGCGAGCTCGCCGGAGGGCCGGGCGGGGCCGGGCGGCCGAGCCGAGCTCGCCGGAGAGCAGCGCGAGGAGGGCGGGCGAGGGCGGCCGGGGCCGAGCTCGCCGGAGGCGGCCGAGCTCGCCGAGCCGGGGGCGACCGGGCTGGGGACGGCCGAGGGCGGCGCGGGGAGGGCGGCCGAGCGGGCGGCCGAGCGCGGGGCGGCCGGGGGCGACCGGGCGTGGGGCCGGCCGGGCGCGGGCGAGGCCGGGGCGGCCGGACCGGGGCTGAGGCCGGGCGGCCGAGGCGGGCGCGCCCATGGCGCGGGGGCGGGGGACGCCGGCGGGAGGGAAGGAGGAGGGAGGGGAGGAGAGAAGGGAGGGGGGAGGGAGAAACCTCACTGGAGAGGGAGGCCGGCGCGGCGGCGACGCCGGGGAGGGGCGGCGGCGGCGCGGGGGCGGGACGGGGGCGACGGCGGCTAGGGTTAGGGTGAGGGAGAGAGAGAGGGGATGACGAGCGGGGCCCGCAGGGAGGGGATTTTTGGAAAAAGAAAAGGGAGGGGGGCGGTTGGGCCGGCTGGGCCCAAAGGGGGAGGGGGGCGCGGCTGGGGTTAGGGTGAGGGAGAGAGAGAGGGGATGACGAGCGGGGCCCGTGGGGAGGGGATTTTTGGAAAAAGAAAAGGGAGGGGGGCGGTTGGGCCGGCTGGGCCCAAAGGGGGAGGGGGGCGCGTGGCTGGGCCGCCAGGCGGCCCACGGCGGGGAGGGAAGGGGGGGGCTGGGTCGAAAATGGGGAAGGAGGGGGGGGGGGAAGGAGAAGGAAAAAGGTTTTCTTTTTTTAAAATCTATTTTCCTCTAGATGAATGCTTTCACATTTTTTAAACAATCAAAAAAGTATGCATGGTTCGACATGGTGCATCACTCAAAATAAAGTATTTTAAGGTTTTGCTTTACACGAGGTCTAAAGCCAAAACCCGCTATAACTTTGGAAAGATCAAGGTTTAGCGAGGGGAAAAGGGAAAATGAAAGGGTAACGCCTGAATTTGGTGAGAGAAAAGAAGAAAAAAATTCTACCCCCAAATTCAGGGCGTTACAATAAACATGATCTTAATAGCTTATTCTTTTAGTTAAGTCATCAACTAGTTGTTAGCTGACTAGCTAAGCGGTAACCGCTAATTTTAAACCTAACTAGTAACTAGCACTAGCGCATACAAACATGCCTTTAGTCAATTTAGCTAGTGGATCTAATATTCTTGGTCCCCATAATAATGTAATAAAAATTATCTTTCATATGTTAATCATTATTTCTAGTAGCCACAAGAGAGACTGGAAACTTCTGCTTCTCTCTTAGTTTTGTTTGGTAGGGTACTAGGGTTTCTCTCTTGTTCTAGCTCTTCTGAAGGATCTCTACCAAATGATTTAGTTAGAGAAACTAAGGAGCCATCTCAAACACATACTTAATTCGAAAACTCAAATCCTTTTGCATATGGTTTGGTCTCAATTTCAAATAAAGGTTTGCATTGTGTTATCAAATAAATGAAACATAAAGGTTTGCATATGGTTTGGTCTCAACTTCAAAACTTGCAAGAATAATCACAAAATATAGTTGTCAAAGCTTAAGAGGTTTGTTATTGGAGACAATCTAGTTCAAGCAGAAAACATCAATGCAAATAAAATGGTATTCAATTATGATAAAACATTGATAAAGACTTGATGACTTAAGATGTTGGATACAAGAAAATGTATTCAAGGTACTGATGAAAGGTGAAGAGCAAACAACATCTCGGCGGTCAACGAACCTAGCTAAGGTGAAGAAGAAATTTACTTGATGTTATTTGAGGCATTAATCAAAATATGGAAAGTTAAGTCAATGTGAAATATCAAATCAAAAGGTAAAAGTGACTTGAAACCTTTGCCACAAGTCACACACTCAAACATATGAAGTGATGAAGACCCTAAATTATGTTTGGTCAAAGTGGCAATCATTTGAATTAAAGAAAAGCTCAAGAGGAGGTTTAACCTTTTATATTTAATTTTTAACTATAGGTTGGCACACTATCAAGAGGGATGCATTACTAATTTTGAGACACGCAAATGATGCTAAATATAATCTATGAGCGAAACCTTGAGTGAGAGATAAGAGTGAAAGATAAAACCCTAAATAGGCCAACCTTAGACAGATCTAGCCATGTTGGGTTCGTAAGCCGACTAGGCTAGGTTTGCTAGCCTAATGGCTATTGTTGGAGGTAAACTCCAGCCGGGTGGCGGAATGCACCCACCTAATCCTAAGAACAAGGGGGTTGTCTAGGGTTAGCCCGAGGAGATGTGAGAACACAAAAACACACAAGGATTTAGAGTGGTTCGGACCACCGGAGCGTAATACACTATGTCCACTTGCGAGTTGTATTGTTGATAGCTTGAGTGTGAGTGAGTGAGAATGAGCTTTTTCCCTTGTATCGCATGTGCCCTCCCTTTTATAGTCCAAGGGAGGCACGTACAAGGGTTATGAGCCCCGATAGATGGGCCCCAGCGATCTATTATTAATTATATACAACATTGAGTAGTAAATTATGCGACGGACAGAGATCTTCTCCCTCGGTCGTCGTGCGGATCTTCTGACCAAGCGTGCCTCCACCCCATTTATCGGCTCGGGTCGGCCGTAGAGTGGAGTCTGATACGCTGACGTATGTAGCGGCCAGCCTTGCTGACGTGCACATGAGTTAATGTAAATAACCCATGTTGTCTCCCTCCGGTCGGTGCTATAGAGGACGCCCTATCTGTGCCAACAACTGCTCATGATGGCGTCTCCCACGCGCGCGGCGCTGAGGCACAACTGCCTACATTAGTATCACACAACGCACCGTGCAGACCATGTGTGTGGCACTGCAACACAACCGCTAGCCTCGGTAAGTGCGAAGCGAAAAGCCTATCCATGCCCTATGCACAACAGAGCACACTTCAACCACTCACATTGATGCGAGTGGCGAGTGTAAGGAAAATGGACCCCGTGCCATTTGGCTAATTGAGTTTTGGTGTTTGATGAACAACACAATCCGTGAACTAATAAGTTTTCTAGTGTTTGTGTTTGTAGTTCACAGGATGCGAAGAGAATTGGACCAAGGCAATGAGGATGCAACACCTCAAAAGAAGACATAAAAAGATGCATAGGAGTCCAATACTCAAGAACAAAGAAGCCCGAAGAAATCAGCAAAGAAATCCAAGATAAGGGCTGTCAGCCAGCGCCCTGTGGCGCACCGGACATTGGTGTCCGGTGTGCACCGGACTGTCCGGTGAGGCACCGGACAGTCTGCGCAGAGAGGCCGCAGACAGGCGCTCTCTGGCTGTAGCACCGGACTGTCCGGTGTGCACCGGACTGTCCGGTGTGCCAACGGGCAGACGGCAACGGTCGGATCCAACGGTCGACTGCTATAGGCGCCAACGGTCGGCTGACGTGGCGTGCACCGGACATCTACTGTGCAGTGTCCGGTGGTGCACCGGACTGTCCGGTGCACCCGACTGCTTTCTGTCCAACGGCTAGTTGGGGGTGTGGAGGCTATAAATACCACCCCAACCGGCCATTCTCAAGTGTGAGAGCCCAAGCAACATACCAAGGCATATAGTGCACATTTCCAAGAGCTCAAACACCCAAGTGCTTAATAGAATCACTCGGTGATTAGCGTAGGTGCTTTGCGAAGTGCTTAGGTTAGTTAGACCGCTTTAGCGCTTGCTCTAGGTGAATCCTAGATTGTTGAGTGAGTTTAGATAAACCTCACAACCCCTCGGCTCTTGCGTGAGTCGTTGTAATTGTACCGAGTGGGGCGAGAGTCTTGCGAGACCGTGACAACCACGTTTGTGTCACGGCCGCCACCGTGTACCGGAGGGAACGAGGCCCGCGGCGTTTCGGCCGGAAGCTCGATAGTGGAGATGGCGGGGAGCGTCCGAGAGGAGCCGGAAGCGGAGCACCACTTGCGCGTGGAGAAGGCCCGCGGCTCTCTACGGAGTTACTCGACCGTGGTGCTTGGCCCTCGCGTGGGCTTCCCTTTGCGTAGGGGCACCAACGAGGATTAGTCGGGACCTTGCGTGGTTCCGGATACCTCGGTAAAAATACCGGCGTCATCCACGAGAGTTTGCTTCTCTACTTAGCTCTTTACATTCCGCATTTATATTAAGCATTTAAGTTTCAATCTTGTAGTCATACTTATTTAGTGTAGATTGAAACTTAGCCTTTGCGGTAGAGATAGCAACACTTAGACAAAACCTAGTTTGCACATTCTAGTTTGATTATTTGCATAGGTTTTGCTCTAGGGATTTAATTGTGGCCTAGTTTAGTAAAAGTTTTTAGAAGTCCTAATTCACCCCCCCTCTTAGGCATCACCCGTTTCCTACAGCGAGCTTGCTTCCAGCCGAAGGCTTGTGCCACGTGCCCACGGGCCATGTGGCAGTACTGAACCCCTTATTGAGCGGAGTGCAAAGACCAAGAGCGCATGGCGTCTTGAAGTCTTAGGCTCCCCTGGAATGGGGTCCAAATGTCAGACAAGGAGGTTTAAGACCCTCGTGTGGCGGTCTAGACGGTACAGGCGCAGGTCCGAGACCCGTCCATGGGGGGTCTGGTCCCACCTGCGGGGGTCCAGACTCATGGTAGTAATCCCTAAGCATCTTCATCCCTAGGAAATGTGGTAGCACTAGACTTGTCCCCGAGCAGGGAGCGGGTCCTAAGGCCAGCAGTCCTGTAAGACGGGTCTGGACCCATGGGCCCGGCTCCTAAGTTCCTTAGTACGCGGTTAGAGGTAATCACACGAGTTTCTGCCTTGACATAGTAGGAGAAGGTATCCCAATTATGGGGTATCGACGACTAGTTTTTTAAATCTCAGCTAGGCCAGGTTCACTATCTTAGCCCTAAATAACTTATTTGATTAGGGCCTATTTATACCCCTACACTCCTTTGTTGGTGGTTGTTGCTCCCTGAAAGCATCTAGGCCACTAGTTGGTTTTAGTGATTAATATCTACTACTCCTTAAGCCAACAGTGTAGGCGTCCACAATTTTGGCGCACGGTTCTGCCATCACCGATCTACCCGCTTCCTCCTCCCCGCGCCCGTAGCCCCCACCGCCGATGGCAGCCGCTGCGCCCGTGCAAGTGAAGTTGCTTCCCAAATCCCGCAGACAAGATTTAATCTCGTGATTCTTCCCATCCATGGTAGCCGCACCCGCAAATCACGCATCCATGGCAGCCGCACCCGTAAACCGTGCCTCCCTCACGACTCCCCCTTCCATGGCGTCACCCCTTCCATCCATGGCAGTCACGCTCCCTCTGCGTCCTTCCATCCATGGCCGCGGCTCCCTCCACGCCGTGATTCTTCCCATCATCTCCCTCCGCGCTGTTTGCGGCTGCCAATCCTCTCCCTCAGCGTCGTGTTCTTCCCATCCTCTCCCTCCGCGCCGGATCTCTCCCCATGTCCACCAACGCTGGCGTCCGTGACGGCGCGCTCGGGGCGGCGGTGGACGCGGCCTTTGCCAAGCGTGCGCTCTAGGACGAGGCCCTCCTCGGGTACCTCTCCACGCTGGCCACCAGCCCGCGTGCCGGGGGCGACAGGGTGGACCCCACCGTCGTCGCGGCGCAGCTTGGGGCACTTGGCCGGTGGAAGGGCTCGGCGAGGGGCCTTCCCGAGTACACGGTCGTCCACGACATCGATGGTGCCGTCGTCGCCGCCCCTGGAAGAGCCAAAGCCAAGCGGAGGAGGCCGCAGTCGACCGGATTTGGGAATCCTGTTCCTGCCAAACGGGATGAACGGAAGGAAGCGAGATCTTTCTGGGGTTGATTTGGCTTGAAGGAAGCGGGATCTTTCTGGACAATGGCTGTCTAGCTTCATCCATTCTGGTAACAAAGAAAAAAAACAAGAAACATCTGGTGTCTGAGTCCAGTAGAAAGTTGTGCAAAGAGAAGAGCAAAATATCTACACCAGACGTCTCTTTTAGGTACAGAGGGACGAAATCTTGTAAGAAGGTAGCTGCAAGTAGGGATGAAAACGGGACGGATACAACCGGATACATGGCCATCCTGTATCCTACCCTAATGTATTTATCTCGGATACGGGACCGGATATGGGTAGTTAAGATTCAGGATGGATACAGGACGGGACCGAATACTAATCCGAATGGGTAAGAAACGGATAACGGATACTACTCGGGTAGGTATTGGATAATTGTCGGGTAGTTCATCCGATGATATTAATTGTCCAACCATCCATAAGTTAAGCAATACATAATCATGTATATGATAGATCAGATGTAAGAAAGGAAACCGGTAAAATTGACATCATGCAGTTCAAAGTTGCTTATCACAAGGACATTGTAGAACCAACACCGCAATATTTAAAATTCATAAAATATTCTAGTTTCACTCAAAAATTGCAAATAAGTTACAAAAACTAATAAACATTTTATATGAATATAACTCAAGTCCTCGTATGAAAATGATAAAATGAAGTACTGATTATGTTGAAACTTGGATACTTACACTGATTTCACATGTAACTAGGGCTGGATATCGAGCTGGCTCGACTCGGCTCGGTTCGACTCGAGTTGGCTCGTTATGATAACGAGTTAGCTCGACTCGACTCGTTATGATAACGAGCTGGAGAAGCTGCTCGGCTCAGCTCGTTTGGTAACTCGGTCTGACTCGATTAACTCGTGAGCCAGCTCGTTATCAAAGTTGCCATAAGCCATAAAGCCAACAACCATACATACAATCATATATAATATCAGATATAACTATTTACAAAATAGCAGCCATCTCATTCACTTAAACAAACAAAAATAATTGTATATTGAAATACATGCAACCACCAATTATAGACTTATAGTTCATAATAGTTCCATTCCATAATCCATAATTCCATACTTTCAGAGTTTCAGTTCTAGAACCAAATTACACGCAGTGATGTAGCCAACAATTATAGATCAGGACTTCAGGTTTAGGAGTTCAGGACAAAGTTGTAGGGAGCCAACAAAATATGCCAGGTTAGCAACAGTTGCAACCAACAATTACAGGCTTACAGTTACAGCCAACAAAATATAATGACCATGTGCCTCTCATGTCTCCTCTCTCGGGTCCTATCTCTCCCTCTCCTCCATCTCCTCCATGTGAGTATGTGACCATGTGCCTCTACAAGTCATTAGAAAATCAGCAACACATAATTCAGAACCACTTATTGTTGGGGCGAAGGCGAAGACGTCACCCTTCGCTCGATGCCTTCGCCAACCTCGCTGCACCAACGGAGGCAAGACGACTGGCAGATTTACCCTTCGTCCCACGCGTCGCCGGACGAAGACCTGTGACGAGGTCGTCGCATCCTGCGGCCTTGTCCAACATGGAGGCCCACGTGTGATCCGGCCCATTATAACTGGCCCTGCGTGGCCGCTGCGCATTACGGGTCTAATTTGTAAAGGTCTCCCTGTAATTACAGTCTGTAACCCTGCTTTATGGGAATATTCCGGGGATAACCTAGGTGCCTGAGGGCACATGCGTCCTTAACACTGGGCGCTGGGCACTCAGATACCTATAAATACCCCCACACAGTGCCCTTGAGAGGCTGGATAAACAGAGCTATTGCCGTCTCGAGCAAAAACCTTGTTTACGTTGTTTCACTCCCCCGTTGGATCAACTTGCCCAGGAGAGCAGGTTCCAACACTTATAAATCAGGGACAACATATAACTCATATAAATCAGGGACAACATATAAATCAGCAACACATTCATATAAGTATATAACTCATACAATACAAGTCAGCAACACTTACAATTACTTGCCACCACACACTTTGGAAATTCCACGGACTCGATGTCACCATCATCACCTTCTCCCTACAAAATATGTACAAAGTGAGTGTCACATATTCAGATAGTGAAATGTCAAGTAAACACTTAGAAGTTACAAGTATTGCCACCATACACTTACAGTTAAAAGAATAGGTGAACTTCGAGACCCGCGTATCCAACTAGAAGCACACACCAAAGCCTGAACTGTTGCTGGCTTCAATGAACTCCTGTAATCATCAAGGATCCTACCCCCAGTGCTAAAAGTGGATTCTGATGACACACTGCTAGCTGGAACAACCAAGAACCTCTTTGCCATAGAAGATACCACAGGAAATCTATGACTATTCACCTTCCAATAGTTAAGCAGATCAAAGTGTTTCTCATCTATGGACACATTTGATTCATCTAGATAAATGAGCAACTCAGATTTGGAGCTTTTTGTAGCACTTGACTCTAAGAAAGTTTGGAATCCACTAGGAACAACAGAAGTTAAGGAGTTGCTTGTATCCTTTGAGGAAGAGGCTGATTGGGCATTACTTGGGCTATGTTCACTAATCTTGCGTCTGTATATGACCTCATACTTCTTGTACAACCTTTCTAATTCTTTATCAATGTCATCTATTTCTGTTTGAGATCTTAAGGAGTCATAAATCTGACCAAAACACCATCTAATGTATCTCATTTTGAACCTAGGGTCAAGGATTGTAGCAATAACCATGACATTGTTTCTCACTTCCCAATATTTATCAAACTTGTTCAACATTGCATCAGCCATACTCATCATATATGCATCACCTGACTGTTGTGCTAGTTTCAATGCAATCTTGACTTTAATTATATAGGGGTAAAATACATTGGCAGTGGGATAGGTTGATGCTGAAAAGGCAGTAGTTGCTTCTGTCATTGTTCCCAATATTGGTTTGACTTTGTCATACAAAAGCCATTGGGAGTCTGAAGGTTTCCATTCATAGTTGTTGTCTATTTCAGAATAGTAACCAAAGGCCTCCTTATTGTCAAGGCAAGAATCTAGCATTTTGTATGTTGAACCCCACCTTGTTTTAACATCAAGGCACAACCCTTGTCCTACTTTAACAGAATATTGGTTGCAAACTTCTACAAACTTGTACATACGGGTTGGAGACCTCTTAAAGTGCTTCACTGTGTTTCTAAGGTCACTTATAATTGAATCAATTGGTTGCAACCCATCATTCACAACCAAATTGACTATGTGGGCAGCACAACGAACATGAAAGTACATAGGGTCAAAGCTCGAGTTCTTTCTAGCAAGAAACTTGGACTTCAGATTTGTAATAGCAGAATCATTACTAGAAGCATTATCAAGATCTTATCCTCAATTTTCCATTCAACCAAACATTCAAAAACAGCCTGAGCTATGACAATACCAGTGTGTGGAGGATCCAATTCAATAAAGTTCAGAACACGGCATTGCAAGATCCAATCAACATCAACATAATGTGCCACTAAACACATATACTGAATGTTTTGATTTGATATCCATAAATCAGTGGTTAAACTTATTGATTCAGCCTCTCTAAGACTCTTCTTGATTAGTTCTTTCTCAGATTCATAGATCTTCATGCATTCATTTTTAATAGTCTTCCTACCAATAGATTCATAATTGTTATTCATCCATTTCATCAAGATATTGAACCATTTATGCTCTACCATTCTAAATGCATATTCATGGACAATTATCATCTTGGCAATTAACACTCTGGTGTGCTCATGATCATATTCAGTGGGATTAACAACAACAGGTCCACCATCTGAAGTAAAGGAGAGATTACCTTGAGCAAGATTTTTCTTAGCTTGTGCCAGCTTGTTCAAATACTGTGTGCACTTGTCTAGGTGTCGGTTTAGTGTTGTAGTGCTGCCCCCTTGATGGTACAAATAAGATCTATGACAGAACTTGCACTTGGCTTTTGTCTCCATAACCCCAAGTTCCTTTCTAGAAGCAACAGTGACCACCTTAAAATACTTCCAGCAACCAACCCTCTTTACTCTATTCGCCTTGCACTTGGATGGGGACAACTGAATACCAGCTCTTGACCTCTTTCCTCCTCTCTTTGTCTTTTCAGTTTTTGACAACTCATCTCCATCAATGGAAGGTGGAAACTCATCATCAAGATCAAATTCACTGTCATCTGATTCCGACAACATAACCTCCAATTCTCCCCTTGCCCCTCCTCCATCACAACATCAAGTTGTTGCGGAAAAAACAGTACAAACCATTCATGTTTCCGCATAAGAACAATCAAAGTTGTTTATGTATCTACATCTCCATAAATCAAAGCTATTCATGTATGAAATATTGAAATTTATCATACATTAATACCTTTTCTATAGATACAGAGACAGCACCACAACAAGATGTGGATGATGAAGGTGTAGTGCTAGCAGCCGCTGAAATCTTCTTAGCTGCTGGCACAAGCTTCTTCCTCGTGCTCGTGCGCTTGATCATTGATCCGGAAATTTGTGGTATTGGCGGACGTGAATGACCTTCGTGCCCATCCGATTCTTGGGCTTCCATGGAGGCGAGCCGCCGACCGGCGATGGGCAAGTGGGCGCTGGAGGCCGGACAGCCGAACAGGGCGAGGGCGCCGTCGGGGAAGACAAGCAGACGGTGAAGAACAGACTGCTCACCGTGTCTTGAGCAGACAGCGAAGAACAGACGGGCAGACGGCAGAGGGCACACGCCGGCACGCCGCACACCGGTGTGGCGGTGCTGCAGCCTGCTCTGCTCCACGGATAGTGGCGGCTGGCGGCTCTAGGGTTTAGGTTTTGGGGGGAAAGGGAGAGACCGAGAGCGTGAGGGAAGGAGAAGGCAGAAGCCAAGCGTCGTCTCCTGTCTCTGTCTATTCGGCTGCTCTGCTGCGTCAAGCCTCAAGCGTCATTGCGTATCTTGTGTGGGCCGTGTCACCGTGTGGCTGGGCTGCTCGGCTGACTATGGGTGGGACTGGGCAAGGCCATTGCAGATTAGCAGTGATGTAAAACTCGTTTGGCTCACGAGTAACTCACGAGTCAGCTCAAGTTTGGCTCGTTAAGAACCGAGTTAAATTGTTAGCTCAGCTCGTGACTCATTTTAAATGAACCGAGTCGAGTCGAGTCACTAATGAGTCGAGTCGAGCGAGTTACTGAGCCACGAGTTTTTTTGTCCAGCCCTACATGTAACTCATACAAATAAGTGAAAGTGAAAGGAAAGAAACGTGGGCATCTTATAGATCTTATTATCCAACATTTTTTATGGTTACATATGGACATATGTTGTATCTCCGTAAAATTTCACGATTTTTTGAGGCTATTTATGTATTATTAATGTCTTGTCATAGAAAATCATCAAAATACAATTAAATCATTAAAATATTATAGTATCGACCGAAAAATACAAAAAAGTTATCAATACTAATAAATAGTCTATAAAAAGATAACCTTAAGTTCCCACGTGGAGATAACCTCAAGCACCCACATAAAAATGATAAAGTCTATTAATTTAATATAAATTTGGACATTATTTCAATGATTTTGGTCTAAAAGATATGTTTAAACAAAAAATTGATGTATTACAAAGTCATAGATCTTCAAGCTCTACAATTTTCATATAAACTTTATCTTCATCTGATTTCATATGTAAAAGTTATGATTTTATAACTGTATTTTGCAGAAAAAGAAAAAACGGGTACCCGAATTCCGGGTACCCGTATCCGACCCGGGATTTTCGGGTACTGACCGGGTATTAGTGATTCCGTATCCTACCCGTATCCGAGGTTCAATATCCGGATAATACCCGTATCCGTCCCGACAAACAAAATACCCGTATCCGTATCCGAAATTACGTCCCGTTTTGGTACCGTATCTGATACCCGTTCCGGGTACCTGTCCTATTTTCATCCCTAGCTGCAAGCTTGAAGTCGTGTGAGCCATGGGGGAACAGGGCATTCTGGACAAACGCCGCTGGGCCAGGTTGGAAGTTGAGCTTTGCTGTTGAGCCATGGACTAAGGGCTTTAGCACGTCGTGTGCGGTGCCATATTCTGCTGGAGCCACAAAGCATCAATTATTGCTCGATGAGAAGGTGGATAACTCCACCGTTGCATCTGATTCTGATGGGTATGTACCATATTATTAATGCCTCTATTTTCTGTTTATATAAACAGACCATTAATAATTTTCAATTTGTCTTGACAATATTTTTCAGGCTAATAACAACATTATTCATTTCCATCCCACAAGAAGGAATATCAATGGTCTTCTTCGAAGGTAGAGTTTACCACATTTTGTACACAAAAATTGACTCGGAATGGTAAAGTGTGTATGTGTTTATATGGATGCATTTTCTCTAATTTTATATCTTCTCTGTATCTTATGGGACCTATTGCTGAATCACACATTCTACATTTTGTTGATGGCTAGGTCTGTCATCTTCTTTAGAGGGTTCAAAACCACCGTGCATTCTGTGTTTGAGGAGTACAATAGGAATGGATGATACTCAAGGGTACCAAGAAGGAGATGGCCATGACTTAGTGTTGTAGAAACAATAATGGATCAAGTATTCCTTGGTCCCCTTCCACCACCTTTTTGTAGTCATCTCTTTAGTCTACCAGGAGGAGTTAACCTCATATCTCTTGCTGGTGTTTGGCCATACATAACACAAGACATGCTCAAGAGTAAACTTATTCCTGAAGATGAATTTGATTGGAGTTTACTTTTGGTGGGCTCAGGTTCAGATGAACAAGAAAGGTGCAAACTGAAGTATATTGGTGGGACAGACATTATGGTTTAGTTTTCCTTTGTGCTACAATAGTGCTTCTTGGTTCTTCTAATCCAAGTCTTTTCTATTGCTCGATGCAGGTAAAGTTATCTATCAGCTAGACTCATGGCGGGAAAGGTTTTTTCTATTGTCGCTATCCAGCACCTAAGTAGGCCTAGGATTTTTTTCTTCTATCTTTAATTAGCAATTGCCTTTTCCAGCAACCTGTTCCTATGAATTTCTTTTATTGACAACATGAATTAGTCTATTTTAGTTCATCTCTTTCTTGTCACAAATTTAAATGAATATAATTGTTTGTTTCAGTGGCAATTTTGTGAAGCCCAAAGGTTCCAAGTCACCATGAGAAAATTGAAATGGCGAGATCTCTTAATCTAATTGTTGCACCTTGGAAGGCCTGAACCATCAGAGTTTAATTGTATCACCCATTTACACAAGTTCCTACCATCAGAGTTCAACTGTATCACCCATCCATAAGCAATTCCTTGTGTTGAAATTTATGAGAAGACATATGCCTCTGTTAAGGTAAACCTTATTCTTTAGTTACAAATACTTATTGTTAACGTGATGGTCTTAATTTTATGGTCGCTACCATGGCTTGCAGTGTCAGGAACTTTTTTGCTGGGAAGCCAATTCCTTACTGATCTGAGGGACAACATTTTTGTTTGCCTGATAAGGTGATGAAGGTGGTTGGACAACACGATTATGGGTATTTTCTTATCGAGGTATGCTTTTCCTTTTTTTTGATAATTGAATATGTTTATGGATATTTGTTTGTGGAGTAGGCAAAGTGTGAAAGGGAAACGCGAAAAGAAACGTGTTCTGCTCACAAGTCACCTACCATACTGAACGTGCGCTCGTTGTAGCCGGGGTCGACCTCAACCACGACGACGATGCGATCTCCTCGCCCCAGGCGGCCAGGCTCGACCTCCTCGCTGACCTCGCCCTGCTCCACCTCAACTCACGATGAGGATTGTCGGCACATTCACACCGCGCCGTTGCAGAACGTTGGAGCCTCTCAGAACTCTAGAAGCTGCCTACCACCATGCACCCTAAGATAGGGGCATATCTGTGTTAGTCGCCTGCACACATACTAAAATATGGGCATATCCACCATGTATTCTTCTCTCAGTTATGTTAGATAAGGCTTTTACTCTGTCATTTACTGATCTGGTCTGTTTTTAGCTCCATTAGCTTGTTCACAAGCTTATGTTAGAGAAGGCGTTATGGCTTTTCTCAAGATTATAACATTTATGAATAACTGTTATGCATAGACATGGTACCATCTTCATCATGTAGCCTGGGATGAGCTGGCACCATGAAAGAATTCAAGTGGTTAAATCATGCATCTGTAGAAATATTGTACTCTCAAATGGTGGGTTGCTGCGTCACGAGAGTTTGGGTGAAGGCCTTGTTGGGAACTTGTTTTCAAATGCTTCGAATTAAGAACAAGGCAACATAAAATGTTAAATGTTAATGCCCTTCGTCCATTGAAGCATTATCTCCCCAAGGGTATAATGATCTTCGGACGAAGGTCGTGAACAAAGGTCACTGAAAGTCGCCTAGAGGGGGGGTGAATAGGGCGAAACTGAAATTTACAAAGTTAATCACAACTACAAGCCGGGTTAGCATTAGAAATATAATCGAGTCCGCGAGAGAGGGTGGAAAACAAATCGCAAGTAAATAAGAAGTGTGACACGCGGATTTGTTTTACCGAGGTTCGGTTCTCGCAAACCTACTCCCCGTTGAGGAGGCCACAAAGGCCGGGTCTTTTTCAACCCCTTCCCTCTCTCAAACGGTCCCTCGGACCGAGTGAGCTTTCTCTTCTCAAATCAACCGGGAACAAAACTTCCCCGCAAGGACCACCACACAATTGGTGTCTCTTGCCTCGGTTACAAGTGAGTAATGATCTCAAGAAAGAATGAGAAAGAAGAAAGCAATCCAAGCGCAAGAGCTCAAAAGAACACAACAAATCACTCTCACTTAACGCTAAAGCTTTTGTGGAAATGGGAGAGGATTTGATCACTTGGGTGTGTCTTGTATTGAATGCCTAGCTCTTGTAAGTAGTTGGAAGGTTGAAAACTTGGATGACTTGAATGTGGGGTGGTTGGGGGTATTTATAACCCCAACCACCAAACTAGTCGTTTGGTGGAGGCTGTCTGTCGCACACCAGCCACGTCACCAGGCCGTTGGGTTCCGACCGTTGGAGCTCTGGCTGCTGGGCCCGCCTGGATGTCCGGTGGCACACCAGACATGTACTGTAGAGTGTCCGGTGCGCCACTTCGCGCGTGCCTGACTTCTGCACGCTCTGGCGCGCATTAATTGCTTCTATAGGTGACCGTTGGCGCGAAGTAGCTGTTGCTCCGCTGGCTCACCGGACAGTCCGGTGTGCACCGGACATGTCCGGTGAATTATAGCGGAGCAAATTCCCGAAGCTGGCGAGTTCAGAATTCCTCTTCCTTGGAGCACCGGACACTGTCCGGTGTACACCGGACACTGTCCGGTGTACACCGGACAGTCCGGTGAATTATAGCGGAGCGAATTCCCGAAGGTGAAGAGTTTGGCTTGAAGTCTCCTGGTGCACCGGACACTGTCCGGTGCGCTAGACCAGGGCAGCCTTCGGTTACCCCATGCTCTCTTTGTTGAACCCAATTCTTGGTCTTTTTATTGGCTAAGTGTGAACCTTTGGCACCTGTATGACTTATACACTAGAGCAAACTAGTTAGTCCAATTTATTTGTGTTGGGCAATTCAACCACCAAAATCATTTAGGAAATAGGTGTAAGCCTAATTCCCTTTCAATCTCCCCCTTTTTGGTGATTGATGCCAACACAAACCAAAGCAAATGTGGAAGTGCATAATTGAACTAGTTTGCATAATGTAAGTGCAAAGATTACTTGGAATTGAGCCAATATAAATACTTATAAGATACGCATGGATTGTTTCTTCATTTTTAACATTTTGGACCACGCTTGCACCACATGTTTTGTTTTTGCAAATTCTTTTCAAAGTCCTTTTGCAAATAGTCAAAGGTAAATGAATAAGATTTTGTTAAGCATTTTCGAGATTTGAAATTTTCTCCCCTTGTTTCAAATGCTTTTCCTTTGACTAAAACAAAACTCCCCTCAATGAAATTCTCCTCTTAGTGTTCAAGAGGGTTTTGATATATCAATTTTGAAATACTACTTTCTCCCCCTTTGGAACATAATAAGATACCAATTTGAAATTTCCATTTGAAAATCATTTTAAAATTAGGTGGTGGTGCGGTCCTTTTGCTTTGGGCTCATGCTTTCTCCCCCTTTGGCATAAATCGCCAAAAACGAAATCATTAGAGCCCTTTTTGTTACTCTCTCCCCCTTTGGTAAAAGATATAATATGAGTGAAGATTATACCAACGACAGAGAGTTGCTCGGAGCGACGGCGAAGGATGAGTTACGGAGTGGAAGCCTTTGTCTTCGCCGAAGACTCCAATTCCCTTTCAATACACCTATGACTTGGTTTGAAATAGACTTGAAAACACATTAGTCATAGCACATGAAAGAGACATGATTAAAGGTATATAAATGAGCTATGTGTGCAAATCAACAAAAGAAGTTCCTAGAATCAAGAATATTTAGCTCATGCCTAAGTTTTTTAAAGGTTTGTTCATCAAGAGGCTTGGTAAAGATATCGGCTAATTGATCTTTAGTGTTAATATATGAAATTTTGATATCTCCCTTTTGTTGGTGATCCCTTAAAAAGTGATACCGAATGGCTATGTGCTTAGTGCGGCTATGCTCAACGGGATTATCCGCCATGCGGATTGCACTCTCATTATCACATAGAAGAGGAACTTTGGTTAATTTGTAACCGTAGTCCCTAAGGGTTTGCCTCATCCAAAGTAGTTGCGCACAACAATGGCCTGCGGCAATGTACTCGGCTTCGGCGGTAGAAAGAGCTACGGAATTTTGCTTCTTTGAAGCCCAAGACACCAAGGATCTTCCCAAGAATTGGCAAGTCCCCGATGTGCTCTTTCTATTAATTTGACACCCCGCCCAATCGGCATCCGAATAACCAATTAAATAAAAAGTGGATCCCCTAGGATACCAAAGCCCAAACTTAGGAGTATAAACTAAATATCTCAAGATTCGTTTTACGGCCGTAAGGTGAGCTTCCTTAGGGTCGGCTTGGAATCTTGCACACATGCATACAGAAAGCATAATATCCGGTCGAGATGCACATAAATAGAGTAAAGATCCAATCATCGACCGATATACCTTTTGATCCACGGACTTACCTTCCGTGTTGAGGTCGAGATGCCCATTGGTTCCCATGGGTGTCTTGATGGGTTTGGCATCCTTCATCCCAAACTTGCTTAGAATATCTTGAGTATACTTCGTTTGGCTTAGGAAGGTGCCTTCTTGGAGTTGCTTCACTTGAAATCCTAAGAAATACTTCAACTCCCCCATCATAGACATCTCGAATTTTTGTGTCATGATCCTACTAAATTCTTCACATGTAGACTCGTTAGTAGACCCAAATATAATATCATCAACATAAATTTGGCATACGAACAAGTCATTTTCAAGAGTTTTAGTGAATAAAGTAGGATCGGCCTTTCCAACTTTGAAGCCATTAGTGATAAGGAAATCTCTAAGGCATTCATACTGTTGGAACTTGCTCTCTGCTGCAAGTGGGCCAACGGGGGTGAACAATGGCGACAACAGGGTTACGTGCACGGGGGCAATAGCTCTGTTGATCTAGCCCCTCACGGGCACTGTGCGGGGGTATTTATAGGTGTCTGAGCGCCCAGCGTCTTGTCTCAAGGACGCATGTGCCCTCAGACGCCTAGTTTATCCCCGGAATATTCCCATAAAGCAGGGTTACAAGCTGTAATTACAAGTATGCCTTTACAAGTCAGGCCCGTAATACAGAGGCGGCCACGCGGGGCCCGTTACAATGGGCCAGATCACACGCGGGCCTTGGGGCTGAATGAGGCCGCGCCGTGTGAGGACGTCGCCGCAGGTCTTCGTCAAGGTGTCGAGACCTGCGAAGGGTGTCCCTGCCCGCTTTGCCTCCGTCGGACCAGCGGCTGCAGCGAAGGCCTGGAGCGAAGGGTGGCGTCTTTGCCTTCGCCCCAACATTTGCCCTCCGAGGGACCAGTTCGACAGAGTCACCTGGTGCCGAAGACGTCGCTAGATGGCGGAGACGCTGAAGGCCTGGAGCGAAGGGTGGCGTCTTTGCCGTCGCCCCAACATTTGCCCTCCGAGGGACCAGTTCGACAAAGTCACCTGGTGCCGAAGACGTCGCTAGATGGCGGAGACGCTGCCCTCGCTCGAAGTGGTTCCGCGGGGGTTTTTGATGTGACCGTTGATGGACGGCGTACTGTTGGATTGCGGGTTTCCCGAAGCGTCGCGGCCTGTCGGGTTGTGGGTTTCCCGAGGAGCCGCGCCCTGCCTATAAAAGGGGGGCGGGGGCGGCGCTGTTTGAATTCTGCTTTCCTCGCTCCGTAAAACCCTAGCCGCCCGCCGCCTTGCTGCTCCTTTTCCTCCGCTGCTCCCTTTGCTCGCCGTCGTTCTGGCTCGAGTGAAGCAAACCGCCCGCCGCCGCCGACGGTACGTAGCCATGCCATCCTCTTCTTCTTCCGCCACCGCCACGCCGCCGGCCGCCGCCTCGTCTGAGGAGACGTTGAGTGACGCGATGGTGGAGGAGTTGCGCGCCGGCGACTCTGTTGAATTCGGTGTGTCACGGATGACGTCAGGCCGTATTGAAGATATGCAGCGGTTGGGCTACTTTGGCGACGGAGTCGCTCGGGCCCCGGGGACGGAGGAAGTCCCCGAGCCGGAGGGCGAGTTGGTTGTTTTCGAGGCGTTCTTCGCCGCCGGACTCCGCCTGCCTGCGCACCGGTTTGTCAGCGAAGTCCTGCGCAGATTCAGTGTTCAAATACATCAGCTTACGCCGAACGCCATAGTGGCGCTGGCGAAGTATGTCTGGGCGACGACTTCGTACGGCGGGCAGCCGTCGGTGGAAGTTTTCGCGAAGAATTATTGCTTGCATTGGCAGAAAAGGGTGGTTGAGGGCGGAGTTGCGCAGTTCGGGTCGTGCACTTTCACGCCGAAGACTGGCAAGACCACGATGCCAGTAGTGGAGTTGGTCCCGTGCGCCCGCAACAAGTGGGGCAGTTGGAATGAGTTTTGGTTTTATGTTTCTGAGGCGACTGTCGAAGGCCATCAAGGGCTCCCCGTGTCCTTAATGTGCTCTCACTATTACTCTGCGTATCCGCCTTTCGAAGTGGCAGAAGAGGATACAGACGAAGAGGCCCTACGGTACGCCGCCGGACAGAGCAGCGGGCGTGATTTGGTTGAAGAGTTTGCGGCGTACGGGGTCTGGCCCTTGGCGCACGGCTGGGCGCTGGGCGAAGTATGCCCTCGCCAGATGCCCTTTCACGGAGGAAGGGAGGTGCGAAGTCCTGCCTTCGCACTGAGTTTGCGGAACCGTGACCCGGCCGCCTTCGTGCGCGATGCAGAAGACTTGGCGGTGCGACTCGTGGGGCGCTACGTGCCGAAGACGGAAGGCCAGCGCAGTTTCGATATCCGTGGGTCAAACGATCGCTTGAACAGGGTCTTTGAATTAAATCAACTGCCGTACGACGGCTACCCTGGTCAGGACGAAGCAGACCGCCGCGGGAAGAAACCGGCGGTGGAGGCCGGAGGCGACCCTGCGCTGGCGGCCGCCACCTCTTCGAAAAAGAGAAAATTAGGTACTGCGATGGGAGGGCTTGGGGTGTCTGATAGTTTCGCTGGAGAGTTAATGAGGACGTGTGCGGCCCCGGGGGAGAGGATGTCTTCGCCCGAGCTCCGGGAGTCTTCGGCTCGGATGCTGAGGGTTACCGGGGGTTGCTGGCCTAAAAACATTCCTATCCCCTGGGATGAAGAGGACTGTTTTACATCTCGTATGGCTCGTCGGTGGAAAGTTTTTCCTTATGGGCGAAATATCGGTCATGTTGTGTGGGCAGTGATGGACAAGGATCGCCAAGCGGCGGCGCGGAAACGTCAAGCGACTGTGAGGGTTCATGAAGCCCGGCCGAAAAGGCAGCGGGGAGCATCGAAGGCTGAGGCCTCCGGCGGAGGCAAGCCGCCATTGCCGGCGAAGGCGGGTGCCTCCGCGCCTGGCAAGGCGCCGGAGGCGACGGTGGGCGCCGGAGGCCCCAAGCTGTCGAAGGTGGTGCCGTCCGCCAGCGGAGTGGCGGAGGCTGCGAAGGCGGCCCGATCGCTACCGCCGCCCGGCAAACGCGTTGCCGACTTCGGCACTGAGATTGATGTGGAGGATTATCTTGGGGGTGAGTCTGTATGTATACACTTTTTTTTTTTTTTTTTTTTTTTTTTTTTTAAATCTGTTGATGCGTTGCAGGGTTGGACGAGGGCCCGCTCGCTCTAGTTGTGCCTGGCGCGGCGGTCGCGACGGCTGTGCCAGCGCCGAAGGCGGGGGTAGAGATCCTTGGCGCTGGAGGCGAGGTGACTGCCCTCGCGTTGGTCAGAGACGAGGCGGACGCGGCGACCCGCCGGCTGAAAGAAGCAATGGAGGCGCTGAGTCAGGTCTGCCGAGCTTCTCTCTTTTTTTTTTTTTTTTTTTTTTTTTTTTTTTTAACACGGGCCTTATGTGTGTTCTGCAGGTGGCTGACTTCACCAGCCGTACTGCGTCGGGGGCCCTTACGGCGACGTTGTCTGCCGAGGTCGAGAGACTTCGGACGCAACACGCGGACGCTGTCCGTGAGAAGTCGGCCTCCGACAGCAAGTGCCGCAAGCTGGCGGAGAAGGTGGCCGCCCTTGAGAAGGAGAAGGCAGACCTCCGGCGCCAGCTGATGGAGGAGAGAAGGGAGGCCAACGAAGCCATCGCCAAGGAGCAGTCTGCGCAGGCGGAGGCCAGGCTGGCGCGGGCGGAGGGCAATGTCGCCAAGGAGCTCGCCGGGGAGCTGCAGCGGCGGCTTGCTGCCTTCGAGAGCCGCGCGGAGGGGGCCGAGGCCGCGGCGCGAGCGGAGGCCGAACGGACGCGCACGCAGCTCATGACTTCATATCGCGAGCTGGGTGTGCGGACGAGCGACTTCGAGGTGCCGGAGCGAGAGGCCGGACTTCGCTGTCTGGAGTGGGTGCAGGAGGAACTGCAGGAGCTCCCCACTGTCTTGGCGGGGTTGATGTCGTTCACCTCCCTGGTCACCTGCGAGGCAGCGATGAACGCGCTCTCTCGCGAAGGCTGCCGGCACTTTGAGGCCCTCGACCAGGTGGATGAAGATTTTGGGCGAGATATCTTTGAGGTCGAAGACCCCGTGGTGAAGGAGTCCGGCGGGGCCCTCTTTGACCGGATGTGGGGTTCATACGGTCGAGAGGTGGTCCGGGCGCGGGCCGAGGCTGCAAGGGCTCAGGTAACGTTGTCGTTTGCTCGGTGCTTGCTGGGTGCGGTTTGTGCGTGTGTTTGCTGAATTTTTTTTGTACGTTTTGCCTTAGGCGGAGCGCGGCGAGCGGGTGGACGATTTTGGGGCGCTGAACAGCGCGCCGCCTGAGCCGGAGACCACCCCTGCGGAGGCCGCCACTGGAGTCGCCCCGGTGACCGCGGAAGATGCACCAGGCGTCCTTGTACCTGCTGCGGCCGGCGAAGGCCTACTCCCAAGGGTGGCCGAAGGCGCGTCTGATGCCCCCGCAGCCGCTGTGCCGGGCGTTGAAGATCCAGCGGAGACAACGGCGGAGGCGGCGGCGGAGGCTCCCGCAGCGGCAGGGCCTTCGCAGGTGGCGTAGGTGGTGTTTAGGGTTGAGGGATTTTTGGATGATGTACTGAATTTTGGTTGCTGCGCAGGTTCAAGATTTTGGGCCTGCGCACGCAACCGCTACTACTGGTTTTTTGGCGGCTTCGACCGCGGAAGGTGGAAATGAATGTGGTGGGTCTGTTTCTGAGTTTTTTGATTTTACTGACTCTGGGAGCTCGGCTGAATGGACCGAGGAGTCGTCCGAGGAGGACTTGGACTATTTTGCGGCCCTGGACGAGGCTGCGGCGGAGGCTGCGCTACATGCTGTGGACGCGCCAGGCGTGCCCGGTCCTAGCACCGGGCACCGACGACGAAGGGCGGTTGCGAAGCGTAGGATTAGTGCGGAGGAAGGGGCTCGTCTTCGCGTTAGTAGGGTTGGTCGGCAGGGGCTGCTGTCTTTGCCGGCCGTCTCGGGTGTGGGGGAAGGGGAGCTGCGAAGCCTTTTTGCTGGTGAGGAGCTTAGGATAATGTTATTTAATTATAGAGAGATGGGGATTATTCCTAAAGTTGAGCCGATGTAGGGCATAGTGCCCTCGCTTGTGTATGTGCAAGGGTTTGTAAAATGGAGTGGTGTGCCCTCGCGTGCTTGTGCCTGCGAGGGCGCTGTGTACTTTGACTGGTGTGATTGATTGTGCTGTGCCAGTGTGATTATAATTGGTCTTGCTGTCGCTTCTGCTTTTGCCATACTGGGTCGGCTGCGCCCTTGGGCGGTTTTTGCGGTAGGCTCCGGCTGCGCCTTTTAGGCGACTTCTGCGTGAAAAGCCTTCGCGATAGACTTTGATTTTTGCGCACTTGTGGAGCTAAGTCCGGCTGCACCCTTGGGCGACTTCTGCGCGGTTAGTCTTCGCGATAGACTTCGATTCTTGCGCACTTGTTGTGCTAAGTCCGGCTGCACCCTTAGGCGACTTCTGCGCGGATAGTCTTCGCGATAGACTTTGATTTTTGCGCACTTGTTGTGCTAAGTCCGGCTGCACCCTTAAGCGACTTCTGCGCGGATAGCCTTCGCGATAGACTTTGATTTTTGCGCACTTGTTGTGCTAAATCCGGCTGCACCCTTAGGCGACTTCTGCGCGGATAGTCTTCGCGATAGACTTTGATTTTTGCGCACTTGTTGTGCTAAATCCGGCTGCACCCTTAGGCGACTTCTGCGCGGATAGTCTTCGCGATAGACTTTGATTTTTGCGCACTTGTTGTGCTAAATCCGGCTGCACCCTTAGGCGACTTCTGCGCGGATAGCCTTCGCGATAGACTTTGATTTTTGCGCACTTGTTGTGCTAAATCCGGCTGCACCCTTAGGCGACTTCTGCGCGGATAGTCTTCGCGATAGACTTTGATTTTTGCGCACTTGTTGTGCTAAATCCGGCTGCACCCTTAGGCGACTTCTGCGCGGATAGCCTTCGCGATAGACTTTGATTTTTGCGCACTTGTTGTGCTAAATCCGGCTGCACCCTTAGGCGACTTCTGCGCGGATAGTCTTCGCGATAGACTTTGATTTTTGCGCACTTGTTGTGCTAAATCCGGCTGCACCCTTAGGCGACTTCTGCGCGGATTGGTCGCACGCGAGGGTGGCTAGCGCTTAGCCTCGCGGTGACTTCGAGTTGGTCGAATGCCGAAGACCGTTGTCGCGGTCTTTTTTCGACACATGCTTTTGCGGGGGATTTTTCTCACATATATTACATGGCTCCGCCTCGTTAAAAACCTCACCCCCCGGGAGGAAAAGAGTGCGGGCCGGTACAAGATTGTTTGCGGTGAATTACAAGGGCGAACTCAGCCCTAGGAATTAAACAAAAAATTTACGAAGGTTGTCAATGTTCCAGGAGTGCTCCAGGTCCTCGCCATCTGGCGTTGCGAGTCTGTAAGCGCTGGGGGAAGCTCTTGTCTTGACTATGAAGGGGCCCTCCCACTTGGGCTCCAGCTTGCCCTTGGACTCCGTCCGAGCTGTTCGGATGAGTACGAGGTCCCCCGCGCTGAACTCCTTTGGGATGACTGCGCGGTCGCGCCATGCTTTGGTCTGGGCTTGGTATTTGTTCAAGGCCTGCAGGGCGAAGACCCGGTCTCCGTCAATGAGATCTTTGGAGGTTGGCTCATCGACGTCAGGGGTGGCTGACGGAGCTGTGCGCGGAGACCCATGTTTTATTTCTTGCGGAGTCATTGCCTCTGATCCGTATAGAAGGCGGAAAGGAGTGAACCCGGTCGCCCTGCATTCGGTTGTGTTTAGCGCCCAGACTGCCTCCGGTAACAAGTCGGTCCATCTGCCTTTTTTCTCGTCGAGGAGCATCTTCTTGATGGCTGTGAAGATTTTCCCATTGGCACGCTCCACAACTCCGTTGGACTGCGGATGATAGACTGAAGCGAAGGCAAGCTTGGTGCCGATGGAAAAACAGAAATCCTTGAAATCTTGATTGTCAAACTGCTTGCCGTTGTCAACTGTTAGCTCGGACGGTACTCCGAAGCGGCAAACAATGTTCTGCCAAAAGAATTTTTGGGCAGTCTTTGATGTGATTGTGGACACAGCCCTCGCTTCGATCCACTTGGTGAAGTATTCGACGGCTACGAAGGCGAACTTGAGGTTCCCCTGAGCGGTGGGCAAGGGCCCGACAATGTCCAGGCCCCAGCGCTGAAGAGGCCATGTATGGGCGATCAGCTTTGTGTATTGCGAGGGGTTGCCTGACCGAGGAGAGAACTTCTGGCAAGCTTCGCAGGACCTTGTGACTCGATTTGCGGCGCAGATCATTGCAGGCCAGTAAAACCCTTGTCGGATCACCTTAGCAGCCAGGGCCCTTGGCCCCGCGTGCGAGCCGCAAGTTCCACTGTGGACCTCGCGCAAGATTTGGATGCCTTCGGTCTCGGTGACGCATTTAAGCATTGGCTGACTGACCCCCTTCTTGTATAATTGGCCCTCGATTAGTGCGAAGTCCCGGCTCCGATGTTCGAGGCGCTTCGCCTCACTGACGTCGGTTGGGTGATAGTATCCCTGTAAAAACAGGGTTATTGGGGCCCGCCAGTCTTCGGTCATGATTAGGTGGACTATACGGTGGCCCTCGCTATCGTTTGTTATTTGGAGCCCTTCGGGGCTCCGGACGGCTGGCGTGCCGATGGTGTGAAAGAATACGTCGGAGGGCAGGGGCTCGCCCCTGGCGGCGGCCTTGGCTAATGCATCAGCCTCCTCATTCTTGGCCCTGTCCACATGCTGTAGGGTGAATCCCTTGAACTGCCTCTCGAGACTTCGGATAGCCGCGAGGTATTGCATGAGCGCGGGGTCTTTTGCTGCATAGTCTTTTTCGACCTGACCGGCGACTATCTTGGAGTCTGTTTTGATGATACATGTGGTGACTCCGAGGGCCCTTAGCTTGCGGAGGCCGAGGATGACTGCTTCATACTCTGCTATGTTGTTTGTACATTTGTCGGATTCCAGAGCGAAGCTGAGGCGTGCTGCGTATCTGTGTTTGACTCCGGCTGGTGAGGTGATGAATGCCGCGACGCCTGCCCCCGCATGACACCATGCACCGTCGCAATGGATAGTCCAGACCTTTTCTGTGGATGGGTCCGGCTGTGTTACTGGCCCAGTCCAGTCGACGACGAAGTCTGCCAGGACTTGCGATTTGATGGCTGTCCTGGGCTCGAAGCTGATATGGTAGCCGGAGAGCTCGGCTGCCCACTTGGCGATTCTCACTGATGCCTCCGGGTTCCTGAATAGTTCGCCGAGTCCCCTGTCCGAGGTGACTCGGACCTTGAATGCTTCAAAATAATGGCGCAGCTTGCGTGAGGACATAACAACTGCGTAAGCAATCTTCTCCAGCTCTGTCATGTTGCATTTGGATGGTGTCAGGACTTCGGAGACATAATAAACAGGGCACTGTCTGACTGTGCCTTCGACTGTCTGCTCCTGCACTAGTGCCGCGCTGACCGCGTGCGGCGAAGCCGCGACATAGAGCAATAAGGGGAGCGAGGAGTCTGGGCTTGTGAGGATGGCCAGCTCCGCCAGGTACTGTTTTAATGAGGCGAAGGCCGCTGCTTGCTCCGGTCCCCAAGCGAAGTCCTTCGCGCCGCGGAGGGTTTTGAGGAAGGGTAGACTTCGCTCGGCGGACCTGGAGATGAATCTATTGAGGGCGGCCATCCTGCCTGTCAGGCGCTGGACGTCCCTGGCGGACTGCGGAGGCGACATGTCGACGATGGCCTGGATCTTGGTTGGGTTGGCCTCGATGCCTCGGCGGGACACCAGGTAGCCCAATATCTTGCCCTGGCGGACACCGAAAACGCACTTTTCCGGGTTTAGGCGGAGTCGTGCATCTCGCATGCTCGCGAATGTTTCCGCCAGGTCGGCGAGGTGGTCCTCCTTATTTTTGCTGGCGACGACGATGTCGTCCACATATGTGAATACGTTTCTGCCGACCTGCCCTTCGAGCACCGTTTTGGTGAGTCTGGAGAAGGTGGACCCGGCATTCTTGAGACCCTCCGGCATTCTGACAAAGCAATAAGTGCCGAAGGGTGTTATAAAGCTGGTGCTGGCCTTGTCTTCCTCCTTCATGTATATCTGGTGATAGCCGGAGAAGCAGTCGAGGAGGGACATGACCTCGCATGCGGCCGCGCTATCGACTATTTTGTCGATCCGTGGCAACGGGAAATTGTCCTTTGGGCAGGACTTGTTGAGACTGGTGAAGTCTATGCACATGCGCCATTTTCCGCTTTTCTTCTGCACCATCACAACATTGGAGAGCCACGTGGGGTAAGCCACCGGCTCGATGAATTTAGCCTCCAGGAGGCGATGCACCTCCGCCTTGGCGGCTTCTGTCTTTTCATCTGACATCTTGCGAAGTTTCTGCTTTTTGGGTCGCACCGAAGGGTCGATCCCCAGGCTGTGTTCGATTATGGCTCGGCTGACTCCGACCAGATCGAGGGCAGACCAGGCGAAGACATCTTTATTCTTGGCCAGGCAGCAGAGAAGTTTCTCTTCTTCAAGTGACGTGAGGTCTTCGCTGATAGTTACAGTCTGTTTGGGCGTGGCCTGATCGAGGGGGACAGTCTTGGTCCCGTCTTGGCACTGCAACTGTGCCTTGTCGTGCTGCTTGTTGGTTGGGCTAGCCGGCGCAGGGACTTCGCTCTGGGTCGTGAGACAGTGTACATTTCTCTGACCGGGCACGAAGTCCCGCTCTATGTTGCGCGCCGTCTGCTGGTTGCCGTAGATTGTGATGGCGCCCAGCGGGCCTGGTATCTTCATACATAGGTACAACCCGTGGATGGCGGCTTCGAATTTGTTGATGGAGCCTCGGCCCATGATGGCGTTGTATGGATATACCATGTCGACAATGTCGAAGGTTATTTGCTCACTTCGGGCATTGGGTGCTACACCGAAGGAGAGGGGCAACTCTATCTTGCCAACTGGAAAGGTGCCCTTGCCGCCGAAACCATACAACGGGTTGTCCGAAGGCTTCAGCAAGCTGTGGCTTATGCCCATGCGGTCGAAGGCGTGGAGGAAGATGATGTCCGCCTGACTGCCGTTGTCGACGAGGACTTTGTGTAAGTCCCAGCCTGCCACGCTGCAGTTGATGACCATTGCGTCGATGTGGGGGGCGCTGCGCAGGTCGACGTCTCGCGCGTCGAAGGTTAGCGGTATATGGGACCACTTCGTCTGCACGACTGGGCCAGTGACGGCGACATGGTTGATGCTGCGGTAGTGGTCCCGCTTCTGCCGCTTGGTGTCGAAGTCGGTGCTTGACCCCCCTGTTATCATGTGAATGACTCCGCGATAAGGTTGATCGGCGAAGTCTTCTTGCTTTGGGGGATGGGGAATGTTTTGGTGTTGTTGGTGTGGTGGTGGGGGTGGAGGAGGTACGATTTGTACTTCCTGATGATGTTGGTAAGCGTGGTGCGGTGGATGCGGAGCGGGGGCGTGGACGTATGGTGGAGGGGGTGGCTGGTAGTTATGCGCGACAATTCTGGGATTGTCGGCCGGCTGCGCCCTCGCCATTCTATCTCTGGTGGCCTTCGTCTCGGGGCAGTCTTTGGTCTGGTGGGCGCAGTCTTCGCCGTGGAAAAGGCAATAGAACCGGCGCGGTGGCTGCTGCGCCCGCCCTCGACCCCTGCCGCGCGTTCCATTTCCGCGGCCTTGTGGGGGATATTCCTGGCGGCGAGGGGGGTCGGCAGCAGGCTGTTGGTTGACGATGTTGTGGACTTGCTGCTGACTGCGGCTGTCTCGACTGGAGTCTGGCTGCGAAGTCCTTGTCCACGTGCGGCTGGACTGCGGAGTCTGACTGTTGGGTTTCCGTTGCGACTCGACCTTGCGCTGGTGGAGCTCTTCGGATTTGGCATATTTTTCGAAGAGCTGATATAGCTCCTGCAAGCTCTTGGGTGGATCCCTGATACAATGGCTGTAGAGGACGCCGGCCCGAAGGCCATTGATGGCGTAGTGGATAGCGATCTGATCGTCGACAGAGGGCAGCTGTGACTTGAGTGTTAAGAACTTGCGGTAATACTCCCGCAGAGTCTCCTTTTCCAGCTGTTTGCAAAGCGAGAGCTCGGCCAAAGCGTCGGTGTCTGGACGGTACCCTTGGAAGTTGAGGAGGAACTTGTCCCTGAGACTTCGCCACGAATCAATGGACAGCGGGGGCAATCTGGTGAACCAGGTGAGTGCTGGGCCCTCTAGGGCGATGATGAAAGACTTTGCCATTGTGGCCTCGTCCCCTCCGGCTGATGCAACGGCGACTTGGTAACTCATGATGTATTGCGCCGGATCGGTGCTGCCGTTGTACTTGGGGTATGCCCCCGCTCGAAAGTTGGCTGGCCAAGGCGTCACTTGCAGGTGTGGCGCCAGGGGACTTCGCTCGTCGAGGTAGTTGATCCCTTGGAATGGCGCGCCGTGCTGGGGGGCGTAGTCATGCTGGGGGAAACGCGGGTTCTCCGGCTGCGCCCGGTGCTGCGGGGGTTGGCCGTGCTGTCGGCCGAGGTAGCCTTCGCGCATGTCCTCCGGCTGAGCGCGTTGCTGGAGGGGTGGTTCTTGCTGCAAACCGAGGTGGCCTTCGCGCTGCATCAGCGCGATCTCGCGCTCGAGGTCTTGGGCTTTCTGCTCCTCGTCGCGTATCATTTGCCGCACTTTGGCTAGCGCGGACACACGCTGGCGCTTGGCCTCCAGTATCTCTTTCTGCCTTTGGAGATTGCGGTTCCTGAGGCGCAGGGCGCGCAGCTGCAGCTGTTCTTCTGTTGAGACGCCGAGGACCTCGCCGTCCTCGGTGAGGTCCGCGCCCTCCAGTGGGGCGAAGCCTGGGGGCGGCTGTGACTGTCCTTCGGTTCCGCAGGTGCGGAAGGTGTCGTCTTCGCCGGTGTGGGGAACATTGTCTTCAGTGGGCTCTTGGTGGGTGGATTGCGTGAGGACGAGGGCCTTGCCCTTTCTTGCGGCCAGCAGTGCTGCCTTCGCAGCCTCGTCAGCCTTGGGGTTAGCTCTCTTGGGTGCCATCGCGGGTGGTTTTGTCGTAGCACGAACGGTGGGCGCCAAATGTTGGAACTTGCTCTCTGCTGCAAGTGGGCCAACGGGGGTGAACAATGGCGACAACAGGGTTACGTGCACGGGGGCAATAGCTCTGTTGATCTAGCCCCTCACGGGCACTGTGCGGGGGTATTTATAGGTGTCTGAGCGCCCAGCGTCTTGTCTCAAGGACGCATGTGCCCTCAGACGCCTAGTTTATCCCCGGAATATTCCCATAAAGCAGGGTTACAAGCTGTAATTACAAGTATGCCTTTACAAGTCAGGCCCGTAATACAGAGGCGGCCACGCGGGGCCCGTTACAATGGGCCAGATCACACGCGGGCCTTGGGGCTGAATGAGGCCGCGCCGTGTGAGGACGTCGCCGCAGGTCTTCGTCAAGGTGTCGAGACCTGCGAAGGGTGTCCCTGCCCGCTTTGCCTCCGTCGGACCAGCGGCTGCAGCGAAGGCCTGGAGCGAAGGGTGGCGTCTTTGCCTTCGCCCCAACATTTGCCCTCCGAGGGACCAGTTCGACAGAGTCACCTGGTGCCGAAGACGTCGCTAGATGGCGGAGACGCTGAAGGCCTGGAGCGAAGGGTGGCGTCTTTGCCGTCGCCCCAACACATACCATGCTCTTGGGGCTTGCTTGAGCCCATAAAGCGCCTTAGAGAGTTTATATACATGGTTAGGGTACTCAGTATCTTCAAAGCCAGGAGGTTGCTCAACATAGACCTCTTCCTTGATTGGTCCATTGAGGAAGGCACTCTTCACGTCCATTTGGTAAAGCTTGAAGCCATGGTAAGTAGCATAGGCCAATAATATACGAATTGACTCAAGCCTAGCTACGGGTGCATAGGTTCCATCGAAATCCAAACCTTCGACTTGGGAGTATCCTTTGGCCACAAGTCGGACTTTGTTCCTTGTCACCACACCATGCTCGTCTTGCTTGTTGCGGAAGACCCACTTGGTTCCTACAACATTTTGATTAGGACGTGGAACTAAATGCCATACCTCATTCCTTGTGAAGTTGTTGAGCTCCTCTTGCATCGCCACCACCCAATCCGAATCTTGAAGTGCTTCCTCTATCCTGTGTGGCTCAATAGAGGAAACAAAAGAGTAATGCTCACAAAAATGTGCAACACGAGATCTAGTGGTTACCCCCTTATGAATGTCGCCGAGGATAGTGTCGACGGGGTGATCTCGTTGGATTGCTTGGTGGACTCTTGGGTGTGGCGGCCTTGGCTCTTCATCCTCCTTGTCTTGATAATTTGCATCTCCCCCTTGATCATTGTCGTCATCTTGAGGTGGCTCATTTGCTTGATCTTCTCCTTCATCAACTTGAGCCTTATCCTCATTTTGAGTTGGTGGAGATGCTTGAGTGGAGGAGGATGGTTGATCTTGTTCATTTGGAGGCTCTTTGGATTCCCTAGGACACACATCCCCAATGGACATGTTCCTTAGCGCGATGCACGGAGCCTCTTCATCACCTATCTCATCAAGATCAACTTGCTCTACTTGAGAGCCGTTAGTCTCATCAAACACAACATCACAAGAAACTTCAACTTGTCCAGAGGACTTGTTAAAGACTCTATAGGCCCTTGTGTTCGAATCATATCCTAGTAAAAAGCCTTCTACAGTCTTAGGAGCAAATTTAGATTTTCTTCCTCTTTTAACAAGTATAAAGCATTTGCTACCAAAGACTCTAAAATATGAAATATTGGGCTTTTTACCGGTTAGGAGTTCATATGATGTCTTTTTGAGGATTCGGTGTAGATACAACCGGTTGATGGCGTAGCAGGCGGTGTTGACTGCCTCGGCCCAAAACCGATCCGAAGTCTTGTACTCATCAAGCATGGTTCTTGCCGTGTCCAATAGAGTTCTATTCTTCCTCTCCACTACACCATTTTGTTGTGGAGTGTAGGGAGAGGAGAACTCATGCTTGATGCCCTCCTCCTCAAGGAAGCCTTCTATTTGTGAGTTTTTGAACTCCGTCCCGTTATCGCTTCTAATTTTCTTGATCCTCAAGCCGAACTCATTTTGAGCCCGTCTCAAGAATCCCTTTAGGGTCTCTTGGGTGTGAGATTTTTCCTGCAAAAAGAACACCCAAGTGAAGCGAGAATAATCATCCACAATAACTAGACAGAACTTACTCCCGCCGATGCTTATGTAAGCTATCGGGTTGAATAGGTCCATGTGTAGGAGCTTCAGTGGTCTGTCAGTCGTCATGATGTTCTTGTGTGGATGATGAGCACCAACTTGCTTCCCTGCTTGGCATGCGCTGCAAATCCTGTCTTTCTCAAAATGAACATTTGTTAATCCTAAAATGTGCTCTCCCTTTAGAAGCTTATGAAGATTCTTCATCCCAACATGGGCTAGTCGGCGGTGCCAGAGCCAACCCATGTTAGTCTTAGCAATTAAGCAAGTGTCGAGTTCAGCTCTATCAAAATCTACCAAGTATAGCTGACCCTCTAACACTCCCTTAAATGCTATTGAATCATCACTTCTTCTAAAGACAGTGACACCTACATCAGTGAATAGACAGTTGTAGCCCATTTTGCATAATTGAGAAACGGAAAGCAAATTGTAATCTAATGAATCTACAAGAAAAATATTGGAAATAGAATGGTCAGGTGATATAGCAATTTTACCCAATCCTTTGACCAAACCTTGATTTCCATCCCCGAATGTGATAGCTCGTTGGGGATCTTGTTTTTTCTCATAGGAGGAGAACATCTTCTTCTCCCCTGTCATGTGGTTTGCGCACCCGCTTTCGATAATCCAACTTGAGCCTCCGGATGCATAAACCTACAAAACAAGTTTAGTTCTTGACTTTAGGTACCCAAATGGTTTTGGGTCCTTTGGCATTAGACACAAGAACTTTGGGTACCCAAACACAAGTCTTTGACCCCTTGTGCTTGCCCCCGACATACTTGGCAACTACCTTGCCGGATTTGTTAGTTAAAACATAAGATGCATCAAAAGTTTTAAATGAAATGTCATGATCATTTGATGCACTAGGAGTTTTCCTCTTAGGCAACTTAGCATGGGTTGGTTGCCTAGAGCTAGATGTCTCACCCTTATACATGAAAGCATGGTTAGGGCCAGAGTGAGACTTCCTAGAATGAATTCTCCTAATTTTGCTCTCAAGATAACCGGCAAGGTACAAAATGTAACCCTCGTTATCCTAAGGCATGGGAGCCTTGCCCTTAACAAAATTAGACAATTTCTTAGGAGGGGCATTAAGTTTGACATTGTCCCCCTTTTGGAAGCCAATGCCATCCTTGATGCCAGGGCGTCTCCCACTATAAAGCATACTACGAGCAAATTTAAATTTTTCATTTTCAAGTTCATGCTCGGCAATTTTAGCATCTAATTTTGCTATATGATCATTTTGTTGCTTAATTAATATCATATGATCATGAATAGCATCAATATCAACATCTCTACATCTAGTGCAAATAGAAGTGTGTTCAACCGTAGATGTAGAGGGTTTGCAAGATTTTAATTCTACAACCTTAGCATGCAATATATCATTTTTATTTCTAAGGTCGGAAATGAAAGCATTGCAAACATCTAATTCTTTAGCCTTAGCAAGCAATTTTTCATTTTCATTCCTAAGGCTAGCAAGAGATTTGTTCAATTCTTCAATCTTAGTGAGCAAATCAACATTATCATCTCTAAGATTGGAAATTGAAACATTACAATCATTTGAATCAACCTTAGCTAGCAAATTAGCATTTTCATTTCTAAGGTTGTCTATAGTCTCATGGCAAGTGCTTAGCTCACTAGATAGTTTTTCACATTTTTCTACTTCTAGAGCGTAAGCATTTTTAACTTTAACATGCTTCTTGTTTTCTTTAATAAGGAAGTCCCCTTGGGAGTCCAAGAGATCATCCTTCTCATGGATAGCACTAATCAATTCATTTAATTTCTCTTTTTGTTGCATGTTTAAGTTGGCAAAAAGAGTACGCAAATTATCTTCCTCATCACTAGCATTATCATCGCTAGAAGACTCATATCTAGTGGAGGATTTGGATTTAACCTTCTTCTTTTTGCCGTCCTTTGCCATGAGGCACTTGTGGCCAACGTTGGGGAAGAGAAGTCCCTTGGTGACGGCGATGTTGGCGGCGTCCGTCGTCGGAGGAGTCGCTAGAGCTTTCGTCGGAGTCCCACTCGCGACAAACATGGGCATCACCGCCCTTCTTCTTGTAGTACCTCTTCTTCTCCTTTCTTCTTCCCTTCTTGTCGTCGCCCCTGTCACTGTCACTAGAAATAGGACATTTTGCTATAAAGTGACCGAGCTTACCACACTTGTAGCAAACCTTCTTGGAGCAGGGCTTGTAATCTTTCCCCCTCCTTTGCTTGAGGATTTGGCGGAAGCTTTTGATGACAAGCGCCATTTCCTCGTTGTCAAGCTTGGAGGCATCGATGGGTGTTTTACTTGGTGTAGACTCCTCCTTCTTCTCCTCCGTCGCCTTGAATGCGACCGGTTGTGCTTCGGACGTGGAGGGACCGTCAAGCTCGTTGATCTTCCGTGAGCCCTTGATCATAAACTCAAATCTCACAAAATTCCCGATTACTTCCTCGGGAGTCATTAGTGTATATCTAGGATTACCACGAATTAATTGTACTTGAGTAGGGTTAAGGAAAATAAGTGATCTTAGAATAACCTTAACCACCTCGTGGTCATCCCATTTCTTGCTCCCGAGGTTGCGCACTTGATTCACCAAGGTTTTGAGCCGGTTGTACATGTCTTGAGGCTCCTCCCCTTGGCGAAGACGGAAGCGACCGAGCTCCCCCTCGATCGTTTCCCGCTTGGTGATCTTGGTAAGTTCATCACCCTCGTGCGCGGTCTTAAGCACGTCCCAAACTTCCTTGGCGCTCTTCAATCCTTGCACCTTGTTGTACTCCTCCCTACTTAGAGAGGCGAGGAGTATGGTTGTGGCTTGGGAGTTGAAGTGCTCGATTTGGGCCACCTCGTCCTCATCATAATCCTCATCTCCTACGGATGGTACCTGTGCTCCAAACTCAACAACATTCCATATACTTTTGTGGAGTGAGGTTAGGTGATATTTCATTAAATCACTCCACCTAGCATAATCTTCACCGTCAAAGGTTGGCGGTTTGCCTAATGGAACGGAAAGTAATGGAGTATGTCTAGAAGTACGAGGATAGTGTAAGGGGATCTTACTAAACTTCTTGCGCTCATGGCGCTTAGAAGTTACGGAGGGCGCATCAGAGCCGGAGGTGGAAGGTGATGAAGTATCGGTCTCGTAGTAGACCACCTTCCTCATCTTCTTTTTCTTGTCGCCACTCCGATGCGACTTGTGGGAAGAGGCTTTCTTCTCCTTCCCCTTCTCCTTTTTGCGGAACTCTTCCGATGAAGCCTTCCCGTGGCTTGTAGTGGGCTTGTCGCCGGTTTCCATCTCCTTCTTGGCGTGTTCTCCCGACATCACTTCAAGCGATTAAGCTCTAATGAAGCACCGGGCTCCGATACCAATTGAAAGTCGCCTAGAGGGGGGTGAATAGGGCGAAACTGAAATTTACAAAGTTAATCACAACTACAAGCCGGGTTAGAGTTAGAAATATAATCGAGTCCGCGAGAGAGGGTGGAAAACAAATCGCAAGTAAATAAGAAGTGTGACACGCGGATTTGTTTTACCGAGGTTCGGTTCTCGCAAACCTACTCCCCGTTGAGGAGGCCACAAAGGCTGGGTCTTTTTCAACCCCTTCCCTCTCTCAAACGGTCCCTCGGACCGAGTGAGCTTTCTCTTCTCAAATCAACCGGGAACAAAACTTCCCCGCAAGGACCACCACACAATTGGTGTCTCTTGCCTCGGTTACAAGTGAGTAATGATCTCAAGAAAGAATGAGAAAGAAGAAAGCAATCCAAGCGCAAGAGCTCAAAAGAACACAACAAATCACTCTCACTTAACGCTAAAGCTTTTGTGGAATTGGGAGAGGATTTGATCACTTGGGTGTGTCTTGTATTGAATGCCTAGCTCTTGTAAGTAGTTGGAAGGTTGAAAACTTGGATGACTTGAATGTGGGGTGGTTGGGGGTATTTATAACCCCAACCACCAAACTAGCCGTTTGGTGGAGGCTGTCTGTCGCATGGTGCACCGGACACCGGACTGTCCGGTGCACCAGCCACGTCACCAGGTCGTTGGGTTCCGACCGTTGGAGCTCTGACTGCTAGGCCCGCCTGGATGTCCGGTGGCACACCAGACATGTACTGTAGAGTCTTCGGTGCGCCACTTCGCGCGTGCCTGACTTCTGCGCGCTCTGGCGCGCATTAATTGCTTCTGCAGGTGACCATTGGCACGAAGTAGCCGTTGCTCCGCTGGCTCACCGGACAGTCCGGTGTGCACCGGACATGTCCGGTGAATTATAGCGGAGCGAATTCCCGAAGCTGGCGAGTTTAGAATTCCTCTTCCTTGGAGCACCGGACACTGTCCGGTGTACACCGGACAGTCCAGTGAATTATAGCGGAGCGAATTCCCGAAGGTGAATAGTTTGGCTTGAAGTCTCCTGGTGCACCGGACACTGTCCGGTGGCACACTGGACAGTCCGGTGCGCTAGACCAAGGCAGCCTTCGGTTATCCCATGCTCTCTTTGTTGAACCCAATTCTTGGTCTTTTTATTGGCTAAGTGTGAACCTTTGGCACCTGTATGACTTATACATTAGAGCAAACTAGTTAGTCCAATTTATTTGTGTTGGGCAATTCAACCACCAAAATCATTTAGGAAATAGGTGTAAGCCTAATTCCCTTTCAGTCACGAAGGTCATACCTTCGTGATTAGAGTTATGAAATAATGAAAGATAAAATATAAAATATGAAACATGAAAGAATAATATATCAAAACACTTAAACTTATTCACATATTTCATCATACAAACTTAAATATTAAAACATAACATTTAATCACATTTATACCTTCGTCTTGACAGAAGGCAATAATCCAAGTGTCGCGTGCAAGTGATTACAAGATTGCCTGAACAGTACGGGGGTACTGTTCATCTATTTATAGGCACAGGACGCAGCCTGTGAGAAATTACATTCATGCCCTTTACAAATACTTACAATCATAATACAAGCTATCACGGGTCGATTGGTCATTTCATCTTTAAGTCGGTTCACTCCTTCGTCTTGGGACATGTCACTATACCGAAGCTTTATGGGTGATAGCTTCGGCACTGCTTTTGAGAGGATCTGCCGAAGGTGTTTCTTCTTACAGGATCTTCGGCGACGAAGCATACCCCCAACAGGCCTGAAGGATGTGATGCAAAACGTCGATGCAGGTTCATGTCTTCTCCTAACATTATTCCTACTATATTTGAATTTGAGGCACATATCATGAACTACTGCTAGGACATTCTTAGTGTGTCAAATATGTCATGTAAAGTGAAGTTCAGTGGTATGAATAATGCTTTGTTGTTTACTGAATGTTCATTGTTCAGTGATAGCAGCTTACACACCCCCATGCTTTCTTTCTCTAGGTCTGGGATGTCCGCCTCATTATGGATCAAAATTCATGACGTTCTAAAGGTGTCGAATGAGTACCTATATACTCCCTCCATCCCAGAAAACAAGGCGCCTCATTACACTATTGGAAGCTGGACGACATGGATGACTCTGGCAAGATGCGGTGGGAGCACGACGACATGGATGACTCCGACCACGAGTTCGATAGGAAGCCTAGCAATAGTACGCAGTAGCAAGGTTGACCATAGGGGCAGTGGAGAGTAACCCAACACCCCCTCCTCCGACCGTCATAACGCTTCTTTCCTCTGGCTTCATTTCTTACCTATGTATGGATGGTCTTCACCGCTGGTTACATCTAGCAAGTCCTCCCAGGGGTGAGCTCAATTTTCTCCTGATTTGCTCTCTCATTTGTTTTTTATTGATTCATCTATGCACATTTAATGATCTATGGTGTGCCTTCAATGCGATTGGTGGAGGCAGTGACATGAAGGAGATTGTCATGCTGCCAAAGCACATCAAGGACAATGCAAACAAGGACAGAGGAAGATCGAACATGCCATTTCCAGGTGGTGACATTTCTATTCTCGCGCGCCCACCCAACATTTTTGCTTTTACTAAATGACTATGTGCGTGAATGCTTCGTGGATGTTGATAGGGATTATCTGTGCTTGACAAAACGGTATCCCAGACTTGCAATTACTCCAGAATTTTCTAAGGTTGGGCATTCTGTACATTGAACTTTTGTTGCTGATCGATATTAAATGTGGCTTTTGGCATTCTCTATCACTCTAGCTAGGTCCTTGGATGAGCCACACTATTGACATGGGTTTAGGTGAGTGACTCATCGCGGCGCCTTTATATGGCTCGATCAATTCCAAATTTGCTATAGTATGGTTGTCGCTAGAATTTCCTCATTTGGCATGCAATAATTACAATTGATTTGCCTGGTACTCTGATCAAAATGGGAAAGTTGAGTGCTTACATATGTCGATCCACAATATTTCTTTATTGTCAAGGGCAGAGTTAAAGTGAATTGTGTGGATTCACACCAACTGCACCATTGGATCTCTTCTGGGTCGTTTCATTTCAAAAAATCCTGGCCATATCCCCCTCTATCTCTGGTAAACATAGATTGAGGACTAGATAGATCAGGATAAACAAGGCGTGTTAATTGTTGACAAATATAATAAAAGTAAAATCACAGTAATGACGAGTTGTTGGGGACTTGTTCTCAAATGCTATGAATCAAGAACAAGGCAACATAAAATGTTAAATAATAATGTCCTTCGCCCGCTGAAGCATTATCTCCCCAAGGATCTAATGAACTTCGGACGAAGGCTACGAGCAGGATACCACGAAGGTCATACCTTCATGATCAAATATAAAACAATCCGAGATAAAATATAAAATATTAAACATTAGAGAAAGATCTATTGAAAAACAAATGATATTATTCATTTATCTTATAATATGAACCTAAATATTAAAACATAATATTTAGGTACGTTTATACCTTCGCCTTGGCAGAAAGTAATAATTCCAGCGTAATGCGTTAGCGATTATAAGATTACGTGAACAGTGCCGAGGTACTGTTCACCTATTTATAGACATAGGGCGCAGCCTATGTAAAATTACATTTATATCCGTTACAATCGACTACAATAATGACACAAAACATCATGGGTTTTTAAGTCAATCCATCTTTAAGTCGGTTCGGCCCTTCGTCTTGAAATCTGTCATTGTGCCGAAGCTCTATAGGTGATAGCTTCGGCGCTTGCTCCTGAGAAGATCTTCCGAAGATGTTCTCTTTCTTTAGGATCTTCGGCTATGAAGCATACCCCCAACAGTAGCCCCTTCGCGGTGCTAGATCGTTTTTTGTAACGAGCTTGATCCGTGAAAAAGTCTTCTAGGCTTCGGGACGCCGAAGATCCAAAAAACACCTTCCCTGAGCTCGTTGGTGAGAAACGATTACAATAATCGTCGCGCGCGCGGTGGCCCCATCTTGCAGCAATTACGCGCGCCCCAGCGATTCACCTTCTCGGACCCTGTGGCCCACCGTTCAGCGAGTGCGGGCGACTGTTTGTTCGGTGCGGGAGATCTTGACGATTCACCTTCCCAGCTGCGGCACTATATAAACAGACGGGTAGGTGGGAAGTTACCACAGCATTCATTGCTATTGCACTGTTTTGCTGCCAAAATTTTAGTCATAGCCGAAGCTTAATCATCTTGCTCAGACGAAACTTCGCTTTTGATTCTGCTTCGTCAAAAGAGGAAGAGCTTCGGGAAAATTAGAAAAGTCAACAACAAAAATTTCAAGAAAGTCATAATCAAATGGCCAGAGTTCGCTCCACTGCTAGGGTTGATCGTGAGGGAGATGAGACCGAAGCTACTGAGACTATTCCGATTTCCGAAGCAATGAAGCGGTTTGGGCTGGTAACATCGGTGGACGTCCCTGCTGCTGAAGCAGAGCAAGCTGATGTTGAGGAGACCGATTCTGAAGATGATTATAGCAGCGCGGTGCCGAGCAAACCCAGCCATCTGGATTTTGGAAAATCCACGATCTCCGAAGGTGACCTACCTAAGATGTTGAAATTGGGTTATTTTTATGAAGAAAAGAAAGAGCTGGTTCGCTTTGGTCACTACACGACGGTTGATCTTTAGCGACCCTTATTAGGTACCAACTGTTGGTTGCTAAAGGTTAGGGACCGACAATCAGTCGCTAAATCCTTTTGTAGCAACGGTCGGTTGGTCGCTAAAAGTCTATAAATTTAACAACTTATGGTTGGTCGCTATAGATGTCGTCGGGGACTAGCGGTGGGTCGCTATAGAGCAAGGATCACTATCAAATCTTATAGCCTGAACGTACCTGTAGATGTTAGTGACTAAAAATTAATTAAAACAAATAAACATTGATCGCTAAATTGCGTAGTAAATCATGGTAACAATGATGATGAGTTTAGCGAGCATCCTAGAGAAGATGATGCAATATTTGAGTTGTTGTAACACTATAAAAGCCATCAACTAAAAATAATGAATTTAGTTATTACGATAAATAGGGTAATAAATTTTATTCAAATGTTTATTATTTATTTGCATTCGTAATAATTTATTCAAATGTTTATTATTTATGTGGTAAATTTTTTATGAATTTTTTAGTAATTTAAAAATGCATTTCGAAATAAATAAAAAAAGAAAACCCTACCTAAACCTTGCAGCGGCGCGCTCCATGTCTTCTCTCCCAGCCGCCGCCGCCTCTATTCTCCCTAGGGCTGGGCATTTTAAACACGTGAACCGAACCCGAATAGACCGAATTGGTCGGTTTTTCGGGTTTCGGTTTTCGGGTTCGGTCCTCAGATCGTATCTATTCAGTTATCGGGTTAGGGTTCGATTTTTATATCACGTAACCCGAATAAAAAAAACCGAACACAGCAGTCACCCGTCAGCCCAATAGCCACTTGGCCCACTTAGCCCAATATCACGTGCCCTGGGAGGAACGTTCCTCCGGAGTCCGGTCCTCCCTGTCTCCCTGACCGCACTACGGCTGGACGTCTGTACTGCGCCCGCAGGCAGCCGAGAGCCCGAGACCGCCCACCAGCCAACCCTAGATCCTCTCCACTGCTCGGCCGCCGCCTGCCGCAGCTCGCCGTCGACTTCTCCCGGCGTCCGCTCCACTGCTCCCGGCGTTCTGCTCCTGCGTGGGCGCGGCTGCGCTCCAGCTCCGGCGTCCGGCGTACTGCGTCCGGCGCGGCTGCAATCGGCATCGAAGCCAATCCAATCAAGTTAGCGCCGCTAATCCGCTCCCTAATCACCATCCAATCCAATCGGCTTCCCCCAGGCACCCATGGCGACGACGGTGGAGGTTCCCGTGGACGCGCCGGTGAGTGCTGCTGCTGCATCATCCCTCCCTCTATGAACCCTCTATGAACCCTCTTCCGGTGGGCGCTGGGCAGTGGGTTCGGTCCAGAGGATTTGCTACAAGTAGTCTTACCAGTATAGGCTAGTTTACATCACTGTTGAATGATTTGTGACATGGTCTAGATCTTGCTGTGACTCTAGCAGTCTAGCAATCACTATAGGGGTGCACACTTGTGAATGAGAAGATACTAAGCGCTGTGATACGCCCAGGGGATTGCTGCGAGTAGGATCATACCATACTAGTTTTAGAGTTTGATTTGACTACTAGGTTCTGCAACTGCAAAAGCATTTACGGACTTCCAAATGCATATGCCTTTACCACTCCTCCATTGAATCATTGGGACTAATGGTGCCAGACCGCTTGAGAAAATAATCTCTAGCCATGTGGGGATAGCAGTTTGAGGAGACGTCATACCTTTATATGCATGCAAGTTTGAACGGAATACTTGGATCCTCTATTCCTCTCTGCCGTTTATACAGTTGTAAAAAAAAGTCAATGAGATCTAGCTCATGAGCTTTACAGGCATCCCAACGGTAGTATCTACTAAGCTTGCTTCTATGATAGAGATAATGTTTGTCTTTTTAATGCTTCTTAGCAGATTTTCACAAGCCTGGGTATGGTTTACATGTATGCAAATGAGAAAGCTCAAGTCAATAGGCCAAAGGAACTAATATCCACTGATTTTCGCAATTGTCCCTTCCCTCGTTTTGTCAATCATTATAGTCTTCAGTACTTCTTTCAGAACTCATATTAATATTCCATTTATTGCAGGTGAGGACAGTGAAGGTCACCAATGTCTCTCTTAGTGCAACTGTGCAAGACATTAAGGAGTTCTTTTCCTTTTCAGGAGATATTGATCATGTGGAGATGCAGAGGTTCATAAAACCTGTCCAACTAGGCTGCCCCTTCTGTTTTCATGTCCATACTAATTAAATTTGTACCGCAGGTTAGCTAGATCTCTACGTCAGTGCTTGATTTGATTTGTTTAACTTCCCGTCGTAAAAGTTGCTCAGATCCCATGTAGTTCAGCTTTGTTTTCTTATAGATCAATTGGATGTACTTGCTTTTTTGTATAAAGGATTGAGGGAGAGGAAGCAAAAATGACTGTATGGGAGAATATGCAGAAAGCTGAAGCAGAAGCAGCCATACAAAAGCTTGTGGTGCGCTTGTTTCTCCATTCTGAATTTATAACTCTTTTTTCCACTCTTCATTCCAGTTTCCTGGTTGGTAGGAGGTTTCATATCATCTCATACTTGTGATTCATCAGATAAAACTTGAAAAGAAAAGGCCATACTCGCTGGAGAGGATTTTCAACACCCTTAGGTCTGGCTCTCGGAAGACACAGGTGGTACGCAGTACATCAACCGCAAATCAGAATCAGCATATTTCCAGAACTATCAAAACGGCGCCAAACCTCAGCAAGAACGGTCAAATGAGTTCATTGAGTGGATGCTTCAGACAGGATCTATAGCATGGATCATAATCTGGATTGTCCTTAAGTTTTTATTGTGCTAGGGGAACATAAGAAAGTATGTAGAGCAAAATGAGAGGAGCTGTTGTTACCCTCAATTCTTTGTGATTATTGTGCTAGAGTGATGTAGTTGTTGGCTTTTGAACAATAGCTGGAGTGATATGAAACATTAGTGATCTAGTTGTGAATGATATTATAATTGTGATGCTTTTGTGAATATATAATTGTGGTGCTTTTGTGTTTATGTGATGGATCTATGACTGTGGTATACTGATTAACTGTGTATGTCTTTATGATTTGTGTATAAAAATCTGTGATTTATGATGCTTAATTAAATGTATATTATTATTAATAAAAACTGTAAAAAGGGTGACTTTCTGTTGGTTGCTAAATGTATAGTATGGCAACTTACGGTTGGTTGCTAAATCTATAGTACAGCAACCCACGATTGGTCGCTAAATACACAATATTAGCAACGGACGGTCGGTCGCTAAAAAGATGTCGGTCGCTAAAGCCTTTAGCGACGGCACTTACAACGACCATCCTTATGGGTCGCTAAAGGTTTTTAGCGACCAACCGTAGGTCGCTGAAGGCCGTTTTAGCAACCAACCGTAGGTCGCTGTAAGTGAACCGTCGTGTAGTGGGTGGAGATGAAACTACTCCGAAGCCAGGAAAAGACGAAGTAGTAGTTTTTAAGAGTTTCTTCAAAGCTGGTTTGAGATTCTCTTTGAATAAGATGATTCCTGATGTGCTGAAGAAGTTTGGGATATACTTTCATCAGCTAACTCCTAACGCTATCGTTAGGCTTAGCGTTTACATTTGGGCTCTCCGAAGCCAAGGGGTGGAACCGTTTGCCGAAGGTTTCTGCCGAGTGCATGAGCTGCATTACCAAACCAAGGCCAGAAGAGATGGGTTACATGAAAACTTCGGCTGCTACAATTTTGCCTACCGCAAGACTACAAAATTTCCCGTGATTAGTTACCGAAGCAAGTGGCCGGCTGGTTGGAAATCGGAGTGGTTCTACGTCAAAGTTGACGATGAAAAGGAGAAGCTGGTCCAGAGTCCGCTAGAGCTGATCTTCGGAGAGACTAGACCCCCGTGCAATATGACACTAGAGGGTCCAACCCAAATTGCACTGGCTGAATTTAGGGTTATCGCGGAGCACATCGGCACTAGGGACTTGGTGCAGGAATTTTTGTCTTTCAAAGTGTTCCCAACTATGAAAGAGTGGGCCATGCCGAAGCTTGAAGGAAAAAAGAAGGAAGGAGAACTTATCCGGCTGCCCTACCATTACAAATTCAAGAGACATTTCAAAGTGCCCTGCCAAAAATGGCTGGATACAATCGAAGTAATGTGCAACGAAATACTTGGAAATTATTCTAAAAAAGAAGATCAATTGATGACTGCGGCCTTCGGCACCCGTCCGAAACGAAGGCTAAACCGAGTGATGGATGTTATAGGTTTTGAATATCCTGACTACGAGCGGCTGGACAAGGGTGTCGAAGGCCAAAAAAGGAAAAGAGTAGCTAGTGCTCTGAATAAGGACGATGAAGATCAACCAAAGAAGAATAAACAAGAGTCTGAAGCGAAAATAGTTGCTCCGAAGAAAAGAAAGGCTTTGACTCCGAAGCAAAAATCAATTGATGAAAAAGAAAGGACTTCTGCGACATCCTCTGCTACTGAAATAGAGGAAATTTTAAAGGTAATGACTGAAACTTTGCCTGTCAAACTAAGTCCACTGGGGCTACATCTGATGAAGCTTTTTCAGAAGGAAAAGGAGCCCACAAAAACGAAGGCACCTAGGCCAAAGAGGCAAAGAATCGTTACTGTGACAGAAGTCATTGAAGCAACACCACCAGGAGCTTCAGCTCCGAAGGTGCCGGCTATTGAGAGCATGACAGCTACTGAAGCTGTACCTTCGGAGGCTGCCGCAGAAGAGGCCAGAGCCGAAGATGCCAAATCTGAAGATATTAATTTAGAAAGCGTGGCTGCTGATATAGACAAAATGCTACTAAACATGGCCGCGGAAGAAGCTGCCGCAGCCACCGAAGAGACTACGGTCGCAAAACCCGAGAAAAAAGAAATGACCAAAGATACTTCGGAAGATGAAGCTTTTGACTTTCAAAACTTAGTTGGCCAAGAGCTGACAAAAGCTAAGAAAGAAGAACTAAAAGAATATGCTATATCTTGCGGGTATCGGCCGGGAGCGCTTCTCTTCGGTGGCATTGATGATGAAAGGTTGGGCTACATACGAGATCAGACCGGCACGAAAGTTATCGGTACTCTATCAAAGAGTATCGGTTTCCCGAAGCTCGAAGCAGATATCAGTCGCTACCGACGACAACACATTGTCGGTAGCTTATTTTATTCCAATTTTAAGGTAAACAACTTTTGTCTAACTTTTATTATTTGTAATAACATAAATGTTTTCTAACGAAGGTTATTTGCCTGCAGAGTATGCTGTTGAGCAAGTCTTTAAAAATGCAGCAGGACTTAGAGGATAAAAAGCACGAAGTTATAATTGAGAACTTAGAGAACAAGATAAAAGAGCAATCAGTTGCCATCGAAAAGAAAGACTTCGAGCTTCAAACAACCGAAGGCTTATTAGCGGATGCTGAAGCCAAAATAACAGAATTAAATTCGAAGCTTCTTTCTCAATCAGAAAATTTCGAACAAGAAAAGCTGAAGCTTGATGCAAAACTTGAGGCCGAAGTGCAAAAAAGTTTGGAGCTGAAAGAATCTTTGACAAGCCTTCAGAATAAATGCCTGGAGTTCAGCAATCGATGCGTTCAACGGCTGAAGCAGGTGTTCTATTTTGTTGGAGCCAGCAGCGAGAAGTTCATTCCTTCGGCTGAAGACCTGCCCGGTGCCTTCGAGCATATTGAAGGTGAAATTAATGATCTTGACGAAGTTATAGCCGGGCATGGTGACTTCTGTGCCCTGGTAGCTTCTCGGGGCACAGCTGTTGCCTTTCTGAAGTCTGGCTGTGAACACGGAAAAGTTGTCAATAGACCCAACTTCATCTTGTCACCAGCAGACTTAGATAACATTCCCAATCTGGCCCGAAGTATTGCGAATAGATTTATAAAATTAGTATGGACAAAGGGTGGACGGAGCAAAGCTGGTGACGAAGCTCGAAGCCACCTTAAGTCGGTAACAAAATCATACCTTATGCTTACCTTTTCCTTTGAATTTTGAATTTAGCTTATAATACTTACATACAGGATGACCAAGCCGAAGCTGAAGCTGCGGAGTAAAAAGACGAAGCTCCATGAATGCTGACGAAGCTCGAGTAGTCTGTAGAAATAGCTCAAAAAACTCTTGTGTAAAGTATGATGTAATTAAATTTCACTTTGTGGACTTTATCCATACCTTGTATTATAATCTTACCTTTCTGTCAATGTATAAAGTGCTTTGGTGTGGACGAAATTAATATTTTTGAGCCGAAGGCGAAAAACACCTTCCCTTCTTTGCGTACACAGCGAAGCATAAAATCGCCTCTTTTCCCTTTTTTCCGAAGCCTTCTCTTTTAAAGCCGAAGCAAGTGTGTATGTTATGATGATGATGATCCTATATATGTCTAAATGAATGTTTATGAATGCAAATGTATGATGTAATGTATTGTGCAAATGAATGTTCAAAGACACATACGAAACCATAATCACAACTCTTATTCCCTTAGGAATAACAAATCTTTGCCGTTTATTTTTCGGTGTATCAGCGCTGACTTTTCGCTGTAAGCCTCCCTTAGGAGCTTTTTCGCCTTTTATTTCGGCGGTATTCGCGTTGACTTTTCGCGCTTCGCCTTATATTTCGGCGGAATCAGCGTTGACTTTTCGCTGTAAGCTCTGCATTCCCTTAGGAACGACTTTTGAGCAGAAAACTTACGTTGCGCTCCCTTAGGAACGGCTTTTTGTAGCTTCGTCGTGCTCTGCATCCCCTTAGGGACGTCTTTCGAGCTTCTCCCTGTTTTTCCTTTTTCTCTTTGCACTCGATGGTGCATGCTCAGTTTTTACATTTACATCTTTGGGGGATACTGCTCTTATAGAGCTGATATAAGAAAAAGAGAAATTACATGCTATGGCCCCATTAAAAACCTTTCTCCCCCTTTGGAAAGGAAAAGGGTGCCATAGGAAAGGATAAAAAAGATTACATCAGGCTACACATAATACCGTCGAAGCTCATCCGCATTCCAAGATCTAGGAATGTCGTTGTCGTCCATATCCTTCAACCTGTAGGAACCGGGTCTTGACGAAGATACTACCAGAAAAGGTCCTTCCCACTTCAACTGTAGCTTGCCTACTGTATCTGGGTTGGCAACTCTCCGAAGTACCAAGTGTCCTGGCTTAATATTTTTTAACCGAACCTTTCTGTCACGCCATTTTATTGTTTCGGCTTGATATTTATTGATATTCTCCACAGCCTGAAGCCTGATCCCTTCTATAACATCTTTTGCCACAGAATAATCAGCTTCATCCTCTGCCGAAGCCACTATTCTTATTGATTCTGCTTTAGCTTCTTCTGGGGTTATTGCTTCGTCACCAAACAACAATTTGAATGGTGTAAAACCTGTTGACCTTGACATTGTTGTGTTGTGACTCCACACCACTTTGATTAATTCGTCTGGTCACTTCCCCCTGGGCTGGTTGAAGATTAACTTCATTATTCCTGTCATTATAATGCCATTAGCTCTTTCGACAAGTCCATTTGACTCCGGATGCCAAACCGATGCAAAATGGATCTTCGTGCCAATTTGTTCACAAAACTCTCTGAAAGCTTCGGCATCAAACTGTGTTCCATTGTCCATGGTAATAGCCTTCGGCACTCCGAAACGACACACAATATTTTGCCAGAAAAACTTTTGAACGATGACCGAAGTTATTGTGGCTAAAGGCTTCGCCTCAATCCACTTAGAAAAATATTCTACCGCCACCACAACATATCTTAAATTCCCTTGTGCTGGTGGAAGTGGGCCTAGCAAATCAAGGCCCCACCTTTGCAATGGCCGAGTGGGTTGTATTAATTGAGTCAGAGACAAAGGTTGTTTTTGATCTCTTGCACATTTTTGACAACCTTCGCATTTTTGGACTAATTCTGCTGCATCCGAAGCTGCCTTCGGCCAATAAAATCCTTGACAAAAAACTTTACCCAACAAAGGCCTAGATCGGATGTGAGATCCACACAGGCCTGCATGTATTTCTTTCATCAACTATATACCTTCAGCTCTGGATAAACATTTGAGTAATGGAGAACAGACTCCATGCTTGTATAACTCCCCTTCTATTATTACATATGGACGGGATCTTGCCGCCATTCTCTTATGATAAGCTTCGTCATCCGAAAGGAAATTGCCCTGAAGAAAAGACATGATCTCAGTTCTCCAATCTTCGCTATAAATAGGAGATATATTGAGCACTGCTCTTTCAAGAAGGTCAACCGAAGGTGCTTTTATTGTTTCAAAGAATACTTCCGAAGGTAAGGGCAGCCCCTGTGCCGCTGACTTGGCTAGTAGATCAGCGTGCTCATTTTCTCCTCATGGAATATTCTTGACAGAAAACCCTTCGAAAGAAGCTTCAAGCCTTCGAACTGTATCCAAATATTTCTCAAGCTTCGGATCTCTTGCTTTGCAACTTTTGTCAACATGGCCAGAAATGACTTGGGAATCAGTTTTGAGAACCGCCCTTCTTATCCCCATTGCCTTCAACTTCCGAAGCCCCAAAAGCAAAGCTTCGTATTCAGCAATATTATTTGTGCAACTAAAATCAAGTTTCACTGTGTAGCATGTTCTGACTTTGGAAGGTGCAATTAAAACAGCAGCTGCACCTGCCCCGAAGGTTCCCAGGAACCATCACAGAATATTGTCCAAGCTTCGGCATCTTTACTTGCTGCTTCCTCCTGAGCCCCTGGCGTCCAGTCGACGATGAAGTCTGCTAGCGCCTGGGACTGAATCGAAGATCTATGCACATAATCAATGCTGAACTCGTTGAATTCCGCAGCCCACTTTCCAATCCTTCCAGTAGCTTCTCTATTTCTCATAATATCCTTCAAAGGCTGTGATGAAGGAACAATTATATGGTATGCTTGAAAATAATGTCGACGCTTCCTGGAGGCCATTAAAACAGCATACAACACCTTCTCCAATTATGTATAGTTTTTCTTTGATAAATTGAGAACTTCGGAGACGAAATATACTGGAGCTTGCTTTTTCAATTGTCCTTCAAGCTTCTCCTGAACAAGCGCCACACTTACTGCAGAGTGCGAAGCTGCCACATACAGCAGTAGAGGAGCCCCTGGCGCTGGTGGAGTTAGAGTTGTTAAATCTATCAAATACTGCTTCAGCTCTTCAAAGGCTTTTTTGCTGAGCTGATCCCCATTGAAAAACTTCGGCTGACTTCAACACTTCAAAGAATGGTAAATTTCTCTCTGCTGATCTGGATATAAATCGATTCAAAGATGCCAGTCTTCCTATTAGCCGTTGAGCCCCTTTCTTTGAGCTTGGTGGCTCCATCCGAAGGATAGCTTCGATTTTATTTGGATTAGCTTCGATCCCTTTTGTTGAAACCAAACAACCAAGGAATTTCCCCTTCTATACTCCGAAGACACATTTTTCTGGATTCAGTTTCAGACCAGCTTGCCTAAAATTAGCGAATGTCTCCTGCAGATCAACAATGTGATTTTCTTGCTTCGTGTTTTTTACTATGATATCATCAACATATGTGAGCACGTTTCTGCCTATCTGAGAATGAAGGACCTTTGCTGTCATTCTGCTGAAGCTTCCTCCAGCATTCTTGAGCCCCTCAGGCATCCGAAGGTAACAATATGTACCACTGGGGTGATGAAACTGGTTTTTGGCTCATCTTCCTTCCTCATCCAGATTTGATGGTAGCCTGAGTAACAATCTAGTAGACTCATGAGCTCTGACGAAGCTGCTGCATCTACTAGAGAATCTATCCTTGGTAATGGAAATTAATCTTTCGGACAAGCCTTGTTGAGATCAGTAAAATCAATGCACATCCTCCATTTACCATTGGCCTTCTTCACCATAACAGTGTTAGCTAGCCATTCTGGGTATTTTACTTCTCTGATGACTCCAGCGCTGAGGAGTCTTTTCACTTCATTCCGAGCACCTTCGGCTTTGTCATCGGACATCTTCCGAAGCCTCTGCTTTCTAGGTCTGAAGGATGGATCAACATTGAGCGAATGTTCAATAACATCCCTGTTGACACCACAGAGATCATTAGCTGACCATGCAAAGACATCTTTGTTGTTGAACAGAAACCTTATTAGGGTTTTCTCCTGCTCTTCAGACAATTGAGATCCCAATAGCACCTTCTGCTCTGCTATATGATCACATAAAAGCATGGGCTTCGGCTGATCAGCCGAAGCAGCCTTCTCCCTTCTGTACTTGTATTGCTCACAAGCTTCGGCTCCATCTATGTTATGGATTGCTTTTGAATCTGTCCAGTTTCCTTCGGCCTTTCTGGCAGCTTCTTGACTTCCATGAATAGCAATAGGCCCTTGATCCGAAGGTATCTTCATGCAAAGATATGCTGGGTGAAGAATTGCTTCGAAAGCATTGAGTGTCCCACGACCAATGATTGCGTTGTAAGGGTATTCCATGTCAACAATATCAAATACAACTTGTTCAGTCCTTGTATTGTTGATAAATCCAAAAGTCACTGGCATCATGATCTTGCCGAGTGCCACAATCTGCCTTCCTCCGAAGCCACAAAGGGGATGTGTAGCATCATGGATCTTATCTTCGGGCTCTTGCATCTGTCTAAAGGCCTTAACAAATATAATATCCGCTCCACTGCCTGTGTCAACCAAAACATTGTGAACCAGAAATCCTTTGATAACACAAGAAATAACCATAGCATCGTTGTGAGGGTAATCCTTGAGTTGAAGGTCCTCTTGGGAGAAAGTAATCGAGATGTGGGACCATCTTGACTTGATGAAGGGTCCTTGCACCCCGACATGCTGTACCCTTCTCTGTGCCTCCTTCTGCTTCTTGTTGGCTGGCTCTGAGAATGAACCGCCTGTTATCGAGAGTACCAGCTTCGGAGCCGAAGCAGCTCCAGCGTGGTTGTTGAACGAAGCCATCAGCTCAAACAAGTGGAAGTGAGTTCACCGGAGGTGGGCGCCAATGTTGGGGACTTGTTCTCAAATGCTATGAATCAAGAACAAGGCAACATAAAATGTTAAATAATAATGTCCTTCGCCCGCTGAAGCATTATCTCCCCAAGGATCTAATGAACTTCGGACGAAGGCTACGAGCAGGATACCACGAAGGTCATACCTTCGTGATCAAATATAAAACAATCCGAGATAAAATATAAAATATTAAACATTAGAGAAAGATCTATTGAAAAACAAATGATATTATTCATTTATCTTATAATATGAACCTAAATATTAAAACATAATATTTAGGTACGTTTATACCTTCGCCTTGGCAGAAAGTAATAATTCCAGCGTAATGCGTTAGCGATTATAAGATTGCGTGAACAGTGCCGGGGTACTGTTCACCTATTTATAGGCACAGGGCGCAGCCTATGTAAAATTACATTTATATCCTTTACAATCGACTACAATAATGACACAAAACATCATGGGTTTTTAAGTCAATCCATCTTTAAGTCGGTTCGGCCCTTCGTCTTGAAATCTGTCATTGTGCCGAAGCTCTATAGGTGATAGCTTCGGCGCTTGCTCCTGAGAAGATCTTCCGAAGATGTTCTCTTTCTTTAGGATCTTCGGCTACGAAGCATACCCCCAACACGAGTGAACAAACATGTCTTTGCTGCTTCGTCTGTTTGAAACTAGAGATATCAACCTTTAAGTGCAGCTTAAGGTTTTTTGGGGATGATTCTTTGTTTATCATTGCAGGATATAATGCACATGGGTTAGTTCATCTCTTTTTCTTTTGCACCCAGGTATGCCATTTTGGGGATTTCTCCACTATGTATGTTTAAATGAGCACATTATTTTGAAGCCTTTTATTATCATGTTGTTATGTTCTATGTTGTTTACTGCTTGCTTGGTGTAATCTCTAGACCCGTGGATCCAGTTGCTTTTGCAAGGGAAAGAGATATGCCTTCTGATTCAGATAGGACCTTAAATGAAGACAAACGTTTCATATCTTGTAGTATACCACGGGAGCATCAAAAGATCTTTGAATTGGGCTGAAGAAAACGCAGAACATAGTGTAAAATCTTATAGTGTAATCTTATAGTGTAAAATTTAGAGTCTATTGTCACCCATACATATAAGTGCCTTGTGAACGTTTATGAAACCAGGGAAGAAGACATTGTTCTGTATGGCCAGTCTGTTGGTAGCGGACCAACCCTTGATCTAGCTGTTCGTTTCAATCATGAAGAGATGTGGTATTAATCATAGATAAGGGGTGTTTAGTTCCAAAGACTAATGTTTAGTACGTATCACATAGAACATTTGAATCTCATTTTACTATGGGTTTTGTATATCATAGTGACATTTGTCTTTATGTATTGATGTTTTATACTCACGTTGTTTGGTTGCTGGACTAGCGTTCGGCTACTGCTCCTGCTACGTCACGTTATATAAAAAGTAAATATTGTAGCATTTGCAGCTGTCACAGCTCTTAGACCATCACCAAATAAGTGTACTAATTTTTAACTTACGTAGCGAAGCACGGGCACATACCTAGTGACAACATAAGAATATATGTGACTAATGTGTGTTTTGCAGAGCAAATGGTAAGTTAGGTCGCATTACAGGAGGTTGCGCTGCAACGGTGGAAACAATCCCTCAGATGAGAACTTGAAGTGACGGCTGAAAAAGGCGAAACAAAAGATGAAGGTCTTCATATTCCAAGTGTCGAAGGAGTTGTGGACACTTGGTATTAAGTTAGGTCTTCTATTTTTATTTTAGTCATACTATAAAGAGGGGTTGTGAATGAGTAGTTTGACCAAGAGAATTCTAGTGTAGTGTTGGTGCATATTCACACTCACAACTAGTGCTAGGTGTCACTCTATAACACACTCACGAGTTAGAACGAAATCGGGTTGTTGGCCTAGGGGCACCGGACTGTCCGGTGCTACCCCTGACAGTGGGCCCTGGTAGCCCCGGGAGCAACCCTCTACTCCCAGGAAAACCCAAGAGCAAGCAATTCGTATTAGTCGCGCACTGAACTGTCTGGTGCACATCGGACTGTCACTGTTCACTGTCTGATGCGCTATCAGAGCAACGGCTAGCTGTCAGAACTAGTCGTTGGTGCGCATCGTTGGCGCACCGGACTTTGTGGTGCGCCCATGCGCAGTAGCCTACAGTAACGACTAGTTTTGGTTGGTGTGGGTATTTATACCCCCTCTACCAGCCACATTTAGGGTCTTGCTGCCCACATACACTTGTATTCATTGCTAGTGAATTGCAAGCCCACAAAGCATAGTGAGGTGATTAGGAAAACCATAATCCCATGTTCGGACCTCATTAGTGCGCATGAGAGCCACCTAGAGCACACACCATATGCATTAGGCTTCTCTTGGTCAAGTGAAAGTGTATAGTTTGTTACTCTTGGTGATCGGCATCACCTAGACAGCTTGGTGGCGATTGGAGTTCGGTGATCACCCCGGAGGACTTGTTAATGACTCGACTCAAGATTGTACGTGGTCGTGAGGGATCTGAAAGCATCTAGGCCCCTGGTTGTTTTAGTGATTAATGACAACATAAGATTATGTGTGACTAACATGTGTTTTGCAGAGCAAATGGTAAGTTAGGTCGCATTATAGGAAGTTGTGTTGCAACGGTGAAAACAATTCCTGAGATAAGAACTTGAAGTGACGGCTGAAAAGACGAATCAAAAGATGAAGGTATTCATATTCCGAGTGTCGAAGGAGTTGCGAACACTCGATATAGAATTAGGTCTTCTATTTTTATTTTAGCCGTACTATAAATAGGGGTTGTGGATGAGTAGTTTGACCAAGAGATTTCTAGTGTAGTGTTGGTGTATATTCACACTCACATCTAGTGCTAGGTGTCACTCTATAACACACTCACAAGTTAGAATGAAATGGTTTTGAAAAACCAAAGAAAAAAAGAAGTTAGGGTTGCTGTCTTAGGGGCACCGGACTGTCCGGTGCGCCCTCTGACAGTGGGGCCAGCTAGCCCCGGGGGCAGCGCCTCTGCCCCCGAGAGAACCGAGAGCAACGAGTTTGAGAAATGATTTTTAGCGGTCACACCGGACTATCCGGTGTGCACCAGACAACTACTGTTCACTGTCCGGTGCGCTGTTAGCCCAACGACTAGCTATTAGAACTAGCCGTTGGAGCCAACCATTGGCACACCGGTGGCGCACCGGACTGTCCGATGCACCCATGCGCAGAACAGTCAAGTAACGCCTAGTTTGGTGGGTGGGACTATTTATACCCCCTCCACCTACCTCATTGAGTGTCTTGCTGTCCACATTAAAGCCCACACATTGCTAGAGCATTGCAAGCACCACAAAGCCTAGTGAGGTGATTAGAAAATCTTAATCCCGTGTTAGGACCTCATTAGTGCAAGTGAGAGCCACCTAGAGCACACACCACATGCATTAGGCTTCTCTTGGTCAAGTGAAAGTCTATAGCTTGTTACTCTTTGTGATCGGCATCACCTAGACGGCTTGGTGGCGATTGGAGCGCGGTGATCACCCTAGAGGATTTATTGGTGACCTGGCTCAAGATTGTACGCGGTCGTGAAGAATCCACCCCGCTGGAGTGGCAAAGGATCACCTCATAGTGAGTACTTGGTTCTTGTGAGGACCAAGGGGGAGCGATACCCTTGCACAGGTGCTCCAACGAGGACTAGGGAAGAGTGCCGACTCTTCGATACCTCGGCAAAAAAATGGAGGAGTCTTCTTAACCTTGCTTTACATTCCGCATTTAATTTGAGTATTTCACTTTGTTCAATTGTTTAGCAAGTATTTGAAGTAATGACTTAGGGTTGTTGTCTTTCTAGTAGTATTCATTTATTGCTAGTAGTTGGGTGAAGTTGGGCTCTTGCTTATGGTTTAATATTTGTTGAACTTTTAGAAAAGCTCAATTCACCCCCCTCTTGGGCATCATGATCCTTTCAATTGGTATCATAGCCTTGTTGCTCCTAGATTAGCTTAACTGCTAGAGTAGCGATGTCCGGCGGGGATGGACCTCCTCCCATTTTTTATGGTGACGATTTTCCTTATTGGGAAATTTGTGTGGAAGCTTACTTAGAGGCTATAGACATTGGTGTCTATAAAGCCGCCACTCAAGGGTTCCCCGAACCAAGAGATCCCACAAATCTTGTAGGTGATGAGTATAATTATGGAAACTGGAATGCTAAGGCAAAAACACTCTTTAGGGGCCTTTGCAAAGATGTTTTAATAAAGTAAGAAATCATAGAAATGCTCATGATTTGTGGATGGATATTTGTGCTCTACATGAAGGAATTAAAAGTGAGTGTGAGGAGAGATATCACATTGCAATGAAAAAAATTAAATTCTTTTGAAATGCTTGCAAATGAGAATACTAATGATATGTACTCACACCTTAACATTCTTGTATAGGAAGTCAACAGCTTGGGGCTCACCCAAATTTCACAACCGGATGTTGTGAGGAAGATTCTCAGTGTCCTCCCAATTAACAAATATGGACACATTGTCAATGTCCTACATCAAATGGATCTTTCAATTGCTACTCCAACTCAAATATTAGGAAAGATCAACGCTCATCAAATGTATATGCACATAAATGATAAGGATGGGTCTTTATCCAAGAGAAAAGACTTGGCTCTCAAAGCTAGCCAAGAAAAGAAAGGGAAGGCCAAAATGCAAGTTGAGAAAGAATCCTCAAGTGATGATGATTTTGATGCAAACATTGCCTCGAGATTATGTAGGATTATACACAAAAGATCCTTTTTTGGCTCTCTCTTTAGCTCTATGTCTCTTATCCCTAGGAGAGGCCTTCCTCCACTAGCAGGTTTCGTCGGAAAACTTATCTATTCTGGTGTGGATGGCAAGCAGGACTATATTTCTTGGTTTCAATAGGACTCCTTACGAACGTTATTTCTATCTACTATTATCTAAAAATAATCAAGTTATTAATGACTCGACGAAACCAAGAAATAACCCCGTATGTGCGAAATTATAGAAGATCCCCTTTAAGATCAAACAATTCCATCGAATTGAGTATGACTGTATTTGAAATGCATTGATCATTACATGGAATTCTATTAAGATATTATATGAAAGTGGAATTTCTTCCATTCTCATTTGAGAATGCGAATACAAGGAGGTATTTTGTGTTTGGGAAAGTCCGAAGGAAAAAGGATTTGGAATCTACCATTTCTTTTGTTTTTCCCTTATAAAAATAACTCAAACAGAATCCAATTATCTACTCTACAAGAATGAAATGCTTGTTATGCCTAATATACTTAGTTTAACCTATATCTCTCATGCTGGAACCAATCCCATCCTTAATGATAGGGCGTCTCCCATTGTAAACATACTACGAGCAAATTTTAATTTTCATTTTTAAGCTCATGCTCGGCAATTTTGGCATTCAACATAGCTATGTGATCATTTTGTTCTTTAATAATAGCAAGGTGATCATTCATAGCATTAACATCAATATCTCAACATCTAATGCAAATAGTACCATGCTCAATGGTAGATGTAGGGACATGGCAAGTATTCAATTCCTCAATTTTAACAATTAAACTAGCATTTTCAGTTTTGAGACAAGAAATTGAATCATTGCTTGTATTTAGATCTTTAATCAAGTTTTTGCATTTTTCAACTTCAAGAGCAAAAGCATCTTTAAGCTTAACAATTTTTTTGTTCTCCTTAACGAGTAGATCTTCTTGGCATTCGAAGATTTCATCCTTCTCGTTAATGGTTTTTATTAATTCATTGTTTTCTCCTTTTGTTCTATGGTAAGGTTTGCAAAAAGAGAAGACAAATCATCATTCTTTTCACTAGATCTACCCTCATAATAGGAAGTAGTATATTTGGGGGTGTCTCTAGAGTATACCTTCTTATTTTTGTCCTCCTTGGCCATGAGACACTTGTGACCGATGTTGGAGAAGAGAAGACCCTTGTTGATGGCGATGTTGGCAGCATCCTCATCGGAGGAGAAGTCAGTGGAGCCCTCGTTGGAGTCCCACTTCCTTCCAATGTGCGCCTCGCCACTCTTCTTGTTGTAGTACTTCTTCTCCATCTTCTTCTTCCCTTTCTTGTCGTCGTCCCTGTCACTATCACATTCATATGGACATTTTGCAATATAGTGACCAGAATTACCACACCGGTAGCAAACCCTCTTGGAGCGGGGTTTGTACTCCTTCCCCTTCCTTTGCTTGAGGATTTGCTGGAAGCTCTTAATAATAAGAGCCATCTCCTCGTTGTCAAGCTTGGAGGCATCAATTGGGAGCCTATTGGTTGGTGTAGGCTCTTCCTTCTTTTCTTCCGTTGCTTTGAATTAAACGGGTTGCACCTTGGGTGTGGAGGTGGCACCTTGCTCCAAGTTGACAATGTGTTTGGAGTCTTTAATCATAAGTTCAAAGCTCACAAACTTGTCAATCACCTCCTCGGGAGACATTTGCTTATACCTAGGATTCTCACGAATTAATTGCACTTGAGTGGGATTACAAAAAATAAGAGATCTTAGAATAACCTTGACCATTTCATGGTCATCCCACTTGGTGCTCCTAAGGTTGCGGACTTGGTTCACCATTGTCTTGAGCCGGTTGTACATGGCTTGTGGCTCTTCTCCTTTGTTGAGGATGAACCGACCGAGTTCTCTCTTGATTGTTTCCCGCTTGGTGATCTTGGTTACTTCGCCCCCTTCGTGCGCCGTCTCGACGACGTCCCAAATTTGCTTGGCATTTTTTAACCCTTGCACCTTGTTGTACTCCTCTCTACACAAGGAAACAAGGAGTATGGAGGCGGCTTGAGAGTTGAAGTGCCTACTTGGGTGGCCTCATCGGAGTCATAGTCCTCATCATCTACTTATGGTGCCTGCGCTCCAAACTCAACAATATCCCAAATGCTTTCATGGAGTGAGGTTAGATGGTACCTCATTTTATCACTCCACATACAATAATATTCACCATAAAAGTATGGTGGTTTGCCTAAGGGAACAGAAAGTAAAGGAGCATGTTTATGAATGCGAGGATAGCGAAGAGGGATCTTACTATACTTCTTAAGCTCTTGGCGCTTTGAAGATGTCGACTCGGCGTCGAAGGTTGAGGGCGTGGATGAGTCGATCTCGTAGTAGACCACCTTCTTCATCTTCTTTTTATTCTTGTCGCCCTTCTTATGTGATTTGATGGAGCCGGCGGTTTCATCCTTATCTTCCTTATGCTTGTCGCTGGGCTCATTTGACAGAGTCTTGCCTTTATTCTTCTTCCCCAAAGATCCGAGCTTTTCCCCGGTGATCAACTCCTGTTTGGCGTGTTCTCCTGACATTACTTCGAGTTGTTAGACTCTAATGAAATACCAGGCTTTGATACCAATTGAAAGTCACCTAGAGGGGGATGAATAGGCGAAACCTGTAAATTATAAAATTTGAACACGAACTTCGCCTGGAGTTAGGATTAGAAACAAATAATAATGAATACGGAGTGTGGAAGAGAGTTCTTCTTGCTATGAGTTGCTCAATCAATGCTGATAACTTTGGGAGCTAACTCAAAAGATTGTGAGCAAGAGAACTTAGAGAGAGGAGAGAGGAAGAATCAAATCGTAGGATAAGGATCAACACAAATGAACACAACGATTTGTTTCCTTAGGTTCGGTTCCAAAGAACTTACTCCCCGTTGAGGAGGCCATGCAGGCCGGGTCTTTTACAACCCTTTCCCTCTCTCAAACGATCACTTAGACCGGTTGAGTGCTTTTTCTTAATCTCAAGGATCACTAAGACCCTACAAGGACCACCACACACTTTGGTGTCTCTTGCTAGCTTTTACAAGTCACTATAGAGTTTAGAAGGAGATGAAGAAAGAACAATTAAAAGCCAAGCAACAAGAGCAACAAATGAAACATGAATCACACTCTCTCAAGTCGCTAATCACTAATGATCACTTGTCTTAATTGTGGTACTTGGAGAGGTTGGAAGCTTTGAATGTGTCTTGGAATGGATTGCTAGCTCTTGTATTGAATGTGTGTGAGTAGAATGCTTGGGTCAATTGAATGGAGGTGGTTGGGGTTGTATTTATAGCCACCAACCACTTCCTAGTCGTTGCCTCCTTTCTGCCAACCACGGACGGTCCGCGCCCCTGGACCGGCCGGCCCGCCCCTGCACATCAACTCTATGATGTTTACCTCACAAACTCTATGGCATGCTCTTAGGGTGTTTTTAATGAGTGTGTGTTATGTTTTCACCTATGATGTTGTCACCAGTCTTGCAGTTCTTGTTTATGGATTTTTTCTCATAGTTTTGTGAACAAGATACTTATGTTGCGTATGCGCTTATACTTTCTATACTATTACATGACTTTTTCTCTGTCAAACTTCTTGAGTATCACTAACTATCTTTATTTACATGTTGTGCACAAGAGTTAATGCGAATAACCCATGTTGTCTCCCTCCGACCGGTGCTATAGAGGACACTCTATCTGGGCCAACGCCTGCTCATGATTACGTCTCCCACACGCTCGGCGCTGAGGCACAACTGCCTACATCGATATCACACAATGCACTGTGCAGACCATGTGTGTGGTGCTGCGACACGACTGCTCGCCTCGGTAAGTGCAGAGCGAAAGCCTATCCGTGCCCTATGCACAGTACACGCTTCAACCACTCGCATTGAATGCGAGTGGCGATCTTGCTTCCAGCCGAAGGCTTATGCCATGCGCCCACAGGCCACGTGGCAGCACCGAACCCCTTCCTGAGCAGAGTGCAAATACCAAGAGCGCATGTTGGATTAAAGTCTTAAGCTCCCCTAGAATGGGGTCCGGATGTCAGACGGGGAGGTCTAAGACCCTCGTGTGGCGGTCTAGACAGTACACGTGGAGGTCCGGGACCCGTCCATGGGGGGTCGGGTCCCACCTGCGGGGGTCTAGACTCATGGTAGCAATCCCTAAGCATCTTCATCCCTAGGAAACGTGGTAGCACCGGACTTGTCCCCGAGTAGGGAGCGGGTTCGAAGGCCAGCAGTCCTGTAAGACGAGTCTGGACCCATGGGTCCGACTGCTCAGTTCCTTAGTACACGGTTAGAGGTAATCACACAGGTTTCTGCCTTGACATAGTAGGAGAGGGTATCCCAGTTATGGGGTATCGACGGCTAGTTTTTTTAAAATCTCAGCTAGGCTAGGTTCACTAACTTAGCCCTAAATAACTTGTTTTGGATTGGGGCCTATTTATACCCCTCCACTCCTTTGTTGGTGGTTGTTGCTCCCTAAAAGCATCTAGGCCCCTGGTTGGTTTTAGTGATTAATGACAACATAAGATTATATGTGACTAACGTGTGTTTTGTAGAGCAAATGACAAGTTAGGTCGCATTACAGGAGGTTGCGCTGCAACAGTGAAAGCAATCCCTCAGATGAGAACTTGAAGCGACGGCTAAAAAAGGTGAATCAAAAGATCAAGGTCTTCATATTCCAAGTGTCGAAGGAGCTGTGGACAGTTGGTATAGAGTTAGGTCTTCTATTTTATTTTAGCCGTACTATAAAGAGGGGTTGTGGATGAGTAGTTTGACCAAGAGAATTCTAGTGTAGTGTTGGTGCATATTCACACTAAACCCTAAACCAGAATTCTAGGGTTTAGGGTTTAGTTTGACCAAGAGAATTCTAGTGTAATGTTGGTGCATATTCACACTCACAACTAGTGTAGTTTTACCAAGAGAATTCTAGTATCGTTGGCGCACCGGACTGTTTGGTGCGCCCATGTGTAGTAGCCTACAATAACGAGTAGTTTTGGTTGGTGTGGGTATTTATACCCCCTCTACCAGCCACATTTAGGGTCTTGGTGCACACATACACTTGTATTCATTGCTAGTGCATTGCAAGCCCACAAAGCATAGTGAGGTGATTAGAAAAAACATAATTCCATGTTAGGACCTCTTTAGTGCGCATGAGAGCCACCTAGAGCACACACCATATGCATTAGGCTTCTCTTGGTCAAGTGAAAGTCTATAGCTTGTTACTCTTGGTGATCGGCGTCACCTAGACGGCTTGGTGGCGATTGGAGTTCGATGATCACCCTGGAGGACTAGTTGGTGACTCAACTCAAGATTGTACGTGGTCATGAGGGATCCATCGCGACGGAGAAGCAAAGGATCATCTCATAGAGATCACTTGGTTCTTACGAGGACCAAGGGGGAGCGATACCCTTGCACGGGTGCTCCAACGAGGACTAGGGAAGAGTGTCGACTCTTCAATACCTAGGAAAAAAATTGTAGGAGTCTTCTGGCCCTTACTTTACATTCCACATTTACTTTGAGCATTTTACTTTGTACAATTGCTTAGTTAGTATTTGTAGTAATGACTTAGGGTTGTTGTCTATTTAGTAGTATTTACTTATTGCTAGTAGTTTGGGTGAAGTTGGGCTCATGCTTAGGGTTTAACTTTTGTTGGAGTTTTAGAAAAGCCCAATTCACCCTCCCCCCTCTTGGGCATCTTGATCCTTTCACTCCCCACTCATACACCATGATTAGAACTCCATGGCCACTCCACTCTTTCCCTTTGTGGGTGTGGTGGTTAAAGAGTGATAGGTTCTTGATTAAAGAGTAAGAAAGTTTTGTAAGCTAGTCGTGGTAGCATTAGAGAGCTTGAGAAACCTTGTGAGAGCTGACCTACTCTTGAACACTTGAGCAAGTCAAATAATTCTATTTCATTGCATTCGTTACTCTTGGAGCTTTCCTCCTAGGTGGCAAGGTGTCATTGCTAAGCGCCCAAGGGTGTGTGAGCGATTAGCTAGTCTGTAAAAAAGCTTGGTCTTCCTATTGAGAAAAGGGCACCCTTAGTAGATTGGTGGGAAGTGATTGTTTTGGACCCAACCAAGAGTAGACCTTGTTACTCCACTCACTGGCTTCCACAATAGAGATTTATGGCACCTTTGGTGGTCCTAACTTCTATCAAACAAATCACTGTATCTCTTGATTAGTTTGCCTCGCATTTGTTCATATTTCATATTTATTTGTGTTTTCCGCTTGTCCTACTCGAGTGTGGTTGTTTGTGCTTATAGGTTTCATGTGAAGGTGTTCACACCCTTTATAACAAACACACTCCAAGTTGCATTGATGTAGATGAGGTGGGAGGCTCAAAATAAGCACATCTTAGTTTGTTCTCTAGCCAAAATCGGCCAAGACACCAAAAGAACCTAATTGGCCTAGTTTGACATTGTGCCAAGTTTGAAACGGAAAGCATGCCTAGTCATCATTAGAACTTGGCTAGACCGAGTTTGCTCTGAGTGCAATATTTTAATTTTTTTATGTGTTAACAGTTTGAGAAAAAAATTGTAAAGCATATTCATCATTGAAAGGAAAATGGGCTATATGTCATTTCTATATTGGTTTTGGTGTTTGATGACCAACACAACATCATGATCTAACTAGTTTGCTAAGTATATGGTTGCAGGTTCATAAGAGTCAATTTGAAGTATTCAATGCAACAATTAGCTCAGATCAAGGCCTGGAAGGGCATATTTTGGATGAGATGAACTATGAGTACTTCACAAGTTTGTATAAGTTCTAAGTGCCCATAGGAACATATTTGAGCACCTTAGAAAGATTGAAAGTTTAGATTTTGGAAAAGATGCATTTGGAGCCGAGTTTGAGTCAAAGCTAGAATATGAGTTGGATGGATCAAAAAGATAAAGAACTATGGCTTAGACTATTTGGAAAGACTCTATATAAGTATGTGTAAGTCATAGGAATGCTCTCAAAGATAGACAAATTGAATCATGGAAGAAAAGCCCAATTTGGACTTAACTCTAGTGGGTCTGCGACGCACCAAACCAGTCCGGTGGTGCACCGGACCAAGTACACGGTGAATGTATTTCTAGGTTTATGTGGCTTGGTGCATCGAACCACTTACACAAAGAGGACCTCTATAGGGCTTCGGTGGCCTAGTGCACCAGACCACTTACGCAGAACGATTGTCTATTAAAGAGCTGAAGCACATGATGCACTAGACTAGTTCAGTGTGCATCGGACCTGTCAAGTTCAATGGCTAGTTCCTACTCTAACGACTAATTCAACGACTATTTGACATGAGAGCTGACGTTGTAGGGTCCGGTGGTGCACCGAACTAACCTTGGGTGTAGATTTGTGCTCTTCTCCGCTGTGCCATGCATCTAAGCCACAGAACCGGAAGGACCTAGACTCAAGGAAGGACAGAGACGAAGGGCAACAATTGCTACCAACTCGACAGGGCATGATTAGAGATGGCAATGGGTATCCAAAACCTGAATACCCGCCATGTTTTATCCGATATGAAGGCGGGTATGATATGATATCTATACTCGTGGGTATGTTAATGGATAAGAACCTCTACCCGTTAGGTAGTCGGGTATGAGTGGGTACCCATACTCGTATACCCTTGGGTAAAATATACCCGCATCATACCACTATTACCATTTCATAAGCCCATCTTAGCTAAAAAATCATTGTTCGATTATTGTTTTTTAACTATCAAGGTATGTGAAAGTCGCCCAGATGGGTGTGAATAGGTGAGACCTGAAATTTACAACTTAAAACAAAAATTCAACCCTGGGTTAGCATTAGAACAAAAATAAGAATAATCGGAGTAAGGGAGAGGTGTTCTTCTTGCTTAGAGTTGCTCTAATGAATGCATAATTACTTGAGAGCAACTCAAATTGATATAGAATCAAACACAACCAATAGAACAAGAGAGAGGGGGAGAGGAAGAATCAAATCACAAATAAAGAGTAAGCACAAAGAACATGAGAGATTTGTTTCCCGAGGTTTGACTCCAGAGAACATATGTCCCTGTTGAGGAGTCCACTATGGACGGTCTTCTTCAACTGTTTCCCTCTCTCAAACAATCACAGAGACCGATCAAGGTTTCTTCTCTTTTCCGGAGGACACCAAGTCCCACAAGGACCTCCACACAAAGAATTGGAGTCTCTTGCTAACTTGTTACAATTTGAGAATGAGGTTGGGAATGAGAAATAGACTCAAGAACAACTACAAAATTTGCAACAACCGAAGAACACAAGGCACTAAGTCTCTCTAACTCAAATCGATCGAATATGACACTTGTGTGGCTTTGAATGCTTAGAAGATGATGAAATCAATGTATGGGTGTTTAGTGTAGCTCTTGTGTCTTAAATGAGCTGGTTGGGGTGTATTTATAGCCGCAACCACCCCCACATAGTTGTTGGAGTGAAGTGGATAAATCTGCATAGTTCTACATCGCACCGGACCTTGCAAAGTGACGGTTCGGTGACGCACTGGACCCCTGTCAGTCTGCTATAGCAAGGAGCCATTATGACAGGGGTAGGTATTCTCAAGGGCACTAGACCAGTCCGACGTGCCAACAAACCTCTGCCACGTCAGTCTAGCCGTTGGAGGGAAGTTGACGATTGAACTTGTCAGACAGTTCGATGCGCCAACCTCCGAACAACCCAAAAACAACTTCTCTGTGCAAATGGACCGACGACCAACTGGATGGGTCCGATGCTCCAGCCGCCAGAGACCAGTTTCAGAGCCCTATGTGCACCCGGTTTGGTGCACCACCGAACCGGTCTGTTGCGCCTCTGTATAGACCGAGTTTGGCTAACTTGAGCATATCTTCTTCAAACGAGTTTGATTGTACTCGAGGGTGTTCCTATGACTTGGTATCTAGTAACTTTCCAACTAGCCTAAGTCATGAAACATGGTTGTTTGATTTCTTTCAACTCATATTCCTGTTTTTGCTCAAAGTAGCTCCAAAAGAGTGTTTTGTTGAAACTGAGCTATCCAACCTCTTTAGCTTAGTCAAATAGGTTCCTATGAGTATTTAGAACTTATCCAATATATAGAACTTTGCTAGTTCATATGTTCCAAGATTTACCTCTTTTTGGTTGGATTTGAATTGTTTTTGACTTAGAAACTGAATTGTTGAACTTATGAACATGTGAATCTAAGAAAAGGCAAAGTAGTTAGTCAGAATGGTTGCGATGGTCATCAAACACCAAAATCAGTATAGAAAATGGTTTAAGCCCATTTCTCTTTCAGTATGCAATCATATGGTTTGTTATATTTGAAGTTGAACTTACTTTTATATGTTTGTTTGACATTTTGAGTGACTTATATATTAGAATTTGAGGTAAATTTACCAGCACGGGTGTTGGTACAGCTAAGATTCTATACCCGCGAGCATATTTATGTAACTCGAAGGATATAATTTTTTATAGGTGCCGATATAGAATGCTACTATTTAATGGGTATATATCTGTTGCCATCTCTAGACGTAGTTGGAATGTGGTCAAGTAGGAGCCTATAGTGCACCCGGAAGCTGCAACGCAGTCGAGCAGGATCCACCAGCCGTCACCTGGCCACTATGGCAACACTATGAGGGTTTGTTTGATCCAACTATTGGTGAATCTGTGCTTGATTTTGGTTCAATTGATTCCAAATTGTTGAATTTTGGATATCTAGTTGGCGTTGAGATCTCACGCTCGTTCAGTCGTTCTGCAAGGTGCCGCGTGCACGTGGCCCATCGCGTGGTCTTCATGTTATTGGCTGGCAGCCACGCCATCGCGATCATGTTGTATCCTCGCTTCGCACGAGTATTTCTACCTCCATCTCCACCTCGTCGCATGGCCTTCCGAGCATGCATAGCCACCATGTCGTATCCTCCTGGCTCCGCACGGGCATTTCTACCTCCATCTCCACCTCGTCGCATGGCCTACCGAACATGCATGGGAGTGGCCGGAGGCCGGAGCGTCCCATACTCCCATGGTGACGCGGTCACATGTCCATCAGCCGAGCCCCATGCAACGGCAGTGCTAGTCCAGCCAGCAGAGGAAAATTCGTCGAACTTTGGGTTTAAACATATATGAGCCATTGGATCAAAACTATACGTTCAGGATTGAAGGAATGTTGTGCTGTGACTTGCAGGAGTAAAGTCACAGAACTCTTAGCCCTGTCCGTGTAGTAGCAATTATAATAAGATAATACTAGCTAGTTACTCCTGATTTACTATAGTTTTTATATATCATATAAATAGGTATTAAAATATTTATTTAAATATAATTATCGTTTATTTTTAAACACTAAGGTATATGTGGTATAGTAGTTAGCTCCATATTTATGAAGCAGGGGTTCTGGATTCAGGTGCTCGCTTTGCATTATTTGTATGGACGAGGTCGGGTGCTGGAATAGTAGCTGAGCTACACATACGACTCCGGTTGTAGGCTTAGATATAACTAGGATTAGGGATGAAAATGGGACGGGTACCCGGAACGGGTATCGGATACGGGTACCAAAACGAGACGTAATTTCAGATACGGATACGGGTATTTTGTTTGTCGGGACGGATACGAGCATTATCCGGATATTGAACCTCGGATACGAGTAGGATACGGAATCACTAATACCCGGCCAGTACCCGAAAATCCCGGGTCGGATACGGGTACCTGGAATTCGGGTACCCGTTTTTTCTTTTTCTATATAATATAGTTATAAAATCATAACTTTTACATATGAAATCGGATGAAGATAAAGTTTATATGAAAATTGTAGAGCTTGAAGAGATCTATGACTTTGTAATACATCAATTTTTTGTTTAAACATATCTTTTAGACCAAAATCATTGAAATAATGTCTAAATTTATATTAAATTAATAGACTTTATCATTTTTATGTGGGTGCTTAAGGTTATCTCCACGTGGGAACTTAAGGTTATCTTTTTATAGACTATTTATTAGTATTGATAATTTTTTTGTATTTTTCGGTCGATACTATAATATTTTAATGATTTAATTGTATTTTGATGATTTTCTATGACAAGAAATTAATAATACATAAATAGCCTTAAAAAATCGTGAAATTTTACGGAGATACAACATATGTCCATATGTAACCATAAAAAATGTTGGATCATAAGATCTATAAGATGCCCACGTTTCTTTCCTTTCACTTTCACCTATTTGTATGAGTTACATGTAGGGCTGGACAAAAAACTCGTGGCTCGGTAACTCGCTCGACTCGACTCATTAGTGACTCGACTCGACTCGGTTCGTTTAAAATGAGTCACGAGTTGAACTAACAATTTAACTCGGTTCTTAACGAGCCAAACTCGAGCTGACTTGTGAGTTACTCGCGAGCCAAACGAGTTTTACATCACTGCTAATCTGCAATGGCCCAGTCCAGTCCCACCCATAGTCAGCCGAGCAGCCCAGCCACACGGTGACACGGCCCACACAAGACACGCAATGACGCTTGAGGCTTGACGCAGCAGAGCAGCCGAACAGACAGAGACAGGAGACGGCGCTTGGCTTCTGCCTTCTCCTTCCCTCACGCTCTCGGTCTCTCCCTCTCTCTCCCCAAAACCTAAACCCTAGAGCCGCCAGACGCCACTGTCCGTGGAGCAGAGCAGGCTGCAGCACCGCCGCGCCGGTGTGCGGCGTGCCGGCGTGTGCCCTCCGTCGTCTGCCCGTCTGCCCGTCTGTTCTTCGCTGTCTGCTCAAGACACGGTGAACAGTCTGTTCTTCGCCGTCTGCTCGTCTTCCCCGACGGCGCCCTAGCCCTGTTCGGCTGTCCGGCCTCCGGCGCCCACTTGCCCATCGCCGGTCGGCGGCTCGCCTCCATGGAAGCCCAAGAACCGGATGGGCACGAAGGTCATTCACGTCCGCCAATACCATGAATTTCTGGATCAATGATCAAGCGCACGAGCACGAGGAAGAAGCTTGTGCCAGCAGCTAAGAAGATTTCAGCGGCTGCTAGCACTGCACCTTCATCATCCACATCTTGTTGTGGTGCTGTCTCTGTATCTATAGAAAGCTCCAAATCTGAGTTGCTCATTTATCTAGATGAATCAAATGTGTCCATAAATGAGAAACACTTTGATCTGCTTAACTATTAGAAGGTGAATAGTCATAGATTTCCTATGGTATCTTCTATGGCAAAGAGGTTCTTGGATGTTCCAGCTAGCAGTGTGTCATCAGAATCCACTTTTAGCACTAGGGGTAGGATCCTTGATGATTACAGGAGTTCATTGAAGCCAGCAACAATTCAGGCTTTGGTGTGTGCTTCTAGTTGGATACGCGGGTCTCGAAGTTCACCTATTCTTTTAACTGTAAGTGTATGGTGGCAATACTTGTAACTTCTAAGTGTTTACTTGACATTTCACTATCTGAATATGTGACACTCACTTTGTACATATTTTGTAGGGAGAAGGTGATGATGGTGACATCGAGTCCGTGGAATTTCCAAAGTGTGTGGTGGCAAGTAATTGTAAGTGTTGCTGACTTGTATTGTATGAGTTATATACTTATATGAATGTGTTTCTGATTTATACGTTGTCCCTGATTTATATGAGTTATATGCTGTCCCTGATTTATAAGTGGTTCTGATTTATGTGTTGCTGATTTTCTAATGACTTGTAGAGGCACATGGTCACATACTCACATGGAGGAGATGGAGGAGAGGGAGAGATAGGACCCGAGAGAGGAGACATGAGAGGCACATGGTCAATATATTTTGTTGGCTGTAATTGTAAGCCTGTAATTGTTGGTTGCAACCGTTGCTAACCTGGCATATTTTGTTGGCTCCCTACAACTTTGTCCTGAACTCCTGAACCTGAAGTCCTGATCTATAATTGTTGGCTACATCACTGCGTGTATTTTGGTTCTAGAACTGAAACTCTGAAAGTATGAAATTATGGATTATGGAATGGAACTATTATGAACTATAAGTCTATAATTGGTGGCTGCATGTATTTCAATATACAATTATTTTTTGTTTGTTTAAGTGAATGAGATGGCTGCTATTTTGTAAATAGTTATATCTGATATTATATATGATTGTATGTATGGTTGTTGGCTTTATGGCTTATGGCAACTTTGATAACGAGCTGGCTCACGAGATAATCGAGTCAGACCGAGTTACCAAACGAGCCGAGCCGAGCAGCTTCTCCAGCTCGTTATCATAACGAGTCGAGTCGAGCCAGCTCGATATCCAGCCCTAGTTACATGTGAAATCAGTGTAAGTATCCAAGTTTTAACATAATCGGTACTTCACTTTATCATTTTCATACGAGGACTTGAGTTATATTCATATAAAATGTTTATTAGTTTTTGTAACTTATTTGCAATTTTTGAGTGAAACTAGAATATTTTATGAATTTTAAATATTGCGGTGTTGGTTCTACAATGTCCTTGTGATAAGCAACTTTGAACTGCATGATGTCAATTTTACCGGTTTCCTTTCTTACATCTGATCTATCATATACATGATTATGTATTGCTTAACTTATGGATGGTTGGACAATTAATATCATCGGATGAACTACCCGACAATTATCCGGTACCTACCCGAGTAGTATCCGTTATCCGTTTCTTACCCGTCCAGATTAGTATCCGGTCCCGTCTTGTATCCGTCCCGAATCTTAACTACTCGTATCCGGTCCCGTATCCGAGAGAAATACATTAGGGTAGGATACGGGATGGTCATGTATCTGGTTGTATCCGTCCCGTTTTCATCCCTAACTAGGATCATCTAATAGCTCATGATTCATTAGTTAAAAACACAAGAAGTCAACCATAGATTAAGGTTCGTCGTACGGGTGGGCCATGGGTCGTACCTACGTACGCTTTCGCATTTCACAACCGCAGTATGCTGCCAACACGTTTATCACAACAAAACAAAATCAAAGAGATAAATAGTTGATCACACCAAAACAAAATGAGATATGGTCCATAGAGTCAACCATGTGTACTGAGATCTTGTTTAGCTATTCCCATCCCACAAAGATCGGAGAAAAGAAACTAGGAGAGATTTTGACTTAATAGGGATTTAAACCCACTTAATTCTCTTAGATCCATATAAATTAAGATTAAAATGACAAGTACTTACAAATCCAGACACATCATAAAGTAATTAAAATCCATCCACATCATAAAGTATTTGACTAGCTATCCAATCTACGCACATGCAGCATCTCGTACGTCAACGTGAGTTTTTAGACTTCATGCAATGTTGTTTGTATTTTCTCCTGTACACAAAATACCTACACCTTACCAGTTCAGACTACCATCTGAAACCTGTTATCTATATAGCTTCTTGTTTGTGAAGCTATTTTCCTGTGTTGTATTTGTATGTTATCTAAAGTGCGATTAGACAAAATCCAACTGCCTAGTTGGATCTAATCCTCTTTCTCTTGGGCGTCTCATGCACTTGAGTTTTCTCACCATACATTCTCATCTGGAGATTCTCAAAGGCTTCTGACACCACATCAACCTGGAACCAAGTATTTCATTAACAGTCTGAAACTGATGAACATGATGAAAACAAAATAGCTGACTTCATGTGCACTAACCAACTCAGGCTTCTTGGCATAGACCCTCACAATTCTATCCTCGTTGTATGCAGGTAGCAAGTGGCTAACCCTATCATCTGTGATGGGGAACTTCTCGTCGCACCCAAAATCCTGTTGCAACAAAATTTCTGCTTAGGCCAGAACCTGGATATCTATGTTCACAAATAGTAGCTACATGAGAACATGACACATAAGGGGTATTAATAGTGCACAAATAAATTGGCAATCATATTACTCACAAATATGACAGACAAATATGACAGAAAGTAGAACAAAGACAGCCCTCAAGGTTCAATTTCAGTATTGAAAGAAATATTTAAACATTTATCAGAAAAGTGGTGCTACCTTCCTAATAAAAAGACTTCAAAATAATGATGTACACAAATTATGGTTAAATCACTTACTACATTCTGCGAAGAACTACAAAAAAAAGCAGTAAAATGTGTGAGAAAGAAATGGCAGAACTACCATGTAAACAATAACAAATGTTAGCTTGTATTTGAGATTTAAAAACCACCAACGAAATATTACGGATAGAAGGTGGACATGTATTCATAGTTTTTCCAAGAAAATGATATCATAGTTACTGAAATAGCTATCAATCAAGACACATATAAGTTTACCAGAAGCAAGTGATTACCTTAAAGAACTTGATGCTGGTGGTTGGTTGTTACATACATAAAAGAATGCAATCAATTAGAGTTTCAATGTTTCAGACAAATCAATAAGAGAACTAAGTACCATTCAAATATCAAAAACCTTTCAAGGGGGTTATCTTTTCCACGAGTAAGATCTATCTTAACATTGCTTACTGCAACATCCTCTTCCTTCAGCAGCACCTCAGAAGATTTCTGAAGACAGTTGAGTCAACATTAAAAAAGGGTGTGAATTCTTCAGAGAGGCCAGATTATTTATTTCAGCCAACCTTAATAAAATGTGAAAAAGTGCAAACCTGCGAACAAACTATGTCCTGTGCAGTAATATTTTTGAAATGCTCCAGTTTGTCCTTTGGAACAGAATACTGGTTGCAAAACTGGAACTCAAAGAAACAGAACAGTTCAATACTTTCACAAAAAGGAAGAGTAACTTAAGCAATAAGGGGGTGTTTGGTTGGAGGAATCACCCCATCCAAAATGTGGTGATGCATCATGGGTCCATTCCTCAAATTTGGTAGGTTGACTCCATTCCTCATATTAGTACTAACTAAATAACTATAAGGAATGAGGTGATGATGGATCTATTCAATCCATTCCACAAACCAAACAAAAAAAATGAAGAGTGAGAAGATGATGAACTAGCTCATTCCTCAAACCAAACAGCTTATAAGTACACCATTACATTACTGATGCTACATTATGCATCTATTGAACAGAAACATAGATCAAGCATAAATTCTAGTAAGAGTGGAATAGCTGTACTGCATCCTACAAGATGCATAACAAGGTTACTTCAGCTGTTTTCTTTTTCTTTTTTCATATAGGCATTATTATACACACATCTCCAACGACCAAACAACATTTCCTCCTGAGTATAGAGCATCTGATAAAATAGGTTACTCTTTAGGACATGTAACCTGTATTTGGAAGAAATTTTGGTTTGTTCAAACAAGCCAGAATTACTATATCTACACAACACAAGCATACTCTCATGAAGCTGTGATATAATAGGTTACAGGATTTTGATGTATAAGATTGAGAAGAGTAAATTAATTCACATGAATTCATGGCATGGGACAACTGTGTTAAAAAACAGAATATCCTATGCATACTAAGCATGCGAAATGGCATGACAAAACAGCAATTGTATATGAGCATCATACTACCTTGTAAAGTTCTCTTCGGCGAATACGTTGAATGATTTCTTTTGCTTTTTTCAGTTCATTGTTGGGAGCAGTCTCAATGGTTTTGATGATTGTGTCATCCAACTGTAATTTCAGGGGATGTAAGATAGGCTGGAAAATTATGGCTGCAATAACAATGACAGAAACCAAACCTTCCAAAAATCTTCTGGGTCGTGTGCATGCAATGATATCCCCAAGTAGTCATTAGCCTCAATGAGTGCATCGACAAGCATGAGTTCAACAGCCTAAGGATTGATGAGTGTCAGATAATGAACCAGATAATACCATAACAGGAATGACTTGGGCGCATAAAAAGTTAATCACTAATATTCAAAGGCGATGTGTGAGTTGCTTTGAAAAAACTAATTTATCAAAGAAAACACTTGCGTAAAGGTAAACGGAATGCCAATTCAAAAAATCTATAAGGTTTCATCTAACCATTGTGATATAAATATAACAATATCACCTCCACCATAGGAACTGAAAATAAACTTCAAACAAATAATGTACAAGCAATCACAGGAAATTCAATCAGGTGTTGTATTTGAATACTGATTGAGTTAAACAGGAATAAGCTTTTTTTTTCTCGAACGCGCAAGAGACATGCGCATCTTTTCATTAAGAAGGAAGAGAAAAAGGATCCAAAATGGATCAGTACAGGAAGACCCCCATTACGGTGGTCGAAAACAAAGAAACAAAAATACATCCATAAATAAAAGGAACCAGAAACTACTTTGACCTAAAGACCTGGGATTGGGGCTGTTAAGAGATCTAAGTTTGTGGCCCCTCCTAACACCCACAGGTCCCTTTCCTCCTCGGTTCTCTTGATGGCTTCATTAAGGCAGGGAGAAAGGCCGTCAAAAACACAGGCGTTTCGGTGTTTCCACAATATCCAGAGGTCAAGACTGATAAGCGAGTTTAGTCCTTTTCTGGCAATTCCATGCAACTGATCACTACATCTTTTCCACCAGAGCATGGTATTCTCTTCATAGACATAAGGAGTGAAATTCTGGAGGTTAACCTTTGTCAGCAGCTTGAACCAGTAATTTCTTGCAAACACATAGCTCACGAGGAGATGGTCAATGGTTTCCATTTCCTGGTCACAAAGGGGGCACTGATCAGGGTGATCAAGCCCCCTCCTCTGTAGTCTGTCAGCTGTCCAACACCTCTGCAGCGCTACAAGCCATAGGAAAAATTTGCATTTGGGGGGGGGGGGGGGGGGGGGGCAGGAGTGCCAAACCCTGTCACAATGCTCAAAGTATGTTGATCCAATAAATAAACTCTCGTAGGCTACTTTGGCAGAGTATTTGCCATTATGGGCAAACCTAAAAATGTGTTTGTCCTCTCTATGTGGGTTTATGTTTTCTGTGGTAATAGCATCCCAAAGATCAAGATAATCAGCAAGAACCTCCACAGTGAGAGCTCCTTGGATGTCATTTAACCAACTTCTATTTGTTAGAGCTGCATGAACAGTTCTACAAACAGGAATAAGCTCTCAATGGCCAAACTTATTTATGCAACCCCCCCCCCCCCCCCCCAAAAAAAAAATACACACACACACAGTAGGTGGCATTAGATAATTTAAATGCAATTTTTGTACATAAATAAAAAAAACTATGAAACAACAGAATGTAAGGAAATATAAATCATCCACACCTTTACTTTCGCATGGGTGTAGACTGTGCGGTGCAGATCAGCACGTGTTGAAAACAATTTATGGATGCTCAAGTCTGTAGTTATCAGAGAGACACAAGTCACATTTCAGTGCTCTTACACGAATTTTGAAAATTTGAAAATAGAACAGATCAAATTTAAGCAGGTGAGGAGGACTATATAAAAACCTACAGTCTTTGGCTGGGTAGCAAATTTCATCACCCATCACTCGCATGCCTTCCAACAACCTGCAGGGGACACAATATAGACTTAGAAGATGTAACAATTTTTTTCCCTGGAATGCGCAGGAGAGCTGCACATCTTAGTATTAGTAGAAGAAGAAAGGGGGAGAGAACCCCATTACACCACACACACTACACACCCATACTAGAAACTAACTTATGATCACCGGTTAATAGGGAGAAAACACGACGCACGGAGCTGTTTTAAGCCAGAAATTCTTCGACCTGGAAGGAAGACAGGGCATTGGCTCCAGTCAAGGACCAGAGCACCGCCTCTTCCATAGCCATCCGTTAGAGTACCCGTTTAGGGTTTTGGGGTTAGCCCCTTGTATTTACAGTTATACCCCTATGTAGCCCAACAACCTCAGTCTATTAATACAACTCCCAACCCAGAGTTAGGGTTGGGGCTTCATTCTCCAACTTGGTATCACAGAGCTAGGTCTAGCATTTCCTATTCTCTCTCCCTCCCACCTCCCCCACGGTCGCCGTCGCCCCCTGCCGGTCCCCCTGAGATACTGGCCGTCGGCCACCTCCTTCGCCCGCCGGTCTTCCTGGGTGCTCTCCTGCACCTCCGCCTCCCTGTGCTCAGCCGCCCCCGCCACTCCACACCACGTGCGCGCGCTGGACGCTCACTGGCACCCTCTCCCAGCTCGGTCTTGCGCCCAGTTGTGCTCGCTCGGACTCGACGCCTCTCCCCCACCTTTAACAACACGCAGGCGCGAACAGAGCCACCCACGCTCCCCCTCCCCCCTCCCGCACCCACCAGGACACGGACGTCGTCCTCCGCGCCGCCCTAGGCCACTCCGCGGCTATCCACGCCGCCCCCCAGCACCAACGACCCCCACTATTCCTCCTCTACGTGGTCGACGTTGCTCCCTGCTACGACGGCGCGGGTTGCCGCTGTTATTGCTGCTCCCGTCGCACCCGCAGTGCCCCACTGCCCTCCGTCGATGAGCTTTGCCTCGCCCGCCAATCCCGTGGCTCCTGACTTCCCCGACCCCCTCCTGGCTTCGCCCATTTCCGATGGGACCGTTGTGCGCGTCCTCCTCCACGGCGACCAGCTTGTCTAGGGCACCTTCGTGGCCTTTGATCGCGCCATGAGCACTGTCCTTCGTGACTGTGTCGAGCTTCACCCACATGCGGGCCGCCACGTTCCTGGACCGCTTGTCTTCCCCAGAACTATGATTGCCTCCCTGGCGATCGATACCTTGTTGCCTCCCTCCCCTACTTGTGCCTTTGTCGGAGCTCCACCCCTAGGTCTTTCCGCGCACCCTGTGGCTTCACCACCCTCTCCCTCTCCCACTAATTGGGTGGTCGACTCCGGAGCCTCCTTCCACACCACTCCCACCACTAGCTCGTTATTCCAGTCCCATCCACCACACCCCCTCGACTACGGCCTTCTACTCCGACCTTCTCCGACGTTGGAGCTCGTGGTCTACACCAACGTTGACTGCTGGATATCCCGACAATCGCCGGTCCACTTCCGGTTACGCCGTGTTTCTGGGCGCCAACCTCGTCTCTTGGGCCGCCAAGCGGCAGGCCATCGTCTCCTGCTCCAGCGCAGAGGCCGAGTACCGCGCTGGCTAACGGTGTGGCAGAGGTCTCCTGGCTGCGCCAGCTTCTCCAGGAGCTCCACAGCCCCCTTCAACGCGTCACCCTCGTCTACTGCGACAACGTCAGACAATCTACCTCTCCACCAATCCTATGCAACATCAGCGCACGAAGCACGTGGAGATCGACATGCACTTCGTCCGTGAGCGTGTCCTGCCGGTGACATTCGGGTTCTCAGCGTCCCCACCATGCTGCAATTCGCCGACATCTTCACCAAGGGGCTACCGTCGAGTGTATTCGCCGATTTTCGATCCAGTCTCAACGTCTGTACAGGATAGACACAGGATACATCACATATTTAAATGCCTAAAATTGGTCCGTTGGGGCGAAGGGCCTGTCGTTGCCTAGTGATCATGGTTAAAGGCCTTAGGGTGTTATGTGGTGGTCGTTTCTGTTGTTGTCTCTTTTCTTAAGTACCCCTCATACTCTGTTGCGGCCTATTGGCCTTGTGTACTTTGTACACTCTTCTTCTATTAATACAATGATACGCAACTCTCATGCGTACTCGAATTAATAATGATGACAGAATAGGAAAATAAACCTATTTTCTAACACATCTCCAGTTCATCTCCTAGAGTCTTTCATCCCCAAAACCACTTTTAACCGATAATCCATAATTTTCATGGGGCGAGACCAGCACTACAACCTGACAGTATAGAATGAGAAAGGGAAAAATGGTCAACACCTTGACAGGAAACCCCACAACATGTAGAACAGTGAGGTCATATATTTTGTAAATGTTGGTAACATTTATTCACACATTCCTATTTTCATCAAGCAGGGCTGAAAAACAAGAATAATTTGACACAGGTAAAACAAGAGAAATCAAATGTACCTCCAATACTGGAAATTACAGCCAAGACCACATGCTCTGCAGTCACGGCCAACGTAGTCAAACCTGCACACGGTTACCCAACCTTATATCATAGCCAGATCATAGCACGAACCACTGCGGGCAAATAGAAGAAAATATCATAAGTTCAATTCAAAGAGGTCCTTACTTGTCAACATCTATACCATTACGACCATTAGCAACAATGTCATAAAGAAAATGCTTCTCGTTTGCACTCTGTAGAAATAAGTTTCAGAATTCATCAAAAGTAAGCAATGTATTTTCAATTCAGATAGATAACAATGCTGGAAATAGAGAAGAAATACTTTTGTGCTGGTAGGCTTAGCGCTGGCAGTTATCATCTCCTGCAGAACATTTTAATGTTTAATTAAGGTCAGGAACTTTTATAAACACTGTGATGTACTATAACCAACTGTATGGAATTATTTTTACTTTCTAGCTATGTGATCCCACGCTTACTCCATATATAAAGAGAAACAGTAGGTAACAGAAAATATTAAACTGCATTCATCCATGTTGCCAAGCTGAATCTTTAACGAAGGAAAGGGGAGTTGGTTAAATGATGGTCATTAGTGTGCGCCACAAGGACTGGAAACAAAATGAATCTTACCTTGACCATTTTGAGATAACCATTTTCAATATCTATTGCATGTTTGTCAACAATACTGTCCAAAAGGAGCACTGACATATCTTCATGAGACCTGAATGGACAAGAGCATAATAAGTTAAGGCACCAAGCTCAACATAGATAAAGCGTGGCAGCATTGGTAGATAAACAGCAGAATGGTCAAACTACATCTTCTTTTTCGTGAATGTGGCTATGCGTCCGTTTTTCATTAAGAGGGAAGAAAATGATCAAAATATATCATGCTGCCGACATGCACGATGTATACCCATCCGGAACATGGACAGAAATAGCACGTGATTTTAAAGGCTTAAGGCATAACAACTAAAGTAGCATAAAAATTAAAAACAAGATTTGTAATAAATAAAAGAGAAGGGAACATACAGATTCCTATACATGACAGCTATACAAGTAGAATAACCTTAGACTTGTGCTTGTCTTTTGAACCATGGGACTTGACCATAACTTAAGATATAGGATAGCGCATGGAGATGTAATTAACAGCGTATATGAAAAGGAGACAAATGCCAAAATAGAATCACCAGGATGAGCCAGGATCAACTCGAGGAAGAAACTCATGCTCAAACAAATGACTGAAGGGTCCATGTCCGATATCATGCAAGAGACCTAAATAAAAGTTAAGCAAAGATCACAAAGATATTTGATAATTAATGTACCCTGGATGTGTAGACCAACCTGCAAGTTTTACAGTCTGCATGTCAACATGATCAATTCCAAGTTCTTCTCCCTGTCAAAATAAAACAATACCTTAACCTTGACACTTCATCTTTTCAGCATTTCAGTCAGCTTCAGAATTCAGATTGATGCCACACACACCTGATATGTCTTAAGATTATTTATAGCCTTTCCAGCCAACGAATATACACCTAATGAGTGTTCGAAGCGTGTGTGAACCGCTCCAGGATAGACGAGATATGTAAGACCTGAAAACCTTAAAAATATGTTATTGCAACACCAAATACAGTTGATAGTATAAAGTCCACCTAAATTGGATTTTACAAATAAAAGAAAGTGTTCTCATATGTTATTTTGAAAAACTTGAAAACATAAGCATCCATATAAATGATAAAACAGAGTAAATTGTTGCATAAATGTAAATAGTCAACTAAGCAAATTCAGGGACGACATAGCTATGTACTTCAATCACTGCATAATTTTCTACAGATCCAATTGGTTGTAGTCATGTCAACTCAATAAGGAACAAATCATGAATCTTGAACATATATATATCATGTATAGTAATAACCATTATTAATGCTCAGCAGTTTTTTCTGCTTCATTTTGTTCAAAAAAAAGTTTTTGTCTGCTAGAACGACAAATACATCTTAACTGGAATGCCAAACAACAAATAACAAGCAATGGAACTCCATTTAGTTTTCAAAATTTCTGTAAAAAAATCCACTTATTGAGAAAGAAACTGTACTCTCACCAAGTTGTTTCAAGTCCCGCAACCTAAATAGCATGATGTATTGAAATCAAAATCATGATTAGGCCATAAAGAAGTCGAATATATAAATGAGAAGAGGTAATTAACTAAACTCAGTCACCTCTGAAACTCTTCGGTATCAACAAACTGCAGGGCCAACTGCAGAACAAAGACCAAACCAGTTATTATTTATATGGGAGTGCTATGAGCAGCATACACACACACACACACACACACACAAGATATTAGTTTTAAGTTTTCACACATCCGAATCCAGTTGTAGCCTTAATACAAGTGAGACTTGTTGGAAATCAAAGTAGTTAATCAATTTGCCGTAATGAGAAAAGAGGCAACAGGCATGACTATCAGAGTTATGCAAATAGGGTCAAACAGGTTACAGGTAGATGCATGAATGAAAACTTCACAAGCTGTCAAACATACTCATTTAGTATTTATTGGACTATTATTAGCACCAACCTGTTTTTGAAAGGGCCTAGCGACCATTACATGAAAAGAATAAATAAATTTCATGTTGACTCTTATGCAGAAGTCTACAAATGTTTAATGTTTCTAGAATGTGAATATATTGCTTATCAATAAAAAATGGTTAGTGATGTCTATCAAAAAAATGAGAAGTAATGCTATTTATTTAGATAACACTGGGTCCGCGGCTATTCAAGATTGAAATTTAAAGAGTACAAACATAAGTGGTTATCTATGGTGTAAAGTAAAACACCTCATAAACACTTTATAAGATGTAAAGTGGCTATGAACAACATCAAAACCGGTGGGCCAATATAGACTTGTCATGTACACCAAACGCTCTTTCACCAGTGGAGTCAATGCTAGTAATGCACAGATGAAACTGCCTACCTACCCAAAAATAGAGAACTAAAACGCTGAAATGTTTAAAATTGTATTTGTGGTATAACACCTGAGGTCAGGTTGAAGTCACAAGTAACAGTCAAAGCAAATTAAACTAGCCACCGGAAGACTTGTTTATGGCCCAATTAGTCAACAAAAAATAATACCTCTCCCTCTAAAAGTAGCACTAGCATTATTCTCCAGTTACTCCTAGATTACAATAAATAAACGTGCCCCAATTTAAATTTATTAATTTGGAAAAACGAGACGCCACATGCACAGCTAATCATGCAATGGAGGAGGAGCCTATACACCACACCAACACCAACATCCACATGACAACATGCAACACATGAACAGGCCCAAACACCAAAACATAAAACAAAATGGCACAGCGCAACAGCTAGAAACACATGAAGAGATGGGAATATATTGTGTCCAGCTCATCGAGGCGGTTGGCACAAGAAATTGAAGAAGCGGGCAGCGGAGTAAACCCTAAAAGGGTGGAGAACTATTGCCTTCGCAAGAGCAAAATAACGGCATCGCAAGAGTAAACTGCGGCCGCAGAAAACGTAGAACCAAACGAAACAGATGCGTATCAGAAAACCTGGAAGGGCATTGCATAATCCTGCTCCGCCACTGGCAGCAACAAGGTAGCCGAATCGGGGGCAACGCGAGCGGTAAGCCGAACTGATCAAAAACAGCAACGAACATGCATCTTCTACCAATTCATCCACCCCCGAGAAACAGGAGGAGGAGGACCGATACGAAATACGATCAAGGATCATCAATCAATCCACGAGCAATGAGGCGAGGAGAGAGAGAGAGCAGGGGCAGGGAAGTAAGGCTGCAACAGAGCTCACCGGGTCTACGGAGATGCTCCCGTGGAGGTTGTCGAAGACCAGCTTCACGTAGCGGCGGTCGCAGCTCCCGTAGCTCGGCCTAACCGCCGTTGCTGGGGACGGGGAGGAGAGCGTCAAGGGCGGCGCCGCCAGCGCGGAGTCCCCCTGCGGGGAGGGGCAGAACTCGCCCATGTCTGCGCCGCGGTGCGGTTCTCCTCTCCCAACGCCGTCTCCGAGTACCCGAACGCCCGGAGCCAGCGCTCCTGCGTCGTGGGGGTTGTGCCTTTCGGAGGTGGGGATGGCGTGGCCGCGTGGAAGTTGCTGATGCAAAAGGCTGAAACAGGCAAAGCGAGGACAGGAAAAGGATATGGGTGTGAAAGTGTCACACCCGGGTTTTGGGCCACCAAGACCCGGACGCGAACATAATCACCAGGTGTGCTAGGACCAAGTCTCACACATATGATAAATCATGGCACAAGATCGAATGTCACATCTTTACTATATAATAGGAGTTCTGTATAAAATAAATCTCTACTACTACATAAGTCTCTATTGTAGACGTTCACATTCGCAAGTGGTGCACGGTTCTGCCGCTTCCACATCCTGCCCGCTCGTCGCGCTCCTTTCCACCCATGTCGTCTTCCCCACGCCCTGCGCGCCTGCCATCGCTAGCGCGCTCCATCCGCCCCAGAAACCGCGTCGCCCACTTCCATCCATGGCAGAATCTTCCATCTGTAAACCGCGTCTCCCCCAGGTGGCCCTTCCATCCGTAAGCCCGCAATCCTCGCCCCAGAGGGATCGCGCCCTGCCATCCTCGCCGCCGAGCCCGCAATCCCCTCCATCTGCGCCCTTCAATCAGCTGCACGCCATGCCCCCGCGACGCCCCAGCCTCCAAACCTCGTCCGCTCCTCGCGAGATGCCCACCCCTTCCATTCTCTCCCCACGCCGCCATCTGCACGGGTCTAGCATCCTATGCAGGTCTCCTCCAGCCTCGCGGGCTCCTCTACCCCGGCCCTCACCACGGCGCCGCACGATGACCTCGAAGGGGCACGCTGCGTCGCTCCTGCATCCTCTTCGGAGCCGACCCGAACGCCGCCGTCGCCCGTCCCGTCTCCCTCTCTCCGGGAGGATACCTCGGTGGCCAACACGAGCTGCCCTTCTTCTCCAGCTCTGCCCCCACTACGCGCCTCCCTCACTCCCTCCCCACCACCACCACCCCGTGTTCGCGTCGTCGATGCACACGCCCGACCTGCTCCAGCATCCACGCCCTGCTCCGGATCGACTAACTTCGGCACGCTCCCTCTCGGTCCGCCGCAGCGTCGCCAGCGGGGGTCATCCATGGTGCCGCGGGATCCACTGGATCCGCTGTGGGGGATCCATGGCGCCCACCGGAGACGACGCCCTTGCCCCCTTCCCACCGCATCCCCCGCGCATCATGGCCAACCCTCATCCGGGGCTGCCGTCGTGAACATCCTCGACAGCTAGCATCCTCCTCCCTTTCGATCACCTCTCCTGCTCCCCCACTTCTGTTCCCTGAGCCGAGCCGACCATCTCAACCCATGGTGCGTTTGCGTGCCTGCTTCATCGGGAAAGAGACAGAGTACGAGAGGGCTGTTTTCTAGACAATCTAGCGATCGATCGGCACTTCGAGGTTTGACATACCATAATTTGTTGATTTTAGGGACTGGAAGGGTATAGACTTCTGCTACTTGCTTCAAGAAGATTAAGTCTTTAACGACCAGTCAGGCACCAATGCTAATTGTTTCTAGGTTCTTGAGGATGGGGTTGTGTGATTTTACTTATCTATTGTGTTGCTTTAGAAGTAGATGTGATTGTGTTTACTTCAAGAATGTTCATACAATGCAGTAACTTATTCTTACATGATCAAATGATTACCACCAGAGGCAGTATACAATATCATAATTGACCCAAAGAATAAAAGGGTGTTCATGATTAGTAAGGTGTGTACATGTGTGCTTTTACTATTTAGATTTAGGCATGATTTTTTGAGTGCCTTTGTGTTTACTCTTTCATGTGAACATTTTTACTGTGCCAAATTGGTGCGTTGCAAAAGCTTGTGAATGTATCAATAATATTTTTATCAACCCATCACCCTGCACCCTCTTGTATTAGGCTCTTTTCTTGTTGTTAGAGCAGTTGTTGCATTCATCTTGATAAAGAGAGATCAATGAAAAGATGCACTGCGAGAACACTAGACAACACTAGCCATCCAATTCATTCCCTTCGAATAAAGTTAAAGGTGGGTTTATCGTTTATATGACACTCCGTTCCTAATTTGATGTCTTGGTTTATATTGTGATAGGCTGATGATTAAAGAAAATGGCCTATGGCATCGTTTTCTTTCTTTATCAGATTTCTAATTTCTCAGATATAGGGATATCCTGATATATGCTACGAAAAGGGGTGGGGGTTGGCTGCTCCGAGTCTTCGACCTTCAATTATTTGCTGTAATAAAATCAACACGTGTGTTTGATGTAAAGTTTCCATATGAAAAGGAAGAGATGACCAGCAAGTATTGTTCCATAGAGCAAGTTCCAGATGAGTGGGTTTTTGGTAATGCTTTTACTAAGGTGCAAGACACACTGGTTATCTATTGCCACTATAAAGTACTCCCTCCGTCCCAAATTAAAATCTGTTTTACCTTTTTAGTGTCATAGGTAAAATCCATATAAAATCTATCTGTTTTATATGGCGGCTTCTCCTCGTTGGCCTCATTTTCCAGGTAAATATACTGTGGCTGTGAGATTACTCCCTCTCCCACTCCCATGGGGTGATTCTGGTTGAAAAGGCTTGACTTGGATTCATTCATTCTTAATGCTTTTTCAGAGAGATTTTCTTTTGTGTACTAATACTAAATTGATAGATGATCAGCTCGGCATTTGCAGTTTTCCTACTTACAGTTCCGCGTAATAATTATTCTGTATTTATTTTCTTAATGATATAAAATAGCACATACATGGTTTGGCCACTCATGGGGTTCATTGTCTGCACCGGCCGGGCCCTACCCTTCAAGATCTTGGCTTCATGATTCTTCCGGTATGTCTGAGTGATTGAGAACCAATGCACAACATCTAACACTATTGAATTAAATAATGCTAATGTTTTCTTATTTGCATCTTTTATCTGAATTTGGGAAAGAAAGGGGTTACATTAGTGAGACATTGTTTACATTCGTCTTCCTCACCTTCGTTTTGGTACTCATCTCTTTTTGTTTTCTTATTTTGCCTCAGTGTAGATGGCCATGATTGTACATTGGAAGTTGGCTATTTGTCTTAAATAAACCAACGAATAACTTTGCAATGTATATCTGATGCATAACTATGTCAATGCTTCATTCACAATGTACTCTTTATTCACATTTGCATTCTCCAATAGCTACCAAATTTTCTTGTTCTATTCCTGAAACGGATCTATTTTGTTCAAACCCACAAGTTTAACCAACTCAAAAAAAGATTGATGGACGACACCCTGCTTTTATAAAGCCAAATCTGTCTTACAAATGAACTTAACTCAATTGTGAGTTTGTGACAACATGATTTTTCAATTTGCAGTTGTTTTTTCCCTGAAATGGACCAATCTTTTTCCTAGCTGCAAGTTTTGCATTGCTCAGTTGTAACAGTGTCAATTTTGCTTTGCAGTGGACATTTCATCCTTTCATCCTTCAGACTAAACGCTTCTACACTGTTCTGATATGGCGCAGGGTACTTGCCTTCTTATGTGTGAGTGTTTCTTTATTGCAAGTTCCTTCTATTTGATTTCCTAATCAGATGATAGCTTAGTTTATATTCTGTAACTTACTAGGAATATATGTTTTTTGTGGCGCCATATTTCTCAGTTTCTTCGAATAATAACATTCTATGCAACACAGCTTCCAGGACCTAATTATCATTGTCGCGAGGTACATATTTTGTTATAAGTTGATTATTATGCGCTATGTCCTTATGTCTTGGGAATACTTTTATTAATCTCATAATACACAGGGCTCGCCTCTGGCTAGATTACCACCTCCCCAGAATGCAGCTGAGGTCTTTCTGATTAATTGTAAGTGGTGATTCCCTATGCGTCAATATATTGTGCATCTCTTTCTATATGTCCAAATATCCTGAGCTTTGTTCTGTATGCGTCAATTAAAATCCATATAAAACAGATAGTAGTTGTTTTAGCTTAGTTTTTTGTCATAGGTATTCCTTAGGATCTAATTTTTGTTTAGAATCAAACTTCAAATTAGGGCCTACTTGCCATATAAAATCTACAAACATCATGTCCAAACTTAATGGATTTATCGTGGCCTAGATTTTCTATTTATGCATTAATTGATTCCACATTTGGGATTTGAGTTGAGTGTATGCTAAAAGATTTGTTGACCTTAAACATGGGGTCAGGGGTCAAAGTTCAGTCTCATTTTTTCTAATTGAGGTTTCATTCCTGCAATAAAAGGGAAAGCTGGTGTAGAGGAATTTTGTCTATTTTATCAAACATTCAGACCATGAATCTGAGCTGTAGTTTCCTTCAAGCAACAGTTATAAATGTATTTTATCATATAAATGTATTTTGTCTACTTGCATATAGAATTCAAATTGAAACAGTTATGATGTTCTCAAGATCAACCTTACTGTTCTCCACCTGTCTTAAATTACCATTCAACCTCTCGAGTTCCAGTGCCAGCCCTCACACTTCATTTTGTGACTTGGAATGAAGACTTGTCATCATAAGAAGAGATGCTTCACCTTCAACCCGTTTTTGAGTTTCACATTGTAGGCTAATTTGGAGGTTATCCTTCCATTCTTTCGTATATATGAGTTCTTACTCTATCATGTGAACTTTCCTTTCAACATTCTCTTGTTCTATTTTCAAGGTCATGAGTTCAGATTCATGGTCCGATATTCTCGCTAAGGATTGCTGGTTCTCATGAAGGGTAGCATTTTCAATGTTTACAAGTTTGAGTTCTTTCAGTGTGCTTTCCAGGTCTATCTTATTATTTTCTAACTCACTAAGCTTCTTTATTGATCTGTCAAAATCTTGTGTCAATGTTTTCATTTCTTCTTGCAACTGGGAATGCAAACCCTCTGTCATGAGAAGAGTTGCTTCAATTTGCATACGCCTATTGCATTCATCTTGCAGCTTAGACAGTTTTATCCAACCCAAACATGTGTTACTCCATTGGCAATAGCCATTTTTGTTATGATCTGTAACTGCAGGCGATAAGAATGATGGGTGTTTGTGTGCAGGCAATAAGAAGGCTGGGGATTGGTTCCACTCCGCAGGCAATGGCACGGGACGCGCTTAACGTTGGAAGACCAACAGAACATCAGTCGCTTCGGTTGCCTCAGCACCCACCTCCACGAATTCCAGGAAAATATCAAGCTTGCGAAGGTGGATTCCTTGACATCTTGAGTTCATCATTTCACAGCCTTTGAGCAGATTTATATTGTGTTGCTTTAGAAGTAGACGTGATTTTGTGTTTAGTTCAAAAATGTTCATATAGTTTACGAACTTTTCAATCAGTAAAGTCGGTGCCTCCTTTTTACATACTGGTTTGTTGTGCTATGTAATATATGGTCTTAACATACTGGTTTGTTGACTGTTCGAACATCAGCTTTATATTATTATGTCAGGTGTTATATGTGCTCACCTTTTTAAGCTTTCGTTGTACATTTTATCATTACATGAGACAATGTTGTGATGTACAGTTATACTATATTTGCATTGTAATATAATTTGATTTATATTAGTTTAGTTATGTAATGTTTGTTGCCAAATATTTTTTAGATATTGAGGTCGATAATATATATAGTGTTTGTTTTTACTTAATCATTGTGCACTAATATTTTGTCGAATATTCCGTATGCCGTTGCAACGCACGGGCATCTAACTAGTAATTACATTATAAGGAGACAACGGTCCAGCAACCCAAAGTTGACTAGAAGACGACGACCTAGACCTCTTACGAACACATCGTAGCATGCTCCACGCGCCTCATCCTGTGGTACCTGTTCTTCTCCTGTGTGGGGGGTGTGAGACAGCAAGAGTGAGCTCACATACGTTCATCGCTCAACAAGTTGTGGGGAATAATGTGCATGAACTCGCCAAAGGTGGGAGCTCACGTGAAGTGTAAGGCTTACCAAAGAGGATGGTTAGAGCTGAGCATTGCTTTTAAAGTTGGTCAAAATTTTATTAACAATTACTAAGTATAAGTAAATACCAACCCAATTAAGTAGTAGAACAAAAAGTAACAACATCACTGTTGGGGACCTTCGGCTTCCGAAGGTCCTCAAAAACAGGATTTAACAGTATTTCTGGAGTATAATGTGTGAACAGGTATCTTCAGACTCAAGTCGGCATCACAGCAGACCAGAATAATACGAAGGATGGTACAGCGCCGAAGGTGTGAGCAGGAAAGCTTCGGCGTGGCAGCAAAAAGTGAAACCGACTTAAAGATGAAAAGGATATTTAGACCTCGACAGATTACTATAGAATTATTATCAAGTGTAAAGGGCATGAATGTAATTTTGTATGGGTTGTGTCCCGTGCCTATAAATAGGTGAACAGTACCCCCGTACTGTTCACGCTGACTGGGCATTCGCTTTTTGCGTCACGCTTAGGGATGGCAACGGGCACATTTTACCCGCATGCCCGCGGGTAAAAACCCTATAGAGTGCGGGTTTGAGTGTGAGTTTGTACCCGTGGGTACGGGTACGAGTTTGATTCTCAACCCGACGGGTTTTTTCTCGTGGGTATGAAAATGTTGTACCCGTGCCCGCAAACCCGCATACCCGCGCGCGTGTGTATATATATGTATGTATGTATATGTATATATATGTATATATATGTATATATATGTATATATATATGTATGTGTATGTATGTATATATATGTATATATACATATATGTATGTATATATATATATAATATGACAACTTGTGGGTATTGTGCCTGCGGGTGTACCCGCGGGTGCCATAAACCCGCGGGTAGCGGGTTTGGGTAACATACGCTACCCGTCGCGGGTAGCGGGTGCGGGTACGGGTTTAACATTAATCTCGCGGGTACGGGTTTGTAATCTCTATACCCGCGGGTCTTAAACCCGTTGCCATCCCTAGTCACGCTTGTACTATCATCTCCTTCAAATTGAAGGTACATTTGTAATTCAGCGATATTTCTGTTTATACATAATAATAAATATAATTGTTTATATTATCTTTCATATTCCTTACACTTCATCCTTCGTCACTGTGTAATGAACTTATGAAGGTATGCCCTTCATAACCTTCGTCCGAAAACCATTATATCCTAAGGGAAATAATGTTTCGGAGGACGAAGGACTTTAACGATTAACATTTTCTATGTTGCCTTGTTCTTAACTCATAGCACTTGAGAACGAGTCCCCAACATTGGCGCCCACCTCCGGTGAACTCACTTCCACTCTTTGAGTTTTTGAACAACTTCGGCGATCATAAACCTTCGTTATGGCGCCGAAGAAAGCTTCAGCAACTGGGGCTGCAGCTCTGCAACCGCTGGACCACAATCAGGAGACAATCTCCCTTCGGGAGGCCCGAAGCCAGAAAAGGAAGGCTGTCAGCCCGACACCACCAGAGGACGAGATTGATCAAGAAATCAGAGATATGGAGATGCTTCATCAACAAGTGCAGAGGAAGAAAGAAAAGATGGCCAGGCTAGCTGAACTGCAGAGGCAGATAGACGAAGCCTCTGAAGAAGTTCGCCATCTTGCCCAGGATGAGCAACACCGAAGGCCTCAGCACCAAGACCTTCATCAGGAGGGTTTTCCCAACGAAGATGACTGGTATGACAATTTCCATCATGGGAATTTTGTTTTTGATGATGCTTCTCCTCTGTCCGCTGAGCTGCAGGCCACACCTTGGCCTCCGTCCTACAAGCCGCCTCAGCTTCCCATATTCGATGGTCACTCAGACCCGAAGCAGTTTTTGATGAGCTACGAAGCAACAGTATCTTCGTATGGTGGCAATGCTGCAGTTATGGCCAAATCTTTCGTTATGGCTGTCAGGAGTGTTGCTCAAACCTGGTATTCCTCCCTTCGACCAGGAACGATCACTTCATGGCAGAAGCTGAAGGACTTGTTGTTAACTAGCTTCCAAGGGTTTCAGACGAAACCGGTCACTGCTCAGGCTCTGTTCCAGTGCACCCAGGATCACGAAGAATACCTTCAGGCGTATGTCCGAAGGTTCTTGCGTTTGAGGGCACAGGCACCAACGGTGCCCAATGAAATTGTCATTGAGGCCATGATCAAGGGGCTTCGGCCAGGACCGTCAGCTCAGTACTTCGCTAGGAAACCCCCTCAAACTTTGGAGAAGCTTCTCCAGAAGATGGACGAGTACATTCGGGCCGATAATGATTTTCGCCAAAGAAGGGAGGAGGCTTTCAGGTTTTCTGAAATGACCAGGGGCTTCGGAGGGAGGTTCTACCCGAGGCACGTTAGATCAATTCATAACTCTACACAAAATGATGATAGAGGGAGCCAACAGCAAAGGCCACAATGTTCCTCACAGGCTTCGGGGCAACAGCAGGGCTCCTTCCGACCACCAGTTCCAAGAGGCAGAGGCGCCAGGGGCTTCGGAGGAAGATTTGGCGATCAACCGAGAAGAATCTTTTGCTTATTCTGTGGTGAGAACAAAGGTCATACCACCAGGATGTGCCATGTTACCATCCAGAAGCAAAAAGAAATAGCCGAAGCGGCAGCACAACAGGCTCAGCCGAAGCAGGTCATGCACACTGCTTCGTATCATTCGCCTTACATCCCAGAGTATGTAGGCAATCACCCTGCAGTTTCCGTTGCTTCGGCGAGTCAACCTCAGGCTTCCTGGCAACAACCTCCGCCACCACCACCGCTGCAACAAGGCCAGCAGCCAGAAGGGAGCCAATATGCTCCACACCAAAGGGACTTCAGAGAGCAGTCCGAAGCTCGCACAGTCAACAGCACTGTGCCAGAGTCAAAGCACATCTATTGACAAATATCCTACCTTAATAGCAATCTTTTTCATTCAGTTTTATTTTCTGTAATAAAGGACATTGTTCAGGTTTCATGTAAATAGTTTCGTTGATTCCCACAAGGAAAATATATTTTATTCGCAGGCTTAAATTGTTGAAAGACTTGTGACAACAAAGAGGACCTTCGAACATCAAAAATTCTTCGAAGTAACAAAAAGTCGTTCTAAGGAACGCAGAGTAAGTTTGCCGAAGTCTCAAAAAGCCGCTCCAGAGGGGGCGCAGTGTAAGTTTTCTGCTCCAAAGTCGTTCCAAAGGGAATGCAGAGCATACAGCGAAAAGTCAACGCTGATACCGCCTAAGTAAAAGGCGAAGCGCGAAAAGTCAACGCGAATACCGCTGAAAGTAAAAGGCGAAGAAGCTCCTAAGGGAGGCTTACAGCGAAAAATAAACGCTGATTCCGCTGAAGTAAAAGGCGAAGAAGCTCCTAAGGGAGGCTTGTAAAAGATTATATGTTTTATTGTAGGGATGCGTGTGCATCTTCGGAATAAGCATCGCCTCACATAACATAGCATCATCGCATCATTTCGCATAGCATAAGCATCATACATCATGTTGCATATGGCACAAGAGTTGGACACAATATTAATCTACAGAAGAACGTTTTGAAAAAAGGGAAAAATCATAATATCACAAGGAGATACATTATTGATCTTCGGAGGTGTAGCTTCGGAAAATATTTTCACGAAGCCTGGATATTATTCATCAGAACACTGGATATTGTTGAAAAATTCTTCTTCACGAAGCATGAAAAGAAGGGAAGGTGTTTTTTCGTCAAAGACTCAAAAGCGGTACGTGTAAAGTTTCATGCATCGTAAAGAATTAAGCAAGAAAAACAGGTATATTACATTCAGGGTTACAAAATGTTACAATATATTACATTTCAGAAGTTTTTACAATAATACTTAATCCTCTCTCAAAACGACTTCTGCAGCCTCGTTTAGGAGCCGATTGACGACTTCGTCCATAATAGCTTCAGCCATCTTTTTTATTTCGTCGTCTCCTTTCGGCTGGGGGTCCGAAGGGGCTTTAGCAGAATCTGAAGTAGGACAGGATACGGCTACATTGTTATGACAAATTGCAAACGAATCTTAAAACCTAAAATTACAACACAATAAAAACTATTAGATAATACCTAACTGACCTTCGGGTTCTGCGCTCTTCTCAGCAGCCTCAGCTATTTCTCTAGCATCGTGAATGCCCTTTTCACTTCTTTGAATAATCTCTCGAGCCATTTCTCGGCCACCATTATCCCAGATATCGGTGAAAAATTTTCCACCAACCATGCTAGCTTCAGCCGATGCATCCCTTGCATCTTCGAGGGACAAAGCACCTTCGGATTGCGCCAGAATCTTTACATGTTCGCAGCCTTTTTTCTCTAAAATAGTGGCAATCCCTCTGGCACCCGAGAAGGCACATATATCTCCACGGCTATTTAAAATTTCTTCGAAGGCTTCAGCTTCGTGGTCGATCCATTCGATGGGACCTTCGGGATTGCCTCTCGTAAAGTTTTCCTCACTTGAGAATGCGCCGACTCTGGCGAAGCTAGCCTTTAACTTCTTAACACATTCTATAGATTTGTTATAACATCTCTTCTTGGACGACCGAAGCTCTTCAACAGTTCCTTCTAAGTGATCTGCCCATTGGTCGCTGAGTTCTCGCTTTGTTTCTTCAAGTATACGTTCTTCCTTGGCTCTGGCCAGTTGTTTCCGAAGATCTTCAAGTTCGCGTTTATGAGCTTCAGCTTGACCTTTGAAAGCAGCTTCGTCTTCCTTTATTTTATTTATCAATGAGTGTAATATTTTATCTTTCTCGAGACCTTCGTTCCTCAGTTCAATTACTTCGGAACGAAGGTTGCTCAGGGCTATAGTACACCCTTCGTCTTCAGCATCTTTCTGTGCCCTGAGGGCATTGCTAAGAATCAGGCCCTGCAAAGAAAAATATGTGTGTGTCAATAGGTTTAAACAAACGAAAAATTTTGGTCTCAACAAAAAATGTAAAGATCCCATTTGTTGCACCTTCAAACTATTATATGCCAGGCTGTCGGCCAAATCATTTTTCGATAGCACTGAGAGCCCGTCTTCCAGTGTTGGGAATCCGAAGCTCTTGCTCATCTCCCGACAGACAGAAATCTCTTTGCTGTCAGGGAGACAATACAAAAAGTCTTCTTCTCCACTGCCATTGAATATTAATGCTCCCTTTGGATACTTCAGTTTTTGGGCGTAAAGTTGGGCCTCTTGTTTTTCTTTTTCTGATAGTTGTTTCCCCGAAGCATGGCGAATAATATAATCAAGGACTTTGAGGGATGCTTCGGGGGCAGCAGCACTGATTCCTTCAACAAAAGTTGGCTTTGTAATTTTTTCTTCCTCAAATTCCAGGGATTTTATTTTCGTGGGTTCTGAGGACCCAGCTTCGACTTCAGTTTCTTGCTCTGGAGCTTTAGTATCAGAGACTTCAGTTTTTTCTTCGGGGATGACAACAGTCTCCTTCGGAGGTGTGCTTGAAGATTTAATTGTCTCTAGAACATCTAGCACATTGACCATTCTCTTCCTTTTCGGAGTCACTGCTGGTACCTTTTGGTTTTTTACTGTCTCAATATTTGCTACAGGACTCAAAACTTCTGATGTTTTTGATCCCTCAGTTGCTTCTTTTACTTCTTCCATTTTTTCTATGGACGGCGCTACGGCCTTCTCTTTCGTTTCTGGCAACAAAGTCTTTGATTGTTCCAATTCTATCTTTGTTGGCACTTCGGCCGTTTCTGCGACTTCTGGCAGCAAGGTTGGCTCGGTTGGTTTTTCAGCTTCGGTGGCCGAAGAGGTTTCTCCGGTAAACTCAGGCACCGAAGCTGGTTCAATATAGCGCGGCCGATGTGTGAGGACCTTTATCTTTTTTTCTTTTCGGTTCTGGCTCGCTAGGAGCAGTTGCAGCTTCTTCTTTTGCAGAGGTTGTATTTTTTCTCTTCTGCCTTCGAATGGGATAGCAATAGTCAGGGTAGACAAACCCGATTGCATCAAATACCCGATTCAGCCTCTTCTTTTTTCGGCCTCCGAAGGCTGCTGACATTGCAGTATCTTCGGCCTTCGAATAAGCTCCAAGCAGTTCATCACTTAAATTTTCAATGCTTTTTAACCAGTCATCATCTGGCTCAACGAATTTATCTCCAAATTTAAAAGTGTACTTCAACCTGATAAGTCCACCTTCGTCGGCCTCTTTTATGGTTTCTTGTGGCATTTCCCATTTCTCCGCGAGCGGCCATACCCTGAAGGCAATATGCTCTTGTACTAAGTCTCTCGTTCCAATAAAAGAACAGATAACGTCGAAGGCCCTCTAGCATTCTTCGACAGCTTCATTCATTTCAACCTTCGGCCTCCGAAGGCCGTAGCTCTGCCAAATAGGGCGCATAATTATACCTTTGATATCTTCTCGTACTGTCAGATCATTCTTCACATAAAACCATTCTGTCATCCAGTCGCCAGGCCATCTCTTCCGAAAGGTTGGCACGGGGCAGCTTGACCCGGACCGAGAAACGAAACTGTAGCAGCCAAAATTATTGTGATACTGTTCCTTACCCCAAGGTTTTGTTTCGTACGATAATTCGTGAATATTGCAGAAGCTTTTTGCATCAGGCTTTAAACCTTGGCTTCTCACGGCCCACACGAAGATATTCAGCCTTATAATTGCCTCGGGGGTAAGTTGATGGAGATAGACTTCGAATATTTTCAGCACCTCTACAACGAAGCTGCTCAAGGGAAATCGCAGTCCAGCTTTCAAAAAGCTTCGGTATACTACGACTTCATTCTCTTCAGGGTGTGGGCAAGTTTTTTCCCCTTCGTCGGCCCTCACAATGGACAAATCCCGGAAATACCTTCCTCTCATGTGGACAAGATGATTCTCTTTGATAGTTGATTTACCATAAACTGAATGGCTTGGTCGCCAGGGACGATCTTCGGAGTCTTCATCACCACTGTCCACATCATAGCTGTCACTATCACCAGTATCTTCAGACAAACCTTCCAAAATCTCCTTGGTGATTTTTTCTGTATTGGTCTTTGACATCGCTATAAGAAACCCCAAATTTTTCTCTTCGTCGAGGCTCAGCTTCATCTCAGCAGCAGTCTTCTTATCTTCGGACATCTTCGGAGACACTAAAAAAACTATTTTCAAAGCCGAAGCTTCAGAACTAAAAGCTTAGCAAATCGTAGTGCACAAGAGCTAAAAATTGAGGGAGCGGGAGCAGTTGGCCAGAGAGCGTGCCAAATGAGTTTGCGGTATGACTGTATTTATACGCCCAGTGCGTTGAAAATTGAAAGACCCCGCTTGTCAGTAAATGTTGCTATTCTAGCAAAGGGAAGGTGTTTTTTCGGACCTTCGGCGAAAAGCCTTCGTCCATATCGCAATCTAAATTTATTATTTTAAACAAATTAATATTGCGAGGGGCTACTGTTGGGGACCTTTGGCTTCCGAAGGTCCTCAAAAACAGGATTTAACAGTATTTCTGGAGTATAATGTGTGAACAGGTATCTTCGGACTTAAGTCGGCATCACAGCAGACCAGAATAATACGAAGGATGGTACAGCGCCGAAGGTGTGAGCAGGAAAGCTTCGGCGTGGCAGCAAAAAGTGAAACTGATTTAAAGATGAAAAGGCTATTTAGACCTCGACAGATTACTATAGAATTATTATCAAGTGTAAAGGGCATGAATGTAATTTTGTATGGGTTGTGTCCCGTGCCTATAAATAGGTGAACAGTACCCCCGTACTGTTCACGCTGACTGGGCATTCGCTTTTTGCGTCACGCTTGTACTATCATCTCCTTCAAATTGAAGGTACATTTGTAATTCAGCGATATTTCTGTTTATACATAATAATAAATATAATTGTTTATATTATCTTTCATATTCCTTACACTTCATCCTTCGTCACTGTGTAATGAACTTATGAAGGTATGCCCTTCATAACCTTCGTCCGAAAACCATTATATCCTAAGGGAAATAATGTTTCGGAGGACGAAGGACTTTAACGATTAACATTTTCTATGTTGCCTTGTTCTTAACTCATAGCACTTGAGAACGAGTCCCCAACAATCACCTGCAATGCAATGCATATGACAAATTGAATTTAATTCCATAAATTAATCATGTGAGTGTCCGAGCTGCTCATGACCGTGAGCACGGCTAGTATATCAGTTTTACACTCTGCAGAGGTTGCGCATCTTTACCCACAAGTCATGTTACCCATCTGCCAAGAGACGGTCAATCCCATACACCTCTACCGAGGAGGCGAGGCAGGGTAACACTACGAGGCATTTACAAAGTTCCACTAGCTTCAGAAAACCCGCTACAGTTTATAGGAAGCTCCAATGCAGGAATCCCTCGCATGACCGCCATCGCAGCAAAATCATCCCAAGGGCCTCCCTACACTGACCACTCCCCTACTGCCCTTGCCCCTTTCGGGTAAGGTAGTCATCCACTAGCTTTCCTAATTAATCAGCCAAGGGCGTCCATAAACCCTTGTGGTAGCACTGTTTTCCCGGGTGGTTCTCCATGTTCCAATTAACATAATGATCTTATCATGGACAGTAAATAACAACTGATAACAAAGATATAATCATGAATAAAATGTATTTCCATACCCAAAACCACATATAGCACTAGCAAATACTACCCAGAAAGTTCAGTGGTAAACAAGGTATAAAGATAGACAATACTAGGGTATCCTATTGGGTCCCATCAAAATTAACCTATACAGATCATTATGATTAATTAGAACATAAGTGAGTAAAAAGAAGTGATCAAGGGCACAACTTGTCTGGGACTTGAGATTCCAGGTACCAACTTGCTCTTTAGATGACACGTGTCCTCACTGCTAAACGTAGCAATACAGACAAACATGGTATAGGCAAAAATTAACATTACACCAAACATAAAAATAACTGCGTAATAATAATCTACGCGAAGCTACGAGGTCGTAGGAACAAGAAACACTAAATTCGGAGCTACGGTTGTTAAGTTAGGAATTTCTGAAGTTATTTAATACCTGGAATAGAGTTATTCATGTGAATAATTTTTAAATCAAGTTTCATGGTTAGAAAAAGGTACTAGATAATAAATAATACTTAAACAAAATTAATGCCACTGGAATGAATCAATTTGGAGTTAGAATGAATTAAATAGATTTCTAACATTATTTTTATACCCAAAAACCCATTTTATATATTGATTTCCTTCCTTTATTCGATGTATGGACTGGGGGCATTAATTCTTTGAACTACAGGGTGCTCTGTGTAAAAATCTAGGGTTATGCGCGTTATTCCCAGCCACAGTATGGATGGCGGGTTTATTTCAGTAAATCCCAGGGGCTCTTTTATAAAATGGGATCGGCGAAGAGGTATCATGCGTCCAGGGCCGTTGGATTGTCTTTGCATGGTGCAGATTAGATCGCATCCATATCCAAGCGGTACGCACTAGGGACCACCGGATCCGTGATCGACGGTCCAGATTCAATCAAGTCGGATTCAATCCCTAACCGTCGATTCACGCATCAACGGAGGTTATCAGATCCGACTGAATCCTTTCCCTGGCCTAATCCCAGCTGCACGCAGACAAATCAACGACCCACGCTAATTACTCCTCGGACCTAATCCTAGCCGTATATCTCGAAGTCTAGGACCATCCCCTGTCTTCCCCATTGAGCGCTTAGAGCGGCGGCGCCCGAGCAGTCCCAGACGGCGAGCTCGTCGGCGTGCGCAGGTCCCCGGCCCACTGAGTATGATCCCCACGTACGTTTAGTGCTAATTGAAGTCGAGATGTTGGCGGATCCGAGAAGGAAGTCCCCACCAGTCTTTGCAGCGCAGAGCACCACGGCCACGGCGAAGCGCGCCACCGCGGTGACGGAGGGAGTTCGGCGAGAAATCATCGCACCTTCAAAGCTCTCCAGCGACCGATTCACCACAAGCGCTGACGCAAAACGATGCAGAGGCGATCGTGAATTAGATGGTGGGCTCACCTCCATGGATTGTCGTTCGGGTGACGCCGGCCACGGCGAGGAACGGATCCACGACAAAATTCCCCCACCGGCGAGAAATTCCAGAGCCCTGAGCCACGAATCTAGCCAAGGAAGCCCGAGGAGACCCTGCGCATGCCCCCCATCACATGGTGGCCTCCAATTGCCGGCGCTAGCAAGCTCCACGCGCGGCGCCACCCTTCTTCCCTATTCCCAGCACAACGCAGCCGCACGCTCCCCCGGTTCTTTCTCTGCTTAGGATCAAAGAGGTATGGTTGCGGTTGTCTTATAGGGCGAGGAACGATTCTGGAGCGGTGAGGATCGATCGGAGTTTGTTACGGAGGTGGTCACGAGGAGCGCGTGGATCTTGGTGTTCTGTTGGGCGGAGTCGGCTACCACGGAATCAGGAGAGGAAGAAAATACTAACCACGCGGGTCCACATGGCAGGGATAATGTCCCAGCAGCCCCACCGTGCAACGGCAGGTGACACCCGGACACGCGCGTTAACAGGGCTGGGCCACGAGGCCGCATGAGATTGGGCCAAGGCAAAGGTGAGGGTGAGCAGGCCGATCGGAAATTAGGCCCAAACGATGTTTTTCCTTTTTTTTGTATTTTTCTGTTTTCCCTTTTGTTTTCTATTTTCAGTTTCCTTGATTCAAATTAAATTTAAATTTTCAGATTTGAACAAATTTCAAACTCACGCATAATGCACCATCAAGTAGAATTCAACATGTAATGCAAAGTAATCTATATGTATATGTTAGTTATTTTATTTATTTAGGCACAACACCTCTATGTACAATTCGTGAAAAAAATAGTTTTACTCAAACTTAATAGATCTTTCTATCATCTCTTTCTGAGTTTGAAATATTAAACTTTAAATGGTCAATTATATATTTGAGATATCCAAATTTAATGCTACTCTCATTTATCTTTATGTTCTTCATAATTTAAATTCTAGTTTCAAGACCTATTCCTAGCTTAGAATAACCAAAGTAAAATTTAATATCATTACATTGAGAAAGTGATCCCAAACCAATAAAAATCCTTATTTTTCTTTGATACAAATTTTGGGCTCTACAGAAAGGCAGACAAGAAAAGACACGGATTTTTTTATTTTTAAAATTTATTTACAATTAGATCCCGTGTTTTAAATTTTACTAGCTGATTGACCGTGTATTACCACGGTGTATTATAAGAGTAGAATTTGTTTTAACAAAACATAAAATATATGTGTTATGATTAAGTGTGTGTGATTGTGCAGCCAATAATTAAGATTCAAATCTTCATTTTTGCGCAATAGGTTTTGGGTTTAGCGTTGAGTTACCACGTTTCGGCGCCGTCCCGACGTCGAGATACATAGTATGTCAATGTATAATGCTAATGTGGCACTAATCGATTAATATAGTATCTGTGTCGATTTAGGCGTCAATCATTACGATGAGTACTGGTAACGGTGCTCTTTGCGAAAGCGCAAAAGGTCCGCGGCCAAGGGTCGGACAGTCCACGACCTGACGCAAAGGTCGGGGTTCTGCTTGACGAGCCGAACAATCCGCACGTGCGCAGGGGCGGCGGAGTTCACCGACGACGCCTGGATCTCGCTCCCGAGAGGGACCCTATCGGAGAGGATGGATCCTAGGGTTTGTCTTGGGATTGGCAGGCCACCCAAAACGCCTCTAAACGACGTAGAGCCGGACAGAGGTGAAGATTAGAGAGAGTAATCTAAGTTGATGTCTACTCCTATGACAAGAGGTAAAAACATAATGTAATTTAATTGATTGATCGATTGTTCGTTTTTCAATCGATCATACCCCTTCAAATATATAAGGGGGGAATATGGACCTGTTTCTAGGCGTTCTCCAACAGCTCCGCAGGATTAGAGGGCTAAACGCGCGAGGAGAAAGGAGTTTTAACCGCCTGATTTGATTTATTCGCGGACTGTCCGCGCCTACGAGCGGACCGTCCGGACGTGCTCAGTGACACAAATGATGCTCAACACATAGCATCAAGCTCGACACCGCAACTTCATCTTATTCTCTCCTCTAAATTTTCTCACACGCGCATTTTGTCAATGTTGATGGCCATCTCCACGTCGGTGGCTCGCATCAACGTCGTCACCCCATCACGTTCATGTGCCGCCTCATCGTGGCCACTCCCTCGCCTCACTGTCATGCAACCTCCTACCAGGCCAAGCCTCTGCAGCTCCCCGCCCACCGATGACACCACGACCAAGCGCCTTTGTGTCCTGATGTTCTCCACGTCGACGGTCGCCTCCTTAACATGGCGACTCGCCTCCCTACAGCCTGCCCACCACTCGATCGTTCATGTTCCTCCCTATTGTGGCCAGTCGTCCATCTCCTCAATAGGTTAGGTGTTTGCATTTGCCCGCCTTCGCACTCGGTGTCCTCAACACTGATGGCTTCCTCCCCATCGTCTCCTTGTAGCCTATGACCCTATTGTCTCCTCGTGGAATGTGACCCCACCTCCACCCTATCGTGTTTGGTCACCCACCTCCCCATCACGACACCTACCTCAAGCCACCCCCACTTCCCTGTGTGCTGAGCTCCCATCCACAGTGGCCTCACCTGCCATCCACCATGTTGTCGCTTGCCTCCCCACAGAACGTCCTCCACAACGATGGGTGCCTCCTCACCATGGTCAATAGCCTCCCTTCCACCACTCATTCGCTCTTATGCATCCCTTCCGCTTCTAGTCACCCACCTCATTGCCACATCGCCTCATGTTGGGGTTCGGATCCCTGAGCCCCAGAGGGCCACGAGTCAGCGGACGGGTAGCACTGGGTTTATCCATGGCAAGTCAGTTGTTGGACGGAGACCGAACACACCCTCGATCACAGAGCAAAGACCATATTTTTCATACCATACGCAAGTCTTCATGCGAAGGGGGCCTCAAGCGAATGGGCCTTCGACTCAGCCCGCAAGAGAAGGGGTCCTTGTCGAAATCAGCATTTTCTAACCGTAGGACCACCAGCAAAGAGGTCTTTGGTTCGATGGGCGACAACTTGTCCGTGGAAGCTGAGGCCTTCGCCATCTCATTGACTAAAGGACTTCCGTCATCCGGCCAGGCACAACTAGAGGGGGCGAAGATACGAAGGCCTTAGGGGCGAAGGCCACAAGTCGACCTCGAACACCTCTGGCTCAGTAGAAGACATTGACAAGGGCTCACCCATCAGCGTAGCGTGAGGGTGTGTTGTCTGGTGTGCGCAGATTACTGTATAAGATGCACCGTAATTACCCCGTTGTTGGGGTACCCTGGATATAAATACTCTCGTCCTGTAGCGAGATCGGACACACATAAAAAGAAGCGACAATTCCCCTAATTTGTTCCATTGTGCATCTGAGCTCTCACCTACTCTCCGAGTGTTTCGGTCCACCTGTCAGCTCATCCACGTGACAGTGCCCAACATTTAGCGCCCATCGTTTGTGCGACGAAGACAACACCTACGATGCCTACCAAGAAAAAGTATCCATGCTAGTCCACCACCAAATGACGACAACGCCAGGACAACCCTCGCCGCCAAGAAAAGCAAAGTAGCCATCATCGCCGGTCATTCTCCACCACTTAACCCAAAGGCTACCACCGACCCGTAGGGTGAGGACCTCGTCGCAAAACAAAAGCACGCGACAGTCTCCATCGAGCAAGCGGGCGAGGTCCATACCACCAGCTCAGAAGACTCAAGAGATCCCCCCTCTCAACCTAAAAAGCCAGCTGAAAGTTGCCTAGAGGGGGGTGAATAGGTGTAATCTGAAATTTACAACTTTAAACACACACTACAAGCCGGGGTTAGCGTTAGCACTTAAATAAACTCCGGGAGAGAGGGGAAAAACAAAACAAATAAACAAGCGAATGAACACGATGATTTGTTTTACCGAGGTTCGGTTCCAAAGAACCTAGTCCCCGTTGAGGTGGTCATAAAGACCGGGTCTCTTTCAACCCTTTCCCTCTCTCAAACGGTCACTTAGACCGAGTGAGCTTTCTCCTTAATCAAACGGGTCACTTAGACCTCGCAAGAACCACCACACACTTGGTGTCTCTTGCTTTGATTACAAGTCTCTTAGGAACAAGAATGAGGAAGGAAGAAAGCGATCCAAGCAACAAGAGCGCAAATGAACATGAACACATACTCTCTCAAGTCACTTGGTGGTTGAAATGAATTTGGGACTTGGAGAGGCTTTGATCTTTTGATTTGTGTCTAGGAGTGAATGCACTAGCTCTTGTATTGAATGAAAACTTCAGAAGACTTGGATGCTTGGAGTTGTGGTGCTTGGGGGGTATTTATAGCCCTCAACCACCAACAAGCCGTTGGGGAAGGCTGTTGTCGATGGGCGCACCAGACAGTCCGGTGCGCCACTGGACAGGTCCTGTAGACTGTCCGGTGCGCTGCCACGTCACCCAACCATTAGGGTCGGGAGCAGTCGATTGTTGGAGACTTTGTCCTTTTGCGGCACCGGACAGTCCGGTGCCACACCGGACAGGTCTTGTTCAATGTCCGGTGTGCCTCTCACTCTACGCTCTGACTCTGCACGCACTGTTCTTCACTGTTCATCAGAGTCAGCGGCTTTTGCAGTCGACCGTTGCGCGATGTAGTCGTTGCTTCGTTGGTGCACCGGACAGTCCAGTGAATTATAGCGGAGTGCGCCTGAAGAAACCCGAGAGTGGCTGGTTTGAGTTGTACGGTCTTGGTGCACCGGACACTGTCCGGTGGCACACCGGACAGTCTGGTGCGTCGTTCCTCAACACACCCAAGTTTCTTTGCTCCATTGAATTTGATCCCTAACTTGAATATTTATTGGTTTGTGTTGAACCTTTATGCACCTGTAGAACATATATTCTAGGGCAAACTAGTTAGTCCATATATTTGTGTTGGGCATTCAACCACCAAAATTAATTGTGGGAAACGATTAACCCAATTTCCCTTTCAATCTCCCCCTTTTTGTTGATTGATGCCAACACAAACCAAAGCAAATATATAAATGCAGAAACGAACTAGTTTGCATAAGGTAAGTGCATAGGTTACTTGGAATTAAACCAATTGATAATCTTACTAGATATGAATGGATTGCTTTCTTTTATTTGATATTTTGGACCACATTTGCACCACTTGTTTGTTTTTGCAAATCTTTTGGAAAAATCTTTTCAAAATCTTTTGCAAATAGTCAAAGGTATATGAATAAGATTGCAAGAAGCATTTTCAAGATTTGAAGTTTCTCCCCCTGTTTCAAATGCTTTTCCTTTGACTAAACAAAACTCCCCCTGAATGAAATTCTCCTCTTAGTTTTCAAGAGGGTTTTAATAGATACCTATTTTGAAAATATACCAATCGAAGAAATCGCTATCACGAGATACCAATTGAAAATAAACATCCCAATTGAAGAGATTGTCATAACAAGATACCAATTGAAGTTTAAAATAATATCACTTGATATTTTACTTTCTCAAGATAAGGATATCAATTGATATATTGTCATGACATAGATACTAATGAAAAATATCAATTAAAGCTTCATTTGTGATACCAATTGAAAAAAACAAACCTTTGTGAATACCAACTAAATCTTTCATTTCAAAAATTTGGTGGTGGTGCGGTCCTTTTGCTTTGGGATTAATATTTTCTCCCCCTTTGGCATTAATCGCCAAAAACAGAGACTTTGAGAGCCCTATTTATATTTTCTCCCCCTTTGGTAAACGAAATATGAGTGAAAGATTATACCAATTTGGAGTGTTATGGAGTGATGACGAAGGGTAAATGATACCGTTAGAGTGGAGTGGAAGCCTTGTCTTCGCCGAAGACTCCATTTCCCTTTCAATCTACGACTTAGTATAGAAATATACTTGAAAACACATTAGTCATAGCATTGGTACATAAGTAACAAGAGATATGCATTTGTACCAAGTGAAAGAGATGATCAAAGGTATATAAATGAGCTATGTGTGCAATGTTTCAATCAAAATTTCGAGAATCAAGAATACTAGGTGTGTGCCTGTGCGTTGCTACGGTATCTTAAAATTTGGTTCAAAATAGTGATGCAAAAATAACAGGTGCACGTGACAAGCAATAGTCAAATGCTCGAATGATGTTGACCCATGAATAACCTTAACATTAACATGTGACTAAACAAAAAGAAACAGAGACATATTCCAAAAACATTATTTGTATACCATTGCAGATTAAAACGTGGGGCGAGAGAACCAGTCAGGGCAGTTGCTACCAGATCTCTTAATGATCCCACGAGACAACCCTTTGTTTTCCCATCTCCTAAATCAAAGTTTGCAACTAATACAACACAAGAAGACAGTTTTACGTGCCTAATACATAGTTTGCAACTGATAACAAAAGCACTTAAACCATTGTGTAAACACCATTATATTTTGGACATAATAGTAAGTACATACATGAAAGTACAGTTCTAATCTCCCAGTAGTATTTTCTCTATTGTTTTTCCTCTGAAAACAATGACAAGACAATTACCAGGCCATGGTTGAGAACTATGATAAACGACTTGTCCAACTTTAATACCAGTTTCCTCCCATGTTTCTCATCTCGCTGCCTCTTGTTTATACTCATAGAGAAGATAATGATCTTATTAGCTAAAGCTATAGCCAAAGAGGATGATGGCCTTGCAGAAAATGTGAGGAGTTCTTAGCTTCTGATGGCCTTGCAAGAGGTTTTTACATCTACAGTAAGAACAGTAGAGTTGCGAGGTATAGTTAGTACCTCTGTTCCTGCTATGCCCATTGCAAGCCCAATATCTGCTTCATGCAAAGCTGGAGCGTCATTGGTACCATCACCTGTCACAGCAACCACCTCCCTGAACATACCTCGCAGGTTTTTCACAAGGGTATGCTTGTCAAGCGGCAGAGAACGAGCCATAACCTGCCAGTGTCGAAAGGTACATACAATTGAGAGAATTGATGGTAAATATGAGAAAACTGATGAAAATCGAATTGGACCTGGATCTTAGGTATTAGGTCCCTCATCTCCTCTGGACTTTTGTTTCTGAACTCTGGCCCTTCTATCGCTACGCCGCCGTTAGTCAGTATGCCACACTCTTTGGCTATAGCTTTAGCTGTATTGATGTTATCACCAGTCACCATCCGTACCACGCTACTTGCATCTGGAAGTCTCTTGCTACATTGCGTTTGGCATGCCTCAAAAGGTTTACCTTAGTTAGTTTGCTTAGCTGTATTAAATACTTCTCATAATCCTCAATCTAAAAAATAAGATCAGGGATACATTTGGTTTCTCTTCTAATTTTGGTGAGGTTTCCCTTTATGGGTATTTGCTGATTCTGCAACACAAGATGAAAGGAAAACAGAAAAAAAGTTAAAACCACAGTTATAGAAGCCATGCACATCAATGATGTATGTAGAAAATGAAAAGGACCTGTTGAAACACAAAGTCATAAAGGGGAGCGGTGAGCATTTTGCAAGTTACTTCTGCCAGTTTCTGAAACTTGAGGCTTGGAATGGATTGTCTATAGCCTTTAGGTGAAATCTGGGACTTTGACATGCGAGTTAAAAGCTTGTAGAACTTGACAGTTAATTTTAGAAAATGTCTGCTTGAGTATCTGAGAATGCAAAGCTCAAATCAGGACACAAATAAAAATAGAACCAAATGGACATATTATATGTTGTTTCATGTAGTTGATTTATAAAGAGTTATTCTCAACAAAAACACAATATATCACATGGTACAACAAAGCAGAGGCAAGGGAAGTGATCAGAGTACTTTCCACCAAACAAAATAGGAAGTGCTCAAATTATGACTGTACAGGTAATGCCAGACTAAAAGAGCCCTTATACTTCCTACGAAAACATATTGATGTTTTAGGTATCTGGCGACTGTAAATTTAAGCAGGCAGAAATTAAATTAGTGTGCAGACATCCATAATGAACAGACAACACAGAAGCATCTAGTTCAATCTGAATTCAGGGCCTCGAAATGACAATAAAAATGAATGTAGTTCAATCTGAATTTAGGTGCATCCACCACATCATTCACCATAATGGTACAAACACAAACTAAACAAAGGCCACTGGCTAGTTCAAATTATAGAAGACATAATCATTCAACAACAAAGGCCATTGGCCTGTTCAAATTACAGAAGACAACTAAATTTTTCGGTGCCTTCAAAATACCTTGTTTCTCCTTTCCTCCATCGGCACGGTACCTGGAGATGGTGGTAATACGAGGGAAGTCGGAATTATTGAGAGGCATGGAAATAACTATAGTAATGGATAAACACCCAATGGAAGCAAACATAGAAATGCAATTAGAGAGATACTTAAATACCCGATGGATATGAACCGTGAAATGTAAATGATGAGAAACTTACTCAATAATATTTTGCATGGTTTTGACCACCACCCCTAAAAATTATGTCTAACATGTCCCTAATTGACTCCAATCTAGACACTACAGCCTTTGCCTAGACCCCTGGCCCAGTTTGAGCAGAATTTCCTAAATATGCAGGAACAGAACAAAAGTTAAAACAGAATAGTATGGCTGCATTTCAGCAGTTTGGAGCAGAAAATTTAGGACGATGGAAGCTATGTAATTATGTGGTTTCTTATTGAGCAGAAGAGCTATGTTACCTTTACTGGGAAAGTCCCCTGTGGGAACTTGGTGGTGAGCAGCACGCGGAGCCAGCGCACGGCGCACACATGGCTGGCCAGGATGTCCAGCAACGGCAGGAATTTGTCGACGCTCAGGGGGAAGTCCTCCGTGAGCCACACCGATGGCCTCAACGTCTTCACCATCTCCTCCTCCTTCCACTTGGCTCCACCCATCGTCGTTGTCCCTGGGTGTCGGCCAAAGATACCGTCCTCGCCGCGCCTCACCGATGCACATGACAGCAGCCGCTGCGGCACGTCCACACTGTTCCTCCGCCTCTATGGGGTCCCAAGTGTGAAGGTAGCCCCGCCACGCTGCGTCGGCCGGATCGAGGGCGAGGCGGGCGTGGTGTTGGGTGCGGGGGCATCGTGTCTAGTCGTCCCTCGTGGCGATGATTTTGGTGTTGCCGAGCTCCCGTATCGTGAGTGCCTCCTGTGACGCGAGGATAGCGACGTGTTAGTAACAACAGTGATTATGAAAACAGTGATTATGAAGGGAATCGTGAGTAACAACACAATAAACAATGATTATGAATCAAGCTAGTAGATATATAGGGTGAACCAAGAACCGTCAAGTATGAGCATGTTTCCAGGGATAGCCAAATGTTATCAAATCCTTGTACAATAAAAACATACAAATCAAACGAGTAGATATTATGTGCGAACTTGTATGGCATACTTTTTGGTGTTCTCTGACTCACGCTTGTTGTGGCAAGGCCACGCTTGTTGTAGGACTTTATCCTTCATATCTTTAAACTCTTTATCTTTAGACTTCAATGATCTGTCTTTCTCAAGAAGCAGCTTCACAAGGTCCTCCTTTGATAGGTCTAGGTCTTCTGAATCTGAATCAGAAAATGCAATTCGTTTAGTTCTCCTCTTCCTGTTAGACTTGGATACATAATCAAGTGAACCTGCTTCCTATGCCTTCTCGGTTCTAGGCACATTATTGGCTTCACTTGAAGCTTCAGTACTTGCTCCAACACTTCTATTAACCTCATCATATGTGTGTTTGTTTGTAAAATGCATAGTTAAGTTTACTCTAAATTAAACATATATTTGCAAAATGCATACAGAAACAAGTGGATGAAACAAAAAATCATAGCTAAAATGAAAAGGTTGCCATTTACTGCTACCCAGCATATTTCGGATGCCTCAAGGTTAGGCTCACCTCACCTGTCAGTGACAAAAGTCAGCATGACTTCGACTGCAGAGAAATCGATCCCTACTCACCCAAGAAGCTGAGTACTACCGATTTTAGGTTGGTCTGCATGAAGATAGAAGGAGGTTGTGCAAAACAAAATATATATCCATAATTTAATTTAGCAAACATTGTTACTAAGCTCTATGTAGATTGTGCACGGAGCTGACGAATGTACAGGTAGGGCAACAACGTGAGAGAAGACACCGACTGTTCATCCACCATGAAAAGACCATCATAAAATCATCCCCTTAAATCATCCTTCACCTCAAGAATCAAGAAATTATTACGCACCATCTCCATTCCATCGGTATGGCATGTACCGATGATCTTTAGAAGCATTCTTACTCCGTCGTCTTTCCATGAAGGCGTCAAGCTTTCCTGCCTCCTACGAGTAATGAACACAAATTGTAAGAACCAAGACAAATATCCAGCATTCAAAAAGAACCCCTAATAAACCTTGTAAGCTTTACCTTGAGCTCATTGTACTTGTTCATCAGCTTGCTTTCACGAAGTTCAGCTGGTTAAGGAAAGAAAAGGGGAGTAATAATCAGGTTGAGGAACAAGTAGTAACCATTTGATCAAATATAGACAGTAAAATATAGAATGGACAATGACAAATAGTTTTTATTGGCGCAAGTGTGCACAGAAAAGTGATTACCCCCATCTTCAGAACTTGGTCTATGTCTCTTATCACGAAACAAATGATGCCTGATATCTCTTATAAGGGAATACCTCCCACGGGGTGTGTGTCTTCTCTCAGACCTGACTCTAAAGTCATGATATCTATAATAATCCCTTCTCCCTACAAACAGGAAGGTGGAAGATTTACCCAAAAACATTATGCCATTAAAGAACAAAAGTTAGATGGAGCTGCATAGATACAAGGCAACACAGAAACACATTAAGCTTACCACAATCTTGAGCCATATGGTTATTCAATTAGCTACAATAATTAGAGGGTCCACAATAACACTAAACCATAGACCATAAACATAGATGAGCCATTGAAGGTGGAAGGGTCGTCAGGGCGGTGGTCTCCCGACGTGGGTCACGCGGTGGGCTCCTAGCGCTTGCGGCATCCCCTCTGCCGCCGGCTATCCCGGCGCCGTCCATCATCCCCAGCACCGAGAAGCACGCCGAGAGGAGGGCCAAGAAGAGGTCACTGCCGCGTCAGACTCCATCGCAGATCTTCATGACGTACCGCACCGGTGCCACGGCAAGGGCAAGCAACAGACAAGGAGGGATCAAGAATTGGAGCACCCATCGAGAAATCAGAGCAAGAGGAGTAGACGAGCAACATTAAAGGGGAAATCGTCACCTCTTGCGCTCGACCTTGTGGGGTACGAGGTAGGCGGAGCTGTAGGCACCCGGTCGATCTGTTCCACCACCTCGGCGTCCATCGCTCCATTGCTCGTTCGGGGTCGATCTGCTCCACAACCTCGTACTTCTTTGGCGGCGACGACCCCATCTAGGAGGTGAGGAAAGAGGGGTGGGAGACGGAAATGTCGGTGGCGGCGTCGACGAAGGGGGGCGGTTGGGGAGCAGAGCGAGCTGGCGGCGACGCTCTGCTTGGGGGGAGGGGGGAGCGCCTGCCTGTCTAGGGTTTCGAGAGCCCGTGCTGTGGAGAAGCAGGCAGTTACACAGAGGACGGGTCACCGCCGTCGCGGTCGCCTCAGCCGTGCGAGGCGACGAACCTCCTCCCTCCGTGACGCGGCCCGGCGCCACCGGCCCCGTACCAGCAGCGCCATCGACGGCACCACGACGGGTGCCACCAGTACCAGCAAAAGGGCCACCGCCGAGGACGACTCTACCTCCTCCTCCATTGGCGCACGGGCGACTCCGGTGGGTAGGGCTGGGGCAGGGATCCGGATCTGGCGGCGCAACGAGGGGGAGAGGAGGAGGCGGCGTAGGGGCGCGGACGCGCGGAGGCAGAACACTCTCCTGTGGACGCCTACACTCCGTTCTTAAGGAGTAGTAGAGATTTAGCTCATTCCTAAGTTCGCTAAAGGTTTTCTCATCTAAAGGCTTGGTAAAGATATCGGCTAATTGATCTTTGGTGTTAACATAAGCTATCTCGATATCCCCCCTTTGTTGGTGATCTCTCAGAAAGTGATACCGAATGTCTATGTGCTTAGTGCGGTTGTGTTCAACGGGATTATCCGCCATGCGGATTGCACTCTCATTATCACATAGGAGAGGGACTTTGCTCAATTTGTAGCCATAGTCCCTAAGGGTTTACCTCATCCAAAGTAATTGCGCACAGCAATGGCCTGCGACAATGTACTCGGCTTCGGCGGTGGAAAGAGCTACTGAGTTTTGTTTCTTTGAAGCCCAAGACACCAGTGGTCTTCCTAGAAACTGACAACTCCCTAATGTGCTCTTTCTATCAATTTTACACCCTGCCCAATCGGCATCGGAATATCCTATTAAGTCAAAAGTGGATCCCTTGGGGTACCAAAGTCCAAACTTAGGAGTGTAAACTAAATACCTCATGATTCTCTTCACGACCCTAAGGTGAACTTCCTTAGGATTGGCCTGGAACCTTGCACACATGCATACGGAAAGCATATCTGGTCGAGATGCACATAAATAGAGTAAAGATCCTATCATCGACCGGTATACCTTTTGATCTATGGATTTACCTCCCGTGTCGAGGTCGAGATGCCCATTGGTTCCCATGGGTGTCTTGATGGGTTTGTCGTCCTTCATCCCAAACTTCTTAAGTATGTCTTGAATGTACTTTGTTTGACAGATGAAGGTGCCCTCTTGTAGTTGTTTGATTTGGAATCCAAGGAAATACTTCAACTCCCCCATCATAAACATCTCAATTTTTTGTATCATGATCCTACTAAACTCTTCACGAGTTGATTTGTTAGTAGATCCAAATATAATATCATCAACATAAATTTGGCATACATACAAATCTTTTGCAACAGTTTTAGTAAAGAGTGTGGGATCGACTTTTCCGACTTTGAAGCCATTAGTGATTAGAAAATCTCGCAGGCATTCATACCACGCTCTTGGGGCTTGCTTGAGCCTATAAAGTGCCTTTGAGAGTTTATAAACATGGTTAGGGTACTCACTATCTTCAAAGCCGGGCGGTTGCTCAACATAGACCTCTTCCTTGATTGGTCCATTGAGGAAGGCATTTTTCACGTCCATTTGATAAAGCTTAAAGCCATGATAAGTAGCATAGGCAAGTAATATGCGAATTGACTCAAGCCTAGCTACGAGTGCATAAGTTTCATCAAAGTCCAAACCTTCGACTTGTGAATAACCCTTGGCCACAAGTCAGGCTTTGTTTCTTGTCACCACACCATGCTCGTCTTACTTGTTGCGGAATACCCATTTGGTACCTACAACATTTTGGTTAGGACGTGGAACTAAATGTCATACCTCATTTCTCGTGAAGTTGTTGAGTTCCTCTTGCATTGTCAGCACCCAATCCAGATCTCTTAGTGCATCCTCCACCATGTATGGCTCAATAGAGGACACAAAAGAGTAATGTTCACAAAAATGCGCAACTCGAGATCTAGTGGTTACCCCCTTATGAATGTCACCAAGGATGGAGTTGACGGGGTGATCTCTTTGAATTGCTTGGTGGACTCTTGAGTGTGGCAGTCTTTGACTCTGTATTTCTGAAAGGGAAATGTGCCCTTGGGAAATTTCAATAATGTTTTGGTGATTAAGTGCCCAACACGTTTAATTTAAGTTCCTATGTGCCATATAAAGTGATAAGTGCAAATCAAAGAAAAAGGTACGTTTCTAGACTTAGTACATTGTTTTGAGTACTAACATATTTTGTCTAAGTGCTAGAAACAGGGAAGAAAGAATTGGAAAAGCTTGGCTCTATGTAGCCAATCCTCAACTCAGTCTGGCACACCGGACTGTCCGGTGGTGCACCGGACAGTGTCCGGTGCGCCAGGCTGGTCCGCGTGAAAAGGCCGCTCTCGGGACTCGACGGCGGCGTACGACTATAATTCACCGGACCGTCCGGTGGTGCATCGGACTGTCCGGTGAGTCGTCCGCGGTGAACTCATCGCCCTCGGGAAAAGCAAAGGGGCGACATGGCTATAATTCACCGGACTATCTGGTGGTGCACCGGACTGTCCGGTGAGCCAACGGTCGCCAGCGCCAACGGTCGGCCATGTGATCTTCGCGCGACACGTGGTCGCGCCAACGGTCGACAGGGGGCACCGGACTGTTCGGTGTGCACCGGACAGTGTCCGGTGCGCCAACTGCCCCCGAGGACCAACGGTCGGATGCGCCAGAAAAGGAAGGAGATCACGCACCGGACAGCTACAGTGACTGTCCGGTGGTGCACCAGACTGTCCGATGCACCACCCGACAGAAGGCAAGTTTGGCCTTCTAAGTTGGCCTCCAACGGCTCCTAGCTGCCTTGGGGCTATAAAAGGGACCCCTAGGCGCATGGAGGAGTTACCCAAGCATTCTCTGAGTATTCTAAAGCATCCAGACTCCGCTCCCACACATTTGATTCTCTGTGTTAGCGATTTGAGCTCCATTTGAGTTGCGAACTCCGTGTGTTGTACTTCGAGCTCAAGTTGTGACTTGTGTGCGTGGTTGTGCTGTGGATTTGAGTCTTGTGTGTGTTGCTCTCCCCTCCCTTACTTCTGTGCTTCTTTTGTGATCATCATTGTAAGGGCGAGAGGCTCCAAGTTGTGGAGATTCCTCGCAAACAGGAGAAAGACTAAGGAAGAAAGCCGTGGTATTCAAGTTGATCATTGGATCGCTTGAAAGGGGTTGAGTGCAATCCTCGTCCATTAGGACGCCACAACATGGAAGTAGGCAAGTGTTACTTGGCCGAACCATGGGATAAAAATCATGTGTCTTGTGTGCTGCTTATTGTGATTGCTTTGTTCGCACGAGAATGTTTCTTAGCCACTTGACTACACTAACACCTTGATAATCAAGTTTGTGGCTATTTAGTGTTTGATTTTTACAGGATCACCTATTCACCCCTCTAGGTGCTCTCAATTTCTTGATCATCTTCCTTGTATTTATCATTATCATCTCCCCCTTGATCATTGTCCTCCTCTTGAGGTGGCTCATCCTCTTGATCTTCATTTTCTTGAGCCTGTTCTTGAAGCATCCCGATCCTTTGGGACTCAAATGTGAAACGATTATTAGTCCCAGGAGGCTAGTAACCACATTCCTTTCTTCAAATAGTACATAGTTCGAATAAAAGTTATTACAATACCAAAGTACAAGCTCTAGCGAGCCTGAAATACAAAGCACAGTGGAAGATCAACTAGCCCAAGCCATAGGCAGACTGGGCGCAGACACAACCCCCTTCTAGTAGAGCATAGTAGAAAAGAAGTCTTCCGCTGCTGAAAAACATAGATAAATCTGGGTGAATACACTAGTTATTCTGCAAGCCCATCCTGCTCGTAAAGAGAGAGGGACATATATAATACATGCTTGATATGGTGGAGTTGAAGTCACTCTTCTTTTTCAGAAAAAGGCAATACTTTGATGGTTTTCCCCAAAGAGAGAAGTAGCACATTTCCACACTCAACCACCACTGAGCTTCCCGCTCCTGTGGCATTGTTTTCATTTCCAAAAACACCCCCACACACACATTTTTCCCTGTTTCCGGAGGTCATAAACTCTAATTGTCATACCACACCAGACTCGTCCATTCCAGTGGACACAGACTATTCGAATAGGTTTGAACTCTGAGCAGAGGGGTACACTTTACCCACTAGTCCGACTCTGTGGTCTCATGGCCAATGAGACCCGAATCCGAATCTCTTTCTTTCCCCACACGTCCTTACCTTAGCGGTTATACCGGAAGGAGTCAGGCCACCGCCATGTCCAAACCGGACAAAACATCCCCCCTCCTTATCCTCCCGGTGCTCCCCAGCCATCATAACCCTGGGGTTTGGACCGTACGAGTTCAGATTGAGTGACTGCCCATACAGTCTCGAGTGGTTGTACTTGTCATGAGTACCAGTAGTGAAGGATGACAAACCGGTCCTTATACGAGGGGACAATCCTTCTGCTCACACCTAACCCGGCTGAGCCAACATCTGAGGCCCTCCCCTGAACCAGGGAGTCTCTGATTATCCCACCCAAAAGGTGATAAGGGTGAAAACCCTTCATCATACACTTTTTGAAAACATTATTCATTAACAACAACACCCTTTTCTCATCCCATATTTTGTACTCAAAAGATATTCTTTAATGCGGGCTATCTCTCTTCTCATAATGCAAAGGACCCAACCCTCATTCCTGGCTTAGGTAGTGGTAAAAAGAGTAGGTAATTTATGCATCAAGGGAAGAATGGACTTGCCTTTGTCGAAGTTCTCCTGGCACGAAAGGTCTATTTCGGAAAGGTCGGGTTCCCGCCCTTCTTCCGGAGCTATAGATTTCGGAGGATCGGATCCCTCTTCTAGCAAAAATAGGCAATGAATAATACATCAACCATGGTGGCTTAGTGGAGTGTGCCAAGTTTTTAATATTATTATTTTATGCACTATAATTTATTTAGACTATTTTTGGTGCATAAAATATAAATATATGCATTTATATATGAAAATAGTAAAAGAAAAAGGAGAAAAGGAAAAAGGAAAAGGGTTCTGGATAGCTAGGCCCGGGGGAGGGGGGTTCGACCCAGCCGAGCGCGGGCGCGCGGTGCTGCGGCCGAATGGGCCCAGGCGGCCCACGAAGAGAGGGAACGACGCGGGCGAACGCCGTGGCTGCGGGCCCATTCGCTAGAGAGGGGGGCTGACGGCATCGGCGGTCTGACGGGGGAGGAGGCGAACCGGCTGGGGTCGACCGCCGACGAGGTTCCGTGGCGGTTCTCCGTCGTGGTTCCGGTTTCGGGTGGTCGGGGAGGTGGCTTAGCATGGGTAGGGGTAGGGGGTCATGGTGGCGGGGTCAATTTGCTCGGAGAGTGTTCGGGACGGTCGATCCTCGACGAGGTGGCGGGCTCCCGCGGCGGTGAGGTCGCCGGTGGTGCTACCGGGCGCAATAGGCGAAGAAGAAGTGCGTGGTAGGCTGGTGGCGCTTTGACGGAGCTTAAGAGCTAGAGCAATTTGACCATAAGCCACTAGAGAGGGGACATAGGAGCTCACCGGAGCAGAGGAAGGGCGTGGCGACACGGCTCGATTGAGCTTGGGGAGGGATTTGGGGAGGCCGAGGCCGGTGTGAGGAGTTGGGGAAGCTCGGGGTGGTCCTTTTATAGGCGGCCGGGGAGGGGGGAGGAGAGGTGGCGAGCACCGATGATGCTTTGGCACACAGTGGCGATGGGACGGATCGACAGATGGTGGTGACGGCATGGCTCGAGGCAGGCGCAAGGGGATAGGGACACAAGGCGCCAAACCTTGCTGGTGGGTGAGTAATGGCGAGGCGACGGGGCGGGCGGTGAACGCGCCGATAGCCTGATCACGGGCGCGGGGGAAGGGGCTGACAAGCGGGGCCGGGTTGGCAAAGAGAGAGAGCGGATGCGGGGGAAGGGTAGGAGCGGCTCACGTGTGGGGCCTGGCTGGCAGTGGCGTGGCGCGGGCGCGTGCGGGAGGTGGGCTGAGCTGGGCCTCGGGCGAGCGCGCGGGAGAGAGAGAGGGGGGGGGGGACTTGGGCTGGAATCGGCCCAACCGGGGGGAGAGGAATTCCTTTTTCTTTTTCTTTTTCTATTTCCAAATCTATTTCTCTTTCTCCTTCTCTTTTTCTTTAAACAAATATTTATTTAGATTTCTTTGGTGCCCAAATATTCTATGCGAAGTGCTACTAACAATCATGGTGTATGCATATGATGAATGAAATGCTTCATGAGATGGGGTCTTAGGAGATAAATGAGGGGGGGGGGTTAGGAGTTTAGGGTTTCTAACCTTAGGATCAAAATTGGGATGTTACAAAACTACCACACTTAAAAGAATCTCGCCCTCGAGATTCAGACTGTGTTTGAGAAAAGATAAGGGTATTCCCTCCTCAAAGAGTCCTCACTCTCCCAGGTAGCCTCCTCTTGTCCTTCTCTGCTCCAGTGAACTTTACAGAGTTTCACTTCTGAGTTTCGGGTCTTTCGGATGGCTGAATCAAGAATCTTCACTGACTTTTCTTGGTACTGCAGATCCTTCTGAATCTGAATTGTCTCTTCTTCGATGTGACTTTCTAGCACTTTCAGGCATTTGCGGAGCTGGGATACATGAAACACATTATGGATATCTGGCATGGATTCTGGCAATTGAAGGCGGTAGGCTGCGGGCCCTATTCTACCGATGATAGGATAGGGACCGACGAATCACGGAGCTAGCTTCCCTTTTACTTGGAATCTTTTGACCCCGCACATTGGGGAGACCTTGAGGTAGATGAAGTCTCCTTCCTCGAAACTGAGTCCTCTTCTTCTGTTGTCTGCGTAACTCTTCTGCCGACTTTGAGCTTCGAGGAGTCTTCTTCGGATTAGGGCAACTTTTTCTTCTGCCTCCTTGATGAAAGCAGGCCCTTCCAGTGTCTTTTCCCCTACGTTGGACCACATCAGAGGGGTCTAACACTTTCATCCATACAAGGCTTAAAATGGTGACATCTTGATACTGGCCTGGTAGCTGTTATTATAAGAAAATTATGCATACGACAAACTGGACTCCCAACTCTTGTCAAAGGTCAACACACAAGCTCTCAATAAATCCTCGAGGACTTTGTTGACTCTTTCTGTCTGACCATCTGACTGGGGGTGATAAGCGGTGCTGAAGTCTAGCTTGGTGCCCAAAGCTTGCTGAAGACTCATACAGAATTTTGAGGTGAACTGTGTTCCCCTGTCTGACACTATCTTCTGTGGAATACCATGGAGTCTGACTATTTCTTTAAGATATATCCGAGCAAGGGTGGCTCCTCTGAAGGTAGTTTTTACTGGAATGAAGTGGGCTACCTTGGTAAGACGGTCGATTATAACCCAGATAGAATCATTCCCTTTTTGGGTCCGAGGCAGTCCGATTACGAAATCCATGCCTATTTCTTCCCACTTCCATTTGGGCACTGGGAGGGGTTGTAGTAGACCTGCAGGCTTCTGATGCTCTGCCTTAGTTCGCTGGCAAGTGTCACACCGGGCCACATACTGAGCTATCTCCTTTTTCATCCCTCTCCACCAGTATCTGGTCTTGAGGTCTAGGTACATCTTGGTGGTCCCTGGGTGGATAGGGTAGGCTGAGTTGTGAGCTTCATCGAGCAGGATTCCTCGTGCCTCTCCCTTTGGTATACACAAACGGTCCCTGAACCAAAGGGTTCCTTCTTCATCTGTCTTGAGGTCCGGGATTTGTTCTTTGCGAGCTCTCTCTGCAAGACTTGTCGTCTTGGTGTCCAGGCGTTGAGCCTTGCGTATGAGGTCTTCTAGCATTGGCTTAATTTCTAGGCTGCCACTATCTCCCAAACAAGCATTCAGTTGAGCTGATTCTCTCTTCCAGTCTTCCAAGAAGTTGGTTGCTTTCTCCCCGAAAGGTTTTCGGCTGAGGGCGTCTGCTACCACGTTGGCCTTCCCGGGGTGGTAGTGGATCTCAATGTCATAATCCTTAATCAATTCCAGCCATCTTCGCTGACGGAGATTGAGATCTGGCTGAGTGAAAATGTACTTTAGGCTCTTGTGATATGTGAAGATGTGACATTTGTTCCCAATCAGGTAGTGCCTCCATATTTTTAGGGCATGCACTATGGCTGCTAATTCCAAATCATGTTTTGGATAATTTTGCTCATGCGGTTTGAGTAGGCGTGATGCATAGGTGATGACTTTCTCATTTTGCATAAGCACACATCCTAAACCTTGCCTTGAAGCATCACAGAAGATGACGAAATTCTAGTGAATATCTGGTAGCGTCAATACCGGCGCGGTCATGAGTTTCTTCTTTATGATTTGGAAGCTTTCCTCACACTTTGGGGTCCACACAAATTTGACCATAAGCCACCAGAGAGGGGAGAGAGAAGCTCACCGGAGCGGAGGAAGGGCGCGGCGACGCGACTCGATTGAGCTTGGGGGATGGATTTGGGGAGGCCGAGGACGGTGTGAGGAGTTGGGGAAGCTCGAGATGGTCCTTTTATAGGTGACCGGGGAGGGGGGAGGAGAGGTGGCGAGCACTGGCAATGCTTGCCGCGGCGGCGATGATGGCAAACAGTGGCGACGGGACGGCTCGACAAACAATAGTGATGGGATGGCTCGGGGCAGGCGCAAGGGGACAGGGACGCAAGGCGCCAAACCTTGCTGGTGGGTGAGTAATGGCGAGGCGACGGGGCAGGTGGTGGCCGGCGGGGAACGCGCCGATAGCCTGATCACGGGCGTGGGGGAAGGGGCTGACAAGCGGGGCCGGGTTGGCAAAGAGAGAGAGAGCGGATGCAGGGGAAGGGTAGGAGCGGCTGATGTGTGGGGCTGGGCTAGCAGTGGCGTGGTGCGAGCGCGTGCGGGAGGTGGGCCGAGCTAGGCCTCGGGCGAGCACGCAGGAGAGAGAGGGGGGGACTTGGGCCGGAATCGGGCCAACCGGGGGGAGAGAGGAATTCCTTTTTCTTTTTCTATTTCCAAATCTATTTCTCTTTCTCCTTCTCTTTTTCCTTTAAACAAATATTTATTTAGATTTCTTTGGTGTCCAAATATTCTATGTGAAGTGCTACTAACAATCATGGTGTATGCATATGATGAATGAAATGCTTCATGAGATGGGGTCTTAGGAGATAAATGAGGGGGGTTTAGGAGTTTAGGGTTTCTAACCTTGGGATCAAAATTGGGATGTTACAGTTCCCCATCTTGAGTTGGTGGAGATGCTTGATTGGAAGATGACGGTTGATCTTGTGCTTGTGGAGGCTCTTCGGATTTCTTAGGACACACATCCCCAATGGACATGTTCCTTAGCGCGACGTACGAAGCCTCTTCATCATCTAGCTCATCAAGATCAACTTTCTCCAATTGGGAGCCATTAATCTCATCAAACAAATGTCACAAGAAACATCAACTAATCCAGTGGATTTGTTAAAGACTCTATATGCCCTTGTGTTTGAGTCATATTGAAAGGGAAATAGGGTCAAACCTTTTCCCAAATGATTTTGGTGGTTGAATTGCCCAACACAAATAATTGGACTAACTAGTTTGCTCTAGATTATAAGTTCTACAGGTGCCAAAGGTTCAACACAAACCAATAAAAAGTCCAAGAAAGGGTTCAAAACAAAGGAGCAAAAGAAAACTGGAGGCTGCCCTGGTCTGGCACATCAGACTGTCCGGTGTGCCACCGGACAGTGTCCGGTGCACCAGGGAGATCCACTCTGAACTGCTCAGCTTCGGGTTTCTGGGAATACCACTCCGCTATAATTCACTGGACTGTCCGGTGTGCCAGCGGTGCAACGGTCGCCAGCGCAACGGTCGAGTTCAACGGTCGGCTGACAACACTACAGTGCGTGGACAGTTCGCGCAGAGTTAGAGCAGGCGCCAGAAGGCGCACCGGACAATGAATAGGGACTGTCCGGTGGCCCCACATGTCAGAGCTCCAATGGTCAAACCCTAACGGTTGGGTGACATGGCTGGCGCACCGGACTGTCCGGTGCGCCCATCGACAGCAGCCCCTCCCAACGGCCACTTTGGTGGTTGGGGCTATAAATACCCCCAACCACCACACTTCAAGGCATCCAAGTTTTCAGCCATCACATTCAATACAAGAGCTCTAGACTTCACTACAAAACACAAAAGCAAGGATCAAAACCTCTCCAAGTCCCAAACACATCCCAAAGATTTAGTGGCTTGTGAGAGAGAGACATTTGTGTTCATTTGAGTTCTTGTCGCTTGGATCGCTTTTCTTCTTCCCCATTCTTGTTCTCAACACCGTTGTAATCAAAGCAAGAGACACCAATTGTGTGGTGGTCCTTGTGGGGACTAAGTGTCCCAATTGATTGAGGAGAAAAGCTCACTCGGTCTAAGTGACCATTTGAGAGAGGGAAAGGGTTGAAAGAGACCCAGTCTTTGTGACCACCTCAACGGGGAGTAGGTTTGCAAGAACTGAACCTCGGTAAAACAAATCACCGTGTCACACTCTTCATTTGCTTGTGATTTGTTTTCGCCCTCCCTTTCGGACTCGACTTTATTTCTAACGCTAACCCCGACTTGTAGTTGTGCTTAAAGTTTATAAATTTCAGATTTGCCTATTCACCCCCCCTCTAGGTGACTTTCAATTGGTATCAGAGCCCGGTACTTCATTAGAGCCTAACCGCTCGAAGTGATGTCGGGAGATCACGCCAAGAAGGAGATGGTGACCGGCGAGAAGCCCGCCACAAGCCACAGGAAAGCTCCATCGGGGGAGTCCGGCAACAAGAAGAGGGAGGAATCACCTCCCCGCGTCAAGTCGTACCGGAGTGGCGACAAGAAGAAGAAAATGAAGAAAGTGGTCTACTACGAGACCGATTATTCGTCGCCTTCCACCTCTGGCTCCGACACGCCGTCCGTCACTTCTAAGCACCATGAGCGCAAGAAGTTTAGTAAGATCCCCTTACGCTATCCTCGCATTTCAAACACACTCCTTTACTTTTCGTCCCACTAGGCAAACCACCGGTTTTTGACGGTGAAGATTATTGTATGTGGAGTGATAAAATGAGGCACCATCTAACCTCACTCCACGCTAGCATTTGGGACATTGTTGAGTTTGGAGCGCATGAACCATCCGTGGGGGATGAAGTCTATGATTCGAACGAGGTAGCCCAAATCCGGCACTTCAACTCTCAAGCCACTACTATACTCCACGCCTCTCTAAGTCGAGAGGAGTATAATAAGGTGCAAGGGTTGAAGAGTGCCAAAGAGATTTGGGACGTGCTCAAGACCGCGCACGAAGGAGATGAGGTGACCAAGATCACCAAGCGGGAAACGATTGAGGGGGAGCTCGGTCGATTCATGCTCAACCAAGGGGAGGAGCCACAAGCCATGTACAACCGGCTCAAGACCTTGGTGAACCAAGTGCGCAACCTCGGGAGCACCAAATGGGATGACCATGAAATGGTCAAGGTTATTCTAAGATCACTCGTTTTTCTTAACCCTACACAAGTTCAATTAGTTCGTGGTGATCCTAGATATAAGCTAATGTCTCCCGAGGAAGTGATAGGAAAGTTTGTGAGCTTTGAGTTGATGATCAAAGGCTCCAAACAAATCATCGAGCGAGGTGCCACCTCCACACCCGAGGTGCAACCCGTCGCATTCAAAGCGACAGAAGAGAAGAAAGAAGAGTCTACGTCGAGTAGGCTTCCCATCGATGTCTCCAAGCTCGACAACGAGGAGATGGCGCTCATCATCAAGAGCTTCCGCCAAATCCTCAAGCAAAGGAGGGGGAAAGATTACAAGCCCCGCTCCAAGAAAGTTTGCTACAAATGTGGTAAGCCCGGTCATTTTATTGCTAAGTGTCCATTGTCTAGTGATAGTCACAGGGGCGACGACAAGAAGGGAAAGAGGAAGGAAAAGAAGAGATATTACAAGAAGAAGGACGACGATGCCCACATGTGTCAGGAATGGGACTCCGATGAGAGCTCAACTGACTTCTCCTCCAACGAGAACGCCACCAACATCGCCATCAACAAGGGCCTCCTCTTCCCCAACGTCGGCCACAAGTGCCTCATGGCAAAGGATGACAAAAAAGGTAAAATCTAGAGCCTCCACTAAATATGCAACATCTAGTGATGAGGATAACTCTAGTGATGATGAAGATAATTTGCTTGCCCTTTTTGCCAACCTAAACATGCAACAAAAGGAAAAATTAAATGAATTGATAGATGCTATTCATGAGAAGGATAAACTCTTGGATAGTCAAGAGGACTTCCTTATCAAGGAAAATAAGAAGCATGTTAAGGTTAAAAATGCTTATGCTCAGGAAGTAGAAAAATGTGAAAAATTAACTAGTGAGCTAAGCACTTGCCATGGTACTATTTCCAACCTTAGAAATGAGAATGCTAAATTAATTGCTAAGGTTGAGAAATTAAATGTTTGTGATGATTCTCTTGTCAAACTTAAAAATGATAATGCTAGTTTGATTGCTAAAATTGACAAGTTGAATGAATCACTTACTAGCCTTAGGATTGAGAATGATAAATTAATATCTAAGGCTAAAGATTTAAATATTTGCAATGTTTCTATTTCCAATCTTAGAAATGAGAATACTATTTTACATGCTAATATTGATGAATTAAATGCATGCAAACCCTCTACATCTAGTGTTGATTATGTTACTATTTGTACTAGATGTAGTGAGAGCACCTAGAGGGGGGGGTGAATAGGTGATCCTGTAAAACTTAAAACTTAACACCACAAACTTGATTAAGAGTTAGAACAATGAAATCAAGTGAGTAGAAATGAGAGCTCTTGTGAAGCACAATAGACACAATAAGGACAAGCACAAGAGACACGAGGATTTATCCCGTGGTTCGGCCAAGTACAAAACTTGCCTACTCCACGTTGTGGCGTCCCAACGGACGAGAGTTGCACTCAACTCCTCTCAAGTGATCCAATGATCAACTTGAATACCACAGTGTTCTTCTTTACTTTACTCTTTCCCGTTTGCGAGGAATCTCCACAACTTGGAGTCTCTTGCCCTTACAATAAGAATCACAATGAAGCACTAGAGTAAGGGAGAGAAGCAACACACTCAAATCCACAACAAATACGCACACACAAGACCAAGACTTGAGCTCAAAAGAGTATCACAAGGTTCTCACTAGAACGAAGCTCAAATCACTAAGAATGTCGAACAAGTGTGCAAGAATGAAGTGTGAATGATCAACAATGCTCAAAGGTTGCTTCATATTCTCCTCCATGCGCCTAGGGGTCCCTTTTATAGCCCCAAGGCAGCTAGGAGCCGTTGAGAGCATTTTAAGAAGGCAATTCTTGCCTTCTGTCGCCTGGCGCACCGGACAGTCCGGTGCAGATTTCTTTCCTTCTTTGGCGAAGCCGACCGTTGGTGCTTGGGAGCCGTTGGCGCAGCGGACACTGTCCGGTGCACACCGGACAGTCCGGTGCCCCTTCTGATCGTTGGCTCTTGCCACGCGTCGCGCGCGGATTATGCGGCCAACCGTTGGCCCGGCCGACTGTTGGCTCACCGGACAGTCCGGTGCACCACCGGACAATCCGGTGAATTATAGCCGTACGTCGTTAATTGCTTCCCGAGAGTAGCCAGTTGACACACGCCGGCCTGGCGCACCGGACAGTCCGGTGCACCCAGACCGAGCTGTCTTTGGCTGATCAAAGCCATCTCTTTTCCAACTTGATTTCTCCTGTTTCCAGCACTTAGACACAATACATTAGTCTCCAAAACAATGTACTAAGTCTTAGAAACATACCTTTTTACTTGATTTGCACTTTGTCCATCACTTTGCATAGATTAACACAAGTCCACTTGTGTTGGCACTCAATCACCAAAATACTTAGAAATGGCCCAAGGGCACATTTCTCTTTCAATCTCCCCCTTTTTGGTGATTTATGCCAACACAATAAAAAGCAACTAAAGGAAGTGCAATATCAATACAAATGAGAACTCAAAATTGTTTTGATTCAAATTTGGCATATATGGATCATTCTTTGCCACCACTTGGTTTGTTTTTGCAAATCAAACTCAATTTCCTATCTCTAAGTCAAACACACTTGTTGAAACATAAAGAGAGATATTTCAAGAGAAATTGATCAAAGATTCAAAAACTCCCCCCTTTTCCCATAATCAAGCATTCTCCCCACAAGAGACCAATGTTTTGACAATAAGAGACAAACAAGAGTATTTAGACAAACAAAAACTCTAACTCTACTTTTTCAAAATTCTCAAGTGGTAGCTGATCCATTTCTTGCTTTGGCCTTATTTTCTCCCCCTTTGGCATCAAGCACCAAAACGGGATCAATCTTGGCCCTTTAACCCCATTGCCTCACCAAAATCTTCACTAAGAGTAAAAAGGCAATAAGAGTACAAAGATGAACTTGGAGTGAGTTACTCTCTCATCGGAGTGCAATGGAAGTCTTGCATGGTCCAAGTCCACCTTTTCCCTTTCAAACCTCCTTTGAGACTAAATTAAGCAAACTCAAGCACACAGTTAGTCTCAAAGAGTCAAGTTGTAGCACATCTCCCCCTAAATATGTGCATCACTTGCAATTGGACTTGTGAGGTCCGGGGAGTGCTTGTACAACTTGAGCACCATAAATAAACAACAAAATGCATTAAGGAACATGATCAAGGCATAAAACACATGTATGCTATAAATCAATCTAGGTTCCACGAATCTAAGACATTTAGCTCACTACGCAGCTTGCAAAAGGTCGACTCATCTAGAGGCTTGGTAAAGATATCGGCTAGCTGGTTCTCGGTGCTAACATGAAACACTTCGATATCTCCCTTTTGCTGGTGGTCTCTCAAAAAGTGATGCCGGATGTCAATGTGCTTTGTGCGGCTGTGTTCAACAGGATTATCCGCCATGCGGATAGCACTTTTATTATCACATAGGAGTGGGACTTTGCTCAGATTGTAGCCAAAGTCTCGGAGGGTTTGCCTCATCCAAAGTAGTTGCGCGCAACACTGTCCTGCGGCAACATACTCGGCCTCAGCGGTGGATAGGGCAACGGAAGTTTGTTTCTTAGAACTCCATGACACCAGGGACCTTCCTAAGAATTGGCACGTCCCCGATGTACTCTTCCTATCGACCTTACATCCAGCATAGTCGGAGTCTGAATATCCAATCAAGTCAAAGGTAGACCCCTTTGGATACCAGATCCCGAAGCAAGGCGTAGCGACTAAATATCTAAGAATTCGCTTCACGGCCACTAAGTGACACTCCCTTGGATCGGATTGAAATCTAGCACACATGCATACGCTAAGCATAATATCCGGTCTACTAGCACATAAATAAAGTAAAGACCCTATCATAGACTGGTATGCCTTTTGATCAACGGACTTACCTCCTTTGTTTAGGTCGGTGTGTCCATCGGTTCCCATTGGAGTCTTTGCGGGCTTGGCGTCCTTCATCCCAAACCGCTTGATCAAATCTTGCGTGTACTTCGTTTGGGAGATGAAGGTCCCATCCTTGAGTTGCTTCACTTGGAACCCAAGGAAATAGCTTAACTCGCCCATCATCGACATCTCAAACTTTTGAGTCATCACCCTGCTAAACTCTTCACAAGACTTTTGGTTAGTAGAACCAAATATTATGTCATCGACATAAATTTGGCACACAAAAAGATCACCATCACATGTCTTAGTGAAAAGAGTTGGATCGGCTTTCCCAACCTTGAAAGCATTAGCAATTAAAAAGTCTCTAAGGCATTCATACCATGCTCTTGGGGCTTGCTTAAGTCCATAGAGCGCCTTAGAGAGCTTACACACGTGGTCGGGGTACCGTTCATCCTTGAAGCCAGGGGGTTGCTCCACGTACACCTCCTCCTTGATTTCCCATTGAGGAAAGCGCTCTTCACATCCATTTGGAACAATCTGAAGGAATGGTGAGTAGCATAGGCTAACAATATGCGAATTGACTCTAGCCTAGCCACAGGAGCGAAAGTCTCCTCAAAGTCCAAACCTGCGACTTGGGCATAACCTTTTGCCACAAGTCGTGCCTTGTTCCTTGTCACCACCCCGTGCTCGTCTTGTTTGTTGTGGAACACCCACTTGGTTCCCACAACATTTTGCTTGGGACGAGGCACCAGTGTCCAAACTTCATTTCTCTTGAAGTTGTTGAGCTCTTCCTGCATGGCCAACACCCAGTCCGGATCTAGCAAGGCCTCTTCTACCCTGAAAGGCTCAATAGAAGAGACAAACGAGTAATGCTCACAAAAATTAACTAATCTAGAGCGAGTAGTTACTCCCTTGCTAATATCACCCAAAACCTGGTCAACGGGATGATCCCTTTGAATCGTTGCTCGAACTTGGGTTGGAGGTGCCGGTTGTGCTTCTTCCTCTATCACATGAACATCTTGTGCTCCCCCTTGATCACACGCCTCTTCTTGATGAACCTGTTCATCGTCTTGAGTTGGGGGATGCACCATTGTTGAGGAAGAAGGTTGATCTTGCTCCTTTTGTTCCTGTGGTCGTACATCACCAATCACCATGGTACGTATTGCGGCCGTCGGAACATCTTCTTCATCTACATCATCAAGATCAACAACTTGCTCCCTTGGAGAGCCATTAGTTTCATCAAATACAACGTCGCTAGAGACTTCAACCAAACCCGATGATTTGTTGAAGACCCTATACGCCTTTGTATTTGAGTCATAACCTAACAAAAACCCTTCTACAGCTTTGGGAGCAAACTTAGAATTCCTACCTTTCTTCACTAGAATGTAACATTTGCTCCCAAATACACGAAAGTAAGACACATTGGGTTTGTTACCGGTTAGAAGCTCATATGAAGTCTTCATGAGGAGGCGATGAAGATAGACCCGGTTTATGGCGTGGCAAGCCGTGTTCACGGCTTCCGACCAAAACCGCTCGGGAGTCTTGAATTCTCCTAGCATTGTCCTCGCCATGTCTATGAGCGTCCTGTTCTTCCTCTCTACCACACCGTTTTGCTGTGGTGTGTAGGGAGCGGAGAACTCGTGCTTGATCCCTTCCTCCTCAAGGTACTCCTCAACTTGAAGGTTCTTGAACTCGGACCCGTTGTCGCTCCTTATCTTCTTTACCTTGAGCTCAAACTCATTTTGAGCTCTCCTTAGGAAGCGCTTGAGGGTCCCTTGGGTTTCAGATTTATCCTGCAAAAAGAATACCCAAGTGAAGCGGGAAAAATCATCAACTATAACAAGACCATACTTACTTCCTCCTATGCTTAGATAGGCGACGGGTCCGAAGAGGTCCATATGAAGTAATTCCAGGGGTCTTGATGTTGTCACCACATTTTTGGCATGATGAGAGCTTCCCACCTGTTTACCTGCTTGACAAGCTGCACAAGGTCTATCTTTTTCGAAAGTTACATTAGTTAGACCTATCACGTGTTCTCCCTTTAGAAGCTTGTGAAGGTTCTTCATCCCCACATGTGCTAAATGGCAATGTCACAGCCAGCCCATGCTAGTCTTAGCAATTAAGCATGCATCTAGACCGGCCTCCTCTTTTGCAAAATCAACTAAATAAAGTTTACCGTCTAGTACACCCTTAAAAGCTAATGAACCATCACTTCTTCTAAAGACAGACACATCTACATTTGTGAATAAACAGTTATATCCCATATTACAAAGTTGACTCACAGACAACAAGTTATATCCAAGCGACTCAACTAAGAACACATTAAAAATAGAGTGCTCGGATGAAATAGCAATTTTTCCTAACCCTTTCACCTTGCCTTGGTTCCCATCACCGAATATGATTGAATCTTGGGGATCCTTGTTCTTGACGTAGGAAGAGAACATCCTCTTTTCCCCCATCATGTGGTTTGTGCATCCGCTGTCGATAATCCAGCTTGAGCCCCCGGATGCATAAACCTGGAAGGCAAATTTAGGCTTAGGTCTTAGGTACCCAACTCATGTTGGGTCCTACAAGGTTAGTTACAATAGTCTTAGGGACCCAAATGCAAGTCTTGTCTCCCTTACATTTGGCCCCTAATTTCCTAGCAATTACCTTCTTATCCTTTCTACAAATAGCAAAGGAAGCATTGCAAGCATAATAAATTGTAGAAGGTTCATTCATTACTTTTCTAGGAACATGAACAATATTTCTTCTAGACATAGCATTTTTCCTAGCCAAATTTCTATCATGCATAGAAGAACTAGAGGCAATCATGGCATGAGAATCAAAAGCATCATAACTTCTATAAACATTCCTAGAATGTCTCCTATCATGATACATGAAAGCATGGTTCTTTTGAGCACTACTAGCCATAGGGGCCTTCCCTTTCTCCTTGGCGGAGATGGAAGCCTTATGGCTTGTTAAGTTCTTGACTTCCCTCTTGAAGCCAAGACCATCCTTAATTGAGGGGTGTCTACCAATCGTGTAGGCATCCCTTGCAAATTTTAGTTTATCAAAATCATTTTTGCTAGTCTTAAGTTGAGCATTAAGACTAGCCACTTCATCATTTAGTTTAGAAATGCAAACTAGGTGTTCACTACAAGCATCAACATTAAAATCTTTACACCTATTGCAAACTACAACATGTTCTACACAAGATGTTGATTTATTAGCTATTTCTAACTTAGCACTCAAATCATCATTTATGCTCTTTAGGCTAGAAATAGAGTCATGACATGTAGACAATTCACAAGAAAGCATTTCATTCCTTTTAATTTCTAAAGCAAGGGATTTTTGTGCCTCTACAAACTTATCATGTTCTTCATACAAAAGATCCTCTTGCTTTTCTAATAACCTATTCTTATCATTCAATGCATCAATTAATTCATTAATCTTATCAACCTTAGTTCTATCTAGGCCTTTGAATAAACATGAATAGTCTATTTCATCATCACTAGATTCTTCATCACTTGAGGAAGCGTAAGTACTAGTATTATGCGTGCTTACCTTCTTTTCCCTTGCCATGAGGCAGGTGTGATGCTCGTTGGGGAAGAGGGACGACTTGTTGAAGGCGGTGGCGGCGAGTCCTTCGTTGTCGGAGTCGGACGACGAACAATCCGAGTCCCACTCCTTTCCAAGATGTGCCTCGCCCTTAGCCTTCTTGTAAGCCTTCTTCTTTTCCCTCTTGTTCCCTTGTTCCTGGTCACTATCATTATCGGGACAATTAGCGATAAAATGACCAATCTTACCACATTTGAAGCATGAGCGCTTCCCCTTTGTCTTGGCCTTGTTGGGATGCTCCTTGCGACCCCTTAGCGCCGTCTTGAAACGCTTAATGATGAGGGCCATCTCTTCCTCATTGAGTCCTGCCGCCTCAACTTGTGCCACCTTGCTAGGTAGCACTTCCTTGCTCCTCGTTGCTTTGAGAGCAACTGTTTGAGGCTCGTGGATTGGGCCGTTCAATGCATCATCAACGTATCTTGCCTCCTTGATCATCATCCGCCCGCTTACAAACTTTCCAAGTATCTCCTCGGGCATCATCTTGGTGTACCTAGGATTCTCACGAATATTGTTCACAAGATGTGGATCAAGGACAGTAAAAGACCTTAGCATTAGGCGGACGACGTCATGGTCCGTCCATCGCGTGCTTCCATAGCTCCTTATTTTGTTGACGAGGGTCTTGAGCCGGTTGTACGTTTGGGTTGGCTCCTCGCCCCTAATCATCGCGAATCTCCCAAGTTCGCCCTCCACCAACTCCATCTTGGTGAGCATGGTGACGTTGTTCCCCTCATGTGAGATTTTGAGGGTGTCCCAAATCTGCTTGGCGTTGTCCAAGCCGCTCATCTTATGGTATTCATCCCTGCACAATGAAGCTAGAAGAACAGTAGTAGCTTGTGCATTTTTGTGAATTTGCTCATTAATGAACATGGGACTATCCGTACTATCAAAGTGCATTCCATTTTCTACTATCTCCCATATACTTGGATGGAGAGAGAACAAGTGGCTACGCATTTTGTGACTCCAAAATCCGTAGTCCTCTCCATCAAAATGGGGGGGGTTTACCGAGGGGAATGGAAAGCAAATGAGCATTGGAACTTTGCAGAATACAAGAATAATCAAAGGAAAAGTTTGAATTAACCGTCTTCTTTTTCTCGTAGTCGTTGTCGTTGTCCTTTTGGGAAGAGGAAGACTCGTCGCTGTCGTAGTAGACTATCTCCTTGATGCGCCTTGTTTTCTTCTTCCTCCCGTCTTTTCTTTTGTGGCCCAAGCCCGAGTCATTAGGCTTGTCATCCTTTGGATCATTGACGAAGGACTCCTTCTCCTTATCATTGACCACCATCCCCTTGCCCCTAGGATCCATCTCTTCGGGCGATTAGTCCCTTCTTTGAAGAGAACGACTCCGATACCAATTGAGAGCACCTAGAGGGGGGGGTGAATAGGTGATCCTATAAAACTTAAAACTTAACACCACAAACTTGATTAAGAGTTAGAACAATGAAATCAAGTGAGTAGAAAGGAGAGCTCTTGTGAAGCACAATAGACACAATAAGGACAAGCACAAGAGACACGAGGATTTATCCCGTGGTTCGGCCAAGTACAAAACTTGCCTACTCCATGTTGTGGCGTCCCAACGGACGAGAGTTGCACTCAACTCCTCTCAAGTGATCCAATGATCAACTTGAATACCACGGTGTTCTTCTTTACTTTACTCTTTCCCGTTTGTGAGTAATCTCCACAACTTGGAGGCTCTTGCCCTTACAATAAGAATCACAATGAAGCACTAGAGTAAGGGAGAGAAGCAACACACTCAAATCCACAGCAAATACACACACACAAGACCAAGACTTGAGCTCAAAAGAGTATCACAAGGTTCTCACTAGAACGGAGCTCAAATCACTAAGAATGTCAAACAAGTGTGCAAGAATGAAGTGTGAATGATCAACAATGCTCAAAGGTTGCTTCATATTCTCCTCCATGCGCCTAGGGGTCCCTTTTATAGCCCCAAGGCAGCTAGGAGCCGTTGAGAGCATTTCAAGAAGGCAATTCTTGCCTTCTGTCGCCTGGCGCACCGGACAGTCCGGTGCACCACCGGACACTATCCGGTGCGGATTTCTTTCCTTCTTTGGCGAAGCCGACCGTTGGTGCTTGGGAGCCGTTGGCGCACCGGACACTGTCTGGTGCACACCGGACAATCCGGTGCCCCTTCTGACTGTTGGCTCTTGCCACGCGTCGCGCGTGGATTATGCGGCCGACCGTTGGCCCGGCCGACTGTTGGCTCACCGGACAGTCCGGTGCACCACCGGACAGTCCGGTGATTTATAGCCGTATGTCGTTAATTGCTTCCCGAGAGTAGCCAGTTGACAGACGCCGGCCTGGCGCACCGAACACTGTCCGGTGCACCCAGACCGAGCTGTCTTTGGCTGATCAAAGCCATCTCTTTTCCAACTTGATTTCTCCTGTTTCCAGCACTTAGACACAAAACATTAGTCTCCAAAACAATGTACTAAGTCTTAGAAACATACCTTTTTACTTGATTTGCACTTTGTCCATCACTTTGCATAGATTAACACAAGTCCACTTGTGTTGGCACTCAATCACCAAAATACTTAGAAATGGCCCAAGGGCACATTTCCCTTTCACGTAGAGACATTAATGTTGATGTTATCCATGATCACCTAGCTTTAATTAAACAACAAAATTATCACATAGCTCAACTTAGTGCTAAAATTAATGAGCATGACTTAGAAAATGAAAAATTTAAATTTGCTATAAGTATGCTCTATAGTGGGAGAGGCCCTGGCATTAAGGATGGCATTGTCTTCCAACAGGGAGACAATGTCAAGCTTAATGCCCCTAAGAAATTGTCTAACTTTGTTAAGGGCAAAGCTCCCATGGCTCAGGATAATGAGGGTTACATTTTATATCCTGCTGGTTATCCCGAGCACAAAATTAGGAGAATTCATTCTAGGAAGTCTCACTCTGGCTCTCATCATGCTTTTATGTATAAGAGTGAGGCATCTAGTTCTAGGCAATCCACTCATGTTAAATTGCCTAAAAAGAAATCTCCTATTGCATCAAATGAACCTAATGTTTCATTTAAGACTTTTGATGCATCATATGTTTTAACTAACAAATCAGGCAAAGTAGTTACCAAATATGTTGGGGGCAAACACAAGGGCTCCAAGACTTGTGTTTGGGTACCCAAGGTGCTTGTTTCTAATGTCAAAGGACCCAAGACCGTTTGGGTACCTAAGAACAAGGCCTAAACTTGTTTTGTATGTTTATGCATCCGGAGGCTCAAGTTGGATCATTGATAGCGGATGCACAAAGCACATGACAGGGGAGAAAATGATGTTCTCCTCCTACGAGAAAAACCATGATCCCCAAAGAGTTATCATATTCGGGGATGGAAATCAAGGTTTGGTCAAAGGACTTGGTAAAATTGCTATATCTCTTGACCATTCTATTTCCAATGTTTTTCTTGTATATTCTTTAGATTACAACTTGCTTTCCGTTTTTCAATTATGTAAAATGGGTTACAACTGTCTTTTTACGGATATAGGTGTTACTGTCTTTAGAAGAAGTGATGATTCAGTAGCATTTAAGGGAGTGTTAGAGGGTCAGCTATACTTAGTTGATTTCAATAGAGCTGAACTCAATACTTGCTTAATTGCTAAGACTAATATGGGTTGGCTCTAGCATCGCCGACTAGCCCATGCTGGGATGATGGATCTTCACAAGCTTCTAAAGGGAGAGCACATTTTGGGACTAACCAATGTTCATTTTGAGAAAGACAGGGTTTGTCGCGCATGTCAAGCAGGGAAGCAAGTTGGTGCTCATCATCCACACAAGAACATCATGACGACCGACAGGCCGCTTGAGCTCACATGGATCTATTCGGCCCGATCGCTTACATAAGCATCGGTGGGAGTAAGTATTGTCTTGTAATTGTGGATGACTATTCTCGCTTCACTTGGGTGTTCTTTTTGCAGAATAAATCCCAAACCCAAGAGACCTTAAAGGGATTCTTGAGACGGGCTCAAAATGAGTTCGGCTTAAGGATCAAAAAGATTAGAAGCGACAATGGGATGGAGTTCAAGAACTCACAAATAGAAGGCTTTCTTGAGGACGAGGGCATCAAGCATGAGTTCTCTTCTCCCTACACACCACAACAAAATGGTGTAGTGGAGAGGAAGAATAGAACTCTACTTGACATGGCGAGAACCATGCTTGATGAGTACAAGACTTCGGACCAGTTTTGGGCGGAAGCAATCAACACCGCTTGCTACGCCATCAACCGTCTCTACCTTCACCGAATCCTCAAGAAGACATCATATGAACTCCTAACCGGTAAAAAGCCCAATGTTTCATATTTTAGAGTCTTTGGTAGCAAATGCTTTATTCTTGTTAAAAGAGGTAGAAAATCTAAATTTGCTCCTAAGGCTGTGGAAGGCTTTTTACTTGGTTATGACTCAAACACAAGGGCATATAGAGTCTTTAACAAGTCCACTGGACATGTTGAAGTTTCTTGTGACATTGTGTTTGATGAGACTAATGGCTCTCAAGTAGAGCAAGTTGATCTTGTTGAGCTAGATGATGAAGAGGCTCCATGTGTCGCGCTAAGGAGCATGTCCATTGGGGATGTGTGTCCTAAGGAATCCGAAGAGCCTCCACAAGCACAAGATCAACTGTTATCTTCCATGCAAGCATCTCCACCAACCTAAGATGAGGATCAGGCTCAAGATGATGAAAATGAAGATCAAGAAGAGCCACCTCAAGAGGAGGACAATGATCAAGGGGGAGATGCCAATGATCAAGACAAGGAAGATGATTAGGGTCCAAGGCTGCCACACCCAAGAGTCCATCAAGCGATACAACGAGATCACCCCATGAACTCCATGCTCGGCGATATTCATAAGGGGGTAACCACTCGATCTCGTGTCGCTCATTTTTGTGAACATTACTCTTTTGTGTCTTCTATTGAGCCATACAGGGTGGAAGATGCATTAAGAGATTCGGATTGGGTGTTGGCAATGCAAGAGGAACTCAACAACTTCACGAGGAATGAGGTATGGCATTTAGTTCCATGTCCTAACCAAAATGTTGTAGGAACCAAGTGGGTTTTTCGCAACAAGCAAGATGAGCATGGTGTGGTGACAAGGAACAAAGCCCGACTTGTGGCCAAGGGATATTCACAAGTCGAAGGTTTGGATTTCGGTGAAACCTATGCACCCGTAGCTAGGCTTGAGTCAATTCGTATATTACTTGCCTATGCTACTTACCATGGCTTTAAGCTTTACCAAATGGACGTGAAAAGTGCCTTCCTCAATGAACCAATCAAGGAGGAGGTCTATGTTGAGCAACCTCCCGGCTTTGAAGATAGTGAGTACCCTAACCATGTGTATAAACTCTCTAAGGCGCTTTATGGGCTCAAGCAAGCCCCAAGAGCATGGTATGAATGCCTAAGATATTTCCTTATCAATAATGGCTTCAAAGTCGGCAAAGCCGATCCTACTCTCTTTACTAAAACCATTGCAAATGATTTGTTTGTCTGCCAAATTTATGTTGATGATATCATTTTTGGGTCTACTAACAAATCTACTTGTGAAGAGTTTAGTAGGATAATGGTACAAAAATTCGAGATGTCAATGATGGGGGAGTTGAAGTATTTCTTAGGATTTCAAGTAAAGCAACTCCAAGAGGGCACCTTCATCAGCCAAACTAAGTACATTCAAGACATACTCACCAAGTTTGGAATGAAGGATGCCAAGCCCATCAAGACACCCATGGGAACCAATGAGCATCTCGACCTCGACACGGGAGGTAAATCCGTAGATCAAAACGTATACCGGTCGATGATAGGATCTTTACTCTATTTATGTGCATCTCGAACGGATATTATGCTCTCCATATGCATGTGTGCAAGATTCCAAGCCGATCCTAAGGAAGTTCACCTTAGGGCCGTGAAACGAATCTTGAGATATTTAGTTCATACACCTAAGTTTGGTTTTTGGTACCCCAAGGGATCCACTTTTGATTTAATAGGTTATTCAGATGCTGATTGGGCAGGGTGTAAAATTGATAGAAAGAGCACATCGGGGACTTGTCAGTTCTTGGGAAGATCCCTGGTGTCTTGGGCTTCAAAGAAACAAAATTCAATAGCTCTTTCTACCGCTGAAGCCGAGTACATTGCCGCAGGCCACTGTTGCGCGCAATTGCTTTGGATGAGGCAAACCCTTAGGGACTATGGCTACAAATTAACCAAAGTCCCTCTCTTATGTGATAATGATAGTGCAATCCGCATGGCGGATAATCCCGTTGAGCACAGCCACACTAAGCACATAGCCATTCGGTATCACTTTTTGAGGGATCACCAACAAAGGGGGGATATCGAGATTGCTTATGTTAGCACCAAAGAACAATTAGCCGATATATTTACCAAACCACTAGATGAGAAAACTTTTACCAAACTTAGGCATGAGCTAAACATTCTTGATTCTAGGAATTTTGATTGATACTTTGCACACATAGCTCATTTATGTACCTTTGATCATCTCTCTTTCATTTGCTATGACTAATGTGTTGTCAAGTGTATTTCATGCCAGGTCATAGATTTAAAGGGAAATGGAGTCTTCGGCGAAAACAAGGCTTCCACTCCACTCCATCGTATTAATTACCCTTCGCCGTCACTCCGCATCGCTCTCCACTTTGGTATAATCCTTCACTCATATATTGTTTGCCAAAGGGGGAGAGAATTTAATAAGGGCTCTAAAGACTCCGTTTTTGGCGATTAATGCCAAAGGGGGAGAGAGTATTAGCCCAAAGCAAAAGGACCGCACCACCACTCCAATTTCAAAAAATTTCAAAACAAGTTTAAGTGTTAAAAGTTGTTTTTCAATTGGTATTCTTCAAATTTGTAGTCTTCTAAGAAATTCTATCTCATTTGATATCTATATCTTAAGGAGGAGTTTTCAAAATTGGTATCTAAAAATATTTGATCTCCTTTCAATTTGAAAAACCCTCTTGAACACTAAGGGAAAAATTTCATTAAGGGGGAGTTTTGTTTAGTCAAAGGAAAAAGCATTTGAAACACGGGGAGAAAATTTTAAATCTTAAAAATGCTTCTCGAAATCTTATTCATATACCTTTTGACTATTTGCAAAAAGACTTTGAAAAGATTTTCCAAAAAGATTTGCAAAAACAAAACAAGTGGTGCAAGCGTGGTCCAAAATGTTAAAATGAAGAAAGCAATCCATGCATATCTTATGAAAATGTAAATTGGTTTAATTCCAAGTAACCTTTGCACTTACAATATGCAAACTATTTCAATTCTGCACTTATATATTTGCTTTGGTTTGTGTTGGCATCAATAACCAAAAAGGGGGAGATTGAAAGGGAAATAGGGTCAAACATTTTCCCAAATGATTTTGGTGGTTGAATTGCCCAACACAAATAATTGGACTAACTAGTTTGCTCTAGATTATAAGTTCTACAGGTGCCAAAGGTTCAACACAAACTAATAAAAAGTCCAAGAAAGGGTTCAAAACAAAGGAGCAAAAGAAAATCGAAGGTTGCCCTGGTCTGGCGCACCGGACAGTGTCCGGTGCACCAGGGAGATCCACTCTGAACTGCTCAACTTCGGGTTTCTGGGAATACCACTCTGCTATAATTCACCGGACTGTCCGGTGTGGCACCGGACTGTCCGGTGTGCCAGCAGTGCAACGGTCGCCAGAGCAACGGTCGAGTTCAACGGTCGGCTCACAACACTACAGTGCGCAGACAGTTCGCGCAGAGTCAGAGCAGGCGCCAGAAGGCGCACCGGACAGTGAACAGGGACTGTCCGGTGCACCACCAGACTGTCCGGTGGCCCCACATGTCAGAGCTCCAATGGTCAAACCCTAACGGTTGGGTGATGTGGCTGGCGCATCGGACTGTCCGGTGCGCCCATCGACAGCAGCCCCTCCCAACGGCCACTTTGGTGGTTGGGGCTATAAATACCCCCCAACCACCACACTTCAAGGCATCCAAGTTTTCAGCCATCACATTCAATACAAGAGCTCTAGACTTCACTCCAAAACACAAAAGCAAGGATCAAATCCTCTCCAAGTCCCAAACACATCCCAAAGATTTAGTGGCTTGTGAGAGAGAGACATTTGTGTTCATTTGAGTTCTTGTCGCTTGGATCGCTTTTCTTTTTCCCCATTCTTGTTCTCAACACCGTTGTAATCAAAGCAAGAGACACCAATTGTGTGGTGGTCCTTATGGGGACTAAGTGTCCCAATTGATTGAGCAGAAAAGCTCACTCGGTCTAAGTGTTATATACTCTATGTCCCTGGACACAAGGGGATTGCCCCGACAACAAATATTTATAGTCCCAAGTGTTATATACTCTATGTCCCTAGGCCCACATGTCGGGGATCAGTGCCTTTGTGCATGCCCCCCTTTAGCTATAAAAGGGGAGGCATGCGACATTACAAGGGAGATCGAATCCAGACTCAGACTCACAATACATTACACAGTGGAGTAGGGTGTTACGCCCCGGCGGCCCGAACCACTCTAAACCCTTGTGTGCTCCCGTTTGTTCATCCACCAACCTCGTAACAAGCAAGACGCTTAGGCCCCTCCTCATTTTAGGAATTAGGGCGGGTGCAATCCGCCACCCGGTCGGAGAGATTTACCCTTTGACATTTGGCGTGCCAGGTAGGGGCTAGGTTTGAAGTTTTTGCTTGTTCCATCGCTCAGCATGATGGTGCGAATCATCGAGCACCGCGCCGAAACTTCGGAAGATTTGGCGATGGAGCAAGAAGTTGCGTCCTCTGCGCCGCGAGTACCCAACCACCCTGAGTCTGGGGCTGCTGCTGTACACGTCGTGCAACAGCACACGCCTGTGCAAGTATCCCGGACTCCGTCGAGGGCAACACCTACGACATTATCTGCCGCCAGGGAGTTGCTACGCCACCCCCTAGCTCCACGGCTTCACCAGGGGCCATGAAGCAGTGGCGTGACGACGTTGAGTGGCTACTCGGTATGGCGCATTCTACCTCGACCAGATCCAGGCCCCGGTCATCCCGGCGCCAACGCGAAGCCACGGCGTCTGTGCGCTCGCCTTCCGTAAGGGGTGCACAGACTGATGACCTCCGGGCAGAGCTCAACCGCAGGCATACGGGAGAGGACGCCCAGATCTCACTGGAAAGGGCGCGCGAGCGCCGCTAAAACATCGAAAGTCGCAACCTCGATCAAGACTTTGCTGCGGCAACTCTGCAGACACCAATGGTCTCCCGGTCCCAAACGGGTGTCCCCTTGGCCGGGTGGGCTGCGCCACCCTCGCGGACCATCTTCGCGTGGCATCATGGCCGCCCAAGTTCCGGCCGCACCTGCCGGAAAAATACGATTTGACATCAAACCCGTCGGAGTTCCTACAGGTGTACGTCATCGCCATCACGGTAGCAGGTGGAAACACCGCTGTGATGGCAACGTATTTTCATGTCGCCTTATCTGGACCTGCCCGGACTTGGCTCATGAACCTCGCCCCCGGATCCATCTACACCTGGGAAGAGCTCTATGCGCGGTTTGTCGCGAACTTCGCCAGCGCTTACCAACAACACGGTGTGGAGGCCCACCTCCATGCGGTGAGGCAGGAGCCCCGGGAGACTCTCCGGAAGTTCATCTCACGCTTCACCAAGGTGCGAGGTACTATACCTCGTATCTCTGATGACTCCCTCATCACGGCTTTTCGACAGGGGGTACGTGACAAGAAAATGCTAGAGAAGTTGGCCACACATGATGTGGAAACTGTCCCCACGCTCTTTGCTCTAGCTGTCAAGTGCGCCAGAGCCGCCGAGGGCCATGCATGGCACTTGGCCCCACAAACCGGGGCTGCCCAGCCAGGCGGCTTGAGTGCCGCCCCCGGGACAAGAAGAAGAAAAAGAAGAAGGATCGCGACTACCAGAAGCCGCGATCCACCGCTCTGGTCGTTGCAGCTACGACCGGGGGCCGGGGCGACCACAACAAACGCCCACGACCGCAAAGGGGTAGCGTCGGCTTGTGCCCTGTATACCCCAACGGTCGCCACAGTGCCACGGAGTGCCGCGAGAACATTGATCTCGCGAAACACGTCAGCGAACGCATCAGCATGCGGCGTGAGCAGTCTTCCAAGGACGGCTCCCCACCTCATCGTCGCCCTAGCAAGGAAAAGGTCGACGACGGCGAGGTAGCCGCGGCTAAGCGAGACCTCGGATACTAATAACCCGAAGGGGATCTAAAGGACGTCTTCACTAGAGACTCCCACTCCGATGGCGACTAGACGAACCACCGGCGGACCCCATGTCCTCCGGCCTACGGAGCTGAAGCCTGCCTTCCTCCGGAAACCATTCTGGGTCCCCCATGGGTCCAGACTTCTGACAGGTTTATCCAGGAGTGACCAAGGCCAAGGACGGGGGCTCCTTCGTCAAACGCAGATGGAAACCCGGGGTCGGGACCTAATCTTATGGAAATACCAAACCAGATCAGGGCTCAGCAACACTCCCCAGCTGGGAAGGACCCTTCAAGGTAACGGGAATACTCCGACCCAAGGGCGACTGTCTAGCTACGACTGAAGGAGTACCTCCCCCGGTGCTGGAACATCTATGTAAGTTCTATCTATAAAGCAGGTCTGAGGGGTCGAGTTGTTTCACTTTTGTAACTAGGTAGCGCATACGTGTACGCCAACCCGGTGGGGTCTATCCCCATAAACCCGGCATGTTGGTCCGCACACATGCATGATAAGTTATAAAGGAAAACTACCCTCTCAGATGCGCCTCTATGATAGTATTGTCCTATTGCTCCATGGTCTTACCTTGCAGTCTTCTGGATGTTATTTTACCTAACTCACCCAAGCAGTTCTCGTTCCATCAAACATAATGACATCCGAATTGGACAGCCAGGCTTGCAGGTTAGGACCTCTTCGCGAAAGCAAGAGGGCCCGACAGCCTGGGGGGCAGTTCTAAAGAATGGGAGCCCGTTCCATGGGGTGGTCCGGAGCCTGTGTGTCCGCTTAGCCTGGTCCCGTACCCGAAAGCCTGCACACTCCACCGCTCCGTGACGGGTACCCTAGTACTTAGAACTATAAGTCCTATGGGTCCGACAACCTGGGGTCTGGAACTAGAGAAGAGACACTTGTCTCCTGGAGTGGCCCGGAGCCGTGTAGCCGCTCAGCCTGGTCCCGTACTGTGGGCCTGCATGCTCCGCCACTCTGTGGCGGGTGTCCTAGTACCTAGAACCACCATCCAGGGAGCCCGGACGCACAACTTGGCTCCCCCAGACTAGACCCTGCAAGTCCCGAGCACGTATCAAAGGATGACCAGTGTCAGATGACGGGTCCTACGGGTGTATTACTAACGCTCCTTGGCTAAAAGCTGTGTACAGATCCAGGTCTCGGAGAGGCTCCCTCCCGAGAATTGTTGACAACTCTTTCAGAACACGCTGGTATCCAACCTCGACACATCAAGCCTGCATCTCAGGCGGGGGCCAGGTACCAGGGGGACTCAACACCGCAGCATCTCGCACAGCAGGAACAAGCAATACACAGATAAGTGTTAAATACTGCTTAGTAGACAATATTTATTACTTTACAAAAACAGGGAAGGCCTGTGGGCCGGTTCTAAAGAACGGATGCCCGTTCCATAGGATGGTCCGGAGCCTGTGTGGCTGGTTAGCCTGGTTCCATACCCAAAATCCTGCACACTCCACCACTCCATGACAGATGTCCTAGTATTTAATACTATAGTCCAGTGCATCCAACAACCTAGAGGTCCGGCTCTGAAGAACGGGCACTTGTCTCTTGGGGGGGGGGGGGTCCGGAAACCGTGCAGCCGCTCAGCCTGGTCCCGTACCGTGAGCCTGCAGACTCCACTGCCCTGCGGCAGGTGTCTTAGTACTTGAAGCCACCATCCAGGGGGTCCGAACACACAACTTGGCTTCCCAGGCTAAAATCCTGCATACATATGTTATTACATTCTGCTCTCAAGCAAATGCCATTACATTCCCTTATAAGTGGGACCCTAGCTCCATTTCTGCAGGAATGGACTATGCTGCACCAGCAGGAATCGCGTGGAAGCTGGCTTCGGACAGCCCCACCAATGGCGGCGACCACCTCTGCATCGACGGATCGCCGGCGACAGCGACCACCTCTGCACCAGCAGCGACAACGACCTCCGCCCCGAGCGGCTCGCCAGCAGCAGCGGTCACCTCAGGGTGAGCGCTACTGCGAATAGGTCCTCACCCCCGTCCTCCTACGGGGGGTGACAGCGAGGCCATTAAAGCCAAAGAGTTGGAGGCCCGGCGGAAGGTGGCACTGATAGTCACCACGGGCACGAGCTCTCCGGCGGTGAGGTCACCGGAGGGGGTGGCCCTGACGCAGACCTCTCCAGAAAACACCGGCGCACCCCATCTGGAGGCTCGGAAGGCGGAGGGGCGCGATGAAGGCGAGAGGAGCAAAGCATGATTACTGCTCGGGAGATCGATCCCTTTTTATAGGCAGATCTCCCCACTTGCGCCCTGAAGCGTCACGGGCAAAATCTCCCCCGACGTACTCCAAGGTTCCTACCCTATGACACGGGGGCCAGGCCCCACGTGTCAGACTGATTGACGCGAAGCGCGAAGAAGGCGAACCACCGCGCAGGGAGCGTGCAACTGCCCCACAGTTATGCGCCCCTTCATTCTTGGGGCAACTAGTGGTCAGGAAGGTGAACCGCTGCACAAAGGAGCACGCAACCGACCCGCGGTTAAACTCTCCCTCATCTTCGCCAAAACCAGTGGTCGAAAAACCAAACCGCCACGCGGGAAGCGTACAACCGCCCCGCGGTTATGCGTCTCCTCAGCTTCGTTGCAACCGGCGGTCCAACATGGGGGCCCAGGCCCACATGTCATGCAACTGGCGCGCCGGTCACTGGGTGCGAAAAAGTCGCACCGCCACTCGCGCCAATGCCATGACTCCTTAGGGCCATCGCGGAAAACTGGAAAGATAAGTTTTTAGAACCAGTGCGGTGACTCGAGGCACCCCGCGCATGGCCCAGCAGTACGCGCTAAGTGCGAGAGTCACGGGCCGGTCAACCGTAAAAACGGGCATGCCCGTCGGCGTGACCATAGGCGGGTCGGCAGCCACTGCATCAACAGGCGCGCAGGAGCAGCATGCCAACCGCCAATAAGACTCTGGCCCCACCAACAGGATCGTATCCCCTCCTGAGGCGGGCACGGGGGACACTGTCGGTACTCTAAATCAGGGGTACCCTCTTCTACAGCATGAAGACGCCGCACCCATGCGATGTCTCCAGGCCACGCGGAGGACGACGCCTGACCCCACCGCATGGGCAGGCCAAAGGGCGCCACGTGGCAAGAAAAGACAACACATCCCAGTATGTATCGTGGGGTCCGGATCTCCACGGAAGGACACCGGACCCCTATACGTATAAGTCCGGAGCCTCCGAGTAAGGGCCGAACCTCAGCAAGGTCCCAGAACGAGGAGGACCCTAGCGTGAGTAGGGTCCGGTGCTGACACGTGTCCAGGCCTTGCCCTTCACTTCCCGCTCAGGCAGAGACCCACAGCTTGTGGCCCATGACATAAGCCATCGAGCCGAGCCTGACGTAAAGCCGTGCAGCCCCTGCATTTATTGAGGAGAGGACGCGCCGCCTGCCACTATGCTGACGGGCGACGTGCCCTCTTAGCATTTAATGCGTCCCGTCCCATTCGCTGGCAGGTGGTGTCAAGGTCATCCAACAGGCGGCGCGCCTGCTGGTCTGCTGGCGAACAGTGCGCCCGTACCAAGCAGCGAACTGTTATCCCTTCTACAAGAAGCTTCCCCTGCACGCCGAAGATACACAGATCTCGGACGACAGGACACAAGGGGATTGCCCCTACAGCAAATATTTATAGTCCCAAGTGTTATATACTCTATGTCCCTGGGCCCACATGTCAGGGCTCAGTGCCTTTGTGCATGCTCCCCTTCAGCTATAAAAGGTGAGGCATGCGACGTTACAAGGGAGATCGAATATAGACTCAGACTCACAATACATTACACAGTGGAGTAGGGTGTTACGCCCCGGCGGCCCGAACCACTCTAAACCCTTGTGTGCTCCCGTGTGTTAATCCACCAACCTCGTAACAAGCAAGACACTTAGGCCCCTCCTCATTTTAGGAATTAGGGCGGGTGCAACAAAGATGGTTACTGAAATCCTTGAAATAGGTTATGCAATGATGCTACTATACATTCCCTCTATCTTCAATTAAATTTCGTTTTAAGATTCATACAATACTTGATGCATATCTTTACTACTATTAAGGCTGTAAAGGATAGGCTACCTCCTTGCGTTCTGCCTTTTTTTCATTTCCTATTTTGCCCTCCTGCTCGCACACCTCACCTGCCCGCGTCGCCTCCTTTCCTGTCCTCCGTGCGCGTTGGGCGGTCAGCCAACTCCCCCACCAAACCCTAATCACTCCGGCACCGCGCAGACCTGCCTCGATCCGCTCCGGCGGCCGCACGCCTCCGCCTGCCCGCCCACAAACCCCACCGCGCTTCACGCCACCAACAATTATGGGAGTTACAGGATGCCCCTCCGCATCACTAACCCCGCACCCCAACTCCAAATCCTAAAAACCTAGCCGCCTCTCTACCCATCCTCACCCTCTACGGCGATGCCTCTGGCGGTTGCCGACCGCCATCCAAGTTTGAGTCCGCGTCCATCGATCTCCCGACTTCAGTGATTCTTGTCGCGGCAGCAGATCGAGGCTCCGACGAGATGGCTCCACCAGATCCAGAAGACATAAGTAGAGAAGAGAAGCGAACCAAAGCAAGCAAGCTTCAAGAACAAGGTACTGGATCAACAACTCCTAGCTGATTCGATTCTTGAGTTTGTTCTGATCCGATCTTCCCTTCCTACTCAGCGCTGCCCTATTCGATTCCATTTCGTGTTCCTCTGTGCTGTTGTAGGGGAGGGGGAGGAGGAGGAGGCCATGCGGCTGCCGTCCGACGTGTCGCACGGCCACTTCGCGGTGTACGTGGGCGAGTGGTGGCGCCGGTTCGTGGTGCACATCGCGCTGCTGGACCGCCCCGAGTTCCGGTCCCTGCTGCGGCGCGCCGAGGAGGAGTTCGGGTTCACGGGCGCCGGCGGCGCCCTCGTCCTCCCCTATGAGGAGGTCGCCTTCCGCTCCCTCACCTCCGCGCTCGCCTGCGCCCGGTGAACGCGCGCCCGTGTCCTGCCGCCACATGCTTGGGATTTGCATGCCCAGCCCCCGGCCGCTGCAGCGCCGCCTATTCATTCGGTTCATTGGTTCGGCGAGAGCACCGTATCTATCGATTATTAGAGAAGAGGAACAGGTCCGCAGCTTCGATGGAGAAGTTTCTTCTTCTGGTTAGTTCGCTAACGCCGGCTGTTCTTGCCACGGGGCTTCCTTCTGCAGGAGAGGAGACGTTCTCCACCGGGTCATAGGAATCCTGACGAGATGGACGGCAATACGAGGTTCGCAGCAGAGAGTCAGAAGAAGCCCATCGTGTAAGGATTCTGTTTCGCCATTCACCCCCACCCACAAAAGAAGTCTCCTTTCATGTCCATTGGTTGATTGCGCGTGCTCCCTCCAATGGCGCCCGCACCGTAGCCTAGACGACGACCTCGTGGAGCTATTGTGGCACAATGGGAGCGTCGTAGCGCAGCCCCAGGCGCACCACAGGCCGGCGCCGCCCTCTGACCGCGACCGCCCGGGCACCAGCGGCCTCACTGCCGAGGAGACCGCCGCGTGGTTCCTGAACACCCTCGACGACCCGCTGGAGAAGGACCTGTACACGCAGCTCTGGTACAACACGATCGCCGATGCCGCCCCACAACACGAGGGCACGTTCCCGGGCCCTACCTCGCATCCTTCGTCGCCGCCGCCACCCGTTGGGAGCAGCGGCGTCGAGTCTAGCTGGGCCGGCGACATCTGCTCGACCTTCTGCGGCAGCAACCAGGTGCCCAGGACGCCGACGGGGATCAGGGGGAAGGACGCGGCATTGCAGTCGGAGGTGCCGAGCGATGCCGGCGCGCATGACGGCACATCGTCATCCGGTGGGTCCGGAAGCAACTATGGGGGATCCGGGCTGCCCAGTGACAGCGTCCATGGCCACAAGAGGAAGGGAATGTGTAGAGACGAGTCAGATAGTCGAAGTGAGGTGTTTACTTTTGTTTTTGTATAACCTGTATCCTGAACGAACTGCTAGAAAATAGAGTCGAAATAGAGATGTTTGAGTGGAATAAAATTGATGAGGAAATTGCGGGATGCCGAGTGTGAGGAGGCAATTGAGGAGACCAAACCCTGGCAGCGGCATGGGCCGAAACGTCGGACTCGTGCAGCTGAAGTCCATAATCTCTCAGAGAGGGTGAGATCAGAATCAAATTGTGCTAGCAATGCAAAGCCTATTTTCAGAAAGGTAGGCAACTACTTGATAAATTGTTCTTACAGCGTTATTAGCTGCTGCTGATGTAGAGAAGAAGGGACCGGATCAAAGAAAAGATGCGTGCGTTGCAAGAGCTGATCCCACACTGCAACAAGGTATACTAATACATGTTATGCATATTTTCTTGTCAGGTACAAGTCCCTTGATCCTTGAATACTGAAATTCAGGTGCCATTGATCATTGTTAGTATGTTTATTTTGTTTTCTGTCGCTCTTTTGTCTTACTTTATTAGCTCCAATTGTTTTCAGACTGACAAAGCATCTATACTAGACGAGACAATTGAGTATCTAAAGTCCCTCCAAATGCAAGTTCAGGTCAGCAGCTACTACTTAAACTTACATGATCCCATATGAGATCATTTTCTTGTACCAAAACTAAGACATAAATAAGTTTCAAATAATGTGGATGACTTCAATAAATATGAGATCATTTTCTTATAACAATATAAAGCACATTTTGTATATAAGTTATCATGGTATTATATATTCCCGTTGCAACGCATGGGCACTTACCATAAAGGAAGAAGAGAGTATTTACCTGCAATAAATTATACAAATAAATCTAGCAAAGCTATTCATCATATCTTCTTGTAATAATGCAAGTGAACAAGTTGTATCTAGGTCAGACAGTCGCTGCATGATCACTGCTATTTTCAGTTCATCTTTTAAACCATCAATGAACCGAGCTGTTACCATGGTAGATGTCAATTGATGCTCATGAGCCATTAGTTGGTGTAATAGCACGTCGAACTGTTTAATGTACTCAGACACAACCCCAGTCTGATATATATAGTAAAATTGTCGAATCAGTAAGTTGTGTTGATCTCGACCAAAACGGGTTCGAAACTGTTAGTATGTTGCTGTGGCTAGCATGAGTATAATCCCATTTCTAGGAGATTTTTTTAGCAGCATGTTTGGGATGTGCCGCTGAAAGTTATCTGGTCAGGTCAGTGAGAGAGAGGCTCGCAAGTTGGCAACCCAATCTTTACTCTTATCTGCCCAACCCCGTCACTGCACCATCAGAAGAACAATAGCTGCTCCAACTCCTATTTAACAAGGCAGCAAGCCTATGCACTGCACACTTCTCTGAGGACCTTGATAACGATTAAGTTTTGGTTTACAGGAATGCACATGCACTTAAGTACTGTACACATCTATATCTAATTGGTCAGGATGCAAGTGGGTACCCATTTTGTAGCTCTCGGTCACTGTCAAGAGCCTGTTTGGTTAATGCCTATGCGACAGCTAACCTTATGCAAAACATGTTAGCTGGTAGCTGCAAGAAGTGGAGAACAATTAGGACCTGTTTGGATCACAGCTAAAAATTGAACCATTTTGCAAAAATAGATTAAACATGGGCTAATTATGGGCTAATAAAGACTAATGTACTATAACCACCGATTAACAATCATTAGCTCTAATAGCTTAGTATTAGCCCATGTTTAGTCTTTCAAATTGGTATTTAAAAAACATGGGCTAATTGTTAGCCCCATGTATCCAAACATGACTTTAGTTCATTTTCATTCTATTTAAAAAGCAGCATGACTGCATCATAGTGATTTGAGCGCTATGTATGTCAATGATTATAAGGGGGGAAAAGAAGTTGATATGCTTTAAAGAAAACAACGTAATTAAGTTTTTCATTCTCCGATTTTATTGGCGTTTATTTCTGGTTCTGTCCATCCTCTGACTCTGGTTTTTGTGGTGCTAGCCATCCTCCTGTCTCTCGGGAATAAAAAACATCTGCTTCTTCATATATAGCAGAGGTTGGTTCCGCAGGCGCAGCCACCACTGGGAGGAATCGTTGGTCGTCTGGTGGATACAAGGTGAGACAACTGGGTTACCAATTTTTGTGTGTTGCGACATCTCCCACATTCCAGATACATGTGACATGCCTAGCTGAACTGTGAATTTGTTTCTATCGGTATTTTGTCTGTGAACTCGGCCAACACTGTATGTAAACACTATATGTGTATGTTTCAGGTTGTAGACAATTTGAGTTTGAATGCAGTTTCAGATTTTGTTGGGGTTAATAACTGCAGTGCATTATGTTAGTTTTTGGATGTGTTTTAGCGAGCTCTGTATTTTTTTGTCATGTGTTTCCGGAGAATAAGTTTGGGGCGGATCCGAATTCCGACAGAGCTTGCACTCTGTGCTTGTGGAAATGTGTAAGCAGATGGAGATCGATTGCCACTCTGGAGGTAGGGTTCATTAGCATCTATTTATTGTTCTAATAATATGAAGTAGAATCGCTTAGCATGATCCTAGTGCTTTCTATAGAAACCACTGATCTGCCTCCTCACCATCCTGTTTACTGCCCCAAGGTCGACCTTCTTTATCAATTTTACCGTAAACTGTCAATGATTCAAATGTTGGGAGATCTACTGAAATTCATTTTAGTATGGGAAATTTTCTATTTTGTCTTATGGGCGACATGAGCTACACGCTGCACCACCATGACGGTTGTTGGAAAGCACCTCTCCATTGTTCAGGTGAACAAAAAGACCACCATCGCAAGGTCTTCGCTAGCTAGGTTGTATATCCTCTGAGCTGGTTGTCCATTAGAGAGCTTGTGCTATCGCCCCGCAAGGAGAGCTTGAAGTATGTTTCTTGACCTTGATTCTTCTTCTCTCTTATGAGGATCTATCTTGCCAATGCGCTTCATATGATAACAGAGCTGACTGATGAGCAAATGATAGCATTTATTGTACACCGTGTCAGAGCATCAGCTGTTTTTCTGGCAGCTTTCCCATCGCTCCTGAGGAAGTATGTTAAGATGTGTAGGTTACAATTTCTACTTTACCTTGGCTTTGCATTATTTTCACTATTGCTCTACTATCTATCTACCAAGTTTGTTATTTACTTCTGTTTGCATGCTTCAATTGTAGGCTCTGCTCCATACCTGGGCTAGAGGACGAGGTGCAATGCCTCTTGTTTCTTTTATGTTTCTTCGAGACTTGTGCATTCAAGTAGGTTCAAATTGCCTTGATACTTGCCTCAAGGGTATCTATAAGGCTTATTTGGTGAACTGCAAATTGTCCAAATCTATAAGCAGATCAAAACAACAACACATTCAAATCCTTGGAAATTGTGCCAGAGAATTGTATAGTCTGGATCCACAGTGCGTATCAGCATGCTTTTGTTTTCATCCATCAACCGGGGGTTATCCTAAGAGGAGCTCTTATTGAAAGGGGGCCAAAGGTATCCATTGAACTCATTGCCATGTACTGGAACTTTGTTGTCTACCTATGACCTGACAGAGATATATGCCTCTCATTTTATTTTGAAAGTTAGTGAAGGACAAAAGGCAGAAAGAAAGTAGCAAATCATCGAAAAAACAAGTGAGGTATTATTCATACTGCCACTCAATTACTGATACTCTATAACCTTTAAAATACATTAGGAGACCTTAAATAACTCCCTTATTCTTCTTCAATAAGTAAATCCCCGTATTCTTCCACCTGTTTTATTGAGAAAATCTCACATTTACAAAAATGTGGTGGTACACTGTTGAGACCTGGCATTCTAAAGGATAGGTCATATTGATTGCTCTTAACATTCAAGACCTTTTTTTGTTTTTTCGCTATAAAAATTTCTTGTGTTTTTTTTGGGAGGGAGGGGGGATCTTGTAGTTTAAACAAGTTTTTTGGTGCTTATTTTGGCAATATTTTCTTGCGGTGCTTAAAATGTGGTGGTACAAGGTTTGCTCATGTAGTATACCTTGAAGATGACTTTCTTGATTCAGGTGTGCCCTATAATCTATATGTATAGTTGTACTTAAGGTTGCTTGGCCCAGCAACAGCAAGGCTCAAGCCCGAAAAGAGTATCTCATTTAAACTACTTATATGGATACTTATATTGTGATTATACATACATTAGTGCTTAAGCATCTTTTAGAAATATTTGTGGAATAATCAAGAATAAGTTATCCACTATAAGCGCGTCCCAATCTTATTGCAGGCTGGGGATTCCAAGCATGACCCCAAGTTTCATCAGAGATGAACTAGCTGCTGATGGAAAGGTAAAGTGTGGTTGGTGCAATTTGCAGCATCTTTGCATGTCCTGACACCTGCCATGCCTAACTATCAGGTGAGAACTTCCCCCATATTTTCCTCCAAAATTCGTTTTAGGTATACTCCCACAGCCTCTGACGTGCTTCGTGTCCCAAGAGCTGAAGTTGAATATTGCCTCTGGTGATTCAAACTTTTTGGATCTTGAATGGCTTTCCACCTCAGGCAACTCAAGTGATGAAAGGTTAAAATTTCAGCTTTTACTTTGTCTTATAAAACTCTCTTTTCATGCATTTTTGCCGTCGGTAGCCTTCACCAGAAATATCTCATTATTATGTTATATACACACACCACTTTTGGGACTTGGGCTAGGAAAATTGACAGAGGAAATTATTTCTGTTGTACTTAGCTTTATGTTATATATACAACTTTCTTTCTTCTGGGACTTGTGTTAGCCAAATTGATAGGGTAAAAGGAGAGAAAGATTAAGGATAATTATAACCTGCTCTGTTATTATTGACATGGTGGAGAGGAGAGGTCAGAGGAAGGATGGCGATGACTCGACGTTTCGTTTGACTGACTCAGTCTTTCTCCCTTAATGTCTCCAAGAAGGAAGAGGATAGCGATGGAGTAGAAGGATTTGCATATATGGTGAATCTAAGATAGTCCTTCATGAGTAGTGCTACTGTCGTGTTATTCTGTATAAATTATACAACATGTTTAAACGATTTTTCCTTTTAGTTTATATACAACTGACCTGAGTAGCAAAATTACCTTTTAAAAAACAGCGCAGTTTTAGGCGTACTGTTGTACTGTTTTGAACGAGATAGGAAGGAATTCGTTCTGCACTGGCCATTGTTGCATGCTTCGGTGTTATTCATTGAACACACACTTTCTATTGCAACGTGTTTGGTTTAAGGAATCTTCTCACTCCTCACTTTCTTGTTTGATTTATGGAATAGAATGAATTGATTCATCAGCATTTCATTCCTCACTAGGTAGGTGCCCGTGCGATGCCACGGAACATAAATTGCGAACCTCCAATGGACTTCATTTGAGACAAGTGATGCCCAAGAAAATGGGGGTAAACTAACACAGCTATCACTTGCATTACTTGCCCTATGCGCGGAAGAATCTGACACAACTATTACCCATGAAGATTTCCGATTAACTTGTGGAAGCGGACTTCATTTGAGACAAGACAACAATACCAGTGTTGAGCTTGCCACTCGGCCATGGCACACACGAGAACACGGGATGATCAAGTAAGAACTGAACATAATGCACTAATACAAAAGGCTGGCTTGCGTTCGCTTCCTTGCTTCACAGGAAGCATAGCTGATATACAAATCGAGATTTATGTTCCGTGGCATCGCACGGGCACCTACCTAGTAATTTATATATATGTCTAGATTCATCATTGTTCATTTAAATATAGACATAAGAGTTATGAGCTAAAACGAATGTTAATTCAGGACGGAAGGAGTATAATTTATTACTCTCTCCGTTTTCCATGAGTGTAGTAGCTTTGTTTTAAGTCAAACATTTATAATTTAACCATAGATTTAAAAAAATGTATACAAATTCATGCCATAAGATTTATATTTTTAGATTAACATATTTTCACAATAACATATTCATATGTTGTGAAACCATAAGATATTTTTAAATGGTTGATAAAATAGTAATGTTGAACTTAGGATAAAGCCAATATGGCATGTAAAAAGATAGGAGGACCAAGCATATAGGCACCTCCGTCCATAATTATAAGGCACACATACATTTCAAAGTTCAAATTTAGATCGTCTAATATTTCATCCATATGATCCTTCAAAAAACACTATTTACACTGTAGACAACATCGTTCGCAGAGTGGAGTTTAAATATAGGTATGGAGATGGATAAGCCATGGGAGATAGTTTTAGCAACTTTTTTTCTGATCAATAATTATACTCCTTCCGTTTCAATTTATAACTCATTTGACTTTTTACCTAAAGTTTAATTTTCACTGTGATATCGTTTTATCACATAATATACTTTAAGTATGGCTTTAATTTTTTTTTTACTTTTTTGTAAAAAGTTTGAATAAGATGTGTCGATCAAACTTGGTAAAAAGTCAAACGGATTATAAATTAGACAGAAGAGAGTACAAACTATACACAAAAGTGGTACTACTTGATTCATATTTACGATTTTGTAACTAGCAGTGATTCGTAGTATATTTTATGTTTACTAGAAAAATTTACTATCAATATTCAACTTACAAAACCACGCCAACAACGCATATATGATGTGACTAGGGATGGTAACGGTAAATTATTCGTCGGGTTTTAGCTTCACATCCTCGTCCCTGCGACGAAAAAAATTCTCCACGAGAATTCCCACAAACGCTTGTCGAGGACATTTCTTCTCTATCTCGTTACCCATAGAGATAAATTCCCGTCGAGGATCACCGTCCCTCACTTAAATTATAATTAGATCGTACTTATTTGTTATTAATGTAAAACATTGTCATTTATACACACTGCTAGATGTAAAAATCGTTATGTATTCATTAAAATGAATACATTTATACTACGAGTTTTTTTGATAAGTTAATTATTTATTTTTATCATTATCTGTTATATGAAAACATCTTACATGTAAGTTTAACGGATTCGGAACGAAGATATCCTCGTTCTTGTTTACTCACTAGATATATACCCGTGCGTTGCAACGGGGGACACTTGTGCACGCATAGGTCACTATTCAGTGATGCTATCAATAATCAACTCAGCAATCATAACAAACATCGAAATCTGCCATTTCGAACAACCAAAATTGGCTCAATGCCACTATTAATTGAAATAGGCAAATCCTAAGTTGATAATACATGATATGACAATATACCATGGCCTCCATATAACAATTTTGCATTGTAGGGTGAAAAATAAAAAAAGGAGATCCTAAGCCTATTGAAAGAGGATGGTGAGTTGTGATTATCAAAATTATTTTAGCACACAAATATCGACCTCTTATCTTTTATGTTGTGGGAAATGTGTTGTGGCATGATTTCTACATTACTACATAAAGACAAGTAATATAACAATATTCAACCCATCTAAAGACGAATTCTCTAAAAGCAGTTAGAGCAACTGAAGCTGTACGCATTCAAATTCAGGGTTTCCTTACATGGATGAAAGGGAAATGTGCCCTTGGGCCATTTCTAAGTATTTTGGTGATTGAGTGCCAACACAAGTGGACTTGTGTTAATCTATGCAAAGTGATGGACAAAGTGCAAATCAAGTAAAAAAGTATGTTTCTAAGACTTAGTACATTGTTTTGGAGACTAATGTATTGTGTCTAAGTGCTGGAAACAGAAGAAATCAAGTTGGAAAAGAGATGGCTTTGATCAGCCAAAGACAGCTCGGTCTGGGTGCACCGGACTGTCCGGTGGTGCACCGGACTGTCCGGTGGTGCACCGGACAGTGTCCGGTGCGCCAGGCTGGCGTCTGTCAACTGGCTACTCTCGGGAAGCAATTAACGGCGTACGACTATAAATCACCGGACTGTCCGGTGAGCCAATATTCGGCCGGGCCAACGGTCGGCCGCATAATCCGCGCGCGACGCGTGGCAAGAGCCAACGGTCAGAAGGGGCACCGCACTGTCCGGTGCGCAACGGCTCCCAAGCACCAACGGTCGGCTTCGCCAAAGAAGGAAAAGAAATCCACATCGTACAGTGTCCGGTGGTGCACCGGACTGTTTGGTGCGCCAGGCGACAGAAGGCAAGAATTGCCTTCTTGAAATGCTCTCAACGGCTCCTAGCTGCCTTGGGGCTATAAAAGGGACCCCTAGGCGCATGGAGGAGAATACCAAGCAACCTTTGAGCATTGTTGATCATTCACACTTCATTCTTGCACACTTGTTCGACATTCTTAGTGATTTGAGCTCCGTTCTAGTGAGAACCTTGTGATACTCTTTTGAGCTCAAGTCTTGGTCTTGTGTGTGCGTATTTGATGTGGATTTTAGTGTGTTGCTTCTCTCCCTTACTCTAGTGCTTCATTGTGATTCTTATTGTAAGGGCAAGAGACTCCAAGTTGTGGAGATTCCTCGCAAACGGGAAAAAGTAAAGTAAAGAAGAACACCGTGGTATTCAAGTTGATCATTGGATCACTTGAGAGGAGTTGAGTGCAACTCTCGTCCGTTGGGACGCCACAACGTGGAGTAGGCAAGTTTTGTACTTGGCTGAACCACGGGATAAATCCTCGTGTCTCTTATGCTTGTCCTTATTGTGTCTATTGTGCTTCACAGGAGCTCTCCTTTCTACTCACTTGATTTCATTGTTCTAACTCTTAATCAAGTTTGTGGTGTTAAGTTTTAAGTTTTACAGGATCACCTATTCACCCCCCTCTAGGTGCTCTCAATTGGTATCGGAGCCGTTCTCTTCAAAGAAGGGACTAATCGCCCGAAGAGATGGATCCTAGGGGCAAGGGGATGGTGGTCAATGATAAGGAGAAGGAGTCCTTCGTCAATGATCCAAAGGATGACAAGCCTACTGATTCGGGCTCGGGCCACAAAAGAAAAGACGGGAGGAAGAAGAAAACAAGGCGCATCAAGGAGATAGTCTACTACGACAGCGACGAGTCTTCCTCTTCCCAAAAGGACGACGACAACGACTACGAGAAAAAGAAGACGGTTAATTCAAACTTTTCCTTTGATTATTCTCGTATTCTGCAAAGTTCCAATGCTCATTTGCTTTCCATTCCCCTCGGTAAACCCCCCCATTTTGATGGAGAGGACTACGGATTTTGGAGTCACAAAATGCGTAGCCACTTGTTCTCTCTCCATCCAAGTATATGGGAGATAGTAGAAAATGGAATGCACTTTGATAGTACGGATAGTCCCATGTTCATTAATGAGCAAATTCACAAAAATGCACAAGCTACTACTGTTCTTCTAGCTTCATTGTGCAGGGATGAATACCATAAGGTGAGCGGCTTGGACAACGCCAAGCAGATTTGGGACACCCTCAAAATCTCACATGAGGGGAACGACGTCACCATGCTCACCAAGATGGAGTTGGTGGAGGGCGAACTTGGGAGATTCGCGATGATTTGGGGCGAGGAGCCAACCCAAACGTACAATCGGCTCAAGACCCTCGTCAACAAAATAAGGAGCTATGGAAGCACGCGATGGACGGACCACGACGTCGTCCGCCTAATGCTAAGGTCTTTTACTGTCCTTGATCCACATCTTGTGAACAATATTCGTGAGAATCCTAGGTACACCAAGATGACGCCCGAGGAGATACTTGGAAAGTTTGTAAGTGGGCGGATGATGATCAAGGAGACAAGATACGTTGACGATGCATTGAACGGCCCAATCCACGAGCCTCAAACCATTGCTCTCAAAGCAACGAGGAGCAAGGAAGTGCTACCTAGCAAGGTGGCACAAGTTGAGGCGGCGGGACTCAATGAGGAAGAGATGGCCCTCATCATGAAGCGTTTCAAGACGGCGCTAAGGGGTCGCAAGGAGCATCCCAACAAGACCAAGACAAAGGGGAAGCGCTCATGCTTCAAATGTGGTAAGATTGATCATTTTATCGCTAATTGTCCCGATAATGATAGTGACCAGGAACAAGGGAACAAGAGGGAAAAGAAGAAGGCTTACAAGAAGGCTAAGGGCGAGGCACATCTTGGAAAGGAGTGGGACTCGGATTGTTCGTCGTCCGACTCCGACAACGAAGGACTCGCCGCCACCGCCTTCAACAAGTCGTCCCTCTTCCCCAACGAGCATCACACCTGCCTCATGGCAAGGGAAAAGAAGGTAAGCACGCATAATACTAGTACTTACGCTTCCTCAAGTGATGAAGAATCTAGTGATGATGAAATAGACTATTCATGTTTATTCAAAGGCCTAGATAGAACTAAGGTTGATAAGATTAATGAATTAATTGATGCATTGAATGATAAGAATAGGTTATTAGAAAAGCAAGAGGATCTTTTGTATGAAGAACATGATAAGTTTGTAGAGGCACAAAAATCCCTTGCTTTAGAAATTAAAAGGAATGAAATGCTTTCTTGTGAATTGTCTACATGTCATGACTCTATTTCTAGCCTAAAGAGCATAAATGATGATTTGAGTGCTAAGTTAGAAATAGCTAATAAATCAACATCTTGTGTAGAACATGTTGTAGTTTGCAATAGGTGTAAAGATTTTAATGTTGATGCTTGTAGTGAACACCTAGTTTGCATTTCTAAACTAAATGATGAAGTGGCTAGTCTTAATGCTCAACTTAAGACTAGCAAAAATGATTTTGATAAACTAAAATTTGCAAGGAATGCCTACACGATTGGTAGACACCCCTCAATTAAGGATGGTCTTAGCTTCAAGAGGGAAGTCAAGAACTTAACAAGCCATAAGGCTTCCATCTCCGCCAAGGAGAAAGGGAAGGCCCCTATGGCTAGTAGTGCTCAAAAGAACCATGCTTTCATGTATCATGATAGGAGACATTCTAGGAATGTTTATAGAAGTTATGATGCTTTTGATTCTCATGCCATGATTGCCTCTAGTTCTTCTATGCATGATAGAAATTTGGCTAGGAAAAATGCTATGCCTAGAAGAAATATTGTTCATGTTCCTAGAAAAGTAATGAATGAACCTTCTACAATTTATTATGCTTGCAATGCTTCCTTTGCTATTTGTAGAAAGGATAAGAAGGTAATTGCTAGGAAATTAGGGGCCAAATGTAAGGGAGACAAGACTTGCATTTGGGTCCCTAAGACTATTTGTCGGCGTTTCGAGACCGGGGGGTCCCTGGGCCGACGAGTGAAATGTCGCCGCGTGCCCCAGCCCAGATGGGTCGGCGCGAGGCCGAGCGCGAAGGGGGGAGAAAGGTGGCCGGAGACAGGCGTGAGAGAGGTGGAAATCCCGCGGCCTTCGTGTTCGTCCCGCGCCCAGATCGGGTGCGCTTGCAGTAGGGGATTACAAGCGTCCACGCGGGAGAGGGAGCGAGCTGCTTCAATCGAGCGCCTGTCTCGTTCTCGTCCCCGCGCGGCCAACCTTCTGTAAGAGGGCCCTGGTCCTTCCTTTTATAGGCGTAAGGAGAGGATCCAGGTGTACAATGGGGGGTGTAGCAGAGTGCTACGTGTCTAGCGGAGGAGAGCTAGTGCCCTAAGTACATGCCGTCGTGGCAGCCGGAGAGGTTTTGGCACCCGGTTCGTGTGGTGTCATGGCCGTCAGAGGAGCGCTGGAGCCTGGCGGAAGGACAGCTGTCGGGGCTGTTGAGTCCTTGCTGACGTCCTCTTGCTTCCGTAAGGGGGCTGAGAGCCGCCGTCATCACAGAGCGTGCGGGGTGCCATCATTGCCTATCTGGCGGAGCAAGCCAGATGGGACGCCGGTCTTGTTCCCCGTAGCTTGAGTCAGCTTGGGGTAGGGTAATGATGGCGCTTCCTGTCGACGTGGTCGGTCCGCGCCCTAGGTTGGGCGATGTGGAGGCTCCTCCGAGGTCGAGGTCGAGTCTGTCTTTCGTGGCCGTGGTCGAGTCCGAGCCCCTGGGTCGAGCGAGGCGGAGACCGTCGGCTGAGGCCAGGGCTGAGTCCGAGCCCTGGGGTCGGGCGAAGCGGTGTTCGTCGTCTTCCGGGGCTGAGCCCAAGTCCGAGCCCTGGGTCGGGCGGTGCGGAGTTCGCCATCTTCAGAGGCTTAGCCCGAGTCCGAGCCCTGGGTCAGGCGGATCAGAGTTCGCCGTCTTCCGGGGCTTAGCCCAAGTCCGAGCCCTGGGTCGAGCGGAGCGGAGCTCGCCGTCTTCCGGGGCTTAGCCCGAGTCCGAGCCCTGGGTCGGGCGGAGCGGAGCTTCCTATGGTGCCTGAGGTCGGGCCTGACTGCCTGTCAGCCTCACTCTGTTAAGTGGCACTGCAGTCGGTGCGGCGCAGGCGGCGCTGTCCTTCTATCAGGTCGGTCAGTGGAGCGGCAAAGTGACTGCGGTCACTTCGGCTCTGTTGACTGAAGGGCGCGCGTCAGGATAAAGGTGTCAGGCCACCTTTGCATTAAATGCTCCTGCGATTTGGTCGGTCGGTGCGGCGATTTGGTCAGGGTTGCTTCTTGGCGAAGACAGGGCCTCGGGCAAGCCGGAAGTATGTTCGTCGCTGGAGGGGGGCCTCGGGCGAGGCGGAGATCCTCCGGGTCGGCTGCCCTTGCCCGAGGCTAGGCTCGGGCGAGGCGTGATCGAGTCCCTCGAATGGATCGATCCCTGACTTAATCGCACCCATCAGGCCTTTGCAGTTTCGTGCTGATGGGGGTTACCAGCTGAGAATTAGGAGCTTTGAGGGTACCCCTAATTATGGTCCCCGAAAGTAGCCCCGAGCCTCGAAGGGAGTGTTAACACTCGCTTGGAGGCTTTTGTCGCACTTTTTTGCAAGGGGACCAGCCTTTCTCGGTTGCGTTTTGTTCCGGTGGGTGCGCGCGAGCACACCCACCGGGTGTAGCCCCCGAGGCCTCGGAGGAGTGGTTTGACTCCTCTGAGTTCTTAATGCCTCGCGTAATGCTTCGGCTGGTCTGGTCGTTACCTCATGCGAGCTGGCCGTAGCCCAGGTGCACGGTCGGGTCCCAAGTTCTCAGGCTGGTATGTTGACGCTGTCAACGGTTTGGCCGGAGCCGGGTTTGCGAGAGCAGCCCCCGAGCCTCTGCACAGGGCGAGAGGACGATCAGGGACAGACTCGACTTTTTTACATACGCCCCTGCGTCGCCTTTCCACAAGGAGGAGGGGGGAAAGCACCATGTTGCCCTCGGGGGGCGTTGTCGGTGTTTTGGGTCCGACCGCACACCCGGGGTTGCCCCTCAAGGTGTTTTTAGGAGTAGGACGGTGTCAACAACTGTAGCAAAATGGTTCGTGTCGATTGCACGAGGGACAGTGGACAAGGTTTACAGGTTCGGGCCGCTTAGAAATGCGTAACACCCTACGTCCTGGTGAGTATGCTTGGTGGACAAGGTTACAAGAGAGCTCTCTGAACTAGAGAATGCAGAGAGTTGATGTGGGTGGCTAAGTAATAGGGTCGATCGTTCTGAAGGGGTGCCCCTAGGCCTTATATACTCGACCGTGGGGCAATACATGTGGATATGATAACAACGTGTAGCTAAAAGATAGTGAACTGTTTGAGTTTATCTCCCTGTAGTTCTGCCGACTTATCCTCGCATGGCTCCGTTGCATGGGGGCTCCAGCGCGGGAAAGTCGGATCTCTGTTGAGGTTGCTCGCTCGACGTCGTGGGTCGTCCGGGTTTGCACCAATCCGGCCTCATGTCGATCTGCTTTGCTGGTTGTCTCTCCCCAGGCCCACGAAAGAATGACCTTACGATTTATTAGGCCCTTGGGCCTTTCGTGAGGTCTTTTACTCTTTTAGTGGACCCGGGGGATATCTATCCCCCACAAGCCCCCGATCTTTGGGTTAATTTAGAGGTAATCAGCCCAAAGATCCCAGGTCCAGCTTGCAGGTGATTTGAAGAAAATGACTTCTTGTTGTCTTCTCCTACTTTGATCACTCGTAGACCGAAGCCTTGTTTCACGCTTGTGCCTTAGAGGTCGGCATTTCAATTTGTAGGATTCTGAACTTCATTGGGTGCACCGGAGGTGCACCCAATGGGTGTAGCCCCCGAGCTTCGAGTAGATTTTAGAAAATAATCTACTCGAAGGTCTTCCCCAGAAATTATTTCCATTTGTGCTCCTGCGTTTTGGTTGAGGGCTGGCCTTTTAATCTTATCTCACGCCTTAGAAGTCGGCCTTATCTTGGCTTGGAATGATAATCCATGGGGTGCACCGGAGGTGCACCCAATGAGTGTAGCCCCCGACCTTCAAATGGATTTTTGAGGATAATCCATTCGAAGGTCTTTCTTTTGTGTCTCTTTGCTGAAAATTATCCTTTCTGTTTGTAGAAATTGGCACGAAGCTATTCGCATTATGCTTTGGAGGTCAGCATTATGTCATCAATATTTTGCTTCAGAGGTCAGCATATATTTTGTCTTTAGCAGCCGAGTTCGCAATCCATCCATATCTTGCTAGGTAGTGCAATTTATTTGCTCTGCGACTGACTGGACGTTTGATGGACGTTCTCTGTCTAGTCTTCACGTCGCTTCTGTCGGCCATATTTTGTACTTCACTGGCTATATTTGGCTTTCCTCTGATCCTTACTGATATCTCATTTTTGTCTTGAGGTATTCACTGCGTGCCCTGCACAGATGTGACCGTTTTGAAAAATATACTGATAATTCCTGGGCGTCCCCCCCAATGGGTGTGGGTAAGGGATGGCTTGGTACGCTGAGTGTTTTAGCCGGCTGCTTCTGAGTAGTAATGTGATGTGACGGCGAGTGTAATCATATCCTCCGCGCTGTTGACTGGAGTCCCAATGGGTGTTGTGTTGCGTGAAACGGCGTCAGCCGCCTGACGTGTCTTCAGACGGGTTGAAGTGCTTATTGAATGCTTTGCGACTGTTCAGTGACCGCGGTTGGAGGTGAGCAGTTGCCTTCTCCTCTTATAAATAACGTCGTTGTCTCTCTGGCTTTCTCACATCTCTCGCTGTTCTCTGTTGCTTCCCTTTCTTATCTCCCTTCTGCTTCCACCATGGGCAAGAACAACAAACGCAAGCGTGAGCCAACTCCTCCATCGGAGGAGTTTGGTGACTCGGAGTACTCAGAGGAGGAGTTCTCCTCTGAGTCTGAGGGGTCTCCGGCTCTCATCCCCCTGCGTGAGTCGTCTGATGACTCGGACGACTCCCAGGGGCTTGCGGCGGAGGTCTGGACGTACATCCGGGTCGTCGAGCGCTCCGGGCTCGAGGGCTCGGATGAGTCGGAGTACTCCTCGGATGAGGAGGACTCGGACGACGGCGGCGAGGACGAGGACGACGGCGGCGACGACGACGACGACGACGGTGACGGCAACGGCAGGGGCGGCAGCGGCGGCAGGAAGGACGGTGACGGAGGCGGCAGCAGGGACGGCGACGGCGGCGGCAGCAGGGGCAGCAACCGGGGCGGCAGCAGCAGGGGCAGCACCAGGGGCGGCAGCGGCGGTGGCAGCAACAGGGCTAGTGGCTAGATGCCACTAGTCTTTTAGATATTAGTATAGTATAGTTAGAATAATGTAGTAGTAGTGTAGAGTAGTATAGTGTAATGTAGTAGTAGTAGTAATGTAATGTAGTAGTAGTAGGGAAGTATCAACTCATAAAGAGTTGATTTGTAAGTATGTTATCTTCCTTCTAATGAAAAAAATGATGTTGGCTTCTCCTTTATGATTGTCCTGCTCATTTGTGAAGCTGATTCCTTTGAGACAGTAAATGAATAACTTGGGGATCAAACTGATGCTTTCAGAAATAGCTGCCGAGTAACTTGTAGACGGTGTCGGCGCTTTAGAGGTAACTGCCGAGTGACCGAACACAATATCGGAGTCTTAGAGATAACTGTCGGGCGACTTGAGACAAACTCAGAGGGCGACGTCAGCGTTTTAGAGGTAACACTGAGCGACTGAAGGGTGACGTCGGCGTTTTAGAGGTAGCACCGAGCGACTGAAGGGCGATGTCGGCGTTTTAGAGGCAACGCCGAGCAACTGAACACTATATCAGCGTTTTAGAGGCAACGCCGAGTGATTGGAAAGCGACGTCAGCATTTTAGCGGTAATGCCGAGCAACTAAAGGGCGGCGTCGGCGTTTTTAGAGGCAACGCCAAGCAACTGAACACTATATCAGCGTTTTAGAGGCAACGCCGAGTGATTGGGAGGCGACGTCGGCATTTTAGAGGTAATGCCGAGCGACTGAACGCGAAATCGGTGTCTTGGAGGCAACGCCGAGTGATAGCAGGCCACGCGAGCCACTTTGAGGATGATAGCCGAGTGATGAGGTGGCGCACCGGTGTTCTGGAGATAACTGCCGGATGACCACGTGGCACGCCGGGGTTTTAGAAATAACCGCCGGGTGCTGACTGGGCACTTTTTGAAACGGTATCTGGCTCGAGAATATCCCATAAGTGCTGTGCTTTTAGCCGCCTTTGCTTTCCGTGCCCTAGCTCTTGCTTTCTCGCTTCCGAATCCTCTCTGCTATTCGCCTCCCACTCCGCTCGCTGGTTGAATCGAGATGGCGCCCAAGAGGAAGACCTCGAGTTCATCTGTTGTGGTGATTCCTCCAATCGACCCCAACAGCCAGTTGCCTTTCGCAGGTAACCACATGTCCGTCATTTCTGAGCCTGAACTTCTCCACCTCGTATCCATCGGGGTTCTTCCTCCGCGGGAACTCTGTTCTTGGCGGATTTGCCATGGGTTTACTGTTCCGACTGAGGATACCCATGAGTCCGTTGTTTACGCCCCTTTCCTTCTCCGCGGCCTTGGCCTTCCCATTTCTCCCTTTTTCCACGGTCTTCTTGATTTCTACCATCTTAACTTGACCCATTTGAACCCCAATTCAATCCTGCAAATCTCCATTTTCGTTCATTTATGCGAGGCCTTACTTGGCGTGCTGCCGCATTTCGGTCTGTGGAAATACTTGTATCATTGTCGCCCTGAGATGGCCGGGGGACAACATCAGTTGGTTGGGGGTGCCAGCTTGGAGATGCGCCGCGGGAGGAAGACTGAATATCTCGAGATCCCTCTCAAGGACAGTATCAAGGGATGGCGCTTGGAGTGGTTCATAGTTGAGAATTATGGGAATTCTCTCCCCTCCCGGTGAGGAAGACAGCCGGACGTTCGCACCCCAAGCTGGACCGAGTCTCCCACAGATCAGGAGGTAGCTGAGGCCGGTGTGTTGCTAGCTGAAGTTGGACTGCTGAAAGAGAGGGGTCTGACTGCTGAAGCTATGGTTACTGATTTTGTTTTCAAGAATATTCAGCCATTGAAAGACAGGGCATACCCAGCTTATCTATATAGAGGGCTAGCCGACTCAACTCGGGTTACCAACAGAAGAATTCCCTCTGCAGACTTAGTGAGCCGACTAGAGATGATCCTTAGGGGCAAAGTGTCAAATGTTGGTGCTCCAGTGGCATACTCGACCTGGAACCTGCCTCCTCCCAAAGCCTTCACCCTTTTTGTGTCGAATCCACCTGTCACTGATGGCAGTTTGGGCCTTAGAGTGCGACCCTCTGCTGATGAAGTTAGTGCCTTGGTTGCTTCGCTTGGGGAGATTCCTGATGATGAACGACAGGTCCATTTTGAGGTGCCCTTGAACCCTAGTGATGCAGAGATAAGTGCTATGCTTGATTTGCTGGCTGAGGATTCTTCCGACGCTGCTCCTGCTAGAAGGTGACGGCCATTGAGCTAGCTTGGATCGTCGACACACCCCCTACCTGGCGCGCCAGCTGTCGGTGTTTTGGGTCCGATCGCACACCCGGGGTTGCCCCTCAAGGTGTTTTTAGGAGTAGGACGGTGTCGACAAATGTAGCAAAATGGTTCGTGCCGATTGCACGAGGGACAGTGGACAAGGTTTACAGGTTCGGGCCGCTTAGAAATGCGTAACACCCTACGTCCTGGTGAGTATGCTTGGTGGACAAGGTTACAAGAGAGCTCTCTGAACTAGAGAATGCAGAGAGTTGATGTGGGTGGCTAAGTAATAGGGTCGATCGTTCTGAAGGGGTGCCCCCTAGGCCTTATATACTCGACCGTGGGGCAATACATGTGGATATGATAACAACGTGTAGCTAAAAGACAGTGAACTGTTTGAGTTTATCTCCCTGTAGTTCTGCCGACTTATCCTCGCATGGCTCCGTTGCATGGGGGCTCCAGCGCGGGAAAGTCGGATCTCTGTTGAGGTTGCTCGCTCAACGTCGTGGGTCGTCCGGGTTTGCACCAATCCGGCCTCATGTCGATCTGCTTTGCTGGTTGTCTCTCCCCAGGCCCACGAAAGAATGACCTTACGATTTATTAGGCCCTTGGGCCTTTCGTGAGGTCTTTTACTCTTTTAGTGGACCCGGGGGATATCTATCCCCCACAGGCGCTGAACATGGTGTCTCCGGTGAGCTGCTGGCGGGTAATCCGAGGGGACGTCTGTGCCCCATTTGCTAGGGGTCGGCTAGAGGCCCAGAGGCGCGCCCAAAAGTACCTGCGGGTGATCTACCGGACCCGGTCCCCTGTCGACGGGGTCCGAGGGCTCGATGCCTCCCTCTGATGGGATTCCGTTACAAGATCATTCTCGCTGGTCTCGGAAATGTCCTAGGGTACCTCGGGAGCGCAGCCTGAGCCTTGGTTATGTATCGAACGTACCCATGGTCATCCCTCGCTCTGTGTCTGAGGCGACTGAGAACCCTCCGAGGGCCAGCCTTCGAACCCCTGATCAGTAGTGGGCGCGGAGCCCGAGCAGCCTGAGGCGGTCGTTGAACCCTTCCGAGGGGCCGGCCTTCGAACCTCTGACCAGTAGTGGGTGTGGAGCCCATGCGCTCTGAGGCGGCTGTTGAACCCTTCCGAGGGGCCAGCCTTCGAACCTCTGATCAGTAGGAAGGCTCGGAGCCTGGTTCCTTCACGGAGAAGGGTCTCTTTCGGGGTATCCCCCTTTCCCGGTCCCTGTTGTAAGAGAGAGAAATAGGAAAAGGAAAAGGACACGAAATCGAACGACGCGGCGTACCTTTTTTGACGCGGTCATTATGGCGAAGGCGAAGCGTCGCTTGCTTCTCCTGCCAGAGGCGCCGCCTGTCACGCCGCGGAGTTAATGCGACGGGGCGAGTGGTTCGCGGGGCGGCCGTTGCGTGCGCGCGGGCCGTTCGAGGAACGGAACACGGGCACGTCGTCTTCATGCCGTGAGAGAGGGTTCTCTCGCTGCCCCTGGATAGGACGTAAGCCTGGCTGACGATGTGACCGCTGCTCCTGCCCGCCTGCCACCGCTATTACTGCCGGCCCATTTTTGGCCGCATTGACCGTCGCGCCAGGCTGGCGCTGCTGGGTCGCCTCGAGTCGCGGCATTGGTTCCGCAGTCGAGGAGGCGCGGTAGTGGCGCGGGTGGCGGTGCAGTCGCTCGCACGCAGCATCCGGCGCGCCGGTTGCCTGACGCGTGGGCCTGGGCCTCCATGCTGGGCATGTTGGAAGTCGGAGAAGTGCGCCCACTTGGCGCGGTTTGCATGCCGCCTGCATGGCTGCCCGCCCTTTCGCCCGTTGGTCTGGGCAAAAGTGGAGGGCCGCTTGTAACCGCTGGGCGGTTGCATGCACCGCGCGCGGCGGTTTGGCTTCTTCTGCTCTGGGCCAGCTTGCATGACGCGTGGGACCCAGCCCCCGCGCCGCAGGGGGAGGACCTTGGAGCGCGTTGGAGAAGACTCGGCCCGCGACGGCTGGGGACGCAAGTAGGGAGAGTCGCCTTTAAAAGGAGGGTGACCCCCTTGAAAGGCGACCATGTCTTCGCGCTCCCTTATGCATCGTGTCTTTCCACCTTCCGAGCCCCCGGACGGGGGTGCCCGCAGTCCTTCCGCCTTGTCGTTGGGGGAACGCAACTCCGTGGGAGTTGGTACCTTTCAGCCATCGTTCGGCTTCAAGGATTTTCATCATGCAGCCCGGCTGCACCCCTCCGCCGGCGGTCACCCAAGACGGTGACCTCCAGTTCGATGGCGGGGGAAAGCAAGCCGGGCTGCGGCCTCTGCCCTCCCTCAGCCTCAAGGATTTTCATCACCAGGGCTGGGGAGGGGAGTGTGCCGAGTTGGGGTCGGCCCCTGCGTGGGCGGTGGCCCGCTCCTTCCCTCAGTGATCGGGGGGAAGGGCGGTTGCCGTCCGTGGCGCTGGCAGCTGCCGCATGCCTGGCTCTTGGACCCGAGTGGCTTCGGAGCCGCTCTCGGCGCCGGCTCCCGCCACGGCAACTGGAAGAGGTTCTTCCGCCGACGAGATAGCCAGGGCCACCTACGGACCGACCTCCAACTCTACGGCCTTCTGCCCGTCCTTGCCTCACGAGTTTGGGCATGGGCGGGGGCCTCCTGGCAGCAGCATCCGCCCTGAGGTCATCGTTGTCGCTGTTTGGCCCCCCGGAGCAGAAGTCGTCGTCGTCGCCGCTGCTGGAGCGGGTGACGGCGCGCCGTTCGTCGGTCTTCTGTTGCTCCACAGGCCCCCACATCGGGCGGGGTTGTTCGTACCTGCGGAGGTGGAACCGGAGTTCCGTTTGTAATGGCACTTTGAATGCCAGTGTTTTTGTTCATTGTGGCTGTCGAGGCCTGAACATGTATGTAATTTTGGGCACGGAGCCGTGTTTTTCCTCATTTTCGAGCACTAAGACTCGCCTGTTGGTTGTCTGAACCGCTTCACCAAGCGTGAGTTGCCCCGTGTAAAGGTGACGAGTGAGGTATCCATATCCCGGAGGCGTAGGAGTCCCTCGGCTCGGTCGGCCTTGCTGTCCGAGGCTTCTCTTGCTTAGTTAAAGGAACCCCTCGGCCGCTCTTCGATGAGCCGAGGCCAGGGGTAGCGGTGTCAGCACAGGCAGAGGCAGAGTTGGCTCGAAAAGAAGACTTGGTCGGCCGGAGCCTAGCCGGGTCGTCCGTTAGCGGGACCGACGCCGGAGTTGATCTGCCGAGGCCTCGGGTCGGGCTGATGTCTTCGGGGGACAGCTGGCCGAGGCCTCGGGGTGACCAGCCGAGCCGCCTGCTCGGGCCGGATTCTCGGAGAAGACCTGGGCGGCGACGACCTGGGCGTGATGACGAAGTCGTCCTTCAGAGTGGAGACCCTCGGACTGCGTCGCCGTCCGAGGCCAGGTCGGACCTCGCCGAAGGTGTAGTTGACGCCGAGGGTGCTGCTGCTCCCTTCAACCGTCAAGATCCAAGCCTGCAGGATCGGATTATCTTGTAGTGTGTGTTTTCTGTGGCTGCCGAGGCCCAAACACACCCTCGCCGTGTTGTAAAGCTGCGTTTCTTTTCCTCTTGTTTCGAGTATCTGGACTTTTTCGTCGGTGACAGAATTGTCTGTGTGAGCGAGAGTTGCTTCTCGCGGAAGGTGATGAGTGAGGTATCCGTATCCCGGAGGCGTAGGAGTCCCTCGGCTCGGTCGGCCTTGCCGCTTACGCGCACTCTTATCCGTCCATAGGGTTCTGCCACCGACGCAGTCGAGAAGGCTCGAAGAATCGCTTCGGCAGAGGAGCTTTCGAACGTGAAGACTTGTTCGGTCCGCGGAATCACTTATCCGAACGTGAGTTACTTGTCACAGAAGGTGATGAGTGAGGTATCTGTATCCTGGAGGCGTAGGAGTCCCTCGGCTCGGTCAGCCTTGGCTGCTTACGTGTACTCCATCGTTTTCAGGATCCACTTTCGAAGTAGTCGAAAAGCACGAAAGACATTCTGGCAGAAAGGATCTTTTTTCGAGGAAAAAATTCGACGCAGAGGGGGTTCTCCCCTTTTAGCCCCCGAGGGAGGGTCGGACTTTGTCGAGGCAAGCCGACCCTTCCTTGATGACTAAACTTTGCGTGGGAGCGAGGTATATGAACAACTTGAAAACATCTTAAGGGTAGAAGCGACGTAGCTGTTGGATGTTCCAAGCGTTGCTGTAGACCTCGCCTTGACTGTTGGCCAGCTTGTACGTTCCGGGCTTCAGAACTTTGGCGATGACGAACGGCCCCTCCCAGGGGGGCGTGAGCTTGTGCCGCCCTCGGGTGTCTTGTCGCAGCCGAAGCACCAGGTCGCCCACCTGGAGGTCTCGTGACCGGACCCCTCGGGCGTGGTAGCGTCGCAGGGACGGCTGGTACCACGCCGAGTGCAACAATGCCTTGTCCCGAGCCTCTTCCAGCTAGTCCAACGAGTCTTCTCGATTAACTTGGTTGCTTTGGTCAGCATAGGCCCTCGTCCTCGGGGAACCGTATTCCAGGTATGTGGGCAAGATGGCCTCGGCCCCATAGACTAGAAAGAACGGCGTGAAGCCCGTGGCTCGGCTCGGCGTTGTCCTCAGGCTCCAGACCACCGAGGGGAGTTCCTTCATCCATCGCTTGCCGAACTTGTTGAGGTCGTTGTAGATCCGAGGCTTGAGTCCTTGTAGAATCATGTCGTTGGCACGCTCTACTTGCTCATTCGTCATGGGGTGAGCCACGGCGGCCCAGTCCACCCGGATGTGGTGATCCTCGCAGAAGTCCAGGAACTTTCTGCCGGTGAACTGGGTGCTGTTGTCGGTGATGATGGAGTTCGGGACCCCGAAACGATGGATGATGTTGGTGAAGAACGCCACCGCCTGCTCGGACCTGATGTTGTTTAGGGGTCGGATCTCGATCCACTTGGAGAATTTGTCGATGGCGACCAACAGGTGCGTGTAGCCCCCGGGTGCCTTCTGCAAGGGGCCGACGAGGTCCAGACCCCACACAGCAAAAGGCCAAGTGATGGGTATCGTCTGCAGAGCCTGGGCAGGCAGGTGGGTCTGCCTTGCGTAGAACTGACACCCTTCGCAGGTGCGAACAATTCTAGTGGCGTCGGCCACCGCTGTCGGCCAGTAGAAACCTTGTCGGAAGGCGTTTCCAACAAGGGCTCGAGGTGCTGCGTGATGGCCGCAAGCCCCCGAGTGTATCTCTCGTAGGAGTTCCTGACCTTCGGCGATGGAGATGCATCATTGGAGGATGCCTGAGGGGCTGCGGTGGTAGAGCTCCTTCCCATCTCCCAGCAAGACGAACGACTTGGCGCGTCGCGCCAACCGCCGAGCCTCGGCTCGGTCGAGGGGTAGCTCTCCTCGGTGGAGATATTTCAGGTACGGGGTCTGCCAGTTTTGATTAGGCGTGACCCCGCTTCGCTCCTCCTCGACGTGCAGTGTCTCGCCCTCGGGGACCGAGGGTACCTCGGGCTGAACCGAGGATGCCTCAGGCCGAGCCGAGGGTGCCTCGGACTGAGCCGAGGGTACCTCGGGCTGGGCCGAGGGCGCCTCGGGCTCGGGCGTGTCGTCGGTCTTGACGGAGGGTTGATGCAGATCTCGGGAGAAGACGTCCGGGGGAACCGTTGTTCGCCCCGAGGCTATTTTAGCCAGCTCGTCCGCAGTCTCGTTGTAGCGCCGGGCGATGTGGTTGAGCTCGAGCCCGTAGAACTTGTCTTCCAGGCGCCAAACCTCATCGCAGTAGGCCTCCATCTTTGGGTCGCGGCAGTGGGAGTTCTTCATGACTTGGTCGATGACGAGCTGCGAGTCACCGCGAGCGTCGATGCGTCGGACGCCTAACTCGATGGCGATCCGCAACCCGTTGACCAGAGCCTCGTACTCAGCCACATTATTGGACGCCGGGAAATGGAGGCGTAGCACGTAGCGTAGGTGCTTCCCGAGGGGCGAGATGAAGAATAGACCTGCGCTGGCTCCCGTCTTCATCAGCGACCCGTCGAAGAACATGGTCCAGAGCTCCGGCTGGATCGGAGCTGTTGGGAGCTGGGTGTCGACCCATTCAGCCATGAAGTCCGCCAAGACCTGGGACTTGATGGCCTTCCGAGGGGCGAACGAGATTGCTTCGCCCATAATTTCCACCGCCCACTTTGCAATCCTACCCGAGGCCTCTCGGCACTGGATGATCTCCCCCAGGGGGAAGGATGAGACCACAGTTACCGGATGAGACTCGAAGTAGTGTCGCAGCTTCCGTCGTGTCAGGATCACCGTGTATAGCAGCTTCTGAACTTGGGGGTAGCGGATCTTGGTTTCGGACAGTACCTCGCTGATGAAGTAGACTGGCCTCTGAACGGGCAATGCATGCCCCTCTTCTCGTCTCTCGACCACAATCGCGGCGCTAACCACCTGAGTGGTCGCGGCGACGTAGATCAAGAGGGCTTCTCCGGCAGCTGGGGGCACCAAGATAGGCGCATTCGTGAGGAGCGCATTCAGGTTCCCGAGGGCTTCCTCGGCCTCAGGGGTCCAAGTGAAGCTCTCGGCCTTCCTTAAGCGGCGATACAGAGGCAAACCTCTTTCGCCGAGGCGTGAGATGAAGCGGCTCAGAGCCGCGAGACATCCCATGACCCTCTGTACGCCCTTCAAGTCCTTGATGGGCCCCATGCTGGTGATGGCGGCGATCTTCTCCGGGTTGGCTTCGATGCCCCGCTCGGAGACGATGAACCCCAAGAGCATGCCTCGGGGTACCCCAAAGACACACTTTTCAGGATTAAGCTTCACGCCTTTCGCCTTGAGACATTGGAAAGTCACTTCAAGGTCGGAAAGGAGGTCGGAGGCCTTCCTCGTCTTGACTACGATGTCATCGACGTAGGCCTCGACCGTCTGGCCAATGTGTTCGCCGAACACATGGTTCATGCACCGCTGGTACGTCGCGCCCGCATTCCTCAAGCCGAACGGCATGGTGACATAGCAGTACATGCCGAAGGGTGTGATGAAAGAAGTCACGAGCTGGTCGGACTCTTTCATCCTGATTTGGTGATACCCTGAGTAGGCATCAAGGAAAGACAGGGTTTCGCACCCAGCAGTGGAATCCACGATTTGATCGATGCGAGGCAGAGGGTAGGGAACCTTCGGACATGCTTTGTTTGGACCAGTGTAGTCTACACACATCCGCCATTTCCCTCCTTTCTTTCTCACAAGCACAGGGTTGGCAAGCCATTCGGGATGGAATACCTCTTTGATGAACCCTGCCGCCATTAGCTTGTGGATCTCCTCGCCTATGGCCCTGCACTTTTCTTCGTCGAATCGGCGCAGAGGCTGCTTGACGGGTCGGGCTCCGGCTCGGATGTCCAGCGAGTGCTCGGCGACATCCCTCGGTATGCCGGGCATGTCCGAGGGACTCCACGCGAAGACGTTGGCGTTCGCGCGGAGAAAGTAGACGAGCACCGCTTCCTATTTGGGATCGAGCTCTGAGCCAATCCGGACTTGCTTAGAGGCGTCGCTGCTGGGGTCGAGGGGGACAGACTTAACCGTCTCCGCTGGCTCGAAGTTGCCGACATGACGCTTCACGTCTGGCACCTCCTTAGAGAGGCTCTCCAGGTCGGCGATGAGGGCCTCGGACTCGGCGAGGGCCTCAGCGTACTCCACGCACTCCGCGTCGCATTCGAACGCGTGTTTGTACGTGGGGCCGACGATGATGACCCCGTTGGGGCCCGGAATCTTGAGCTTGAGGTAGGTGTAGTTGGGGACGGCCATGAACTTCGCGTAGCATGGCCTTCCCAGTACCGCGTGGTAGGTTCCTCGGAACCTGACCACCTCGAACGTCAGGGTCTCCCTTCGGAAGTTGGAGGGCGTTCCGAAGCAGACGGGAAGGTCGAGTTGTCCGAGGGGCTGGACGCGCTTCCCGGGGATGATCCCATGGAAAGGCGCAGCGCCTGTTCGGACCGAGGACAGATCGACACGCAGGAGCCCGAGGGTCTCGGCGTAGATGATGTTGAGGCTGCTGCCTCCGTCCATGAGGACCTTGGTGAGCCTGATGTCGCCGATGACTGGGTCGACAACGAGCGGGTATTTCCCCGGGCTCGGCACGTGGTCGGGGTGGTCGGCTTGGTCGAAGGTGATGGGCTTGTTGGACCAGTCTAGGTAGACTGGCGCCGCCACCTTCACCGAACAGACCTCCCGACGCTCTTGCTTACGGTGCCGAGCCGAGGCGTTCGCCGCTTGCCCACCGTAGATCATGAAGCAGTCGCGGACCTCGGGGAACTCTCCTGCCTGGTGATCTTCCTTCTTGTCGTCGTCGCGAGCCCTGCCGCCCTCCACGGGTGGCCCGGCCCTGTGGAAGTGGCGCCGAAGCATGGCGCACTCCTCAAGGGTGTGCTTGACGGACCCCTGGTGATAGGGGCACGGCTCCTTGAGCATCTTGTCGAAGAGGTTGGCACCTCCGGGGGGTTTCCGAGGGTTCTTGTACTCGGCGGCGGCGACAAGGTCCGCGTCGGCAGCGTCGCGTTTCGCTTGCGACTTCTTCTTGCCCTTCTTCTTGGCACCGCGCTGAGTTGACGCCTCGGGGGCATCTTCCGGTGGGCGGCCCTGGGGCTGCTTGTCCTTCCGGAAGATAGCCTCGACCGCCTCCTGGCCAGAGGCGAACTTGGTGGCGATGTCCATCAGCTCGCTCGCCCTGGTGGGGGTCTTGCGACCCAGCTTGCTCACCAGGTCGCGGCAGGTGGTGCCGGCGAGGAACGCGCCGATGACATCTGAATTGGTGATGTTGGGCAGCTCGGTGCGCTGCTTCAAGAATCACCGGATGTAGTCCCGGAGAGACTCTCCCGGCTGCTGCCGGCAGCTTCGGAGGTCCCAGGAATTCCCAGGGCGCACGTACGTGCCCTGGAAATTGCCGGCGAAAGCTTGGACCAGGTCGTCCCAGTTGGAGATCTGCCCCGGAGGCAGGTGATCCAACCAGGCGCGAGCGGTGTCGGAGAGGAACAGGGGGAGGTTGCGGATGATGAGGTTGTCATCGTCCGTTCCACCCAGTTGGCAGGCCAGCCGGTAGTCCGCGAGCCACAGCTCCGGTCTCGTCTCCCCCGAGTACTTTGTGATAGTAGCCGAGGGTCGGAACCGGGTCGGGAACGACGCCCGTCGTATGGCCCGGCTGAAGGCCTGCGGACCGGGTGGTTCGGGCGAGGGACTCCGATCCTCCCCGCTGTCGTAGCATCCTCCACGCCTGGGGTGGTAGCCTCGGCGCACCCTCTCGTCGAGGTGGGCCCGACGGTCGCGGTGATGGTGCTCGTTGCTGAGGCGACCCGGGGCCGCAGGCGCTGTGTTGCGCGTGCGCCCGGTGTAGACCGAGGCTTCCCGCATGAATCGGGAAGTCGCGGCGTGATGTTCCGAGGGGTGCCCCTGCCTTTGGGAGGCGGAGCTTTCGGCCCACCGGACCGCGGCGCCCTCCAGGAGATTCTTGAGTTCTCCCCCGATTCGCCGCCCCTCGGTGGTTGATGGCTCTGGCATCGCACGGAGAAGCATTGCTGCCGCAGCCAGGTTCTGGCCGACCCCACTGGAAGCGGGTGGCGGCCTCATCCTGACATCGTCGGCGATGCGGTGCTGGAAACCCTGGGGTAGATGACGCATTTCTCCGGCCGGAGGTTGGCCCGCCCATTCCTGTCCGACGTCCCGGCGGATTGGCTCAAGCGCTTCTGCTCCCTCGTCGAGCCTGGCCTGCACCCCGCAGATTTGCTTGAGCTGTGGGTCATGGCCCCCCGCCTGAAAGGGGACCACAGCTAGCTCCCGTTGGATGTCAATGCGAGGCACCGGCCTAGGGAGATCACCGTCCTTCGGCATACCGAGATGGTTGCCTTCGGAGGGACCCCCTAGATCGACGTGGAAACATTCGCGGCTTGGGCCGCAGTCCTCGTCGCCGAGGCTGCGGCTTCCGTCGGAACAGTCGGAAAGGCAGTAATCGCATGCGGTCATGAAGTCCCGCATGGCACTGGGGTCGCCAAGTCTAGAGAAATCCCAACAGGAGTCGGGCTCGTCATCTTCCTCGGACCCCGAGGGCCCGTAGGTCGAGACGTCCGTCAGTCGGTCCTAGGGTGACCGCACACGAAACCCCAGAGGGTTTGGACTCGCCTCTGCAAGAGCGTCCGCCAAAGCGAAGCCGCTTGGCGGGTCGAGGCTGAATCCAAGGGGCATGAGATGGGAATCGGTCGGTACCTCTTGGCCGACGGGCGGTGATGAAGTCGCGTCGGGGACTGACTGCTCCGTCGTCTCAGGTACGAGGGTGACATCCAGCAAGCCTTTCGCGAGCGTGCTGGCGTCGTCCGTTTGCTCGAAATCGGCGTGTTGCGGGGAGACGGCGCTCGTCTTCGTCTTAAACGCGAGGTCGATGCCCGACGCGCCCCCGTTGGGGCGCTGGCGCCGTCGACTCGCTCGACAGCCAACGAGGCACTGCCTCCTGCTTGGCCTTGGTTGCCCCGCCTCCTCCTCCGTCTGTGGGGGAGAGGACGGGGTGAGCTCGAATGTCGTTCTTCCACCACGCGGGGAAGACGTCGTCGATTCCGCCGCCGGCGGGCGGGCTGTCGGCCGCCATTGTCGCTGTCGCACAGCGGGGGAAGGAGTATCATATCGTAGCTGCCGTCGAGGGACATGAACTCAAGACTCCCGAAACGAAGCACCGTCCCGGGCCGGAGAGGTTGCTGGAGACTGCCCATCTGGAGCTTGACGGGAAGCTGTTTGTCAACACGCAGCAGGCCCCTACCTGGCGCGCCAACTGTCGGCGTTTCGAGACCGGGGGGTCCCTGGGCCGACGAGTGAAATGTCGCCGCGTGCCCCAGCCCAGATGGGTCGGCGCGAGGCCGAGCGCGAAGGGGGGAGAAAGGTGGCCGGAGACAGGCGTGAGAGAGGTGGAAATCCCGTGGCCTTCGTGTTCGTCCCGCGCCCAGGTCGGGTGCGCTTGCAGTAGGGGATTACAAGCGTCCACGCGGGAGAGGGAGCGAGCGGCTTCAAGCGAGCGCCTGTCTCATCCTCGTCCCCGCGCGGCCAACCCTCTGTAAGAGGGCCCTGGTCCTTCCTTTTATAGGCGTAAGGAGAGGATCCAGTGTACAATGGGGGGTGTAGCAGAGTGCTACGTGTCTAGCGGAGGAGAGCTAGCGCCCTAAGTACATGCCGTCGTGGCAGCCGGAGAGGTTTTGGCACCCGGTTCGTGTGGTGTCGTGGCCGTCGGAGGAGCGCTGGAGCCTGGCGGAAGGACAGATGTCGGGGCTATCGAGTCCTTGCTGACGTCCTCTTGCTTCCGTAAGGGGGCTGAGAGCCGCCGTCGTCACAGAGCGTGTGGGGCGCCATCATTGCCTATCTGGCGGAGCGAGCCAGATGGGACGCCGGTCTTGTTCCCCGTAGCCTGAGTCAGCTTGGGGTAGGGTAATGATGGCGCTTCCTGTCGACGTGGTCGGTCCGCGCCCTAGGTTGGGCGATGTGGAGGCTCCTCCGAGGTCGAGGTTAAGTCTGTCTTCCATGGCCGTGGTCGAGTCAGAGCCCCTGGGTCGAGCGAGGCGGAGACCGTCGGCTGAGACCAGGGCTGAGTCCGAGCCCTGGGGTCGGGCAAAGCGGTGTTCGTCGTCTTCCGGGGCTGAGCCCAAGTCCGAGCCCTAGGTCGGGCGGTGCGGAGTTTGCCATCTTCAGGGGCTTAGCCCGAGTCCGAGCCCTAGGTCGGGCGGAGCGGAGTTCGTCGTCTTCTAGGGCTGAGCCCAAGTCCGAGCCCTGGGTCGGGCGGAGCGGAGTTCGCCGTCTTCCGGGGCTTAGCCCAAGTCCGAGCCCTGGGTCGGGCGGAGCGGAGCTCGCCGTCTTCCGGGGCTTAGCCCGAGTCCGAGCCCTGGGTCGGGCAGAGCGGAGCTTCCTATGGTGCCTGAGGTCGGGCCTGACTGCCTGTCAGCCTCACTCTGTCAAGTGGCACTGCAGTCGGTGCGGCGCAGGCGGCGCTGTCCTTTTGTCAGGTCGGTCAGTGGAGCGGCGAAGTGACTGCGGTCACTTCGGCTCTGTTGACTGAAGGGCGCGCGTCAGGATAAAGGTGTCAGGCCACCTTTGCATTAAATGCTCCTGCGATTTGGTCGGTCGGTGCGACGATTTGGTCAGGGTTGCTTCTTGGCGAAGACAGGGCCTCGGGCAAGCCGGAAGTATGTTCGTCGCTGGAGGGGGGCCTCGGGCGAGGCGGAGATCCTCCGGGGTCGACTGCCCTTGCCCGAGGCTAGGCTCGGGCGAGGCGTGATCGAGTCCCTCGAATGGACCGATCCCTGACTTAATCGCACCCATCAGGCCTTTGCAGCTTCGTGCTGATGGGGGTTACCAGCTGAGAATTAGGAGCTTTGAGGGTACCCCTAATTATGGTCCCCGAAACTATTGTAACTAACCTTGTAGGACCCAACATGAGTTGGGTACCTAAGACCCAAGCCTAAATTTGCCTTGCAGGTTTATGCATCCGGGGGCTCAAGCTGGATTATCGACAGCGGATGCTGTCGGCGTTTCGAGACCGGGGGGTCCCTAAGCCGACGAGTGAATGTCGCTGCGTGCCCCAGCCCAGATGGGTCGAGCGCGTGGGCGAGCGCAAAGGGGGGAAGTGAGGTGGCCGGAGATGGGCGTGAGAGAGGTGGAAATCCCGCGGCCTTCGTGTTCGTCCCGCGCCCAGGTCGGGTGTGCTTGCAGTAGGGGGTTACAAGCGTCCACGCGGGTGAGGGAAGCGAGCGGCCCCAAGAGAGCGCCTGTCCCGTCCTCGTCCCCGCGCGGCCAACCCTCTCTAAGAGGGCCCTGGTCCTTCCTTTTATAGGCGAAAGGAGAGGATCCAGGTGTACAATGGGGGTGTAGCAGAGTGCTACGTGTCTAGCGGGGGAGAGCTAGCGCCCTAAGTACATGCTGATGTGGCAGCCGGAGAGATCTTGGCACCCAGCTGGTGTGATGTCGTGGCCGTCGGAGGAGCGACGGAGCCTGGCGGAGGGACAGCTGTCGGAGCGGTTGAGTCCTTGCTGACGTCCTCCTGCTTCCGTAAGAGAGCTGAGAGCCGTCGTCATCACTGAGCATGCGGGGCGCCATCATTGCCTATCTGGCGGAGCTAGCCAGATGGGACACCGGTCTTGTTCTCTGCGGCCCGAGTCAGCTCGGGGTAGGGTGATGATGGCGCTTCCTGTTGACGTGGCTGGCCTGCGCCCTAGATTGGGCGACGTGGAGGCTCCTCCGATGCCGAGGTCGAGTCTGTCTTCCGTGGCCGAGGCCGAGCCCGAGCCCCTGGGTCAGGCGAGGCGGAGGTCGTTCGGCGGAGGCCAGGGCGGAGTCCGAGCCCTGGGGTCGGGCGAAGCGGAGTTCGTCGTCTTCTGGGGCTGAGCCCGAGTCCGAGCCCTGGGGTCGGGCGGAGCGGAGTTCGTCGTCTTCTGGGACTGAGCCCGAGTCCAAGCCCTGGGGTCGGGCGGAGCGGAGTTCGTCGTCTTCCGGGACTTAGCCCGAGTCCGAGCCCTGGGTCGGGCGGAGCGGAGTTCGCCGTCTTCCGGGACTTAGCCCGAGTCCGAGCCCTGGGTCGGGCGGAGCGGAGTTTCCTATGGTGCCTCTGGCAGGGCCTGACTGCCTGTCAGTCTCACTCTGTCAAGTGGCACTGCAGCCGGAGTGGCGCAGGCGGCGCTGTCCTTTTGTCAGGCCGGTCAGTGGAGCGGCGAAGTGATGGCGGTCACTTCGGCTCTGCCGGGGGGCGTGCGTCAGGATAAAGGTGTCAGGCCACCTTTGCGTTAAATGCTCCTGCGACTCGGTCAGTCGGTGCGGCGATTTAGTCAGGGTTGCTTCTTAGCGAAGGCAGGGCCTCGGGCGAGCCGGTGATGTGTCCGCCGTTGGAGGGGGACCTCGGGCGAGACGGAAATCCTCCGGGGTCGGCTGCCCTTGTCCGAGGCCAGGCTCGGGCGAGGCATGATCGAGTCGCTCGAATGGACTGATCCCTAACTTAATCGCACCCATCAGGCCTTTGCAGCTTTATGCTGATGGGGGTTACCAGCTGAGAATTAGGAGCCTTGAGGGTACCCCTAATTATGGTCCCCGGCAGATGCACAAACCACATGACGGGGGAAAAGAGGATGTTCTCTTCCTACGTCAAGAACAAGGATCCCCAAGATTCAATCATATTTGGTGATGGGAACCAAGGCAAGGTGAAAGGGTTAGGAAAAATTGCTATTTCATCCGAGCACTCTATTTCTAATGTGTTCTTAGTTGAGTCGCTTGGATGTAACTTGTTGTCTGTGAGTCAACTTTGTAATATGGGATATAACTGTTTATTCACAAATGTAGATGTGTCTGTCTTTAGAAGAAGTGATGGTTCATTAGCTTTTAAGGGTGTACTAGACGACAAACTTTATTTAGTTGATTTTGCAAAAGAGGAGGCCGGTCTAGATGCATGCTTAATTGCTAAGTCTAGCATGGGCTGGCTGTGGCATCGCCGTTTAGCACATGTGGGATGAAGAACCTTCACAAGCTTCTAAAGGGAGAACACGTGATAGGTCTAACTAATGTAACTTTCGAAAAAGATAGACCTTGTGCAGCTTGTCAAGCAGGTAAGCAGGTGGGAAGCTCTCATCATGCCAAAAATGTGGTGACAACATCAAGACCCCTGGAATTACTTCATATGGACCTCTTCGGACCCGTCGCCTATCTAAGCATAGGAGGAATTAAGTATGGTCTTGTTATAGTTGATGATTTTTCCCGCTTCACTTGGGTATTCTTTTTGCAGGATAAATCTGAAACCCAAGGGACCCTCAAGCGCTTCCTAAGGAGAGCTCAAAATGAGTTTGAGCTCAAGGTAAAGAAGATAAGGAGCGACAACGGGTCCGAGTTCAAGAACCTTCAAGTGGAGGAGTACCTTGAGGAGGAAGGGATCAAGCACGAGTTCTCCGCTCCCTACACACCACAGCAAAACGGTGTGGTAGAGAGGAAGAACATGACACTCATAGACATGGCGAGGACAATGCTAGGAGAATTCAAGACTCCCGAGCGGTTTTGGTCGGAAGCCGTGAACACGGCTTGCCACGCTATAAACCAGGTCTTTCTTCATCGCCTCCTCAAGAAGACTTCATATGAGCTTCTAACCAGTAACAAACCCAATGTGTCTTACTTTCGTGTATTTGGGAGCAAATGTTACATTCTAGTGAAGAAAGGTAGGAATTCTAAGTTTGCTCCCAAAGCTGTAGAAGGGTTTTTGTTAGGTTATGACTCAAATACAAAGGCGTATAGGGTCTTCAACAAATCATCGGGTTTGGTTGAAGTCTCTAGCGACGTTGTATTTGATGAGACTAATGGCTCTCCAAGAGAGCAAGTTGTTGATCTTGATGATGTAGATGAAGAAGATGTTCTGACGGCCGCAATACGTACCATGGCGATTGGTGATGTACGACCACAGGAACAAAAGGAGCAAGATCAACCTTCTTCCTCAACAATGGTGCATCCCCCAACTCAAGACGATGAACAGGTTCATCAAGAAGAGGCGTGTGATCAAGGGGGAGCACAAGATGTTCATGTGATAGAGGAAGAAGCGCAACCGGCACCTCCAACCCAAGTTCGAGCGACGATTCAAAGGGATCATCCCGTCGACCAGATTTTGGGTGATATTAGCAAGGGAGTAACTACTCGCTCTAGATTAGTTAATTTTTGTGAGCATTACTCGTTTGTCTCTTCTATTGAGCCTTTCAGGGTAGAAGAGGCCTTGCTAGATCCGGACTGGGTGTTGGCCATGCAGGAAGAGCTCAACAACTTCAAGAGAAATGAAGTTTGGACACTGGTGCCTCGTCCCAAGCAAAATGTTGTGGGAACCAAGTGGGTGTTCTGTAATAAACAAGACGAGCACGGGGTGGTGACAAGGAACAAGGCACCACTTGTGGCAAAAGGTTATGCCCAAGTCGCAGGTTTGGACTTTGAGGAGACTTTCGCTCCTGTGGCTAGGCTAGAGTCAATTCGCATATTGTTAGCCTATGCTACTCACCATTCCTTCAGATTGTTCCAAATGGATGTGAAGAGCGCTTTCCTCAACGGGCCAATCAAGGAGGAGGTGTACGTGGAGCAACCCCCTGGCTTCGAGGATGAACGGTACCCCGACCACGTGTGTAAGCTCTCTAAGGCGCTCTAAGGACTTAAGCAAGCCCCAAGAGCATGGTATGAATGCCTTAGAGACTTTTTAATTGCTAATGCTTTCAAGGTTGGGAAAGCCGATCCAACTCTTTTCACTAAGACATGTGATGGTGATCTTTTTGTGTGCCAAATTTATGTCGATGACATAATATTTGGTTCTACTAACCAAAAGTCTTGTGAAGAGTTTAGCAGAGTGATGACTCAAAAGTTTGAGATGTCGATGATGGGCGAGTTAAGCTATTTCCTTGGGTTCCAAGTGAAGCAACTCAAGTATGGGACCTTCATCTCCCAAACGAAGTACACGCAAGATTTGATCAAGCGGTTTGGGATGAAGGACGCCAAGCCCGCAAAGACTCCAATGGGAACCGACGGACACACCGACCTCAACAAAGGAGGTAAGTCCGTTGATCAAAAGGCATACCGGTCTATGATAGGGTCTTTACTTTATTTATGTGCTAGTAGACCGGATATTATGCTTAGTGTATGCATGTGTGCTAGATTTCAATCCGATCCAAGGGAGTGTCACTTAGTGGCCGTGAAGCGAATTCTTAGATATTTAGTCGCTACGCCTTGCTTCGGGATCTAGTATCCAAAGGGGTCTACCTTTGACTTGATTGGATATTCAGACTCCGACTATGCTGGATGTAAGGTCGATAGGAAGAGTACATCGGGGACGTGCCAATTCTTAGGAAGGTCCCTGGTGTCATGGAGTTCTAAGAAACAAACTTCCGTTGCCCTATCCACCGCTGAGGCCGAGTATGTTGCCGCAGGACAGTGTTGCGTGCAACTACTTTGGATGAGGCAAACCCTCCGGGACTTTGGCTACAATCTGAGCAAAGTCCCACTCCTATGTGATAATGAAAGTGCTATCCGCATGGCGGATAATCCTGTTGAACACAGCCGCAGAAAGCACATTGACATCCGGCATCACTTTTTGAGAGACCACCAGCAAAAGGGAGATATCGAAGTGTTTCATGTTAGCACCGAGAACCAGCTAGCCGATATCTTTACCAAGCCTCTAGATGAGTCGACCTTTTGCAAGCTGCGTAGTGAGCTAAATGTCTTAGATTCGCGGAACCTGGATTGATTTATAGCATACATGTGTTTTATGCCTTGATCATGTTCCTTAATGCATTTTGTTGTTTATTTATGGTGCTCAAGTTGTACAAGCACTCCCCGGACCTCACAAGTCCAATTGCAAGTGATGCACATATTTAGGGGGAGATGTGCTACAACTTGACTCTTTGAGACTAACTGTGTGCTTGAGTTTGCTTAATTTAGTCTCAAAGGAGGTTTGAAAGGGAAAAGGTGGACTTGGACCATGCAAGACTTCCGCTGCACTCCGATGAGAGAGTAACTCACTCCAAGTTCATCTTTGTACTCTTATTGCCTTTTTACTCTTAGTGAAGATTTTGGTGAGGCAATGGGGTTAAAGGGCCAAGATTGATCCCGTTTTGGTGCTTGATTCCAAAGGGAGAGAAAATAAGGCCAAAGCAAGAAATGGATCAGCTACCACTTGAGAATTTTGAAAAAGTAGAGTTAGAGTTTTTGTTTGTCTAAATACTCTTGTTTGTCTCTTATTGTCAAAACATTGGTCTCTTGTGGGGAGAAGGCTTGATTATGGGAAAAATGGGGAGTTTTTGAATCTTTGATCAATTTCTCTTGAAATATCTCTCTTTATGTTTCAACAAGTGTGTTTGACTTAGAGATAGGAAATTGAGTTTGATTTGCAAAAACAAACCAAGTGGTGGCAAAGAATGATCCATATATGCCAAATTTAAATCAAAACAATTTTGAGTTCTCATTTGTATTGATATTGCACTTCCTTTAGTTGCTTTTTATTGTGTTGGCATAAATCACCAAAAAGGGGGAGATTGAAAGGGAAATGTGCCATTGGGCCATTTCTAAGTATTTTGGTGATTGAGTACCAACACAAGTGGACTTGTGTTAATCTATGCAAAGTGATGGACAAAGTGCAAATCAAGTAAAAAGGTATGTTTCTAAGACTTAGTACATTGTTTTGGAGACTAATGTATTGTGTCTAAGTGCTGGAAACAGGAGAAATCAAGTTGGAAAAGAGATGGCTTTGATCAGCCAAAGACAGCTCGGTCTGGGTGCACCGGATTGTCCGGTGCGCCAGGCTGGCGTCTGTCAACTGGCTACTCTCGGGAAGCAATTAACGGCGTACGGCTATAAATCACCGGACTGTCCGGTGGTGCACCGGACTGTCCGGTGAGCCAACAGTCGGCCGGGCCAACGGTCGGCCGCATAATCCACGCGCGATGCGTGGCAAGAGCCAACGGTCAGAAGGGGCACCGGACAGCGTCCGGTGCGCCAACGGCTCCCAAGCACCAACGGTCGGCTTCGCCAAAGAAGGAAAGAAATCTGCACCGGACAGTGTCCGGTGGTGCAACGGACAGTGTCCGGTGGTGCACCGGACTGTCCGGTGTGCCAGGCGACAGAAGGCAAGAATTGCCTTCTTGAAATGCTCTCAACGTCTCCTAGCTGCCTTGGGGCTATAAAAAGGGACCCCTAGGCGCATGGAGGAGAATACCAAGCAACCTTTGAGCATTGTTGATCATTCACACTTCATTCTTGCACACTTGTTCGACATTCTTAGTGATTTGAGCTCCGTTCTAGTGAGAACCTTGTGATACTCTTTTGAGCTCAAGTCTTGGTCTTGTGTGTGCGTATTTGCTGTGGATTTGAGTGTGTTGCTTCTCTCCCTTACTCTAGTGCTTCATTGTGATTCTTATTATAAGGGCGAGAGACTCCAAGTTGTGGAGATTCCTCGCAAACGGGAAAAAGTAAAGTAAAGAAGAACACCGTGGTATTCAAGTTGATCATTGGATCACTTGAGAGGAGTTGAGTGCAACTCTCGTCCGTTGGGACGCCACAACGTGGAGTAGGCAAGTTTTGTACTTGGCCGAACCACGAGATAAATCCTCGTGTCTCTTGTGCTTGTCCTTATTGTGTCTATTGTGCTTCACAAGAGCTCTCCTTTCTACTCACTTGATTTCATTGTTCTAACTCTTAATCAAGTTTGTGGTGTTAAGTTTTAAGTTTTACAGGATCACCTATTCACCCCCCCCCTCTAGGTGCTCTCAATAGACCATGAGGCAACCATGTAATTTTTATTGGAGAGTATCTCACAACATTTAGATCAAACAATCAGTGCCATCTTTTGCATATATAGATCGAACAATTGTGTTAGTTTGTTCAATCAAACTGCTAACTAATATGAATCTACATGTGAGGTTCTCAACTACATAGTTTTGTGGACCGGGGACATGCTCAGTTGGGCGAACCATCGTGCTAACGTTGATGTCGATAGAATTCACCATAGCTCAGTTGACAGAAGAGACAAAGTACAATCCCAGTCGAGCACGCGAGTCAACTCATTAGAGAACATTTTGCTGCCAGTGAGTCCATTTTGAGGAACGACTGGTACACTAAGGCTACTGGCACCTCCGGTACGACGCTGCTGGTAAAACTTATTTCACCCTCCTATAGGAAAGGGAAGAGACAACATTCTTTCGCATAAGCAGACATAGAGCCAACATTCTTTCGCATTAAGTTCTGAACTGATGGCTATGAACTATTCTAAAAATTAACTTTTTCTAATTTGCATACGGATATATATTTCATTAAGATGTGAAAACAATTTGCAAGTATGTGGGATATGTTGCTTTACTAAACGACTTGACCAATCTATATTTTTTGGTCCAAAACGACTAAAAATTAGTTGTCATAGTTATATCTGATATTAAATGCAAAGAAAAGTATACAGATCATCGAGGTAGCAAATTCACGTAAAAAGTATCATGGTTGGCCTGAGGATAACCTGGTTTTATTTCCCCCTATTTTTCATAAAAGTCTCTATATTATATTTGAGTATAGAGTTTAAAATAAAAAAATGTGTGGTCTGGTGGCTAGGTGGATGTGAACGTGAGTTTAAAGCAAATAACCATGGTTCAAATCCGATTTACATATATTTTATCTTATTTTTACCGTTTAGTTCCTTGAAACTGTCCAAACACATGTGCTGATTAGCGCATTTATTTGTAACATATAATTCCTACCAGGTATCAAACACATGCGCAACAGGCTTTGCATTCACGCTTGTGCACATGCAGGTTTTGCATGTAGTGGTGACATTTGCATGCACGGTTGCATGCGCAGCTTTAGTTGTATTCGTTGCATGCGCGGGGGCTTGCATGTACGCAGAGGACGGAGCTTGCATGTATGCAGATGCTTGCATGTACCCAGAGGGTGAGGTGGGGGCATGAATCTGGTCTACATTAGTCTTTTAATAGATAGTATAGATTGGGGAAGAATATTTCCCATTTGCATTTTGGTGGGAAGAAACTTCTTCGTCTCCATCACCTAAGGCCTTGTTCGGTTATTCCTAATACATATGGATTGATTGAGATGAGAAAAAATTAAGAATAAGTTTGATTTGTTTGGGATTTAAACCCCTCCAATCCTACTCAATGCACATGAATTGAGAGCTAACCGAACAAGTCCTAATAAAAAAATTTACCACGAGAAATAAGGGATCACGTCTCCATCGCCACACCTAGGACCCACCCCGCCCCTCGCTCGCTCGCCACTTCCCAATCAAACCGAGGCCGTCATCCTTATCTGAATCGCGTGCTTTCCAGCCCTCTGCCCGCTGTGCCCCACCCCCACGCCCGGCGACCCGCAGGCCGCACCCACCCACCCACCCGCACCCAGCGCCATGTCCACCGCGGCCACCGCGTGCGCCACGCGGGCGGCGGCGCGTCCGCCCCTCAACACGGCTCCGGCACGCCGCGCGCCGCCTTCTGCCGTGCGCCCGCCATCGGCCACCCCCGCCCGCCGCGCCGCCGGCTGTTGCTTCTGCGCCGCCGCCTCCTCGGCGTCGTCGCCCTCCACCTGGGATTGGACCCGATGGAGCCGCCACTTCGACGAGGTCGACCAGGCGGAGAGCTACGCATCCCTCCTCCAGGTAATCGCCATTTCATCATGTTATAACTTCTAATCGAACCAATCTGATGATCGCTCCTTTTCCGACCGCGCAGTTCCAGCTAGAGGAGGCGGTGGAGAACGAGGATTTCGCGGAGGCCGCCAAACTCAAGAGGGACATCATAGAGGCCACCGGAAACGACGCTGTAGCCCACGTCATGGCCGAGCTCAAGGTCTGCAACTGCTTTGTGCTGCCTCACATTCTGTTTCGTTATCCATTTTTAGTTGAGATGTATATTTTCCCCCACCATTGTAGATTACGATTTTCTAACTACATCTGCTCTGTCTGGGTGCTCTTGCATTCTCGCAGAATGCTATAGAGGAACAGCGGTACCAGGACGCGTCAAGGTTGACAAGGCTTGCTGGGACCAGCTTGGTAATTATCAACTCTTCATTGATTATTTTTCTCCGTTTCTTTTGATTGCAGAATTATTTGCCTTCTCAAGTCACTTGTTGCGCATGCATCTTAACCAAACTATCTTTGGCAAATCACTAAACTTGTGCTAACATGGTAATGAACCTAGTAAAAAAGCATGCCCATGATAGTTCCCCTTGACCTTTTGTATTTGTAAAGACAACTATCACTAGCCATAGTCAACAGCTCAAAACCATACATTTTCATATGGAAAAACTCTTTTGATGGGATCCCATTAGAACTGCCGTTGGGATGAATTCTAACCATTTCCATTTCAGGTAGGTTGGTGGGTGGGATATGCTAAGGACACTGATGATTCCATCGGGAGAATTGTACGAATAAGCCCTGGTGTCGGGAGATATGTGGCGAAGAGCTACAACCCAAGGTGTGCCTATCTAAGTTTATAACTTGATCTTAAAAATTAACATCAGACAAGCATCTATATATTGTACACTTCCAACTTACAAAATACTTGTTTTTGTTTAGGCAATTGGTCACTGCATCTTCAGGAACTCCATTATTTGAAATTTTCCTTGTCAAAGAAGATGATGAGACATATACAATGAAGGTGCACTGATCAAATTGCTTTCATATTTATTATAATCCTTACACAACCTCTGTTGTGCACAGATTTGATATTTGTATTTATGAAAAATTAGACAGGTGGTACACATGCGACCAACAAAAGGAACTTCAGGTGCACCATCCATATCATCAACAATAACAGAAAGCCCAGCAAAGGTAGAGAATGAAAATTCATCAGAAAGTAGTGCTATATCTGACAGTGTTACAGAGGAGGCAAATACAGATACTACGGTAAGAGGAAATGAGGATGCTGAAGAGAAAGCACAAGATGTTGGTAGCAGCAAGGATAGTAGTGTCGAAGGATTAAAAAGTGTTTTGAATTTTTTTAAGTCTCGGATTCCTGAATTCAAAGTTCAGGTGATAAATGTTGATGTGGCTGAGGAAACTGAATTAGCTGCAAATTCGTCTGAAGAATTAGTGCAAGATGATGTGAAAAGTACTCCAGAAAGCTCATTGGAAGAGCCAGCCACTGAGGAACTCGAGCAGGAGGAAGATGTTCCGGAAGAAAATACGGATGAAGAAAGTAAAAGCACGGAAGTGAAGCTTTTTATTAGTGGAGTGGTTCACAATAAAGAAGATGCTGGAGCAAAATCATATGTTCGAGTTCCAGCTGAAATAAATAACATGGAAAAGGACTCCTTTGAACTGTACATTCCTGGAGAAGGTTCTGATCGTGATTTGGCTGAAACAAAGGCTGCAAAACAGAAAGTTGCAGATATGGCTGCTAAATTAGCCTCAGAGCTTATGCCGTCTGATGTTGCCAAGGCATTATGGGGTACAGCCAAGAGTTCTTCAAAGGTAGGAATGACATAGGTTTGGCTATACATGTCTGCAACTTAAAAATTTTCGTGAATTATGATTTATACTCATGTGCATCAATGCTTGTTCACTGGTGGGCGAAATCTTATAATCTAATCACAAAATCCTGATTTTTTCTAAGGCATTGAAGGGACCCAGATCCTAAACGTGCTTCTCTAGGAACTTTTGAAGTCTTATGTTATGTACAGCTATATCAGTAATCATGCATGCCTTCCAGAATAAGCAAATACGATTGTTTTGCCCTGTATAAAAAAAGGTCATGAAATTGGGAGGCCCAAGCAACTGGCTGTGCGCTTGTTCCTACAACCTGATGTTTTTTTGGATTTGCAACCTTAACAAAAAGAGGTAGTAACTACTATTAGCACCAATTGGTATTCATGATCCTATTCTTTCCACCGTAGACTGCATTTTTATCAGATTCTATGCTGACAAGATCACCTTCCAGGCACTCATTTCATCTTATGCCAGGCCACTTCTCTTATGCTATCTTTTGCCATCAGTTATCCATACCATGTTCTTGCAAGCAAGTTAACTGACAGATGACATTGTAACTGCAGATAAATAAAGAAGTTCAGGAGCTTTTAAGGCTTACGTTAAGCAAGGCCCGAGTCAAGCTGACCGAAAATACCATTTTTAAACGAATCATTATGGACACTAACAGCACAGATCCATTTAATGGTAAAGTTTCTCCAGTTAATTTGTTGGCCTATTCTTGTATGATCTAACAGTTAAATTGCTGGAATACCATTTTTAATCGCATCATTATGGACACTAACAGCACAGATCCATTTAATGGTGAAGTTTGCCCATTTAAGTTGATGACTTGTATGATCTAACACTTGGATTGCTGGTCTACCTGTAGGTCTCTATGTGGGAGCATTTAGTCCATATGGACCAGAAATTGTGCAGCTTCGTCGGAAGTTCGGCCACTGGAACAGTACTGATGACGTTGAGTTTTTCGAGTATGTCGAAGCAGTAAAGTTGACTGGTGATCTGAGTGTTCCTGCTGGCCAGGTTTGCACCTTCTATTTTCTAAAAAGGTAAAGATGATGTCAATCAGGCTCCCATGATAGACTGATCAAATTTTGTCACAGATAACGTTCCGTGCTAAGATTGGGAAGGGCAAGCGACTTGAGAATCGAGGAGCATATCCAGAGGAATTTGGTGTGGTAATTTCGTCCTGCCGATCTGATTGTTTGAAAGATGCTAAGATGTTAGTTTTCTATGTTCTGACAAGTGAAAGTCACATGCAATTTTCTCATTCTAATTGTACTTTTGTTTTTCAGATTGCCAGTTACAAAGGTCAGGGTAGAATAGCTCAGCCTGGATTCAAAAATCCTCGATGGGTGGATGGTGAGCTGTTGGTACTCAATGGCAAGGTAAACTGAAATACCTATGGTGGTTCTTTTCATCTGTAGTCAACATTCCTGAATCCTGAAACTGATAACTAACTAGTGCGTACAGGCATAATGTACAATATAGCAGGCCTAACTTCCACTTCGGCCTGCAGTTAGATTACTTGGGTTGGTTTTTGGAAACTTGTAGAATATGGTGTTACGTCACTAGGATACAAACTTTTAGAACACCGATTTATGTCACCAGGAGACATGCTTTAGAATACCGAATTTACTTAAGAATATTATAAACTGTCTTGACTAAAGGAAGAAACTTGGAGATTTGCCATTATGAAAGGTGGGCTTTGGACTGAGCAATTTTGTATGTCAGTGGAGAATATTGAGTAGGATTCATAAGAGAAGCGTTAGTAGTTTGGAAAGGAATGACTCGATTTTATGGAACATCTAGCAAAGTTTGTCTCAGATCATTTTATGGAACAAATGACTCGATTTCTCCCCATCGTTTATTAGGCTAGCAATTCTAAAAGTGCCCTCCATAGTATAAAAGATGTGCTCCTGGTACACCATGATTTTGTCTGGTATTATTGTGCAAATTCGAAGAATTGCATGAAGTATTTACATAGCAAAGCCAGTGTCGAGTAAGTCGTTTTGGAGTTTTAAATACATAATCAATCTAGCTATCGAGACAGCTATATTTAGGTGCATAACAAAAGCTAGCTGTCACTAAAAACCCAAAATGACTTACAATTTAGAATGGCGGGATTACATCCTGCCAGTAGATTTTGAACTGTCTATACAACTTGCAGTTTCGGTTGTGGCCATCACTGGATCTGGTCTAATTGCAAGCTTGCTAACACAAATGTATATTTTATTTTGTAGAGTACAATTCCACACCTTGGAGGCGCAGAGCTCGGTTTCCTGTATAGTGTACCTGAGCAGAGTTTTCTGGTTCTCTTCGATCGGCTTAATCTTCCCGAGTGATGAGACTCCTAAAGGGAGCAGACTCCTCACATGTAGATTGCATGAACGCGCAGAGGCCGGCCACAGCTCCAAGTGACCGAAACAGGTCTGGGGGGCCGTTTCCCCATCGTCTTCTGCCCTCTGGGCTTCCTGCCAATCCTTTCTCCGCACCTACTTTTTAGGAGCTCATGTGCTTAACTCGTTTCAGAGTGTGAGGGAAAGTCGACACCATTGCTGGTCTAAACTAACGGAGGAGTCTTAATACTAATAATATATATGTTATAGCATGGTAGTTTGCTCTCCAATGCCACAGTTGTAGCTGTATTGGGTATGGGCATGACAGTTTTGCGAGTTTTACCCGTCATCGTTGATTTCAGTAATTACCGAATTGAATAAAAATCGTTCTGGTGTATCGTGATGTTACAATTATAATAATATAAAACAAGGCAAATAAAGTCTCATGATTTATGATCGTTTTTCTCTTGTAATATGGTCGAGATACTTTTATTCCTGTCCTATTAGATTTTGATATTGACTCGTGGAAAGTCTGGAAAAGAGGAAAGTTTAAACGAAACAGAATCAGATTTACGGTCGAGATACTTTTACTCAATGATGAAGTGGAATCAGGTTTATTGACTTGTGGAAAGTCTGGAAAAGAGGGAAGTGAGAATGAAACAGAATCAGGTGGATATTCACTTGTGGAAATTCTGGAAAAAGGAAACCGAAACGGTGTCGGATTTGAAAAAAAATCAACAAAATTAATTTCCGTTGCCGGGACTCGAACCCGGGTCTTTCGGGTGAGAGCCGAATATCCTGACCAGCTAGACTACAACGGATTGCTGTTGGCTAATGCATACGTAGGTTATTATTCGTATAAGTTTCTGAGCACAAAGATTAAATCTAAATATTCCTGACTGCAGAACATCTATACTTCCATTGTGTATAATGGAACTAGGTACAAGAAACAAAACGATATATAATACGAGTCTATATTTATACTATACAAATTTTGGGTCTATTTTTGGGAAGAGAAGATAGCCACATAGGTTACAAAAACAGAACCATACAATAGTGTTTGAATAGTCTATTTGTTCAAACTCCTTCGTAGAATATCTACATCCGCGTGATTTTCGTTTGCAGCAAGTCATCGACCTCCGCACAAAGGAGCAGCCAACCATCGTTCCACAAGAAGAGAAGCTAGTAGCTTATTACATGTATGAATCACTTTCTGCCCAATCCGTGTGTTTGGTTGTCGTAGAAGTCGAGCCAGGATCGCATGAGTCTAGCCAGTATTAGTAGAACTAGGATGAGATCATGAAGACGCTTTTGTTTGGTTGCTTGTATAGACTTGTTCATATTGGACATAGACTTTGTTTGGTTGGTTGCACTAAAACGTGTATTAGAGAAGGATGCACAAATAAATCTTCAAATATTATATAGCATGAATCGTCTAGTTTTGTTGAAAAAAATCTCAGGAATACAAACATGAAATTAGTTTGATGATTCAATCTTTTAATTAGAAGATATAATAAAAAACACAATAAAAAGATGTCTCGTATTCCATGTCGTTGCATGGGGCTGCCTGCCCGTAGCCTGCATCCCGCTGTACGTATCCCACGGGCGTCTCTGCGCAGCCTGACCGGACACCCCTTTTTGAATCTGGTGAGCCTGGCTTCGTAGAGAAATGAACCAAACAAACCCTGCTTTAAAGATCCGTGGATGCAGTTTCTCATCTCATGCAACCAACCAATCATGCGGAATGTCTCTCTAAATCCTGTCAACATCGACTCTTCGTCTTCCCAAAATTGGCAAAATTTCACATCCCGTTCTTATCCTCCGATCAGTCACCTCCTCCAAATCTCATCACCACCAGCACCCACTCCCCCTCCAAATCCCGTTAGTCCAAATGCCCCTCTTCAAATATGACAGTTTCTTCACACTGCCTCTCCAAATCATGTCAACATTGACTCTCCGTCTTCCCAAAATTAGCAAAATCTCACGTTCTGTTCTCATCCTCCGATCACTCAGCTCCTCCGATCCTCCCAAAATCCCGCTTGCCTCTAATGATCCCCAAATATCATCACCATCAACACCCACTCCACCCTCCGAATCTCATCAGCCCAAACACCCATCCGAATCTCATAAACCCTAAGCCCTAAACTCTAGACCTTAGATTGGGTTGACTATTCCTTTGCAGCAGCAAGTTAGAAAATTCTTTAAGTCTTCTGTGGTATCACTATCGTATGGTTCTGTTTTTGCAAGCTATGTGGCCATCTTCTCTTCCCAAAAAGACCCAAAATTCGTATAGTATAGATATAGACTCATATTATATATCGTTTTGTTCCTTGAACCTAGTTCCATTATACACAACGAAAGTATAGATGTTTAGCAGACAAGAATGCTTTTATCTTGATTCAAAGTCAAATAAAAAAAATAATCGCATCGACTTTTCTTTGATAGAGAAGTTTCACCCACCACCTTTGTGCGTTAGGGAGGCCGATGTTCTTGTGCAAGGATCAATGGCTGCTACTTAGTGCGTTGCGAAGGTCGATGACTGGCTACAAACAAAAATCACGCGGATGCAAATATTCTATAGAGGAGTTTGAACAAATAGACCATTCAAACACTATCATATGAATCTGTTTTTACAAGCTATGTGGCCATCTTCTCTTCCAAAAAATAGACCCAAAATTCGTATAGTATAGATATAGACTCGTATTATATATCGTTTTGTTTCTTGGACCTAGTTCCATTATACACAACAGAAGTATAGATGTTCTGCACTCAAGAATATTTAGAAAGTAGCATTTCCTATTTTTTTTGTTGTTGCCTCAAAATCTGAAACACCCAGAGTGCGAGGTGGATATCATGAGTACGAAACTTGTAAAGTTACAATATTTTTTATAGTTTTCCCTTGGTTATGTTACTTTGGTTGTCTCTCTAATTCCGAGGGGTATTATGTTGTCATTTGGTAGTTGGTATCCATTTTCTATCCAAACCCATCTAACCATCTCGTACCAAACAAAGGAATCTATATCCCACACTCATCTCTTCCTATACTATTTAAATTTCCATTTCCCAAGCCAAGATTACATCTAAGTGCCACCCTTGTGTTCCCTAGTCTTCCATCCAACATCGCCATTGCCAAGAAACTATCATAGCAATCCATGACCTCCTAGACTTATCAACGATATGAGGTTGCCAGAGTAGGTGTCAAGGTGCCCATGCACGAGCTTGATAAGGTGGGACGATGAACACCTGAAAGTCGCCTAGAGGGGGGTGGATAGGCGGAAATTGAAATTTACAACTTTAAACACACTACAAGCCGGGGTTAGCGTTAGAATAAAATCCGAGTCCGAGAGAGAGGGGAAAACAAATCAACCAAGAAAATAAAGTGGATGACACAGTGATTTGTTATACCGAGGTTCGGTTCCAATGAACCTAGTCCCCGTTGAGGTGGTCACAAAGACCGGGTCTCTTTCAACCCTTTCCCTCTCTCAAACGGTCACTTAGACCGAGTGAGCTTTCTCCTTAATCAAACAGGTCACTTAGACCCCACAAGGACCACCACACACTTGGTGTCTCTTGCTTTGATTACAAGTCACTTAGAGAACAAGAATGAGGAAGAAGAAAGTCAACCAAGCAACAAGAGCAACAATGAAACACAAGAAACGATCCTCTCACAAGTCCTAAAGACTAGAATTGAATTGGGGACTTTGATCGGATCGAAGGCTTTGATTTGTGTCTTGGAGTGTTGTGTTTTGCTCTTGTATTGAATGGAGTGTGATGAATGCTTGGATGGTTGGAGCGGAGGTGGTTGTGGGGTATTTATAGCCCCCAACCATCAATTCAACCGTTGGGGCAGGCTGCTTTCGATGGGCGCACCGGTGCGCCACCGACACAGTTCGGTGCGCCAGCCACATCACCCAACCGTTAGGGTTCTGACGATTTCGACCGTTGGAGCTTTGTCTTCTGGTGGCACCAGATAGTCCGGTGCCGCACCGGACAGGTACTGTTTATTGTCCGGTGCACCTTCTAGCGGCTGCTCTGACTTCTGCGCGAACTGTCCGCACACTGTAGCGTGCAGGCGACCGTTGCGCTGGCTAGCCATTGCTCCGCTGGTGCACCGGACAGTCCGGTGGCACACCGGACAGTCCGGTGAATTATAGCGGAGCGGCGCTTTTGAAACCCGAAGGTGAAGAGTTTGAACTTGTACGACCCTGGTGCACCGGACACTGTCCGGTGGCACACCGGACAGTCCGGTGTGCCAAACCAGGGTGCTCTTCGGTTTCTTTTGCTCCTTTCTTTTTGAACCCTAACTTGATCTTTATATTGGTTTATGTTGAACCTTTAGCACCTGTATAATATATAATCTAGAGCAAACTAATTAGTCCAATTATTTGTGTTGGGCATTCAACCACCAAAATCATTTATAGGAAAAGGTTAAACCCTATTTCCCTTTCAATCTCCCCCTTTTTAGTGATTGATGACAACACAAACCAAAGCAAATGTATAAGTGCATAATTGAACTAGTTTGCATAAGGTAAGTGCAAAGGTTGCTTGGAATTAAACCAATATATACTTTTACTTGATATGCATGGTTGCTTTCTTTTATTTAACATTTTGGACCACGCTTGCACCACTTGTTTTGTTTTTGCAAATATTTTTGGAAAATCTTTTCAAAGTCTTTTTGCAAATAGTCAAAGGTATATAAATAAGATTTCGAGAAGCATTTCAAGATTTGAAATTTTCTCCCCCTGTTTCAAATGATTTTCCTTTGACTTAACAAAACCCCCCCCTGAATGAAATTCACCTCTTAGCTTTCAAGAGGGTTTTACCAATTTGAGCAAGATTTAGATACCAATTTGAAAAACTCTTGAAAGTAAACATACCAAAATATATCAATTGAAAATTTTGAAATTGGTGGTGGTGCGGTCCTTTTGCTTTGGGCTAATACTCTCTCCCCCTTTGGCATTAATCGCCAAAAACGGAGACTTTGTGAGCCCTTTTACTTTTCTCTCCTATTGGTACAAATAAATATGAGTGGAATATTTTACCAATTTGAGAGTGATGTGGAGTGATGGCGAAGGGTAAATGATACCGATAGAGTGGAGTGGAAGCCTTGTCTTCGCCGAAGACTCCATTTCCCTTTCAATCTACGACTTAGCATAGAAATACACTTGAAAACACATTAGTCGTAAACATAAACGAGATATGATCAAAGATATATAAATGAGCTATGTATGCAAAGTTTCAATCAAAGTTCCGAGAATCAAGAATGTTTAGCTCATTCCTAAGTTTGCTAAAGGTTTTCTCATCTAAAGGCTTGGTAAAGATATCAGCTAATTGTTCTTTGGTGCTAACATAAGCAATCTCGATATCCCCCCTTTGTTGGTGATCCCTCAAAAAGTGATACCGAATGTCTATGTGCTTAGTGCGGCTGCGTTCAACGGGATTATCCGCCATGCGGATTGCACTATCATTGTCACATAGGAGAGAGACTTTGCTCAACTTGTAGCCATAGTCCCTGAGGGTTTGCCTCATCCAAAGTAATTGCGCACAACAATAGCCTGCGACAATGTACTCGGCTTCGGCGGTAGAAAGAGCTACTGAGTTTTGTTTCTTTAAAGCCCAAGACACCAGGGATCTCCCCAGAAACTGACAAGTCCCTGATGTGCTCTTCCTATCAATTTTACACCCTGCCCAATCAGCATCTGAATATCCTATTAAATCAAAGGTGGATCCCTTGGGGTACCAAAGACCAAACTTAGGAGTGTAAACTAAATATCTCATGATTCTTTTCATGGCCCTAAGGTGAACTTCCTTATGATCGGCTTAGAACCTTGCACACATGCATACAGAAAGCATAATATCCGATCGAGATGCACATAAATAGAGTAAAGATCCTATCATCGACCGGTATACCTTTTGATCTACAGATTTACCTCCCGTGTCGAGGTCGAGATGCCCATTTGTTCCCATGGGTGTCTTGATGGGCTTGGCATCCTTCATTCAAAACTTGGTAAGTATGTCTTGAATGTACTTTGTTTGGCTGATGAAGGTGCCTTCTTAGAGTTGCTTGACTTGAAATCCTAAAAAATACTTCAACCCCCCATCATAGACATCTCGAATTTTTGAATCATGATCCTACTAAACTCTTCACAAGTAGATTTGTTAGTAGACCCAAATATGATATCATCAACATAAATTTGGCATACAAACAAATCTTTTGCGATGGTTTTAGTAAAGAGAGTAGGATCGACTTTGCCGACTTTGAAACCATTTGTGATAAGAAAATCTCGCAGGCATTCATACCATGCTCTTGGGGCTTGCTTGAGCCCATAAAGCGCATTTGAGAGTTTATAAACATGGTTAGGGTACTCACTATCTTCAAACCTGGGAGGTTGTTCAACATAGACCTCTTCCTTGATTGGTCCATTAAGGAAGGCACTCTTCACGTCCATTTGATAAATCTTAAAGCCATGGTGAGTAGCATAGGCAAGTAATATGCGAATTGACTCAAGCCTAGCTACGGGCGCATAGGTTTCACCGAAATCCAAACCTTCGACTTGTGAATATCCCTTGGCCACAAGTCGGGCTTTGTTCCTTGTCACCACAACATGCTCGTCTTGCTTGTTGCGGAATACCCACTGGTTCCTACAACATTTTGGTTAGGACGTGGAACTAAATACCATACCTCATTCCTTGTGAAGTTGTTGAGCTCCTCTTGCATTGCCAGCACCCAATCCAAATCTCTTAGTGCATCTTCCACCCTGTATGGCTCAATAGAAGGCATAAAAGAGTAATGTTCACAAAAATGAGCGACTCGAAATCGAGTTGTTACCCCCTTATAAATACCACCGTGGATGGAGTTCACGGGGTGATCTCTTTGAATCGCTTGGTGTATTCTTGGGTGTGGCGGTCTTTGACCCTGTATCTCTTGTTCATCTTCCTTGTCTTGATCAACTTCATCTCCCCCTTGATCATTGTCCTCCTCTTGAGGTGGCTCATCCTCTTGATCTTCATCTTCATTGTCTTGAGCCTGATCCTCATCTTAAGTTGGTGGAGATGCTTGATTGGAAGATGATGGTCGATCTGTGCGTGAGTGGGCTCTTCGGATTCCTTAGGACACACATCCCCAATGGACATGTTCCTTAGCGTGACGCACAGAGCCTCTTCATCATCTAATTCATCAAGATCAACTTGCTCCACTTGGGAGCCATTAGTTTCATCAAACACAATGTCACAAGAAACCTCAACTAATCCAGTGGATTTGTTGAAGACTCTATATGCCCTTGTGTTTGAGTCATAACCAAGTAAAAAGCCTTCTACAACCTTAGGAGCAAATTTAGATTTTCTACCTCTTTTAACAAGAATAAAGCATTTGCTACCAAAGACTCTAAAATATGAAACATTGGGCTTTTTACCGGTGAGAAGTTCATATGATGTCTTTTTGAGGATTGGTGAAGGTAGAGCCGGTTGATGTAGTAGCAGGCGGTGTTAATCGCCTCAGCCTAAAACCGGTCCGGAGTCTTGTACTCATCAAGCATGGTCCTCGCCATGTCTAGTAGAGTTCTATTCTTCCTCTCCACTACACCATTTTGTTAAGGTGTGTAGGGAGAAGAGAACTCATGCTTGATTCCTTCATCCTCAAGAAAGCCTTCTATTTGAGAGTTCTTGAACTCCGTCCCATTATCGCTTCTTATCTTTTTGATTCTCAATCCGAACTCATTTTGAGCTTGTCTTAAGAATCCCTTTAAGGTCTCTTGGGTCTGAGATTTTCCTGTAAAAAGAATACCCAAGTGAAGCGAGAATAATCATTCACAATTACAATACAATACTTACTCCCGCCGATGCTTATGTAAGCTATCGGACCGAATAAGTCCATGTGGAGTAACTCCAGTGGCCTGCCCGTTGCCATTATGTTCTTGTGTGGATGATGGGTACCAACTTGCTTTTCTGCTTGACATGCGCTACAAACCCTGTCTTTCTCAAAATGAACATTTGTTAGTCTCAAAATGTGATCTCCATTTAGAAGCTTATGAAGATTCTTCATCCCAATATGGGCAAGTCGGCGATGCCAGAGCCAAACCATATTAGTCTTAGCAATTAAGTAAGTATCGAGTCCAGCTCTATTAAAATCAACTAAGTATAGCTGACCCTCTAATACTCCTTTAAATGCTACTGAATCATCACTTCTTCTAAAGACAGTGACACCTATATCCGTAAAAAGATAGGTGTAACCCATTTTGCATAATTGAGAAACTGAAAGCAAGTTGTAATCTAAAGAATCTACAAGAAAAACATTGGAAATAGAATGGTCAGGTGATATAGCAATTTTACCAAGTCTTTTGACCAAACCTTGATTTCCATCCCCGAATGTGATAGCTCTTTGAGGATCTTCGTTTTTCTCATAGGAGGAGAACATCCTTTTCTCCCTTGTCATGTGGTTTGTGCATCCACTATCAATAATCCAACTTGAGCCCCGAATGCATACACCTGCAAAACAATTTAGGTCTTTTTCTTAGGTACCCAAACGGTCTTGGGTCCTTTCACATTAGAAACAAGCACCTTGGGTACCCAACTACAAGTCTTGGAGCCCTTGTGTTTGCCCCCAACATATTTGGCAACTACTTTGCCTGATTTGTTAGTTAGCACATAAGATGCATCAAAAGTTTTAAATGAAACATTAGGTTCATTTGATGCAGTAGGAGTTTTCTTTTTAGGCATTTTAACATGGGTAGAATGATTAGAGCTAGACGCCTCATTCTTGTACATAAAAGCATGATGGGAAACATAATGAGACTTCCTAGCATGAATTCTCCTAATCTTGTGCTCAGGATAACCAGCAGGATATAAAATGTAACCTTCGTTATCCTGAGCCATGGGAGCCTTGCCCTTAACAAAGTTAGACAATCTTTTGGGGGCATTAAGTTTGACCTTGCTTCCCTGTTGGAAACCAATGCCATCCTTGATGCCAGGGCGTTTCCCATTATAGAGCATGCTTCTAGCAAATTTAAATTTTTCATTTTCTATCTCATGCTCATTAATTTTACTAGTTAGTTGTGCTATATGATCATTTTGTTGTTTAATTAAAACTAGGTGATCATGAATAGCATCAACATTAATGTCTCTGCATCTAGTACAGATAGTGGCATGATCAACAGTAGATGTAGAGGGTTTGCAAGAAATTAATTCATCAATCTTAGCATGTAAAATAGCATTCTCATTTCTAAGATTGAAAACAGAAACATTGTAAACATTTAAATCTTTAGCCTTAGAAATTAACTTATCATTCTCAGTTTTAAGGCTAGCAATTGATTCATCCAATTTATCAATCTTAGCAATTAAACTAGCATTATCATTTTAAGATTGGTAATTGAATTATCACAAGCATTTAACTTCTCAACCTTAGCAAATAAATTAACATTCTTAGTTCTAAGGTTGGAAATAGTGTCATGGCAAATGCTAAGCTCCTTAGTCAAATTTTCACATTTTTTAACTTCCTGAGCATAAGCATTTTTAACTTTAACATGCCTTTTGTTTTCCTTAATAAGGAATTCCTCTTGGCTATCGAAGAGTTCATCGTTCTCATGAATAGCACCTATCAATTCATTTAATTTTTTCTTTTTGTTGCATGTTAAGGTTGGCAAAAAGACTAAGCAAGTTATCTTCATCTTCACGAGAACTACCCTCATCACTAGATGTAGTATACTTGGGGGTGGTTCTAGTTTGTACCTTCTTTTTCTTGCCGTACTTAGACATGAAGCATTTGTGGCCGACGTTGGGGAAGAGAAGTCCCTTGTTGATGGCGATGTTGGCGGCGTCCTCATCGGAGGAGGAGTCGGTGGAGCTCATGTCGGAGTCCCATTCCCGACACATGTGGGCATCGCCGCCCTTCTTCTTGTAGTATCTCTTCTTCTCCTTCTTCTTCCCTCTCTTGTCGTCGCCCCTGTCACTGTCACTAGATATAGAACATTTTGCTATAAGTGACCGGGCTTACCACACTTGTAGCACACCCTTTTGGAACAGGGCTTGTAGTCTCTCCCCTTCCTTTGCTTGAGGATTTGGCGAAAGCTCTTGATGATGAGCGTCATTTCCTCGTTGTCGAGCTTGGAGGCGTCGATGGGGAGCCTACTTGATGTAGACTCTTCTTTCTTCTCCTCCGTCGCTTTGAATGCGACGGGTTGCACCTTGGGTGTGGAGGTGCCACCTTGCTCCAAGCTGACAATTTGTTTGGAGCCTTTGATCATCAACTCAAAGCTCACAAACTTCCATATTACCTTCTCGGGAGACATTAGCTTATATCTAGGATCACCATGTATTAATTGAACTTGAGTAGGATTACGAAAAATGAGTGATCTTAGAATAACCTTGACCATTTCATGGTCATCCCATTTGGTGCTCCCGAGGTTGCGCACTTGGTTGACCAAGGTCTTGAGCCGGTTGTACATTGCTTGTGGCTCCTCTCCTTGGTTGAGGCGAATCGACCGAGCTCCCCCTCGATCGTCTCCCGCTTGGTGATCTTGGTTACCTCATCCCCTTCATGCGCGGTCTTTAGTACATCCCAAATCTCTTTGGCACTTTTTAGCCCTTGCACCTTATTATACTCCTCTCGACATAGAGATGCGAGGAGTATAGTGGTGGCTTGAGAGTCAAAGTGCCGGATTTGGGTGACTTAGTCCAAATCATAATCTTCATCCCCTACGGATAGTACCTGCGCTCCAAATTCAACAATGTCCCATATACTTGCGTGGAGTGAGGTTAGGTGATGCCTCATTTTATCACTCCACATACAATAATCTTCACCATAAAAAATCGGTGGTTTGCCTAATGGGACGGAAAGTAAAGGAGTGCATTTAGAAATGCGGGGATAGCGTAGGGGATCTTACTAAACTTCTTGCGCTCATGGCGCTTAGAAGTGACGGACGGAGCGTCGGAGCCAGAGGTGGAGGGCAACGAAGAATCGGTCTCGTAGAAGACCATTTTCTTCATTTTCTTCTTGTCGCCACTCTGGTGCGACTTGACGCGGGGAGGTGATTCCTCCCTTCCTTTGGCGCCGGATTCCCTTGATGGAGCCTTCCCGTGGCTTGTGCCCATTTCCATCTCCCTCTTGGTGGATCCTCCCGACATCACTTCGAGTGGTTAGACTCTAATGAAGTACCGGGCTCTGATACCAATTGAAAGTCGCCTAAAGGGGGTGGATAGGCGGAAACTGAAATTTATAACTCTAAACACACTACAAGCTGGAGTTAGCGTTAGAATAAAATCCGAGTCCGGGAGAGAGGGGAAAACAAATGAACCAAGAAAATAAAGCGGATGACACGGTGATTTGTTTTACCGAGGTTCGGTTCCAATGAACCTAGTCCCCGTTGAGGTGGTCACAAAGACCGGGTCTCTTTCAACACTTTCCCTCTCTCAAACGGTCACTTAGTCCGAGTGAGCTTTCTCCTTAATCAAACGGGTCACTTAGACCCCACAAGGACCACCACACACTTGGTGTCTCTTGCTTTGATTACGAGTCACTTAGAGAACAAGAATGATGGAGAAGAAAGCCAACCAAGCAACAAGAGCAACAATGAAACACAAGAAACGATCCTCTCACAAGTCCTAAAGACTAGAATTGAATTGGAGACTTTGATCGGATCGAAGGCTTTGATTTGTGTCTTGGAGTGTTGTGTTTTGCTCCTTTCTTTTTGAACTCTAACTTGATCTTTATATTGGTTTGTGTTGAACCTTTAGCACCTGTAGAATATATAATCTAGAGCAAACTAGTTAGTCCAATTATTTGTGTTGGGCATTCAACCACCAAAATCATTTATAGGAAAAGGTTAAACCCTATTTCCCTTTCAACACCATCGAGGAGTACAACTTGTTCATGGACTCTGCTCAGAGGAGTGCCATGGCGTGGGCAGATGTCAAAGGCTGTGGCATAGAGGACAACCAGATCTAACAAGCCCCAACACCGAGTATTTATGATTTGGTACCTTCTCGTTTTCGCACCACCTATGGTTAGAGCCAGACATGACCAATATGACATAGTGGTTGCCCGTTACCGATAAGGGTCTATCAAAGATTCTTCTTTTCATTACAACAACAAAACTTTTTCGTCAAAAGCAAGTTTGGATGGGCTAGAGTTGGAACCCAATAGAAATCAAGTCAAGGTTCAGGACATAACTATTTCCCATCCACTCCTATTTAACATTAAACCTTTGGTTATATTCCATCGCTCCCAGTCTCACTGCATATTCCTATGTCAACTTAAGTCTCCCCTACCTCCCTTTCCCATTACTACCACGCTTTAGAATCCCACTACGCACTGGTGCCTCAGAAGGTCTTTGTTGGATGTATCCAAACCATCTCAGACGGTGTTAGGCAAGCTTTTTCTTTAGTTGGTGCTACCCCTAACTTATCATGTATATAATTGATCTGGATTCGATCCCTTTTTGTACAACCATAAAGCCAAGTAGCCAACACAAATACACATTTCCGAAACACTTATCTGTTGAACATGTTGTCTTTTTGTAAGTCAACATTTTGCACTATACAACATAGCATGTCTAATCATCGTCCTATAAAACTTATCTTTTGGTTTCTGTGGTACCATCTTATCATATAGAACGCCGGATGTTTGATACCACTTCATCCACCCGCTTTGATTCTATTACTAACATCTTCATCAATACACATGTCTCTATGTAGTATTGATCCTAAATACTGAAAGGTATCCTTCCTAGACACCACTTGACCTTCCAAACTAACATGTGTAGCAGTGTCGAAGTCACATCTCATATATTTGGTTTAAGTTCTATTGAGCTGAACTTTAGAATCTCCCACCATAACTCTAGTTTCCAATTTACTCCTACTCGACTTTTATCAACTAGCACTACATTATCCGCAAAAAACATACACCAAGGATATCCCCTTGTGGTCCTTTGTGGCCTTATCTATCACTAAGGCAAAAAGGTATGGGCTCAAAGTCGATCCTTCATGTAGGTCTATTTTTGTTGGGGTGGATACCACATGTGTGACGTGGCATGGGATCAATAGGAGGTGACAAGTATCTAATCGTTTGGATCCCCATCCAACCTTCATGGGGCAGACCTCGTTTCATCTATCCATCGGGCATGAGGAACGGAAGATAAAATGTTTTCCGTCTCGTCTGACCACCGAAGGTCTAAGGAGCAGGCGACTCCACCTCAGATTTTTGTCTTGCCCAATCCTCGACCACCGAGGATCTAGGGCAAGCGAATCTGCCTTGGACTTCCATCTCGTTCGGCCTTCGACCCCGACCTCTAGGGGTTTAGGAGCCGAACAACACCGCCTTAAGGTTCCGCTTCGCTCGACCCCCAGGGACAAGGGGTCAAATATTTGGCCCGACCATGCTGGCATGAAATTCTTGGGATCATATCACGCCAACCATTATAGACATGAGAACATGCAAGTCAGGATTTGACACAAGTGTGCAACCTAAATGACAACACAAGAGTTGATATATCAGGACATGGGCATCACTTGTCACGGCTTGGAGACTGGCACTGGCTCAACCACTCCGTATCTAGAAAGTCAATAAAGGACACTAGGTAAACTGATGTAGGACTTGATAGAGCGTAATGATAGACACCAATGTGGGGGTGTTGTGGCTACTGTATCCTGACATAGGGAGGAGACGTCATCTAGGGCGTTTCTTGGTCGACAAGAACCTCGAGGGACAACATGCTACGCGATGACACCTGACCTTAACTCGCTTCGTCGTACCCTACGACACATGTAACGAGATCCCTCTCTCACCTTGGCCTTTAAACTGGAAGGACCATAGTTTAGAAGACAAGCAATCACTTGCATACATCACCAGAACAAGTCATTCACAAAGCACTTGCAACCGCATGAGCACTCACTCCAGAGACTTGGGAGCTTGATCCCTCTCTAGCTTGTTTGCAACCCCCTACTATAAACTAGTGCAGGGTAACATGAATCACTCAACTGAACGTGGGGACATTCTGCCTGAACTAGTATAAACTTTTGTGTCAACTACACACACCATCCACTCCAAGGCATACAAAGCATGATAGTAACTAGCCAATGGTTACAAAACACCGACAATTCTAATCTATTTGTGTCTCCATCACTTATTCGAACACTAGTCACAACATTGTTATACATGTCCTTAATGACTCCGACATACTTCATTGAAACATAATTTATGTTTGTCCAAAGTCAACATAACATTCTTTGCTATTTTGTCGTAAACCTTCTCCAAGTCAATGGAAGCCACATGCGAGTCCTTCTGCTCCCTATACTGCTCCATCACATGTCTTATTAAGAAAATAACTTCCATGGTTGATCTTGCGGGCATGAAACCAAATTAGTTCATAGAGATCTCGTTATTCCTCTCAAACGATGCTCAATAACTCTCTCCAATAGTTTCATAGTATAGCTCATCAACTTAATTCTCTAGTAACTAGTACAACTTTGAATATCCCTCTTATTATTGTAGATTGGTACCAATATACTTCTCCACTAGTTAGGCATCTTGTTTAACCGAAAGATATGATTGAACAACTTGGTTATCCATACTATAACTATGACCTAGAGGTATCTCATGCCTCAATTGGGATACCATTTGAGCCCATCGCCTTACCCACTTTCACCTTTTCAATGCTTCTCTAACATCAGATTCTTGGATCCTACACCAAAAGCGCCTATTGATGTCATCAAAAGAGTAATCTAATTGAAAAGTTGTGTCCCATTCTCCCCATTGAACAATGTGTCAAAATACTCTTGCCGTCTATGTATGATCTCATCCTCTTCACCAAGAGGTACTCTATTTCATTCTTAATGCATTTAACTTAGTTGAAGTCTCTTGTCTCTCTCACGAACCCTATCCGTCCTATATATGCCATTTTCTCCTTCCTTCGTACTCAAACGTTAGTAAAGATCCTAGTATGCCCTACCCTTTGCCACACTTATAGGTTTCTTTAGTCTTCTTTGCTACCTTATACTTTTCTATGTTGTCCACACTCATGTCATGATACAAACGTCTATAGCATTCTTTCTCCCCTTTAATAGCCATTTGAACTTCCCCATTCCACCACCAAGTATCTTTAGCTTTGTCTCCACTCTCTTTAGTTGCTCCACACATCTCTAAGGCCACCTTCCAAACAAAGGTTGCCATCCAACATGTTGAAGATTTCTATCGCCTCTCCTTTCAGTTTCCACCAATTTGTTCTGACAATAGTTTATTCCTATGGGCACGTACTTAAGAACGAAAGGTCGCCACCACAAGCTTATGATGAGAGACAAACACAATCCCAAGCATGTTCGTTTATCCTCTCATCTTATGAGGACAAAATTAACCTGACTAAAGTGTTGGCCACTACTCTAGGTCACTAAATGAGATTCTCACTTCCTTTAGGCCTTGTTCGGTTAGGGGTGGATTGAGGGGGATTGGAGGGGATTAAATCCCCTTCTATACAAATTTAAATAGGAGGGGATTTAATCCCCTCCAATCCCCCTCAAACCCCTTTAAACCGAACAAGCCCTTAAGGGTGTGTTTGGTTTGGATTTTGCCTCCTAAAACTCAAAAGTCTAACCAAAGGACTAGATCCAGAAAACAGTTTTTTTCTAAAAGCCTTCTTGTAGTGCAAAACTGAAAGAACCTCTGGACTCACTTTTAACGTCTTTCGGATGGAACTATGAAAATATATATGGAAGAACTTTTAGCGACTTTTAGTGATTTTCACCAAACGGGTTTTAGTTTTTTAACAGCTCACTGCTCACATCAATTTTTTTCATAGCTCACAGTTCACAATAACTTTTTTCACAGTCACAACCCAACCAAGCAGACCCTAAGTGTCGGCTATCAAGAAGTCAAAAGCTATCACAAAGTCCAAAACTTACCCCCCCCCCCCCCTGATTCCTCTTGATTCCTACTATCGTAGCAAAACTTCCATGAATTGGTCGACCAAATTTCATCTTTAAGAGTAAAGAAATATCATTTATTTGAAATGGATAAAAACTACAAGTGAGGGCAACATGAGATACAAAGCTTGCTGGGCATATATCACATATAGTTGTTGTTTGGTTCATAAAATGTAACGTAAATGACAACCGTAATGCTTCACGCTCGAGTACCAACAGCAATAACTTTGAATAGGCCGGTATCACTTTCTAGTATGGAATCCGATTACGGTTGGACTTAAACAAACATGGTTTAACGTTATCAGTTATCCATCACGTTACAAATATGTGAACCAAACAACACCATAAGCTTATAAAGTTTGACAAGTGGCAGACAAGATGGAAGGAGATTTACTATGTGCAATGCAAATATGTAACACAAAGTTCAAAGTGTGTTACCATTATTACTGTGATTGAAGATAAATTTATACATAAAAATAAATGGCACAATTGCAAGTGTGTTTTCTCCCAAAAATATCAAAACCCAGAAAATGTGCAGACAAGTAGACATACAAGAACGGACGTACAGAACAGAGCAACACGTACAAAACAAAGCAACACTGTATAACTACATTTCATTTATATAAAATGGCAGCCATGAGCAAGTACATTGATGTCAATCCCAACTTTACAGGCAAATAATTATCTAACTCAAGCCAGGCAGTGGCAATATGCCGACAGCATTGCTTACCCTAATAAAAAGAAAAACTGAGTAAAGAGAAATGAGGCCAACTCCAAGTATCTTGTTAGGCCGCATGTCACCTCTAGGCAGCATAACAAGAGCCCAGATCAATCCAGCAACAAGAAAGCTCATTGTGTAAATAAGAGAGTGGTCTTGCGGAAGAACATACGAATTGGGTGCCGTTGACCAAGCTCCAAGCAGCATTGATATACCCAAACCAGCAAGTGTATTAAACATAGGTCCTGCATAACATCCAGACATGGCAATCTGCACGCCGTCACCTCCATTCATTGCTAAAGCGACATTTGACATCAAGTCACCCATCGAATTCCCCCATGCTAACACTGTTAGCCCAAGTATTGAAGGATTAATTCCCAGTATCACACCCGAAGCAACCAAAAGTTCAACCAATTCATTAGCGATGATGTAGAACCAGATGATGCTCATCACAAAGCCTCCAAAAACCCATGGGAACAAAAACCTCCGTGGAGGACGTTCATTACTGGTGAACAGGAAAGCCAGGGCAGCAAGTGTGATCCCCAAAATGACAGCCATAACATATGCTGCTATGCTAACCTTTGTGGATACTGTATCCTGACTGCTCCATAAAAATGCCAAAAGAACAGGCGCCAAGCAAGAACTTGCAACAGCACATTCTTTCGACCAGCGATCTTCCTCCACTATAGGAATTGTCAACCTTCTTGGTATCGTCAAGGGAAGCTTCATAAACAAAAACAGCTTGGAAATATTGAACATGGAGTTATCCACTTCTCCCTCACTCCAACCCCATAATGGTCTTGGGCTGTCAGGCGAACCAACTCTATTCCCATGATTTGAGTAGATGGCCACATGAGAAGCCCACATCCATTGAGGCAGGGACGTATTCATTTGGGCCACGTCACCATCTGCATCCTCCTCAAGAAGTGAACTGTACACTGACTCATCCTCCTCTGCTCCTTGTTCAAATATACTTGCCCTCACAGGCAACAATGGTGTGACCACATCAAACTTCAGCTTCCTGGCATGTTTCCTCAATACCTCATTTGCAGCCACAACAAATGCATAGACCGCATAAATCGACACAAACATCATAGCTCCCCAAACAGTCACCTTCCCAACGATCAACACTATAGACAAAGTGAGCAGAGTCACCAGAAAGAACCCAACATCCCTAACAAAGCACCTCCTATCAATCTGCACATTCTTCTCGGCAACACACAATGAAACTGCCCCAACCACAACACAAGTGACGAATACAGCTCCACCGAGCACACTGTTCAGCCCAACATCACCAGCACCGCTGCCCATAAACGCAGCAATGCTAGCAAACACGTCAGGAGCGCCATTACCAAAGGGGAGCAACGTCACGCCAGCCACGGTCGGCGGGAGCCGCAGCAGTGCCGACATCTTCTCAAGGCTGCAGCAGAAGTAGTCGGCAGCAGTATTGCCCAGCATATAGAACAGCGCGGCCAGGCATACCCCGAGCACCGCGTAGCCCAGCAACCTGAACCTCTCGCATCTGCAGTAGAAGAAACCCAGGTAGTCGACTAACCCACTGGAGCTGCACTGCGGGTGGGCCCGGAGGAACTCGCACTGCGTCCCGAACCCCTCGTGCCGCGCGATGTCCGCGCACGCCGCGGCAGGGTCCTCCGCCTGCTCGCCATTTAGCGTAGCGGCACCAGAAGGATTCGCGGCGCTAGATGTGGGGCCGCCAGGGTCGGCATCGGAGAGGAATCTGCGGTGCACCGGGTGCAATCCGGAGCCCAGGAGCCGTGCAGCGCGCGGCGGGCCACAACCGGAACGGCTGTACAGGAGGAGGAGGAACAGCACCAGGGAGACGGCGGCAAGGGGGCGGACCCGGCGCGGCTGCGACGCGATCATCTCCGGCGGGCTCATGTAGAAGGGTTTCCGTAGGCGCACATGCCGATTTCGCGGTCGAATTTGGGGGATTTGACAGGTAGGGAGGTGATTGGAGGAATGGGGCCGTGGTTAGGGTTTGCCGTAGAGGTTGGGCGTGCCTGCCTTCCCGCTTCGGTAGTCGACGACGAGAGCAAGCTGTGACCGAAACCGGATTCCTCATTGCAGTTTAATCCGGGTGACAGGGTCACATAGAACAATTGAAAAACTACTACTTTTACGGTTTCTAGGCAACAACTAATCTCTACTACTATTATAATCCTAACGTAGGCGTCCACTTCTCCGGCCGGTGCATGTTCTGCCGCATCCAGCACGTCCAACCCGCATCCAACGCCCCTGCCGCATCCCGCGTCCCTCCCGCACGCGTGCCGCATCTCGCGTCCCTCCCGCACGCGTCCCCGCCGCAGCCCCCGCGATCCCCTTCCCAAGGAGAAATTTGGAACCGAGCCATTATGAAACGTGGGATTCGCTAGTTTGCCATTAAGTGAGTGGGTTTCGACTGGATACCATTATGAACAATTACTTACCTGCTATAATGCCATTTGGCCATCTAACCAACACTAAAACAGGTTTTAATCTAATCACAGGAAACGATCGGACAGGTTTGCCCTCGGCATCAAATGTACTTTCTCGTTCTTTCCAGGTCACGCGTTTCTTTCTTTTCCTGTGACCGCGCACAAGGGAGATAGAGCTTCTTCTCCCCGTCGAGCTCGAGCTCCCGGTGGCGCGCCGCCGAGCCCCTTTCCCACGCTCGCCCTGTCCGTTCCCCCCTCCACGCCTGCAGGGCGCTTGCGTCGGCACTCTCTGGTCCTCGCGCCGCCTCCTGGAGTCGGTCATCGTTCGGCTGCCGCCCAGAAGCTCTCCACCGCCGGCGTCGTCGATGCCCTCCACCTCGGGCGCTCCTCCTGCAACAGCTGTAAGGGAACCGGCGTTTGCATTTTCGATTTTATGTTTGGTTCAAAGTATGCGTACAAAATAATCAGTATCCTCTGCTTCCTAAAATCCTAACCCTAGGTTATAGAAGAAAGGGAGAAAGAAGGTAGTTTTGAGATGGAGTCCTTCTTAATTGATGATTTCCATGGGTATGCTGTGCTATCACCTTGTTGTTAGTTGTCGAGTAGCAAGCAAGCATAGTACCAGTGCAGTTTTGCTAACCTCTAACCATGGTCATTTTTAACCTATTGATTTCCAGCATTGATGATGAGCCTTTAGCAATTGTAGAAGCTCCTATTCGACATGATCAGCAACTAGCTGCTATTGATTGGGACACACTACATATTTTTGATAGTACAGATGAAGAAGGAAGGATAGAAATAGTTGATGATAACCAAATGTATGTGCTATTGGGGCTAAGAGATGAGGATGACGCTGCCGAGAAGGGTAGTGAAACTTCTGAACAGGCAGATAGTGCACGTGCTGCTAGTGGCAATGTCTCCTTTGTCGACAATGACACTCTTGGTGCAGCCATCCCTGTTAATGATGACATACCAGGGGAAAGGGTGGTGGTGCATGATCCGGATAATCCTTGTATGGATATTGGAACTGTGTACCCGAGCATGCGTGAATTTAGGTTGGCTATGAGACAGTTTGCTATAAATGAAGAGTTTGAGTTGCAAATCGTGAAAACCGACCCGAGTCGATTTATTGGTGATTGCAAAGGGGAGGATTGCCCTTGGCATATCGTGGGTCGTAGGCAACCCGATGGGAAGACTGTTATGGTACTTATTGTCCTTCGTTTATGTAACATTGTAAATTGTCCTTCGTTTATGTGGTTACTAATTGTTTTTTTTGGTTGTGTTGTAGGTGACAGTGTTACTTGATGAACACAGTTGTACCTCCAGTGCTAGAAGAAAGACCACTACACCTACTAGTGCCTGGGTGGCATCAAAGGCTGTCCATCTGTTAAAGAATTCAACCATGGGAACTAAAGATTTGAGGATTAGGTTGGAAGAAAAATACAAGTGTGAAATACCTTATGACACTGTTTGGAAGGGAAGACAATTGGCACTGAAAGAGTTGCATGGTAGTTGGGAAGAAAGCTTTCAGATGCTATTCAATTGGAGAGCAGAGGTTTTGAGTCGGTCTCCAGGGAGTATCATTGAGGTAGACATTAAAGAGGTGGATGGCAAGGTATATTTTCATAGGTTTTTTTGTGCATTGGGTCCTTGCATTGAAGGTTTTTTAGAGGGTTGTAGGCCATATCTAAGTATAGACTCTACAGCACTTAATGGTAGGTGGAATGGGCATATGGCTGCGGCAACTGCTATAGATGGCCACAATTGGATGTACCCAGTAGCCTTTGGATTCATAGACGGTGAAACTGAAGACAATTGGGTATGGTTCATGAGCCAAATGAAAAGGGCTATAGGAGATCTCCCTTTGCTTGCTGTGTGCACAGATGCATGTAAAGGACTAGAAAAGGCAGTTAAGCATGTTTTCCCTCATGCTGAACAAAGAGAATGCTTTAGACATCTCATGCAAAATTTTGTAAAAAGGTTTGGTGGTGACATCTTCTCCAATATGTACCCTGCAGCTAGAGCTTATAGGCCAGGAGTCAGCCAATACTTTTACAATCAAGTTGTGGAAGCTTCAGAGGATGCAAAGAAGTGGCTAGACATGTACCATAAGTTGAAGTGGAAAAGGAGTGAGTTTAACCCCGCCATTAAGTGTGATTATATCACCAACAACCTAGCTGAAGTTTTCAACAACTGGGTTAAAGATTGGAAGGACCTTCCAGTTGTTGAGCTTGCAGACAAGTGTAGAGAGCTGATAATGATTTTGTGGCAGAAAAGAAGAAGGATTGCAGACAAGTTGAATGGAAAAGTCTTACCTGCAGTTATACAACAGTTGAAGGTAAAGACTAGAGGACTAGGTCACTTGACAGTTACAAAGGCTAGTTATTTCTCTGCACAAGTGGATGACAGCACAAATACTCATAATAGGCATGTCGTTAAATCCTATTTACATGAATGTACATGTCTTGAATGGCAGCACACTGGCAAGCCTTGCCAGCATGCACTGGCGTTGATTACAGCACAAGATAGTGTGGATGTGGAGTTGGAGGATTTTGTGCATGATTTTTATTCGGTTCAGAGGTTCAAGAATGCATACAAGAGAATTATTGAGCCACTGCCAGATAAGACCCAGTGGCCACATGTGGACCTACCATTTGTTGTTGGCGCCCCACTGGACAAGAGAGGTAGAGGAAGGTACAAAAAACTCAGAATCAAGAGTTGCCTTGAAGGTGGGAATAGCAAGGGCAAAAAGGTTGCTGCAGAAAAAGGAAAAGAGGCTGACAGAGAGGCAGCTAATGAAGTTGACGTGCAGGCTGAAAACCAATCTGAAAAAAGCAAGAAGAAGATGATAAGAGGGAAGAGAAGGTGCAAAAAATGTGGAGAATTAGGCCATGGTGAAACCAGCTACAAGTGCCCATTAAATGGAACGAAGAAAAGGCAAGTGTTGAAATGTTTCAATCAAATTGTTGCCATTTAATTATTTTCTAATAACTCTATTTCTCTAACACGCAGGAAGAGAAAGCCTCGAAAAAACACAACTAAGTATGGGGAGAATGCCAAAGTGCCAACACAAAAGAAGTCAAAAGGAGGTGAGGGAGGTACTACTGCCCATGGAAGGGAGGAATGTGTTGTTGTCCAAGAAATGGAGATTGTTGCTGTTGTTCAAGTCATGGAGCAAGGTGATGCTGCTGTTGTTCAAAACCCAACTAAGCCTACAATGGAAACAATTATAAATGACAGCCCAATTAGGGTCACCAGAAGGTTAGTAACTGAAGGAAAACAAAAGCATGTTGTTTATGCTCCTAAGACATGTACTGAACGTTTGCTGTTTCACTTGCAGTCGACTTGCAATGCTATTGGCAGATGGTACAACTTCACAGGAAGGTCTGCCATCAGCATCATTCTCAAACAAGATGACACCTCCTAAGAAGTTGACACCTAGGAAACTGAGATGCTGATTTGTGAAATCAGCTAGTATTTGTTAGTACCATGTATCTGAGATGTGAACTCACCTACTATTAGTAGCATGTATCTGAGAAGTGAACTCAGCTTTTATGTATCTGTGAAAATTTGATATGGCTGCTAGCCTTTATGTACCTGAGAACTCCGCCTTTATGAACATCAACGTTGTGCTCAAATTGAGATGGATGCTTGCCTTGATGTGAATTCAGCCTTTATGTATCTGAGAAAAATTGAGCATGTATCTGAGAATGTTATTTCAGTTTTCATTTGTATTGTGGCTGACTAGCTAATTTTGCTTCTGTATTGTGGAGAAATTCCCTTATGTACTGTATGCAAATCTTATTGCAGGTTTGCTGCTACACACTTGAGCAAGTAGTAGTTTGACTGACAGGTAGCAGTTCGACTAGATAAATGGATCTGGCAAATCCTATTCACAGGTGAGTACTGAGAATGGATAGCGCAGGCACGAGAAAGTGCATTTGATGCCGAGGGCAAACCTGTCCGATCGTTTCCTGTGATTAGATTAAAACCTGTTTTAGTGTTGGTTAGATGGCCAAATGGCATTATAGCAGGTAAATCATTGTTCATAATGGTATCCAGTCGAAACCCACTCACTTGATGGCAAAGTAGCGAATCCCACGTTTCATAATGGCTCGGTTCCAAATTTCTCCCTTCCCAAGCATGGCGTCCCTGCCGCAGCCCCCGCGATCCCCTTCTCAAGCCTGGCGTCCCTGCCCCCCGCGATCGCGCCTGCCAAGCATGGCGTCGTCGCGGCCGTTGCCCCCGCGATCCCCTTCCATCGACCTGCCAAGCATGGCATCGCCCCGGCCGTTGCCACGCCCGCCGCACACGCCGCGATGAGATCCTGGACCCCCCGCGACATCCTCCTCCACCGCGCCATGGCCGCCCCCGACGTCCTCGCGCGCCGCTCCCCGAGGTGGGCATGGTGCGCACGACCATCGCGGGGGTCACGACGGCGGCGCGGTTCCAGGAGCTGGTGGACTGGATGGAGGAGTGGAAGGCGGCGTTCAGGGACAACAGCAAGTGGACGGAGACGGTGAACCTGGGGCTCGGGAGCCTCGCGCTCATCATGTCCGGGCTGCTTCCGTTCGCCATCGACGGGGACCTCGGGTTCGGGAAGCCCAGCCTCGTGCTACCCTGGGTGCGCCATGGCCGGCTGGGATCCGCGTCCGTGATGGTGGTGCCCTGCCCCAGCGGCGACATGTCGTGGTTCTTCGGCGGCACCAGGATGTGGCTGCGGCTCATGGAGGTGGTCGAATCCGACCCTTTGATGAAGCAGACAACGAACCTGGGAATGGCGACAGAGGCGGGATCCCGTCTGTGACTGTGAGCTCGCGCTGGCGGTACCTGCCATTACGGTGTACGGGTATCATCGCCATCATCATCCAGATCCAGGTGAGACCCCATCCCTTCCCCCCTGCCCTTCGCATTATGGACACGGGTGTGAAATTGTTTGGGAGCTACGGAGAGCGTTACCATGTCCATGTCTTGGACCTGTCCGTGGGAAGGACTCCTGAGTAGAGCTCCCTCGGTCGTCGCTGGACCTCTACCTCCTCAGTGGATGCTCGTTCGGGCTACCGTACCAGATGCCAGCGCTCGTGACGAAAATGGAGCGCCCCTTGATAGTTCACATGGCGACGTGTGCCATGGACGAGCTCATCCGGCTCACCCAGGCCGGCAAGCAAATCTGGGTCAAGGGAATGCCCGGTGACGCGAGGGATTTCTCAGCTCAGACGCCTATCGATCTGTTTATTTCCTACAAACGCTCCCCAAAAGTTCCAAATGATTCTTCCGCCTCTGCCAAGTTCCCTAGAATCCCTAGGTTGATGTTGCCCCTGCCCATCGATTGGATCTTGTTTGATTTCTCTGTTCTGCAGATCCTGCAGATCCTGTGTGCATCTGCTCTAGGTAGTGGCCCTTTGCTCGGCTCCCTTCCTCCTTCGTCCATGCTTGGATGATTCAATCTACACCAATTTTGAGTTCTTGCCCCTGTCTGGCGTCAAAGACTAGCTAGAACTTGAATTTCCTATTGCATGGTTCATTTTTATGTACTGCACATTCTTATGAAGCCGTACAACTCTTTTTTCCTACAATGGTTACCTAATGATTATCTGAGCACAATACTTATTACTACAATGGTATATATGTGCTATATGTATCATAAGTAATACCAATGGTCACATCAATAAGAAATCCTAACACAGATCAAACTCAATAACCTGGTGTGCCCTCGCCCAATGTATATGAGCAATGCAAAGGACGAGAGCCTAATTGATAAGCAACTAACAATTATTTCTAGAGTGGGATGTACGCACTACATTTGTAGTGGAAATAAGATTAGCTCATGTGATTCCAAGTATACAAGAAAAAGAAAACGTATGGAGAATATAGAAGGAAACTGTATTAAAAACTTATCATCATGAACATAACAGGCCAATGCAAAGAAAGAAGAACCAACTAAAACTCAACTTAATCATGCATATATATAGTTATTAGCACATATGTACTTCACTAGGAGTTAAGGAGAGGCTCATGCATGATCACCGCCTACTCGTGCTTAGCTTTTGATCATTAACTTATGTAATTAAATATTTATAGGAATAGTAATTTGTCTAAATGTTCAAGGAAAAAAATAAGAGCAGCTAGCTCCTCTCTCACGTGTCGTCAAACAATAAGGACAAGTTCAGAAGCCAAGGCATATCATTTATTCTCTAAGTGACATATATATATATATATATATGTGTGTAGAATGGTAGCATATATTGATTGGCTATAATGGGTTTGGCCAACTAACAGTAAAGAAATCCTATCCGGAGAAGCGGTGGAAAGAAAAATGACAAGTCCAGAAATACCAGGGTAACTAATGACATGAAGAAGGAAAGGTTGATAACAGTAACATAACTCACATAACACAGATGACCCAGGGGTTATGTGGAATAAGCACAAAGCTAGATGACAAATATTACAGGAGAGAATTGAAAGGGCCAGATAGATAGCGACATCACGACAAGGAGTGAAGGGCAATGTTTCCTAAACGATTGCTTTAAGAGATCAAAGATAGCAAGCATGCATACATACACCTGACCGCAAGCTAGAAAAACACAAATGGCCTAGATGTCGAACGTTCTTATCTTTGTTATTTTATTTATAGATGGCAGCCGCATTTGTTCTAAGATTATTTTGTATGCCATACCCCAGCAGCAACCTTTTGTTTCAGCAAATGTAAACCAACCTTCTTTCTTATTCTAACTTTGGTATTCATTTTCAGGACATTTCCGGATAGATGACATAATCTGTTCATCTCAAATGCCACAACATTCGTGGGCACATGTTGCCTTGTTGGCTTCATTTAGCTCGCCCGACATCATATTTTAGCAACTATCTGTCATATATAATCTACTAAAATGGTTTATTTTTTCATTTACTCTTATACTCTCATTTTTCCAACCAGGACTTCTGAGCACATGGAAGATGAAGGAGACGTTGCAACTCCTTTACACTTTCCAAATTTTTATTAAATATACCAATATCACGAGGTGAACCTTCGAGTTTAGTGATTTTTCATATCCATGGTTTGCAGGCAAGTAAACTTATTACATATAATCCATTGAACTTCATGTCTTGGTTTGTCCAATTCGACATCGAAGGGCTCGCCATGTGGGGTGACGTCGACGGGGCTTCACCTGTCCTATTCTATCATTATTGTGATTACTGACTATGCCATTGTTTGTGCTACTGCTGCTTATGCTTGCAGTGCCACAAAGGCAAGCGAACCTTTGATTTGGTCCATGTTCTGGTCTAACCTTGTTGGGTCCACACTCCATGGGTCACTTTCACATTACTACTACCATATCTGTGAGGTAACCATTGTTACATGACCTACTCATATATCTTTTGCTTGTACATTCAAGTAAAGATTGTCTATTTCAACCACACCAAAAGTAAAGAAAATTATTAAGTTGGTGAATTGACAAAAGAAATGAAGCAAGTTTTTAGGTGTTGAAGTATAAGTGATTCGCCCAACTTTTCCCATCAGCTTGACTTTTAGTTTGGGGGTAAACTAACCTACACATAGCAGGCATCAGATATAGCATATTACAATAAGCTAGGTATGTGTTTGTATTCTTAGTTCTTTTAGTATATTACATAAGCTACATCCCTCGTGATGCCTTAATCTAGGTTATATCTCAATGATGATTTCTTTATAACATGCTGATCATAAAGCATTTGTAGACAGTGCATTCAAGTAACGGTACAATACAAAGGGTGGCAAATGATAATAGCCTGAAGAATGATGGCACAAAATGATCTAGAGTATTCTTTATCTTACTTAGATTTTGTCAACATTCCATCATCATATAATCTCGAATATTTTCATAAACTGGTTGTGTAAAATGGGGGGATCTTTCTCCATGAATCTCAATGGATCTGTTGTGCACTGCATAGCTGCGGAGAAGAAAAAGGTATTTACCTTTGTTTTAGGAGTTCCTTTTTCTTTGATAATGGTATATTGAACACATAATTTGAAGTATATGTGCCTGTTAATTTTTCTAGGTATCAAATATCAAGCAGCTTTACGGCAGCGAAGGATCATTCACTATGAGTGGATATTAAACTGTTGCAAGGAAAACATCTTCATTTTCATCCTAGGTATGACCCTTTGTCTTAACCATGTTTGCCTGATAACTTAGGGCCTGTTTAGTTTCATTAGTCCCTACCCTTGCTGCAAGTAATTAATAAGTGGCACAAACAATAATGAGGGGTAAATGATGTGCAGATAGACTTTTAGTCCTTTTTTGTCACCCCTCAAGGGACTAGAGACTAAAAGGGTTTAGTCCTTCATATTTGGAAATTTGGTAGTCTGATGCATGCACATTCGATCTGGTATGTGGCCTTATGCTACCATAGAAATTATATTCTACCCTTAAAGTTTGTCACCAAAATATCATATGTGGCCTTATGCACTATGATGCGCCAAAACTTAACGATGGATACTCTTTCCTATGTATTTTGGTGCAGTCTCATCAGTGACATGTATCGCTTGTCATTTGATGAAAATGGTAATTGCAAATGATAGCTATGTTAATTTATTTTTGCAATTGAGGATGTCGAGAATTCTTATCTTAATTTATGCTACAGGAAGTTGAACGATCATTCTCTTTTTGGGCACTGCTGAAGGTGATGTTGTTCACCCAACTGAGTGTATGCCCCAGCTGCTTGAGCAAGTTCGGCATCACAAAGCGAATATCGATTGCAATGATTATATTGTCATGGTGACTACATTGGTTCTTGAGGTAACTTGTTTTTGCTTCCACCGATTTTTTCTCTCGCAGATTACTCCTTTTGATTTGGAAGACTTTAAACCAACTTTGCTATGAGATATAATATGCCTAGAATGAGATGCTTTTGTATTAAAAGAGTTATTTACATCAATTTAGTTGATATTCTAAATTCTGAGATAGCCATTTTTTCAATAGGAGACATATTTATAACTAGGAATGTTTTAGCCTTTAATTAATAAGGACCATTTTTTCAATTTTCAACCTTGTTATGTGAAGATGTCCATGCTGATGGCTTGTGAAATCAGGCTCTTGGCCTAAGATTGACTTAGATGACCCTTCAAAGAGGATGAAATAACTGAATAACAAATCTAAGCTTCTGATTGTGAGTTCTTACTTCTAATAGTATCCAGTTCTGATGCACTGAACTTAATCCTTTATTATTTTTCTTTCCCACAATTTCTTACATGTATTTACTATTGTTTCTCTTCTAAAAAATATACTTGGGATTTGTTGTAAGGTTGAGGATTTGTCTACACAACAAGTGAATGATAAGCTCCTAGAAGCTGTACAACCTTAAGCACTCGAGCAATGGAGCAATGTGGTATGATGAGAGCATAGGAGGTTTGTCGAGATGAGGTCGAAACATGGCCCCAATGTAACTAGACCAGAGCAATTGACAATCTAGGCAATATCCGCTATCTGGTCCATTGTTTCTCTCGTGGGTCCATTGTTTCTGTCGTGGGTCAGACGTCTTCGACGTGAAGAGAGGTTGTTTTGTCATTTCCACATTCTGAAGCGTAATGTAGTGCAGTGGACGCATATAGCTACTACGTATGTTAAAGTTGTATTTTTTATATCTCATATTAGATGTATTTACTATTTTACAAGCCTTATGAAAATAGCAATATGAGTGGTACTAAATTATTGATATGTATTAAAGCAGCTTCTTAAAAAAACTACATATCAATCACCACAGTTGGTTCGTGCGTCGTAGTATTGGATGGCTTAGCATAGATAGTGGTTGATAAAACACCTTAATATAAGCATGTTGAAGCTCTATAATGTCGTCGTAGTCTGCAGTGTACGCCGTTGCAACGCACGGGCATTAAACTAGTATACAATCAAGCATAAAATCAAACCTTATGTGCAAGCGTGGTCCGTTAGATCATAATCCAATTATAGACATAATAATAGTTTGTTGGGAGTTTCTATAAATCTACATGAGAGGGTGGTGGAAGGGTTTAAGTGTTAAATGTGGTATATGGTTGGATCATGAATTCATGATCTAACAGACTATAAACCAGAGACGACCGTGTATAGTCCGGGCAGGTCAAGCGGACGGCCCGACAGCGCCCAGAAGCAGGGACGACCACGTACCTTCAAACCTCGACGACCAAAAATAGGTACGTGGAAGACAAACATGTTTAAGGCATTCGGTCGACTGGTCAAAGCTGGCCTGCCATTTGATTAGTTATTATCTAAATATGTGAAAAAAGGCCGGCCTAAGAGACCGGCCAGCAAAGTGGCCTCGCTCACCTATCTAGGAGCGACGACAGGTAAGACCGATGGGGTCATCTCACTAATAGGAGGAGTCAGCACATCATGATATTCATATAAGACCTAATGTATCTACATAGACACCTCCACCGACATACCCACTTGTGCCATATCAATATGCACACCTATCACCACCTTAATTATATCTCAAATCAAATGTGAGGCATGCCACCATATCCATACGAGATGTCACAGTACCCCGCTTGAGGGCACCCCAAACTTCTGTATTTGATAGGTTGACACCTCCAGTACAAGACCGATTGAGTGCACCTCAATCCGGTCACCAGGAATAGGTCCAACAAGATTGCCGGACTACTTGGTCACAAAGGTCGACCAATCCGACAGGGGCATAGAGAGCAAATGTCTACATCCACTAAAAGAACGACAAAAGAAGACATCATCACAATAGGCACAACATATGTCGTCATACAGGGGAACAATGAAAGGTCGATGATTTTTGGTAAATTGGCCAAGACAGACAAGGAAGAAGACACGAGAGCAACCAACAAAGAAGTCGACCCGAATTACTCCATGCCCCGATGGTGCCCATCGAGACTGACATGGTCTCAAAAGCGCAAATTGCAACGCCTAAAAGCAAAGGAGAACAAGGAAAAAGAGGCAGAAAAAATATTTAATGATACACATCCATAGTATCAACCACCACAAAAGAGATGGAAACCAAAGGTTGTCGAAACAAATCAAACGGCCACAAAAACAGAGGACAAAATAATAGGTGCACAGCTCTCTGCAGGTACGGTGGACAGTCTGCTGCTGAAGCCGGACCGTCCGTATACATCATGGATCGTCCGACCCTTGAGCCCGGACCGTTCGCGCCTCGCCACAAAGCCTCCGACGACGCATCGATACCTACGGAGGAGGATAACATCGAGTATGAAGACCTACTATGAGAGGATTTGGTCGACTACGGAGCCTCGCCAGAGCACCCAGATATGGATGTAAATGTGATTACATTTTTAGTGGATTGCACTATTATCGGTGATGGTGAACCTGTCGTTGATCGATTTGATTTTGGTTCTAAAGAGGCTGCCTTCACTAAGCTAAAAAGAATCGGTCAACCACTTAAAGTCGCTCTTTGTGCACGGTCACATCGATGGAGTACTGATTGCTAAGATGTTGGTAGATGGTGGGGCGACCGTGAATTTAATGCCTTACTCATTGTACAGAAAATTAGGGAAGCAGGATGACAAACTAGTCAAGACTAACATGACGTTCAGTTGTGTTGGGACCGACAGTTCGATTAAAGCCAAGGCAGTCACGTCCGTTGAGTTAACCATCGGGACCAAGACACTTGCAAATGATTTCCTCTTCACCGATGTAGAAGGAAATTATAGTTTAATCTTAGGTAGAGATTGGATCCATTCAAATCAATGTGTACCTTCTACTTTACTTCAAATGCTATTGCAATGGGTAGGCGATGATGTAGAACAAGTACATGCTGATGCATCGGCTTGCGTTGTCGTAGCCGATGCCCCTGTACTTTGGACCTATGAGACTGCCACATGTCCCACAGGAGTTGATTTTTCTGATTATCAATTCATAAGTATAGATAGGAAAGGCTTTATTCTTATAATGCTAGAGTCGATGGCGAATAGGCTAAATCCCAAATGAAGGTTAAATAATTAGTATATTCAAAGAGAGCATACCCTAGGTCACGGATAGTCTGTCCCCCGAGGCCAGACGGTCCGAGGTAGAACAGGAAGAGTCGTAGGGTCAGCCCCTATCGCGGACAGTCCGGTCTCTAAGGCTGGATAGTCTGGCTGCTGCCAGAAAGTGCCACAGCACGAGTCTGGTGTCGCGGACGGTCCGACCTCTAAGGCCGGACAGTCTGTAGCCACACAGAGAGCGCCTAACTCCTTTGAAGTAAGTACAACAGAGGAATTTAGGGATCTCGACTAGTTTGGACAGGGATTTACATCGATCGATCCTTTGGAGGAGATTGACATAGGAGATGATAAAACTCCAAGGCCGACTTTTGTGAACAAGACCCTTGAAGCTGATTCTAGAGATGAAATGATCGGCTTATTAAAAGAAATTCGGATTGCTTTGCTTGGAGTTACACTGAGATGCCAGGGTTAAGCCGAGAGATAGTGGCGCATCAGTTGCTTATTGAGTCCGATTTCAGGTCCTTGAAGCAGAGACCAAGATCATTTTGTCCAGACTTACTCCCCATGATTAAGGACGAAATTCATCGGCTCTTAGAAACTAATTTTATTAGACCTTGCAGATACACAGAGTGTGTCTCTAATATTGTGCTAGTGGAGAAGGAGTCTGGTAAGCTTAGAGTGTGTATTGATTTCCGCAATTTAAATAGAGTGACTCTTAAAGATGAATATCCTATGCCTATAGCTGACATGTGAATTAATAATGCATTAGTAAATAGAATTATTAGTTTTCTTGATGGTAATGTCAGATATAATCAAATCTTCACGGTCAAGGAAGATTCATCTAAAACGGTATGTCCAGACTTTATTGGTTTATTTGAGTGGATTGTCATGACATTCGATTTAAAAATGCCGGTGCCACTTATCAGAGAGCTATGAATTTGATCTTTCATGAGTTGTTGGAAACAATATAGAAGTTTACATTGATGATATTATAGTCAAATCAGCTGAGTTTGGCCTTTAATAAAATGTGTATGTACGGTTTAAAAATGAACCTACATAAATGTGCTTTTCAAGTGTTGGCTGGTAAGTTTTTAGGATTCATCATTCATGAACATGGCATAGAGATAGATCCCGACCAAATTAAGTCCATTCAGAACGTGGGAGCTCCGATCTGTAAGCTTGAGGTGTAGAAGTTCCTCGACATAATAAATTATTTGTGAAGGTTTATTTCTAACTTAGCCAGGAAGATTGATGTTTTCGCTCCTATTCTTCGGCTTAAAATGATGCTGATTTCACTTGGAGCAGAACAACAGGAAGCATTTGATCTTATTTAAAACTATTTGTTTTTCAGCTCCAGTATTGAAAGCACCGCAAGCAGGAGTACCATTCAGGTTATACATTGCACCCGAAGATAAAGTGATCGAAGCTATTCTTACACAGGAGATCAAAGGAAATGAGCATGTTGTGACCTACTTAAGCCGGAGGTTGGTGGATGTTGAAACAAGGTACACATTCATTAAGAAATTATGCTTATGTCTGTTTTATGCATGCACCAAGTGTAGGTGTTATCTATTGTCTAGTCCTTGCACCGTTTCTGATCAAACCGATGTGATTAAATACATGTTGCAAAACTTAATTATGAGTGATAGAGTTGGTAAATGGGCTTATGCACTTATAGAATATGACTTGGCTTATGAATAACTAAAATCTATGAAAGACCAGGTCGTAGCAGATTTTATTGTAGAACATCGGATTGATGATGCTCATAAACTAGACATATCGTATCTCACTATTACTTCCTGGACTTTATATTTTGATGGATTGATTTATAATGAAGGACAAGGAATTGACATTGTGCTTGTTTCACCATGTACTGCCTTTTTTGCCTTCTCTAGCCGATTGGAAACTTACTGCACTAACAATCAAGCCGAATATGAGGCCCTCTTATGTGGTTTAGAACTTCTAGATTGTATGAGAGTCAAATATGTGAGGGCATTTGGTGATTCTCGGCTAGTTGTCTAGCATATTTTAGAAGAGTATCAATATTTAGATGGTACTCTAAATATTTACCTTAAAAAATGTTGGGACATAATCCATTCTTCTGTCGAATTCAATAATCATCATATATCCGAAGTTGAGAATTGCAGAGCTAATAATTTGGCACAAGACGCCTCATATTATCGGATAAAATGAGGGAAAATTCACAGTATTGAAACTCTTATAACCGGTGTCGCGCCAAATCCCCAGGTCACGGATCATCCGAGTTGCATAGCCGGACCGTCCGCGATGGGCTCGGACCGTTCGGGCGAGGGGTGCGGACTATTCCACAGTGCAAGGAACATTGTTTTAATTAATTAGGTTGATAACACAGCCGATGCAACTGATTGGAGGACACCTATAATTAATTACCTATGTAATCTCAGTATTAGGACAGACAAGAATGTTCAGCGTACAACTTTCAAATATGTTTTAGTTGACGATGAACTCTACTGTTGAACTATCAACGGTATCCTGCTTAAATGCTTGGGACCGGATGATGCTATATTAGCCATGGCCGAAGTTCATGAGAGGATTTGTGGTACTCATCAATTGGCTCCGAAGATGAAGTGGCTATTACGAAGATCTGACTTCTATTGGCCTGATATGATAGCCGATTGTTTCAAGTACTACAAGGGATACCAAACGTGTAAAAAATTTGGCGACTTACAGCTAGTTCCTGTAGTTGAATTACATCCTATTATCAAATCTTGACCTTTCAGAAGATGGAGATTGGATTTTATAAGAAAATTTCATCCTTCATCATCAAAAGGGCATCGATTTGTATTGGTCGCCACAGACTACTTTACCAAATGGATTAGAGCCATTGCTCTCAACATGACACACAGAGAGGTGATTGAGTTTATAACGAAGCATATAATTAATAGATTCAGCATTCCTCGGACTTTGACCACAGAGCAGGAGAGTTTTTTTATGTCAAAGAAGGTAGCATATAATTAATAGATTCAACATTCCTCAGACTTTGACCACATAGCAGGGGAGTTTTTTTGTCAAAGAAGGTACGTAAAACTTACATGTGACGATGTTTTCATATAATAATTAATTATAAAAATAAATAATTACATTGTAAAGAGATCACTCATTATATAAATAACATATATATTTATTTTAATGTACACACTGATTTCTTAAATCTGACAATGTGTAGAAGTGACAATGCTTTGCATTAATAACATAATAAGTATGTTCTAATTATAATTTAAGCGAAAACGGTGATCCCCGAAGGGGATTTATCCCCATGGAAAATAGGGATGGAGAAGAAATACCCCGCAAGCATTTGTGGGGATCCTGCAAGGATTTTTTTTGTCGCGGAAACGGGAATGGAGAGCTAAAACCTGACAGAGAATTCCCCGTGCATCCCTATTCCAGATCTTTTCCCGTGCCCAGGTTAAAAAGAGTAACGAAAATTACAATCTTACAGAAAGGGACATCGTCAGTCGTCACAACACCTCATCGGCTTTTGTCAACGCTTTACACCAAACTATCCATGAGGGAAATTACCAGTAATGAGAACTCAGTCATAAGCCTGCTCCTATATAAACTGTATTTTATCCACAGACTGCCAGTTCTACTGTCAGATCAACATCTCCATTCAGCACCTTGAGCACGGAACAGCTGTGTCGACAAGATTACAATCCAAATCCCACCACATGAGCAGCTTCCTCAGACGAGCACACCAAAAACGGGTCAGCAAACAACCCTCCATATGTAATTCAGGCATGTGAACCACAGGTGCTGCTCTAACGGATCTGGTTCACCCTGCTAAACCAGACTGAGTGTAGTATCATGTGGAAAATGTCATACTTGACAGGATTCGGATGCCACATAAAATGCTTCTGCACCCTTTTCACGTTTGCCTGAAGGGTTATGTATCGACTCTCGGGTATTGCCAACAAGATTTGCTTCAGCTTAGGTACATCGCTTTCTGGTACGACAACAGAGAACGTACTCCAGTTGAGTGCGGCATCAAACGGGAGAACAAAATGGTCAGCGATTATTACTGGAACACACTCATAATATATTGCCTCCACTATTCTCGGGCTATTTACCTCATACCCCATGGGACAGATGCAATACTTGCTTGACTTCATATGCTGAACGTAATTTCTCTTCCTGGTGATTCGGTGTGGCAGCCTACTATATATTCTCATATCATCATCCTTGTTTCCCCAATACTTGAGAAGTACAGGTCGAACTCGACCATGCATCTGCCCTGCAAAGAAGGCCAGGATAGTCCTCTGCGCAGCTGGTCTTCCTCCAATATCTCTTAGAGGTCTTCTTGGTGACCTAAGGAATGTTTCTGGAAGGGAAACATCTTTTCCACGGATAAAAAATCCTTCAGAGAGATCTGCATTGCAGAGAGCTTTAATAGTGTTCTTCCGCAATTCATCATGCAATTTTGTTGTGTAAGGCCCCTGAAAGAAGATACAATGTCAAGTACAAAAAAATTTTAATTTTCCAAATTAAATCTGTTTTTCTCCTTGACAGTTTATCAAACTTTTCTAAAAAAAGTTGATAAAAAACCAGTAAAAAAGGTATTGGTTAAAATCCATAGTTTACATGATGGTCATTCAAGGAAGAAAAAATGCAGTGGAGAAAACATACCCAGTCATGGCAAGCAACAAAGAAATGATCAGCTCCTTTTGTCCTATTCCAATATGGGTACTTGGCCGAGATAAGGTCAATGTAATTTTTAACAAAGATAGACAGTGGCTCAATTGTATTTGAGCCAGGCACATAAAGGTTATGCTCCAGTTGACGAGAGCTATATGGAAGATAGAATAAATGGGCTGTATTTGGATCTCTCACAACAAAATTCTGGTTTGTCTCCATCAATTTCATAAACCATCCCTCAGACGCATAGATACCTTTCAACTCTGGGGAATGGAAAATAGGTTTTGCTCCATCATGATATATGAAAACCTTAAGAAGTCTCTCCATCAGTTCATAACTCCTGGAAGCATGAGTCGAACACATTTAATAAACCAACCACTGAAATGAAACAGCCAATGCACAGTAGAGTCCAGCACATAAACATCAGTGTGATAAGTTAGAAAACACAATGTGTCATATTAGGAACATAAGTTATCATTGCAGTTGCAGCTTCATTTTATTAGGAACTGCTCACATGCTACTGATCACCCAATATACAGTTGGTTGGCAGGATTGTACATCACAAAAGGCAATGCCATAAGTAAAGAAGTTACTCCAATAAATGATCATGGCGTCGGCCAAAATTAGTTCTGTTTTTTTTTAAGACAAGGATAAAGAAGAATGTTGTTAAACACATGGTTATGCATTTGTTTTTTTTTTGGAAAAGAATTATGTAACGTACCAATCACAAGAGAGACAATATGAAGCCTAGCCAGTTCCTTACCTTTTAAAGATGGATACATTCCGGAACAAGGGTGCATAAAGATCAGGGTCATCTGAGGTCAATGGTGCATTAGTGATTTCTTTCTTTGCATATATAAGCTCTTCATCAGCTGCTGTTGACCAAAGAGGCGCCTGCTAAATTGACAAGGTAAGAGAAGTATTCTTACAATTTTTACTCCTAATAATAAGAATTGAAACCACATCCTAAAAGAGGTAAAGCATCAACCTCTGGCGTTACAGGGAGAACAGATTTGGTATCCATGACATTTTCTCCATTGACATCAGAACTCATTGTAGGCAAACCACTAAAAATGGGCTTCACAGGTAAGAAGGTTATAAGAAAAATAAATATGTCAGTTGCTACAGGAAAATTTCACCCATGATTAGTTAGATATGTACCTCTTCTTTGAGAAAAGGGGATGACTCCTTTGGCGGATTTCTCTGAAGTGTCATTAGAAGCTATTGAGAAAACATGGCTTCCTAATTGCATCAAGTTGAAACAAACATGACATGCAAAAAGAAATCCATGCAGTGATATGTCAACTTTTGTAGTGATCCATACCTTTATATCAGGATGTTCGGGTTCCTCCATTGAACCATCATAAAAAATTTCTGCAGGTGAAGATGAAGGGGCCAGGAACATAGAGGGGGCTGCTGCTGGAGCAATCCTAGCTGACAAATTAATCTGCAAAAACAATTAGTGTGTTTTCTATACTTGTTTCAAAAGTACCCATTCGGCTGATTTAATTCACATTGAGAATAAAAGATATTTTTACAACTTGTCACTAAATCAAAATTAGTCTTGATTCCCAAAAATTCTCTTAAAAAGCTACCACGATTGTACCAGGGTTTACACCTATTTGTAATCGAGACTTTAAAGTTTCAAATGGCTGTCGATCTGCAATTAAAATTCCTGGCAAGTTGTTCAGATTTCTCTAATTACAGCAAATTCCCACAGTATGCAAACACTATTTAGCCGTTAAAAGGATGATATTTCCTTTCCAAGCCTCATCATAACGAAAGCACCAATGTTAAATTATGAAAAACGAAAAACCAGCACCCACCTCGCCGAAGGAAGAAAGCGGCGCTTCGGATGGCGACGACGTCGAGGCGGCGGGGCCCGCGAAGCTTCCGGCCACGACTGCGGCCGCCACTGTCTCCTTGCGGGTATCCCCAGGGAGGGGTCCTAAGAGATAGGAGCGCCATCGGCTGGGGTCCTCCGTGGCAGGGGCGGCGGCCAGGAGGAGCGCGAGCGCCGCGACAACGGCGCAGGCGGCGACTACGCGGCGCCAGGAGAGGAGCTTGCGCGCCGCAGGAGGATGCGACGGATTGGTGTGGTGGTGGTGCGGCATTGCGTACGCTGCGGGCACGGGAGAAGTGGTACGGACGGCGGTGCTTGGAGGAGAGTCGTGCGGCCGTAGTAGAAGTGTAGAACTGTAAAAGGACGGTGACGTCGGCGAGGTGTTCCTCTGACGTTTCCGTGTGTCTCCGGGACTCGGCCAGACAGCCGGTTGCTCAAAGGTCCGTCAGTCAGTCTTTGAATCTTCGTTTTTTTTCTCGGTACTTGGTTCATATTATATAGAGCAAGCATTTTTTTTACAAATGACACCAGTAATTAAAATCCAATTGAGCCCACATGAAAGAATTCAAACAGGCCCCAAAAGAAATGTGTGTCTATCGGATCCTTTCTTTCTTGAGAATAAAGGAGTATTCATCCATTAAGCCCCACTTTAGATTACAAATTGCTAGTTAGGTTTATTATGGTATAACTTGTTTATCTAAGTATGTTCTAGGCTAAACATGGTGCCTATATTTTTAAAATTCTTTCGTTGGTAGTCACGAGTACGTCGATAACAAGGTGAGTGTGAGTTCTTAAATTTTAAGATTCATTAATTCAATATTTCGGATTTGCTTACAGTGATAAATGATGAGTACCCATATCCACCCTCTCAACATAATGTAACTCCACAAGACTACCCCTTCATAACTTAAATCATTCGAATAAGGGCTTGAAAGCTACATCCACTGTGTATGCTCATATGCTCCAATGGAAATGATCCTCATCAAGCGTAGGACCCTTGTCCAACCTCTCGAGAGACACTTCGACACGTGAGGAAGATTTGAATTTGAAAAGACAATATTTGTGTGCTTAGAAGACGACCTTCTAGAACATGGTTGAAGTAGTTTGTTGAATCATGAAAATGAGATGGGCACAAACATAATTCATTGGCTCTTTTGATCTATAAAGGGCACGAACAGAATTCATTGGTTCTTTCGATCAACCAAAAGCAGATACTCTTGGAATTGATCAAATATTGGTCTTGTTAGGTTAGGACTGATGTTTACCAATTGGAACACAATTTACACTAGTTAGATGTGGATTCCTAACAATCTTAGTGTAAGGAAAATGGGTAGGGGCCCATTGGTAGTTAAGTTTTGGTGTTTGATGATTAGCATAAATATTTAGACTAATATTGTTTGCTAGTGTCTTTGATTATAATTCAAAGGATGCAAAGTAAACATGGACAAAGGCAAAGGTGTGATCTAGATGATCAACCCCTCAATAAAGATATTAGAGGACTCATTGAAGACATACAATAGCATACAAGGATCCAAGGCAAAAGATGAAACCAAGACAGACGCAAAGACCACAAAGAAATGAAGCAAGAAAAGGGTTGAACATGCATCGAGTCGAAGCAAGAAACCATCCCGAGAGGCATTAGACCATATCATCTTAGCTAACTCTAGCCAATAAAAGAACATGAGTGTTAGACCAAGACATCAGACCAGTAGTGGAAATGGCATCAGACCATATGGTCACATTGTTCATGCTCAGGAGGAGCATTAGATCGTTCCTGCATGAGAACGTCAAACCATCTAGGTGAAGTTCGACAATGGATAGTGAAGTTTCAGAGAAGGAAACGGGTTATTGGACTGTTTCGATGGTAAGCATTGGATTATACGCCATAGTGCACGACCCAAATGGTCGACAATGACTAGTGCTAACATAGTACTAGCGGTGTAGCCATTGAGATGTGTTGGGCCCTAACACAATGGTTTGATGTGTACCCACCGAATGGTCCGATGGTATGCAGAGTTGGCTATTAAGGGTGCAACAACTATATCTCTTCTTAGGGGTTATAAATAAGACCTTGATTGATCATTTGAGGTGTGTGGGAGCTAATAAATAAGACCCCTTTAGAAGTTTATGAAGGTTCTTCATCCCAACATGTGGTAGACGACGATGCCACAGCCAACTCATGTTGGTCTTAGCGATTAAACATGCATCTAGGTTGGCATTCTCTTTTGTAAAATAAACCAAATAAAGCTTGTCGTCTAATACACCTTTAAAAGCTAATGAACCATCACTCTTTCTAAAGATAGTTACATCAATATTTGTAAATAAACAATTATAACCCATATGACATAACTGGCTAACGGAAAATAAATTATAACCAAACGATTCTACCAAAAAGACATTAGAAATTGAGTGCTCGCTAGTGATCGCTATCTTACCTAACCCCTTTACCTTGCCTTGGTTCCCATTTCCAAAGATGATCGTGTTATGGGAATCCTTATTCTTGACATAGGAAGAGAACATCCTCTTCTCCACCGTCATGTGGTTTGTGCACTCGCTATCAATAATCTAGCTTAAGCCCTCGGATGCATAAACCTGCAAGTTGAATTTAGGCTTGGGGTTTAGGTATGTTGGGTCCTGTCAGGTTAGTTACATAAGACTCTGGTCCTAAATGCAAGTCTTACCTTTCTTGCATTTAGGTCCCACATTAGAAGCAACAACTCTACCATTTTTGCAATAAAGCACATAGGAAGCATCAACAGTAGAATATGAAATATAATGAGATGCATTCCTAGTATTAGGCGCATAAGAAACATTATGAGCATGGCGCCTAGGTCTACTTCTACCATGAGCATATGAAGAACTAGAAGATGCAATCATGTTATGAGAAGCAAAAGTAGCATCATGACACACATAATAGACAAAATGATCAATACAAGCATCATGATGAACATTTCTAACATTCTTAACATGAGCATATACATAAGCATGGTCCTTCTATCATGAGGAGAATGTGAACTACTGACCATATGTGCCTTCCCCTTCTCCTTAATGAAGTTGGGGGCCTTATGGCTCTTTGTGTCCATGGCTCCCCCATAGAAGCCAAGATCACTCTTAATGGAGAGATGTATACCAATGGTGTAGGCATCCCTAGTAAATTTAATCTTTCCTAGTTTACCATTAGCATTTTTAACTTGAACACAATTTTAGCATTCAAGTTATCAATCAAAGCAACATTTGCAACACATGAATAAATATCTATGTCCTTGCATCTATTGCAAATTGAAACATGTTCTAAGGATGAACTAGCAACACTCAATTTTCTAGCCTAGCATTCAAATCATTATTTGCTATTTTGAGGCTAGAAATCCAAGAATGACATGAAGGCGGCTCAATTTTTTCTAGCCTAGCATTCAAATCATAATTTTCAAAGCAAGAAATTTTTCTACCTCTACAAACTTATCATGTTCCTCATAAATTAATTCTTCTTTCTTTCTATTAATCTATTCTTATCATTCAAGGCATCAATCAACTCATTAATTTTATCAACTTTGGATATATCTGAGCCCATAAAAAGATCACTATAGTCTACATCATCATCAAACTCATCATCGCTAGAAGAAGTATGTTTAGGGGTTTCACGTGTATATACCTTCTTCTTAGCCATGAGGCACGCATGACGCTCGTTAGGGAAAAGAGAAGACTTGTTGAAGGTGAAGGTAGCGAGTCCCTTGTTGTCGGAGTCGGAGGAGGAGTCCGAGTCCCACTCCTTGCCAATGTGCGCCTCGCCCTTCTTCTTCTTATAGAATTTCTTCTTTTTTTTCTTCCCCTTCTTGTCTTGTTCCTAGTCATTCTCATTACTAGGACATTTAGCTATGAAATGACTAGTCCTACCGCACTTGAAGCAGAAGTGTTTCCCCCTTGACCTGTTCTTGTTGGAGTAGTCTTGCATCCCTTGAGTGCAATCTTAAAGCGCTTGATCATAAGCGCCATCTCATCTTCATTGAGGTCGGCTGCCTCAATTTGCAGAATCTTATTGGGGAGCGCATCCTTATTGTTTTTCACTTTGAGAGCGTCGGGTTGCACTTCGTTGTAGTGGAGAAGAGGCCCATTGGCGACATTGTCAATGTACCTCACCTTCTTGGCCATCATACGCCCGCTCATAAATTTTCTAAGAATCTCCTCGGGTGTTATCTTGGTGTACCTGGGGTTCTCACAAATCAAGTTCATAAGATTAGGATCAAGAATGGTAAATGACCTTAGCATTAGTCGCACGACGTCGTGATCTATCCATCTTGTGCTTCTGTATTTCTAGATTTGGTTCACCAAGGTCTTGAGCCTGTTATACATTTCAGTTCGCTCTTCACCTATCTTCATGGCGAACCTCCCAAGTTCACCTTTGAAGGGGATAATTCAGGTGAGATCGTGGTGCACGCCAAGGAGCATGGAGGGTGAAGGGGATAATTCAAGTGAGAACACGGTCAGTTAGCCATCTCAATTCATTGCTTTGGTGCGCATGTGATAGAATTTGGGGGAAATATTCTGCTAACTTTGTCTTCTTAAGATTGTTCTATGCTTTTGATGGTCTTTAACAACAACTTCTACACGTGAGATGTTTCTTTTTGCTACAAGCTAACTTTATGTCTTACCTAACTTACAGATTTCTACACATTGTTTGATGAACTTTTGTATCCTGTCTTTTTCTTTCATATCTTTCGATTGATATTCTTTAAATTACTCTTTAGTTACTACTACAACCTAACTTAGTGTTCTGATATTTCAACTTTTGTGTGTGGTTTCATCTTTGTGTTGCAAGCCGCTATGCATATCTTCCCAGGATGCCAATACCTGTAAATGTAAATTTTCACATAAGTATGCTAAAATGTGAAGGTTGTAATGTCAGGTGTCAAGATCTATTTGTAATTTTTATCTGAAGAAACCAGAGCATAGCTTGGACCCCTTGTTTCGGCAAGTTGCCCAACATATTGCATTGAAGAGGCCAACTCTCAGTGCTGAACCATCAGTTCAAGTACGCAAGCTGAAACCATACGACATATTTCTAATATTTGCTTCAGATGGTCTTTGGAGCACCTCAACGATGATGTTGCGATCCAAATTGTGTTCAAGAACCTGAGAACTGTAAGTGACTGTTTCACTATAGGGCTTTCCTCTATGCTCGCGTCGTTTGCAGTCTGACTATTGAGTGTCTTCACGAACTATTTCAAGGGATAGCCATCATCAGATTGGTGAAGGCTGCCTTAAAGGAGGTGGCAAGGAAGAGGGAGGTCAGGTACTGTGACCTAAGGACGATCGATATAGGGGAATGAGGTGGCATTTCCACGACAACATTAGTGTCATTATAGTCTACCTTGATCGCCATCATGGGAGACAACAGGTTCTAGAGTTGCTACGTCATAATCAGCTGCAGACGGGTTTCCCTCTGTTCCTTATTTCTTGCATTGATTGATTGTAAATAATTGTGTAACATGGTCTCTCATGTCGAGTTTGTGATCCAAATTATGCATATATGGAGACCGTGTTGGTGAGCAGAACGAAGGCCCATCGCGCGGGAGGCTTGGGCCAGAGCGTAGCGGCGCAAACTGGCCCATCGGCCAGTAGCCTTGCACACCAGGGGTGCAGGGGAACCTAATTATGGTTTGTTGTGCATCGTCATTTTACTCCTCTTGTAAGTCGTCGTCTACTGGCGGCGTTTTGTAAACACTCCACATGTAGTGAAAATTTCGCCTGGCTGGTGCCCGTGGTTTTTCCTTTCGCATTGAAGAGGTTTTCACGTAAATGTGTGTGTCGTGCTCTGTGATTTGTTGGTTGATCTACTTTGTTTTTTCTTGTGGTTTCTGCTAACATCTCATATTGTGTAAACGAGTTTCCCTCCATGCGTTATTTCTTGCCTTATTTTACCTTCGTGCAACAAACAAATACGAGTGCACGTGATGTACAACCACCAAATTTTAGGCAAGGTGGATCCCTTCCTATATTTTCCTCTGCTCTGTTTCCTTGAATGTGTGAATCTCTTTCCTTCCCAAATTTCTTCATTGATGGAAGGTGTAAATCGCCAGTGTCCTCACCGGCTATAAATGGAGCCACGCCGATCTCCCTCTCTATCTGCTCTCTCTCTTTTCGCACCTCCAGAATTTGTAACCTATCACAAAAGCTTCTCAGGTAATTGTGTTGAATTTGTGATCTATCAGAGTACGAATCTCACATGAGTTGAATGGTGGTTATCTATTTGATGTTTCTTGTGTTTTTTATTCCCTTGACTATTCGAGACACCAATGATTACATGCTTCAGGTTTCTTTCGTTAAGAATATCGCAATAGAATTCTAACTACTGAGTTTTGGATTATTTTTTGGCTTACTCTGGGGCACATATTGTAGTCGCCGGTGCCTACTCTCGGCAGAAACATGATTGATCACGCATATTTGGGCCAGGCTTATCCATGTTAGCGTCCAAGAAATAACACACACAGGGATTCACTACTGCGACACTGACACTGACATCCCTCTGTGCATTATTTATAATAATATTTGGGTCATCGTATTTATATTAATATTACATATTTATATCGTTTTGTATCTATGTTTAGTCATGGATTTTGCCGTCATCATTGTAATCATGTTCCGTGGCATCGCATGGGCACGTACCTAGTCCACACTTAGATAAGGTCTTCAACACTCATGAAACCAAGATATGCACTGTCCTAGAGCACAAAAACCGACTGAAATAATACTTCCCATCTTCCACAATCACATCAATCTCGACAATGCTATCAGACGTATTTGCAAGTACAGCCTCACACCAAGAATATAGTAACCGGAAGCTCTCCTCCCAAGTGACAAACAAATCTTTTAGAGCCTTCTCTTTACCCTTCCAAATAGTGTCATATGCAATTGTCACATTATGAGTGAAAGGGAAATAGGGTCAAACCTTTTCCTAAATGATTTTGGTGGTTGAATTGACCAACACAAATTATTGGACTAACTAGTTTGCTCTAGATTATAAGTTCTACAGGTGCCAAAGGTTCAACACAAACCAATAAAAAGTACAAGAAAGGGTTCAAATAAAAAGAGCAAAAGACAACCGAAGGTTGCCCTGGTCTGGCGCACCGGACTGTCCGGTGCACCAGGGAGAATCACTCCGAACTTGTCACCTTCGGGTTTCTGGAATTGCCCTTCGCTATAATTCACCGGACTGTCCGGTGTAGCACCGGACTGTCCGGTGTAGCACCGGACTATCCGGTGTGCCAAGCAGAGTAACGGCTACTGCGCCAACGGTCGACTGCAAAAGTGAACAGTGTCAACTGCGCGTGTAGAGTTAGAGCAGGCGCCAGATGGCGCACCAGACAGTGAACAGGACCTGTCTGGTGCACCACTGGACTGTCCAGTGGCCCACATGTCAGAAGCTCCAACGGTCGAACCCTAACGGTTGGGTGACGTGGCTGGCGCACCGGACAGTGTCCGGTGCGCCCTTCGACAGCAGTCTTCCCCAACGGCCACTTTGGTGGTTGGGGCTATAAATACCCCCAACCACCAACACTTCAAAGTATCTAAGTTTTCAGCCAACACATTCAATACAAGAGCTAGTGCATTCAATACAAGACACAAATAGAGTGAATCAAAATCTCTCCAAGTCTCAATTCCACTCAAAGCATTAGTGACTAGAAGAGAGAGTTTTGTTGTGTTCTTTTGAGCTCTTGCACTTGAATCTCTTTTCTTCTTCCCATTTCTTGTTCTCAACTCACTTGTAATCAAAGCAAGAGACATCAAGTTGTGGTGGTCCTTGTAGTGGACTAAGTGTCACGTTTGATTGAAGAGAAAAACTCCTTTACTTTCCGTCCCACTAGGCAAACCACCAGTTTTTGACGGTGAAGACTATTGTATGTGGAGTGATAAAATGAGGCACCATCTAACCTCACTCCACGCTAGTATTTGGGACATTGTTGAGTTTGGTGCACAGGAACCATCCGTGGGGGATGAAGGCTATGACTCGGACGAGGTAGCCCAAATCCAGCATTTCAACTCCCAAGCCACCACTATACTCCTCGCCTCTCTAAGTCGAGAGGAGTATAATAAGGTGCAAGGGTTGAAGAGTGTCAAAGAGATTTGGGACGTGCTAAAGACCGCGAACGAAGGAGACGAGGTGACCAAGATCACCAAGAGGGAAACGATCGAGGGGGAGCTCAGTCGCTTCATGCTTCACCAATGGGAGGAGCCATAAGCCATGTAAAACCGGCTCAAGACCTTGGTGAACCAAGTGCGCAACCTCGGGAGCACCAAATGGGATGACCATGAAATGGTCAAGGTTATTCTTAGATCACTCGTTTTTCTTAATCCTACTCAAGTTCAATTAATTCGTGGTGATCCAAGATATAAACTAATGTCTCCCGAGGAAGTGATAGGAAAGTTTGTGAGCTTTAAACTCATGATCAAAGGCTCCAAGCAAATCATCGAGCGAGGCGCCACCTCTACACCCGAGGTGCAACCTGTCGCCTTCAAAGCGACAGAGGAGAAGAAGGAAGAGTATACGTCAAGTAGGCTTCCCATCGACGCCTCCAAGCTCGACAATGAGGAGATGGCTTTAATCATCAAAAGCTTTCGCCAAATCCTCAAGCAAAGGAAGGGGAAAGATTACAAGCCTCGTTCCAAGAAGGTTTGCTACAAGTGTGGTAAGCCCAATCACTTTATAGCAAAATGTCCATTATCAAGTGATACTGACAGGGGCGACGACAAGAAGGGAAGAAGGAAGGAGAAGAAGAAGTATTACAAGAAGAAGGGCGGTGATACCCATGTTTGCCGGGAGTGGGACTCCGATGAGAGCTCCACCGACGAGGACGCCGCAAACATCGCCGTCAACAAGGGCCTTCTCTTCCCCAATGTCGGCCACAAGTGCCTCATGGCAAGGGACGGCAAAAAGAAGGTAAAATCTAGAGCCTCCACTAAATATGCAACATCTAGTGAGGAGGATAACTCTAGTGATGATGAGGATAACTTGTTAGCCCTTTTTGCCAACCTCAACATGCAACAAAAAGAAAAATTAAATGAATTAATAGGAGCTATTCGTGAGAAGGATGAACTCTTGGATAGCCAAGAGAACTTCCTTATTAAAGAAAACAAGAAGCATGTTAAGGTCAAAAATGCTTATGCTCAGGAAGTTGAAAAATGTGAAAAATTAACTAGTGAGTTAAGTACTTGCCATGATATTATCTCAAACCTTAGAAATGAAAATGCAAAATTAATTGCTAAGGTTGAGAAGTTAGATATTTGTGATGATTCAATTGTTAATCTTAGAAATGATAATGATAATTTGATTACTAAGATTGACAAATTGAATGCGTCTCTCACTAGCCTTAAAATTGAGAATGAAAAATTAATTGCTAAGGCTAAAGAATTAAATATTTACAATGATGTTATTTCCAATATTAAAAATGAAAATGTCATGTTACATGCTAAGATTGATGAATTAAATGTTTGCAAACCCTCTACATCTACCATTGAGCATGTTACTATTTGTACTAGATGTAGAAATATAATATTGATGATATTCATGATCACCTAGCTTTAATTAAACATCAAAATGATCACATAGCTCAACTTAGTGCTAAGATTAATGAACATGACTTAGAAAATGAAAAATTTAAATTTGCTAGAAGCATGCTCTATAGTGGGAGACGCTCTGGCATTAAGGATGGCATTGGCTTCCAAAAGGTAGACAATGTCAAGCTTAATGCTCCTAAAAGATTGTCTAACTTTGTTAAGGGCAAGGTTCCCATGGCTTAGGATAATGAGGGTTACATTTTATACCCTGCCGGTTATCCCAAGCACAAAATTAGGAGAATTCACTCTAGGAAGTCTCACTATGGCTCTCATCATGCTTTTATGTATAAGAGTGAGGCATCTAGTTCTAGGCAATCCACTCATGCCAAATTGCCTAAAAAGAAATCTCCTATTGCATCAAATGATCATAACATTTCATTCAAGACTTTTGATGCATCATATGTTTTAACTAACAAATCAGGCAAATTAGTTGCCAAATATGTTGGGGCCAAACACAAGGGCTCAAAGACTTGTGTTTGGGTACCCAAGGTGCTTGTTTCTAATGTGAAAGGACCCAAGACCGTTTGGGTACCTAAGAACAAGGCCTAAACTTGTTTTGTCGATTTATGCATCTGGGGGCTCAAGTTGGATAATTGATAGCGGGTGCACAAACTGCATGACTGGGGAGAAAAGGATGTTCTCCTCCTACGAGAAAAACCACGATCCCCAAAGAGCTATCACATTCGGGGATGGAAATCAAGGTTTGGTCAAAGGACTTGGTAAAATTGCTATATCTCGTGACCATTCTATTTCCAATGTTTTTCTTGTAGATTCCTTAGATTACAACTTGCTTTCTGTTTCTCAATTATGTAAAATGGGCTACAATTGTCTTTTTACGGATATAGGTGTTACTGTCTTTAGAAGAAGTGATGATTCAGTAGCATTTAAGGGAGTGTTAGAGGGTCAGCTATACTTAGTTGATTTTAATAAAGCTGAACTCGACACTTGCTTAATTGCTAAGACTAACATGGGTTGGCTCTGGCATCACCGACTAGCCCACGTTGGGATGAAGAATCTTCACAAGCTTCTAAAGGGAGAGCACATTTTGGGACTGTGAATCATCTAGACCCTTTGGTGATGTTTTGGTAATTAATGACAACTGCTTGTGGGCTAACGATTCTTGGAGAAATAAGAATGCAGGGTTGGACCACATAGAACAGGAAATATTGGAGAATCATAAGCATTGGTCGTGGATCAAATGAAGGCAAAGGTATAATATAGGTTTCGTTTTACCGGTCTTGAGGAGTTTAGAGAAGATACTTGACCGGATTAGTAGGCTAGATAGTCGTACTATTAAGAGGGGTCAATGACTTTGATCTGTGTAAAACTTGGTGCCTCATAGAGCATCTAGTGGTTGCATTTGCATGAGGACTAACAGCGCTTCAAATTTCTTGAGTTAAAAATTCTTTCAAAAGCGAGTTTGAAAAATGCAAAGTCTTGGATGCGCGGACCGTCCGGGCCTTGAGGGCGGACCGTCCGTGATCCACCAGAGGGATCCGAAGTCTGACAACTTCGGAAGCCATCTTGTTCCTTTGCACTGCGGACCGTCCGGGCCTTAGGGTCGGACCGTCCGCAGTCATGACCAGAGAAGGCTGGTTTCGGGCCAGTCCCTGAATTATAGCGCGGACCGTCTGGCTATGTTGGGCGGACAGTCCACAGGTGTCAAATATGGTTTGGACAGGGACTGTGTGATTTTGTAGATTTGTACTACGGACTGTCCAGGGGACTAGTCCGGACAGTACTGTCTCAGGTCTCGGACCGTTGAAGCGTCCCGATCCTCTGGGACTCAAATGTGATACAATTACTAGTCCCAGGAGGCTAGTAAACACATTTATACATCAGATGATTTCAGATCTGCTTAAATGAGACAAACCTATAAAGGTGGTGATCAACTTTAAGAGTTGGTCCACAACTCGGGACATATCATCAGAGTGGGGCTGAAGCAGCCCGATATACGCAGTGAAGCAAATCAGCGGTCCAACAGCCACAGGCAAGGTTGGGAACAGTCGTAACTCTTACCCGATCTCCTTTTTCTGAAAAACAACAAATAAGCAAGGGTGAGTACAAATGTACTCAGCAGCCCACCTTCACCCGCGAAATCAGATATAATGCATGGAATATGTGGAGCTCAGGATATTTTGCAGAAACATTCTGTATTTTTTCAAAGCGCATCCTCTCCAAAAGGAGCAGGAAGTTTTTCAGTATTATAACAAAATCCCCTGGTCCATCCAGGTATCTCAGCAGTTTCCCACTGGTTTTCATTCTCAAAAACAGCTACTGGACTGCCCGTCCACCATAGCTCACGGCTCAACCGCCGAACCTTTTTAAAAACCACTTTTCTCAAACGCACCTTTTTTTGAAAACAAAACATTAATTGCCATACCATACCAGACTCGTCCATTCCTGTGGACACAAACTATTCGAATAGGTTTTCAAACTCTGCGCAGAGGTGTACACTTTACCCACTAGTTCGGCTCTGCGATCCCATGGCCAATAAGACCCGAATCCGACTCTCTTTCTTTCCCCGCACGTCCTAACCTTAATGGTTATCCGGAAGGAGTCAGGCCACCATCATGTCCAAACCAGACAAAACTTTCCCCCTCTTTATCCTCTCGGTGCTCCCCAGCTTTCATAACCCTGGGGTTGGACCGTACGAGTTCAGATTGAGTGACTGCCCACACAGTCTCGAGTGTGAAAGTTGCCTAGAGGGGGGGTGAATAGGGCGAAACTGAAATTCTCAAAAATAATCACAACTATAAGCCGGGTTAGCGTTAGAAATATAAATGAGTCCGCGAGAGAGGGAGCAAAACAAATCGCAAGCAAATGAAGAGTGTGACACGCGGATTTGTTTTACCGAGGTTCGGTTCTTGCAAACCTACTCCCCGTTGAGGAGGCCACAAAGGCCGGGTCTCTTTCAACCCTTCCCTCTCTCAAACGGTCCCTCAGACCGAGTGAGCTTCTCTTCTCAAATTAAAGCCGGGAACAAAACTTCCCCGCAAGGGCCACCACACAATTGGTGCCTCTTGCCTTGATTACAATGGAGTTTTGATCACAAGAACAAGTGAGAAAGAAAAGAAGCAATCCAAGCGCAAGAGCTCAAAAGAACACTACAAATCACTCTCTCTAGTCACTAGGGTTTTGAATGAGATTGGGAGAGGATTTGATCTCTTGTTGGTGTGCTTTGCAATGAATGCTAGCTCTTGTATAGTGGTTGGAAGCTGGAAAACTTGGATGCAATGAATGGTGGGGTGGTTGGGGTATTTATAGCCCCAACCACCAAAAGTGACCGTTGGGAGGCTGTCTGCTCGATGGCGCACCGGACAGTCCGGTGCACACCGGACAGTCCGGTGCCCCCTGCCATGTCATCACTGCCGTTGGATTCTGACCGTTGGAGCTTCTGACATGTGGGCCCGCCTGGGTGTCCGGTGCACACCGGACATCTACTGTTCCTTGTCCGGTGTGCCAGTATGGGCACGCCTGCCATCTGCGCGCGCAGAGCGCGCATTAAATGTGCGGCAGAGAGCCGTTGGCGCGGAGATAGCCGTTGCACCGTAGTCGCACCGGACAGTCCGGTGCACACCGGACAGTCCGGTGATTTTTAGCGGACAAGCCGTTGGCGTTTCCCGAAGCTGGCGAGTTCCTGAGGCCGACCTCCCTTGGCGCACCGGACACTGTCCGGTGTACACCGGAAAGTCCGGTGAATTATAGCCGAGTCGCCTCTGGAAATTCCCGAAGGTGGCGAGTTTGAGTCTGAGTCCCCCTGGTGCACCGGACATGTCCGGTGGCACACCGGACAGTCCGGTGCGCCAGACCAGGGTGCCTTCGGTTGTCCCTTTGCTCCTTTGTTGAATCTAAAACTTGGTCTTTTTATTGGCTGAGTGTGAACCTTTTACACCTGTATAATCTATACACTTGGGCAAACTGGTTAGTCCAAAGATTTGTGTTGGGCAATTCAACCACCAAAATATTATAGGAACTAGGTGTAAGCCTAATTCCCTTTCAATCTCCCCCTTTTTGGTGATTGATGCCAACACAAACCAAAGCAAATATAGAAGTGCATAATTGAACTAGTTTGCATAATGTAAGTGTAAAGGTTGCTTGGAATTGAGCCAATATAACTACTTACGAGTTATGCATGGATTGTTTCTTTCCTATTTAACATTTTGGACCACGCTTGCACCACATGTTTTGTTTTTGCAAACTCTTTTGTAAATCCTTTTCAAAGTTCTTTTGCAAATGGTCAAAGGTGAATGAATGGAATTTGCAAGGCATTTTCAAGATTTGAAATTTTCTCCACCTGTTTCAAATGCTTTTTCCTTTGACTAAACAAAACTCCCCCTGAAGGAGATCCACCTCTTAGTGTTCAAGAGGGTTTTGATATACATTTTTGAAAAACTAATTTTCTCCTCCTTTTGAACACAATAGGATACCAATTGATAAATACTCTTGGAAAGCACTAAATTTAATTTTTTGAGATTGGTGGTGGTGCGGTCCTTTTGCTTTGGGCTCATACTTTCTCCCCCTTTGGCATGAATCGCCAAAAACGGAATCATTAGAGCCCATCGAAGTACTATCTTCCCCTTTGGTCATAAGTAAATGAGTTAAGATTATACCAAAGACGAAGTCCGGTCCTTTTGCTTTGGGCTTTTACTCTCTCCCCCAAAGACAAGGTCCTTTTCTTGGAGCGATGGCGAAGGATGAGTTACGGAGTGGAAGCCTTTGTCTTTCGCCGAAGACTCCAATTCCCTTTCAATATACCTATGACTTGGTTTGAAATAGACTTGAAAACACATTAGTCATAGCATATATGATCAAAAGTATGAATGAGCTATGTGTGCAATCTAGCAAAAGAAGTTGCGAGAATCAAGAATATTGAGCTCATGCCTAAGTTTGGTAAAGGTTTGTTCATCAAGAGGCTTGGTAAAGATATCGGCTAATTGATCTTTAGTGTTAATGTAAGAAATCTCGATATCCCCCTTTTGTTGGTGATCCCTAAGAAAATGATACCGAATGGCTATGTGCTTAGTGCGGCTATGCTCGACGGGATTGTCGGCCATTTTGATTGCACTCTCATTATCACATAGCAAAGGGACTTTGGTTAATTTGTAACCGTAGTCCCGCAGGGTTTGCCTCATCCAAAGCAATTGCGCGCAACAATGACCTGCGGCAATGTACTCGGCTTCGGCGGTGGAAAGAGCGACCGAATTTTGCTTCTTTGAAGCCCAAGACACCAAGGATCTTCCCAAGAACTGGCAAGTCCCCGATGTGCTCTTCCTATTAATTTTGCACCCCGCCCAATCGGCATCCGAATAACCAATCAAATCAAATGTGGATCCCCGAGGGTACCAAAGCCCAAACTTAGGAGTATAAGCCAAATATCTCAAGATTCGTTTTACGGCCGTAAGGTGGGATTCCTTAGGGTCGGATTGGAATCTTGCACACATGCAAACAGAAAGCATAATGTCCGGTCGAGATGCACACAAATAAAGCAATGAACCAATCATCGACCGGTATACCTTTTGATCCACGGACTTACCTCCCGTGTCGAGGTCGAGATGCCCATTGGTTCCCATGGGTGTCTTGATGGGCTTGGCATCCTTCATCCCAAACTTGCTTAAAATATCTTGAGTATACTTCGTTTGGCTAAGGAAGGTGCCTTCTTGGAGTTGCTTTACTTGGAATCCTAAGAAATACTTCAACTCCCCCATCATAGACATCTCGAATTTCTGTGTCATAATCCTACTAAACTCTTCACATGCAGACTCGTTAGTAGACCCAAATATAATATCATCAACATAAATTTGGCATACAAACAAGTCATTTTCAAGAGTTTTAGTAAAGAGTGTAGGATCGGCCTTTCCGACTTTGAATCCATTTGCAATAAGAAAATCTCTAAGGCATTCATACCATGCTCTTGGGGCTTGCTTGAGCCCATAAAGCGCCTTAGAGAGCCTATAGACATGGTTAGGGTACTCACTGTCTTCAAAGCCGGGAGGTTGCTCAACGTAGACCTCTTCCTTGATTGGTCCGTTGAGGAAGGCACTTTTCACGTCCATTTGATAAAGCTTAAAGCCATGGTAAGTAGCATAGGCCAATAATATGCGAATAGATTCAAGCCTAGCAACGGGTGCATAGGTTTCACCAAAATCCAAACCTTCGACTTGGGAGTATCCTTTGGCCACAAGTCGAGCTTTGTTCCTTGTCACCACACCATGCTCATCTTGTTTGTTGCGGAAGACCCATTTGGTTCCTACAACATTTTGGTTAGGACGTGGAACCAAGTGCCATACCTCGTTCCTTGTGAAATTGTTGAGCTCCTCTTGCATCGCCACCACCCAATCCGAATCTTGTAGTGCTTCCTCTACCCTGTGTGGCTCAATAGAGGAAACAAACGAGTAATGTTCACAAAAATGTGCAATGCGAGATCTAGTGGTTACCCCCTTTTGAATGTCGCCGAGGATGGTGTCGACGGGGTGATCTCGTTGTATTGCTTGGTGGACTCTTGGGTGTGGCGGCCTTTGCTCTTCATCCTCCTTGTCTTGATCATTTGCATCTCCCCCTTGATTATTGCCATCATCTTGAGGTGGCTCATTTGCTTGATCTTCTACTTCATCAACTTGAGCCTCTTCCTCATTTTGAGTTGGTGGAGATGCTAGCGTGGAGGAGGATGGTTGATCTTGTGCATGTGGAGGCTCTTCGGATTCCTTAGGACACACATCCCCAATGGACATGTTCCTTAGCGCTATGCATGGAGCCTGTTCTTCACCTATCTCATCAAGATCAGCTTGCTCTACTTGAGAGCCGTTAGTTTCATCAAACACAACGTCACATGAGACTTCAACTAGTCCAGTGGACTTGTTAAAGACCCTATATGCCCTTGTGTTTGAGTCATAACCAAGTAAAAAGCCTTCTACAGTCTTAGGAGCGAATTTAGATTTTCTACCTCTTTTAACAAGAATAAAGCATTTGCTACCAAAGACTCTAAAATATGAAATGTTGGGCTTTTTACCGGTTAGGAGTTCATATGATGTCTTCTTGAGGATTCGGTGTAGATATAACCGGTTGATGGCGTAGCAAGCGGTGTTGACTGCCTCCGCCCAAAACCGATCCGAAGTCTTGTACTCATCAAGCATGGTTCTTGCCATATCCAATAGAGTTCGATTCTTCCTCTCCACTACACCATTTTGTTGTGGAGTGTAGGGAGAAGAGAACTCATGCTTGATGCCCTCTTCCTCAAGAAAGCTTTCAATTTGAGAGTTCTTGAACTCCGTCCTGTTGTCGCTTCTTATTTTCTTGATCCTTAAGCCGAACTCATTTTGAGCCCGTCTCAAGAATCCCTTTAAGGTCTCTTGGGTTTGAGATTTTTCCTGTAAAAAGAATACCCAAGTGAAGCGAGAATAATCATCCACAATAACTAGACAGTACTTACTCCCGCCGATGCTTATGTAAGCAATCGGGCCGAATATGTCCATGTGTAGGAGCTCCAGTGGCCTGTCAGTCGTCATGATGTTTTTGTGTGGATGATGGGTTCCAACTTGCTTCCCGGCTTGACATGCGCTACAAATCCTGTCTTTCTCAAAATGAACATTTGTTAATCCTAAAATGTGTTCTCCCTTTAGAAGCTTGTGAAGATTCTTCATCCCAACATGGGCTAGTCGGCGGTGCCAGAGCCAACCCATGTTAGTCTTAGCAATTAAGCAAGTGTCGAGTTCAGCTCTATCAAAATCTACCAAGTATAGCTGACCCTCTAACACTCCCTTAAATGCTATTGAATCATCACTTCTTCTAAAGACAGTGACACCTACATCAGTGAATAGACAGTTGTAGCCCATTTGACATAATTGGGATACGGAAAGCAAATTGTAATCTAAAGAATCTACAAGAAAAACATTGGAAATGGTATGGTCAGGTGATATAGCAATTTTACCAAGTCCTTTGACCAAACCTTGATTTCCATCCCCGAATGTGATGGCTCGTTGGGGATCTTGGTTTTTCTCATATGAGGAGAACATCCTTTTCTCCCCGGTCATGTGGTTTGTGCACCCGCTGTCGAGTATCCAACTTGAGCCCCCGGATGCATAAACCTACAAAACAAATTTAGTTCTTGACTTTAGGTACCCAAACTGTTTTGGGTCCTTTGGCATTAGAAACAAGAACTTTGGGTACCCAAACACAAGTCTTTGACCCCTTGTGTTTGCCCCCAACAAACTTGGCAACGACCTTGCCGGATTTGTTAGTCAAAACATAGGATGCATCAAAAGTTTTAAATGAAATGCTATGTTCATTTGATGCATTAGGAATTTTCTTCTTAGGCAACTTAGCATGGGTTGGTTGCCTAGAACTAGATGTCTCACCCTTATACATAAAAGCATGATTAGGGCCAGAGTGAGACTTCCTAGAATGAATTTTCCTAATTTTGTCCTCGGGATAACCGGCAGGGTATAAAATGTAACCCTCGTTATCCTGAGGCATGGGAGCCTTGCCCTTAACAAAATTTGACAATCTTTTAGGAGAGGCACTAAGTTTGACATTGTCTCCCCTTTGGTAGCCAATGCCATCCTTAATGCCAGGGCGTCTCCCATTATAAAGCATGCTACGAGCAAATTTAAATTTCTCATTTTCTAAGTTGTGCTCGGCAATTTTAGCATCTAGTTTTGCTATATGATCATTTTGTTGTTTAATTAAAGCCATATGATCATGAATAGCATCAATATCAACATTTCTACATCTAGTACAAATAGTAACATGCTCAATGGTAGATGTAGATGGTTTGCAAGAATTGAGTTCAACAATCTTAGCACGAAGTATATCATTCTTATCTCTAAGATCGGTAATTGTAACTTTGCAAACATCAAAATCTTTAGCCTTGGCAATCAAATTTTCATTCTCTAATCTAAGGCTAGCAAGAGAGATGTTTAATTCTTCAATCCTAGCAAGCAAATCATCATTATTATCTCTAGGATTGGTAATTGAAACATCACAAACATGAGAATCAACCTTAGCATTTAAACTAGCATTTTCATTTCTAAGGTTGTCAATCATCTCACGGCAAGTGCTTAGCTCACTAGACAATTTTTCACATTTTTCAACTTGTAGAGCGTAAGCATTTTTAACCTTAACATGTTTTTTATTTTCCTTGATTAGGAAGTCCTCTTGGGAGTCCAAGAGATCATCCTTCTCATGGATGGCACTAATTAGTTCATTTAATTTCTCCTTTTGTTCCATGTTAAGGTTGGCAAAAAGAGTACGCAAATTATCTTCCTCACCACTAGCATTATCATCACTGGAAGACTCATATTTAGTGGAGGAGTTGGATTTAACCTTTTTCTTTTTGCCGTCCTTTGCCATGAGGCACTTGTGGCCGACGTTGGGGAAGAGAAGTCCCTTGGTGACGGCGATGTTGGCGGCGTCCTCGTCGTCGGAGGAGTCGCTTGAGCTTTCGTCGGAGTCCCACTCCCGACAAACATGGGCATCACCGCCCTTCTTCTTGTAGTACCTCTTCTTCTCCTTTCGCCTCCCCTTCTTGTCGTCACCTCGGTCACTGTCACTAGATATAGGACATTTAGCAATAAAATGACCGGGCTTACCACACTTGTAGCAAACCTTCTTGGAGCGGGATTTGTAATCCTTCCCCCTCCTTTGCTTGAGGATTTGGCGGAAGCTCTTGATGACGAGCGCCATTTCCTCATTGTCGAGCTTGGAGGCGTCTATTGGTTGTCGACTTGGTGTAGACTCCTCCTTCTTCTCCTCCGTTGCCTTAAATGCAACGGGTTGAGCTTCGGATGTGGTGGCATCATCAAGCTCGTTGATCTTCCTCGAGCCTTCGATCATGCACTCAAAACTCACAAAATTCCCGATAACTTCCTCGGGAGTCATTTTAGTATATCTAGGATTACCACGGATTAATTGAACTTGAGTAGGGTTAAGGAAAATAAGAGATCTTAGAATAACCTTAACCATCTCGTGGTCATCCCACTTTACGCTCCCGAGGTTGCGCACTTGATTCACCAAGGTCTTTAGCCGGTTGTACATGTGTTGTGGCTCCTCCCCTTTGCGAAGCCGGAACCGACCGAGCTCCCCCTCGATCGTTTCCCGCTTGGTGATCTTGGTGAGCTCGTCTCCCTCGTGCGCGGTTTTGAGCACATCCCAAATCTCCTTGGCGCTCTTCAACCCTTGTACTTTGTTATACTCCTCTCTACTTAGAGAGGCGAGGAGTATTGTTGTTGCTTGAGAGTTGAAGTGCTCGATTTGGGCCACCTCATCCTCATCATAGTCCTCATCCCCTACCGACGGTACCTGTGCACCAAACTCAACAACATCCCATATACTTTTGTGGAGCAAGGTTAGATGAAATCGCATTAAATCGCTCCACCTAGCGTAATCTTCACCATCAAAAGTTGGTGGTTTGCCTAATGGGACGAAAAGTAAAGGTGTATGTTTGGAAATGCGAGCGTAGTGTAGGGGGATCTTACTATACTTCTTGCGCTCTTGGCGCTTAGAAGTGACGGAGGGCGCATCGGAGTCGGAGGTCGATGTTGATGAAGTGTCGGTCTCGTAGTAGACCACTTTCCTCATCCTCTTGTGCTTGTCGCCTTTCCGATGCGGCTTGTGGGAAGAAGATTTTTCCTTCTTCTCTTTGTGGTGAGAAGAGGAAGACTTTTTCTCCTTCCGTTTGGAGGAGTCCTTCTTCTTCTCCTTCCTCTTGGTGCGGGACTCTTCCGATGAAGTGCTCAAGTGGCTTGTAGTGGGCTTTTCGCCGGTCTCCATCTCCTTCTTGGCGTGATCTCCCGACATCACTTCGAGCGGTTAGGCTCTAATGAAGCACCGGGCTCTGATACCAATTGAAAGTTGCCTAGAGGGGGGGGGGTGAATAGGGCGAAACTGAAATTCTCAAAAATAATCACAACTACAAGCCGGGTTAGCGTTAGAAATATAAATGAGTCCGCGAGAGAGGGAGCAAAACAAATCGCAAGCAAATGAAGAGTGTGACACGCGGATTTGTTTTACCGAGGTTTGGTTCTTGCAAACCTACTCCCCGTTGAGGAGGCCACAAAGGCCGGGTCTCTTTCAACCCTTCCCTCTCTCAAACGGTCCCTCAGACCGAGTGAGCTTCTCTTCTCAAATTAAAGTCGGGAACAAAACTTCCCCGCAAGGGCCACCACACAATTGGTGCCTCTTGCCTTGATTACAATGGAGTTTTGATCACAAGAACAAGTGAGAAAGAAAAGAAGCAATCCAAGCGCAAGAGCTCAAAAGAACACTACAAATCACTCTCTCTAGTCACTAGGGTTTTGAATGAGATTGGGAGAGGATTTGATCTCTTGTTGGTGTGCTTTGCAATGAATGCTAGCTCTTGTATAGTGGTTGGAAGCTGGAAAACTTGGATGCAATGAATGGTGGGGTGGTTGGGGTATTTATAGCCCCAACCACCAAAAGTGGCCGTTGGGAGGCTGTCTGCTCGATGGCGCACGGGACAGTCCGGTGCACACCGGACAGTCCGGTGCCCCCTGCCATGTCATCACTGCCGTTGGATTCTGACCGTTGGAGCTTCTGACATGTGGGCCCGCCTGGGTGTCCGGTGCACACCGGACATCTACTGTTCCTTGTCCGGTGTGCCAGTATGGGCACGCCTGCCATCTGCGCGCGCAGAGCGCGCATTAAATGCGCGGCAGAGAGCCGTTGGCGCGGAGATAGCCGTTGCACCGTAGTCGCACCGGACAGTCCGGTGCACACCGGACAGTCCGGTGATTTTTAGTGGACAAGCCGTTGGCGTTTCCCGAAGCTGGCGAGTTCCTGAGGCCGACCTCCCTTGGCGCACCGGACACTGTCCGGTGTACACCGGACAGTCCGGTGAATTATAGCCGAGTCGCCTCTGGAAATTCCCGAAGGTGGCGAGTTTGAGTCTGAGTCCCCCTGGTGCACCGGACATGTCCGGTGGCACACCGGACAGTCTGGTGCGCCAGACCAGGGGTGCCTTTGGTTGTCCCTTTGCTCCTTTGTTGAATCCAAAACTTGGTCTTTTTATTGGCTGAGTGTGAACCTTTTACACCTGTATAATCTATACACTTGGGCAAACTGGTTAGTCCAAAGATTTGTGTTGGGCAATTCAACCACCAAAATATTATAGGAACTAGGTGTAAGCCTAATTCCCTTTCAGAGTGGTTGTACTTATTATGAGTACAGGTAGTGAAAGATGACAAACCGGTCCTTATATGAGGGGACAATCCTTCTGCTCACACCTAAACCAGCTGAGCCTTCACCTTAGGCCCTCCCCTAAACCAGGGAGTCCCTGATTATCCCACTCACAAGGTGATAAGGGTGAAAACCCTTCATCACACACATTTTGAAAAACATTTTCTTTTGAAAACTCACACCTGTTCTCAAATCATTTGGAACATATATATCAGAGATTGATTGCGGCAAGCGGCTGGGTGGCCATAATAACGTGTCTCAAAATCATATCATGCATAAAATAACAGGCTGAGGGTTGTGGTTGAAAAATCATAAGTAATTTATGCATCAAAGGGATCCAGTGAGCTTGCCGTGCTTATCCGGCAAAGGGGGAAGGAGAGCTCGCGGAACTGGCTTCTGGCTCCACCGTCTGGCGTAGACTTGCAGATCTGGCCTCCACGAGACGGCACGAACGCTCCGATAACTATGCAACATGAACAAGCAAACATACAAACAAGCAAGTATACCAACAAACATTTAGTATAGTGGTCAGAATAGTGATACATGGATGGGTAGAGTCTTGAGTAGAATATGTGTCATGTGGTGTTGAGATACTACTAGTGGTGGAGCGGGGGTGCTTACCAGGAGGGTGGACTGGAGGCGAAGCGACACTATGCGGGTAGTCGGCAGAGCAGAGTAACTGAGTGGGTGGGGTGTTTGCCTTGGCTAAGGGTGTTGAGTGTGTGTGGAGAGGGAGAGGGTAGCTGGGTGTATTTATAGCTAGGTGTATGTGGTGTAGCACAGTGAAGTTCACTGTTGGTGAGAATAGTGACGAATGAATCATCTGACTTAGTATGAACAGGAGAGTTATAGGCAGAATATAGGACAAGAGTATTTTGGGAGTTTTCTGGAATATGGACCATGCTTAAGGGATGACATGGTTGGATAGGGAATAATTTGATAAGAATTTAGAAACGAGAATCATTGGAATCTGAGTTTGGAAGCCTGGTTCGAAGGAATCTTAAAGTTAAGCGTGCTCAACTTGGAGAAATCTGGAATGGGTGACCAGATGGGAAGTTCCCTACTGGAAGGAAAATCACAGCCACCGGAGTTCGTATGACTGGAATATGGGTCTGGCTGGTCTTAGGTGGACTGGACAACATGATGTATGAGTAGTAGAAATTTGGGGTGATCGGCTAATCGATGAATAGTAACGATGAAAAAGTTACTATATATCATCGATGAGTAGTAACGATGATGAATAGTAACGATGATGAATAGTAATACTGAATAGTAACGATGGTGAATAGTGTCAGTGAATAGTAATGATGAATAGTAACGGTGAATAGTAATGGTGAATAGTCGTATGAACGAACGATGAATAGAAACTATGAACGAACGGACGAACGATCGAATGATCGGACGAACGAACGATCGGAATTTTGGCAGCATAACGGCAGGACAAAGATTATCTGGAAAAACAATGAATAGGGACCATGAATGAACGATGAATAGGAACTATGAACGAACGATGAACGATCAAATGATCGAACGAACGAACGATCGGAATTTCGGCAGCATAACGGCAGGACAAAGATTATTTGGATGAACGAACGGACGAACGATCGAATGATCGGACGAACGAACGATCGGAATTTCGGCAGCATAACGGCAGGACAAAGATTATCTGGAAGAACGATGAATAGGGACTATGAACGAACGATGAATAGGAACTATGAACAAACGATGAACGATCGAATGATCGAACGAACGAACGATCGGAATTTCGGCAGCATAACGGTAGGAAAAAGATTATTTGGACGAACGAACAGACGAACGATCGAACGGTCGGACGAACGAACCATGAACGATCGGACGAACGATCGAACGATCGGACGAACGAACGAACAAACTAAGAACAGGGGACGAACGAACAAACAAACTAAGAACAGGGGACGAACGATCGAAGAACGATCGAACGATCCTTGTGCTAGTGTGTGCTTGTGTGGAACATGGAGTGGGTGTGTGTGGGGGGGGGGAGAGTTGCCATGAAATGGCTTGGGGTGGGATGAGAGGAGGCCCTTGCCCCTCTATTTATAGCCATGGTGGGGGTATTAGGGGGAGGGATGAGAGGATTAGTGGGAGGATGAGAGGATTAGTGGGAGATTAGCATGTATTTGTCTTGTATAAGTGAGATTAGCTTGTAGAGCTCACCGTATGACACCGGAGGCATACGTATACATATGAGCATGAGAAAAGTTATGAAGAAAATATTTGTAGGGACTTGAAAAATGATTCTGAAGGTATTTCTCAGGAAGAAAATACTTGGAGATATATTGGTGGAATATTTGGGCAATATTTCTGGAAAGAACTTGAAGGGGATTACTCGGGAAATATCTGGGCAGTATTTCTGGAAAGAATTTGAGGGGGATCACTGGAGAAACATTTGTAGGATATTTGAGGAGGATTTTGGAGAGAATATAGACCACTATATTTTATTTGCTGATATCAACTCGCAAACAAACATTTTGAAATGAAATTTGAAATTCATTTTGAATTTAGAGCGAGTTTGAGAAAATTCCAAGATTTGAATTTTTGGGATGCTACAAATCTACCCCACTTAAAATGAATCTCGTCCTCGAGATTCGGCTTAGAAGGGTTATGGGTATAGCTTTACTTCAGCTACATATCTTCACTTTGCAGACTCTTCGAGGAGATGGAACTTCAACAAAATCTGGCCTTTCAGGAGCATCCGGTTGCTGATTGCAAACGCTGATTCTGGCTACTCAAAGATCATCTTCAGGCTTCTAGCTTTTGCTTGGCAGCTAGCTTATTGAAGAAGCATCGATGCCAACACGCAAACCTTTCTCTTGCGAACTCCCACATGGATTCCTTCCTTGATTGGTCTTCTGGTGCTTCATCAACAAAACTTGGGTGATCACTTCTCATCCAGAAACTTATATGCTTGGACGATCGGGTCCTCCACAAGCTTGCTACAGGCCTTTTTCTTTTCTCCATAGCAGGAACCTTACTGGAACACTACCCCACTTAAAAAGAATGAGGGTAGAACTCTTGAATCCTGGGGATTTGAACTCCTTGAAGTACCACATAACAAGGGTGTTATGGGTCCTTCTTGCTGCTGTTGCTGCTTGAGCAGGCTGCGGAGGGATGACTGACACAGGGTTGATTTTGGGAGAACCTTCTTCTTATCTTATCTTCACTATCTTCTTTTCTCTTCTCACTTTTCACTTTTCACTGCCTCTTTCTTTCTCTTTGCTCTTCCCACTCAAGGATTCTATCAAAGAGTATTACTATCATACACTGGAGGAAACCAAAGACTATGAACCATGTGCAACAGTCTTCAACCCAAGAATCACCAAGCATTGTGATCTTAGGGGCGAGGGAGTGGAAAATGGAGTTGCTTGCAATTTGGCAGAGGGTATTTTATCAGGAGTGTTTTGCTTTCAGCGTAATAGGAACTGAGGGAGCTGGTGGGGGTTTTATAGGCGAGCGGCATGCGAGGTGGTGCTCGAGGGGGGGTGGAGTGGTGGTGATGGAGCAAGTGCCATGCGGCAGCAGACGCGACAAGGGGAAGGGGGAACGGTGTTGCCGGCGATGATGGCGGCGGTGGGTGCGCTGCAAAGGGGGCGTGGGTGGCGGTAGTGCGCTGCAAAGGGGGCGGTGGGTGGCGGTGGTAGTGCGCATGGAGGCGAGGCATGAGTGCGGGGGGCACGGGTGAGTGGTGGGGTCAATGACCCTGATGTTTGTGGTCTCTAGTTCCAAGAATCTTTGCATCTCTGTATGGTAATAACTCCTTTTGTCCTCTTTTCCTGTTTACTTTGACTCAGGGGCAGTGCTTTGATTCTCACGGTCGATCCTTTTGACTGAGAGGCTGGACTGGTTCCTTCTGTAGCTTATTCTAGGCTTCAAGGGTAAGCTTCTCGGTATCTTCTTGGGTAAAGCACTTTTCTCTTGAGATGGGTTAAGATGAGAATGGAAGCATAAGGTGAGGATTAGATCTAATTTGTGATCTATGTTTTTAGAGAAAACCTTTCTTAAAAAGAAAGAAAACACATAAGTTCAGCAATGATAAGCACAAACAAATCAAATATTTTGAATAGGGGAAGAATAGAGTTTTTCCAAAGCACGAACTACTCAGATTCGGGGGCTAAGCATAACTACTATTGCTTGGCTCCTGTATTGAGAACTATGCTAAATGCAACTTATGAGCACTAACGTTAAAGCATCACATATGCACTCAAAAGGGAGGAAAACTGAAAGTCGCCTAGAGGGGGGGGGGGTGAATAGGGCGAAACTGAAATTTACAAATATAAACACAACTACAAGCCGAGTTAGCGTTAGAAATATAATAGAGTCCGCGAGAGAGGGTGCAAAACAAATCGCAAGCAAATGAAGAATGTGACACACGGATTTGTTTTACCGAGGTTCGGTTCTCGCAAACCTACTCCCCGTTGAGGAGGCCACAAAGGCCGGGTCTCTTTCAACCCTTCCCTCTCTCAAACGGTCCCTCGGACCGAATGAGCTTTCTCTTCTTAATCGCTTGGAACACAAAGTTCCCACAAGGACCACCACAAGTTTGGTGTCTCTTGTCTCAATTACAAGTGAGTTTGATCGCAATGAAAGAATCAAGAAAGAAGAAAGCAATCCAAGCGCAAGAGCTTGAAAGAACACAAGCAAATCTCTCTCTCTAATCACTAGGGCGTTGTGTGGAGTTTGGAGAGGATTTGATCTCTTTGGTGTGTCTAGAATTGAATGCTAGAGCTCTTGTAAGTAGTTGAGAAGTGGAAAACTTGGATGCAATGAATGGTGGGGTGGTTGGGGTATTTATAGTCCCAACCACCAAACATGACCGTTGGTGGAGCTGTCTGTTCGATGGCGCACCGGACAGTCCGGTGCCCCAGCCACGTCATCACTGCCGTTGGATTCTGACCGTTGGAGCTTCTGACTTGTGGGCCCGCCTGGATGTCTGGTGCACACCGGACATGCACTGTTCCTTGTCCGGTGCGCCAGTATGGGCGCGCCTGACTTCTGCGCGCGCTGCGCGCGCATTAATTGCGTCGCAGGTAGCCGTTGGCGCCGAATAGTCGTTGCTCCGGAGTTGCACCGGACAGTCCGGTGCACACCGGACATGTCCGGTGAATTATAGCGGACTAGCCGTTGGAGATTCCCGAAGCTGGCGAGTTCCTGAGGCCGCTCTTCCTTGGCGCACCGGACACTGTCCGGTGTACACCGGACAGTCCGGTGAATTATAGCGCGAGTGCCTCTGGAAATTCCCGAAGGTGGCGAGTTCGAGTTGGAGTCCTCTGGTGCACCGGACACTGTCCGGTGGCACACCGGACAGTCCGGTGTGCCAGACCAGAGGTGCCTTTGGTTGCCCCTTTGCTCTTTTGTTGAACCCAACTCTTGGTCTTTTTATTGGCTAAGTGTGAACCTTTAGCACCTGTATAACTTATACACTAGAACAAACTAGTTAGTCCAATTATTTGTGTTGGGCAATTCAACTACCAAAATTATTTAGGAACTAGGTGTAAGCCTAATTCCCTTTCAATCTCCCCCTTTTTGGTGATTGATGCCAACACAAACCAAAGCAAGTATAGAGATGCATAATTGAACTAGTTTGCATAATGTAAGTGCAAAGGTTGCTTGGAATTGAGCCAATATAAATACTTACAAGATATGCATGGATTGTTTCTTTCATTTTTAACATTTTGGACCACGCTTGCACCACATGTTTTGTTTTTGCAAAAATCTTTTGTAAATCTTTTCAAGGTTCTTTTGCAAATAGTCAAAGGCAAATGAATACGTTTTTATGAAGCATTTTCAAGATTTGAAATTTTCTCCCCCTGTTTCAAATGCTTTTCCATTGACTAAACAAAACTCCCCCTAAAAGAGATCCTCCTCTTAGTGTTCAAGAGGGTTTTGATATATCATTTTTGAAATACTACTTTCTCCCCCTTTTGAACACAATAGGATACCAATTGATAAATACTCTTGGAAAACACTAAGTTTTTGAAATTGGTGGTGGTGCGGTCCTTTTGCTTTGGGCTCATACTTTCTCCCCCTTTGGCATGAATCGCCAAAAACGGAATCATTAGAGCCCTCGAGTTACATTCTCCCTCTTTGGTCAAAACAAATGAGTGAAGAGTATACCAAAGATGGAGTCCTTTTGCTTGGTGCTTTTGCTTTCTCCCCCAAGAATGGAGAGTTGCTTGAAGTGACAGCGAAGGATGAGTTACGGAGTGGAAGCCTTTGTCTTCGCCGAAGACTCCAATTCCCTTTCAGTATACCTATGACTTGGTTTGAAATAGACTTGAAAACATATTAGTCATAGCATATAAAAGAGATATGATCAAAAGTATATAAATGAGCTATGTGTGCAATCTAGCAAAAGAAGTTGCGTGAATCAAGAATATTGAGCTCATGCCTAAGTTTGGTAAAAGTTTGTTCATCAAGAGGCTTGGTAAAAATATCGGCTAGTTGATTTTTAGTGTTAATGTAAGAAATCTTGATATCCCCCTTTTGTTGGTGATCCCTAAGAAAATGATACCGGATGGCTATGTGCTTAGTGCGGCTATGCTCGACGGGATTGTCGGCCATTTTGATTGCACTCTCATTATCACATAGCAAAGGGACTTTGGTTAATTTGTAACCGTAGTCCCGCAGGGTTTGCCTCATCCAAAGCAATTGTGCGCAACAATGGCCTGCGGCAATGTACTCGGCTTCGGCGGTTGAAAGAGCGACCGAATTTTGCTTCTTTGAAGCCCAAGACACCAAGGATCTTCCCAAGAACTGGCAAGTCCCCGATGTGCTCTTTCTATTAATCTTACACCCCGCCCAATCGGCATCCGAATAACCAATCAAATCAAATGTGGATCCCCGAGGGTACCAAAGCCCAAACTTAGGAGTATAAGCCAGATATCTCAAGATTCGTTTTACGGTCGTAAGGTGGGATTCCTTAGGGTCGGATTGGAATCTTGCACACATGCAAACGGAAAGCATAATGTCCGGTCGAGATGCACATAAATAAAGCAATGAACCAATCATCGACTGGTATACCTTTTGATCCACGGACTTACCTCCCGTGTCAAGGTTGAGATGCCCATTGGTTCCCATGGGTGTCTTGATGGGCTTGGCATCCTTCATTCCAAACTTGGTTAGAATGTCTTGAGTATACTTTTTTTGACAAATGAAGGTGCCCTCGTGGAGTTGCTTGACTTGGAATCCTAGAAAATACTTCAACTCCCCCATCATAGACATCTCGAATTTTTGTGTCATGATCCTACTAAATTCTTCACAAGTAGATTCGTTAGTAGACCCAAATATGATATCATCAACATAAATTTGGCATACGAACAAATCATTGTCAAGAATTTTAGTGAACAAAGTAGGATCGACCTTGCCGACTTTGAAGCCATTAGCAATAAGGAAATCTCTAAGGCATTCATACCATGCTCTTGGGGCTTGCTTGAGCCCATAAAGCGCCTTAGAGAGCTTATAGACATGGTTAGGGTACTTACTATCTTCAAAGCCGGGAGGTTGCTCGACATAGACCTCTTCCTTGATTGGTCCATTGAGGAAGGCACTTTTCACGTCCATTTGATAAAGCTTAAAGCCATGGTAAGTAGCATAGGCCAATAATATGCGAATTGACTCAAGCCTAGCTACGGGTGCATAGGTTTCACCGAAATCCAAACCTTCGACTTGGGAGTATCCCTTGGCCACAAGTCGAGCTTTGTTCCTTGTCACCACACCATGCTCATCTTGCTTGTTGCGGAAGACCCATTTGGTTCCTACAACATTTTGATTAGGACGTGGAACCAAATGCCATACCTCATTCCTAGTGAAGTTGTTGAGCTCCTCTTGCATCGCCACCACCCAATCCGAATCTTGAAGTGCTTCCTCTACCCTGTGTGGCTCAATAGAGGAAACAAAGGAATAATGCTCACAAAAATGTGCAACACGAGATCTAGTGGTTACCCCCTTATGAATGTCGCCGAGAATGGTGTCGACGGAGTGATCTCGTTGAATTGCTTGGTGGACTCTTGGGTGTGGCGGCCTTTGCTCTTCATCCTCCTTGTCTTGATCATTTGCATCTCCCCCTTGATCATTGCCGTCATCTTGAGGTGGCTCATTTGCTTGATTTTCTACTTCATCAACTTGAGCTTCATCCTCATTTTGAGTTGGTGGAGATGCTTGAGTGGAGGAGGATGGTTGATCTTGTGCATTTGGAGGCTCTTCGGATTCCTTAGGACACACATCCCCAATGGACATGTTTCTTAGAGCGATGCATGGAGCCTCTTCAATACCTATCTCATCAAGATCAACTTGCTCTACTTGAGAGCCGTTAGTCTCATCAAACACAACGTCACATGAGACTTCAACTAGTCCAGTGGACTTGTTAAAGACCCTATATGCCCTTGTGTTTGAGTCATAACCAAGTAAAAAACCTTCTACAGTTTTAGGAGCAAATTTAGATTTTCTACCTCTTTTGACAAGAATAAAGCATTTGCTACCAAAAATTCTAAAATATGAAATGTTGGGCTTTTTACCGGTTAGGAGTTCATAGGATGTCTTCTTGAGGATTCGGTGAAGATATAACCGGTTGATGGCGTAGCAGGCGGTGTTGACTGCCTCGGCCCAAAACCGATCCGAAGTCTTGTACTCATCAAGCATGGTCCTTGCCATGTCCAATAGAGTTCGATTCTTCCTCTCCACTACACCATTTTGTTGTGGGGTGTAGGGTGAAGAGAACTCATGCTTGATGCCCTCCTCCTCAAGAAAGCCTTCAATTTGAGAGTTCTTGAACTCCGTCCCGTTGTCGCTTCTTATTTTCTTGATCCTTAAGCCGAACTCATTTTGAGCCCGTCTCAAGAATCCCTTTAAGGTCTCTTGGGTTTGAGATTTTTCCTGTAGAAAGAATACCTAAGTGAAGCGAGAATAATCATCCACAATAACTAGACAGTACTTACTTCCGCCGATGCTTATGTAAGCAATCGGGCCGAATAGATCCATGTGTAGGAGCTCCAGTGGCCTGTCGGTCGTCATGATGTTCTTGTGTGGATGATGGGCTCCAACTTGCTTCCCTGCCTGGCATGCACTACAAATCCTGTCTTTCTCAAAATGAACATTTGTTAATCCTAAAATGTGTTCTCCCTTTAGAAGCTTATGAAGATTCTTCATTCCAACATGGGCTAGTCGGCGGTGCCAGAGCCAACCCATGTTAGTCTTAGCAATTAAGCAAGTGTCGAGTTCAGCTCTATCAAAATCTACCAAGTATAGCTGACCCTCTAACATTCCCTTAAATGCTATTGAATCATCACTTCTTCTAAAGACAGTGACACCTACATCAGTGAATAGACAGTTGTAGCCCATTTGACATAATTGGGATACGGAAAGCAAATTGTAATCTAAGGAATCTACAAGAAAAACATTAGAAATAGTATGGTCAGGTGATATAGCAATTTTACCCAATCCTTTGACCAAACCTTGATTTCCATCCCCGAATGTGATAGCTCGTTGGGGATCTTGGTTTTTCTCGTAGGAGGAGAACATCTTCTTCTCCCCTGTCATATGGTTTGTGCACCCGCTATCGAGTATCCAACTTGAGCCCCCGGATGCATAAACCTACAAAACAAATTTAGTTCTTGACTTTAGGTACCCAAACAGTTTTGGGTCCTTTGGCATTAGAAACAAGAACTTTGGGTACCCAAACACAAGTCTTGGAGCCCTTGTGTTTGCCCCCAACAAACTTGGCAACTACCTTGCCGGATTTGTTAGTCAAAACATAAGATGCATCAAAAGTTTTAAATGAAATGTTATGATCATTAGATGCACTAGGAATTTTTTTCTTAGGCAACTTAGCACGGGTTGGTTGCCTAGAGCTAGATATCTCACTCTTATACGTAAAAGCATGGTTAGAACCAGAGTGAGACTTCCTAGAATGAATTTTCCTAATTTTGTCCTCGGGATAACCGGCAGGGTATAAAATGTAACCCTCGTTATCCTGAGGCATGGGAGCCTTGCCCTTAACAAAATTTGACAATCTTTTAGGAGGGGCACTAATTTTGACATTGTCTCCCCTTTGGAAGCCAATGCCATCCTTAATGCCAGGGCGTCTCCCATTATAAAGCATGCTACGAGCAAATTTAAATTTCTCATTTTCTAAGTTGTGCTCGGCAATTTTAGCATCTAGTTTAGCTATATGATCATTTTGTTGCTTAATTAAAATCATGTGATCATGAATAGCATCAACATCAATATCTCTACATCTAGTACAAATAGTGATATGCTCAATGGTAGATGTAGAGGGTTTGCAAGAATTAAGTTCAACAATCTTAGCATGTAGTATATCATTCTTATCTCTAAGATCGGAAATTGTAACTTTGCAAACATCAAAATCTTTTGCCTTAGTAATTAATTTCTCATTTTCACTCCTAAGGCTAGCAAGAGAAAGGTTTAATTCTTCAATCCTAGCAAGCAAATCATCATTATTATCTCTAGGATTGGGAATTGAAACATTACAAACATGTGAATCAACCTTAGCATTTAAATTAGCATTTTCATTCCTAAGGTTGTCAATCATCTCACGACAAGTGCTTAGCTCACTAGATAATTTTTCACATTTCTCAATTTCTAGAGCATAAGCATTTTTAACCTTAACATGTTTTTTATTTTCCTTGATTAGGAAGTCCTCTTGGGAGTCCAAGAGATCATCCTTCTCATGGATGGCACTAATTAGTTCATTTAATTTTTCCTTTTGTTCCATGTTAAGGTTGGCAAAAAGGGTACGTAAATTATCTTCCTCATTACTATCATAATCCTCATCACTAGAGGTTTCATATTTAGTGGAGGATCTTGATTTTACCTTCTTTTTGTCGTCCTTTGCCATGAGGCATTTGTGGCCGACGTTGGGGAAGAGGAGTCCCTTGGTGATGGCGATGTTGGCGGCGTCCTCGTCGTCGGAGGAGTCGCTAGAGCTTTTGTCGGAGTCCCATTCCCGACAAACATGGGCATCGCCGCCCTTCTTCTTGTAGTGCCTCTTCTTTTCTCTCCTCTTGCCCTTCTTGTCGTTATCCCTGTCACTGTCACTTGATAATGGACATTTTGCAATAAAGTGACCGGGCTTACCACACTTGTAGCAAACTTTCTTGGAGTGGGACTTGTAGTCTTTCCCCCTCCTTTGCTTGAGGATTTGGCAGAAGCTCTTGATGACGAGCGCCATTTCCTCATTGTCGAGCTTGGAGGCGTCGATTGGTTGCCTACTTGGTGTAGACTCCTCCTTCTTTTCTTCCGTCGCCTTGAATGCGACGGGTTGAGCTTCGGATGTGGAGGGATCATCAAGTTCGTTGATCTTCCTTGAGCCTTCGATCATGCACTCAAAACTTACAAAATTCCCGATAACTTCCTCGGGGGTCATTTTAGTATATCTAGGATTACCATGAATTAATTGAACTTGAGTGGGGTTAAGGAAAATGAGAGATCTTAGAATAACCTTAACCATTTCATGGTCGTCCCACTTCTTGCTCCCGAGGTTGCGCACTTGGTTCACCAAGGTCTTGAGCCGGTTGTACATGTGTTGTGGCTCTTCCCCTTTGCGAAGCCGGAACCGACCGAGCTCCCCCTCGATCGTTTCCCGCTTGGTGATCTTTGTGAGCTCATCTCCCTCGTGCGCGGTTTTGAGCACATCCCAAACCTCCTTGGCGCTCTTCAACCCTTGAACTTTGTTATACTCCTCTCTACTTAAGGAGGCGAGGAGTATTGTTGTTGCTTGAGAGTTGAAGTGCTCGATTTGGGCCACCTCATCCTCATCATAGTCTTCATCCCCTACGGACGGTACCTGTGCACCAAACTCAACAACATCCCATATACTTTTGTGGAGCGAGGTTAGATGAAATCGCATTAAATCACTCCACCTAGCATAATCTTCACCATCAAAAGTTGGTGGTTTGCCTAATGGGACGGAAAGTAAAGGTGTATGTTTAGAAATGTGAGGGTAGCGTAGGGGGATCTTACTATACTTCTTGCGCTCTTGGCGCTTAGAAGTGACGGATGCCACGTCGGAGCCGGAGGTAGATGTTGATGAAGTGTCGGTCTCGTAATAGACCACTTTCCTCATCCTCTTGTGCTTGTCCCCACTCCGATGCGGCTTGTGAGAAGAAGATTTCTCCTTCTTCTCTTTGTGGTGAGAAGAAGATTTCTTCTCCTTCCCTTTGTTGGAGGAGCTCTTCTTCTTCTCCTTCCTCTTGGTGCGGGACTCTTCCGATGAAGTGCTCCCGTGGCTTGTAGTGGGCTTTTCGCCGGTCTCCATCTCCTTCTTGGCGTGATCTCCCGACATCACTTCGAGCGGTTAGGCTCTAATGAAGCACCGGGTTCTGATACCAATTGAAAGTCGCCTAGAGGGGGGGTGAATAGGGCGAAACTGAAATTTACAAATATAAACACAACTACAAGCCGGGTTAGCGTTAGAAATATAATAGAGTCCGCGAGAGAGGGTGCAAAACAAATCGCAAGCAAATGAAGAATGTGACACACGGATTTGTTTTACCGAGGTTCGGTTCTCGCAAACCTACTCCCCGTTGAGGAGGCCACAAAGGCCGGGTCTCTTTCAACCCTTCCCTCTCTCAAACGGTCCCTCGGACCGAGTGAGCTTTCTCTTCTTAATCGCTTGGAACACAAAGTTCCCACAAGGACCACCACAAGTTTGGTGTCTCTTGTCTCAATTACAAGTGAGTTTGATCGCAATGAAAGAATCAAGAAAGAAGAAATCAATCCAAGCGCAAGAGCTCGAAAGAACACAAGCAAATCTCTCTCTCTAATCACTAGGGCGTTGTGTGGAGTTTGGAGAGGATTTGATCTCTTTGGTGTGTCTAGAATTGAATGCTAGAGCTCTTGTAAGTAGTTGAGAAGTGGAAAACTTGGATGCAATGAATGGTGGGGTGGTTGGGGTATTTATAGCCCCAACCACCAAACATGACCGTTGGTGGAGCTGTCTGTTCGATGGCGCACCGGACAGTCCGGTGCACACCGGACATGTCCGGTGCCCCAGCCACGTCATCACTGTCGTTGGATTCTGACCGTTGGAGCTTCTGACTTGTGGGCCCGCCTGGATGTCCGGTGCACACCGGACATGCACTGTTCCTTGTCCGGTGCGCAGTATGGGCGCGCCTGACTTCTGCGCGCGCTGCGCGCGCATTAATTGCGTTGCAGGTAGCCGTTGGCGCCGAATAGCCGTTGCTCCGGAGTTGCACCGGACAGTCCGGTTCACACCGGACATGTCCGGTGAATTATAGCGGACTAGCCATTGGAGATTCCCGAAGCTGGCGAGTTCCTGAGGCCGCTCTTCCTTGGCGCACCGGACACTGTCCGGTGTACACCGGACAGTCCGGTGAATTATAGCGCGAGTGCCTCTGGAAATTCCCGAAGGTGGCGAGTTCGAGTTGGAGTCCTCTGGTGCACCGGACATGTCCGGTGGTGCACCGGACACTGTCCGGTGGCACACCGGACAGTCCGGTGTGCCAGACCAGAGGTGCCTTCGGTTGCCCCTTTGCTCTTTTGTTGAACCCAACTCTTGGTCTTTTTATTGGCTAAGTGTGAACCTTTAGCACCTGTATAACTTATACACTAGAACAAACTAGTTAGTCCAATTATTTGTGTTGGGCAATTCAACCACCAAAATTATTTAGGAACTAGGTGTAAGCCTAATTCCCTTTCAAAAACATCAAGCGAAATTCATTTTGAAATGCCCTAGGGGGCAACACAATTAGAGTTTTTCAAAACACGAGTCTACACGATTACCTCTCATACATGTAGGGCTCTAGCCAAAGTGAAGAAAAACTTCACTACCCAATGCATGTAGAGGACTGGGCATAACTAACTTTAGATCTGGCAGCTTCTCTTCTGGCAAGGCTGACGCACAACTTCAATCTGAGATATCTCCTGGATGGGTCAACAGGGAGCTGATGTTGATGACTTCTTCTGGCGGCGACTGAGATAGCAGGACAGGGTCGAACTCTTCTTCAAGCGGGACTGGCTCTTGTAGCTCCTCTGAGGGCGGCGGTGCTGGCGGGGTGCTTGCAGCTTCTTCCTTGATCTCACGGGACAGTGCTGGAATCTTCTTCATGGTGAGGGGCTCAAACAACTCTGGCGGGGGATCTTGGGAGGACTCAGGGTGCTCTTGCTTACTCATAGCCTGAGGGAAGACTGAAATTCCTTCCAAAACTATGGCTCCTTCAGGGAGTTCCCAAGCCTTCTTCTCTCCTCTGAGAGAGACCGGGTGACCTTCAAGAATCTGGGGATCTTCAGCTCTCATGGGTTGAACTGTGTTGGATGGAGCGGGCTCTTGGATCCGCACGACTCTACGTTGGTTATGGGTTACCAAGTAGGCCTCCATCAACTTCTGGACGTGCTCATCCTTGGCTTGCTTCAGGGCTTCAACAGCAATGACTTCACGACTCTCCAAGGCAGTTGCACGGGCTTGAGCTGTGGTGAGATCCACATGGAGCTTACGGTTGAGCTTCTCTGCATCTTCTGCTCGGGCAATCATCTGACGGTGGTGCCGAGCCAAGAAATCATACTGCGCATCCAGGGTGAGCAGGTATGCAGTGAGGTACACGACTGTGGGGTCGTCCTCAAGCAGCTGCTGACCTTCCAATGCACGCATCCTGGCCATCCAAACAGGATGGTCTCTCTGAAAGGGCGGAAAGAATCTTACGGTGCGTCTGCCACTTCTTCTTCATAGATCTGACACAGGGTCCTCAATGCCTTGCGGGCGACGACTTGGCAGGTGTCTTTGAATCTGTGCCCTGTAGCAGTGACACTCCATTCCACATGGTGCAGACTAGATCCAATGTATACAGTCACGACACACTTCTCTGTGCCATGCTCGACGAATTCACGACCATCATACTCTGGCTGACTCCTGATTCCGAGGCGAACTGTGCATGCTCTCAGCAACTTGGGGAAACCATCTTCATTCTGGCAAAAGCTGGTTTGGCAGCGAACCTCCATCTGACTTCTGAGAGAAGGAAAGGGGGAAAGCATTTTTGAAATGAAGGGATGAGAGCAAGATTTTTTTTAAGAAAATAGTTTGGACTCAAAAACTTTTGGATCAGGCTAAGGGTTACGTCCTGCGGCCAACCTAACTGCTCTGATACCACCTGAAGCGTTTCGATCCTCTGGGACTCAAATGTGATACAATTACTAGTCCCAGGAGGCTAGTAAACACATTTATACATCAGATGATTCCAGATCTGCTTAAACGAGACAAACCTGTAAAGGTGGCGATCAACTTTAAGAGTTGGTCCACAACTCAGGACATATCATCAGAGTGGGGCTGAAGCAGCCCGATATACGCAGTGAAGCAAATCAGCGGTCCAACAGCCACATGCAAGGTTGGGAACAGTCGTAACTCTTACCCGATCTCCTTTTTCTGAAAAACAACAAATAAGCAAGGGTGAGTACAAACGTACTCAGCAGCCCACCTTCACCCGCGGAATGGGGAAATCAGATATAATGCATGGAATATGTGGAGCTCAGGATATTTTGCAGAAACAACAATATTTTATGCAGAGTTGTTTTGAAAAACATTTTGTATTTTTTCAAAGCACATCCTCTCCAAAAGGAGCAGGAAGGTTTTCAGTATTATAACAAAATCCCCTGGACTAAACCATCCAGGTATCTCAGCAGTTTCCCACTGGTTTTCATTCTCAAAAACAGCTACTGGACTTCCCGTCCACCATAGCTCACGACTCAACCGCCGAACCTTTTTAAAAACCACTTTTCTCAAACACAACTTTTTTGAAAACAAAACATTAATTGCCATACCATACCAGACTCGTCCATTCCTGTGGACACAGACTATTCGAATAGGTTTTCAAACTCTGCGCAGAGGTGTACACTTTACCCACTAGTTCGGCTCTGTGATCCCATGGCCAATGAGACCCGAATCCGACTCTCTTTCTTTCCCCGCATGTCCTAACCTTAACGGTTATCCGGAAGGAGTCAGGCCACCACCATGTCCAAACCAGACAAAACTTTCCCCCTCCTTATCCTCCCGGTGCTCCCTAGCCTTCATAACCCTGGGGTTGGACCGTACGAGTTCAGATTGAGTGACTGCCCACACAGTCTCGAGTGGTTGTACTTATTATGAGTACAGGTAGTGAAAGATGACAAACCAGTCCTTATATGAGGGGACAATCCTTCTGCTCACGCCTAAACCAGCTGAGCCTTCACCTTAGGCCCTCCCCTAAACTAGGGAGTCCCTGATTATCCCACTCACAAGGTGATAAGGGTGAAAACCCTTCATCACACACATTTTGAAAAGCATTTTCTTTTGAAAACTCACACCTGTTCTCAAATCATTTGGAACATATATATCAGAGATTGATTGCGGCAAGCGGTTGGGTGGCCATAATAACGTGTCTCAAAATCATATCATGCATAAAATAACAGGCTGAGGGTTGTGGTTGAAAAATCATAGGTAATTTATGCATCAAAGGGATCCAGTGAGCTTGACGTGCTTATCCGGCGAAGGGGGAAGGAGAGCTCGTGGAACTGGCTTCTGGCTCCACCGCCTGGCGTATACTTGCAGATCTGGCCTCCACGAGACGACACGAACGCTCCGATAACTATGCAACATGAACAAGCAAACATACAAACAAGCAAGTATACCAACAAACATTTAGTATAGTGGTCAGAATAGTGATACATGGATGGGTAGAGTCTTGAGTAGAATATGTGTCATGTGGTGTTGAGATACTACTAGTGGTGGAGCGGGGGTGCTTACTAGGAGGGTGGACTGGAGGCGAAGCGACACTATGCGGGTAGTCGGCAGAGCAGAGTAACTGAGTGGGTGGGGTGTTTGCCTTGGCTAAGGGTGTTGAGTGTGTGTGGAGAGGGAGAGGGTAGCTGGGTGTATTTATAGCTGGGTGTATGTGGTGTAGCACAGTGAAGTTCACTGTTGGTGAGAATAGTGACGAATGAATCGTCTGACTTAGTATGAACAGGAGAGTTATAGGCAAAATATGGGACAAGAGTATTTTGGGAGTTTTCTGGAATATGGACCATGCTTAAGGGATGACATGGTTGGATAGGGAATAGTTTGATAAGAATTTAGAAACGAGAATCATTGGAATCTGAGTTTGGAAGCCTGGATCGAAGGAATCTTAAAGTTAAGCGTGCTCAACTTGGAGGAACCTGGGATGGGTGACCAGATGGGAAGTTCCCTACTAGAAGGAAAATCACAGCCACCGGAGTTCGTATGACTGGAATATGGGTCTGGCTGGTCTTAGGTGGACTGGACAGCATGATGTATGAGTAGTAGAAATTTGGGGTGATCGGCTAATCGATGAATAGTAATGATGAATAGTGACGACAAAAAAGTTACTAGATATCATCGATGAGTAGTAACGATGATGAATAGTAATACTAGATAGTAACGATGGTGAATAGTGTCAGTGAATAGTAATGATGAATAGTAACGGTGAATAGTGATGGTGAATAGTCGTATGAACGAACGATGAACGATGAATAGGAACTATGAATGAACGATGAACGATGAATAGGAACTATGAACGAACGGACGAACGATCGAATGATCGGACAAACGAACGATCGGAATTTCGGCAGCATAACGACAGGACAAAGATTATCTAGAAGAACGATGAATAGGGACCATGAATGAACGATGAACGATGAATAGGAACTATGAACGAACGATGAACGGTCGAATGATCGAACGAACGAACGATCGGAATTTCGGCAGCATAACGACAGGACAAAGATTATTTGGATGAACGAACGGACGAACGATCGAATGATCGGACGAACGAACGATCGGAATTTCGGCAGCATAACGGCAGGACAAAGATTATCTGGAAGAACGATGAATAGGGACTATGAACGAACGATGAACGATGAATAGGAACTATGAACGAATGATGAACGATCGAATGATCGAACGAACGAACGATCGGAATTTCGGCAGCATAACGGTAGGAAAAAGATTATTTGGACGAACGAACGGACGAACGATCGAACGATCGGACGATCGGACGAACGAACCATGAACGATCGGACGAACGAACGAACAAACTAAGAACAAGGGACGAACGAACAAACAAACTAAGAACAGGGGACGAACGATCGAAGAACGATCGAACGATCCTTGTGCTAGTGTGTGCTTGTGTGGAACATGGAGTGGGTGTGTGTGGGGGGGAGAGAGTTGCCATGAAATGGCTTGGGGTGGGATGAGAGGAGGCCCTTGCCCCTCTATTTATAGCCATGGTGGGGGGATTAGGGGGAGGGATGAGAGGATTAGTGGGAGGATGAGAGGATTAGTGGGAGATTAGCATGTATTTGTCTTGTATAAGTGAGATTAGCTTGTAGAGCTCACCGTATGACACCGGAGGCATACGTATACATATGAGCATGAGAAAAGTTATGAAGAAAATATTTGTAGGGACTTGAAAAATGATTCTGAAGGTATTTCTCAGGAAGAAAATACTTGGAGATATATTGGTGGAATATTTGGGCAATATTTCTGGAAAGAACTTGAAGGGGATTACTCGGAAAATATCTGGGCAGTATTTCTGGAAAGAATTTGAGGGGGATCACTGGAGAAACATTTGTAGGATATTTGAGGAGGATTTTGGAGAGAATATAGACCACTATATTTTATTTGCTGATATCAACTCGCAAACAAACATTTTGAAATGAAATTTGAAATTCATTTTGAATTTAGAGCGGGTTTGAGAAAATTCCAAGATTTGAATTTTTGGGATGCTACAACCGTCCGGCCTTATAGGCGGACGGTCCGCCCGTGTTAACAATTCTTGGTCCGAAGTCCAGGTGCTTCTTGCTGTCAGGTCTCGGACGGTCCGGCCTTGATGGGCAGACTGTCCGGACCCAACTTGTCTGACAACTCCGACAGATTTCAAACGGGAATTATCGCTGTTATATGTACGGCGGACCGTCCGGGCCTAGGGCGCGGACCGTCCGCGTGTGTGCCGAACTGGTGTTTTTTGCACATAACGGTTGAAATTTGGTGGGGGCTATAAATAGAAGGGTAGCTCGTGTGAGAGAGCTCTCTTGGCCATTCCTTGCACACATTGAGCTTATTTGTGATCCTCCAACTCACTCTTTCACACTCTTTGATTGAGATTGCATTCTAGTTAGAGATTGAGGGTTCCTAGTGCATTTGCATCATTCGGTGATTCTTGAGGCACTAGGTGGTACACCGAGCAAGCGTCATCGGCTTGTTACTCTTGGAGGTTGCCGCCTCCTAGACGACTCGGGTGATTGTCTCCGTCGAGCTCTCCAAGAAGATTGTGGAGAAGCCGCGGTGTTGATTGTGAGGGGTTCGCGCCTACCTCGTCGGAGCGGCAAAGGTGACATTAGTGGAATCGAGGTATTGAGTGATTTCTTGTCCAGTTGGCTCAAAGATCAAGTTGTGTCTTGATAGAGGAGCAAGTGAGAGCTTGAAGTCCACCTCAACGTGGATTAGGGGTGATTGGCAAATCACCGATACCACGGGATAAAATTCGGTGTCTTTACTTTCTTGCATTACTTATTGCCTTGCAAGTGATTAGTGTTTTGCATATTGTTCCTCAAGTATTCAATCACCGTAGTTGATTCTCATACATTGTTTACTTGTTGTCACTAGAGAATTTATTCCTCTTGTTATATTGATTAAATTTACCTAGTGTTTTTGATTTTAGTCGAAACCGTCTATTCACACCCCCTCTAGCCGGTGTCCTAGATCCTACAAGTGGTATCAGAGCCGAGGACTCCATTGTTTGTGGATCTAGTCATCCCGGAGTGGGACAAAATGGCTAGTAACAACAATGTGCACATTGGGAAGCCACCGTATTTTTATGGGAATAATTATGACTATTGGAAAATAAGAATGTCAATGCATCTTAGAGCAATGGGTGGAAAAATTTGGCCAATTGTCAGGGATGGATTTGTTGTGTTGAAAGAAGATGAACCATCCATTAGTGACAATGAGAATATCCTCACAAATGATCAAGCCATGAATGTCTTTTATGATGCTCTTGATATAAATGAGTTCAATCGCATCAAGAATCTCACAACCGCTCATGAGATTTGGATTAAGCTAATGGAAATTCATGAAGGAACTACAATTGTGAAGAGTGCCAAACTATATGTGTGCAAAGGGAAGTTTGAGCAATTTATTATGAAAGAAGATGAGAGTGTATCCGATATGTTCAATTGGCTAAATGAGATAGTGAATGAACTCAAGGGACTTGGTTTTAATGTACCGGATGTGGATTTCACTCACAAGTTCCTTAGATCACTTCCGGAGAAATATGAGACCATTGTGACAATGTTAGTAAGGAGTGATCTATCTACAACTTCTCCAACCGAAGTATTGGGAGAAATTCTTACTCAAGATATATTTAAGAAGTCACAAGCCGATGCTTTAAGTTTGGCAAAGAAGGTGAAAAATGAATCAATTGCTCTCAAAGCTAAGGCCTCAAAGGCAATTGAAAAAGAAGATAGTAATGATGAAGAAAATGGAAGTGAGAGTGATGGTGACATGGCTCTATTTGTAAGGAAATTCAATAAATTCATGAAGATGAAGAGAGGTCAACCTAGAAGAGGTCAAACATCAAGAAGAAATGCTTTCAATGATAGAAAGTGTTTTGAGTGTGGGGAACCCGGTCACATTGCCATGAATTGCCCAAGCAAGAAGAAGAAGGGCAAAGAAGAAAGTGACAAGAAGAAAAAGAAATACTACAACAAGAAGAAAGATGGCAAAGCCTACTTAGTTGAATGGGACTCGGATAATAGCTCGGATGATGATGATGATGATGATGACACCTCATCCAAGCTTAATGCCGGAATTGCCATCAATGAAGCTCCCTCACTCTTCTCATTCCCCCATTGTCTCATGGCAAAGGGAGATGCTAAGGTAAAAATCATCAACGATTTAAATGATATAAATGATGATGATGATATCGATGATGTTGATGATGATGGATATTCATATTGTGGCAGAACCACCCGAATTATTCCAGCTTAAGTGCCTAAGTCACGCCTCAGGGGCCGTAACACACTTAAATCGGAATAACCCGTCAGTCCCTCAGATCTAGTCTGATAGAGCCACTTAACCAGGATCAAATTCCACAATCTCACTCGAAGGTGAGTCACAGAAGAAATACAATAAAACAGGAAACCTCAAATTAAGTGCGGAATTATTACATAAATCGGAGTTTTTGGAGTAGCAAATAAGTTCACAAAATAAAGTGCAGCGGATAATCGATGTCGTCGGTAATGAGGAAATGGGCAAGGCCTAGCCCACTACTCCTCCTGCTCCTCTCCTGCCGGAGCAACATCCCACTCGACCGTCCAACCCGGTGGCAGGGTGGTAGGCCAAGTCACACCATCAACTACATCCTGCATGGTACCTGCAAAAATGGTGCCACAAGCAAGGCTGAGTATACTAATACTCAGCTAGACTTAACCGGTGTGAGGAGTCTACTCCTCTACCTCTAGACTATGCAGCTGTTTGGCTGAGGGGTTTGGTTTGCCAAAAGCACTAGCTGTTTCTAAAATCAACTTTTAGCTTTTCAATTTCTACCATCATTGACTTAGCTAGATTTGCTCCTTCTAAGCATACATGGTGACAAGCAATTAGTTCAATCAACAAGTTATCTCATGTAATCCACATTTCACTTCTTACTCGATGCAGTACAAGGAATCAAACAGTCTCATTAGCTGCGAGAAGCAGACGATTCGAATCGAGTTTTAAACCTTGCAAGGTAAACCTAAACACACGGCATGTCAGGGTACTCCGACCCCACACATGACAACCGTCCCCATCGATTCCCCGTTCGCGTCCAGGCCTCACCGCCTTGGCATACAATGCTCCACTGACCCCGGCTGCCGCCGTGCAGTGACCGCACTTGTACCCACCATAGCTAGCATGGGAGACCCTGTCTCAGGTCGCATGAGGGATAAAGTCCGCGCCCGGCTTCACTCAGGTACTAGGTTTACCGGTTACCATTTTTCCCGGCATGTGCTTAGTACGTTCAAAAGCTTGACTCAGGTATCCACACATTAATCCTTAATTCATTTTTTTCCCGTCTCATGGACAAGGCATCCTCCCTGGATCCAAGTCCATAGACCAACATATATCCCATTATCAAGATGAATACAATCAATTCCTGACCTCGCGCGAGTGCTAGAAAAATCACTCGACTTCTACCGAGATCCTGATTAGCAAGCAGCTACTCGACCTAGCATACTAGTATTCATCTCAAAAAGGAGTCCTAAGTTCATGCAACTAGAGGTTTCAAGCAACTCCTACACTTAAGTGCACATTACAGTCCTACAAGCATTAAGTGTAGTAAAGTAGCATATATTAACATGGTTATGCATAGAACCGGGGCTTGCCTTCAATTGCTGGGGCTGCGGGGAGATCCTCAATAGCAGCCTCTGAAGCCTGCTCCTGGTCCTCCTCTTGGACAGGTCCTTGCTCGGGGATGAGCACGTACTCTCCGTCGGCAAGATTACAATCTAATGAATGCAATGCGTAAGATATATGCATGATACAATATGTGCTTTAGAATTTACAACTTTTAAAGATGTAGGGTCTTTTGAATTTAAACAAGTTAACCTTACTTATGTAAAACCTTTTAGTGGTATACTTAGTAAATTGGGTTGGTTTTAATGGGATGAGGTTTATTCCTTCTTCTCTTTTCTTTTATTCTCTTTAATGCTTTGGAGTAGGTTTGAACTACAAGTTGCTTTTATAGAATTCCAAAAATTCTGCAAAAATTTCAGTGGCTTGCTACTGGTGTATGATTCTCTGTCTCAAAATTTGGGGTTCAGAAAGTAAATGGTTTTCTCTGGACAAAATTACCAAATCTTAAGGCAGAAGGGGTACTTTGAACTACAACTATTATTTAACAGTGGGTAATTCTTTAAAACTTATTTTTGCTGGCTTTTAGGTGTCATAACATGACTTGATACAAATTTCTAGTCATTAATACCTTTTAATTCTTTTCCTATGGTTTTCTTAAGGTTTCTAGCCAAAGGGGTGCTTTCTACTACCACTATGTTTGAAAAACATCAACAACAGAGTTCTTATTTTTCTTAGCTAGTATTTTGTGCAAGAGCAATCATTCTGGAGTTTGGTTTCTTTTTGCTTAAGGGGAGGGGTGGTTTGCATTATTTAAGTCAAATGGCCTTTCTCACAAATTACTAGCAAAAGGCATGGGTTCACTTCTTTTTCATGGGTTTGTATTTTTCTCTGGTGGTTTATCTCATCATGGACTTAGCTAATTTTTGGTTGCCCATTATCTCATTATTTGAGGTTGTTTATGATTTATTGGGAAAATGCCTTATTACCACTTTTGTATTTATTTTCCTTACTTAAAAAGTTAGGCTGGGGTGCTCTGTATTTTTGTAGTGGGGCTCTGGTGGTTATAAGTTCACTGGATTTTTGTTAACCACTTTGGTTATGGTGTTGCAATTTTAATAATTGATTTTCAGTCTACATAAGGCTGATTAAAGCATCTTAATTAGAAACTGGTCCTAATTAATGGTCTCTGCATTTTTCCTAGGTTCTTGGTTGCATAAGTAAACTAGGAAAAATATTACTAATCACTGTTCAACATTTTCTAATGCTTTTCTGATTTTCTCTAAGTTGTGGACAAAATGGCTTTAAATGAATAACTACATCATAATCTCTAATGCTGGGGTTCCTATTATTTTTAAACAGTGTCTAAGTAGGGTATAAGCATCTACAAATTTTCTTAAGCTCAGTATAGAAGAAAAACTAATTTTTCTTAATTAAACAAGGTTTAGGGGGTTTCTGTTTTTAATTTTAAGCTCTAAAATTTAGAACAGAAGCATATGGTTTAATAATTTTAAATGATAGATCATAATATTCCAGAGCTAGCAAAATTGGTTTGACAGCTTTTCATTAAGATTTCATCGAGTTATGAATTTTTTTAAGTTCTCTGGTTATTTTAAAAGAATAACAGAATTGATTAAAGGGAAAAACACTTTGCACTGGGGTCCCTGGCGGTTTTTCTAGGTTTTCCTCGCGAATCAGTCCTTAGGTTACTATTCACATGAGTCGCTGACATTACAGAAAACCCCTCGGGTTCTACAAAAACCTAACCCGAGGTCCTTCTTCTACCTCAAACAGTAGCCGCGGCGAAGAAAAGGGCGGAGGGGCTTACCGGCGGCGAGACTGTTCCGGTGAGGTGGTCGAGGGCGAAGGGGAGGTCGCGGGGATCACAACGGTATGCGGAACGTCGACGGAGATGGCCGGAGTTGGTCGGTCCACGCGCGCAGGCGGGGATGCTCGTCGGCGGCGAGGAGACCGGCCTGATCACGGCGAGGTAGTTCAATCAAATAGGTCAGAGAGGTCCACGGGATGCCAGAGAAGACATGAGCGAAAGGAATTGGGCGGAGACTCACTGGATAGCTCGGTCCACGCGCGGCGGCGGAAGACCGAAGTCCGGTGAGGTTGATCTCGGGCCTCCGGTGAAGTCCGGTTGGGTCCGAGGGCTTGGCGAGCTTCACGGGCTACTGGCGGAGCTAGCCGAAGCACAGGTTGGGCTGGAGGGCGGCTGGAGTGGGCTGGCCACGGCGGCCGTAGCTCTGGCGGCAATGGCGGGCGGAAATACGCTCGCCGGAGCTAAGGAACGGTGGCTGGCCGATGAGGGTGAGTGCGAGGCGAAGAGAGGTGCGCTCGGGGAGGCTTTATAGGCGCGGGCGGGCACGGCCGAGGGCGTGGGCGCGCGGCGGACTTGACCGGACGCCGGGGCGAGCGCGCGCGCGGGTTGGGCGAGCTCTGGCGTGCCGACCAGGGTCGAACACGTGTGCCCGTGCGTTCTGCCCAAGCTCTGGCGCGTGTGGTCGCTCATCCGAGCCTGCTCTCGCCTTGGCCAGTGCACGAAACCTCTTCTCCTCCCTACAAGCTACCATTCATGTGTGGAGGTCATAGGATTTTGCCTACTGGTTGCAGAGATATGGAGCCAGGAAATCTGGTCTGTCTCCCTGCCTAAACCCGAGGCAAATCCCAAGTTTTGTCGTGTCTAGGGCTCGCGTCCCAATGCCATCTTCTGGCACACGACAGAGGGGTTAGTTAGACACAAATTTGTCAATGGGGCCATTAGGATTCGAGTTAGGGATCAAGGTGAACATCCCTGATCTTTGGCTCAAGGTCTGAATTTCAGAATTCTGAAATTCAGAATTCCCAATGAGTCCCAACAAAAGAAGCTTGATTTGGGGGTTTTCTTGAATTATTTTGGCTAAGCTTTCTCAATCTATTTTGTTGCATATTAAATATACTTCAACTTATATAATTGGCTCAACTCAAAATTTTAAACTTTTCCTTCCCTTTTGCTTATTTTCTTGAATTTTGTTCATGGGGTTCACTTAGAGTTCTTAATTAGGGTTGCACATTCTTATCTTTTCAAAGACTCAATTGTTTTGATCATGACACTTTTAACCATATACTTGGTGAATTCTTTATCACTTAAGTTATTTTGATGCTCATGCTTACTTTGGTTCACATGAAATAATGGTTCTTGGTTTGGCTTTTTAAGAGAAACCCTAGGTGACACTGGGGTGTCACACATATGATGATCTTGTTAGAATGTTAGGTGAGGCCGATGACTACATGCACAAAGAAAAAGAAAAATTTAAGACCTTGAAGGAATTGTATAAAAACCTCCAAGTGTCTTTTGAGGAGCTCAAGACCTCTCACAATGACCTAAAAGAAAATTGTGAGAAGCTTGTGGATGCTCAAAAATCGTCTATTGTGCATGAAGTTGTGGTGGTCACTAAGGATGTTGGAGTCACTTGTGACTTACTTGATAGTCTTACAAGTGAACCACTACCTACTAACTCTATTTGTGATAAATGCAAAATTTCTCTCAATGATAATATTGCTCTTGATGAATCAAAAATTATTGTTGAGAATGAAGTGTTAGTAGATAGAGTAAATACTCTAACTCATGACCTAGAAAAGGCATATGGTGGTAAGGCTAAATTGGATTTCATATTGGGAAGTCAACGATGCTCACTTAACCGTGAAGGTCTTGGATATGTTCCCAAGAAAGGAAAGAATGCTTTTATAAAGCAAAAGACATTGTTTGTGAAAGAATGTGACAAAGTGTGTCACAAGTGTCACAAGAAGGGACATGTTAAGAAAAATTGTCCTAAGCTCAAAAATGTATCCTCCACTTGTTTTGAGCATTGTTATGTTCTTTCTCATAATGCAAAAGGTGTTCATGCTAAATTTGTTGGTACTTCAATTGTTGGAAACAAAAAGAAAGCTATTTGGGTGCCAAAGACCTTGGTCACTAACATCCAAGGACCCAAGCAAGTTTGGGTACCTAAAAGAGATTGATTTCCTTTTGTAGATGAACTACAATGCGGGAGGGAATCACTGGGTGTTAGATAGTGGATGCACTCAACACATGACCGGAGATATGAAAATGTTCACCCAAATGAGTGAGGAAGATTGCTCAAATTATGATAGTATCACATTTGGAGATAATCGCAAAGGAAAGGTTAAAGGTTTGGGTAAAATTGCTATTTCAAATGATCATTCCATATCAAATATGCTCTTGGTTGAGTCTTTGAATTTTAATTTACTTTCCGTAGCTCAATCATGTGATTTAGGATTTAGTTGCAATTTCACGGTTGAAGATGTTATTATCTCTAGTGTTGATGGTAGCAATCTTAAGTTTAAAGGTTTTAGACATGAAAATCTTTATCTTGTTGATTTCTCATCTAATGAGGCAAAGCTCACAACTTGCTTATTCTCAAAAGCTTCACTAGGTTGGTTATGGCATAGAAGACTTGGTCATGTTGGAATGAAGCAACTCAATCGGTTAACCAAGCATGACTTAGTTCGTGGCTTAAAAGATGTGAAGTTTGAGAAGAACAAATTGTGTAGCTCTTGTCAAGCCGGGAAGCAAGTGGCAAACACTCATCCAAATAAAAGTCAAATGTCCACTCATCGACCTTTGGAATTACTTCACATGGATTTATTTGGGCCCACATCTTTTGTGAGTATTGGTGGTAATTCTTATTGTCTTGTGATTGTGGATGATTATTCAAGATTTACTTGGGTTTATTTTCTTCGAGACAAATCTAATGTGTTTGAAACATTCAAGTCATTTGCTATATTGGCTCAAAATCAATTTGATTTCGACATCAAAAAGGTTAGAAGTGATAATGGGTCGGAATTCAAAAATGCAAGAATTGATGAATATTGTGATGACAAGGGTATTAAACATGAGTTCTCTTCCAAATATACCCCGGAACAAAATGGTATTGTTGAAAGAAAGAATAGAACTCTCATTGATATGGCTAGGTCTATGTTAGCGGAATATAATATATCAGATTCTTATTAGGCCGAGGCAATAAACACCGCTTGTCATTCATCAAATAGACTATATTGTCACAAGCTTTTGAAGAAAACTCCATATGAATTGCTCATTGGTAGAAAGCCAAATATCTCATATTTTAGGGTATTCGGTTGCAAATGTTATATTTTAAGAAAGGGAAGCCGGCTTTCTAAATTTGAGAAGAAATGTGATGAGGGTTTTCTTCTTGGATATTCATCAAATAGTAAGGCTTATAGAGTCTTCAACAAAACTCATGGTATTATTGAAGAAGCATATGATGTTGAATTCGATGAAACAAATGGGTCTCAAGATGAGAGTGATAATCTTGATGATGTTGTTGGAACTCAATTGATAAATGCAATGAAAACAATGGCTATTGGTGAAATAAAGCCAAAGGAAGATGATGATGAAAATAGTGTGGTTGTCATTCCTTCATCTTCAACTCTAAATGAGGAAGATCACCAAAGCCAACAAAATGATGAAACTATGGATACGCATGATCAAGATACTTCAAGACATTCGGTTCCTCCTAATGCTTCAACTAGCAATTATCAAACGGTATCAAGAATTCATCATTCTATTGTGAAGGATCACCCGGTTGATCAAATTGTGGGTGATATTAGTAAGGGTGTTCAAACTCGCTCTCACATAGCTTCATTTTGTGAACATTTCTCTTTCGTATCTTGTATGGAACCTAACCGTGTAGATGAAGCTCTACTTGATGTTGATTGGGTGAACACAATGCATGAAGAATTAAATAACTTCGCTCGAAATGAAGTTGGGAGCTTGTTGAGAGACCAAAGAACCACAATGTTATTGGTACAAAATGGGTGTTTCGCAACAAGCACAATGAAGATGGTGTGGTAGTAAGAAACAAGGCAAGATTAGTTGCACAAGGATATACACAAATTGAGGGATTGGATTTTGGGGAGACATTTGCTCCCGTGGCAAGATTAGAAGCAATCCGGATTCTTCTTGCTTATGCTTGTGCACATAATATCAAGCTCTACCAAATGGATGTAAAGAGTGCTTTTCTAAATGGTAAGATTAGTGAACTAGTGTATGTTGAACAACCTCCCGGTTTTGAGGACCTCAAAAGACCTAACCATGTGTTCAAGCTTTCTAAAGCTCTCTATGGGCTTAAGCAAGCTCCACGCGCTTGGTATGAAAGGCTTAGGGATTTCTTGTTTTCCAAAGACTTCAAAATTGGGAAGGTTGACACTACTCTATTCACTAAAATAATTGGCAAGGACTTATTTGTTTCTCAAATCTATGTTGATGATATTATTTTTGGATCTACTAATGAATTATTTTGTGAGGAATTCGGAAAATGATGTCAAAAGAATTTGAAATGTCTATGATAGGAGAATTGAGCTTCTTCCTTGGCCTTCAAATCAAACAATTGAAAGATGGAATTTTTATAAGTCAATCAAAATATTTGAAGGACATGCTCAAGAAGTTTGGTTTAGAAAATGCAAAGCCTATCAAGACTCCAATGGCAACAAATGGTCATCTAGACTTAGATGAAGGAGGTACTATGGTTGATCAAAAACTTTATCGTTCAATAATTGGTAGTTTGCTTTATATTACCGCATCTAGGCCCGATGTTATGTTTAGTGTATGCATGTGTGCTCGATTTCAAGCTTCACCTAGAGAGATTCACTTGAAGGCCGCTAAAAGAATTCTAAGATATTTGAAGTATACTCCCAATATTGGTCTATGGTATCCCAAAGGTGCTCAATTTAAATTAATTGGATATTCGGATTCAGACTATGCGGGGTGCAAAGTTGATAGAAAAAGCACCTCCGGTTGTTGTCAATTTCTTGGTAGATCTCTTGTTTCATGGTCTTCTAAAAAACAAAATTAGGTTGCTCTCTCTATCGCCGAGGCGGAATATATATCGGCCAGAAATTGTTGTGCTCAATTATTGTGGATGAAACAAACTTTATTGGATTATGGGATTATTTTCAAGAATGTGCCTCTCATGTGTGATAATGAGAGTGCGGTAAAATTGGTTACCAATCCGGTCCAACACTCAAGAACTAAGCATATTGATATACGGCATCACTTCTTAAGGGATCATGTTGGAAAGGGAGATATCTCTATTTATTCCATTGGCACGGATGATCAATTAGCAGATATTTTTACAAAGCCTTTGGATGAAACGAGATTTTGTTCTCTAAGAAGTGAAATGAATGTGATCGATCTCTCAAATGTGGCTTGAAGTTGATCGCATATGTATAGTATTGCATTTCGGTTCTAAATATGCTCTCTATGCTATTTATTTGGTATTTTTGATGCATTTTTCATTTTAGAATGATCTAAGTAGTTTGATATAAAAAAATTGCATTCCTCAATTACATAATGGGCATATGCATGCTTACTAATCCTTGGATTAATCAAAATGTCCATATATGAGCATCAATTCGGATTTGAAATTCAAAGTCAGCAAATGGACAGACATTGGAAACCTGAGTATCAGGCCGCGGACCGTCCGCCCATGGACCGCAGACCGTCCGCCGTATCAGGAACTGGACAGTCCGGTTGGGGTTGCAGACTGTCTGAACTCATCAGGTCGCGGACCGTCCGCCGACCCTGCGCGGACCGTCCGCGACAGGCAGTAAAATCGAGCAGAGGCCGCAGACTGGTTGTTTCACTCTTTGCATCTCCTCTCTTGCTCTCCACTCGCAAAAGGGCTCTCCTTTGTCGTTTGCGTGCGGACGGAGAAGGCAAGTTGCGCACGGACAGTCCAACAGCTTGTGAGAAGTTCAACCAACATGTCGTCCTCACGGTATTTCATAATCTTATGGATTTCATCAAATCTCTTCACTTTTGGGATTATTCGGATTTTCTCTCTGATCTAGAATTGAGCCATAGTTTTACAAATCTGATTGGTGGGATTGTTAATACTACTCTCTATGAATGCTGTGCAAAATTTTGAACTTGTTTGGATGGATATTCTCTGCGAAATCATCAATTCAACGATTGAGGCGGCTAGGGTTCTAGAGAATCGCCCCTGGTCGGTCGCGGACCGTCCGCCTGGTGGGCGCGGACCGTCCGGCCCCCTAGCGTGGACCGTCCGGACCCTGACAGAGCAATGCAGTTCTATTCTTTTTATTGTGGTGATTGGTATCAACTCTTCATCTATGGATGTCTCTCACATTTATTGCAGTGGTTTGGGTGGTCTTCGCAAGAAGCTTGCAGGTCGCTTCAAATCAAAGCGCCCTCGTGGAGATGATGCTGACTATACACCAACCACTGATTCAGAGGCCCAATCCTCAGCTGGGGGCACTGAATCTATGGACACAGAAGACTTTCCTCATGTACATCCCGACTATCCAATTGACACCACGGGATGGACATTTCCAAAGCGGAGGTTTTCTATGGCGGAGTACTGCTCAAGGCGGACTGTGAACCAATACACTCTGCCATCTGACACCAATATCCAATTTTTCCACACTCAGCTCCAGTTTGATGTTTTTTGGGGCACCTTGGTGGATACAAATTTTCATAAACATCAAGTGATTGATTGGTCTTTCATGCTAGGACAATCAGTCATGGAGGATCTGATCCCTAAGTTTGAGACGTGTGGACTGTATCAGTTTATGGGACAAAGAACAGACTTCAGTGAAATGGCTGTCAAGCAATTCCTGGCCACCTCAGAGATTGATATAGAAGAGGAATCCATCACTTGGATGACTGGATTCAAGCGATATTCTGCATCTTTTGCTGACTTTGCCACTGCCAACAGTCTGGATTATGGCATCATTTCAGCTGGGCTGGATCTCTACACTGAGGATAATTTTGAGGGCTTTGTGCAATTCTATGAGCCAGCAAGGCTGGGAATACCCAGGAGGTTTGGAGAGACAGCAGGACTCAGGCATCATCCTGCTGTGATCAACAAGATTGCCAGAGTTACTATTCTTCCCAAGAGTGGGGATAAGAGTAAAATACGAGACAAATTCTGGAACATTATCCACCACATCACGAATGGTGAGGTAATGAATATTGTTCTTTTCATGATGAGACAGCTCAATGATTTGAAAATGGACAAGAACCAAAATTTAGCATATGCTCCTTATATTATGGCTCTCATCAAAGCCAAGACAAGATTTGAGGGGCCATGCGAGATTGTTCACACACCGTTCAGACCCTTTAAGAATGAAATAGGGTTTCTCACCAGGCCACTCACTCCCTTCCCAGATAATGAGGAAGACCCTGGCTATGAGGCAGGAGCAGCTCCTGATGTTGAGGCCGAGCAGATGCCTCCTCCTCCACCTCCTCCTCAGCCTCAGCAGTATTGGCAGCCTGGTCTAGGCTACTTTGATCCATATTTTCACAATATGCAGCAGGGGCTTGAGACCCATATTGATACTCGCTTTGAGGGCATGATGACACATATGGATCACCGCCTAGATGACATGCAGTCTCGCTTTGACAGTAACTGGGATGCGCTCAACTCTGAGTTTTCTGAGCTTCGCGATCACATTCACACTAATGTCACTGATCCTATCATGACCAGACTGAATAATGTGCAGCAGAGTTTTCAGGATAACATGGGAGCTCTGTCTAGTCAATTTGACAATCTCTCTACCAATGACAACATGCATGAGATCAGTCAGAGGCAGCAACAACTCCAGCAAGATTTTGGCCAGTTCTCCTCTCTTTTTGACACATTCAGCTCTCACTACTACACCATGCATCCTCCACCCAGTGATCAGTGAGGTCTCTCCTTTGTGGCAATTGATGCCAAAGGGGGAGAGAAGTGATGAGAAGAGAAGTTGTCAGGTGTCACATTCAGGGGAGTTGTTGGTCTATGTGGACATTAAGACCGTGCATATGCATATTTACCTTTTTATGTCGCATGCATTAGTCTATGTCTTATGCCTGTGGACAATTATCTGTAATATTCTGTGGGTTGGACTATGTTTAGTTCAAATTACTCTGTGTGTGGTTAATCGAGGAGTGATTATAATTGCTGCGCTTACTCTACATATCATCTCTTGTATGCCTCGATAACAATGATTGTAGGAAAGTCTCCATCAAAACTCCGATCTATTATGTGTGTTATATCTTCAGCTTCAAATAATCCTGCACACACTTAGGGGGAGCCTTTATTACATACTGAGTTTTTATTGGGTTTTATCTATCTCTCGGACAGAACTTCAAATCAAGGTAAGTCCTATGAAACTCAACTCCAAAATCTATCTTATACCTAAGGTATGAGGGAGATTTGGAAAAACTAAACTTCTCTTTAATATATTATGTAGTGTTGTCATCAATTACCAAAAAGGGGGAGATTATGAATCATCTAGGCCCCTTTGGTGATGTTTTGGTAATTAATGACAACTGCTTATGGGCTAACGATTCTTGGAGAAATAAGAATGCAGGGTTGGACCACATAGAACAGGAAATATTGGAGAATCATAAGCATTGGTTGTGGATCAAATGAATGCAAAGGTATAATATAGGTTTCGTTTTGCCGGTCTTGAGGAGTTTAGAGAAGATACTTGACCACATTAGTAGGCTAGATAGTCGTACTATTAAGAGGGGTCAATGACTTTGATCTGTGTAAAACTTAGTGCCTCATAGAGCATCTAGTGGTTGCATTTGCATGAGGACTAACAACGCTTTAAATTTCTTGAGTTAAAAATTCTTTCAAAAGCGAGTTTGAAAAATGCAAAGTCTTGGATGCGCGGACCGTCTGGGCCTTGAGGGCGGACCGTCCGCGATCCACCAGAGGGGTCCGAAGTGTGACCACTTCGGAAGCCATCTTGTTCCTTTGCACTGCGGACCGTCCGGGCCTTAGGGCCGGACCGTCCGCAGTCATGACCAGAGAAGGCTGGTTTTGGGCCAGTCCCTGAATTATAGCGCGGATCGTCCGGCTGTGTTGGGCAGACAATCCGCAGGTGTCAAATATGGTTTGGACAGGGACTGTGTGATTTTGTAGATTTGTACTACGGACTGTCCGGGGGACTAGTCCAGACAGTACTGTCTCAGGTCTCGGACCGTCCGGCCTTATAGGCGGACGGTCTGCCTGTGTTAACAATTCTTGGTCCGAAGTCCAGGTGCTTCTTGCTGTCAGGTCTCGGACGGTCCGGCCTTGATGGGCGGACTGTCCGGACCCAACTTGTCTGACAACTCTGACAGATTTCAAACAGGAATTATAGTCATTATATGTACGGCGGACCGTCCGGGCCTAGGGCGCGGACCGTCCGCGTCTGCGCAGAACTGGTGCTTTTTGCCCATAACGGTTGGAATTTGGTGGGGGGCTATAAATAGAAGGGTAGCTCGTGTGAGAGAGCTCTCTTGGCCATTCCTTGCACACATTGAGCTCATTTGTGATCCTCCAACTCACTCTCTCACACTCTTTGATTGAGATTGCATTCTAGTGAGAGATTGAGGGTTCCTAGTGCATTTGCATCCTTCGGTGATTCTTGAGGCACTATGTGGTACACCGAGCAAGCGTCATCGGCTTGTTACTCTTGGAGGTTGCCGCCTCCTAGACGGCTCGGGTGATTGTCTCCGTTGAGCTCTCCAAGAAGATTGTGGAGAAGCCGCGGTGTTGATTGTGAGGGGTTCGCGCCTACCTCGTCGGAGCGGCAAAGGTGACATTAGTGGAATTGAGGTATTGAGTGATTTCTTGTCCACTTGGCTCAAAGATCAAGCCGTGTCTTGATAGAGGAGCAAGTGAGAGCTTGAAGTCCACCTCAACGTGGATTAGGGGTGATCGGCAAATCACCGATACCACGGGATAAAATTCGGTGTCTTTACTTTCTTGCATTACTTATTGCCTTGCAAGTGATTAGTGTTTTGCATATTGTTCCTCAAGTATTCAATCACCGTAGTTGATTCTCATACATTGTTTACTTGTTGTCACTAGAGAATTTATTCCTCTTGTTATATTGATTAAATTTACCTAGTGTTTTTGATTTTAGTCAAAACCGTCTATTCACCCCCCCCCCCTCTAGCCGGTGTCCTAGATCCTATAGGGACTAACCAATGTTCACTTTGAGAAAGACAGGGTTTATAGCGCATGTCAAGCAGGGAAGCAAGTTGGTGTTCATCATCCACACAAGAACATCATGACGACTGACAGGCCACTCGAGCTACTCCGCATGGATCTATTCGGCCTGATCGCTGACATAAGCATCGACGGGAGTAAGTACTGTCTAGTTATTGTGGATGATTATTCTCGCTTCACTTGGATGTTCTTTTGCAGGAAAAATCTCAAACCCAAGAGACCTTAAAGGGATTCTTGAGACGGGCTCAAAATGAGTTCGGATTGAGAATCAAAAAGATTAGAAGCGACAACGGGACGGAGTTCAAGAACTCTCAAATAGAAGGCTTTCTTAAGGACGAGGGCATCAAGCATGAGTTCTCTTCTCCCTACACACCACAACAAAATGGTGTAGTGGAGAGGAAGAATAGAACTCTACTTGACATGGCGAGGACCATGCTTGATGAGTACAAGACTTCGGACCGGTTTTGGGCGGAAGCAATCAACACCGCTTGCTATGCCATCAACCATCTCTACCTTCACCGAATCCTCAAGAAGACATCGTATGAACTCCTCACCGATAAAAAGCCAAATGTTTCATATTTTAGAGTCTTTGGTAGCAAATGCTTTATTCTTGTTAAAAGAGGTAGAAAATCCAAATTTGCTCCTAAGGCTGTAGAAGGCTTTTTACTTGGTTATGATTCAAACACAAGGGCATATAGAGTCTTTAAGAAGTCCACTGGACTGGTTGAAGTTTCTTGTGACATTGTGTTTGATGAGACTAACGGCTCTCAAGTAGAGCAAGTTGATCTTGATGAGCTAGATGATGAAGAGGCTCCGTGCGTTGCGCTAAGGAATATGTCCATTGGGGATGTGTGTCCTAAGGAATCCGAAGAGCCTCCACATGAACAAGATCAACCATCTTCCTCCATGAAAGCATCTCCACCAACCCAAGATGAGGATCAAGCTCAAGATGATGAAAATGAAGATCAAGAGGAGCCAACTCAAGAGGAGGACAATGATCAACGGGGAGATGCTAATGATCAAGACAAGGAAGATGATGAGGGTCCAAGACCGCCACACCCAAGAGTCCACCAAGCAATACAACGAGATCACCCTGTGAACACTATCCTCGGCGATATTCAAAAGGGGGTAACCACTCGATCTCGTGTTGCTCATTTTTGTGAACATTACTCCTTTGTGTCTTCTATTGAGCCATACAGGGTGGAAGACGCATTAAGGGATTCGGATTGGGTGTTGGCGATGCAAGAGGAACTCAACAATTTCACGAGAAATGAGGTATGACATCTTATTCCACGTCCTAATCAAAATGTTGTAGGAACCAAGTGGGTCTTCTGCAATAAGCAAGATGAGCATGGTGTAGTGACAAGGAACAAAGCCCGACTTGCGGCCAAGGGTTATTCACAAGTCGAAGGTTTGGATTTCGGTGAAACCTATGCACCCGTAGCTAGGCTTGAGTCAATTTGCATTTTACTTGTCTATGCTACTTACCATGGCTTTAAGCTCTATCAAATGGACATGAAAAGTGCCTTCCTCAATGGACCAATCAAGGAAGAGGTCTATGTTGAGCAACCTCCCGGCTTTGAAGATAGTGAGTACCCTAATCATGTTTACAAACTCTCTAAGGCGCTTTATGAGCTCAAGCAAGCCCCAAGAGCATGGTATGAATGCCTAAGAGATTTTCTTATCACTAATGGCTTCAAAGTTGGCAAAGCCGATCCTACTCTCTTTACTAAAACAATTGCAATTGATTTGTTTGTATGCCAAATTTTTGTTGATGATATTATATTTGGGTCTACTAACAAATCTACTTGTGAAGAGTTTAGTAGGATTATGATTCAAAAATTCGAGATGTCTATGATGGGGGAGTTGAAATATTTCTTAGGATTTCAAGTCAAGCAACTCCAAGAGGGCACCTTCATTAGCCAAACAAAGTACACTCAAGGCATACTCACCAAGTTTGGGATGAAGGATGCCAAGCCCATCAAGACACCCATGGGAACCAATGGGCATCTCGACCTCGACAAGGGAGGTAAATCTGTAGATCAAAAGGTATACCGGTCGATGATAGGATCTCTACTTTATTTATGTGCATCTCGACCGGATATTATGCTTTCCATATGCATGTGTGCAAGATTCCAAGCCGATCCTAAGGAAGTTCACCTTAGGGCCATAAAACAAATCTTGAGATATTTAGTTCATACTCCTAAGTTTGGTCTTTGGTACCCCAAGGGATCCACTTTTGATTTAATAGGATATTCAGATGCTGATTGGGCAGGGTGTAAAATTGATAGTGAAAGGGAATTAGGCTTACACCTAGTTCCTATATAATTTTGGTGGTTGAATTGCCCAACACAAATCTTTGGATTAACTAGTTTGTTCTAGTGTATAAGTCATACAGGTGCAAAAGGTTCACACTCAGCCAATAATAAGACCAAGTTTTGGTTTCAACAAAGGAGCAAAGTGGCAACCGAAGGCCCTCTGGTCCGGGAGCACCGGACTGTCCGGTGTACACCGGACAGTGTCCGGTGCACCACCGGACATGTCCGGTGCACCAGAGGACTCCAACGCAAACTCGCCACCTTCGGGAATTTCCAGAGGCGACTCCGCTATAATTCACCGGACAGTGTCCGGTGCTCCAAGGAAGGTCGGCCTCAGGAACTCGCCAGCCTCGGGTTTTCTCTCCCTCCGCTCCGCTATAATTCACCGGACTGTCCGGTGTGCACCGGACTGTCCGGTGCATCCTCGGAGCAACGGCTACTTCGCGCCAACGGCTACCTGCAACGGCATTTAATGCGCGCGCAGCGCGCACAGGAGTCAGAGTCGCCCATGCTGGCACACCGGACAGCAAACAGTACCTGTCCGGTGTGCACCGGACACCCAGGCGGGCCCACAAGTCAGAAGCTCCAACGATCAAAATCCAACGGCAGTGATGACGTGGCAGGGGGCACCGGACTGTCCGGTGCGCCATCGAACAGACAGCCTCCCAACGGCCACTTTTGGTGGTTGGGGCTATAAATACCCCAACCACCCCACCATTCATTGCATCCAAGTTTTCCACTTCCCAACTACTACAAGAGCTCTAGCATTCAATTCTAGACACACCAAAGAGATCAAATCCTCTCCAATTCCACACAAAGCCCTAGTGACTAGTGAGAGTGATTTGCCGTGTTCATTTGAGCTCTTGCGCTTGGATTGCTTTCTCTCTTTCATTCTTTCTTGTGTTCAATACTCACTTGTAACCAAGGCAAGAGACACCAATTGTGTGGTGGTCCTTGCGGGGAGGTTTTGCTCCCGGTTGATTTGAGAAGAGAAAGCTCACTCGGTCCGAGGGACCGTTTGAGAGAGGGAAAGGGTTGAAAAAGACCCGGCCTTTGTGGCCTCCTCAACGGGGAGTAGGTTTGAGAGAACCGAACCTCGGTAAAACAAATCCGCGTGTCTCACTTCATTATTCACTTGCGATTTGTTTTCACGCCCTCTCTCGGACTCGATTATATTTCTAACGCTAACTCGACTTGTAGTTGTGTTTATATTTGTAAATTTCAGTTTCGCCCTATTCACCCCCCTCTAGGCAACTATCAATTGGTATCAGAGCCCGGTGCTTCATTAGAGCCTAACCGCTCGAAGTGATGTCGGGAGATCACGCCAAGAAGGAGATGGAGACCGGCGAAAAGCCCACTACAAGCCACGGGAGCACTTCATCGGAAGAGTCCCGCACCAAGAGGAAGGAGAAGAAGAAGAGCTCCTCCAACAAAGGGAAGGAGAAGAAATCTTCTTCTCACCACAAAGAGAAGAAGGAGAGATCTTCCTCTCACAAGCCGCATCGGAGTGGGGACAAGCACAAGAGGATGAGGAAAGTGGTCTACTACGAGACCGACACTTCATCAACATCTACCTCCGGCTCCGACACGGCATCCGTCACTTCTAAGCGCCAAGAGCGCAAGAAGTATAGTAAGATCCCCCTACGCTACCCTCGCATTTCTAAACATACACCTTTACTATCCGTCCCATTAGGCAAACCACCAACTTTTGATGGTGAAGATTATGCTAGGTGGAGTGATCTTATGCGATTTCATCTAACCTCGCTCCACAAAAGTATATGGGATGTTGTTGAGTTTGGTGCACAGGTACCATCCGTAGGGGACAAGGATTATGATGAGGATGAGGTGGCCCAAATCGAGCACTTCAACTCTCAAGCGACAACAATACTCCTCGCCTCTTTAAGTAGAGAGGAGTATAACAAAGTTCAAGGGTTGAAGAGCGCCAAGGAGGTTTGGGATGTGCTCAAAACCGCGCACGAAGGAGATGAGCTCACCAAGATCACCAAGCGGGAAACGATCGAGGGGGAGCTCGGTCGGTTCCGGCTTCGCAAAGGGGAGGAGCCACAACACATGTACAACCGCCTCAAGACTTTGGTGAACCAAGTGCGCAACCTCGGGAGCGTCAAGTGGGACGACCACAAAATGGTTAAGGTTATTCTAAGATCTCTCATTTTCCTTAACCCCACTCAAGTTCAATTAATTCGTGGTAATCCTAGATACACTAAAATGACCCCCGAGGAAGTAATCGGGCATTTTGTAAGTTTTGAGTGCATGATCGAAGGCTCGAGGAAGATCAACGAGCTTGATGATCCATCTACATCCGAAGCTCAACCCGTCGCATTCAAGGCGATGGAAGAAAAGAAGGAGGAGTCTACACCAAGTAGACAACCAATCGACGCCTCCAAGCTTGACAATGAGGAGATGGCGCTCGTCATCAAGAGCTTCCGCCAAATCCTCAAACAAAGGAGGGGGAAAGACTACAAGTCCCGCTCCAAGAAGGTTTGCTACAAATGTGGTAAGCCCGGTCATTTTATTGCTAAATGTCCTATATCGAGTGACAGTGACCGAGGCGACGACAAGAAGGGGAGAAGAAAGGAGAAAAAGAAGTACTACAAGAAGAAGGGCGGCGATGCCCATGTTTGTCGGGAGTGGGATTCCGACGAAAGCTCAAGCGACTCCTCCGACGACGAGGACGCCGCCAACATCGCCGTCACCAAGGGACTTCTCTTCCCCAACGTCGGCCACAAGTGCCTCATGGCAAAGGACGGCAAACGGAAGAAGGTTAAATCTAACTCCTCCACTAAATATGAGTCTTCTAGTGATGATAATGATAGTGATGAGGAGGATAATTTGCGTGTTCTCTTTGCAAATCTTAACATGGAGCAAAAAGAAAAATTAAATGAATTGATTAGTGCTATTCATGAAAAGGATGACCTTTTGGACTCCCAAGAGGATTGTCTAATTAAAGAAAACAAGAAACATGTTAAGGTTAAAAAGGCTTATGCTCTAGAAGTAGAAAAATGTGAAAAAATATCTAGTGAGCTAAGCACTTGCCGTGAGATAATTGACAACCTTAGGAATGAAAATGCTAGTTTAAATGCTAAGGTTGATTCTCATGTTTGCATTGTTTCAACTTCCAATCCTAAAGATAATAATGATGATTTGCTTGCTAGGATTGAAGAATTGAATATTTCTCTTGCTAGCCTTAGAGTAGAAAATAAAAATTTAATTGCTCAGGCTAAAGATTATGATGTTTGCAAAGTTACAGTTTCCGATCTTAGAGATAAAAATGATATTCTTCATGCTAAGATTGTTGAACTTAATTCTTGCAAACCCTCTACATCTATTGTTGAGCATGTATCTATTTGTACTAGATGTAGAGATGTTGATGTTAATGCTATTCATGATCATATGGCTTTAATTAAACAACAAAATGATCATATAGCAAAACTAGATGCTAAAATTGCCGAGCACAACTTAGAAAATGAGAAATTTAAATTTGCTCGTAGCATGCTTTATAATGGGAGACGCCCTGGCATTAAGGAGGGCATTGGCTTCCAAAGGGGAGACAATGTCAAAATTAGTGCCCCTCCTAAAAGATTGTCAAATTTTGTTAAGGGAAAGGCTCCCATGCCTCAGGATAATGAGGGTTACATTTTATACCCTGCCGGTTATCCTGAGGGCAAAATTAGGAAAATTCATTCTAGGAAGTCTCACTCTGGTCCTAATCATGCTTTTATGTATAAGAGTGAGACATCTAGTTCTAGGCAACCAACCCGTGCTAAGTTGCCTAAAAGGAAAATTCCTAATGCATCAAATGATCATGCTATTTCATTTAAAACTTTTGATGCATCATATGTGCTTACTAGCAAATCCGGCAAGGTAGTTGCCAAATTTGTTGGGGGCAAACACAAGGGGTCAAAGACTTGTGTTTGGGTACCCAAAGTTCTTGTGTCTAATGCCAAAGGACCCAAAACCGTTTGGGTACCTAAAGTCAAGAACTAAAATTGTTTTGTAGGTTTATGCATCCGGGGGCTCAAGTTGGATACTCGACAGCGGGTGCACAAACCACATGACAGGGGAGAAAAAGATGTTCTCCTCATATGAGAAAAACCAAGATTCCCAACGAGCTATCACATTCGGGGATGGAAATCAAGGATTGGTCAAAGGTTTGGGTAAAATTGCTATTTCCCCTGACCACTCCATTTCCAATGTTTTTCTTGTTGATTCATTAGATTACAACTTGCTTTCTGTTTATCAATTATGTCAAATAGGCTACAACTGTCTATTCACTGATGTAGGTGTCACTGTCTTTAGAAGAAGTGATGATTCAATAGCATTTAAGGGAGTGTTAGAGGGTCAGCTATACTTAGTAGATTTTGATAGAGCTAAACTCGACACTTGCTTAATTGCTAAGACTAACATGGGTTGGCTCTGGCACCGCCGACTAGCCCATGTTGGGATGAAGAATCTTCATAAGCTTCTAAAGGGAGAACACATTTTAGGACTAACAAATGTTCATTTTGAGAAAGACAGGATTTGTAGCGCATGTCAAGCAGGAAAGCAAGTTGGAGCCCATCATCCACACAAGAACATCATGACGACCGACAGGCCGCTTGAGCTACTCCACATGGATCTATTTGGCCCGATTGCTTACATAAGCATCGGCGGGAGTAAGTACTGTCTAGTTATTGTGGATGATTATTCTCGCTTCACTTGGGTATTCTTTTTACAGGAAAAATCTCAAACCCAAGAGACCTTAAAGGGATTCTTGAGACGGGCTCAAAATGAGTTCAGCTTAAGGATCAAGAAAATAAGAAGCGACAACGGGACGGAGTTCAAGAACTCTCAAATTGAAGGCTTCCTTGAGGAGGAGGGCATCAAGCATGAGTTCTCATCTCCCTACACGCCACAACAAAATGGTGTAGTGGAGAGAAAGAATCGAACTCTATTGGACATGGCAAGAACCATGCTTGATGAGTACAAGACACCGGATCGATTTTGGGCCGAGGCGGTCAACACCGCCTGCTACGCCATCAACCGGTTATATCTACACCGAATCCTCAAGAAGACATCCTATGAACTCCTAACCGGTAAAAAGCCCAATATTTCATATTTTAGAGTTTTTGGTAGCAAATGCTTTATTCTTGTTAAGAGAGGTAGAAAATCTAAATTTGCTCCTAAAACTGTAGAAGGCTTTTTACTAGGATATGACTCAAACACAAGGGCATATAGAGTCTTTAACAAGTCCTCAGGACTTGTTGAAGTTTCTTGTGACGTTGTGTTTGATGAGACTAACGGCTCTCAAGTAGAGCAAGTTGATCTTGATGAGATAGGTGAAGAACAGGCTCCGTGCATAGCGCTAAGGAACATGTCCATTGGGGATGTGTGTCCTAAGGAATCCGAAGAGCCTCCACATGCACAAGATCAACCATCCTCCTCCATGCAAGCATCTCCACCAACTCAATTTGAGGATGAGGCTCAAGATGTTGAACAAGAAGATCAAGAAGATGAGCCACCTCAAAATGACGGCAACGATCAAGGGGGAGATGCAAATGATCAAGAAAAGGAGGATGAGCAAGAACCAATGCCGCCACACCCAAGAGTCCACCAAGCAATACAACGAGATCACCCCGTCGACACCATCCTCGGAGACATTCATAAGGGGGTAACCACTCGATCTCGTGTTGCACATTTTTGTGAGCATTACTCTTTTGTTTCCTCTATTGAGCCACACAGGGTAGAGGAAGCACTCCAAGATGCGGATTGGGTGATGGCGATGCAAGAGGAGCTCAACAATTTCACAAGGAACGAGGTATGGCACTTAGTTCCACGTCCTAACCAAAATGTTGTAGGAACCAAGTGGGTCTTCCGCAACAAACAAGACGAGCATGGTGTGGTGACAAGGAACAAAGCTCGACTCGTGGCCAAGGGGTATTCACAAGTCGAAGGTTTGGATTTTGGTGAAACCTATGCACCCGTAGCTAGGCTTGAATCAATTCGCATATTATTAGCCTATGCTACTTACCATGGCTTCAAGCTTTATCAAATGGACGTGAAGAGTGCCTTCCTCAATGGACCAATCAAGGAGGAGGTCTATGTTGAGCAACCTCCCGGCTTTGAAGACAGTGAGTACCCTAACCATGTCTATAAGCTCTCTAAGGCGCTTTATGGGCTCAAGCAAGCCCCAAGAGCATGGTATGAATGCCTTAGAGATTTCCTTATCACTAATGGCTTCAAAGTCGGAAAAGCCGATCCTACTCTATTCACTAAAACTCTTGACAATGATTTGTTTGTATGCCAAATTTATGTTGATGATATCATATTTGGGTCTACTAACGAATCTACTTGTGAGGAATTTAGTAGGATCATGACACAGAAATTCGAGATGTCGATGATGGGGGAGTTAAAGTATTTTCTAGGATTTCAAGTCAAGCAACTCCAAGAAGGCACCTTCATTAGCCAAACAAAGTACACTCAGATATTCTAAGCAAGTTTGGGATGAAGGATGCCAAGCCCATCAAAACACCCATGGGAACTAATGGGCATCTCGACCTCGACACGGGAGGTAAGTCCGTGGATCAAAAGGTATACCGGTCGATGATTGGTTCATTGCTTTATTTGTGTGCATCTCGACCGGACATTATGCTTTCCGTTTGCATGTGTGCAAGATTCCAATCCGACCCTAAGGAATCCCACCTTACGGCCGTAAAACGAATCTTGAGATATTTGGCTTATACTCCTAAGTTTGGGCTTTGGTACCCTCGGGGATCCACATTTGATTTGATTGGTTATTCGGATGCCGATTGGGCGGGGTGCAAAATTAATAGGAAGAGCACATCGGGGACTTGCCAGTTCTTGGGAAGATCCTTGGTGTCTTGGGCTTCAAAGAAGCAAAATTCGGTCGCTCTTTCCACCGCCGAAGCCGAGTACATTGCCGCAGGCCATTGTTGCGCGCAATTGCTTTGGATGAGGCAAACCCTGCGGGACTACGGTTACAAATTAACCAAAGTCCCTTTGCTATGTGATAATGAGAGTGCAATCAAAATGGCCGACAATCCCGTCGAGCATAGCCGCACTAAGCACATAGCCATTCGGTATCATTTTCTTAGGGATCACCAACAAAAGGGAGATATCGAGATTTCTTACATTAATACTAAAGATCAATTAGCCGATATCTTTACCAAGCCACTTGATGAACAATCTTTTACCAAACTTAGGCATGAGCTCAATATTCTTGATTCTAGAAATTTCTTTTGCTAGCTTGCACACATAGCTCATAAATGTACCTTTGATCATATCTCTTTCATATGCTATGACTAATGTGTTTTCAAGTCTATTTCAAACCAAGTCATAGGTGTATTGAAAGGGAATTGGAGTCTTCGGCGAAGACAAAGGCTTCCACTCCGTAACTCATCCTTCGCCGTCACTCCGAGCCGCTCTCTATCCTTGGGGGAGAGAGCACAACAAAAGGACTCCTACTTTGGTATAATCTTCACTCATTCATTTATGCCCAAAGGAGGAGAAAGGAATTCTATGGGCTCTAATGATTCCGTTTTTGGCGATTTATGCCAAAGGGGGAGAAAATATGAGCCCAAAGCAAAAGGACCGCACCACCACCACTTTCAAGCAAAAGGACCGCACCACCACCACTTTCAAAAACTTAGTCTTTCAAAGAGAAATTTTCAATTGGTATCCTATTATGTTCAAGAAGGGGGAGAAAGTAGTATTTCAAAAATGATATATCAAAACCCTCTTGAACACTAAGAGGTGGATCTCCTTCAGGGGGAGTTTTGTTTAGTCAAAAGAAAAGCATTTGAAACAGGGGGAGAAAATTTCAAATCTTGAAAATGCTTTGCAAACTCTTATTCATTTACCTTTGACTATTTGCAAAAGAACTTTGAAAAGATTTATAAAAGATTTTGCAAAAACAAAACATGTGGTGCAAGCGTGGTCCAAAATGTTAAAAATGAAGAAACAATCCATGCATATCTTATAAGTATTTATATTGGCTCAATTCCAAGCAACCTTTGCACTTATATTATGCAAACTAGTTCAATTATACACTTCTATATTTGCTTTGGTTTGTGTTGGCATCAATCACCAAAAAGGGGGAGATTGAAAGGGAATTAGGCTTACACCTAGTTCCTATATAATTTTGGTGGTTGAATTGCCCAACACAAATCTTTGGATTAACTAGTTTGTTCTAGTGTATAAGTCATACAGGTGCAAAAGGTTCACACTCAGCCAATAATAAGACCAAGTTTTGGTTTCAACAAAGGAGCAAAGTGGCAACCGAAGGCCCTCTGGTCCGGGAGCACCGGACTGTCCGGTGTACACCGGACAGTGTCCGGTGCACCACCGGACATGTCCGGTGCACCAGAGGACTCCAACGCAAACTCGCCACCTTCGGGAATTTCCAGAGACGACTCCGCTATAATTCACCGGACTGTCCGGTGTACACCGGACAGTGTCCGGTGCTCCAAGGAAGGTCGGCCTCAGGAACTCGCCAGCCTCGGGTTTTCTCTCCCTCCGCTCCGCTATAATTCACCGGACTGTACGGTGTGCACCGGACTGTCCGGTGCATCCTCGGAGCAACGGCTACTTCGCGCCAACGGCTACCTGCAACGGCATTTAATGCGCGCGCAGGAGTCAGAGTCGCCCATGCTGGCACACCGGACAGCAAACAGTACATGTCCGGTGTGCACCAGACACCCAGGCGGGCCCACAAGTCAGAAGCTCCAACGGTCAAAATCCAACGGCAGTGATGACGTGGCAGGGGGCACCGGACTGTCCGGTGTGCACCGGACTGTCCGGTGCGCCATCGAACAGACAGCCTCCCAACGGCCACTTTTGGTGGTTGGGGCTATAAATACCCCAACCACCCCACCATTCATTGCATCCAAGTTTTCCACTTCCCAACTACTACAAGAGCTCTAGAATTCAATTCTAGACACACCAAAGAGATCAAATCCTCTCCAATTCCACACAAAGCCCTAGTGACTAGTGAGAGTGATTTGCCGTGTTCATTTGAGCTCTTGCGCTTGGATTGCTTTCTCTCTTTCATTCTTTCTTGTGTTCAATACTCACTTGTAACCAAGGCAAGAGACACCAATTGTGTGGTGGTCCTTGCGGGGAGGTTTTGCTCCCGGTTGATTTGAGAAGAGAAAGCTCACTCGGTCCGAGGGACCGTTTGAGAGAGGGAAAGGGTTGAAAAAGACCCGGCCTTTGTGGCCTCCTCAACGGGGAGTAGGTTTGAGAGAACCGAACCTCGGTAAAACAAATCCACGTGTCTCACTTCATTATTCACTTGCGATTTGTTTTCACGCCCTCTCTCGGACTCGATTATATTTCTAACGCTAACCCGACTTGTAGTTGTGTTTATATTTGTAAATTTCAGTTTCGCCCTATTCACCCCCCCCTCTAGGCAACTATCAGATAGAAAGAGCACATCAGGGACTTGTCAGTTCTTGGGAAGATCCCTGGTGTCTTGGGCTTCAAAGAAACAAAATTCTGTAGCTCTTTCTACCGCCAAAGCCGAGTATATTGCCGCAGGCCATTGTTGCGCGCAATTGCTTTGGATGAGGCAAACCCTTAGGGACTATGGTTACAAATTAACCAAAGTTCCTCTCCTATGTGATAATGAGAGTGCAATCCGCATGGCGGATAATCCCGTTGAGCACAGCCGCACTAAGCACATAGCCATTCAATATCACTTTTTGAGGGATCACCAACAAAGGGGGATATCGAGATTGTATATGTTAGCACCAAAGAACAATTAGCCGATATCATTACCAAACCACTAGATGAGAAAACTTTTACCAAACTTAGGCATGAGCTAAACATTCTTGATTCTAGGAACTTTGATTGATTCCTTGCACACATAGCTCATTTATACCTTTGATCATATCTCTTTCATTTGCTATGACTAATGTGGTTGTCAAGTGTATTTCATGCTAATTCATAGATTGAAAGGGAAATGGAGTCTTTGGCGAAAATAAGGCTTCCACTCCACTCCATTGAATTATTTCTTCTTCGCTGTCACTCCGCACCGCTCTCCAATTTGGTATAATCCTTCACTCATATTATTTGCCAAAGGGAGAGAGTTTGAAAAGGGCTTATATTTCACTCACAAGTATCCATTTTTGGCGATTCATGCCAAAGGGGGAGAAAGTATTAGCCCAAAGCAAAAGGACCACACCACCACCAATTTCAAAAATTTGTAGTCTTTCAATTTGTATTAAAGAAGTTTTTCAATTGGTATCTTATTTTTGATATAATTTCAAATTGGTATGACCTCTTTAAAAATTCATATCTAAAACCCTCTTGAACACTAAGAGGAGAATTTCATTAAGGGGGAGTTTTGTGTAGTCAAAGGAAAAGCATTTGAAACAGGGGGAGAAAATTTCAAATCTTGAAAATGCTTCTCGAAATCTTATTCATATACCTTTGACTATTTGCAAAAGACTTTGAAAAAGAATTTACAAAAAGTTTGCAAAAAAACAAGTGGTGCAAGCGTGGTCCAAAATATTAAATATGAAGAAAGCATCCATGCATATCTTATGAAATGTAAATTGGTTTAATTCCAAAAAACCTTTGCACTTACCTTATGCAAACTAGTTCAATTCTGCACTTATATATTTGCTTTGGTTTGTGTTGGCATCAATCACCAAAAAGGGGGATATTGAAAGGGAAATAGGGTCAAACCTTTTCCTAAATGATTTTGGTGGTTGAATTGACCAACACAAATTTTTGGACTAACTAGTTTGCTCTAGATTATAAGTTCTACAGGTGCCAAAGGTTCAACACAAACCAATAAAAAGTCCAAGAAAGGGTTCAAATAAAAAGAGCAAAAGACAACCGAAGGCTGCCCTGGTCTGGCGCACCGGACTGTCCGGTGCACCACCTTCGGGTTTCTGGAATTGCCCTCCGCTATAATTCACCGGACTATCCGGTGTAGCACCGAACTGTCCGGTGTGCCAAGCGGAGTAACGGCTACAACGCCAACGGTCGACTACAAAAGTGAACAGTGAACAGTGCCGACTGCACGCGCAGAGTCGGAGCAGGCGCCAGATGGCGCACCGGACAGTGAACAGGACCTGTCCGGTGCACCACCGGACTGTTCGATGGCCCACATGTCAGAAGCTCCAACGGTCGAACCCTAATGGTTAGGTGACGTGGCTGGCGCACCGGATAGTGTCCGGTGCGCCCTTCGACAGCAGCCTTCCCCAACGACCACTTTGGTGGTTGGGGCTATAAATACCCCCAACCACCAACACTTCAAAGTATCCAAGTTTTTAGCCAACACATTCAATACAAGAGCTAGTGCATTCAATACAAGATACAAATAGAGTGAATCAAAATCTCTCCAAGTCCCAATTCCACTCAAAGCATTAGTGACTAGAAGAGAGAGTTTTGTTGTGTTCTTTTGAGCTCTTGCGCTTGGATCGCTTTTCTTCTTCCCATTTCTTGTTCTCAACTCACTTGTAATCAAAGCAAGAGACACCAAGTTGTGGTGGTCCTTGTAGTGGACTAAGTGTCCCGTTTGATTGAAGAGAAAATCTCACTCGGTCTAGGTGACCGTTTGAGAGAGAGAAAGGATTGAAAGAGACCCGGTCTTTGTGACCACCTCAACGGGGAGTAGGTTTGTAAGAACCGAACCTCGGTAAAACAAATCACCGTGTCATCCGCTCTTATTCGCTTGTGATTTGTTTTCGCCCTCTCTTTCAGACTCGATTATATTTCTAACGCTAATCCCGGCTTGTAGTTGTGCTTAAAGTTTATAAATTTCAGATTTGTCTATTCACCCCCCTCTAGGCGACTTTCAATGAGCATCCTGTAAACACCTTGAAGCTCTTTAGCGTCCATTTGTGGTTTCTTCATAAGGAGAGGTAGACTGTGAAATACAACCTAACCACTAGTAGGTGTGGTTGTCTTCCTCTTACCACTAGATGTATATTTGTGCACATCTTCCAATACAGCCACCTGCCAAAACATGGAACAACATTTAATTAAGGAATACAAACAAAAGGTACAAAATCCTCAGAATAGATAAAACAAAATATTATACCACAATAACAGGCAATCCTTTCTTTTCATCCCGAGCATAAATCCGGGCAATCACCAACTTTACAATATCCGATGTATCTAGCGGTCAAAGTAACGTCAATGCCTAGCTCGAACTCATGTCTAATGGCATATTGTCTCATAGTGATTCTGAACTCCCTCATGTTAGGAAACAAGCTGTCTGGCTGCATTGAAGGCTGCATTGAAGGATTCATTCGGTCATACACTATCCTCCTCTCATCTGGTAAATAGTCTTCACATGGTTGGTCTGCAAGGTGGTCACAGGGGCGGAGGGCCCAATATGGCCCAATATTGCCTGGGCAATACCTTGGGTCGGCCCAAACAGAGATTAGGTCATCCACTCTCAGTGACCGAGCACCGTCCACCCGCAAGCGCAGGCCGCAGCCGCGAACCCGCAGTCCGCTACTTTGCTCGTCGGTCGACCGTTCTAGCTCCAGCGCGTAGCGCTCCTGCGGTCCTGCCGGACACCGGATGTCGGCGCACCGCACACAGGCACTGAGGCATAGCCGCTAGCCACACGCCCGCACAACGCCACAACGCGCTCCGGCGCTCCGCGCTGCAGGGCGCTCCGGCGCAGGCTGCAGCCTGCAGCAGCTCGGTGCTATGAGGTCGCCTGCTCGGGCCTCGCCGCCTCGGCCTCGCGGTCGCTGTGGGCTGGCTGGGCGCTGCTCTGCTCGCCTGCGGGCTGCGGCCTGCCTCTGCTGCCTGCTCCGCTGTCCGCTGCCGGCTGCCCGGTGCTCGTCTGCTCGCTGCCTCGCTCCGTCGTAGCGTCCCGGCGTGCTCAGCTGCTACTGCTTGCAGCTCGCTCCAATTTCTAAATAGCAGTCTTGGATAGAAACAAAAACAAGGCAAAGAATATGGCCCAAAAAGTATCTCTCTATATTATGTGAACACTCCACAGTTGTAATGTCTTCTATTTATCTAATACATGTTATATGCTTCGTAAAATGACAGATTTAAAGAGCTATTTCAATCAAGCTTCTAGTGGAAGTGGACCAAGCACTCGCGCTAGTAGAGTTTGCAATAAACCCAGAATACAAGTTGGAGTTCAAGTGAATAATAGTGAAGATGCCAATGGTGAAAATGTTAATGCTCAAGTCGAAGGTATAAATCAATTTTGTAGCTATAAATTATTTTAAAATATGTCATAAATTTTTATTCTTCGTTGCGTTAGCAACACCTAAATTTTCTGGCGTCCTCCGCCACCGGTCACCTAGCACATTTTTTAACACTATCTTCCACGCTGCTACATCCACCTGCAAATGCTTCCTCCCTTCTTCTTTGCTCGGCCTCGTCCTCTTGCATTAATCCAAGTTCACAATATATCTCACTTTCACGTGGCATGTCATGTCTTCTTTCGTCGTCCCATGCATCCGACAATATCATAGCGTCCCAATCGACTTGATTTGTTGCATCTACCAACTGACTATCCTACAAATTAAAGAGTACACCACACCCTGTTAACTTACTGTCCATACATAACCACCAAATGTACTCACTGATCGAAGAACACAGCAATCCAAGAACTCACCTCACTGCAATCGAAGGGGATAAGAGCCAACAAGGACTCCTTGTTGAAGCTCCGCGAACTGGGTGGCCCTCCTTCCACTAAATCGAGCTGGAGATTGGTCAGCGTACGAGGAGATGATTGCTCGGCACTAGGTCTGCAACCCAGATGGATTTCGTCCATGGCGACGGTAGAACTCGGCCGCTGCGAGTTGCCAGAAGAGAAGAAGAGGTATGGGGAGGTCACAAGGGGGAGATCTGACTGAAGAAGTACTGAGACATGGAGGGGAACTGAAGAAGTACTCACTGATCCTAGGCTTTCTCCGTTTTTTTTTTTTTTTTTTTTTTTGCTTGATGGACCCAAGGAAAGGATGAATCCATCTCTCGAGAAACGGATAGGAGGAACAGACAGTCAGCCTATGATTTTCCAAATTCGCGGACCCAGAATTCTCTCGCCTCGAATGGGGGCACGGACAACGCGAGGCGTTTAGCCACGATGATTGCTTAAGAATAGAGAATGAATTGTCTGTCATCATCAAAGCATCGGTGATATGTGTAAAGGCACCGTATCTTGTGCGCAAGGAGCGCTGCTGCTCCCATAGCAAAATCAATCCAGACCACACCACCACATCCAACGGTGCTACAGCTATTTTGCAAAGAAGCCCTCCCGCGCCTTCTTTTGTTCATTTTCCATAAACACATCTTTCTCTGTTACATATTATAAAAACACTCTAATCTCTGTTTCTTCCCCAAACGAATCTCGTGGAGGAGGCGATTTTGCCAGCCGGTGAGCATGCTGGCCATCGCGGCCCAGGTCGCCTCCGACACCGCCTCAGTACAAGGTTGCGGCTCCCAACACGACATCCTTCTCGCACAATACAGCGGCTTCTCCGGCACGCGACGCCGGCGTTCTCCTCCCCGCGGCAACGTGCTTCTCGCAGAGGCCAGCGGCTTCTCCGGCACGCGACGCCGGTGTTCTCCTCCCCGCGGCAGCGTGCTTCTCGCAGAGGCCAGCGGCTTCTCCGGCACGCCGACGTTCTCCTACCCGCGATGGCGTCCTTCTCGCACACGAAGCCACGAAGCCAATCCTCCTGCAATGGTGCTACGCCAACAAAAAGAGCCTGAATCTAGCCATTTCATACATTCTACTTTCTGGACATGTTTTTTCAAGCAGGACTGAGCCTGTTCCAGTTACAGAGACAAAATACAGAGACAACATTTGGATAGCATTGAACTGACAACAAATTAATCTATATAGCTGCATCATTCATGTCTTTCTTCATGTCTTTCCGGCGAAGAATGGTGGCGACGAGGGTGGTTGCTGCTCCCGGCGATGCCCCTGGAGGTGCTAGCTGGAGTCCTGATCATAATGAGATGTGTTTCTAGCTTCTTAGAGAAGATACCGCGTCAGGGGGTTTTTGTAAAATGTACAGAGCCAGAGTGGGAGGCGTGGAGGGGCTTCTTTGCAAAATAGACGTAGCACCGTTGGATGTGGAGGGTATGATCTAGATTGATTTTGCTCATGGGAGCAGCAGCGCTCCTTGCGCACAAGATACGGTGCCCTATGTAAAAGCTAGGCTCTAGTATGATTGTATAATCGCGTTTTAATTAGTCCACCGTGCACCCTCACCATAGTGGTAATATAAAATAAATAAAAATTGCAGTTAACCACCTTGCTCTTGGTCTAAGGCTATTTACATTGGTAGTTTTATGATGATTTCATGCACATCTAATAGTGTGACACATTACTATTTTAGATGACATATCATAATATTTAAGTTAAATAAGTTTTACGGGATGAAATTAGTTTTATAGGGATGAAACCATATCAACCCGTTTTCAAGGTCTTGGAAATCGTGTGAAACCTACATTGAAAAATGATTTGTTTTATCTTCATATATTTTACTGATTTCTATTGGATGTTTAGTTGCAGCATTTAATTGATATGTTAGTCTATGAAATAGTGAAATGGAATTTTGCATTGAGAGACATTGTTTCATTTTTAGTTTCATGACATTCTTGATGATGTGGCAGTATTGGAAAGAGTGTTATAAAATGGTCATTGTGATTAACCTAAGGCTATTCACAATGGGGGTTTCATAGCACTCTTTCCAACGCTGCCACATCATCATAAGTGGTATCAAATTATGAATGAAACAATGTCTCTCAATGCAATATTTCATGTCACTATTTCATAGGCTAACGTACCAATTAAATGCCGCAACTCAATGACCAATATAAGTTAGTAAATCATGTGAATATGAAATAAATCACTCTCAATGAAGGTTTCACACGGTTTCCAAGACCTTAGAAACGAGTTGACATGGTTTCATCCTCATAAAACTAATTTCATCAACGTAAAACTAATTTCATCCTATAAAACTCAATCCTCTTAAATATTATGCCATGTCACAAAAAAATCTGATGTGTCACACTATTAAATATGCATGAAACCACCATTAAAAATAGCCTAATAGAGATTATGTCTTGCAACACAAAACCAAGACATAAAAAGCTGAAACGTTTGGATAAAAAACAGATAAATTTTATCCGATTACAAGAATCCCTACTTAACCAAAAGCTGCCTATGTCTAAGTTTAAGAGTTTGTTTAAGATTTTAGAATCAACTGATTAAACTCAATAAGTACGGCTGCCTATATCACGTCGACGAGGAAGAAGCAGAAGCAGCGCGGATGGTCATCCCCGCCGCCGAGTCACTATCACCAGCCGACTACTCCTGAGTCACAAACTCACAGAGCGCGCAATACACAAAATCCAACGATGACAGCGAGCAGGCGGGCGGGCATCGGCCGGTTGCGGCGGTATCCATAGGACTCTCAGATTCCCATCTCGTCTTCTTATCTCCACTTCCCCACACGGCCTCGCCTCCTCTTCCGTCCTCTGTTTATATAATAATAATAATAACTTGCCAGGCGCGCGCCATCTCGCTCCGTCCATCCCTGTCGCCACCAATCCATCGCTTCCGCTTCGGCCTCAACGACGGCCGCCACCACCGCTCCCATCCCTCTCCTCCTCCTCGCCCAGCGGCCATTACCACAGCCTCCCCCATCAAGCCGGGATGGCTGCACAGCCTGCACTCAAGGCGTCGTTCAGAGGGGAGCTCAACGCCGTCTCCTTCCTCGACTCCAGCAGGGGACCTTTCGGCCAACACAAAGGTTGGATCTTTTCCGCTTCTGGTGCCTCCTTTTTTTCCCCCGACCGGTGCATGAGCTTATATTCTTGCTTTTCCGGCCTGATGATGCCCTCGGGCCTCGGCTTTGCCATCCCGTGTTCCTGGCCATTTTGATGCTTCTTGACACATTCCGATCGATTTCGTTTGATATTTCTGGGTTCCGGGCGATTTGGCGATGTGCGTCACCGTGCAAACTTTTATGTGCCGCTTGCCGTCCTGCTATCCACCGTTCTTCCGGCTATGCCTCGTCTACCATTATAGGAAACACTCACTGTTAGCGCAGGTGTCCTGCAGCTGGGTTCGACTAGTGTGGAATCCGTGTAGAGTGCATGGGAACTGCGAGCCTCAGGGTATAGTCATTGTAAAGTTGCAAGCTCTGATTCTAATGGCAACGACTGATATGCAAGTAATGTTTCTGTGCAAGCGTGCAAACAAACCATCTGATCTATTAGATTACGATCTAACCACAGATACAACCATAGTTTGTTAGAGGTTTTTTATAAAGATTATTGAGCTGGTGGTGGAAGGGTTTAAGTGTTAAATGTGACTTACGGTTGGATCACGATCTAATGGATCAGATAGTTTGCTTTCACGCTTGCACAGAAGGACTGATTGCATAGTAGTCGTTGCCGATTCTAATAACTGTTATGATTTTGACATCCTAAAAGGTAGAATTTTTCTGGTTCTTTGGAGAAAAAGTCATACTGTAGTTCCTTTGCTCTTCTGAGATAAAAAACATAAAATTTTCTGCTACGTGGCCCAAATTTCCAGATTGTTATGCGACCTCTTCTGTGTCTGGAATCGCTTCTTTCGCCATCACCTCACCTGGGTGAACTAAATTCCGAAATATATGGGCCTCAACTTGTTGTTTGCTACTTCAGCCGTTGGAATATATAATGTTTTTCGAATATATTTGTTAGGACCATGCTTCGTCGCCGAAGGTCCTGCGGAAAGAAAACAGCTTCGACTGAAGCTGCTTGAACGTAATGCCGAAGGTACCATTCATGAAGCTTCGGTATTACAGCATGTCCGAAGATGAGGGATCGAACCGACTTAAAGATAGAATGACCTTTTAGTTCATAAGGGTCTGAGTCAATGTTGTAAACTTTTATGAGGGACATGATTGTAATTTCTCACAGGCTGTGTCCTGTGCCTATAAATAGTGAACAGTATTCCTTTACTGTTCACGCATTCCTGTAATTGCAAACGCTTCACTCGGGAATTATTGTTTGTCAAGACAAATGTATAAATGTATCTAAACATTATGTTTAAGCATCTTAGATTCATATAATAAGATATGTGAATAATGTCACTTATTTCCGATATATTTATCTTTAATGTTTCACATTGTACATTACCTTGTATTATCTTTGTAAGTTTAATTACTGCTCATGGTCTTCGTCCGAAGTTCATTAAATCCTTGGGAAGATAATGCTTCAGCGGACGAAGGACATTGATATTTAACATTTTATGTTGCCTTGTTCTTAATTCATAGCATTTGATAACAAGTCCCCAACAATATTCTCCACATGTTCCAATTCAGTTATACTTTTTAATGATTTGATATGGTCCAGTAGTGGTAGCACCGCTATCTTGTGTCGTTATTACTCGTTAGGTTATGTTAAGTTGTTTACTGGTAGGTCATCGGTGCACATGGTACTGAAGTTTACATGAATGTTTACAAAATTGGTCGAATCAAGTCGATAATTCAGGGTTTAAATTCGTCCATTTTATGGACCATATTGCAGTCAGGCACGTTCGCAGTGGTGTTTCTTAGGCATAGTCGCATAGAGACTTATTTCTGATGTAAATTCTGGTTACTCGTGTTGTTTTCTAATCTTACTTTGATCTGTCTCATTATAGTGGATTTTACGTTTCAAAGGAAGGGCAAACGAGCTATTTCACTGAGAAGGACATGTTGTTCCATGCAACAGGCTCCACCACCGGCATGGCCTGGGCGAGCTGTTGCTGAGCCTGGCCGGAGGTCATTGGATGGCCCAAAGCCTATATCGATTGTTGGATCCACTGGTTCCATAGGAACACAGGTAACGCGATTGATCGAAGACTCATGGATGAAATTTGTCATTCCATAACATTGCTTGTTACCTGTGCAGTACTACACTTAATGTTGGTAGTTGATAGATCAAACTTTAGATTATTGGTGCACAATCATCTGTTTGGAACCAGTAAAATTGGTATATTTTGCATGCTACATTAGAATTTTGCATGCAGATCATTCGTAGTAGTTCAATGTAATAATATTCTCATCCGGCTGTAACTTGGACTTCAGGTTTCAAGTATAATTAACATTTTATAATAATTTGTTTTATTTTCATCGGCATCTCTTGCATTTACCTTATGATAGGTATGAAACTAGAGACACTTGGAACATGGGAAATTTTCCCTGTTCCTGTATTTTTCCTGTGAAATTGAATTGATATCTATGAAATTCTTGGGTTCCAAACAGGCTATTATATTCTGCAGCACTAATATTCAATCTTTTACATAACGCGAAGACATTGGACATTGTTGCGGAGAATCCTGATAAGTTCAGAGTTGTTGCTCTTTCTGCTGGATCCAATGTCACGCTTCTAGCTGATCAGGTACAATGATGTTCTGAGTAGATTCTTTTCTTTTTGCCCTTTTATTCAAAGCTTGAAAGAGAATTTTGCACTCATTTGAGCATTAATCTTGCAAGACAAAAAATATGCACTCATTTGAGCATTCTGGATGTAACTTACTACAGGTCAAAACATTCAAGCCTAAGTTGGTTGCTGTAAGAAACGAAACATTAGTTGATGAACTAAAAGAAGCTTTAGCTGATTGCGAAGAGAAGCCAGAAATTATTCCTGGGGAGCAAGGTGTCATAGAAGTAAGGCGATTCTTATGATCCTATGTCTGTGAATAACTAAAGGTTTGCTCTAAAATTTCTCAAATACTCAACCCTTGAATGATAGGTCGCTCGACACCCGGATGCAATTACAGTTGTCACAGGGATAGTAGGGTGTGCAGGGCTGAAGGTAACACCCCTTCTATTTATCATATTTCTCTTTGTACTTTCTTATGTTGGCTGTTCCAAGAATCTAATGTTGCAATATACTTTCTAAACATTTATAAAATGTTTGTGTGTAAATGGTATCTATGTGCTTGTATGTAATATTTTCCTGTTGGTACGTCAATAAATTTATCTGTACTATGTTGTGGTTATATGAAGCTTTTTAAAAAAAGAAAGCTATCGTTCTGAATTCTGATGTCATTTGTCTGCATAGATCTTCCTTTGTCAACATGCTTTAGTTTCATGAATCATGGCAATTATAAGCAAAATTGTCTATGAATTTAGTTATTTTGGGTTGCTATATTTATACAGTTGGAAGGTGGTAAAAAGGACTACAGTTAATTTTACCACATTATCATGTATACAGTGAAGATAAAACTTTACTTTGTTGCCAGACATAGATAGACATCTCTTGCATCCCTATAAAAGCAATTGGTATTTGGTAGTGGTATATATGTCATTGTCCTGTTGCCTGCATAGTGTCATACTTGTATCTCTGAGAACCAAGTTCCATGCCCCCCCTATTTTTATTATAGTGCAGCACCATTATATTTTTATTTCCATATAATTTGAAGTTAATGTAACTGGGTTTGGTTTGGTGCACCCAGATAAATGAGCAATTTACCAGTGAATATAGTTGTCTCGGTAACTTTGTATTGTTTGTTCTGCTAGCCTACAGTTGCTGCAATTGAAGCTGGTAAAGACATAGCATTGGCAAACAAAGAAACGCTTATTGCAGGTGGTCCTTTCGTGCTTCCCCTTGCACACAAACATAAAGTGAAAATTCTTCCTGCTGATTCTGAGCACTCTGCAATATTTCAGGTATCTCACAAAATGTTTACTTGTTCTGCAGCTAACTTTTTTATTATTATACATGTTTGGTGTGAGGTTGGGAAAGATATGCACTGACTTTGGATGTTTAAACGAACTAACAATAGAACAGTAGTGTTATCTCTGAACTTGAAATAATGTGGAAATGCATTTTATGTGTTATGGCATTCTTTTCTTATTAGAATCTGCTTCCCTTGTACCAGTGCATCCAAGGCTTGTCCGAAGGAGCACTTCGTCGCATTATTCTAACTGCATCAGGTGGTGCTTTCAGGCAAGTCCATCCATATGTGTTATATGTACTTCGGTAAACATGCGAATCCATCTCATATCAAATGCTCATGACAGGGACTGGCCAGTTGACAGGCTGAAAGATGTAAAAGTAGCTGACGCTTTAAAGCATCCAAACTGGAATATGGGAAAGAAGATCACAGTAGATTCTGCTACTTTATTCAACAAGGTGTCTTAGAGCTCCAGCTTTTTTAAATGTGTTTAATCCTTATTTATTATGTTAAACACTAAAGTGACAACTTGGTATTGTAGGGTTTAGAAGTTATTGAGGCACATTATTTATTTGGTGCTGAATATGATGACATTGAGATTGTGATTCACCCACAATCTATCATACACTCTATGGTTGAAACCCAGGTGAGCCCTGAACCATGGTTGTATCTTTTACTAAAACGCACATGTTGAGGTATTCTACCCAGATGTAGTGCTTTGTACACTAACATATCCATGCTTAATCCTCCCATGTTGCATATTTTTTTCTTTCCACCTCATTCTCCTGTATTAGTGCATGCCAGCATCTGAGCAGAATCTCAATTATATGATTATTTCAGGTCGTTATGGTACATGCAGAATTGTTTATGTAATGGCTTTACATATGGTTTAATATTGTCTGTAGCATTCATGTTCTTCTATTTTCCCAGGATTCATCTGTCCTAGCTCAATTGGGATGGCCGGATATGCGGATACCAATCTTATACACCTTATCGTGGCCAGATAGAATCTATTGCTCGGAGGTCACGTGGCCCCGTCTAAATCTTTGCAAGTATGACATCTTCACAACTCCTGGGCTACTTTTGCAGTACAGCTGATGCTTTTATTTGGAAATGACCTCCAAGAATTCCAAGTCTTATTTTTCTGGATTACATTATGGGATTGTTCTAATAAGATGCTGGCATATGATGGTAATACTTGCAAGATATGTATGCATCAGGGGAACCTGAGTCAGCTGTTGGTGTGTGCATTTGTGAATAAACCTCACATGTTTTTAATCAGAAAATATTATGACAACGACCTCATAATTTTTAAGAAATAAATATTGACTGTACTTAAAACTGAATTTTCTGAACAACTCATCAAACTTGGACTTTGACCTAAACTCATTGCAATTCTGGTGTCCTTTTGAATAGTTTATATGTACGAGTTAGCTAGTTGACTAACCCAATTCTGGTTTAGTAATATATAAGCAGTAACCGTGGTTAGGTTGCTAAACATGAGTAGGCTTCATTAAAGATAATAAGAAAACGAAAACGGGTTATAAAATTAAACACCGCACGATCTCTTAAATAGTAAGCATTCCATGTTAACAGTTTTTGAGCGTTCACTGACGTTAATGCAGGTTGGGTTCGCTGACGTTCAAAGCTCCTGACAATGTAAAATACCCGTCAATGGACCTAGCGTACGCAGCTGGGCGGGCTGGGGGCACCATGACAGGAGTTCTAAGCGCTGCCAACGAGAAGGCCGTGGAGCTGTTCATCGATGAAAAGTACGATTCTTTGTGCACACCAACTTGTGCCTGCTTTCTTCTAGATAGATCACTGCATGTTTTATGCCATCTTCTGATTTGGTTTGTGAATTATTCTGCAAACTTTAGCTGCAATTGCAGAAAAGAAAAAGAAAAAGAAAACTTTGGGCCAACCAAAGTCCATGGACATCTACTAATGAGAATGCATGTCCTTAAAGATATTATTCCCAAGTACCTTTTGAGCCTACATTACGGATTAGAAATTTAGAATAGCTGTAGAATCTTGATTTAAACTATCTTTCCTTGTTTAAATACAAGTTAAATACACTGAGGGTCCTAAAGCTTTTCCTGGATTCTCAACTATGTCCATAAGCTCTCGAATGGAGGGTTTGAGTGAATTATGGGACACCTAGAGCGAGAACCTGGTGTGATCGTGTGAACCTGATGCTCACTTTGAGAGTAAATTATGGGTCTAGGTGAGGGGGATCTGGGAAAAGTTGGTGCATTTCACTCTCTAAGTACTTTATCTTAACCTGATCGTTTGGTTTGGCAGGATTAGCTACCTGGACATATTCAAGGTGGTGGAGCTCACGTGTGACGCGCATCGGAACGAGCTGGTAGCAAGCCCATCGCTGGAGGAGATCATCCATTATGATCTGTGGGCGAGGAGACACGCAGCCAGCCTACAACCAGCTTCTGGCCTGAGCCCGGTCCCTGCATAGTAGTAATCACATGCGAACGTTGTCACGACCATGGTGTGTATAGCAAGCAGTTCTGAGATGTGGCGAAGTGTGTGGCCCCTGGAGCTGGATGAAATTACATGCGAACGTTGTCGCTGGAGGGGACATCTCTAGGTCGCCCTCCTGGATGTAGATCGTGCCTCCACAGAATAAAATGCATCTGTTCCATGTGAATGTTTTTCATGGGTGGAGTACTCGAATTCGGGTAGGAATCAGGTGCATCACTTTCGGTTGAATTTTCCTAATTCATTCGTATCATCACCTAAAATATTGTTTTACACTGTGTCTAGCAGTTTTAAATATGTATCCCATATTTTAAACTTCAACTATAAATATTATAATCTATGATGCAAATCTTCTATTTTACATGATCTGTTGTGGATAACTAGAGAATCTCAACTACACTCTATAATACAAATGAGACCATTGAATCATGTACTTGCTAAAAAGAACGAAAATTTCGTGTCCCGAAGATGGAACAGATCAAAGCTTAATTGATGCATAAAAAATCTATTTACTGTGTATATAATAAATATCACTAGATTACTTATAAAATCTATTTCCACAAAACAAACATCTTTGAAGATTAAAAAATCGATACTATTTTATATAAATCTAGTCGAACTTTGAATTGCTTGACAAGATCGCAAAAGAGCAGGCCCCTCGGCGGTTGAAGCAGCAAATCAGATCGCAAGGATATCGAAGGATTGTTTGGTTGCATGAGTATCGAGGGATGACTAGCAAGAAATTGTATGTCCCTCAATCCTGCCAATACATATTCAACCAAATTGTAATACTATAAAATAAGCTCGAGGCTACGAACAGCTCGTGAGCCTCGAGCGAGCCAAGTTTATTTTAAAATTTATTTGTGCAGCAAGTCAAGCTAGCTCGTTTCGACTCACCAGCTATACTAACTATGCTAAATTAAATTAATTAATATATACAATAATAATGGACCACTTAGCCTTTTGTGATAAATCTATGACAATTCAATTCAATGTTAGATTACTTATAATATTGAACAATGATCCTATGTTTCATATTTATATATTACTAATTCAATATATAATACAATAATATTTACCAATTATAACTTACGAGCCGAGCCCGGACTCGCCTCATTTTTAGCTTACGTAGTAGACGAGCCGAGCCGAGCCCGATCACTGCCGAGCTTCGTTTCTAACCGTACAACCAAACAAGCCCTAAACCTAAACGTACTACATACGACACATGGGAACATAATGAGACCAGGTTATCACTTGCAAGACAGGATATAGTGCCCAACATAATTTCAGGGCATTGTCCGCAACATTCAGTAACCTATATACATGCGGCCGAAAGGCAAACCCACTTCATAACATCAAGACAGGCACGTATAAAAAAACATGACTTCAGAAAATGGTACCACAGCACAATACAAGCTCACTTATGAAGATCCACATACCATTGATAAAATGGGCCTACTATCCTCTCAATGGATCGTCCAAATACAGTCCCAGGTGTACGTACTGCTAGCTAGTTATAATTGACGGGTGATAGATGCAAGCATCGAAAGCAGTAAGAGATGGAGCTGTTTGGCAGACAAAAACACTTGAGTGGCAGCAAAGCCCCAACATCACATGACGGTGCCCAGGAACTAGTGGCCATATTTCTGGAACTCCCACTCACTGTTATCTGCAAGATAAAAAAAAAGTCCACCGTCAGTAATGCAATGCCCAAACGAATCAACTACGGGATCAAATCAACACAGAACTGCAGCTACCTAATGGGCACACTTGGCGAGTCTTAAGCCACCTGCTGATGCAGTGGAAGTGAAAAGCATGATTACAGACACCTGCAGTATGCAAAAACAAATCTTGTTAGACCCAGCGAACAAACCTTTTTAGGCCGGTGAAACTGGGGCCCAAAAACACGTAGAACACATGCCACAACATATTCCAATGTCTATTGGTTTGTACAATCAAATATAAAGAAGATTTAGTAGAAAAAAAAAAGATTTACATGCTTGAGCTCCCCATTCGTTTTATTTTTGAGCCAAGCAGCATTTAACATCATTTCCAGCTGCAAACATGGGTCAGCTTTTTCTACAATCAACACCACAACATGATGAAAAGTTCACTGTCCACTGCTCAAGTGGTCCATTCAACGAACACACAAGAGGTTGCCAAGAGCACAGTACAAAAAGAGCATGTAGTGCTCTGCTACAGATGCTGTTATGGGCTTGTAACTGCCTTAATCCAGATATAATGCGGTAAACATCTGCAGGAACTGACACATCAAGTGTATCATCAAATGATTCCATCCACCCGGCTTCATGCGCTCACTCCCCACGTGCGCTTGCTCGCCACGATAGTCTGCCTGGCGCTATAGTGTCCCATATAAAACTTCTCTCCAAGTGCCACTCCACACAGCGTCCCACAGGAACACTTCTTCATGAATGCCATCTCTGCGACAACCCACGCAATCAGATTTTAGCAAAGAGAACAAGGTCCTCCACCTACGCAAGGCCCTCTACGGTTTGCGGCACACACACCACGAGCTTGGAACGCCAAGCTAGACCCCACCCTCAAGCAGATGGGGTTCCAGCAAAGTGCTTACGATGCTGCTATCTACTGACAGGGCAAGGGAGGTTATGCCCTACTGGTAGGCATCTACGTCAACAACTTGGTAATCACCAGCACCAAGAAGAGGCGGAGGTGCCTCAAGCAGATGGGGTACCAGCAAAGTGCTTACGATGCTGCTATCTACTGACAGGGCAGCTCCAATATCTCACTCCACCAGACCGTTGATGCCAAACACATCGTCAAGCTAGGTGGGCTCACCGACTGCAACCTAGCCTACACTCCCATGGAAAGGCTGAAGCTGAGCCACGATAGCACGGCAGAGGAGGTGGGCGTGGTGTAGTACTGACACGTTATGTATAGCCTTCACTACCTCATCCACACATGGCCGAATTTGGTGTTCGCTGTCAGCTAGTCAGTCGATTCATGCAGCGACTGACATCAGAGCACCAGCAGGCCATCAAGAGGATCCTACACTGTGTCACGGGTATCTCTGACTATGAATTGCATGACCCGTGGTGTCCCAGCGCTGCACACTTCAGCTACAACGACCATGTCGGTGACATTGATATGAGCAAGAGCACGGGCAGAACTCTATTATTCCTTGGTAAGTGTGCTTGATCAGTTGGCAGTCAGTCAAGCAACAGGTAGTGGCTCTATCCGATTGTGTCAAAGAGTACATCGCTGCCACTTCTGCCTCCACTCAGGTTCTCTAGCTGGCACAACTGCTGGGTGATCTTGGCATAGACGAGCAGTGGAGCTCAGGGTGGACAACAAGTCTGCCTTGGCTTTGTGAAGAATCTCGTCTTCCATGAGCGCAGCAAGCACATTCGGGTCAAGTACCACTTCATCAGAAAACTGCTTGTACATCAGCACTCAAGACCAGCTTCATGCCAGAATGGATGGTTCGAATTCCTACAGCGACGCCACAAGACTTCAGGGGAGAATGATAGGATAAGTCATGTGCATATGTCAGCACCTTATGTAGTACTTCAGCATCTTATCTTCTACCTTATCTCTAGTTTAGTAGTTGGAATCTTAGCTCTACTTTCAGTTGTAACAGACCACTTGGTCCTATATATGTAACCATAACCAGCCACGGTTCAGAGCGTGGCATAAGAAATAGAAAAATCTGCACCAAACCTGTGTTCAACTCCAACATTCGTTGCATAGTTCCCTATCCCCAGTCCTGCAGCAACCAGCCTCAGATAACGGCACTACGGAAGCCCCGGTCCTTGTTGACAGGTAAACCCAGATCCCTGCAATGGCTATGAGCAGGGATGCAAATAGGCAGTATGGCTTCCACTAGCTGGCTGGTTGGCTGGTACGCCAGGCAAAAAAGGATGGCCATGGTCCAGCTGCAGAACAGACAAATGGTCGCTCACTGGTATGCAGCACCACCTATCATGCATACCCATTCAGCTTATTGATGTTAGACGTCTAAAGCTATTCTGCAATTTTCGAGCCAACCACATGGCTTCAAACAAATGTAGGATCCACCATTGGCAAGCTAATGTACCGACCAAATGAACCTCTGTGTGTTTGTGTTATGGTTTATAGTAGGAGGCCTAAACAGCCCTCTAGTCGGCCCATTATAGAGGGACATATAGATAAGGATTAGGAGGATCCTTAGATAAGGAGAATCTGTTTAGAGATCCTAATATTAAGGAGTCTGTTTTTTAAGGAGAGTCTGTTAGAGTTCCTAAGATTAAGGAGTCTGTTTAGAGTTGGACTATAAAGTCCAGGCGTCTGTAATCAATTGGAAGCATTGATCAATCTAAGAAGTGATTGTTCCCTGCCTCACTTGTGTTCCGCACCTCACCTAAGTTCCCAGCCGAGCGGCAGCACGGCGCCCCTTCGCTCCCGCTCGTCCAGCCAACTTGATACTCACTCCTATAATCTGCGCAGCCGAGGTGTTTCTACCAATTTGGTATCGGAGATGCCAGGATCCAACACCGACGACAGTGCAGCGTCCGCCACCCAGGCGTCGGAGTTGGCAGCGATCACCACCGCCCTTGCCGAAGTCCAGCGCCAACTAGGGGCCTTCGCAACGCAGATGTCCTCCATGTCCTCGCGCATTGCAGCAGTGGAGACTCCGCCTGCATCAGCGGCGCTGTCCCTTCCAGCAAGCTGCCCCTATGGCTTGCCCGGGTATGGAGGCATACCCCCCACCACGACGCCAACTGATGATGTGCCACCACCCACCACCACCCAGCTCCCAATCCATCTTCTACCATTGCCACATTCCCCTTCGCCCATCCCACACTATCCACCACCTACACTGCCATCTCTCAACACCATTCCCCATACTCCTACTGCAGGAGTTCCTCGCTTCCATCGCCTCGAATTTGCCCTATTTGACGGCAAGGAAGACCCCCTCCAGTGGCTCAATCGATGTGAACAATTCTTTGAAGGTCAGCGCACGCTGGAGGATGAGAAAGTCTGGCTCGCATCCTATCACATGACAGGAATTGCCCGGACGTGGTACACCCAGCTGCAGCGCGACGAACCTTCCATGTCATGGGAACTCTTCAAGCAGCATTGCCAACTCCGCTTTGGGCCCCCATTACGCAGCAATCCTCTCGGCGAACTGGCACGCCTTCCATTCCGCACGACAGTGGATGACTACCAGGAGAGGTTTTGGGACCTGCTAGCCCAAACAGCTCCACTGTCACAGGAGCAGAAGGTACATCTGTTTACGGCTGGACTTCCGGAGCGTATCAAGATCGACGTGGAACTCATGGCACCACGGGATATCAATCACGCCTTGAGTTTGGCGCGCGCATATGAACGGAGGTCACAAGTGCTCGATCACCAGCCGACATCAACCACCAACAAGACCATGCGTCAACCCCAGCGCCCGTCTGTACCAGTACCGGCACCTCAACCAGCGATTCCTGCAGCTCCCAGTACAGGACAGCAGCGAACATTCAAGAAGTTGACGCCTGCTGAGATGGCTGAGCGGCGTCGCCAGGGACTTTGTTATAATTGTGATGAACAGTATGTCCGTGGACAGCTGCCCTAAATTGTTCTATCTTGAGGTCATGGACTATGAGGAAGATGAATCTATAGAGGCTGATTCAGTGCCAGGGGACCCAACACCAGTGATCTCCTTACATGCCCTCACGGGTATCCATTCTGAGAGTACCTTGCAGCTGGAAGTACATATCATGGGGAAAGCTCTTACAGCCCTGTTGGACACAGGATCTACTCACAACTTCATCAACGAAGACACAGCACGCGCTCTGAAACTGGACTACCAGCCAAACCCAGCCCTCCAGGCATTTGTGGCCAATGGGGATAAAATCATGTGTTGTAAGCTCTCCAACAGCATCAGCTTGACTATCGGCCAGGAAGACTTTCTGATGGATGCTTACGCCATCCCAATTGATTCTTTCGACATCATTCTCGGGGTCAAATTCTTGCGCACTTTGGGGCCAACACTTTGGGACCTCGAGAACCTGTGCCTAGCTTTCTGGAGAAGGGGACAACGAATTGTGTGGAAAGGACTGGGATCAGATCGGAAGGCCATTAATGTGTACCCAGCAGTGAGAACAATTAGCACAGATATCACAACCACCAAACCGATGATGGATCGTCTGCTCCTGCAATTTCAGAAGGTGTTTGCTACGCCCAGTGACCTTCCTCCAGCAAGAAGGTGTGATCACAGGATCCACCTTTTGCCAGGAACAGCACCCGTTGCAGTTAGGCCATATAGGTACCCACAGCTTCAAAAGGATGAATTGGAGGCACAATGCACAACCATGTTACAACAGGGGATTATCCGCTACAGCACATCAGCTTTTTCAGCTCCAGTACTCCTAGTGAAAAAGAGGGACAAATCATGGCGCTTCTGCATTGATTATAGAGCACTGAATGAGAAAACAGTCAAAGACAAATTCCCTATACCCGTGGTTGATGAGCTGCTAGATGAACTGCAAGGGGCACATTTCTTCACTAAATTGGACCTCCGATCCGGCTACCATCAAGTCCGTGTTCATCCAGAAGACGTACACAAAACAGCCTTCAGGACACACCATGGGCACTTTGAGTTTCTGGTTATGCCATTTGGTCTCTCAAATGCCCCAGCGACATTTCAGGCGTTAATGAATGAAGTACTGGGTCAGTTCCTTCGCCGGTTTGTCCTAGTATTCTTTGATGACATCCTCATCTATAGTGCCACATGGTCAGACCACCTCATACATGTCAAGGCTGTCCTACAGACCCTGCTGACCAACAATTTGTTTGTCAAACAGTCCAAATGCGAATTCGGCGCGACATCCGTTGCTTATTTAGGGCACATCATCTCAGCTAAAGGAGTGACTATGGACAGCAGCAAGGTGGAAGCAGTTACTTCTTGGCCGATCCCAAAGGCACCACGAGGACTGCGGGGATTTCTGGGATTGGCAGGCTACTACCGGAAATTTATCAAGGAATTTGGGTTAATCGCTGCACCGTTAACCAAACTCCTAAAGAAAGAAGGCTTTCAGTGGTCTCCAGAAGCCGACTCCGCCTTCCAAGCGCTCAAACGGGCACTCTCATCAGCACCAGTCCTGCAGCTTCCTGACTTTGAACGGACTTTCACTGTGGATTGTGATGCCTCGGGCTCGGGGTTTGGTGCTGTCCTACACCAAGATCACGGCCCAATAGCTTTTTTTAGCCGGCCATTTGCAGCCCGACACATAAAATTGGCAGCATATGAGCGCGAGCTCATTGGGTTGGTACAGGCAATACGTCACTGGCGTCCTTATTTATGGGGCAGACGATTTGTGGTACGAACTGACCATTTCAGTCTCAAGTTCATACTAGATCAACGACTATCCACGGTACCACAACATCAGTGGATTAGTAAGTTGTTTGGCTTTGACTTCACAGTGGAATATCGGGCAGGACGACTCAACACAGTGGCTGATTCTTTATCTCGCAGGGACACAACTGAAAGTTCAGTCCATACCATATCAACCCCAACATTCCAGCTGTACCAAGAATTGCAGACAGAATGTGCTAATAATGATGAGTGGAAACTCCTCCAGGCTCAGATTACAGAGGGATCCCTAGAGGCCCCATGGCAGATACGGGAAGGCTTGATATTGCACGGTCGCAGGGTGTTTATCCCAACATCATCCAAACTCATTCCCTCAATACTGGAGGCCGCACACTCAGCAGGACATGGTGGAGTACAAAAGACGCTGCATCGATTAAGAGCTGATTTCTTCATTCACAAGGATAGGACACTGGTACAGGATTGGGTCAAATCATGTGCAATCTGTCAGAGGAACAAAACAGAGTCGCTGCATCCCGCAGGGCTCCTCCAACCGCTGGAAGTCCCAATACAAATATGGACAGACATCTCAATGGATTTCATTGAGGGTTTACCAAAGGTCCATGGTAAGTCTGTCATATTAACAGTGGTTGATCGGTTCTCTAAATATGCCCACTTTATTGCCCTCAGTCATCCTTACACAGCTGCGACTGTGGCACGAGCATTTTTTATTGACATAGTGCGGCTGCATGGGTTCCCAAGTTCCATAGTCAGCGATAGAGATCCAGTTTTCACTGGACATATCTGGAGGGATCTGTTCAAGCTAACAGGTGTCAAGTTAAGAATGAGTACTGCTTTTCACCCCCAAACTGATGGTCAGTCGGAAGCAGTCAACAAAACTATTGCCATGTATTTGAGGTGCATCACGGGAGACAGGCCAAGAGCTTGGGTGGACTGGCTTGCATGGGCGGAATACTGTTACAATACATCATACCACTCAGCATTGAAGACAACTCCTTTTCGTGTAGTATATGGCAGAGATCCACCACCTCTCATTCCATATAAGCAGGGGACAGCAGACACTCAAGTTGTGGATGATATGCTACGGGAAAGAGATATATTTCTAGGGGAAGTCAGAGATAGGCTGCTGCAAGCTCAAGAGCATGCCAAAAAGTTTTATGATGGCCGACACCGGGATCTCGAGTTCGATGTGGATGACTGGGTTTGGCTCCGTCTCCTCAATCGACAAGCTCAGTCACTGGTCGAACGACCCAAAGGGAAATTGGGACCGCGATATGCGGGACCATTTCGTATTCTTGAGCGCGTGGGCGCAGTAGCATATCGTCTGGAGTTACCAGAAGGGGCACGAATTCATGATGTCTTTCACGTGGGACTCCTTAAGCCTTTCCGGGGTACCCCTCCTGTCCTGCCCCCAGACCTCCCACCTATGCAAAATGGCCGGCTTCTGCCATCGCCAGAGAAGATAATAAGAGCAAGGATGCAGCACGGACAATGGCAGGTGTTGGTGCACTGGAATGGTACTCAGTCAGTAGATGCAACATGGGAACCTCTACAACAGTTCAAGGCTTCATATCCGCAGTTTCAGCTCGAGGACGAGCTGTTCGTCGAGGGAGGGAGAAATGTTATGGTTTATAGTAGGAGGCCTAAACAGCCCTCTAGTCGGCCCATTATAGAGGGACATATAGATAAGGATTAGGAGGATCCTTAGATAAGGAGAATATGTTTAGAGATCCTAATATTAAGGAGTCTGTTTTTTAAGGAGAGTCTGTTAGAGTTCCTAAGATTAAGGAGTCTGTTTAGAGTTGGACTATAAAGTCCAGGCGTCTGTAATCAATTGGAAGCATTGATCAATCTAAGAAGTGATTGTTCCCTGCCTCACTTGTGTTCCGCACCTCACCTAAGTTCCCAGCCGAGCGGCAGCACGGCGCCCCTTCGCTCCCGCTCGTCCAGCCAACTTGATACTCACTCCTATAATCTGCGCAGCCGAGGTGTTTCTACCAGTTTGTTTGTAAGATCCACCATCCACAAGCAAGTCACTGGTCGAGCCTCGACACGTAGCAACAAGCATGATCGGCCGACTCAATTCTCTTATGTTAGTTTTGTTCCTAAAAGCACCTTGAATAGAAGTTAAAATGAATAAAATCCCGCACCAGTTGCCCATTCATTACCTGGTACATATTTACACTGTAAACAGTGGCTATTTCTATAGTTGTGGAACATGTAGTGCACCATGTCTGTAAGATAAAATGTTCAGGATTCAAATATTTGAAAAGATAGCAGTATGCTTATCAGCTTCTAAATTATATCATTTAATCATGTCTGCCATCTCTATTCTTTTAAATTGCCCTCCAAACAAAATATAAATAGTAGCTTAAATGTTGAGTATCTGAAATATTACTTTGAATATGATCGACTACAACTCCCATTCTTGAAGGCAGATTTGCTTAACAGGGCAGGGAGAAGAATCCTTGTGCAGCATGTCCTTACTGGGATGTCTATTTATGCTGCAATGGCAATTGATTTCCCCCAATGACAAGATAAGAAAGGGCTTTCTATGGCAAGGGAGAAAAGAGGTAAATGGAGAACACTGCTTGGTTGCATGGGGCAAGGTATGCCGTCCTTTGCAGTTAGGAGGGTTGAATTTGTAGTCTCCATGAACTTTGTTGGGCTCTTCGCATGAGATGGTTATGGTTGCAAAGAACTGATCCTAACCGCCCATGGGCAGGGTTCCCAATACAAGTTCCAAGCAAAGCTAAGCTCTTCTTCTCTAGTGTGCTGATTACTGAGACTGGCAGTGGGTCCAACACTTTCTTCTGGGCAGATAGATGGATCAATGGAAAAAGGTTTCAGATATTCCTCCAAGACTGTTTGCCATAATCCCAAATAGAATAGCATGAAAAAGGACTGTGCAAGAAGCTTTGTTGAACAGAAGATGGATAGCAGATATTCAAGGGAGCACTCAGTTGGAGTTCTGATAGATTTCTTATCTCTCTGGGATGCTCTTTCTGTCATTGTGTTGCAGCCTAATATTGAAGACAAACACATCTTCTCCTTGGCACCTGATGGCAAGTATTCTGCGAGTTCAGCATACAAGGGTCTGTTTGTAGGGTCAAGTTCCTTTGGGCACTACAAAAGGGTCTTTCTTTCTTGGCTGCCCCTCCTGCTGCTGAGGGGCTTCAACTAGGTGGTTTTAGTTTTTTTTTGGCTGGGTTATACATGTATGGTTGTTTCTGGCCTCGGTAAGGAGCGCCTTGTATTTCAGGTCTTCTTATACCTTTTCTTCCCTGCTAATATATTTATGGGGCACAGTTTTCCTGCGCTTTTCGAGAAAAAAAATGATCGACTATGTAGTTGTCTCTTGTCTGTTTAGTTCAGGTTGCTTTGTGATATTGAATTTACCTTCTTATCTTTCAGATAATTCCAAACTTGATTTATTCTAGATAACTCAATAACTAAAAGAAGCACAATACTGATGGGCAACCGAAAATAGAAATGAATCAGCACAATTCTGGTGGCCAACTGACAATAGAGATGAATCAGGATGTGCAGTGAAATCACGGATACTAGGTTACATGTTGTACCTTGACTAAACTAAAGGTAGATCATCAGGCCTCTTCCTTCAAAATTGAAGGTGTCAGGAATGAGCAAGACAATGATGTATGTCTTCCTACAAGAGCTTTTGAACAAGAACTTGCTACCTGACAACCGCAGTGATTGTCTCTTGTCAGTGAGATTAGTTACCTATGGGAATTATATGTATTGAAGGCTACTAAAACATGGATAACATTGGATCAGCAGGTATTACTTATTTAAATTTGTTTCTGCAGGGAGGCGTCTACAGATGAGGGGCCAAGAGTGGATTGTTTGGGAGCTTTGACAAACTGAAGTGACTAATGTGAATGTTTCTTGGTTAAGAAAAAAATTAGGTGACAGTAATAGTGGTAGTGAAAAATAGTATCAATGTCATGGTGAGAGTGAGACAACTCTTGAGCTTCAGGAAGTTTGGTTCTCATCTAATTTGGCGACCTTAAGGGGTTCTGCATTTTGTTTGGAGTGTTTATTTTAATTTTGTTTGTTTGACCGTCATTGTTGTGAAGTTCTATAACGCTTGATGCCATAGCTCATCCATTTATCTTAATGCGTACCCACTATGGCATGCAAGGAAGGCTGGAATGGATATGTTCATTTTCGTCTCAAACCCTCAATATTTATAATCAAGAAAATAAACATATACAATTAAAGAAACAGTGGTCAATGTTTTGGTTAGCTTTGCCAATGTTCAGATTTCAGAGATTGTTGTATTGTCAGTTTATACAGTTGTACCTTAACTGTATGTCTTTTGTGTCCTTCCCGAGGATATGCCGCCTACTCGGGCAGAGCCCCGCGCCGCGCCATCCACACACCGCCGCCCCCCAACACCACCTCACCGCCGCTGGAGCACACGGCCAGGAGGCCCGTGCCGGTGCGCTAGGAAGGCCGCGGCGGGGCTTACCTCAGCTCTCTCATGCCCCTCTTCTCCTCCACCTCCCGTTTCATCCATGCTTTAGTCGGTCATCACCTCGTCGCCAGGGCCTCGTCAGCGACCAGATCAAGCCTCCCTAGAGTGGATCCGGCCCGCCAGTGGGTGGATCCAGGGTGCCACCGCGGTTTCCGACCTTCCCTTGGCCATCGGCTGACGCTGCTGTGGTACTCGTCCTGGCAGCGCATGGTTGCAGGGGAGCGACGGTGGCGGCGGCGGCCCCTCCCACTTAGGGGTGGATAACGAGCCAGCTCGGCTCGGCTCGTCCGAGTTCGAGCTGGCTCGTTAAGCTAACGAGCCAGCTCGGCTCGGCTCGTTAAGGTAACGAGCCACAGAGTCAGCTCGGCTCGGCTCGTTTACGAGCTCGAGCTGGCTCGTTTAGCTCGCGAGCCAGAGCAGAAAAAAATAAAATGTATATAATAATTATTTTTTAGTTAATTTCAAACTAATTTAATAATAGAAAATAGTAATTGTACTCATAGTTTCACAAATCACGTCAATATAACACCAAATTAGCACAATTCATCACTCATTAATTCACAATTCACATACATGCTCATCGGTTTAACCCATAATTATATTTGTATAAACCAAATTAACACATAGACATAGTTCATTAATCATTAGTTTAATTCATAAGCCATAAACACCTCACATATATATAACATGTTCATCAATTATTTTGTAAATGATATGCATATAGTTTCATTTTGCTGGAATATGGTAGCTCGTTTAGCTCGCGAGCTGGCTCGTTAACGAACCGAGCTGGCTCATTAACGAACCGAGCTAGGATGTTAGCTCAGCTCGTGAAAAAATTCAAACGAGCCGATCCGAGCCGAGCCGAGCTGACCACGAACCGAGCGAGCCAGCGAGCCACGAGTATTTCGTCCAGCCCTACTCCCACTGTCGTCAACTTCGGCTCAAACACTTAAACAGATATTTATCACTTATCTAGTTAAATTTGGGATTCATGGATATTTTTTCTCAAAATATATACAAACACTTAAACAGAGTTTAAGTAATCTGAGCTTCATATGTAATCAGTAGGATAAGTTTCATCTGAAGAGGCAATTAGGTATGTCAAACAAAAACTAGGTGCAGTAGTTTCATATACAGTTCACCAGCCATATCAAAATTTGGAGATGAGGAAGAAGTGCAATTTTGAATTCTTATCGTACTATAATTCTAACAGCTCCAGTGCCACTGTATATGAAACAAATTGTTCGTATTGCACAGTTCACCAGACTAAAGTAATCAAGATCACATAGTAGAATCTTAGGAAAGAGCACGGAAAATCTATATTTTGCGATCTGTGTGTGTCATACCCTAAACATAGTTGCCAGTTACATATTGATTAGTGTAAGATTCCCGAAAACTAAATGCCACAATGAGCAACCGCGGAACTAGTGTGCAAAATAATGAATAGCGAATTCTTTCATTCCACATGAAGAGACATACCTATAACATAAAATTAGTGGCAACAGACAAAAGATACAACAAAGAAGATAGGTGAGAAGACCCTAGGAGATTGGATTTGTACCCCAAGCGACAGTGCACTCCTCGCTGGTCGCGCTAGCTTGGTTCGCCTGGCACTCGATGCCTGCACCGAATGAATTAAGAAGCTCAAACCTCTAATTTTAGATCTCAAACCCTAACGAGCACTGAATCTATCGGACCCGAAACTTACATAGATCCATGATGTGGTTGCGGCAGATGGCGCAGTTGTCGACGACGATATCTGCACCGGCGTAAAGGGGACAAACAGATCAGACGGGATCCAAATTCCAATAAAAAAATGGAAGTCTAGAGCGGAAGGACGGGAGCGCGGACGTACCCCATGCCCAGAGCGCGACGGCGTTCCACTTCTTGATCTCGAAGCGCTTGTTGGGCTTGCGGGAGGATGAGGAGGACGGACCGACCACGGAGGATCCCTCGCCGGCTGGGGCGGGCGGCGGCGCGTTGATGTCGGTCTCCATGGCGGACATCGGGGTGGTCTCGGCCTCTCGGGAGTCCTCAGTTCGCGGAAGGCGCTAGCGAGGCGTAGGGAATATGTGTGCAATTTCTCCAGAAGAACAGGGGTTTTATCGAAAAGTATAAGTGATATCCCGTCTGATTACTGTTCAATGTCGTCTTGTCTTGTTATGACTGTTCAATGTCGTCATGTTTTGGCTTTATTCCGTATTGCTTCTATAGTTTGCAGTTCCAGTGGTCAAACAATTAATTCGAATCAAACAGCCTCATGCCTTATTGCCTGGCTAATAGCCGCAAATAAATAAAAAAACTCAAACCGAGCTTCAATGTTTATCATGTTCAATTTTTAAGGTTGTGTTTTGTTTATTCCTCCTCCTTAAAATCTTATTATTAGCCAAACAGATTTTGAATTGTATGCCACATTCTCAACACAAGTTGATAATAGAATTTGTAATGGATTTTGTGTCGTATGCAACTTCTCAAAACCTAAAATCTATGGAGAACCAAACACCACCTAAGTCTCAACAATCAACAATACATTACCAAACATAATCATATCAACTTCCATTGTCAAATCTTAATAATAGACCATAGAATCCAAAAAAACATCAGTACAATCATTAAGATTGTCTCCAACAGAACGTGTTTATGATCACGTAAAACATTGTTTTGCATTGTATATTGCAATGTTCACAGAGTGGAGTTTGAAATAGAATATCAGATGGGAGATAGAATGAGTAACATGTTGGAGACAGCCTAACGACCTCCAGCACCTCGTGCATATGATCGCGTATGCACAAAATATGCAACAAAATCACATTATTCACACATCCGGTGGCTCGTGTATTCGCATGTGCAAGTGCACGATCTCCTCCGGGGTCACGCATCTATGTGGGTTTCATCCATTTGTGCATCCTCCTGTTCATCTAACCATCTAACCATTGAGTTCCCTTTTCTTCCTTCCTCCATCGGTCCCCCTCTACCCTCTTCTTTTCCCAGCCCAACGCCAGCCTTCATTCTAGAAACACGGTCTCCCCGCCCACAATTCCAGCATCAAGGTCGAGTGGACGGCCATGGAAGCGGTGGTGTGGGTCCCAAGCAAGAGGTGGCTCGTGTCCGGCCCGGAGAATTGTCCTTGAGTTGAGGCATGTAGTTGTTGCTAGCAGCGACGAACCGGTAGGGCAGTGAGCTTTAGTGTCCATGCGTGGAAGCTAACCAATCCTCACTCTAGGGTTATGTAAGGGAATATGCGTAGGTCTGGATCTGATTTAACTATTCATAAGGTGAATATAGATTTGTCATGTTGTTAAACCATTACTACAACCTTCATAGATCTATCATGTAGGGGGTATTGATGAAGAATCCATCTGGCGTTTGTAATGTTGGCATTACTGATTGAAGGGATGTTGTGCTAGTTGTTGTTGTGCCTTGTCTATGTCTCCCTTGTGCTCCCTTCCTTCGGTGTGTTGTAAATGCCTCCCCGACCTATAGTTGCATGCACCTCATTTGTAGATTTGCTAGTTCTGTTAAAGTTTGATTGATTAACATCGTCTTTTCTATATTTGTTGTAAACCAGTGTAATTCTAAAATTGCGGTCCAACTTGTATACTATAACCTTACCTATTCTACATCAAAGTATTTTATTTTCTTCCATAAGGAAGTGGCATTAGTTGAAATCGTAATAGTTGGAATCGTCCTAAATTATCCCTGAATTGTATGGCAACACCTGTGATGTCTACCACTATGTACAAGGCCCTTAAATGGAATACCGCGCTACCGAGATTTGGAAGATTGTGCCTAAACCAAGCCGAGCTACTAGCATCAGTCCATGTAGCTAGGATATATTCATGCAGATCTTTGAACTTGTAGATTGGATTGATAAGGTGCCTATACAGTGCAGAGAAGTTATTACAAAACCATAGTCCTCCCGCCCTTGAGAGAAGTTATTACAAAACCATAGTCCTCCCGCCCTTGATGCAGGCATCACAAGTGAAGATAGAGTTGTGGTTGCTGAAATTGAACGATCGTTCCCGCCTTCCCCACCAAAGACTATTCAAATTTGTCTAATTTCCACCCAAAAAGATTTTTCTTATTTTCTATGTATAATCGAGTTTTAGTTTTGAATTTTGTGAGATAATAGAGAACATCATATTTTGTGTTAAAATATACATTACAAATATTTCATCATTATATTTTGTAGAATGTCATATTTCTAGTGTTAATGTGTTATTAAATGCCTAAAAATATATTCCCTTTGTCCTATAAAATAAGGCATGTAACTTTTTTAGCGCATTCTTTTTTTTTCTCGAAAGCGCAGGGGAACTGCGCCTTAAAATATATTAAGAAGAGGAAAAAAGGTCTAAAATAGACCAGGTTACAAACAATAAGCTCCTTACGGAGGCCAGTACCTCCTATAAGTGAAAGAGTCCAATAAAGCCAGACTCAAAAAACTACTAAAAAAGAAACAGCAGGATTCAGCCATTAGTTAAGGAAGCTGCCAAAAAAGAGAGGCCCTTGGCCCCAGCTAATGCCCACAGTCTTCTCTCATCATCAGCCTGCCGAAGGATAGAGGGGAGACTGGGAGTTTGTCCATCAAAAACGCATCTGTTACGGTGGTTCCAGATCATCCAGGCCCCCAAAGAGATCAGTGAATTCAGACCTTTCTTGACCATTCCCTGAACAGTTTCAGAAATCATCTCCCACCAATCCAGGAAGGAAGTCAGGCCCGGCTGGGGGGCCAAGATATCCAACCCGAACTTTCTGAGCAGATTATACCAGAAAAGCCTTGCAAACACACATGAGACCAGCAGGTGATTAATAGTTTCAGGTTCCTGATCACACAATGGACAACTGCTAGGATGATTGAGCCCCCTTTTTGCTAATCTGTCAGCAGTCCAGCACCTGTTTTGGGCCACCAGCCAGAGGAAGAAATGGCATTTTGATGGAGCCCAAGATTTCCAAACCCTCTTGTAGTGTCCAAATGCACATGATCCCAGGAAGAGACCCTTGTAAGCTGCCTTCGCTGAATATTTTCCATCTGGGGCTATGCTAAAGATGTGTCTGTCTTCAATGAGGGGGTGCAGCTCCAAACCAGAGAGACAGTCCCAGAGCTTGAAATAATCTGCCAGAACTCCCACAGTTAGACCACCTCGAATATCATAAATCCATCTGTTGTTTGACAAGGCCTCATAGACCGTTCTACTCTTAGCTATCTTCTTTGGGATTACAGAAAATAGGCTCGGGGCAATGGTCGAGATGCTTTTGCCTTGCAACCAGTTATCAGACCAGAAGAGGGTATTATGTCCATTACCTACCACCGAGATAAGGACTTTACTGAAGAACGCTCTGGCTTTACTTGGGACCTGAATAGGAAGCCCTGTCCAAGGTCTTCTAGAGTCAGTTTTATGTAGCCACAGCCATCGCATCCTGAGGGCCCATCCAAGTTCCGGTAGACTAGAGATACCCAGTCCACCAAGCTGAAGTGGGCGACACACCTTGCCCCAAGCCACCAAACAATGGCCCCCTTTAGCTTCTTTTCTTCCTCTCCAAAGAAAGCCCTTTCTTATTTTATCTATAGCATCAACTGCCCAGTGGGGTATATCAATTGCCATTGCCAGATACACAGTCATACCTGTGAGCACATGTTGCACTAGTATTCTCCTGCCTGCTCTGGTCATCAAATCAGCTTTCCAATTAGGTAGTTGATCAGCAAATTTATCAACATACGGCTGGAACTGTTGCTTGGACAGCTTGTGCAAGGAAAGAGGAAGTCCCAAGTACTTGCAAGGAAAAACTGCGACCTCACACGGTAGCAGACTTTGGACTTCCAAGATAGTTTCTTCTGAACACTGTATGGGGTAGACATTGGATTTTAGCGCATTCTTCAAAGCGAAACTTTAACCATTTACTTGTTTTAAAATATGTCATCAATAAATAAAAACACCATATTAAAGTACTTTTGAATACAAATCCAAGTATATAACTTGCATATATTAAATATATGTTTTTCTGAATTATTAGTCAAAAGGTTTAAAATACAAGTTTCTAAAAAAACATAAATACGGATGGAAGGCGTATTTTCAAACATAACTTATCCTGTCCTCGGACATTAAAAATTGATATTAAATAGGTGGAGGGGAAAATCCCGCTAATACATGCCAAACTTGATAGTAAAAATTTTGATAGTAAACTGGATCAACTAAAATAGTTAATAAGAGTAAATTAAACCAAATGTTAATTTAGAAAGTTATCTAACACATGCGAAACTTGGAAGAATAATTTAGACTTTTTCCTAAAAGGAATACTTAAAACGGTTTAGACATTGTCTAGATTTTATAGATATATTCTAGAGAAAAATCTATGTATGCACCTGTATACACATCACCGAGAAGATCAGAAGAAACACATCCTATACTTCAATTGAATTGTATGCACACAAGAGAATATTGCTGTCAACCACGCCTCAAAAGCTTAATGAAAGGGTGTACAAGCACCTCACTCAAGAGGCTGAGAAATTACGGCGTCTGTAAGATTAACCAAGACAAGACTACATAACTGTTTGACACAGGTTTTAATTTTGGCAACATCCTCAATGAAAAACGACGGCAAAAAAAAAAAGAACAGAAGACCTATACCAACTGCAACAAATGATGATTAGTTAAATACTTGATGGAACAGACCTACCATCGAAAAGCATTAAAAAGGTCATCAGAACAAACATGTTGCTAATACATATATACACATCTTTCCGCACAACAGAGCTGACTGCTGTGGCCTACATGCTCGCTTCGTTTTGCTGTATTTACCCTATAGATCTCCCCATCTGTTATTCAAAAAGGGCATTCTGCGACGAATTGTCGATGACGTCACCATCTTCCAACTCCTGCATATTATCACTGAAGAAGCAAAGCAACTGGGGTCCCAGCAATATCTCCAGGTTTAGATACAATGATGAGACTGCAAGGGTGGAAGATATGGATTGTTAAAACCGAGCCTAGAAATCTTTAAGGAATAACAGGCTTATGCTGGAAAGATAGTCACAGGTATTCAACGACAGCATAATATTAAAAGATGCACGAGTTGGAAGCTAATTGAATTACCATTTTGTATGCCAAATGATCCTATGCTTTGGATAGGAACCTATTGAAGCGCTGCACTTTTGCAGCATATATTTTTGAAAACTGCGAACTGTCAGACACACTCCCACCCCGCAAAATTTTCCTTCTCTTCCGAAGCCGGGACAAGAAATCTTCAGTGTCTAGGACATACGAGACCTGTATCCAATGCATTGCCAGATATGCTTTATTCTCAACTACAATAAAGCATGCGATGTCCGGTCAAGATTGCATACCTTAGAGGTCTTGCAGGATATCTTGCATTCGAGACCATTCACAACTTTGATACCATCCATTGCCTTCAAAAAATCTGAAGGTTCATCATTATCTGAATATTTCCGCTTATTCCTGGAAGAGCAGCACACGATCGGCACAAATAATGGAAACGGAATCAGGAGCTTCGTTGTGGGTTGGGGAAAAAATAATACCTTGCAAGGTAGACGCCTTCAGATAATTTCTTGTCTGACGTACTACATAAATACTCGCCAAAAAGATACGAAGAAAAATTTGGATCAATTGATACTGCGGTAACTTCTGGCTTTTCGTGACCATATTCCATCAGCTGAATAGACAACCTTGTCGGACTTGAGCACTGCCATTAACATCACAAACTAATTAATATCATTCCACAAAAAGAAAAGCATGATGAATTGACAACAGTACTGTTAGACTATTATATTTCTGTCTAAATTTTATGGGCCTAGAGCCCAGCCCATGTATTCTGATATATGTACTACTCAGCCTAACTTAATGAATTAGGATTTCATTTCCTCTAACAAGTACACTACAACTGAAATATTTGTTGGTACACAAGACGAGCTTGCCACATGTACAGGACTGAGTCAATAGAACACACAAAAAAAATTAGGCATGGATATCATCAGAAGCTGCATAAAATGATGCTTACACATTCAAATCGGTATATGCTCTCATCATGCAGTAGAACACGGGCATTTTCATGATAAACTAGGTCAAAAAACCTCCCGGGAGATCTTGATTTTTCATATAAATATAGCTGCAGAAGCTTATTGTCCATTTCATCTGTTGCTATTGCTTGAAGCTGGCATCAGGAAGTTGAATAATGAATCTGTTATCCAGGCCATAAAAAAAGTGACAGTGCAAAGGGGTAAAGCATTTTACCTGCTTCACAACTTTATAAATCAATTTATCTAAAGTAAAGAGAACATATGATTGAGTCCCAATAATAGCTCGGCAGTCGTCCTCAAATTTTGTGTTGTCAGAAGAACCATCGAGCAAGTTGTAAAGCGCACTCATAAACCTTCATAGGAAAGACAGATCAGTTATTCATCATATATGGATATAATGTAAACACTGCAGAAATGCAAACATTACTTTGCATATAGATCAGGAGGGTTTGTATCCTTGGAATTCCTCCATTTCTTTTCAGCGGTAAAAGAGTTAGTTTTTGCTGAAAGTAGTCTCTCATATAAGATCTGCAATAGACATTTATTCAGCAAAAAGGAAGTGAATGCAAAGATAGGGAAAAAAAAGGTCCTTGAAACCTGACCTGATGTAGCCTGAACAAGACATAAAATGAATCGTTTCCATAAAATATACGTGAGAACTTCTCTCGATCATGTAAAGCTGTAGGTACATGCTTGGCAAGTGGTTTTACTGAGTACAGAGAGCGTTCTGAAAGTGGTAGTGATATTCCTCCTTCCACATCATGTGTCTCAGTTGTTCCTTCTGCCTCGCCCTCACTTTCAGCTTTTGTATCCTGATCATCATGATCCATATCCTCTTCTTCTTCATCGTGGTCTTCACGAAAGCATTCCTCACCATCACCAGATTCACTGCCCGACGCATCTTCACCAGCCTCGGAAGCATTTTCACTGTCCTCAGTAGACCTCTGAGCACTTTCCTCACCTTCATCATCAGCATCAGCATCATTCTCACCAGCTGCCTCAGCAGATGGCACCACTTCCCCATGCCTACCCTGGAATGATCTGCTTGTAGAACCTTCCTTTCCTTTAGATGTTCCATCTTCAAAAGGAACAAAATGGTCCTCATCAAAATCTCCGTTTGGCGATAATTCACCCTCTTCTCTTTCAACTTTTGAAATATGGGGTGCAGAACCATCATTATTTAGGCGCCCTTTAATTCCCTCACTGATGCCATTAAAAGATGGTCCCAACCTACCTGTTTCCCCTCCCTATCAAAGAAAAAAAAAAGAAATATGGCTCAGTGAATCTGCTGGATGTTTTTTTTTGGTGGAGGGGGAGAATTTAGATGGTGTTTGGTTTGAGGAATCACTCCATAAAAAATGAGGTGGTGCATCATGGATCCATTCCTCAAATTTGGTGGGAAGACCACATTCCTCATATTAGTACTAACTAACTATGAATAATGAGGTGGTGATGGATCAACTCATTCCATTCCACAAAACAAACAAAAAAGTGAGGAGTGAGAAGATGATGGACTAACTCATTCCTCAAACCAAACACCCCATTAATGTGTATATACATAAATATCCAACTCTTGTACATAGCTCAAAATATAATTTTGTACCACAGCAGAAGGCAATGTTTCATTGACAGCCTTGCCTTCACCAGCCACCTCAACTGCACCATGAGAACTTCTAGAACCATTCACGCCTACAAATTAATTCAGATTATAAGAACTAGTAATATGAAACCTAATCAACAAGTTTTGGGCACAAAAAATATTGAACCAGCCGAACAAACCTGGCGTAAGTTCCAAATTTGCCTTATGTTGTTCAGTCCTAACAACAGCTGCATTCTCTGCTGATCGCTCAGTAGAAGCAATATTTTGTGTGCTTAGTGAAGGTGTTTCGTCTGCAGAGGCAGCACCATGCACTCTTCCATTAAGTGTAACATTTAATGATTCTTCACCTCTACGGGCAATTCGATCTGCATCATGGAAACCATTTTGAGCGTTGGCTGCAACTCCATTTGCTATTCTAGCCCGAGACGGCAGCCCTTGTTCACTTTCATCATCGTTGTTATGCTTGGAGACAATCCCAGCTCCAGTGTTGCTTTCCCCAACATTTGCAATACCCGATTTTGTTGTTCGGCTCTTTGGCTTAACTAGGTCAGGATCCTCGGAGCCATGTTTTCGCTGAACACCCAAAATTGGCTCCACAAAAGTTGTCCATATTCTCATCACTTTATCTAATTGATCTGAAGAATTGCAGATTTCACCGCAGGAGTACTTAATGATCTTATGTAGATCTTCATGGATTTCTGAGTCTACATACTCGAATGACATATTGGGAACTATAGGTCGCCTATTTCCAGCAGCAATGGCAAGGAGCACATCATCTTCCTTTCTTTTCTTCTCATTAATTTCTTTTATCTCCGTCAGGAGAGCTACACAAGGGAATAAATAGTATAGTTTAGCAACCAGGCAACGGTGCAACTACAACCAGAAGAAACATTCATGTGTAATTAAATTTTTACATACACTTTGTGCTCAGGTTCTTCGTATCTTGCTGCTTGAAATAGAAACTACGATGGTCAAGTGACTTGTGATAATTCTTGGCATATATTTCAGCCCAAACTTTGTTGAAATCTGATCGGCACCTTGACCACTCCTCCTGCTTCTGTTTGAGCCTAGTTAGAATAACTGGCAAAGCAACACTAGCATTTTTGCGAAGAACATCCATCACATCAAGACCATGATCACCGTACAGTCGTTCAATGCACCTCAGGTTCAACGCTGAAAAACGTTATCAACCAACAGTAACAGTCAAAGTCCATTCAGTTCAGGTATCCTCGAATATTATTAATTTATGCCTGAACAAATACTTACGAGTTAAATGCTCATCCATGCGTATTGGACTCTCAGGTTTGACTGAGTTGTCTTGCATCTTTTCTATCAGCTCTTCAACACGCTTAGTCGCTGCATTAACTGATTCCAACAGCATATCCAACTCAAACCTAAAATCAGGAATAAGTTCCTATTAAATCAACTTAACCATCACATGCATAGGTTATAAAAAACAAATAATATCAATCAGTAACGAACAAAAACAAATGATACTGGTTAGCACGGAAAATCCATAGTAACCAGCTCATTATAGAATACCAGCTTGGACCAGCAAATATTAGTAACCTAGTTTTTGAGTCCTTGCTGGTTAGACGGCATAATTATAGGTAATAAGACAATATGAACACATGTAACACATGAAGGATGGCTAGAATTGAAAACAATGTGTCATGTACGGGCGCTCGTACGCCAGGCAGCGTCGCGCCCGTGACAGGCGTCGCGCACAGGAGCGTGATCTGGGAGATCCGCAGGAGCATATGGAAAGTAGTGGCTAGGAAGGAAAATAGGAGAATGGAAAGTAGAAGGAAGGAAGGAGGAATTGATTAGTGTTACTATGTTTAAGCTTGCCTAAAATAAATGAGCGATTGGCTCCAGGACAGCAGGCCGATGGCTATATATGCGGCACAGGGAGACAGGAATAAAGGCAGCAAAGAAGTTATCTCTTCTCCACCTCTCTCTACCAACTAAGCCTACGGCTGTGGGGGATAACCACGCCGGAGAAGACGACGAACCGCGGCTACGACCTTCGTAGCCGAGGGCCCCCTGCTCTAGACGCCCAGGCCCTTGACACATGGATTTTGTTTTTAATCTATTCAAGCTTCCAAGAGAGCATCAGCAAGGCATAAACTTCAGCAGCACAACTGCTCAATTCATACATTAGTGCAGGAGAAACTGTCTTCCACTTTGAACACAGGCTAGCAATATGACTTTTGCATTGGTCTATTTTAGACCTTTTTCTTCTTAATATATATGATGTGTAGCTCTCCTACGCTTTCGAGAGAGAAAAAGAAATATGATTCAGAGAAACAACTTTTTTTCGTGAGCGCGCAGGAGAGCTGTGCATCATTAAATTAAGAGAAGAAAACAGTCCAAAATGGACCAAAGTACAATGCCAAAATAGGCCAAACACAAGACCACCAATTCCTGCTACGCACAGAACTGCAGCCTCCTTTTGCGCATGAAAACAGCAGCACGCAAAAGAAGAACAGCAAAAGTGCCAGCAGGCCACACACCCACACAACTGCTCTTCACTAAGCCCCCAATAGAACCCTTGATCTGAAAATTGCAGCACCAGGACCCAAAGCCTCAAGATGTCTACCACCGGCAAGCCTCCAGCACTCAAACTCATCCAAAAAAACTGATTTTATTCCATGAATGGAAGGTCTGACGCCATCAAAAACCGCCTTATTACGATGAAGCCATAAACACCAAGCCCCCAAGATGATGATACTGTTAAAGCCTCTTCTTTTGGATTTGTGCACTTGCTTACACACCTTCTCCCACCCGTCAGCAAAAGCGGACTCATTAGAGGCAGGGGAAAGATTAGCCAGTCCCAATGAAGAGAGAATGTAGTACCAAAATTGCCGCGTAAAAATGCAAGTGCAAAGGAGGTGTTGGATATTCTCCGAATCTTGATCACATAAAGGACAAACCTCAGGATAATCCAACCCTCTTTTCTGCAGTCTATCAGTTGTCCAACATTTATTTCTTATTGCCAACCAAAGAAAAAATTTGCATTTGGGTGGAGCCCAAGTCTTCCATAACCTCTTCCATGGTTCGAAAGTAATCGAACCCATGAAGAAAGCCCTATAACACGACTTCAAAGAGAACTGCCCAGAGGAAGAATGAATCCACACATGTCGATCAGCCTCCTGAGTGAGCACCACTCCCCTTAATGCATCCCAAAGGTTTAGATATTGCTGCAGCCTAGGCAAATTAAGAGGGGTCTCAATGTCACTGACCCACTGCCAGTTTTCAAGAGCATGGGCCACCGTTCTAGAAGAAATAGCCTGTTTCCCAACATTAGCCACAACAGCAGGGGCAAAATCTTGGATACGAGACCCATCCAACCACCGATCAGAGAAACAACTGGACCAAGAAATACAGACTTCCACTAGCACTTGCTTAGTGATTTACGATATGCACTTAAAGCACAAGTAATGATATTCTATGAAAACAAGATAATGGAGAAAATAGGAAAGATATAGCACATCGATAAATACCCAATTCAGAATGGTCCAACAACAAAAAGGTGCAATGCATGAAATAAGAACACAGTAGATTGGAAAATATGGGCAGGTAACATGGACCATTTGGCACAGCTCCAACTCCAAGATCCAGTTTGAATATGTTGTTTGTAGACTCAATTAAAGTCGCTTTAAATGATTATATTTGGTCCAAACTATTTAAAACTAACTCATCTTCTTCCGTACCTGCAGCTCCAGATCCAAGATTTCCTGGAGGCTGGAGCAACAAAAACCCAGCTCCAGAAATCTGTCAACCCCCTGAGGGAGCACGGTTTACTATACTTCGTGTGCAGCTTAAATGGATTTTAAAAATGGATAACAGAGGTACCATTGACTAATCAAATACACAAGCAGTTTAGCAAATGGTTTTTACTTTTTATTTTCCTCTTCTTTAAACCAAATATAAATTTAGGACCACTACTATTACAGTACTCTCACAAGAAGGTAAACACTGGCCAACAACATGACACTGAATATCGGTGGTAGATCTACAGGTAGGGCTGACAATGGGCCTCAAATTTTACACTATAAAACTTAAGGATCGAATCGGATTAGGATCGGGCTTTGTTTCTATTCATTTTTGAACTATAAATAAGTTAGGGCCCTACCAAATTGTGAATAGCCATTTGGATCGCGATCCATTACCACCCCTATCTACAGGCCCTTATTAATATGAATGGTGGAAGATTGTTCTCATTGAAGTTCATATACACACATGCCATATGTATAACAAAGATAAATCAGCACCTGTCATCCTCGCATCTAAATAAGCTTTCCTCATACTGATTCTTCCGCATGTGCTTAAATGAATAATCTTCACTTCCGGATGTCACTGATACCCAGTGATCATTAAGAACAGAGGCTCCAAGATCAGTCCTGTTGCTGGCAGGGGGCATGGGATACTGAAAACATGATTGAACCAAAAGTTATATGAAACACAGTACAGAAAGAACTATATGATATGAATCAGCTTACATTTTTAGGTAGAAGCCGGTAACTCGGAGTGCAACGTTGACAGTTTGAGAGATCAAGCTCTGATATTGGTTTGGATAGGTTGTACTTCTCTTTGCCAGAAAACATAGGAGGTTTGTGACAAGAACCGTCCTTTGAATTGAATGTTGACCCTTTATCGAGTCTTTCTCGTTCCTTCTCTCTTTCCTTTTCCCGATCTCTATCCCTGTCCTCCCTGTCCCGATCTCTATCCTTTTCTTTATCCTCAGTTTTAACAATCCTTGTTGTTGGGCCTTCATATTAGATAATCAATGTGAATGTGATATTTTGGAAGCATTAAGGAAAGGTTAAATCTAGTAACCACGTACGTTTGTTGAAGACACCAGCAAGAAATCCATCTGCAACAAGGGGCCAAACTAGGTAAAACCATGAAACTTGGACAATTGAAATGTTACAATATGATCATACAAATGTATAAAGTTTGTAAATTACCTATATTTTCACAATGTTCCAAGAATTCATTAAACCCTTCCATAAGATCTGGATAATGCTGGAGTATATCATTCACCTGCAAATCAATAAAATTTATCAATGCTTCACCTTGTGGTAAGTAAACATGCACATATACTTAAGAGTTAAGACATATTATAACTGAAGTTAGTGATAACTTGAGAAATTCAAGCATTAAGCATGAATCATAAAATAAAATAAAAATAAGAAACCAACCAAGTTCTTCAGTTCACTTCTCGTGATAATCTCTTGGCTGTAGATGTGTAGACATTTCAAAAACTCCTGGTAAGCTTCATGCTCCAGTTTTTCCTTCACCTTCTCACAGAAATGGAACTCGTGCGTGTATACACCTAAAATTGCAAGAGAAAGCATGGGCATAACCAACAAACATAGAACCAAAAGAATTTCTCCAATTGTAGATACTAATGTCATGGAGAATTATATTGGTAAGAGAAAGCATGGGCATAACCAACAAACATAGAGCAAAAGGATTTCTCCAATTGTAGATACTAATGGCATGGAGAATTATATTGGTATCGATCTACAAGAATAAGGGAGATATTCAAAGTTGTACGAATTACCGGAGAATTAAGTTGATGAGCCACACTATGAGGGTGTTTGGCATGGCTCTGCTCCATCCCAGAGCAGCTCTGCTCCCAAACTCCAAGTAGGCAAGGAGCAACAAAAAAGGTACTCCAAAAAATTGTATTGCAGGTCTGCAGCTCCCAAAACTCTATGGAGTTTGCAACTCTGGAGTTAGAGTGTTTGGCTAGCCTTGACCAGCTCCACCATGGAGTTTTGCTTTGGGGCCATGCCAAACACCCCCTTGTGATGCTATGGGAGAGAGAGAGCTATCAAACGCCGTCTAAGAGAAATGACGAGGATCTCTATGAACCAATTTGGTTTCATGCTCAAAAGGTCAACCATGGAAGCCAATTTCTTAACAAGACAAGTAATAGAGCATTATAGGGAGTAGAAGAAGGATGTAACATTGTCTTCATCGACTTGGGGAAGGCTTACGAGTTATGAAAAAAATACCAAGGAATGTTATGTGGTGGTCCAACTGAGCATGTTGGACTCATTAAGGAAATGTTGTGACTAAGTTATGGAGACACAGATGACTTCCTGGTTACAATAGGACTACATCAAGGGTCAGCTTTGAGCCCTCACCTTTTTGCCTTGGCAATGGATGAGGACACAAGGGACACACAAGGGGACATCCCTTGGTGTATGCTTTTTACGGATGACGTAGTGCTAAAGTAGGACAGGAGTAAATAGGAAATTAGAGTTGTGACAGGAGACTCAGTCCAAAAGTTTTAGACTCAATATAACTAAAACTGAATATATGAGATGTGACTTCAGCACTACTACACATGAGAAAGAAGATGTTAGTTTAGAGGATCAAGAAGTGTCTAGATATTTTTACGTATTAAGGACTAACGATACATAGAGATGAGAATTTTGGTGGAGATGTTAGCCATAGAATCAAAGTCGGGTGGATCAAGTGGTGCCAAGCATCCGTTCTAAGAGGGTACCACAACATCTAAAAGGCAAATTTTATAGGACGGTGATTAGACTTATTGTCTTATATGGTGCAAAATGTTGGTCTGCAAGAAGACATCTTGTTTAGCTGATAAGTGTTGCAAAAATGTGTATGATGCGTTAGATTTGTGGTTATATAAGGGATCGAGTCCAAAACGATGAAATATGTGAAAATGTGATAGACTAGGGGTAACATCAATTGAAGAAAAGCTTGTCCACCATCGATTAAGATGGTTAGTGCGTAGTGGGATCATAAAATGCGTTAGTAATGGGAAGAGTGGGAGGGGAACAACGAAGTTGACATCGAAAGAGGGAGTAAAATGAGACTTGAAAAGATTAGAAGATACTCAAAGATTTAACCTCGAATAGTAGCGAATGAAAAACAGTTATCCACGTGCCTGAACCTTGATTTGTGGCTTCTGTTGGGTTTCAACTTTAGCCTACCGCAACTTGCTTGGGATTAAAAGGCTTTGTTGTTGTCATTGTGTAGATACTAATGGCACTTTACAGCCAAAAAAGTGACCAAAATAACCAAAAAGTGGAAAGCAAACAAGATCTACACGTATGAAAGGAACTAGCTGACCTGAGAGCATAAGTTCTCCAATAGTAAACATGTTTGTGTGTTACTCCTCAATCAAAACACCACATCTTTGTCAGGACTGCAGGTGGTGCTCAGTGAGGAGTGGATGGCGGGAGAGCGCTGCTGGAGGAGCTTAGGTACCTAAGGAGTTGATCTGTTACGTATTAAGTCTGTAATGGAGTCTGTAATCTGGGTGATGGGCCACATAGGCCGTATTAGTGTCGTATTGGCCGTAATGATAGGATTAGCACCGTGATGGTGGCTATAAATAATGTACCAAACCTATGGAGATGTTATGCATTTGAAACGAAAGGAATCTAATCAGTTCAACACTTCAACCACCCCAAACCAACTTATCATATTCGCTGGAAATCGCTGGTGCGGCTCACGTCGCGGTGACCAACACCGCTAGCCAAGGGTCGTCACAAGTGGCATCGGAGCAATCGATCTTCGAAGGCGGTGCACGACGGCGCCATCAACAAAGTCGTTGGTGCAGACTCGGCTGATCCTGGAAGCAATGGCGGGAGCGGAGCAGAAAGGGGAGGAGTGATGGGATCATGGGAGAATATGATGATGGCGGTGGGGTGTCTGACCGACAAGTTGGAGGCCATGGAGATGGGATAGAAGAAGGCCGATGAGGATCTGGCCGTCATGGCTCAACAGATGGAGGAAACGGAGAAGAACGTCTCACGCCTTCGATTGGAGTTACTAGCAAAGGAGTTGGAAGGTAACGAAACAAACTCTGATCGAGAGGGTCGTGTTCCGCGTGGGGATGATCGGGGTGGAGGATTTGGTAGGGAAGGTGGTATGGATCGTGGAGGAGATCGTAGAGAAGAGAACATTGGGGAGGTGGAAAGGAGTTTTGATCGAGTTCCTTACCGAAGTGGACATTTCCAAAGTTTCAAGGAAATGATCTAGGAATTTGGTTTGATCGGTGCACGGATTATTTCACTGTCTACCAGGTGCATGATTGGATGTGGGCAAGCACTGCATCTGTGCACATGGAGGGAAACGCAGCAAAATGGTTGCAGGTGTATAAGTTGAAGTATGGTTTGGGTGATTGGGGTCAGTTCACAAGGGCTGTGAAGGATAAATTTGGTTCTGAAGAGTACCCTCAGGCTATGAGATCCTCGGTGAATCTAAGGCAACAGAGTGGAGTGGAAGGGTATTCACAAACCTTCGATGATATGAGATATGCCACTACTCTGCACAACCCAGGATTAGATGAACCATTTTATGTGTCCCACTCATAGTTGTTAAGGCGCCGCCTAGGCGATAAGGTGCCCCGGCGGCATAAGACGTCCTACTTGCCTTACTCCGGCACCTAAGGCGAGTGGGAGAGGTCGACGGCGGCTCTAACAGCGACGCGGTGGCTCCTCCATGGCGCGGTGGTGGCTTCTCCATGGCGCGGCAGCGGCTCCTCCAGCAGCGGTGCGTGGCGGCTCCAGCGGCGACGCTGGCACAGGAGAGAGGGAGCCAGCGGGAGAGGGAGCAACGGCTAGGAGGAGGGACCGAGGGAGTCGTGTGGCTATAGGAGGGAGTCACGTGACTGAGGAGATAGAGGGAGAGGGCTAGGAGAGAGCGAGAGGAAGTGGGCTTAACCTAGATTTAATGGATTGGTAGGCTTTTGGGCTGATTTGTAGGCTGGGAGGCTAGTTTTTTTCTTTTTCTTTTCTTTTCCCCTTCTTTATTAATGTTTTTATCCTAAATACTTTCTCAAATATCAACATTTTTTTCTATTTCTAACTATATTTAAGGCATCGCCTCGCCTTACGCCTTATCGCTTAAAAGGTAAATAGGGGGTCAGTCGACTTATCTCGCCTTACCGCCTTAACAACTATGGTCCCACTACATCAGAGGTCTGAGGACAGAATTGCAGTCTCAGGTCATGACTCACATGCCAAAGACCGTGGACAAAGCCATGAAACTGGTTAAGATGTACCAGGAGATAGCTGAGAAGAACAGGATGAAGCATCAAAAAGGAATAGTAGGGAACAAAACTCAGGTGGTGGAAGAGGTGACAATAGAATAGGAATTTTGTATCCTGAGTTGAACAAGGAAAGCCAGCTGAGAGATTACAGGAGGGCCAATGGACTTTGTTTCATATGTGGAGACAAGTCTGAACCAGGTCATCAAGCCAAGTGTCCAAAGAGGGTGGTGACTCAGTTGCATAATTTGACAGTGGAAGATATAAGCTCAGTGTTGAGTGATGAGGTGCTGCAAAAATTGGAGCAGGAGAAGATAGCTGGGGAACTGTATCACCTGTCTTAGAATGCTATTAAGGGAACAGAGTGTGATGGGTGTATGAGGGTGCAGTCTCTGATCCAGGATCAAGTGTTGGTGATGTTGATAGATTCAGGCAGTTCCACTACTTTTATCAGCCAAAGGATGGTGGGAAAGTTGGGTTTGAGAACTGGAGATTGTCCTGCAGTTAAGGTGAAGGTGGCTAATGGGGCAGTAATGCTAAGTGACTAGTGTGTCGAGGAAGTGGAATGGAAGGCTGGAGGGCATGTCTATAGGACTGCCATGAGGGTGTTGGGGTTGGAGGCATATGGTGTAATCTTGGGGTATGATTGGCTGAAGAATCACAGTCCTATGCATTGTGACTGGAACAACAAGGTGTTAACCTTCAGTGATCAGGGAGTGATGGTCAGACTGCAAGGGGATGCAGACCATCTGAGGGAAGTGCAGCAGGTATCTGTGCTGCAGTTGGAGAAGTAGATGAAAACTGATAAGGTGTGGGTGATGGTGATGCTGGAGCAAGTGCCAGAAGGGATAAATGGAGAAGAGTGTGAAGCATTCAAGGAGATATTAGGGTGTGTTTGGTTTGACTTTTGGCTTTGGCTTTTGCCCCCTTAAAAGCCAAAAGCCAACCAAAGGGCTGGATCCAGGAAGCAGCTTTTTTTAGAAGCCGACTTTCTCGTAGTGCAAATCTGAAAGCACCGCTGGACCTGCTTTTAGTGGCTTTTTGGATGGAACTATGAAAACAGATATCGAAAAAAATTTAACGACTTTTAGTGGTTTCCACCAAACGGTTTTTGGCTTTTTAACAGCTTACAGCCTACAACAGCTTTTTCCACAGCTCACAGCACACAGCAACTTTTTTCACAGCCACAGCCCAACCAAACAGACCCTTAGAGGAATTTCAAGGATGTTTTTGCAGTGCCAACTCAGTTACCACCCAGTAGACTCTATGATCATCATATCCCAATATTGCCAGGCTCTACTCCAGTGAATTCCAGACCCTACAGATATTCACTTCTGCACAAGACTGAAATTGAGAAACAAATGTCTGAACTCCTAGCTGCTGGGCTGATAGTCCCTTGTGTGAGCTCTCTTGCCTCTCCTGTTTTGTTGGTGCAAAAAAAGGATGACAGCTGGAGATTCTGTGTAGACTACAGGAAGTTGAATGAGATGACCATAAAGAACAGATGTCCCATGCCTCTGGTGGATGAGATCTTGGATGAGTTAGCAGGAGGCCAGGAGCTCAGTTCTTTACAAGCCTAGACATGACAGCAGGCTATCACCAGATAATAATGGGGGTTGAGGATGAGTTTAAGACTGCATTTAAGACACACCATGGCCATTATCAATTTAGGGTAATGCCTTTTGGTCTTACCAATGCACCAGCCACTTTTTAGTGTGCTATAAATTCAGTGTTGGAGGGTTTTCTCGGAAAATTTGTGATGGTTTTTCTGGATGATATCCTTATCTACAGCCCTAGCCTGGAGACTCATCTACAACATATTAGATTGGTGTTGGCAAAACTGAGGGAGCATCAGTTTTACTTAAAGTAAAACTGAAGAAGTGTGCATTTGTGAAACATGAGTTGAGGTATTTGGGTCATGTGATTTCTAGTGACGGAGTAGCAACAGATCCCAGCAAAACTGAAGTTATGTTGGCATGGCCACAGCCCAGGAATGTTACTGAGCTGAGAGGAATCCTTGGTCTCACAGGGTATTACATAAAATTTGTTAAGGACTATGGTTTGTTGGCCAAACCACTCACCAGGCTGCTGCAGAAACAGCAAGTGTTCAGGTGGAATGAAGATGCTCAGGGTGCTTTTGATAAAGTGAAGCAGGCAATGGCCTCAACACCAGTTCTAGCCTTACCCAGGTTTGATCTTCCTTTTACAGTAGAGACTGAAGCCTCAGATGTGGGATTAGGGGCTGGGTTGATGCAACAGAGGAGACCCATAGCTTTCATCAGCAAGGCTTTGGGAGAAAGAAACAAGCATCTCTCCATCTATGAAAAGGAGTTCTTGGCTTTGATTCCAGCTGTGGACAAGTGGAGGCAGTATCTGCAAAGGGGTGCTTTTGTCATCAAGACAGACCACAAATCTTTGACATTCTTGAGTGATCAGCAACTGCAATCTGATCTTCAAAGGAAAGCAATGACTAAGCTCATGGGCTTACAGTTCCAGGTGGTCTACAAGAAAAGTTCTGAGAATGTAGTTGCTGATGCCCTCTCTAGAGTGGGATCCATGATGGAGCTATCTGTTATCTCAAAAGTGCAACCTTTATGGGTGCAAGAAGTGTTAAATTCCTATGCTACTGATCCAGAGGCCCAGCACCTGATTACTCAGTTGTTGACTCATAGCCCATATGAACAAGGGTTTTCCTTGCAACAGGGGGTGATTAGAAGAGCAGGTCGTATTTGGATAGTAAGTAACTCAGCCCTGTGCACTAAGCTGATTACAGCTCTTCATAGCAGTGCAGTGGGAGGGCACTAGCAGTGTTATTAAAACTACGTTTAAACGTTGTTTAAACTACGTTTAAACGTCAAAACTCTAATTAGAGGTTAAAATCACGTTTTAGCGTTTTGGCGTTCTAAACTGTAAAACACAGTGTTTTATGCATTTTAGACCATTAGCTATTTTTGTGCCCTGTCTATTAGTTACTTTTAGGGTTCAATCCAGCTCATGGGTGAAGTTTTGGTAAGCCACTAACCTCTCTGTTTTGGTATTTAACTTCATATTATTGTCTGAAATTATGATATATTGGTATTTTTCCTATATTGTTTAAAACTACGTTTAAACAAAGTTTAAACGTTTAAAAGTCAAAATTTCACCCATGAGCGTTCCAACGTTTTATCGTTTTAATAAGCTTGGGCACTAGGGTGAAGAAGGTGTTTTGGTGGAAAGGATTGAAGGCTGATGTCATACAGTTTGTGCAACAATGTGAAATTTGCTAACAGGCTAAGAGTGCGAGGGTTCACCCAGCTGGCCTGTTACAACCATTACCTGTTCCTCAAGGAGTTTGGGAGGATGTCACCATGGATTTCATTGAAGGGCTGCCAAAATCTGAAGGCTTTGATACAATCCTTGTGGTGGTTGATAGGTTTTCAATGTAAAGACATTGTTTCCCTTTGAAGCACCCATTTACAGCTAAGGGAGTTGCTCAGGTGTTCTTAGACACTGGTGAAGCTTCATGGGGTGCCAAAGTCCATGGTGTCAGACAGAGACAAGGTTTTCACGGTAGTTTTTGGAAACATCTGTTCCAACTGATGGAGGTGAAATTATTGCTTTCTACTGCACATCACCCACAAACTGACGGCCAAAGCGAGAGGGTAAACAATGCCTTGAGATGTATCTCAGGTGTGCTGTCTATGATCAACCCAACAAGTGGAAAAGCTGGTTGGATCTAGCTGAGTACTGGTACAACACTACCTATCATTCAGTACTGGGTTGTACACCTTTCAGAGTTTTGTATGGGTATGATGCCCCACTTTTGGTTACACCTAGGCCCCTTGGAATTGAAGGAGGTCACTGACTGGACAGCTGAGAGGTCTACCTTCTCAGTCATGTTGAGGGAGCAACTGGCTCGTGCCCAGCTCAGGATGAAGCAATATGCTGATAAGGGATGAACTCCTAGAGAATTTCAGGTGGGAGATTGGGTTTTGCTCAAGTTGCAACCATATGCTCAGAGGTCTGTGGTTAATCGACCTTGTCCAAAATTGGCGTTTAAGTTTTTTGGGCCTTTCAAAGTGGAAGCTAGAGTTGGAGCTGTGACATATAAGCTGGAACTCCCTGAAGCTGCCCAAGTTCATCCTGTTTTCCATGTCTCGCAGCTCAAGCCTTTTCTTCCTTGCTACTCTCCGGTGTTCACAGAGTTACCCACTGTTGTTGATCTTTCCCAAGACGGAGTTGAACCAGAACAGGTGCTCGATCGAAGGATGGTGCGTAAAGGCAATCATGCTATCACACAGGTGTTGGTGAAATGGACCGGTTTGCCGGTGGAAACAGCCTCATGGGAGGATTACTCAGTGGTGAAAGAAAGGTTTCCATCAGCAAACACTTGGGGACAAGCGTCATCTGAGGCAGGGGGAGATTTCAGGACTGCAGGTGGTGCTCAGTGAGGCATGGATGGCCGGAGAACGCTGCTGGAGGAGCTTTTTTTCTCGAACACGCAGGAGAGCTGCGTATCATTATATTAAAGGAAGAAATACACAAGGTCTAAAATAGACCGGGGTACAACTGACGCCTTACGGCGGCCTGAACGAAACTAGCATAGACTGACTCATCTATAAAAACTCTAGGCTACATGAGATAGGGAGGCAACAAGGGATGTCAACCCCTTGGCCCCGGCAGTCTCCCACAGACGGCGCTCATCCCCCACATGGATTAGGAAATTAGCAACATTAGGGGAAAGGCCATCAAAGATGCATCTGTTCCGGAGATTCCACAAAATCCAAGCGCCCAGCATAATGAGGGAGTTTAGGCCATCTCTGAAGGACCCCTGAATAGCTTCATTTGTTTGATGCCACCACTCCATAAAATTAATATCCGTTGGTTGGGGGGCCAAACCCTGCAGCCCGAATTGCCTTAGAAGGAGGAACCAACATTCTCTTGAGAAAACACAATTCACCAGCAGATGGTCAATTGTCTCCCTTTCCTGCTCACATAAAGGACATTTTTCCGTATGATCCAGCCCCCGCTTCTCAAGTCTATCTGCTGTCCAACATTTCTTGTGAGCCACCAGCCACAAGAAGAATCGACATTTGGGCGGAGCCCAAGTTTTCCAAATCCGCTCAAAAGGTTCAAACTCCACAGATCCAATGAAGAGCCCCTCATAAGCGGCTTTAGTCGAATATTTGCCATTAGCAGCCAACCGAAAAATATGTTTGTCCTCCTTATGGGAATCCAGATCAACATGTGCCACCAAATCCCAAATACGCAGGAAATCTGCAAGTGCACCAACAGATAAAACGCTGGAGGAGCTCAGGTACCTAAGGAGTTGATCTGTTTCGTATTAAGTCTGTAATCTAGGTGATGGGCCACATAGGCCATATTAGTGTCGTATTGGGCCGTAATGGTAGGATTAGCACCGTGATGGTGGCTATAAATAATGTACCAGACCTATGGAGATGTTATGCATTTGAAATGAAAGGAATCTAATCAGTTCAACCACCCCAAACCAATTCTTCGCTGGTGATCGCTGACGCGGCTCACGTCGCAGTGACCACCACCGCTGGCCAAGGGTCGTCACAATCTTACATATTTGAAATGCCAGAGCAAGGTTTTACAGAAAAGGAATAAATGGCACTAACTAAAACAACCTCAATTTCAGCCACATAGTAACAAAAACTGTCAGTGAATCATTTTTAATATCTACAATCCAGAATATATTAAGGTCCTGCAACACACAAATCACATTTTTTAACTTCCAAGGATGGTAATGTTTCTGAATATCTATAATCCAGTATAGTTTAAGGTCATCGCACCCAAAATCACATTTTAACTTTCAATAATTGTGTAGTATCTTGCATACCATAATGAGCAAAGAGAATAAATGATGTGCAATTACTAGAGTAATATTCCAAAAGACTTACTCTTCAGCGCATCCTTATCGTCATATGATGAAGAAGAAACGCTATGGATTCCATGATTCTCACTGGGGCCTCCTTGGTGTGTCTCCGCACCTGCATTATCCTCCATCTTCCTTGGAAAAGGCTTTCGCTTACGCTGTCCTATCTCCAGGTCTCTACTGTCATGTTCACCATCCTTGTCTTCTCTCTCATAATCCCTTCTATCCCTTTCCACCTTCCGTTCTTTTTCTTTATCAAGACGTCTTCTCTGGCGATCATGATCCACATCAGGACGGTCAACACTAAAGTCACGGTCAGCATGTGATAGACAAGCTCTCTCCCTCTGATGAATGTGAGAACAAATGTCATGTCAACTATCTTTGTTGAAGAATAAGAGGTGTATAGAAAAATATATATATATAGAAAATGCTAAGAGACAATCAAGCTACTGCATGATCCTACTTCAAGCAAGCTATTTAACCATTCTTTAAATTGAAATTAAATAGAGCATGCAAAACAGCAAGTCATTTCTACCTTCTCATTGTGAAGGGTCCTATTTGCAGGTGGCAAAGAGCTCCTGTCCTCCCGCTTAACCAAACCACCCCTTGAAGATGCCACTGCTTGTGGGGCCACTGAGGTATCAGGCAGGAAGTGCTGGAATTCTTCAAGCAAATCTTTATGGTCCTTGAACAGCCCAGCAACCTGCACAAAAAAATACAAGAAAACAAGCAAATTTAGCGCAAGCGTAGACGTACAAGGCCAAACCAGTAAGAGAAAATAGAACCTCATGGTAAACATCTTGGATAGACTTATTATCCTTGCGGTACATGTTGAGGATGTCCAAGAATGCCTTGTAAACTCGTTCATCATGCTGAAATCGATTCTGTGAAAGGACAAATGGTGAAATAAATCACCGGTTTGCTACATATCACACCTTTGGTGCGCACAGACCAAACCTAGGCTATACATGCATGCATGTATTTATACCTTTATCTTGTTCACGAAATTGATAGCTTCCACAAAATCAACAGGCTTCTTCTCTTCTTGTAGCTTGATCGCATAGCCCTTCGGCAAGAAGGCGTTGAACCCAAGGATTAGTTCAGGGTACCCGTTGAACAGCGTTTTGACACGGCCAATCACTCCATTGGTGTCGATCCTGCATCCAACAGTTGAACGGCGACACAATAGTAACGAGTAGAAAAGGTAATATTTCTCCTCCATGGGGGAACATTGGAAATGGAATGGATCAGATTGGCCAAAGCACTCGCAGCATGAACCGACCTCTCGCTCTTGAAGTCGCGCATGACCTCGAGGAACTCCTCGTACTTCTCCCGCTTGTCCTGGAACTTATCCTTAACTGCCTTAAGGTAGACGAGCGCATCATTTGTCGTCAGCTTCTGGTTGGTCAAGGCCGCGCCGGATGTCTGTTGCGGCTGCGCCGGCGGAGCAGCACCAGCTTGAGGCGGCGGTGCGGCTGCAGACGCTAAACCGGGCACAGGCATGTGTTGTGGCTGAGCCGACCTGCGACACACAAACCAAAAAAACCGTTGGGTCACATGATTAAAACCGTAAGCAGAAAAAAACCAAAAAATACATTTTCACATTTACACTTGAAATTGGGGAGGAAGAAAACGAATTCAGCCAAAAAAACCAAACAAATTCAAACGAACCCATGAAGTAGTGGTGCAGATTCAAATATGACCGACTCCACCGAGAAGCGAGGAAACCCCAACACCGAGAACGAAAGGCAGTAAAGGCAAACACAGAAACGGAAGTGAGTGCGACGGCGGCGAGGAACCCGAGCGAGACGGGCCGGACAGGCGAGGACTCACGGATCGGATCGGCCAACGTTCGGGCGCTTGAGCTGTGACCCCATGAGTGCGTCGTCTCTGGCGCCGCGCTTCATACCCCCATGCAGCACCAGCCGAGCTCGACGTCCTCCTCAGCCTCGTCCTCGCCTCCGCGCGCCACCGATTCCTCCCTCGACCACCTCGCGCGCTCCGCCGCCGCCACCGACGCCGATCTCACCTCCGAGCCTGTCTGCCGACGCCGACGCCGACGCCGGATCTGCCCGCCACGAGCACCCTCCAACTCTCGCGGCGCCGCAGGACGCAGCGCCAGGACAGGCAGCGCAGCGAGCGCGGTGGGGAGCGGGGCGGGAGGCGGGCGGGAGCTAATCGCCAGGGGAGGGGGGAACGACAGGAGAGAAGGGACCGAGGCGGAAGACGAAATAGAAGAGAAACGGCTCGGGGGCTGGGACGGACGGGGTGAAGGGCTCCGCTAGTAAGACTATCCACACACCGGTTTATTCTAAATTTTTCCTCTATCTTTTTTTTTTCACGTGACTAACATTTCATCTTCTACTAATCGGTTACCCGTACGTTGCGACGGCTCACAATAATACACACATAAACTATACATCAAAAAGATCTCAATGTTTTTATTGATTGTCTCTGCTCTTCGCATAATATGTTTTATGAACGCACGAGTACCATAGGCAGCAAATCAGAGACCACATCCCTCGCCTCCCCGATTTCCAAAGTTTCGTAGAGCATGAGAAGAAGGAAAAAGTCGGGCATACATGTTCGTTGTCGGAGAAGGACACGACGAAGAGATAGGCATCTAGATGTGATATAGATAGTATACCGCTAGATATATATAAGGAGAGAGCACGCAGGCAGGGAAAGAAGTCCAGTCGGAGCAGCTCCAAATTGAGAGGTACCCACACCAAACGTCAGTCCGAGAAGGGCGAGAGAATGCGAGTGTCTTCCCAACCCTCCCGCCGAAGCGACACAACAACAACACCACCAACTCCATGTCATATGCCGACTGTTGTCATGCTACGAGCCTTAGTTGTCAATATCTCAGACCTGAACTTCTCATCACCAAGATAACCTAAGTGTGGCAGGCGCCACCATCTCCTCCTTGACGGCACGCACAGAGAAAGGCCAGGAGCATGACCGACTCGTCCCGTACCCGCGTTGACAAGCGTTGGTCGGCTCGCGACTGCGACCGTGGACGGGGGCAACAGGTTGGGGAGGAAGAACAGGACAAAGGCCGGAAAGACGAACGAGACGTTCGATGATGGAGAAAACGATGATGCGCGCATGATGTGAAACGTCTTCGTGAACATGCAATAGCCATTGCGCGAGTCGGTGTCGGGGCTGGTGTCGGACGAATACATACGGTGAGGAGGCGCCTGCTCCTACGCCCTCTACCGAGAATGTGGTGGTGTGAAGGTGGGGGCATGAGGGGAGAGAGAAAAGAAGCAGGATGGTGAACGAGGTGGTGGCAACTGAGACGAGGACCATTGTTATCGTGCGGAATTTTTTTAAAAAAAAATTGATTTGTAGAAACGAGTAAGAATTATAAAATGCTAATTTGTGTGTAGATGTGTAGCTAGATCCACGGACCCACTTTAAAAATCACGACCTTAAAATTAAAACCTCGCATTCACATCTTAAAATTAACTAAGATTTGTTAGAAATGAATTAGTGACAATCGGTTAAACTGTATGAAATATTTCAAGAAGGGGTTCACACATAGACCATAGCTTAAAAGTTGGACCCACTTACATGTCTAGTGTGGTGTGAGAAGTTTTACATTCCAACCCATTTCTTAACAAACCCGCACCAGTGTAGGATCTAGGACACTGGCTATAGGAGTTTTGCTAAAATCAAATACACTAGAGAAATTTAATCAATACGACAAGAGATATAAATTCTCTAGCTACTAGAAGTATGCAACTAATGGGAAACAACAATATCAAAGCTAGAAATGAATGACAATTCAATAATCACTAGTTACTTGCAATTGAAACAAGTAAGAGGGAAAAGAGACCAGAATTTTTCCTATGGTATCGGTGATTTGCCGGTCACCCTTAATCCACATTAAGGTGGACTCCAAGTTCTCACTTGCTCCTCTATCAAGACATGGCTTGATCTTTGAGCCAAGAAAAGAAAGAATCATGCAATACATCGGTTCCACTAGCATCGTCTTTGCCGATTCGATGAGGTAGACGCAAACCCCTTACAATCACCACTGCGACTCCTACACAATTTTCACGGAGAGCTCGACGAAGACACCACCAAGCCGTGTAGGAGGCGACAACCTCCAAGAGTAACAAGTCAATGACGCTTGCTCATTGTACCACCTAGTGCCTCAAGCATCACCAAATGATGCAAATGCACTATAAACACTCATTCTCCCACTAGAATGCAATCTCAAGCAAAGAGTGTGAGAGAGTGAGTTGGAGGATCACAAATGTGCTCAATACGTGCTAGGAATGGCCAAGAGATCTCTCACACACGAGCAGCCAATGTATTTATAGCCCTCTAAACATTTCCAACTGTTATGTGTGAGAGCACCTACGGGGGTTGAATAGGTGATCCTGCAAAAATCAACTCTGAAAAACACAAACTTGGTATATAATGAATGTTGGTGAAAGCTAAAACCAAGTTGGTATGCGTAGATATGGAGGAGAGGAGAACTCTTCACTTGATTGCCCCTTTGAGATGTGTATCAAGCTTAGGAGCAATAATACAAGTGAAATATGAGAAATCTTAGAAGATGATAATCACAATAAAGTAAATAGACAAAAGACACGACAGTTTTATCCTGTGGTTCGACCAATGCCTACTCCACGTTGTGGTGACCTCCTATGGTCAAGGGTTGCACTCAACCCCTCTCAAGTGATCCAAAGATCAAACTTGAGTACCACGGTTTTCTTCCTTATATCAAATTCCCTTTGTGACGAATCTCCACTAGTTGGAGTCTCTCACACCTTACACAAATGATCTTAATCAAAACCATAGTAATGAGGGAATAGAAACACACACAAGAACTCAATCACAACAACAACACGCACAGAAGTCAAGAAGAGAGCGCAAGAATAAAAACAGCGGAATGAATGCGCTCAAATCTCTATCTAATGAATTGACAGCATGGTCGCGGAATCTCGGAGTTGTAGAGTGCTCAAAGTGTGCTTGTGTAACAACTCCATGCGCCTAGGAGTACTTTTATAGTCCCAAGGGGTCAAGGAGCCGTTTGATCTTCATTTGGAAGGCCTTGGTTGCCTTTTGTCCGCAGGTGCACTGGACTGTCTAGTGCACACCGAACATTGCACAGTCACTGATTCCCTTCCTTAATCACTCGAGCCGATTGTTGCCAGCTATTGGTCACTTGGCACACCGGATAGTCTGGTGGTGCACCGAACAGTTCGGTGCAACTTGGTGACCATTGGTCAGGCTGACGTGGCCCGCGCGGATTGCGCGACCAACCGTTGGCCAGGCATGCGGTTGTCACACCGGACAGCCTGGTGCACATCGGACAGTCTCGTGAATTATAGCCATGGCGTCCCAACGATTTCTCGAGAGAGGTCTGTTCGTCGGCCGAACAATCTGAGCACCAAACACTATCCGGTGCATATCGGACAGTCTGGTGCTCCCCAGACTAGCACAAGTTTGGCCAAACTTAGCCAAACTTCTTCACTTCAATTTTTCTCGACTTGGAGAGTTTCCTAGCACTTAGATGAACATTGTTAGACACTTAAAACAATTTAATAAGTCCTAGAATCATACCTTGTACTTTTAATATAATGGGATTTGCAATGTACACCAAAAGCACTTTTCCATGTTTCTTAATTTGTCTTTCAAATACTTCTACCTATGCTCATACATCAACATGTTAGTCCGAGACAATGTGTTGAGCATTTAATCACCAAAACAAAATAGAAATGGCCCAATGGCACATTTTCCTTTCAATCTCCCCTTTTTATTGATTTATGCCAACACACTTAAAAGCAACAAAAGAGATACTAACATACCCAAATATGAGTCAACTCTTTGCAAATTGAAATCAAATGAAACACCAATAGAATAAGTCTAGAATTTGGCATATTTGGATCATCTTGCCACCACTTGGTTTATTTTTGCAATACAAATTCATTTTCTTACTTCTATGTCAAAAACACTTTGTTTTAGCAAATCAACACATTTTTCATTGATCAACAACCAAAAACTCCCCCTTTTCTATAATAAAGGTTTCTCCCCCACAAGAGTGTAATTTTGCAATAAGAGAGTTTTGGTCAAAAGACGAGTGCAAACATAATATTTTTTGAAATACATAAGTGGTAGTTGATCCAGTTGCTTTGGCCTTGATTTCTCCCACTTTGACATTTAGCACCAAAACGGAGAAACTAATGGCCTTGAAACCTCATTGCCTCACCAAAAACTGTGAATTAAAAGCAAGAAGGCAATGATCACCAAGGGCAACTTGAACATGATATCATTTTGTAGTGGAAGCCTCATTTGTTGTTCAAGTTCACCATTTCCTTTCCAATCACCTTTGAGACTACACCAAAACCACTCAAAGCAATCATGTTAGTCTCAAAGGGCCAAGTTGTAGCGTATCCTCCCCCTAAACATATGCCTCATTTGCACGAGAACTTGTGAGGTCCCGAGATGATGTTTTACAACTTAAACACAACAAATACATAATTAAACTTATAATGACATGATGAATACATAAAAAGACATATATGCTCTAGACCAAGCCAACCGCGAATCTAAGACATTTAGCTCACTACGTAGCTTACAAAGCATTTTCTCATCTAAAGGCTTGGTAAAAATATCGGCTAGCTGGTGATCGGTGCTAATATGGCAAATATCGATATCTCCCTTTTGTTGGTGATCTCTCAGAAATTGATGCTGGATGTCTATGTGCTTAGTGCGGCTGTGTTCAACGAGATTCTCCACCAATCAGTCTGCACTCTCGTTATCACATATGAGTGGGATTTTGCTTAGATTGTAGCCAAAGTCCTGGAGGGTTTGTCTTATTCAAAGTAGTTGCGCACAACACTGGCCTACGGCAACATACTCGACCTCGACGATGGATAGGGCAACAGAAGTTTGTTTCTTTGATCTCCAAGACACCAGGGACCTTCCTAGAAACTGACAAGTCCCTGATGTGCTCTTCCTATCAACCATGCACCCGACATAGTCGGAGTTTGAATATCCAATTAAGTCAAAGGTAGACCTCTTGGGATACCAGAGTCCGATGTAAGGCGTATGAACTAAATATCTAAGAATACGCTTCACAGCCACAAGGTGACATTCCTTGGGATCATATTGAAATCTAGCACATATGCAAACAGAAAGCATAATCTCTGGTCTACTTGCACAAAGATAAAGTAAGGATCCTATCATAGGCTGGCATACCTTTTGATATATGTTATTACCTCCCGCGTTGAGGTCCAAGTGTCCGTCAGTTCCCATTGGCGTTTTAGCAGGCTTGACGTCCTTCATCCCAAACTTCTTTTGGATATCTTGGATCTACTTTGTTTGAGAGAGGAATGTCCCTTCCTTGAGTTGCTTTACTTGAAACCTGAGGAAGTAAGTCAACTCTCCCATCATGGACATCTCGAATTTGTGTCATCACCCTGCTAAACTCTTCACATGACTTTTGATTAGTAGAACCAAATATTATGTCATTAACATATATTTGGCATATAAACAAATCACCATTACAAGTCTTAGTGAAAAGAGTAGGATCAGCTTTTCCGACCCTGAAAGCATTAGAAATAAGGAAATCTCTAAGGCATTCATACCATGCACTTAGGGCTTGCATAAGTCCATATAGCGCCTTAGAGAGTTTGTACACATGGTCGAGGTACCTGTCATCCTTGAAGCCAGGGGGTTGCTCCACGTACACCTCATCCTTGATTGGCCCATTGAGGAAAGCGCTCTTCACGTCCATTTGATAGAGCTTAAAAGAATGATGAGAATCGTAGGCTAATAATATACGAATAGACTCAAGCCTAGCTACAGGAGCAAAAGTCACATCAAAATCAAAACTTGCAACTTGGGCATAACCTTTTGCCACAAGTATCGCCTTGTTTCTTGTCACCACTTCATATTCATCTTGTTTGTTGTGAAATACCCACTTGGTGTGCACAATATTTTGCTTTGGCCATGGCACCAGACTCCATACTTCATTTCTCTTGAAGTTGTTGAGCTCCTCTTGCATGGCCAACACCTAGTCCGGATGCTACAAGGCTTCTTATACCCTGAAAGGCTCAATAGAAGAAACAAATGAGTAGTGTTCACTAAAATTTGCAATACGTGATCAAGTACTAACTCCCTTGATAATGTCACCAAGAATTTGATCCACCGGATGATCCCTTTGTATGTTGGTGCGGACTTGGGTTGGAGGTGCATGTGGTACAGCTTCCTCTTCCCTTCCTTCTTGTTCTCTTGGAGAGCCATTAGTCTCATCAAATACAATGTCACTAGAGACTTCAACTAAACCTGAAGATTTGTTGAAGACTCTATATGCCTTTGTATTTGAGTCATAACCAAGTAAAAACCCTTCAACGGCTTTGGCAACAAACTTTGAATGCCTACCTTTCTTTACCAAGATGTAGCATTTGCTCCCAAATACACGAAAGTGAGAAACCTTGGGTTTGTTACCAGTGAGTAGTTCATTTACCGTCTTCTTGAGGAGGCGATGAAGATAGAGACAATTTATGGCATGGCAATCCGTATTTATGGCTTTCGACCAAAACCGTTTCGGCGTCTTGTATTCTTCCAGCATCGTTCTCGCCATGTCAATGAGCGTCATGTTCTTCCTCACCACTACACCATTTTATTGTGGAGTGTAGGGAGTAGAGAACTCATGCTTGATGCCTTCCTCCTCAAGATATTCCTCCACTTGAAGATTTTTAAACTCAGATCCATTATCGCTCCTTATCTTCTTCACTTTTAGCTCAAACTCATTTTGAGCCCGTCTTAGGAAGCGCTTGAGAGTTTCTTGAGTTTCGGATTTTTCCTATAAAAAGAATGTACAAGTGAAGCCAGAATAGTCATCAACAATTACTAGACCATACTTACTTCCACCGATGCTAAGATAAGCAACGGGCCCGAAGAGATTTATGTGGAGAAGCTCCAATTTTCTTGATGTCGTCATCTCGTTGTTGCTTGGATAACTTGTTCCCACCTGTTTACCTGCTTGACACGCTGCATAAGGTCTGTCTTTCTCAAAATAGACATCGGGTTAGTCCTAACACATGTTCTACCTTTAGAAGTTTATGAAGGTTCTTCATTCCAACATGTGCTAGACGATGATGCTAAAGCCAACCCATGTTGGTATTAGCAAGTAAACATGCATCTAGATCAACATTTTTAGTATAATCCACTAAATAAAACTTGTCGTCAGATACACTCTTAAATGATAATGAACTGTCACTTCTTCTAAAGATAATTACATCAACATTTGTAAATAAACAATTGTAACCCATGTTACATAACTGACTAACAGGATGCAAATTATATCCAAGCGATTTTACCTATGCCCTTTACCTATGCCTGGTAGAAATGGTTATTTTACCTATGCCCTTTACCTTGCCTTGATTCCCATCTCCAAAGATGGTCATGGCATGAGAATCCCTATTCTTGACGTAGGAAGTGAACATGTTCTTCTCCCCAGTCATGTGGTTTGTGCATTCGCTATCAATGATCCAGCTTGAGCTCCCGGATGCATAAACCTGCAAGGTATTTAGGCATGGGATTTAGGTCCCCAACTTGTGTTGTGTCCTGTTAGGTTAATTACATAAGATTTTGGAACCCAAATGCAAGTTTTACCTTTCTTGCATTTTGGCCCCACAGTTGTAGCAACAATCTTATCATTTTTATAATGAATCACATAGGATGTATCAAAAGTGCGGAGTAAAATAGAGGATCCATGAGATGCATTCCTATCCTTAGGCGCATGAGAAACAACATGACACCTAGTTCTACTCCTATTAGAATCACTAGATAAAGCATGAAAAGTGCAGGGAGTAGAGATACTATTATGATACTTTGGAAAAGCAAAACGATCATTACAAGTATCATGATGAGCATAATGAGAGACATTCTTATCATGAGAATATAAGTAAGCATGGTTTTTCTTCTCAGAATGCAAGCTATTAGTCTGTTGGGGCCTTCCTCTTCTGAAGGTCCTAAAAAACGTGACTAACCATATGTTTTTAGTATGACATAAACTATTACAGGAGGCTTCGGCTTTGGGATGAAGGTTCTCTCATGATAAAGGCGTGTGTAATATGAAGATACAACCCGTAGGAGACATGGATGAACGTCGAAGCTATGGCTAAAGGAGCTTCGGCTTGGTATGATAGCAAGCATGAAGGACGGAACTGACCTAAGGGGGAAAAGACTACTTCGTCCTTGATAACTCGCATTATGATTAAGAGTAAATGTCAGGGGCATGGATGTAATCTTATCTAGGTTGCGTCCCGTGCCTATAAATAGATGAACAGTAGCACTGTACTGTTCACGCTGGATTGTAATCTCTCTCTTGCGTCATCTTTGCATTCTCATCTTCTGGCAAACCGAAGATATAATAGTATTATAAATATCATTAATGTTAATTCTTATATGTGGATATGAATATAAAAAAATTGTGAGGATCTCATCATTATCTTTCATTCTTTAATGTTCTTTCACACTCTTACTCATATTTATATTTATATCCATATTTACATATTGAGATGATGAAGCTATGTGCTTCATAACCTTCGTCTGAAGATCATTATATCCAAAAGGAAATAATGATTCGAAGGACGAAGGTCTTTAACCATTAACAATTGTGTTGCCTTGTTCTTAATCTGTAGCATTTGAGAACAAGTGACCAACATTGGCGCCCACCTCCGGTGTACTCATTTCCACAATCTTCGGCAAAGCAATAACCTTCATCATGCCGCCGAAGAAGATAGCAGCGTCAGGGGCTGCACTTCAACCACTAGACAAAACCTGGAGATAATCTCTCTCCGAGAAGCCAGAAAAGAAAGGCTACCAGCCCAACACTCCAGGAGGAGGAGCTGGACCAGGAGATCAGGAACCTGGAAGTCATTCATCAGCAGGTACAAAGACAAAAGGAGAAGATGGCCCGACTGACCAACCTTCAGAAGAAGATTGACGAAGCCGCTGAGGAAATGCGCCATCTTACCCAAGATGACCATGACCAAAGGCCTCAACACAGGGAGCTTTGTCAGGAGAGCTCATTGAATGAGGATGAATGGTATGACAACTTCCATCATGGTAGCTTTACCTCTGATGATGCTTCCCCTCTGGCAGCATAATTGCATGCCATCCCATGGCCGAGAAAATTGGAATTCTGCCATTATGAAACTTAGGATTCGCTCAAATGCCATTATGAGAACATGCTTCGTTAATACGCCATTCTCAAACACTGGCATATAGGGAAAATGCCATTTAGGGGGTTATTAGCAACTTCACCTTGTTTTCGTGTACTGTAAACCTTTGACGGGACGCCTTTGCCCCTGGACAAAAGCACCACCGCTCAACTCCACATCCCAGCACCTCCACGGTAGCACCTCGATCTCGCACCACATGGATGCTTCGGTGCCGCCGATGGTGCTTCTGGCGCCAGCGCGAAGGCCCCCTCGGTCTGCAGATCGACGTCGAACTCCAGCGCCTTCCGCAGGCCGCGGCAGCGCGGGTTGCGGCACCAGTGCCGCGGGAGCTGAAAGTCGCCTAGAGGGGGGTGGATAGGTGGAAACTGAAATTTACAACTTTAAACACACTACGAGCCGGGGTTAGCGTTAGAATAAAAACCGAGTCCGGGAGAGAGGGAGAAAACAAATCAACCATGAAATAAAGCGGATGACAAGGTGATTTGTTTTACCGAGGTTCGGTTCCAAAGAACCTAGTCCCCGTTGAGGTGGTAACAAAGACCGGGTCTCTTTCAACCATTTCCCTCTCTCAAACGGTCACTTAGACCGAGTGAGGCTTCTTCCTTAATCTCACGGGTCACTTAGACCCCGCAAGGACCACCACACAATTAGTGTCTCTTGCCTCGCTTACAAAGCTTGAGAGTAAGAAGTGAGAAAGAAAAGAAAGCCAAGCCAAGCACACAAGAGCAACAAAGAAACACAAATGATCCTCTCACAAGTCTAAATGCGCTAGAGTTGAATTGGAGACTTTGAGTGGATCGATCACTTGAATTGTGTCTTTGGAGTGGAGTCTATTGCTCTTGTATTGAATGAGGAGTAGTGAATGCTTGGATGGTTGGAGTGGAGGTGGTTGTGGGGTATTTATAGCCCCCAACCACCAATTCAACTGTTGGGACATGCTGCTGTCAATGGGCGCACCGGATAGTCCGGTGCGCCACCGGACAGTGTCCAGTGTGCCAGCCACATCACCCAACCGTTAGGGTTCTAGCGATTTCGACCATTGGAGCTTTGTCTTCTTGTGGCACCGGACAGTTCGGTGCCACACCGGACAGACCCTATTCATTGTCCGGTGTGCCTTCTAGCGGCTGCTCTGACTCTGCGCGAACTGTCCGCACACTTTAGCACTTTTGCAGGTGTCCGTTACAGTCGACCGTTGCGCTGGAGCCTTTGCTCCACTGGTGCACCGGACACTCCGGTGGCACACCGAACACTCTGGTGGCACACCGGACAGTCCGATGAATTATAGCGGAGCGCGGCCTCAGAAACCCGAAGGTGAGGAGTTTGAAGTCGATCGACCCTGGTACACCGAACACTGTCTGGTGGCACACCAGACAGTCCGGTGCGCCAGACTAGGGTTCTCTTCAGTTTCTTTTGCTCCTTTCTTTTGAACCCTAACTTTGTTCTTTTATTGGTTTGTGTTGAACCTTTATGCACCTGTGGAATATAATCTAGAGTAAACTAGTTAGTCCAATCATTTGTGTTGGGCATTCAACCACCAAAATTATATTTAGGAAAAGTGAAAGGGAAATGTGCCTTTGAGCAATTTCTATTATGTTTTGGTGATTAAGTGCCCAACACATTTAAATAAGCTCTCATAAAGAGAAAAGTGACAATCAAGGCAAAGGTATGCTTCTAGACTTAGTACATTGGTCTTTGTGTACTAATATATTTGTCTAAGTGCTAGAATCAGAGAAAAGAGAAAAAGAAAAGGACTTGGCTGGAGCAGCCAAGACTCAGCTCGGTCTGGCACACCGGACAGTCCGGTGGTGCACCGGACAGTGTTCGGTGCGCCAGGCCAGCTCCGGCGAACTGGACACTCTCGGGAATACTTCGGCGGCGTATGGCTATAATTCACCGGACTGTCCGGTGAGCCAACGGCCGCCAGTGCAACGATCGGCCCCCAAATCCGCGGGCGACGCGTGGCTCGCTCCAACGGTCGGCAGGGGGCACCGGACTGTCTGGTGTGCACCGGACAGTGTCCGGTGCGCCAACAGCCACCAATCTGCAATGGTCGGTTGCGCCCGATTTGGAAGGGAATTGGGCACCGGACATGAACAGTAGCTGACCGGTGGCACACCGGGCTGTCCGATGCGCCACCCAACAGAAGGCAACTTTGGCCTTCCAAGATTGCCTCCAACGGCTCCTAGCTGCCTTGGGGCTATAAAAGGGACCCCTAGGCGCATGGAGGAGTCACCCAAGCATTCCTTGATCATTCCTAAGCGCCAAGACTCCATTCTCACGCATTCGATTCTTTGAGATAGTGACTTGAGCCCCATTTGAGTAGAGAACTCCTCGAGTTGTGTTGTGAGCTCAAGTTGTGGCTTGTGTGCGTGATTGTGCTCTTGTTTTGAGTCTTGTGTGTGTTGCTCTCCCCTCCCTTACTTTCGTGCTTCTTTGTGATCATCAATTGTAAGGGCGAGAGGCTCCAAGTTGTGGAGATTCCTCGTGAACGGGAGAAAGCATAAGAAAGGAAAAATCCGTGGTATTCAAGTTGATCATTGGATCACTTGAAAGGGGTTAAGTGCAACCCTCGTCCATTGGGACGCCACAACGTGGAGTAGGCAAGTGTTATACTTGGCCGAACCATGGGATAAAACCACAATGTCTCTTGTGATTGCTTTTGTGTGATATCTTGTGTTAGCAAGTGCTCGCTTCTTAGCCATACTAACACTTAACCAAGTTTTGTAGCTATAAGTATTTGATTTTTACAGGATCACCTATGCACCCCCCTCTAGGTGCTCTCAATTGGTATCAGAGTCGTTCTCTTCACGAAAGGGACTAATCGCCCGAAGAGATGGATCCTAAGGCAAAGGGGATGGTGGTCAACGATAAGGAGAAGGAGTCCATCTTCAACGAGCCAAGAGACGATAAGCCCATTGACTCTGGCTCGAGTCACAAGAAGGATGGGAAGAAGAAGAGGCGCATCAAGAAGATTGTCTACTACGACAGCGACGAGTCTTCTTCTTCCCCAAGAGACGATGACTACGACGAGAAAAAGAAACCGGTTAACTCAAACTTTTCATTTGATTATTCTCGTATTCCGTATAATTCCAATGCCCATTTGCTCTCTATTCCTCTTGGTAAACCTCCACACTTTGATGGAGAGTGAAAGGGAAATGTGCCCTTGGGCCATTTCTAAGTATTTTGGTGATTTAGTGTCCAACACAAGTGCCTAAGTGTTAAATGATGGACAAAGTACAAATCAAGTATAAAGGTATGTTTCTCAGACTTAGTACATTGTTTTAGAGACTAATGTATTGTGTCTAAGTGCTGGAAACAGGAAAAATCAAGTTGAAATTAAAGATGGCTTTGTTCAGCCAAAATCAGCTCTGTCTGGGTGCACCGGACTGTCCGGTGCGCCAGGCCGGCGGCTGTCAACTGGCTGCTCTCGGGAAGTGATTAACGGCGTACGGCTATAATTCACCGGACTGTCCGGTGTGCACCGGACTGTCCGGTGAGCCAACGGTCGGCCGCACGATCCGCGCGAGACACGTGGCCGAGCCAACGGTCGGAAGGGGGCACCGGACTGTCCGGTGTGCACCGGACAGTGTACGGTGCGCCAACGGCTCTCGAGTGCAAACGGTCGGCTTCGCCAAATAAGGAAGGAGATCCACACCGGACAGTGTCCGGTGGTGCACCGGATTGTCCGGTGCACCAGGCGACAGAAGGCAAGAATTGCCTTCCTGGAATGCACTCAACGACTCCTAGCTGCCTTGGGGCTATAAAAGGGACCCCTAGGCGCATGGAGGAGTACACCAAGCATTCTCTAAGCATTCCTAAATCCTAAGCACCAAGACTTCGATTCCGCGCATTTGATTCTTTGTGATAGCAACTAGAGCTCCATTTGAGTTGTGAACTCGCCGGGTTGTGTTGTGAGCTCTTGCTGCGACTTGTGTGCGTGTTGTCGCTCTGATTTTGTGTCTTGTGTGTGTTGCTCATCCCCCCTTACTCCGTGCTTCTTTGTGAACATCAAAGTGTAAGGGCGAGAGGCTCCAAGCTGTGGAGATTCCTCGCAAGTGGGATATAGTAAAGTGAAAGCAAAACACCGTGGTATTCAAGTGGGTCTTTGGACCGCTTGAAAGGGGTTGATTGCAACCCTCGTCCATTGGGACGCCACAACATGGAGTAGGCAAGTGTTGGACTTGGCCGAACCACGGGATAAACCACTGTGCCATCTCTATGTTGATCTCTTTGTGGTTATCGTGTTGTGCAAGTTCTCATCTCTAGCCACTTTGCTTATTCGTGCTAACTCCTAATCAAGTTTTGCGGATTAAGTTTCAAGTTTTTACAGGATCACCTATTCACCCCCTCTAGGTGCTCTCAATTGGTATCGGAGCCGTTCTCTTCAAGAAAGGGACTAATCGCCCGAAGAGATGGATCCTAAGGGCAAGGGGATTGTGATCAATGATAAGAAGGAGTACTTCGTCAACGAGCCGAAAGATGACAAGCCTACTGACTCGGGCTCAGGCCACAAACGAAAAGATGGAAACAAGAAGAAGACGAGGCGCATCAAGGAGATCGTCTACTACGACGACAGCGACGAGTCCTCTTCTTCCCAAAAGGACGACGACAACGACTACGAGAAAAAGAAGACGGTTAACTCAAACTTCTCTTTCGATTATTCTCGTATTCCGCATAGCTCAAATGCACATTTGCTTTCCATTCCTCTTGTCAAACCTCCTCACTTTGATGGAGAGGACTACGGATTTTGGAGTCACAAAATGCGTAGTCACTTGTTCTCTCTCCATCCTAGCATATGGGAGATAGTCGATAATGGAATGAAATTTGATAGCTCGGATAGTCCTTTGTTTATCAATGAATAGATTCATAAAAATGCACAAGCTACTACTATATTGTTAGCCTCATTGTGCAGGGACGAGTACCATAAGGTGAGCGTCTTGGACAATGCCAAGCAGATCTGGGACACCCTCAAGATCTCACATGAGGGGAACGACGTCACCATGCTCACCAAGATGGAGTTGGTGGAAGGCGAACTCGAGAGATTCACGATGATAAGAGGGGAGGAGCCAACCCAGACTTACAACAGGCTCAAGACCCTCGTCAACAAGATAAGGAGCTATGGAAGCACGCGACGGACGTACCACGACGTCGTCCGACTAATGCTAAGGTCCTTTACTGTACTTGATCCACATCTTGTGAACAATATTCGTGAGAATCCTAGGTACACGAAGATGACGCCCGAGGAGATCCTTGGAAAGTTCGTAAGCGGGCGGATGATGATCAAGGAGGCTAGATACGTCGGCGATGCATTAAATGGCCCAATCCAAGAGCCTCAAACTATTGCTCTCAAGGCAACAAGGAGCAAGGAGGCGCTACCTAGCAAGGTGGCGCAAGTTGAGGCGGCCGGGCTTAATGATGAAGAGATGGCCCTCATCATCAAGCGGTTCAAGACGGCGCTAAAGGGTCGAAAGGAGCACCCGAACAAGAACAAAACGAAAGGGAAGCGCTCCTGCTTCAAATGTGGTAAGATTGGTCATTTTATCGCTAATTGTCCCGATAATGATAGTGACCAGGAAAAGAAGAGTGGAAAGTGGGAAAAGAAGAAGAACTACAAGAAGGCGAAGGGCGAGGCACATCTTGGAAAGGAGTGGGATTCGGATTCCTCGTCAGACTCCGACAACGAAGGACTCGCCGCCACCGCTTTCAACAAGTCACCCCTCTTTCCCAACGAGCATCACACATGCCTCATGGCAAAGGAGAAGAAGGTATGTACTCGGAACAATACTACTTATGCTTCTTCAAGTTAGGATGAGTCTAGTGATGATGATGAAATAGATTATTCATGTTTATTCAAGGGCCTAGATAGAACCAAGGTTAATAAAATTAATGAATTAATTGATGCCTTGAATGATAAGAATAGGTTATTAGAAAAGCAAGAGGATCTTTTGTATAAAGAGCATGATAAATTTGTTAGTGCACAAAATTCTCTTGCTCTAGAAGTTAAAAGAAATGAAATGCTTTCTTGTGAACTATCTACTTGTCATGAAACCATTTCTACTTTAAAAGGTGTTAATGATGATTTAAATGCTAAACTAGAAGTAGCAAATAAATCTAACTCTTGTGTAGAACATGTTATGATTTGCAATAGGTGCAAAGATTTTAATGTTGATGCTTGTAGTGAACACCTAGCTTGCATTTCTAAATTAAATAATGAAGTGGCTAGTCTTAATGCCCAACTTAAGACTAGCAAGAGTGAATTTGACAAACTAAAATTTGCTAGGGATGCCTACACGATTGGTAGACACCCCTCAATTAAGGATGGTCTTGGCTTCAAGAGGGAAGTCAAGAACTTAACTAGTCATAAGGCTCCCATTCCCGCCAAGGAGAAAGGGAAGGCCCCTATGACTAATAGTTGTCAAAAGAACTATGCTTTTATGTACCATAATAGGAAATTTTCTAGAAATGTTCATTATGATAGGAGATGTAATGCTTACAATTCAAATGCCATGATTGCTTCTAGTTCTTCTATTATGCATGATAGAAATTTGACTAGGAAAAATGTTATGCCTAGAAGAAATATTGGTCATGTTTCTAGGAAAGTAAACAATGAACCTTCTATAATTTATCATGCTTGCAATGCTTTCTTTGCAATTTGTAGAAAGGAGAGAAAGGTGATTGCTAGGAAATTAGGGGCAAAATGCAAGGGAGATAAAACTTGCATTTGGGTCCCTAAGGATATTGTCACTAACCTTGTAGGACCCAACAAGAGTTGGGTACCTAAGACCCAAGCCTAAATTTGCCTTGCAGGTTTATGCATCCGGGGGAACAAGCTGGATTATCGACAGTGTTGGGGACTCGTTCTCAAATGCTATGAATTAAGAACAAGGCAACACAAAATGTTAAATGTTAATGCCCTTCGTCCACTGAAGCATTATTTCCTTAAGGATTTAATGCACTTCGGACGAAGGTTAAAGACGATACAATTACGAAGGTTGAATCTTTGTAATTGAACTCTAATAGATTGTATAAAATAATACGAGATATGAAACATTAAAGACAAGTAAATTATAAATGAACACCATCATTTTCATATTATATCAACTTGATATATTCAAATATTAGATACATTTGTACCTCTGCCTTGGCAAAGAATAATTTCCGAATGATGCGATTGCTATTACAGGAATGCGTGAACAGTAAAGGAATACTGTTCACTATTTATAGGCACATGACACAGCCTGTGAGCAATTACAATCATACTCCTCATAAAAGTTTACAACAACGACTCAAACACTTATGGACTAAAAGGTCATTCTACTTTTAAGTCGGTTTGTAATTCCGAAGCTTCATGAACGGCACCCTTCGACATCACGTGTAGACAGCTTCAGCCGAAGTTGTTTCTTCCTGCAGGACCTTCGGCGACGAAGCATGGTCCCAACAGACAGCGGATGCACAAACCACATGACGGGGGAGAAGAAGATGTTTACCTCCTACGTCAAGAACAAGGATTCCCAAGATTCAATAATATTCGGTGATGGGAATCAAGGCAAGGTGAAAGGGTTAGGGAAAATTGCTATTTCATTCGAGCACTCTATTTCTAATGTGTTTTTAGTTGAGTTGCTTGGATATAATTTGTTATCTGTTAGTCAATTATGTAATATGGGATATAATTGTTTATTCACAAACATAGATGTGTCCGTCTTTAGAAGAAGTGATGGTTCATTAGCTTTTAAGGGTGTACTAGACGACAAACTTTATTTAGTTGATTTTGCAAAAGATGAGGCCGGTCTAGATGCATGCTTAATTGTTAAGACTAGCATGGGCTGGTTGTGGCATCGCCGCTTAGCACATGTGGGGATGAAGAACCTTCACAAGCTTCTAAAGAGAGAACACGTGATAGGTCTAACTAATGTTACTTTCGAAAAAGATAGACCTTGTGCAGCTTGTCAAGCAGGGAAACAGGTGGGAAGCTCTCATCATGCCAAAAATGTGATGACAACATCAAGACCCCTGGAGTTACTTCATATGGACCTCTTCGGACCCGTCGCCTATCTAAGCATAGGAGGAAGTAAGTATGGTCTTGTTATAGTTGATGATTTTCCCCGCTTCACTTGGGTATTCTTTTTGCAGGATAAATCTGAAACCTAAGGGACCCTCAAGCGCTTCCTAAGGAGAGCTCAAAACGAGTTTGAGCTCAAGGTAAAGAAGATAAGGAGCGACAATGGGTCCGAATTCAAGAACCTTCAAGTGGAGGAGTATCTTGAGGAGGAAGGAATCAAGCACGAGTTCTCCGCTCCCTACACACCACAGCAAAATGGTGTGGTAGAGAGGAAGAACATGGCACTTATAGACATGGCGAGGACGATGCTTGGAGAGTTTAAGACCCCCGAGCGCTTTTGGTCGGAAGCTGTGAACACAGCTTGCCACGCCATCAACCGGGTCTACCTTCATCGCCTCCTCAAGAAGACTTCGTATGAGCTACTAACGGGTAACAAACCCAATGTTTCGTATTTCCGAGTTTTTGGGAGTAAATGCTACATTCTAATGAAGAAGGGTAGGAATTCCAAATTTGCTCCCAAAGCCGTAGAAGGGTTTTTGTTAGGTTATGACTCAAATACAAAGGCGTATAAGGTCTTCAACAAATCATCGGGTTTGGTTGAAGTCTCTAGCGACGTGGTATTTGATGAGACTAATGGCTCTCCAAGAGAGCAAGTTGTTGATCTTGATGATGTAGATGAAGAAGACGTTCCAACGGCCGCAATACGCACCATGGCGATTGGAGATGTGAGGCCACTGGAACAAAAGGAGCAAGATCAACCTTCTTCCTCAACAATGGTGCATCCCCCAACTCAAGAAGATGAACAGGTTCATCAAGAGGAGGCGTGTGATCAAGGGGGAGCACAAGATGATCGTTTAATGGAGGAAGAAGCACATCCGGCACCTCCAACTCAAGTCCGAGCGATGATTCAAAGGGATCACCCCGTCGACCAGATTTTGGGTGACATTAGCAAGGGAGTAACTACTCGGTCTCGATTAGTTAATTTTTGTGAGCATTACTCCTTTGTCTCTTCTATTGAGCCTTTCAGGGTAGAGGAGGCCTTGCTAGATTCGGGCTGGGTGTTGGCCATGCAGGAGGAGCTCAACAACTTCAAAAGAAATGAAGTTTGGACATTGGTGCCTCATCCCAAGCAAAATGTTGTGGGAACCAAGTGGGTGTTCCGCAACAAACAAGACGAGCACGGAGTGGTGACAAGGAACAAGGCTAGACTTGTGGCAAAAGGTTATGCCCAAGTCGCAGGTTTGGACTTTGAGGAGACTTTTGCTCCTGTGGCTAGGCTAGAATCTATTCGTATTTTGCTAGCATATGCCGCTCACCATTCTTTCAGGTTGTTCCAAATGGATGTGAAGAGCGCTTTCCTCAACGGGCCAATCAAGGAGGAGGTGTACGTGGAGCAACCCCCTGGCTTCGAGGATGAACGGTACCCCGACCACGTGTGTAAGCTCTCTAAGGCGCTCTATGGACTTAAGCAAGCCCCAAGAGCATGGTATGAATGCCTTAGAGACTTTTTAATTGCTAATGCTTTCAAGGTTGGGAAAGCCGATCCAACTCTTTTTACTAAGACATGTGATGGTGATCTTTTTGTGTGCCAAATTTATGTCGATGACATAATATTTGGTTCTACTAACCAAAAGTCTTGTGAAGAGTTTAGCAGGGTGATGACTCAAAAGTTTGAGATGTCGATGATGGGCGAGTTAAGCTATTTCCTTGGGTTCCAAGTGAGGCAACTCAAGGATGGGACCTTCATCTCCCAAACGAAATACACGCAAGACTTGATCAAACGGTTTGGGATGAAGGACGCCAAGCCCACAAAGACTCCAATGGGAACCGACGGACACACCGACCTCAACAAAGGAGGTAAGTCCGTCGATCAAAAGGCATACCGGTCTATGATAGGGTCTTTACTTTATTTATGTGCTAGTAGACCGGATATTATGCTTAGCGTATGCATGTGTGCTAGATTTCAATCCGATCCAAGGGAGTGTCACTTAGTGGCTGTGAAGCAAATTCTTAGATTCGCGGAACTTGGATTGATTTATAGCATACATGTGTTTTATGCCTTGATCATGTTCCTTAATGCATTTCGTTGTTTATGTATGATGCTCAAGTTGTACAAGCACTCCCCGGACCTCACAAGTCCATTTGCAAGTGATGCACACATTTAGGGGGAGATGTGCTACAACTTGACCCTTTGAGACTAACTGTGTACTTGAGCTTACTTACTTTAGTCTCAAATGAGGTTTGAAAGGGAAAGGTGGACTTGGACCATGAAAGACTTCCACTGCACTCCGATGAAAGAGTAACTAATTCCAAGTTCATCTTTGCACTCTTATTGCCTTTTTTACTCTTAGTTGAAGATTTTGGTGAGGCAATGAGGTTAGAGGGCCAAGATTGATCCCGTTTTGGTGCTTGATGCCAAAGGGGGAGAAAATAAGGCCAAAGCAAGAAATGGATCAGCTACCACTTGTGAAGTTTGAAAATAGTCGAGTTAGAGTTTTTGTTTGTCAAAATACTTCTATTTGTCTCTTATTGTCAAAAGTTGATCTCTTGTGGGGAGAAGGCTTAATTATGGGAAAAGGGGGAGTTTTTGAATCTTTGATCAATTTCTCTTGAAATATCTCTCTTTATGTTTCAACAAGTGTGTTTGACTTAGAGATAGGAAATTGAGTTTGATTTGCAAAAACAAACCAAGTGGTGGCAAAGAATGATCCATATATGTCAAATTTGAATCAAAACAATTTTGAGTTCTTATTTGAATTGATTTTGCACTTGTTCTACTTGCTTTATGTTGTGTTGGCATAAATCACCAAAAAGGGGGAGATTGAAAGGGAAATGTGCCCTTGGGCCATTTCTAAGTATTTTGGTGATTTAGTGTCCAACACAAGTGCCTAAGTGTTAAATGGTGGACAAAGTACAAATCAAGTATAAAGGTATGTTTCTCAGACTTAGTACATTGTTTTAGAGACTAATGTATTGTGTCTAAGTGCTGGAAACAGGAAAAATCAAGTTGAAATTAAAGATGGCTTTGTTCAGCCAAAATCAGCTCTGTCTGGGTGCACCGGACAGTGTCCGGTGCACTAGGCCGGCGGCTGTCAACTGGCTGCTCTCGGGAAGTGATTAACGGCGTACGGCTATAATTCACCGGACTGTCCGGTGTGCACCGGACTGTCCGGTGAGCCAACGGTCGGCCGCGCGATCCGCGCGAGACACGTGGCTGAGCCAACGGTCGGAAGGGGGCACTGGACTGTCCGGTGTGCACCGGACAGTGTCCAGTGCGCCAACGGCTCTCGAGTGCCAACGGTCGGCTTCGACAAATAAGGAAGGAGATCCACACCAGACAGTGTCCGGTGGTGCACCAGACAGTGTCCGGTGGTGCACCGGACAGTGACCGGTGGTGCACTGGACTGTCCGGTGCACCAGGCGACAGAAGGCAAGAATTGCCTTCCTGGAATGCACTCAACGGCTCCTAGTTGCCTTGGGGCTATAAAAGGGACCCCTAGGCGCATGGAGGAGTACACCAAGCATTCTCTAAGCATTCCTAAGCACCAAGACTTCGATTCCGCGCATTTGATTCTTTGTGATAGCAACTAGAGCTCCATTTGAGTTGTGAACTCGCCGGGTTGTGTTGTGAGCTCTTGTTGCGACTTGTGTGCGTGTTGTCGCTCTGATTTTGTGTCTTGTGTGCGTTGCTCATCCCCCCTTACTCCGTGCTTCTTTGTGAACATCAAAGTGTAAGGGCGAGAGGCTCCAAGCTGTAGAGATTCCTCGCAAGTGGGATATAGTAAAGTGAAAGCAAAACACCGTGGTATTCAAGTGGGCCTTTGGACCGCTTGAAAGGGGTTGATTGCAGCCCTCGTCCATTGGGACGCCACAACGTGGAGTAGGCAAGTGTTGGACTTGGCCGAACCACGGGATAAACCACTGTGCCATCTCTGTGTTGACCTCTTTGTGGTTATCGTGTTGTGCAAGTTCTCATCTCTAGCCACTTGGCTTATTCGTGCTAACTCCTAATCAAGTTTTGCGGATTAAGTTTCAAGTTTTTACAGGATCACCTATTCACCCCCCTCTAGGTGCTCTCAGAGAGGACTACGCTTTTTGGAGTCACAAAATGCGTAGTCACCTTTTCTCTCTTCATCCTAGTATTTGGGAAGTAGTTGAGAACGGAATGCATTTTGATAGTACTGACAACCCCGTTTTCATTAATGAGCAAATCCATAAAAATGCACAAGCTACCACTGTTTTGCTAGCATCCTTGTGCAGGGACGAGTACAATAAAGTGAGCAGCTTGGACAACGCCAAGCAAATTTGGGACACCCTCAAGATTTCTCATGAGGGGAACGACGCCACCATGATCACCAAAATGGAGTTGGTGGAAGGCGAGCTAGGAAGATTTGCCATGATCAGGGGAGAGGAGCCAACACAAATGTACAACAGGCTCAAGACTCTGGTCAACAAGATTAGGAGCTATGAAAGCACGAGATGGACGGACCACGACGTCATCCGACTTATGCTCATGTCTTTTACTGTTATTGATCCTCATCTTGTGAACCTCATCCGTGAAAATCCTAGGTACACAAAGATGACTCCCGAGGAGATTCTTGGGAAATTTGTGACTGGGCGGATGATGGTGAAGGAAGCGCGATACGTTGATGATGCTCTAAATGGTCCTCTACCCGTCTACGAGCCTCAATCGGTTGCTCTCAAAGCAACAAGCAGCAGGGAGGTGCTACCTAGCAAGGTGGCACAAGTTGAGGCGACCGGGCTAAACAAGGATGAGATGGCCCTAATCGTAAAGCGCTTCAAGACCGCATTAAAAGGACGCAAGGAGTACCCAAACAAGAACAAGACAAAGGGAAAGCGCTCCTGCTTCAAGTGCGGTAAGACTGGTCACTTTATTGCTAACTGTCCCGATAATGATAGTGACCAGGGATAAGAAAAGAGCGAGAAGAGGGAGAAAAAGAAGTCCTACAAAAGGCGAAGGGCGAGGCACATCTTGGAAAAGAATGGGATTCAGATTGCTCTTCTTCTGACTCCGACGACGAAGGACTCGCCGCCTCAGCCTTCAAAAAGTTATCTCTCTTCCCCAACGAGCGTCATACTTGCCTCATGGCAAAGGAGAAAATGGTAAGCACTCGAGATACCCCTAAGTATACTACTTCAAGTGATGATGACTTTAGTGATGATGAAGTAGATTACACAAGTTTATTCAAAGGTTTAGATAGAACTAAAGTAGATAAAATCAATGAATTGATTGATACTTTAAATGAAAAGAATAGACTTTTAGAAAAGCAAGAGGATATCTTATATGAAGAGCATGATAAGTTTATAAGTGTGCAAAAGTCTCTTGCTTTAGAGGTTACAAGAAATGAAATGCTATCTTCGGAATTATCTGCTTGTCATGAAACTATTTCTAGTTTAAAGAGTGTTAATGATGATTTAAATGCTAAGTTAGAAGTAGCTAATAAATCTAGTTCATGTGTGGAACATGTCGTTATTTGCAATAGATGCAAGGATTTTAATGTTGATGCTTGTAATGAACATTTAATTTCCATTTCTAAATTAAATGATGAAGTGACAAGTCTTAATGCTCAACTTAAGACTTGCAAAAGTGACTTTGATAAATTAAAATTTGCTAGAGATGCCTACACGGTTGGTAGACACCCCTTAATTAAGGATGGGCTTGGCTTTCGAAAGGAAGCCAAGAACTTAACAAGCCAAAGGGATCCCATTCCCGCCAAGGAGAAAGGGAAGGCCCCTATGGCTAATAGTGCTCAAAGGAATCATGCTTTCATCTATAGTGATAGAAAATTTTCTAGAAATGCTCATAGGAGTTATGCTTATGATTCACATGCTATGATTGCTTCAAGTTCTTCTTTTGTGCATGGTAGAAATATGCCTAGGAAAAATGTTGTTCATCATGTGCCTAGGAAAGTATGTAATGAACCCTCTATAATTTACCATGCTTGCAATACTTCTTTTGCAATTTGTTGTAAGAATAATAAAGTGGTTGCTAGGAAGTTGGGGGCCAAGTGCAAGGGAGACAAGACTTGCATTTGGGTCCCAAAGACTATTGTGACTAACCTTGTAGGACCCAACAAGAGTTGGGTACCTAAAACCCAAGCGTAAATTGTCTTGCAGGTTTATGCATCCAGGGGCTCAAGCTAGATTATCGACAGCGGATGCACAAACCACATGACGGGGGAGAAGAAGATGTTCACCTCCTACGTCAAGAACAAGGATTCCCAGGATACGATTATCTTTGGAGATGGGAACCAAGGCAAGGTCAAAGGCTTGGGCAAGATAGCCATCACAAATGAGCACTCTATTTCTAATGTATTTTTAGTTGAGTCGCTAGGCTATAATCTCCTGTCGGTTAGTCAATTGTGCCACATGGGCTATAATTGTTTGTTTACAAATGTTGATGTATCTGTCTTTAGAAGGAGTGATGGTTCATTAGCTTTTAAAGGTGTACTAGACAACAAACTTGTGGCGGAACTGCCCGAATTATTCCAACTTGAGTGCCTAAGTCCCGCCTTCGAGGCTAGACCACATTTAAATGGGAATAACCCGTCAATCCCTCGGATCTAGTCCGACATGGCCACTGACAGGATCAAGTACCACCATCTCACTCGATGGTGAGTCACAGAGCAAATACAATAAAGCATAAAACCATGCATTAAAGAGTGTTAAATTATTACATCATCATCGGAGTTTCGCAAAAGTAGTCATCATTGTTCGAAGTGCAGCGGAATAAAACTAACGGTAAATAAACAGAGAGATGGGGAAGCCTGTCCCATCACTCATCATGCTCCTCCTCAGCCGAGGTAGGGTCCCACTCGACAGTCCAACCCGGTGGCAAGATGGACGGCCAAGTCACTCCAGCAACCATGTCCTCCAGAGAACCTGTAAAAATTATGCCACAAGCAAGGCTGAGTATACTAATACTCAGCTAGACTTACCCGGTGTGAGGAGTCTACTCCTCTACTTCTAGACATGCAGCTGTTTGGCTGAGGGGTTTGGTTGCCAAAGCACTAGCTGAGTTTCTAGATCAAGTTTTTAACTTTGTCAAATTAAGTGTGACTCTCTTAAGGCTAAAGATGTACTATCTATTCATACATAGTAGCAAACATTTTTAGCAGTCAACATCTTGTATCATCTCAGCACAATTCCACTTATTACTCAATGTAGCAGCATGGATCAAGCAGTCTCATTAGCTGCGAGAAGCAGACGATTCGAATCGAGTTTTTAAACCTTGCAAGGTAAACTTAAACACAGGACATGTAGGGGCACTCCGTCCCCACACACATCAACCGTCCCCATCGATTCCCTGGCAACAGATCAGGGCTCACCGCCTTGGCGTACAATGCCTCACTGACCCCGACTGCCATCGTGCAGTGATCGCACTTGTACCCACCATAACCGGAATGGGAGACCTCGTCTCAGGTCGCGTGAGGGGATATGTCTGCGGGCAGGTTCACTCAGGTACTAGGCTTACCGATTTACCATATTTCTCGGTATGTGTTTAGTACGTTCAAACGCTTGATTCACGGTACCACACCTTAATCCTTATTCAAATTTTCATCCCGTGGACAACCAATCTCCATGGATTGTTGTCCACAACCAGCATCATTATGAGAAGAAAGTGGATACAACCAATTCCCTGACCTCGCGCGAGTGCTAGAAAAATCACTCGACTTCTACCGAGATCCTAATTAAATAAGCAGCTACTCGACCTAGCATACTAGTATTCATCTCAACAGGATTCCTGAGATCATGTAACTAGGGTTTCAAACAATTCCTACACCTAAGTGCACAATCAATCCTACAATCATTAAGTGAAGTAAAATAGCATAAATAACAGGTTATGCATAAACCGGGGCTTGCCTTCCAAAGCAGTGGCAGGCAGGTCCTCGGGTGCAGGCTCTGGTGCTGGATCTGGGGCTACCTCCTGAGCAGCTTCTTGCTCCGGCACGAGGACGTACTCTCCGTCAGCAAGGTTACAGTCTATCGAATGCAATGAACATGTATGTCATGATTATGCAGGATTAATAACATTATGCAAAAAAAAGAAAACTAAGTTAAATAGTAACTTAGGGTTTCTTGGTCATACGGGGCTTCCAGTGGGTTATGCTTATTACTTTTTAGGCTTAGGTTTTTATTGTTGAGGATAATCATAGGGAATTAGTATTGCCTTTTTATATACTTTAGTGGGCAAGTTATAAAGAGTTTCTAGGATGGCACTAAATTCCTGGTATTTACTTTTCCTTTTCTTTATCTTCTACTTATGGTTTCTAGGGTAGGTTTGAACTACGACAATGGTTTAATATTTTCCAAAAATTCTGTAAAAATTATAGTGGGTTGCCATCTGCTATTCTAGCCTGTTTTAAGAATTTGAGGCTTAAAATATAAAGGCTATGCTTTAGACAAAAATAACAAGAGTTGTGTAAGATGGGCCACTTACACTACATCTCCTAATTAGAGGTGGGTTCTATCCTAAAGGTTATTTTTGCTGGCATCTAATAGCAATAATAAGCTTCTGTGCTAAAAATCACAGAAAGCTAAGGGATGGTTATTTAGTTATGATTTTATAAAGTTAAATGCCAAAAAGGCACTTTCTACTACATTATTATTTGAAAAATGTCAAACAGCAGATTTCATATTTTCCCTAAGTTTTTGTTAACAAAACATTAGTTATCCCAAGGGTTGGGGTGTTTTCACTTTGGGGTTATTTTTGTAGGGTTTTTCTAAGTTTTCCTTGTTTTATTAGAATAAAAAGTATCTTACTTATTTTATACTAAACCAGGGTATGATAGATTTTTCTAATGAACTACATTAAATAAGTATCCTAACAAAAATAGGGGTGCCCTCTGGTTCATTATTTAAATCACATTTTCTATTTTTCTTAACCTTAAGCATATTATAAAATAAGGGGTAAAAACTAACTTAATGGAGTGGACAGAGAGGTTTAGCATTTTTAATTAGGTCAGTAGGTGGGCATAAACTTCTCCAAATTTTTCTAACCCCAGCCAAATAGCACAACTATTTTTCTTTCTATTATTGAGCTTTTGGCCAAAACTATAATTAAATCAGAACCTTAAAGTTTTCTATAGTACATAGGAGGTTTTATATTTTTCTTAAGTAGGTTACATTATTTAGAGTCTGACAAAATTTGTTTGACCAAATTTGGATGAACTAAACAGAAGTTATGGATTTTCAAAGTTTCTGTTCAAGTTTAAAATTAGGTTTAATAAGGTTTTCTGAAAAAGCAGTTTACACCGGGGTCCCTGGGTTAAAACTAAATCAACCTTCGCAGTTCTACCCTTGCGCCACTATTCCCTTGAGTCGCTGACAGTTCAAAAAGCCCCTGACTTTCTCTTCCTCTCACCCGCGGTCCCTCTCAGGTGCAAACAGTACCCGTAGAGAAGAAAGGGGTGGCACGGCTTACCGGCGACGAGAGAAGTCCAGCGAGGGGTAGGGTTAGCTCGGGGAGGTTCTGACGGTCACAACGACGTACGGCTCGTCGACGGGGATGGCCGGAATCGCTCGGTCCACGCGCGCAGGCGGGTGTTCTCGTCGGCGGCGGGTGTGCCGGCCAAATCACGGCGATCTGGTTCAACCCAAGGGCACGGTGAGCTTCACGAGGTGACGTAGAGACCGTGTGCACAAGGAATCGGAAAATGGTTTAGTGGATTACCCGGTCCACGTACTCCGGCGGGGTTGTGCACTCCGGCGACCGTGGACTGGCTTCTCCGGCGAAGCAGGCTTCGATTCCTTGCTCTAGGAGCTTCACTGGGGCGTGCACACTCGTCTCAGATGGTTGGACAGGGTTGGGAAGGGCTGGGCTGGCCGGTCTACGGTGGCAGTGGCTCGGGTGGCCGCGGACACGGCGCGCACGGGCAAACGGCGGCGAGTTTAGCTCCGGTGAGGTTTGAGCGTGCGCGGAAGAGTGTAGTCGACGCCTGGGGGGGCTTTATAGGCGCGGGCACGGGCCATGGCGTCGGCTGGCCGTTTGGTGCGACGCGGGGCACGCGGGGGCGCGCGCGGGCGTGCTCTGGCGAGCTCAGAGCGCGTCGAACACGTGGCTCGTTGCTTCTGCCCGTGTTCTTCCCTCTGTTGAGCGGCCAAAACGTACGAATCTTGCCCTATCGCCTATGGGAGATCTCTTCCCTGCACCTAGAGCTACCTAGTTCATGTGAGTTCCAAGAGTAGATGTGGTCGGTTAGAGAGATATGGGGGTGGGAAGTCGGCTGTGTCAGACATGTCCAAACCAAGACAAAAATGGTGCCAAGTCGTGTCAAACGCCCTAGGGTAGGTGTCACCTCTTTCCAGGGCATTCTAGGGTTAATTTGGCGCCACTTTGTCAATTGGGTCGAAGTGTTTTGAATTCTGGATTAAGGTGAACATGTGGGATCTTTGTTCAAGGGTTAGTTTTTAGACTTAGGCAAATTCTGAATTTTCTGTTGTGCTCAACCTTGGGTGAACTTTTTGGGGCTTTTCTGACTTCTTTTTGGGGTTACTTTCTTACTACCATTTGTAGCTTATGAAGTATACTACAACTTTTATATTTGGCCCAAGCCATGATCATAAGGTTTACATGACCTTTTGATCCTAGCTTCAAATAGGGTTCCTATTGCCCAAGAGGGGTTTGCTTTAGGGTTTTGGGAACCCCCCCTTAGATGTGCATGACAAGCTAGGGCATGATATCCAAGATGGTTGGCACTTGTTTAGGACCTTGAATTTCCAAGTTTGATGTACTTTGCCCAAACCAATTCTCATGTGATAATAGGTTAAATGGGGTAGCCGTGGGTGGACACCCTGAGTAACACCTGGGGTGTTACAACCCTCCCCCCTTAAAGGAATCTCGTCCCGAGATTTTAGGTAGAGTCCCTTGGAGGGGTGCTTGAAGGTGTGTTGGTGCTACTCTTTCTTTATACTCAAGTTTCTCCTGTTAACTGCTCTTCGAATGTCATTCTCTTTGCAACTTCAGAAGGAAGTCCTTTTTAAGTTAAAACCACAACTTAGACTATCCTTGTTATCTAAGTTTTTCTTATAATTGAATTCAAAGGGCAGGTGGGGTTTTTGGGGTTACGTACCGACTCCTTTGGGCAGAAAGTCGGGGAAGCGAGAGTGTAGAAAATCCTCAGTCTCCCATGTAGCTTCTTCTGCTGAATGGTGACTCCACTGAACCTTATACATTCTGACCGACCTTGCCCGAGTTGATCTCTCCTTTTGATCTAATACCTTGATGGGGTACTCTTGGTAGGACAAGTCTGGTTCTATCTCAATGTCTGGTTCTGGCAGCACTTCAGTGGGTAGGCGAACACATTTCCGCAGTTGAGATACATGGAACACATTGTGAACTGCTGACAAGTGAGGTGGCAATTCCAATTGATAGGCTACGGGTCCACAAGCCTCCTTGATCTCGTAGGGTCCAATGTAGCGAGGAGCTAACTTGCCCTTGATCCCGAATCTCTGGACACTCTTGGTGGGTGACACCTTAAGATAAACATGGTCTCCCACTTCAAACTGTAGAGGCTTCCGCCTCTTGTCATGATAGCTCTTTTGCCTGGCCTGAGCAGCTTCTAGGTTCTTCTTGATAATTCTGACCTTTGCTTCTGCTTCAAGTACCAAATCTGGCCCAAAAATTTCCCTCTCTCCTGCTTGAGACCAATTCAGTGGGGTCCTACACCTTCTCCCATATAAGGCTTCAAAAGGTGCCATCTTTAGACTGGACTGATAGCTGTTATTGTAAGAAAATTCTGCCAAGGAAAGACACTTGTCCCAATCCTTTCCGTAGTGTAGTGCACATGCTCGCAGCATGTCTTCTAAAATCTGATTCACCCTTTCTGTCTGGCCATCGGTTTGGGGATGATAGGCTGAGCTTCGTATGACCTGGGTCCCAAGTGATTCCTGCAATTGTTCCCAAAATCGTGCCACAAATGGTGCTCCTCGGTCTGAGACTATAGTCCTTGGTATCCCATGCAGACGAACTATCTGGTCAATGTAGATCTCTGCATACTTCTCGGTCCTGTGGGTGTTGTGCACTGGCAAGAAGTGAGCGGTCTTGGTCAACCTGTCCACAATAACCCAAATGGAATCATGGTGTCTGGAGGTATTGGGCAATCCTACGATAAAATCCATGCAAATGTCCTCCCATTTCCAAGATGGTATGGGAAGGGGTTGCAAAGGGCCTGCTGCCTTCAAATGACTGGCTTTGATTCTCTGGCAAGTGTCACACTCGGATATGTACTTGGCAATTTCCCTCTTCATTCTGGTCCACCAATATAAAGATCTGAGATCATGGTACATCTTGTTGCTACCAGGGTGCATGGAGAATTTGGAAAGGTGAGCTTCATCTAATATCTTCTTTCTGAGCTCAGGGTCCTTGGGAACAACCAATCGATCTCCAAACCATAAAATTCCTTTGTTGTCCTGCCGGAAGCACTTGTATTTTTTGGCCTTTTGCTTGATCATGTCCTTGATAACCTGAACACCCTTATCCTCAATCTGTGCCCTGACTATCTGCTCCTGCAATGTGGGCTCTACCGAGATATAACTTAAGTCACCCGAAGAAACAACTTCCAGGTTCAATTTGCACAATTCATCGCATAGGGTGGTAACTCTTGCATCCATGCTCATACAATTGCACTAGGCCTTTCTGCTCAAAGCATCTGCCACAACATTGGCTTTACCAGGATGATAATGCACCTCTAAATCATAATCCTTGATCAACTCCAACCATCTTCTCTGCCTCATGTTCAGATCTGCCTGAGTGAAGATGTATTTGAGACTCTTGTGATCAGTGTAGATGTTACAGTGGGCTCCCATCAAGTAGTGTCTCCATATCTTAAGAGCATGAACCACAGCTGCCAATTCCAGATCATGTGTGGGGTAGTTCTGCTCATGGGGTCTAAGTGCTCGGGAAGCATAAGCAATTACTCTGTTATCTTGCATCAAAACACATCCCAAACCAGTACCGGAAGCATCACAATAAACTTCAAATGGCTTGGTGTTGTCAGGTTGAGCCAGCACTGGGGCTGTTGTCAAATGCTGCCTCAAAGTGTGAAAGGCATCCTCGCACTTTTGGCTCCAATCATGCTTGACTCCCTTTTTCAACAGTTCAGTCATTGGTTTGGCAATCCTGGAGAAATCCGGAATAAATCGTTGATAATACCCTGCCAAACCCAGAAAACTTCGAATCTGCCTCACTGTAGTCCGGGGTTTCCAATCCATCACCTCTTGTACCTTCTCAGGATCAACTGATATCCCATCCTGAGAAATTGTGTGACCCAAGAATTTGATCTCCTTCAGCCAGAATTCACATTTAGACAACTTGGCATACAACTGATGGTCACGCAGTCTCTGAAGTACAGTATGCAAATGTTTGGTGTGCTCAGCTTCATTCTTGGAATAAACCAGAATATCATCAATGAAAACGACCACGAATTTATCCAACTCTGGCATAAATACTGAGTTCATCAGGTACATGAAATAAGTCGGGGCATTTGTCAACCCAAAAGACATCACCAGAAACTCATAAAGCCCATATCTGGTTGAGAAGGCCGTCTTGGGAATATCGCTGGCACGGATTTTGATCTGATGGTAACCTGAGCGAAGGTCTATTTTTGAAAAACACCTTGGCTCCCACTAGCTGATCAAACAGAACATCAATGCGGGGCAATGGGTATTTGTTCTTGATAGTCACCGCATTGAGAGGGCAGTAGTCAACACACATTCTCAAACTCTCATCCTTTTTCTTCACAAATAACGCTGGACATCCCCATGGAGAAGTACTTGGGCGAATAAACCCCTTATCCAACAACTCTTGCAATTGCTTTTTCAGTTTTGCCAATTCCGCGGGAGGCATCCTATAGGGTCTCTTGGAGATAGGAGCAGTCCCGGGTTGTAACTCGATTGCGAACTCAATGTCTCGGTCAGGTGGCATCCCTGACAATTCATCCAGAAAAACATCCGGGTAGTCACAAACCACTGGGATCTTTTCCACTGGGGATTCTATCATAACGAAGGCACAGGAACGGGTACAACCTTGGTCAGGCAAATAGAGTGTGGTTTCACCACAAGTTGGTGAGTGCACCTCAATGGCCCTAGCTGCAATATCCATCACAGCCTGATTTCTGGTCAACCAGTCAGTTCCCAATATGATATCCACACTATCCAACCCCAAAATGAGGAGGTTGGTTTTAATTATCAGACTACCAAACTTTATAGGCACGTTCTTGTTAATTTGGTAAGTGGCAACCCTGCTTCCTGGTGTTGAAATTGTAATGCCCCCATCGGTGTGGTGAAAGGGCAACTAGCACTTGGCACTAAACTTGGCACTGATAAAACTATGTGATGCATCAGAATCAAAAAGAACAATAGCGGGGTAATTTAAAACTGTAAAGATACCAGTCATGATGGGTGCTCCCTCTGGAATATCAGCCATGGTGGTGAAGTTTAGCCTGCCCTGCCTCACTTGCACCTTCTGTCTCTTGCCTTGATTCTGATTAACATTCTGCCCCTGTCTCTGCTGGTTCCTGGGGCAATTCTTGGCATAGTGCCCGGTGTTGCCAAACGTGAAACACCTGTTGTCATTTGCCTGGCGGTACTGCTGCTGCTGGTTGTTCCTCTAAGCTGGAAACTGGGTACGGTTGGGTGCCTGCTGCTGCTGCTGTGGTCGGATCACCCATCTCCCTTGCTGCTGCTGCTGCTGTGGTCCCCTGCTCTGAGTGTCGGACACAATCCTGAAGCACTGTGGCTGAGCTGAAGATCCTGCCATAGGGGTCTTCCTCTTCTTTTCTGCCTGTCGAGCTGTAATGCAGTCCTCCTGGGAGATAGCCATGTTGACCAACTCATTGTAACTATTGGCCCTGACAGTGTTGAGATGGTCACGGAGCTTAGTGCCGAGCCCCCTCCTGAACCTGTCTCTCTTCTTCTCATCCGTATCTGCGTGATATCCAGCATACTGGCACAAGTCATTAAAAGCCTGGGCATACTGCAACACTGTCCTGTTGCCCTGAGTGAGTGCCAGAAACTCGTTGAGCTTTCGGTCCATAATCCCGGCTGGTATGTGGTGTCCCCTGAAAGCTGCCTTGAACTCTCTCCACTCCACATCTCGGTCCTCTGGCTGCATAGCAAGAAAATGGTCCCACCAAGTCCTTGCGGGTCCGCGAAGCTGCTGGGTGGCGAACCTGACTTTAGTGACCTCTGAGCAAGCTCCATGGAGTAGCGGGAATTTGGATTCCACTACTCGCAACCACACATCTGCATCTAGTGGGTCCTCTGCCCTGGTGAACAATGGTGGCTGGGTGCTGAGGAACTCCTGGTAGGTAGCTGCCGCGGGGTGACGCTGATGGTCTCCACCACCATAGTGCTGAGGTGGTGGCTGACGCTGAGCTAGCTGCCTCAAGATCTCATTCTGCTGAGCCATTAGCTCCTGCAGAGTGGGAGGCGGTGGCGGCGGTGGAGGAACGCGCTCGTTCTGGCCACGACGCTGCCTCCCGGCCATCTGAAAAACCACATATATACTTAACACCATATCTCCAAGTTGAAGGTTTAATCGCGGTGAAAAGAGTCATAAGCAAAATGATAGATTCCAACTTAAACAAAAAGGATTTAAAAAGGCATAAATTTTTCCTTCCAAATTTAAAACTGATAACAGCATCCATCGAACATGCTTCCAAGAGAGTTTATCACGGTTACATCATTTGTCCCAAAAAGACTCAACTCTATCTAGCCTAGTACCCCAAGGGTGCAAAAGCTAAGCTAGCTGCGAGGAGTCCTACCATCACCGACTTCTATCTATATCCCTGACACCTAGTGAGCGAACGAAGCAACACTCGACTCGGGGGAAGGTGGTCTCCCTGAGCCAGCAGTGTCCACACTAGAGGCAGGCTCCTCTCCTCCCTTGATGTCGACGTCCTCGTTGGCCTCCATATCCTGGATCTCCTGGTGATGCATATCCAAGTGCTCGTTAGCCTCAACAAGCTGCTACTGAGTGTTAATGAGCTGATCCTCGAGAACCTCGACGGTGTTCTCCCTGGTGCCCACTAGTTCCTCCAACTCTTGGATATCAGTGGATAGCTGCTCCACCTGCAAGTCCTTTTCCACCATTTCAGTGGACAAATCAACCACGAGCTCCTCTCTGTTGTCCAGGGTGATCTTTGTCGCCTCCAATAGTGCCATCAAATGGGACATCACCTCACCGCGCATCACCTACAGACGGTACAGAGCATTCATGCACCGTACGGTCAAGTGCGCAGTCTGTCCTGGGTAGATGGCCCAGATATCCTTGGCATGCTCCACCCGGTCCTTCCACATTGGGTCGTCCTCCCTCTCGGCGGGGAACAAGCCAATGGGGTGGGTGGACAGCTCCAAAGGATGGAACCCGCAGAAAGTGGTCAACCCGTGCAGAGCGATCACCTCGATCGTGTCCTCAGCCCGGTATCCAAAAGACTCAGAGTCCAACGAGCGCCAGTCTGGCTGCAGGGGATGAGGCTCCAAGGTCATCCTCACACTGCAGCGGGGTACTCGGTGCTTCTCGAACTGCTGCACCGCGTACTGAAGGGGTGTCGTGTATCCGGCCCCTTGAAGTACCTCCCACAAAATGCGGGGAAAGCCCTCTCGTGCAAGCCCGTCAGTGTGGGACAGCGCATTTCCGTCCTCTGAGGATCCGTGGGAAGTCATCTGTGTACGGTTAAGTGTAAGTAAAAGAAAAAGAATTATAAAAAGAACAAGAAAAAAATAAAACTCAGCCTTTCTCTAGTTAAATAAAATGGTACTGGGGACTTAGTTGGTCATCGTCTTGTTTTTAAGTCTTCACTCAATATCCATTTGTTTAATTTAGAAATGCATGCATGCTCGTCCTGAACGACCTCACCAATATAAGGGGATAGGGAAGAACTCCCATCCCTTAAGGTGGCCTGTAGGGTCTAATCACTTAGCCACCTAACTACCCTTCTATCCTCCCAAGGCTTCACGTCCTAGGTCTATCCTGCTCGCCCTACTATCTATCCAACATTATTTCTAACAAGTTTTATTTCGGAAAGAGAATGATATTTACATTTTATTGATTCCTCTGTGGTGGTACAAGCTCCGATACCAGCTGTGGCGGAACTGCCCGAATTATTCCAACTTGAGTGCCTAAGTCCCGCCTTCGAGGCTAGACCACACTTAAATGGGAATAACCCGTCAATCCCTCGGATCTAGTCCGACACGGCCACTGACAGGATCAAGTACCACAATCTCACTCGATGGTGAGTCACAGAGCAAATACAATAAAGCATAAAACCATGCATTAAAGAGTGTTAAATTATTACATCATCATCGGAGTTTCGCAAAAGTAGTCATCATTGTTCGAAGTGCAGCGGAATAAAACTAACGGTAAATAAACAGAGAGATGGGGAAGCCTGTCCCATCACTCATCATGCTCCTCCTCAGCTGAGGTAGGGTCCCACTCGACAGTCCAACCCGGTGGCAAGATGGACGGCCAAGTCACTCCAGCAACCATGTCCTCCAGAGAACCTGTAAAAATTATGCCACAAGCAAGGCTGAGTATACTAATACTCAGCTAGACTTACCCGGTGTGAGGAGTCTACTCCTCTACCTCTAGACATGCAACTGTTTGGCTGAGGGGTTTGGTTGCCAAAGCACTAGCTGAGTTTCTAGATCAAGTTTTTAACTTTGTCAAATTAAGTGTGACTCTCTTAAGGCTAAAGATGTACTATCTATTCATACATAGTAGCAAACATTTTTAGCAGTCAACATCTTGTATCATCTCAGCACAATTCCACTTATTACTCAATGTAGCAGCATGGATCAAGCAGTCTCATTAGCTGCGAGAAGTAGACGATTCGAATCGAGTTTTTAAACCTTGCAAGGTAAACCTAAACACACGACATGTAGGGGCACTCCGTCCCCACACACATCAACCGTCCCCATCGATTCCCTGGCAACAGATCAGGGCTCACCGCCTTGGCGTACAATGCCTCACTGACCCCGACTGCCGTCGTGCAGTGACCGCACTTGTACCCACCATAACCGGAATGGGAGACCTCGTCTCAGGTCGCGTGAGGGGATATGTCTGTGGGCAGGTTCACTCAGGTACTAGGCTTACCGATTTACCATATTTCTCGGTATGTGTTTAGTACGTTCAAACGCTTGACTCACGGTACCACACCTTAATCCTTATTCAAATTTTCATCCCGTGGACAACCAATCTCCATGGATTGTTGTCCACAACCAGCATCATTATGAGAAGAAAGTGGATACAACCAATTCCCTGACCTCGCGCGAGTGCTAGAAAAATCACTCGACTTCTACCGAGATCCTAATTAAATAAGCAGCTACTCGACCTAGCATACTAGTATTCATCTCAACAGGATTCCTGAGATCATGCAACTAGGGTTTCAAACAATTCCTACACCTAAGTGCACAATCAATCCTACAATCATTAAGTGAAGTAAAATAGCATAAATAACAGGTTATGCATAAACCGGGGCTTGCCTTCCAAAGCAGTGGCAGGCAGGTCCTCGGGTGCAGGCTCTGGTGCTGGATCTGGGGCTACCTCCTGAGCAGCTCCTTGCTCCGGCACGAGGACGTACTCTCCGTCAGCAAGGTTACAGTCTATCGAATGCAATGAACATGTATGTCATGATTATGCAGGATTAATAACATTATGCAAAAAAAAAAAGAAAACTAAGTTAAATAGTAACTTAGGGTTTCTTGGTCATGCGGGGCTTCCAGTGGGTTATGCTTATTACTTTTTAGGCTTAGGTTTTTATTGTTGAGGATAATCATAGGGAATTAGTATTGCCTTTTTATATACTTCAGTGGACAAGTTATAAAGAGTTTCTAGGATGGCACTAAATTCCTGGCATTCACTTTTCCTTTTCTTTATCTTCTACTTATGGTTTCTAGGGTAGGTTTGAACTACGACAATGGTTTAATATTTTCCAAAAATTCTGTAAAAATTATAGTGGGTTGCCATCTGCTATTCTAGCCTGTTTTAAGAATTTGAGGCTTAAAATATAAAGGCTATACTTTAGACAAAAATAACAAGAGTTGTGTAAGATGGGCCACTTACACTACATCTCCTAATTAGGGGTGGGTTCTGTCCTAAAGGTTATTTTTGCTGGCATCTAATAGCAATAATAAGCTTCTGTGCTAAAAATCACAGAAAGCTAAGGGATGGTTATTTAGTTATGATTTTCTAAAGTTAAATGCCAAAAAGGCACTTTCTACTACATTATTATTTGAAAAATGTCAAACAGCAAATTTCATATTTTTCCTAAGTTCTTGTTAACAAAACATTAGTTATCCCAAGGGTTGGAGTGTTTTTACCTTGGGGTTATTTTTGTAGGGTTTTTCTAAGTTTTCCTTGTTTTATTAGAATAAAAGGTATCTTACTTATTTTATACTAAACCAGGGTATGATAGATTTTTCTAGTGAACTACATTGAATAAGTATCCTAACAAAAATATGGGTGCCCTCTGGTTCATTATTTAAATCACATTTTCTATTTTTCTTAACCTTAAGCATATTGTAAAATAAGGGGTAAAAACTAACTTAATGGGATGGACAAAGAGGTTTAGCATTTTTAATTAGGTCAGTAGGTGGGTATAAACTTCTCCAAATTTTCTAACCCCAGCTAAATAGCACAACTATTTTTCTTTCTATTATTGAGCTTTTGGCCAAAACTATAATTAAATCAGAACCTTAAAGTTTTCTATAGTACATAGGGGGTTTTATATTTTTCTTAAGTAGGTTACATTATTTAGAGTCTGACAAAATTTTTTTGACCAAATTTGGATGAACTAAACAGAAGTTATGGATTTTCAAAGTTTCTGTTCAAGTTTAAAATCAGGTTTAATAAGGTTTTCTGAAAAAGCAGTTTACACCGGGGTCCCTGGGTTAAAACTAAATCAACCTTCGCAGTTCTACCCTTGCGCCACTATTCCCTTGAGTCGCTGACAGTTCAAAAAGCCCCCTGACTTTCTCTTCCTCTCACCCGCGGTTCCTCTCAGGTGCAAACAGTACCCGCAGAGAAGAAATGGGTGGCGCGGCTTACCGGCGACGAGAGAAGTCCGGCGAGGGGTAGGGTTAGCTCGGGGAGGTTCTGACGGTCACAACGACGTACGACTCGCCGGCGAGGATGCCCGAAATCGCTCGGTCCACGCGCGCAGGCGGGTGTTCTCGTCGGCGGCGGGTGTGCCGGCCAAATCACGGCGATCTGGTTCAATCCAAGGGCACGGTGAGCTTCACGAGGTGACGTAGAGACCGTGTGCACAAGGAATCGGAAAATGGTTCAGTGGATTACCCGGTCCACGTACTCCGGCGGGGTTGTGCACTCCGGCGACCGTGGACTGGCTTCTCCGGCGAAGCAGGCTTCGATTCCTTGCTCTAGGAGCTTCACTGGGGCGTGCACACTCGTCTCAGATGGTTGGACAGGGTTGGGAAGGGCTGGGCTAGCCGGTCTACGGCGGCAGTGGCTCGGGTGGCCGCGGACACGGCGCGCACGGGCAAACGGCGGCGAGTTTAGCTCCGGTGAGGTTTGAGCGTGCGCGGAAGAGTGTGGTCGACGCCTGGGGGGGCTTTATAGGCACGAGCGTGGGCCATGGCATCGGCTGGCCGTTTGGCGCGACGCGGGGCACGCGGGGGCGCGCTCGGGCGTGCTCTGGCGAGCTCAGAGCGCGTCGAACACGTGGCTCGTTGCTTCTGCCCGTGTTCTTCCCTCTGCTGAGCGGCCAAAACGTACGAATCTTGCCCTATCGCCTGTGGGAGATCTCTTCCCTGCACCTAGAGCTACCTAGTTCATGTGAGTTCCAAGAGTAGATGTGGTCGGGTTAGAGAGATATGGGGGTGGGAAGTCGGCTGTGTCAGACATGTCCAAACCGAGACAAAAATGGTGCCAAGTCGTGTCAAACGCCCTAGGGTAGGTGTCACCTCTTTCCAGGGCATTCTAGGGTTAATTTGGCACCACTTTGTCAATTGGGTCGAAGTGTTTTGAATTTTGGATTAAGGTGAACATGTGGGATCTTTGTTCAAGGGTTAGTTTTTAGACTTAGGCAAATTCTGAATTTTCTCTTGTGCTCAACCTTGGGTGAACTTTTTGGGGCTTTTCTGACTTCTTTTTGGGGTTACTTTCTTACTACCATTTGTAGCTTATGAAGTATACTACAACTTTTATATTTGGCCCAAGCCATGATCATAAGGTTTACATGACCTTTTGATCCTAGCTTCAAATAGGGTTCCTATTGCCCAAGAGGGGTTTGCTTTAGGGTTTTGGGAAATCCCCCCCCTTAGATGTGCATGACAAGCTAGGGCATGATATCCAAGATGGTTGGCACTTGTTTAGGACCTTGAATTTCCAAGTTTGATGTACTTTGCCCAAACCAATTCTCATGTGATAATAGGTTAAATGGGGTAGCCCTGGGTGGACACCCTGAGTAACACCTGGGGTGTTACAAAACTCTATTTAGTTGATTTTTTGAAGGAGGAGGCCGATCTAGATGCATGCTTAATTGCTAAGACTAGCACGGGCTGGCTGTGGCATCACCGTCTAGCACATGTTGGGATGAAGAACCTTCATAAACTTCTAAAGGGAGAACATGTGTTGGGTCTAACCAATGTATCTTTCGAAAAAGATAGACCTTGTGCAGCTTGTCAAGCAGGTAAACAAGTGGGAAGTACTCATCACAGCAAGAATGTGATGACCATGTCAAGACCTCTGGAGCTACTCCATATGGACCTCTTCGGACCCGTCGCATATCTCAGCATCGGGGGAAGTAAGTATGGTCTTGTTATTCTTGATGATTTTCCCGCTTCACTTGGGTATTCTTTTTACAGGATAAATCAGAAACCCAAGGGACAGTAAAGCGCTTTCTAAGGAGAGCTCAAAATGAATTTGAGCTCAAGGTGAAAAAGATAAGAAGCGACAACGGGTCCGAGTTCAAGAACTTACAAGTGGAGGAGTACCTTGAGGAGGAAGGAATCAAGCATGAGTTCTCCGCTCCCTACACACCATAGCAAAACGGTGTGGTAGAGAGGAAGAACATGACGCTTATAGACATAGCGAGGACGATGCTTGGAGAATTCAAGACGTCCGAGCGGTTTTGGTCGGAAGCTGTGAACACAGCTTGCCACGCCATAAACCGGGTCTACCTTCATCGCCTCCTCAAGAAGACCTCATATGAACTTCTAGCCGGTAACAAACCCAACGTTTTGTACTTTCGTGTATTTGGGAGTAAATGTTATATTCTAGTAAAGAAAGGTAGAAATTCTAAATTTGCTCCCAAAGCTGTAGAAGGGTTTTTGCTAGGTTATGACTCAAATACAAAGGCGTATAGAGTCTTCAACAAAACATCGGGTTTGGTTGAAGTCTCTAGCGACATTGTATTTGATGAAACTAATGGCTCTCCAAGAGAGCAAGTTGATCTTGATGATGTAGATGAAGATGATGTTCCAATGGACGCAATTCGCACCATGGCGATTGGAGATGTGCGACCACAGGAACAACAAGAGCGAGATCAACCTTCTTCCTCAACAATAGTGCACCCGCCAACTCAAGAAGATGAACATGTTCATCAAGAAGAGGCGTGTGATCAAGGGGGAGCACAAGATGATCAAGTTATGGAGGAAGAGGCATCACGGGCCCCTCCAACTCAAATCCGAGCGGCGATTAAAAGGAATCATCCCGTCGACCAGATTCTGGGTGATATAAGCAAGGGAGTAACTACTCGCTCAAGACTAGCTAACTTTTGTGAGCATTACTCGTTTGTCTCTTCTATTGAGCCTTTCAGGGTAGAAGAGGCCTTGCAAGATCCGGATTGAGTGTTGGCCATGCAGGAAGAGCTCAACAACTTCAAGAGGAATGAAGTTTGGAGCCTGGTGCCACGTCCCAAGCAAAACGTTGTGGGAACCAAGTGGGTGTTCCACAACAAGCAAGACGAGCATGGGGTGGTGATAAGGAACAAGGCTCGACTTGTGGCAAAAGGTTATGCCCAAGTCGCAGGTTTGGATTTCGAGGAGACTTTTGCTCCTGTGGCTAGGCTAGAGTCTATTCGCATTCTATTAGCCTATGCTGCTCACCACTCTTTCAGGTTGTTCCAAATGGATGTAAAGAGCGTTTTTCTCAATGGGCCAATCAAGGAGGAGGTGTACGTGGAGCAACCCCCTGGCCTTGAGGATGAACGGTACCCCGACCATGTGTGTAAGCTCTCTAAGGCGCTCTATGGACTTAAGCAAGCCCCAAGAGCATGGTATGAATGCCTTAGAGATTTCCTAATTACCAATGCTTTCAAGGTTGGGAAAGCCGATCCAACTCTTTTCACTAAGACCTGTGATGGTGACCTATTCGTGTGCCAAATTTATGTCGATGACATAATATTTGGTGCTACTAACCAAAAGTCTTGTGAAGAGTTTAGCAGGGTGATGACACGGAAATTTGAGATGTCGATGATGGGCGAGTTGAACTACTTCCTTGGGTTCCAAGTGAAGCAACTCAAGGACGACACCTTCATCTCCCAAATGAAGTACACGCAAGACTTGCTCAAGCGGTTCGGGATGAAGGACGCCAAGCCCGCGAAGACACCAATGGGCACCGACGGACATGTGGACCTCAACAAAGGAGGTAAGTCCGTTGATCAAAAGGCATACCGGTCTATGATAGGATCCTTGCTTTATTTATGTGCTAGTAGACCGGATATTATGCTTAGCATATGCATGTGTGCTAGATTTCAATCCGATCCATGGGAGTGTCACCTTGTGGTCGTTAAGCGAATTCTTAGATATTTAGTTGCTACGCCTTGTTTCGGGATCTAGTATCCAAAGGGGTCTGCCTTTGACTTGATTGGATACTCAGACTCCGATTATGCTGGATGCAAGGTTGATAGGAAGAGTACATCAGGGACGTGCCAATTCCTAGGAAGGTCCCTGGTGTCTTGGAGTTCTAAGAAACAAACCTCCGTTGCCCTATCCACCGCTGAGGTCGAGTATGTTGCCGCAGGACAGTGTTGCGCGCAACTACTTTGGATGAGGCAAACCCTCCGGAACTTTGGCTACAATCTAAGCAAAGTCCCACTCCTATGTGACAATGAGAGTGCAATCCGCATGGCGGATAATCCTGTTGAACACAGCCGCACTAAGCACATAGACATCCGGTATCACTTTTTGAGAGACCACCAGCAAAAGGGAGATATCGAAGTGTTTTATGTTAGCACCGAGAACCAGCTAGCCGATATCTTTACCAAGCCTTTAGATGAGAAGACCTTTTGCAGGCTGCGTAGTGGGCTAAATGTCTTAGATTCGCGTAACTTGGATTAATCTATAGCATACATGTGTTTTATGCCTCTGATCTTGTTACCTTATGCATTTATATGATTTATTGCTTATTTATGGTGCTCAAGTTGTGCAAGAAATCCCCGGACCTCACAAGTCCATGTGTGAGTGATGCACATATTTAGGGGGAGATGTGCTACAACTTGACCCCTTGAGACTAACCATGTTTTGAGTTCACTTGATTTAGTCTCAATAGTGAATTGAAAGGGAAAGGTGAACTTGGACCATGCAAGACTTCCACTGCACTCCGATGTGTGGGTAATTCACTCCAAGTTCATATCTATGCTCTTATTGCCTTTTTGCTCTTAATTGACAATTTTGGTGAGGCAATAGGGTTAAAGGGCCAAGAATGATCCCGTTTTGGTGCTTCATGCCAAAGGGGGAGAAAATAAGGCCAAAGCAAATGGATCAGCTACCACTTGTGAAAAGTTTAAAAAGAGTAGAGTAGAACTTTTGATTTGCCAAAATACTCTTATTGTCAAAATTTGGTCTCTAATGGAGAGATTTTATAATTGTGGGAAAAGGGGGAGTTTTTGGTACTTAATCAATTTTTCATTTGGATTATCTCTCTTTGTGCCTAAACATGTGTGTTTGACTTAGAGATAGGAAAATGATTTTGATTTGCAAAAACAAACCAAGTGGTGGCAAAGAATGATCCAAATATGCCAAATTAGAGTTAAAAACAATTTGGTCTTCAATTTGAATCGATGTTGCATGTTTTGCATTTCTTTTGGATGTGTTGGCATAAATCACCAAAAAGGGGGAGATTGAAAGGGAAATGTGCCTTTGGGCAATTTCTATTATGTTTTGGTGATTAAGTACCCAACACATTTAAATAAGCTCTCAAAAAGAGAAAAGTGACAATCAAGGCAAAGGTATGCTTCTAGACTTAGTACATTGGTCTTTGTGTACTAATATATTTGTCTAAGTGCTAGAATCAGAGAAAAGAGAAAAAGAAAAGGACTTGGCTGGAGCAGCCAAGACTCAGCTCGATCTGGCACACCAGATAGTGTCCGGTGCGCCAGGCCAGCTCTGGCGAACTGGCCACTCTCGGGAAAACTTTGGCGGCGTACGGCTATAATTCTCCGGTGAGCCAACGGCCGCCAGCGCAACGGTCGTCCGCCAAATCCGCGGGCGACGTGTGGCTCGCTCCAACGGTCGGCAGGGGGCACCGGACTGTCCGGTGTGCACCGGACAGTGTCCGGTGCACCAACTGCCACCAATTTGCAACGGTCGGCTGCGCCCAATTTGGAAGGGAATCGGGCACCGGACATGAACAGTAGCTGACCGGTGGCACACCGGGCTGTCTGGTGCGCCACCCAACAGAAGGCAACTTTGGCCTTCCAAGATTGCCTCCAACAGCTCCTAGCTGCCTTGGGGCTATAAAAGGGACCCCTAGGCGCATGGAGGAGTCACCCAAGCATTCCTTGATCATTCCTAAGCACCAAGACTCCATTCTCACGCATTCGATTCTTTGAGATAGTGACTTGAGCCCCATTTGAGTAGAGAACTCCTCGCGTTGTGTTGTGAGCTCAAGTTGTGGCTTGTGTGCATGATTGTGCTCTTGTTTTGAGTCTTGTGTGTGTTGCTCTCCCCTCCCTTACTTCCGTGCTTCTTTGTGATCATCAATTGTAAGGGCGAGAGGCTCCAAGTTGTGGAGATTCCTCGCGAACGGGAGAAAGCATAAGAAAGGAAAAATTTGTGGTATTCAAGTTGATCATTGGATCACTTGAAAGGGGTTGAGTGCAACCCTCGTCCATTGGGACGCCACAACGTGGAGTAGGCAAGTGTTATACTTGGCCGAACCACGGGATAAAACCACCGTGTCTCTTGTGATTGCTTTTATGTGATATCTTGTGTTAGCAAGTGCTCGCTTCTTAGCCATACTAACACTTAACCAAGTTTTGTGGCTATAAGTATTTGATTTTTACAGGATCACCTATTCACCCCCCCTCTAGGTGCTCTCGAAAAGGTTAAACCCTATTTCTCTTTCAGGAGCTGGCGATAGGAGAGGAACGCGGTGGCAGCGAGCACGGCCACCGCGGCCAGGTAAGGCAGTGCAGCGGTGGCGACGGGCGGCATGGCGAGCAGCGAGGAGAGCGAGCGCGCAACGTGCGAGAGCGAGGAGGCGAGCAGGAAGGCGAGCGAGTAGAGCACGAGTAGCAAGATGAGGAGATCGAGTGTGGCCGACGATGGGCGTGCCTGCATGCCGGTCGAGGAGCGGGAGGAGGAGGATGCGGGTCGCATCGCTGCGGCGCCCGCTGCTGCTGCGGTGGAGGTAGGGGGCGGCGGCAGAGCGGTGAGGGGAGGGGAGAGGAATGGCCAGAGGATGACGCGACCGGTGTGGGGATTAATCGACGGATTTGGGCGAATTAAATCGGGATCGGATTTGCTGTGTGCCTTGTTTATTATGGTTTTTTGCCTTCTGGAGCGGGTTTTTGCTGCTGCCGCCGCTTGGAGCCGACCAACGCCAGTGGAGCTCGCTGTCGGTTTTGGCCCGCCAAGGGAAGATCGTGGCGTGGTGCTGCTGGTAACCTTTCTGTTCGTCTAGAGAGGAGATACGAGCGAGAGACAGAGGATAAGAAAAGGAGGATGCTAATGAATGGCGCTTTTGGTTCTAGGGGTAAAATTGTCCGATCAATTGCTGACAGCACAGTAAAAAAATGTTGATCTTTCAAATAACCCCTTAAATGGCATTTTGTCTATAAGCCAGTGTTTGAGAATGGCGTATTAACGAAGCGTGTTCCCATAATGGCATTTGAGCGAATCCTAAGTTTCATAATGGCAGAATTCCAATTTTCTCTCCCATGGCCACAATCCTACAAGCCACCTCAGTTGCTTATGTATGATGGGCACTCGGATCCGAAGCAATTCTTGATGAATTACGAAGAAACAATATCTTTGTATGGGGTAATGCTGCCGTCATGGCAAAGTCCTTCGTCATGACAGTCTGAAATGTGGCCCAAACTTGGTACTCTTCTCTCCGGCCAGGGACAATTACGTCGTGGCAGAAGCTCAAGGACATGCTGGTCACCAGTTTCCAAGGATTTCAGACAAAGCCAGTCACAACTCAAGCCTTGTTTCAATGTACACAGGACCATGAGGAATACCTTCAGGTGTATGTCTGAAGGTTTTTGCGCTTAAGAGCACAAGCGCCCACAGAGCCCAATGAAATTGTCATTGAGGCCATGATCAAAGGGCTTCGGCCCAGACCTACAACTCAATACTTTGCCAGGAAGCCTCCACAAACTCTGGAGAAGCTTCTTCAAAAGATGGATGAGTACATCTGGGCTGACAACGATTTTCGCCAAAGAAGGGAGGAGGCCTACAGGTTTTCTGAGATGACCAGGGGCTTCAGAGGAAGACTTCACCCCAGGCATGTCCGATCAATCCACAACTCCAACACCAATGATGATAGGGCCAGCAATGCTCAACATAGCCATCATAGTTCTCAGACTTCGAGCATGCAACAGACTTCCTTCAGACCACCAGCTCCGAGAGGTAGAGGAGGAAGAAGTTTCAGTGGTGGAAGATTTGGCAATCAACCTCGAAAGTTATACTACCTTTTTTGTCGCGAGGACAAGGGCCACACAACAAGGACATGCCATGTTACCATTCAAAAGCAGAAGGAAATTGCTGAAGCTGAAGCACGACAGAGTCAGCCAAAGCAAGTCCTCCACACTACTTCGTGTTATTCTCCTTATGTCCCGGAGTATGTAGGCAACCAACAGCCTACGACCTCTGTTGCTTCGGCAAGCCATTCTTAAGCTTCCTGGGCCCAGTTGCCACCACCACCACCGCTAGCACCTTTGGGTCACAGTCAGCAGCCAGAAGGGCAACACCACGCTCAGCAACAACGCGACCTTCAGGAGGAGTCTGAAGCTCGCACAGTCAATAGCACTGTGCCTGAATCAAAGCACATTTACTAGAGGCTACAGTGGTGTGACCAAACAATATCCTGATCTGATGTATCTTAAAATTTTTCTGCCTTTATATCTTCTTGCAAGAAAGACAATTTAGGAAGAATCAATATCCAATTTCATGTAATAATAATACTTCGGTTACATCATCGATTATGGAAGTCGTACCTAAGGGAGCGCAGAGTAAGTTCCGAAGCTCCAAAGTCATTCTTGAGGGAATGTAGATCTAAGATACCACCGAAATAAAAGGTGAAGAAGCTCCAAAGTCGTTCCTAAGGGGATGCATAGCTTAAATACCACCTAAGTCAGAGGTGAAGAAGCTCCAAAGTCGTTCCTAAGGGGATGCAGATCTTAGCTCCAAAGTCGTTCCTAAGGGGATGCAGAGCTGAAATGCCACCTAAGTAAAAGGTGAAGAGACTCCAAAGTCGTTCCTAAGGGGATGCAGAGTCTGAGTGTGTTCTCGTGTGGGTGTGTGTCTTCGGCATAGGCATCATGCCACATCATATCATCACATCATTTCGCATAGCATTACATCATACATCATATCGCATCGGCAACAAAGTTGTGGAAGGGGAAGAAATGCTCCTCTAAAATATTTGATGAATTATGGAACAATGTGCTGAAGCACAAAGTACACCTTCGGCATATATAATTGTACACAACAGGAAAACCTTCGTCAGCAATGCTATTATACAACAGTCGCGACAAAGTAAGAAGTATTCAATAAATAGAGGCGGCAATTTTTCTTCGCAAAACATGAAAAAAGGGAAGGTGGTTTTTCGCCGAAGGCTAAAAAATGGTACGTACACAAATTTCATGTATCACAAAGAAATATATTACATTAATATACATACAAATATTTGATGTTCGACTCATATACAAATATTACATTTCTTAGTACACAAGAATTCAGTCTTCTTTCAATATTTTCTCGGCAGCTTCATTTAGGAGTTTGTTGACAGCTTCATCAACAGCTTCGTTGTCGATCCTTATCATTTCTAATGCTTCCTTCGTGGCTGGATCGGCCTCAGGATTATACGGCTCAGGCGGCAGTGAAAGTTCAGCTGTAGTAAAGAACAAGTTGTTAATCCGAAGCTAAAAACAAACATCGAAGCTAAATTTCAATAAAAGTACCTATAAGCCTTGCGCGTTCAGCAGCCTCTTCAGCTCGCTTAGCTTCTTCTCGGGTATCGTGAGATTCTTTCTCGTTTTTTCTAATAGCTTCATCAGTCATCTCACGACCACCCTTCATCCACACACCGGAGTAGAACTTACCACCCAAGGTAGAGGATTCAGCCGAAGGGTTCTTAATATCTTCCACCGAGAAAACAAATCCCGATCTAGCTGCAGCCTGAATGTGCTCACAATCGACCTTCTCCAAGATCGCAGCAACCCCTCGGGCGCCAGCAAATGCGTAGAAGTCTCCTCGATCTCTTAAGATTTCCTCAAAGGCTTCGACTTCCCCGCTGATCCACTGCATGACACCATTAGGGTCACCACGGATGAATTTCTGCTCTGAAGAGTACACTCCCACTTTTGCAAAACTGTCCTTTAGAGTCTTGGCGCACCCTAAGGATATTTTGTAGCATTTCTCTTTAGAATTCCGGAGCTCTTCGACATTCTTTTGGGCTCTGGATTTCTCAAATTCGCTTATTTCATGTTTTACCATTGCAACTTCAAATTTTTCACTTGTTTCTGCGAGTTGCTTCTTTAAGTTTTCAATTTCGACCTTGTGAGTTTCGGTTTGTGCATCGAGCCTAGGTTCACTGGCCTTCAGCCTGTCCACTAAGGAAAGCAATATCTTATCCTTTTCAAGGGCTTCGTTCCTTAGGGAAATGACCTTCGCCCAAAGATTCCCAAGAACTATTTGGCAGCTCTCATCTTCTGCTTCTTTTTGGGCTCTCAAAGCTTTACTTAGGATCAAACCCTAATAATAGAAATGTATGAGAACACAACAATAAAAAGAAAATCTATAAACATAACTTATTTTACAACAAATATATATACCTTCAAGCTATTATAAGCGAGGTTGTTTGCTAGTTCATCATTCGACATTGCAGATAGGCCAACCTCTAGCTTCGGGAATCCTATATTTTTTGCCATCTCCCGACAAACAAATATCTCATTATTGTCCGGAAGGCACTATAGAAACTCGTCTTCATCAGTGCCATTAAACACCAAGGATCCTGGGGGATACTTCAAATCCTTGGCATATTGCATAGCTTCGGCAATCTGCTCTTCTGATAGTTTTTCCCTGCCGCGTGACGCACTATAAATTCCAATCCCTCAGTAGAAGCTTCAGCAGCAGGGAATTCAGACTCTTTGCTAGTTTTTGTAGCATCTGAAGGTTTTGCTTCAGTATTCTTTTCAACAACCTCCGTAGGCCCTGTTTCTGCGGGAACTGAGGACCCGGCTTCTGTTCCAACCTGAGTCATGACGGCTTCGGCAGTTTCCTTCGTATTCTTTTCACCCATGTTAGGTACTTCTGCAGAAGCAGGAGTTAGTACCTTTGTCGATTCCATGATAGCGTCTAATACGCTGGCCATTCTTCTCCTTTTTGGAGTTACTGTAGGAATTTTTAACACCTTTGGCAGCTCCGTCTCTTGCGGCGGGCTTAGAATCTTCAGTTGCTCTGCTGATTTCTTTGGTTCTGGCTCTTTGGCCGTTTTTGCTCTAGCTTCGACATGATGCTTAGGCACTTCGGTTGTCTCGGTTTTTTGCTCCTCCGTTATTACCTTCGGCTTAGTCACTTCGGCCAACTTTCCCTTAGCTTCAGCAAGAGCGAGGCAGTCTGACCTAGAAGCAGAAGACCCTTTAGCAGGTTTCGGCACTTCGGCCATCTCAGCGCGCTTGGGGCGATGCGTTAAAACTTTAATTTTTTTCAGCTTCGGCGTGCTGGCGATCGCCGAAGCAACAGATTTTCTCCTTTTCCCTTGCTTCTGTGAAGGATAGCAATAATCCGGGTATACGAAGCCAATAACGTCAAAAACTCTATTCAATCTTTTCTTGCCCCATCCTCCTAAGGCCACTGTCATGGCATCGTCTTCAGCCCTTGTGTAGGCACCAAGCAACTCGTTGCCGGTTGCCTCAATACAATCTAGCCAGTCATCGTTCGGCTCATCGAATTGATTTCTGTACCTGAAGGTGTACTTCAGGTAAACTAAGTCGCCTTGACTGGACCAGGCATAGCAGCTTCCTTTGGCATCTCCCAGCCACTTCCAAGGGGCCACACTCTATAAGCAATATGCTCCTACACTAGGTCCCTTGTGCTAATATAAGTGCATACAGTGTTAAAGGCCATCTGGCATGCTTGAATATCATTTCCAAGGGCAGTGGCTGGACTCCTAATGCCGAAGCGAGACCAGATAGGGCATTGAATGATCTCCTTTATATCTTCTCTTTCAATCAAGTTGTTTTTCACATAAAACCATTCTTGCATCCAGGCTCCTGTCCACCTCTTCCGAAATGTTGGGACTGGATAACTCACATCAGAGCGGGACACGAAGCTGTAGCAACCAAAATTATTATGATATTGTTCTTTGCCAGTAGCCTTCGTCTCATAGGACAGATCATAAATGTTGCAGAAGCATTTTGCATTTGGCTCTAACCCATGGTTCCTCATGGCCCAAATAAAAATTCCCATTCTGATGATAGCCTCGGGGGTAATCCGATGAAGGTAAATTTCAAAAGTTTTCAAAACTTCAACCAAAAATTTATCCAAGGGAAACCGAAGCCCTGCTTTCATGAAGCTTCTGTAGACAACTACTTCGTCAGCTTCGGGCATAGGGGCATTGTTGTCTCCCCCAGCCCTCACGATAGAAATATCGTGGAAATATCTACCTTTCATTGCATCAATCTGGCTTTGTTTAATGGTTGATTTCCCGAAGACGGTATGGCTTGGTCGCCATGGACGGTCTTCGACATCTTTGTTCTCACTCTTTGCATCAAAGCTTTCATCATCACTGGAACTCTCAGATATCCCAGCTAATGTTTCATGTGCAATCTTTTCTGCGTTGGTTCTTTCCATAGCTTCGTAAAATTCGGACAGGGCTGGGTCAACAACCTTCTCACCAGCCATCAGATTTTGTTGAAATGACGAAGCTTAAAATTCAATCAAAATTCAACAAAGCAGGAAAACCTAAAATGACGAACACAAAGCAGGCAACTGAGATGGCACAAGAAAATACTCTCAGTGCGAGCTCCTATCTATATGCCTAGTGCCTCACGATTTGGTGGGTCCTACATGTAAGAGTCTTACACTATTCTAGCGAAGGGAAGGTGTTTTTTCGGACCTTCGGCTAAAGGCCTTCGTTTACGTCGCAGTCTAAATTTGTTACAAAGAAACAAATTAATACTGTGAGGGGCTACTGTTGGGAGCCTTCCTTTTCCGAAGGTCCTCAAAACGTGACTAACCATATGTTTTTAGTATGACATAGACTATTACAGGAGGCTTCGACTTTGGGATGAAGGTTCTCTCATGATAAAGGCATGTGTAATATGAAGATACAACCCGAAGGTGACATGGATGAACGCCGAAGCTATGGCTAAAGGAGCTTCGGCTTGGTATGATAGCAAGCATGAAGGATGGAACCGACCTAAGGGGAAAAAGACTACTTCGTCCTTGATAACTAGCATTATGATTAAGAGTAAATGTCAGAGGCATGGATGTAATCTTATCCGGGCTACGTCCCGTGCCTATAAATAGATGAACAGTAGCACCGTACTGTTCACGCTGGATTATAATCTCTCTCTCTCGCGTCATATTTGCACTCCCATCTTCTGGCGAACCGAATGTACAATAGTATTATAAATATCATTAATGTTAATTCTTATATGTGGATATGAATATAAAAAATTGTGAGGATCTGATCATTATCTTTCATTCTTTAATGTTCTTTCACACTCTTACTCATATTTATATTTATATCCATATTTACATATTGAGATGATGAAGCTATGTCCTTCATAATCTTCGTCTGAAGAGAATTATATCCAAAAGGAAATAATGCTTCGAAGGACGAAGGCCTTTAACCATTAACAATTGTGTTGCCTTGTTCTTGATCTGTAGCATTTGAGAACAAGTGACCAACATAGTCATAGGTGCCTTCTCCTTCTTTGTGAAGTTGAGGGCCTTTTGGCTCTTGGTGTTCTTGGTTCCCTTATGGAAACCAAGTCCATCCTTAATGGAGGGAAGTCAACCAATGGTAAAGGCATCCCTAGCAATTTAACTTTATCTACTTCATTTTTGCAAGTTTTAAGTTGAACATTTAATTGAACAATTTCACCATTCAACTTTGCAATAGTAGAAGTATGATTATTACAAGCATTAAAATCATGATCTTTGCATTTAGCACATATTGAAATATGCTCAATGGATGAACTAGCAACATTTAATTTCTGTATTCTAGCATTTAAATCACCATTTAAACTCTTAAGGCTAGTAATATAGGAATGTCAAGAAGACAATTCAAATGCAAGCATTTCATTCTTCTTAATTTTTAAAGCAAGATATTTTTTTTCAACTTCTACTACTTTATCATGTTCCTCATAAAGCAAATATTATTGTTTTTCTAGAAATCTATCATTTCCATTAAGAGCATCAATTAATTCATTAATTTTATTTATGTTAGATCTATCTAAGCCCTTACAAAGATTGCTATAGTCTACGTCGTCATCATCATCATCAGCATATTCCTCATCACTAGAAGAGGTATACTTAGGGGTATCACAGTTACGTACCTTCTTCTCTTTTGCTATGAGACAAGTGTGATGCTCGTTGGGGAAGAGGGAGGATTTGTCGAAGGCAAAGGCAGCAAGTCGTTCATCGTCGGAGTCGGATGAAGAGCAGTCCGAGTCCCATTCCTTGCCAATGTGTGCCTCACCCTTTGTCTTTCTATAGAATTTCTTCTTCTCCTTCTTCCCTTTCTTATCTTGTACTTGGTCATTCTCATTATCGGGAAATTGAGCAATAAAATGACCAGTCTTACGACATTTGAATCATGGACACTTTCCCCTTGATTTGTTCTTGTTGGGGTAGTCCTTGCGTCCCTTTAATGCAGTCTTGAAGCGCTTTATCACAAGTGCCATTTATTCCTCATCATGTCCGACAGCCTCCACTTGTACCACCTTATTTGGAAGCATCTCCATGTTGGTCGTTGCTTTGAGTGCAACAGGTTGTGGCTCGTAGAGAGAAAGAGATCCATTGGTGATATCATCGACGTACCTTCCTTCTTTTACCATCATGCTCCCGCTTACAAACTTACCAATGTTTTCCTCGGGCGACATTTTGGTATACCTAGGGGTTTCACGAATAATATTAACAAGATGAGGATCAATTACAGTAAATGAACTTAACATGAGCTGCACGACGTCGTGATCCATTCATCTTGTGCTCCCATAACTTTGAATCTTGTTCACCAGGGTCTTGAATCTGTTGTATGTTTCAGTTGGTTCCTGTCCCCTTTTCATGGCGAATCTCCCCAGCTCGCCTTACACCAACTCCATCTTGGTGATCATCGTAGCATCATTACCATCATGAGAGATCTTGAGGGTGTTCCATATTTGCTTGGCGTTGTCCAAACCACTAACCTTATCGTATTCATCCCTATATAGAGACGCTAAAAGAATAGTAGTGGCTTGGACATTTTTATGAATTTGCTCATTGATAAATATGGCATTATCACTACTATCAAAATTCATTCCATTTTATACTACTTCCCAAATGCTAGGATGAAGAAAAAATAAATGACTACGCATTTTATGACTCCAAAAAGAATAATGTTCCTCATCAAAATGAGGGGGCTTGCTAAGAGGTATAGATAGCAAATGAGCATTAGAGTTGTATGGAATACGAGAATAATCAAAGGAATAATTTTGATTAACCGTCTCTTTCTTTGACGTGGAATCATCATCGTTGTTGTCCTTAGGTGAAGACGAGGAGGCATCACTATCATAGTAGATAACCTTCTTGATGCACACTTCTTCTCGTCCTTTTTCTTGTTGTTTAAGCCTAAGTCAGTGGACTTATCACCTTTTGGCTTGTTAATGTTGAAGGTCTCCTTCTACTTGTCGTTGATCTCAATCCTCTTGCTCTTAGGATCTATCTCTTCGGGCGGTTAGTCCCTTGATGAAGACAATGGCTCTGATACCAATTGAGAGCACCTAGAGGGGGGTGAATAGGTGATCCTGCAAAAATCAACTCTAAACAACACAAAATTGGTTTATAATGAATGTTAGTGAAAGATAAAGCCAAGTTGGTATGAGTAGAGATGGAGGAGAGGAGAACTCTTCACTTGATTGCTCCTTTGAGATGTGTATCAAACTTAGGAGCAATAATACAAGTGAAGTATGAGAACTCCTAGAAGATGATAATCACAATAAAGTAAATAGACAAAAGACACGACAATTTTATCCCATGGTTCGGCCAATGCCTAGACCATGTTGTGGTGACCTCCTTCGGTCAAGGATTGTACTCAACCCCTCACAAGTGATCCAAAGATCAAACTTAAGTACCACAGTTTTCTTCGTTATATCAAATTTCCTTTGTGAGGAATCTCCACAAGTTGGAGTCTCTCACACCTTACACAAATGATCTTAATCAAAATCAGAGTAAGGATGGAGTAGAAACACATATAAGAACTCAATCACAGCAACAACACACACATAAGTCAAGAAGAGAGCGCAAGAATCAAAACGGCAGAGTCACAACTCAAGAATGCGCTCAAATCTCTATATAATGAATTGATAGCGAAGTCTCAGAGTTGTAGAGTGCTCAAAGTGTGCTTGTGTAATAGCTGCATGTGCATAGGGGGTCCTTTTATAGTCTTAAGGGGCCAAGGAGTCATTTGATCTTCATTTAGAAGGCCCTAGTTGCCTTCTGACCGCGGGTGCACCGGACACTACACAATCACTGATTCCCTTCCTTAATCAGCCGAGACGACCGTTCCTAGCCGTTGGTCACTTGGCACATCGGACAGTCCAGTGTAACCCGGTGACCAATGGCCAGGCAGGAGTGACCCACACGGATTGTGTGGCTGACCGTTGGCCATGCGCGTGGTTGTCACACTGCACATTCTGGTGCACATCAAACAGTCCGGTGAATTATAGCTGTGACGTCCCAACGATTTCCCGAGAGTGGCCTATTCGCCGGCCGAACAGACTAGGCACCAAACACTGTCCGATGCACATCGAACAGTCCGGTGCTCCCTAGACCGGCACAAGTTTGGCCACACTTAGCCAAACTTCTTCACTTCAAGTTTTCTTGACTTGGAGAGTTTCCTAGCACTTAGATGAACATTATTCGACACTTAAAACAATTTACTAAGTGTTAGAACCATACCTTGTTCCTTTAATATAATGGGATTTGCAATATACACCAAAAACATTTTTCCATGTTTCTCAATTTGTCTTTCAAATACTTGTACCTATGCTCATATATCAAGATGTTAGCCAAGACAATGTGTTGAGTATTTAATCACCAAAACAAGATAGAAATGGCCCAAGGGCACATTTCCCTTTCAATGTGCAAGATGTCTACTTTCTGCGAACATGCAGACGGTTCGCGTACTTAGGTCGGACGGTCTGTCGTACCAGTAAATGCTATATTCCCATTTGAAACATGTTAGAGCTATCGAAAAAGGCAGGTTCGAACAGTCCACCGCCCACAGAAGAACGGTCTGAGACCTAGCAACTTAACGCACCTTAGCACTAACCAAGTGACTTTACATGGGCGGACTATTCACCCTCTAAGGCCGTACGATCTATCACCTGGTAGTCAGTATTATCTGGGCTAAAACTCTAGACAGTCCGTAGTACAATCGCCCAAAAACACAAAGTCCCTGTCCAATTCCATTTTGGCACATGCGAACGATCCGCCAACCCCGACCGTATGGTTCGCATAAGCACACAAGGACTCGTGCAAACTTGCAACCCCTCTGGTTAGGACTGTGGATGGTCCAGCCCTAATGCCCAGACAGTCCATAGTACAATAGTTAAAATCATCCCAAGAGAGACCACTTTTGCTGGTCCACTATGTGAGTTGCGGACGGTCTGGCTTCCTGGCCAGGTCCACCGACCACTGATCATACCAACTTTCCAAATAAGCTTTTGAAAAGATTTTAACTTTCAAAATCGGAAGCGTTGTTAGTCTTCATGCAAATGCAAACACTAGATTCTCTATGAGACACTAAGTTATACACAGATAAGTGCCATTGACCCCGCTTGATAGTATGACTATATATCTAGCCTACTAATCCAGTAAATTTCTTCTCTAAACACCTAGTGACCGGCAAAAACAAAGCCTATGTTATACCTTTGCCTTCACCCGATCCACAACCAATGCTTTAAGTCTCCAACACTTTCAATAAGACTCTTTTTCCTGTGGTCCAACCTACATTTTTATTTCTCCAAAAAATATTAGTCCACATATGGTTGTCATTAATTAGCAAAACATCACCAAGGAGCCTAGATGATTCACAATCTCCCCCTTTTAGTAATTGATGACAACACTACACATTTCATCCAGAGGACGTTTCGGTTTTCAAATCTTCCTCATACACTAGGTATAAGAAGGATTTGAGGGGTGAGTTTTGAGTGACTTATCTTGATTTGAAGTTCCATCTTAGAAATAGACAAGTCAAGTCAAAACTCAGGGTGTAGGAAAGGCTTCCCCTACATGTGTGCATGATATGTCCAGTTGAAGGTTACACACATATAATATATCGTAGTTTTGGTGGAGATTTCCTACAATTATGGTCATCGAGACATATAGGAGTAATATGATATGAAATAAGCATTAAACATTCAACACCCCACGATCAACCATACGCATAATGTTTCAAACTAATAGATATATAAAAAGACAACATAAGTTGTTCACATAGCATAATCCATAAGCAACACAAGACATAGGACATAGTTCAAATAGCACAAATGCATAACATAATACACATGAAATAAACATGCATATTGATAGAAGGCAAGGCCCGATCTTCCGTGAGGTAGGATAACTTGATTAGGTGGAGATCTCGACATTGATGATCCAAGGCTCCGAGCAAACGGGTGTAACACCCTAATTGTTGAACTAACAAAATCTTTTGAGATTTAGTTTAATTTGTAAGGAATTGAGTTCTAATGATTTCTAGCAAGGATTTCCTTTCTTTTCAACAGTTATTTCTCTAAATAAATAACAAGATGTAAAAATATTTGCTATTAATATAAATAAATAACGACTACTTAGTTTTGAATGAAATACTAAATTTAACTACGCCGGAGTAGTTTTATTTGTATGTTAAGAAAATATTGTAAATGTGTGCATTACATATTTAAAACATTTAGCTAATTAATGAAATAAATATAAACATACATTTAAATGCATTTCATGATTGACACGTTTTGTTGTTACATTTAAATCAAATTCGAAATAAAAACAAGAGATCAGTATTGAATTTGAATATTTGAAACTGAAATAAAACAGAAATTAGAAAAAAAGAGCAATCTCCTGCCGCGCGGCCCTTTTCTCTGTTTGGCCCATTTTCTCTATTCCGCGGGGCCTAATTAGTCTCCACGTTTCTTTTTTTTCATTTTTGTTTTCTAGCCGCAAATGATGACATCAGCACATGCATCGAGTCGGTCACTATATTATGGGTCCGCTGTTTAGTATCTATCTCCAACCACGCGCTGATCACGGAACAGAACTGCGGTCGTTCGTAACAGAATGCGTATCAACAGTGCGGACTTGTTCCCTGTCCATATAAGGATGGACGTGATCCCTCTCGTTCCATCGAGCCGCTTAGGAAGAGAACAAGACCCGTCGCCGAGAGTGCCATGCCAGGAGCCCATGTCCTCGTAACCCATAGGTGGAGCAAACTCAAACAGAAAGCTTCGTCAGGTGAGCAGAGAGAACCGTGTGAGGGTACTCGTGGACAGACCAAGCGCTATTGGTGATAGGAGCACTCATGATTTCTCGCCGGCGTCAAGGACTGCGGCTGGCCGCACTATGCCCTGGACCCGCAATTTCGAAACCCGATCTCTGGTATGGACTCGCTTCCGCTAATTGTACATGATTAGAGGATTCTCTAGCACATATGCACGCTCGGATTGGTTCGCCTGGTCGCCCAACCCTCTACTCGCCAGCGAAACGCCGCCGCGGGCTGCGCTGGAGCCGCCCGGTCTTCGGTCTGCTGTTGGATAGAAGAAACGTATCAGCCGTCGATCGCGACGTGTACGACTGCAATTGGATGCGCTTGGGGTCGGTTCGGTCGGGGTAATAGGATCCGTTCGATCTAGATCTGGGGGTTGTGGCTAGTTCTCGCTTATTTTAAATCTGGTTCGCAGATCTCGGAATCAATGGTTGCCGTGCGGCTGTGATCGCGCCCTGATTCATAATAAAGTTGATCTAATCTGGGCCATCCAGCGTTGATCCAACGGCCGAGATCCACCAATACCCTTCCGTCCGAATGGTTATTTAAAAGAACCCCGGGAAATGTTAGAATTAACCCACCGTCCTGATGCAGTGGTAGAAAATTTAATCTATGCCCCTGAAATTTGTGGTTTAGCCCCTGGTCTTTAAGGTATTAGTGTTCACAGTTCGGATATTGAATAAAATGAGTATATTAATGTAGAAAATGAGTTTTAGTATGAAAACAATTTTAGAAACTTGTATAATTCATATTTAATTCATTTTAACTTCAAATTGATCCATTCCAGTGGCATTAATTTTGTTTTAATATTGTTTATCACATATTACCTTTGTTTAACCATGAAACTTGAATTAAAATTGCTCGATTGAATTAATCTATTCTAGGTGCTAAATAATTTCAGAAATTCATAACTCAATAACCGTAACTCTGTTTTAATCCATTCTGGTTGCATTAGTCTCACAATAATATCTATTATCATCTGGTAACTTTGTTTTGTCATGAAATATAGGTTAAAATATTGCACTTAGTCTATTCTATATTTAACCACATAGATATTCGGAAAATCATAACTCGATAGCCGTAGCCCCGAATTTAGTGGTTCTTGTTTCTACGATCTCGTTACGACGTGTAGATTATTATTATGCAGTTTGTGCTTATGTTTGGTGTAATGTTAATTTTGCCTATACCATGTTTGTATGTATTGCTACGTTTAGCAGTGAGGACACGTGTCATCTGAAAAGCAAGTTGGTACCTAGAATCTCAATTCCCAGGCAAGTTGTGCCCTTGATCACTTCTTTTTACCCACTCATGTTCTGATTAATCATAATGATCTGCATAGGTTAATTTTGATGGGACCCAATAGGTTACCCCAGTTTGACTATCTTTATACCTTGTTCACCACTGAATCTTTGGGTAGTACCTGATATTGCTTTATGTGGTTTTGGGTATAGAGATACATTTTATTCATGATTATACTTTGTTATCAGTTTGTTAATTATTGTTCATGATAAGATCATTATGTTAATTGGAACATGGAGAACCACCCGGGAAAACAGTGCTACCACAAGGGTTTAATGGGACGCCCTTGGCCAACTAACTAGGAAAGCTAGTGGAAGACTACCTTACCCGAAAGGGGCAAGGGCAGTAGGGGAGTGGTCGGTGTAGGGAGGCCCTTGGGATGATTTTGCTGCGATGGCGGTCATGCGAGGGATTCTTGCATTGGAGCTTCCTATAAACTGTAGCGGGTTTTCTGAAGCTAGTGGAACTTTGTAAAGGCCTCGTAGTGTTACCCTGCCTTGACTCCTCGGTACAGGTGTATGGGATTGGCCGTCTCTTGGCAGATGGGTAACATGACTTGTGGGTAAAGATGTGCAACCTCTGCAGAGTGTAAAACTGGTATACTAGCCGTGCTCACGGTCATGAGCAGCTCGGACACTCACATGATTAAATTATGAAACTTAAATTCAATTTGTCATATGCATTGCATCGCAGGTGAGGTTGTTACTTTTGTTATGCTACTTAATTGGGTTGGTATTTACTTATACTTAGTAATTGCTAATAAAATTTTGACCAACTTTAAAAGCAATGCTCAGCTCTAACCATCCTCTTTGGTAAGCCTTACACTTCACGTGAGCTCCCACCTTTGGCGAGTTCATGCACATTATTCCCCACAACTTGTTGAGCGATGAACGTATATGAGCTCACTCTTGCTGTCTCACACCCCCCACAGGTCAAGAACAGGTACCACAGGATGAGGCGCATGAAGGATGCTGCGATGTGTTCGTGAGAGGTCTAGGTCGTCGTCTCCCAGTCAACTTTGGGTTGCTGGACCGTTGTCTCCTTATAATGTATTTATTTATTTATTTTGTACAAAACTCCTATTATATAGTAAAGACGTGACATTCGATCCTATGCCATGATTCATCATATGTGTGAGACTTGGTCCCAGCACACCTGGTGATTATGTTCGCACCCGGGTCTTGGTGCCCTGAAATCCGGGTGTGATAGAAGTGGTATCAGAGGAATGTTGACTATAAGACAAAACCTAGATAGAACTGGACAACCATTGTCTACTTACCTTTGCTACTCTGATTCTTTATCTAAACTTTCCTTAATCTTTTCTCATCCATTGTTGCTTTACTCTGATTATTCTTATCTTTTCCTTCTAAAGACAAATGTGGATTTCACACTTTGAAATCTTGTGCCTGAAGTGACCTCTAGGACTAGGAGACCTACTCTTAGGAACAAAATCAAAACTATTTTCGTAAATATTTGTATGCTTGAATGTTTGTTCTTGTGATACATGTCTGATTTGGATCTTTGATTGAGTGTGATGAGTTGTGGAGTATTGTCCACAATTACATCTGCATATACATATAGGCATAAATATAAACAAATAAAATTCATAAGATAACTAGACAAACTAGATTATTCCTCATTAAAGTATCTAGCCTAACAATATCCATCTAATCTGGAAAGATTCTATCTTACTCATAGATCCATCTTATCCTAAAAATAATAATATATACTCATCATATCATGAAAAGATTTTATCTAATCCTAATAGATCTAACTGACCTCAAAAGAATCTACCTTATCCCTAGGGATCCATCTTGCCCTAAGTAACATATTTATCCCACTCTAGAATAACAACCATGAGATAATCCCAAAATTTATTTAGATCTTATCTGGTCTCGGCTCGTCATACCAATCTAATCTAGATCACATCTAATCTAATATGATCCAATATAAAGGGAGCTACTTAAACAAGTTAGTTAATACTGGTAACCTAGATTAGACCATATTCCTATAAATGGGTTTTAAACCTAAATTGATGTCTTAGATCAACTCGTCCGTGAAACCCCGACCTAACCTATGTTATAGGTTGCCCAATCCATTTGTTCCAAAAGCAAAGTAAAACTCTGTTCAAACTTACCTACCTCGTGTACCCCGGCTATCCTAACCACATATCCTTAACTCGGATGGCAACTCCAAGAAGAAAGGCCAAAGAAGACCAACCACGTCAAAGAAGGATAAGCATCAACTCAAGTCTTCAAAGATCAAGTTGGATCGCCAGAGGAATCAAGATCCAGAGTTCAGGATGAAGTCTTTCCTTATTATACTCTTCCTTGCCACAACCTATACTTGCCATAACCGTACTTCATCTGGCCTAATAAATGGCTAGACATATGTATATCCATATATTCCAAATCATCTACTAACGTGTATAAAAAAACTTCAAACAAAACTTTTGATTCCTAAACCAAATGAGAAACTAAATTTCAAACCAAACTGGTTGCATCCCTTTTTCTTATAAATCTCGAGGACGAGATTTCTGTTAAGGGGGTAGGATTTGTAACACCTTAATTGTTGAACTAACAAAATCTTTTGAGATTTAGTTTAATTTGTAAGGAATTGAGTTCTAATGATTTCTAGCAAGGATTTCCTTTCTTTTCAACAGTTATTTCTCTAAATAAATAACAAGATGTAAAAATATTTGCTATTAATATAAATAAATAACAACTACTTAGTTTTGAATGAAATACTAAATTTAACTACGCTGGAGTAGTTTTATTTGTTTGTTAAGAAAATATTGTAAATGTGTGCATTACATATTTAAAACATTTAGCTAATTAATGAAATAAATATAAACATACATTTAAATGCATTTCATGATTGACACGTTTTGTTGTTACATTTAAATCAAATTCGAAATAAAAACAAGAGATCAGTATTGAATTTGAATATTTGAAACTGAAATAAAACAGAAATTAGAAAAAAAGAGCAATCTCCTTCCGCGCGGCCCTTTTCTTTGTTGGCCCATTTTCTCTATTCCGCGGGGCCTAATTAGTCTCCACGTTTCATTTTTTTCATTTTTGTTTTCTAGCCGCAAATGATGACATCAGCACATGCATCGAGTCGGTCACTATATTATGGGTCCGCCGTTTAGTATCCATCTCCAACCACGCGCTGATCACGGAACAGAACTGCGGCCGTTCGTAACAGAATGCGTATCAACAGTGCGGACTTGTTCCCTGTCCATATAAGGATGGACGTGATCCCTCTCGTTCCATCGAGCCGCTTAGGAAGAGAACAAGACCCGTCGCCGAGAGTGCCATGCCAGGAGCCCATGTCCCCGTAACCCATAGGTGGAGCAAACTCAAACAGAAAGCTTCGTCAGGTGAGCAGAGAGAACCGTGCGAGGGTACTCGTGGACAGACCAGGCGCTATTGGTGATAGGAGCACTCATGATTTCTCGCCGGCGTCAAGGACTGCGGCTGGCCGCACTATGCCCTGGACCCGCAATTTCGAAACCCGATCCCTGGTATGGATTCGCTTCCGCTAATTGTACATGATTAGAGGATTCTCTAGCACATATGCACGCTCGGATTGGTTCGCCTAGTCGCCCAACCCTCTACTCGCCAGCGAAACGCCGCCGCGGGCTGCGCTGGAGCCGCCCGATCTGCGGTCTGCTGTTGGATAGAAGAAACGTATCAGCCGTCGATCGCGACGTGTACGGCTGCGATTGGATGCGCTTGGGGTCGGTTCGGTCGGGGTAATAGGATCCGTTCGATCTAGATCTGGGGGTTGTGGCTAGTTCTCGCTTATTTTAAATCTGGTTCGCAGATCTCGGAATCCACGGTTGTCGTGCGACTGTGATCGCGCCCTGATTCATAATAAAGTTGATCTAATCTGGGCCATCCAGCGTTGATCCAACGGCCGAGATCCACCAATACCCTTCCGTCCGAATGGTTATTTAAAAGAACCCCCGGGAAATGTTAGAATTAACCCACCGTCCTGATGCAGTGGTAGAAAATTTAATCTATGCCCCTGAAATTTGTGGTTTAGCCCCTGGTCTTTAAGGTATTAGTGTTCACAGTTCGGATATTGAATAAAATGAGTATATTAATGTAGAAAATGAGTTTTAGTATGAAAACAATTTTAGAAACTTGTATAATTCATATTTAATTCATTTTAACTCCAAATTGATCCATTCCAGTGGCATTAATTTTGTTTTAATATTGTTTATCACATATTACCTTTGTTTAACCATGAAACTTGAATTAAAATTGCTCGATTGAATTAATCTATTCTAGGTGCTAAATAATTTCATAAATTAATAACTCAATAACCGTAACTCCGTTTTAATCCATTCTGGTTGCATTAGTCTCACAATAATATCTATTATCATCTGGTAACTTTGTTTTGTCATGAAATATAGGTTAAAATATTGCACTTAGTCTATTCTATATTTAACCACGTGGATCTTCGGAAAATCATAACTCGATAGCCGTAGCCCCGAATTTAGTGGTTCTTGTTTCTACGATCTCGTTACGACGTGTAGATTATTATTATGCAGTTTGTGCTTATGTTTGGTGTAATGTTAATTTTGCCTATACCATGTTTGTATGTATTGCTACGTTTAGTAGTGAGGACACGTGTCATCTGAAAAGCAAGTTGGTACTTGGAATCTCAATTCCCAGGCAAGTTGTGCCCTTGATCACTTCTTTTTACCCACTCATGTTCTGATTAATCATAATGATCTGCATAGGTTAATTTTGATGGGACCCAATAGGTTACCCCAGTTTGACTATCTTTATACCTTGTTCACCACTGAATCTTTGGGTAGTACCTGGTATTGCTTTATGTGGTTTTGGGTATAGAGATACATTTTATTCATGATTATACTTTGTTATTAGTTTGTTAATTATTGTTCATGATAAGATCATTATGTTAATTGGAACATGGAGAACCACCCGGGAAAACAGTGCTACCACAAGGGTTTAATGGGACGCCCTTGGCCAACTAACTAGGAAAGCTAGTGGAAGACTACCTTACCCGAAAGGGGCAAGGGCAGTAGGGGAGTGGTCAGTGTAGGGAGGCCCTTGGGATGATTTTGCTGCGATGGCGGTCATGTGAGGGATTCCTGCATTGGAGCTTCCTATAAACTGTAGCGGGTTTTCTGAAGCTAGTAGAACTTTGTAAAGGCCTCGTAGTGTTACCCTGCCTCGTCTCCTCGGTAGAGGTGTATGGGATTGGTCGTCTCTTGGCAGATGGGTAACATGACTTGTGGGTAAAGATGCGCAACCTCTGCAGAGTGTAAAACTGGTATACTAGCCGTGCTCACGGTCATGAGCAGCTCGGACACTCACATGATTAAATTATGAAACTTAAACTCAATTTGTCATATGCATTGCATCGCAGGTGAGGTTGTTACTTTTGTTATGCTACTTAATTGGGTTGGTATTTACTTATACTTAGTAATTGCTAATAAAATTTTGACCAACTTTAAAAGCAATGCTCAGCTCTAACCATCCTCTTTGGTAAGCCTTACACTTCACGTGAGCTCCCACCTTTGGCGAGTTCATGCACATTATTCCCCACAACTTGTTGAGCGATGAACGTATGTGAGCTCACTCTTGCTGTCTCACACCCCCCACAGGTCAAGAACAGGTACCACAGGATGAGGCGCATGAAGGATGCTGCGATGTGTTCGTGAGAGGTCTAGGTCGTCGTCTCCCAGTCAACTTTGGGTTGCTGGACCGTTGTCTCCTTATAATGTATTTATTTATTTATTTTGTACAAAACTCTTATTATATAGTAAATATGTGACATTCGATCTTGTGCCATGATTCATCATATGTGTGAGACTTGGTCCCAGCACACCTGGTGATTATGTTCGCACCCGGGTCTTGGTGCCCTGAAATCCGGGTGTGATAGAAGTGGTATCAGAGGAATGTTGACTGTAGGACAAAACCTAGATAGAACTGGACAAACATTGTCTACTTACCTTTGCTACTCTGATTCTTTATCTAAACTTTCCTTAATCTTTTCTCATCCATTGTTGCTTTACTCTGATTATTCTTATCTTTTCCTTCTAAAGACAAATGTGGATTTCACACTTTGAAATCCTGTGCCTGAAGTGACCTCTAGGACTAGGAGACCTACTCTTAGGAACAAAATCAAAACTATTTTCGTAAATATTTGTATGCTTGAATGTTTGTTCTTGTGATACATGTCTGATTTGGATCTTTGATTGAGTGTGATGAGTTGTGGAGTATTGTCCACAATTACATTTGCATATACATATAGGCATAAATATAAACAAATAAAATTCATAAGATAACTAGACAAACTAGATTATTCCTCATTAAAGTATCTAGCCTAACAATATCCATCTAATCTGGAAAGATTCTATCTTACTCATAGATCCATCTTACCCTAAAAATAATAATATATACTCATCATATCGTGAAAAGATTTTATCTAATCCTAATAGATCTAACTGACCTCAAAAGAATCTACCTTATCCCTAGGGATCCATCTTGCCCTAAATAACATATTTATCCCACTCTAGAATAACAACCATGAGATAATCCCAAAATCTATTTAGATCTTATCTGGTCTCGGCTCGTCATATCAATCTAATCTAGATCACATCTAATCTAATATGATCCAATATAAAGGGAGCTACTTAAACAAGTTAGTTAATACTGGTAACCTAGATTAGATCATATTCCTATTGTTGGGGACTTGTTCTCAAATGCTATGAATTAAGAACAAGGCAACATAAAATGTTAAATGTTAACACCCTTCGTCCAATGAAGCATTATCCTATTAAGGATAATGAACTTCAGACGAAGGTTAAACATGATACAATTACGAAGGTTTAATCTTCGTAATTGAGCTCTGATAGATTTATATAAAATAATGTGAAATACGAAACATTAAGGACAAATAAATTATAAATGAACAACATCACTTTTACAATATCTCAATTAAATGTGTCCAAGTATTAAATACATTTATACCTCTGCCTTGACAAAGATTAATTCCCGATTGACGCGATTGCAATTATCGGAAAGCGTGAACAATAAAGGAATACTGTTCACTATTTATAGGCACGGGACACAGCCTGTGAGGAATTACAATTATGCCCCTCATAAAAGATTACAACAACGACTCAAACATTTATGGACTAAAAGGTCATTCTACTTTTAAGTCGGTTTGTAATTCCGAAGCTTCATGAAGAGGAACCTTCAGTCATCACATGCGGACAGCTTCAGCCGAAGCTGTTTCTCCCTGCAGGACCTTCGGCGACGAAGCATAGTCCCAACAGTAGCCCCTTCGCGGTGCTAGATCGTTTTTCGTAACGAGCTTGATCCGTGAAAAAAGTCTCTTAGGCTTCGGGAAGCCGAAGGTCCGAAAAACACCTTCCCTGAGCTCGTTGTCGAGAAACGATTCAGTTTCCGAGCGCGTAGCGGTCCCACCCTGCAGAGTTACTATTTGGTCTCTGCGGTCCACCGCGCAGCGGGTGCAAGCAGCTGTTCGCCTGGTGTAAAAATCCTGACGATTCACCTTCTTACCTGCAGCACTATATAAACAGACGGGTAGGTGTGAAGTTACCACAGCATTCATTGCTATTGCACTGTTTTGCTGCCAAAATTTTTAACCATAGCCGAAGCTTGACTCTCGAAATCAGACGAAGCTCCAGCTTAAAGCCTACTTCATTAGAAGAAAAAGTTTCGGAAAAAAGTTTTTAGTTCCCAAAAGATTCAGAATTAAATGGCCAGAGTGCGCTCTACCGCTAGGGTTGAGCGTGAGGGAGCCGAAGCTGAAGGATCGGAGACTGTTCCCATCTCCGAAGCGATGCAACGATCCGGACTGGTAACCTCGGAAGGAATCCGTACTGCCGAAACAGAGCAGACTGTTGCCGAGACAAAACAAGTTGTTGCCGAAGCAGAAGAAGGAAATATTGAGGAAGCTGATCCCGATGATGATTACCATATTGCCGTGCCAAGCAAGCCCAACCACTTGGACTTCGGAAAGTCGACTGTCTCTAAGGCTGATCTCTCCAAGATGGTGAAGTCGGGTTATTTCAGTGAGAATGAGAAGAAGCTACTTCGCTTCGGGGGGGAAGAAACTACCCCGAAGCCAGAAAAGGATGAAATAGTCATTTTCAAGAGCTTCCTAAAGGCTGGGTTGAGATTTCCCTTAAATAGGATGATCTCCGACGTGCTGCAAAAATTTGGCATCTATTTTCACCAACTGACTCCCAACGCGATTGTCAGGCTCAGCGTCTATATCTGGGCTCTCCGAAGCCAGGCGGTGGAGCCATTTGCCGACAGCTTCTGTCGAGTTCATGAGCTGCATTACCAAACAAAAGCCAGAAAAGATGGATTGCATGAAAATTTTGGTTGCTATAACTTTGCTTATCGGAAAACCACGAAGTTTCTCGTGATCAGCTACCGAAGCAAATGGCCGGCAGGTTGGAAATCAGAATGGTTTTACGTCAAAGTTGACGAAGACAAAGAGAAGCTGGTCCAGAGCCCTCTTGAACTAACCTTCGGAGAAACAAGACCCCGCTGCAGAATGGATGTAGAAGGTCCAACTTGGGCTGCACTGGGCGAATTCAAAATTATTGCAGAACATATTGGCACTAGAGATTTAGTGCAAGAATTCCTGGCCTTCAGGGTTTTTCCAACTATGAAAGAGTGGACGATGCCGAAGCTTAAAGGGGAAAAGAAAGAAGGGGAACTCGTCCGACTGCCCTACCATTATAAATTCAAGAAATACTTTAAAGTACCCTGCCAAGAATGGCTTGATACAATTGAAATAATGAGCAATGAAATTCTTGGGAATTACTCTAAAAAAGAGGACCAACTGATGACAGCGGCCTTCGGCACTCGGCCGAAACGAAGGTTGAACAGAGTACTTGATGCCATAGGATTTGAATATGCTGACTACGGTCGACTGGGCGGAGATGCTGGGGGGCCCGAAGCGAAAAAGGATTGCTAGCACTACTGACGAAGAAGTCATCAAGGCAGTAAAAAAGAAAAAGAAAGATTCTGATAACATTAGCGCTGAAGAGTTAAATCCTGAGCCGAAGGTGCAAACGGCAAAAAAGAGAAAAAGTGCATCTCTGGAGCCGGAAACGCCGGTCCAAGAAGAAGACACTCCTGCTTCTCCTTCTGCTATTGAAGTAGAAGAAATTATGAAGGTAATGACTGAACCTTTGCCTTTCAGGCTAAGTCCGCTGGCACTGGAACTGACGAAGTTTTTTCAGAAGGACAAGGCAGCTTCGGCAGTAGAAAGTCCTGTGAAGCCAAAAAAGCGGAGAATTATTCAAGTAACAGATGTGATCCATCAGACGCCGCCACCGGCAACGGTGTCAAAAATTGTTTTTACTGAAACTACCGAAGCCGAAGCTACTGAAATGAGAACTGCTGGAGCTGAATCCGGCAAAGCCGAAGCTACCGGGGCCGAAGCCAGAGCCACCGAAGAGTCGGACCTGGAAACCACACTTGAGGTTATTGACAACATACTGCTGAAAATGACTGAAGAGGAAGCTACCGTGGCTACAGTGAATACGGCAACGGAGAAGGGTAAGGAGCAAATTGATGAAATTTCAGAAGAAGAAGATTTTAACTTTCAAGATTTGCTCGGACAAGAATTAACGGACGCCGAAAAAGAGGAGTTGAGAAAATATGCCATATCCTGCGGATACAAATCGGGGGCTATGCTTTTTGGTGGGGTCAACGAAGGGAAATTAAGATGCCTTCGGAACCGCACCGAAGCCAAAATTGTTAGAACCCTTTCCAAAAGCATTGGCTTGCCGAAGCTGGAAGCGGACTTGTGTCGTTATCAAGGACACCACATCGCCGGAAGCCTGCTCTATGCTAACTTCAAGGTAACAAATATTTTTGTTATTTTGTTATTATTATTGTTAACTTTTGAGTTGTGTTCTGACGAAGATCATTTCGACAGAGCATATTGTTAAGCAAGGTTCTGAAGATGCAACAAGATCTGGAGGAAGAGAAAAACAAAACCGTTATTCAAGATTTGGCTGAAAAAATTGAAAACCATGAAGCCAATCTGAAAAAGAAAGACTTCGCAATTCAAAATTTTGAAATCACGGTCAAAGAGCACGAAGGTGCACTAGAAAAGAAGGATTTTATCATTCAGACCATGGAGGGCTCTTTGGCTGAAGCCCAAACTGAAAATGACAAATTAAAAAATGAATTGCTCCGTCTATCAGAAAAAATCGAGCAAGAAAAGAAATATTTTGAAGCAAGCCTGAAGACTGAAGTGGATAAATACTCAAATCTGTAGAAATCCTTCACAGAACTTCAGGAGAAATGCTTAAGCTTCGGCATCCGATGTGTGCAGCGGCTGAAGGACGTGTTTCACTCTGTCGGAGCTAGCTCTTCGAAATTTACACCTTCAGCTGAAAACTTGCCAAGAACATTAGAACATATTGAAGGCGAAGTTGATGCCCTTGACGAAGTTATTGGTGGGCACGCTGACTTCTGCGCCCTGGTAGCTTCTCGGGGCACAGCTGCTGCTTTTTTGAAGGCTGGCTGCACACATGGAAACACTGTGAACAGACCAAACTTCAGCCTGTCAGCTTCAGATTTGTTAGATATCCCAAACTTAGCCAGAAGCATCGGAAATAGATTCATGACCCAGATCTGGGTAAGTGGCGGGCGGAAAATGGCAGGCGACGAAGCTCAAAGCCATCTTAAGCCGGTAAAAAACTTATGTTTGTTGCTTTTACCTTCTCCTTTGAAATTTGTACCTTAGTGTGCTATTTGATATATACAGGATGACGAAGCTGAAGATTGACAGTGCTGAAGTTTGACAAAACTGAAGACGAAGCCCTAGCTGCAGCTTAAAATTGCTTATAATGTGCTTTCCTGCAAAAATTCTTGGAGAAACTTTTGTAATATAGATATGGAGTAACTTATGTAAATTTGTACATACCTTGTAATATATTCTGTCTCCTTTAAGCGCATCCAGTCTGCTTTGCTGTGGACGAAACTTCTTTTTTGAGCCGAAGGCGAAAAACACCTTCCCTTCTTTTCGTACACAACGAAGCATAGAAAATTTTTCCTTCAAATCTTTTTCCCTTCTCTTTTTTTTTCTGAAGCACCTAACTTTTTTGTGTAGCATGATGATGATTCTATATATGTCTAAATGAATGTTCATGAATGCAAATGACATGATGATATGTTATGTGCAATTGAATATTAGGACACATGCTCAAAAAATCATAAGCACGGCCCTTCGTCCCCTCAAGAATGATAAAAATGTTTTTGTCGTTTACTTTTCGGCTTCACCGTTTACTTTTCGGTGTATCGGCGTTGACTTTTCGCTGTAAGCCTCCCTTAGGAGCTTCTTCGCCTTTTACTTTCGACAGAATCAGCGTTTATTTTTCGCTGTAAGCCTCCCTTAGGAGCTTCTTCGCCTTTTACTTTCGGCGGAATCAGCGTTTATTTTTAGCTGTAAGCTCTGCATTCCCTTAGGAACGTCTTTTGAGCTTCTCCCTGTTTTCTTTTCTTTCTCTTTGCACTCGAGGGTGCGTTCTCAGCTTTTACATTTACATTTTTGGGGGATATCGCTCTTATAGAATTGAAATAAGGAAAAGAAAAATTACATGTTGTGGCCCCATTAAAAACCTTTCTCCCCCTTTGGAAAGGAAAAGGGTGCCACAAAAAAGAATATAAAAAATTACATCAAGCTAAACATAATATCTCCGAAGCTCATCCGCATTCCATAATCTAGGAATGTCATTGCCGTCCAAATCCTTCAACCTATAGGAACCAGGTCTTGACGAAGATACTACCAAAAAGGGGCCTTCCCACTTCAGCTGTAATTTGCCTACTGTTTCGGGGTTAGCTACTCTTCGAAGTACCATGTGTCCTGGTTCAATGTTCTTCAACTTGACCTTTCTATCGCGCCATTTTATTGTTTCAGCTTGATATTTATTGATGTTTTCCACAGCTTGGAGTCTGATTCCTTCAATAGCATCTTTTTCTACAGAGCAATCAGCTTCGTTTTCACCCTCTATCGAAGCTACTATCCTTATTGATCCTGTTTTAGCCTCTTCTGGGGTTATTGCTTCGTCACCAAATAACAGTTTAAAGGGTGTAAAGCCTGTTGATCTTGAGATGGTTGTATTATGACTCCACACCACTTTGATTAACTCGTATGGCCACTTTCCCCTCGGCTGATTGAAGATTGACTTCATTATTCCTGTCATTATGATCCCATTGGCTCTTTCAACAAGTCCATTTGATTCTGGGTGTCGGACTGATGCAAAATGGATCTTCGTGCCGATTTGATTACAAAATTCTCTGAAGGCTTCAGAATCAAATTGTGTCCCATTATCCACAGTGATAGCCTTTGGTACTCCGAAGCGACAAACAATGTTCTGCCAGAAAAACTTTTGAATAGTAAACGAAGTTGTTGTGGCTAAAGGCTTCGCCTCAATCGATTTGGAAAAATATTCCACTGCCACCACCACGTATCTTAAGTTCCCATGTGCCGGTGGTAATGGACCTAGCAAATCCAGACCCCACCTTTGCAACGGCCAAGTGGGTTGTATTAACTGAGTTAAAGACGAAGGTTGTTTTTGATCTCTTGCACATTTCTGACAACCTTCGCACTTTTGAACTAAATCCGCTGCATTCGAAGCTGCCTTTGGCCAATAAAATCCTAGGCGAAAAACTTTCCCAAGCAAGGGCCTAGATCCAATGTGTGATCCACACAGACCTGCATGTATGTCCTTCATTAGCTCTATACCTTCGGATCTGTATAAGCACTTGAGTAATGGGGAACAAACCCCGCGCTTGTATAACTCCCCTTCTATTATAACATATGGTCGAGCTCTTGCTTCTATTCTCCTGTTATAAGCTTCGTCGTCTGAAAAAAATTACCCTGAAGGAAAGAGATGATCTCAGTTCTCCAATCTTCACTATAAACAGGGGATATGTTAAGGATTGCTCTTTCAAGAAGCTCGACCGAAGGTGCTTTTATTGTTTCAAAAAATACTTCCGAAGGTACAGGCAGCCCCTGGGCTGCTGACTTAGCCAATAGATCAGCGTGTTCATTTTCTTCACGAGGAATATTTTTGACAGAGAAATCTTCGAAGGAAGCCTCAATCCTTCGGACTGTATCTAGATATTTTTCGAGCTTCGGGTCTCTTGCTTTGTAACTTTTGTCAATATGACCAGAAATAACTTGGGAATTAGTTTTAAGGATGGCCCTTCTGATTCCCATTGCCTTTAATTTCCGAAGACCCAAAAGCAAAGCTTCATACTCGGCGATGTTATTTGTGCAACTAAAATCAAGTTTTGCCGCATAACAAGTTTTAACTTTGGAAGGTGAAATCAACACAGCAGCCGCTCCTGCTCCGAAGGTTCCCCAAGATCCATCGCAAAACACTATCCATGCTTCGGCGTCTTTATTTGTTTCTTCCTCCTGAGCCCCTGGCGTCCAGTCAGCAATGAAGTCTGCTAACGCCTGGGACTGAATCGAAGATCTATGAACATATTCAATGCAAAATTCATTGAGCTCTGCAGCCCATTTTCCAATCCTTCCAGTAGCTTCTCGGTTCCTCATAATATCCTTCAGAGGTTGTGAAGAAGGAACAATTATGTTGTAAGCTTGGAAATAGTGCCGAAGCTTCCTGGAGGCCATTAAGACAGCATACAGTACCTTCTCCAACTCTGTATAATTTTTCTTTGACAAACTAAGAACTTCGGAAACAAAATATATTGGGGCCTGCCTCTTAACTTGGCCTTCAAGCTTCTCCTGAACAAGTGCTGCACTTACCGCTGAGTGCGAAGCTGCCACATATAATAACAAAGGAGCCCCTGGCGTAGGTGGAGTTAGTGTTGTCAAATCTATCAAATACTGTTTCAGTTCTTCAAAGGCCTTCTGCTGGATTGGTCCCCATTGAAAGACTTCGGCTGACTTCAGTACTTCGAAGAATGGTAAGTTTCTTTCTGCAGATCTGGATATAAATCTATTGAGAGATGCCAGCCTTCCTGTCAATCTTTGAGCCCCCTTTTTTGTACTTGGTGGCTCCATTCGAAGTATAGCTTCGATTTTACTTGGATTGGCCTCAATTCCCTTTGTTGAAACTAAGCAACCAAGAGATTTCCCCTTCTTTACTCCGAAGACACTTTTTTCTGGATTTAGCTTTAGACCAGCCTGTCTAAAATTAGCAAAGGTCTCTTGTAAATCAACAATGTGGTTGTCCTGCTTCATGCTCTTTACAATGATATCATCAACATAAGTTAGTACATTCCTGCCTATCTGAGAATGGAGAACCTTTGCTGTCATTCTGCTGAAGCTTCCTCCAGCATTCTTAAGCCCTTCAGGCATCCGAAGGTAGCAGTATGTCCCACTAGGGGTTATGAAGCTAGTTTTTGGTTCATCCTCCTTCTTCATCCAGATTTGATGATAGCCTGAATAGCAATCCAGCAAACTCATAAGTTCTAATGAAGCTGCTGCATCGACTAGAGAATCTATCCTTGGCAATGGGAACTCATCCTTCGGACAGGCCTTATTGAGATCAGTAAAATCGATGCACATTCTCCATTTACCATTGGCCTTCTTCACCATAACAGTGTTAGCCAACCATTCTGGGTATTTTACCTCTCTAATAACTCCGGCACTAAGGAGTCGTTTCACTTCATTCCGAGCACCTTCGGCCTTATCGTCAGACATCTTCCGAAGCCTCTGCTTCCTGGGTCTGAAGGATGGATCAACATTGAGCGAGTGCTCAATAACATCCCTATTAACTCCGCAAAGATCATTGGCTGACCAAGCAAAAACATCTTTATTGTTGAACAAAAACCTTATCAAGGTTTTCTCCTGCTCTTCGGACAATTGAGATCCCAATAACACCTTCTGCTCTGCTATATCCTCACACAAGAGCATGGGTTTCGGCTGGTCAGCCGAAGCAGCTTTTCCCTTCTGAACTTGTACTGCTCACAAGCTTCAGTTCCATCTATATTATGGATTGCTTTTGAGTGTGTCCAATTCCCTTCGGCCCGTCTGGCAGCTTCTTGACTTCCATGAATAGCAATGGGCCCTTGGTTCGAAGGTATCTTCATGCAAAGATAAGCTGGACGCAGAATTGCTTCGAAGGCATTAAGAGTACCACGACCAATGATTGCATTGTAAGGGTACTCCATGTCAACAATATCAAACATAACTTGCTCAGTCCTTGTGTTGTTGATGAATCCGAAGGCCACTGACATTGAGATTTTGCCAAGTGCTACAATCTGCCTTCCTCCGAAGCCGCAGAGGGGATGTGTGGCATCAAGAATTTTATCTTCGGGCTCTTGCATCTGTCTGAAGGCCTTAGCAAATATGATATCAGCTGCACTGCCTATATCAACCAAAACATTATGGACCAGAAATCCTTTGATAACACAAGAGATAACCATAGCATCATTGTGTGGGTAATCCTTGAGTTGAAGGTCCTCTTGGGAAAAGGTAATAGGAATGTGAGACCATCTTGACTTGACGAAGGGTCCTTGCACCCTGACATGCTGTACCCTTCTCTGTGCTTCCTTCTTCTGTTTCTTGTTGGCTGGTTCTGAACATGAACCGCCCGTTATCGGGAGTACCAGCTTCGGAACCGAAGCAGCTCCAGCTTTAATACTGAACGAAGCCATTAGCTCAGAAAAGTGGAAGTGAGTTCACCGGAGGTGGGCGCCAATGTTGGGGACTTGTTCTCAAATGCTATGAATTAAGAACAAGGCAACATAAAATGTTAAATGTTAACACCCTTCGTCCAATGAAGCATTATCCTATTAAGGATAATGAACTTCGGACGAAGGTTAAACATGATACAATTACGAAGGTTTAATCTTCGTAATTGAGCTCTGATAGATTTATATAAAATAATGTGAAATACGAAACATTAAGGACAAATAAATTATAAATGAACAGCATCACTTTTACATTATCTCAATTAAATGTGTCCAAGTATTAAATACATTTATACCTCTGCCTTGACAAAGATTAATTCCCGATTGACGCGATTGCAATTATCGGAAAACGTGAACAGTAAAGAAATACTGTTCACTATTTATAGGCACGGGACACAGCCTGTGAGGAATTACAATTATGCCCCTCATAAAAGATTACAACAACGACTCAAACATTTATGGACTAAAAGGTCATTCTACTTTTAAGTCGGTTTGTAATTCCGAAGCTTCATGAAGAGGAACCTTCGGTCATCACATGCGGACAGCTTCAGCCGAAGCTGTTTCTCCCTGCAGGACCTTCGGCGACGAAGCATAGTCCCAACACCTATAAATGGGTTTTAAACCTAAATTGATGTCTTAGATCAACTCGTCCGTGAAACCCCGACCTAACCTATGTTATAGGTTGCCCAATCCATTTGTTCCAAAAGCAAAGTAAAACTCTGTTCAAACTTACCTACCTCGTGTACCCCGGCTATCCTAACCACATGTCCTTAACTCGGATGGCAACTCCAAGAAGAAAGGCCAAAGAAGACCAACCACGTCAAAGAAGGATAAGCATCAACTCAAGTCTTCAAAGATCAAGTTGGATCGCCAGAGGAATCAAGATCCAGAGTTCAGGATGAAGTCTTTCCTTATTATACTCTTCCTTGCCACAACCTATACTTGCCATAACCGTACTTCATCTGACCTAATAAATGGCTAGACATATGTATATCCATATATTCCAAATCATCTACTAACGTGTATAAAAAACTTCAAACAAAACTTTTGATTCCTAAACCAAATGAGAAACTAAATTTCAAACCAAACTGGTTGCATCCCTTTTTCTTACAAATCTCGAGGACGAGATTTCTGTTAAGGGTGTAGGATTTGTAACACCCTAATTGTTGAACTAACAAAATCTTTTGAGATTTAGTTTAATTTGTAAGGAATTGAGTTCTAATGATTTCTAGCAAGGATTTCCTTTCTTTTCAACAGTTATTTCTCTAAATAAATAACAAGATGTAAAAATATTTGCTATTAATATAAATAAATAACGACTACTTAGTTTTGAACGAAATACTAAATTTAACTACGCCGGAGTAGTTTTATTTGTTTGTTACGAAAATATTGTAAATGTGCGCATTACATATTTAAAACATTTAGCTAATTAATGAAATAAATATAAACATACATTTAAATGCATTTCATGATTGACATGTTTTGTTGTTACATTTAAATCAAATTCGAAATAAAAACAAGAGATCAGTATTGAATTTGAATATTTGAAACTGAAATAAAACAGAAATTAGAAAAAAAGAGCAATCTCCTGCCGCGCGGCCCTTTTCTCTGTTGGCCCATTTTCTCTATTCCGTGGGGCCTAATTAGTCTCCACGTTTCTTTTTTTCATTTTTGTTTTCTAGCCGCAAATGATGACATCATCACATGCATCGAGTCGGTCACTATATTATGGGTCCGCCGTTTAGTATCTATCTCCAACCACGCGCTGATCACGGAACAGAACTGCGGTCGTTCGTAACAGAATGCGTATCAACACTGCGGACTTGTTCCCTGTCCATATAAGGATGGACGTGATCCCTCTCGTTCCATCGAGCCGCTTAGGAAGAGAACAAGACCCGTCGCCGAGAGTGCCATGCGAGGAGCCCATGTCCCCGTAACCCATAGGTGGAGCAAACTCAAACAGAAAGCTTCGTCAGGTGAGCAGAGAGAACCGTGCGAGGGTACTCGTGGACAGACCAGGCGTTATTGGTGATAGGAGCACTCATGATTTCTCGCCGGCGTCAAGGACTGCGGCTGGCCGCACTATGCCCTGGACCCGCAATTTCGAAACCCGATCCCTGGTATGGACTCGCTTCCGCTAATTGTACATGATTAGAGGATTCTCTAGCACATATGCATGCTCGGATTGGTTCGCCTGGTCGCCCAACCCTCTACTCGCCAGCGAAACGCCGCTGCGGGCTGCGCTGGAGCCACCCGGTCTGCGGTCTGCTGTTGGATAGAAGAAACGTATCAGCCGTCGATCGCGACGTGTACGGCGGCGATTGGATGCGCTTGGGGTCGGTTCGGTCGGGGTAATAGGATCCGTTCGATCTAGATCTGGGGGTTGTGGCTAGTTCTCGCTTATTTTAAATCTGGTTCGCAGATCTCGGAATCCACGGTTGTCGTGCGACTGTGATCGCGCCCTGATTCATAATAAAGTTGATCTAATCTGGGCCATCCAGCGTTGATCCAACGGCCGAGATCCACCAATACCCTTCCGTCCGAATGGTTATTTAAAAGAACCCCCGGGAAATGTTAGAATTAACCCACCGTCCTGATGCAGTGGTAGAAAATTTAATCTATGCCCCTGAAATTTGTGGTTTAGCCCCTGGTCTTTAAGGTATTAGTGTTCACAGTTCGGATATTGAATAAAATGAGTATATTAATGTAGAAAATGAGTTTTAGTATGAAAACAATTTTAGAAACTTGTATAATTCATATTTACTTCATTTTAACTCCAAATTGATCCATTCCAATGGCATTAATTTTGTTTTAATATTGTTTATCACATATTACCTTTGTTTAACCATGAAACTTGAATTAAAATTGCTCGATTGAATTAATCTATTCTAGGTGCTAAATAATTTCATAAATTCATAACTCAATAACCGTAACTCCGTTTTAATCCATTCTGGTTGCATTAGTCTCACAATAATATCTATTATCATCTGGTAACTTTGTTTTGTCATGAAATATAGGTTAAAATATTGCACTTAGTCTATTCTATATTTAACCATGTGGATCTTCGGAAAATCATAACTCAATAGCCGTAGCCCCGAATTTAGTGGTTCTTGTTTCTACGATCTCGTTACGACGTGTAGATTATTATTATGCAGTTTGTGCTTATGTTTGGTGTAATGTTAATTTTGCCTATACCATGTTTGTATGTATTGCTACGTTTAGCAGTGAGGACACGTGTCATCTGAAAAGCATGTTGGTACCTGGAATCTCAATTCCCAGGCAAGTTGTGCCCTTGATCACTTCTTTTTACCCACTCATGTTCTGATTAATCATAATGATCTGCATAGGTTAATTTTGATGGGACCCAATAGGTTACCGCAGTTTGACTATCTTTATACCTTGTTCACCACTGAATCTTTGGGTAGTACCTGGTATTGCTTTATGTGGTTTTGGGTATAGAGATACATTTTATTCATGATTATACTTTGTTATCAGTTTGTTAATTATTGTTCATGATAAGATCATTATGTTAATTGGAACATGGAGAACCACCCGGGAAAACAGTGCTACCACAAGGGTTTAATGGGACGCCCTTGGCCAACTAACTAGGAAAGCTAGTGGAAGACTACCTTACCCGAAAGGGGCAAGGGCAGTAGGGGAGTGGTCAGTGTAGGGAGGCCCTTGGGATGATTTTGCTGCGATGGCGGTCATGCGAGGGATTCCTGCATTGGAGCTTCCTATAAACTGTAGCGGGTTTTCTGAAGCTAGTGGAACTTTGTAAAGGCCTCGTAGTGTTACCCTGCCTCGCCTCCTCGGTAGAGGTGTGTGGGATTGGCCGTCTCTTGGCAGATGGGTAACATGACTTGTGGGTAAAGATGCGCAACCTCTGCAGAGTGTAAAACTGGTATAGTAGTCGTGCTCACGGTCATGAGCAGCTCGGACACTCACATGATTAAATTATGAAACTTAAACTCAATTTGTCATATGCATTGCATCGCAGGTGAGGTTGTTACTTTTGTTATGCTACTTAATTGGGTTGGTATTTACTTATACTTAGTAATTGCTAATAAAATTTTGACCAACTTTAAAAGCAATGCTCAGCTCTAACCATCCTCTTTGGTAAGCCTTACACTTCACGTGAGCTCCCACCTTTGGCGAGTTCATGCACATTATTCCCCACAACTTGTTGAGCGATGAACGTATGTGAGCTCACTCTTGCTGTCTCACACCCCCCACAGGTCAAGAACAGGTACCACAGGATGAGGCGCATGAAGGATGCTGCGATGTGTTCGTGAGAGGTCTAGGTCGTCGTCTCCCAGTCAACTTTGGGTTGCTGGACCGTTGTCTCCTTATAATGTATTTATTTATTTATTTTGTACAAAACTCCTATTATATAGTAAAGATGTGATATTCGATCTTATGCCATGATTCATCATATGTGTGAGACTTGGTCCCAGCACACCTGGTGATTATGTTCGCACCCGGGTCTTGGTGCCCTGAAATCCGGGTGTGACAACGGGTACTCGCAATCACTATACCATTGCTCCATTGGTTATCACCTATGACACACGAGTGACCTCGCCACGAAGGCCTATCCCTGCAAGCGCAATCAAGAACACAAGCAAGAACAGGAAGAACACAATCAAAATGCATTGATCACGAGGTGGGGTCTCACAAACCGATGAACGACAAAACTATTCGAAGACAAATATGATCTAAGCAAAACCAAACCCTAATGTGGTGGCGACTGCTGTTAAAATAGAGGTTAGGGGCATGCACAACCCCTGGAGCTACCCCTAATAGGCTCCAACATGATACACGGCCCAACAACCCAACAAACAGTGTCTCAACACCAAAATAGAATATGAGCGCGTACATGTTTCGACGATTCTAGTTGACTCTGAATGATTTTAAGGTGGGAGTAGCTGGCTTGGTTATATAATCTTCTTATCTTTCCAACCATATCAAGTCCATCACAATCGAAGTCTGGATGCATCTTGGGCGTCCATTTTAGTGTTGACTGGTTTTAGAACCGAGATGGAATCTCAGCCGAGTCGAACTTGATCTCCTTCCTGTTGTGGATTCCCTTGCTCATCCTCCTCTACATCTTAGCCTTTTCCAAGTCCTTGATGGTCCTATCCAAAGTTCCTAATCATTAAAACATCCATGGCACCAAGCGTAAGCTCTAAAACACAATTAACTAGGTTAGGACGAACCTGGAGATTTAGCTTTCGTGCACGCGCTCGTGTTGTCGGTCCATGCATTGTTTGTATGGGAGTGATTAACTCATCATTATCCCCACTTGAATTAGTGTCATCCTCGACTTAGGTGGTGGCTGTCACACCCAGATTTAAGGGGCAATCCCGGGTGCGTCTCAAATGTGTGATAGGATCAAGTCTCACACATGTGATGACTCATGGTACAAAAATGAATGTCACGTCTTTAATATATAATGGGGTTCTGTACAAAATAGTTAAATAATTATATCATACGAAGACAACGATCTAGCAACCATAGTTGACTGGGAGGCGACGGCCTAGACCTCTCACGAATTCATCGCGACATCCTTCATGCTCCTCATCCTGCGGGACCTGTTCTTGACCTGGGGGATGTGAGTACAGAAAGGGTGAGCTCACATATGTTCATTGCTCATGTGAAGTGTAAGGCTTACCAAAGGAGATGGTTAAAGCTGAGCATTGCTTTTAAAGTGGGTCAAAGTTTTATTAGCAGTTACTAAGTACAAGTAGATACCAACCCAAATAAATAAGAGATAACAATTAATAACAACACCCACAATGCAATGCAAATGACAAATTAAGTTTAATTGTATAAGTTAATCATGTGAGAGTCCTGAGTCGCTCTTGTCCATGAGCACGACTGATATACCAGTTTTACACTCTAAAGAGGTTGCACATCTTTACCCACAAGTCGTGTTACCCATTTGCCACGGGGTTGTACAGACCCCATACACCTCTACTGTCACACCTAGTTTTAGAAGGCAAACCGAATGCGAACCATGTACGTGCCAGGATCAGCAATTCACGTACACAACAGTTACATAACATGGACATCATCACACAGTGCTCAAATAGTATTAAAAAGGGAAATAATAGTCAATTACATCATATGTCTGAGACATCCACATAGTCTTTACAATAAATCAAAGTGCGAAAAAGAAACGTAGATAAACGCGGCCTTCACAGGCAGCCGACTGGGGGTTGCCGCTAACCCACGCCTAGAACTCATCGTAATCTAGGAACTCCTGGTGGTCTCCTTCCACAGCTTCATCTTCTCCTGAGCAGGTGTTGCAATGCTGACAACCTAGGGATGGGGGGGGTTTGGTGTGTAGAGCAAGGGTGAGTACACATCAACATACTCGACAAGTATCTTGTTTGGCTGTAGTGGACTAGCTTTATGTGGGGATAAGTCAAGCAGTTGCTTTTAGTTGGTCAGATTATTATTACTAGTAGAGAAAGTCAAGTTTTAGGATTAACCCACGTTATTAACCCAAGCGTACTCCTTTCCAAACGGAAAGAGCACCACTTACCATTACCAGAGTCAAAACCAAGAACCATCAATCTCATTGCCACCTGCAAATCCGAACATCTCTGATCAAGTATCACTAATCACTGGAGCTCCCTTGGCCGCTCATAACCGCGAGCACGGCTGATATATCAGTTTTCAAAACCCACAAGCCGTGATTCCCTTTCCGCCCGGAGATCATGACTCTCCATTGACCACTACCTAGGTGGCCCAGCAGGGCATCACTATGTAGCCTTTACAAAGATTCCCCGGGGTTGTAGCCGCCCGTTAGGTTTCCTAAATGCACCGCACTCCTCCCCAAGGGGCGAACCCAAACTTGGCAGAGCGAGCCGCATACACCGAGCCCCATTGACGGCACGACGGCTAAGCGAACTACACCCCGGATCCTCTAATTATTCAGCTAAGGGCACCCCATTCCACCCTCATGGTTGCAGTGTTTTCCCGGGCGGTCATCCAACGAACAGGTCCTTACGGAGAGGCACTCGAGAAACCGCTCGAGTCCCCTTAAGGGCCACAAGTTCCATCATCATAATCAAAAGGGAAAACAGTGTATCATAGATAATCTCATCATGTTCATTGATTAGAGTTGAGCAATAGCATAAGACTAAGCAATAATAATCCAACCCAAATAGGTAAACAAGGACATGGATAACAAAAGCTAGTCAATCCTTAGGTATAACTGTGTAATGCGGGAGGTGAATTAAAGAATGTATAGGACAAAGATAGGTCAAGGGACACTTGCCTCCACCGACGGATTGCTGCTCAGGGGCTTCTCCTGCGAGTTCTTCGGGCTCCTCAACCAGATCGTTCTCTATGCGAGAGCAAACATACATACATCCACACATTTAATACAAAAGAACAATACACCATACGATAGAATGCAGTAAATAAACAGACATTCCACGCGGGTTCGCAATTAAGGCTAAGAGAGAAAGAGAAAAAGACAGTCGAGAAACGATCACGTTACATGATTATGGATTAAATTACTCGCTCAATGGAAGGGAATTAATTTGGACACTACGTTCAGCATAAAGTAAAGTCGAGCTCCACATTTAATCATTGTAAACAATTGAAGGTGAATGAAAGGGAGTGGTCGCACGTCGAGACGTACAACGCGACATTTAGATTGAATTAAGAAGTGAACGACTCGCCGCGCGACAGAGCGCAGAACGAGACACTGGCACTAATTTTAAAGAGACGTTAAGCATCGCGCGACGAAGCGCACGACGGCATACGCCAACAGGGCTGAGTTTAAAGTGGAACGTCGCGCGTCTGGACGCTCGACATCGCACCTTAAACAACCTGAAATTAAAATAGATCGTCGCGCGACGAAGTGCGCGACACAACACTAATATTTGTAAATTAAAAGAATCGTCGCGCGACGAAGCGTGCGACGCAGCACATCGACTAAACAATTTAAAATAGATTAAAACGAGATTAAGCGCAATGCGACTCCGGTCGCACGCGCGAAAGCATGTTACGCGTGCCAAAGGCACGCGGGACGCGAGTCGCCGGGGCAGGGACACGGGACCAGGCACGGCCGCCGGGGCGCGCGACGAGGGTGCAGCCGTCGGGGCACGGCCGGGGAGCGGGGGCTTGCGACGGGGTGGGCTCGGCGAGGCAAGGGCGAGGCGGGCAGGGGCCGCGCTGCCGGTGCCGGACGCGGGACCGAGCCGCCATCGTCGGACGCAAGGAGGGGGCCACGGGCGCGGGGCCGGGAGGGGCTCGCCGGGGCGGCGCGGGCGCGGCCGCGGGAGGGCGCGAGCGCGCGGGCCTTGGGGTGGCGCGGGGCTCGCCGGGCGCGGGGAGGGGATGGGGCTCGCCAGGGGGCGCGGCTCGCCGAGGGGGACGCGGGGCTCGCCGGGGGGCGCGCGCGGCCGGGATGGGGCGGCGCGGGGGCAGCTCGCCGGGGGCGAGCGCGGCCGGGATGGGGGCGGCGCGGTGGCGGCTCGCCGGGGGGCGCGTGCGGCCGGGATGGGGGCGGCGCGGGGGCGGCTCGCCGGGGGGCGCACGCAGCCGGGATGGGGCGACACGCAGGGGAAGAAGAAGGGGAGGGGAAGGAGAGAGAGAGGGAGAGGAAGGGGAGGGGGAAACTCACCTCCGGGGATCCAAATTTTGGCGATCTCGACTCCAAACCCTAGGGCACCACGGGGAGAGAGAGGTGGGAGAGGGAGAGGGAGGTTGTTGCGCGGGAAATCCAAATGAGAGAGGGAGAGGGGGAGGGGGCGCATGGGGAGGTGGGCAGGGGCGCCAGGGGTGCGCGGGTCGGGCTGGGCTGGGTTGGGTTGGGCCGGGCCACTTCGTGGATCGAAACCCATGACACGCACGACCCTCAAACGGGCTCCGATCGCGAATCGAAATCCGAGACGGAACGAGACGAACACGCGACATCAAACAAAGAAATGCGCTTCGGCATGATGCAACACCCATGACACTTAGGTTTTGGTTTATACATGACACGGGCACCTATCACTATACTGGTTTGAAATTGGGAAGAAAGAGCGAAACAGGAAGAGAAAAGAGAGTAACGCCCGAATTTGGTGAGAGAAAAAAAGAAAAAATTCTACCCCCAAATTCAGGGTGTTACAAACCTATCCCCCTTAAAAGAATCTCGCCCTCGAGATTCAAGGTTGGCTAGCAAAGAGCTCGGGGTATTTGGCCATCAGATCATCTTCACGCTCACAGGTTGCTTCTTGCTTAGAGTGGTGATTCCATCTGACTTTGCACATTCTGATGGTCTTCCTTAGGGTGACTCTGTCTGCCGTCTCAAGGATTTGCGCTGTTTTCTCTGTGTAGGTTAAGTCCTCCTGGACCTCCGGACCTTCCACTGGCAACTGCTCTTCTGGCACTCGCAGACACTTCTTCAACTGAGACACATGAAAAACATCATGCACTGCGGACAAACCTTCTGGCAAACTGAGCTGATAGGCCACTTCTCCACGCCTTGCGAGGATTTGATACGGACCGATGTAGCGGGGTGCTAGTTTGCCTTTCACTCTGAACCTTCTGACTCCTCTGATCAGTGACACTTTCAGATAGACGAAGTCTCCAACTTCGAAACTCAGCTCTCTTCTTCTTGTGTCTGCATAGCTTCGCTGCCTTGATTGCGCTATCTTCAGATTCTCTCGGACCATCTTGATGTTCTCTTCAGCTTCAAGAAAAATGTCTGGCCCAAACACTTGCTTTTCCCCAGGCTGGTCCCATTGCAACGGAGTTCTACAACTCCTTCCATAAAGCGCCTGAAATGGGGACATCTTCAAGCTGGCCTGGTAACTGTTGTTATAGGATAACTCTGCATAAGGCAATCGCTTGTCCCATCTGGACTGATCTTGCAATGCACAGGCTCTCAACATGTCTTCAAGGATTTGATTGGTTCTTTCGGTCTGACCATCTGTCTGCAGATGATAAGCTGAACTGAAATTCAGATGTGTGCCCAAGGCTTCATGCAACTGCTGCCAGAAATGAGAGGTGAACTGCGTTCCTCTGTCTGACACTATCTTCTTTGGCACACCATGAAGACAAACGATCTGAGACATGTACAACTCTACCAATACTGCACTGCTGTAGTTGGTCTTGATAGGTATGAAGTGGGCTGACTTGGTTAAGCGGTCCACTACTACCCAAATGGAATCGTAGCCGGCTCGAGTACGAGGCAATCCGACTATGAAATCCATGCCGATTTCATCCCATTTCCACTGAGGAATTTGCAATGGTTGCAACAATCCAGCGGGTCTCTGGTGCTCTGCCTTGATCCGCCGACAACTATAACACATAGCCACATGCTCTGCGATTTCCCTCTTCATTCCGTACCACCAGAATTTCTTCTTCAGATCCTGATACATCTTCTCACTTCCGGGGTGAATCGAATAGGCTGTCTCATGACCTTCCTTGAGAATCAATTCTCGAATAGACTGGATATTTGGAACACACAAGTGGTCTTTGAACCATATCACACCTTCTGCGTCTTCTCGAAAATCTTTGCCTTTGCCTTCCAGAATCAGTCGCCGGATCTCACTGATCTTCTCATCATTCTTCTGTGCTTCTTTGATTTCCCGCTCCAGGGTAGGTTCCAACTCAATCGTGACTCCTCGTGTGTTGTTCAGAAATCCGAGACTCAACCTGTCAAACTCTTTGGCCAACTCATAAGGCATCGGACGAGCGACCATCAGATTGACTTCACTCTTCCTGCTAAAAGCATCTGCCACTACATTCGCTTTGCCTGGATGGTAATGAATCTCCAACTCGTAGTCTTTGATCAGCTCTAACCATCTTCATTGCCTCATATTCAGCTATGACTGAGTGAATATGTACTTCAGACTCTTGTGGTCTGTGTAAACATCACATTTCTGTCCATACAGATAGTGCCTCCATGTCTTCAATGCGTGAACCACTGCTGCCAACTCTAGGTCGTGGATTGGGTAATTCTTCTCATGAACCTTCAGCTGTCGGGACGAGTAAGCCACAACTCTTCCTTCTTGCATCAACACGCATCCCAAACCAGTGTAACAAGCATCACAATACACCGAGAAGGGCTTGTGCACATCAGGCAAGACTAAGACAGGCGTTGTAGTCAACTTCTCTTTCAGCGCTTCGAAGGCCTCTTGACATTTCTAGGTCCACTTGAACTCGACCTTGTTGCCTAGCAACGCTGTCATTGGTTTCGCAATCTTCGAAAACCCTTCGATGAATCGCCGATAATATCCGGCCATTCCAATGAAGCTCTTGATTCCTCGGGCATCTGTTGGCGCTTCCCAGTTCAGAATGTCTGTCACTTTCTTCGGATCCACAGTCAATCCTTCCTTGTTGATTATGTGACCCAAGAATAGGACTTCACTGGTCCAGAACTCGCACTTGCTCAACTTTGCATACAACTGGTGCTCTCGCAATCTCTGCAATACCATCCTCAAATGACTTGCATGCTCCTCTTCGCTTTGAGAGTAAATCAGAATGTCATCAATGAATACCACCACAAACTTGTCAAGATAATCCATGAATACATTGTTCATCAGATTCATGAAGAAGGCTAGTGCATTGGTTAGATCGAAAGACATCACAGTGAACTCATACAACCCATACTTGGTAATGAATGCCGTCTTCGGAATGTCTGAAGGTCGGATCCTGAGCTGATGATAACCTGACCTCAGATCTATCTTGGAGAACACACTGGCTCCTCTCAACTGGTCGAACAGATCTTCTATTCTGGGCAAAGGGTACTTATTCTTGATGGTGACCTCATTCAGAGCTCGATAATCGATACACATCCTTCTGGTGCCATCTTTCTTCTCCACGAATAGGACAGGGCGGCCTAAGGCGAGGTGCTTGGCCGAATGTAACCTTTCTCTGACAACTCATCGATCTGCTTCTTAAGTTCAACCAACTCTGGTCCTGATACTCTGTAAGCTCTCTTAAAGATGGGGGCGGTTCCAGGAAGAAGCTCTATGGCAAATTCAACTTTCCGCTCTGGCGGCATACCTAGCAAGAAACACATCTGGAAACTCAGACACAACCTTGATACTCTCAATTGGGTCTGCTTCACTGCTATCAACAGCCATCTGATAACAACTTCCTTTCTTCGGTTCAGGCGGGACTAACTCGGTCACCACTTCCTCTCCTAGTGGGGACACCAACTTGATTGTCCTCTTATCACAACTGATAACTGCCTGATACTTATCTAGCCAATTCATCCCTAGGATGACATCTATTCCCTGAGTACCCATTACTATGAGGTTAGCGGGAGACACTATCCCCCTTATTTCCACACTTACATTCAAACAAATGCTATCGGCTCGAATTCTACCACCGGCTGAGTCAATTTGAATGGGAGTTGACATGGCAGTAATTGGAAGATTATGTGCTTCTACCCATGATGCAGTAATGAAAGAATGCGTTGCTCCAGTATCAAATAACACTTCTGCAATATGGGAGTCGACTGGAAACATACCTACTGTCATGCTGGGGGTCTCCTGAACTGCTTCAGCCTCCAAGTGGTTCAGTCTCCCATGATTATAGCGCGGTTGAGAGTGGTTGCCTGCTCCAGGCTGAGACACATTCTGCTTTGTTGGGGCATTAGGGCCTGATTGCTATTGGGCTGCCTTCTTTGGACATTGCATCACCCAGTGGCCTTGCTCTCCACAGTGGAAACATGCTCTGTTTCCAACCTGAGCTGGTGCTGCCTCACTGTTCTGCTGGTTTGCTAGGGCAGGAAGACAAGGTGTCTACTGATTCTGCCTCTGAAACTGACCTCCTCCTGACTGATTGTTCTGACGATTCTGATACTGGTGCTGAGGATATTGCCTTTGGAACTGCTGCTGCTGCTGAGGTGGACGCTGGTTCTGCCTGAACTGCTGAGGTTGATTGCCTGAGAAACGAGGACGATTGCTGCTTCCAGGCTGGGGTCCACTGATCTTGCACTTGCGATCCTCCATGTCTTTACGCTTCCTCTCTGTCATGATTGCTCTGTCAATCAGGTGCTGGAATGTTGGGAATGTATGATTCATCAGCTGATACTGAAGAGGGTCAACCAAGCCTCTCAGGAAACGGTACTGTCTCTTGGCATCGGTGTTGACATCTTCACTGATCTCCAACACAGACCAACACAGCTTCTCAGATAAAGAGGAAAGTGGAATAAAAGGCTTTCCAACTAAATAGCTAACTCCTTTAACATATAACAGGTAAACCAAAATGCAGGGGATACCCACATTCTAGCGACAGTCATTACAAAGATCCAAATCAAACATAGTTCATCATGGCAAACATAAATGCACAGGATATAGCAAACTACCCTGTCTAACTAAGACTAACTAAGAGCGAGACTAACGCTAAGACTGTAGCTTCTACGTATATATTTCGTATTAATTACAAGATCCGACTCTAACGATCTATGGTTCTAAGTCTATCTTGGTCTTGCAGTCGGGATTGCCATAAGACTGGTGTCCACGCCGAGGTGAGCGGTACGGGTGCTGAGTCCCGACGGGAGCGGGGGAACCATCGTCTAGGTGACGACGTTCCGCTCGCTCAGCCCGTAGCAGGGCGATCTCAGCATGAGCCCTACTTAGCTCGTCTAGTGCATGGTCCAGCTCCGTGTTTAGCACGGCGGCTAGGTTGACTGTGCTGCTCAACCTAGGATTGTCCTCACCGACAGGTGAAACAATCACGCCTCCTGTGCTGCCAGATGGACGGCGGGGGTAATACTTCAGGTTGAGACCGTCAGCTACCCCACCGAGCACTAAGCAGTAGTGCGAAAGCGCACGTCGTGCGGCATCTTCCATGGCCACCTCAGCTGAGTCCCGCTCAGAGATGGAATAGTGCTCTGAGCAGGCCTCCGCACCCCAGAGACTGTTCTCCGGACGGCGCACCAAGCAGGTCGCCTCCCAGCGGTCCGGGTAGACCCCACGACTATGCTGGAAGACCACACAGCGATACTCGATAGACCAAGTACGCCGGTCAAGTGCCCGACGTAGCAGGGTGTCGAGCGCATCGTGGAAGTGACACCCGCGAGCAGCGTCGCGAGTGATGGGTCGAGCAACCCATCCTTCCGGCTCCTGGTCAGCAGAAAAGTCGGTGTCGTGGCTCGAGCTATTGTCGCCACCTCCGTCGTCTGGGTCTCCTCCAGCAGCTACTCCAGAGGCTGGGGCGTCCAGTGGTGGTGTAGGGGGCGCCTCCAGGGGAAGCACAGGGGAGCAGCTCCTCACAGACTCTATCTCCTGCTGGAGCGAGAAAGAAGAGACTTGCTGCTCCTGCTCCTATCGTCGACGCTCCTGCTCCTCATGCAGGCGGTGGTGCAGCCTCTCCAAGTGACTGGACTGACCGGCCACGGGATGACGAAGCGGACGCTCCGCGAGACGAGAGGGTAAGAAGGGGATGACAGACTTCCGTGCGGTGTGTCTAAGACGAGCCATCTACAAAAGACATCGCAAGCAAAAGAGTGAGAACAGAACTAGTATGACCAGCAAGTAATGAACCATAAATAAACGAAGGATTAGAATAAAACACAAAATTCAGCAAGGTATAATATATAGTAGAACATAGGTTTGGTCGATATGACCAACTTTTGAAGGGATACCAAAGTCAAGGCAAGGACAGAGGTCTATAATCCTTAGAACGACCATTCTACTCTAGGTTAGCGGTCCTACAGTCAGCACGGCTTTGATACCACCTATGTCACACCCGGTTTTAGAAGGCAAACCGAATGCGAACCATGTACGTGCCAGGATCAGCAATTCACGTACACATCAGTTACATAACATGGACATCATCACACAGTGCTCAAATAGTATTAAAAAGGGAAATAATAGTCGATTACATCATATGTCTGAGACATCCACATAGTCTTTACAATAAATCAAAGTGCGAAAAAGAAACGTAGATAAACGCGGCCTTCATAGGCAGCCGACTAGGGTTGCCGCTAACCCACGCCTAGAACTCATCGTAATCTAGGAACTCCTGGTGGTCTCCTTCCACAGCTTCATCTTCTCCTGAGCAGGGGTTGCAATGCTGACAACCTGGGGATGGGGGGGTTTGGTGTGTAGAGCAAGGGTGAGTACACATCAACATACTCGGCAAGTATCCTGTTTGGCTGTAGTGGACTAGCTTTATGTGGGATAAGTCAAGTAGTTGCTTTTAGTTGGTCAGATTATTATTACTAGTAGAGAAAGCCAAGTTTTAGGATTAACCCACGTTATTAACCCAAGCGTACTCCTTTCCAAACGGAAAGAGCACCACTTACCATTACCAGAGTCAAAACCAAGAACCATCAATCTCATTGCAACCTGCAAATCCGAACATCTCTGATCAAGTATCACTAATCACTGGAGCTCCCTTGGCCGCTCATAACCGCGAGCACGGCTGATATATCAGTTTTCAAACACTCTGCAGAGGTTGTGCACTTTACCCACAAGCCGTGATTCCCTTTCCACCCGGAGATCATGACTCTCCACTTACCACTACCTAGGTGGCCCAGCAGGGCATCACTATGTAGCCTTTACAAAGATTCCCCAGGGCTGTAGCCGCCCGTTAGGTTTCCTAAATGCACTGCACTCCTCCCCAAGGGGCGAACCCAAACTTGGCAGAGCGAGCGGCATACACCGAGCCCCATTGACGACACGGCGGCTAAGCGAACTACACCCCAGATCCTCTAATTTTCAGCTAAGGGCACCCCATTTCACCCTCATGGTTGCACTGTTTTCCAGGGCGGTCATCCAACGAACAGGTCCTTACAGAGAGGCACTCGAGAAACCGCTCGAGTCCCCTTAAGGGCCACAAGTTCCATCATCATAATCAAAAGGGAAAACAGTGTATCATAGATAATCTCATCATGTTCATTGATTAGAGTTGAGCAATAGCATAAGACTAAGCAATAATAATCCAACCCAAATAGGTAAACAAGAACATGGATAACAAAAGCTAGTCAATCCTTAGGTATAACTGTGTAATGCGAGAGGTGAATTAAATAATGTATAGGACAAAGATAGGTCAAGGGACACTTGCCTCCACCAACCGATTGCTGCTCAGGGGCTTCTCCTGTGAGTTCTTCGGGCTCCTCAACCAGATCGTTCTCTATACGAGCGCAAACATACATACATCCACACATTTAATACAAAAGAACAATACACCATACGATAGAATGCAGTAAATAAACAGACGTTCCACGCGGGTTCGCAATTAAGGCTAAGAGAGAAAGAGAAAAAGACAGTCGAGAAATGATCACGTTACATGATTATGGATTAAATTACTCGCTCAATGGAAGGGAATTAATTTGGACACTACGTTCAGCATAAAGTAAAGTCGAGCTCCACATTTAATCATTGTAAACAATTGAAGGTGAATGAAAGGGAGTGGTCGCACGTCGAGACGTACAACGCGACATTTAGATTGAATTAAGAAGTGAACGATTCGCCGCGCGACATAGCGCACAACGAGACACTTGCACTAATTTTAAAGAGACGTTAAGCATCGCGCGACGAAGCGCACGACGACATACGCTAACAGGGTTGAGTTTAAAGTGGAACGTCGCGCGTCTGGACGCGCGACATCGCACCTTAAACAACCTGAAATTAAAATAGATCGTCGCGCGACGAAGCGCGCGACACAACACTAATATTTATAAATTAAAAGAATCGTCGCGCAACGAAGCGCGTGACGCAGCACGTCGACTAAACAATTTAAAATAGATTAAAACGAGATTAAGCGCAATGCGACTACGGTCGCACGCGCGAAAGCACGTTACGCGTGCCGAAGGCACGCGAACCATGAGGCACGCGGGACGCGAGTCGCCGGGGCAGGGACACGGGACCAGGCACGGCCGCTGGGGCGCGCGACGAGGGCGCAGCCGTCGGGGCATGGCCGGGGAGCGGGGGCTTGCGACGGGGCGGGCTCGGCGAGGCGAGGGAGCGGCGGGCAGGGGCCGAGCCGCCGGCGCCGGACGCGGGATCGAACCGCCATCGTCGGACGCGGGCAGGGGGCCACGGGCGCGGGGCCGGGAGGGGCTCGCCGAGGGGGCGTGGGGCCGAGCTGGGCGCGGGCCGAGCCGGGGCGGCACGGGCGCGGACGCGGGAGGGCACGAGCGCGTGGGCCTTGGGGCGTCGTGGGGCTCGCCGGGCGCGGGGAGGGGAGGGGGCTCGCCGTGGGGCGCGCGCAACCGGGATGGGCGGCGCGGGGGCGGCTCGTCGGGGGCGGGCGCGGCCGGGATCGGGGCGGCGCGGGGGCGGCTCATCGGGGGGCGTGCGCGGCCGGTATGGGGCGGCGCGGGGGCGGCTCGCCGGGGGCGGGCGCGGCCGGGATGGGGGCGTCGTGGGGGCGGCTCGCCGGGGGGCGGGGGCGGCCGGGATGGGGGCGGCGCAGGGGCGGCTCGCCGGGGGCGGGCGCGGCCGGGATGGGGGTGGCGCGGGGGCGGCTCGCCGGGGGGCGCGCGGCCGGGATGGGGCGGTGCGCAGGGGAAGAAGAAGGGGAGGGGAAGGAGAGAGAGGGAGAGGAAGGGGAGGGGGAACTCACCTCCGGGGATCCAAATTCCGGTGATCTCGACTCCGAACCCTAGGGCACCACGGGGAGAGAGAGGTGGGAGAGGGAGAGGGAGGTTGCTGCGCGGGAAATCCAAATGAGAGAGGGAGAGGGGGAGGGGCGCATGGGGAGATGGGCAGGGGCGCCAGGGGCGCGCGGGTCGGGCCGGGCTGGACCGGGCCACTTCGCGGATTGAAACCCACGACACGCACGACCCTCAAACGGGCTCCAATCGCGAATTGAAATCCGAGACGGAACGAGACGAACACACGACATCAAACAAAGAAATGTGCTTCGGCATGATGCAACACCCATGATACTTAGGTTTTGGTTTATACATGACACGAGCACCTGTCACTATACTGGTTTGAAATTGGGAAGAAAGAGCAAAACAGGAAGACAAAAGAGAATAACGCCCGAATTTGGTGAGAGAAAAGAAGAAAAAATTCTACCCCCAAATTCAGGGTGTTACATCTATCGAGGAATCGAGGCAGGGTAGCACTACAAGACCTTTCCAAAGTTCCACAAGTTCAAGAAAACCCACTATGGTTTTAGGAAGAAGGAAGCATAGGAATCACTCGTCCGAAATGCCATCGGATAATGCAGTTTGACTCGAGGACCTCCCTATACTCTGCAGTGATGTCTCCCCGCTTGCCCCTTTCGGATAATGTAATCTCTCCCTAGCTTTCCTAATTACTTGGCCAATGGTGTCCCATTCGACCCTTGTGGTAGCACTGTTCTCTCAAGTTAAGCTTCATGTTCCAATTAACACAATAGTCTTTTCATGAACAATAATTAAATCCACAACAATATTGGCACATGATCATAATTCAACATAACATTAATACCAAAACCAGGTAGAGCAATAGCAATACTACCTAATAGTTCATTTGTTTGCAAGGTGTGGGATAAACAATACTAGAGAAACCTATTAGGTCCCATCAAATTAACCTGAGCATATCACAGTGATTAACAGGAACATTATTATGTAAAGAAGAGTGATCAATGGCACAACTTGGTCTTGTGATTCGAGTTTCCAAATACTTCACCAAATTGGTCTTCGGGTGACTTGTAACCTCGCTGCTACTCGTAGCAATACATACAAATAAATAAGAAGTACATAAAAATAATAGTACACCAAACATAAGAACAAACAATGTAAGAATATTCTACGCGCTGCTACGAGGGCGTAGGTTCAAGGATCACTAAAATCAGAGTTACTGTTAGTAAGATATGGTTTTCCAAAGTTTTATGTGTTTAGATAATAAAACTATATTTTACTAGCATAAGTTATGTGAGAGGATATATAACTATCGTCGTTAAACTTTTAATCTAAGTTATTATTTGATTAGAGATTATCTTTTAGTCAAATTAGAACTATAAGATCAAAATATTATATTAATGCTGGAAAAGCTAATCTAATGAACATAGATTAGTCAAATTAGTTACCTAATTATAAAAGTATGTGATATCGTATAGTTAATGTTGTTACTGTGTTGTAATTATTTCTATGAGGCTAACACAATCCGAATGGATCAAATCAGAGCTAAAATGAGTAAAATATTGATTTTACAAGTTCTTAGATTTATTTTTACACATATTATTCAATTTTTCGGATTAAATTTGCAATTATACCAAATTATTGGACTGCGGCCACCATTACTGGAAAGTTCAGGGGCGCAAGTATAAATAATGGGACCTGCTTGTGATTATTTGCCACAACAAGAGGATGGTGGGTTAATTTAGAACATCGCCAGGGGCTCTTTATAAAGTTTGCCACATATCCCTCGTGGATTCTGGCCGTCCAGATCAAGCTTCTACGACCGAGATTAATTTGATCGTGACCGAACCGGTACCAAACGACCGTCGTGAGATTAGCGATCAATGGTTCTACTTTAAAACACCAAGATTGGACTATACGCGTCAGATCCAAATCAAACGGTCTATACTAGATTTATCTGAACCGTTACCTGGGATCTAATCCCAGCCCTTCATCTATGGGTCGATGGCTAGGAGCCATCCTCCTTCGACCGCATTGGCCCGAGGCGACGCCGCCGGCCTCCACGGCGGGGTCTTCGCAGGCGGATGTCAATCTGCGGCCCTGGTGACCCAAAGCCCCATATGAAGCACTAAAAACGTGACTGAAAGCAAGGTGATCGCCATGGCGCGTAACTCACTAGCGGTGGAGATGTGTCGAGGCCCGACCACGTAAAGGAGCGGCTGGCAGCGCTTTTCTATGTCCGATGAGAAATTCGTCGTTGCCCAAGGCTCCTCCACACCCGGTGAGGCCACATGTGTCTTCCTTGCAACCAGCGAAGCTCCTGAGCACGACACTTTGGGCGTGACGATGATGGGTCTGTGTGAATGACTTTGTCTGTGGCTTCCATTGTCCTCACGACGATGAGGGTGGCTCACGGTTCACAACACCGATGGATGAGGATAGGGGAAAGGGGCACGAGTTTTATACCAGGGCAGAGTCCGCTTCAGGGAAGCCATGGCCGAGAATCTCACCAGCGCCATTGGTCGACCCGCGGATGCGGTCGATTCGGTTGGGGAGGAAAAGGAAGCTAGCGACCGGGGTGGCTGAAAGGGTCGGCCCACCAGTCGGTGATGTACCAGGGCACGCGTGCAATTGTGATATGGAGGTATAACTAGTGGGGCCCGCATGTAAGTGGTTGCGACAAGGTTATGGCATTGGGCCGCACGGGAGTGAAGGGAAGAGGGAAGATGGGCTTGGCTGGCGAAAATAAAAGTGGGCCGAGGAGGTGGTTTTCGGCCGAGCGAAGTTTTCTTTTTTTTTCTTATTATTTTTATGTTTCCTTTTCCTTTTTGATTTAGAATCTGAATTTGATTCAAGTTTAAACTTCTAATTTTGAAAATGCATCAAACCAAGATTCCAACATGTTCTGCAGAAATATTTTATTTATTATTAATGTATTTATTTATTCATTAATATTTTAGGCTACATAGCTTTTGAAAGGCATAACTCACTTGTTTTAACACATAAGGAAAATCTTCTTGTTATTAAATATCGAAATCATATGTTTTAAAGACACAACTACCATTACATAATTTTATACTAAAATATAGTTTTATATCAACCCATTTAGAGAATATCTCCATTTACTTTATCCAAAAGAAGAGATAGACTTATATAAGACCTGCTCATTCTAATCTTTTACAATGAGCTATATTTATTTTAGGATATTGTTGGGGGCCTTCGTCTTCCGAAGGTCCTCAAAAACATGATTTAACAATGTTTCTGGAGTATAATGCATGAACAGGTACCTTCGGACTCGGATCGGAACCACAGTGTGAGAAGCACAAAGAATACGAAGGTTGACGCAGCAACGAAGCTACGCGCAAGGGAGCTTCGGCATGACCGCAGAAAAGGGAACCGACTTAAAAGGGAAAAGGCCATTTAGACCTCGATGGATCACTATAGAGTCATTAGCAAATGTAAAGGGTATGGGTGTAATTTTACATGGGCTGCGTCCCGTGCCTATAAATAGATGAACAGTGCTCCCGTACTGTTCACGCTGACTTGGCATTTGCTTTTGCGTCACGCTCGTACCTTTACCTTCTTTCAAGCCAAAGGTACATTTTTAATTTGATATCATTTCTATTTTTCCATGATAATAAAATAGAAATGAGCTGATAATGCTACATAGTTGTTCATGTTATCTCTTACATTCCACATGATTCTCCTTTTATTACGGTATGCTGCAATGATGAAGGTATGTCCTTCATAACCTTCGTCTGAAGATCATTATATCCTAAGGGAAATAATGTCTCGAAGGACGAAGGGCATTAACATTTAACATTTTTGTGTTGCCTTGTTCTTAACTCATAGCATTTGAGAACAAGTCCCTAACATTGGCGCCCGCCTCCGGTGAACTCTTTTCGACCACCTTCGGCAAGCACTGACCTTCGTCATGCCACCGAAGAAAGTTTCAGCGCCAGGGGATGCCGCTCTGCAGCCACTGGACCCAAATCAGGAGACCCTTTCTCTTCGAGAGACCCGAAGCCAGAAGAGGAAGGCCACTAGTCCAACACCCCAGGAGGACGAGTTGGACCAAGAAATCAGAAACATGGAGATGCTTCATCAGCAAGTGCAAAAGAAGAAGTAGAAGATGGCCCGACTAGCTGACCTTCAAAGGCAGATTGACGAAGCCACTGAAGAAATACGCCACCTTGCCCAAGATGAGCAAGATCGAAGGCCCCAACACAGGGAGCTTCATCAAGAGGGCTTGTTCAACGACGATGGATGGTATGATGATTTTAATCATGATACCTTTACTTTTGATGATGCTTCTCCCTTGGCAGCAGAACTGCAGGCTATCCCGTGGCCCCCATCATACAAGTCACCTCAGCTTCCAATGTATGATGGGCATTCAGACCCGAAGCAGTTTTTGATGACTTATGAAGCAACTATATCTTCATACGGAGGCAATGCAGCTGTCATGGCCAAGTCCTTCGTCATGGCAGTTAAGAATGTGGCCTAAACGTGGTATTCTTCTCTTCGGCCAGGAACTATTACTTCATGGCAAAAGCTCAAGGATATGCTGGTGACAAGTTTCCAGGGCTTTCAGACGAAGCCAGTCACAGCTCAGGCTCTCTTTCAATGCACGCAAGATCATGAGGAGTATCTCCAAGCATACGTCCGAAGGTTCTTGCGCCTGAGAGCACAAGCGCCTACAGTGCCCAATGAAATTGTCATTGAGGCCATGATTAAGGGGCTTTGTCCAGGACCTACTGCCCAGTATTTTGCCAGAAATCCTCCACAGACTTTGGAGAAGTTGCTTCAAAAGATGGATGAATACATCCGAGCTGACAATGACTTTCGCCAAAGAAGGGAGGAAGCCTACAGGTTCTCTGAGATGACCAAGGGCTTCGGAGGAAGAATCCACCCAAGGCACGTCAGGTCAATCCATTCCACTCAGAGTGACGACAGAGGAAGTCAACAATAGAGGCCACAATATTCCTCGCAAGCTTCGGGGCAGCAACAAAGCTCTTTCTGGCCGCCAGCTCCAAAAGGCAGAGGCGCCAGGTGCTTCGGAGGAAGGTTTGGGGATCATCCTAGAAAAATTTATTGCTTATTTTGTGGTGAGGACAAGGGCCATACTACAAGGATGTGCCATGTCACCGTTCAGAAACAAAAGGAAATAGCAAAAGCTGCAGCTCAGCAGAACCAGCCGAAGCAGGTCATGCATACTGCTTCGTATCACTCACCCTACATACCAGAGTATGTGGGTAACCATCCTATAGCGTCTGTTGCTTCGGCTAGTCAGCCACAGGCATCCTGGCCACAGCCCCCACCTCCGCCACCACTACAACCTGTATATTCACGAGGCTAGCAGCCAGAAGGGAGCCAACAGACCCATCAGCAGCGAGATTTTAGGGAGGAGTCCGAAGCTCGCACAGTCAATAGTACTGTGCCAGAATCAAAGCATATCTATTGAGAGATATCCTACCACTGAAACAGTTTTTACATTCATTGTCATTTCCTTTTTTACTAAGGAACAATTATTGAAAACCTAGTTTTCTTGTCATTTTCAATTTCTTGTAATAGCTTCGTTTTTGCCATAAGTGAAATATATCTTCACAGACTCACAAAGTCCAAAAAAGTCGTTGAAGCACAAAAGTTGTTCCCAAGGGAACGCACGGCTAAAAATCACATTACAAGTATCTCCGAAGCTACAAAAAGTCGTTCTACGGAACACAGCGTAAGTTTGTCGAAGATACAAAAAGTCATTCCTAAGGGAGCGCAGTGTAAGTTTTCTGCTCAAAAGTCGTTCCAAAGGGAATGCAGAGCCAAATACCGCCGAAATATAAGGCGAAGCGTGAAAAGTCAACGCGAATACCGCCGAAATAGAAGGCGAAGAAGTTCAAAAGACGTTCCTAAGGGAATGCAGAACTTACAGCGAAAAGTCAGCGCTGATACACCGAAAAATAAGCGGTGAAGCCGAAAAATAAGCGGCAAAGAGATTGTGTATTCCACTATGGGGGTGTGAGTGTGTGTCTTCGGCATAAATATCATTTTGCATAACATAACATCATCACATCATTTCGCATAACATAACATCATACATCATATTGCATCAATGGCACAAGAAGGGGATACAATGTTGACCTTCAAAGAATGCTTCGAAAAAGTGAAATTGTGCTAAGGCACAAAATAAGTTTTGAAGAAATACAGCTTCATCAGCTCTGATGTGGAGGAAAAAATCTATTGTTGACGAAGCATTAATGTTTTTGCGATGCTTGGAGGATTTTTTACGAAGCTCTTCTTTACGAAGCATGAAAAGAAGGGAAGGTGTTTTTTCGCCGAAGGCTCAAAAACGGTATATACATAAAAGTTTCGTGCATCGCAAAGAAATGAATTACAAAACCATTCATATATTACATTCAAAACCCATGAGCACCAAATATTACAAGCATAGTCCAGCAAATGTTACATTAATATTCTAGCAATGTTTTTACAATAGCTATTCTTCTTCTTTCAAAACTTTATTTGCAGCTTCGGTCAGCAGTTAGGTAACGACTTCATTTACAATAGTTTCAGCCATGTTAATAATTTATGTTGATTCCTTTGCCTCTGGGTCGGCCAGTGACTCGAAGGGCCCTGGGGAGGAGATAGTTCAGCTGCGGTAGAAAACGTAAATCAGTTCGAAGTCACAAAAATAAACAACAAAGTTAAAAAACCATTAAGTAATACATATTCGTCTCTCAAGCTCTGCAGCCTTTTCAGCTGCTTTTATTGACTCTCGAGTGTCGTGAATATCTTTTTCGTTTTTCTTTATTATTTCATGGGCCATTCCTCGGCCGCCATTTTCCCATATGTCAGTGAAATTTTTCCAGCTATTAAGCTTGCTTCGGCCGAGGGGTCCTTCGTATCATCAATGCAGAGGGCAGCTTCGGCCTGAGCCAAGGTTTTAACATGCTCACAACCTGACTTCTCCAAAATAGCTGCAATTCCCCTCACACCAGAGAAGGCACATACATCCCCGCGGTCACTTAGAATTTCTTCAAAGGCTTCGGTCTCCCCACTTAACCATTCAATAACGCCTTCGGGTCGCCTTGTATAAAGTTTTCTTCGGAAGAATAGGCGCCCACGTTAGCAAAACTGGTTTTTATTTTCTTCACACAGTCCATAGATCTTTCAAAGCATCTTTCCTTGGATGTGCGAAGTTCTTCAATGTTTTTCTCTAAATGATTTGTCCAGTGTTCGCTAATTTCTCGTTTAGCTTCTGCGACTGCGCATTTCTCTTTAGCTTCAGCTAGTTGTTTCCGAAGGTCTTCAATCTCAATTTTTTGGGCTTCAATTTGGGTTTTGAAGTTAGCTTCATCTTCTTTTACTTTATCCATCAATGTAAGTAGAATTTTGTCTTTTTCCAAAGCTTCGTTCCTCAGCTTGATAACCTCTGTTCGAAGGTTGTTGAGAGCAATAGTGCAACTCTCGTCTTCGACATTCTTTTGCGCCCTTAAGGCGTTGCTAAGTATTAAGCCCTACACGAAAGAATGAATGGGTTAATATAAGAGCAAACGAATACTTCAAAATTCATAAACTTCCAAATACGCCATTTTTGTACCTTCAGACTGTTATATGCAAGGCTATCCGCAATATCGTCCTTCGTCATGGCACAGAGGCCAGCTTCAAGCTTCGGGAACCCCATACTTCTAGCCATCTCCCGGCAGACAGAAAATTCTTTGTTGTCTGGGAGTCAATATAAGAAGTCATCTTCGTCAGTGCCATTAAACACTAAGGCCCCTCTTGGGTATTTCAGTTCTCGGGCATAGTGTTTAGCTTCAAAAATTTATTCTTCAGATAATCTTTTTCTCGAAGCGTGTCGAATAATATAATCAAGGACTTCGGGAGCAGGAGCGACAGCTTTTTCAGGCAAAATCTGTTCTATACCTTCTTCTTTCGCTGCTTTTTCTCTAGTTTCCGAGGATTTCTCCTTGGCGGGCACTGAAGGCCCAGCTTCGGCGTCAGCCTGGCTCAGTATAGCTTCAGCTTCGGTCAGCTTTGTCTCGGTTTCAATCTGTGTTTTCGAAGCCTTGGCAATTTTTCCTGGAGTAGAGCTTAAAGCTTTTATCGTCTCCAGCACATCTAATACACTAGCCATCCTTTTTCTCTTGGGGTTGCTACTAGACCTTTTTGTGTCTTCGGCACCTCCACTCCTGTCGAAGGGCTAAGAACTTCTAATGTTTTCGTCCCTTTGGTCCTCGGTTCTTCAATTTTGTCAGTCTTCGGCATTGCAGTCGGCTCTTCAATCCTCTGCATAAGAGCAGGTCCCTTGGCTTCAATAGCTGAAGAAGTCTCACTGCCAAATTCAGGCATTGTGGCCGGTTCAATGTAGCGCGGTCGGTGAGTCAGGACCTTCAACTTTTTCCTCTTCGGTGCGGGCTCGCTTGAAGCAGCCGAAGCAGCAGTCTTCCCAGAAGTTGCACCCTTTCTTTTCTGCCCCCACGGCGGGTAGCGATAGTCAGGGTACACAAATCCAATAGCATCAAAAACTCTATTTAGCCTTTTTCTTTTTTCGGCTCCCGAAGGCCACAGGTAGTGCATTATCTTCAGACTTGGAGTATGCTCCAAGTAGTTCATCACTAGTATTTTCAACACACTTCAACCAGTCATCGTCTGGTTCGATAAATTGGTATCCAAACCTGAAGGTATATTTCAATCGAACCAAACCACCTTCGCTAGGGTTAGTGATGGTTTCCTTTGGCATTTCCCAGCTGTCTATTAGTGGCCATATCCTGTAGGCTACATGTTCTTGAACTAAATCTCTCGTCCTTATAAAAGTGCAAACTATGCTGAAGGCCCTTTGGCATGCTTCGGCTGCCTCATCAATCTCTACCTTCGGTTTGCGGAGGCCGAAGCGGGACCAGATTGGTCGCATGATGATCTCTTCAATATCTTCTCTCGCCTTCAAATCATTTTTTACATAAAACCACTCTCCCATCCAGGCCCCGGGCCACCTCTTCCAAAAAGTTGGCACTGGGTAGCTTGAGCCAGAACGAGCAACGAAGCCATAGCAACAAAAATTATTATGATATTGTTCTTTACCCCAGGGCTTCGTCTCATATGAAAGTTCATGCATGCTGCAAAAACATTTTGCACTTGGCTCTAGACCTTGACTCCTTACAGCCCAGACGAAGATCCCCATTCTAATAATTGCTTCGGGAGTGATCTGATGAAGAAAAATCTGATAAGTCTTTAAAACTTCAACCACAAATCTGCTCAACGGAAACCGAAGCCCAGCTTTGAAGAAGCTCCGGTAGATCACAACTTCGTTTTCTTCGGGAGCAGGAACGACCATGTCTGTGTCAACCCTCACAATAGACATATCTCGAAAATACCTTCCTCTCATATTATCAAGATGACTCTGTTTGATAGTTGATTTCCCGAATACTACATGACTTGGTCGCCAGGGTCGATCTTCAGAATCTTCGCCTCCACTTTCTGCATCATAGTTGTCGTTGTCATCAGTATCTTCAGATAAGCCTTCTAGAATCTCTTTTGTAATCTTCTCTGTATTTGTTTTTGCAATTGACTCAATGAATCCAGCAGTTTTCTCCTCAAGGAGCTTCTCCTCTTCGCTCAGCTTCGTCTCAGCAACAACTTTTTTATCTTGAGACATCTTATCTTCGGAAATCACAAAAATGAGTCCTTAAAGCCGAAGCTTAGAAGGTCTAAGAAACCAAGCAAGCGTTGGTAGGCAAGAGCTAAAAAATTGAGCAAGCAAAGCAGGCAGCAGATAGCGTACTAAATATGCTCGGGGTGAGTTCCTATTTATACGCCTAGTGTGTTCCAAATTGCAGGGCCCCGTCTATCATCGACTGTTGCTATTCTAGCAAAGGGAAGGTGTTTTTTGGACCTTCGGCTTAAGGCCTTCGTCCATATCGCAATATGAATTTGTTATTCTAACAAATTAATATTGTGAGGGGCTACTGTTGGGGGCCTTCGTCTTCCAAAGGTCCTCAAAAACATGATTTAACAATGTTTCTGGAGTATAATGCATGAACAGGTACCTTCGGACTCGGATCGGAACCACAGTGTGAGAAGCACAAAGAATACGAAGGTTGACGCAGCAACGAAGCTACGCGCAAGGGAGCTTCGGCATGACCGCAGAAAAGGGAACCGACTTAAAAGGGAAAAGGTCATTTAGACCTAGATGGATCACTATAGAATCATTAGCAAATGTAAAGGGCATGGGTGTAATTTTACATGGGCTGCGTCCCATGCCTATAAATAGATGAACAGTGCTCCCATACTGTTCACGCTGACTTGGCATTTGCTTTTGCGTCACGCTGACTTGGCATTTGCTTTTGCGTCACGCTCGTACCTTTACCTTCTTTCAAGCCGAAGGTACATTTGTAATTTGATATCATTTCTATTTTTCCATGATAATAAAATAGAAATGAGCTGATAATGTTATATAGTTGTTCATGTTATCTCTTACATTCCATATGATTCGCTTTTTATTATCGTATGTTGCAATGATGAAGGTATGTCCTTCATAACCTTCGTCTGAAGATCATTATATCCTAAGGAAAATAATGTCTCGAAGGACGAATGGCATTAACATTTAACATTTTTTGTGTTGCCTTGTTCTTAACTCATAGCATTTGAGAACAAGTCCCCAACAGATATGTGACTTTCAAGGTGAGAAAATTCTTATTTAAAATATTTTGTTTTACGATCTCTATATTGTTTTAGTAAGTACTTAAAATAATTTTTGGGTAATATAATGGCTAAGGGGGTGGCTGAGCAACCTCAGAATGTATAAGGGCTTTAGGTCCAAAAACATGCGCCGTTGATTTCTGGCAGATTCTGGATGTCATCTGGCTATGACGATTCTGATCAACTCCAATCATCTATTGACGTGGGACCAGTTGGGTTAGAAATCTTATCTTCTTAGCTTTCCAACAGTGTCTGGAACGTCGAAAACGGAGTCCGTATGTACCATCGACGTCCGTTTTCGCGAGACCCACTCTTGCAGTCCAAACCAGATTGGCGAATAAATTAGACTTCAACTCGCCTTTAGCTTGGGACTCTGATTGATTGGGACTTGACCAAATAGTTGATATACATGTACTCATCATTCTCCCCTTCCTTGTTTTGAGTCGTCCTCGACTCAAAGTCTTTGGTGCCTGCAAAAGGTGTTGATGTAGTGCGCTTGATTTCATCCAACCTCGCTCCCTTTCATGAAGTTGACCCTGTTGTTGTAAAACATACAAAGAAGGACAAGTGGAACTGGACGTGATATGGTTAGCTTTAACATAGCCCTCTAGTTGATCATGTTGTTTCATGACAAAATGAGATTTCATATTTGAACAAATATATACTCGATGTACCATATATTCTCCTTTCCAATTATATCTTTCAGTAACATGATATATATGTTTAGATAACCATGGCAAAACAACACTAAAAGAAAGCTTCTCCTCTAAATTATTTAGATTACATAGAACATCAAATTCAATATAGCCCGAAGTATTTAAAGAAGGTAATAATTCCAACTCATCATGCACGGTAGTTATAGGATTGAAAGTTCTAATTTTAGCACGATTAACAGTATTGGAAGAAACAACATCAAGTTTGTGCTCAAGTTGTGGCATATAAGTAATAGAAGAATTATCACACAACTCTTTTTTATCACAAGAATTACTAGTACAATAATCATGTAATAAAGATAACTCAAGTTTATTTGAAGGCATGGCATCATTGGGAGAAACAAATCGTTCTCTCATAAGCATTTTCATAGTAACCCAAGTTGGTGGTTTATCAGATGGAGTTAAGGACTTCCACCAAGATAAAGCAGAATGTGTCAAAACACTAGTTGCCTTTTTTTATCTTTTGTCGTTCACACATAAAATATTTTACAAAAAACAATCTATCTTAGTTTTTTACTCAATATATTTTTAGCATCTATACCATCATAGGATGGAAAAGCATGATTATAATCACATGCGAAAGAAGTTGTAGGTTGTGATAGACGAGTCTCCATCGTGTCCATTTGTTCAACAAGTACTAAAATTATCTTAAACCTTTCAGTGTTCATGTTGAATGCATCACACATAGCTCTCATCATGTCAAGGAGCTCCAAATAAAATGTTTTTGTCATTGTTAGTACAAAATAGAAACAAAGCAACAAGTAAAAGGTGTGAATCCTACAACTACTCTCAAGGATGCTAGTGGAACACAAGTTATGAAGTGTATTACCCCGCTCTTACAAGGTTCTTACTAGCACTGCAGGTTGCAAACAGTGGCCGGTGTGATAGCCCAAAGAGCGTGGGTGTGATTGCAAAGAAGTACCTATTCTGCTCGAGAGAAAGGTGGAGTTTTGGGAAGGCTCACTAATATATATTTGTGGCACACAAGTCAGTAACAGATAGCGATGTTGAATAAGTGTCCAAAGTACTCGTCCTAATTGCTGGCTTACAGAATGTATTAGAGCAGTTGGAGGAAGACACAAAGGAGGTAACAAGGATCTAGGTACAACAAGGAAACAAGATGGAAATAAGACGAACCATAGAGGTGTACATATCAATGTTGTTCCTTCTTACGCGCACACTTTTTCCTCTTTTTCTTTTTTTCCTTTTTTTGTTTTGTGCGGGTTTTTTGTGCACTTGCCTTTTATATTGTCCTTTTTCACGAAAGTGCCGCAAAAACAAGATACAACTCAAGAGTATCAAAAAATCTCGTCTGTCTGTTAAAAATTTTCTGCTCTAATTTCAACAGACTGTTTAACAAATATAGAGACCTCAAACGCAAAACTCACCACACGAAAGTTGTAGATCTATTTTTATCTTTCTTTTAGATATATGGATCGTATGTTGTGGATAACAGAAGTGGGAGATAATGACCCTGTAAACAGACTAGTCCGAAACTTCAGGATCCCAAACAGATTTAATTCCAATACAAATAACTCCTTAATAATGACGTTTTCTGGAAAACTCGTAAATACAAAAGTTGTAGATAATTTTTCAAAGCTTTCCAGAAAGTACAAGAACACTGCATTTCAAGATCGTACGAGATTTATGCTCAAAATACCAAACTAGATAGAAACTAACATAATAAGGACGTGACAATGAGATAAAATAGGATCAGTTAGGATCAGTTTTGTAGATGGGATCTGTTTGGAGATAGATTTTGTAGGATGGAAGCGGATGGAAAGGATCAAACTGAACCAAAACAAATCTAAACCAGCAACAAGACCTTGACCTAGGACACAAACTCAATACGATGGAGTCTAAAACTAAATTATGCAAAGGCTAAGACAAAGGGTGTAGGTCAAGACATTAATGGTTCTTAAGGTTATGATGAAGTTTATAGGTCAACACAGTTTTTTTGGCTTTTTTGTGGGTTATGGGGCGAACAAAACGAATCGAAAGGAAGGATTATACCTCACGGAGCCCCTAAATCTTGATACCACTTGATAGAGGGCAAGGCCTGATCTTCCGTGAGGTACGATAACTTGATTAGGTGGAGATCTCGACATTGATGATCTAAAGCTCCGAGCGAACGACTCCTCGCAATCACTACACCACTGCTCTGTTGGTTATCACCCATGACACACGAGTGACCTCACCACGAAGGCTTATCCCTGCCAGTGCTATCAAGAACACAAGCAAGGACATGAAGAACACAGCCAAAACTGTATTGTTTACGAGATGGGGTCTCACAAGCCAATGACTGGGATACTGTTCGATGATAGAATAATCTAAGAAAACTCAAAGCCTAATGTGGCGGTGTCTGCTATTAAAAAAGAGATTAGGGGTGTGCACACCCCTGGAGGTACCCCTAATGGGCTCCAGCATGATACACGGCCCAATGGCCCAACAAACGATGTCACAGCACCAAAATAGAACCAGAGTGCTGACTTATTTCGACGATTCCCATTGACTCTGAATGAATTTTAAGGTGGGACCAACAGTCTTTGTTATATAATCTTCTTATATTTCCAACCATATCAAGTTAGTCACAATCCGAGTCCGGATGCGTCATGGGCGTCCATTTTAGTGCAGACTGGTCCTGAAACCCAAGATGGAAGCACATCCAAGTCAGACTTAATCTCCTTCCTATTGTGGACGCCTTTGCTCCTCCTCTTTGACGCCTTAGCCTTTTCAAGTCCTTGATGGTCCTCTCCAAAGATCCTAATCATTAAAACATTCATGGCACCAAACGTAAGCTCTAAAACACAATTGACTAGGTTAGAACGAACCTGGAGATTCAGCTTTCGTGCATGGGCTCGTGTTGTCGGTCCATGCATTGTTTGCATGGGAGTGATGTACTCATCACATATGCAAAAGTCTAGATGTCCACAAATGAGCTCCCCTGACTTTGACATCTCCCCATCTTCCTTGAATCTCTCCCCTTTGGTATCAATTGCCAGAAAGGAGGGTCTCACTAACCACCAGGCGGAGGACGCGGCTACATATTGTAGTAGTGAGAGTTGAAGCTATCAAAGATGGAGGTGAATTGACTGAAGTCGTTCTAGAGCTGGTGTTTTCTTTGATCAATCGCATCGATACTGTCAATAGTATACATATCTCAAACTAGCTAGACAGTGCACTCATGCTATCCTGAAAACTCTATTGTTTGTTGTTCATTCTAGTCATAATAGGGTCATGAACATTCTCACGAATGTGATCATGAAGGCCCCCTGAACTCATAGTACAGGCTATCAAACTAAGTGTCTACAATATCAATTATGTTTGTCATAGCATAGCACTGACCATTTATGTTAGTCTGCAGAGCATCAAACATGTCATCCATATGAGTCATCATTCCTTGATACTAGTTGTCCATGTGATGCTGAAGTCCTTGCTGCATCTGATGAAAGTAAGAATCAAAATATCCTAGACCAGGCTGTCAGTACTGCCCCTGCTGAGGAGGAGGAGGCGGTGGCATCTGTTGAGCTACATCTGCCATAGGATCATCTTGCTCATCATCTCTAGCTACTCCTTCATTATCAAGGAAGGGAGTCAGTTGCCTGGTGAGAAATGTGGTCTCATTCTTAAAGGGCCTGAAAGGAGTCTGAGCTGCATCACATCTCCCTTCAAATCTGGTTTTGTTTCTGGATAAGAGCCATGATGTATGGAGCATAGGCCAAGTTCTGGTTCTTATCCATCTTTAGATCATTCAACTATCCTATCATGAATAACACCACATTCATAACCTCACCATTTATAACATGGTGGATGATGTTCTAGAACTTATCTCTAATCTCGCCCTTGTCTCCACTCTTTGGAAGAATAATGACCCTAGCAATCTTGTTAATCACAGCTGGATGGCGGCGGAGACCTAGAGTCTCACCAAACCTCATGGGAATCCCTAGCTTGGTAGGCTCATAATACTGAACAAAGTCCTCAAAGATATCCTCACTGTAGAGATCTTGTCCTACTGATATCACATTATAATCTAAATTATTTGTCGCAGCAAACTCACCAAAGGTAGCAGAGTACCTTCTATGTCCAGTCATCTAGATGATAGACTCTTCTTCTATGTCAATCTCTGATGTAGCAAAGAATTGTTTGATAACCATTTCATTGAAGTCTGTCTTCTTGTTCATGAAGTGATACAAACCACTTGCCTAAAACTTTAGGATAAGCCCTTAAAACTTTAGGATAAGCCCTTCCATTACAGTCTTATTTTGTACATAAGACCAATATATCACTTGATGTTTATGGAATTTAGTATACATCAAGTGTCCCAGAACAGATCAAATTGGAGTTGAGTGTGGAAGAACTTAATTTTTGTGTCACTAGGGAGGTTGTCCTAGTTCACCGTTCTTTTGCAAGAATATTCAACCATAGAGAACCTCCTCCTAGGATTAGTCCAGCCAGTCACATCAATTTCCATATCAGGATGTAGTTGCTCATCATCTTCAGGGTCAAGGGAGACACTTTCTCTAACAGATGACTATGACTCAGAATCTCCAGCTGGATCATAATCCGCATCATCTGCGCGACGACGCTTAGATTGGAAACATCCTACCAACTTCTTCTTACGACCTCCCAGATCACTGCAATTTATGTGAAAGAACACCCAATAATTATTACAGAGAATCAAGTCACAATACAATTATTGAAGAAGTACTGAACTGTTAGGGTCTGGATAGTCCACGCTAGGGGGGTGGACGGTACGCGCAACCACTGTCGGACAGTCTGCGATCTAGCAGAGGCAATTTTGAAACCCCATTACGCCTCAAAAATTCCAATCATTGATTCAACCATTTTAACCAGTCAATTCATTTCAAAATTTTGTCATGATAATAAGGAGTAGCATAACTGATTCCCCAAGTTGATTTGTTGAAATATCTTTCTCAAAAACAGACTAGAGAGCAATTTCTATAATCCCTGGAACTTGGAATTTGAATTGAATTCATGAGATTTTTGAAATATTGAGATGACGACATGGTGCTTGAGTTCCAAGAATACTCTCGGATAGTCCACGCTCGAAATTATTTCTCCGTCCACTAACAATCAACAAGAATGCACTTTTGACCTTTGGTGATGTGAGAGAGAGAGGGCAAGATGCAAATGACTTGGTTGGTTGCCTCTAGCAAACTAAAATGCCTGTTGCAGACACTCCGTGTGGGCACGACGACCGGTCCATGGCCTGATGTGACTGTACTGTCTGAGTAGCTGTTCGGACTGTCTCTGTCCTGATACTACGGATGGTCTGCATTTGATAACCGGACATTCCGTGGCCTGATACTCAACTTTCCAGTTTATGTCCATTTTTTGATTCCGAAATTCAAATGGGGTTCTTTGCTCAAATATGGACACTTTGACTGATTCAAGAGTTAGTATGCATGCATAAATACATAATATACTTGGATAAACAACATTTTTCACATAAACTTACCAAGAGCATGCAAGAATAAAAAATCACGAAAATAGGCAATAAATGACTAAGAGAGCACACACTAGAGCCCAAATGCACTGCTACACATGTGTATTCAACTTCAAGCCACATTTGAGAGACCAATCACATTCGTTTAACTTCGCAACTAGCAAAACCTTAATTCATATAAAGGTTTTGTAAATATATCTGCCAATTGAACATCCGTGCCAATAGAACATATTGAGATATCCCCTTTGCCAACATGATTCCTCAAGAAATGATGCCTTATATCAATATGCTTCGTTCTTGAGTGTTGGACTGGATTTATAGCCAATTTTATGACACTCTCATATCACACATAAGAGGCACATTCTTGAAAGAAATCCCATAGTCTAATAGTGTTTGCTTCATCCACAAAAGTTGAGCACAACATCTACCGGTCGAAATATATTCCACCTCGGAGGTAGAGAGAGCGACCGAGTTTTGCTTCTTAGAGGACCATGAGACTAGAGACCTCCCAAGAAACTGACAACAATCGGAGGTGCTCTTCCTATCAACTCTGCTACCCGCATAGTTCAAATCTGAATATCCAATTAATTCAAATTAAGAACCTTTGGGATACCATAGACCAATATTGGGGGTATGCTTCAAATATCTTAGAATTCTTTTTGTGGATTTCAATTGAACTTCTCTAGGTGAAGCTTGAAACCGAACACACATGCATACACTAAACATAACATCTAAGTAAACTACCAATTATTGAGCGAAAAAGATTTTGATCAACAATTGTACATCCCTCATCTAAGTCAAGATAACTATTTGTAGGCATAGGAGTCTTGATCAGTTTTGCATCCTCTAGGCCAAACTTCTTGAGCATGTCCTTCAAGTACTTGATTTGGCTCACAAACATTCCATGTTTCAATTGTTTGATTTGAAGTCCTAGAAAGAAGCTCAATTCTCCTATCATTGACATTTCAAATTCTTTTGACATTATTTTGCCAAACTCCTCGCAAAACAACTCATTAGTAGATCCAAAAATGATATCATCAACATAAATTTGACAAAAGAAACAAATCTTTACCATTTCTATTAGTGAATAGAGTAGTGTCAACCTTCCCATTTTGAAGTCTTTGGAAAGCAAGAAATCACTAAGCCTTTCATACCAAGCGCGTGGAGCTTGCTTAAGCCCATAGAGAGCTTTAGAAAGGTTATACATGTGGTTAGGACTTTTGGGTCCTCAAAACCGGGAGGTTGCTCCACATACACTAATTCACCAATCTTACCATTTAGAAAAACACTATTCACATCTGAAAGGGAATTAGGCTTACACCCAGTCCCTAATTAATTTTGGTGGTTGAATTGCCCAACACAAACAATTGGACTAACTAAGTTTGCCCAAGTTTATAGATTACACAGGTGAAAAAGGTTCACACTCAGCCAATAAAAAGACCAAGTTTTGGATTCAACAAAGGAGCATAATGGGAACCGAAGGCCCTCTGGTCTGAGAGCACCGGACTGTCCGGTGTACACCGGACAGTGTCCGGTGCACCAGAGGACTCCAGCTCCAACTCGCCACCTTCGGGAATTTCCAGAGGCGACTCCGCTATAATTCACCGGACTGTCCGGTGTACACCGGACAGTGTCCGGTGCGCCAAGGGAGGTCGGCCTCAGGAACTCGTCAGCTTCGGGAAACTCCAACGGCTAGTCCGCTATAATTCACCGGACTGTCCGGTGTGCACCGGACTGTCCGGTGCAACTCCGGAGCAACGGCTACCTCCGCGCCAACGGCTCTCTGCCGCGCATTTAATGCGCGCTCTGCGCGCGCAGATGTCAGGCGCGCCCATTCCGGCACACCGGACAAGGAACAGTAGATGTCCGGTGTGCACCGGACACCCAGGCGGGCCCACACGTCAGAAGCTCCAACGGTCAGAATCCAACGGCAGTGTGACGTGGCAGGGGGCACCGGACTGTCCGGTGTGCACCGGACTGTCCGGTGCACCATCAAACAGACAGCCTCCCAACGGCCACATTTGGTGGTTGGGGCTATAAATACCCCAACCACCCCACCATTCATTGCATCCAAGTTTTCCACTTCCCAACTACTACAAGAGCTCTAGCATTCAATTCTAGACACACCAAAGAGATCAAATCCTCTCCAAACTCCACACAACGCCATAGTGATTAGAGAGAGTGATTTGCTTGTGTTCTTTCGAGCTCTTGCGCTTGGATTGCTTTCTTCTTCCTTGATCCCTTCTTTGCAATCAAACTCACTTGTATTTAAGGCAAGAGACACCAAATTTGTGGTGGTCCTTGTGGGAACTTTGTGTTCCAAGTGATTGAGAAGAGAAAGCTCACTCGATCCGTGGATCGTTTGAGAGAGGGAAGGGTTGAGAGTGACCCGGCCTTTGTGGCCTCCTCAACGGGGAGTAGGTTTGCAAGAACCGAACCTCGGTAAAACAAATCTCCGTGTCTCACTTGCTTACTCGCTTGGGATTTGTTTTTGTGCCCTCTCTTGCGGACTTGTTTCTTATTACTAACGCTAACCCCGGCTTGTAGTTGTGTTTATATTTGTAAATTTCAGTTTCGCCCTATTCACCCCCCCTCTAGGCGACTTTCAATTGGTATCAGAGCTCGGTGCTTCATTAGAGCCTAACCGCTCGAAGTGATGTCGGGAGATCACGCCAAGAAGGAGATGGAGACCGGCGAAAAGCCCACTACAAGCAACGGGAGCACTTCATCGGAAGAGTCCCGCACCAAACGGAGGGAGAAGAAGAAGATCTCCTCCAACAAAGGGAAGGAGAAGAAATCTTCTTCTCACCACAAAGAGAAGAAGGAAAAATCTTCTTCCCACAAGCCGCATCGGAGCGGAGACAAACAAAAGAGGATGAGGAAAGTGGTCTACTACGAGACCGACACTTCATCAACATCGACCTCCGGCTCCGACGCGCCCTCCGTAACTTCTAAACGCCAAGAGCGTAAGAAGTTTAGTAAGATCCCTCTACACTACTCTCGCATTTCTAAACATGCACCTTTACTTTCCGTCCCATTAGGCAAACCACCAACTTTTGATGGTGAAGATTATGCTAGGTGGAGTGATTTAATGCGATTTCATCTAACCTCACTCCACAAAAGTATATGGGATGTTGTTGAGTTTGGTGCACAGGTACCATCGGTAGGGGATAAGGACTATGATGAGGATGAGGTGGCCCAAATCGAGCACTTCAACTCTCAAGCGACAACGATACTCCTCGCCTCTTTAAGTAGAGAGGAGTATAACAAAGTGCAAGGGTTGAAGAGCGCCAAGGAGGTTTGGGATGTGCTCAAAACCGCGCACGAGGGAGATGAGCTCACCAAAATCACCAAGCGGGAAACGATCGAGGGGGAGCTCGGTCGGTTCCGACTTCGTAAAGGGGAGGAGCCACAACACATGTACAACCGGCTCAAAACCTTGGTGAACCAAGTGCGAAACCTCGGGAGCGTAAAGTGGGATGACCACGAAGTGGTTAAGGTTATTCTAAGATCTCTTATTTTCCTTAACCCTACTCAAGTTCAATTAATTCGTGGTAATCCTAGATATACTAAAATGACCCCCGAGGAAGTTATCGGGCATTTTGTAAGTTTTGAGTGCATGATCGAAGGCTCAAGAAAGATCAACGAGCTTGACGAACCCACCACATCCGAAGCTCAACCCGTCGCATTCAAGGCGACGGAGGAAAAGAAGGAGGAGGCTACACCAAGTCGACAACCTATAGACGCCTCCAAGCTCGACAATGAGGAAATGGCGCTCGTCATCAAGAGCTTCCGCCAAATCCTCAAGCAAAGGAGGGGAAAAGACTACAAGTCCCGCTCCAAGAAGGTTTGCTACAAATGTGGTAAGCCCGGTCATTTTATTGCTAAATGTCCTATATCAAGTGACAGTGACCGAGGCGACGACAAGAAGGGGAGAAGAAAGGAGAAGAAGAGGTACTATAAGAAGAAGGGCGGCGATGCCCATGTTTGTCGGGAATGGGATTCCGACGAAAGCTCAAGCGACTCCTCCGACGACGAGGACGCCGCCAACATCGCCGTCACCAAGGGACTTCTCTTCCCAAACGTCGGCCACAAGTGCCTCATGGCAAAGGACGGCAAACGGAAGAAGGTTAAATCTAACTCCTCCACTAAATATGAATCTTCTAGTGATGATAATGCTAGTGATGAGGAGGATAGTTTGCGTTCCCTTTTTGCAAACCTTAACATAGCTCAAAAGGAGAAATTAAATGAATTGGTTAGTGCTATTCATGAAAAGGATGACCTTTTGGATTCTCAAGAGGACCTCCTCATTAAGGAAAATAAGAAGCATGTTAAGGTTAAAAAGGCTTATGCTCTTGAAATTGAGAAATGTGAAAAGTTATCTAGTGAGCTAAGCACTTGCCGTGAGATGGTTGACAACCTTAGGAATGAAAATGCTAGTTTAAATGCTAAGGTTGATTCTCATGTTTGTAATGTTTCAATTCCCAATCCTAGAGATCATAATGATAATTTGCTTGCTAGGATTGAAGAATTAAACATTTCTCTTGCTAGCCTTAAGGTAGAAAATGAAAATTTAATTGCTAAGGCTAAAGATTTTGATGTTTGCAAAACTACAATTTCCGATCTTAGGGATAAAAATGATATTCTTCATGCTAAGATTGTTGAACTTAATTCTTGCAAACCCTCTACATCTACTGTTGAGCACACTTCTATTTGCACTAGATGTAGAGATGTTAACATTGATGCTATACATGATCACATGGCCTTAATTAAACAACAAAATGATCATATAGCAAAACTAGATGCTAAAATTGCCGAGCACAACTTAGAAAATGAGAAGTTTAAATTTGCTCGTAGCATGCTTTATAATGGGAGACGCCCTGGCATCAAGGATGGCATTGGCTTCCAAAGGGGAGACAATGTCAAAATTAGTGCCCCTCCTAAGAGATTGTCCAACTTTGTTAAGGGCATGGCTCCCATGCCTCAGGATAACGAGGGTTACATTTTATACCCTGCCGGTTATCCCGAGAGCAAAATTAGGAGAATTCATTCTAGGAAGTCTCACTCTGGCCCAAATCATGCTTTTATGTATAAGGGTGAGACATCTAGTTCTAGGCAACCAACCCATGCTAAGTTGCCTAAGAAAACTCCTAGTGCATCAAATGAACATAGTCTTTCATTTAAAACTTTTGATGCATCTTATGTTTTAACTAACAAATCCGGCAAGGTAGTTGCCAAGTATGTTGGGGGCAAGCACAAGGGGTCAAAGACTTGTGTTTGGGTACCCAAAGTTCTTGTGTCTAATGCCAAAGGACCCAAAACCATTTGGGTACCTAAAGTCAAGAACTAAACTTGTTTTGTAGGTTTATGCATCCGGGGGCTCAAGTTGGATACTCGACAGCGGGTGCACAAACCACATGACAGGGGAGAAAAGGATGTTCTCCTCATATGAGAAAAACCAAGATCCCCAAAGAACAATCACATTCGGGGATGGAAATCAAGGTTTGGTCAAAGGTTTGGGTAAAATTGCTATATCTCCTGACCATTCCATTTCCAATGTTTTTCTCGTTGATTCTTTAGATTACAATTTGCTTTCCGTATCTCAATTATGTCAAATGGGCTACAACTGTCTATTCACTGATGTAGGTGTCACTGTCTTTAGAAGAAGTGATGATTCAATAGCATTTAAGGGAGTGTTAGAGGGTCAGCTATACTTGGTAGATTTTGATAGAGCTGAACTCGACACTTGCTTAATTGCTAAGACTAACATGGGTTGGCTATGGCACCGCCGACTAGCTCATGTTGGGATGAAGAATCTTCATAAGCTTCTAAAGGGAGAACACATTTTAGGACTAACAAATGTTCATTTTGAGAAAGACAGGATTTGTAGCGCATGCCAAGCAGGAAAGCAAGTTGGAGCTCATCATCCGCATAAGAACATAATGACGACCGACAGGCCATTGGAGCTCCTACACATGGATCTATTCGGCCCGATCGCTTACATAAGCATCGGCGGGAGTAAGTACTGTCTAGTTATTGTGGATGATTATTCTCGCTTCACTTGGGTATTCTTTTTACAGGAAAAATCTCAAACCCAAGAGACCTTAAAGGGATTCTTGAGACGGGCTCAAAATGAGTTCGGCTTAAGGATCAAGAAAATTAGAAGCGACAACGGGACCGAGTTCAAGAACTCACAAATCGAAGGCTTCCTTGAGGAGGAGGGCATCAAGCATGAGTTCTCTTCTCCCTACACTCCACAACAAAATGGTGTAGTGGAGAGGAAGAATCGAACTCTATTGGACATGGCAAGAACCATGCTTGATGAGTACAAGACTTCGGATCGGTTTTGGGCGGAGGCAGTCAACACCGCTTGCTACGCCATCAACCGGTTGTATCTTCACCGAATCCTCAAGAAGACATCATATGAACTCCTAACCGGTAAAAAGCCCAACATTTCATATTTTAGAGTCTTTGGTAGCAAATGCTTTATTCTTGTTAAAAGAGGTAGAAAATCTAAATTTGCTCCTAAGACTGTAGAAGGCTTTTTACTTGGTTATGACTCAAACACAAGGGCATATAGGGTCTTTAACAAGTCCACTGGACTAGTTGAAGTCTCATGTGACGTTGTGTTTGACGAAACTAACGGCTCTCAAGTAGAGCAAGTTGATCTTGATGATATAGGTGAAGAAGAGGCTCCATGCATCGCGCTAAGGAACATGTCCATTGGGGATGTATGTCCTAAGGAATCCGAAGAGCCTTCAAATGTACAAGATCAACCATCCTCCTCCACGCTAGCATCTCCACCAACTCAAAATGAGGATGAAGCTCAAGTTGATGAAGAAGAAGATCAATCAAATGAGCCACCTCAAGATGATGGCAATGATCAAGGGGGAGATGCAAATAATCAAGAAAAGGAGGATGAGCAAGAACCAAGGCCGCCACACCCAAGAGTCCATCAAGCAATACAACGAGATCACCCCGTCGACACCATCCTCGGCGACATTCATAAGGGGGTAACAACTAGATCTCGTGTTGCACATTTTTGTGAACATTACTCGTTTGTTTCCTCTATTGAGCCACACAGGGTAGAGGAAGCACTACAAGATTCGGATTGGGTGGTGGCGATGCAAGAGGAGCTCAACAACTTCACGAGGAATGAGGTATGGCATTTAGTTCCACGTCCTAATCAAAATGTTGTAGGAACCAAATGGGTCTTCCGCAACAAACAAGACGAGCATGGTGTGGTGACAAGGAACAAAGCTCGACTTGTGGCCAAGGGATACTCCCAAGTCGAAGGTTTGGATTTCGGTGAAACCTATGCACCCGTAGCTAGGCTTGAGTCAATTCGTATATTATTAGCCTATGCTACTTACCATGGCTTTAAGCTTTATCAAATGGACGTGAAAAGTGCCTTCCTCAATGGACCAATCAAGGAAGAGGTCTATGTTGAGCAACCTCCCGACTTTGAAGACAGTGAGTATCCTAACCATGTCTATAAGCTCTCTAAGGCGCTTTATGGGCTCAAGCAAGCCCCAAGAGCATGGTATGAATGCCTTAGAGATTTCCTTATTACAAATGGCTTCAAAGTCGGAAAGGCCGATCCTACACTCTTTACTAAAACTCTTGAAAATGACTTGTTTGTATGCCAAATTTATGTTGATGATATTATATTTGGATCTACTAACGAGTCTACATGTGAAGAGTTTAGTAGGATTATGACACAGAAATTCGAGATGTCTATGATGGGGGAGTTGAAGTATTTCCTAGGATTTCAAGTAAAGCAACTCCAAGAGGGCACCTTCATTAGCCAAACGAAGTACACTCAGGACATTCTAAACAAGTTTGGGATGAAGGATGCCAAGCCCATCAAGACACCCATGGGAACCAATGGGCATCTCGACCTCGACACGGAAGGTAAGTCCGTGGATCAAAAGGTATACCGGTCGATGATAGGTTCTTTACTCTATTTATGTGCATCTCGACCGGATATTATGCTTTCCGTATGCATGTGTGCAAGATTCCAAGCCGACCCTAAGGAAGCTCACCTTACGGCCGTAAAACGAATCTTGAGATATTTGGCTTATACTCCTAAGTTTGGGCTTTGGTACCCTCGGGGATCCACATTTGATTTGATTGGTTATTCGGATGCCGATTGGGCGGGGTGCAAAATCAATAGGAAGAGCACATCGGGGACTTGCCAGTTCTTGGGAAGATCCTTGGTGTCTTGGGCTTCAAAGAAGCAAAATTCGGTTGCTCTTTCCACCGCCGAAGCCGAGTACATTGCCGCAGGTCACTGTTGCGCGCAATTGCTTTGGATGAGGCAAACCCTGCGGGACTATGGTTACAAACTAACCAAAGTCCCTTTGCTATGTGATAATGAGAGTGCAATCAAAATGGCCGACAATCCCGTCGAGCATAGCCGCACTAAGCACATAGCCATTCGGTATCACTTTCTTAGAGATCACCAACAAAAGAGAGATATCGAGATTTCTTACATTAATACTAAAAATCAATTAGCCGATATCTTTACCAAGCCTCTTGATGAACAATCTTTTAACAAACTTAGGCATGAGCTCAATATTCTTGATTCTAGGAACTTCTTTTGTTAAAATTGCACATATTGCTCTTTTATGTACCTTTGATCATGTCTCTTTTATATGCTATGACTAATGTGTTTTCAAGTCTATTTCAAACCAAGTCATAAGCATATTGAAAGGGAATTGGAGTCTTCGGCGAAGACAAAGGCTTCCACTCCGTAACTCATACTTCGCCATCACTCCAAGCAACTCTCTATTCCTTGGGGAGAAATGAGCATCAAGGAAAAGGACTTCGTCTTTGGTATACTCTTAACTCATTCATTTATGACCAAAGGGGAAGAAAGCACTTCGAGGGCTCTAATGATTCCGTTTTTGGCTATTCATGCCAAAAAGGGGGAGAAATGAGCCCAAAGCAAAAGGACCGCACCACCACCAATTTCAAAAACTTAGTGTTGAATATTTTTCAATTGGTATCCTACTGTGTTCAAAAGGGGGTGAGGTAGTATTTCAAAAATGGTATATCAAAACCCTCTTGAACACTAAGAGGTGGATCTCATTTAGGGGGAGTTTTGTTTAGTCAAAAGAGAAGCATTTGAAACAGGGGGAGAAAATTTCAAATCTTGAAAATGCTTTGCAAATCTTATTCATTCACCTTTGACTATTTGCAAAAGAACTTTGAAAAGGATTTTACAAAAGAGTTTGCCAAAAACAAAACATGTGGTGCAAACGTGGTCCAAAATGTTATATAAGAAAGAAACAATCCATGCATATCTTGTAAGTATTTATATTGGCTCAATTCCAAGCAACCTTTACACTTACATTATGCAAACTAGTTCAATTATGCACTTCTATATTTGCTTTGGTTTGTGTTGGCATCAATCACCAAAAAGGGGGAGATTGAAAGGGAATTAGGCTTACACCCAGTCCATAATTAATTTTGGTGGTTGAATTGCCCAACACAAACAATTGGACTAACTAAGTTTGCCCAAGTTTATAGATTACACAGGTGAAAAAGGTTCACACTCAGCCAATAAAAAGACCAAGTTTTGGATTCAACAAAGGAGCATAATGGGAACTGAAGGCCCTCTGGTCTGAGAGCACCGGACTGTCCGGTGTACACCGGACAGTGTCCGGTGCACCAGAGGACTCCAGCTCCAACTCGCCACCTTCGGGAATTTCCAGAGGCGACTCCGCTATAATTCACCGGACTGTCCGGTGTACACCGGACAGTGTCCGGTGCGCCAAGGGAGGTCGGCCTCAGGAACTCGCCAGCTTCGGGAAACTCCAACGGCTAGTCCGCTATAATTCACCGGACTGTCCGGTGTGCACTGGACTGTCCGGTGCAACTCCGGAGCAACGGCTACCTCCGCGCCAACGGCTCTCTGCCGCGCATTTAATGCGCGCTCTGCGCGCGCAGATGTCAGGCGCGCCCATTCCGGCACACCGGACAAGGAACAGTAGATGTCTGGTGTGCACCGGACACCCAGGCGGGCCCACACGTCAGAAGCTCCAACGGTCAGAATCCAACGGCAGTGTGACGTGGCAGGGGGCACCGGACTGTCCGGTGTGCACCGGACTGTCCGGTGCACCATCAAACAGACAGCCTCCCAACGGCCACATTTGGTGGTTGGAGCTATAAATACCCCAACCACCCCACCATTCATTGCATCCAAGTTTTCCACTTCCCAACTACTACAAGAGCTCTAGCATTCAATTCTAGACACACCAAAGAGATCAAATCCTCTCCAAACTCCACACAACGCCATAGTGATTAGAGAGAGTGATTTGCTTGTGTTCTTTCGAGCTCTTGCGCTTGGATTGCTTTCTTCTTCCTTGATCCCTTCTTTGCAATCAAACTCACTTGTATTTAAGGCAAGAGACACCAAATTTGTGGTGGTCCTTGTGGGAACTTTGTGTTCCAAGTGATTGAGAAGAGAAAGCTCACTCGATCCGTGGATCGTTTGAGAGAGGGAAGGGTTGAGAGTGACCCGGCCTTTGTGGCCTCCTCAACGGGGAGTAGGTTTGCAAGAACCGAACCTCGGTAAAACAAATCTCCGTGTCTCACTTGCTTACTCGCTTGGGATTTGTTTTTGCGCCCTCTCTTGCGGACTTGTTTCTTATTACTAACGCTAACCCCGGCTTGTAGTTGTGTTTATATTTGTAAATTTCAGTTTCGCCCTATTCACCCCCCCCCCTCTAGGCGACTTTCAACATCCATCTGGTAGAGTTTTATGTTGTGGGCACAAGCATAAGCGAGAAGAATACGGATTGCCTCCAATCTTGCCACCGGAGCAAATGTCTTACCGAAATTCAATCCTTCTATTTGAGTATATCCTTGTGCCACTAATCTTGCCATGTTACTTACTACCAATCCATCTTCATTGTGCTTGTTGCGAAACACCCACTTTGTACTAATGACATTGTGGTTCTTGGGTCTCTCGACAAGCTCCCAAAGTTCATTTTAGGTGAAGTTATTCAACTCCTCATGCATTGCATTCACCCAATCAACATCAAATAATGTTTCATCTACACAGTTAGGTTCAATACAAGATACAAAAGAGAAATGTTCACAAAATGAAGCAATACAAAAGCGAGTCTGAACACTCTTACTTATGTCGCCCACAATTTGATCAATCAGGTGATATTTTATAACAGAATGATGTATTCTTGATATAATTTGAAAATCACTAGTACAAGTTTGAGGAGGAACTGAATGACTTGAAATATCTTGATCATGAGCATCTTCAACTTCATTGTTTTGTTGGCTTTGGTGAATTTCCTCATTTAAAGTTGAAGAAGATGGAATAACAACCACACTATCATCATCTTCTTCTTTTGGCTTTACTTCACCAATTGCTATAGTCTTCATAGCATTATTCAATTGAATTCCACCAACATCATCAAGATTGTCATGCACATCTTGAGATCCATTTGTTTCATCAAACTCGTCATCATATGATTCTTCAATAATACCATGGGTCTTGTTGAATACTCTATAGGCCTTTCTATTTGATGAATATCCAAGAAGAAAACCCTCATTTCACTTCTTCTAAAATTTAGAGAGCAGGCTTCCTTTTCTCAAAATATAGTATTTGCAACCGAATACTAAAAAATATGAGATGTTTGACTTTCTACCAATAATCAATTTATATGGAGTTTTCTTCAAGAGCTTATGACAATATAGCCTATTTGATGCATGACAAGCGGTATTTATGGCTTCGGCCCAATACGAATCTGACACATTATATTCCGCTAGCATTGACCTAGCCATATCTATTAGAGTCCTATTATTCCTTTCAACAAATCCATTTTGTTTCAATGTATATTTGGAAGAAAGTTCATGTTTAATACCCTTGTCATTACAATATTCATCAATTCTAGCATTTGTGAATTCCGGCCCATTATCACTTCTAACTATCTTGATATCAAATTCAAAGTGCTTTTGGGCCAATATAGCAAATTACTTGAATGTTTCAAACACATTAGATTTATCACGAAGAAAATAAACCCAAGTTAATCTTAAATAACCATCCACAATCACAAGGCAATAAGAATTACCACAAATACCCAAAAATGATGCAGGTCAAAAAATTTAACACCCCATCCACTCCTGGACCGGCGGTACTTACTCCTGGCAGCCCTCTAGAACCATAGACCATCCCCACATACCAACATGAGTCTTTTGTGCGCACTTTATCCTCACCCAGGAAGACTTCCGAGTCGCTCACCCATCCCAAGATTGCTCTAGGCCAAGCATGCTTAACCCATAGGTTCTTTCGAGACAGACTTCTGAAAAAGAAGATGCACTTTTTTGGTTTGAGTACTCTATTAATTCTATTAAGTCTTGGGCCAGGATATCACCATTTACCGGGACAGGATATCACAATCCACCCCCTTAGAAGATTGACGTCCTCATCGATCAACCCCAAGCCAGGAACCTCCCTACTTGGCCACGTTTATGTGTCTAGTGTCGTCATATGCCATGTCATGTGACCACTACGAGCCCACATGCGCCATATACCCGAATCCCTAGCCCGCACGCGCCCGTGAAACCAAGAGGGTCGGTTTTGTCACACCCGGATTTAAGGGCAAACCCGAGCACCGTGGGCTAGGATCAAGTATCACACATATGATGACTCATGGTACATAAATGAATGTCACATCTTTATTACTTTATAGGAGTTCTGTACAAAATAACAAAATAATTATATCATATAAAGACAACAATCCTCCGCAACCATAGTTGACTGGGAGACAGCGGTCTAGACCTCTCATGAACTCATCGCTTCATCCTTCATGCTCCTTATCTTGGCGGTATTTGTTCTTGACCTGGTGTGAGTTCAGCAAGGGTGAGCTCACATACGATCATCACTCAACAAGTTATGAGGAATAATGTGCATGAGCTCGCTTACGGTGGGGCTCATGTGAAGTGTAAGGCTTACCAATGAGAATGGTGTTAAGGCAGAGCATTGCTTTTAGAGTATGTCAAAATTTTATTAGCATTTACTAAGTATAAGTGGATACCAACCCAATTAAAAAAGAGAACACAATTAAAAGTAAGTCCCACAATGCAATGTAATGCAAATGACAGATTAATTTTAATTCCATAAATTGCTCATTTGGGGGTCCTAGCCGCTCATGAGTGTGAGCACGACTGATATATCAGTTTCACACTCTGCAGAGGTTGCACATTTTTACCCACAAGACATGTTTCTTGTTTATCCAGGGCTTGCAAGACCCTTAGACATTCCTAAGGTGAATGGCTAGGGATCCATTGCGAGGCCTTTACAAAGTTCCACTAGATGAGAGAACTCGCTACCGATTTTGGGCCGATGACGATATAGGAATCCCTCGTCCGAAAATCTTTACAGGCAGTCCAACCCGAGGACCTCCCTATACCTGCACTCCTCCCCCTGCTTGCCACTTTCGGGAAAGGATTAAGTCACACTAGCTTTCCTAATTATTCAGCCAAGGGCGTCCCATTCCACCCTTGTGGTAGCACTGTTTTCCTGGGTGGTCGCTCCATGTTCCAATTAACACAATAATTTTATCAAGAACAATAATTAAACCAACAATATTAATGGAACATGATCATAATTCAAATATAATATTAATCCCAAAACTAGGTAGAGCAATAGCAAGACTATCCAATAGTTTATTTGATTGCATGGTGTAGGGTGATTAAAACTAGAGTAACCTATTAGGTCCCATCAAATTAACCTGAGCATGTCACAGTGATTAATAGGAACATTATTAGGTAAAGAAGAGTGATCAAGTGCATAACTTGCTTTATACTTTAGATTCCAGGTACTTCACCAAGTTGGTCTTCGGGTTTCTCGTGACCTCGCTGCTACTCGTAGCAATACATACAAATACCCAAGGAGTACTGTTGGGACCGACTGACACATGGTCAGGTGTGCCCAATCACTCGAGAAGGAGGGAACTTAGGTGCTCAACAAAACAGTAAGTAGGAAACTGTAGCGTCTTGTTAAGCGTGTTCCACCCATGTACAGTGCGAAGGTATTTACAGGTAACGAGCGGGTAGGTGTGCCCCCTAAATATTGTTATGGCCTAGGTTACCTGCTACATCTCCAGAATATTCCCCCCTTACGGGGTCATTACAACAATGATAAGTACAGTCTGATTAGACGCACTACGGAACGTACCTCGAGAAGGGGCTTACAAATGGGCCCAAATAACAACAAAATGTGGTCTGGGCCCCGCCGTTGAGCGGCGTGGCCTTCGCCTTGCGAAGTCGATCCTTTAACCTCGCTAGGACTGTCGTCGTGCAAAACTGTCCGAGCCGATGGGGACGCCTTCGCGAGGCTACAGCGAGCCCCATTTTAAACAGTGCGGCCCTTCGCTCCGACGTCTCCGACAGCTCCGATCGGAGACCTCGTTTCTAATATCAGTCAAAGTACCCTTCTCTTCCTATACCTGCGACAAAATTTGTTCGATGATGTTAAAGATGTCTGACCGAGGGGGCGGTCGACCTTCGCTCCAACACTAGCCCCCTGAGGTGCCAGTTCAACTTGGTGAGCTAGTCCTGAAGTCTTTTCTGGGAGATGGTCGAACGCTGCCCTCATCAGGTTGAAATGGTCCTTAAGGGGGGTTGGAATATGACCATTGGCAGGTGACGTTTTATTGTGGGAACATTTGTTTCCCGAGGCGCTTCCTCGGGCCTATAAAGACTGATCTAGGTCGTGGTGGAAAACTTTTACACGCTGTCACCTACCCGAGGTGCCGGTGAACTGGCCCATGTGAAGCAAATCGCTCGTCGCCGCAGGCGATATGTAATTGAAAGGGAATTAGGCTTACACCTAGTTCCTATATAATTTTGGTGGTTGAATTGCCCAACACAAATCTTTGGACTAACTAGTTTGCTCTAGTGTATAAGTTATACAGGTGTCAAAGGTTCACAACAAGCCAATCAAAAGATCAAAAGTTGGGTTCAACAAAGGAGCAAAGGGCCAACCGAAGGCACCTCTGGTCTGGCGCACCGGACTGTCCGGTGTGCCACCGGACAGTGTCCGGTGCACCACCGGACATGTCCGGTGCACCAGAGGACTCCAACTCCAACTCGTCACCTTCGGGAATTTCCAGAGGCGACTCCGCTATAATTCACCGGACTGTCCGGTGCACCACCGGACAGTGTCCGGTGCTCCAAGGGAGGTCGGCCTCAGGAACTCGCCAGCTTCGGGAAACTCCAACGGCTAGTCCGCTATAATTCACCGGACATGTCCGGTGTGCACCGGACTGTCCGGTGCAACTCCGGAGCAACGGCTATCTCCACGCCAACGGCTCTCTGCGGTGCATTAATTGCGCGCGCAGCGCGCGCAGAAGTCAGCCGTGCCCATACTGGCACACCGGACAAGGAACAGTGCATGTCCGGTGTGCACCGGACACCCTGGCGGGCCCACAAGTCAGAAGCTTCAACGGTCAGAATCCAACGGCAGTGATGACGTGGCAGGGGGCACCGGACTGTCCGGTGTGCACCGGACTGTCCGGTGCGCCATCGAACAGACAGCTCCACCAACGGTCAAGTTTGGTGGTTGGGGCTATAAATACCCCAACCACCCCACCATTCATTGCATCCAAGTTTTCCACTTCCCAACTACTACAAGAGCTCTAGCATTCAATTCTAGACACACCAAAGAGATCAAATCCTCTCCAAATTCCACACAACGCCATAGTGACTAGAGAGAGTGATTTGCTTGTGTTCTTTCGAGCTCTTGCGCTTGGATCGCTTTCTTTCTTTCTCACTTGTTCTTGTGATCAAAACTCAATTGTAACCAAGGCAAGAGGCACCAATTGTGTGGTGGCCCTTGCGGGGAAGTTTTGTTCCCGTTTGATTGAGAAGAAGAGAAAAGCTCACTCGATCCGAGGGATCGTTTGAGAGAGGGAAGGGTTGAAAGAGACCCGGCCTTTGTGGCCTCCTCAACGGGGAGTAGGTTTGCAAGAACCGAACCTCGGTAAAACAAATCCACGTGTCACACTCTTCATTTGCCTGCGATTTGTTTTCCACCCTCTCTTGCAGACTCGTTTCTTTATTACTAACGCTAACCCGGCTTGTAGTTGTGTTTATATTTGTAAATTTCAGTTTCGCCCTATTCACCCCCCCCCCTCTAGGCGACTGTCAATTGGTATCAGAGCCCGGTGCTTCATTAGAGCCTAACCGCTCGAAGTGATGTCGGGAGATCACGCCAAGAAGGAGATGGAGACCGGCGAAAAGCCCACTACAAGCCACGGGAGCACTTCATCGGAAGAGTCCCGCACCAAAAGGAGGGAGAAGAAGAAGAGCTCCTCAAACAAAGGGAAGGAGAAGAAATCTTCTTCTCACCACAAAGAGAAGAAGGAAAAATCTTCTTCCCACAAGCCGCATCGGAGTGGGGACAAGCAAAAGAGGATGAGGAAAGTGGTCTACTACGAGACCGACACTTCATCAACATCGACCTCCGGCTCCGATGCGCCCTCCGTAACTTCTAAACGCCAAGAGCGTAAGAAGTTTAGTAAGATCCCCCTACACTATCCTCGCATTTCTAAACATGCACCTCTACTTTCCGTCCCATTAGGCAAACCACCAACTTTTGATGGTGAAGATTATGCTAGGTGGAGTGATTTAATGCGATTTCATCTAACCTCACTCCACAAAAGTATATGGGATGTTGTTGAGTTTGGTGCACAGGTACCATCCGTAGGAGATAAAAACTATGATGAGGATGAGGTGGCCCAAATCGAGCACTTCAACTCTCAAGCGACAACAATACTCCTCGCCTCACTAAGTAGAGAGGAGTATAACAAAGTACAAGGGTTGAAGAATGCCAAGGAGGTTTGGGATGTGCTCAAAACCGCGCACGAGGGAGACGAGCTCACCAAGATCACCAAGCGGGAAACGATCGAGGGGGAGCTCGGTCGGTTCCGGCTTCGCAAAGGGGAGGAGCCACAACACATGTACAACCGGCTCAAGACCTTGGTGAACCAAGTGCGCAACCTCGGGAGCATAAAGTGGGATGACCATGAAGTGGTTAAGGTTATTCTAAGATCTCTTATTTTCCTTAACCCTACTCAAGTTCAATTAATTCGTGGTAATCCTAGATATACTAAAATGACCCCCGAGGAAGTAATCGGGCATTTTGTAAGTTTTGAGTGCATGATCGAAGGCTCGAGAAAGATCAATGAGCTTGATGATCCCTCCACATCCGAAGCTCAACCCGTCGCATTCAAGGCGACGGAGGACAAGAGGGAGGAGTCTACACCAAGTCGACAACCGATAGACGCCTCCAAGCTCGACAATGAGGAAATGGCGCTCGTCATCAAGAGCTTCCGCCAAATCCTCAAGCAAAGGAGAGGGAAAGACTACAAGTCCCGCTCCAAGAAGGTTTGCTACAAATGTGGTAAGCCCGGTCATTTTATAGCTAAATGTCCTATATCAAGTGACAGTGACCAAGGCGACGACAAGAAGGGAAGAAGAAAGGAGAAGAAGAGGTACTACAAGAAGAAGGGCGGCGATGCCCACGTTTGTCGGGAGTGGGACTCCGACAAAAGCTCAAGCGACTCCTCCGACGACGAGGACGCCGCCAACATCGCCGTCACCAAGGGACTCCTCTTCCCCAACGTCGGCCATAAGTGCCTCATGGCAAAGGACGGCAAAAGAAAGAAGGTAAAATCAAGATCCTCCACTAAATATGAAACCTCTAGTGATGAAAATGCTAGTGATGAGGAGGATAACTTGCGTACCCTTTTTGCCAATCTTAACATGGAACAAAAAGAAAAATTAAATGAATTAATTAGTGCTATTCATGAAAAGGATGACCTTTTGGATTCCCAAGAGGATTGTCTAATTAAAGAAAACAAGAAACATGTTAAGGTTAAAAATGCTTATGCTCTAGAAGTAGAAAAATGTGAAAAATTATCTAGTGAGCTAAGCACTTGCCGTGAGATGATTGACAACCTTAGGAATGAAAATGCTAGTTTAAATGCTAAGGTTGATTCACATGTTTGCAATGTTTCAATTCCCAATCCTAGAGATAATAATGATCATTTGCTTGCTAGGATTGAAGAATTAAACATTTCTCTTGCTAGCCTTAGAGTAGAAAATGAAAATTTAATTGCTAAGGCTAAAGAACTAGATGTTTGCAATGCTACCGTTTCCAATCTTAGAGATAAAAATGATATTCTTCATGCTAAGATTATTGAACTTAATTCTTGCAAACCATCTACATCTACCATTGAGCATGTCACTATTTGTACTAGATGTAGAGATGTTGATGTTAATGCTATTCATGATCATATGGCTTTAATTAAACAACAAAATGATCATATAGCAAAATTAAATGCTAAAATTGCCGAGCATAACTTAGAAAATGAAAAATTTAAATTTGCTAGAAGTATGCTCTATAATGGGAGACGCCCGGACATCAAGGATGGCATTGGCTTCCAAAGGGGAGACAATGTCAAACTCAGTACCCCTCCTAAAAGATTGTCAAATTTTGTTAAGGGCAAGGCTCCCATGCCTCAGGATAACGAGGGTTACATTTTATACCCTGCCGGCTATCCCGAGGACAAAATTAGGAGAATTCACTCTAGGAAGTCTCACTCTGGCCCTAATCATGCTTTTATGTATAAGGGTGAGACATCTAGCTCTAGGCAACCAACCCGTGCTAAGTTGCCTAGAAAGAAAACTCCTAGTGCATCGAATAAGCATGATATTTCATTTAAAACTTTTGATGCATCTTATGTTTTAACTAACAAATCAGGCAAAGTAGTTGCCAAGTATGCTGGGGGCAAGCACAAGGGATCAAAGACTTGTGTTTGGGTACCCAAAGTTCTTGTGTCTAATGCCAAAGGACCCAAAACCATTTGGGTACCTAAAGTCAAGAACTAAACTTGTTTTGTAGGTTTATGCATCCGGGGGCTCAAGTTGGATACTCGACAGCGGGTGCACAAACCACATGACAGGGGAGAAAAGGATGTTCTCCTCATATGAGAAAAACCAAGATCCCCAACGAACTATCACATTCGGGGATGGAAATCAAGGTTTGGTCAAAGGTTTGGGTAAAATTGCTATATCTCCTGACCATTCTATTTCCAATGTTTTTCTTGTAGATTCATTAGATTACAATTTGCTTTCTGTATCTCAATTATGTCAAATGGGCTACAACTATCTTTTCACTGATATAGGTGTCACTGTCTTTAGAAGAAGTGATGATTCAATAGCATTTAAGGGAGTGTTAGAGGGTCAGCTATACTTGGTAGATTTTGATAGAGCTGAACTCGACACTTGCTTAATTGCTAAGACTAACATGGGTTGGCTCTGGCATCGCCGACTAGCCCATGTTGGGATGAAGAATCTTCACAAGCTTCTAAAGGGAGAACACATTTTAGGATTAACAAATGTTCATTTTGAGAAAGACAGGATTTGTAGCGCATGTCAAGCAGGAAAGCAAGTTGGTGCCCATCATCCACACAAAAACATAATGACGACCGACAGGCCACTGGAGCTCCTACATATGGATCTATTCGGCCCGATTGCATACATAAGCATCGGCGGGAGTAAGTACTGTCTAGTTATTGTGGATGATTATTCTCGCTTCACTTGGGTATTCTTTTTACAGGAAAAATCTCAAACCCAAGAGACCTTAAAAGGATTCTTGAGACGAGCTCAAAATGAGTTCGGCTTAAGGATCAAGAAAATAAGAAGCGACAACGGGACGGAGTTCAAGAACTCTCAAATCGAAGGCTTCCTTGAGGAGGAGGGCATCAAGCATGAGTTCTCTTCTCCCTACACGCCACAACAAAATGGTGTAGTGGAGAGGAAGAATAGAACTCTATTGGACATGGCAAGAACCATGCTTGATGAGTACAAGACTTCGGATCGGTTTTGGGCCGAGGCGGTCAACACCGCTTGCTACGCCATCAACCGGTTATATCTACACCGAATCCTCAAGAAGACATCATACGAACTCCTAACCGGTAAAAAGCCCAACATTTCATATTTTAGAGTTTTTGGTAGCAAATGCTTTATTCTTGTTAAGAGAGGTAGAAAATCTAAATTTGCTCCTAAAACTGTAGAAGGTTTTTTACTTGGTTATGACTCAAACACAAGGGCATATAGGGTCTTTAACAAGTCCACTGGACTAGTTGAAGTCTCATGTGACGTTGTGTTTGATGAGACTAACGGCTCTCAAGTAGAGCAAGTTGATCTTGATGAGATAGGTGATGAAGAGGCTCCGTGCATTGCATTAAGGAACATGTCCATCGGGGATGTGTGTCCTAAGGAATCCGAAGAGCTTCCAAAAACACAAGATCAACCATCCTCCTCCATGCAAGCATCTCCACCAACTCAAAATGAGGAAGAGGCTCAAGTTGATGAAGAAGAAGATCAATCAAATGAGCCACCTCAAGATGACGGTATAGATCAAGGGGAAGATGCAAATGATCAAGACAAGGAGGATGAAGAGCAAAGGCCGCCACACCCAAGAGTCCACCAAGCAATCCAACGAGATCACCCCGTCGACACCATCCTCGGCGATATTCATAAGGGGGTAACCACTAGATCTCGTGTTGCTCATTTTTGTGAACATTACTCTTTTGTTTCCTCTATTGATCCACACAGGGTAGAGGAAGCACTTCAAGATTCGGATTGGGTGGTGGCGATGCAAGAGGAGCTCAACAACTTCACTAGGAATGAGGTATGGCATTTAGTTCCACGTCCTAATCAAAATGTTGTAGGAACCAAATGGGTCTTCCGCAACAAGCAAGATGAGCATGGTGTGGTGACAAGGAACAAAGCACGACTTGTGGCCAAGGGATACTCCCAAGTCGAAGGTTTGGATTTCGGTGAAACCTATGCACCCGTAGCTAGGCTTGAGTCAATTCGTATATTATTAGCCTATGCTACTTACCATGGCTTTAAGCTTTATCAAATGGACGTGAAAAGTGCTTTCCTCAATGGACCAATCAAGGAAGAGGTCTATGTTGAGCAACCTCCCGGCTTTGAAGACAATAAGTATCCTAACTATGTCTATAAGCTCTCTAAGGCGCTTTATGGGCTCAAGCAAGCCCCAAGAGCATGGTATGAATGCCTTAGAGATTTTCTTATTGCTAATGGCTTCAAAGTCGGAAAAGCCGATCCTACACTCTTTACTAAAACTCTTGAAAATGACTTGTTTGTATGCCAAATTTATGTTGATGATATTATATTTGGGTCTACTAACGAGTCTACATGTGAAGAGTTTAGTAGGATTATGACACAGAAGTTCGAGATGTCTATGATGGGGGAGTTGAAGTACTTCTTAGGTTTTCAAGTGAAGCAACTCCAAGAGGGCACTTTCATTAGCCAAACAAAGTACACTCAAGATATTCTAAGCAAGTTTGGAATGAAGGATGCCAAGCCCATCAAGACATCCATGGGAACAAATGGGCATCTCGACCTCGACACAGGAGGTAAGTCCGTGGATCAAAAGGTATACCGGTCGATGATAAGTTCTTTACTCTATTTATGTGCATCACGACCGGACATTATGCTTTCCGTTTGCATGTGTGCAAGATTCCAATCCGACCCTAAGGAATCCCACCTTACGGCCGTAAAACGAATCTTAAGATATTTGGCTTATACTCCTAAGTTTAGGCTTTGGTACCCTCGGGGATCCACTTTTGATTTGATTGGTTATTCCGATGCCGATTGGGCAGGGTGTAAGATTAATAGAAAAAGCACATCGGGGACTTGTCAGTTCTTGGGAAGATCCTTAGTGTCTTGGGCTTCAAAGAAGCAAAATTCGGTCGCTATTTCAACCGCCGAAGCCGAGTACATTGCCGCAGGTCACTGTTGCGCGCAATTGCTTTGGATGAGGCAAACCCTGCGGGACTACGGTTACAAATTAACCAAAGTCCCTTTGCTATGTGATAATGAGAGTGCAATCAAAATGGCCGACAATCCCGTCGAGCATAGCCGCACTAAGCACATAGCCATTCGGTATCATTTTCTTAGGGATCACCAACAAAAGGGAGATATCGAGATTTCTTATATTAACACTAAAGATCAATTAGCCGATATCTTTACCAAGCCTCTTGATGAACAAACTTTTACCAAACTTAGGCATGAGCTCAATATTCTTGATTCTAGGAACTTCTTTTGCTAGATTGCACACATAGCTCATTTACATACCTTTAATCATGTCTTTCATATGCTATGGCTAATGTGTTTTCAAGTCTATTTCAAAACAAGTCATAGGTATATTGAAAGGGAATTGGAGTCTTCGGCGAAGACAAAGGCTTCCACTCCGTAACTCATGCTTCGCCGACGCTCCAAGCAACTCTCCATTCTTGGGGGAGAAAAGCATGAGCATCAAAGAAAAGGTCTTTGTCTTTGGGGGAGAAAGTAAGAGCCCAAGACAAAAGGACCGGACTTCGTCTTTGGTATAATCTTAACTCATTTCTTTATGACCAAAGGGGAAGATAGCACTTCAAGGGCTCTAATGATTCCGTTTTTGGCGATTCATGCCAAAGGGGGAGAAAGAAAGAGCCCAAAGCAAAAGGACCGCACCACCACCAAATTCAAAAACTTAGTGTTGAATATTATCAATTGGTTTTCCTATTATGTTCAAAAGGGGGAGAAGGTAGTATTTCAAAAATGATATATCAAAACCCTCTTGAACACTAAGAGGAGGATCCTATTTAGGGGGAGTTTTGTTTAAATCAAAGGAAAAGCATTTGAAACAGGGGGAGAAAATTTCAAATCTTGAAAATGCTTTGCAAACTCTTATTCATTTACACTTGCAAAAGAAATTTGAAAAGGATTTACAAAATAATTTGCAAAAACAAAACTCGTGGTGCAAGCGTGGTCCAAAATGTTATATAAGAAAGAAACAATCCATGCATATCTTGTAAGTATTTATATTGGCTCAATTCCAAGCAACCTTTACACTTACATTATGCAAACTAGTTCAATTATGCACTTCTATATTTGCTTTGGTTTGTGTTGGCATCAATCACCAAAAAGGGGGAGATTGAAAGGGAATTAGGCTTACACCTAGTTCCTATATAATTTTGGTGGTTGAATTGCCCAACACAAATCTTTGGACTAACTAGTTTGCTCTAGTGTATAAGTTATACAGGTGTCAAAGGTTCACAACAAGCCAATCAAAAGATCAAAAGTTGGGTTCAACAAAGGAGCAAAGGGCCAACCGAAGGCACCTCTGGTCTGGCGCACCGGACTGTCCGGTGTGCCACCGGACATGTCCGGTGCACCAGAGGACTCCAACTCCAACTCGTCACCTTCGGGAATTTCCAGAGGCGACTCCGCTATAATTCACCGGACTGTCCGGTGCACCACCGGACTGTCCGGTGCACCACCGGACAGTGTCTGGTGCTCTAAGGGAGGTCGGCCTCAGGAACTCGCCAGCTTCGGGAAACTCCAACGACTAGTCCGCTATAATTCACCGGACATGTCCGGTGTGCACCGGACTGTCCGGTGCAACTCCGGAGCAACGGCTATCTCCACGCCAACGGCTCTCTGCGGTGCATTAATTGCGCGCGCAGCGCGCGCAGAAGTCAGGCGTGCCCATACTGGCACACCGGACAAGGATCAGTGCATGTCTGGTGTGCACCGGACACCCTGGCGGGCCCACAAGTCAGAAGCTTCAACGGTCAGAATCCAACGGCAGTGATGACGTGGCAGGGGGCACCGGACTGTCCGGTGTGCACCGGACTGTCCGGTGTGCACCGGACTGTCCGGTGCGCCATCGAACAGACAGCTCCACCAACGGTCAAGTTTGGTGGTTGGGGCTATAAATACCCCAACCACCCCACCATTCATTGCATCCAAGTTTTCCACTTCCCAACTACTACAAGAGCTCTAGCATTCAATTCTAGACACACCAAAGAGATCAAATCCTCTCCAAATTCCACACAACGCCATAGTGACTAGAGAGAGTGATTTGCTTGTGTTCTTTCGAGCTCTTGCGCTTGGATCGCTTTCTTTCTCACTTGTTCTTGTGATCAAAACTCAATTGTAACCAAGGCAAGAGGCACCAATTGTGTGGTGGCCCTTGCGGGGAAGTTTTGTTCCCGTTTGATTGAGAAGAAGAGAAAAGCTCACTCGATCCGAGGGATCGTTTGAGAGAGGGAAGGGTTGAAAGAGACCCGGCCTTTGTGGCCTCCTCAACGGGGAGTAGGTTTGCAAGAACCGAACCTCGGTAAAACAAATCCGCGTGTCACACTCTTCATTTGCCTGCGATTTGTTTTCCACCCTCTCTTGCGGACTCATTTCTTTATTACTAACGCTAACCCGGCTTGTAGTTGTGTTTATATTTGTAAATTTCAGTTTCGCCCTATTCACCCCCCCCCCTCTAGGCGACTGTCAGTAATGTCGTCCTCTTCCTCGTCGTCGTTTGCCGCGACTGCGCCGTCGAGCACGTTATCGTCGGACAAGACGGTTAGCGATTCAGTGGTGGTAGTGGAGTTATTGCCGGGGCACACTATGGAGTTTGGGATGTTAAGGATTTACTCGGACCATGTGCATGAGATGCAGCGCTTGGGTATTTTGGGTATGCTGTGGGGGGCGCTCCGGGAGCCGAAGAGGCCCTAGAGCCAGAGGGGGAGGTGGTAGCTTTGAGGCGTTCTTCACCGCTGGCCTTCGTTTGCTTGTGCATTGGTTTGTCGTCGAAGTGCTGCAGTGTTTCGAAGTTCAAATTCACCAGCTCACGTCGAACACCATGGTTGCAGTGGCAAAGTTTATGTGGGCAGCGACTACTTATGGCGGAGAGCCCTCAGTTGAAGTCTTCGCCGAAAATGCCTCCATTAGCAGAAGAAGGTTGCTGGTGGAAAGATTATGCAATTTGGCTCGTGCACGTTCACCCCGAGGACTAGGAAGACTTTAGGTGAAGTTGTGGAACTTGTTCCATGTGCGAAGAACAAATAGGGAAATTGTGGGATTTCTGGTTTTATGTGACTTTGAAGGATGCTGAAGGCATACCAGGGCTGCCTCCGTCCATACTATGCTCGCACTGCTACATTGCCTTTCCACAATTTAAACTGAAGAAAGGAGATGTGAACAAAGACGTCGTTCATCGTGCTTCCAAGATCAGTAGTGGTCGTGATTTAGTGGAGGAATTTATTGTATGTGGAGTGTGGCCACTTGCGCATGGTTGGGATGTGGGCGAAGTGAGGCTGCGCCCGATGCCTTTCTTGAAGGGTCGATAGGTGTTGAGTCCTGCCTTCAACATTGAACTGCGGGGCCAAAACGTTGTAGCTTTTGTCTGGGAAGTGGAAGCGGAGGCTGTGAGGATTGTACGGAAATATTCGATGAAGACGGAGATGCCAAGGAACTGGGATATACGCGGTCCAAACGTCAGGTTGAATCGTGTCTTTGAGCTGAATGGTCTTCTGCACGGTGCGTATCCTGAGGACTCTGCTGAAGCTGGGGATGATCGAAGGAAAAAGAGAGTGGCGACACGGGTGGACGAATGCTGCTCTAAATAGAAGGTTGTGGTTACAGTAGCAAGAAAAAGAAGAAAGTTGGTGTTATGGCGAAGGGTGCGACAAAAGTATCTGGGGCTGATGGGGCCTCAGACAAATTTGTTGAGGAGTTAGCGGAGACGTGTGCCGAGCTGGGGGAGGTCATGACTTCGCTCGACCTTCGAAAAACATCTTCGCGGATGCCGAGGGTGATCTGGGGTGAGTGGCATAAAAAGATCCCATTCCTATGGCTTCCGGCGAGGATTATTTTATGTCTTGTTCGGCTCGAGATTTTAAAATTTTTCCTTACGGACGAAACATTGTCGATGTTGTAACAACTATGATAGATAAGGACCACCAGGAGTCCGCGCGAAAAAAATGGAAGGCACCGTTGTGGCTTGTGGGCCCATGACGTGAGGCAAAGGTGATGCGCCCTGGCACCAAGGATTCTATAGCTGCGGCAATGCCTCCGCCTACGGCACCGGCGGACGCTGCTAGGAAGGTGCCCTCGCCTGCGAAGGCTAGTGAGGTTGGGGGAGCGAAGGGGTGCTGAGATGGGTGGAGTCGGCGAGGCAACCCGGAAACTTTATGTTGATGATTACTTGATCGAGGGTGTGAGCATGTTTGATGCTCACACCAGACTGGCGGCTGGCGGTGAGTGTGTATTTATTATTGTGTATGCTTTTTGTGATGATGTGTGTATTCTTGTGTTGACTGGTTTTCGGCCGTAGGGTCAGGGTATGGGCAGATGATTGTCATGCTAGCGAAGCCACTAGTGGAGATGACATAGGCGAAGTCTACGGTGCAGGCTTCGCTGGACCCGTGGGCGCGAATCTGCGCTGCTGTTGATGGGGGCGGAGTGATCGCCGATGCATCTACGGTTGGTGGTGTGGCGGCGATTGTTGCTCGGCAGCTGTGATATGAGTTTTTTCTTTCACAGAAGTCTGCGTGTTGGCAGGCTGCTGCCTTTGCTGATCAGGTGGCGTCTGGGACGCTGGTGGATGTTGCGACCTCGCAGCTGCGCTCCGAGAAAAGTGACTGGAGGACAAGATTAAGCGTCTTCGGACGCAAAATATAGAGGCCATCAGGGACAAATCTACTGCTGAAAACAAGAGTCAAAACCTTCCAGAGAAGGTCGACACTCTTGAGAAAGAAAATGAGGGGCTCAACCGTCAGTTGAGCGAACTAAAAGATACCGTTGTCCAGTCACAGTCGGAGGCCCAATCTGCCCGGGCAGAGGCCCAAGCCGTCCGAGAGCGTGTCGCCGAATTGGAGCTGGAGACGAGGAATACGAGAACTCATCATGAAAGGGTGGAGGCTACCACGTGGACCGGACACACGCGCTCTTTGTAGATGTGTATCATGACCTGGGTGCGGAGACAACCCCCTTCGATAGGTCTAGAGGAGAGGTTGAGACCCGCTTTCTTAGTTGGCTTCAAGGCAATTGAACTGTGACAACACAACTAGCAGTAGCATCATCTTGCAGCAGCCGTCCGAGCCGCGAGGAGCTCAACGTGTGTGTTAACTGTGGTAGTTGCTGGACCGGAGTGGCCTGTGACAAACCTCCGTTGACACATTTGTTTCCTTTCCTACCTGTGAAGTGAGAAGCCAAAGGGGGTGTGGGGCCAAGGAAATCTTGTTCTGGTGGGACGCAATTCCTAGCTTGGAGAGCGGGTTACTCCTGTTCTGCAAGGTAAACGCTCGTTCAAGGTGACCTGCCGGATTAGCCTCCGGGCACAGGTATGTACTGGGCATTGGGCTTACATAACGGAACCGATGGATCCTTCAATCTTGGCCTCATACAAGGGTCTTACTCTCAAAATCTCTCTCTACTATATTAAATATAAAACACCAGTCTGTCTAGTTCCAGGGTTTGTACCGTCGTTGTGGGCTTACATTTAAATCATAAAAAATACTAAATTATGTACAAATTCGAACACAAGTGCCGGTTGCGTGGACGTACGTGTCTGGTGAGGTTTCCTCTTAGGGCTAGTTTGGGAGGCACAAAAACGGAGGGGATTGGAGGGGTTAAATTCTCCTTCTTATTCAATTTTAAATAAGAAGAAGAATTTAGCTCCTCCAATATTCTCTGGGTTTATAGCTCCCAAACTAGCCCTTAGGGTTTATTCGGTTTGAGGTGGATTCGTCCACCCATTAAATCCATCTCTAACCGAACAAAACCTTACAGCGCTAATCACTGACATAATCTTTGTGCCCTTACATACCGCTTTAGCTTTTATTGTTATTCATAGTAGCGTGTTGGTGTCAGCATAATGATAGCCTCCTCCTCTGACTTGGACAGTTGGACTTAGTGAAAATATTTTCTTCTAAGTAAACATTGTTGCTACAAGTAGTAGTAGATTGCAATTTTGCCCAACCTTGCAACCAAACTAGCACTAAATCCACAGGCATAATGATAACCTAAACTAATCATGTTTCTTCATACCCGATCGGGTGCATCTGCCTTCCAGAGCGCAACAAAAATCTAACATCATGTTGATCAGACCATTGATTTGGAAAAAAAAAAAAGAAGCAGCAGCAGCAGCAGGAGATGATCCCATAACTCACAGCACAACAACAAACCTGGGCTCAGTCATGGCTGCCAAAAGGAGATTCAAACAATGCAAGCTTGATTTTTAGCAGTTAAAGCCCAACCCAAATGGCCAAACCGTTGCACCGCGCCGCCAGCAAGTACCGACTACATTTCTTGCCCAGTGGTACCTGATGACCAAGAACGCAGGTTCCCTTCCAGAACACTACTCTAATATATATACACAGACAATACTGTGATTCAGTTGTGATGGCACGAATAGCAACAGGAGGCCGGTTCGGTCCACTGCACATGTAATGTATGTACTGCATGCAGCGGTTCTTCGATCAGACGGCCATTTTTTGGCCAACAGGGTGTTGAGCAAGCCACAGCACTGGGTTTCAAAGTGACGGGAGCAGGCTGGCTGCGACCAACGGGACAGCAGCGCACACGATGACCCAGGGCCAGATGTTGTTGTTTGCTGCCTGCTTTGAGGTAGGCACCGGCGGCGGCGGCGGCGGTCTGAACCTCTCGAGCTCTTCGCGCAGATCTGGGTGGTTTTGAAACATCTGCTGTAACTGGAGAACAAACGGACGAACAGTGAGAAATGAGGGCTTACTCACTCATGCTTTCAGCAAGTGTGGCCAGGGAGAGGATGGTACTCGTACCGTACCTCTCGGTAGGCGTCGAGCTGGGGTAATTCCGTTCTGCCGAGAACGTCGAATAATGACAGGTACAGCATGTAGTCACGGGCCTGTGAAGCGAGGTCATGAGAAGCATGAGTAATTGAGGTATTTCCGTGCAAATAGAATTATATGGTGCCGTATATCCAAATAGATGAAACGAATATAGGGGGAAAAAAGCTGAGAAGTATAGCTGTACATGACATGAAGTCATGAACTATACCAACCATCATTCAAATGTAACCATCCTACTTGGAGGTTGATGGAAGGTATCATATGCGGTCCCAGTTACATGAATGCAGAAAAAGGGTCTGATTCAGCATGATCTAGAAACTATACTATGAACTTATCTGGCTTTGTCTAAAGTCAAACTTCTCCAACATTTTAATAAAAAAACTAGTTCCATTACAAACTAGTCAGACTTGCCAGCATTTAAAAAAAGACAATTACCATGAAATATGTCTTAATAGGGCAGAACCTGTAGATGTTGTCATATTTTTTAAAAAAACTTGATCAAAGTTAGATAAGTTTGACTTAGAACAAAGCTAAAGTGAACTACAGTTTTGAATGGAGTGAGTATAAGTTTTGTAAAAAACACAACATTCAGAAAATTGTTCATTCAATAACCTAGACTCAGGGTATCAGCAGGACAGCACAAGTAGGAATACTTGTAAGCCCACGTTTAGGGTTTGTTCATTTCAACCCCAATCCATATGGATTGAGGGAGGTTTCAATCCCTAATAAGTCAAAATCTCTCCCAATCCATATCAATCCCATCCAATCCATATGGAATGGAAATAACCGAACAAGCCCTTAGATGGTTTAGGGTTTCAATTACAAGGATGGCGCACGAGCGCATGCACCACCACATTGCACAATCCCAAGCTTAGAAACCCACAATTGCGCCTCCAATAACATATATTTCAGATAGTTGGTAACTCAGTATGCATGAAAACATGAGATGAGATTCAGTATTAGATTGTAAGCGAATGATACCAGTGAAATCATAGCAACTTATTAGATGAGGCAACGGCTCAGGAATCAGAATAGGCGTCTTGATTACACATAAATGGAATTCATGCTTTAAAACATTCGACTTACTTTAACTTTCTTGACAAATATGAGGGATTCTTCAAATGTCAGTTGCTCTGGTTTCGATGACAAGGCACCAAAGACCACCATCATTCTTGAATCTGCCCTCAACATCTCATTTGCTCTTGGCATTGTACCTCCCTTGCCTGAGGTCTGAGCTGCTATAGAAGAAGAAATTGCCATCATTAAAGGAATATAACCACACCATTCTCAGAAATAAGCAGTCTCAACTAAAAACCAACAAACAACCCCATACAGTTTACCTCTGATCTTGTCGATAGAAAATCAGCAGCTACCAGGAAGTGCCATTTGGCTTGTAACCAACGTTTTTTTATATGATTGGCCAGAGCTAACAGATTAGAGTGGAATTTCAGTTCATGCCAACCACAACACCAAACACAATAACAAAAGCACCAACCACGCCTGCTTTCCATTATGATGTAAGGGCAATCATTTCCATTTTTTTTTCTAAAATCAACAGGTATTCTCCAGACAGAAAAAAAAGAAGCCCAGGTAAACCGTGCGAAGCAAACGATTTCGTTAGGAAGAGCCAATCAACTGATTGGCTGAGCGTATTGCGAAACAAGGGTTGAAAAGAATTCCAGCCAATAGAAGCCTTTGAATGTAAGCAAGGCAGATTTTTTTTTCACTAGAACGAATCGCAACCGATGATGGCATAATGATGAATGCCGAAACTAAAGAACGGCAGAACGCATACTGAATCACGGTAATAATGATGGCAACACTGTGCTGCCACTGCAGAACAACGGCCGTTGCATCGAAATGCATTGGGATACGATTCAGAAGGCGCAGGGCCGCAGGTTATATATCCCCAATCGGAACACAAACACAGTTCACAACTGGATAAGGAAAAATAACAGCCTTCGCATAACAGCTGGCAGTTAGCTTGAACCAAATACTGCTCACGAAACTAGCACAAGGCAATGACAGTGGAGAGCGTCAAGAAGAGTGACTCCAATCGGCGGGCGCAGCAGCCCTCGAACGCAACAGCCAGAATGCCCGGATTTAAGGATGGACCAGGCAAAGATAAGGCGGAAGGCGAAGAAAGCGGCGCACCTGTTAGCAATAGATGGAGAAAATTAGAGCTGAGCGCTCGGCTCCCCTACCCTCCTCTTGGAGACCTCTTGCAATCTCAAGCTAGGAATATTCGAACTGTGGCGGAGTGGCGGTGGTGGTGGACATGGTGGTGTCGATAGGAGGGGAAAGGCGAAAGGGGACGGGGAAGACGAAGCGGCGAGGTATCCTTCGACACAGCAGAAAGCGATTTTGATGTATGACATCTGGACCCATGGGTTGCGGGTCAGGGCTGGAGGCTACATGTCAGTGAAACTAAACGAAGGAGACTGGGAATGGGATGGTGTACGTGTGTTACTATACGATTCTTATGAGATACGGCAGTGAACGAAAAGTTGGAGACAGATCACACGGATCATTGGCCCGGTAGCCCCACGACATTCGTGACAAGGACACGTACAGGCCCAAGCCCACAAGGCGATGAGATTGGATGGCTCACAATTATGCTTACTGACGGCTCACAATGATTTACAAGGTCAATAAAAAAGTTTGTGTAAGTTATTGAAATTTTGTATGACCTAAAACAAGAACCTAAAAGCTGAGATAAGTTTTTTTTCATAAAACTATGACATTTGTTGGGTTTGTTGAGAATGAACCTCACAATTATGTATACTACAACTATGATGGGATAGAGTGATCATATGTTTGTATGTTTATGGCATACTGATATTTGGGACCAACTTCAATGTGATTCAAGAGGTTATGGACTTTTTGTTCAAAACCTTTGACATGAAAATTTTGAGATTGGTTGATGTGATTCTAAAAATAGGTTACTAAGAAACGAAAATGGTGGGGTTACACTCGTGTAGTTGAACTATGACCCCGATGAAAAACCAAAGGATAATGAGGGATGAAATAAGATACTCCCAAACCATTGACTCATTAGGTAGCGCTACTATACAACTACAAGGCCTAACTCGTTTGTTGTGAGCAAGGTGAGTCAATTTGTTTTAAATCTGAGAGATGACCATTAGCATGCTCTTCGATAGAGTGATGATCTATATAAAGGCAACAGTGAATTGAGAATCACTATGCAAGGTACCCAAAGGTATTAGAGATATACAGTGATCTGAATTGGATCTCTAATACTAATGAAATGAAAGCCAAGATATGCATTCAAACTCGAAGGTGGTGGTGTCCCCTAGAAGTCTTGCAAGCAGACCATGTTAATGAGGTCTACAATGAAAACAAAACTCATAACATTAAGTACGGCTACTATTGAGGTCAAAGGGTTTTATGAACTCCTTACATATTAGTTGATGATTGAAAAATTGATATCGACTATTCTAATGAACGATGATAAAATGAATAGTTCTAAGGACAACCTAAAGTCATCCAAGCATGTTAAAAATGTTGTTGAAGTGTATTAGAAACCTAACGAACTTTGGAGTGATAACATTGGATTATATCTAGACAACAAATAATTTGGTAGACCAATTCGTCAAGGGTCTATGATAAAATGTGACTGATAGTTCATCGAGTGAGATGGAATTGAGACACACATGAAGTTTGCCTTAGTGGTAGCCCATCCGACATGATTAGAGATCCCATGAAGTAGGATGGTGATACAAGCTTTTGGTATAGTAGGAGAAAGGACCCTTACATGGTTCATCTTTTCAATGATGCACTTCTCGACTTTATTGTATGGTAGGATGGTTTATACCTAATGTGATACATTGGCTTATTCAAGAAGATATGTCAGCTACAGGGCATTTGGAAGGAACATACTCCTATATGAGTTTGACTGGGGGTCATAGTCTATGATATTTGGATGATCTTTAGATACTTATAAAATATGATATTTGGATTATCTTTAGATATTGATGAAGATACATGAAAATTTGGCTTATATGCTCCAAGTAGAGAGAATGCTTTAGGCAACAAGGTACTAGTTAAGGAATCGGGTAAAGCTTAATCACACACAACTGTCAATTCAAGCTATGATCCACTATGTTCAACATAACCCTTCCTTGATGGCTTTTTGTCTCTGGGGCACCGATTCATTGTTAGGCTCTTTGGTTGTACGGGGATTGGAGTGAATTGAGAAGTCTATAATCTTTTTCAACTAAGCAAACCCTTAGAGCATCTCCAACAATACCTCAAACTAGTGCCTCAAATTGAAATATGGGGCTCTACACAGGAAAAACTACTCCAACAGTGCCATATTTTATAAATTTTTGTCAAAAAACTATAGGGCATTTTTGTTGGTGCCCTAAATATACTACACCGTAGTGGGCTGCCCTATAATCTAGATTTGGGGCTTTACTGTTGGAGCGAGGTGTTTTGTTGGTGCCCTAAATTCTATAAAATATACTTATTTTCAAATTATAGGACATTTTTATAGGTCATGTTGTTGGAGATGCTCTTACTACACCTTTTCTTGTGAAAAGAAGGATAATTTTGTGTGCACCTGATCCGTTGCATCCCTTCTTGCAACTAATTAAACATGCCCTATCTTTTCTTGTGAAAAGATGGATAATTTTATGTGCACCTGATCCTTCGTTGCATCAAAATACAGTAGGTGCAAATCTGACATAATTCTAATTCCTTGCTCATGGGCAATTCTAGACAACGAAGAGAGATCGAGAAGTGAAAAAATCTTGACCTTTTTTTTTCCTCACTTGATGTGATGATGATGATGTTCGAAAAGAGTACCATCGACGACAAGGCAAATTTATGTACATACTGTAGAACGGAACCGCTGGCGTGTGCAGTACAATCGGCAGCAACAAAAACAAAAAATGTGGGAAAACGATATAGAACTAAACCATAACTTAGATCTAGCTGCCGAGTGTAGCACACGCAGAAAGAGTAACTGATAGAGTCATCATTGGCCGCCATCGCTGTCGTCGTCGTTGTTGTCGGCGCCCAGGTTTATGTCCCTGACGAGATAGGCGGCGAGCTCATCAAGCCCGAGCTGGATCTGGTGGCCCTTGGGCAGAAAGACGTTGAACCTCAGCGCCAGGTCAGGGTTGTCCTGGAACAGGGCCTTGGCGGTGGAGGCCACCTCGGCGATGTCGAGCCGCTGATTCCTGAAGTCCTCCATGACGCGGAGGAAGAGGCCGTACTTGTCCGGCTGTCGCTCCTTGAACGCCTCCTTCACCATCTGCACGAAGCTCATCGCGTCCTCCACCGACGGCGACGGCGACGGCCCCGGCGGGTTTTTCGCGCCACCGCCGTCCGCGTCCGGCCTGAAAGAGTGAACGACGATCGTTAGTTAGGACGACGACGCGTCGTCGATCCAACCGAAACGAGGGCAGTGCTGAATGCTGACTAGCCGATCGATCTACTTGGGTCTCGAGGCCGAGGAGAGGAATTCGATTCGGCTAGGGAGTAGGGACTGACGAAGGATCGCGTGTACCGGTCACTGGAGAAGGACGAGTAGGTCATGTCCAGTAGGTCAAACCGATCACGATCCAAGCAAACCGATCGCGTGGTGCAGCTGAAGGCACCCCCCTGCGCGGCAGGCAGGCTGCGAGAACAGGAACAGGAGCGTTTCTGTCGATCCGTAGGAGGCAGGATCTCTGCGCCCTTGGTTGATTAATATTTATAGAGCCGCCGCCATGGGTGCAGCAGGGGCGGATTTGGATACGAACTGGGTTCGCACTTGGCAGCCAGGCAGAGGCGGCTAGCTCGTGGATCGGCGGCTAATCAGATGGGCAGCATGAAGGTTTGTTGCGGCTGGTATGGTAGTAGATATATACTGATGACTGGGTAAACAATGAATGTCAGTATGGCACGCCTACTTGCGCGGATTCAAGATCCACAATGATGTCCCTTTTTCTGCGCCATCTCTTTTGCTTCTCCGGCCATGACCATGAGTCCATCTTCTTGCATTAGCGAACTTGTTTGGCAAAGTAAATCTCTAATTTTCATTTAGTTTTTATATATATACTTTATACTATATTTAAAGTACCAGTTTTAACGGTCATCCTGCGTCATCTTAAAAAAACAATTCAGCGTAAAATATTAAAAAAGGTGCAAGAGGTAGGCTTTGAACCCACAACCCGTAGAACATCATGGTCAAATATTTATAATATTGAAAATAAATTGTACATATGTATATATAATTTTTTTGTAAAATAAAAAAAAATAATCGTGCCGGGCCGGACCAGCACTACGGGACGAGGCTACGGTCCAAGCACCGCACGACGCTCATATCGGGTTGGCCCAGTCACTATTAAATGGATCGTGCCTCGGGGCGGCTCGCTAGACACGGCCCATTTTGCCATCTATACCTCCGCACGATAATGATGGTCCTCGCCTTAGTTGCCACCACCTCGTTCGTCATTCTACTTCTTTTCTCTCTCCCCTCATGCCTCCACCTCCGCGCCACCCCGTTCTCGGCAGAGGACGTAGGAGCATGCGCCTCCTTCTCGTATCCGTTCCATACCAGCCACGACACCGACTCACGCAGTGGCTATTGCACGTCCACGAGGACATTTCACATCATGCGTGCACCATCGTTTTCGTCGTCGTCGGACGTCCCGTCCGTCTTTCCGGCCTTCGCCAGGTTCTTCCTCCCCAACCTGCTGCCCCCGCCCACGGTCGCAAACGCGAGCCGACCGACGCTCGTCGACGTGGGTACAGGGCGAGTTGGTCATGCTCCTGGCTTTTCTCTATGCATGCCGTCGAGGACATGGTGGCACCTGCCACGCTTAGGTTATCTTGGCAATGATGAATTCAGGTCTGAGATATTGGACAAGCAAGAGCCCGTGGCGTGGCAGCAGTCGGCATATGCTACGGAGTTGTTGGTGGTGTTGCGTCGCTTCGGCGGGTCCAGGGCTGGGAAGACACTCGCATTCTCTCGCCCTTCTCGGATTGACGCCTGGTGCGTGTGACTCTCGGTTTAAAGCTGCTCCAGCTGGGCTTTTTTTCCGCTTGCGTGCTCTCTCCCTATATATCTAGCGGTATATTACCTATGTCGCCTCCAGATGCCCAGGGTCTTCGTCGTGTCCTTCTCCAGGAACAAACAGATATGTCTGCCTCTTCACTTCCTCTTCTGCTCTACAAAACTTTGGAAGTGGGAGAGACGAGTGATGAGGGTCTCTGATTTGCTGTCTATGATACCCCGTGCATTCATAAAAATATTATGCGAAGAGCGGAGACAACCAATAAAAAATCTTAATTTTTTTGGTGGATAATTTATGTGGATATTGTTGTGAGCCGTCGCAACCCACGAGTAACCGACGAGTAGTTAAAGAAAAGAGAGTATGGTTGCTAAAAGACCAACTCCAATCCTCTATCGTACTAATATGTATATATAATAAAAATAAATAAATAACATCCCGATCTCTTCACTAAAAAAAAAATGAATAATCTTATCGACGTCGTGAGCGCGCATGGGCGATTTCGTTCCGTTCCATTCCATTCCGTTACGTCTTGTCTCGTCTGCCAACGCACCGCGACGTGGCGTCTGGCGTGGTCGAGCCTCTAGAGAAGCGAGCCGTGCCCGTCTCTCCCAATCCACTCCGTACTCGGCGCTCCTCCCCCGTCGCCGCCGGAAATCAGGAAGCCCAAGTGGTAGCGAACACACTCCGACACTCGCCACCCCCCTCTCGCCCCCTTCGCCCGCAGCTGCCGTCGCATGAAATTGACGAACTCTGCTTCCTCTTCTCGATCTCGCAGCTCTCTTGGGTGCGCTCGTCGCCGGTGGCAGTGAGCCAGTGATGCATCTTCATCTCCGGCTTCCTTATTAGGATCAGCCCGTCGATCGATCATGGCGTCGTCGAGCTCGGCTGCTACTACTAGTGGTGACAGTCAGGGTCTCAAGGCTCGAGATGCCTGCATCGTCGGCGTCGCCCGCACGCCCATCGGCGCACTTCTCGGGTCGCTGTCGTCCCTCCCCGCCACCAAGCTCGGCTCCATCGCCATCCAGGGTACGTACCTTTCGCGCCACTCGCTCGGCTCCGACGTTTTTGGCCGCATCAGCAATAACCCATCAACAAATTGCCGCAACACGTGTGGTCCCTCCCAAATCCCAGGTGCTCTCAAGAGGGCGAAGGTCGACCCGGCGCTCGTGCAGGAGGTTTTCATGGGCAACGTCCTCAGCGCCAACCTTGGCCAGGCTCCGGCAAGGCAGGCAGCCCTTGGCGCCGGCTTGCCCAACTCCGTGCCATGTACCACCGTCAACAAAGTTTGTTCCTCGGGAATGAAGGGTGCTCGCTACTACTACCAATATATTTTGTATATTGATTGATTGTTGATTAGCCTTGCAAGTTGCAACCTGATAGCCTTATCCTGGAACGTTACCACTGACTTGTTGCAGCTGTCATGTTTGCGGCTCAAAGTATTCAGCTGGGGATCAACGATGTTGTGGTCGCCGGTGGCATGGAAAGCATGTCGAATGCCCCAAAATATGTGGCTGAAGCAAGGTTCATTACTATTCTCAACTGATGTTACAGACTAGATGCTTTTGTCGTAAGCGTCCTCTGTTGTATTGTAGCTTGTGCTTACAACAAGTGAAAATAAAATGCAGACGAGGATCACGGTTCGGACATGATGTCCTTGTTGATGGGATGCTCAAGGATGGCCTGTGGGATGTCTATAACGATTTCCCGATGGGAATGTGTGCTGAATTGTGTTCAGACCAGCACTCAATCTCAAGGGAGGAGCAGGTTGCTGCTACTTCTGCTTTATTTATGAATTTCAACATGTTATATTCTACTTGCAACAAGTTTGGGCAATGACTTATTCTTTCTTCTAGGATTCGTATGCTATCCTCAGCAATGAACGTGGCATAGCAGCTCAGGACAGCGGTGCATTTTCTTGGGAGATTGTTCCTGTGCGTGCAAGATTTTGATTGACCACATAACTCATTTGTGTGTTACTTTGATACTTCAGTACATGGTACCGATCTCAAACATGTTGTTTCCCAGGTTGAAATTTCTTCTGGTAGAGGGAAACCACCAGTTGTTGTTGACAAGGATGAGAGTCTTGCAAAGGTAATCTGGTCTTGCTACTAGTGTTGATTTGAATGTTGTAGATTCAAAAATAAGTTGTGTAGTGTCAGAAATCAAAGTGACAGAACATACACGAAACCATCCACACAACATTTACAGTGCCCATAACAACAGTTGACATAATTTCTTTTCCTCTTCAGAGTTGACATGATTCCTTTGGTGTTCCATATGTGTAGTTTGATCCAGTAAAGCTGAAGAAACTTGGGCCAACTTTTAAGACGAATGGTTCTGTAACGGCTGGCAATTCTTCTAGTATAAGGTTTGTTTCCTTGTTACTTGGACGAGCCCTCTGTAATTATATACAAATAACATGCAACCAGAATCAATGGTGTATCATATTCTAAACAAGTAAGGCTATCTCCAGTAGCTTATCCATTCCAATACCCATATTCAAACTCCACTCTGCGAACAGTGCAGTCTACAGTGCAAAACAATGTTTTGGGTGGAAAAAAACAATGTTTTGGTTTACCATATAGGTGAACTGCTGGACAAGGTCTAATTTATGTTTGAGTTTAGTACTTGTAACCTGGACAACCTCTTTTGGTATTATTATGATACTCTTATAGCTACGAGAAACAAGATCACAAGAATGAGTAGAGAAAGCAATGATCTGAGTTAGTAATATCCTGTTAGTTGTAATTATTAGGCCTTAACCTATACATAATGTAAGATCTGATCCAATTAGATTTGCATCTATTCTTAGTTGAGCTTATTTGGGAACATATCTATAATATTGAAGGTAATTCATCAGTAAGCAATATTACACCTGGAAACCGCTCTCCTATATACCCTCACATATGAAGCTGTCGCATGCCTTGTTTGTTGGCTGCACTCCTGTACCACTGCTTGTATGTCATTAGACTACCTTCCATAAACAGTGAAACCATGAGGTGTTCCTTACTTCATTTAGGGCTGGTTTGGTGACCAGAGGATTGAAGGGGGTCTATGGTGGAGGAATCCCCTTCCTATTCAAATTTGAATACCAAGGGTTTAGGGTTTCCTCCCCCATGGATCCCCTTCAAATCCCTGGTACACCTGCAATACTGCTGAGTGTTGAGGGTCAAAACCTTGAGTTTCCAGGGCATAAGTGATTGTCAAGGCACTATTCAATTGAGTTAAGCGGTGCCTTGCCCACGGCTGAGCAGGAGAGAAGGCCTTTTCTTCTAATTGCTGCTTGATTAGATTGATACATGTTCTCTCCTTACATAGAGAGGCTTACATGACCCCTAAGTAAGAAACCTTTATCTCTAATTAACCCTAACACTAATGGGCTATACTGCCAACCCAGGCCCGATAGGGCCATGACATACGCTTCTAACAATATGCCTATTGACAAACTTTTTTTCCTGTTGTTGTAATTGTGCCATGTCTGAGCCACACACAATTTGTATCCATAGAATTTGGAATTGGCTATAAAAGCAGAATGTATTTAATGTATATTTCATTGTTAGTTTGAAATAATAATCAGTGTGCGCTTAGTGGATGAGGCAGGATGAAATGGGATAATCCAATTTCTATTATGGTTCGATTTTTTTGGACGTGATGGAGTGGTCCAACTAATATGCTAAATCTAAACGATTTCCACAAAGAACTCTGATGACAAATCTAAATGACTTCCTAAACCTCAGTGCTCACACTTTCAAAACACTAGAACAATTAACAGAACTACAGAAGTATCTGAGCAAAGGCAAGTGATTTTGGCACGGCTGATCTTGCTAACTCTCTCTATTTGTGAGAGATCTTCTGTTTGTTCAAACTTCAAAGGGGGGAAATTTATGACTTATGAGAATCTAAGTGCAAGTTCTTGCATCCAATGGACACTTGTATTCCAAAACCAGGAAAGGTGGTGCAAGTTTTTGCATCAAAGAAAAACCACATTTAAAATGTCAAAAGGTGGTGTGAATGCCCTTTGTAGAGGGAAAAGAAGAAAAAAAAGGCATGCATGTGCACCTGAGATTATACATGGTGGGCTGGCAGGGGTGGAGCTAGGCTAGTTGCCTAGTTTGTAGCGGTGAGTCGACCCCTAAATTTTTTTGTTAATCCTATAGGAATTACTGTTCATCACTAGTAGTGACCCCATTGGTACAATAGAGACGACTCCAATGAGCTTGCCTGGCTTCGCCCTTGTGGGCTATCAGTGCAAATTCCGATAGGAGACAGGAGCAAAATTACTGCTTTCCATGCTCAGAACATGTTTGTCCTAAACTCCTAGTGTATCTAATATGACATATAAGAAAAGGTTAGCTCATAATTCTGCTAATATCCCCCACGCTGCCACGTATCACAAGGTTACATGCCCACACGCTCAGACGTGATTTTTCCTATTACAAACTTTGGACTCTTGTTTTTTCTTTATGTTTAATGTAGATTACCTTTGTTTGGATGATGCATAATTCATCAAATGTAATGCCAATCTTATCTATCAACACACAGTGATGGCGCTGCTGCAATTGTCCTTGTCAGTGGAGAGAAAGCCAAGAATCTTGGCCTTGAAGTTATTGCAAGGATTACAGGGTATGCTGATGCTGCACAGGTAACTCTTGCATGGCACCTGTCCTGAAACAAGTTTCGTGCTAACAAGGGAAATTATCCTTTTTCGTGGCACCAATATCTGTTTTCCATTCAATGATGTACTGATGTGTTCACTGGAGTCGTTACCTAGAAATCTCGCTTACTGTGACATATCACACCGAGCATCATTTTATATCTGCTGTGCGCCCTCCTTGCTAATGTAGGCACCTGAGCTGTTTACGACAGCTCCAGCCCTTGCCATTCCAAAGGCTATATCAAATGCAGCTCTTCAAACTTCACAGATAGATTATTATGAAGTAAATGAGGCTTTCTCTGTAAGTTATCGGTCTTTCCAGCTTCAATAGTACTTACATCTGAAGCACAAATTTAGACTTAACTGTACTTGTCGACATTGGCAGGTTGTTGCTATAGCTAATCAGAGGCTTCTTGGTATCCCTTCCGTGAGTCACTTATTTTTTATTTGTCTATATTCAGCAGTTAGTATTTGTATTTGCCTCCGGATATCTAATAAAATATCTCTGTACATTCAGGGAAAGCTAAACTTAAGTGGTGGTGCTGTTTCCCTGGGCCATCCTATCGGTTGCAGTGGTGCACGGATAATTGTCACTTTGCTTGGGGTATGCTTCTGACTCATGTATAATTATGATGTACTTATTGACTGCAAAATTCAACTTGGTGCATGGTATAACATCCTCTTATCACACTTGTATACAGCCCATCTTTAAAAAAAAATCAGAATTTGAAGTGCATAGAGTGGCAGGCTAAGATATTTCTAGCTTTATCATGTTGAACTACCTTTTCATTTTGTTTGCATCCTCTGATACATGCAAGCAATAATTACTAGTATAAGTAAAACTTGACTTATTGAATATTTTGAGTTTACAGTGTTTGGACTACCATTTCCTTTTCTGTAACTTTGTTCAGTTTTATGTATCACTATCTGCACGTCAGATTATTGTATTTTTCCATCATATCTTGTCTTCTAAACATCATGTTCAATACTCTGGCATGCAAATTGGTGTGATTTGAAAATCCTGAGCAACCCCTTGTCACTTTTAACTTTAAACTCAACCAGGGGAGAGATGTCCACTTGATTTTGTTCTTAAGAAGTTTGTGCCTGGCAGCGGCAGTTTATCGGCCCCTGAACTTCAACGGTCTAACCAATGTATTTAAGTAGAAGTTGGCACCCCATTTCACTTTATCTGCAGCCTCTCTCCAGAGCTCCAAATTTTTGTGTTTAGCTAACACAAGGCAGCAAGAATCGAATAGGTTGAGAACTTGACCTGTGCAAAGTGGACAGCATTCTCCTTGCATGCAGTTTTGTTCAATTGTTTGTATCCCTATATTAATTTAAGTTTCTTATATTTTGGTGTCATGCTTTCTGAATCTCCATGTTTAGTAGTACTTTGGATGCATCGGTGTTGTAGTGCTAATCTTCTAGCTTTTCTCTGGTCAGCAGATTCTTAGACAGAAAAATGGAAAATTTGGTGTTGCTGGAGTTTGCAATGGCGGCGGCGGCGCTTCAGCCCTCGTTTTGGAGCTCATGTAAGCTCTTCACTTTTTTTTTGTTCCTCAAACTTTTTTCCCCTGCAAAAGGAAATTTTCAGTTCTCTATGATACTGTTCCATCTGATCGTCAGTAGGACACTAGAAAACACTCGTTAACGAAGTGTAGCTATCTTCCTACTCTCTACCGTTTCAGTACTTTAGTGCGCTACTTGATTTCCATCCTGCGACCGTTAGAACCTTTGCTCATTAAACCAGAAGCTACTTAAAGAGTTATTTGAGCTATTTTCTTAGCGGCTCTGACATGATGCAGGCAACCCTCTTCGCATATCCATTCATCATTGTGAAGTTGGTGCGAGCAAATTAGCAAGACAAAATTTGTAAAATGTGCTGTATCTGTCGTGCTGCTCAGCACAGGGCATTATCTTGTACTCCCTTATATGGGAAAATATAGACGTATATATACCCATGGAAATAACAGAGGCCCGGAAGAATAATGTACAGACACTGATACAGCCACTGAAAGAAGACATGGGTAGTGAACAATCTGCGTGGACGTGATTTTGCCTTGCCATTTTATGTTGGGGCAATTGTGAGTGCAGTTGTAAGAATCTTTATGAGGAAGATTCTTCAATAGGCAACACCGAATTGAATTGGTGTAACGTGTGCCCCAACATGAAATGTAATCATCAGGTATGGACGTATTACAGTACAACACACTCCTGTGCAACAGCTTCTATGTTAGGTAACAAAGCTACTTATCCAATGGTAGATTCCGATGACAAATTATGAGCTGCTCATAGTTAAGGTTAAGAAGAGGCGCAGGTCAGTGACTACGCACGCTACAAATTCGCCCAGGCGTGCAACTGAATCATTACAGATTTTGGTTTTTGAAATTGGCACAAGCGATGCTGTTTGCGGATTAGCAGAAGCCAGAATTAAGCATTGGCCGTAGAAATTCAGCAGTAAACAGCAACTCTGCCAGAGGGAAAGAAAAAAGAAATTCGAGACCACAGTCCTTCAAAGCTTTATTACCCGAGGACACATCTGGTGCACATAGAAGACTGGTGTAAATGGTGCATATATTAAATCATCATCCCTCATTTTAGATTTAACTTCTCTAGTTGATTATTCAATTTACAAATAACATCTTCCACCACTACACATCACTACGTTGGAGGGTGTCCTTAGCAAAATATAGCAAACAACTAGAGACGTTAGATTTAAAATGAGTGGTGATGATTTAATATATTCACCATGTGCACTAATGTTTTATGTGCATCAGATATGTTGTCTTATTACCCCCGTTTTGGAAGCGCATCCGTGTCCAGCAAAAGATCTAAAGCCTACTGTTCATTACAGCGCAATTATCCTGTCAACTGGAGACAGGACAGGACACTATCATCCACTGAAGCATTGCCGTGTCGGTCATGGCAGGAACAGGCGCCGTTGGCTTTGCACATGCCACATGAACCCACGACGATGATTAGTGGGTGGCGGCCGATGCACGTCCAGTTATTATATACTCTCTCTCCATCATACTAAACTATTCGTCTTATTGGTTTTTTTTGACGTCCAGTTATATTCTCTCTTCATCACATTTAACTATTTGTCTTTTTTTCAAATAATAAAATAAATAAACCATTATCGAAGTATCTCTAGTACTATAAAAATTATTTATAAAAATCTTAAATAAGATGTCTAAAAGATTAAAAAAAATATGGTGTATTTTGAGACGGTGTGGTATCAGATAACCATGAAAAGCATCTTTCTTCGTTTCAGGTCCGGGTCAAATCTGCGGCGTCCCCCGTACTCCCCGCCTTTCGCCTGCACAGCGACCCACCCACCTGTAAAGCCGGCCCCAATTTGGATGTCCCCTTATCTTGCCGTCCCTATATATGCCCCCAATTCGCTTCATCCACCCAGCAAATCCCGATGGAACAAACAAGTTTAAAACCGCGATGTTGTTTGACGATGTTCTAGGTAGTTCAAGATTTTTTTTAGATATTTTTCATGTACCTTATGTTTTCTCCAAGCTACGAGCCAAATTTCGTGTCGGCATCATAAACTGCAGTTGCGTTTCATTTTCTCCCGTCTCATTCAGACGCACTTTTGGGTTGATGCTGACGAAAATTTTTGGGCACAGCTCCATGTCACCGTCGGATCTAGAGAGGCGAATTCGCCCGGAGACTTCAGATTCCAAACAGATTGGATACGTGATACCTAACCAAGTAGCCAAGAAGCTCATGCGCATCTTTTTCAGACAACAAGGTAAAAAAAAAACTGAAAGGCGCACATCTGAATAAACTTTGCCCAAAAGTTCAACTCGAACTAAGAGTTTCTTGCCAAAACCCCGATTTCAAAGCGAACTGCTGATTACATGACTATTGCAAAACCTTGAAAGAGAAAAAATCGATACAGCAATTCACTAGTAGGGACTAAACGCAGCGGTCTCTCTTCATCGGTCAACGAGTATTTGCACAAGCAAGCAGACCTCAATCCATGATCTATGTTAGTGGGTAGAAGACAGGGATGGCGAAAGAACAATCACTATTGATCCACTCAGAAAGAATTACACGAGGTAAAAAAATCATCACGAAACACCCTAGCTAGTTAGATCTACGAAATTTACGACGACGACGAGGAGGAGGATTACAATGGCCTTGAACCAGAGGCATCAAGACCTCTGCTCTGGCTGTTGTTCCAGCTGGACTGGCTGAAATCCGTCGTGAAATCTTGGCTGCCGAACGCCATCCGCTGGAACAGCCTGATCTCAGCCGTGTTCGCGACGTTGAACATCTCGCTCTTGCCTGGCTGCACGCCGTTAGTTAGATCGACATCAGCGAGACTGTCGAGCACCCGCACGACCTGGGAGGAGGCAAGTGGAGGGGGGGAAAATGTCAGGTTCTGGTCTGTGTCCGGTACTCTGATGAGATGCTCACGCGCTCTTCTTTTATCCTTGTATACCTGGCTCATCCTCGGTCTCCTGGATGCTGAATGCCGAATGCAAGCTGCAGCAGCTTCGATCATACGGAACATCTCGACTTCGTTGTAGTTCTTGTTAAGCCGGGCGTCCACCAGCTCCCCGGCGTTGCCGGTCTCAAGCGCCTGCGTGAGCAATGGCCTAGCCTGCAAATAACTGTGCTGTCACAAAAATTGCTGGTCCACATGGTTTACCAGTATTATAATTTCTCCAGAAATATCACACTTCGAGGGCTGGATACAGTCCCATACTGAATTGAATGTAACCAGTGAATGAGTTATAAGTCTACTTAAGATTTTGAATTATGCAGATAACTTAAGATATGGTTACTTTCCATTTGCTACTGAAGGGTAAGAAAACTGGTAACCTTTTCGTGAATCAAGTTACTAAAAACTGGTATAGCTTACCCACTCAACAAGGCTCTCGTCACCCAATGGCTTTGATGCGTCGACAGGCTTTCTACCAGTAATAAGCTCCAAGAGGACGACACCGAATGAGAATACATCAGATCTCTCAGTCAACTTGCCGCTTGACGCGTACTCTGGAGCAAGGTACCTAAATAAGAAGCGTGTGTCAGATTACAAGCAGGTTTTAACTGTTCTCTTGAACTTGCCGCTGTTTTACTAACCCGAAAGTTCCCATCACTCGTGTGGTTACATGAGTGCAAGCATCCATAGCTAACCTTGCAAGACCAAAATCAGCAACCTAGCAAATGGGCACCGATGCAGTGAGTGATATAACTCCATTATAAGATGTTACTGAAATCATGTAGAAAGCATTCTGACCAGTGCTTCAAAGTTATTATCCAGCAAGATATTGGAGGACTTTATATCCCTGTGGATTATTCTGGGTTGACCTGCCGAGGAAAAGAATTACGCAACAGAGCATGAGTAGTGAAAATCATCACACAAAAACAGGTGAAAGGAATGAAAAAAATGTCATTACAATCTTCGTGAAGATAGGCTATTCCACGAGCCGAACCAGCCGCAATTTTAACCCTAGCTGGCCACTCCAAAACTGGTACTCCACGTCCTATGATGAAAAATCAATGCGGGTATGCATTAATTGTTTAGTCCGGACAAAGAACTACCTCTGTTCCTAAATAATTGCAGTTCTGCCTATGTAACAAGACAAATACTTGCCCAGGTACATAGCTAGAACAGTAGAACTACATATATATTGGAAAACAGAGGCTGTAAAAAAAGTTCTCTTGCACAATATATAAAAAGCACAGCATACCATGAAGATGATAGTGAAGTGTGTCGTTGGGCACAAAATCGTAGACAAGCAATCTCTGGTCATCTGAAATGCAATACCCCACAAGAGAAACTAGATGGCGATGATGCACACGACTGATAATATCCACCTCAGCATGGAACTCACGTTCCCCCTGCCCGCCGCCATCTTTCAGTTTCTTAACCGCAACCTCTCTTCCATCAGCCAAGCAACCCTTATACACTGATCCGAACCCACCTTCCCCTAGCAGGTTCTGTGATGAGAAGCCATTTGTGATCTGATACAATTCCTCATAAGTGAAGAACCGACAATTGCTCATACTGAACTCTGGCATTGAATCTTTCGATTCAGGACTCCCGGCACTGAAGTTTGTTTTGGCCGAATACCCTAAACAAGAAATGAGTTTTAGTTCATTTCATGACTCAGGTACATATAAAGACTAATCTTGACTTTCCAGACGTGTAATTGCTGCAAATGCACTTTATCAAATGAGAATTACCTAACACTTGTGTAGGAGTCGAGGCCGGTGAAGGCATTACAAAACCAGCATGGTATCCATGCACTCTCCTCCGTTTCTTCTTGTACCAAAATGCTGCTCCAACCAAACTAAGCACAATAATGGCAACGACTACCCCAATGCCTGCCTTTGCACCAGAAGACAGTCCACCACTGTCTACTGAGGAGCTGCTGCTCTGCGAGGCTGGACTCGACGACTTGTTGGAACCTTGGCCCCCGGTTGTTACCGGGCTAACTGAGTCACCTGGCGTTGCTGGGGCTGGCACCGATGGAGTGCCATCAGAGCCTGGTGTAGACGGTGTCGTCCCTGGAGACGAGGGGCTAGAGGGAGTGGGGATCGAAGGATCTGCGGACGTCGGTGAGGGACTGGTTGGGGAAGGTTCGACAGGAATTCCAGAAGGTGGTGGTGCCAGGGGTGGAGGTTCTGTCTGAGGCGATCTTGGTGGCCGGCGCCGTGGCGGAGGTGGCTGTGCTACTGTCGGCGGCGTTGGGTCCGCCGGCGGGTTGGGCGCTGGCAGATTGGATGGGGGTGGCGACGCGGCCGCAGGGGGGCGTATAGGCGACGCCTTTGGCGGGGCAGCAGGTGTAGGCGGTGGGGGTACTGCAGCAGGCGACGAGGGTGGAGGCACTACGGCTGCTGGGGCGGGTGGCGGAGTGGCAACGACAACCGGCGGTGGTGGCACGGCGTCCGGAGGGGGCGGAGGCAAGGAGGGCGGTGGAGAAGGGAGCTGTGGCGGTGGCGTGGACGCGGGAGGCGGGAGGGGAGGAGGCGCGGCCGGCGATGAGGGAGGGTCGGCCGGGGTAGCATTGGGCTGCGTCACCGGGGCCGGGGAATCCGGCTTGGGCGTGGTGGTTGCCGGCGACGGGGTTGCGGTGGAAGGCGGCGAGGTGGCTCTGATGGTGATCGGGGAAGGCGAAGGTGAGGACGCCATTGGAGCCCAGGCCAGCAGCAGGCTGCTAGAGAGCACTACACTGCGGGCTGTCACTTTCACAGCTGAGCTGCTGCCTTGGTGGTGGAATTGGAGGAGAGAACCATGGCCCACGCCGCAATTCAAGGGAGACTCGAGCCTGAATCCCGCGGATTCACGCAGCAACCAACCAATCGAAATTCCGCCTCTTCCCTTCCTTCTCCCCCTTGGGTCTTTGGCGGTGAGGAAGAACGTGGACGAGGTGAAATCTCACCTCGAGTACCGCACGAGAAGTTCAAATTGGCACGCACAGCACTGCATTCGCAGACAAAGATAGCCTCTCTTGAACACAAAACAATGATGGATAGAAAGAATTCCAACACTCTAGAAACTGAGCCAAGATCCCACCTTGTTCCACGCCGCCGCACGCGGATGCTGCTGCGAAGCAGAGGCAGCAAAGGAAGACGCAATTCCAAAAGAACAAGAGAATCTTGGGGAGGCCGGGACCAAGATTAGCTGAGGAGGCGGCGGACGCGGTGGGTGTGCCAGATCCAGCAGTAACGCGGTAGCATTGAAAGCAAAAGGAGGAAGTAACCGCAAGAACAGCGAGGAGAGCAAACGAACGAGAAGGCAAGAAGGACCTCGCTCTCCTGTCCCTCACTTGTTTCTTTCCCCCTCTTTTTCCTGTCTTCCACCTCCTGCCTTCCTCACCCCGAAATCCGGCGCATGTGACTCTGCACCTTTGCAGAAATTTCTCCTGCGTCCTGCTTGTAAGTGGGAATGGATTCCGATTTCCACCGTCTCGTCTAGTTCTAGGCGACAGAGAGATCGTGCACTGTCAGCGTGTCACTATTCCCGCCAGTGGGTTGGGAAAAAAACACCCCTCTTTTCAGGAATTTTAGAGCCCTTCTCCGCCAATTTGTTAGCTGTGACGTGTTTACAGCTTTTCGGCACTGCCAATTAGCAAAGGCGCATATGTTCTGTTTCAGAGTAAAATCCTTGTTCATCTAAACTGCATCAAGAGAAAAATCCTTTTACCAAGCAAGTGTCACCACTATTTATTGCTAGGTGTGATCTCAATGCTAGTTTATACAGCATTAATTAGGATGACAAGTAAACAGAATGCTGGTGTGATATTAGAATTAAATATGAGAGAGAAATTCCCTCATTCAGAAACGAAAAAAGATCACTTCTCCAAGAGTCAAACAATCCTAATTTTGACCTGATATTTTTAAAAAGCTACTGATATTTAAGACGTGTGATGAAGTATTACGAGAATAATTATTATGCAACATGTTTTTTATAAAAATCTATATAAACATTGATACTGTTTTATATAAACCTAGTCAAGCTTAGGATTGTTTGGCTCGTCGATAAACGTAATTTACAATTTTTATGAGAATTGTAAAAAGTTATGTCTATACAGAAACTAAGGTAGGAACATCTGTGATAGGTAGATGATAATAGAGAAAGGGTAGTAGATGATTGAATGGAAGTTTAATTTAAAAAAATATCTATTTAACAATACAGTTTCTATATAGTGCCTATTGTAGATAAACTATTTGTACCCTAAACAGGAGTACTGTTGGTTGAGCCTAAGAACAGTGACATTAACACCCTGACAAGACAAAAGGAAGTTGTAACTGTAAGCAGGTAAATGTTGTATAACATCTTCTACTCTATCAAAACCACATGAGACGGGCTAAAATGACTCACATGACCCTTAGTTCCTCATACTATGCCATGGTAATGGTAACTAAGGATGACAGTGGGTACCCAAAACCTGATATTCGATTTACTCTATCAAAACCACATGAGACGGGCTAAAATGACTCACGTGACCATCAGTTCCTCATACTATGCCATGGTAACTAAGGATGGCAATGGGTACCCGAAACCCGATATTCGATGGATAAAACCCCTATTAGGACATGAGTATAACAATTTTTGATAACCATATGTATTTTATTGGGTCATTTATTATACACATTGGATATGGTGGGTGTGGGTGTGTTCTCTCTTGTCCCATACCTGCTACCTGATGGGAAACCCGTTAGCATATGACATGTGGGTCTAGACTAAGTGACTTGTTCCCTCTCATGCATAGGTGTGTATGATGTTGCCATTTTATGTTGAATGTTGTTGATCTTGGGATAAAATTATGTTGGGTTCGACGAATTGTCATCCTGGCATAAAGATAATATGTTATTTTAGAAATTTTTTAATATTTTGTATTTGGTACTTACTTTTACAATTCAAATGATCATGAAGCTGTTCGGCAGCAAGAAAAAGTTACTCCTACTGCTACAAATTTTAGTTGCACAATGTTCAACAGGGAGAAAAAAAGCTAGTTGTTGCAGCGACGACCGCTATAAGCTCAAGAGAACGACGTCCATGTCTATTGTAATATTAGCGAATATAGGTATTTGATGGATACCCGCTATATGTGGTGAGTATGACGTAATTTTGTACCTATGATGAATAGTAGGTATAGATATGTGAGACATTTTTTTCTAGTGGGTACGGTATAACTTTGTCTATCTATTAGGTACCTTACCCATTGTCATTACTAATGGTAACATACTAACAATAGAGTCAACTTATCGAGATCAAAATATTTTTCTGTTTAAGAACAATGGAGTGATGAAGAAGACAAAATCACGTTTGGATTTTAGTTGTGCCGAACAGGTGTCACACATGGCTTCCTTCATGGGCCTGAAGTGGATTTCCTCTCTCATTTTTTTCTCATTTCTTTTTTTTTTCTTTTTTGAGATGCTGGAGCTGGATTGCGCATCTTGGAATTGCCTAATCAGATTATGACCCGGAAATTTGTTGCCGCGAGCTTAAGAGTTAAGACCGTGCCGAACAGTTGTGTTCATCCGAGTTTGACCTTTTCCAACTTCAACAGCTCTAAAGTTGAATCGTTCAAAAGTTGAAGACTTGAAGTTAAACACATGCAGGTACTACTCACATAATATGTTTCTTGAAGTTGACTCAAAAGTCAATCCGTATGTAACACTTCCCTCGGTTCGTGCGCCTTGAGTCTTGGACAAAGCATGCATGGGCAGCGAACGACTTTCCGCTACAGTGGTATACTCCGGCCCTGACATTTTTTAAGTTGGTTTTTTTATGTGGACGTAAACTAGAAATCCTGATTTTGTTTTATGTAGATGCATTACATTCGTTATATAACGTGAGTAAACTATATGCATATTTGCGACAGTTTTTTTCCTTTCATGACGAGCTCTTCTTCTGAATTTCAAGATAATCTAACTGTCACGAGAATCTGGATATCGCGAGACTTGAGTGCGGAGGAAGATAAATAGGTCTGCATTAGGTCTGTATGGTTTAGAGTTTAAGAAGCATCGGATTCCTCATGTCGCGACGACTCGACGGATTATGCATTTAGTTTGATTTGGATGATTATCACAGAAGCGGGTTGATAAGCAAAACGTTTGGCTACCAGAAACCGATTATGTCATTCTGATGGCACTTATCCAGCTAGAAGCCGAAAACAAACAGGCCTTATTGTCATTGCATAGACAAAATTGATTCCACAAAACATGATGGATGCAGTTTTAGGTTTTATTTGGTTCCGCTGACTAAAATTTACTACGTATCAGTATCACGTAGGATGTTTGGATACCAATTACGAGTATTAAATATAGTCTAGTTACATAGCTAAGTATATAGATAAAGGCTAAACTATGAGACAAATTTATCAAACCTGATTAGTTTATAATGAACAAATATTTAATGTATCATCACATGAGCAAATTATGTGCTAATTAGGATTAAAAAACTCGTCTTACTATTTAGTCTTTATCTATATAATTAATTTTATAATTAAACTATATTTAATATTAGTATTTAAACATTTGATGTGACATGACTAAAATTTAGTCTTTGATCCAACGAGCCCTTATTTGTTCGCCGTGAACACTAATGTCACAAATATGGAACACATGCACGGTTAATTGGTTATGCGGTGATATATAGTGTGTAAACTATGTGCTTTCTCTCAACCATAAGACATATGCATGTTACTAGTTTACATTTATCTCCCTTTTGTTCTTTAATGAACCATTTGATTTAGGCCATGTTTGTTTAGCCTTTAAATTATATAATCCAGCTTAAATAAGTTAAGATACAAATAAACAATACATATTATTAGGTGGATTATATAATATAGATACTTAGTGTTGGGATAAGATCCTTGGGCCCCTGGGGGCCCACGAGTCAGAGGAAGGAAGTGGAAGGTTCCACTTTGGAAGAAGCCGCTCCCGAGTAACCTCGAGGGTCGAGGCACCGAGCCCAAAGTCGAGCAAGACAGAACTAAAACGGGGGTCGGTCGAACCGAGAGAAAGCCACTCGAGTGGATTCTGCACCTAGGCTAGGACTGTCCGTCATAAATGATCGACCGCATTAAACACGTCTACGCCGGGCCATGGCGGGGAAGTCGGTCCTCCTTCCACATATGATCGATGAACCTAGGCCAGAACCCCACTCATGACCTATGAGGTTGTAGACTTGCGACCCACTTAGGGCCTACCGAGGCTAGACCTGAGTCCCCTAGTGGTCTATAAGACTCGCAACACGACGAGCCACGTCGAGGTTCAGGCTACGAAGGCCAGGGGTCAGCGCAACAAAGGAAGGGTAATGATGACGCCTGAGCTCCTCGCCGCCCACATGCAGCTAGACTTATTAAAGAGCCTAGCCAGATAGCTCAGACGATCAGGACGAATACCGACGAACACGTTTCTACCAAGGGTAAATGCTTCGTTCTACCCCGACACAATGAACTCCTTCCACGAGAAGCCACTTGTAACCGGCACCCTCATTGGCCTATAAAAGGAGGAAGGTCGGCCGCGGCCCAGGAGAGCGAAGCTAGGAGAACGAGACACAAGACGCTCACGTCTTAGCTAGGTAGCGAGCAGTTGATACATAGTCCCTTAGAACCCGCCACTCGTAGAGAGTTGGAAAATCTCCCCTCTCGTCCGCTTGTAATCCCTACTACGAGCATTGAGCAATAAGGTGTCGGTAGCGCGAGCTGCCGAAGACTTAATGTATGGACGTTCTGTCCGAACTAGTATAAATCTTGCACCCACTGAACACATTATCCGAGTCCAGAACACGCACACATAAGTTTACTTATCGGGACTGATATGGAACACCAACACCTAAATTACGATAATCTATAAGCAGATTATTATGTGCTTATATAATTCATAAACTGAATTATATAATCTTGAAAGTAAAAAAAACGGACCTTAATTTTTATCGTGTTATATATAGTGCGCGTGGATTTGGCGGCGGCTCTCAGCCTCTCACCGGCGCATAGGGCTGAGTCGGTCAAACTGGGCTAGGTTGTGCGTCACTCAACCGACTCGACTAGTGGTATGGTATCTATTAAAATTACACAATACATGCATCTATAGTATCAAGCTTCAAACATTGCTGCGAGTTCATGGCGACCAGTGTGTGAGCATGTTGCACACCGTCACTGTGTTTTCGTTGACCAGGGCTTCACTAATTAAGTACAGTATAATTTATACTACATAAATATATAGCGCTAGCTGCTTCCAGCCACATGTGCAATCTCGCTCACCTACGAACGTACAGGCACAGTGCGCTAGCTGGTGTCCACATTGCTGCAGAAAACAGCTCATAATTGAACTGCTCAACACTTCGCAGTACAGCGGTTAGCACTAAAAAGGCCGGCCTAGTTTTATCAGGTTAGATGATGTTTGGTTTATAGAGACTAATTTTTAATCTCTTCATTTTATACCATTTTAGTCTATAAATTGTTATATACGAAAACTAAAACTCTATTTCACTTTTTATATTTAGTAATTTAGAGTCCAAAATAGAGAGACTAAGGAGATGTTTGGTTTCTATAGACTAATTTTTAGTCCATTCATTTTATTCTATTTTAATTTCTAAATTATCAAATAAGAAAACTAAAATAGAGTTTTAATTTCTGTATTTAGTAATTCAAGTACTAAAATGAAATAAATTAGAGAGGCTAAAAATTAGTCCATACAAGCCAAACACCTACTCAGCAGTGTAATGACGAGGGATGCTATTTGGTATACACGTGAAAAATAAACATATTCACTCCCATTTGAGATGATGATATTGGCCTGGCATACCCCCTCTCTCTCTCCACCCATGAGCATTCGCATGCCCCTCACCACCCTGACCCTAGTGTGATCAATGATTTGCCATCCGGCCTAGTGGTCTCTTTAGTTTTCTGGCATCAAAACTCGTCAATCATTGATGCATGAGTCATCCCTTCGGGAGCCCTCGCTTTTCGTGAACTGATCTTGCAATAATGCCGGTTCTGCACCCATTCACAGTTTCACACTCGTTGGCATAAAAATATAAGAAAGTGGATGTTTCCAGTCACCTTATGTTTAAGGAGGTATGCTGTTGGTACAAAAGGTCAAGAGTTTTATAAGGGTTAGTTTGGAAACCCTAATTTTCTAAGGGCTAGTTTGGGAACACTAATTTCCCATGGGATTTTTATTTTCCCAAGGGAAATTAGTTCATTTTCCCTTGGGAAAATAAAAATCCCATGGGAAATTAGTGTTCCCAAATTAGCCCTAAGGGTTTTTATTTTCCCAAGAAAAAATTGGAAACAATATGAAAAAATGGTGTTACCAAACTAGCCCTAAACGAAGGGATTCTATTAATTACATAGATAAAAAAATACAGTCAAGACTTTTCAGTTTCTCCATTTTGTTTGGACCAGTTTTTCAAATACAAAAGACAATTAAAAGACTGCACGATACAATCCTGAACCTTTAGATAATAAATACAGTCAAGATCCAACATGTATATAGAGTCGTGTAGAAAAAGAGTATGTCTCTTGATTTTTATTCACTTATGGCATGTTCTTTTCTATAGTGCTAAAGTTTAGCACCTACTAAACTTTTGCTAAACTTTAAATCTTAGTGGTTGTTTGGATATAAGTGCTAAACTTTAGCATATTAATTGCAGTCACATTTCTATTGTCCACACATAGGGGAGAAAGAGTGAAAAGGCTGCGGTCATGAGTGTGGGGGGAGGGAGAGAGAGTTGGGACCACTTTTAGTCCATAGTGCTAAAGTACTCGGCAAAGAAGCCGTTGCCGATGTACAGTTCGCTGAGAGTGTCACACTCGGTGAAGCATCCGCCGAGTATTTTTCAGACTTTGCCGAGTGCTTCAGACACTCGGCCAAGAAGCTGATTCCGATAGTGACGTCACATGGCACTATGACACTATGGATGAAACAACTATCCCAATGTAAAGTATCACTTGTTCATTAGGTCCCACAAAATAATTAATTGTTTCATATTGTGTGACTATGAAGCGTGGGCCATCTGTTGGGTTCAGTTTTCAAATATTTGATTTCGTGCCCAGGTTGTATCTCCGTGAAGATAAAATCTCTATCTCTTTCTTCGTTAACTCTGTGCCATGTCATCAAACAGTCCTATGTGACAGTAATTTTATGCGCATGATACAATACAATGGAACGAGTCTTAGCCTCCTAAAGATACTCAAAAGACCCATCATTTAATTAGGTTGTATGTGCCCTAAGACAAAAGTAGGTCTTCCTGCTCCCGCTCCCTAGAAGCGGGAAAATTAGTTCAATGCCATTTCTTAACTTGACCATCTAGAAAATGCCATTCACTAGTAAGACATCTAGGAAACGGTCCTCGCTAATGCAATTATTCTCGCATTATAACACCTTGTCTATTTAGCCATGTTTCATTTTATTTCTGATATGAAATTAACTTAAAAATGACAAATATCTGTAATATGAAATTACGATATTAAAACCCACCAATACCAAGAAAAATAGTAAAGTTTTCCGGAGAACGATGTGTATGCTGCAATCGGAAAAAAATGGTTTAGCCCGTGGTAAAAATAATAGCAAAATATATCCGTATGTAGAATTTAAAAAGTTACATTTTGCTGTGTAGAAAACTCGTATTTCGGGTCTTTGATCCATATCATCTTTAAGTTGATTTCAGATTAAAAATAAAAAAAAAGAAACCAAACTAACTATACAAGGTGCTATAACATGCGAGAAGAATTATATTAGCGGGGAGCGTTTTATAGATGTCTTATTATCTAGAAGTATTTTTTTTTAGATGGTCAAGTTAACGAGCGGCATTGAACGAATTTTCTTCGTGGAATCAAGGCCTCACGCAACCGCGTCGCTTGAACGAATTTCCGCAGCGGTGGTGGCCCACGAGATTTATCACGTAGTACACACACATGCCCTGATGCCCACGATCGTGTCGGCGCGCACCATTAATTCATTCAACTCCAACCTTGCACCAGACCCACAAATATTTTTTTTTCTTTGACGAAGAGGACAAAATAACAGCTAGTTTTCATGCATGACGATTCATTCCCTCGTTCTTGTCAGGAGACAACACCTGAAGAACTTTCATTTTTTGCCCATCTCGCTGATCCCTGACTCGTTGCATGCTGCAATGACGTGCTGCTAACATGAAGATCCTATCCAAGTACTTGCTGCGAACGTCCCATCTCTTGGTGTACCTCCTGGTATCCGTGTGTGGTACGTGATGGCATGCTCCCTCGATGCAAAGCGACGTGGTGGGTCGAAGGATGGATGTTTCAACTGTGGCAATCCAACAACTTCGTCGCCAGCCAGTTGCCCCAAGAGGGGCAAGCAGCTGGCTGGCCCGCGCGACCACCACTCTGGTCGACGGAAGGGCAAGCGAGAGTACTCCTCCGGTAAGTAGGATTCGACAAGTAGGCGCTAGCTTAAGAAGAAGTATCTTCAGAAAGCTAAGATCAAGGAGTGTGCCTTTCTCACCGCCCTAAGTAATCTCGACCACGACTCCAACGATGCAGCGTCTTCCTCGAGCGAGGAGGAGACTGACAGGCGAGTCGAGGACAAGATGAACGGACTCTGCTTCCTCGTCGACACCGCAGGCAGCCTTTGCACCAGCATGGCCTTTGGTGATGATGCTGTGGGCGACGACAGTCAGGACATTGGCGACGACTCTACATCTGAGGACGGAGGCCTGGAGAACATATGACTCATGGATTCTGGTTGTTTGCGCCACATGATCAGAAGTAACAAAAATGTTCTCCAGTCTTGACCCCATGAATGTTAAGGAATACATCACATTCTGGTAGCTTCAGCATCTAATCAAGCAAGACGAGGTGGTCCTCCACCCTCTGGTAGATGATGCGTGCCCGGTGTTCTAGTACGCGGATGACACACTCATCCTAGTCCGAGCCAAATCAGCTGGCATTGCTCGCTTGAAAGGTTCCGCTGGATGTCTTCTCGGAAGCAATCACGTGACATATATATATATATATATATATATATATATATATATATATATATATATATATATATATATATATATATATATATATATATATATATATATATATATATATATAAAGAGAGAGAGAGAGAGAGAGAGGCAGCATTCGTCTCAGAACCCATACGTGACATCACGTTATTATTATTTTTTTGACTTCATGCACACCGTGATATATATGATGTTTTACTTGATGCATGGCATGGGGACGAAGCTGATGAACTAACGTAAACAAGCCATCAGATCGACTGAGGCCACTGTACGTGATCTCAGTTGGTGCCGGCGATGACATCCCTGAACCAGTACGCCGAGCTCTTGGGGTAGCGCCGGAGCGTCCTGAAGTCGACGTAGACGAGGCCGAACCGGGACGTGTACCCCAGCTTCCACTCGAAGTTGTCGAGCAACGACCAGGCGAAGTATCCCACGCAGTTGGCGCCGCCGTCGATCGCCGCCTTCAGCTCGGCGACGTAGCTCCGGTAGTAGGCCACCCTGGCCGCGTCGCGCACGCCCTGGCCCACCGTGACGTTGCCCGGGTCGTCCATACCTGCATGCGTGCGTGCATCATGCCAGTCTATACTATATATACAGCAAGCTAGCTGATGCAGGGGATGATATGCATGCATGACGACAAGCTAGCTAATTACCGTTCTCTGACAGGAGCATCGTGGGGTTGCCGTACTTCTCCTTGACGTAGGTGACGGCTTTGTACAGTCCCCAAGGCACGATGTAGAGCCAGTCTGAGTTCGCCTGCAGTGTGACCAGCTTAATTAGTTATTTAGTTGCTTCAGAAAAGAATGAATAATACGGCTATGTATATATATAGGATCCTTAATCAAACGGAAAATGTGACGTCAATATACGACGCACCCTTGGTCCAATCGGCACACCGTCGCGTTCATCTGCATGCAGCGTGGCGTGGATAGGTGTCAAGCTAGCTAGATGTCAATAATGGAGCTAGCTAGCTAGCTAAGCATCATGCAGAGACGACGACCACTTACAGACGAACTCAGCGTGCCAGTCGGACGAGTAGCTGGGCGGCGCCGCCGTAGCGTTTGGCCGTCGATCACGCACGTAGTAGGCAGTGTACTGGTTGACTCCGACGTAGTCGATGGAGCCTCGGACTAGACCGGCCTCCTCAGCCGTGAACTTGGGGAGCCTGCCCTTGACGCTTCTCCGGACCGACTTGGGGTACTCGCCGTAGACGATGGGGTGCAGGAACCATCCGACGTGGAAGTCTCTGGACCTTTGAGCGGCGGCCCGGTCGGCGGCTGAGTCCGCCGTGAGGGGCTCGTACCACACGAAATCCAGCAGGATCCCGACCCTGCCCCTCTGCGTCGGCTGGTGCCTGCGGCGGTACCTCTGGACGGCGGCGGCGTGGGAGAGGATGAGGTGGTGCGCCACGACGTAGGGCTCGGTGCCCGAGTCCCCCCCGGCCTCGCACCCCGTGCACCTCCCCGGCGCGAACCTGCCGTCGTCGTACCCTAGGGCGGCCACCACCCGCGGCTCGTTGAACGTCAGCCAGTTCTTCACCCTGTCGCCGAACGCCCCGAAGCAGAAGTCGGCGTAGTCTGCGAACGATCTCCTGGCGCGCCCGGGATTTTTTAAAAGTATATATAGTAGCCAGCCACATTTATATAATTTATAAAGGTTTTGGGCGTGTACTTACACCACTTCTCTGCTCAACAGCCCTCCGTACCGGACCTCCAGCGCCTCCGGTAGGTCGTAGTGGTACAGGTTTGCGTAGGGTGTGATGCCTGACAAGCGGGCGGAGTGAATTTCAGCATGAGTCTTGTTGTATTTTAGTTTAAAATTGAACTAGGAGACGGTAAATATCCGAGAACGGAGGTAGCACTTACCTTTCTTCACCATGTAGTTTATCAGCCTGTTGTAGTACGCCACTCCTTTCCAGTTCACTTCTCCGGTTCCATCTACGTAACACACACAATTTCCCATCGTCGCCGCAAATAATCGGTTTACTATTATAGCACCAGCAATGGAGGAGAAATCTAAATTGTGAGGGCAACAAGAGACAATATACTTGGGAATATTCTTGACCAAGAGATCGAAAACCGGTAAGCGTCGAACCCCATATTCTTCATGATATTCACGTCCTCCTACATGACATGACATGACATGCATGAAGGGGAATGGATTTAGCTTGCTTTCAAATTAATCTAGCTAGACGGCAAGTAATTTTGTTTTTTTAATATATATATATGGAAATGCATAATTAGCAATTGATGCTTGCTACAGCTTGTAAACATGGAATGCATCGGAATAGGATAACCAAAACCCTACAGTTTGTCACCTTGTAGCGATGGTACTCGTCAACAGTCACGTCCGCGGTGGCGTTGTTTGCGATCTCGCCTGAAAAGCAGGACGCCGCCATTGCCATGCCATGATCCAACCATGTCAAGCCAATTCAATCCACGATCGATGCATTTTCATATGCAATCCATACAAGTGTACTACTGTTTCATCGTCAGTATAAACGAAACGGTCCGATCAGCGCCGCGCCGACGGAATGAGTGTGCTGCTCACCGGGGATCTTGATGAAGGCGTCCCAAATGCTCGGCCCGCGGCCGTCCTTGTGCGCCATGCCCTCCACCTGGTAGGCCGACGCCGCCGTCCCGAACACGAACCCCTTGGGAAAGCTCCGCCGGCTCAGCCCGCCCGTCCACGCCGCAGCCTTCTCCTTCTCCTCTGCCCCTGCCCGTGCTGCCTCGCCCTCGCCGTCGTAGGACGCTCGGGCTCCTCCGGCGGAAAGCAGGAGAAGCAGCGCGAGCACGGAACTTCGCCCGCCGCCGCCGACACGACCACGGCTAGCGTTAGCCATGACGACTGCGCACTCCGCTGGGAAGAAGTGAGCGAGAGAGCCTTGCGACGCGCGCGGCCAGTTCTGTGGCGGTGGCCAGAGATAAGGAGACGCACAGGGGACGGGTGTCGGTGTGACAGTGCGTGGCATATGAAATGAAAGCTCAAGCGCGCGTGCTTGGCAATCGGCATCCGGTATTCCGGTGGCATGTCGAGGAAAGAGAAGCTTGTCGGCATCCGGCGGGAGGACGGTGGCAGCCTGACAGGCTTGACACCTAGAGACAGCCTACCGGGGGTGTACTGGTGTGGAACGCACGCCCCGAGTGAGAGTGACGACGGGAGAGGAAAATGCCACAGCAAAGCCGCAATGGGCGCCCCACGCGGCCCTGGTCCATGGCTCCGTACCCTGCACTGCACACCGTCCACTGAAACTGAAACTCTGCGTTTGGTTGTAATGATAAAAGGAGATGGAATAGGATGATTAAATAAGACTGTTTGGTTTAGTGTTAAAGGTGTGTTGTCTCCGGTTGTCTCTCAAAATTAGAGGGACGGGAGAAGATGTCAGGGAACGTCCCTAAACCCTAAACCCTAAACCCTGAACGTCCCTGTCTTGTTTGTCCCCAACTATCCTACAACCAAACACATCTTAAGTATGTGTCCGTGCTTCGCTACGAAAGTTAAAAATTAGCCCACTTGTTCGGTGCTGGTTTAAGAGATGTAGCAGCTGCAAATGCTATAATATACTTTTTATATAACTTGACGTACAACAGATTCAAAGAGTTTAGAGCTAATTCAGAACTACTTTATTGGGTAAGCTCGAGGGCAATACAGAAAGAGTTTAGAGCTAATTCAAAGAACATAGATACATAACAAATATTAAATCAAAACGGATTCACACCTGTAAGCTGTATTCATGAAGCTCTTCATCATTTTTTAGATGCACTTGTACAATAGCTCATAAGCAAAGGAACAATTTCAGCAAGGTGTGGCCCAAAACAGTACCCAATAGAACGATTGCATGCAAGAACGCATAATGTTATAGCAAGCCTCGGTACCAAACTTTATTGTATAAGTTTGCAATCTCAACCCATAGTAGAAGCAAACAAAACATTTACTGCTAACGTAAAGCAGATTCAAAGTTATCCAAAAAACATATAATTTTAAACATCTATCAATATTTGGATTAGAAGAATTTAAATCACATATTCCTTACAATTACTAATGGTGGCTTGCCTCCACAATTTTGTGATAAACAAGTACCTTATAGAACCAATCATCTGGATATTTGTTCCGGTAATTTCAGATTTTGCACCTCTATTTTTCAGCAACCGGACAACTTGCAAAGTTGCCTTCGCTAACAAATCATTCGATAAACTTGGAGCAAGCGATACTACAAAACAGAAGCAATTGTGGTTATATTATAAGAATAAATAGAGATTATCTTTAAAGTAATGGAAGTGATATGTAATTATTTTAGTAAGAGAATAAGTAAATAATAGTGGAGAAATAAATAGGAAATACCATTTTTTCAGCAACGGTAACAATAAGTAATTCATTTAACAATATGTTGAGGGGTCTTTTATTTTATTTTCTCTAATGAGTATGGTAATTTCTCAGCCTTGAGAACTAACACAGAATCTTTTTTTACATAATAATAGTACCCTTCATTTTTTTCTATAGGGATGATTCGTTGTTTCTTCCTGTGTATACATGGAACAAAATGGAACTCTCTGCTTCCATGAATTGTTTGAACTATGCCAATTGCCGACTAATAGTTCAGCCACGAGCCCAACACAATCTCTACAACTATTAAGACCCAAATGTAGACTGCCCCCGCCTGCGAACGAATCCCACCCGCCGCTCTGCCTCCCCCGCGGCGAATCCCGCCCGCGCCTCCCCCGCCATAGAACCCGCCTCCAACCGCGAATCGCCCGCCGTGCCTTCACCCGCCGCTCCTCCATCTCCTCCTCCTCGTCGTCGCTGCCGCCGCGCTGCGGGGGGCGCCGTTGGCGGACGCCGGCGCGGACACCTGCAAGGCGTGGTTGGTGCAGTCCATCCCCACGGACATGCCGCACCTGAGCCGCATCCCCGGGGTCCTATCCACGGGTTCGTCTCTCTCTCTCTCTCTCTCGTCTATGGGGGTTTGCCAGTTTGGGGAATGGGGAGTAGGCGCAGGCGCCGCGTATGCTGAATTGGTGATACATAGCTGGTGATGGTGGTAGTGGGTTTGTGAAATTACTAATGCTTCTTGCAGCCGTCACTACGTATATCCATCCATTGGGCTGCTGATTTCTGTGGGTCCTGACCTCAGGAGATGTGCTCCAGTGGCTCTCGGGGAATGCAACGAAGAGTCTGGACATCCTTGCGCAGTACTGGCAGTTCTTGCCCCAGCCGAACAATCCGAAATCGGGGGACTACGGGTTCTCCAAGAGTGACATGAGGAGATTCGGGGCCGACGAGGGCCGCCGGGTTTACAAGGCACTGGAAAATGCTGCAGACCGTAAGATCAAAATCAGGCAAGTATCGAGTATCATACTTGAACTGTCAGTTTCTATAATGTTGGTGATTATTACTTAAACCATAGGATGATTGGAATTGGAACATTGACATGTAGTTATCGGCCAACAGAAAAAACTGGTGTCACAATTGAATCACAAAGAAGTGATAAAGCAAACAAGCAAAACATTTGTAAATAACTAAACAGTGTGTCCATGTAGAGAGATTTCGTTTCTCTATTGACAAGCTGTGGTATCATTTCAGGATTGTCCAGCACTCTGGATTTGCTCCTGATTTTGACCAAGAGAGCGCAGATCTGGCTGCAGGAAGACCAAATGTTGAGAACGCAACCGTTCTTTTCGAGGACTGGTGGGGATCTGGTGTTGTGCACGCAAAGGTCTGGATATCAGATAAGAAGGATGTGTATATAGGTTCCGCAAACAACGACTGGAAATCCCTTACTCAGGTATATCCGACAAAAAAAAACAGGCTCTGCTAAATTTGCAGTATGGTGTTGAGAAAAAAAATAATTTGGTAAACCTGTGTGGCACTACTTTTACATGCATTGCAGGTCAAGGAGCTTGGGATTTATTTTGCTGGTTGCCCACATATAGCAAAAACTGTGGAGGTCTATTTTCAAAACCTGTGGACGCTTTCAACCCTCAACTCAACTTTTTACACCAAACAAGCCTGGGATACGCAGTGGCAAGTTTCTAGAAAGGTTCCATGCTGGTCTCATTTCCTACAGCCCAAAGAAAGATGCAGGTTTGCATCTCCCTCTGCAGGTCACAGCGATCTACTACTTAGTGCACAAATTTGAAGGGGAAAAATGGCTGGTACATAGATGGCAATAAATTATGTACAATCTAAGCACACAAATTTGAAGGAAAAAATGGCTGGTACATAGATGGGAAATAAATTATGTACAATCTATCCATTAACCTATATTGTCTGCATTTATCTTAGTGCTGAATCTGATCCATCTTCGATTCTGAAAATGCTCGGTACATATGATCCTTTATACCTTTGTCACTCATCTTTATAATGATTCAGTGGCTGCTAATCTCTACAACTATTAAGACCCAAATGTAGACTGCCCCCGCCTGCGAACGAATCCCACCCGCCGCTCTGCCACCCCCGCGGCGAATCCCGCCCGCGCCTCCCCCGCCATAGAACCCGCCTCCAACCGCGAATCGCCCGTCGTGCCTTCACCCGCCGCTCCTCCATCTCTGCGAACCGCCCAAGCGAAACGCCCGCCGCCATCCGCGATTCGCCCGCCAGCCATGCGTTGAAGATGTCGGGGCGCGGCAAGGGCGGGAAGGGCCTGGGCAAGGGCGGCGCGCTGCGCCACCGGAAGGTGCTCCGCGATAACATCCCGGGGATCACGAATCTGACGATCCGGCGGCTGGCGCGCAGGGGCGGCGTGAAGCGCATCTCCGGGCTCATCTACGAGGAGACCCGCGGCATCCTCAAGATCTTCCTGGAGCAATGCTGCTGGTTTAGGGGTTCTTCGCGCGCGCATCCGGCCAGGCCTCCAAGGTCGGTGGCCATGGCTCAGTGTCGCCATCACCTCCTCCTCATGGTTATTGCTGCTCCGGTAAGACCTTACTTTCTTCTTGATTGTTTCCTCTTTCCCTTTCGATGTGTCTTCACCTGCCCCTGAAAGTGATGCCCATCTCTCGTGTCATGTCCCGTCTCAGCGGCAGGCGAGAGCCATGGGGAAGCCTTTGCTGTCCTCATAGATGTCGCATTGCACCACTACCTGCGGGTCCAGCAAGCCGACCACCAGGTTGTGTACCAAATATTTTTATTTTGTCATGCATAGATAGTTACTTAATCTCTGTTTGTTTAGTTCTGTGTGTGGGCTCTCATGTCCTAAACAAAACATTTATTCTTTTATATTGTAGTCCTAATTCTTTGTATACATTTAGGTGTGTTGATAGATACTTGTATGTTAGTTATTTAGTTTATCCAGAAAGACTAATTAATTGACGCAACATTCTAAACTCCATTCTACAAATTTTTGAAAACATTGGTTTTAATCACTGATCTAACATTGATTTTAATGTTGTTTTATAACAGTTCAACACAGCACATGTCCAAGGAGTTGGGGCAGGAAGAATTTGGCATATACAACCTGGGCAGTCCAAGCACAAATAGCCCTTCATTGCCTTCATTGGGTATGGTGTTTATTTTTTTCATCTTTATTGTATGTCATGTACTCATGTCTATGGATGCATTTCCTGACGTGAGGATTATTCTTCAAGGTTCATCTAATATAGTAGCAATGACATCTTGTGGACGTGAAAATGGGAGTATGCATGGTTTGCATTCTGGACTTCTCACATCAATGAGCCCGTTCAGAGAGGCTTCATTTCTGGGTCTATCATCTACCCTACCACAGAGCCTGTCCTCTCCCATTGGAATTGCTTCTGCTGCAACTCATAGTAACCAGGCTCCCCTTGGTGAGCTCAGCCACTCTCTTAGTCGGATGAATAGGCATGTGAATTATGGTTTTCAAGGCTTGGGTGCTATTCATCCCCATTCTCTTCCTGATGTTCACAATGGAGCAAATAATGGCACCCCTTACAATCTGAACACCATCACACCTGTTGGTGTCAATAAGAACTCAAGAACAGCTGAAGCAGTTGACAGCAGACATCTTCATAAAGTGGGTTCTGGCAATCTCAATGGGCACTCATTTGATCGTGCCGGTGAAGGAGTTGTAAAGTGGTGGTGATGAACACATAATTCACACAGGTGAGATAGTCAAATGATGAATATATGCACCCTGGAAGGCTGCTACTAATTACACATTCCTTGAACCTTCCTGTAAAAGCTTAGTATGAAAGATGTAAGCTTTATTTGAAGGCAAGAACGCATGGAGACTTTTTTTCCTGGCGGAGTATAGACCTGTGCTCCTCTTTCGTCTGGACGCTCTTGCGCCGTTCCTGCATGGCCTTGAAGCAACTATTCCCCATATCAGCATCGGTGCCGCTCTTCCATTCTTCGCGTCAGTGCCTGGCTGCTTGCTCCCTCCTCCTCTATCCTTGGGGTGTGGCGGCGGCGGCTCCAGATCCCTCGGGCGTCGCTACAGATGACTCCTCTCCAGTGTAGCGCGAGAGCGGGATTCGGCTGACCTGGATAGCGGCCACGTCCTCCACCAGCGCTTCGTAGTGTCGCCGCACCTCCTCCTCCGTCCGCGTCGAGCGAGGATCACGAATTCACGAGATCTGCTCGGATGATAGAAAGGAGGGGCGGAGGGTTTGCTACTTGGAGTAATCGAGCTTGGGTGTAGACTTCTTCTCGACGCCAAGGACAACGGTGTTCGTGCCGCGGACGGCCTCAAGAGCGTACTCCACCTAGAAGATGTGGCCGCCATTGGCTGTGGGGCCGCCATGCCTCCAGTGGCGCTGCCCGACAAGGAGGCTGGGTATTTGAGGGATTATCGGCGAAGCATCATGACTCCCGACGAAGCAGGGGTTGCGACTAGCGCGCTGGACGTTGCTGGGGGCCGCCTGATGCTGGCGGTGGCTGCTGCCTGGGCAGAGCTCATGATCGTCGAGACCTTTGATACCAGATTGGTAGGAACCACGTTCTCTATACCGACGATATGTTTCCGTTGCAACGCACGGGCATCCACCTAGTAAAATAATAATATCTAAATGACCCTTTGATCATAGTCTACTGCATATATATATACTGGTGTATATGTTCTAAACAAGTATCGCTCTTGCTCCGACTTACTCTCCTTGAGACCCATCACCATCCGTCCATCCCCTCTTTTCCTCTTGCTAAGCTAAATTTTTTGAGCAGCAGTAGGCTTAGAAAATGCGACCGTGCATTGGTTCCAGCGATCGGCTTCAATCAAGACAGAACGGACAACATGAAGATTGTCGACCACTCCATCAACGCAACCACGACAACGACGTACGTCCAGAGAAAGATCACGGGGCATTCTTCTTATCCAATGTTAAATAGCTGAGCCATCGTTGTTGAACCACACAAGCTACCAAACATAGCAGAAACATAGCGCCATCGACCGACTTCAGAGTTTCAACGCATACCAATGTTCATCGCGGGAGGCACGATGAACAGCACCATCAGCACGCAGCGATACAATGGGTCGCGGGACAGGAACCTGAGCACGTACGTGGTGCGGACGACGGCGATGCCGATCAGCGGACATCGCGCGACTCAGGGGGAGGGAGCCAGGGCAACGCGAGGGGGGCAGGGTCACGGAGTGTGGACGCCTTCGTTAGTGTCTTAATAGTAGTAGTATAGATTTTCCAAGAGTTGGGTCGGGGGAGAGAGGCACGGTGGGCTCGTTCCAAAAGATGTAAGAGACTTTTTTTGCAAAAAAATGACGTAGGACGACCATTGAAACTGGTGCTTTAATATAGTATAGATAGAGATTTTACCACCATGGCTTTCAAATTGACTGACAAATAAATTGGCTAATTGTTAGCTGGAGGGCTAGCAAATTGTTTACCCATTAGCAATTTAACCTTGCTAATAGGTGTTAATAGTTCGTGTAAAGAGAAAAATACATCTATTAGCTAGGACTCCAAACATAATCTGGCTAATTATTGCTAGCTAATTATTTGCTAGCTAATTGTTAGCCACTGGCAAACAATTGGACGCGAGGATCCAAACAAGTCCTTCGAGCAACTCCAATAGTTCTTTAGAAAAAGCTCCCTAAAGTAATGTTTAGCAAGTTGTTAAATAACTGTTATGAGTAAAACATAGCTTGACCTCTAACAGTTCCTTACAGTATTTGTGTCATGTGTGTGAGACTTGATTGTTTCGCTGCACAGGAAATAAAAAAACACGTTGAACCTGGCTACCTCGTTGTGTGGAAAAAATAACACATAGGTGTGAAGAAATCTATGGCAATTGTGTTTAGAGAGTTACTATCGAGTTGCCAAATCTGGAGAGCAAACGAGGTTGGATAGCAAGTAGCTAAATTTAGCAAGTCTATTTGAAGAACTATTGGAGAAGCATTTTTATGTTCACTTTTTAAATTTAGGATGTAAAGAGTTGTTTAGAAAACTATTAGAGTTGCTCTTAGAGGGTGTTTGAATACACTAGAGCTAATAGTTAGCTGCTAAAATTATTAGGTGTGTTTGATGCACTAAGCTAATAGTTAGTTGGCTAAAAAATCACTACTTAATTATGCTAGCTAACAAACAGCTAGCTAACTATTAGCTAAGTTAGCCCCTGTTTGAGAGAGCTTCATTTCAAAATTTTCAACTCTAACTTCTTCCACCCAAATAGGTCTAGCTCCACGAGCTCTGGCTTTAGAAAAAATCGAAACTAGAAGTTAGTTTCATGAAATGTATGAAGCTCCTTAGAGGGAGCTTCAAAACGCTATTTTTATATCTCCTCATAAAGTTATCCGATAATTACCCACCATGCCACTAGTTACGCAACATACAACTTTCGTTCCCTCTTGCGACAGCCCACTAATCATCAAGGGTAATCAAGGAAACTCACACAAATCAATTGTACTATAGAAGCTGGAAAACCAAAGCCAAAGTTTTTAAAGTAAAGCTCTCCCAAACAGGCTCTTACTAAAAGTAGCTGATAACTGAAGTATTATCTAGACTGTTTGGATAACTTCAGCTAATTTTAGGAGCTAACTATTAGCTCTAGTGCATTTAAACATGATCATAATCTATAAAGTCGGATTATATAATTCTGCAAGGAAACAAATAGTGCCTAAAAATATAATCACAAAATACTTGTCTCTTTCAAAAAATACTTGACAATTTTGGAAGAGTGTCATATTATTTACAAAGGCGGTAAAAGAATTACGCGCTATTAAAATAAATTTACAAAGACAAAAAAATATTTGTCTCTCAAAATTAACTAATAGAGCCATGTCTTTCAAAAGGTCCCCATTTGAAATTAGAGTGTTCGTCTCTAAAAACGAGTCTTTTTTTAGAGGCATTGATATTTAGTGTTATGTTGTTAAGGAGAAGATTTTGGATGAAACCATAAAAGTTAAATATAATAGTAGATAGAAGATGCTAGCAGATTCACTTATAAAAGGCCTTCCACCCAATATGTTAAGACAACACATGCTGACATGGGTTTTAAAGGAGTGCCTATCATCTTGAATCAAAGGGGCTACAGATTGCAATCTAATAAAGTATTTTTTCATTTTGAAGCAGGGAGCATGTTGTAGTAAATGAGTGCGATGATACTTAATCGGTTATTGTCACGCATTGGTCTTTATGTGTAAACTTGTAATGGATAGAATATAAAAAAGTTGAGTATAAGGAATGTATACAACAAAGGGGAAATTGTTTGTTGTATTCTCTACACTGGTCATCAGTGACTGGACTGGGCTTAACCCTACTGTCCATCTTCTTAATCGGGCCCTCCATTGGGAGGGCCCACGCTAACCTCGGTTGGAGCCTCCAGTCACACGACGCTATATAAAAAATTAAGGGTCATAGGAAAAGCCAACGCTAGTATCTCATCCTAAATCCTAATCCACATACAGGACCCATCACCTATGCATCGGAGTGACTAGAAGAGCTACACCTTAATGGCGTTATTGGATATGCCCTCCTCTTCTACAGGAATGGAGGCGACGTCGGCAAGGTTTGGATCTATCTCTTTCACTGCTGGGCGAAGCGGGGGCGGACCCACGTGGTGGCGAGTGGGGGCACAGGCCCCCACTCAATTTTCTGATTTTAGTGGATATCCTTTCTTATTTTCTGTAGTTATAAAAGCCAATTAGTTAGTAAGTCTTTATTTAGGCCCCCACTTATATGTTAAGCCCCCACTCAAATATTGTGCTGGGTCCGCCCCTGGGGCGAAGGTATGTCGTCTTAACCTCTATGTTTATGTGGTTCACTGTTATGTGTTCATAGTGAACACGTGTAGATCCATTATCTGTTAACAATACAGTTCTCTCGGATTGACTAAGATGGGACACATTAGCGATCCTATATATGGCCCTAACAGCTACGACTAGGCCACACTCTTCACAACGTGCTACACACCTACAGTGCCATTCCACTGCGATTCTTTACGCTAAATACAGAAAGTAAATAAAGGAACTAAAAAATTAGTCTATAGAAGCCAAACACTCCTAAAGCTTTTGATGAATTCTAATTAATTGGCAAGGAAAAATTGCGGCGAATGATTGGCGGACGTCGGTGTGTGGCCCAATCTAGAGGCAGGTGCTACTAAAGCACATGTGACAACACTACGTTACATGCAATCGATTTTAAAGACGAGTTCAAGTCAAAACCAAAAAAATGCAGCAGCGCTAGCGAGCATGCAAAAGAGGTAAACATACATGTCATCACTTGCAATTCTGTATGAATTGAGAACATTGAAAACGCCCTAATGAATCGTGCGAAACGTAGGGCATTTATAAATAACAAAAAGCGATATCAATAAAGAAACAGCACGGTCGTTGTAGTATAGTGGTGAGTATTCCCGCCTGTCACGCGGGTGACCCGGGTTCGATCCCCGGCAACGGCGATTTTTTAGTGCCTTTTTTACTTTTTTTTGTAAATTAATTATTTAACGGGCCTCTGGTTTTGTGTACGAGTACGATTCTTGTCTCCCCTGCCTACACTTTTTACGGACTGGGCCTGTCCGCTAGTGGGCTGCCGATTCGCTGAGCATTGGCGCACATAGGAAACTGAGGCACGCTGAAACCTGAAAACATTGGCAGTTCCATCGTCGTAACTAATAACAAAAAAATGTGTACAGTATGCATGGGGGCTCCGGTGCGTATTTATCATCCTTTTGGTTCACAGGAATCACCTGCTGGAAAAACATGAAAACTTTACTTCACGTTTGATTTTATAGAAAAAACTGTAAAAAAAAAGACATCCCACTCAAACCAACCTCGTGTGTTTGGTGTCATATGTTTCTTATGCAGTCCATGCGGACACCTATTACTACAAAATTCCAGTGTTTTTTATTCCTCTCCCTTGCACATGCATTTCTATCCATGTGTGTTTCTTATCTCTGACTTTTTCGATCATGTATTTCTAAGGTCGTCTAAGCTTATCTAACACATCGTACACTCAAGCTCGAGAGGGAGACACAATCACCGTCGACCGAGGTCAACCTCGAGTGGGAGACACACCTCGAGCGGGAGACGCAGTCACGACTCACGACTCGTCCGAGGCCAACGTCGGATGGGAGACACAGTCACGACTTGCTCAAGGCCAACTCTAGGCGGGAGACACAATCACCACTCGTCCGAGGGCGGCAGACGCAGTTACGACTCGCCCGAGGCCATCCCTAGGCCGGAGACGCAGTCACACCTCGCCCGAGGCCAACCTCAGGCTAGAGAAGCAGTCACCACTTGCTCGAGGCTGAGAGACGCAATCATGACTCGCTCAAGGCCGGGAGACGCAGTCACAACTCGTTCGAGGCAGGGAGACGCAGCCACGACTCGCCCGAGGGCAACTACGGGTGGGAGACGCTGTGACCATTAGCCTGAGGGCAACCCTGGGTGGAAGATGCAGTCACAAATCGCCCGAGTCCAACCTCAGGCGGGAGACACGATCAGGACTCGCCTGAGTCCAACTTCGGGTGGGAGACGCAGTCAGGACTCGCCCGAGGCCAACCTCGACCGGGAGACGCAATCATGACTCGTCCGAGGCTAACCTCGGGTGAGAGATGCAATCACAACTCACCCGAGGGCGGGAGACGCAGTCACCACTCACCAAAGGCCAGCCCTGGGCGGGAGACGGTCACGGCTTGCCCGAGGCCATCATCGGACGGGAGACGCAGTCACGACTCGACCTCGGGCGAGAGACACAGTCACAACTTGCCCGAGGCCAACCCTGCATAGGAGACGGTCACGACTCGCCCGAGACCAACCTCGAACAGGAGACGCTGTCACGACTTGCTCGAGGCCATCCTCGAGCGAGAGATGCAGTTACGACTCGCCCGAGGCCAACCTCAGGAGATAACTGTTACAACCTACGATTGATTTGTCGTGTAATTACCAAAAGGTTGTTTGTGTTCCGCTGCAACGCACGAGCACCATATAGATAGATCTACTTTACGTTGTCTAGATATGTGCAGGTAATAATCATTTAACGAATAGTTTGTTTAAATGAGGTAACCAGCCTACCACATCGTAATCTGCAGTGGGCACCATACTAGATAGTTGGTGTTGAAGAGATTAATAAGTTTGTTCCCAGCAGTTACCTCGTATAGATAGATCTTGTTTAATGAGGTAACTAGTCTACCATGCTACATCAAGAACATAGATATGCACATGTAATAAACATTTAATAAATAGTTTTTTTTCCGTTGCAACGCACGATCACCATGTACTAGTACATTAAGGATGAGCATGTGTGCTTTCACACGTGCATATAAGTTCCTAGCAAGGTAAAATCCATCATGTCCTATGTTTCAGGTACCATTTACAACATACATATATATTTTTTTGTTAGAGAGCACCAGACGGTCCGGCCCTGAGGCCGGACGGTCCGCGCGCGCATAACAGATTAGGGTTCCGAGTTTCTTGCTGTGTTTGTTGGCAAGAATCACGGGATTAACTTGTAATTTTGTTGGTAACGGGTCTAGCCCTCCTCCTCTATAAAAGCATAGGAATACGACCGATTTAATGAATCAATCGAACCCTCAATCAATACAATTTACATTTATTCTTAGGAGTAGTTCTAGTCTAGTTCTAGGTTAGTCTTCTAATCCCCAAATTCTTCGCTTCTCTTCGACTCTACGTCGATTAGAGGAGTCTAGGTTGGCCTGCCGAGCCTAGACATCTCCTAGGATCTTTCCTCCCCGACGGGGTCCCTCCCGGGAGCGAGATCTAGGTGCCGTCGGTGACTTCCGCCGCCCCTGCGCACGCGCGGACCATCTGGCAGTCAGGCAGGAAACCCCAGCCCTACGCCAGGCCGCAGACCGTTCGTCCCTGTGCAGAGAGCACCGCCACGGTTCGTGTTGAGTGATTGGCGCCCGAAAAAGGTGTCAACAAAATTTACGACGGTCGACGATATGTGTATGTCCGTGTGTAATATTAGTACTCGTAATAGTATATGACACACACATGTATTATGTATACCATGCTGATCTAAACTGATCTGGAGATGCGAATGTATCTAGCGGAGAGACTCATGCTCAAGGTACTGAGTTGACATCCACATCGTGTGTTGCTTGAAGTCGTGAAATCGCAGTCAATGCAAAATAGATATTCATTATCGTCCCTCGATCGTCCAGCGGCAAGAAGAAAAAGAAGACGATCAACAACAACAGCAGTACAGGAAGGAGACGATCACCTAGAAAAAAAAGGTATTTAAGGTTTAGTCTTAACTTTGGCCGGTTTTAACTCTAGAGTACTTTCCTAAAAAACGATATTTAAGGATAGCAGGCACTTAGGTCGCGGTACATTAGGCTAGCCGAAGTGGAGAGCTGGAAATGCTCCCCTAAACTTTTACAGTTCACTCAAGTGTCGTAGTAATTAACTCTATACCTCACCCACTACAGTAAAACGATGCACATCTGACGGCCACTTAACCTCCGACAGCTACCTACGACACCGTCAGACATAAGCTTATGTCCGACAGCCTCTGCCGGCCCTCGGAAATAGTGTCTTATGTCCAACGGCTCTCAGAGAAGCCGTCGGGCATAAGCTTACGTTCGACGGCCGAACTGATAGTCGTCAGACATAAGATATTTTAACGTAGGCCAGGCACCGCACGCCTTTTCATTTCCACATCCGCTCCTTCTCTATCGCGCTGCCGCCGTTGCCTGCCCGTGCCCGCCGCCACCGGCCGTGCCCGTGTGTAGGATCTAGGACACCGACTAGAGGGGGATGAATAGACCGTTTTGACTAAAATAAAAAACACTAGGGAAATTTAATCAATATAACAAGAGGTATAAATTCTCTAGTGATGACAAGTAAACAATCTATGAGAATCAACTAGGGTGATTGAATACTTGATGAACAATATGCAAAATACTAATCACTTGCACAGCAATAAGTAATGCAAGAAAATAAAGACACCGAATTTTATCCCGTGGTATCGGTGATTTGCCGATCACCTCTAATCCACGTTGAGGTGGACTTCAATCTCTCACTTGCTCCTCTATCAAGACACGGCTTGATCTTTGAGCCAAGTGGACAAGAAATCACTCAATACCTCGATTCCACTAATGTCACCTTTGCGCTCCGAAGAGGTAGGCGTGATCACAATCAACACCGCGGCTTCTCCACAATCTTCTTGGAGAGCTCGACGGAGACAATCACCCGAGCCGTCTAGGAGGCGACAACCTCCAAGAGTAACAAGCTGATGACGCTTGCTCGGTGTACCACCTAGTGCCTCAAGAATCACCAATGGATGCAAATGCACTAGGAACACTCAATCTCTCACTAGAATGCAATCTCAAGCAATGTGTGTGAGAGAATGAGTTGGAGGATCACAAATAAGCTCAATGTGTGCAAGAAATGGCCAAGAGAGCCCTCACACACGAGCTCCCTTCTATTTATAGTCCCACACTCAAATCCAACTGTTATGAGCAAAAAGCACATGTTCTGCGCACACGTGGACGGTCCGCGCCCTAGGGCCGGACGGTCCGCCGTACACATAACGGCTAGTTTTCCCGTTTGAAATCTGTCAGAGCTGTCAGAAAAGTGAGGTCCGGACAGTCCGCCCACCTTGGCCGGACTGTCCGCGACTTGACAACTTGGAGCACCGAAGCTCTGACCAAGTGGAGTTAACACATGCGGACCGTCCGCCTACAAGGCCGGACAATCCGTGACCTGGGAGTCAGTACTGTCCGGGCTTATCATCCGGACAGTCCGTAGTACAAATCCCAAAAACCACACAGTCCCTGCCCAAACCAAATTTGGCAACTGCAGACGGTCCGCCTAACAAGGCCGGACGGTCCGCACTATAATTCAGGGACTATGCCGAGAGCAGCCTTCTCTGGTCAGGACTGCGGACCGTCTGGCCCCAAAGCCCAGACGGTCCGCAGTACAAATGAACAGGACCAGTCCAAAGTAGACTTACTTTGGACCCCACTGGAGGATCGCGGACGGTCTGCCCGCAAGGCCTGGACGGTCCGCACATCCCAAGACATGGCACTTTTCAAACAAGCTTTTGAAAGGATTTTTAACTCATGAAATTTGAAGCGTTGTTAGTCCTCATGCAAATACAACCACTAGATGCTCTATGAGGCACTAAGCTTTACACAGATCAAAGTCATTGACCCCTCTTAATAGTACGGCTATCTAGCCTACTAATCCGGTCAAGTATCTTCTCTAAACTCCTGGAGACCGGCAAAAACAAAACCTATGTTATACCTTTGCCTTCACTTGATCCACAACCAATGCTTATGAATCTCCAAGATTTCCTGTTCTATGTGGTCCAACCCTGCATTCTTATTTCTCCAAGAACCGTTAGTCCACAAACAATTGTCATTAATTACCAAAACATCGCTAAGGGGCCTAGATGATTCACAATCTCCCCTTTTTGGTAATTGATGACAACACTACACATTATGTTCAAGAGAAGTTTTGTTTTTCAAATCTCCCTCATACCTTAGGTATAAGAAGGATTTGAGATGAGTTTGATAAGACTTATCTTTATTTGAAGTACCGTCCGAGATAAAACTCATAATGTAGGAAAAGCTCCCCCTATGTGTGTGCATGATATTTCAAGCTGAAGATACAACACACATAATCGATCGGAGTTTTGATGGAGATCTTCCTACAGTCATGGTTATCGAGACATACAAGAGGTAATATATAAAGTAAGCGCAGCAATTATAATCACTCCTCGATTAACCATTCACAGAATAATTTGAACTAAAGATTGTTCAACCCACAGAATATTACAAATAGTTGTCCACAGGCATAAGACATAGAGTTCAAATAGTAGCCAATACCAAGTGCATAAGACATAAAATAGTGCATATGACATAAAATAGTGCATAAGACATAAAATAGTGCATAAGACATAAAATGGTAAACATGCACATGCATAGTCTTAATGTCCACATAAAGAAGCTCCCCCTGAATATGACAACTCCTCTTACTTCTCTTCTTCTCTTCTCTTCTCTCCCCCTTTGGCATCAATTGCCACAAAGGAGGGGCTTCACTGACCACCTGGTGGAGGATGCATGCTATAGTAGTGAGTGCTGAAGGTGTCAAAGAGAGAGGAGAACTGTCCAAAGTCCTGCTGGAGCTGCTGCTGCCTCTGACTTATCTCTTGCATGTTGTCATTGGTAGAGAGATTGTCAAACTGACTAGATAGAGCTCCCATATTGTCCTGAAAACTCTGATGCATGTTGTTGTGTCTATTCATGATGGGATTAGTGACATGGTCTTGGATGTGACTGCGAAATTCAGAGTACTCAGTGTTTAGCGCATCCCAGTTATCATCAAATCGAGATTGCATGGCATCCATGCGCTGGTCCATATGGGTCATCATTCCCTCGAAGCGGCTATCCATGTGGGTCGGAAGCCCTTGCTGCATGTTCTGAAAGTACGGGTCAAAATAGCCTGGACCAGGCTGCCAGTATTGCTGAGGCTGAGGAGGAGGTGGAGGAGGAGGCATCTGCTCTGCCTCAGCTTCAGGAGCTTCTCCTGCATCATAACCAGCATCTTCCTCATTATCTGGGAAGGGAGTGAGTGGCCTGGTGAGGAACCCGATTTCATTCTTGAAGGGTCTAAAAGGTGTATGAACTGTCTCACAGTGCCCCTCAAATCTGGTTTGGCTTTAATGAGAGCCATAATATAAGGAGCATAGGCTAAGTTCTGGTTTTTCCCATTTTTAGAGCATTTAATTGTCTCATCATGAAAAGCACAACATTCATTACCTCACCATTCATGACATGGTGGATAATGTTCCAGAACTTGTCTCTAATTTTGCTCTTGTCCCCACTCTTGGGAAGAATTGTGACTCTTGCAATTTTGTTGATCACAACAGGATGATGCCTCAGTCCTGCTGTCTCTCCAAACCTCCTAGGTATTCCCAGCCTTGCTGGCTCATAAAATTGCACAAAGTCTTCAAAGTTATCTTCAGTGTATAGATCAATCCTAGCTGAAATGGTACCATAATCCAGACTGTTGGCAGCTGCAAATTCAGCAAATGTTGCAGAATATCTCTTGAAACCAGTCATCCATGTGATGGAATTCTCATATATATCAATCTCAGCAGTGGCCAGAAATTGCTTTACTGCCATCTCACTGAAATCGGTCCTTTGACCCATAAAGTGATACAGACCACATGTCTCAAATTTTGGGATCAGGTCCTCCATAACTGATTGTCCCAGCATAAAAGTCCAATCAATCACTTGATGTTTGTGAAAGTTGGTATCCATCAATGTGCCCCAAAAGACATCAAATTGGAGCTGATTGTGAAAGAATTGAACATTGGTGTCTGATGGCAGAGTATATTGATTGACAGTCCTCCTGGAGCAATATTCTGCCATAGAGAACCTCCTCTTTGGGAAAGTCCATCATGTAATGTCAATCGGATAGTCAGGATGAGTGTGCGGAACGTCTTCTGTGTCCATAGATACACTGCCCCCAGCTGAAGATTGGGCCTCTAAGTCAGTGGTTGGATTGTAGTCTGCATCGTCTGCACGAGGGCGATTTGATTTGAAGCGGCCAACAAGCTTCTTCCGAAGACCACCCATACCACTGCAATAAATGTGAGAAACATCCACAGGTGAATTGTTGATAACGCCACAATCATAGAGAAAGAAAGTGCAACTCTCTGTCAGGGTCCGGACTGTCCGCGCTAAGGGGGCGGACTGTCCGCGCCAAGGGTCCGTACTGTCCGCACCCACCTGGCGGACGGTCCGCGGCTGTCCAGGGGCGATTTTTCAAGAACCCTAGCCGCCCCAATCACTCAATCAACGATTCGGCAGAAAATATCCATCCAAACTTGTTCAAATGTTTGCACAACATACACAAAGAGTAGCACTAGCAATTCCACCAATCAGATTTGTAAATCCATTGCTTAATTCTAGATCAGAGAGAAAATCCGAAGAATCCCCAAATTTGAAGAAATTTGTTGAAATCTAGGAGATTATGAAATACCGGGATGAAGACATGATTGTTGAACTTGCCTCAAGCTTCGGGACAGTCCGTGCGCAAGTTCCCTTCACGGTCTGCTCACAAGCGACAAGAGGCTCCTTTAGGCATGTGGAGAGTGTGAGAGGAGAACGCAACGGGTGAAAATGACAAGTGACTGCCTATGTCCCAACTTAACAGCCTGTCGCGGACGGTCCGCGCAGGGACGGCGGACGGTCCGCGCCCTGGTTATTCAGACTGTCTGCACTGCTGACCCGGATTGTCTAGATCCTGATATTGCGGACGGTCCGCGGTCCATATGCGGACGGTCCACGGCCTGATACTCATTTTTTTAAAACTCATTCCACTTTCTGATTTTGAATTTCAAATCTGATTTGGTGCTCATATATGGACATTTCGACCAATTCAAGGGTTAGTATGCATGCACATACACATTATGTATTTGAGAAATGCATTTTTTATATCAAACTACTTAGATCAAACTAGAATGAAAAATTCATCAAAAATACCCAATAAATAGCATAGAGAGCATATTTAGAAGCGAAATGCAATACTACACATGTGCGTTCAACCTCAAGCCACCTTTGAGAGATTTATCACATCCATTTCACTTCTTAGTGTACAAAATCTCGTTTCATCCAATGGCTTTGTAAATATATCGGCCAATTGATCATCCGTGCCAATTGAATATATAGAGATATCTCCCTTTCCAACATGATCCCTCAAGAAGTGATGATGTATATCAATATGCTTAGTTCTTCAGTGTTGAACCGAATTTGTAGCTAAATTTACCGCACTCTCATTATCACACATGAGAGGCACATTTTTGAAAATGATCCCATAATCCAATAGAGTTTGTTTCATCCATAATAATTGAGCACAACAATTACCAGCAGATATATATTCTGCCTCGGCGGTAGAGAGAGCAACGAAATTTTGCTTTTTTAGAAGACCATGAAACAAGAGATCTTCCAAGAAATTGACAACAACCGGAGGTGCTCTTTCTATCAACTTTGCACCCCGCATAGTCCGAATCCGAATATCCTATTAATTCAAATTGAGCACCTTTGGGATACCATAGACCAATATTGGGAGTATACTTCAAATATCTTAGAATTCTTTTTGCGACCTTCAAGTGAATCTCTCTAGGTGAAGCTTGAAATCGAGCACACATGCAAACACTAAACATAACATCGGGCCTAGATGCGGTAATATAAAGTAAACTACCAATTATTGAGCGATAAAGTTTTTGATCAACCATAGTACCTCCCTCATCTAAATCTAGATGACCATTTGTTGCCATAGGAGTCTTGATAGGCTTTGCATTCTCTAAGCCAAACTTCTTGAGCATGTCCTTCAAATATTTTGATTGACTTATAAAGATTCCATCTTTCAATTGTTTGATTTGAAGACCAAGGAAGAAGCTCAATTCTCCTATCATAGACATTTCAAATTCTTTTGACATCATTTTTCCAAATTCCTCACAAAACAATTCATTAGTGGATCCAAAAATGATATCATCAACATAAATTTGACAAACAAACAAATCTTTGTCAATTCTTTTAGTGAATAGAGTAGTGTCAACCTTCCCAATTTTAAAGTCTTTGGAAAGCAAGAAATCTCTAAGCCTTTCATACCAAGCGCGTGGAGCTTGCTTAAGCCCATAGAGAGCTTTAGAAAGCTTGAACACGTGGTTAGGTCTTTTGGGGTCCTCAAAACTGGGAGGTTGTTCAACATACACTAGTTCACTAATCTTACCATTTAGAAAGGCACTCTTTACATCCATTTGGTAGAGCTTGATATTATGTGCACAAGCATAAGCAAGAAGAATCTGGATTGCTTCCAATCTTGCCACGGGAGCAAATGTCTCCCCAAAATCCAATCCCTCTATTTGAGTATATCCTTGTGCAACTAATCTTGCCTTGTTTCTTACTACTACCCCATCTTCATTGTGCTTGTTGCGAAACACCCATTTTGTACCAATAACATTGTGGTTCTTTGTCTCTCAACAAGCTCCCAAACTTCATTTCGAGTGAAGTTATTTAATTCTTCATGCATTGCATTCACCCAATCAACATCAAGTAGAGCTTCATCTACACGGTTAGGTTCCATACAAGATACAAAAGAGAAATGTTCACAAAATGAAGCTATGCGAGAGCGAGTTTGAACACCCTTACTAATATCACCCACAATTTGATCAACCGGGTGATCCTTTACAATAGAATGATGAATTCTTGATACCGTTTGATAATTGCTAGTTGAAGCATTAGGAGGAACTGAATGACTTGAAGTATCTTGATCATGAGTATCCATAACTTCATCATTTTGTTGGCTTTGGTGATTTTCTTCATTTATGGTTGAAGAGGATGGGATGACAACCACGCTATTCTCATCATCTTCTTCCTTTGGCTTTATTTCACCAATGGCCATTGTTTTCATAGCATTTTTCAATTGAGTTCCACCAACATCATCAAGATTATCACTTTCATCTTGAGACCCATTAGTTTCATCAAACTCAACATCATATTCTTCTTCAATAATACCATGAGTTTTGTTGAAAACTCTATAGGCCTTACTATTTGATGAATATCCAAGAAGAAAACCCTCATCACATTTCTTCTCAAATTTAGAGAGCCGTCTTCCCTTTCTCAAAATATAGCATTTGCAACCGAATACCCTAAAATATGAGATATTTGGCTTTCTACCAATGAGCAATTCATAGGGAGTTTTCTTCAAAAGCTTGTGACAATATAGCCTATTTGATGAATGACAAGAAGTGTTTATTGCCTCGGCCCAATAAGAATCCGACACATTATATTCCGCTAACATAGACCTAGCCATATCAATGAGAGTCCTATTATTTCTTTCAACAATACCATTTTGTTCCGGGGTATATTTGGAAAAGAATTCATGTTTAATACCCTTGTCATCACAATATTCATCAATTCTTGCATTTTTGAATTCCGACCCATTATCACTTCTAACTTTCTTGATATCAAAATCAAATTGGTTTTGAGCCAATATAGCAAATGACTTGAATGTTTCAAACACATTAGATTTATCCCGAAGAAAATAAACCCAAGTGAATCTAGAATAATCATCCACAATCACAAGACAATAGGAATTACCACCAATACTCACAAACGATGTTGGCCCAAATATATCCATGTGAAGTAATTCCAAAGGTCGATGAGTAGACATTTGACTTTTATTTGGATGAGTATTTGCCACTTGCTTCCCGGCTTGACAAGAGCTACACAATTTGTTCTTCTCAAATTTCACATCTTTCATGCCACGGACTAAGTCATGTTTGGTTAACCGATTGAGTTGCTTCATTCCAACATGACCAAGTCTTCTATGCCATAACCAACCTAGTGAAGCTTTGAGAATAAGCAAGTTGTGAGCTTTGTCTCACTAGATGAGAAATCAACAAGGTAAAGATTTTCATGTCTAAAACCTTTAAACTTAAAATTGCTACCATCAACACTAGAGATAATAACATCATCAATGGTGAAATTGCAACTAAATCCTAAATCACATAATTGAGCTACGGATAGTAAATTAAAATTCAAAGACTCAACTAGAAGCACATTTGATATGGAATGATCATTTGAAATAGCAATTTTACCCAAGCCTTTAACCTTTCCTTTGCGATTATCACCAAATGTGATACTATCATAATTTGAGCAATCTTCCTCACTCATTTGGGTGAACATTTTCATATCTCCGGTTATGTGTTGAGTACATCCACTATTCAACACCCAATGATTTCCTCACGCCTTGTAGTTCACCTTAGCATCTCCCTTTGCCATGAGACAATGAGGGGATGAGAAAAGTGAGGGAGCTTCCTTGATGGCAATTTCGGCATTAAGCTTGGATGAGGTGTCATCATCATCATCATCATCCGAGCTATCATCCGAGTCCCATTCAACTTGGTAGGCTTTGCCATCTTTCTTCTTGTTGTAGAATTTCTTTTTCTTCTTATCACCTTCATCTTTGCCCTTCTTCTTCTTGTTAGGGCAATTCATGGCAATGTGACCGGGTTCCCCACACTCAAAACATTTGCTACCATTGAAAGCATTTCTTCTTGATGTTTGACCTCTTCTGGGTTGACCTCTCTTCATCTTCATGAATTTGTTGAATTTCCTTACAAATAGAGCCATATCACCATCACTCTCACTTTCATTTTCTTCATCATTACTATCTTCTTTTTCAATTGCCTTAGAAGCTTTAGCTTTGAGAGCAATTGATTCATTCTTCACTTTCTTTGCCAAACATATAGCATCGGTTTGAGATTTCTTGAATATATCTTGAGTAAGAATTTCGCCCAAAACTTCGGTTGGAGAAGTTGTAGATAGATCACTTCTTACTAACATTGTCACAATGGTCTCATATTTCTCCGGAAGTGATCTAAGGAACTTATGAGTGAAATCCACATCCGGTACATTAAAGCCAAGTCCCTTGAGTTCATTCACTATCTCATTTAACCAGTTGAACATATCGGATACACTCTCATCTTCCTTCATAATAAATTGCTCAAACTTTCCTTTGCACACATATAGCTTGGCACTCTTCACAATTGTAGTTCCTTCATGAATTTCCATTAGCTTAATCCAAATCTCATGAGCGGTTGTGAGATTCTTGATACGATTGAACTCATTTATATCAAGAGCATCATAGAATACATTCATGGCTTGATCATTTCTAAGAATATTCTCATTGTCACTAACGGATGGTTCATCTTCTTTCAACACAACAAATCCATCCTTGACAATTGGCCAAATTTTTTCACCCATTGCTCTAAGATGCATTGACATTCTTATTTTCCAATAGTCGTAGTTATTCCCATCAAAATGCGGTGGCTTCCCAATGTGCACATTGTTGTTACTAGCCATTTTGTCCCACTCCGGGATGATTAGATCCACAAACAATGGAGTCCTCGGCTTCGATACCACTTGTAGGATCTAAGACACCGGCTAGAGGGGGGTGAATAGACGGTTTTGACTAAAATCAAAAACACTACGGAAATTTAATCAATATAACAAGAGGTATAAATTCTCTAGTGATGACAAATAAACAATCTATGAGAATCAACTAGGGTGATTGAATACTTGATGAACAATATGCAAAATACTAATCACTTGCACAGCAATAAGTAACGCAAGAAAATAAAGACACCGAATTTTATCTCGTGGTATCGGTGATTTGTCGATCACCCCAAATCCACGTTGAGGTGGACTTCAAGCTCTCACTTGCTCCTCTATCAAGACACGGCTTGATCTTTGAGCCAAGTGGACAAGAAATCACTCAATACCTCGATTCCACTAATGTCACCTTTGCCGCTCCGGCGAGGTAGGCGTGAACCCCTCACAATCAACACTGCGGCTTCTTCACAATCTTCTTGGAGAGCTCGACGGAGACAATCACCCGAGCCGTCTAGGAGGCGGCAACCTCCAAGAGTAACAAGCTGATGACGCTTGCTCGGTGTACCACCTAGTGCCTCAAGCATCACCAATAGATGCAAATGCACTAGGAACTCTCAATCTCTCACTAGAATGCAATCTCAAGCAATGTGTGTGAGAGAATGAGTTGGAGGATCACAAATGAGCTCAATGTGTGCAAGGAATGGCCAAGATAGCCCTCACACACGAGCTCCCCTTCTATTTATAGTCCCCCACTCAAATCCAACCGTTATGAGTAAAAAGCACATGTTCTGCGCACACGCGGACGGTCCGCGCCCTAGGGCCGGACGGTCCGTCGTACACATAACGGCTAGTTTTCCCGTTTGAAATCTGTTAGAGCTGTCAGAAAAGTGAGGTCCGCACAGTCCGCCCACCTTGGCTGGACCGTCCGCGACCTGGCAACTTGGAGGACCGGAGCTCTGACCAAGTGGAGTTAACACATGCGGACTGTCCGCCTACAAGGCCAGACGGTCCATGACCTGGGAGTCAGTACTGTCCGGGCTTATCCTCCGCACAGTCCGTAGTAAAAATCCCAAAAACCACACAGTCTCTGCCTAAACCAAATTTGGCACCTGCGGACGGTCCGCCTAACAAGGCCGAACGGTCCGCACTATAATTCAGGGACTGTGCCGAGAGCAGCCTTCTCTGGTCAGGACTGCGGACGGTCTGGCCCCAAAGCCCGAACGGTCCGCAGTTCAAATGAACAGGACCAGTCCGAAGTAGACTTACTTCGGACCCCACTGGAGGATCGCGGACGGTCCGCCCGCAAGGCCTGGACGGTCCGCACATCCCAAGACATGGCACTTTTCAAACAAGCTTTTGAAAGGATTTTTAACTCATGAAATTTGAAGCGTTGTTAGTCCTCATGCAAATGCAATCACTAGATGATCTATGAGGCACTAAGCTTTACACAGATCAAAGTCATTGACCCCTCTTAATAGTACGGCTATCTAGCCTACTAATTCGGTCAAGTATTCTTCTCTAAACTCCTGGAGACCGGCAAAAACAAAACCTATGTTATACCTTTGCCTTCACTTGATCCACAAGCAATGCTTATGAATCTCCAAGATTTCCTGTTCTATGTGGTCCAACCCTGCATTCTTATTTCTCCAAGAACCGTTAGTCCACAAATAGTTGTCATTAATTACCAAAACATCACTAAGGGGCCTAGATGATTCACACCGTGCCCGTGCCTGCCGCCCACCGCCGCCGCCCGAACAAATGTCCCGACGTCGGCGGCCCCGACTCATCCCCCGCCCCGCCCACGCCGACAACTGTCCTACCGTCAAGCCGATAAGTGAGTATTTTTAATTTTGTCAATGTATATAGTGTTTTCTATTTGTCTTTTTCAGTATTAAAATTTTTGTATGTTTAATATTATTTAGCTTGTTATGTTTGACGACCGGAATTTGATTATGTAATAAATTTAATTTGTTTTAGTTTACTTAGTGGTGTTTAGATAATTTAAACTTTTAATTTCCGAGGGTTTTTATTATGCCCTCAGAAATAAGGTTATTTTATATAATTTGGCACTCGTGACAATGTTAATTTGTATATATTATATGTTATTTTATATATATTATTGTGGTAGTTTATTAGTTGAACTCGTAACATTGTTTTAGTTTACTTAGTGGTAGTTTATTAGTTGAACTACGTAATTTATTTATCCTTTCCTGTAGATATAGGGGTGATTTACTTAACTAATCAAGTAAATGTAATCAAGTTACCTCATGGAGGATGATCGTCCATGGATGTATGAAAGTTGGAAGAAAAGAGGTGCTCTATCAAGTGAGTGGGTTGCCAAGACTGACACGTTTCTCAACCGTGCTTTTGCTCGATCAGAGACTGGAACCGATGTTAGGTGCCCTTGTAGCAAGTGTCGAAACATTTATTTCCTTGACAGGAGGACTATGTCGATAGATCTTTGTAAGAACGGTTATATGCCAGGCTATGAGGTGTGGGTGCACCATGGTGAGGACCCACCTCCTCGTATTGTATCGGAAGTTCAGTCACATGAAGAGGGGGACTACGATAGGATGGAAGAGATGCTTGATGATGTACGCCATGAGCTTCTAACCATCGATTCGGAGAACCTCGGTCAACCCACCGATTATGAGGATCTAGCTACACCTGAGGTTCAGAAGTTCTTCGAGCTCCTTAAAGCTGTCGAAGAGTAATTGCATGAGCACACGAAAGTGACCGTCCTTGTATTTGTGACTCGACTTATGGCTATTAAGTCTAAGTTTGCATTCTCAAACAACTGCTACAAGGAGCTTTTGAACTTGATTAGTGATGTACTTCCGGAGAATCACAAGATGCCAAAGGACATGTATCAGTTCAAAAGGTTGCTCTTTGGGCTCGGTATGGACTACAAAAAAATCGATGTATGTGACAATAATTGTATGCTTTTCTGGAAGGAGACCGCGAGTGAGAAGAAGTGTACTGTATGTGGTGAGCGTAGATTCGTAGAGGTTGAAAACGACGATGGTTTGACCGTGATGACGAAGATTGCACGTAAGCAGCTTCGTTACATGCCTCTTATACCTCGGTTGAAACGTTTGTTCACCTCCAAGAATACAACCAGACACATGAGGTGGCACAAAGAAGGGGTACGTGAGAATCCAAATGTCATGGCGCACCCAGCTGATATAGATGCATGGAAGGCACTAGATGCTTTTGATTCCAGCTTTGCTGATGAAGTGCGGAATGTTCGCTTCGGTTTGGCAACATATGGTTTCTCGCCTTTCAATCTAACTGCAACGTCCTACTCATGGTGGCCTGTCTTTGTTGTTCTATACAACCTTCCACCAGCTCTTTGCATGAAATATGAATTTATTTTCTTGTGTCTTGTTATACCTGGTCCGGATCATCCTGGAACAAAGATCGATGTGATGATGAGACCCCTGATTGAAGAATTGAAAATTTTGTGGGAAGGAGTGGAGGCGTACGATTGTTATAAGAAACAGAAGTTCAACCTGAGAGCTGCGTTTTTGTGGTCTATTCACGATTTTATGGCTTATGGTATCTTTGCTGGATGGAGTTGTCATAGGATTTTGACATGTCCGATATGCGTTGAAGACACTTTATGCTTTCGACTAAAGTTTGGTGGAAAGATATGTTACTTCGATTGCCATAGATGTTTTTTGCCAGAGGATCACCCGTTCAGGTTCGATAGGAACGCTTTTAAAAAGGACATGATTGTGACGAGGGGACCACCCAAGCGTCTTAGTGGTCTAGAGATTCTCACGAGACTTAAGTGTAAACTTAATTTTTAGTCATTGCTGCTATAATTTTTTGTTATACTAAAAGTTTGTTTCCTTGTACTAACAGTGAATTTGATTCTCAAAATTGGATGTCTGGCTATGAACGTGACCAGATTCGTCGAGAGGGAAAAGATGGGGGCCTAATTTCTTGTGTTGGTTTCGAGATTATGTATATATAAATGAAAATACACCCGGACCTTCGACAATTGTCCCTAGGAACAGTAACTGCCAGACGTTATGGTCGGTATGATGTCAATGGTTTTAGATTCCGTTCTACAAGGTTCGAAGATGATCATCCTCTAGCGGCCACGACAAATTCCGGAGTTGTAACTAGAGCTGTCGATGAAGGTACAAGTTTTTTGGAGATAAACAACTCAAAGTGGTGTTCTTTGGTTGTGATTGGTTTTCTCCAAATACAACGCAAGAAAACCAATATGGCATGGTGGAAGTCAAACACAACGATCGATTAAAAGGCCACGACACTATAATCCTTGCCCACCAATGCGAGCAGGTGTATTATATGACATATCCATCTAAGAAAAAGGGTTTGGTTGATTGTAGGGTAGTGTACAAAGTTAATCCTCATGAACGACTATATGCTCCTGGTGATGCTGGTTATGTTGAAAGTCAAATCGAGTAGGAAATGGGGGCTGCTGAGATTTTCCAAGACAACGAACTTACCAGCACGTTTAATGTACAAACTAAAATGTTGGAAGAATATTTATTAGGCAATCAAAATGATGTAGAGGTTCCTCCAAAAAGAAAACGAGTGACAAGAAAGAAGAAAGCTACTTGGCGTCCATTGAATCGACGAAAGCAACTAGATCCTGATTTTGATTACGATTACGATTGACGAGTATGGATCATTATTTGATTACGACTTATTCACAGGCACAGGACACTACAGGCAGGTGAACATGGCCCTTGGTAATCTTGTATGTCTGCACTGGCCTGGTCTTGTGACTTTGCCTAGTGGCGAGTCTGTCCCCACCACCACTTGGGAGCAATATCGCTATGGTGTCTGTAGGACGTTTGGCAACACACAGGCACTAGTTTGGGATGCATTCTGGGTATGAATTGTTTTTACTAATTTAGTTATCTCATATATGGTTGCTTTTATGATAACACTAATTTTTTGTAGAAATGGTACAAGTTGTCGGAAGATGGATCATATGATATGAACGCTCGTTACGTGTTTGAGTATAACGCGAACGATGTTGTTGCAGATGCAATGTACTATGCACGAATTCATGCTATAAAGGCATGGTACAGAGCAAGTGTTGATGATCGACCGATGTCGAATACCAAGGCGGAGTGGTCATCAATTTACCTTACGGAGGAGCAATACCTTGAGGTAAACAAGTTGTTGCATCTCATATCGCACGAATCCATGTATTTGCTTTATTGAAAAAAAATAATGTAGGTGTCGGTGTCGTGGATGGCCACCCGATCAGAGGGTTATCGGGCCTTGTGAAGATAGTGGGCTTCCCCTGAGTTTCGTGCCATTTCCGATAGGAACAGGGGAAACCGTGGGACTGAGTCGTTCCACAACTACGGCGGCGATGGACATGTGCACTTGGCTAAGCGAATGGTATGTCATAGTATGTTGTAACTTCGAATTACATAGAAATGTGTCATTCTAACTTGTATGTACAGGAAGTCAAATCCAGTCGTACGCCCACGGATGTGGAGGTGTATATGCAAGGGCATAGGGGTTCTGATCCTCATAATCCTGATGTTTTATGCACTCAGACGACCACCGACCGTCTAGTGAGTTTTTGGTACTCTATTATGTGTTTGTCCATTTATTTGGTGATGCACTTATATTTGGTATTGTTTGCCTACAGGCTTTGTATGGGCAGGAGATGGTTCAATGCCATGGACAGGAGTACGATTGGAGGAGCCAGCCAATCGACCCTCAGGCAGCATACGCTAGCGCAGGAGGACAAGCCCATGGACGGTGGGATTATTTGATTTAGATTTCAAAATTATCCTCATATGCTTGCGATTCAACTGAGTCCATGATTTACTATATATACTAAGTGCATGGTTCACTCTTGTAGGTTGGGTATTTTTGATTCTACGATTGATTCTAGGGAGCTGAGACGCTGTGGACGACAGTCCACATCCTCGTCTTCGCAGTCGTTCCGTTCATGATCATCCGCCCAAGAGATAGAGCTTGCAGTGTTGCGTCAACAGGCAGAGTATCATCAATCATTTTTGAGGGAACAATTGGAGTACCAGAGACAACAAGCTGAGTACCAGAAGAAGAAGGACGAGTATTATGCAAACCTCCAGGCCCATAATCAAGCTCTTCTCTCGGTAAGTTGAAGTAACATTTTGTTCATAACAACTAAAAACACATTATGTGTACCTTATTTTCTCAACAATGGCTTGTATATAATATTTAGCAACTGGCACAACAAGCGGGCGTCCCGATGCTGACATATGGGATGCCGCCTCTGGACTTTGCACTGTCGATGCCAATGATGTTGCCTCCACCTCCGCCTCCATCACAATTCCCTATGGTATGTACACATATGCGTGTGTGACATGTTCATAGATGCCTTATGTGTTTAAATGAAAAACTGAGTGGTTACTATTTCATGTGCGTGTGTTATAGGGATTTTAAACACCACCCGCTTCAGTTGTCGCACCTGGAGATGGGTCTGGTCAAGACGACGCATCGCATCTTGGGTGAACAAACTTTTTCAACACGCAGAGTCCAGCCGGAGGAAGTGGCTATAACTCGAACCAACCAGGCGATGGATATGAGTGATAGTTCATCAAATGTGTTTGATTTGGAACTTTCATTGTTCATGTCAAAGACTATCTGTCGAACAATGTTAGTTTTTATTTTGGAACTATATGTTGATGTAAAAGACTTGTTACAACTATTTGGAAACTATATGTTTGTGAATGTGAGGTGATGTTAAATTTGTGAATGTGAATACTTATGTGAATGTATTTGTGATTGTGAATATGTGGTTGTATATGAACTCTGTGTATATGTGTATGCAATCTGTGTTTTTTTGTAAATGTTAGAAATTTAAAAAAACAGTAGTTTTTTGCAATTGCTAAAATTCGTTATGTCTGACGGCCTAGCGTCAGCCATCGGACACAAGCGCATGTTATGTCCGACGGCTTAAGATAGGCCGTCGGAGATAACAAGGGCTTATGTCCGACGGCTGACGCTAGGCCGTCGGACATAAGGGATGTGGGCCCCACCAGTGACCGTTAAAACAGTTGACAGGCATTATGTCCGACAGACTGACGTGGCCATCGGAGATAGCCTATGTCCGACGGCGACCGTCGGAAATACTACTATTTCCGACCTCTTATGTCTGACGGCTAGTTACCATCGGAGATAAGCAAATGTCGATGGAAATAAACTATGTTTGACGGTTTGAGGCTTATGTCCGACGGCTTTGACCATTGGAAATTTTGTGTTTTACCGTAGTGACCTTACACACTCTCTCCACTTCCCAAGCTCAAATACAACGCATCCTCTCACATGCGCTAAACCTACTGTCGGCGCAGGTGATAGCTGCCGCTGGTGGTCCATGCGCCCGAATTTTTTTTGGTTTTTAACCTTTTTGTGACAAAAATTTACATTTAGACCCTGTATGACTTATTTTCTGATTTGGACCCGACGCTCGGCGCTATAGCCTATGGCGTCGAGGTAATACAGCTCGGCACCATAGCCTATGGCGCCGAGCTGTGACGTGGCGGCCGCTGCTCCCAGCGGCTAGGGCTGGCATGGCGCCGTCTGCGGCGCCGAGCTAGGGAGGCATATAAATCGGACATTTTGCTGGCCGAGAGGAGGTCATTTCCCCTCCATTCAAAACTTCTTCAAAGTTGCTCCATTCAAAGTTTCGAGTTGGAATACTTTGTAGACCAAGGTATGGTGTCTCACTGATTCGTTTTGTATATTGGGTTTTAATTTCCGATTATAGTTTTGATTGTTGCTCCTAGGATATATAGTATAGTTCATATGATGACTACATTTGATTTGATAGTTTGTGAAATCCGATTATACAGTCTATTAGGTACTTGTGTTAATATATATTTGTTTCTTAGATGAAAGACATGTACTAGGAGGCGTTGTGGCAGAAGAGAGGTCGTCCTCGGGAGTTATATCCAGATGTATCTAGTATGGATGCTCATGTTCCTCTTGAACTTCATGTGCCTAACTGTGACTGTGGCAGACCGGCTTGGGTATGTCAATCCAAACATCCAGACACGGCTGATCACTGCTTCTACCTTTGTGGCGGTTTTAACGTATGTAGCTTATGACTTGTGAGTTAATATTGTTTACTAGATGTGTAATAATGCTTCGTTCCATTTCTGTAGGAGCACCTGAGGTGTTTTTTTCCAGTGGATCGACAGTCCTGATAAATTTGACCCTCGATGTCTTCTTTTCGCTAATTGGTTGTGTGGAAGGACTAGTCATGAGCTTTTTAAGCGTTGGGTACCTCCTCCCCCGAATCCTCCACCAATGACGGATGCAGAGAAGGAGGTAGCAACAGAAAGACGAATGGACTCACTGCCTCGATGCGATTGTGGAGATCGTGTTGTCATCGACGAGGACACTGCAAAGCACTTCGTGTGTCCGAACATTGATTATGTGAGCCCATAACAAATGTCTAAACTTTTGTTATTTTTTGCACAAATTTACTAAATTATTCTAATGCAACCATACGGGTGGCGTAAGTGTCATTCCATAGAGTGGTTGTATGGTCCTATGTCCCATTGGCCAGAGCTAGAGGCAAAGGAAAAGGAAAATGAGTGGGCGGAAGAGTTGAAGTTTGATCCAGTACTCTGCAAATGTGGTATTGAAGCTAAGTATGGATTAGTTCCTTCCGAGCTTGGTGTTGGCTATTTTTGTGGACATATGGTAGATTACGATGAGGTTGGTATTTATTTTTTGTTTGCATCAGCTGCAATGTTGCACCCGTACTTACTCTTTTTTTTGTAGGAGACGAGGAAATGTGGTTGGGAGAGTTACAACGACAAAGGAGAGGTGATACGTACAATAAAGTCCAAGAGACTAATTGGACAGAAGATGTGTTATGGATCTCAGCTCGTCGATTCTTACATTAATGATCGCATATAGGACATGCATAGGTTCGCGAAATCGGTGAGTTTTGACAGCCCGATGTGTGCAGAGCAGAGAAGATTGAAGGCGGAAAATGAGAAGAGAGCACAGGATGCAAGGGAATGGGAGGCGGCTAGAGCCGAGAAACAGATGTTGGATAATCTTGTTGATTGTCTCAAGGGAAGTGAGTGAGAAAAATGACATGATAGTTTTGTTTTTATAATTTATTTATCCTGACTTTGCAAACATATTTGTCTCATTATATTTGCAGAGATTGGATGTGTCGTCAACTATATCGCAGATGAGGCACATGCAAGATACGTTTAGGAAAAAATGGCGACGGTGGAGCTGTTAGAGGAGGAGGACGACGACACATCAAGGTTGAGTGAGCTTATCGCTCTCGCTGAGGCAGGATGAAAGGGGAATGGGATTAATCATTTCCTATAATCGATTTTGGTGGTTGACGTTCATCACAAACCAAGTGGACTAATTAGTTTGTCAATATGTCATTTATCTCAGGTGCATAAGGTTCAACACAAACCAAGAAAGAAATTCAGTTGGAGACTCAAATAAATTTGGAGCAAAGGACTTAAGAGTGTGTTGCCAGTGGCGCACCGGGCAGTGTCCGGTGCACCAGGCCGAGCAGCACTCGAACAGCTCGCTCTCGGGTTTATCTAAGGCGCGCTCCGCTATAATTCACGGGACTGTCCGCTATAATTCAGTTGGGGCAGGCTGCTGTCGATGGGCGCATCGGACAGTCCGGTGCGCCAGCCACATCACCTAACTGTTAGGGTTCGGGAGCTTCTGACCGTTGGAGGCTTTGTCTTCTAGTGGCACCGAACAGTCTGGTGTCGCACCGGACAGGTACTGTTCACTGTCTGGTGCGCCTCTGACTCTGCGCTCTGCTCTGTCGCGCACTGTTGCTCTGATCTTCAGCTTTTGCAGTCGACCATTGCGCGAATGAGCCATTGCTCCAGTGGCGCAGTCTGGTGGCGCACCGGACAGTCCGGTGGCGCACCGGACTGACGCACCGGACAGTCCGGTGAATTATAGAGGAGTGCGCCTGGTTGAAACCCGAGAGTGGCTGTTTGGACTCTGTACGGTCCTGGTGCACCGGACACTGTCCGGTGGCACACCGGACAGTCCGGTGCGCCAGACCAGGGCACACTCGGTTTCCTTGCTACTCTTTATTCGAACCCTATCTTCATTCTTTTATTGGTTTGTGTTGAACCTTTATGCACCTGTAGAACATATACTTTAGAGCAAACTAGTTAGTCCATTATTTGTGTTGGGCAATCAACCACCAAAATTAATACTGGAAAAGGTTAACCCTATTTCCCTTTCAATCTCCCCCTTTTTGGTGATTGATGCCAACACAAACCAAAGAAAATATATAAGTGCAGTAATGAACTAGTTTGCATAAGGTAAGTGCATAGGTTACTTGGAATTAAACCAATTAATAATTTCACTAGATATGCATGGATTGCTTTCTTTTATTTAACATTTTGGACCACGCTTGCACCACTTGTTTTGTTTTTGCAAATCCTTTTGGAAAATATTTTTAAAGTCTTTTGCAAATAGTCAAAGGTATATGAATAAGATTGCAAGAAGCATTTTCAAGATTTGAAATTTCTCCCCCTGTTTCAAATGTTTTTCCTTTGACTAAACAAAACTCCCTCTTAATGAAAATCTCCTCTTAGTTTTCAAGATGGTTTTAATAGATACCAATTGGAAGTATATTTAGATGTTAGTTTTGAAAATATCAATTGAAGAAATTGTTTATCGCAAGATACCAATTGGAAAAACAAACTTTTGTGAAAACTAAATAAATCATTATTTCGAAAATTTTTGAAGTTGGTGGTGCGGTCCGTTTGCTTTGGGCTTAATATTTCTCCCCCTTTGGCATTAATTGCCAAAAATGGAGACGTTGAGAGCCCTCTCCCCCATTGGTAAATGAAATATGAGTGAAAGATTATACCAATTTGGAGAGTGATGTGGAGTGACGGCGAAGGGTAAATGATACCATTAGAGTGGAGTGGAAGCCGTGTCTTTGCCGAAGAACTCCATTTCCCTTTCAATCTATGACTTAGTATAGACATATACTAGAAGAACACATTAGTCATAGCCTTGGTACATAAGTAATAAGAGATATGCATTTGTACCAAAAGAAATATATATGATCAAAGGTATACAAATGAGCCATGTGTGCAATGTTTCAATCAAAATTCCGAGAATCAAGAATATTTAGCTCATTCCTAAGTTTGCTAAAGGTTTTCTCATCTAAAGTCTTGGTAAAGATATCGGCTAATTGTTTTTTGGTGCTAACATAAGCTATCTCGATATCCCCCCTTTGTTGGTGATCCCTCAAAAAGTGATATCGAATGTCTATGTGCTTAGTGCGACTGTGTTCAACGGGATTATCCGCCATGCGGATTGCACTCTCATTGTCACATAGGAGAGGGACTTTGCTCAATTTGTAGACATAGTCCCTAAGACCAACTCCAGCAGTGTGCGACTCCGTATCCCTAAAACGCGCGGCCGACACATTCTCTCTCCTCTCCGTATCCGGCTCCGTTTCCAGCAACACTCCCCATCCCACTCCGCATGCAGTCTATGACACCTGGGGCCCGCCAGCAGGCGCGCGCGCCCGCGAGAGAGCTGCGGAGAGGAGAGAGAAAGCGTGGAAATGGGGAGTCTGGGTACACGCCGTGCGTTTTACGGAGCCGGATACGGAGTCTGCTGGAGCGCGCAACAGTGCCTCAGACCGCGCAAAATGGGGATGCGGAGTCGGATACGGAGTCTTGCTGGAGTTGGTCTAAGGGTTTGCCTCATCCAAAGTAATTGCGCACAACAATGACCTACGACAATATACTCGGCTTCGGCGGTAGAAAGAGCTACTGAGTTTTGTTTCTTTGAAGCCCATGACACCAGAGATCTCCCCAGAAACTGATAAGTCCCTGATGTGCTCTTCCTATCAATTTTACACCCTGCCCAATTGGCATCTGAATATCCTATTAAATCAAAAGTGGATCCCTTGCGGTACCAAAGACCAAACTTAGGAGTGTAAACTAAGTATCTCATGATTCTCTTCACGGCCCTAAGGTGAACTTACTTAGGATCGGCTTGGAACCTTGCACTCGTGCATACAGAAAGCATAATATCCGGTCGAGATGCACATAAATAGAGTTAAGATCCTATCATCGACCGGTATATCTTTTGATCTACGGATTTACCTCCCGTGTCGAGGTCGAGATGCCCATTGGTTCCCATGGGTGTCTTGATGGGCTTGGCATCCTTCATTCGAAATTTGGTAAGTATGTCTTGAATGTACTTTGTTTGTCTGATGAAGGTGCCATCTTGGAGTTGCTTGACTTGAAATCCTAGAAAATACTTCAACTCCCCCATCATAGACATCTCGAATTTTTGAATCATAATCCTACTAAACTCTTCACAAGTAGATTTGTTAATCCAAATATGATATCATCAACATAAATTTGGCATACAAACAAATCTTTTGCAATAGTTTTAGTAAAGAGTGTAGGATCGGCTTTTCCGACTTTGAAGCCATTATTGATAAGGAAATCTCGCAGGCATTCATACCATGCTCTTGGGGCTTGCTTGAGCCCATAAAGCGCCTTAGAGAGTTTATAAACATGGTTAGGGTACTCACTATCTTCAAAGCCAGGAGGTTGCTCAAAATACACCTCTTCCTTGATTGGTCCATGGAGGAAGGCACTTTTCACGTCCATTTGATAAAGCTTAAAGCCATGGTAAGTAGCATAGGCAAGTAATATACGAATTGACTCAAGCCTAGCTACGGGTGCATAAGTTTCATCAAAGTCTAAACCTTCGACTTGTGAATAACCCTTGGCCACAAGTTGGGCTTTGTTCCTTGTCACCACACCATGTTCATCTTGCTTGTTGCGGAATACCCATTTGGTACCTACAACATTTTGGTTAGGACGTGGAACTAAATGACATACCTCATTCCTCGTGAAGTTGTTGAGCTCCTCTTGCATAGCCAGCACCCAATCCAAATCTCTTAGTGCATCCTCTACCCTATATGGCTCAATAGAGGAGACAAAAGAGTAATGTTCACAAAAATGTGCAACTTGAGATATAGTAGTTACCCCCTTATGAACGTCACCGAGAATGGAGTTCACGGGGTGATCTCATTGAATTGCTTGGTGGACTCTTAGGTGTGGCGGTCTTTGACCCTGTATCTCTTGCTCATCTTCCTTGTCTTCATCTCTCCCTTGATCATTGTCCTCCTCTTGAGGTGGCTCATCCTCCTGATCTTCATCATCTTGAGCCTATTCCTCATCTTGAGTTGGTGGAGATGCTTGCATGGAAGAAGACGGTTGATCTTGTGCTTGTGTGGGCTCTTCAGATTCCTTAGGACACACATCCCCAATGGACATATTTCCTAGCGCGACGCACGGAGCCTCTTCATCATCTAGCTCATCAAGATCAACTTGTTTGTTGAAGACTCTATATGCCCTTGTGTTTGAGTCATAACCAAGTAAAAAACCTTCTATAGCCTTAGGAGCAAATTTAGATTTTCTTCCTCTTTTAACAAGAATAAAACATTTGCTACCAAAGACTCTAAAATATGAAACATTTGGCTTTTTACCGGTGAGGAGTTTGTATGATGTTTTCTTGAGGATTCGATGAAGGTAGAGCCAGTTGATGGAGTAGCAAGCGGTGTTAATTGCCTCAGCCCAAAACTAGTCTGGAGTCTTGTACTCATCAAGCATGGTCCTTGCCATGTCCAGTAAAGTTCTATTCTTCCTCTCCACTACACCATTTTGTTGAGGTGTGTAGGGAGAAGAGAACTCATGCTTGATGCCCTCATCCTCAAGAAATCCTTCTATTTGTGAATTCTTGAACTTCGTCCCATTATCGCTTCTTATCTTCTTGATTCTCAATCCGAACTCATTTTGAGCCCGTCTTAAGAATCCCTTTAAGGTCTCTTGGGTTTGTGATTTTTCCTGCAAAAAGAATACCCAAGTGAAGCGAGAATAATCATCCACAATTACAAAACAGTACTTACTCCCGTCGATGCTTATGTAAGCAATTAGGCCGAATAAATCCATGTGGAGCAGCTCAAGCGGCCTGTCGGTCGTCATGATGTTCTTGTGTGGATGATGGGCGCCAACTTGCTTTCCTGCTTGACATGCGCTACAAACCCTGTCTTTCTCAAAATGAACATTTGTTAGTCCCAAAATGTGTTCTCCCTTTAGAAGCTTGTGAAGATTCTTCATTCCAACATGGGCTAGTCAGCGATGCCAGAGCCAACCCATATTAGTCTTAGCAATTAAACAAGTGTTGAGTTCAGCTGTGTTCTCATTAAAATCAACTAAATATAGCTGACCCTCTAACACTCCCTTAAATGCTATTGAATCATCACTTCTTCTAAAGACAGTAACACTTACATCTGTAAAAAGACAGTTGTAGCCCATTTTGCATAATTGAGAAACTGAAAGCAAATAGTAATCTAAAGAATCTACAAGAAAAACATTGGAAATAGAATGGTCATGTGATATAGCAATTGTACCAAGTCCTTTGACCAAACCTTGATTTCCATCCCCGAATGTGATAGCTCTTTGGGGATCTTCGTTTTTCTCGTAGGAGGAGAACATCCTTTTCTCCCCTGTCATGTGGTTCGTGCATCCACTATCAATTATCCAACTCGAGCCCCTGGATGCATAAACCTTCTTTTTGCCGTCCTTTGCCATGAAGCACTTGTGGCCGACGTTGGGGAAGAGGAGGCCCTTGTTGACGGCGATGTTGGCGGCATCCTCTTCGGAGGAGGAGTCGGTGGAGCTCTCGTCGGAGTCCCATTCCCGACATACATGTGCATCGCCGCCCTTCCTTTTGTAGTACTTATTTTCCTTCTTCTTACCCTGCTTGTCGTCGCCCCTGTCACTATCACTAGACATTGGACATTTTGCAATAAAATGATCGGACATACCACATTTGTAACACACCCTCTTAGAGCGGGGTTTGTAGTCCTTCCCCCTCCTTTGCTTGAGGATTTGACGGAAGCTCTTGATGATGAGCGCCATCTCCTCATTGTCGAGCTTGGAGGCGTTGATGGGGAGTCTACTTGATGTAGACTCTTCTTTCTTCTATTTCGTCGCTTTGAATGCAACGGGTTGCACCTCGGGTGTGGAGGTGCCGCCTTGTTCCAAGTCGACGATGTGTTTGGAGCCTTTGATCATTAGTTCAAAGCTCACAAACTTTCCTATAACTTTCTCAGGAGACATTAGCTTATATCTAGGATCACCACGTATTAATTGAACTTGAGTGGGATTACGAAATACGAGGGATCTAAGAATAACCTTGACCATTTCATGGTCATCCCATTTTGTGCTCTCGAGGTTGCGCACTTGATTGACCAAGGTCTTGAGCTGGTTGTACATTGCTTGTGGCTCCTCTCCTTGGTTGAGGACGAATCGACTGAGCTCCCCCTCGATCGTCTCCTGTTTGGTGATCTTGGTCACCTCATCTCCTTCATGCGCGGTCTTGAGTACGTCCCAAATTTCTTTGGCACTCTTTAACCCTTGCACCTTATTATACTCCTCTCGACATAGAGAGGCGAGGAGTATAGTAGTTGCTTCGGAGTTAAAGTGTCGGATTTGGGCGACCTCGTCCGAGTCGTAGCCCTCGTCCCCCACCATAGGTACCTGTTGGGGACTTGTCCTCAAATGCTATGAATTAAGAACAAGGCAACATAAAATGTTAAATAATAATGCCCTTCATCCGCTGAAGCATTATTTCCCCAAGGATTTAATGAACTTCGAACGAAGGCCACGGACCAAATATCACGAAGGTCATACCTTCGTGATCAAACATAAAACAATCCGAAATAAAATGTAAGATATCAAACATTAAAGAAAGATTTATTGGAAACAAACGACATTATTTACATATCTTATAATATGAGTTTAAATATTAAGACATGATATTTAGGTACGTTTATACCTTCGCCTTGACAGAAGGTAATAATCCCGACGTAATGCGTTAGTGATTACAAGATTGCGTGAACAGTGCCAGGGTACTGTTCACCTATTTATAGGCACAGGGTGCACCTGCGTAAAATTATATTTATGTCCTTTATAATCGACTACAATAATGACACAGACATCATGGGTCTTTAAGTCAATCCATCTTTAAGTCGGTTCGGCCCTTCGTCTTGAGGTCTGCCATTGTGTCGAAGCTCTCTAGGTAATAGCTTCGGCGCTTGCTCCTAAGAAGATCTTCCGAAGGTGTTCTCTTTCTTTAGGATCTTTAGCTACGAAGCATACCCCCAACAGTAGCCCCTTCGCGGTGCTAGATCGTTTTTCGTAACGAGCTTGATCCGTGAAAAAGTCTTCTAGGCTTCGAGGACGCCGAAGATCCAAAAAACACCTTCCCTGAGCTTGTTGGCGAGAAACGATTAAAATAATCGTCGCGCGCGTGGTGGCTCCATCTTGCAGCAGTTACGCACGCCCCAGCGATTCACCTTCTCGGACCATGTGGCCCACCGTTCAGCGAGTGCGGGTGACTATTTGTTCGGTGTGGGAGACCTTGACGATTCACCTTCCCACATGCAGCACTATATAAACAGACAGGTAGGTGTGAAGTTACCACAGCATTCATTGTTATTGCATTGTTTTGCTGCCAAAATTTTAGTCATAGCCGAAGCTTAATCATCGTGCTCAGACAAAACTTCGCTTTTGATTCTGCTTCGTCACAAGAGGAAGAGCTTCGGGAAAATCAGAAAAGTCGACAACAAAAATTTCAAGAAAGTCATAATCAAATGGCCAGAGTTCGCTCCACTGCTAGGGTTGATCGTGAGGGAGATGAGACCGAAGCTACTGAGACTGTTCCGATTTCCGAAGCAATGAAGCGGTCTGGGCTGGTAACATCGGAGGACGTCCCTGCCGCTGAAGCAGAGCAAGCTGATGTTGAGGAGACTGATTCTGAAGATGATTATAGCAGCGCGGTGCCGAGCAAACCCAGCCATCTGGATTTTGGAAAATCCACGATCTCCGAAGGTGACCTACCTAAGATGTTGAAATTGGGCTATTTTAATGAAGAATAGAAAGAGCCGGTTCGCTTTGGTGGAGAGGAAACTACTCCGAAGCCAGGAAAAGACGAAGTAGTAGTTTTTAAGAGTTTCTTCAAAGCTGGTTTGAGATTCCCTTTGAATAAAATGATTGCTGATGTGCTGAAGAAGTTTGGGATCTACTTTCATCAGCTAACTCCTAACGCTATCGTTAGGCTTAGCGTTTACATTTGGGCTCTCCGAAGCCAAGGGGTGGAACCGTTTGCCGAAGGTTTCTGCCGAGTGCATGAGCTGCATTACCAAACCAAGGCCAGAAAAGATGGGTTACATGAAAATTTTGGCTGCTACAATTTTGCCTACCGCAAGACTACAAGATTTCTCGTGATCAGTTACCAAAGCAAGTGGCCGGTTGGCTGGAAATCGGAATGGTTCTACGTCAAAGTTGACGATGATAAGGAGAAGCTGGTACAGAGTCCGTTAGAGCTGATCTTCGGAGAGACCAGACCCCCGTGCAATATGACACCAGAAGGTCCAACCCAAATTGCACTGGCTGAATTTAGGGTTATCGCGGAGCACATCGGCACTAGGGACTTAGTGCAGGAATTTTTGTCTTTCAAAGTGTTTCCAACTATGAAAGACTGGACCATGCCGAAGCTTGAAGGAAAAAAGGAGGGAGAACTTGTCCCGCTGCCCTACCATTACAAATTCAAGAGACATTTCAAAGTACCCTGCCAAGAATGCCTGGATACAATCAAAGTAATGCGCAACGAAATACTTGGAAATTATTCTAAAAAAGAAGATCAATTGATGACTGTAGCCTTTGGCACCCGTCTGAAACGAAGGCTAAACCGAGTGATGGATGCCATAGATTTTGAATATCCTGATTACGAGCGGTTGGACAAGGGTGCTGAAGGCCAAAAAAGAAAAAGAGTAGCTAGTGCTCTGAATAAGGACGATGAAGATCAACCAAAGAAGAAAAAACAAGAGTCTAAAGCGAAAATAGTTGCTCCGAAGAAAAGAAAGGCTTCGACTCCGAAGCAAAAATCAATTGATGAAAAAGAAGGGACTTCTGCGACATCCTCTGCTACTGAAATAGAGGAAATCTTAAAGGTAATGACTGAAACTTTGCCTGTCAAACTAAGTCCTCTGGGGCTACATCTGACGAAGCTTTTTCAGAAGGAAAAGGAGCCCACAAAAACGAAGGCACCTAGGCCAAAGAGACAAAGAATCGTCACTGTGGCAGAAGTCATTGAAGCAACACCACCAGGAGCTTCAGCTCTGAAGGTGTCGGCTATTGAAAGCTTGACAGCTACTGAAGCTGTACCTTCGAAGGCTGCCGCAGAAGAGGCCAGAGCCGAAGATGCTAAATCCGAAGATATTAATTTAGAAAGCATAGCTGCTGATATAGACAAAATGCTACTAAACATGGCCGCGGAAGAAGCTGCCGCAGCCACCGAAGAGACTACGGCCGCAAAACCCGAGAAGGAAGAAATGACTGAAGATACTTCGAAAGATGAAACTTTTGACTTTCAAAACTTAGTTGGCCAAGAGCTGACAAAAGCTGAAAAAGAGGAACTAAAAGAATATGCTATATCTTGCGGGTATCGGCCGGGAGCGCTTGGAAGTGAGTTCACCGGAGGTGGGCGCCAATGTTGGGGACTTGTCCTCAAATGCTATGAATTAAGAACAAGGCAACATAAAATGTTAAATAATAATGCCCTTCGTCCGCTGAAGCATTATTTCCCCAAGGATTTAATGAACTTCGGACGAAGGCCACGGACCAAATATCACGAAGGTCATACCTTCGTGATCAAACATAAAACAATCCGAAATAAAATGTAAGATATCAAACATTAAAGAAAGATTTATTGGAAACAAACGACATTATTTACATATCTTATAATATGAGTTTAAATATTAAGACATGATATTTAGGTACGTTTATACCTTCGCCTTGACAGAAGGTAATAATCCCGACGTAATGTGTTAGCGATTACAAGATTGCGTGAACAGTGTCGGGGTACTGTTCACCTATTTATAGGCACAGGGTGCAACCTGCGTAAAATTACATTTATGTCCTTTATAATCGACTACAATAATGACACAGAACATCATGGGTCTTTAAGTCAATCCATCTTTAAGTCGGTTCGGCCCTTCGTCTTGAGGTCTGCCATTGTGCCGAAGCTCTCTAGGTAATAGCTTCGGCGCTTGCTCCTGAGAAGATCTTCCGAAGGTGTTCTCTTTCTTTAGGATCTTCGGCTACGAAGCATACCCCCAACAGTACCTGCGCTCCAGATTCAACAATGTCACATATGCTTGTGTGGAGTGAGGTTAGGTGATGCCTCATTTTATCACTCGACATAGAATAATCTTCACCATCAAAGCATGGTGGTTTGCCTAATGGAACGGAAAGTAATGGAGTGCATTTAGAAATACAGGGATAACAAAGTGGCATCTTACTATACTTCTTGTGCTCATGGTGCTTAGAAGTGACGGACGTCACGTCGGAGCCAGATGTGGAGGGCGACAAAGATTTGGTCTCGTAGTAGACCACTTTCTTCATATTCTTCTTCTTGTCGCCACTCCGATGCCACTAGACGCGGAGAGGGGATTCCTCCTTGCCTTTGGTGCCGGACTCCCTTGATGGAGCCTTCCCGTGGCTTGTGGCCTTCTCATCGGTTTCCATTTCCATCTTGGCGGATCCTCCCGACATCACTTCGAGTTGTTAGACTCTAATTAAGCACCGGGCTCTGATACCAATTGAAAGTCGCCTAGAGGGGGGTAAATAGGCAGAATCTGAAAATTATAAACTTAAGCACACACTGCAAGTCAGGGTTAGTGTTAGAAATGAATACGAGTCTGAAAGAGAGGGGAAAACAAATCAACCAAGAAATAAACCGGATGAACACGGTGATTTGTTTTACCGAGGTTCGGTTCTAAAGAACCTAGTCCCCGTTAAGGTGGTCACAAAGATCGTGTCTCTTTCAACCCTTTCCCTCTCTCAAACGGTCACTTAGACCGAGTGAACTTTCTCCTTAATCAAACGGGTTACTTAGACCCCCTCAAGGACCACCACACACTTGGTGTCTCTTGCTTTGATTACAAGTCACTTTGAAACAAGAATGAGGAAGGAAGAAAGCGATCCAAACAACAAGAGCGCAAAGAACATGAACAAAACACTCTCTCAAGTCACTAGGTGTTTGGAGTGGATTTGGGACTTGGAAAGGATTTGATTCTATTGAATTGTGTCTAGGAATGAATGCACTAGCTCTTGTATTGAATGTGAAGTGCTGGAAACTTGGATGCTTGGAGTGGTGGTGGTAGGGGGTATTTATAGCCCTCAACCACCAAATGACCGTTGGGGCAGGCTGCTGTCGATGGGCGCACCGGACAGTCCGGTGCGCCACCGGACACTATCCGGTGCGCCAGCCACGTCACCCAACCGTTAGGGTTCGGGAGCTTCTGACCGTTGGAGGTTTTGTCTTCTAGTGGCACCGGACAGTTCGGTGCCGCACCGGATAGGTACTGTTCACTGTCCAGTGCGCCTCTGACTCTGCGCTCTGCTCTGCCGCGCACTGTTGCGCATTGTTCCTCTGATCTTCAGCTTTTGCAGTCGACCGTTGCGCGAAGGAGTCGTTGCTTCGCTGGTGCACCGGACAGTCCGGTGGCACACCGGACAGTCCGATGAATTATAGCGGAGTGCGCCTGGTTGAAACCCGAGAGTGGATGTTTGGACTCTGTACGGTCCTGGTGCACCGGACACCGGACAGTCCGGTGCGCCAGACCAGGGCACACTCGGTTTCCTTGCTCCTCTTTATTTGAACTCTATCTTCATTCTTTTATTGGTTTGTGTTGAACCTTTATGCACCTGTAGAACATATACTCTAGAGCAAGCTAGTTAGTCCATTATTTGTGTTGGGCAATCAACCACCAAAATTAATACTGGAAAAGGTTAACCCTATTTCCCTTTCACCAGTAAAAACAGCCAACATCTAGGAATTGGTTAGAGGCTATAAATACCCTCCAACCACCTCCTTCAATGGCATCCAAGTTTTCTGAAGTTCCTATTCAATACAAGAGCAATAGCATTCACTCCAAGACACATTCCAAAGATCAAATCCTATTCAAGTCTCAAAATCAACTCAACCACTTAGTGACTTGAGAAAGAGAGTTTTGTGTTCATTTGTTGCTCTTGTTGCTTGAATTGCTTTCTCCTTCCCCATTCTTATTTCTCTAAAGTGCTTTGTAAAGCTAGCAAGAGACACCTAAGTGTGTGGTGGTCCTTGCAGGGTCTTAGTGACCCAACTGATTAAGGACAAGGCTCATCCGGTCTAAGTGACCGTTTGAGAGAGGGAAAGGGATGAAATAGACCCGACCTTTGTGGCCTCCTCAACGGGGACTAGGTTCTTTGGAACCGAACCTCGGTAAAATAAATCATCGTGTTCACTTGCATTGATCTTCGCTTGATTTGTTTTCCCTCCTTCCTCCCTCTAAAGTTTCCTTGCTAATATTGATTTGAGTATGCTACCAAACGTCATCTGCATCAATTGAGCAACTCTTAGCAAGGGAAACAATCTTCCGCACTCGAATTTAATTCTAACGCTAACCCCGACCTTAGTGTGTTTTTAAGTTTATAAATTTTAGGTTTCGCCTATTCATCCCCCCCCTCTATGCGACTTTGACAGGATTACATGGGGAAGAGGAGGACAACACATCAAGGTTGAGTGAGTTCATCGCACTAGCTGAAGTAGGATTACATGCTCAAGAGGAGGAGGACGAGTTTATGTCTCAGGCCGCCGAAGAGGTAGAGGCCGCTTATTACAAGCAGAAGTGTGATGAGGCTGAGACTGAGGATCAGCTATTCTCCCAAACTGCAGATGAAGAAGAAGCCAATTATTACAAGGGAACTGCGGAAAAGTGTGATGCAGGACATTCCAGCAACTGTAACGAGGTTGTCGTTGAGGATTGCGCGACGCATGACTCTGAAGATGAGTTACTTATAGATTGTGATTCTGATTAGGGATGAAATCGGTATGGGAAAATCCCGTACCGATCGACACCGTATGCCGGATAAAACGTTTGTTTACCATATTCCCAGGAAAACAGTAACGGGAAAAAATACAGGAAAATACAGCGGTTATGGGAACGATAACAGGTGAACGATTTTCCTGATCGTTTTTGCGGATCCTGTATTTTACCGAGAAAATTCTTGTCGGTATCCGTATAAACAGCAGTCATAGAATGACAGGAACAGGCCATGGCCACCAATCTGCCTTGTTCCCATACGTATATTCAGCCCGCTACAGCCTACAAGCCAATTTATGAGAGCCCATACGCATACAGACAAGAGACAACCCACGAGAGCCCATCTGCGGTCTACCCATCAGAACATCAACGCAGAAAACTTAAGCAAATAAAAACCCTAACCTATGGCCAACATTTTACATTTATTGTTGTGTGTGGCGGCGTTGCTCCCTGGCGGCGTTGCTCCCTGGCTCCCTGCCTCCCTGGTATGTGCTCTCTCTCCATCTCTCGTTAACTACGGTTCTCTCGTGCTGGTGCTGGTGCTGGTGCTCTGCTCTTGCTTCTCAGTTCTCATTCCTCTCGCTCCCAATACCTGGTCTAGTATGTGCTCTCTCGTGCTCCAGCCGCTGCTTGGCTGCTTCGTGGGCCCTGGCGGTGGCGGTGCCCCATGTCCCACATCCAGGCAGGCATTGGCCGACGGGCGCTCGGCTGCAACCTGCACGGCAAGGCAACAAGGAACCACCAGCGTCCGGCGCGACGCCACCTCCCACCGTCTAACCGACAGCACCACCCATCAGGCCATCGCCCTCACAATCCCACGACCATCGCAGCAGTAGCCTCAGAGTTCGATCGATGGTTCCACCCAAGAGACCTGCTTCACCTTTAGGTTGTGGCTCGTCAGCAGCTAAGCGTGTTGTTGCCATTGCCATGTCCCTGGAGCCACCGCCACCGCCTTCACTACTTGTGGTGAATAGTAGCACGCTTCCTCCCATTCCAACACAAGGTATAGAACTTATGACTGATTTTTCTAATTTAGGATTTTGGTTGTGCTGGTGATTTTCACTTTTCAGCATATACCTGCTTTTTCTAAAATGCTTGTGCTTCACTGATTCACTCTGTCCAACAATTATAGTCATTGAATCTTGTCTTTGTAGGTTGTAAGAACTAAGAGGGCTATGTCAGCAAGTGGAAGTCCAAGTCTAGTTCAGGATTTAGGCATGTGTTTGTCTAGTGTCACTGCAACTCCAAATCCCAGCTCATCGATAGGAATAGATCCAAGCACTTTACCAAGTGATGTCGCTGCTGGTTCAATGAGTGTCAATGGAAAACAAGTGCAGGGACAAGTAACTGATAATGCAAATGTTATAGTTGTTGATGGGGATGAGCCTTCTGGAAAGAGGTCTAAAAAGTGTACATCAGATGTTTGGCAGTACTTCACGAAGCACAGAGTAAGCATTGAGGATAATGGGAAATCATATGTGCAGATGTGGGCTCATTGCAATTTCCCTAAGTGCAAACACAAGGGTAGATGTGAGAGTAATTATGGAACAATAGGATTTTGGTCCCATCTAAGGACATCACACAGTATAGTAAAGGGACAACAACAACTAAAAGTGGAAAAAGACAATGACAAAAACATCATTGTTGTGCAACCTTACAAGTATGATGAAGAAGCTAGTGTGAGGAAGTTCTACTTGGCTATTGTGATGCATGAGTACCCATTCAACATAGCTGATCACGAGTACTTTGTTGACTTCATTAAATCCCTACGTCCTAGCTTCCCAATCAAGTCTCGTGTTACCATTAGGAAAGAAATTCTAAGCATGTATTTGCAAGAAAAAGAGAAGTTGTATGCATACTTTAAAACTGTTCCCTGTCGATTTAGTGCCACAATGGACATGTGGACATCAAATCAGAACAAGTCCTACATGTGTATCACTGTTGTAGCCCTAGTTCAACTCCATCTACAAGGTCTAGGACCAAAGGTACATCAGAGGAACCTATTACTGTCACTGATGTAGCAGATTTATTAGTGGATAAGGATAACAATGATGATGAACTAGACAAATATTTATATGCATTAAATGGAAACGATGGGGCTGACTTGAATGAGCTAGAGAAGTATATGGCAGATCCACCTTTGAGGTTTAGTGGTACCGGGAACTTTGATATTTTATCATGGTGGAAGAACCAGATTAAGGAGTATCCTATCATGGCTTAGATTGCTCGTGACTTGCTCGTTGTACAAGTATCAACTATTTCTTCAGAGTCTGCTTTTAGTTCCAGCGGACGTGTAGTTGATCCTTTTCGTAGTCGTCTTGATCCTGAAATGGTTGAAGCATTGATATGCACAAAAGACTGGGTTGCTTCAGAAAGAAGAGGTATTCTTGTTGGTTTTGTGAGTTTGGTTGCTAGTCTATACTAATTATGATGGCTGATTTTTGACTTTGTTTTTTTAATTTACAGATAGTAAGATTGGTTCAATTGTTTGTGATCTTTATATGATAGAGATGCTTGCTTCAATACCAAAGTTTGAGGTACACATAAGACAATGTTTACCTTCAATATACTTTTCCTATCCAAGTTGCTCAATTGATTATAAAAAATGCATGTACTTTGCAGCTTGCATCTCTTTTCATCTTGTTGTTTAACTTTGATACTCATTTTAAATTCATGGTTTCATGTTGATAACTTATAGGATGACCAAGTGGCAGATAGTGATGAAGAGGGGCTGTTGGGCACTGATCTCTGAGGCAAATGATTGATGACCATTAACCAAATAGAAATAGGAGTACGTTGTAGGCAAGTTCGCAAGTGGCAGTACGCAGGACTGCAACAAGAAACTTATTTATTGAGTTTAGGACTTAGATGCTTGTAATGTTGCAGACCTATATTATCTCTATCCGGCCACCAAAACATATTTACTTGTGGCTGTAATGTTGCAGACTTGCACCAATTAAGTTAGAAACTTTATAACTATATTGTTCTATGGCAACTTTGGCTGAAAATGTTGCTTTATGTTTGGTGTAATGTTGCCATAATATGTCTGTTGAATTATTTATCTATTCTAATGATGCATGCTTAACTTTAATGCCAACTTGTTGACCAATTAACTATATAATAATGGTTGCATCTGTTGGTGTTTCCGATTTTAATTACCAGTTTTCAACCATTTTCGATGTGTTTCCGATCGTTTATATCGTTTCCCGTCATTCCGTTAATCCCGGTTTCGTTTTCCCGATCGGCATTACCGTTTCCGATCCTGGTTTCGTTTTTAAATATGGATTTGAAAGTGGTTGGAGGTTTTTCCCGATCGTTTTCATCCCTAATTTCTGATTGAACAAGCTTGTAGCGTGTTATGTAGTACTTTCATATCCAAAACGTTTTAGAACCCTAATGTTTCAAATCTGTATTGTTTCTATTGCATTGTCATGTTATTTCCAAATCACAAAAAAAATCGCAAGAGTTTCCCTTGTTTTATTAACAACCATAGTTGAAATAATCACATATTATAAGATATCACCACATTTCAGCATATAAAACATCACAAATAACACAAAATATGACAAAGTCCACATAACATAGTCTTTAATACAAGGTCCACATAACATAGTCCATAATACATAGTCTACAACACAAAGTTGACATCATAAGGTCCACATCACAAAGTTTTCATCATAAAGTCTACATCACATAGTATTTACTTCCTCCTAGTCTTACCCTTGCCCTTGGCCCCAAGAGTGTCGGTGTCTAGAGTGTATGGGTCACGTGGACGTCGTCTACGTGGTGTGAGATGTGACGGCTGAGTTGTGGGAGCGTCCTTCAGCTATGACGGTCCAATCATGTCCTGGCATGCGATGTCGTCGTCGTCGTCATCATCGTCGTCGTCGTCGTTGTCCACGTCTGCAAACGTATCCCGCGTCGATCGCGAGGAGCTCTGTCCAGCTGTAAAAGGTCCAACTGCAGGAATGGGACGATGAACGTCTGGCTGCATAGGAGGCACATGCAGCTCATGTCAATGATGTCTAGGGACTGGCTAATAACTATATAGTAACTATAAAATGACCACAACAAACAAAATTATATCATCTATGAATAATGTATGAAAACAATGTATACCTGAGACCGCGAATGAGTCAAGCTAACGATGTCGAATGTCGAGTCGGAAAGAAACCTATGTACAAAAAAATTTGTACTGTTAGTCAAAAAATCGGCAACACCTCCCCTATATAGTGAGGTTTCTAAAACCTGCAAAGATACAACAACACGATGGCTTCCATACACACTGACTAAAACAAAACAAACATACATTATGTACATAATAAACAATATGCTAACCATATGATAAACAATATGCTAAACATATGCTAGCAATTTACTAACTATGTAGTCACTAATTAAATGGTAACGTTATACTAACTATATACTCACTAACTTTCCTCCTATATACTAAACAATGTGCTAATTAACTAAAAATTTTGAAAAAATAATACCTCACTCGGCAGGGATGGTGGAGGCGCTCGCCGGCGAGATGGTGGAGATGGCGAGGCGCTCGCGGTGGAGATGGTGGAGGCGCGCGGTCCGACGATCCGGCGGGGAGGCGCGCGCGGTAGAGATGTGAGGCCGGCGGCGATGGAGAGGAGAAAGAAGCGCGCAACGAAGAAGTAATCAGAGAGAAGAAAGAGAGTGTGTGGTGGATATTTTGTCCGAGCTCGGCGCCAAGATCTATGGCGTCGAGCTCGGGCCACGTCACCGCCACGCCAGCAAGGTCGGTCCAGCGCGACACTGAGCTTGTCACCAAGATCCGTGGCGCCGAGCCGTGTTAGCTCGACGCCACAGGATATGGCGTCGAGCATCGGGTACAAATTCTGAAATAAGTATTCCCAAGGTCTAAATACAAATTTTCATCACAAAAAACAATAAATAACAAAAAAAATCGGTCCATGCGCCACGTTCGCAAATGCATGTTGGTGGGGACAAAAAAAAAGTGTAGGAAAAAATAGTAGAATTTGTGATAGTTGGTATAGGGTAGATATTTAGAGTGAATATGAACGCGGAGGATAGAGTAAAGAATTTCGCTGATCAGGATGAAATATTCTCTTTAGAGCAAAAATTTAGTGTTTCATGAGTGCGAATAGCCTTACATAACATCAGAACCCAGTATAGTCCTCTAATTTTGCTCACTCTTCGTTCCAGAAAACAAAAATGGCTCCTCTAGTTGGAGTATGCCCTTCCTTTCTAGTACAGCCGCTGTCATCTACAAGTACCACAGGTCTTTCCCGTAGCTGGAGTATGCCCTTCCTTTCTAGTACAGCCTCTGTCATCTACTACCCGTCCGGACAGGCTCAGCTGCGCCGGGCGCCGTGCTGTTCCGCTGACAGAAAAACAGAAAAGCTCCGTCTTCTCAAACTGGAAACTGTATCTTTATCAGCGAACTTGCTTTAAAACCTTTGTTATTTGATGAATGATGAAGCACGAAAGCTGTGGCATTTGGGACTAGCGCAGAGAGTCACGTGCTGAACCGCCTGAACGTGAGAATCTTCTTTTATACCATAGTTGACAGTTTTTGTGTGCGGAAGAGCTGTTGACATAAATATTTTGCTTCGGCAAAAATAAAAAAGGGGCCAAAAAACATTTCTATTAATATGGTCGAAAAAAAATAGATAAGATATATACGACGCCATGGCCCCAACGAATGGGCCAAAGGCGTGGCAACCGCGGACCAGGTTAAGAGCGGCACCATATTAGGGCTTGTTCGTTTTGTTCTCAATCCATGTGGATTGGGTGGGATTGGATGGGTTTCAATCCCAAATAAGTCAAAATCTTTCATAATTTTTTCCAATCCCATCCAATCCACACGGGATAGGAATAACCGAACAAACCCTTAACATGCAGACCCCACCTATTGAGAAGGATTGGAGGCAATTTAACCCACTCCTATACAAATTTGTGATTTAATCATCTCTAATCTCTCATCAATCCACCCCTAACCGAACAAGCTTAACAGATATCCTAACCAGTCACAAACAACATAAATTCCTTCTCATCGTCCCTCCATTCAAATACAGAAACTGGGACAAGTCCTCCCCTCCAACCAAACACCAGACTCGAATCCCATCCTAAAAGACTAGAATAGAGCCATTCCATCCCACTCATCCTCAACCCAAACAACGTACAATAAGCAGTAAATTTTTCAAAGTTACACTATCACCAATACAAAACAGACAACACGGCTAAACTTTGTGAAAGGAAAAGGTTACTGAGCTAGAGCCGACGTTGCATGCCTGCATTGAGACCGGCCTATACAACTAAATCTCAAGTGCAAGGTATGCACATCAAGGGCCACAAGCTTATACCTATCAAGCATCATCTCATCTGCTCATCTACTGGTAACTCTCCTACAGGGCAGGGGTGCACCACATCAATGACCAAACGCTACAGGCCTTGTCTGGACAAGGCACACCGACGAGTGACATGGTGGTAAGGTTCCATTTATTTGTTTAATAGTAATGGATGCGCTTCATGCATGTGGCAAAAGACTACAACACCCGCAAGTATGGCTGCTGCTGCTATAATCAATCTCTCCCATTGCCCCAGTGAGGATAAGAATTCCCAGGGCCACCCCTCCCCGTGTTTCCATAGCCTCTGCCACCGTAATATGAACCACGGGAACGCCCACCGCCACGGTAGCCTCGGCCGCCACCACGGTAGGGCTGCCTGTGCCTCGGAAATTCGCCAAACGTCTGCACACCAATAACAATGAGCAAAGCAGCAACAGTGGAAAACTCGAGAAGAAAGGTGGTTTTGGTCCAGTACCTCTGTGTCTACTCTGCGCCGTTCAGAAGGTCTTCCCCTTCCATTTGGCCCTCCACGTCCAAACGTTCCACTAGAGAGGGAATCAAAGAAGTCGTCCTTGACATAAACAGGCTGCATTATGATCAAAGGCAAGTCAAGTTTCCTTGCAAAGAAAAAACCACCAATATGTATGAAACAATGATAAAAGAGCATCAAACCTTAACAGCTAGCTCTGGGTTGTCAGTTTCCTCAGCCTCCAGTTCTTCATCAAACACATCATCTCCCACCTCACCATCCTTGTCCCTTGACTGGGATTTCTTACCAAGATGGCCCCATACTTCATCTTTGTTAAACTTCTCATTCATGGCCGTGAAATCAAATTCTTCAGTGAATGCTGTTACAGACTGTGAAAACTGCAAAGCAAGATACAAACATCAACAAATCTGACATTTAACTATTTAACAATATTATTCAATCCTAGCATCATTTCCCAAGGTATACAAATACTCCCTCCATTGCATTTTACAAAGCATAGTCTGGCATGGCACGGCCTAAATGACACTTCAATCATTCATTTGTTTTATATTATACTTTTATGATTATAAACTTATGATCATTGGATGTTTTGATAGTATATTTGATTGCAGATCTAAATGTATCAAGATTTTACTACAATAGTTAAAAATTGTTGGCTAAGTTAATAGCCAAAGATTGTGAAGTTTGAACCCGATAAGCATGTGCAACTTATAAACTGGACCAGAGGAAGTAAAAACCTATATGGTCATAAGGATCACAAACTACAGCATAGGAGTAATAGTCACATGCTACATGTCATCTAAAAAACAACAAAGCACACATGCTCAGTTACACACTGATGGTTTGTGTCACTTATCACAAATCAAACGTGTCATTTCAGATTGTTTACAGTGGTACTCACCAAGCAATTTCACGCTAGCTTGCACAAAATACTTTTTATGTGCATTGTGCATTGTGAGATGTGCGAACTCACTAGCAAACTAATAATAAAGTGAAGCAGGAAACCACTTCAAAATGTACATATGCTTCTGTTGATACAAAAATCAAAGGATGCACATGGCTAATACAGATAATTTGTGCATATTAAGTTGTTAACAACAAATTACCATTATCAAATCAACAATGATTATAGTTGGCATATTTGTCAAATTTCATGCTTTAGTTAACAAAAACAAAATAAAGCTGCATAGGATCGTCTCAATATTATCTCTTCTAAAAATAACATAGCATGGCTCCATTCAGACAAGTAGTGAAGAGTAAAAGGTAGGGACGTGAACCATGAGACAAGGGTTAAATTAGCATTCATTGTCATTAAATATGTGATCGAATACGAAAACAAATAAAGTGGATTGTATCAGCATACCGCACTCCCTCTACCCCTTCCACGGCCCCTAAAGTTGTGGTGGTTGCGTGAACCAGATCCATTGTACTGAAATCAAAGTGAGGGCGTGAGGCAGATAAGCAAGAACTTTCTTCAATGGAAACACGAAGCGTTAATTTCACTACATGGCATTTCAAAATTAAAAGCAAGAAAAAAGAAAGAAATAAAGCAATGAAACTAATCATTTTCACTAAAAAGCATCATGGTCAGTGAGGTGTATGCAAAATTGGCAAAAAAAATAATCCACAGTATCTTGCATAGTTTTTTCAAACCTGCAACTTCACCTTATCTTGTACATTAAGTTTCAGTTGGTCATATGGTTAAAATAGTTCTACGTTTCTAGTATATTACCAGTTTTCATTAGATTAAGTCAGAACAAAAAGAAAGTAACAACCAGCAGAATAATTTTCGTAGTTCACAAATTCAAAATTTTAAAAGATTGTGGCTCTAAGTTCATCAGGACATCGAAATAACTCCAAATCAGAGTATGTACTGAAACATCTGCACATGGTTAAAAAACTAGCTGTTTTTCAGTTAAAAATCTTTCATTTGCCTCTGCAAGCACAAAGACATGAGTAGAAAAGCACATACCTTCTGAGGCGTCTGTTTCGGCAATGGTAATATAGGCTCCTTAATTTCAGGCATAGCCCGTGATGGTGGATCTGGTAGCAAAGGGTCAGGTAGTAACGGTTCTGCAACCTTAGCCTTAGGCTCAATTGGCTTGACTTCTTTGCTAGCCAGCTGTAATGGTGCCTGCATGGAATGCGATGATGAAAGGATGGATGATGTGTTCTGCAATAGTTGACCTGATGGTGCCAGCAAAGGCACAGGCATCTCCGCTTGGGCTGAGCTAGATGGGGCAATAGTAGAAGAAACAGACTGAGATACGGTTTGGTATGCCAGTGTTGAGCCTGGAAGAGCAGGAACCTTGCTGCTACCAAATGAAGTTAAGTTCTGTGACACTGTTGCACTAGTTTCAGCGACGGCAGTTGGCTGGCTTGGTAAAGGAAAAGTTGCACCAAGAGATGTTGCACGTGGAGCAAACAACGATCCCATGTTCGGCAACAGAGGCTTTGAGCTTTCTGGAGCTAATAATGTAGCAGAAGCAGGAGCTGTTGTAGCAGGCAGGATACCTGATGAAGGACCTTGACTAGTAATAGGTGGCATCAATGAGGGTTGGAGTTCTGACAGCTTTTGCGGCCCAGATTGCAAAGAAGGATTTAGTCCTGGATATTGGAGATTCTGGGGAACCGACAATCCTGGTGTTGGATGAAGCAAAGGAGGTGGCTGCAAATGATGCGGCAGCCCACTTGAAGGTGCATAGTACCCTTGCCAGTACATTGAGGGAACTGAAAGTGTTGAAGCATTTCCTGCTGGAGGCGCCACTGAAGAGCCCCATGGAGCATTTCCTGCTGGAGGTGCCACTGAAGAGCCCCACGGAGTATTCCCTGGTTGGTAGAGAGGAAGGTTACTCTGAAAGGTTGGCCTCTGAAGCCCATATTGAACTGCCTGGGAGCTAAAGTCTGGTAAAACTGCACCCCCAGCTGAAGGCAAACTTGATGACGTTGATGCAGGTTGAGAATAATGTGACTGCAAAACAGTGTTTATTAGCTAAGCAGCCATGAAGAGACACAGAACAGGTTATCTATTTATACTTGTATATGATAGTACCTGTATTATGGCAGGATCATTGTGCAGGGAAGCTGCTTGTGGTGGTGGCGGCTGTGGTGGTGATGACTTAACTTGCAAATCCTGCAGAATTATGGGAACCACAAGTAAATTATAATGTTAAATAAAAAAATGGGCTGACAGTTTAAAAGAGGAAAATATAAAAGTATACATATATACATATTGAAATATGTGCACTAAAACATGCCATAGATGTTATTCATGCATCAAAACATATAATGCAAAATAATCAATGAAGTTTCCAGAAGAAAAGTACAAAATAGAAACTTTAAAAAAGTGCATGACAACATGGTACATAATACATATGCATTTATGAATTGCTCGCATATTGAACTAAAATATTCAGAACTAACTACCGTATAGCTAATATTACTTGTCTGCTTATTGTACTGAATTGGATACATATGAAATATAAACATACACAGAGTCCTCAAAAACAAGTTGAGGTAGGTTAGAGATGAAACATAACAACAGACACAACAAAGAGTGCATGATACATTAAATAGAATTAGCAAATATAACTGTAGGCAAGCAAACAATTCAAGCAACATGTGCTTAGTGACTTTACAGCAAATCAATAATATTATATTCTAAAAATCTGAATGATACAGATACTTGAAAAGAATGCGAATAAATAATTTGTGAAATAGAAACATGGACACCACATGTGGGTTTGGCTTAGTTTGGTGAGAAGATAACCCCACTGTTGCTTTTGCATCCATCGGACCCTCAAACCAATGGGCCAAAATGCATAATTGAAAGTTGAAACACAAAATAATTTGGTGATTAAGCAGAGACCAGGCACCAACATAAAGCGTTGAGCCATTGAACAACACTCAATTGTCGACAATGAAAGTAGCACTGCATCAGGAGCCCCGTAGATGGTTCCACGTACCTTGATATCAGTTCCCCGGAAGAGGATATACTCGTAAACTTTGTCGCTAGCAGGAATCTGCACTCCGTCTTTCTTCCGACCTTCGGTTCCAAAGGACCGCACTACAAAACAAGGAATTGACAGGTGTAGATCACAACAGCAGCATCTGAAGCGAAGCAATAGACAGTGCCTAAGGCGCACACGTCTCAGTTCGAAACAGAAGTTTAACTGATTCAGGCATGAGAGGACATAGCAGGCGGAACAATAACTGGCGACAAGTCGAGACGATGAGCAAGTGAGGTGGGTAAACATAGTTCTACCATACAACACTGGATACTGGAAAATTTCGAATTCCCCTCGATCACCGAGACCCTGGCACTGGTAGGGGGGCAAGGACTCGCATCGCCGGGCGCACGCACCATAGAGCAGCGAATCTAGGTCATGAAGGTTCGCATCCGAGGAAAACGACGGCCGCGGGTTCGGACTTCGGAGCGAGCGCGTCGGAGAAGGGGGAGGCTATTTACCATTGCGCAGGCCGATGCTGGACTCCTCGGTGTTGATGTCGTAGAGGACGCCCTCGTACCTGATCTCGCTCTTCGATGTCAGGCTGATGAGGCTCCCGAGGTACGACTCCGCGGACGCGGGCGCCCCGCCGCCGCCGCCGCCGGGGGCGGAGGCGGCCGCGGTAGGCGGCCGCGGAGCCGAGGAGGAGGACGCCGACGCCGACGCCGACGGTGGCGCTTCAGCCGCCATGGCCCCCGCGGGATCCCGGGCTGAGCGAGGCTAGGGCTGGAGATGCGGAGTGGTGCTGTGGCAGGGAGGCGGACGGACGAAACCCTAGCAAGCGGCCGGTCGGATGCTCAGATCCCCGTTGGTGCGCTCGCTCTCCTTGCTGCTCTCTATTAAAAACGGCCTTCGGGGATGGTTTATCTTCTTTGCTTGCTTGTTTTTCGCTCTTGAGTCTTGTCAAGTGAAAAAATTCTTTGCGTCGGGATGCAAAAAATAATCTTTTACAGTCTCTCGTATTCATATTTGATGGTCCATATAAATATAAAAAATTAAATTATTGAATAATTAAGTTATAAATTTTGATTTATTTTTGTAGGTCTCCAAATGGTGGATGTAAGGGGCTCTAAAAAAAGTTATTTGCATCTGTAATGTACAGATTTTTTTCCGTGTCAAGATACTGCCGTTGTGTGCGCAGAAACATGCGTCTATATTTTTGCTCCGAATGTTAATAGGTTTCATACACAAACATGATGTGATGATGGCTCAGGTTTTCCATTTGGAAATTCATGAATCTATAGGTTTCCATCTCCATCCATTCTGGATATTTTTTAGCGCGATAGCTCACTTTCAGGTATTTGTCAAATCGGCACTAGGTTACGAAAAATACATGTGGTTGGCACCTGTTCTTTCGTGTTTTTTCCCCTTTTTTCAATAAATCTCCAATAAAAATGCTCCTAATCACTCACTGAATTATTGTAAGGAAAAGAAATTGTATATGTTCGAGGCACCTAAATAAAATAGTAGAATCTCGTTATTTGCAGGTTTGGTATGTTCATTCAATTCGTTCGTAGAACTCTGTACTGCTGCAGCTGCAATTTGTAGAGACAAAACACTAGATATGGATTAAAGTCAGACCGTTTAAGACTGGACAGCAGGTGGAGGTCGTGGCAGCATCTGTCACAGACCGGTAGCAAGTAGAGAGAATCGCAGGCCCCGGCGAAGGAACCTGATTGGCCACCTTATCCACGCACCGCCCTCGTCACCACACTTTTGCAAAATGCGCGCCGCGTGCCATGCTCATGCCAGCCTGGGCAAAGCAAAAATGTCGCAGCGAATCCTCAACACCGCCAAGCAGACGCCAGCGCCGACGCAGCGGCACAACCCTTCGCCGCCGCCTAAGCTCGGCCGCCGCGCTGCCGCCGGCGCGTCAATCGCCATCGCGGCCGCGCCGGCTCTCCTGGCCGTCTCGCCGGCGCCGTCCAAGGCGCGGGAAGCCGAAGCCGCGGTGGCGCCGTGCCTCGCCGAGCTGCCCGTGACCGCGAAGGCCTTCCTGGACGTGTCGATCGGCGGCGAGCCGGCGGGGCGCATCACGGTGGGGCTGTTCGGGGGCGCGGCCCCGGCGGGCGCGGCCCGGTTCCTGTCCCTGGTGACGGGCGTGGGGTACCGGCGCAAGGAGTTCGTGAAGGTGGTGCCGGGCTACGTGCAGCACGGCGGCGTGGTGTCGTACCCGGCCGTGCCCGCGGTGACGGAGCGGCTGGCGGCCGAGGCGGAGGCGGTGCGCGCGCGGTGCGGGGCCGGGGCCGGGGCCGTGCACGCGGCGGCCGGCGCGGTGTCGATCGTGGTGCGGGACCCGAGCCTGCCGCCGCCGCGGCCGAAGCTGGTGGCCAGGGGCGGGAAGCTGGAGGTGGAGGAGGAGCAGGCCGGCGTGGTGCCCAACGCCACCGAGTTCGTCGTCACCACCGGCGCGGCCCCCGAGCTGGACGCGGCCGCGGTGCTGGTCGGGAGGGTGCTGGATGGCATGGACGTGGTGGCCAAGATCGCCGCCGTGCCCACCGTCAGGGACAACACCGACTCGCCGTACTTCAGGTCGGTCGTTTGTTTCTCTCTGTCTCTCTCTCTCTCTCGGAATCATTGGTTAGCTCCGCATATGATGTGCGTACGTACGAATGCTTACAGAGTGGCCAAGCTGATCGGCGACAAGAGAGCGGTGGTTGCGGAACGAGGCTTCAACCGCCCGTACACCAAGATCCTAGTCACCAACTGTGGTGTGCTCAGTTGAAGCGCGCGGTCGAGTGCTCCGTCTCAATTCTCAAAGGAAGAATTCTGGAGGACCTGATGGAGATTATCAGACCTTGTTGGTATAGAGTGATTTGCCTGGGTGCACGACGAACTCGTTTCTCAACGGTGGTGATCGATATACTTATAAAAGCTCCAAGTGCTGCTAGCTTGTGTTTTGTACATGTAGGTTTGCTCCAGAAAGGAAATGGATGGAATCTGCATGCAAACTGGCAGAACTTTGATCGGCTCAAACTGAACCCAACACCCCAGATGTTCAGACACATGCATGCATCAGCAAACAATTCTATGAATTTATTTGTTGAAAAGAGATCAAGGGGTCCCTTCTTGCATGCACACCAGTACAGTAGTAGGAACTCCGACGCGATCAGAGGCCCTGGCACTTCCTCCGCTAAAACACGCGCAGGGCGCTCACAGCGTCGGCCACGCGGCCGTCGTGTGCTACGCCGGCCAGCGCGTGATCCGCTGCGGCGCGGAGGCAATCCTTGTACGGCGCCGTCCACCACGCCGCCAGGCCCCGTAGCTGAGGTCGAGCGCGCGCAGCCTAGCACGGAGCGCCGACCTCCTGGCAGCAGTCAGCGCGATGATGGCGAGTTCCCCGCGGACACTCGTGGCGCTGCGGCTGCAGTTGCTGGACTCGAGCATCAGGGAGACACAGATGGCGTGATTGGTTGCCGTGTCCTACCCGCCCAGGCTCGCGCATACTCGTCCAGTCTCACGGCAGTTTAATATTAGTCATCCTTTGATACATGCTCGGGACTCATAGGGTTTAGTCCGGGTGATCAAGTTGCGTGTCCGGACTCCCTTAGGTCGCGGCTCTGGATACTAGGACTCCCATCGCAGGGTGGTGGAGTGTGTAGGCTTACGATACGGTACTAGGTTACACGGCTCCGGACCACCCGAGGAGATGAGTGCCCATTTTCCTGAGCCGGACACCAGGTTGTCGGACCCACAGAACTTATAGTTCCAAATACTAAGGTACTGGTCACAAAATGATGGGTTGTGCAGGCTCACGGTACGGGACCAGACTGAGCGGCTACACTGCTCCGGACCATTCCATGGAACGAGCTCCCGTTCTTTGGAACCGGCCCCCAGGCTGTCGGACCACCATGCTTTCGTAAAAGAGGTCCTAAATTGCAAGTCTGGCTGCTCAATTCGGATGTCATCATGTCAGGATGGATGGGAACCGTGCGGGAGGGCTAGATAAAAAGTATTATCTGAAAACTGTAGGCCAAATCCATGAAGCAGGAGGATAAAATTGCCATAGAAACGCGTCCGAGGGGGTGAATTTCCTCTTTATAACTTGATATATATGGGTGTAAACCATCAGGCCGGGTTTATGTGGGCAGACCTCACCGGCCTGGTGTACACATATGCGAAATTTAATTATGAAAGGAGAAAATTCTAACCCCTCAGAGTTGCTTCTATGGACTGAACTTACAGAGATAGGAAGGGATACTTCTTCGGCTATAGCAAAGTTGGCATCCCTCGGGTTGGCATATTTCCATCGCCTTGAGGGGTTCCTCCCTGCTAGCGGAGAGGTTGCGGATCCCCTCTTGGTTCAGTACTTTGTCGCAGGATTAGGTCCCGACCCTGGGTTCCCTACTATGCACGAACCGTCGCCCATAGTACTTGAGCGCCTGGTTACGATGTGCATTTCGGGTTGCAACTTGACACCTGAGTCCGTCGCTTGAGTCCACGTCCTCGCGTTGTAGTGGCCCCTACACAAACCCATCAAAAGGTTGGACCCGTGGGGAGTCCATAAGGGTTTCCGGGGGAAGGCAGGCTTCAGCCCCGTAGGCCAGGTACCACGGGGCCCCCTGGTGGTCCGTCTAATCGCCTTCACCAGAATTGGAGTCTCCAGTGAAGACATCCTTCAGGACCCCCTCGGGTGACTGATACCCGAGGCTCGGTTCGGTCGCGACCACCTCTTTGTCATCGGCCTTTTCCTTGCCGGGTCGGCGACGAGGTGGGGAGCCATCCCCGGAAGACTGCTCGCGTCGCGCGCTGACACGTTTCGCGAGGTTGATGATCTCGCGACATTCTGCGGCGCTGTGGCGGCCATTGGGGTGCACGGGGCATGTGCCGCCGTTACCCCTCGGTGGTCGTGGGCGTTTGCTGCGGTCGCCCCAGCCCCCAGCGCAGCTGCCACGACCAGAGCGGCGGAGTGCGGCTTCTCGTTGCCGCAGTTCTTTTTCTTCTTTCTCTTGCCGTCCTGAACGACGGCACCTGAGCCGCCTGCTTGGGCAGCCCCGGCCTGTGGCGCTAAGTGCCACGCATGGCCCTCATCAGCCCTGGCGCACTTGTCGGCCAGAGCAAAGAGAGTGGGGATTGTTTCCACGTCATGCGTGGCCAACTTCTCCAACATCTTCTTATCACGTACCCCCTGGCGGAAGGTCGTGATGATAGAAGCATCGGAGATGCGAGGTATAGTACCTCGCACCTTGGTGAAGCGAGAGATAAATGTCCGGAGAGTTTCTCCGGGCTCTTGCCTTACTGCGTGCAGGTGGGCCTCCATGCCGTGTTGCTGGTAAGCACTGGCGAAGTTTGCAACGAACCGCACACAGAGCTCTTCCCAGGAGTAGATTGACCCTGGGGCGAGGTTCATGAGCCAAGTACGGGCTGGTCCAGACAAGGCGACATGAAAATATATCGCCATCACAGCGGTGTTTCCACCTGCTGTCGTGGTGGCGGTGACGTACACATGCAGGAACTCTGACGGGTTTGACGTCCCGTCGTACTTTTCCGGCAGGTGCGGCCGGAACTTGGGTGGCCATGATGCAGCGCGGAGATGATCCGCGAGAGCAGCGTAGCCCACGCCGGTCAAGGGGACACCCGCTTGGGACCGGGTGCCCATTGGTGTCTGCGGTGCTACCGCAGCGAAGTCTTGATCGAGGTTGCGGCCCTCGATGTTTTGGCGACGCTCGCACGCCCTGTCCAGAGAGACCCGAGCGTCCTCTCCCGCACGCCTGCGGTCGAGTTCTGCCCGAAAGTCGTTGGTCTGTGCGCCCCTCACTGAGGGTGAGCGCACAGACGCCGACGCCTCATGTTGGCACCGGGATGACCGTGGCCTCGACCTAGTCGAGGTAGAATGTGCCATACCGAGCAGTCGGTCGACGTCGTCCCGCCATTGCTTCATGGCCCCTGGTGAGGCTGTGGAGCTTGGAGGGTGTCGCAGCAACTCCCTGGCTGCTGACAATGCTCCCGGAGTCGCCCTCGGCGGAGTCCGGGATGTCTGTGCAGTTGTATGCTATCGTGCGGCGTGCACAGCAGCAGTGCCCGGCACAAGGTGGTTGGGAATCTATGGTGTGGAAGAAACAACTTCTTCCTCCACCACAAAATCCACCGAAGTCTCGGCGCGATGCTCAACGATTTGCACCATCATGCTGAGCGAGAAAACAAGCAAAAACCTAAAGTCGAGCCCCCTACCTGGCGTGCCAAATGTCGGAGAGGAAATTCTCCGGCCGGGTGGCAGAGTGCACCCGCCCTAAGTCCTAAGATGTGGAGGGGGCTTAAGCGTCCTGCTTGTTGCGAGATGAAGGAATGAACACAAGAACACGCAAGAGTTTAGAGTGGTTCGGGCCGTCGGAGCGTAATACCCTACTCCACTGTGTACTGTATTGCCTGAGAGCTTGAGTTGTGTTGTATGACTTGGGTCTAAGCCTAAAGATTGAACTTGTGTTGTAACGTCGCATGCCTCCCCTTTTATAGATAAAGGGGGACATGTACAAGAGTACTGAGCCCCGACATGTGGGCCCAACAACATAGCAGATGTAGCTACTAATACTTGCTGCTGGAGCGATCTTTTTTCGCCCTGACACCCAAGATCTGCATATCCTCGGCGTGCAGGGGGAAGCTTCTCGTATAAGGGATGAGTACAGTGCACCGCGCAACACGGGCGCACTGTTTCGGCAATGGACTAGACAGGTGCGCCGTCTGCAGGGTGGTCCTGGCGCCGCCTGCCAGTGGAGTGGACAGGACGCAATAAATGTCGTGGGGGCACATCGCCTGTCAGAAGGGTGGGCAGGTGGTGTGTCCTCTCCGTAATAAATGCGAAGGCCGCACGGCCCAGAGCCTTTACGTCATGCTCCGCCCGCTGGCCTACGTCACGGACAATAAGCCATGTGGCAGCATTTAGACCCTCGACCGAGTGGGGAGCGGAGATGCTCCGGATAGAGCCTGGACACGCGTCAATCCCGGACCCATGCCCAGGTCACGTCACTTCCTTTCCTGGGACCTTGTTATGGGTGGTCTGGAGCTCACTTGGTGGGGTCCGAACCCTATCCAACGGCTCCGGGCTGCTTTACTTCGGGGGTCCGGGTTGTGCATACAGGGGTCCTGTGTCTTCTGGGCCCGATGGCGCTGTCTCCGAGAACGCCATCTCAACTACTCACGAGATACTCCTGGGGCTGTTCTCCGCGCGGCTAAGGGTAGCCGCACAGACATTGTGTCTTCATACCGTAGCAAAGGGTACCCCTAATCCAGGATACTGACAGTGACCAAATTCTATTAATACTTGCTGCTTCACAAAACATACATACATGCTAAATAAAGGGAGTTCCCATCGAGACTAAATGTGGTTGCTCAAAAATGAAAACACTATGTTTGACATGCTCTCTTTTGTCAACTTCAATACAATCTCTCTGAAGTATAACTGTCTCGGAAAAGTCCTTCTGAACTTTCTTTGATAAAATATGCATCTGAATTATGCAGGAGTGTCAAAAAGGAACATTTTTGTGGTCTTGAGGAACATATATACCAATATGTTGATACCTCAACAAGTTTTTATTTATGACTAATCCACTGTAAAAGTACACTTGATCCACAAAGTCCTTGAAAACTTCCTTTTCAGCGCACAATCCTTTTTGTAACCACTACGACCTATTGTAACATAATATCCAAACTTAGCATCCTACGTTTGTATATTCCAACGTTTCAGTATTGCACATATAAGCATGCTTACATAATTCTATCTGTATTATGTACCTACTTCAGGTATATTAATAGATCTATATATTGCTTATATAAATCTAAAATATCACTTTGTTTACTATCTGAATACATCAGATCAACTGTTTAATCATATTGTTAAAATACTCGCTTGGAGCGCAAGCAAGTTACTAGTATATGTTAAATAAACCAGGTAGCTAGTGTGCACGCACACACATGCATCGAGCACCAACCTAGCTAAAGAAATAGAGGAAGACATCACGCAGCTCGGACTCACTTCAACGGTCACCACTATATTCCCCCCCTATATATATCCCAGTATCTCGCCACATCAACAATCTCTCTCACTCTATATGTTCACCTTCTACAATTGGTTGTCCCTAAATTCTCTTCATATATCTCACTACATCAATAAAATATCATTTTTATACTTATTCATCATCTATAACAAATTTTTATCCACTAACAACCATTGTTGTGCACACATATCGAGGCAAGGGGCCCGACTGTCATGCCCCTGCTTCTAGTGGTGTACTGTACAAGACGCTAACACTGTTGCATGGTAGAGGAGGAAGTAGGGGGCAACGATGTATGCTTTGGCGTCAAATTGTAGCCTCTACCGGCGTGAAGGGGTCGGGCCCGGGTGCGGGAAGCGTTGAAGACGGTCTCATGGCGCCGGTGGCTCACCTAGACGACGCGCAACTCCTTTGCGGGGAGTAGGTCCGCATGCGTAGAGATGGTAATGGGTAAATACCTACATGATATCACTATCCCATACCCATATCGTGACAAAAAATAACATCGTCGGGTCACCCATATCCACAGGTGGGTATGGATTTACCTTCATACCCATACCCATGCAGGTATGGATCACCCGTTGGGTCACCCGTACCCATAAAGATTAAACATCTAACAAACTAATACATTATACAAACGTTAGGTATATCAATCTAAATACTATTGCAAAATTTCGAGCATCATTCAATCATCCATTCAACAACACTATAAATAATTGGATAAAGTAGCAACACTAGGTAGTACCACATAACATATTACAAGTTCCATTACATGGTCATCAAATAGTTGTTAAACCGTATATGACATTATCACCAAAAAGTTTTTTTAATAGTCAAAATAGATGGATGATCGAAGCTCAAGTTCACTCTTTTATACCGGGTATTTTATACCCATGGGTTAACATGTATTGGTGAGGGCGAAACGTTCAAATATCGTTTATCCATTGAGTGAAGGTTTTGCCAATAAGAGATCCATTGGTAAAATATTTAGCCCGTATCAGGTCGGAGATACCCATTGTTGTCTCTACGCTTGCGCGAAGCGACAATTTAGGTAGCTTTCAAGGATCATGAGCACGAATCAGAGGATGAGGAGGGCAACGGTGGAGCCGACAAGTATGTGTTGTCTCTTTGATTGTTCAGTTTTGTAATAAGATGTACATATAGATATTTTTGTACTCCATCTATTTTTAAAAATTATGCCTTTTTAGTTTATATTTATACTTACACTATCTACTCTGTTATCGATATACATCTCTTCTATTCTACTATTATATAAAACATCAGTTTGCACGATCGTCCGCGTCACTCTTTCCCTTCCCGCTTTCTAAAAAAATAAGATAACATTATGTAAGTTCGAATATTGGTTGTTGGATATATATTCACAATTATCTAACCAATAGAACATATATTTTTTAATAAAACAAAATTATCTTTGTTATATATAAAAACTATAGCAATATTCAGGCATCTTACTATTTTTAAAAACAGAGGACTATCTTACATAGAGTTCTTGAGTTCAGTTCCAATCACGTACATGTGTTTCCACCATAAAAACAGAGGACTATCTTATATATTTGTAAAAACTATAGCAATATTCAGGCATCTTACTATTTTTAAAAACAGAGGACTATCTTATATATTTGTAGTTTTACGTCTCTTTGCATCGGATATCTATACTACCTATTAAGGCTGTAAGGGGTAGGCTGCCTCCCCTGGTTCTGCCTTCAGCCAATCTGCACCGTCCATCTATATGCATCAAATCATCACCGTCCGTCTCGTCGCCTCCGCTTCAAGCCTCTTCCATCCCTCGATCGCAACTGCTCCTCTCTTCGCTCCCCTCTTCGTCGACAGCAGGCTTCATTCGCGCCGTCATCGGCAATGGCTCTGGCCTTCCCACACCGCCGTCCACCTCCCCCACACCGCCGCCGCTCGCATTGTGGCGGTTTGGTTGGTCGCAGAGCCCCCGCTCTAGGTGCCTCTAGCTCCTCCTGGTTTCGTTCTCGCCCCCGTCTCCTTCCTTTTCTTCTTCCCCAAGTTCTTCGCCCCATCTCGTCGCTTCCATGGCCAGACCTCAACGCCTGGCGCCTCCCAGCGACCTCCGCACGTGGGGCCCAAACAGTCCTTGCGCCTCTGATGTTGATGAGCCAGCGGCTGACGACGACGTGGCCTCGTCACTACTGGAGATGGGGGCGCTCGTGCTATCCACCGCTGACCCTCTCACCAAGGCACGACGCACCCACGCCGCCTTCTCCCGGTGGGCCGTCGGGCTCCCTGTCGGCCAGGCGACGGCCCCCTACCACCCCAAGCGCAAGGACCGCCTCGTCGAGCGCGCGCCCTACGCCCGCCCGTCGTCCCCCGCGAAGGAGCCGGAGAAGAAGACGGTCAAGCCGGCCTCGGCCTTGGCCTCCTGGCTCGGGCTCGGCAGCACGGAAGCCGACCGCCTCACCATCGCTACCTGGTCTGCCCCACCGTCTTCCCCCAGATCGTGCGAGACCTGGGTCTACCCAGTCGCCGCTCGCCCGCTCGCCCCCTCAACCTCCAAGCCCAGGTAACCTCCGCCTCACGCTCTCCAGCTCCGCCTCATCCACTGCTAGGAAGTACACACCAGAGCGCCGCCAGAAGTTCATCGGAGGGCAACGAAGCAACCACGAGAAGATCCACACGGCCACAATGAAGGTCGACGCGGTTTCCTGCCCTTCCTCCTCCATCCCAACGCCCTGCACGCCAGGTGTTTGTGCGAATGTCTAATCCACGTTTGTGTCCGCAGATCCTGATGTACCAGCTTTGCAACAGCGTGGCCTTCGTCCATGACCCCAAGGTGCTGCACCGGGAGCTCAAGTTGCACATCCTTCTCAAGGACCACAAGACCATGGTGCTCAAGATCGCCGACCTCAGCCTTAGCCACGCCATTAGGTTCACGGAGATCTAGCATCCATAGTATTAATCAATATTGTTTTAACTCAGTTATATTCTATAGGAAAACAAGTCTGTGATATTTCCCCCCTTTTGTAGGCCAGAAATGGTTGTAGGTTGGTATCACTCACATCCTGGCTTCGGATGCTGGCTATCAGGCGTCGATATCAATACTCAGCAGGTCTATGCAAATCCACTTGTTCTCTAAAAGGGATCTTTTGGAATGGTCTATCAAAACAGGATAGCTGTTGTCATTGCATTGTACTATATGTCATGTCAACGTCATTATAAACACTGATGTGTTTTTTTAATAAAGCATGGATATGATATTATGATATGTTGTACTATAATTGATCAAATGTAGGCACCCGAATTCCCTATCGCCAAAGAGGTCCTAAACCCTAGCTGTTAAATCTGACACCTAGCCTCCTGCTGAAGGTGTTGTCTGGCACACCGATGTGAAGAAGGGGTCACCCTCACCGACCAAGGCTAAATGCCAGGCTTCCCAAACATAGGAGAAGAATCGGGCTACTTCACCCAAGAAGGTCAAAATCACAGATTTCCTGAAGATAGAGAAGAATATCACCCTAGAGCTAAAGAAGAAAGACACTGAGTTAAGCCCGATGGCTGTTCAATAATCTTTCGAAGAGGTAACTCCCTGTTTTGTGCTTATTTACACTCCTACATTTATTTTGAATAGGATCAGATTGAAATTATCCTATTGCTTGCACATTAGATTTTTGTTAGTATTTTAATCAACTCTACAGTCAGATTTCTTAAAGATAGAGAAGAATATCACCCTAGAGCTAAAGAAGAAAGACACTGAGTTCAACCCGATGGCTGTTCAATAATCTTTCGAAGAGGTAACATCATGTTTTGTGCTTATTTACACTCCTACATTTATTTTGAATAGGATCAGATTGAAATTATCCTATTGCTTGCACATTAGATTTTTGTTAGTATTTTTAATCAACTCTACAGTCTTGGTAGGATGCAACTGTGCAATACACGTTTTACAGGGTTCTACATGTGTTCTTCAATAACCTTAATTCTAATTTATTGATGATTGTTTGTACTGTAAGAAATGGTGCTTTGCAAAATTTAGAATAAACTATGTAATAATAATTATACTGTTATAGGGTTTTATCCTCCTATATAAGAAGTTCAAATGGATAAACAATAAAGGCAGTGAGTTCAATCACCTTTAGAAGATCAATGTTTACTTTGCTGGTATGATACTCTTGTTGAGTAGTTTATTGAATATATGTGAATAGATAAGGTTGTTTTTAGTTAACAAAGAGGCCACATTTCATATGTAGTCTCGACATAACCTACTTGGAGCTTTTGCGCTTGCATGATTTTTTATGTTAATGCTAGCTATTATCATCTTTGGTTATTTTTCTTTTTTAATTATACTTCTCTGATAGATGGATGTGTTCTTTCTTCATAATTTACACCAATTGAGAATGAAAATTATAGTGAAGATTTTGATCTCAAGCAAGCATTAAAAAAAGAACAGGAGTTAACATACCTCATCCAACCTCTGCTATACCAAATCAGTTTGGCTTATAAAACCTTGATTGCATATCAAATTGTTCTCTACTGGTTTCTTTATCAGTTTATCACCTTCAACAATAGTGGGAACAACAGACTCATAGTCACTGATAGCAAATCTCTACTACTCTATAAGGACGCAGTGTGGGCGTCCACACTTCGGCCATGCCCCCGCCCCGCGAGTCATCTCCGTCCCCGAAAATCTCGCCGTCCCAGGGCCGCTGCCCCAAAATCGAGTGCGCGGAGATAGCTGAGCGCCCAGATCGCGGGTCGGAGAGCGCGTGGGACAGGAGGGCGAGCACGCGAAACCCCCTCGCGCCGGAGAGGAAAGGGCGAGGTGCTGACTCCGGTGCTTGGGAGGAGACGCGACCTCGACCTCACCAGCTTCGGTGGGTCCTCCTCTCCTTTGTCGCCGCGTGCGCCTTCGTGCCCTCTCCATCGACCGTTGTGCGCGCCTCCATAGACGAGGAGGCGCTGGCCACGTCGGCGGCACTCGAGCTGCGGCAACGGGGCGTCGCTGGTGGCCTGTGTGATGGCGCATTCGAGCAGTACGTGGCCAAGCGACACAGCCAGGGCCCGTCGCTGCCCCGGAGCTGCAGCACGCGCCCGAGGTCGCTCGCTGACACCGAGATCCAGCCGCAGCAGCTCCTCGCCAAGGTGAGAACCCTACCCCTATCGACATACCACTCCTTCCTTCCTACATACCTTGCTTGCTTGCCCACCTCTCGTCCTGTCCCTCCCCCATTGCTTGGTTCGGTTGGTCGTTGCTGTGCGTGCCGCCACGTTGAATTTTTGTCCAGTCTCCTTTGACTTTATATGCCTTCATTTCAGCGACATTCCACTGCGGTTGGCATCCTCGCGTCGAAGGCAAGGAAGGCAGGGGCTACACGGGTTCCTTTGATGCATTCTTCTTTTAGGATTCTCTCATGTTGATCGATTCATTTGTTTCAGTTGTTGGAAGGCACGATCTTTGGCATCAGGGCATGGCCGGTCAGTTTGCAGTTTAATTCAATGCTGCCTACCCTGATTTGTTTCTAGGATTTGGAATTGGCTAATGGTATTGACTACGGATTTACTGGGGAAGTTACGAAAATAGACGTTTCACGAATAAGAAAGAGGCTTGATAGTGATAGCATAGTTGTTATCAATAACATGGGGTTCAGTTCATCAGGAGATGTGTTAAATTGCAAGTATGTTTCTTGATTAATTTTTATGTTTTTTCTATGATTGTACAGTGTATACATCAAAATTTTATAGTTCTATCCTTACTACCAAGTTAAGCATCTCTACTCCTATTAAGAACGGGTGGGGGTAGTCCACAGGCGAGGGCATGCCCCTGCCCGGCGCCGCCCCACCTCGCGTTTGGTGGCCCGTCGTCATGGTGCGCCGTCGATGATGTTGCCCATATGTGCAGACGAGCCATCTCCTGCACACGCTGCCCCTCCCCTCTATCCTCCAATCCAACTTCTCTGTCGTCGACGACCCTGCCAGCTCCGCCGCGGGTAACACCGGTGAGTGATCATTCAACGCTGTTGTGGCATCTCGTGTCTTGCATGTGGTTTGCTACAGATTTCATGGAGCTCACCAAAATTATGCCTGCTCGATTGATCTATTGCAGATGATACCAAGCTCTTCCCCAACCTGTTGGGCCAGCCCTCGGTGTCAATGGTGTCGTAGACCGAGCCCGGGGTGACCAGGCCACTAAAGGTCAGTGTTGTGCTCTCTGGTGGATAGACGTCGGGCGACCACATGTCATCTGCGACATCTTTGGTGAGTATGTGTTTGCTTGCTGAGCTTTTTGATAGTCGCCTAGAGGGGGGGTGAATAGGGCGAAACTGAAATTTACAAATATAAACACAACTACAAGCTGGGGTTAGCGTTAGTAATAAAGAAACGAGTCCGCGAGAGAGGGCGGAAAACAAATCCCAAGCGAATAAGCAAGTGAGACACGAAGATTTGTTTTACCGAGGTTCGGTTCTTGCAAACCTACTCCCCGTTGAGGAGGCCACAAAGGCCGGGTCTCTTTCAACCCTTCCCTCTCTCAAACGATCCACTGATCGAGTGAGCTTTCTCTTCTCAATCACTTGGAACACAAAGTTCCCGCAAGGACCACCACAAGATTGGTGTCTCTTGCCTCAATTACAAGTGAGTTTGATTGCAAAGAAAGGATCAAGAAAGAAGAAAGCAATCCAAGCACAAGAGCTCAAAAGAACACAAGCAAATCACTCTCTCTAGTCACTATTGTGTCGTGTGGAATTTGGAGAGGATTTGATCTCTTTGGTGTGTCTAGAATTGAATGCTAGAGCTCTTGTAGTAGTTGGGAAGTGGAAAACTTGGATGCAATGAATGGTGGGGTGGTTGGGGTATTTATAGCCCCAACCACCAAACTTGACCGTTGGCTGGGTTGTCTGTTCGATGGCGCACCGGACAGTCCGGTGCCCCCTGCCACGTCATCACTGCCGTTGGATTCTGACCGTTGGAGCTTCTGACTTGTGGGCCCGCCTGGGTGTCCGGTGCACACCGGACAGGTACTGTTTGCTGTCCGGTGTGCCAGCATGGGCGTGCCTGCCATCTGCGCACGCAGAGCCCGCATTAAATGCGCGGCAGAGAGCCGTTGGCGCGAAGATAGCCGTTGCTCTGGAGTCGCACCGGACAGTCCGGTGCACACCGGACAGTCCGGTGAATTATAGTGGACGAGCCGTTGGCTTTTCCCGAAGCTGGCGAGTTCCTGAGGCCGACCACCCTTGGCGCACCGGACACTGTCCGGTGTACACCGGACAGTCCGGTGAATTATAGCCGAGTCGCCTCCGGAAATTCCCGAAGGTGGCGAGTTCGAGTCTGAGTCCCCCTGGTGCACCGGACATGTCCGGTGGCACACCGGACAGTCCGGTGCACCACACCAGGGGTGCCTTCGGTTGCCCCTTTTCTCCTTTGTTGAATCCAAAGCTTGGTCTTTTTATTGGCTGAGTGTGAACCTTTTACACCTGTATCATCTATACACTTGGGCAAACAAGTTAGTCCAAAGATTTGTGTTGGGCAATTCAACCACCAAAATTTTATAGGAACTAGGTGTAAGCCTAATTCCCTTTCAATCTCCCCCTTTTTGGTGATTGATGCCAACACAAACCAAAGCAAATATAGAAGTGCATAATTGAACTAGTTTGCATGATGTAAGTGTAAAGGTAGCTTGGAATTTAGCCAATATTATTACTTACAAGATATGCATGGATTGTTTCTTATTTATAACATTTTGGACCACGCTTGCACCACATGTTTTGTTTTTGCAAACTCTTTTGTAAATCATTTTCAAAGTTCTTTTGCAAATAGTCAAAGGTAAATGAATAAGATTTTTGCAAAGCATTTTCAAGATTTGAAATTTTCTCCCCCTGTTTCAAATGCTTTTCTTTTGACTAAACAAAACTCCCCCTAAAGGAGATCCTCCTCTTAGTGTTCAAGAGGGTTTTGATATATCATTTTGAAATACTACTTTCTCCCCTTTTTGAACACAATAGGAAAATCAATTGATAAATATTCAACACTAAGTTTTTGAAATCGGTGGTGGTGCGGTCCTTTTGCTTTGGGCTCCTTTCTCCCCCTTTTTGGCATGAATCGCCAAAAACGGAATCATTAGAGCCCGCGAAGTAGTTTCTTCCCCTTTGGTCATAAACAAATGAGTTAAGATTATACCAAAGACGAAGTCCTTTTGCTTTCTCCCCCAAGGATGGAGAGTGGTATGTAGCGACGGCGAGGGTTGAGTTACGGAGTGGAAGCCTTTTTGTCTTCGCCGAAGACTCCAATTCCCTTTCAATATACCTATGACTTGGTTTGAAATAGACTTGAAAACACATTAGTCATAGCATAGGAAGGGGATACGATCAAAGATATATAAATGAGCTATGTGTGCAATCTAGCAAAAGAAATTGCGCGAATCAAGAATATTGAGCTCATGCCTAAGTTTGTTAAAAGATTGTTCATCAAGAGGCTTGGTAAAGATATCGGCTAATTGATCTTTAGTGTTAATATAAGAAATCTCGGTATCCCCCTTTTGTTGGTGATCCCTTAAAAAGTGATACCGAATGGCTATGTGTTTAGTGCGACTATGCTCGACGGGATTGTCAGCCATTTTGATTGCACTCTCATTGTCACATAGCAAAGGGACTTTGGTTAATTTGTAACCGTAGTCCCGCAGGGTTTGCCTCATCCAAAGCAATTGCGCGCAACAATGACCAGCGGCAATATACTCGGCTTCGGCGGTGGAAAGAGCGACCGAATTTTGCTTCTTTGAAGCCCAAGACACCAAGGATCTTCCCAAGAACTGGCAAGTCCCCGATGTGCTCTTCCTATTGATTTTGCACCCCGCCCAATCGGCATCGGAATAACCAATTAAATCAAATGTGGATCCCTTAGGATACCAAAGCCCAAACTTAGGAGTATAAGCCAAATATCTCAAGATTCGTTTTACGGCCGTAAGGTGAGCTTCCTTAGGGTCGGCTTGGAATCTTGCACACATGCATACGGAAAGCATAATATCCGGTCGAGATGCACATAAATAGAGTAAAGAACCTATCATCGACCGGTATACCTTTTGATCCACGGACTTACCTCCCGTGTCGAGGTCGAGATGCCCATTAGTTCCCATGGGTGTCTTGATGGGTTTGGCATCCTTCATCCCAAACTTGGTTAGAATGTCTTGAGTGTACTTTGTTTGGCTGATGAAGGTGCCCTCTTGGAGTTGCTTCACTTGGAATCCTAGAAAATACTTCAACTCCCCCATCATAGACATCTCAAACTTCTGTGTCATGATCCTACTAAACTCTTCACATGTAGACTCGTTAGTAGACCCAAATATAATATCATCAACATAAATTTGGCATACAAACAAGTCATTTTCAAGAGTTTTAGTAAAGAGTGTAGGATCGGCTTTACCGACTTTGAATCCATTTGCAATAAGAAAATCTCTAAGGCATTCATACCATGCTCTTGGGGCTTGCTTGAGCCCATAAAGCGCCTTAGAGAGCTTATAGACATGATTAGGATACTTACTGTCTTCAAAGCCGGGAGGTTGCTCAACATAGACCTCTTCCTTGATTGGTCCATTGAGGAAGGCACTTTTCACGTCCATTTGATAAAGCTTAAAGCCATGGTAAGTAGCATAGGCTAATAATATGCGAATTGACTCAAGCCTAGCTACGGGTGCATAGGTTTCACCGAAATCCAAACCTTCGACTTGGGAGTATCCCTTGGCCACAAGTCGAGCTTTGTTCCTTGTCACCACACCATGCTCGTCTTGCTTGTTGCGGAAGACCCATTTGGTTCCTACAACATTTTGATTAGGACGTGGAACTAAATGCCATACCTCATTTCTAGTGAAGTTGTTGAGCTCCTCTTGCATTGCCACCACCCAATCTGAATCTTGGAGTGCTTCCTCTATCCTGTGTGGCTCAATAGAGGAAACAAACGAGTAATGTTCACAAAAATGTGCAACCCGAGATCTTGTAGTTACCCCCTTATGAATGTCGCCGAGGATGGTGTCGACAGGGTGATCTCGTTGGATTGCTTGGTGGACTCTTGGGTGTGGCGGCCTTTGCTCTTCATCCTCCTTATTTTCCTTATTTGCATCTCCCCCTTGATCATTACCATCATCTTGAGGTGGCTCATTTGATTGATCTTCTACTTCATCAACTTGAGCTTCATCCTCATTTTCAGTCGGTGGAGATGCTTGCATGGAGGAGGATGGTTGATCTTGTGCAATTGGAGGCTCTTCGGATTCCTTAGGACACACATCCCCAATGGACATGTTCCTTAGCGCGATGCATGGAGCCTCTTCTTCACCTATCTCATCAAGATCAACTTGCTCTACTTGAGAGCCGTTAGTTTCATCAAACACAACGTCACATGAGACTTCAACTAGTCCAGTGGACTTGTTAAAGACCCTATATGCCCTTGTGTTTGAGTCATACCCAAGTAAAAAGCCTTCTACAGTCTTAGGAGCAAATTTAGATTTTCTACCTCTTTTAACAAGAATAAAGCATTTGCTACCAAAAACTCTAAAATATGAGATGTTGGGCTTTTTACCGATTAGGAGTTCATATGATGTCTTCTTGAGGATTCGGTGTAGATATAATCGGTTGATGGCGTAGCAGGCGGTGTTGACTGCCTCGGCCCAAAACCGATCCGAAGTCTTATATTCATCAAGCATGGTCCTTGCCATGTCCAATAGAGTTCGATTCTTCCTCTCCACTACACCATTTTGTTGAGGTGTGTAGGGAGAAGAGAACTCATGCTTGATGCCCTCTTCCTCAAGAAAACCTTCGATTTGAGAGTTCTTGAACTCCGTCCCGTTGTCGCTTCTTATTTTCTTGATCCTTAAGCCGAACTCATTTTGAGCCCGTCTCAAGAATCCCTTTAAGGTCTCTTGGGTTTGAGATTTTTCCTGTAAAAAGAACACCCAAGTGAAGCGAGAATAATCATCCACAATAACAAGACAATACTTACTCCCGCCGATGCTTATGTAAGCAATCGGGCCGAATAGATCCATGTGGAGTAGCTCAAGCGGCCTGTCGGTCGTCATGATGTTCTTGTGTGGATGTTGGGTTCCAACTTGCTTTCCCGCCTGGCATGCGCTACAAACCCTGTCTTTCTCAAAATGAACATTTGTTAATCCTAAAATGTGTTCTCCCTTTAGAAGCTTGTGAAGATTCTTCATCCCAACATGTGCTAGTCGGCGGTGCCAGAGCCATCCCATGTTAGTCTTAGCAATTAAGAAAGTGTCGAGTTCAGCTCTATCAAAATCTACCAAGTATAGCTGACCCTCTAACACTCCCTTAAATGCTATTGAATCATCACTTCTTCTAAAGACAGTGACACCTATATCAGTGAAAAGACAGTTGTAGCCCATTTGACATAATTGAGATACGGAAAGCAAATTGTAATCTAATGAATCTACAAGAAAAACATTGGAAATAGAATGGTCGGGTGATATAGCAATTTTACCAAGACCTTTGACCAAACCTTGATTTCCATCCCCGAATGTGATAGCTCGTTGACGATCTTGGTTTTTCTCGTAGGAGGAGAACATCCTTTTCTCCCCTGTCATATGGTTTGTGCACCCGCTGTCGAGTATCCAACTTGAGCCCCCGGATGCATACACCTACAAAACAATTTTAGTTCTTGACTTTAGGTACCCAAATGGTTTTGGGTCCTTTGGCATTAGACACAAGAACTTTGGGTACCCAAACACAAGTCTTGGAGCCCTTGTGCTTGCCCCCAACATATTTGGCAACTACTTTGCCGGATTTGTTAGTTAAAACATAAGATGCATCAAAAGTTTTAAATGAAAGACTATGTTCATTTGATGCACTAGGAATTTTCTTAGGCAACTTAGCACGGGTTGGTTGCCTAGAACTAGATGTCTCACCCTTATACATAAAAGCATGATTTGGGCCAGAGTGAGACTTCCTAGAATGAATTCTCCTAATTTTGCTCTCGGGATAACCGGCAGGGTATAAAATGTAACCCTCGTTATCCTGAGGCATGGGAGCCTTGCCCTTAACAAAGTTGGACAATTTTTTAGGAGGGGCACTAATTTTGACATTGTCTCCCCTTTGGAAGCCAATGCCATCCTTAATGCCCGGGCGTCTCCCATTATAAAGCATGCTACGAGCAAATTTAAATTTTTCATTTTCCAAGTTGTGCTCGGCAATTTTAGCATCTAGTTTTGCTATATGATCATTTTGTTGTTTAATTAAAGCCATATGATCATGAATAGCATTAATATTAACATCTCTACATCTAGTACAAATAGATACATGCTCAATAATAGATGTAGAGGGTTTGCAAGAATTAAGTTCAACAATCTTAGCATGAAGAATATCATTTTTATCTCTAAGATCGGCAATTGTAACTTTGCAAACATCAAAATCTTTAGCCTTAGCAATCAAATTTTCATTCTCTAATCTAAGGCTAGTAAGAGAAATGTTTAATTCTTCAATCCTAGCAAGCAAATCATCATTATTATCTCTAGGATTGGGAATTGAAACATTACAAACATGAGAATCAACCTTAGCATTTAAACTAGCATTTTCATTTCTAAGGTTGTCAATCATCTCACGGCAAGTGCTTAGCTCACTAGACAATTTTTCACATTTTTCAACTTGTAGAGCGTAAGCATTTTTAACCTTAACATGTTTCTTATTTTCCTTGATTAGGAAATCCTCTTGGGAGTCCAAGAGATCATCCTTCTCATGGATGGCACTTATTAGTTCATTTAATTTCTCCTTTTGTTCCATGTTAAGGTTGGCAAAAAGAGTACGCAAATTATCTTCCTCACCACTAGCATTATCATCACTGGAAGACTCATATTTAGTGGAGGAGTTGGATTTGACCTTCTTCTTTTTGCCGTCCTTTGCCATGAGGCACTTGTGGCCGACGTTGGGGAAGAGGAGTCCCTTGGTGACGGCGATGTTGGCGGCGTCCTCGTCGTCGGAGGAGTCGCTTGAGCTTTCGTCGGAGTCCCACTCCCGACAAACATGGGCATCACCGCCCTTCTTCTTGTAGTACCTCTTCTTCTCCTTTCGCCTCCCCTTCTTGTCGTCGCCTCGGTCACTGTCACTAGATATAGGACATTTAGCAATAAAATGACCGGGCTTACCACACTTGTAGCAAACCTTCTTGGAGCGGGACTTGTAATCCTTCCCCCTCCTTTGCTTGAGGATTTGGCGGAAGCTCTTGATGACGAGCGCCATTTCCTCATTGTCGAGCTTGGAGGCGTCTATTGGTTGTCGACTTGGTGTAGACTCCTCCTTCTTTTCTTCCGTCGCCTTGAATGCGACGGGTTGAGCCTCGGATGTAGATGGATCATCAAGCTCGTTGATCTTCCTCGAGCCTTCGATCATGCACTCAAAACTTACAAAATGCCCGATTACTTCCTCGGGGGTCATTTTAGTATATCTACGATTACCACGAATTAATTGAACTTGAGTAGGGTTAAGGAAAATAAGAGATCTTAGAATAACCTTAACCACTTCGTGGTCATCCCACTTTACGCTCCCGAGGTTGCGCACTTGGTTCACCAAGGTCTTGAGCCGGTTGTACATGTGTTGCGGCTCTTCCCCTTTGCGAAGCTGGAACCGACCGAGCTCCCCCTCGATCGTTTCCCGCTTGGTGATCTTGGTGAGCTCATCTCCTTCGTGCGCGGTTTTGAGCACATCCCAAACCTCCTTGGCGCTCTTCAACCCTTGTACTTTGTTATACTCCTCTCTACTTAGAGAGGCGAGGAGTATTGTTGTTGCTTGAGAGTTGAAGTGCTCGATTTGGGCCACCTCATCCTCATCATAGTTCTCATCCCCTACCGACGGTACCTGTGCACCAAACTCAACAACATCCCATATACTTTTGTGGAGCGAGGTTAGATGAAATCGCATTAAATCGCTCCACCTAGCGTAATCTTCACCATCAAAAGTTGGTGGTTTGCCTAATGGGACGGAAAGTAAAGGTGTATGTTTGGAAATGCGAGGGTATCGTAGGGGGATCTTACTATACTTCTTGCGCTCTTGGCGCTTAGAAGTGACGGAGGGCGCATCGGAGTCGGAGGTCGATGTTGATGAAGTGTCGGTCTCGTAGTAGACCACTTTCCTCATCCTCTTGTGCTTGTCGCCTTTCCGATGCGGCTTGTAGGAAGAAGATTTTTCCTTCTTCTCTTTGTGGTGAGAGGAGGAAGACTTTTTCTCCTTCCGTTTGGAGGAGTCCTTCTTCTTCTCCTTCCTCTTGGTGCGGGACTCTTCCGATGAAGTGCTCCCGTGGCTTGTAGTGGGCTTTTCGCCGGTCTCCATCTCCTTCTTGGCGTGATCTCCCGACATCACTTCGAGCGGTTAGGCTCTAATGAAGCACCGGGCTCCGATACCAATTGATAGTCGCCTAGAGGGGGGGTGAATAGGGCGAAACTGAAATTTACAAATATAAACACAACTACAAGCCGGGGTTAGCGTTAGTAATAAAGAAACGAGTCCGCGAGAGAGGGCGGAAAACAAATCCCAAGCGAATAAGCAAGTGAGACACGGAGATTTGTTTTACCGAGGTTCGGTTCTTGCAAACCTACTCCCCGTTGAGGAGGCCACAAAGGCCGGGTCTCTTTCAACCCTTCCCTCTCTCAAACGATCCACTGATCGAGTGAGCTTTCTCTTCTCAATCACTTGGAACACAAAGTTCCCGCAAGGACCACCACAAGATTGGTGTCTCTTGCCTCAATTACAAGTGAGTTTGATTGCAAAGAAAGGATCAAGAAAGAAGAAAGCAATCCAAGCGCAAGAGCTCAAAAGAACACAAGCAAATCACTCTCTCTAGTCACTATTGTGTCGTGTGGAATTTGGAGAGGATTTGATCTCTTTGGTGTGTCTAGAATTGAATGCTAGAGCTCTTGTAGTAGTTGGGAAGTGGAAAACTTGGATGCAATGAATGGTGGGGTGGTTGGGGTATTTATAGCCCCAACCACCAAACTTGACCGTTGGCTGGGTTGTCTGTTCGATGGCGCACCGGACAGTCCGGTGCACACCGGACAGTCCGGTGCCCCCTGCCACGTCATCACTGCCGTTGGATTCTGACCGTTGGAGCTTCTGACTTGTGGGCCCGCCTGGGTGTCCGGTGCACACCGGACAGGTACTGTTTGCTGTCCGGTGTGCCAGCATGGGCGTGCCTGCCATCTGCGCACGCAGAGCCCGCATTAAATGCGCGGCAGAGAGCCGTTGGCGCGAAGATAGCCGTTGCTCTGGAGTCGCACCGGACAGTCCGGTGCTTATAGTGGACGAGCCGTTGGCTTTTCCCGAAGCTGGCGAGTTCCTGAGGCCGACCACCCTTGGCGCACCGGACACTGTCCGGTGTACACCGGACAGTCCGGTGAATTATAGCCGAGTCGCCTCCGGAAATTCCCGAAGGTGGCGAGTTCGAGTCTGAGTCCCCCTGGTGCACCGGACATGTCCGGTGGCACACCGGACAGTCCGGTGCGCCACACCAGGGGTGCCTTCGGTTGCCCCTTTTCTCCTTTGTTGAATCCAAAGCTTGGTCTTTTTATTGGCTGAGTGTGAACCTTTTACACCTGTATCATCTATACACTTGGGCAAACAAGTTAGTCCAAAGATTTGTGTTGGGCAATTCAACCACCAAAATTTTATAGGAACTAGGTGTAAGCCTAATTCCCTTTCACTTTTAATAAGATAGGCACCAACTGTAGATTTACATGTCATAAATGTTCAGTGAGCGACACATTCTTTTCTCTAAAATAGTGTAACTGAAATACTAAGTGTGCTGCTGCTAGGCTGAGCCGGATACTCAGGGAAAAGCAAATTGGGATTGAGATGAGCCGGATACAAGGTCTACCAGGTGGGAAGAGAATCAAGGTATGTGCAATCTCATGTCGTTCTAGATACAGTACTAATGATAGTGCAGCATTCAAAGCATGCTACCAATTAAAAGCTACGTAGAAGTTCAAAAAAAACTCTTGGCATGACACAAATGTATGATGGTTGAAGTTTTAAAATGTATTCCAACTCCAAGAGATACTGAAGTTCAAGACATATATATATTTAACGAGAAAATTTCACTTATAAACTAATCAAAGCCAAGCCCTGCAACTGTTTTTAAAGAGTGCTACTTCATTTTTTTAAAACGATTTTTTCTTCTCAAGTTTTTTCTTCAATTTAGTTGTGCCCATAACAACTGTGAAAGTCACCAAAAAATGATTGAGAGAGATCCTACATGGCAGTTGTTCAGACACCATAGAATTTAGCTTTTTCAAAGTAGAACTATTCAAAGTAAACAACCATCTGTATCCAAGTTCTGACCTTAAGTAAAAATCACTGCTCCGCCTTGGAAATTATCACTGCCTGGGTTGTGTGCTACATCCCGACAACTATGTCCCTGCTGAACATCCTTCCAGTCCCAAAATTATTTCCATTTATCGTGCATTGTCTCCTGTTTGAGAATACCATGTCAGTAACCAAGTTCAATGCCATGATCTATGGCTTGTTCCAGCTAGGGAGTAACCAACCTTTTGTTTTGTGATCTATTATGACTTGTTTTCTATATGTTCTTTATGTCTTCTACTTGCATTGTAATCCTTGTTTTTTCTTTGACAGAGCTACAGCCGTGATTTGTTCATGTTTCTGTACATTCTTCTCATCATAGCCAGTGGCGAATCTAGGATTTAAAGTTAGGGTGGTCCAATCTTATAAAAATCAAAACAAATAAATGAGTTTGCATTTTAAGTCCTACAACATATGAGAATCAAAAGAAAATAAATCAAAATCATCTATATACTGTAGCAGATTAAAATTAGAGGGTGGCCCACCCTGTCCACCCTCTAGATACGTCACTGATCATAGCATCAGTGCTTACATCACTTAAGAAGCATCATGAAAAATCAGCATTTTCATGAAAGTCCATACTCTATCTTAACCACCACCAAATCGAGGAATGGAAAGGGTGGATGCTGGTTAGTGAGCGCCTACTCCATCGAGACCACCTGCCATGCGCCCAGGCTGTAGGATGCCTACGACGAGGTCTACTGCCGTAAGTAGGCTAATTGAGGTGATTCGCCACCTGATTTTTAACTATGTTCTGCCATTCCTTAAGTGCAAAGAAGAACTCGAGTGTGGTGGCCTATCAAGTATTGCTTTTTATTTTTGTCCAATACATGAACATAATCATTAATCTTCCGTGTAGATTGTGTGCTCTGTTCACAGCCCATTGGTTCTAGGCTATTAGAACACATTACTCATTTGTTCGCTTTTCAGCTAATAGTTTAGCTCATTAAACTACTTGTGGTCCTGGTGATCATAATAGCTCCATATGTTAGCAAAATGTTAGCAATGTCTGCTGGTGGGTGTCTGTGATTTATTATTCATATGCACTAGGCGTTCTTATGATATTTGTACTTTTCTTTAGTATATGAATTTGGCATTTCTGCAGGGTGAACACAAATTAGGGAACATAAGTTTATGATAGCAAATGAGATCATTGAGTTCTTCTGTGATTTGATGGTTACACGCCTTCCCATCATCGCAAAATAGAGGTTTGTCTTTCACTATGATCCCAATCTTATGCCAACCTTTTATTCAGGGAATGTCCAATAGACTGGAAAGAAGGTATCTGTAGTTTGGTATTTGCAGCCCCAAGGTGATCTGAGCTCCCTGAACTTGGTCACACGCATGACGTTTTTGAAAAGATGACAAAAAATGTTTCCGCTGCAGTTGACGTGCCTAGATGCTGTTGTTAACAACCTTGTAAGCATGAATGTATTTTTGATGCAAATTCAACCAAATACTGAATTGTGTATATTGCCTATGTTCGTTCTTCTCCACTCTAAACATTTGATCCCCTTTTGAAGCTGGTTGAGAAGCCGCCAGTTAAGAAACCTTCTAAGCGAATTAAGCTGGAAGTTCTAAAATATATAGCAAAAGAGCATTAGATTGATTGGGATACCACTGAGAGTGACCAGGAGCTTGTGAGACATCCTAAATAGTTGATTGTTTGTGCTACTGAACCCCGGCATGCTTCATGGGAACAACATAGTTGATGTGTTGTACGTGCAGTGGCTTGTGCTACCTTCATCCATTTTTTAATTCTGATTTTGATTCCGGGAACCCCTTATTATTATACTCAGCCTTCTTGCTGAGTATGTCCAGTTTGCTCTTCTCAAGTTCGGAGCTAGCTAGAAAAAGGAAAGTAATTTCATGACCCACCTGATTGCCATGCTATAGAGCTTGCATTTTTTTTGTGACCAAATGTAATAAATTTTCCATTCCCATTATTACCCTACATGGTGCACGTAGGTTCAGAGTGGCCATGTTGTCATGGTCTATGCCGCTATTGGCCATGTCGGCTAGCTCCTTTGTCAATGCTCAAGCGAGCTTGGTGCCACTGTTATTGGGACTGTTTCCAAACAAGAAAAGCCACTCAGGCAGCTCAGGCTGGATGCCACCATCCCATAATTTACAATAGCAAAGATGTCGTCGCAAGATCAGTGATGTATCTAGAGTTGCAAAGAAGCTGTAGTCATCGCAAGATCAGTCTTTGTAATTTTTCTCTCCTCCAACTGCATTTGCATTTTTAAATACATCACGTGTCCCATAGTCTATTAGCTAAGTGCTAAGGCAAATAGGAAAGTATGGCTATTGTTATAAGTGATTTTAGCTTTTCAATGCAGCAACTACAGCTTCTTTGCAACTCCATTTTCCATCTCATGTTTTCAATATAGTTGATTTTGCAAACTGAGGGATGTGCCGGAGGAGCAAAATTTTCTCAGTTTGGCGCTGATTTATCAAGGTACGTACATGCTTGTGTTCAGTTTGCTTGTTGTTCAGTGCTTGCTTGAGCCTAAATACAAAATCAACTGTACTGCAAAAAAAGTATTGAAATGGCATACTTGATGTCAATGTGTTCAGTGTGCTTGCTGTTCAATGTGCCTTATGTTCAGTGCTAGATGTGTTCCTTGTTCAGTCATATTTCAATATCGTAAACATTGATGGACACAAACTCATATTGTACTTAAAACAAGGTATTGAAATGGCATGCTTGACAGGTAACTGACTGTTGTAGTATCTTTGCTACCATGCGTGCCAGTTTTTCAAGTTGACAGGTAACTGTATTGCAAAAGAATATGGTACTTATGCACCTAAGGAGAAAGGGAAGAAGCGTACTTTTTTTGGCTCTGGTATGTGTAGCTCCCATTTTAGATTTTACCAAGTATCAAATGTACACTTTTTATTGTTTGATGACTAACATCATGCAGAGGTATTAATTTTTAAAAAATGACGTTGAACCTTAAAACATATTCAAACCATTCCTTTACATCATGCAGAGGTACGATATTAATTCCATGGATCGATGAGTTAAATGGCTATTTTAAGCTAAAGCTTTTTTTCCTTTACAAGAGGGGTTTTTATCTAAAAGAATATCTTTGGAGTGGTTCTTTGACATTCTATGAAACCATCCTTTTTATTTGATGCCACATGTCAGACGTCATATTTAAATGTGCATACACAAATATACTAATTGTTTTAGCTGACCTATAGTTTATCTAAAAGACTCTGATAGGCTGAATGTATGAGTTGTTTCTTGCTGTAAATATGGATTGGTAATGAATAGAGAAAATAGGTAGTGTCATCACTTACACAGTCAAATTTCTTGTAGGGAAGCATGTGATCTGTAGTGTTTAAAATTTGCTCATTAGTTCTCTAAAAGCTGAACAAGTTCCTTCGCATTTGTTTTGGATTGCAGAATGAATACTTCTTCAGGTACAGGGATGACCGGAATGCAGCAGAAATTTTCAGAGCTAATGGTGATATAAATGTACTTAAATCACACTGTAATAGTCAGGTAAATCACACAACCTGTCTTCAATATGTCTGCAGTTAATATATCATTTAGGAGTAATGAGTTGTCAGCTAAAATGCAGTTAATATGCATGCCACTACTTTGTTAAAGCGAAGATGCATGCCACTTCTTCTAGAGCAAGTGAATGGGGTATGAGTTGGATGTTTTAAGTCTCTGTTTGATGTGATGACTCATGCTCAATGTTCTTTTTAAGAGCAATCAAGTGAAGAGTGGGTCGATGGATGCGGGCGGGTGGGGCGCGGGGAGGGGGAGGCTGCTGGAGCAGCGCCGAGGCAGGGGGAGCGGAGTCGAGGGGCAGGGGCGTGGGCGCGGACCTAGGAGAGGCAGCGCGGGGGATAACGCAGAGTGTAGCCGCGGTATCGCGAGCGCCCACTCTAGGCACTTAATTAGTAGTAGGGATGAAAGAAGAACCTTTTGACCAAATTTAGAAAAAAAATCTTTCGAGGCCCCAAAAGTTACACCTTGGCATTGGTTAGCAGCTTTATAAATATTTTTGAGATTGATAACTATGATGGTTAATAGTGAAGTGTATTGGGGCCACATGACTAAATTCAAGGAATGCTATTGAACAAAATTAACAAGTCGAGACTGAATTAGTTAATTATCTTGCCAAGCTTTTTTCCCTTTCTTTTTTGTGTAAGTGCGTAAAGGTGTGTTACATGAACTCTGGGTAACTTGCCTTTTAATCTTCTCTTGCAAAAGAAATTGCTTCTTAGTTCAATTGATATAGTTACTGAAACTCATATTCTGTTAAGCAAATATCTTGTTATCTGAAGCATTCCACAGAGCCATTCTATTCTTCAAGTTGATGACAAATATAATTTAAGTTTGTTTTGTCGTGCTATATACTTGTTCTATATATTCAGCTCATCCTTTGGGACATTTTGCTGCTAGGAAGAAGACTATTTACCCACCTCAAGGTTTACAAAGGGGGAGAACATCCGCACCAGGCTCAAAAACCTGTCCTCCTCCCTATCAATGAAAACAAAATACAAAAACTGGCTAGAGAACCCCATGAATTGAAAAGGATGTAGTGTCCTGTTGATGACAAATATAATTTAAGTTAGCTTTGTCGTGCTATATACTTATTCTATATATATTCTGCTCATCCTTTTGGGACATTTTGCAACTAGGAAGAAGATTATTATAGTTGGTCCATCAGATCAATTGTTGTAGATTTCATAATAACTTGTTTGACTAACGTGAAAAACTGGAATCTTCATTGTTTTTGAGCAGCCGTCTAGGTCTTCATGTGTGCCCCCAAGGTCCTCAGTCACGATGACACAAGGCATCACAAGGCTCAAGGTCAGAACCTCATAAAGAAGCTGAAAATTAAAAGAATCATCATCTGTTCAAGGTTAGAACTGAATCTAGACATTGAACATCTCATTCGGAAAAAAAGAAGGAAGCGTCTCTTCAGATATGCTGCTCTATGTATAACCTGTACACAAATAGAACTATTGATCTATTCTAGAATGAAAAACTAAACTAAGTTGTACAAGAACATGTTAAAGCAAGTTGTGGTTCACCAGTGTTGTGCAGGTTTAGCTGGTACTCAATGGAAAACACATCTCCACCAGGTATACTAGAGATCTGCTATGTTAATTACCGATGATCTACTGTCATTGACCTTAGAACCATATTTGGAAATGACTTGGTGAATACAACTATTTAAATACACTATCTAAACTCAAACAATTGAAATTGTTGCAACCTATAATCTGGTGATAACGATTTTTATATTGATAATTAGTACTTCATTGGTTCTTCATTTAATTGGAATTCAAACAATGATTTCGTAAATAATGAGTGTCAACTTTTGCTTTGCATTCTTCTGTATAGTACAACACATTGTTTATTGCATTTGAAAGTTGTTGGTCTCATGTAGGACACGGTGGCGCCAAGGTCCCACCATGGAACAAATTTACTAGAAATTTTCATTTTACACCATATATTATTGTATATGTACTAGATTCATAGAATTTTGCACCACCAGATTTTTAATCGTAGCTCTGCTCATGATCCCACTATTGCAAATAATGTCTGAATATTTGATCAACTTGTAGGTTGTAAAGGACTTGAACCAAATATTTTTCTAACTAAAATTCTTTTGCTTAGATATGCGCCAACAACACAACTTTGGAGAGGCATACTTCATGTGATGGGTGGCAGCAAGGAGGATAGCCATGAACATGGGCTCGAACCCTGGAAGCACCTTTGCTGTCACTTTCCAAGTATATTTATTATAAAATTTTACTATACCATACCAAATCTTATAAATGTAGCAGCTTGAGACATAATAAATCTTGATTGAATTATTTAAATCAGTGGTTATCTTAACCTCAAGAATTATTTTTAAAAATTATGAACTTAATGCTAGATCAAATTTTGCATCATAGATATATTAGTGCATATATCTTTTTTGAAGCCTTATTTGTCTACTATGTGGTTGATTGATAATATGATCTCTGTATTTTGGGGCCAAAGGAGCTCACTGGCGCTATTGATTTGATCAGCCGCTACAAACTACAACCATTTTTGTTTCGTCCCAGAAAAAAATAATCTTTTGTTTTTAGGCTAATTCTCAATTGTATTGTAGTGTAGTAATAGCCTTTTACTTCTATAGCTAGGCAGCTGGTAGCCCCAAAAATCTGTGCAGCAACTGTGATCCAGTGAACTAATGGTAACCTTACATATATAATCACAGTTTTATGTGCTTTCCCACGTGCAATAATTGGATCATCACATGACTAGCAGTTTAAACCATTGATGCTTGTTTAAGTGAGTTACATTGCTCCCCCCGCATGGCAGATGTATACATGCAAACCATTAATAATTCAAGTTTTTTTAGTATAGATCTACATAGCATTGAACTGGACAACTTGTTGTGTTACTCTGTGTAAGGAATGATCTACTGCTGATCTGTATTGTTCCTTGTTTTTTCTCTTTTCTTCTTTTTATGGGAAGCGGGACTGAAGATAAGATGGTTGCCTTATCATTGGCCACCACTAAAGCATGTGATGCTAATGCTGCTTTAATTATGAATGGTGATCTTCATTCTCTCCATCCTATCTTCCGAATCTATGGACACTGTCAGATTTTTCCTGACCCTGTTGTGACACTGAAGATCTTTGAAGATAAAGTTCTGCTCAGTGTAGTAATAGCCTTTTTCTATGATTTTTATTACATATAACATAATTGGCAAAATAATATTATGTATGATTATCATTAGCTATCTCTTTCTATAAGTTATGGCCATGTGGGGGAATTTGTAGTAGTGAAACAACTAAATTAAAATAGCCCACAAATAGATTATGGAACATTTTGTATATAACACACATTTTGTATATAAGTTATCGTGATATTATATATTCCCGTTGCAACAATGCACTGTCAATATTGTATGAGTCTTTGAGTTTAGCAGCAAAAGTCTTGGCACATCATTGTTTTAGTTATTATGATCAGAACAACCCATTTTATACATGGAGCTCGTGGCAATGGCAGCCCCGCAACACGACGATGGAGCTCGTAGTGCGCTCAGGCTCGCGCTTCTCTGCAACAATGCACTATTTTCCCATGTGGGCTCCCGTCACTATTGCGTTCACGCCGTCCGTCGCTAGAACCTTCTCGTGAATCCGTCGCTAGAACCTTCTCGTGAATTTGTGTTCCGTCGCAACGCACGGGCACATACCTAGTTTTCTTATATCAAACGAACCTGAGTTGGTCGGCTGCGGGTTCACTCAAACAACCTACCAACTTTTACTGCTTCTATACTGATTTTGTCTCTACATATTGTAACTACAGCAGTCTAAATAATCGACTTTAATCCGAAACGAACAAAAATTCATTTGTGAGAACATAAACACCATGGTCGTTAGTTGTTGATGGAAGTGTTAAGGCTATCTACAGCAGTCTCTTCATCCCACTTTCTATCTCACTTTTTTTAAACTCCACTCTATAAATAATGTTGTCTACAATGTTTATAGTATACCGTTTAAAATAATGTTTTGGACGTCTATATACACTCTCCGCTAGAAATGCCTAAGGTATCGTTTGGTTCACATAACGTTAAATTATGTTTGTTTAAGTCTAACCGTAATTGATATTACATTAGAAATGAATATTGGCTTATTCAAACTTGTTATTACCAGTATTCGAGTGTGAATCATTATCATTACCATTTACGCTATATTTCGTGAACCAAACGACACCTAAATTAGTTCGCGATTGTGTAAGCCCAGCCCAGCGTAGCCCAGGAGCCCAAGAGGGAGCCGGCGGCTGGCTCGCGGCCGCCCACCGAGCCGCTCCGCGCCGTCCGATTGCTCGTCAGAAACAGAAGCAAGGCTCGGGCTCGATTGCTCGAACCCAGACCGGCCAAACCCTAGCTCGCTGGCTGGATCGGCGCCGTCGCCGGCTCGTCCCCACTTCGTTTCCCCTTCTCCTCGTCGGCTCCCCGTCCTGTCGTCTCCCATCTAGAGCGGCGGCTCGGCTCCCGCGCCGCATCCCCCTCGCCGGCGCCCCTGCCCCCTCCCAGTCCGCGGGATCGGCTCGGTCCCCGCGCTTCCCGATCATTCTCCTCAGGTACTACCCGCCATTCTTCCTGCCAGAGGCTTCGCTTCGGCAATCGGCATCGCGACTCGCGAGTCGCAGAGCGAGAAGAGAGATAGCCATGACCCTTTTGCGATTTCGCCGGTTCAAGATAAAACTCTTCGATTCTTTTCATCGAATCTGGCTAATCACATCAAAGCCGATGTCATGGAAAACTTTATTACTCCGTACTGAAATTAAAAAAAAAATTGTATCTGCACAATCCACTCTTCGTGCACAATTAGTTCTGAAGGATCCATAACAGACTACGCGAATCGCTCGTGGAATCTGAACCTGCCATGGCGCCCTGCTCTCCTTTCAGAAGCGGACTCCACCAGGCATGGGGAACTCGACTCTCACCGACATGACGCTGCTGCCGGGCGTCGAGCCGATCGTGGCTGGCCTGGCCGCCGGCCCCTCCTCCCCGGGCCAGGAGGGCAAGGCAAAGAAGAAGCCCATGAAGTCCCTCTACCTCAGGTTCTTCGAAACCGCGCTCGACGGCAAGTCCCGCATCTGCAGGCTTTGCAGGAAGAGCTACTGCATGACCACCGCCACGGGTAAGTGTCAGTTCTGTTACCAGCACGCGACATGATCTTCAGTGCTGTTTACAGTGTTTATGGGCTTTCAAATGGTTTTCTTAAACATATTTACACAACGTTCAAATGCTACACGGGGCAAGCGACACATGTTTTTCTTAGAAAAAGTAATTTTTGATTCTGATCTCTTCATAAGCTATACCCATTACCATTCATTATTTCGGTTCTAGACTTCTAGCCTCTGGCTCATTAAACTATGCCCACAAAAAGTAAACATTAAAAAGGAGACAAAAAGCAAACTGAAACTTGCATGATGTAATGCTATTTGCTGGAATGAGGAAGAGCATGGCAGAACGCTCTTAATAATTTGCTAGAAGTAGCAACCAAGTATGATGTAATGCTATTTGGTGCTTACTTCTTCTCCTTATTCATCACTCAGTGATTAAGGAACTCTAAAAAAAATGATATGCTTCTGTAACACAAGCAACAAATGGGGGATTGGTGAACTCTAAAAATTGTGAAATCGGATTCGTACTCCTCAATTGTCAGGACCGTGCATTTAGGCAATTAGCGGTCCACCACCTGACGACGGGAGGCGAGCAGCTGAAAACGATGACAGACTAGACTCGGACTGGTGGTGGGGACTAGTCAGGGAGAGGAATCACTGATTGTGCAAAAGCCAAGCGTTTTGACTTTTGAGGTCCAGCTGTGCTAGTGCTGCATGTCCACGTCTGGGCTTGCCGCTTGCCTTTGGCCCTTGTATCTTGTGTAGTGCGTTGCAAGGTTGGCGGCAAGACCCTGCCGCGCTGGGCTGCTGGGCGCTTGTCATCTGGCTGTGCTCGACTGGGACCAGGGTCAAGCTATTTTGTTGTCAGTGTCTTGGCTGGCCAAAATTCATATGGTACAAGAGGTGGTCGCTGAGTCGTCGGGGTCAGCCAATCCTGATCATATAACATAGCATTGCCCTTGGTGGGGAATTGTTTTGCAAGAGGCATAGGCGCATAGCCACATAGACAGGGTTTCCGTTATTTGCAGCGTCCACTTTTGTTTTCTGCACTTGAGCTGTCCTAAAGATCACTCAGAGCATTTATCCATTGCCTATTTCTAGGCAAACACATAGGCCAAACAATGATTGGAATTCAACAATTTCTTCTCTTATGGGATACTTTAGGGGAAGTGCAGCTTTCTCAGGAGGAAGACCGCCATGTTTGGAGGCACGAGGCATCAAGGCTGTTCTCTTCTAAATCCTGCTACAAAGTCCTTCTCTTTGGTTCTACTGTTTTTGAGCCTTGGAAGAGATTATGGAAGACCTGGGCTCCTCCTAAATGCAAATTCTTCCTTTGGTTGGCAATAAGGAACAAATGTTGGACAGCCGACAGATTACAGTTGAGGGGAATGCCACACCCAGATGTTTGCCCCATGTGTGATCAGGCCCAAGAGACAATTCAGCACCTCCTTACTGCGTGCATTTTTGCACGGCAATTTTGGCACACAATTCTTGCTGCTATTGGCTTGGGGCACATCACTCCAACAGCTGATGAAGAGAATTTTGCAGACTGGTGGGGAAAGGCAAACCATAAGGTTGTCAAGACCAGAAAAAAGGGGCTTAACTCTCTGATCATCCTGGGGGCTTGGTGTCTATGGCTTCAGAGAAACAGAGCAGTTTTCCATGGGGAGTCTACCTCATTACCCAGGATTTTCCGGTGTTTCTCGGATGAGTACGTTTGCTGGGTAATGGCAGGAGCTAAGGAGTTTGGGAGCTTGGGCTCAGTTGCTGCCCTGGGCGTGGTCGGGTCAAGTTTCAGCAACAATCTGTAATCACCTTAGGGTTTATTAGGGTTTTTGGGAGAGTTGCTCTGCAACTTCTCCTCTATTGTAATGTTTTGTCTTTTCCTCTCTAATATATAAGATGCGCAGTTCTCATGCGGTTTCTTAAAAAAAAATATGATTATAATAAGCACCAAATAGGATTTTTTGGAGTTACTAGTTGCCGTATATGAATATAATCTGTATATGTGCACCATATACACTAATATGCTTTCGCATGGTTGTGCAGGGAATTTGGGAAAGCATCTTAATAACCGCCACCCTGGTTATCACCAACTTCCTGAGGGCGTCAGCTTCACTAACCAGAGTACCATAGAGGCTACCATGCTTAATAGAAGCAGGAAACCTCATGTTCCTGTGCGAGCTCGGGCCCAAGCTCAGCCTCAAGTTCAATCTCAATCTCAAGTTCAAGATCAAGCTCAACCTAAACTACGGTCTCAACCTAAAACGAAAGCAACTGTTGATATTGACCATGTCAACTGGTTACTTCTTAGGTGGCTTATCAGTGCCTCCCTTCCACCTTCTACTCTCGAAGATAATATGCTTATTGATAGCTGCAAGTACCTGAGCTCGTCTGTCAGGCTCTGGCCAAAAGAAAAGGTTCAAGAAGTTATCATTGAAGTCTTCAGAAGTATGAAGGAGGACGTCAAGGAAACTCTGCAATGTATCACTTCCCGGCTCTCTGTTACTCTGGACTTTTGGACTTCGTACGAGAAAATAGTATACATGTCCGTCAAATGCCATTGGATTGATGAAAACTGGGTCTCACAGAATGTTCTACTTGATGTGTGTAGAATCCCATACCCATCCACTGGTTCTGAGGTTTTTCAAGTTCTAATGGATGTCTTGGTGATGTATAACATCGATTCAAGAATCCTTGCTTGCACACACAATAACAGCCAACACTCAATACATGCTTGTCATGAGCTCGCACGGCAGCTTAAGACCCGTAACCTCCCATTCTGTTACATTCCTTGTGCTGCTAGAACACTGAAGACCATCATTGAAGCAGGACTGGAAAATGTGAAACCAATTTTGTCCAAGATCCGCGAGTTTATTCTTCACATCCATTCAAACCAGGAGATGATGGAGGATTTTAAGCACTGGACTGAAGTTTATCAAGAAGGTTCATGGAAACTCCCCTTTGACCATTCAGCAAATTGGAACAGTGATTATAATATGCTTGATGTGGTAAAGAAGGTAATGTATAGTCCATTCATGTATATTTGGGGTTTGCTACTGTACTCCCAAATAACTGTGTTTAATTAATTCGATTGTATGGTCATTATCATCTATTACGTGAAATATATATTTATATGATTTTTTATTTTATAAAATAGGATACATAAGGAAATTTTATCTCTAAAAAACCTTTCTTTTAGGTGCATGCATGATTTGTTGGATGTAATATCTTTTTATTTTAGAACTTTGGATGACATGGTATATTTTAATTTTGCATGGTTAGGCTGTGACGTGACAATTTTTTTTAAAGAAGTGACTGATCTTTCTGTACACTAACATGATTAACACGGCATGTATATATGTTTTGGCCACCACTTTGTACGTTAGCATATATAACATGTACATTTTGTATGTTAATGATGATTTGTGTGTTTTTGTGTAAATATTTACCACGTTAAAACAAAAAATATATTAACATAACATTGTATACATGATGAACCGTTTGAAAAAATCTTTTAAAATCCTATCATAATTGGTATGCAACTTTGACCTTGTAGCATGATAGACTCATATGTGTGTGAACAGAGACTGTAGCCTCCAACTCATGATCATGATGTGCGTCAACACTATGGTGCACTTGACGCATGCACACCGATCAATTTTAGGAAGGAATTGATGTGCGTGATGTGCATCACGCCAAGTAGATTAAGGAGGTGGGCGTGATTACCTGATTTTTGTTTTCTGTTTTTTCTAACTATTTTAATTATTAATTGTTTTGTGTTCTAAAAATCAAGGACCTAGATTTATTTGAGTTCTTACCTTCTCAAAAGTAATGGGAGTACCATAGCAAACCCCTGTACATTTTTACCATGCTGATGCTCTTCAGTTCTGTATACTCTTTTTCTTTATATATTTTAGGCTCCTAACGCAATAGAGAACACCATCAAGAAGGTTGAAGAGATCTTCGTACCAAGGGATTGGGTTCTGACTACTGCAGAGAAGTCAGTGATCGATGTGTTGCACTCATACCTTGAACCATTCTTCAAAACTACTACAAACCTTTGTAATTGCAAGCTACCAACTCTTGGGCTCGTCTTCTTCTTCATGGACCATGTCTTCGAGTTGATCAATCTGTGTCATGGCAGCAGCCACCAAGAATGGCTCAAGAACATTGCCGGTGACATGTCCAAGACAACTCAAAAGTTCACATCTGAAGCTTACAACATCTTCACCTTCACAGCCGCAATTCTTGATCCAAGGATCAAGGGAGAGCTCATCCCTGAAACTCTGAACTCCACGAGCAACTTGGACGATGTAAGAAACCATTTTGTCCGGGACTACAGCAGCACCTTCCAAGCTGTTGGAAATGGTCATGGCGCTCAGGACACCACAGAGGATGCTGGTGCGTTCGCCTTTGCTGAAGAGATTATTCGCAAAAGGCGCCGGGTGAGCATGACCACTGCTGATGATGAGCTCTCGCAGTATCTCGCAGAGCCCCCCGCACCGATTTCCACTGATGCCCTTGAGTGGTGGAGGGGGCATTCCTCCCGCTATCCACGTCTCTCCCTGATGGCCCGAGACTTTTTGGCAATTCAGGGGACCTCATTGGATCCTGAAGAACTGTTCACAAGTAAAGGGGACAACATCCACAAGCAGCAGTACTGCCTCCCTCTTAGTAGCATGCAGGCTATAGTATGCATAAAGTCATGGATGCAAAGTGGGTACCAGTTCAATTTTCAGTCGACTATCATAGATTTTGAGAGATTGGTCGAATCAGCTACTGCTCCTGATGATATCGATAGTTCTGGCCTTCACAGCTAAATGCATATTCAGCAAATCAAGGATCCCAGAATAGTTCTTTGGTTTCTGTTTTTTCTTCTTTTTTCTAGGTGCTCATGTAAATAGTCCTTAGAACTTGTGAATGCGACTTCTATTGCTGTCCCCTGCAAAATCCCAGGGTCAGAACTGCAGCGAGCAGCTTGTCCTTGCATAACTATGACACTTCAGAATCATGTACTCATTGTGGTAGTGACCAATCTTGTAGCCGCAACTTATTTCTGCTTCTTGAAGAGGCCATGCCGTCATACCAAAAGGAAACTTTGCTTAGTCTTGACATTTTATTTTCTGGTATACTAGTCCTGTATCTCTAGCCTTGTAGCAATGATGCTTTTTGCAGTTCACTTCAGTTTTTAAAAGATGATAATGGGCGATTGTGCACTTTCTTGTCATTCTGATGGGTTATTTGCAGATAATTTGCTACCACAGTGCTCCAATAATTTTTAACACAAATAGATGGGCATCTGAGTCAAGAGGACATGGCATGCTCACAAGCATGCATTAAATTCATGTGATTTTTTCTCAATTGTTTTCTGGTACAATTTGCGAACAGGGGAGAAAGCAAATTGAAAGTAGTAGTGCTCCTCACTTCCTTGTTTACTTTAATCCAGTTCTTAATGGCAAGGGGTGGTATTAGTTTAAAGGTCGCGCTCAATAATCACATGGGATTGGAAGTGGAAATACAATAGAATACTAGATGGTGTCGAAGAATCCTTGGATTTTATTCTGCTGGAATGCTGTCCCAGAGAACTGGTGCAATGCATGCTCACGTAGGTGCACATGATACACCCCATGTTTACTGATTCCTTCTGGATTCACCATTGTCACATTAGGCATATCAACGTCGAAAGCAAAAGATCCTGAGAACTCATCTTTCAAGATTCATAGCCCCATGATCATTCATTGTTTCACGAATTTCTGGATCCTGATTTAATTGTTTGACTTACTAAAATGTGGATCCCATTGTCAACAATTAAAGTAATGAAGTTACCACATGATCTGCTTCTGATAGGACTTTGGTTTTGAAGGATTCTAATAGAAGCTTGTAGATCCTAGGACCACACTATAGTTTTCCTTCATTTTTTTACGAGTGATGGGACTGCTTGCATTATGCGCTTCAGTTCAGACACCGACAATTTGCATGACACAGCTAAGATCTCTCTCACCATTATTATAATATAATTTAGGGATTATATGAGCATCTCACAACATTGTTTACCATATCCTACTAATGGGGGATGTAAATGACAGTCAGTTTTCACATGTTAGGCATCTAATGATGTGATATCATGTCGTGTGATGTCTACATATAATTTTTGTGGTAACATGACCTAGAATACATCTCGCATTTATCATCCCATTTTGTTGGCATGTCTTTGTTCAGTACCCAAGGGAAATTGTTTTCTATTCAATATTTTGATTATTTACACCACTAGAGAAAGTGTCATCGGTATGAAAACTGATTACAATTATCAGATTCCCAACCGATACTGAGTAACCGGTACTATAAAGAGGGTCTTTAGTACCGATTCTGACTCAAATCGATATTAAAAGTTCATCTTTAATACCAGTTTGTGTCATGAACCGATACTAAAGGAAGACTTTATTGCATGTTCAAGCCAAGAACCAGTACTAAGTGGAATTTTATTTTACATATTTATAAATTAATATTGATGGATATTTAATATATATATATATATGTATATTAGTTATTATGTGTACATATAAATGTACAAGCAAGTAGTTCTTTTTAAAGGGACATTAATATAAATAGTAATGATAGTTCTTTCTAATAGGACATATATATATATATATATATATATATATATATATATATATATATATATGTACAAGTAAGTAGTATAATAATATATACAAATATAACTATGTGTATGTTAATATATACAAAAGAACAATAATACTAGTTCTTGAATTGATTTGATCTTTCTAAAGAGGAAGCTCCTTCCAACATCTTCATAAACTATGATTTTAAAAACATTAATAATAAGTATTATTATATTAAATTTAAGTCCAATATATTTTATTAAAACCAAAGAGAGTAGTTCCTTCATTTCCTTTTGAACCATTCCTTTTACCTCGGTGTTGTGCCAACATACGTTGTAGATAAACTAGCCATTAGGACAAGCAATAAAAAGTTGCATCCAACTAAAACATCATTGAGAACATCACTAATAGCCCTAAGGGCAACTCATAGCCCTAAAGGCTAGTTTACTGGAGCATCAATCATAGCCCTAATAGCTAGTTAGATGCACCTATCCATTGCCTTCCTAAGGCTATAACTAGCAGATTGTGCATATGGATGTGTAAAACACTATTTTTGTAAGTGCAATCAAGGCCTAATTGTGGATTTTGGTGATAATGACTGTACAATTAGATGAATAATATTGTTTATGTCACACCCGGATTTAAGGGATAAAGCCGGGTGCATCTCATATATGCGTCAAAGAAGACAACACATATAATAACAGAGTGTATAGAGGTAAATGTCACAATATCATCAGAGTACTTATTACATAGCGGAAGTCTTACAAAATAAAAGATAAATATAAAGCGAACTAAAATCTATCATTGGCGCCATAAAGTCGACTGGGAGACGCCACCTAGATAAGTCGAACTCCTCGTTGTGTGGCTCCTCTTGAACCACTTGTTCTTCTCCTGTGGGGGGGGGCTGTGAGACAACAAGGGTGAGCTTACACATGTTCATCGCTCAACAAGTTGTGGGGAATAATGTGCATGAACTCACCAAAGGTGGGAGTTCATGTGATGTGTAAGGCTGATCAACAATAGGGGTTAAAGCTGAGCATTGATTTTAATAAGTTGGTCAAATTTTATTAGCAGTTACTAAATGTAAGTAAATACCAAACCATAATAAGAATAGAACAAAATTAATAAATAATCCCATGCAATGCAAATGACAAATTGAATTTGGTTCCATAAATTAATCATACGAGAGTCCTGAGCTGCTCATGATCGTGAGCTCGGCTAGTATATCAGTTTTACACTCTGCAGAGGTTGTACCCTGTACCCACAAGACATGTTACCCATCTGCCAAGGGATCGCGACTCCCATGCACCTCTACCAAGGAAGCGAGGCAGGGCAACACTACGAGGGCTTTATAAAGTTCCACTAGCTTCCGAAAACCCGCTACAGTTTCTGGGAAGAGCAATGCAGGAATCCCTCGTCTGACCGCCATCGCAGCAAAATCAACCCGAGAACTGTCACACCCGGCTTTAAGGAACAAAGCCAGGTGCATCTCATACATGCGCCAAGAAGACAACATATATAATAACAGAGTGTATAGAGATAAATGTCACATAATTCAGAGTAGTTATTACATAGCGGAAGACTTATTACAAAATAAAAGAATAAATATAAAACGAACTAAGGATCGTCGGCGCCAATGTCGACTGAGAAACGCCACCTAGATCAGATCGAACTCCTCAGTGTTAGGCAGCTCCTCCTGAACCACCTGTTCTTCTCCTGTGGGGGGGGGGGTGTGAGACAGCAAGGGTGAGCTCACACATGATCATCGCTCAACAAGTTGTGGGGAATAATGTGACATGAACTCACCAAAGGTGGGAGCTCATGGAGTGTAAGGCTGATCAATGATAGGGGTTAAAGCTGAGCATTGCTTTTAAGTAGTTGGTCAAAATTTTATTAGCAGTTACTAAGTGTAAGTAAATACCAAACCTTAAGTAAAGTAATAGAACAAAATTAATAATAAGCCCATGCAATGCAAATGACCAAATTGAATTTAAGTTCCATAATTTAAACATCAGAGAGTCCTGAGCTGCTCATGACCGTGAGCTCGGCTAGTATACCAGTTTTACACTCTGCAGAGGTTGTACCCTTTACCCACAAGTCATGTTACCCATCTGCCAAGGGGTCATGAATCCCATACACCTCTACCTAGGAAGCGCGGCAGGGCAACACTACGAGGCCTTTACAAAGTTCCACTAGCTTCCGAAAACCCGCTACAGTTTATGGGAAGATCCAGTACAGGGTTCCTGGCTGACCGCCATCGCAGCAAAATCAACCAGGGACCTCCCCGCACTGACCTCTCCCCTACTGCCCTTGCCCCTTTCGGGTAAGGTAGTCTTCCACTAGCTTTCCTAGTTAATCAGCCAAGGGCGTCCCATTAAACCCTTGTGGTGGCACGTGGTTCTCAAGTTAAGCTCTATGTTCCAATTAACATTAATGATAACAACATGAACATAAACAGAATAACAACAAGAATTGGAACATAGAGGTAATAAATGATTATCCCAAAACCATATAAAGCAATAGCAAACTACCCAAGTGATTCAGGGGTAAACAAGGTAATGAGATAAACAATCTAGGGTGACCTATTGGGTCCCATCAAAATTAACCTATGCATGGATAAGTGATATTAAAGAACATTATTGGGTAAAAAGTGGTCAAGGGCACAACTTGCCTTCAATGAGCTCCTGCTCAGCTACTTCAATCTGCTGCTCACCAGGATCCTCAGCAACGGGCTCTTCTACTCGCCACAATACAAACAAGCACAGGATATAGGGAAAATTAACATTACACCAAGCATGTAAACAAAATACACAGAGATATTCTACATATTAAAATAAAAACCTAGGAACTGGAATCATAATTTTCTGAGTTATAGATTTCGAGTTATGCATTTTCAAAAGTTTTATGTGCTTTAAATAGGATTAAGTGATAAATAAATTTCTTGCTGTTTTCATGACATAACAGAGGCCCTAGGTGCTAAAGAATAAAATTACAAAATTTTAGGAACTGGAATGAAGTGATTTGGAGTTAGTATGAATTTTCTATGATTTATACAAATTCTAGCACTTATTTATATATTAAAAATCAATTTTTGTATTTATTTCTCTGATTTTCTAATCTCTGGACTGGGCGTCAAAATCTGTAAAGCGCAGGGGTCTCTGCGAAATTAATCCAAGACACAGTCTACAGTCCCTATGGGACGGCGGGTTGATTCTTAAACACCATGAGGGGTTTTCTGCAAAGTGGATACGCGAAGGGGTATCGGCCAATCTCGGCCCTTAGATTAGAATCCTACGGCTAAAATTAGATTAAGCCGAGCTCGAACCGGTAAGTAAATCCACACGTTGATCCAGAGATCAACGGTGGAGATTCTACGCACCCTAAATCTATCCTACACTGTCCGATCAAAAATCAACGGCGCAGACCGAATGCGGCGAAGGGGTACGCGCCGTTCTAATCTGAACCGTCTAGAGGTAAGATCAACGGCCCTAGCGCCTTCGTCCTCCTTCGCCCAGGTAGCGGCGGCGCCCCCACCGCACGGCACAGCTCGCCGGCGAGACACGATTTGGCGCAACCGAGCAGGTCTCACAACACAACCAGGTGCTAAACGAACTAGGGCGTGCAACGAATCGAATGAGCTGGACCTTACCCCGGATTGGAGTGCCACGGGTGTAGTCCACGGCGGCTCAGCAGGTTCATGGCGTCGCTGCGCGACGGCGAGGAATTTCCCCCGCCAGCACGCACTCCTTCGTTCGGCAATGGTCCTGCACATCTCCCACATGGTTTGCCGCCCTATTTGGAACACCCACCGAGGCAACATCGCCAGCGAATGCGCAAGACGACGGTGGCGGTGAATGGCACGCGACACCGAGGTCGGGTGCTCCCTGTTCGCGAGCTCCAAAGGTTCTTGGATCAAGGGCACACGCGCATGCAGTCCACACAGGTTGATGGCCCATTGCGACCCCAGCTTTGGACCCGAACGGCAGGAATTACCGTATGCGACGGTGGCGGCGTCCCACCTTCTCTCTCCCGCTTTCTCCCTACCCTCTGTTTGGCGGCGCTGGTGCTCATGGTCGAAGGTGAGGGCTCTACTGTTTATAGAAGGGCAGGCGCGAATTCTACGGAGGGCAGGAGGTAACCGAATCCCTCCATTGCAGGAGCGATCGATGGACTAGCGAATCACAGGTAGCTATCGCCACGGTGAGATCCGCCTGGTTCGCGATTCGTTGGGGACGAACGACCCGACATAAGGGGCCCACCAGTCGGTGGTAACGCGTCGCGGTCGCGGGCGTGAAGACCCGACTAGTGGAGAGGTTCTGGTCCATCGGGCCCACCCGTCATCCAATCCAGGCGCAACCAGGAAGCAAGGCATGCGGTTGGACTGTGGACCCCGGATGCCAGCACGCGGATGTGGAATGGGCCAGGCAGTGTGCTAGGGTAAATGAATGGGCCGCGCGCAAGGATTTCGGCCCAATGGCTGTTTTCCCTTTTCTTTTCTCCTTTTAATTTCAAATTTAAGTCCCACATTTGAACTTCAAATATGAATGTGAATTTAGTACTCAAATTAAAGGTAGACTTTAATCATACCATTTATGGTTGGGTTTATACTTTTATCAATTTTGTTTTATATTTTATGATGTTTCTTCTCTTTCTTTTCTTTTTCAATGTCATTTTGTTTTCAATTTAGAGGTTCAATTCCATTTGTCCATTAATATTAATATATTGTTAATGACATATTTATTTTTATTATCCACATATGCACAATCAAATAAAACTCAGCATGATGCACATATTAATTTAAATGTCATTAGCCAATTAATGACTTTTGGAAGTGTTGATTCACCTATTATAATTAACAGAGGCAAAAATATGTGTGTAAGTCAACTATGTTTTAAATTTTTACAGTTTGAGTATTACAAATCCTACCCCCCTTAACAAGAATCTCGTCCCCGAGATTTAAGAAGATCTAGGGAAAAGGTGGGGAAAATCTATGCGAAGCTCTTCTTCTCTCTTCCACGTCGCTTCATCTTCGCCATGGTGATTCCATTGCACTTTGCACATCTTTATAACCTTATAACTTGAGCCTAAAGTGTCGAGAATCTTGATCGGATACTCCGTGTAAGTCAAATTTCCCTGAACACTGAGCTCTTCCATTGGTAACTGTTCCTCAGGGACACGAAGACACTTCTTCAGTAGAGATACGTGGAACACATTATGCACATCCGATAGACTAGCAGGTAACTCAAGTTGGTATGCCATCTCTCCAATTCTCCTAAAGATCAAGAATGGTCCAATATAGCGAGGGGACAATTTGCCCTTAACTTTAAATCTCCTCATTCCACGAAGTGGTGACACCTTGAGGTACACATAATCTCCTTCTTCAAATTCCAGTGGCCTCCTTCTATTATCAGCATAGCTCTTTTGCCTGGTTTGAGCCACCCTCAAATTCTCTCGAATTATACGAACTTGCTCTTCTGCTTCTTGAATCAATTCAGGCCCAAAGAATTGTCTTTCTCCCGTCTGATCCCAATACAAAGGAGTCCTGCACTTCCTTCCATATAAAGCTTCAAAAGGTGACATCTTCAGACTGGCCTGATGGCTATTGTTATAAGAGAACTCAGCATAAGGTAGACTTTTATCCCAACTTCCTCCATGCTGAAGGGCACATGCTCTCAACATATCTTCCAATACTTGATTAGTCCTTTCAGTCTGTCCATCAGTCTGAGGGTGATAAGCCGTACTAAAATTCAACTTTGTACTCATATTCTCATGAAAGCTTCTCCAAAATCTTGAGGTAAACTGCGAACCTCGATCAGACACGATCTTCTTTGGTACTCCATGTAAACACACAATTCGAGCCATATATAACTCTGCTAGCTGAGAACCTTTATAAGTAGTCTTGACAGGAATAAAGTGAGCCACTTTAGTCAATCTATCCACAATCACCCATATAGCATCATATCCTTTTTGGGTGCGAGGCAATCCAGTAATGAAATCCATACCAATCTCTTCCCATTTCCACTCGGGTATCTTCAGTGGATGCAATAGTCCAGCGGGTCTTTGATGTTCGGCCTTGACTCTTTGACACACATCACACTTAGCCACATGGGCAGCAACATCTCTTTTCAGTCCATACCACCAATACTTTTGCTTCAAATCCTGATACATCTTAGTGCTACCAGGGTGGATGGAGTAATCAGAATCATGAGCTTCTTTCAATATAGCCTCACGGAGGCTATCGATCTCTGGAACACATATCCGATCTTTGAACCATATAGTACCTTGCTCATCCTCCGTGAATTCCGGAACTCGACCTTCCGTAATCAAACCCTTAATCTCTTGAATCTTAGCATCACCAACCTGACCTTTACGAATCTCTTGCTCCAAGGTAGGTTCCAACTCGATGGTGACTCCTTCAGTGTGTGTAACAATCCCCAAGTTGAGTCTCTCAAAATCTTTTGCTAATCCATCGGGTAGCTGGACAACGAAGGCAGAGTGAACATGTTCTTTCCGACTCAAGGCATCTGCGACCAAATTCGCCTTGCCCGGGTGATAGTGAATCTCCAAATCATAATCCTTAATGAGCTCCAACCAACGACGTTGTCTAAGGTTGAGATCCTTCTGAGTGAATATATACTTCAAACCCTTATGATCCGTGTATACTTGGCACTTGGTTCCCATAATATAATGTCTCCAAATCTTAAGTACATGCACCACGGCTGCCAGTTCCAAGTCATGAGTGGGGTAGTTCAGTTCATGCTTCCGCAACTGACGAGATGCATAGGCAATCACATGTCCTTCTTGCATGAGCACACATCCAAGTCCTTAGCCACATGCATCACAATAAATGTCAAATCCCTTCTGTAGATCTGGCATAACCAATACTGGTGGCGACATTAGCCTCTCCTTCAATTGATCAAAGCTTTCTTGGCACTCCTCATCCCACTTGAATTCTCTTCCTTTTTCCAAAAGCGATGTCATAGGCTTAGCAATCTTTAAAAATCCTTCAATAAATCTCCGATAATATCCTGCAAGTCCCAAGAAACTCCGAATCTCAGTAACTGTAGTGGGTACTCTCCACTCCATTATCTCCTTAACCTTAGCAGGATCCACTGATATTCCTCCATTAGAAATATTATGACCAAGAAATGGCACCTCGCCAATCCAAAACTCGCACTTGCTAAACTTGGCATATAGCTGGTTATCTCGTAGCTTCTGCAGCACCAATCTCAGATGTTCCTCATGATCGCTATCACTCTAGGAATAACTAAAAATATCGTCGATGAAAACCATGACGAATCTGTCTAGATCATGAACACCTTTATTCTTCAGATCCATAAAATAGGCTAGTGCATTAGTTAGTCCAAATGACATAACGGTAAACTCATATAAACCATATCGGGTTGACAAAGTCGTCTTGGGAATATCCGATGGCCTAATCTTCACTTGGTGATAACCCGTTCGGAGATCAATCTTCGAGAATATCCTAGCACCTCTCATCTGATCAAATAAATCCTCAATACGGGGTAACGGATACTTGTTCTTCACAGTAACATCATTAAGTGATCTATAATCCACACACATTCTTTGTGATCCATCCTTCTTTTGTACAAACAGAACTGTTGCTCTCCAAGGCGAAGACTCGGACGAATGTACCCAGCATCTTGTAACTCAGTTAACTGCTTCTTAAGTTCCTTCAACTCCTCTACGGACATCCTATATGGCCGTTTAGAAATAGGGGCGGTTCCAGGTAGGAGATCAATAACAAACTCAACTTCTCTATCAGGTGGCATCTCTGGTAACTCCTCTGGAAAGACATCCGGAAAATCCCTAACTGCACGGATGTTGTCACCCACAAACTTCTCATCTACTAAGAATGCCACTAGTCTGATGGTGGTAGTTACTGCAACTTCAACTTCAAATCTTTGTCCTTTGGAACTGGTGAGTTCTACGGTTCCCTTAGCATAGTGTATATACTGTCTTTGCCTTTCTTAACCATGACATACCAAGGATCACGTCTATAGTGCTCTCTTCTAACACTATAGGCCCATTTGGGTTAGAAACATAGGGGACGAAAGAAAGGATTGTAGACAAGGCAGTGATTACGAAGCATGTTACTTTGGAGAATTTATTAGCTAAGTGTGTCACCTACTAAAGCTAATTCATTACCTTATGGTGGTACATGCTAAGATGCCCGTCTATACTATTTCAATCAATCAAAGAAGCAAATCAGGCATTGATCATCAGCACAATCAACCAACATTTTTTTAATAAATAAAGAAAATAGTTTTAAATTTTGTCTTGGGTTCCCTATCTCTTAAAAGATCATAGTGGTAGGATTCCAAGGTGTGAAATCCATCTTGTCTTAGAGTAGAAAAGATAAGATTAATCAGAGTAGAATAGCAAAAGGTGAGACAAGATCAAGATGAGATGAGTATAGAATGAATCAGAGTAAGGTAAGTAGGGAAGGGTTTGTCCATTTCTATCTAGGTTTCGTCCTACAGTCAACATTTCCTCTGATACCACTTCTGTCACACCCGGCTTTAAGGAACAAAGCCAGGTGCATCTCATACATGCGCCAAGAAGACAACATATATAATAACAGAGTGTATAGAGATAAATGTCACATAATTCAGAGTAGTTATTACATAGCGGAAGACTTATTACAAAATAAAAGAATAAATATAAAACGAACTAAGGATCGTCGGCGCCAATGTCGACTGAGAAACGCCACCTAGATCAGATCGAACTCCTCAGTGTTAGGCAGCTCCTCCTGAACCACCTGTTCTTCTCCTGTGGGGGGGGGTGTGAGACAGCAAGGGTGAGCTCACACATGATCATCGCTCAACAAGTTGTGGGGAATAATGTGACATGAACTCACCAAAGGTGGGAGCTCATGGAGTGTAAGGCTGATCAATGATAGGGGTTAAAGCTGAGCATTGCTTTTAAGTAGTTGGTCAAAATTTTATTAGCAGTTACTAAGTGTAAGTAAATACCAAACCTTAAGTAAAGTAATAGAACAAAATTAATAATAAGCCCATGCAATGCAAATGACCAAATTGAATTTAAGTTCCATAATTTAAACATCAGAGAGTCCTGAGCTGCTCATGACCGTGAGCTCGGCTAGTATACCAGTTTTACACTCTGCAGAGGTTGTACCCTTTACCCACAAGTCATGTTACCCATCTGCCAAGGGGTCATGAATCCCATACACCTCTACCTAGGAAGCGCGGCAGGGCAACACTACGAGGCCTTTACAAAGTTCCACTAGCTTCCGAAAACCCGCTACAGTTTATGGGAAGATCCAGTACAGGGTTCCTGGCTGACCGCCATCGCAGCAAAATCAACCAGGGACCTCCCCGCACTGACCTCTCCCCTACTGCCCTTGCCCCTTTCGGGTAAGGTAGTCTTCCACTAGCTTTCCTAGTTAATCAGCCAAGGGCGTCCCATTAAACCCTTGTGGTGGCACGTGGTTCTCAAGTTAAGCTCTATGTTCCAATTAACATTAATGATAACAACATGAACATAAACAGAATAACAACAAGAATTGGAACATAGAGGTAATAAATGATTATCCCAAAACCATATAAAGCAATAGCAAACTACCCAAGTGATTCAGGGGTAAACAAGGTAATGAGATAAACAATCTAGGGTGACCTATTGGGTCCCATCAAAATTAACCTATGCATGGATAAGTGATATTAAAGAACATTATTGGGTAAAAAGTGGTCAAGGGCACAACTTGCCTTCAATGAGCTCCTGCTCAGCTACTTCAATCTGCTGCTCACCAGGATCCTCAGCAACGGGCTCTTCTACTCGCCACAATACAAACAAGCACAGGATATAGGGAAAATTAACATTACACCAAGCATGTAAACAAAATACACAGAGATATTCTACATATTAAAATAAAAACCTAGGAACTGGAATCATAATTTTCTGAGTTATAGATTTCGAGTTATGCATTTTCAAAAGTTTTATGTGCTTTAAATAGGATTAAGTGATAAATAAATTTCTTGCTGTTTTCATGACATAACAGAGGCCCTAGGTGCTAAAGAATAAAATTACAAAATTTTAGGAACTGGAATGAAGTGATTTGGAGTTAGTATGAATTTTCTATGATTTATACAAATTCTAGCACTTATTTATATATTAAAAATCAATTTTTGTATTTATTTCTCTGATTTTCTAATCTCTGGACTGGGCGTCAAAATCTGTAAAGCGCAGGGGTCTCTGCGAAATTAATCCAAGACACAGTCTACAGTCCCTATGGGACGGCGGGTTGATTCTTAAACACCATGAGGGGTTTTCTGCAAAGTGGATACGCGAAGGGGTATCGGCCAATCTCGGCCCTTAGATTAGAATCCTACGGCTAAAATTAGATTAAGCCGAGCTCGAACCGGTAAGTAAATCCACACGTTGATCCAGAGATCAACGGTGGAGATTCTACGCACCCTAAATCTATCCTACACTGTCCGATCAAAAATCAACGGCGCAGACCGAATGCGGCGAAGGGGTACGCGCCGTTCTAATCTGAACCGTCTAGAGGTAAGATCAACGGCCCTAGCGCCTTCGTCCTCCTTCGCCCAGGTAGCGGCGGCGCCCCCACCGCACGGCACAGCTCGCCGGCGAGACACGATTTGGCGCAACCGAGCAGGTCTCACAACACAACCAGGTGCTAAACGAACTAGGGCGTGCAACGAATCGAATGAGCTGGACCTTACCCCGGATTGGAGTGCCACGGGTGTAGTCCACGGCGGCTCAGCAGGTTCATGGCGTCGCTGCGCGACGGCGAGGAATTTCCCCCGCCAGCACGCACTCCTTCGTTCGGCAATGGTCCTGCACATCTCCCACATGGTTTGCCGCCCTATTTGGAACACCCACCGAGGCAACATCGCCAGCGAATGCGCAAGACGACGGTGGCGGTGAATGGCGCGCGACACCGAGGTCGGGTGCTCCCTGTTCGTGAGCTCCAAAGGTTCTTGGATCAAGGGCACACGCGCATGCAGTCCACACAGGTTGATGGCCCATTGCGACCCCAGCTTTGGACCCGAACGGCAGGAATTACCGTATGCGACGGTGGCGGCGTCCCACCTTCTCTCTCCCGCTTTCTCCCTACCCTCTGTTTGGCGGCGCTGGTGCTCATGGTCGAAGGTGAGGGCTCTACTGTTTATAGAAGGGCAGGCGCGAATTCTACGGAGGGCAGGAGGTAACCGAATCCCTCCATTGCAGGAGCGATCGATGGACTAGCGAATCACAGGTAGCTATCGCCACGGTGAGATCCGCCTGGTTCGCGATTCGTTGGGGACGAACGACCCGACATAAGGGGCCCACCAGTCGGTGGTAACGCGTCGCGGTCGCGGGCGTGAAGACCCGACTAGTGGAGAGGTTCTGGTCCATCGGGCCCACCCGTCATCCAATCCAGGCGCAACCAGGAAGCAAGGCATGCGGTTGGACTGTGGACCCCGGATGCCAGCACGCGGATGTGGAATGGGCCAGGCAGTGTGCTAGGGTAAATGAATGGGCCGCGCGCAAGGATTTCGGCCCAATGGCTGTTTTCCCTTTTCTTTTCTCCTTTTAATTTCAAATTTAAGTCCCACATTTGAACTTCAAATATGAATGTGAATTTAGTACTCAAATTAAAGGTAGACTTTAATCATACCATTTATGGTTGGGTTTATACTTTTATCAATTTTGTTTTATATTTTATGATGTTTCTTCTCTTTCTTTTCTTTTTCAATGTCATTTTGTTTTCAATTTAGAGGTTCAATTCCATTTGTCCATTAATATTAATATATTGTTAATGACATATTTATTTTTATTATCCACATATGCACAATCAAATAAAACTCAGCATGATGCACATATTAATTTAAATGTCATTAGCCAATTAATGACTTTTGGAAGTGTTGATTCACCTATTATAATTAACAGAGGCAAAAATATGTGTGTAAGTCAACTATGTTTTAAATTTTTACAGTTTGAGTATTACAAGAACCTCCCTACACGCCTACTCCCCTACTGCCCTTGCCCCTTTCGGGTAAGGTAGTCTTCCACTAGCTTTCCTAGTTAGTCAGCTAAGGGCGTCCCATTACACCCTAGTGGTGGCACGTGTTTCTCAAGTTAAGCTCCATGTTCCAATTAAAGATAATGATCTTGACATGAACATAAATAAAATAACAGAATAATTGGAACATGGATATAATGAAATATTAACCCCAAAACCATATAAATCAATAGCAAAACTACCCAAATGATTCAGGGGTAAACAAGGTAAAAGATAATCAGACTAGGGTGACCTATTGAGTCCCATCAAAATTAAACCTATGCATGAATAAGTGGTATTAAAGAACATTATTGGATAATAAAAGTGGTCAAAGGCACAACTTGCCTTCAATGAGCTCCTGCTCAGCAACTTCTATCTGCTGAACACCGGGATCCTCAGCCACTAGCTCTTCTACTCGCCACAATACAAATAATCATAGCATAAAGGAGAAATTAACATCACACCAAACATGTAAACAAAGTACATATTAATAATCTACATATTAAAATAAGATCCTATGAACAGGAATTATTAATTTTGAAGTTACAGATTTTAAGTTATGAATTTCCAAAGGTTTTATGTGTTTGTTATAAGATTAATTAAGAAATCAATTTTATTATTGTTTTCATGTCAAAACAGAGACACTATGTGATAAACAACATTATTACAAAATTATAGAAACTGGAATGGATTAGTTTGGACTAAGTATGAATCTTCTATGAATCAAACAAGTTCTAGCATTTATTTTTATATTAAAAATCCATTTCTAATTTAATTTCTCTGTTATATTAACTATCTGGACTGCGCACCAAAAACTGAAAAGCGCAGGGGTCTCGGTGTAAGAATCCCAAGACTAAGACTACTATACACTGGACTACGGGTTGATTTTCATTTTCCCCGAGGGCTCTTTAACAAAATTCCTGGTCGAAAGGGTATTGCTCGCTCCTGACCGCTCGATCTTCTATCGACCGCCAGGATTAGACACATCCTCGGCCTAATCGGTATGATACGATAGTCGTCGGATTCCGATCCAACGATCCAGATCTAAAATGGCTACCTTCGAATCCTATTCGCATGATCCCAACCTAACGACTCAGATTCAATCGCGCGAACGGGTATGCGGTCGTCTAATCTTGGCCGCAGATCAAAGATTCAACGGCCGCACGATCTCGTTTACCCCTCACCAGATTCTGGCCGGCGGCGCGACTTCCCAGCATGGCGGCGCCATGGCCGGACTACACACGCCCGACGAATCCTACGACTACTCTCCAATCCGCCATATGGTATGCGTAGCGAAGGACAGTGCGAAGCAATAGGAGGCATGCTCACTGAGGATGGCACGCACAAGAACCCAGTCCACGGTGATCTGCGGCTCGGCGCGGTCGTCGTACTCCGGCGAACGATTCCCAACAGTGTCCCCCCCTCCGAGGTCCGCAGATCCTGCGCGCGAGTTCTGGGTACCCCGGTGATGACCCCTGGCCCCTCCTACGGCTTCAATCGACGGCGAATGGGTGGGAAGGTACGACGGCGGCGGGTTTCACCAGTGGGGTGCGCGGCGACGCAGTGGTGGTGGCAAGCAGTTGGAGAAATTACAGAGGGGATAGAAGGGATGCGGCACGGAAGCCTTATACCCAGGTCGGGCCCCCGGTAATCAGGCAGAGTTGGTTCAGCGTGCGTCGATCTGCTTCTCCCGGCGAAGCTCCGCGGATCGTGCGCGAGGTGGGAGATGACGTGCGGCCCCCGCGTGGAAATGACACAGTGAGAGGAGCTGATCGCTGGGACTGCCGAGTGGGTCCGTGTGCCGGCGAGAGCGCGTGAGTGGAGTCTAGCCCGCGCGTGCACGAGGGACTGGCCGGACGGGCCCGCCTGTCAGTGCTATAATGCGCGGGGACATGGGAGCGCGCCAATGGGCCGCGCAGATGGTTTGTCTGGTGGGCTGAAATGAGTTGAAATCGGCCCACACGTGACACGACCATCTTCTCTTTTAGTTTATTATTTTTTATTTTTCTTTTCTGATTTTATTTTCCCTTTTCATTTGAATCTCCAATTTGAATTTGAATCTTGTTATGAGTTTCACCTTTGATCAAAATGTACCAAATTCAAATATTAGTGGAAGGAAAATATATTCTTATTTATATATTTATTTTATCTCATTTGCATAGTATTTTCTTCTCTTTTATCAAATTCTAGAATTCCCTTTAGATCTCAAATTCCAATTTGGGTATTAATATAATTCTATTTACATTATTTTTATATTGTAATCAAATGCACACAAAAATGGAATCTCCGCATGATGCATATTTCATTTGAGTATCATTTGTTTTAATTAATCACTCTTAATTATAGGTATGCTCTTTGTTATGATGAATATATGACACACAAAATAAGGAAATCAACTATATTCCCATTGTATACATTTTTGGGTATTACAGTTTACCAAGCATTGTGACAGGAAAAGCATCAAAAGGAAAAATGCTCACGACAAAGGAGGGACACCAAAAGCCAATGTGGACTGTAGTATTCATTTATATTATTTCATAATGTAGAGATGTCGTACTATTAAGAATCAGTGGGTTTGCCAGCTAAATTTGATCCTCCAATGCTCAAACTCCACCTTCTACCTCTACTTAAGTCTAGAAAGCATGGACTAAAATATTATATCTATTTGATTCTTCTGGCTCGTGCTACAGTACCGCGCATATGAGCCCTGACACTGCCAGACATTCCCCAGCACTATCGAACTTTAACATAACATGTTGAGACTTCTTGAGCTCGAATTGTTTAATCCTTGTGTATCCCAACAATCAACTGACACATGGATATGACATAAAGGCTACTTATACCACCTTTGTCTCATTTGGATCCCTCTCTGACTCATTCACTCTTTCCAAGTGCTCAAACCTATGTGCCTGCTCTCTTGAAACTGAGAAGAACTCCAAGAATAACTAGAACATTCTCCCATTCTCAGTTATTTTCCTTTGAGCATTAGAGTTCATTTTTACCGACATTCTTCAATCGATTCTTGGAGCTTGCTCCTAGCCGGTGGTTGGTTTCTCCACGAGCTGTAGGAAGTTGTTGCAGCCTTGGATCTCTGTAAGTTGCCATTTATATAGTGGAAAACCCTCTCATTCTAAGAGTGAGAGATCTTGGCTTAAGATCGAGGAAGGGTGTGAGACCCTTTGCCTTTGTGGCTTTTCTCAACAATGTGGAGGTAGGCAAGCCTTTGTGGCGAGCTAAAACATGGGATAAATCATGTATCATTATGCGCTTGATCTAAAATGCTTACTTGAATAGCTAGGGTTTGAGTATTGTTTAGTTTGAATATCTTTATACTCTAGGTAAAAGTTGGTTACCAATATTCTTAGAACCTGATAAAATTTGATTCAAGCCTGAGGATTTTAGGTTGTGCGGCAGTGTCGGGCTTAAAACGACACTATTGCTTGAGAATTTGACAAGATCTAGAGTTAAGTTTTTGCAAGTATCCTATTCACCCCCCTCTAGGCTACCAGATCCTTACAATTTTGCACTATTTTACACTATAGACTGCACTATATACATAGTGGAGTTTGAAATAGGAGATGTGGATGAGTAAGCTGCTGGAGATAGCCTAAGAGCTAGTTCATGATTCACCTTTATCTCAGTGTTTGCGACACGACAACAATGACAAGGAGGCAAATCGCTCTGGGTTTCACCTCATCATTATCACCAATGAACTAGACCTTAGTGTAGGAATAAAAAAATCCATCTCGAACATTACTCATAACTCCAAGGGCTAGTTTACTGAATAATAGTTTTAAGGCTAGTTGGATGTATCTTCTTATTTCCTTCCTAATGACCGGTTCATGATTCAACTTCTCTAATCTCACGACGATCCATCTTAGCACGATTCTTGTAAAAACATATAAAACAAAACAAAATTAGGATCTAATGTTGAGATCAAGAATAATGGATGTTAGTATCAATTAGTATCTTCGATCGATACTGAAGACTTGATATTAGTATCGATTGGATCTACGAGGACATGATAGTTAAAACCGATATTGATTATATCAATACTGAATTTAGAGCAACCGTTTCTAATGTTTTTGTACCACATATCTTATTACAGTTTTCATTTTTCTAAAAAATAGAAATATGCCCGGAGGCAGGAGCTATGGCGCTCAATGTCAAGGGAAAGTAGTTGTAACCAACTGAGATGGTCTATAACATCCTAGATATAGCTAAGTTGCACTAATATTCTCAGAAGTATATTATTGGATGACTTCAACCATCATCCTAACCAATGGTCTCATATTCTCCTTTCAAAAAATGATCTCATATATATTTGTCGGAACCTAGCTCCGACAAGTAAATTTGTGTGCGCGCTCTAGGCTATGGACAGTGTGTGCGGTGGGCGCAAGATTTATTTTGATTTGGGTGGAACTTCCCTACATCTAGTCTTCGGCGGCTCGCGCTACCGACACCTTTGTTGATCAATGCTCATAGTAGGGGTTACAAGCGGGCGAGAGAGGGAGGAGGAGCTCTCAAGTCTCTTATGCGGAGGAGGTGAGGTAAGGGCTACAGAGCTAGAGTCCCAACTAAGTGTTGGCTCGGCGGCAGGGCTCCAATCTCCAGGTTTTCATCGATGCTTCATTCCTCCTTTCATCGGTCGGTCCATTTGTCTAGTGGTTTACCTCCTCCTTTTATAGGCCAAGCCACCAAGGTGGGGGTCAGCCATCGTTGGCTTCCTCGAGGAGTCACCGGGTGATGGTAAAACCGAGCGCTTTACCCATGTGAAGTCGTGCTCGTTCGTGAGCGTCTGGGTCGCCTGGTCATCTCGTATACTTTATGGTGGATGGTGCGGGCAGCGTGGGGCCTAGGCGCCATTATTTGAGCTGCGCCAACCCCTGGCCTTCATAGCCTGGGTCTCCGCACAACTTGTATCATTGTGCCCTGCAGGTGGTCTACGCAATCATGCCTAGCCTTGATAGATCATGAATGCACCGCAGGCCGAGGGGCACGTGGGCCATAAATGCACCACAATCCTAGGGGATTGTAGGTCATGAGTGCGCTGCAGTCCGAGGGGTTCATAAGTAATGAGTACGCTGCAGCCCAAGGGGCTTGTAGGTCATGAGTGGGAGGTGGACTGATGCCTCTACCACGGCTCGGCGCCAAGCATAGTTAATGCGGCCAGTCACTTACAATGGGTCAGTATCGGGCCAGGCGAGGGATCCACTCGAGTGGTTTCCCTTCAATTCGCCTGCCACCTGTCTAGCTCCGCCATGCCCGACCCTAGGCTCGGTGCCTCGAGGTTTGTTCGGGGGCAGGTGCTTCTAGGGCAGACGTTTCCTTCCTCCTCGTACTGACCGATGAGCTTTGGTTGCCAAAGGTATCTTCCCAGCTCCCTTGTTGACCGATGCCCCCCAGAACAGGCATATTACCCCGACAATATTATAAAAATGTTATGAGGACTAGGCCCATGGTGCATTGCTAGGTCAGGCACGACTACTGCTCACGCGTGGGTACTATAGCACGTGAACAATATTGATCAGATAGGGTTTGTTATAGTTGCTTATCTATTAAGTTAGGGTTACCCCTCTATATAAAGAGGGACATGGTGTTATTAGAAGACATGCAAGAATAATAGATCTAGTTTTACTCAAGGGCCTCCTATGGGAGGGCGAGTACTAGATCTATCTTGTCAAATATCCGTGTTTGTAACAAATTGGTATCAAAGCCAATTTGGCACATCGCCTACATGGTCGGTGTCGTCTTCGATCATGTGACATCCTTCTCCAATAGTCTTGATTTTATTATCATGCAGTTTGCCAGCATTAGCGCCCGACTTGACGCACAAGAAGTGCGATTAGCATGTCTAGAGGGTGACTTTAACTTGGACGACGACGATCAGTTGATGTGCTCCAACCTAATGCACCCAGGGAGGAGGCGGAGACAGCTTTCGGCGTTGAGGTGATTCTGCCACCGCTGCAGCCTGCCTTCATGCCCGTGGAGGTCTAGGCGTCGCCCGTCTACATCTGTCTGTGGATCTGCTCGCCTGGTCTGCAACAATCAGCCGCCATGGTGGCCCAACATGTAGGGGCGTTGTCGCGGTTCTACTCACCCTAATTGGTGGCGAAGATTGGGGCGTCCAAGATCATCGCCCTCCCTGAGGCTAGGCTCTGGCTAGAGGGTGAGCACAAGAACCCGCGAGACAACCCTACACACCACACCTACCAATGCTCCGCGCCGTGGCCACAAGTCCTCTCTACACCACATGCAGCAATCCGCTCCATCGTCACAGTTGCGGCTGTCGTCAGCCACCTTGGCCACCGCCACCGCGTGGTTGCCTGAGCTGCAACACCGGAGGGTGCCACCAACCTTCGCTGAGCGCAAGGAGCTTTCTGCGCCGCATACGTGTCCGTGATCGGTCGATCTGGCCGCCGAAGTGTCCTCCTTTGGTAGATCTGGCGGCTCACGTGTCTGCCGTCGTGGTTCAATTTTTAGGAGAATAAAGTGTTAAGTCGAGATGTAAAAGACTTAGTAGTTTAGTATGGGTCAAGTCTTCTTGACGACAACTCACAGATGAGTTGTTTTGGAGGAGGGGTGGAATGTTATGGGCACTAGGCCCATAGTACACTGCCAGGTCAACCGCGCAATAGTTCACAACAAAGTGCCCTCTGGAAACGAGTGTCATTCTATGCCGAGTGTTTCGCCCTCGGCAAACGAGGTCTGTGCCGAGAGTCTTAGTTCACCGAGAGTGGCACTTGACAAAGAATATTTTGTCGAGTGCCCGATAAATTGCACTCGACAAAGAGCCGGATTCCAATAGTGAGTACTGTAGCGCGTGAACAGTACCAGCCAGATCAGGTTTGTTATAGTTGCTTAGCTATTAAGTTAGGATTACCCCTCTATATTAGGAGGAGCAAAGTGTTATTAGAAGACATGCCAGAATAATAGATCTTGTTTTACTCAAGGGGCCTCCTATGAGAGGGCGAGTATCGGATCTATCTTGTCAAATATCCGTGTTCGTAACAACAAAAATGTTTAGGTCTTCTTTGGAATACAGGATTGGTAAAATGTAGGGTTAGAAAAAAATACAGGAATAGAGTTGCATAGCACCTGCAATGTTGTAAGAAAATTTCCAAGAGATTGGATCTAATGTTAGAATTCCTACAAAATCTCACTACAATAAATCATTTCATAGAAATTTTATAGGATTTGTAGGAACTAACTCGCAAATTGTCATTCCAGTGGCACTACTAAATTTTGTTTGACTTGGAGAAAAACACAAGTTCCCGGGTCATCCGATCCCCGATTATGTATGTATATGTGCCACACTATCAATGTTGTAACAGAAAATCACTTGTTGCAGAATATACATGCATGCATGCATGCATATGGTCCTGTAATCTACACGCATTGCCCCCAATATATTAAGGCATCTGACAGGCAGTCGTGGAGCCATACTGCAGTACGTATTTTACAAGCTCAGTCGTGCAGATCAGGTACAAGTCAATCAATTAATCTAGATCTCCGTGTGTGGAAAGGATTTTATTTCACACTGTCATCCATGCAAATTAGCTTCTTTCTCTATCCAACCGCCAAAATGATAAAACCGTGTAGTTTTTTTTCACCCATCTATATCTCACGAAGCTTCCGGCCGGCCGGTTTAGCATGACTTTGAGTAATTAAGAATAATCCTCACAAGATCATAAGCGGAAAATCAATTTAGTTAGTGTTATTACCTCATTTATACACCCTTCACACTATTGGTAAGCCTGAAAGTGTAATTATTCATTCACTAGCTGGAATAGCAATATATGCATAAGTACAAAAGAAACCGTCGTTAAATAATTAAGACGACTATTTGACGACGACGTGTTTCACAAATTCTTCACCACATGTATCTGAAACCATCTTCGTTTAATAAGGTTTAGTCATTGGATTGAACTGTTGCTGGTTTGCAGCAACTTCCAAATTTTGCCTTTGGTTAGCTTATAATTTGGTCACGCGCGATGAGAGATGGCAAATATGCATGTATATTTGTTTTGCTAACCAAGTGTGGTTGAAGAATTTATTCAGAGATAATAACGTAGCTGATGCGATACAAAACAAGATGTGTGATTATCTTGAAAAAAAAGGGATCGTCGCGAGCGAACATATTGGCAACGGCTGAATTATTCGCCGCTAAAATTAACTTGAGGTAACTTAACCATCATCATATCACTCTCTTCACTACTTTTTGTTATTTGCTGATCTGTTTCTTGGGCAGCCAAGCATGGATAGATTTCCTAGTTAGTAGCATCTTCACCATCGTCTTAGGCGCGGCTCCTAGAGAGAAACTAAAACGAAGCAAGCATGCAGTGCATGAGCTGATTATTATTTAGGGCACTGCTGGGACGATGACAGGATGGCGTCCAAGGCGTCCTTCACTTGGGAGAGGTCTGGTGCCTTGCCTCCTTGTGCAGGCCAGAACTCATCGGCAGCCAACACCTGCATGCATGCAGCATGAATCCATTAATTAGATGAAGCTGGGATAATATACTTCCTCCGTTCTTTTTTATCTGTCACGTTTAGCGGACGATAACAACGGAGATGGAGATAGTACCATGTTACCATCCCATGCATAAGGTAGCCAAAACTAAATGACAGATATATATGATCAGACAGCCTTCGCCACGTACCTTCACTTGCAGCTGGAGAAACTTGACATAGGTGATCGCCTTCTCAAGCATGGTGACCAAGTCCACCTACACACAATATATATAGATCCATTTCCATAAGATAGATTAAAAGGAAACTAATCACAATAGATGATCATTGCGAGATGCATGCATGCTACTGTAGTATGTACCTTGGTGCCATTGGGCACGAGATCTTGCAGGACCTTGAGCTTCTCGGCGATCTTCTCTCTTCGAACCTTTGCAGCTACGCTTTGAGGGTCCTTGGTAGGAGCAGGAGCAGCCAGCTTGGCCTGCTTGCTCTTCATCCTGGCCCCCACGCCACCACACTGCTTCTTCGCCGCTGCAGCAGCTTGCACCTGATCACCGTCCTGCTTCAGATTCAGTTAAGTTCATGTTATTACTATATATATATTTCCCTTGGATCCATTGTCCCCGCAACATGACTAATTTGATGCTATCATCCATACGTATAAGTATAACCATATATGCAAGAATTAGCCTTGATTTCTGGAGATGAGTTAATACGGATTAGATAGTTAATTACGTACCCGGCGAGCACGCTTGTGCGGCGGCGCCTTGGCCGGCAGCTGGACAGTCCCCGGCTCCAGCTGGATTGGTAAGCCGGCATCATCAGGCGAGCTGCCGATGAGTCCGAAGTCGCAGCCGGATCCGTGCTGCTGCTGCTGCTGTGCCGGCGGATGCTCGACGACCATGCCAGCGCCCGCGTCGTCCATCCAGAGAGCGCACCCGTCTTCGCCATAGACCAGGTGATGACGCTGTCCGCCGCCGCTGCCGGCCTGCTCGAAGCTGAGCACCGACGAGTTGGAGCCGCTGGACGTGGCGCCGGAGCCACCGTAGGCGCCAGCCCAGCTGCCGTAGTAGTAGTAGTCTGCAGCCGAGGCACCGCCGCCGCCGGCGTCGTCGCACTCGCACCCGCCCTTGACGAAGCTGTCGTCGTCGAAGGCGAGCTGCAGCGAGAGAGCAGAGGCGGAGCCACCGTCGGCGGCCTCGTCGCCGTCGTCCACAACGACGCCGACGCCGCCGTTGTGGTAGCCGAATAGCTCGAGGGACATGGAGATGGACGAAGGTTCGTCGTCGTCGTACATCACTGGCCGGAGAAACGCACTGCGCTTGCTCGCCTGTGCCATCTACTAGCTAATAATTGAGAGCAGTGCGATCGTGTTTAGGAGATGGACATGCATGGAGTAAACAGCTAGCTAGGGTTTCCGTTCTTGGTAGCTAGCTGGGATGCCTAGATCGTGTTAGCTATGCATGAAACGTGTAGGCCGGCCGGCAGCCACTTATATAGATCGAGTTTGAGAGTATTGTGAAGAAGCTAGCTAGCTTAGCTAGCAGGTCCGTGTTACTAGCTGCCTCTAAGTAACCAGAAGGTCTTGAGCTGGCATACACGGGCACGGCGAAATAAACACCTGCCATGTTAGCTACGAAGACGACAACCTCCATATGCATGGACGGCATGACGCGTGCTACTTCTTATTATTAGCCACTTAATTAGGGTTAGTTGCAGACATATATATACTTGCATAATTATCTGTTCATTTCAGCGTTATTAAGGCAAGCTGCAGTAATTAGTCACGAGAGCCGCGGGCGGCATACGGCGAAGAGAGAGAGAAAGAGAGAGAGAGAGAGCCACTAATTTACACACATACTCCTCCACAGATATGGATCCTCTGCTTCACGTGGCATTCAAGGCAAGGCCACTTCGTGCTTGTGTCCAATGTTAGAATAAAACAAAAAGGTAGAGAAGTTCAGACCTCAGAGCTAGGTGATGCATGCATGGCAAACTATTTTTAAAGCTAGGTGACGCCATTGCAAGCGAGCAATCTCAGGCTTCCGTCCCCACCCATGTGCAGTATATATAGAAGAAATAAAGATCGATACATATATGCATATGTTTGCATAGAGAAAACTTCATTATCATACACGGACCACCAAGTTTATAAAAATATATTGATATTAACGTTGTGTAACGACATCACAAAATTCCATAAATACAGAGAATTAGGAGGAAACACGCCATAGGTCGGTAGTCGTGTTAAACCTAGACACATGAGTGGAAGCCAGCAAACAGAGAGTTAGAAAAATTGGCCTGTAGTGAACGTAATACCCTACATTATCTTTTTATACATCGATTGATGAACACAAAAAGGAAAAAAATATATTTATGAGCTCAAGCACCAGTGAGCATCAAGACCTACTAGCTCCCTCTGACCTCATGGCTATGATGAGAATTCTAGCTTAATGGTCCTAATTCGTCTTTATGCCTACAAACTAGATGAAGAGCGTGTCGTGGTTAGCTTAGATATGTCTAACTTGGAATTGACCCCATCCATTTATGGTGCAAGGGAGGAGAGAGGTTACATGAACCTCATATTTTATCGGCTAAGACCTAACTACCCCAAGTCATGCATTGGGCCTATGCCCCTTGTTGTGCCATAGTGTTAGAAATTTTCTTTTCCTGGCGGTTGTTATACTTGCCGCGGGACAAGTGTGACAAGTCACTTCATCAGGCACTAGGGCCCATGCCGCCTAATATGCTTCATGGTACACTTTGTGTGCACACGCATGACTTCGTGTGCGCACGCGTGACTACAGGATAGATGCACATATAACATAGTGATCTTGAGTGCCCTGTAGCCAAAATCATGGCAACAACATGCTTGTCAAGCCTATAATATTGTCCATCACACATTTAATATGTTATACCTAACACTTATTCGTTAAGCTAATGTTATAGACTTATCCTCAAGCCCTTAGATGTGGGGTCCATTCCCCGAGGTCATACTATTCCTAGTGGACCTTGACACATCCTTCAATCCAGTGAAAGGATTACACTTGATGCAAGGAGTCCCTTGTCCTAATGGTGCCTCTAATCCTAAAAGGTTTAGAGCTTAGCCGCCTTCACAAGGTGAGGCCATGGAACTTAAGGATCTTGAGGCCAATAGAGAGCCTCTAGGTCCTAAGCATCATTGTGTGCCTTAGAGCTTGAATTGCCCAAGCATCCATACGCCATAACACCCCTAGGCACAAGGGGCCTTAGGGAAATAGGCTTACTCTTATGAACGCTTTGGAGCATGGGGCCTAGGGGCTTAAACTTCTAACTACTGCCCTAAGGCACAAGGCTTCTTAGGAACTTATATTATTCCTTATATACGCTTTCTCGGGGCAATATGTATCCTAGGCCTTAGATCACCTTGAGGTCTGGTAGGCCACATGTCTCTCTGTGACTTTACAAGTCTTAGTGTGTAGTGATCCATTTAGGGTGCCTTGCTGTCAAGTCTCCTGGCATCAAATCCCACCTTTGGATAGGGTCAAGGGAGGTCCTTAGGGCAGTGCCCTAGGAGTGATGGTCCTAGCATAGTAGACCCTATGACAGCCTCTTATACAGGTTAAACAAGTCTTAGCAACTGCCGTGTGTATGGCCTTTCTCAGGCGCTAACACAAGCCCTGGGTCCATTGCTGGAGTGTTCCTATAGTCAGGCCTATTTTTTTCTTATAGATGCCAAATGAAACAAATCCCAAACATACTTGTCTCAGGACTACTTATCTCATCATCGGGGGAGCTAGTGGGCCTCGTAACTAAGGGTGAAAACAGTTGGGATATATTCCTTTCTATTTTGATCCAATTTTGCATTGATCTATTCGAATTCATATTTATGGAAATCTCGATTGTTTTTGTTTTTTTTGACAAATGTGAAAATGAGATCGAAATGGTATGTGTGTTTTTGACCATTTTTGCTTTTTCGGGTTTTAGTTGGGATATCCCGTTTTTATCCACATATAATATAGCCTTTTTAGTTAAAACAATGAACAAATCATATACGACCATGTCAGATCGCAACAAACTAATCCGTAATTGATTATTTTCTTTGGTAGTCATATGTATATTATAATATATTATTTCCATATGCGTAGATAAGATGTTTCAATTGATTGTAATACTACTTTATTTCTATACACTAAGCGGTGATGTTTATGCTTTTTATGTACGATTACGACCAGTTATCAATTTATTCCATTCATTTTAGTTCGTTTCCATCATCCCACTAGTACCGTTTTGATCCCATTTTTGATAGTCCCATTTCCGATCCCATTTCTAAAATAAAATGTGAAAATGAAAGTGGGAGAGGGGTTATCCCAACCGATACCATTCGTTTTCATCCCTACTCATAACAAGTAGGTCCCTAGGGTGACCAATCATAATGGGAGGGTTGAACCAGACTAGGGAAGAGCGAACATCATGGCAAACCAGACTCATATCATCATTCAACTGTCCCCTAGGTTTCGTACTCGACCCTTACTGTCGTGCCTTTAGGAAAATCTGTTAGTCATTGTTGACCTCAACTCAGATTCCGAGGTGCTAAAACTAGTCATGCTTCATGATACACTAGTTTGACAAAATGTCACAGTCCTTATGTCTAGAACCACATCATTAGACATATGTAATTTAATTACCCTATTTTCTTGGTGGAGAAATAAATATGAAAATTTCCATGGTTCCCAAGTGAGAGCTTGAGCCCCGAGCGCTCATGACTGATCGAGCCATCCCATCACATATGGTGGGAATCTTGGGTGTAATTACCACAATGGCTAGACAGTTTCTCCTATACACCTATCATGTCACATGACTCACCTTTTTATGTAGGTGGTGCGACACTTGGGCTTCTTCGTATGGTGAACTTAGAGAGGGGGTGAGGAGAAAAATATTTAAATTATCCTTTTGCATGAAACATTTACATTTTTCATGCGAGCTTGCAATCTTCTAGCCTTCTTCTTCCTCTCACCTTTCATTGTGATTTCCATGGTGATCTTCTCTATCTAGATGATAGCTAGTTTCATTATTGACCATCTTTCGCAGGCACACATGTTGAATGATGAGGGCATGTACAAGATTCTATATATCCTTGGATTGGCTTCATGCCACTCTCCGTTCATATTTGTCTAGCAACCCTTCTGTCATGCCCCCTCAAGATGAGGCTAGTGAAAGTAGCCTAGAGGGGGGGGGGGGGGGTGAATAGGTGGAATCTCAAAATTATAAACTTTAAGCACAACTACAAGCCGAGGTTAGCGTTAGAAATAAATTCAAGTCCGAAAGAGAGGGCGAAAAACAAATCAAAGGCAAATGAAGCGGATGACACGGTGATTTATTTTACCGAGGTTCGGTTCTTGCAAACCTACTCCCCGTTGAGGTGGTCACAAAGACCGGGTCTCTTTCAACCCTTTCCCTCTCTCAAACGGTCACCTAGACCGAGTGAGCTTTTCTCCTTAATCAAACGGGTCACTTAGACCCCTACAAGGACCACCACAACTTGGTGTCTCTTGCTTTGATTACAAGTTGCTTGAGAACAAGAATAGAGGAAGAAGAAAAGTGATCCAAGCGACAAGAACTCAAATGAACACAAATGTCTCTCTCTCAAGCCACTAAGTCTTTGGAATGAGTTTGGGACTTGGAGAGGATTTGATCTTTTGTTTTATGTCTTGGAGTGAAGTCTAGAGCTCTTGTATTGAATGCAAATTGCTGGAAACTTGGATGCCTTGAATGGTGGTGGTTGGGGGTATTTATAGCCCCAACCACCAAAACAGCCGTTGGGGAGGGCTGCCGTCGATGGGCGCACAAGACAGTCCGGTGCGCCACCGGACACTGTCTGGTGCGCTAGCCACGTCACTCAACCATTAGGGTTCGACCGTTGGAGCTCTGACAGCCTGGGCCACCGAACAGTCTGGTGGTGCACCAGACAGTCACTGTTCACTGTCCGGTGCACCTTCTGGCGCCTGCTCTGACTCTGCGCAAACTGTCCGCACACTGTAGCGCTTTTTAGGTTTCCGTTGGAGTCGACTGTTGTGCTGTAGCCGTTGCTCCGCTGGCACACCGGACAGTCTGGTGGCACACCGGACAGTCCGGTGAATTATAGCGGAGTAGCTTTTCCAGAAACCCGAAGGTAGCGAGTTGGAGTTGATCCACCCTGGTGCACCGGACACTGTCCGGTGGCACACCAGACAGTCCGGTGCGCCAGACCAGGGCAACCTTCAGTTTCTTTTGCTCCTTTCTTTTTGAACCCTAACTTGTTCTTTTTATTGGTTTGTGTTGAACCTATGGCACCTATAGAACATATAATCTAGATCAAACTAGTTAGTCCAATTATTTGTGTTGGGCAATTCAACCACCAAAATCATTTAGGAAAAGGTTTGACCCTATTTTCCTTTCAATCTCCCTCTTTTTGGTGATTGATTCTAACACAAACCGAAGCAAATATATAAGTGCAGAATTGAACTAGTTTGCATATGGTAAGTGCTTAGGTTGCTTGGAATTAAACCAATATTATCATTTCAATAGATATGCATGGATTGCTTTCTTCTATTTAACATTTTGGACCACGCTTGCACCACGAGTTTTGTTTTTGCAAATTCTTTGTAAAATTCTTTTAAAATCCTTTTGCAAATAGTCAAAGGTATATGAATAAGATTGAAAGAAGCATTTTCAAGATTTGAAATTTTCTCCCCCTGTTTCAAATGCTTTTCCTTTGACTCAAACAAAACTCCCTCTAAATGAAATTCTCCTCTTAGCTTTCAAGAGGGTTTTGGGATATACCAATTGATATACTTTCATTAGAGGAATACCAATTTTAAAAGATACTAATACCAATAAAAATTTTCTAAAACATAATTAAAAATTAGGTGGTGGTGTGGTGTGGTCCTTTTGCTTTGGGCTAATACTCTCTCCCCCTTTGGCATTAATCGCCAAAAACAGAGACTTTGTGAGCCCTTAGTAAATTCTATCCCTTTTTTGGCAAACAATATATGAGTGAAAGAATATACCAATGTGGAGAGATGGCAGAATACCGGCAAAGAGTAAATAATACCGACAAAGTTGAGTGGAAGCGTTGTCTTTGCCAAATACTCCATTTCCCTTTCAATTCTATAACTAAGCATAAGAATACACTTGAAAACACATTAGTCATAGACATAAAAGAGTCATGATCAAAGGTATATAGATGAGCTATGTGTGCAAAGTATCAATCAAAATTCCTAGAATCAAGAATATTTAGCTCAATCCTAAGTTTGGTAAAGGTTTTTTCATCTAATGGTTTGGTAAAGATATCGGCTAATTGTTCTTTGGTGTTAATATAGGCTATCTTGATATCCCCCCTTTGTTGGTGATCTCTCAAAAAGTGATACCGAATGGCTATGTGCTTAGTGCGGCTGTGTTCAACGGGATTATCCGCCATGCGGATTGCACTCTCATTATCACATAGGAGAGAGACTTTGCTAAATTTGTAGTCATAGTCCCTGAGGGTTTGCCTCATCCAAAGTAATTACGCACAACAATGACCTGCGGCAATATACTCGGCTTTGGCGGTAGAAAGAGCTACTGAGTTTTATTTCTTTGAAGCCCAAGACACCAGGGATCTCCCCAAAAACTAACAAGTCCCTGATGTGCTCTTCCTATCAATTTTGCACCCTGCCCAATCAGCATCTAAATATCCTAATAAATCAAAAGAGGATCTCTTGGGGTATCAAAGACCAAACTTAGGTGTATGAACTAAATATCTCAAGGTTCGCTTCATGGCCCTAAGATGAACTTCCTTAGGATCGGCTTGGAACCTTGCACACATGCATACGAAAAGCATAATATCCAGTCGAGATGCACATAAATAGAGTAGAGATCCTATCATCGACCGGTATACCTTATGATCTACGGATTTACCTCCCGTGTCGAGGTCGAGATGCCCATTGGTTCCCATGGGTGTCTTGATGGGCTTGGCATCCTTCATTCCAAACTTCGTAAGAATGTCTTGAATGTATTTAGTTTGGCTGATGAAGGTGCCCTCTTGGAGTTGTTTGACTTGAAATCCTAGAAAGTACTTCAACTCCCCCATCATTGACATCTCGAATTTTTGAATCATAATCCTACTAAACTCTTCACAAGTAGATTTGTTAGTAGACCCAAATATGATATCATCAACATAAATTTAGCATACAAACAAATCATTTGCAATGGTTTTAGTAAAGTGTGTAGGATCGACTTTTCTGACTTTGAAGCCATTAGTGATAAGAAAATCTCTTAGGCATTCATACCATGCTCTTGGGGCTTGCTTGAGCCCATAAAGTGCCTTAGAGAGTTTATACACATGGTTAGGGTACTCACTATCTTCAAAGCTGGGAGGTTGCTCAACATAGACCTCTTCCTTGATTGGTCCATTGAGGAAGGCACTTTTCACGTCTATTTGGTAAAGCTTAAAACCATGGTAAGTAGCATAGGCAAGTAATATGCGAATTGACTCTAGCCTAGCTACGGGTGCATAGGTTTCACCGAAATCCAAACCTTCGACTTGTGAATATCCCTTGGCCACAAGTCGGGCTTTGTTCCTTGTCACCACACCATGCTCATCTTGTTTGTTGTGGAAAACCCACTTGGTTCCTACAACATTTTGATTAGGACGTGGAACTAAATGCCATACCTCATTCCTGTGAAGTTGTTGAGCTCCTCTTGCATTGCCAACACCCAATCCGAATCTCTTAATGCATCTTCCACCTTGTATGGCTCAATAGAAGACACAAAAGAGTAATGTTCAGAAAAATGAGTGACTCGGGATCGAGTTGTTACCCCCTTATGAATATCGCCGAGGATGGAGTTCACGGGGTGATCTCTTTGAATTGCTTGATGGACTCTTGGGTGTGGCGGTCTTTGACCCTATACTTCTTGCTCATCTTCTTTGTCTTGATCATTATCATCTCCCCTTGATCATTGTCCTCCTCTTGAGGTGGCTCATCCTCTTGATCTTCATTATCATCATTTTGAGCTTGATCCTCATCTTTGGTTGGTGGATATGTTTGATTAGAAGATGACAATTGATCTTGTGCTTGAATTGGCTCTTTGGGTTCCTTAGGACACACGTCTCCAATGGACATGTTCCTTAGCGCGACGCATGGAGCCTCTTCATCATCTAGCTCATCAAGATCAACTTGCTCCACTTGGGAGCCGTTAGTCTCATCAAACATAATGTCACAAGAAACTTCAACTAGTCCAGTGGACTTGTTAAAGACTCTATATGCCCTTGTGTTTGAATCATAACCAAGTAAAAAGCCTTCTACAGCCTTAGGAGCAAATTTAGATTTTCTACCTCTTTTAACAAGTATAAAACATTTGCTACCAAAGACTCTAAAATATGAAACATTGGGCTTTTTACTAGTTAGGAGTTCATAAGATGTCTTCTTGAGGATTCGGTGAAGGTAGAGCCGGTTGATGGAGTAGCAGGCGGTGTTAATCGCCTCGGCACAAAATCGGTCCGGTGTCTTGTACTCATCAAGCATGGTCCTTGCCATGTCCAGTAAATTTCTATTCTTCCTCTCCACTACACCATTTTGCTGAGGTGTGTAGGGAGAAGAGAACTCATGCTTGATGCCCTCCTCCTTAAGGAAGCCTTCAATTTGTGAATTCTTGAACTCCATCCCATTGTCGCTTCTAATCTTTTTGATCCTTAAGCCGAACTCATTTTGAGCCTGTCTCAAGAATCCCTTTAAGGTCTCTTGGGATTGTGACTTTTCCTGCAAAAAGAACATCCAAGTGAAGCGAGAATAATCATCCACAATTACTAGACAGTACTTACTCCCGCCGATGCTTATGTAAGCGATCGGGCCGAATAGATCCATGTGGAGTAGTTCCAGTGGCCTGTCCGTTGTCATGATGTTCTTGTGTGGATGGTGATCACCAACTTGCTTTCCTGCTTGACATGCGCTACAAATCCTATCTTTCTCAAAATGAACATTGGTTAGTCCTAAAATGTGCTCTCCCTTTAGAAGCTTGTGAAGATTCTTCATCCCAACATGGGCTAGTCGACGATGCCAGAGCCAACCGATATTAGTCTTAGCAATTAAGCAAGTGTCGAGTTCAGATCTTTTGAAATCAACTAAGTATAGCTGACCCTCTAACACTCCCTTAAAGGCTATTGAATCATCACTTCTTCTAAAGACAGTAACACCTACTTCAGTAAATAGACAGTTGTAGCCCATATTGCATAATTGAGAAACAGAAAGCAAATTGTAATCTAAGGAATCTACAAGAAAAACATTGGAAATAGAGTGGTCAGGTGATATAGCAATTTTACCCAATCCTTTGACCAAACCTTGATTTCCATCCCCGAATGTGATAGCTCTTTGGGGATCTTGATTTTTCTCATAGGAGGAGAACATCCTTTTCTCCCCTGTCATGTGGTTTGTGCACCCGCTATCAATAATCCAACTTGAGCCCCCGGATGCATAAACCTGCAAAACAAGTTTAGGCCTTGTTCTTAGGTACCCAAACGGTCTTGGGTCCTTTCACATTAGAAACAAGCACCTTGGGTACCCAAACACAAGTCTTGGAGCCCTTGTGTTTGCCTCCAACATATTTGGCAACTACTTTGCCTGATTTGTTAGTTAGCACATATGAAGCATCAAAAGTCTTAAATGAAACAATAGGCTCATTTGATGCAATAGGAATTTCCTTTTTAGGCAATTTAACATGAGTGGATTGCCTAGAACTAGATGCCTCACTCTTATACATAAAAGCATGATGAGAGCCGGAGTGAGACTTCCTAGAATGAATTCTCCTAATCTTATGTTCGGGATAACCAGCAGGATACAAAATATAGCCCTCGTTATCCTGAACCATGGGAGCTTTGCCCTTAACAAAGTTAGACAATTTCTTAGGGGCACTAAGCTTGACATTGCCTCCCTGTTGGAAGCCAATGCCATCCTTAATGCCAGGGCGTCTCCCACTATAGAGCATACTTCTAGCAAATTTAAAATTTTCATTTTCTAAGTCATGCTCATTAATTTTAGCACTAAATTAAGCTATGTGATCATTTTGTTGTTTAATTAAAGCTAGGTGATCATGGATAGCATCAACATTAATGTCTCTACATCTAGTACAAATGGTAACATGATCAACACTAGATGTAGATGATTTGCAAGCATTTAATTCATCAATCTTAGCTTGTAACATGGCATTCTCATTTCTAAGATTGGAGATTGAAACATTGTAAACATTTAAATCTTTAGCCTTAGAAATTAATTTATCATTCTCAATCTTAAGGCTAGAAAGTGATTCATTCATCTTGTCAATTTTATCAATCAAACTAGCATTAACATTTTAAGGTTGACAAGAGAATCATCACAAGCATTTAATTTCTCTACCTTAGCAATTAATTTAGCATTTTCATTTCTAAGGTTGGAGATAGTGTCATGGCAAGTGCTAAGCTCACTAGTCATTTTTTCACATTTTTCTATCTTCTGAGCATAAGCATTTTTAACCTTAACATGCTTCTTATTTTCCTTAATAAGGAAGTCCTCTTGGCTATCCAAAAGTTCATCCTTCTCATGAATAGCACTAATTAATTCATTTAGTTTTTCCTTTTGTTGCATGTTTAGGTTGGCAAAAAGGGTAAGCAAATCATCTTCATCATCACTAGAACTAGCCTCATCACTAGATGTTGTATATTTTGTAGAGGCTCTAGATTTTACCTTCTTCTTTTTGTCGTCCTTTGCCATGAGGCATTTATGGCCGACGTTGGGGAAGAGGAGGCCCTTGTTGACGGCGATGTTGGCAGCGTCCTCGTCGGAGGAGGAGTCGGTGGAGCTCTCGTCGGAGTTCCACTCCCGGTATACATGGGCATCGCTGCCCTTCTTCTTGTAATATCTCTTCTTTTCCTTCTTGTCGTCGCCCCTGTTACTGTCACTAGAAATAGGACATTTGCTATAAAGTGACCAGGCTTACCATATTTGTAGCAAACTTTCTTGGAGCTGGGCTTGTAATCCTTCTCCTTCCGTTGCTTGAGGATTTGACGGAAGCTCTTAATGATGAGCGCCATCTCCTCGTTGTCGAGCTTGGAGGCATCGATGGGGAGCCTACTTGATATAGACTCTTCTTTCTTCTCCTCCGTTGCCTTGAATGCGACGGGTTGCACTTCTGGTGTGGAGGTGGCGCCTCACTCGATGATTTGTTTGGAGCCTTTGATCATCAATTCAAAGCTCACAAACTTTCCTATAACCTCCTCGGGAGACATTAGCTTGTATCTAGGATCACCACGAACTAATTGAACTTGTGTAGGGTTAAGAAATACAAGTGATCTTAGAATAACTTGACCATTTCATGGTCATCCCATTTTGTGCTCCTGAGGTTGCGCACTTGATTCACTAAGGTCTTGAGCCGGTTGTACATGGCTTGTGGCTCCTCTCCTTGGTTGAGCATGAATCGACCGAGCTCCCCCTCGATCGTCTCCCGCTTGGTGATCTTGGTCACCTCATCTCTTTCGTGTGCGGTCTTGAGCACGTCCCAAATCTCTTTGGCACTCTTCAACCCTTGCACCTTATTATACTCCTCTCGACTTAGAGAGGCAAGGAGTATAGTAGTGGCTTGGGAGTTGAAGTGCTGGATTTGGGCCACTTCGTCCGAGTCATAGCCTTCGTCCCCCGATGATGGTACCTGCGCTCCAAACTCAACAATGTCCCAAATACTTGTGTGGAGTGAGGTTAGGTGATGCCTCATTTTATCACTCCACATGTTATAATCTTCACCCTCAAAAACGGGTGGTTTGCCTGGTGGGACGAAAAGTAGAGGAGTGCGTCTAGAGATACAGGGATAACAAAGTGGCATCTTACTATACCTCTTGTGCTCATGGCGCTTAGAAGTGACGGACGGCACGTCGGAGCCGGAGGTTGATGGCGATGAAGAATCGGTCTCGTAGTAGACCACCTTCTTCATCTTCTTTTTCTTTTTGCCGCTCTGATGCGACTTGGTATGTGAAGGGGATCCCTTCACCTTGTTGCCGGACTCTCCCGATGGAGTCTTCCCATGGCTTGTGGTGGGCTTGTCGCCGATCACGACCTCCTTCTTGGCGTGATCTCCCAACATCACTTCAAGCGATTAGGCTCTAATGAAGTACCGGGCTTTGATACCAATTGAAAGTCACCTAGAGGGGGTGAATAGGCAGAATCTAAAAATTATAAACTTTAAGCACAAGTACAAGCCGAGGTTAGCGTTAGAAATAAATTTGAGTCCGTAAGAGAGGGCAAAAAACAAATCAAAGGCAAATGAAGCGGATGACATGAGGATTTGTTTTACCGAGGTTCGGTTCTTGCAAACCTACTCCCCGTTGAAGTGGTCACAAAGACCGAGTCTCTTTCAACCCTTTCCCTCTCTCAAACGGTCACCTAGACCGAGTGAGCTTTTCTCCTTAATCAAATGGGTCACTTAGACCCCTACAAGGACCACCACAACTTGGTGTCTCTTGCTTTGATTACAAGTTGCTTGAGAACAAGAATAGAGGAAGAAGAAAAGCGATCCAAGCGACAAGAACTCAAATGAACACAAATGTCTCTCTCTCAAGCCACTAAGTCTTTGGAATGAGTTTGGAACTTGGAGAGGTTTTGATCTTTTGTTTTGTGTCTTGGAGTGAAGTATAGAGCTCTTGTATTGAATGCAAATTGCTGGAAACTTGGATGCCTTGAATGGTGGTGGTTGGGGGTATTTATAGCCCCAACCACCAAAACAGCCGTTGGGGAGGGCTGCCATCGATGGGCGCACCGGACAGTCCGGTGCGCCACTGGACACTGTCCGGTGCGCCAACCATGTCACCCAACCGTTAGGGTTCGACCGTTGGAGCTCTGACAGCCTGGGCCACCGGACAGTCACTGTTCACTATCCGGTGCGCCTTCTGGCGCCTACTCTGACTCTACGCAAACTGTCCGTGCACTGTAGCACTTTTCAGGTTTCCGTTGGAGTCGACCGTTGCGCTGTAGCCGTTGCTCCGCTGGCACACCGGACAGTCCGGTGCCACACCGGATAGTCCGGTGCACCAGACTAGGGTAGCCTTCGGTTTCTTTTGCTCCTTTCTTTTTGAACCCTAACTTGTCCTTTTTATTGGTTTGTGTTGAACCTATGGCACCTATAGAACATATAATCTAGAGCAAACTAGTTAGTCCAATTATTTGTGTTGGGTAATTCAACTACCAAAATCATTTAGGAAAAGGTTTGACCCTATTTCCCTTTCAGCTAGCAAGTACATCGTATAACACCCTCACCTCATGGTTAGAGTTCATTTTCCTATTTCGCTTTCTCCACCATATTATCAATTATCATGATCCCTAGCTTGGGCACCTTATGCCCAATGTTGTCAATACTTTATTCATATTCGCCTATTTTGTGAGGCCTTTGTCAGATGAGGCCCTGTGTGACCCTATGTTGGGGCGAAGGCAAAGACGCCACCCTTCGCTCGAGGCCTTCGCTGATAACCGCTGGTCAGACAGACAGAACAGGCAGGGATACCCTTCGCTCGATTCGGCACCAGACGAAGACCGGCGACGAAGTCATCCCGCAGCGCGGCCTCGTTCAGCTCCGAGGCCCACGTGTGATCTGGCCCATTGTAACGGGCCCTGCGTGGCCGCCTTTGTGTTACGGGCCTAATCTGTAAAGGCATGCTTGTAATTACAGCTTGTAACCCTGCTTTATGGGAATATTCTGGGGATAAACTAGGTGTCTGAGGGCACATGCGTCCTTAACACAAGGCGCCGGGCACTCAGATACCTATAAATACCCCCGCACAGTGCCCGTGAGAGGCTAGATGAACAGAGCTATTGCCCCCGAGCACGCAACCCTGTTGTCACCACTGTTCACTCTTGTTGGCTTCTTTGCTGCTGAGAGCAAGTTCCAACATTTGGCGCCCACCGTTCGTGCTACGACCAAACCACCCGCGATGGCACCCAAGAGAGCTAACCCGAAGGCTGACGAGGCTGCGAAGGCAGCACTGCTTGCCGCAAGGAAGGGCAAGGCCCTCGCCCTCACCCAATCCACCCACCAAGAGCCCACCGAAGACAGTATTCCCCGCAAGAAATAAAGCATGGGTCCCCGCGTACAGTTCCGTCAGCCGTCCCCGACGTGGACGAGCCAACTTCAAAAGATCTTATTGACGGAGACCGGGTCTTCGCCCTACAGGCCCTAAACAAATACCAAGCCCAGACTAAAGCATGGCGCGACCACGCAGTCATCCCGAGAGAGTTCAGCGAAGGGGACCTCGTACTCGTCCGAACAGCTCGGACGGAGTCCAGGGGAAAGCTGGAGCCCAAGTGGGAGGGCCCCTTCATAGTCAAGACAAAATCATCCCCCAGCGCCTACAGGCTCACAACGCCAAACGGCGAGGACCTGGAGCACTCCTGGAACATCGACAACCTCCGCAAATTTTTTGTCTGACTAATCGGGGCTGATTTCGCCCTTGTAATTCGCCAAAAAACAATCTTGTACCGGCCCGCACTCTTTTCCTCCCGGGGGGGTGAGGTTTTTAACGAGGCGGAGCCATGTAATATATGTGCGAAAAATCCCCCGCAAAAACATGCGTCGAAAACAGACCGCGACGACGGCCTTCGATATTCGACCAATCCGAGGTCACCGCGAGGCTAAGCGCTAGCCACCCTCGCGTGCGACAAATCCGCGCAGAAGTCGCCTAAGGGTGCAGCCGGACTAAGTACAACAAGTGCGAAAAAAAATCTGATGTCTATCGCGAAGACTATCCGCGCAGAAGTCGCCTAAGGGTGCAGCCGGACTAAGCACAACAAGTGCGAAAAAAATCTGATGTCTATCGCGAAGACTATCCGCGCAGAAGTCGCCTAAGGGTGCAGCCAGACTAAGCACAACAAGTGCGAAAAAAATCCGATGTCTATCGCGAAGACTATCCGCGCAGAAGTCGCCTAAGGGTGCAGCCGGACTAAGCACAACAAGTGCGAAAAAAATCTGATGTCTATCGCGAAGACTATCCGCGCAGAAGTCGCCTAAGGGTGCAGCCGGACTAAGCACAACAAGTGCGAAAAAAAAATCTGATGTCTATCGCGAAGACTATCCGCGCAGAAGTCGCCTAAGGGTGCAGCCGGACTAAGCACAACAAGTGCGAAAAAAATCTGATGTCTATCGCGAAGTCTATCCGCGCAGAAGTCGCCTAAGGGTGCAGCCGGACTAAGCACAACAAGTGCGAAAAAAATCCGATGTCTATCGCGAAGACTATCCGCGCAGAAGTCGCCTAAGGGTGCAGCCGGACTAAGCACAACAAGTGCGAGAAAACCCGAAGTCTATCGCAAAGACTCCGCGCAGAAGCCGCCTAAGGGCGCAGCCGAACCAGTACAACAAAAGCAGAAACGACAGCATCAAACCGTCTACGCTAAGACCGACTATAATCACACCAGCATAGCAAAACCAAACCAAACAAAGTACACAACGCCCTCGCAGGCACAGGCACGCGAGGGCACACAACTTCATCTTACAAGCCTTTACACATATATAAGCGAGGGCGCCACACTCTACATCGGCTCAACCTTAGGAATAATTCCCATCTCCCTATAATTAAATAACATTATCCTAAGCTCCTCACCCGCAAAAAGACTTCGCAGTTCCCCTTCCCCTGTACCCGCGGCGGCCGGCAAAGACAACAGCTCCTGCCGACCAGCCCCACTCACGCGAAGCCGAGCCCCTTCCTCCGCACTAACCCTACGCTTTGCAACCGCCCTTCGCCGTCGGCGCCCGGTGCTAGGACCTGGTGAAAGGGAAATGTGCCCTTGGGCCATTTCTAAGTATTTTGGTGATTGAGTGCCAACTCAAGTGCTTAAATGTGAATTTATGCCATGGATGAATAAAGTGCAAATCAAGAGCAAAGGTATGTTTCTAAGTCTTAGTACATTGGTTTTGTGTACTAATATACTTGTCTAAGTATTGGAAACAGGAAGAAAAAGAAAAGAAAAGAGTTGGCTGTGTACAGCCAGGAGGCTGCTTCGGTCTGGAGCACCGGACTGTCCGGTGGTGCACCGGACAGTGTCCGGTGCGCCAGGCTGACTCGGCGTGAAGAGGCCGCTCTCGGGAATTTGCCGACGGCGTACGGCTAAAATTCACCGGACTGTCCGGTGTGCACCGGACTGTCCGGTGAGCCAACGGTCGGCCGGGGCAACGGTCGGCCGCGAAATCTGCGCGACACGTGGCCAGGCCAACGGTCGGAAGGTGGCACCGGACTGTCCGGTGTGCACCGGACATGTCCGGTGCGCCAACGGCTCCCAGATCTGCAACGGTCGACTGCGCTGTTTAAGGAAGGAAATCGGGCACCGGACAGTGTCCGGTGTGCACCGGACTGTCCGGTGCGCCCGACGACACAAGGCAAGGATGGCCTTCCAGATTTGTTCTCAACGGCTCCTAGCTGCCTTGGGGCTATAAAAGGGACCCCTAGGCGCATGGAGGAGTATACCAAGCATTCCTACAATATTTCTAAGCACCAAGACATCGATCTCGCGCATTCGTTTCATTGTGATAGCATATAGAGCTTTTGTGGAGTTGTGAACTCTTTGAGTTGTGTTGCGAGCTCTTGTTGCGACTTGTGTGCGTGTTGTTGCTCTGATCTTTTGAAGTCTTGTGTGCGTTGCTCATTCCCCCTTACTCCGTATTTCTTTGTGAATCTCAAGTGTAAGGGCGAGAGGCTCCAAAGTGTGGAGATTCCTCGCAAACGGGATATTGAAAGGCAAAGCAAAACACCGTGGTATTCAAGCTGGTCTTTGGACCGCTTGAGAGGGGTTGATTGCAACCCTCGTCCGTTGGGACGCCACAACGTGGAGTAGGCAAGCGTTGGTCTTGGCCGAACCACGGGATAAACCACTGTGTCATCTCTGTGTTTGATCTCTTGTGGTATTGTGTTTTGTCGAGACTCCTCTCTAGCCACTTGGCAATTATTGTGCTAACACTTAACAAGGTTTTTGTGGCTATAAGTTTAAGTTTTCACAGGATCACCTATTCACCCCCCCCCTCTAGGTGCTCTCACCTGGCACGTCTGGCGCGTCCGCGGCGTGTGGCGAAGCCTCCGCCGCAGCCACGTCCAAGGCCGCAAAATAATCCAAGTCCTCCTCCGACGACTCCTCAGTCCACTCAACCGAGCTCCCAGAGTCAGTAAAATCAAAAAACTCAGATACAGACCCACCATATTCATTCCCACCTTCCGCGGTCGAAGCTGCCAAAAACTCAGTAGTAGCGGTTGCGTGCGCAGGCCCAAAATCTTGAACCTGCGCAGCAACCAAAATTTAGCACAACATCCAAAAATTCCCCAACCCTAAACACCTACTACGCCACCTGCGAAGGCCCTGACGCTGCGGGAGCCTCCGCCGTTGGCTCCGCCGCTGCCTCCGCCGTTGTTTCCGCCGCCACCGCCGCGGGATCTTCAGCACTCGGCACAGCAGCTGCGGGGGCATCAGGGGCGCCTTCGGCCACCTTCGGGGGCAGGTCTTCGCCGGCCACAGCGGATGTGGGGGCAGCCGTCGCGATCGCTGCGGTCTCCGGGGTTGGCTCCAGGGCGACCCCAGTCACAGCCTCCGCGAGGGTCGGCTCCGGGTCTGGCAGCACGCTGTTCAGAGCCCCGAAGTCGTCCACCCGCTCGCCGCGCTCCGCCTAGGACAAGACACACAGATTCAGCAAACACACGCACAACCTGCATACAGCAAGCGCCAAACAAACAACAACGTTACCTGAGCCCTCGCAGTCTCGGCCCGCTCCCTGACCACCTCACGACCGTACAGACCCCACATCCGGTCATAAAGGGCCCCGGCGGATTCCTTCACTACGGGGTCTTCGACCTTATAGATATCTCGCTCAAATTCTTCATCCGCCTGGTCGAAGGCCTCGAAGTGCCGGCACCCTTCGCGGGAGAGCGCGTTCATCGCCCCCTCGCAGGTGACCAGGGAGGCGTACGACATCAACCCCCCCGCGACGGCTGGAAGTTCCAGCAGCTCCTCCTGCACCCACTGCAGACAGCGAAGCCCGGGCTCTCGATCCGGCACCTCGAAGTCACCGGTCCGCGCACCCAGCTCACGATATGTATCCATAAGCTGCGTGCGCGTCCGTTCGGCCTCCGCATGCATCGCGGCCTCGGCCTCCTTCGCGCGGCTCTCCAGGGCGGTGAGCCGCTCTTGCAGATGTTCGGCGAGCTCCTTGGCAAGATTGCCCTCCGCCCGCGCCAGCTTGGCCTCCGCCTGCGCAGCCTGCCCCTTGGCGACGGCCTCGTTGGCTTCCCTCCTCTCCGCCGCCAGCTGGCGCCGGAGGTCAGCCTTCTCCCTCTCCAGGGCGGCCACCCTGTCCGTCAGCTTACGGCACTTGCTGTCGGAGGCCGACTTCTCACGGACAGCGTCAGCATGTTGTGTCCGAAGTCTCTCGACTTCGGCAGACACAGCTGCCGTGAGGGCCCCCGACGCAGTACGGCTGGCGAAGTCAGCCACCTGCAGAGCCGCGACGCAGTACGTAAGGCCGTTGCCCCAAAAGAAAGAGGTGGGGGAGAGAGTATAACTCAGCGGACCTGACTCAGCGCCTCCGTCGCCTGACTCAGCGCCTCCGTCACTCCCTTCAGCCGGCGGGTCGCTGCGCTCACCTCGTCCCTAACCACCGCGAGGGCCGACACCTCGCCTCCGGCGCCAAGGGCCTCGCCCCTCGCCCTCGGCACTATGGCCGCCGTCGCGGTCTCCGCGCCAGGCGCAACCATAGCAAGCTGCCCCTCGTCCGACCCTGCAACGCATCTTCGAATTTTTAAAAAAAATAAAAAAATAAAAAAAATAAAAATAATAATAGGCCAACGGCTTACCACCAACATAGTCGTCTACAGTGATATCGGTGCCGAAGTCGGCAACGCGCTTGCCCGACAACGGCAACGCTCGGGCCGCCTTCGAGGACTCCGCCACTCCGCTGGCCGGCGGCACCACCTTCGTTGACTTGGAGCCTCCAGCGCCCGCCATTGCCTCCGGCGCCTTGCTAGGTGCAGAGGCGCCCGCCTTCGCCGCCAGCGGCGGCTTGCCTCCGCCGGAGGCCGCAGCCTTCGCAGCCCCCCGCTGCCTCTTCGGCCTCGCTTCATGCAGCCTGACAGTCGCCTGGCGTTTTTGCGCCGCACCTTGGCGATCCTTGTCCATCACTGCCCACACAACAGCACCGATATTCCGCCCGTAAGGAAAAACTCTCCACCGACGAACCATACGAGATGTAAAACAGTCCTCGCCAGCCGCGCAGGGGATAGGAACATTCCTAGGCCAGCAACCCCCGGTAACCCTCAGCATCCGAGCCGAAGACTCCCGGAGCTCGGGCGAAGACATCCTTTCCCCAGGGGCGGCGCACGTCCTCATTAACTCTCTAGCAAAACTATCAGACACCCCAAGTCCTCCCATCGCAGTACCTAATTTTCTCTTTTTTGAGAAAGGGGCGGCCGCCAGCGCAGGGTCGCCTCCAGTCTCCGCCGCCGGTTTCTTTCCACGGCGGTCCGCTTCGTCTTGACCAGGATAGCCGTCGTACGGCAATTGATTTAATTCGAAGACCCTGTTCAAACGGTCATTTGACCCGCGGATATCAAAGCTGCGCTGGCCTTCCGTCCTCGGCACGTAACGCCCCACGAGCCGCACCGCCCCGTCCTCCGCATCGCGCACAAACGCGGCCGGGTCGCGGTTTCGCAGATTCAGTGCGAAGGCAGGGCTTCGCACCACCCTTCCTCCGTGAAAAGGCATCTGGCGAGGGCACACTTCGCCCAGCGCCCAGCCGTACGCCAAGGGCCACACCCCGTACGCCACGAACTCTTCAACTAAATCACGCCCACTGCTCTGACCGGCGGCGCACCGAAGGGCCCCTTCGTCTGCATCTTCCTCCGCCACTTCAAAGGGCGGATACGCAGAGTAATAATGAGAGCACATCTCAGACACAGGGAGTCCTTCATGGCCTTCGACAGTAGCCTCAGCAACGTAAAACCAAAATTCATTCCAATTGCCCCACTTGTTGCGGGCGCACGGAACCAACTCCACTACTTGCATTGTGGTCTTGCCGGTCTTCGGCGTGAATGTGCATGACCTGAACTGGGCGACTTCGTCCCCAATCATCCTCTTCTGCCAATGCAAACAATAATACTTCGCAAAAACTTCAACCGACGGCTGTCCGCCGTACGAAGTCGTCGCCCAGACATACTTCGCCAGTGCCACCACGGCATTCGGTGTCAACTGATGTATTTGAACGTTGAATCTACGCAGGACTTCGCCAACAAACCGGTGCGCAGGCAAGCGGAGACCGGCGGCGAAGAACGCCTCGAAAACGACCAATTCACCCTCCGGCTCGGGGACTTCCTCCGTCCTCGGAGCACGAGCAACTCCGCCGCCAAAGTAGCCCAATCGCTGCATATCTTCAACGCGGGCTGACGTCATCCGTGACACACCAAAATCAACAGAGTCGTCGGCGCGCAACTCCTCCACCATCAAGCTACTCAACGTCTCCTCAGACGAGGCGGCGGCCGGCGGCGTAGTAGCAGCGGAAGAAGAGGAAGACGGCATTGCTACGTACCGTCGGCGGCGGCGGGCGGTCTGCTTCACTCGAGCCAGACCTCCAGCGAGCAAGAGGACAGCGGAAGAAGAGGAGCAGCAAGACGGCGGGCGGCTAGGGTTTTCACGGAGCGCGGAAGGCAAAGTTCAAACAGCGCCAGCCCCCGCCCCCTTTTATAGGCAGGGCGCGGCTCTTCGGGAAACCCGCAATCCGACAGGGCGCGACGCTTCGGGAAACCCGCAATCCAACAGTACGCCGTCCATCAACGGTCACATCAAAAACCCTCGCGGAACCACTTCGAGCAAGGGCAGCGTCTCCGCCGTCTAGCGACGTCTTCGGCACCAGGTGACTTTGTCGAACTGGTCCCTCGGAGGGCAAATGTTGGGGCGAAGGCAAAGATGCCACCCTTCGCTCGAGGCCTTCGCTGATAACCGCTGGTCAGACAGACAGAACAGGCAGGGATACCCTTCGCTCGATTCGGCACCAGACGAAGACCGGCGACGAAGTCATCCCGCAGCGCGGCCTCGTTCAGCTCCGAGGCCCACGTGTGATCTGGCCCATTGTAACGGGCCCTGCGTGGCCGCCTTTGTGTTACGGGCCTAATCTGTAAAGGCATGCTTGTAATTACAGCTTGTAACCCTGCTTTATGGGAATATTCTGGGGATAAACTAGGTGTCTGAGGGCACATGCGTCCTTAACACAAGGCGCCGGGCACTCAGATACCTATAAATACCCCCGCACAGTGCCCGTGAGAGGCTAGATGAACAGAGCTATTGCCCCCGAGCACGCAACCCTGTTGTCACCACTGTTCACTCTTGTTGGCTTCTTTGCTGCTGAGAGCAAGTTCCAACACCCTATTCTACTTTCTGCCTTTTTCAATGTGTGGACCTCGAGCATTCGCAACCCCTTCAGGAAGGTTTATTTCTAGCTTCTCACTATGCCCTAGTGTTAATCCCCATATATTTCCACTCATCTATTTAGGAAGTGGGAGCATTGGAGGATCTTTTGGACGTATGTCTTGATCCATCGGAGCACATATATATCTAGAGATCTCGATCAGTGAACTAGAGGTTGACAAGGCACAGTGGAAAGATATCCTCAAGATAAATGAAGCTTGAAAGGTGATGCTATAGAGAATCAAGGAGCTCACTGGAGCTGGGCTTTCTATGACCACTCTTCTAGCACACTTCTTGACTTGGTGGATCGCCCTGCTTTGGAGGCATACTAAGTCCATGTGGGAATACGTCGAGGAGTATGATGAGATGTGAGTCAGGACTTGTCCTAACTTGACTTTTCACCTTAACACCCTTAACGACCTAGTATGGCTTTATGTCAGGTCATATAGTGATGGAATGTTTTCGACCCTAATTAACGTCTATGCTCTTTTTGATAATGCAAGTTGTTCGAGCAGGTAGTGAGGACAATGCCCCTCTGTAGCTTGAGTGGTATCGAGGCTCCAACAAGAAGATTTATGTTTGATGGGGGCCATAGAGGTCATAGAGGATGCAACCTGTCGGCGTTTCGGACCCGGGGGGTCCCTGGACCGACGAGTGAAATTGTCGCTGCGTGCCCCTGCCCAGATGGGTTGGCGCGGGATGGAACACAAGAGGTGGGACAAGCCTTGTATTATCCTGCACCAGGGGTGCGGCTCGTAGTAGGGGTTACAAGCATGTCGCGAGAGGGAGAGAGAGATAGAGAGGGAGCCTGTTCGTCCACTCCTTCCCCCGCGCGAACCCCCCTCCAGGATGGCCCTGGACCTCCCTTTTATAGACGCAAGGAGAGGGTGCAGACGTACAATGGGGGGTGTAGCTATGCGCTAACTTGTCCGGCAGAGAAACGCCTAAGCCTTGTGTACATGCCAACATGGCTGTCGGGGGAGAGCCTGAGCCCTGTACACGTGATAGCGTGGCCGTCAGAGAAGCGCCTGAGCCCTGTAGAAGCACAGCTGGCAGCGCGGCAAGGATCCTGCTGACGTCTCCTTGCTGCCGTAAGGGGCTGAGAGCCACCGGCGTCATGGTTGCACGCGAGGCACCATCATTACCCGTCGCCGGGGTAAGCCAGATGGGACGCCGGTCTTGTTTCTTGTAGCCTGAGCTAGCTAGGGATAGGGTAATGATGTATCCCCTGTTGGCGCGGTCAGTCCGAGCCCAAGGTCGGGCGAGGCGGAGACTTCTCTTGATGCCGAGGCCGGGGTCGGGCGAGGACACGATTCCTCCCGAGGCCGAGGTTGAGGCCAAGTCCGGGGGTCGGGCGAGGCGGAGACCTCCTCCCGAGGCCGGAGCCTGAGGTCGGGCGAGGTGGAGCTTCCTGTTGCGCCCGAGGCCAAACTCGGTGGTTGATCGTGACTTGTTGTCAGTCTTCGCCTGGGTGGTTGGCACAGCAGTCGGAGCGGGGCGGGCGACGCTGTTTTCCCGTCATATCGGACAGTAAAAGAGAGGGGCGAAGTGACTGCGGTCACTTTGGCCTGGCCGACTGAGACGCGTGTGTCAGGATACGGCATCAGGCGCCCCCTGTATTGAATGCGCCTGCGAAGCGGTCGGTTGGTGAGGCGGTCTGGCCAAGGTTGCTTCACATCGAAGCCTGCCCGAGCCGGGCTTCGAGAGAGCCGAGGAGGTGCCCGCTACCTAAGGAGGCCCTCGGGCGGGGCGTGAACTCTTCTGGGACTACTGCTCCAGCTCGAGGCTGGGCTCGGGCGAGGTCGCGTCCCTTGGGTAGACGAAGCCTTGACTTGAACCGCGCCCGTCAGTTGGTCTGAGGGTGTTTACCAGCCGTGATTAGGAGCGTTGGGGGTACCCCTAATTATGGTACCCAACAGTAGCCCCCGAGCCTCGAAGGGAGTGTTGGTACTTGCTTGGAGGCTCTTGCCGCATTTTCGGTGAGGGGACATGCCTTTCTCGGTTTTTGCTTTGTTGTGGTGGGTGTGCGCGAGCGCACCCGCCGGGTGTAGCCCTTGAGGCCTCGGAGGAGTGGTTTGACTCCTCTGAGGTCTGAATGCCTTTCGTGGTGCCTCGGCCGGTCTGGTCGTTCCCTCATGCGGTCTGGCCGTAGCCCGGGTGCATGGTCAGGTTCCAAGTTATCAAGCTGGTTTGTTGACGCTGTTAATGGTTTGGCCGTAGCCGGGTGCGAGAGCAGCCCCCGAGCCTCTGCACGGAGCGAGAGGACGATCAAGGACTTTCCCGACTTTTATCATACGCCCCTGCGTCGCCTTTCCGCAAGGAGGAGGGGGAAAGCACCATGCTGCCCTCGGAGGGCGCCGAACATGGTGTTTCCAGTGAGCTGCTAACAGGTGATCCGAGTGGACGCCCGTGCCCCGTTCGTTAGGGGTCGGCTGGTGGCCCAGAGGCGCGCTCCAAAAGTACCTGCAGGTGATTCGCCGGACCCAGACCCCTTCGACAAGGTCCGCGGGCTCGATGCCTCCCTCCGGTGGGATTCCGTTACAAATCGTTCCCGCCGGTCTCGGAAATGTCCTAGGGTACCTCGGGAGCGTAGCCCGAGCCTCAGCCATGTATCGGACGTACCCAAAGTCATCCCTCACTCTGCATGCTCTGGGGCGACTGTCGAACCCTTCTGAGGGGCTAGCCTTCGAACCCCTGATCAGTAGTGGGCGCGGAGCCTGAGTGCTCTGGGGCGGCTGTCGAACCCTTCCGAGGGGCCAGCCTTCGAACCCCTGATCAGTAATGGGCTTGAAGCCCGAGTGCTCTGGGGCGGCTGTCGAAACCCTTCCGAGGGGCCAGCCTTCGAACCCCTGATCAGTAGGAGGACTCGGGGCCTGCTTCCTTCGCCGAGAAGGATCCTTTCCAAAACATCCCCTTTCCCGGTCCCTGTAGCGAGAGAGAGAGAGAGAGGAGGAGGAGGAGGGGAAGGATATGTATTTAAATAAGGTGGCGCACCTTTTCTGACGCGGTCATCATGGCGGAGGTGAAGCGACGCCCGCCTCGCCTGCCAGAGGTGTCGCCTGCTCCGCCGGGGAGTTAATGTGACGGGACAGGCGATTCGCGTGGTGCCCGTTGTGCGTGCGAGCTGTTCGAGGAATGGGACATGGGTGCGTCATCTTCACGCCATGGGTGAGGGCTCTCCCATCGCTTCAGGAGGGGACGCGAGCCTGCAAGCGATTTGACCGCTGCTTCCGCTCATCTGCCACTGCAATTACTGTCGGCCCACTTTTGGCCATGCCAACTGTCGTGCCTATCCCCGCGGCTGACTGTCCCATGGCCGTCGCCTTCAATTGGCACTGTTCGGTCACGCGCGGGACCGCCTCGAGTCACGGTACTGGTTCTACAGCCGAGGAGGCGTGGCATTGGCGCAGGTGGCGGTGCGGATCTTTGCATGTCGTAACCGGCGTGCCGGTTACATGACATGTGGGCCCGCTTCCTTTGCGCTGGTCCATCGGATGTGGTCGAAGCCGAAAGGGCGCACAGTTGTAGTGCGGTTGGATGCTTGTCACGTGGCGGTCCACCCTTTCGGCCACCGGTTTCTGCGAAGATGGGAGAGCGCCTATAACCGCGGGGCAGTTGCATGCCTCGCGCGCGGCGGTTCGCCTTCTTCACGCTTCGGATCAGCTCGTATGACGTGGGGGTCCCAGCCCCCGGGTCGTAGGGGGAGAACCCTGGAGCGCTTCGACGAAGACTTTGCCCGTGACGCTAGGGGGGCAAGTGAGGAGGTCTGCCTATAAAAGGGGATCGATCCCCCGGGCAGTGGTCATGCCTTCGTTCTCCCCTCATGCATTGCGCCCTTCCACTTTTCGAGCCCCCGGATGGGGTGCACCAGCGTCGCCTTGCTCTTGCTGTTGTTGGAGGAGCGCGGCCTCATGGAGATCGGCGCCGTTCAGCCATCGCTTGGCTTCAAGGATTTTCGTCGTGCAGCCCGGCTGCATTCCCTCACCAATGGTCAGTTTGGTGGGGAAAAGCAAGCCAGGCTACGGCCTCCGCCCCGCCCTCAGCTTCAAGGATCTTCGTCATCCGGGCTGAGGCGGAGGGCAAGCCGAGCCGGGGTCGGCCTCTGCGTAGGCAGCGACCCGCTCCTTCCCTCAGTGATCTGGGGAAGAGGGCGTTCGCCGCCTGTGGCGCTTGGCAGCTGCCGCGCCTCTGGCTCCCTGGCACGAGCGGCCCTGGCGCTACTTCCGATGCCGCCCCCACCGCTGGCTCTCACTGTGCCACTGGCTGTTGGGGGGTCGCCCAACATGTCGTACGCCGCGAGGGCGGCGTTCGTGTTCTGGGACGGCCCCAGTCTCGTTCTTGTGGCAAGGACGGGAGTGAGGACCTACCGGTGTGCTTCGGGGCGACCGCTGTTCGCCGACGCGGTGTTGGAAGGCAGGTGGCCGCTGTCGTCGATGCTGAGGTGGTGGTCGCCATAGGTGAGGCTTCCTCTTGCACCAGCGGTTGTCTCTGCCGACGAGACCGTCGGCGCCACCTGCGCTCCAGGCCTCTAGCTCTTTAGCTTTAATGGCTGGTTCTCGTCCTCCATGAAGGACATGAACAAAGGCCCTTCAGCAGTAGCATTTGCCCCGATGCCGTCGCTGCTGCTGTCTAGCCACTCGAGACGAAGGTCGTTGTCGCTGCTGCTGGAGCGGTTGCCGGCGAGCTGCTTGGAGTTTGTTATCCCGTGGGCCCCCTGGTGTGGAGGTTGTTCATACCCGCGGGAGCGGAACCAGAGTCCCGTTTGTAAGGGGATATACTGGGTTTTTGCCGGAGCAAAATGTAACCGCTTCAAGGACTTAGACATTTGTCGTAGGTCGGGAGAACCGCCGAGGGTTCTGCGGATGTCTAAGTCTGTGTAGCATAGTTACCCCAAGTATATGTGTTTGTTCTTCGTGGCTGTCGAGGCCTGAACATTTGGGTATTCGAGTATAAAGTTGTGTTTCTTCCTCATTTCGAGCACTGGGACTTGCCTGTTGGCTAGCCGAACCACTTAACCGAGCGTGAGTTGCCTTTCACAGAAGGTGACGAGTGAGGTATCCGTATCCCGGAGGCGTAGGAGTCCCTCGGCTCGGTCGGCCTTGCCACTCTAGGCCTCTCTTGCTCAGTTTTTTAGAATCCTCGGCTGCTCTGCGATGAGCCGGAGCCGGAGGCAGCGGTGTTGGCGCGGACAGAGGCGAAGTCGGCCCGAAAAGAGACTTCGTCGGCTCGGGAGCTGGCGGCTTCCCAGGCCGAGGAAGATGTGGCAGCAGCAGCTGAAGCTTGGCCAAGACATCTGCTGGCGCGGTGCTGGCGTCCTCCCTTGGGTGGAGGTCCCTTCGCCTGGGTCGTCGTCCGAGGTCGGGCCAGGTTCCGCCGAGGGTGGAAACAACGCCGAGAAAACTGCTGCTCCCCCTGCCAATGCCTGAACCTGCAGGAACAGTTTGTCTGTAGCATGCACATGTTTTTCGCGGCCGCCGAGGCCTAAACACTTTATCGTCGTGTTAAAAAGCTGCGTTTTCTTTTCTCTTGTTTCGAGCATCATGACTTGTCTGCCAGTAGCAGAATCGTTTATCCAAGCGAGAGTTACTTCTCGCGGATGGTGATGAGTGAGGTATCCGTATCCCGGAGGCGTAGGAGTTCCTCGGCTCGGTCGGCCTCGCCGCTTACGTGCACTCTCATTTGGTCGTAGGATTCCGTTATTGATACAGTCGGGAAGGCAGGAAAGTCGTTTTCTACCCGAGTGTTTGGACTTGTTCGGTAGCAGGATCGCTTATCCGAGCGTGAGTTACTTCTCGCGGAAGGTGATGAGTGAGGTATCCATATCCCGGAGGCGTAGGAGTTCCTCGGCTCGGTCGGCCTTGCTGCTTACGTGTACTCTCGTCATTTTCAGGATCCCGCTATCGATACGGAAGTTGAAAGCACGAAGGTCGTTTTGGTAGAAAATTTTTTCCGAGGAAAATTTTGACGCAGAGGGGTTCCCCCCTTCTAGCCCCCGAGGGAGGGTCGGGCTTTGCTGAGGGAAGGCCGACCCTTCATTGACGGTTAGACTTCATGTATGTAAAGAAAACGAGGTACATGAACGACTTAAAACATCTTAAGGGTAGAAGCGACGTAGCTGTTGGATGTTCCAAGCGTTGCTGTAGACCTCGCCTTGGTCGTTGGCTAGCTTGTATGTTCCGGGCTTCAAAATCTTAGCGATGATGAAGGGCCCTTCCTAGGGAGGAGTGAGCTTGTGGCGCCCTTGGGCGTCCTGTCGCAGACGAAGCACCAAGTCTCCCACTTGGAAGCCTCGGGGCCGAACGCTGCGGGCGTGGTAGCGTCGCAGAGACTGCTGGTACCGTGCCGAATGTAGTAAGGCAACGTCTCGAGCCTCTTCGAGCTGGTCCAGTGAGTCCTCTCGGCTGGTCTGGTTGCTTCGGTCATCGTACGCTCTGGTCCTCGAGGAGCCGTATTCTAAGTCCGTGGGGAGGATGGCCTCGGCCCCATAGACTAGAAAAAACGGCGAGAAACCCGTGGCACGGCTCGGCGTCGTCCTCAGACTCCAGACCACCGAGGGTAGCTCCTTCATCCACCGCTTGTCAAACTTGTTGAGGTTGCTGTAGATCCTCGGTTTGAGTCCCTGCAAAATCATACCGTTGGCACGCTCCACCTGCCCATTCGTCATGGGGTGAGCTACGGCGGCCCAGTCCACATGGATGTGGTGGTCGTCGCAGAAGTCCAGGAACTTTTTTCCGGTGAACTACGTGCCATTGTCGGTGATGATGGAGTTTGGGACCCCGAATCGATGGATGATGTTAGTGAAGAATACCACCGCCTGCTCGGACCTGATGCCGGTCAGGGGTCGGACCTCGATCCACTTGGAGAATTTGTCGATGGCGACCAGCAGGTGCGAGAAGCCCCCGGGTGCCTTCTGCAAGGGACCGACGAGGTCTAGACTCCACACAGCAAACGACCAAGTGATGGGTATCGTCTGCAGGGCCTGAGCGGGCTGGCGTGTTTGTCTTGCGTAGAATTGGCACCCCCGGCAGGAGCAAACAATCCTAGTGGTGTCGGCCACCGCGGTTGGCCAGTAGAAACCTTGTCGGAAGGCATTCCCCACGAGGGCTCGAGGCGCTGCATGGTGGCCGCAAGCCCTCGAGTGTATTTCTTGCAACAGCTCTTGTCCTTGGGCGATGGATATGCATCGTTGGAGGATGCCCGAGGGGCTGCGGTGGTAGAGCTCCTTTTCATCACCCAGCAAGACGAACGACTTGGCGTGCCGAGCCAGTCGCCGAGCTTTGGCCTTGTCGAGGGGAAGCTCTCCTCGGAGGAGATATTCCAGGTACGGGGTCTGCCAGTTCGAATCTGGCGCGACCGTATTCTGTTCCCCCTCAACGGGCAAGGCCTTCTCCTCGACGGTCGAGGGTACCTCAGGACCGGCCTGAGGGCTCCTCGGGCTGGGCCGAGGCTTACTCGGGCTCGGGCGCATCGTCGATCTTGACAGATGGTTGATGTAGGTCTCTAGAGAAGACGTCCGGGGGAACCGTTGTCCACCCCGAGGCTATCTTCGCTAGCTCATCCGCAGTCTCGTTGTACAGTCGGGCGATGTGGTTGAGCTCCAGCCCGTAGAACTTGTCTTCTAGGCGCCAGACTTCGTTGTAGTAGGCTTCCATCCTCCGGTCGCGGCAGTGGGAGTTCTTCATGACTTGGTCGATGACAAGCTGCGAGTCGCCACGAGCGTCGAGGCACCGGACCCCTAGCTCGGCGGCGATGCGCAGCCCGTTAACCAGAGCCTCGTACTCGACCACGTTGTTTGACGCCGAAAAATGGAGGCGTATGACGTAGCGAAGATGCTTTCCAAGGGGTGAAACGAAGAGCAAGCCAGCGCCTGCTCCTGTTTTCATGAGTGACCCATCGAAGTACATGGTCCAGAGCTCGGGTTGGATTGGAGTTGTTGGTAGCTGGGTGTCAGTCCACTCAGCCAGGAAGTCTGCCAAGACCTAGGATTTTATGGCCTTCTGAGGGGCGAATGATAGCGTTTCGCCCATGAGTTCCACCGCCCACTTTGCTATCCTACCCGAGGCCTCACGACACTAGATGATCTCCCCCAGGGGGAAGGATGACACCACAGTCACCGGATGAGACTTGAAGTAGTGTCACAACTTTCGTCGTGTCAGAACCACTGCGTAGAGCAGCTTCTGGATCTACAGGTAGCAAACTTTGGTCTCGGAAAGCACTTCGCTGATGAAGTAGACTGGCCTCTGGACGAGCAGTGCATGCCCTTCTTCTCGTCTCTCGACTACGATCGCGGCGCTGACCACCTGAGTGGTTGCGGCTACGTAGATCAAGAGGGCTTCTCCTGCAGCGGGAGGCACCAGGATGGGTGTGTTTGTAAGGAGCGCCTTAAGGTTTCCGAGGGCTTCCTCGGCCTCAGGGGTCCAAGTGAAGCGCTCGGCCTTCCTTAAGAGGCGGTACAGAGGCAAGCCTTTCTCACCAAGGCGTGAGATGAAGCGGCTCAGAGCCGCAAGGCTTCCCATGACCCTTTGTACTCCTTTCAAATATTTGATCGGTCCCATGTTGGTGATGGCCGCAATTTTCTCCGGATTGGCCTCGATGCCTCGCTCGGAGATGATGAATCCAAGGAGCATGCCTCGGGGGACTCTGAAGACACACTTCTCGGGATTGGGTTTCACGCCTTTCGCTTTCAGACACTTGAATGTCGTTTCAAGGTCAGAGAGGAGGTCGGAGGCTTTCTTCGTCTTGACAACGATGTCATCGACATAAGCCTCGACCGTTCTGCCGATGTGTTCTCCAAACACATGGTTCATGCACCTCTGGTAGGTGGCGCCTGCATTCCTCAAACCAAATGGCATTGTAGTGTAACAGTACATGCCAAAAGGTGTGATGAAAGAAGTCGCGAGCTGGTCGAACTCTTTCATCTTGATTTGGTGATAGCCTGAGTAGGCATCAAGGAATGACAGGGTTTCGCACCCAGCAGTGGAGTCCACAATTTCATCGATGCAAGGTAGAGGGTAGGGAACTTTTGGACATGCCTTGTTTAGACTAGTGTAGTCTACACACATCCTCCATTTCCCATCCTTCTTCATTACAAGAACAGGGTTAGCTAACCATTCAAGATGGAATACCTCTTTGATGAACCCTGCCGCGAGTAGCTTGTGGATCTCCTCGCCTATGGCCCTGCGCTTTTCTTCGTCAAAACGGCACAGGGTTTGCTTCATGGGTCGGGCTCCAGCTCTGATGTCCAGTGAGTGCTCGGCGACATCTCTCGGTATGCCTAGCATGTTCGAGGGACTCCACACAAAGACTTCGGCGTTTGTGCGGAGAAAGTCAACGAGCACTGCTTCCTATTTGGGGTCAAGCTCGAAGCCGATCCGGACTTTCCTGCTGGCGTCGTTGCTGGGGTCGAGAGAGACGGACTTGACCGCCTCGACTGGTTCAAAGTTGCCGGCGTGCCGCTTCGCGTCGAGCGCCTCCTTGGAGAGGCGTTCCAGGTCGGCGATGAGGGCCTCGAACTCGGCGAGGGCCTCAGCGTACTCCACACACTGCACGTCGCATTCATAGGTGTGGCGGTACGTGGATCCGACAGTGATGATCCCGTTCGGGCCCGGCATCTTGAGCTTGAGGTAGGTGTAGTTGGGGATGGCCATGAACTTGGCGTAGCACGGCCTTCCCAACACCGCATGGTAGGTTCCTCAGAACCCGACAACCTCGAAGGTAAGAGCTTCCTTTCGGAAGTTGGAGGGAGTCCCGAAGCAGATGGGTAAGTCGATCCGCCCGAGAGGGAGGATACGCTTTCCAGGCACGATCCCATGGAAGGGTGCCGCGCCGGCCCGGACCTCAGACCGATCAACCCCCCAAGAGTTCCAGGGTCTCGGCGTAGATGATGTTAAGGCTGCTGCCTCCATCCATGAGGACTTTGGAGAGCCTAACGTTGCCGATGATCGGATTGACAACGAGCGGGTACCTTCCTGGGCTTGTCGGACCAGTCTAGGTAGACTGGCACTGCCACCTTCACCAAGCAGACCTCCTGGCGCTCCTGCTTGCGGTGCCGAGCTGAGGCATTCGCCGCCTGCCCGCCGTAGATCATGAAGCAGTTGTGGACCTCCGGGAACTCCTCTTCCTTGCCACCCTCCTTCTTGTTGTTGTCATGGCCCTTGCCATCTTCCGCCAGGGGCCCGGTCTTATGGAAGTAGCGCCGGAGCATGACACATTCTTCGAGGGTGTGCTTGACGGGCCCCTAGTGATAGGGGCATGGCTCCTTGAGCATCTTGTCGAACGCGCCGGCCCCTCCAGGAGGTTTCCGAGGGTTCCTGTGCTCGGCTGCAGTGACGAGATTCGCGTCGGCGGCGTCGCGTTTCGCTTGCGACTTGTTCTTAGCCTTCTTCTTTATGCCCGGACGCCTCGGGGGCGTCTTTCTTCGGCTCTCCCTGAGGCTGCTTATCCTTTCGGAAGATGGCTTCGACCGCCTCCTGACCCGAGGCGAACTTGGTGGCGACGTCCATCAGTTCGCTCGCACGGGTGGGAGTCTTGCGCCCCAGTTTGCTCACCAGGTCTCGGCAAGGAAAGCCCCAATGACATCTGAGTCGGTAACGTTGGGCAGCTCAGTGCGCTGCTTCGAAAATCGTCGGATGTACTCTCGGAGGGACTCCCCTGGCTGCTGGCGGCAGCTTCGGAGATCCCACGAGTTCCTAGGGCGCACGTACATGCCTTGGAAGTTCCCCGTGAAAGCCTTGACCAGATCGTCCCAGTCGGAGATCTGTGCAGGGGGCAGATGCTCCAGCCAGGCTCGAGCGGCGTTGGAGAGGAAAAGGGGTAGATTACGGATGATGAGGTTGTCATCATCCGCCCCTCCCAACTGGCATGCCAGTCGGTAGTCCGCGAGCCACAGCTCTGGCCTCGTCTCCCTCGAGTACTTGGTGATGGTAGTCGGGGCTCGGAAACGGGCAGGGAATGGCGCTCGTCGTATGGCCCGGCTGAAGACTCGCGGACCGGGTGGTACGGGCGAGGGGCTGCGATCCTCCTCGCTGTCGCAGCGTCCCCCACGCCTGGGATGGTAGCCTCAGCGCACCTTCTCGTCAAGGAGGGTTCGACGATCGAGATGGTGGTGCTCGTTGCCGAGGCGATCCCGGGTAGCAGGCGCCTCGTCCCGCGTGCGCTCGGGATGGACCGAGGCTTCCCGCATGCGTCAGGAGGACACCGCGTGATGCTCTGAGGGGTCAGCTCGCCTCCGGGAGGCGGAGCTCTCGGCTCATCGAACTGCGGCGCCTTCCAGGAGATCCTTGAGTTCGCCATGGATACGCCGTCCCTCGGTGGTGGATGGCTCCGGCATGGCTCGAAGTAGCATCGCCGCTGCAGCTAGGTCCTGGCCGGACCCGCTGACGGCCGGGGGCAGCGCTGCCCTGGCATTGTCGACGATGCGGCGCTGGACGTCTTGGGCCCGATGACAGGCCCCTCCGACGAGTGTTCGGCCTGCCCACTCCCGCTCGATGATCTGTCGGAGCTGCACAAGCCGACTTGCTTCCCCGTCGACCCGGGCCTGCATCTCACGGATTTGCTCGAGCTGTATGTCCCGACCCCCCGTAGGGACTGGGACCACAGCTAGCTCCCGCAGGATGTCAACGCGAGATGTGGGCCCAGGGGGATCGTCAACCTCCGGCATACCGAGGTGGTTCCCTTTGTTGTGATCTCCCTGATCGACGTGGAAACATTCGCGACTCTTGGTCGATGGACGGTGGTGAAGTCGCGTCGGGGGTGGAGCACACCGTCATCTCAGGTACGAGGGTAACGCCCAGCAGATCCTTTGTGAGGGTGCTGGCGTCGTCAGTCCGCTTGGGGTTGACACGTTGCGGGGAAGTGACACCCGCCGTCGTCTCAGGTGCGAGGACAATGCCCGACATGTCCCCCGGGGCAGTGCCGGTGTCATCGACTCGCTCTGGTGCGACAGCTGACAACGTGTCGCCTCCTGCGTGGCCATGGTTGCCCCGTCTCCGCCTCCTTCGGCGAGGAGGGTGGCAGGGTCGATTGGAGTGCTCCTCTTCCGCCGCGGGGAGATGTTGTCGCTGAGTTCGCCGCCGCCGGGTGAGTCGGAGACCGTCGTTGTCGTCGCACCGCGAGGGGAGGAGTACCATGTCGTAGCTGCCGTCGAGGGACATGAACTCGAGACTCCCGAAGTGGAGCACCGTCCCGGGCTAAAGAGGTTGCTGAAGACTCCCCATCTGGAACTCAATGGGAAGGTGTTCGTTAACACGCAGCAGGCCCCTACCTGGCGCGCCAACTGTCGGCGTTTCGGACCCGCGGGGTCCCTGGACCGACGAGTGAAATTGTCGCTGCGTGCCCCTGCCCAGATGGTTTGGCGCGGGATGGAACACAAGAGGTGGGACAAGCCTTGTATTATCCTGCACCAGGGGTGCGGCTCGTAGTAGGGGTTACAAGCACGTCGCGAGAGGGAGAGAGAGATAGAGACGGAGCCTGTTCGTCCGCTCCTTCCCCCGCGCGAACCCCCCTCCAGGATGGCCCTAGACCTCCCTTTTATAGACGCAAGGAGAGGGTCCAGACGTACAATGGGGGGTGTAGCTATGCGCTAACGTGTCCGGCAGAGAAACACCTAAGCCTTGTGTACATGCCAACGTGGCTGTCGGGGGAGAGCCTGAGCCCTGTACACGTGATAGCGTGGCCGTCGGAGAAGCGCCTGAGCCCTGTAGAAGCACAGCTGGCAGCGCGGCAAGGATCCTGCTAACGTCTCCTTGCTGCCATAAGGGGCTGAGAGCCACCAGTGTCATGGTTGCACGCGGGGCACCATCATTACCCGTCGTCGGGGTAAGCCAGATGGGACGCTGGTCTTATTCCTTATAGCCTGAGCTGGGTAGGGATAGGGTAATGATGTATCCCCTATTGGCGCGGTCGGTCCGAGCCCAAGGTCGGGCGAGGCGGAGACTTCTCTTGAGGCCGAGGACGGGGTCGGGCGAGGACGCGATTCCTCCCGAGGCCGAGGTCAAGGCCGAGTCCGGGGGTCGGGCGAGGCGGAGACCTCCTCCCGAGGCCGGAGCCTGAGGTCGGGCAAGGCGGAGCTTCCTATTGTGCCCGAGGCCGAACTCGGTGGTTGATCGTGACTTGTTGTCAGTCTTCGCCTGGGTGGTTGGCACGGCAGTCGGAGCGGGGCGGGCGACGCTGTTTTCCCGTCATATCGGACAGTAAAAGAGAGGGGTGAAGTGACTGCGGTCACTTCGGCCTGGCCGACTGAGACGCGTGTGTCAGGATACGGCGTCAGGCGCCCCCTGCATTGAATGCGCTTGCGAAGCGGTCGATTGGTGAGGCGGTCTGGCCAAGGTTGCTTCACATCGAAGCCTGCCCGAGCCGGGCTTCGGGAGAGCCGAGGAGGTGCCCGCTGCCTAAGGAGGCCCTCGGGCGGGGCGTGAACTCGTCTGGGACTACTGCTCCAGCCCGAGGCTGGGCTCGGGCGAGGTCGCGTCCCTTGGGTAGACGAAGCCTTGACTTGAACCGCGCCCGTCAGTTGGTCTGAGGGTGTTTACCAGCCGTGATTAGGAGCGTTGGGGGTAACCCTAATTATGGTACCCGACACAACCAGTGCTCTCATTTTAGGCCAGCATCCCCCAATGTCGATATGCCTCAACGAGGGCCGGGGGTCCCCAGCTAAGATACAAGCAATACTTAGAAGAGGGCACCCTAGTCTAGGTACTCTTCCCCATGCAAGTGCTAGTAGTAGGACCTAGGGATTCAATCGGTGCACCTTCTAACACAATTGAGGATCCAATCAATGTAGATGAAACTATATGTGTACTTGTAAGAAAGTATATACCTTACGTTATTGATTATTAATTTCACTATGTTGTCTTCTTAGCCATTTGGCTCTAGATTAAAAAAAGGTAGGAAAGCCTCAAGGTCCAACTGAGCTCAAGAAATTTGAAGGAAGATTAGGGATGGTAACGAGTATATACCCGTCGGGTAGTATCATCCCACACCCAACCCATAAAAAAATCCTACGCATTAGGCTACCCATATACGCTCGCGGGTATAAGATCTTACCCATACCCATACCCGCGTGGGTAATTTTACCCGACAGGTAGCCCGTACCTACTAGGAAAGTATTAATTTCTAATATACCAATCACTCAAAATATCAAATAAATACACAAATATAGGTTCAAATTTAAATATAACAAACCATATGACTACATAATTTGATAGTTAAACAAATGCTAGGTAGAGAAGAATTTTCTTTCGACTAAGATGAGCTTTCTTAGATGGTTATAGTGGTATGATGCGGGTATATTTTACCCTGGGTACACGTGTATGGGTAGTACCAACTTGTACCCATATCCGTCTACCTGATGGGTAAAGATTCTTGACCATTAGTATACTAGTGGCTGAAGAAATCATCTCGTACCCGCCTTCATATCTAGTAAAACTCGTTGGGTATTCAAGTTTCGGGTACCCATTACCATCTCTAAGGAAGATACATTATAAGTGAAGTTGCAGTAGATGGGTAGCCACGTGAACCGATGTCGACTACAACCAAGTTTGCTAACTACTACGGGTATCTTGTCAGAGAGCATGTTCCCATCAACATTATTCAAAGATGGAAGTCCATAGCAGCGAAGACCAGCACACAGTCTCTAAAGGGCAAAACTAAATGTTATGGGTAGAAGTAAAGGCAAAGTTCACGTTCAACGATGATTGTGAGGAGACAGTGAAGCAATTGACCATGAAGGAAATGGTTGTTTTATTATAGAACCATAAGAAGAAACTATACTATACCTTCAAGAAGGAAGGAAAGGCACCTAACTTTGTGAAGTTTCCACAGTACAAAGCCACTAGGATGAGTTCCTATGCAACAAGGCATCCGAAGAGGACTAGGATAGGGCATCGATCAATAAAGACAACACTGCTAACAATTGGGTTTCCATAAACTAGGGCCTAGTAGTTACAAAATAGGTCTGGAGAACTGGAGCAAGATGGAACGTGACCTCAAGAATAGAAGTGTCATCCCTGAGAACCATGACTAGTCAAAATACTTAAGACGTTGGTACTATAGCCATGGGGGAGTGTCTTTGAAGATGACAACCTTTCTTTCATGAACAACATCAAATACACCACATAAAAGACCATCAATAGTTCGATACCATGGATAAAATGTCGAAAGGAGAATTTGTCCTAGATGGAAAAAAGATGATATATCCCCCAACAAACTGAGCATTTGGATCGTACAAGAGGATACGAGAGTTTGCTGTGGAAGTTTGAATTTGCTCAGGATATTGACAATTAAAGGAGCCAAAAAAGAGGCAAAGCCAAGGAGGACTAAAGATTCTATTCCCAAGGAGGTTCAACGCCAAGTGGCAGTTGTAATTAGGCAAGTAACTCAACAAGGGTTAATGCCTCCTATTGATAGATCAGCACATGTCACCGAAGAAGTAGCCGTGCTTTCAAAAAACTCTCTCAATACCAACGATACCCGATGATATTCAACCACGAATGTCTTGCGAGCTACATATAGCCATGAGGAACCTTACCGCTAAGGTGGCTTATGGTATGGCTTTTCTATCTCACACAATGAAGACATACTATACTTCCAAAATTTTAGTTGGTTACTCGATTGTTAGTGTTGATTAGATATTTGATTTATATGAAGAGTTGGATCTAGACATCCAATGCGGTGATAATGAAATGGTACTTGCACATGATGTACATGGATATATTTTATGATAGAAGAGATACATTGTTACTCGATGCTCAACAACTTCAATTGCTGGTGGGGCTCTCTCACCGCTAGACTCTCTAGAAGCCTTGCCCCTCCTAACTTGCCACCTAGGAGCCCGACACCTTCTAAAAGAAGCCCTTCATATGCTCCAACAGCTCCTAAAATGCAAATGCGGATAAAGTCAAGATGGGCAACAAGTAGGGCTGGAAAAAAAGCTCGAGCTCGACGATCTGGCTCGGGCTCGCAGCAGCTCGGCTCGGCTCGGACCGGCTCGACGCTCAGAACGAGCCCGAGCCGAGCCTGTTTTTGTGGCTCGTGAAAAGAGCGAGCCAGCTCGGCTCGGCTCGGTGCAGCTCGCGAGCTGGCTCGTGGCTCGACCAATAACAATTTGTTACATAAAATCTTAATTAGCATATAATATTAGTACCGAGTAGACAATAATTTATGTTATTTGAGATTATTATACAAAAAATAATCTATTTTCTATATCATATTAGTGATATATCTATTATACTAATTTAAAATATGTTATTTAAAATATTTTTAAGATTTTATATTATAATTTAGAGAGCAGATTTACATTTATGGCTAGGCTCGTTGGCTCGGCGAGCTGGCTCGCGAGCCCGGAGCGAGCCGAGCCGCTTTTTCGAGCTCGCTAGATGGGCGAGCCGAGCCGAGCTCGGCTCGGCTCGTTTCCACCCCTAGCAACAAGCAAGAGCACACAAAGTGAATCCTTAGCTAAGTCTACATCAAAGAAGTGAGCATATGACATGACTGATGAGGATTTAAACACTGTCATCAGCATCAAGGTGAAGGGACACTTCAAGAAGAAGATATCTGAGAAGGAAGCGCTAATAGATCCATCCAAAAAAGCCTTCTTTGTGAATACCATATTTGTAAATTTATCCACACCTTTGTAGGTAGTAAGTTCGTGGCAAAATATATCAAGGTATGGCAACAATGTCTACAATATTAATGTTGATTTCATGATAATAAAGTGTTTCATCTTTAAATTTAATGTAATAATACTTTTCATTAATGCTTTTGGCATTTAATAACGATGAAGAAAAAAATACTCCTTTGGAAAAGATTGAAGCAATTCAAGAACTAATAGGGTTCGTCGTATATAACGAGATCGTATCCAAAAGCCGAAAGTTCTATTATGATAGGTGAAATCTTCCTACCCGGTCAGAAGATCAAGAGAGTGAATATTGAGAATATACACTACCGGAATTTGGCTCTTTGCCGAGTGCCATATTCTTTGCCGAGTGTTTTATTTCGGGCACTCGGCAAAGAGCACGCAAAAAACTCTCGGTAAAAGAAAACACTCGGCGAAGAAACTCTTTGCCGAGTGTTTTATTTTTGACACTCGGCAAAGAGTTTCTTTGCCGAGTGTCTTTTTTTGACACTCGGCAAAGGGCTCTTTGCCGAGTGTCACAAATACAACACTCGGCAAAGAGCTCTTTGCCGAGTGTTTTTTCTCCAACACTAGGCAAAGACAATTTAAAAATCACATTTTAAAGTAGTAAATTAATTTTAATGAAAAAGTTTTCAACTACAAATTTGTATAACTCATCATGATGTACAATTTATATATTGAACATTTCTTCATATGACAAAATAAAAATAAATTTGTTCATAAAACTTATATCTCTCTCGTAGTTCATGAAACTACGAGAGAGACGTATAGAATTTGTGCATATTGTTAGAACCATCATCTGAGATAAACAAATTATCAAACAACCAAAATAAACTTTGTAGATCTTGAGAAGTTATAGAAGTTTATAGTTGACAACTTTTTCATTTGAAGTCATATTGTCAACGAAAACTACGTCTGTATTTAAAAAATTTAAAATTTGAATTTTGAAAACGACTTCGAAAGGAAAAACCACCAACATGAAAGTTGTAGGTATTGAAGAGTTATGAAACTTTGTAGTTGACAATGTTTTAGTTTGAAATCATCTTGTTATGCAAAACTATGTTTGAATTTTGAAATTTGAATTTTTCAAACTGTCTCGGATGGAAAAACCACCAAAATAAAAGTTGTAAGTCTTGAAATGTAATAAAACTTTGTAGTTGACAATTTTTTGATTTGAAATCATCTTATCATTGAAAATTTCGTGTGAAGTTTTTAAATTTAAAATTCAAATTTTATAAACGGTCTCGGATGTAGAAACTATTAAAATAAAACTTTCAGACCTCAAAAAGTTATGCAACTTTATAATTGGTCACATTTTCAAATGAACTCATTTAGTGCCTTAAATAATCAAATTACTCTCGATTTGTTATAGTACATGGGGAATGGAAACGTAATATAAACATAATTGGTGTAATAGTGTAGTGGTATAGGAGGGTATGCACGAGAGAGAGGTTGCGAGTTCGAATCTCACCATTTACTACAAAACATATAAGTTTAATTCAAAATAATAGTGAAAAATGATAGAGCAACGGGTAAGGTAATAGGGTAGGGTTGGAGAGTTGTTCCTAGAATTTAAAAAATGTTTTGCTGTTTTTTTTAAAATTTTCGATTCTTAATTTGCCGAGTGTTTTTCTTTGTCGAATGCTTTTTGACACTCGGCAAAGTCTTTGCCGAGTGTCCGAAAAAAAACACTCGGCAAAGAACCCTTTGCCGATGAAATCTTTGCCGAGTGTAAAATAGTCTTTGCCGAGTGTCTTAGACACTCGGCAAAAAACGCGATTATATTCCGGTAGTGATAGAAATAAAGAAATATTTAGTAGCTAATAGACTTGAAAGTACTTGCTTATATATATATATATATATATATATATATATATATATATATATATATATATATAGTATATGTATTTAGAGCCCTAGGTTCTATTTAATATATATATATATATATCAATTTATAAATATATAGAATAAAAAGTCTCTCGACACTGTAGTACCAGTACTGAAAGGTATCTAGAGGGTGCAACCATATAACCGGTGTCAGACTCTCTTTATTACCGGTTTGAGTCACCAACCGTTACTAAAAGCACTTTTTAGTACCGGACCACGCAGTTCGGACTAAAGATTAATACCTATAATTGTCCAGTTTAAGGATCTGGTATCGTAGTCGGTTTTTAACCGGTACTAGCTAGCTTAGTAGACCTTTTGTATAGTATAGTGTCAGCTGAAGATCAGAGGAGCAACGTACTTTGTGGGCTTGTAGTACACTGGACGGCTACACTATATACATGCCTAAGTTAGTTGGCCGTACATACCTACGTACGTACTGGGAAGACTAACCTTTCATGCATGCAGGTCAGCAAGGCTCGGAGAGACGTGGCCTCACGTTTCAACCGGGGAGCGCGCTACGTCTACGCGTACCACTGAAAAAATCAACCAAAGCTTGCGCCCTCCGATGATCCTGCTCCAAGAGTAGTAGTGGCCTTTCTAAGCTTCACATGGCCTTGCTAGCACACAGCCCCAACACTGTGTCGAAAAACTATGGTGAGCGCATGTGTCACACTCGCTTGGAAAACGCTTAAACTATGCCGCCGTCGTCGTCCAGCCTCCAGCAGGGTCAGCTTCAGCCTCAGCAGCCGGCCGTGAGGAACCCTGCAATCTCTGAGAGAGAGAAGAAGAAGAGACAAACGGACGTGCGGCGCAGTCGTGCAGCACGTAGACAGACACCCACAGCGCCCACCAACCTACTCGATCGATCGACTCCGTGCGTCCTGCAATACATTACTGTAAAATCGGATATGTGAAGGCCGTCTCTCAAGACCCGGCGGCCGGCCGGCCGGCGGGAGCTCACGTAATTATTAGCAAATAAAATAGACATAAAAATTTACGCGAAAAAATCCTCTGTAATATAAAAGAGCAAACAACCACAAGAAAACAGATCCATTATCAACCGTAGAGTACAAGTTACAGCCTTACAGAAAAGACCTATATTTATAGTGATACAGAGAAAGCATATTCTAAGGCATATTCTAAATATATAAAAAAAAATTAGAGGCATATTCCAATATTACTCGTCTGCTTTTGAGAGTATAAACAACTACTAGTGCATGTCTGGACTATATATTCCCTTCTGATCAGATGCTTTGGAGATAGCTTCTCAACAAACTAGATGTATTTGGATATCATTAGCTGCCTCTAACCATGTTTTTGTGCCTTGGTTCAGTTAGGCTGCGGGCTCCACTATAATGGTTGTACAACTATGTGCTGACAGCGCAGCAATAGCTAGCAATCCAGTCAGTCAGTGACGTTGATATGAGCAACAGGTGTCAACCAGCCAGGGCATACGAAACACTGCCTCACAGTCACAGCCCTCGCTACATGCCAATATACGTTGTACGCATATATATTTATAATTGCTAACAAAAGCATTTGTACCTTCGCATCGATCTGCGCATGGTGATGCATCTGCGAACGCGACCGAGCTAGGGGGAGACAGTGAAATACCTTATCTCATGCAGCCATCAAAATGAGATTCTAGTTCCAGCCTGCGATATATATAAAGCAATAAGAACTTAGCGCTCTGTCAAGATTCAAGAATAAGATTCAGCATTCAAGCACTATTCACTAAGGGCATGTTTGGGAGTAGAGTGAATATGGAATCGGCTAAAATCTCCTTGCTATTCAATTTTAAATAGCAAGAGGATTTTTTAGCCCCTCCAAAACCTTCACTCACTTATAGCTCCCAAACAAGCTTTACGTCTAGTTTGGATACTCTAGCAGTGAAAGGGGTTAAATTGGATTAAGATATATTGCAGAGAGTTTTTGATTTATTGGAGATTTACAGGGCATTCTGCTCACTTATAGTAGTATCTAAATTCTAAACTAGTCCGTAAGGTTGCCCCACCTTGTCACACAACGAACCCAGATGGATCTTGATCTAGGGCATTCTGCTGATTTCGTTTACTCAACTGTCACCAACAGCAAGATACAGCTCATTGTATCCTAAAGCAATCGAACTCTAAATTCTTAAACTGCTAAGGGACACCATGCACGAGGAACCTAGAAATCATCTATATGCAAAAGAAAGTTCATCATGCAACTGATTACTGACTATTTAAATGACTCATTTGTTTCGGCTCTCAACAAATTTAACTGAGTTCAGATCTAGCGTCAGATGTAAGTAACTGTGAAGGCGATAGGGCCTCTAGCGTAATAGTTAAGGCGGCTTCTGAGTAACATCTCTAGGTCCAGGGTTCAATCTCCACGGTTTGATGTTTTTTTTGGTCGGGACGACCGTATTTAGATCTCTTCTTAATATAATACCGGGACGACGTTTTTTTTTCTCTCCGTCCGAGTTTTAATTACGAAGAGAAAGAACATGTCACGGTCTTAGTAAGCCAACCTGGTAGGAGTATACTATTCTAAGCTGGTCAAGGTCTAATTCAGGCAGTGACCTGGCACGGACATGATTTATTGGAGAGGGAGCAGATGGCGAGTGCTGCATGTCATTTGAATGATTTTCTTCACAAGTACAGACAAACAAACCAGATACCCAGTTACACACTGACATGAGGTTCACACTTCACAGTATAAGTTAGCAAGAAGAAAATAAACTTAGCTAGCAGGATGATTTGTCATCTCAATTCTTAACTGAAAGTTTCCACATGAACAGGTAGATATAAAGAGCAGTGGTAAATAACCATGAAAGATAAGGGATGTTGATTGCAGCCGGGGAAAAGGGCTACTAGTTTTCATCGAAAAGACATTTATGCATATTTACTTAACACCAGCTCCAGTACGGGAGGTTTTAACTGATACATGATGCAATCAGACTAAGACGTGATCTGCATTAACAGCCTAGTAGCATTATGCATAAGAGCAACCAAAACCGGATAGAAAGTATAGTGGCACGAGACTGCATAACAATTTTAAGAAAAGCAGGTGACTGCTAATATGTGGCAGTTAAAAAATATCAGCATACTTCAATGACATTACAATTTTAAGAATCTCCAGTATTTGATTTGTCTGTCAAGCTTCTCTGCTGGGGTCGAGTCTTTGTTGGGTAGGGAACTGCGTAGGAGTTTGGTGCAGCATGGCTATGAGGCCTGCATAGTTCAACATGGGATGTTAACAGGTTGGGATTTGGAGCATAGACATTACAAGCTGTTGGGCCGCCCACAATGTTCTATTCTATCACAGGAGGCCCTTTGCTCGTTGTCTGCTTCCACCCACCACAGTTCTATCTCCTTCTTCCCCATCAACTCAAACTAACTCCAAACAACCTTGCTTCTCCCCCTGATGTCCCATTTCGACATCCGTGAAAATACTCTCAAGAGTGCAGTGGCGTACATACGGATTGAGGTAATGACGTGTTCATTTGAGTGTTAAGTGTTGCACCAAAGTATCATTGAGCGTAGCTTAGCTCACAACGGTAACCAGAAAATCTTCGGTGTCTAGAAGCTGACGAGAATTATATTATTACCCACGGGAATAACTAATTTCCGTCAGTAGTGGACTAATTTCCATCGGTTTTTTTTTGTCGAGGAGTAATTAAATTCTATCGATCGTCGATAGGAGTTGTTGTATTCAACCCATAACTTTCGTTGGCCCCTCTAATGACGTGAGTTAAGGGAAACAGGACCATGTCAGCGTCCTAACTTCCGCCGACCTGGCCATAGCCAATAGGATTTTATTTTAGGTTGTTGCGCATGAGTTCGTTTTTCTCAATTTCTCAAGCACTTTCAACACAAAAATCACATACAACGTATACAACAATTCATAGATACTATATATCACAATTCACATCCATAGCTCACATTACCATCAAAATCACAATCACAACTCACAAAAACCATTTGTCTAACAACCATAGATATTCAGTTCAATACATATTGTTTCAAAGTCATATTATTCACAAAAGTCATTTGTTCACCAACCAAACAAAGGATTGCATAAGTTCAAATGTAAAGAAGCAGAGGCGGAGCCAGGACGAAGATATAAAGGGGGCCAAACAACAACTGCCCCTAATATACTATATACTATTTATTATATAGGTATGAAATCAATAGCACATATGTATATAGCAAGGAGAAATTCACCAAATCCCAAATCCGCATTCATATAATTTAAAATTCAGCAAAAAACGGTTAAAAGAACTCACATTTCATTTGAGTGCTACTCTACGTGTTTGAATTGCGTCGAAGTCATCTATAAGTTTATCCGTTGAAAATTGAATTGCTATCTCCTTCTCGATGTAAGTTATTAAGCAATTTCTCAAGAACTCATCTTCCATCCTACTTCGAAGCCTTGTCTTAACAAGTTTCATAGCAGAAAAGGCACGCTTTGTCGTTGCCGTTGACACCGGTAGAGTTAGAACAAGACGAATCAACCTGTTAAGGAAATGTGTGAGCTTTTTCTGTACCAATTAAAATCAATTAACTAAATTAAAGAGTAAATGGTATATAACCTGTCAATCAAATAATATTCATCTGATTTCCCAGTTTCTGCTAGTCGACGACAAAGATCAGCAATCGTTGTCAAATTCTGAAACTTAGAATTTGTAGGTACATCAAATTCATAATGTTGCAACTGAAGCCTTAAGGTACTTCTTTCTTGCTCGGAAAAATCAGCAGGATAAAACTTTGAAGCAAGAGAGCAAACATCATCAATTTTCAATGAGATGAATAAATCCTTAGGATCCAAAGAAGCACATAATGTCAAAAGTTCTGTAACTTGTTCACTAAACCTGTGGTTTAGCTCATGTGCTTGTTGATCAACTGCACTAGTGAAAATATCATATCTATAGTGATGCTCAACTGTGATCTCATTCTCTGCACGAGATCGAATGTAGTCCGCATACAATTCAGTCATGTTTGGAACTATGATTTCGTGCTTGTTGCAAAATATTGTCACATCATTAATAAGTCTATCCCAACCATGGTCTCTCAGGTTCTGAATCAACATTTTGGTACTGGCAACATCATCGATAGCATTTACAATGTCCTGAGATTTGTGCTGTAACTTTTTGCAGAGTAAATCTGTGACCCCCATTAGTTCCTTCATAACATGCATAATAAATATAAAGTCAAATGATGTCATTAACTTAATAGCACCAGCAGCCTTTGCACACCCTGCAGCTGTGGTTCCTGGCCCTTTAACAATAGAGATATCTTTTAGCACTAAGAATGTGGGCCTATAAAGCCGTACAAGGCTACAAATGGAATTATAATGAGAACTCCATCTAGTTTCACCAGGACGTTGCAAAGTTCCAATTTGATTAGCACCTCTTCCTGTTTCAATCTCGTTAAGCTCAATAAGGTGCTCTATTTCAGCAACTTGATTTGCACGCAGATCATCATTTCTCTTAGTAGAAGACACAACCGTGTTGACAATAAGAGCAAGATGTTCAAAAAAATTATGAACTTCTGTTACCTCTTTAGATGCGGCTACAAGAGCTAGCTGTAATTGATGAGCAAAGCAGTGAACATAATATGCATAAGGGCACTCTTCTACAAACTTTGCCTGAAGACCATTCCACTCTCCACGCATATTACTAGCACCATCATATCCTTGTCCACGAATATTTTGAACATCTAATTTATGATGTGACAAAACAAAGTCCAACTCCTTTTTAAGAGTGGTAGATGATGTATCATGAACATGAATAAGATCAAGAAAGCGCTCTCGAATGAAACCCCCTTTGTCAACAAACCGAACAACAAGTGCCATTTGTTCTCTTCTTGACTCATCCCGTGATTCATCAACAATCAAGCAAATTTTGGCATCACCAATTTCATCACGAATAGCTGTTTGCACATTAAAAGCAATAAGATCCAATATTTGCTTCTGAATTTGATGTGAGGTGTATTTAGCATTTTGTGGAGCATTACTCAATACAACAGCTTTGACCTCTTCATCATATCCAGCAATTAGCTTTACCATCTCGAGAAAATTACCTTGGTTCTTTGAATTAGCAGACTCATCGTGTCCACGGAAGGGACAGCCTTGAAATGCTAACCATCGGACTGTATCAATTGATGTTCTAAGCCGCAATCTATTTGCCTTAACTTCTTCACTTGTTTGCATCTCAATGATTGGTTCAATATGGCATAATCGATTCTTCAAATTATCATAGCATTTAACAGAATATCTATGAGCTGACCCGCTCTCTCCCACATGAATTTTGAAGGCACAATTATCCCCACTTTTAACCTTTTTCCAATTTTTAAATCCATTGACAGTAAATACATCAGATCCTGCTCTTCCTACTGGCTTCTTAGAAAACAAAAAGCAAGGAAAGCAAAAGGCTGCATCTTTTGTTGGTGAGTATTCTAACCAAGAAAAATTTTCAAACCACTGTGACTGAAACCTCCGTGGGTGATTCTTTGGACCTGAAGCCGGGTATACATCTCTAAAAAATTGGTATGGACCATGTTTCATGTATGCTCTAATGACTTGTTCTTGCTTATGAGGGGGGTAAGTCTGAATCTGGCAACGTAAGCCTGGGTCTCTTTCTACAGCCAACATGCTAGTGTCTTCAAAATTTACTCGACGCACCTTAGGTGATGACTGTTCTGGAGCTTTCTCTTCTTGATCATCCTCTTGCTGTGCAGCAAGCCAATTAGCAATTTCATCTTCCTCAGAACCAGAACTATTTTGTCCTTGCTCTCTTGGGACATCGACAACAATATCTTTCTTGTAAAAAGAATCAATTGCCGTTCTTTTGAATACCATGATTGTCCTTCAAGATAAAAAAATAATAGGACAAATTTGCCATCTACAACTGGAATCTACCGTTAAAGGCTTTAATCAACCAATATCAAATTAAAAAAATAAACAAAGTCATCTTGAGGCTGAGTACTGACTACCGAGTGCACAAAGCACAAAGCCAGCAACAATGTCTCCATGTGTAGATATGTACGTGATTACATATAGCATATTTATTTTACCTGACAAAATGGTAGTAGATCAACGGATCAAGTGGCCCTGTGCGGCTGTGCCCCTGTGGTGGACTGGACGTCCGGCCGGCGGCCAGGCAGCAAGCCGTGTGCCAACTTCTACGATCTGTGTGATCCCTAGCGGCAGAGGCGAGAGCTGCGTGCGTGAATTATGAAGCCTGGCGGCTGCGGCCGAACTGCAGACTGCAGTTACCAGTTAGGTTAGTAAGAGTTTACAAGAAATAAATAATGAGTTGTCTTATTTTGGGCCGATAGTATCAGACGTGGCCCATATTGTCTAACATGCGCTGAACAGGAATTATATACTTGCTGCAGACCTTGGCCGGGGCCGTGGCCCCCGCTGGCCCCCCCTTCCCTCCGCCTCTGTAAAGAAGCATACACAAGTACTCAGACATCGAAACTGCCGCTTGGATGATTCGAGCTGTCGTCGTTGCCTCCTGCAGGAGGGGAGGGTAGACGAAGGACTCCATAAAAACAGTTTCAGTCCCACTCGCAGTCGTTGTATCCTATGTAGCGAGATGCAAATGACCATAAATTGAATATATAAATGTGCAAATCATATAAATAGTTTGGGAGTTTCAAAATAAACCTAGTCTCCCGGTGCAGGTATATCTGTGGACGGCGTGTGAAACTGGTACCCATGCATCCCTGATCCATATTCAATAGATATTTGATCAAGTTTAAATATAATTCATATTTTATCCCCCGTAGCCTCCAAATAATGCATGAGTTTACTAATTGAAGTCATATTTAAAAGTTTTGTTGGAACTTGACAACTGAATCTAGAACTCATAAAGTTCACATGCAATGGACTATATTTGCTTGGTTTTGCACGAAGTTAACATGCAGTAAGCTAAGTTTTGTTGGAATAACTAGAACGAAATACTAGATTGGACTATGTTGTGGGAGAATCGTCTAAGATTGGTGTATCTAAGCTAGTGTAGCTGGAAAGGGCTCCATTGTGGCACTGGTGGCGGTTGAAACTCTAGGAGGACTACATTCAGGTCATGTTGCTAGAATGATGCCTATTAAACAAATGTGTTAGTATTGCATAGGTTGTTTTCAAATCTACGAATGAAGAGTAAGTATCAGTTATACTTACTTGAATCATCATCTGTTACTACTGCATGAAAGAGTAGAAGTAGTCATCCTGTGCCTTCTAATGCTCATCACGTTGTCTCAGCTCCTTACGTAGCCTAATAACATCCAACTATTGTTCGGTGGGCCACGAGAGGAAATGCTTTAGCAATGAGACGAAGAATTTGTCCTCTGAGCTCTTGCCTCCGTCGAGATTCATTCCGTCGAAAAGCATGTACCTACAAGTGTTTCAAAAACACGCTTAGGGCATGATCATGTTAGTTGCACTCACGAAATTTGATAAGTTAGAACTAACTGTCTATGTACTTTCCTTCCTCGCTAACATGCACGACTACAACATCAAACAGTTCATGCCACCAATCAAAATTCAGACCAAGGCATAAAACCATCTCATCTCCATATTTCCCCTGTACTTCATTTGTAAACTTAGAATAGATAGTTAAGTTATTTAAACTTTTGAACCAAAATTGTTCAGCTGATTTGTTGCCTTCTAGCTGCACAACCGCTCGAGGTTACTAGGGTTCGATCCTTTGTTGTGCACTATGTACACATCAATGTCGCTGGGCTTTTAACTGGTCCTAGCTTCCTATATGGACAAATGACTTCTATAAATAAACATATTAGTTGGTGGTTGACATAGTTACATTAATCTTACCATGTGTTTAGCCTTTCAAAGGTATTTGTAACCGTCGAAGTTATGGTTTAGATTAGAGCCTCGACAATCCTTATATTGCACTGATGCTTTGTGAAGTTCTTCCGAAGCCTAACGTCGGCACCAAGTAGTGTAGGCATTTGGAATGGGTGCCATTCACCGGACCATCACCTGTACACATAAGCTTAGATATCATACCAATCATAGCATTAAACAATCACAAAAGAACAAATTCAATACTATCCTCAAGCTATTGTTCCTTAGTGAGGTATATTTTTTAGGACCCTTTCTTCATTCGAATACACCTGAAAATAAAGATTTGTTGCATGAATCCTTGCATAGTATAGTACGTTCTTCACTAGCTTCTGTGCATTCCTTTCGAACACACGTTCACATGGTCCATGTAATCTATGCCTTCATGCAACTGATAATGTGCTACAAGGTAAAAAGATCATGTACTTATAATTCATAGAACAAGAATATATTTAGAAAAAGAACAAGTAGAACTAGAATATTTGCCCATTAGTCATAGCGAATTACTCCCTATCTATCGATATAGTCCATGCAATTCTTCAACTTGTATTTGTTCCAATTATATCTACAACAAATATGACCTTCTATGATATTTTCATTGCGCCATAAATAAGAGGTTTTTTGTCATAGTCTTTGTTGTTGTGACGACTCCGTGACGAAAATACCATCGTCACAGAAGGTGCGCATTAAAGGACCTTTTGTGATGAAGAGCAAAAAAACGTTATATAATGTATTCGTCATAAAATCTATAACGCTCTAGATCATCATAAACGTGGCCCGAAAACGACATAGTGTGTAGTATTGTACCATTGCTATGTGGTTGTTTTATGACATATACATTCGTTATAAATAGGCTGACATGACTGCTGATGTGGCAAAAAATTATGACGATTAACTTTGTCACAACTGGGATGACGTGGCAGTTGACATGGCAGTTGAGATGTAAAATAAATTGTGAAAATATTCAAAGGGAAAAGACACACGATTTTTTCCATGGTTTGGCCAATCCTCAAATGCTTCCTACTCCATGTTGGAGGTAGCCAACCAATTTGGTGTTTTTTTCAACGCACTCCTCCTTGCTCAAGTTTATCACCTCTTGTGATAAACTGAGACTTACACTATCACTTTGTTGCTTTACAACAATCCTAAGGCTTTCCACACCTGTAAGCACTCTAGTGAATGCCTAAAGCGAATGGTCGAACCCCAACACTTGCTCAAGGTCGCTTTGCTCTTTCTTAGCTTTCTCTACCTCTTGCTCTAGCTCTATGCACTGCCTTTTTGCACTAACCATGAGCACTCTAGCTCTTACACCACTCTCTAACACTTGATATCACATTAAACACTTTGAAAGGAACGATGTTGCCTAAGAGGGGGTGAATTAGGACTTCTATTTTCTCACTAATCTAAGCCAATAATTAATCTGTTAAACAAAACCTATGTGGTTAACCAAACAAGAATGTGTGGCTAAGGTTTTGTATAAGTATTGCTATCTCTACCACAAAAGGTGTTATGAAACCTAAGTTCCAATCCTATATTCTAAACTAAGAATAGTAAAGATTGCAACTTAAGTAATCAATGTAAATGTAGAAGCTAAAGAGAAAGGTAGAGATGCAAACTCGAGTTGACGCGCCAATATTTTTTACCATGGCGGTATCTAGAACCACGCAAGGTTCTAACTAATCATCGTTCGTGCCCCTACGCAAATAGGAGCCCATGTGAGGGCCAAGCACCTCGGCCGTGTAACTTCATAGAGAGCCACATGACTTCTCCACGCTCAAATGGTGCTCCGCTTCTGGCCTCCTCTCGGACGCTCCCCGTCGTCTTCACTATCAAGCTTTCAGCCAAAACGACGTGGGTCTCGTTCCCTCTGGTACACGGTGGTGGCCACACCACAATCACGGTTGGTATGGTCTCGTACGACTCTTGCCCCACTCGGTAGAACTTACAACGACTCGCACAAGAGCCGAGGGTTTTTGTGAGTTTTCTAACCTCACTCAATCTACTAGGAACAACCTAGAGCAAGCACAATAGTGGTATAACTAACCTAAGTACTTTGCAAAGCACCTACGTTAATCACCAATTGATTCTATTAAGAACTTTGGTGTTTTGGAGCAATGGAGATATGTATCACTTCACTTGGTATGTCGCTTGGGCTCTTACACCTCCAAATGTCGGGTGGTGTGGTATATATAGGCCCCAAACCAAAACTAACCGTTAGAAAGCAAGTTCTAGCTTTTTGTGGTGCACCGGACCTCCGTGTGTACTAGTTGTTGGAGCTTCTAAAGATGGCGCACCAGACATTCCACACTTGGCGCACCGAACAAGTCCAGTGGCAGACGTCTTGCGTAGAACATAATGTTTCTCATATTTTGGGCATAACGTTTAGCTCTAAACTCAGATTTTGATGATATTGTACTTTTTGGAAAGCTTATAAAATTCTCTACATCCTAGAGTTAAATCCATGTCAGTTTGAGTATATTTGGTTCAACAAACCTCCTGTGCAGCAGACCACTCCTATGTTGTTTAATTTTTTTAGTACACCTAATTCGTAGCTCTAAACTCCGATTTTGATGATCTTGGACATTTTGGAAAGCTAATGAAAATATCTACATCCTAGAGTTAAAGCCATGTCAATTTGAGTAGATCAAAAATCGTGAGACACTTCTAATTCAGTCACCCCTTTGTCTCAACTTTGGTAACTTCACTTTTGTTTGTGGTTTTGCATCCCACTTCTACTTCTTGGTGTGTTGGACTCTTAGCATGTATAAAGGCCTTCAATATGACTTTATAATGTCTTTTTTAAAGTGTTGATCTCCTCATTGCCTTAGTCTATCAATACTTTGCATCCCGTGAACTACAAACACTAGCAAATAGATTAGTCCACATGTTACATTGATCATCAAACACTAAAATCATTTAGTCAAATAGGTCGGGGTCCATTTTCCTTACACGCTTGCTCTCACCAAGAGAGAGGCTAGAGATGGCTCTCAACTAGCTAGGAATGTATATGTACACTTCTGAAGTCTTCTTTGTGGTTTGGAGGTGGAGGGGTGGTATATATAGCCCACAAGCCAAACTAGTTGTTGCCCAATTTTCTGTAGTTCTGGTCTCACCAGACCAAACACTATTGCATGTCTGGTGCACACGGGACCTCTAGCTGTGCCTGACATGTCAGTGATTGTTCTAAAAAGTTGACTACCTGACCGCACTCACCAAACCGTCTTGTGCACCACTGGATCTTGCCACATCAGTGCCATGTCATCTGACTATTTGTTTGAAGCTCCCAACCATTGGACATATTATGGGTTCGGTGCACCAACTGTCTAAGTCGTAAAATAGGCTCTCTGGGAACTTGGTCCTATGTGCATCGGACTCTGGTCTGATGCACCATCTACCTCTGTCCTCCCAACAACTCATTTGCACACTTAGTTCGGTGCACCCCTAGACCCGATCCAGTGTGCCAAAGGCTCTATATCTGATAACAAATCCTCTGAGACTTTGGTTTGGTGCCCCCGAGACCTAGTCCATTTTCCATTTTTTGCACAACCTACTTGGCTTTACTTGGCTCTTCTCTTGAGCACTTCTATGACTTAGACAAATGTTTATATAGTCAATCCATACATTCTAAGCCATCCAATTTGCTTCATCCTAGCCTCCAACACATTTTGCCACTTTTCATCAACTCTTTGCTCCAATTGGCACTTGGAACCTCAAACCCCAAATATGAGTGATCCTACTACCCATTGAGTTCTAATATGTTGCAATGGTCATAAAGAACTTATTCAAACACTGGAATGACACCAAGTCCAATTCCTTCTTGATTTCTCACTTTTGGCCTTTCTATCAAAGTCTGCATAACAAGTGAGCGTCTGAAGCACACTAGTCAAACTTGGACTTGTGGCCATGCTTCTTGACTCCTCTTGAGCTGTCATACATTGAGCCTTATGATTTGAATCATCACATCTTATATGAGTTAAACTGATGGCTTCAAATCATGTCTTCTAATGTTGTGATCCTCAGCACAATATGACTCTTCACAATCTAATTAGTTTCTTCATTGTAGCCATGCATGGTACCTCAGTCCACAAACCATCTGTTTAACCTTCACCTTCCCTTGGTCCTTCGAAGCCTTTTCCTTGTTGTCTTCACCCTAACCATCTATTTAACCTTCACCTTCGCTTGGTCATTCGAAGCCCTTTCCTTGTTGTCTTCACCCTATCAGATTGTCGCCAAATCACATCACATTGAAAACCAACTTAATTAATGCCCATCTTTTCTTCTCATCTTATTCTAACAAAGATTACTCAACATTGTATGGCTTCTCTTATGCTTGATTAGTCCCTCGACCAAATGCAATTACTTACTTCTTCACCTTAGCCTTGGTACCTTGTTCCTCTTGACCTTCTCCTTTGCTTAGTCCATCGAAGTCCTTGTCCTTGATATCTTCACCTTATTAAGCCTTCTTTAAGTCACACCATCTTGAGCGTACATTGAATATCTTTCTTGAATATGAATAATGCCCTTCAGTTTTCTTTATCCATAAATTAACCTTTTTGTATGGGACTTCTCCAATTCATCCTTATCTTAAGTCGCATTCTAAATCTACCAACTTGTTTGCTTTGACATCTCACTTGTGATATTCCACATCCACATATCCATCTACTCCTCTTGTGGAATATCCCCAATATTGCTTTATGTTGAACCTTTGATTGCTTTTCACTGTCATATACTTAAGTATATCCATTATATTAATCTTTCCTCTTTAATACTTAGCAAAGTGGTTAGTCCTTTAATATTGTTGTCATTCAATTCACCAAACCCCAGAAAGGATTAGATGCACTTTCAAAAGGTCTCTTACATTCATAAGATCTTTCCAAAAAATGTGAATCACGTGGTTTGATCATAGCTTGTGTGAAGTATCTTGTACTCAGATATTTGTTTGAGTAGACTTTGCCACGAGCCATCTTCATTAAGTAATTTAAAATGCCATTTACTTAAAATAGCATTTTCTCAGATATTTGTTTGAGTAGACTTTGCCACGAGCCATCTTCATTAAGGATGCGTTTGGTTGGGGAGCCACCAGAGTGGAGCGGCTCCATTCTAGATTTGAAGAGTAGAAGTGCTCCGTTTTATGTTTGGTAAGCAGGATGGAGATGCTCCATTCTAGATTTGAAGAGTAGAAGTGCTCCGTTTTATGTTTGGTAAGCAGGATGGAGCTGCTCCATTTTTTGTTTGGTTGGAGAGTGTATTAGAGCGGAGCCATTCAGTTTTTTGTTTGGTTGTGGAATGTACCAGAGCAGAACCGCAACAACATCACTCAAGTGCCCGATTGGCCTTTCTGCTGAATGGAGCTGCTTTTGTTCAACATCACTCCACTCGCCAACAACGTGTGTGCAGGAACAATATGTGTTCATATCCATAGTACAAAACATTGAAAACATGAGTTATATGCTCTGAAACATTTTAATAATACCAAAACATGAGTTTATATTCATACTTCACCCAACAACCATAACTCATAACCATAGTTCACCACCAACGATGTTCAAGTACACAAGCAAAATCACAACACATAACCATAGTTCATCAAACAACTACGATACATGAATTCATATCACCATGACATACCAAGTTCAATTCATCAGACACCATGACACTAATCATGACCCACAATCTAAAAATTCTCACCAACGAAATTCGAAAACCACGATAGCTTCCAATCGAATGGTAGATTCATGAAATTAAAGCATGGGCATCATTAGGATGCCTAACCAAGTGCTGATAGACAATATTTTTTTCTTATTATTTCTGTCTTGGCAGTAAAATCTAGATATTATTATTATGAATTAACTTTTTATTATTTGTGGAATGTAGATTTTTTTGTAATATCAATCTCTACTATATTTAATTGTGAGTTTCTTCACCTCTCCACGCTCACGCACTACTATTAGCGAATTTTGTTGTAAAAAAATGTATCAGCCAGGGATTAAACCCCTGCCCCTTATAAGAAGGAGACAAACAAATTTAACCATTGCACCGTTTAATTTTATGTTACATATATAAGAGATATTATATATGATATAGTAGCAATATTAATGTGTATGAGCACTAGAAGTAGATATTTTATTTTGTCGAACGGCCGTCCGGAGGCAGTAGATATCAATGGACTGAAATGTGGACATTATCCCACCTGGTCCAGATCATCACGGGTACACGTGCCACGCTGCCGACCGATGGCCCAGCTCTGAAGCTAACGTGTCAAGTACGCCCGCCCCCCTGCATTGCGTCGTGCCAATAGTCCAAGTCCCATGGCAGAACCCAGCGCTTTGTCCCGTCCCGCCTGTGCACAGCTAGCGCCCTCTCGGAACCGTGTACGTCATCGATCGTGTCACGCGCGCGACGGAAGAAGTTAAGCACGCTGCAGCAACGCGGCAGAGCACATCCGTAGTGTGTGCATGCATCACAGTCACACACACACAGCAGAAGAAGAAGAAACCGAACGAGGGTTTAGCTAGCAAAATAAACAGAAGCAAGCAAGCTAGCTAGAGCTAAGGATCGAGATCGAGATCGACCGACCGACGACGATCAGCTAGCATGGCGCGCTTCGTGGATCCGCTGGTGGTGGGGCGGGTGATCGGCGAGGTGGTGGACCTGTTCGTGCCTTCCATCTCCATGACCGTCGCCTATGATGGCCCCAAGGACATCAGCAACGGCTGCCTCCTCAAGCCGTCCGCCACCGCCGCGCCGCCGCTCGTCCGCATCTCCGGCCGCCGCAACGACCTCTACACGCTGGTACGTACGCCATGCATGTCGTTCGATCTTGGGCTTCTTATTTTCTTGCTGATGATGTGTGTATCGATGTCGTCGCTGCAACTTGCTGCATGCGTGCATGTCGTCGCAGATCATGACGGACCCCGATGCGCCTAGCCCCAGCAACCCGACCATGAGGGAGTACCTCCACTGGTACGTATATACCGCAGTACTGATACTACTAGCTAGCTAGCGCTACGTGTACATGTGTATGATCTGGCAGCATGCATATATATATATATGTATGCGTCCAGTCCAGCTGATGATGCCTAATTTTTTTTCTCTTGCCACACATGTACGTATGCATGTACGTTTCTCCTTGCGTCAATTCGCGGCGGCGTACGTGTGCAGGATAGTGATTAACATACCAGGAGGAACAGATGCTACTAAAGGTGAGTTTTTTTTAAAAGAAAGTGACTCATGAATTATATACCAAATAGCAAATTTAAGTGTATAGTATGTATTTATATATGCTTGTCCTCATAAATATATAAAGAAAAAAAGAAACGACCCTCAAAACTAATATAGTATAGTAATGTTTCGTTTCAGTTATAGTATCCGGATTAATGCTCTAATATTATCACACAAATTGAGGTGATAAACCAAGGAGATAGATGAAAACACATGCATGTGTATATACTATTTCTTATTCTCTTAATTCCAACTTATTATAAATTATCCTGACTTTTCGCATTGGTTTTGCTTTATTAATATAATATGTATCTAGATATAATCTATATGTTAGACATAATGTATATATATCTACTAGGTTTGTATAGCAAAAGCAATTATCTAGAATAGCTATCACGACTTATAATTTGAAAATGGAAGGAGTGGTACATATATAACTTCACTTTTGTTTTACTCAAGCTTTCTAAGGAGTTAGGGCAGCACTAAGAATTATGTGAAATATATATTGCTTCATTCGTCCTAAAATACATGGTATATATTAAAAGTTCAAATTTTCGCCCTAAACAATCCACATGTCACCTTAATTCTTTACGGAAATGGTTCCATTGAGTTTCCCTTTTTTTCAGAAAAATAATTTCTTTATTTGCATAATCATTAACAAAAAGACAAAACATAAATACATGAAAAAAAGTTTCAAATTAAAATGGAAAGAACACTGGACGAGATTCACAATCTGTTCCATTCCAATAGTTATATATATCTGCTGTCAGTTATACCTGCCTGATCCAATGCTATATATGTGTAGAGTATGGTACTCTATTCGGAATAATTAATTATATGTAGAATTTTGCCTATCAATCAACGAACGAGAAAACTACAAAATCCTGGCGTGTATATATCTTCTTCTTTTTTCTGGTAATATATATGTACGTAGACACGAATCTTGGCTTGTATTTCTCCGGTACGGCTACGGCGCATCTATACTTGTGCATACCCTGAATGATCTTCATCTGCATCTGCGTGTGCAATGCATGCGCCGCGCCCACACCTGCATGGCACAAACTTCCATGTGAGCACGCCGTCATCGCGCCGCGCCGTTCCCGCGAGTTGGTGGCAGCACGCCCGGCCTGGCCTGTGCCGCCATGCACGCTGCACGGCGCACGTGTCGCTGCCTCCTCCAGCGCACGCCAAGCGTCGACACAGGAGCGCGCTGACACGAGCTGGTGTGGGTGCAGGTGAGGAGGTGGTGGAGTACATGGGCCCGCGGCCGCCGGTGGGTATCCACCGCTACGTGCTGGTGCTGTTCGAGCAGAAGACGCGCGTGCACGCGGAGGCCCCCGGCGACCGCGCCAACTTCAAGACGCGCGCGTTCGCGGCGGCGCACGAGCTCGGCCTCCCCACTGCCGTCGTCTACTTCAACGCGCAGAAGGAGCCCGCCAGCCGCCGCCGCTAGCTAGCAGCTCCTCTCTGAGGCATGCCAGATGCATGCGTGTGCGTGCAGGTGCAACCACCGCACTGCCGGCGGCTACGTATGACCGGTGAATAAAAAGTTTTACTGCACCGTAAGCATGCTCGCCCTGTTGCTATTGGTATATGTTAGCAGTGTGGCAGTCTGTATGTAGTAGCTATTCGCTTGCATCTATGCACTCTATGTTAGTATGCGTACGTGTGGTTCCGGAACTTTTGGAGTCTTATCTAAATACTAGGTAGGTGCCCGTGCGTTGCAACGATAACAAAATGTTAGTGCACAATGATTATATAGAAACAAACACCACGTAACTGAGAAAAAACCTTTAAATTTAGCATGTTGGGACTACTACTCGACGATAATGCTGATCTGGCCTTTATCAAGCATGTGTGGGCCTAGAGTAAGGTAGGCATATTCCATTGAAAAGAATGTCGAACAAACTGATCAGTTACTCATTTCATCACCCCTAAACCCTAATGATCTTTTTCCATGGAGTAGCGTGGGAAGCCATGTTGTCCCATGACTTATTATAATCTGCATTAGGGTATATTTAAAATTTTATGATTCCTTTTGTCGAAAATGCCAGATGACAAAACCTAAACCATTAGCTAGCACATGCCTGAATCGAATGTTTGAGCTACATAAAATTAATCTGGTGGTATGAAAATTTTCAAATAATAAGCATTGCTTAGTTTTACAGAAAATGTTTTGGTTCGTGGATATTTCTCAATGGCTAGTTTGAGACTACTTCGAAGCAAAGTAACCATACACGCAGGTAGTGCCATATTCACGGGTCGAGTGCCATAATTACATGAACTAAAATGACAAATGTGCCAAACTCTCGCCTGGTCGTCATTTAAGTTCTTCCATCTGAATTGTATTAACGATTCAAGAGGGTTGCAATCGAGAGGGTGAGTTCTTTGTTCCATTCCAGACTGGTACTCTTCTTTATTACCCATGTTTTAACTTACGTGAAATGTTGAAAAATGTATTAATCAGGTGAAACAAAAGAAAATAACTACAGGAATTGAACCTAATATATTAATCCTTTACCATGGAGAAGGAAAATTATACATTGACTGCAACTCACACTCACGTGTTGTTTCTCAAGGCAACCAAGCTAACCACCATACTGTAGCAAAGCATAAAGTGGCTCATATGCATGAAGTATTCAGATCCTAGAAGGACCAAAATTCATACCTACATCTCACATAAAGAACAGTGCTAGCCATCACACACTGAACTATAACAGACACACAACCGTTCATAAAAAAGACCAAATTCACGGTTGCCTACCAGAGCTCCACGCTATAATTTAGCCATTCAGAGGTACTGATTTGAACAAAGTAGTTGTGTATTAAATTTCTATATGTCGATCCTTAGTCTCATATACTAATCCTCATTGCAAATTGCAACATACGTTTAAAGGTTTCTTAAGTTTCTTATCAGTTTTCATGAGTTCATCTCCTCGACAGTGGATCCAAATTGCAGGTCTACTATCAAGTAAGAACTATGACCTCTAAAGCTGCATAGCATGGATAAAGTTGTTCAAATGCAGGAATCAAACAGAAATATGGAGTCTATACACAACCCAAGCAGTGGAGGTTGAGGGAGAGAGCTGATCGAATTGAATGCCATAGATAGACAGATATGGGTGGGTGCCTGTTGCCAAGCGTGGTGTGGAGCTTGATGATCATCTCAAAAATTCTCACAAATAAAGGTAAAAACATAACCCTATAAATGTCAAAAGACAAGGCTTATAAGAAAAGAGAGTGTGCCTTCACAACAGTCTCACTTAACCAAGAGATGAACCCATATTTATTGAGGTAGCCAGCCATTGCTATAAGTGCAGCAGACCATGTAAGCGTATCACACGCCACAGACTCTGCCAAACACTCTTTCCATGTGATAACCCTTGAGATTAATAGGACCGCTAGGCCAAGAATTGTTGCAGACATCGCATCCACATTGAGCATACCTCAAAAGATCCAGAGACCAAGCTAGTGTCATTGTAGAGCAAGGGTCATGCAGAGCAAGAATATGAACATTAGAAAGACATCACATGGTTCGTCTATTCATAACAGAGCACTATAAAGTAGTTATGAAAGAAAGGTAATAATAATTTTAACCATCAGGATTCAAGGCATAAAGAACACTGATAGCATAAGACATGATATAGGGGGTGTTTGGTTTCTAGGGACTAATGTTTAGTCCCTAGATTTTATTCCATTTTAGTTCCAAAATTACCAAATATAGAAACTAAAACTTTATTTTAGTTTCTATATTTAGCAATTTATACATAAAAAGGAATAAAATAAAGGGACTAAACATTAGTCCCTAGAAACCAAACACCCCCATAGTATAGAAACACAAAATGTGACCCCCTCATAATGCCAAAATGACAAGTGTGTATAATTATACCGTAAGTAGTAGCAAGCCAGCCATTATTTTATCCTTCTTGCTCATGGGTCCCATCTTGGTGAGCCGCTCCTTGGCCAGGCGTGGCGCATCGGGGCTATCCTTCACATCCGGCGAGTAGATCACATACAAAATAAGCGGCACGAGCATGAGCGATAGTAGTCCTGACACAATGGTGGCCTTTGCCTAGAGCTTCCACCCAATCCCCTGGCCGATGGTGGCAGTCGTGAGGTTGGGTGAGAGTGATTTGGCTACCATCGCGGTGAGGAACATGGCTGATGAGACGACGGAGGTCTGGAAGCACGTGAGCATGAGCCAGCTCTGAGTTAAGCCAGCGCTCCTTGCCGTCGCCGGCGCGAGAGCCGCATGCCTAACGAGAGGTAGGAAGATATCGTCAGTGTGCGCTAAGACGGAGGGGATGGCGGGGGCGAGGAGCGCCTCGGTGAAGAGGAGTGAGTAGCCGAGGTCGAGTGAGAAGAACCCAAAGGAGGGCCGAGATGTTCCCCAGTTGTCTGGCCTAGGCGTTCCGTTGTGGAAGTGGTCGGCCTGCAGCACCTCCCACTTCATGACAACGGGCTTGAGGTCCACCTCCTTGCTGATCGTGACACCACCTGCTCCTCCTCCGGCGGCGTCGACATGAGAGGTAGGTTCTCCGTCTGTGGTGGTGGTTGGGGCAAAATCGATACCACGCACACGGCTATCTCGGATCGGCGACAATCTCGGGTGGGAGGGGGAGTGGGGGCGCAGAACTCTGGTGTGCGAGCGTGCGTGGTGCGACATTCTCGGGGGGGCAGAAGAGGGGGTGTGAGGGGGAAGGGATGGGCATCGGCTGTTGCGCGGGGGCAGGGCGTGGTGTTGCCTGGTCTACAGTGGTGGGGGAGCAAGGGCGGGGTGGATCGGAGGAGCGTGGAGGGGGAGGCGAAGGCATGACTGGGTCTCTGCAGCCGTGGCTGGGTCGCTGGAGCGTAGAGGGGGAGGCATGGCGGGGGTATGGTTGGGCTTGAGTCTCACGCATGCACTGGTGAACTGGCGGGGCCATATGGCAGCGACAACTTGGACTCAGAGGGGGAGGCGAGGCGGGGGCATGGCCACGCCAGACGCCCACACTGCGCCCTTAATTAGTAGTAGGGACTATTGAGTAAAACTCCAGTAGTTCACTCTTATATGGTCATCCAAAATACTATTTTCTATTATTTTATCCTATAAACTGTATTTTTCGTAGAGTGGAATTTAAATATGTGCATGAAAATAGATAAGCTTATGAAGATAGCCTAATAAGCAGCAGTCAGCGCCAATCATTCCTATTTTCATCATTTTACATTTGAAGCCGCATTAGTTCTGCATCAAGGTGCGTTACAAGTTTATACTTGGATCAGTGGGCTTTCTCACACTATTAGCATGGCTTGTTTGGGAGTAGAGATGGCAATGGAGACCCGACCCCCCATTTTCTGCGGGAAATTTCTCCATTAGGGGATGAGGATTGGAAAGAAACTCCCCACATAGGGATATAAATGGAGAAAATTAAGTAATAGATCATAAATGAAATTCCCACAATGCAATGCAAGTCAAATTTAATTTAATTCTATAAGTTACTAATGTGAGGGTCCAAACCGCTCTTAACCGTGAGCACGACTGATATATCAGTTTAACACTATACAGAGGTCACACATCTTTACATATAAGTCGTGATCCCTTTTTGTCTTAGATTGTACGGACCCTTAAACACTTCCAAGATCAGTTGTTAAGGTTTCACTACGAGACCTTTATAAAGTTCCACTAGCATCAGAAACCCGCTATAGATTCAAGATAAGGTGGCATAGGAATCCCTTGTTAGAAAATCTATCATAGATAGATCAGCCCGACAACCTCCCTATGCTTGAGCAACACTAGCTTACCTGCATGCCTTTCGGGTTAGGTTCTCACACACTAGCTTTCCTAATTAATTGGCCAAGACCAGAGCCATATAGTATTATGGTAGCACTGTTTTCTCGGGTGGTCGCTCCATGTTCCAATTAAACCTTCCAATTAAACCAAATGATCTTATCAAGCATAATAATAAAGCCAACAATAAATAATGATCATAATCCATATGTACCATTAAATCCAAACCAAGTAAAGCAATAGCAAGACTACCCAAGTATCAATTGATATATGTATAAACAAGGCATATGGTAAATAAGACTAGATAACCTATTAGGTTTCCCCAACAATTTAACCTAATGGAGCATGCATGGTGAGAACATAAAAGTTAATATTATTTGGTCAAGAATGTGATCAAGGACATGCTTACCTTCAATTGTGAGCTCCTGCTCAGATACCTCAAACTGCTAGGCTTCGGGCTCCTCGTTCTTATCGCAGCAATACAAACATACATATATAAACCAGAAATTAGTATCACATCAAACATAGAAACAATCTGCATAATAATATTCTATGTGTCGTCACAAATCCGTAGGTTCAAGAACCACTAAAATCATGATTAAAACAAATTAGTAATGAATTTATGATCAAAGACCAAGGAGGAGAAACCAAAAGGCGGTTAGGAGAGACCTTTGGTGGTTACGGGGTTGCATATGGAAGGGAAGAGGAATAGTGGCCGTGGGGGTGAAGTTGTATGCTACTGGCAGGGCGGGGTGAGACTGACGGCGCGAGCCCATATATCGGCGCCTGTGGGCTAGCAAATGAAGGTGGCTAGGCCGACGGGAGGATTTTGGTCTAGTTGGTGTTTTCCTTTTTTCTCTTTTATTTCTGTTTTCTTTTCTAGTTTCTAAATTTTAGTTTTAAATTCAAATTGAACTCAAATATAAGTTGGACTTTCAAATCAAACTATATGCACAATCAAAATTCCAACATGATGCAGAGTATATTTAATTTATTATTATTATTCTTATTCTTTTAAGTAAATGCTCCAAAACATATAACTCAATACAAATTAAATCATACCATGAATTAATTAAAGACCCTATCAATTTAATTATTTTTTTTAAAAAAATAAATTTTTAATCACATTCAAAATTAAATGTTTATGATTTATATAAAAAATACCCATGCAATATTTATTTATTCATCAAGATGAGTACTAATTAAAAAATAATACACACAATAATAGAATTAATAACTCTCCTTATTAATCTAATTTGGATTTTACAAATCATGCCCCCTTAAAAGAATCTCGACCTCGAGATTAAGATGAATTAGGAACAAGATGGGGAAAATCTGCTTGGAACTCATCTTCTATTTCCCATGTGGCCTCGTCTTTTGCATGATGACTCCACTGCACCTTGCACATCTTGATCATTTTATGTCTAGTGAGTCGGGTCAGGGTATCTATAATATTGATAAGATATTCTGTATAGGTTAGATCACCCTGCACACTGAGTTCTTCCATAGGTAGATGTTCTTCTCATTCTGGGACTCTCATGCACTGTTTCAACTGAGATATATGAAAGACATCATGAACCTCTGATAGATGGTTAGGTAGCTCTAGTTGGTAGGCCACTTGCCCAACTCGCTTTAGGATCATAAAGGGTAATAAAGCGAGAGGACAACTTCCCTTTGACCCGGAATCTTCTCATACCCCTGATTGGTGACACGTTTAGGTACACATAATCACCTTCCTCAAATTCTAGTTGCCTTCTGTGGGTATCAACACAACACTTCTATCTAGACTGAGCTGTCCTCAGATTCTCCCTAATCATCTGAACATGTCTCTTAGCTTCTTGGATAATTTTTAGTCCAAAGAATTGTCTTCCTCCTATCTAGTTCCAATATAACGGGGTTCTACACTTTCTTCCATACAACTCCTCAAACATGGACATCTTCAAACTTGCTTGGTAACTATTGTTATATGAGAACTATGCATAGTGCAGATACACAATCTGTGAGATGTAAAGCTCTACCAATCTAGCTCCTAAATAAGTGGTCTTCACTAGGATAAAATGAGCTAATTTGGTCAATCTATCCATGATCACCCTAATAGAGTCATACCTAGCAAGGGTGCGGGGTAAGCCAACGAAAAAATCCATGTCGATCTCTTCCCACTTCTATTCTAGTACCTACAGAGGTCGAAGCAATCTAACTTGTCTCTGATGCTCGCTTTTCACCCTCTGCCAAACATCACATACTGCCACATGCGAGTCCATAACTCTTTTCAGGCCATACCACCAATATTTCTACTTCGAATCATGATACATCTTGGTTAGAGATGGAAATGGATAAATACCCACCAGATATTACTATCCCATACCCATACCCATGATAAAAAAAAATAACCCCGTCGGGTCACCCATATTCACTATTGGGTATGGATTTACCCCCATACCCATACCCATGTGGGTATGGGTCAACCATCGGGTCACCCGTACCCACAAAGCTTAGACATATATCATATGTGGTAAGCATTATTCAACAAATATAATGAACTGTAAAAAATACGAGCTACTAAATATCAAATTCAAATAAACCATGTACCATATTGAGCATCACACCATTTGATTTTTAACATTATAGACGCACGAGGCTGCAAAAATAAAATTGTATGGTTAATATTGTGCTCATATCTGTAGAAAAATATCTAATTATATAGTTGCATAAGAAACAACTATAAAATCTGCTTAGAGATTATATAGCTAGCGTTTCATTTGTTTTGGGCTAGGCCAAGTGCTCAAGTATATGTTTTTTGGCCAAGTTTATACCAAGTATTTTATACCCATGGGTAAATGGCTATGGGTGAGGGCAGAATGTTCTAATACCTATTTACCCTTTGGGTGAAGATTTTTGCCAATTAAGAGACTCATGGGTAGATATTTATCCCATATACATACCCTAATGGAGTAAATACCCATCGGGTATTGGGTCGCGGGTACCCATTGCCATCTTAAATGTTTGTACTACTAGGGTGAACAGAATAGGCTGAGTCGTGAGCTTCCTTCAGTATAGTATCTTAGAGACTATCTATTTTAGGCATACATATCCTGTTCTTGATCTAGATTGTGCCCTGATCATCCTCCATGAAGTTTGAACCCCTGCCTTTTGCTATTAGATCTCTGATTTCTTGTATCTTAGCATCTTTGATCTAAACTTTCTGAATTTCTTGCTCTAGAGTTGGTTCTAGCTCTATGGTATCTCCTTCCATATGAGTGACTATTCCAAGATTGAGTTTCTCAAACTCCTTTGTCAATTCATCCGACATTTGAGCGACCATAGCCATATGAGCCTAGCCCTTCCAACTCAAAGCATCTGCAACCAGATTCGCCTTGCCGGGGTGATAATGAATCTCTAGGTCATAATCCTTAGTAAGTTCCAACAACGGTGTTGTCTAAGGTTGAGGTCCTTTTTGGGTGAAGATATTCTTTAAACTCTTATATTCTATATAGATATGACACTTAGTTCCCATTATATAATGTCTCTAAATCTTAAAGGCATGCACAATGGCTGCAAGTTCTAAATCATGAGTGGGGTAGTTCAACTTATGCTTCCTCAACTACCGAGATGCGTAGGCAATGACATGTCCTTTCTGCATAATAACATGTCTCAATCCTTGACAAGACACATCACAGTATATGTAAAAACCCTTCTGCAGATCAAGCATAACCAGTATTGGTGTTGTTGTCAATCTCGATCTCAGTTCTTCAAAACTATCTTGGCAGGCCTGAGTCTAATTAAACTTCTTCCCTTTTTTCTAACAACGAGGTAATATGCTTCACTGTTTTGGAAAATCACTCAATAAAGCGTTGATAATATCCAACGAGTCTAAAAACTCTAGATTTATGTAACTGACTAAGGTGGCTTCCACTCCAATACTTTTTTAACCTTGGCTGGATCTACAACGATTCTCCCATTGGTGATGATGTGACCTAGAAAAGTCATCTCATCCAACCAAAACTTAAATTTGCTGAATTTGGCATAAAGTTGGTTCTCTCTCAACTTCTGCAATACTAGCCTTAGGTGTCCCTCATATTCTTCATCGTCCATGTAATAGACCAAAATGTCGTCAATATAGTACGACCAATTTGTCAAGATATTCAATGAACACCTTATTCATCAGATACATGAAGGAGGCTAGTGCATTGGTCAAGCCAAATGACATGACGGTCTACTCATAGAGTCCATATCGGGTGGAGAAAGTCGTCTTGGGAATATCAAAAGGCATGATCTTCATCTGATGAAAACTAGATCTCAGATCAATTTTGGATAAGACTTTGACACCTCTCATTTGGTCAAATAGATCTTCAATATGGGGTAATGGATACTTCATTATTAATGGTTACATTGTTGAGAGACTGATAATCCACGCACATCCTTTGGGAACCATCCGTTTTGCTGAACAAATAGGACAAGTGCTCTCCAAGGCGAGGAACTAGAACGAATAAATCCCATATCATGTAACTCTTTTAATTGTTTCTTCAGTTATTTTAATTCTTATACGAACATTGTATAGGGTCTTTAGGAAATAGGGGAGGTTCCAAGTAAGAGATCAATAATAAACTCCACATCTTGATATGGTGGCATTATGAGCAACTCTTCTAGAAAGACATCTAGAAACTTGCTAACCACACGAATACCCTCCACTAGACTGCATCCCAATTGGAAGACAAATTAATCAGTTATTGGAGTTAAAGTGGCGACAAACTCAAATCTTTCTCCCTCGAGGTTGTTGAGTTGTACAGACCCTCTAGCACAATTTATCATTGCATCACATTTCCTTAACCAGGACATGACAAGGATCACATCAATTTACGATGATTACAATTTTAGTAATATAGGGGTATCCCAAAAATTCCTTCCCAAAATTCATATAGTAATATCTAGACATAAGTCCAGCAGTTATAACTCCCACAAGCGAGCGCACTATCATGTTCTTGGGCATAGCATCTATGTGTGGATTATATTTATCCACATATCAGCTAGAGATTAAAGCATGTGAAGCTCGAGAAAAAAGGCGCAGATTCCTGTACCGAATTAACAAGGCACATACCAATCACGCGTCAGAGCCATTAGTAGTAGTCTCAGCGTTCATGTGGTGAACTCAGCCAATTGAATAGTCCCTGTGGCCACGATTATTATACATAGTCTGATTTCCACCACTAGAAGGTTGATTCCGCCTGTTGGGTCGTGATGGGTGGTGTATGCACTTCTCTTAGGGCAGACATTAGCGTAATGCCCTACTTCTACGCATTTGAAGTAAGCATTGCCTGGAGTAGTGTTTTGGCTAGTAGGCCTCGCCAGGGTACTCACTAGGGTCACCTTACTAGTACGCGGTGTTTGTGGAGTCGCTAACTATGGCTGCTAGGCAGAACGCTGAAATGACTGTTGTCCAACACTTTGCCCTCCTGTGTGAACTAGGGTCCCTACTGTTGGGCATAGCGAGGACGAGAACTGCTACCACCTGACTCTAGGTGATGACCTTCCTCACCATTTTGCCCATCTGAATACGCTTGTGTTCCAGAACGATAGCCTTATCCAGAAGTCTCTAGAAAGATGGAAAGGAGCGAGGCATCAGCTGATACTGGAGTGGCCAAATAAGTCCCTTCAGAAATAGTTCCTACTTCTTCTCATCGTCTGTGACCTCTTTAGAAGCATATATGGACAGATGAATGAACTTGTCCCTGTACTCGCTCACAGACATTCCTCTCTACTTGAGTGAATGGAACTTCTTCTTCTTCTTAATCTTCATCAGCCCAGCTGGAATGTGGTAATTTCTTAAGCTCGCAAAGAACTTAGCCCAAGTGATGGTGTCGACGGCAGTATGGGCTACATAGTAGGCGTCCCACCAATCAACAGCAAGGCCAGTGATGCGATCCGAAGCATATAGGACCTTCTCTCGATCAGTGCATTGTGCAATATTAAGCATCTTTTCCATAGATTTCAACTAGTCATCATCCTATAGTGGATCTAGAGAGCTAGAGAATGTTGGAGGCTTATGACTCATGAACTCTTTGTGCTTGTCTCTGAGAGGTGGCTGGTGTGGTTGCTGTTGATTATTGTTGAGTTGAGCCTACATGTTGGCCATATTCTGCAGCAATTGGGTTTGGGCAGTGAGAAACGCTTCCATCCCAGCAGGTGGAGGATTTGGAGGATTCATTTGTGATTCCGAACTGATCCTTGACCTTCCCAGACATATACATGCAGGTTGATCAATACCTCTTCATGTCCTGGTATTCACCATCTGGGATCAGAAATACATAGGTAAGATAGCTTTGTATATAAAATTGATAGTAAGTAAGCAGAACACATGTCTTTTAAGTTGGGTCTTTTAGGTCATGATAGCACAGTCAATCAGGGTATATGGCCGAGTAAGTCTAGAGCACCACCTACCTATCAATTGCAATACTACATCTATGCCAGGTACATTCTAGAATGTACCTACTATATTAGGTGTTATTGTGGATATAGCCCCACAAATATTCCACTCAATCAAAGAAGCAACTCAACCAAGTTTCATAATAACAAACATCCAAGCGTATCGGTACCTACAAAAATTGTTTTTCTAGGATTAGGACTCTTAATCCTTAGGTAAAAGTTGGGTGTAGGTTTCCAAATTGTGAAATCCCTTTTTGTATTGAATGAAAAGATAAGATAAATCAGGATGAGAGTAATAAAAGGTAACAAATGACCAAGGAAAGTATAGAAAGAATCAAAGTAGCTAAGGTAACTAGGCAAAGGTTTGTCTAGTTCTATCTAGGATAGCGTCCTATAATCAACATGGTTCTGATACTACTTCTATCACACCCGGATTTAAGGATAAATATAGATGCACCTCATATCTGTGCCAGGATCAAGTTTCACACATATGATGACTTATTAGTGTATAGAAACCAATGTCAAAATCTTAATTACATAACAAAATTGTCATACACAAATAACTGAATATAAATAATTGAACTAAGATAACTGCTCCACAAGCGCGGGTGACTTGGAGACGATGACCTAGATCTCATCAAACCCATCGTAGTAGTCCTCCTCTGGTGGTACCTGCTCTTAACCTGGGTAGTGCCGGTGTTTTGGGTCCGACCGCACACCCGGGGTTGCCCCTCAAGGTGTTTTTAGGAGTAGGACGGTGTCGACGACTGTAGCAAAATGGTTCGTGCTGGTCGCACGAGGAACAGTAGACAAGATTTGCAGGTTCGGGCCGCTTAGAAGTGCGTAACACCCTACGTCCTGGTGAGTATATGAGCGTGGTTACAAGAGGGTCCTCCGGATAGAGGACGTAGAGAGTTTATGTGTATGGCTAAGTAGAACAGGGGCGATCGTTCTGAAGGGGTGCCCCCTAGGTCTTATATATTCGACCGTGGGGCAGTACACGTGAGTATGATAACAAGTAGCTAAAAGATAGTGAACCTCTTGAGTTTATCCCTACGTAACCCTTGCCGACTTATCCTCGCATGGCTCTGTTGCATGTGGGCTTCAGCGCGGGAAAGTCGGGTCTCTGTTGCGATTCATTCGCCCGACGTTGTGGGCCGTCTGGGTTTGCGCTAATCAGTCTCACGTCTTCTTTTCTTTGTTGGTTGTCCTTCCCTAGGCCCACGAAAGAATGACCTTACGAATTATTGGGCCCTTGGGCCTTTCGTGAGGCCTTTTACTTCTTTAGTGGACCCAGGGGATATCTATCCCCCACAAGCCCCCGATCTTTGGGTTGATTTAGAGGTAATCAACTCAAAGATCCAAGGTCCAAAAAATGACTTTCTGCTGTCTTCTCTAGCTCCGATCACTCATTTGACCAAAGTTTGGTTTTGTTCTTGTGCCTTAGAGGTTGGCATTTTGGATTGTAAGACTCTGGACTTCATTGGGTGCACCGGAGGTGCACCCAATGGGTGTAGCCCCCGACTTTTGAGTAGATTTTAGAAGATAATCTACTCGAAGGTCTTCTTCCCAAGGTTATCTCCATTCGCGCTCCTGCATCTCGGTTGAGGATCGGTCTTTTCAGTCTTGCTCTACGCCTTAGAAGTCGGCGCTATATCGGCTTAGAATAATACTCCATGGGGTGCACCGGAGGTGCACCCAATGGGTGTAGCCCCCGACCTTCAAATGGATTTTTTAAGGATAATCCATTCGAAGGTCTTCCTTTCGCTTGTGGAAACTGGCATGAAGCTATTTTGCATTATGCTTTGGAGGTCAGCATTATGTCATCAATATTTTGCTACAGAGGTCAGCGTATATTTTGTCTTGAGCAGCCGAGTTTGCAATCCATCCATATCTTGCTTGGTAGTGCAATTTATTTGCTTCTGTGATTGATTGGACGTTTGACAGACGTTCTCTGTCTAGTCTTCACGTCGCTTCTGTCGGCCATATCTTGTACTTTGCTGGCTATATTTGGCTTTCCACTGATCCTTACTGATATCTCATTTTTGTCTTGAGGTATTCACTGCGTGCCCTGCACGGATGTGACCGTTTTGAAAAATATACTGATAATTCCTGGGCGTCCCCCCCCAATGGGTGTGGGCAAGGGGCGGCTTGGTACGCTGAGTGTTTTAGCCGGTTGCCTCTGAGTAGTAATGCGATGGGACGGCTAGTGTAATCATATCCTTTGCGCTGTTGACTGGAGTCCCAATGGGTGTAGTGTTGCATGAAACGGCGTCCGCCGTCTGACGTGTCTTCAGATGGGTGGAAGTGCTTATTGAATGCCTTGCGACTGTTCAGTGACCGCGGTTAGAAGTGAGCGGTTGCCTTTCCCTTCTATAAATAACCCCTTTGCTTCTCTGGTTTCTCCACATCTCTTCGCTGCTCCTTACTGCCTTCTTTTCCTCCCCTCTGTCTGCTTCCGCCATGGGCAAGAACAACAAGCGCAAGCGCGAGCCGACTCCTCCATCGGAGGATTTCGGTGACTCGGAATACTCGGAGGAGGAGTTCTCCTCCGAGTCCGAGGGGTCTTCGGCTCCCGTCTCTCCCCCGGCGTCGTCCGATGACTCGGACGACTCCCAGGGGATAGCCGCGGAGGTCTGGACGTACATCCCGGCCGTCGAGCGCTCCGGGCTCGAAGGCTCGGATGAGTCGGAGTACTCCTCTGATGAGGAGGACTCGGACGGCGGCGACGAGGGTGAAGGCGACGATGACGATGACGACGACGACGACGACGGCGACGGTGACGGCAGCGGCAGTGGCAGGGGCGGCGGCGACGGCAGCAGGGACAGCACCAAGGGTGGCAGCAGCAAGGGCAGCACCAAGGGCGGCGGCGGCGGCAGGGGCAGGGCCAGTGGCTAGACGCCACTGGTCTTCTTAGATGTTAGTATAGTTTAGTATAGTTAGAATAATGTAGTAGTAATTAGTGTAGTTTAGTAGTAGTAATAATGTAGAGTAGAAGTAGGGAAGTACCAACTCGTGAAGAGTTGGTTTGTAAATTCGTTAACTTCCCTTTAATGAAGAACTATCGTTGATCCCCCCTTTTTGATGACTTGTCGTTGCTTTTCCTGAATGTTGAACTGATTCTTTTAATGTAGTAGAAACAACGCCGAGCGATGTGTAGGTTGTCATCAGCGTTTTAGAAGTAACACCAAGCAATCAAACACAAGATCCGCGTTTTAGAGGCAATGCCGAATGATAGAAGGTCGGCATCAGCATTTTAGAAGTAATGCCGAGCGACAGAATACAGGGTCGGCGTTTTAGAAACAACGCCGAGTGATTGAAGGTCGGCGTCGGTATTTTTAGAAGTAATGCCGAGCGATTGAACACGTGGTCGGCGCGTTAGAGGATACGCCGAGTGATTGAAAGTCGGCGTCGGCATTTTAGAAGTAATGCCGAGCGATTGAACACGTGGTCGGCGTTTTAGAGGCAACGCCGAGTGAGTGAAGGTCGGCATCGGCATTTTAGAAGTAATGCCGAGCGATTGAACACGTGGTCGGCGTTTTAGAAGCAACGCCGAGTGATTGAAGGTCGGCATCGGCATTTTAGAAGTAATGCCGAGCGATTGAACACGTGGTCGGCGTTTTAGAGGTAACGCCGAGTGATTGAAGGTCGGCATCGGCATTTTAGAAGTAATGCCGAGCGATTGAACACGTGGTCGGCATTTTAGAGGTAACGCCGAGTGATTGAAGGTCGGCATCGGCATTTTAGAAGTAATGCCGAGCGATTGAACACGTGGTCGGCATTTTAGAGGTAACGCCGAATGATAGCCAGCTTTACAAGTTATTTTGAGGAAAATAACCGAGTGATGAGGTGGCACGTCGGCTCTCTTGGAAATAACTGTCGGATATCCACGGGGCATGCTGGAATTTTGGAGATGACCGCCGGGTGATGACTGGGCACTTTTTAAAAGGGTATCTGGCTCAAGAATATCCCTTAAGAGTCGCGCTTTTAGCCGCCTTTGCTTTCCGTGCCCTAGTTCTTGCATTTCCGCATCTGAATCTTCTCTGCCACTCGCCTCCTACTCTGTTTCGCCAGTGAGAAGCAAGATGACGCCCAAGAGAAAAACTGCGAACTCGTCTGCTGCAGTGATCCCCGCAATCGACCCCAACAGCCAGTTACCCTTCGCAGGTAACCACATGTCTGTAATTTCTGAAGCTGAGCATTTCCGCCTTGTCTCCATCGGGGTTCTTCCTCCGCGGGAACTCTGTTCTTGGCGGGCTTGCCACGGGACTACTGTCCCAACCGAAGATACCCACGAATCAGTAGTTTACACTCCTTTCCTTCTTCGCGGCCTCGGCCTTCCCATATCTCCTTTTTTCCGTGGCATCCTTGATTTTTATCACATCAACCTGACTCATTTGAACCCTAATTCCATTCTCCAAATCTCTATTTTCGTTCGCCTTTGCGAAGCTTATCTCGGCGTGCTGCCGCATTTTGGCTTATGGAAATATCTGTATCACTGTCGTCCTGGGATGGCCGGGGGGCAACATCAGTTGGTCGGAGGTGCCAGTTTGGAGATGCGCCGTGGGCGGAAGACCGAGTATCTCGAGATACCCCTCAAGGACAGCATTAAAGGTTGGCGTCTGGAGTGGTTTATAATTGATAATTATGGAAATTCTCTCCCTCCCCGCTCAGGAAGACAGCCAGACGTTCGTACTCTGAGTTGGACTGAGTCTCCCACGGATCAAGAAGTGGCCGAGGCAGGCGTGTTGCTTACTGAAGTCGGATTACTGAAAGAGAGAGGTCTGACTGCCGAAGCTATGGTCACAGATTTCGTTTTCAAAAACATTCAGCCGCTGAAAGACAGGGCCTATCCGGCATATCTTTACCGAGGGCTGGCCGACTCAACCCGAGTTACCAATAGGAGAATTCCTTCTGTTGATTTGGTAAGCCGACTCGAACTGATCCTCAGGGGTAAAGTTTCAAACGTTGGTGCTCCAGTGGCTTACTCGGCTTGGAACCTTCCTTCTCCCAAAGCTTTCACCCTTTTTGTGTCCAATCCACCCGTGACTGATAGCAATTTGGGTCTTAGAGTGCGACCTTCTGCCGAGGAAGTCAGTGCTTTGGTTGCTTCGCTCGGGGCAATTCCTGATGATGAACGGCAGGTTTACTTCGAAGTGCCTTTGAACCCCAGTGATGCTGACATAAATGATATGCTCGATCTGCTAGCTGAGGATTCATCCGATGTTGCTCCTGATGGTACATTGGCAGTGGTGCCCCTTCCAGAGGTTGATGCGACCTTGGATGTCCCAAAACCTGTCAGTACTCGCCCGAGGCGCCCTAGCCGAACCAGTCAGCCCGAGCCTTCTGCTGATGAGCAGAAAAAGAAGAGAAGACGCCTCCGGCGAGTATCCAGCTTTGACGAGGATGCCAGTACCTTAGCTCCTGCTGCCGAAGAAATGACTGCAACTGGCCTTGCTGACATTGATCCCAATGGGTGTGCTCCGCCTGCTGCTGACCCCAATGAGGATGCTGTTTGTGCTGTTACTGTGGAGGATGAGGAGGAAGAAAATGAAATTCCATTAACTCGGAAAAACAGTCGGCAGTTCGTCGCTAGCGGTGGAAGTAGTGGAGTTCCTTCTCCCGCCTTGTCTGCCCTTATTGGTCTGCAAGAACTGTCCATGGCCAATTTTGATCAAGCTCTAGAGGATATGGTCCCTGAGAACTTGTTGTTGGAAACTGCAGATGCTGACGCGACAGAAACTTGTGCAGCCGTGCCAGATGCTGGGTTGAGGTCATCCCGTGCCTCGTCGACCTTAGAGCATGATCTCGAGAGTCGGGATGCTGACCTGGATCGTTCTGATCCCATGGAAGTAGCTGAAGGCCCGTCAACCTTAGAGGTGGTCACGGCAGAGAGCCTGGGTCCCAAGAATGGCGCTGATATATGCCCAGCCCCCGAGGATGTCGTCGGGAGTGACTTAGCTCGGGCGAAGAGTGTAGGCCACTGCCCAGCCCCCGAGGGTGTTGCCGGGGATGATCCGGCTCAGGTGGGCAGTGCCGACTGTGACCCAGCCCCCGAGGGTGCCCGAGCAGGGTCTCCTTCCTGCACTTCTATGGACGTTCACGCGGGTTCACCTCCACACTCCGGCGGCATGGTGGTGGCTCAAACTCCAGATCAAGGGGTCGCTTTAGAGGGCAGCATCCCCACTAGTCTGGCGTTAGGCTCTGCTGAATGTACTGAGCTCGTTCCTGCTGGTCTGCTGCAAGCTGCTTCGGGTGGTGGTCTTGCACCTGATTATCCACTGATCTCTCCTGATTTGGGAATATCTTCGTTCTTCTCCAACCTCTAGGTAATTGTGCTGTATTGTAGCTTGATCCCTACATTGTATGAACTGTTGCCATTCTACTCATCTGTTCTTCTCATCAGGCTTTAGTGAATGGGATGGCCAGCCAGCTGAGATTGCAGGGTGCTTCTGTCCCGGAAGTGGCTTCGTCTCTTGCATGCTGGAATCCAGTGTCGCTTCAACGTCGTGTGTCTGAGTTGGAGGCAACAAATGCTGGTCGGTGTTCTTTTCCTTCTTCTTCTTTGCCTTTGCTCGTGGATTGTTTTACCTTCTGACCTTATTTCATTTGATTACTCCTTGATAGGAATGACTCGGCAGATTGCAGTTCTTGAAGAAAAACATTCCCAAGATCAAGCTGAAATGGCTCAACGGTGCGCTGACTTCGAGGAGAAGTATTCTCAGAGTCAGATCGAGTTGAGTCAGGTATCTGCGGCTTTGGATGATGCCAACGCTCTGAGTTCTTCTCTTCATGCTCAGCTTGACTCTGAGAAGGTAGCTTACGAACCCGTGCTTTGCCTTATCATGCTCTTGGATTCTGAATGAGTTGATTTTTTGCTTGTAGGAAGAAAAACGCATCCTTGCTGCTTCTCGCGACAACCTTGACAGATTGTACCAAGATTCCAGCAACTCGCTGACCATCTTGGAGAGGAGCCACCACTTTACGATGGAGGAGCTGGACAATCAGCGTCGTCAGCTGCAAGAATCCTCGGACGAAGTGACCCACCTTACACAGTTGCTATCAGCAAAGGATACCATCATCAAGGGACTCCGAGCTTCTAAGAAATCCATTGCTCAAGAGTTAGAAACTGCCCAGCAGGCTGTTAAAGTTGCCGAAGAAACTGCTGCCACTTTCAAAGCTCAGCGCGATAAGGCCCTGGACAAGGCCATTCGGGCGGGACGAATCTTGATGAGAAGACCTAGCGTGGTTGTCCCTGAAGATATAAGAGCCGATGTGAATGCTGCCCCTGACTCCTCGAATCGCCCTTCTTCGTCAGTCGTTCCTGAGAAAGACATTGGAAAATAAAGAAACAGTTCGCGTGCTCTGAGCGCGCAGTTAGCATGATCAAGTACTCGTTAGAGGTTATCGACTTATCATTCAAATGACATCATCATTTTCTTATTGTACCCGAATTTCGAATTTGTGGTAACGCTACATGATGATTATGAAGTTTGTTTGTGGGATATGGAAATCATCCCCTGAACTGCATAAGCACGAGTATGCTATACCGGTTTAAGCCGTAAATGACTTTTAGCCGATAACTCCGTTAGTAGGGTATAGTGGTCCCCCTAGGTAAAGTAAGCGTGAGCATGTTGCACCGCCTTAAGTCGTTGCCGACTTAAGTCGATTGCTTCGTTTGTAGGGCATAGTGGTCACCCCGAGTTAAGTAAGCGTGAGCATGTTGCACCGCCTTAAGTCATTGCCGACTTAAGTCGATTGCTCCGTTTGTAGGGCATAGTGGTCACCCCGAGTTAAGTAAGCGTGAGCATGTTGCACCGCCTTAAGTCATTGCCGACTTAAGTCGATTGCTCCGTTTGTAGGGCATAGTGGTCACCCCGAGTTAAGTAAGCGTGAGCATGTTGCGCCGCCTTAAGTCGTTGCCGACTTAAGTCGATTGCTCCGTTTGTAGGGCATAGTGGTCACCCCGAGTTAAGTAAGTGTGAGCATGTTGCACCGCCTTAAGTCGTTGCCGACTTAAGTCGATTGCTCCGTTTGCAGGGCATAGTGGTCACCCCAAGTTAAGTAAGCGTGAGCATGTTACACCGCCTTAAGTCGTTGCCGACTTAAGTCGATTGCTCCGTTTGTAGGGCATAGTGGTCACCCCGAGTTAAGTAAGAATGCAAGTCGATCATAAACGAACCGAGTATCTTTGAAATCTATCTTTATTGATGACATATTTCCACTTTACAGAGTACATGGTCGCCCCGGCTGTTTTGAAATACAGCTAGGGGTAAAACTTTCTGAGGTGCTCTATGTTCCAAGAGTTCCCAATTTCTGTGCCATCCGTCTGGGTGAGGCGATACGATCCGGGCCGAGTGACCTCTGCTACTATGAAGGGTCCTTCCCATAAGGGTGATAGCTTGTGCCGTCCCTCCCCCGTTAGAATTCGGCGGAGGACGAGGTCTCCTACTGAAAAGAACCATTGCCGCACAGCCTTATCGTGATAGCGCCTTAGAGTCTGCTGGTACCGTGCTGATTGGATTACTGCATTCAGTCGCTCTTCCTCAAGTACATCAATATCCTCCAGCCTGGTCGCCTCAGCTTCCGCTATGCTTTCGAAGATCAATCTTGGCGCCCCAAACTTGAGGTCAGCAGGTAGCACTGCCTCCGACCCATAGACCATGAAGAAAGGGGTGTTTCCATGCAGGGCTCGGCTAGGTTGGGTTCTCAGGCTCCAAACGACATAAGGTAGTTCTCTTATCCATTTTCCTGCGAATTTTTCATTCTTATCGAAGACCCTTTTCCTGAGTGCCTCCAATATCATTCCGTTGGCTCGCTCAACCTGCCCGTTGGCTCTTGGATGCGCCACAGATGCGTATTTGATCTGAATGCTTTTTTGCTCGCAGAAGTCAAAGAATTCTGAGCTGGTGAAGTTGGATCCTAAGTCAGTGATGATGCTGTTTGGTATCCCGAATCTGAATATTATATCCTATATGAATTCCACGGCCTTAGCAGAGGTTAAAGAAGCAATGGGCTTGAACTCTATCCATTTAGTGAATTTGTCAATCGCCACCAATACGTGGGTGTAACCTCCTTGAGCTTTCTTGAAAGGTCCAATCATATCCAATCCCCAGCATGCGAAAGGCCAAGTTACTGGTATGGTCTGTAGCTGCTGTGCTGGCATGTGCTGTTGCTTTGACAGGTATTGACAAGCTTCGCATCTCTGAACTAACTCGGCTGCGTCGTTCTTCGCCGTCGGCCAATAGAATCCTGACCTGAAGACCTTCCCGACTAGTGTTCTGGAGGCTGCATGTATTCCGCATTGCCCTGCATGGACCTCCTCCAGAAGTTGCTTCCCAGTGGACGGGAGAATGCACTTCATGAGAACACCTGATGCACCCCTTCTGTATAATATCTCCCCAATGAGTGTGTAGTGAGCCGACTGTCTGGCAATGCGCTCTACCGAGTTCTTGTCGTCTGGTTCTTCTTCGTTCTTTATGTACTTAATGATCGGCCTCCTCCAGTCATCAGAGTCTGACTCGGGTTGATCTACGATGTTGCACTCTTCTGTTTGATCTATTGAGATACTCGGCCGTGTAATTTCTTGCACGAAAACTCCGGGTGGGACCTGAGTTCGACCGGATCCGAGCTTGGATAGTGTATCAGCTGCTGTGTTACGATCCCTTTCCACATGATGAAATTCCAGACCCTCGAACTTATCTTCCAGCTTTCGGACGGCAGCGCAGTATTTTCCCATTGAATCACTTGAACAATCCCATTCTTTGTTTATCTGGCTAATGACTACCAGAGAGTCTCCATATACCATCAATCTTTTGACGCCCAGTGATATGGCGATGTTTAATCCGTGTATCAAAGCTTCATACTCGGCTGCGTTGTTAGAGGCCGGGAATAGCAGCTGGAGAGCATACTTGAGGTGCTCGCCTCCAGGTGCAGTGAAGAGAATTCCTGCTCCTGCTCCTTGCAGTTTCAGCGAGCCATCAAAATACATTCGCCATACTTCTGCGGTTTCTGGATTATCCGGTACTTGCTGTTCTGTCCACTCTGATACGAAATCAACCAGTGCTTGAGTTTTGATGGCTGTGCGAGGTCGGAACTCGATATCATGGGATCCCAACTCGCAAGCCCACTTGGCTATTCGGCCAATGGCTTCCTTGTTGTGAAGAATGTCCCCTATTGGAAAACCAGTAACTACTATGACTTTGTGGTCGTCAAAGTAGTGGCGTAGTTTGCGGGCAGTTAGAAGTACTGCATATAATAGCTTCTGAACTTGAGGATACTTCTTCTTTGATGGACCCAGAACCTCACTGATGAAGTAGACAGGATGTTGTACCGGATAAGCATGCCCTTCTTCCACTCGTTCGACTACCAACGCAGTGCTTACCACGTGAGTCGTGCAAGAGATATATAGCAGCAAATCTTCAGCTGGTTGAGTTGGCGTAGCTCGCCGGGGCGGCTTTAGTACTGGTGGTGTTGTCAGGAATTTCTTAAGTGCATCTAGAGCTTCTTGTGCTTCTGAAGTCCATTGAAACTTATCTACCTTCTTAAGCAGCTTGTAAAACGGCAAGCCTTTCTCCCCCAGTCTGGATATAAATCTGCTTAGAGCTGCCATACATCCTGTGAGTCGCTGAACCTTCTTTTGTGACCGAGGAGCTTCCATCTTCATGATAGCTTCAATCTTATCTGGATTAGCCTCAATTCCCCGGTGGCTGACGATAAATCCGAGCAACTTTCCTGCTGGTACCCCGAAAACGCATTTTTCAGGATTGAGCTTCCATCTATATCTTCTCAGGCTGTTGAAAACCAGCTGTAAATCTTCGATGAAGTTTTCCGGATTCTCAGTTTTGATCACCACGTCATCAACGTAAGCCTCTACACGCTTGCCCCAGTGATCGGCTAGGCATGTTTGAATGGCTCTCTGATAAGTCGCTCCAGCGTTTTTGAGGCCGAACGGCATGGAGGTATAACAGAAGGCACCAAACGGAGTGATGAACGCCGTTTTTTCCTCGTCTTCTTTTGCCAAACTAATCTGATGATACCCGGAATAGCAATCTAAGAAAGACAACACAGAACATCCAGCGGTGGAATCCACCACCTGATCTATCCTCGGGAGCCCGAAGGGATCCTTCGGACAGTGTTTGTTGAGATCGGTATAGTCGACGCACATGCGCCAATCCACTTTATTCTTTTTGAGTACAAGAACAGGATTGGCTAACCACTCAGGGTGTAATACTTCTCTAATAAATCCAGCCGCGACCAGGCGAGCTAATTCGGCACGAATGGCTTCTCTCTTGTCGGGCGTGAAACGACGTAGCTTTTGTCGAATCGGCCTCGCTTGGGGGTAGACTTTCAGTTTGTGCTCGGCCAGTTCTCTTGGGACTCCCGGCATATCCGCAGGTTGCCACGCGAATACATCCCGGTTATCTTGCAGAAACTGGACGAGCGCGCTTTCCTATTTGTCGTTCAAACTGGAGCTGATGATAGCCGTCTTGCGCTCGTCAGCGAACCCCAGGTTTTTCTTTTGGTTTCTTCAGTCGGCCGCATAGAGGTCGCGGCCTGAGTTTCATTCGCCGGTACCGTGAGGCCTTCCTCAGGCTTAGAGTTCGCCGATGTAGAAGGAACCGTCGACGGCTTGGTGGTGAGGGCTGCCTGAATGGCCACTCGGAAACACTCTGCGGCACCTTGGAAGTCGGCACGCACAGTTATGATTCCTCGTGGTCCCGGCACCTTCAGTATCATGTATGTATAGTGCGGAATGGCCATGAATTTGGCCAGTCCCGGCCTCCCGATGATGGCGTTGTACCCGCAGTCGAAGTTCGCCACCTCGAATCTCAGGAACTCGGTTCTGTAGTTCTCCGGAGTTCCGAAGGTGACCGGCATGTAGATGTGGCCCAGCGGGTACTCCCCTTCCGTCGGCACGATGCCGAAGAAAGGAGTGTCCGACTCGTGGAGCTCTTTGAGGTGAACTCCCAAGCCTTGGAGTGTACGGGGGAAGGTGATGTTGATGCTGCTCCCCCCGTCCACTAGCACCTTCTTTACCCGGCTCTCTCGGATCACCGGATCGACGAGGAGTGGGTATTTGCCTGGATGGTCGAAGTTGAGCCACTGATCCTCCCGAGTGAAAGTGATCGGGTGCTCCGACCACCGGTACGGGGCGGGAGGACCGGTGGTCGCCACCAGTATCTGGCGGTCGTTGAGCTTTTGTTGTCTTTTGTTCTCCTGCGACCCATGTCCGCCGACGATGACGTTGACCTCCCTGTCAACGCGCGGGAAAGCTCCTCCTCCCCCCTCCTCCTGCCGATGGGGCTGTCGTGGTTCATCTGGTCCTCCCCTCGGCGGAGGAGGCGGTAGAGGTTGGAAGGGTCGGCCGTGCCCAACGGAGTGCTTGAAGTCCCGGCAGTTTCGAAGGGTGTGGCGCATGTCCTTGTGGTACGGGCACTGGGCGTCGAGGATGTCGTCCAACGTGCGCTCGCCTCCACGAGGTCCTCCTCGGGCGCGAGAGGCGGGTGGTCCGGCGGCGTGTACTTCTTCTCGAGGCCTCTTCTCCCAGCGTTTGTCGGACGGCTGGTTCGCGTCACGTCGTGGCGCTGCCGGTGCAGGCTTTGCTCCTCCGATGAGATCCTGGGCCCGCTCGTCGGCGGTGATGTAGAGGTCGGCTTCCCGGAACAGCTCCTCGGAAGTAGTCGGCGCCTTTTGTAGTATGGCTCGGACGAAAACCGAGTCATTGGATCCTCTGTAGAAGTCCTCGATCACGGCCGCCTCCGTGACCTCGGGGATGCGGTTTCTCATGGTCTGGAACCTTTTAAGGTATGACCGGAGAGTCTCATCCCCCCGGCGCTTGATGGATTTGAGGTCCCATGGTTGCGCCGGCTTGTCGGAGAGGGACTGGAAGTTGGCGATGAAACGTCGACTGAAGTCTCCCCAGTCGTCGATGCAGTGTCGGGGTAGATGTCGCAGCCACTGCAGCGCATCTTGCCCAAGGACGATGGGCAGATATGCGGTCATGACGTCTTCGGATGCTCCGGCAGCTCGAGCGGCAGTGGTGTAAACGGCTAACCAACCCCCTGGATCCTGCTTAGGTTCATATTTGTCGACATTGGATACCTTGAAGTTGGGAGGCCATTGGATGGCCCTAAGGCGCGGAGTAAGTGCAGATACTCCGCACGTGTCCTCCTGTCGTCGGGGATGACGTCTGTCCCGGGGAGGGGAGTGGTGGTGGCGGTTCCTCGACCGTCCCCGGGTGGTACCGCCAGTTGAAGCTGTTGCCGACTCAGTCCTGGTGGCCTGGCTTTGAGTCGGGAAACCATGATCTCGGTCATACTCCTCCCGACGGCGAATTTCGTTCTCATGCCGCCGTTCGCGCGAAGCATTGATGGAGCTTCGCGCGTCTCGGCGACTGTTGATGGTGTGTCGCAAATCGTTCGGCGGGTGAGCGAGCGGTAGAAGATGGTTGGCCGCCTGAGTAAACAGGCGTCGGTATCCCTCGGCGTCGGGAGTCCGAGGAAGTCCGTCAGCTATCCGAGCTAGAACGCCTCCGACTTCGCTCGGCGTGTTCATAGCTCGAGCGAAGTCGGGGTTCAAGTTGCGCCCGAAGAGCGGATTCTCGCGTCGTTGCCTTGCATCTTGCTCGGCTTGCTCCTGAGTCCGACGGCGATCACGTCGTCGAGAGTTCCTTCGTTCCCTGAAGACGCGTTCTTCCGGAGTTTCTCCTATCTCTGAGACCTCGTCTCGCGAGACAGGCTGCTCCGGATCCCTTTCTCCAGCTGCGTGATGTCGTCGAACATTCCTGCGTCGGTTCCTTCGTCGGCGGGATTCTCGCTGAGGCGGTTCTTCTCCAGGCGCGGTCGGTTCATCGTCGGAGATGGCGAGCGACTCTGCTCTCCCGATGAAGAGGACGTCGGGGTAGAACGGTACTGCTGCCGCGGCGACTTTCTTTCCGTTCTCCTTTGAGGTCGGAGGAACGGGAAGAACGACTTGCCTCTCCCTGGTCTCCTTCTTTCTCATGACCCGTGTCCATTCTTTCGTCGGGGAAGTAGACAGCGGAGTCTTCCGGGTCAGCGAGCTTCTAGCTCCAGCCTCCCCGGAGACAATCTTTTTCCGAAGAGCCGGAGGTAGCGTCTTTCCAGCATTTTCGGAGTTTATTGGAGGAGACTTCTGTTCCGGCAGATCTGCGAGGCGGTGTAGAATTCCTTCTTCATCTGCTACGGACGAGATTGTCCCGAAGCAGAATACAGATCCGGGACACACGGCGATTTTGCTATGGAAGGTGACGGCCATTGAGCTAGCTTGGATCGTCGACACACCCCCTACCTGGCGCGCCAGCTGTCGGTGTTTTGGGTCCGACCGCACACCCGGGGTTGCCCCTCAAGGTGTTTTTAGGAGTAGGACGGTGTCGACGACTGTAGCAAAATGGTTCGTGCTGGTCGCACGAGGAACAGTAGACAAGATTTGCAGGTTCGGGCCGCTTAGAAGTGCGTAACACCCTACGTCCTGGTGAGTATATGAGCGTGGTTACAAGAGGGTCCTCCGGATAGAGGACGTAGAGAGTTTATGTGTATGGCTAAGTAGAATAGGGGCGATCGTTCTGAAGGGGTGCCCCCTAGGTCTTATATATTCGACCGTGGGGCAGTACACGTGAGTATGATAACAACAAGTAGCTAAAAGATAGTGAACCTCTTGAGTTTATCCCTACGTAACCCTTGCCGACTTATCCTCGCATGGCTCTGTTGCATGTGGGCTTCAGCGCGGGAAAGTCGGGTCTCTGTTGCGATTCATTCGCCCGACGTTGTGGGCCGTCTGGGTTTGCGCTAATCAGTCTCACGTCTTCTTTTCTTTGTTGGTTGTCCTTCCCTAGGCCCACGAAAGAATGACCTTACGAATTATTGGGCCCTTGGGCCTTTCGTGAGGCCTTTTACTTCTTTAGTGGACCCAGGGGATATCTATCCCCCACAGGTAGTGACCATAAAAAGGGTGAACTCCCATATGGTCATCGCTCAACAAGTGTGGAGGGAAAGTGTAGTGTAAGGCTTACAAAGGAAATGGTTGAAGGCTAAGCATCCACTTTTAATTAAGTTGGTCAAAATTTTATTAGCAATTACTAGGTATGAATACCATCCCAATTAAGTAATAGATCATAAACGAAATTCCCACAATGCAATGCATGTCAAGTTTAATTTAATTCCATAAGTTACTCATGTGAGGGTCTGACCAGCTCCTAACAGTGAGCACGAGTGATATATTAGTTTTACACTCTGCAGAGCTCACACATCTTTACCCACAAGTCATGATCCCTTTTTGCCTTGGGTTGTATGGACCCTTAAATAGTTCCAAGGTGAGTTCGCAAGGTTTAACTATGAGATCTTTACAAAGTTCCACTACCATGAGAAACCTCGCTACAAATTCAAGATGAGGTGGCATATGAATCCGTTGTTCGAAAAGCTATCATAGATAGATCAGCCCAACAACCACCCTATGTTGAGAAACACTTCGATTACCTGCTTTCCCCTTTTGGGTAAGATTGCTTCTTGCCCGTAGCATGTTGTGGTGGTCTTGTAGCCATTTTATTAGTGGTATATCCCCCTATGCAACCCAAGAAGTAGAAGTCATCTTGCCAAGAATCTTGCTTTAAGATACACAATTATGGCTAGGAGTGTTTTGAATCCACATAGTCAAACTCAAAATATTATAAACCTCCTTAGATTGCGGACAAAGTTCATAAATCATAAATGCATGGTTAAAACAAAATAATAAATACATAAAATAATACCCTAACAATCTTATCATATTGAGCCCCATCTCTAATAATCTATGGGCATCCTATTGCCCAACAGTATCCCTTGAACCTTCTTGTGTCAGACTTGTTAGTGCCAAGCTCAAATTCATTCAATATAGCATGCTATCAAACTGCCAGCTTGAATTCATATATACAAGGATACTGTGTACCAACAGACAGAGGACAGTCTTCATCCCAATCATACACATGTTCAACTGGCTCTCTGTCATCAATAGGAATAACAACTTCTCCCATCTCTATTTAAAGTTCACTAGTCATAGCAGGAATGGGAACTTCTTCTCTAGCAGCTTCCTCAACCCTCATGTTAGCTACTTTGAATCACATTGCCTCATACACTTGTGCCTCGTCAGCTATAGCAATGGCTTCGCCATCTTGTTCTATATCTACTAGGATGGTCAATGCACCTAGCCTAAAACAACTACCATATCAAAATATTTTGGTCGAGAGCTATAGGTACCACCAATGTCTTATCAATTATGTATAGCTTCAACATTGGTCACACCTGACCAAGGAATATAAGTAGAGCTAACCTAGATGCCACAAAACCATCATTTATCTCATATCCCTCTCCGTGAACAACCTCCACAACAATGTGTGCCATAGTTTCATCCCATTTGTTCATCATTTGATCAAATTGATCACCTCTTTTAATTTCCCATTTAGATCTAGTATCAGTATCCTTAACCCAAAGTGATAATGTCTAGCTAGGTCCCGAGATGATCTTTGTAGCCACATCATCATAGCACTAATCTAGACTATAACCATTGCTCCAACCACAACTCATGATCTTACTTACCATTTCTACCACACCATATTCAATATCAGCGACATACTTAGAGCACTTAAGAACTACTATAAATTCATTGTTAAGTTCAATCCTGGCATCAATGTAACCATAAAAACATTCCAGAGTTAGCCATACACCTAGCATGTGTAAGTGATTAGCAGTAGTGGCAATAAGATACTTTCCAAGGGGGCAACTAACCTAATCATTTTCATAGATCTAGATCAAACATCATCTACATCACCTACCTATGAATGAAATACAAACTAACCAATTCAAGCCATGAACACGGATCACCATGGAACCCTCTCTCTAGTTCATTAATGCTAGTTGCATAGCAAGGGGAAATATTCTTACTAACCTTTATTTCATTTGGAGCACCTATGGGCAGGGCAAATCTATTAGGTTCGTTGGAGCGGGGCTTTGTCATCACTGTAGTAGTTAGTCATCGTTGTAGTTTCCACTGCATGGAGAAGAACGCTAGAGAGGAAGAGAAGGGTGGGGAATGAGCAGAGCGAGGGTCTACATGAGAGGAGATAAAAGATAAGGACACAAGGACAAGAAGATCATTACACATGCCCTCTCCATGCTAGGAGGACCCAGAATGCCACATCACCAAAAGTGGCAAAAATGAAGCACATTCCATTGTTCATGTGGTAAATGTGTAGGTGCAAAAATAAGGTTGGAAATTGGATGAGTCCCAACCACAAGGATGGTAAATTTTTAAATTTATTGTGATATAATGATCGTCACTTGCTCCTCCTCCTTCCAAACAATATTGATTTCTGCAACCCTAATTCCCAAATCCTAGTGCTAGGCACCGGTGAGTGGGTGGTCGATGAAGGCATGACGGACTTCGTCTGTAGACAACCACCGACAATGACAATTGACAAAGTTAGGAAAATAGAGGCCAACTGACCAGTAGTGCCAATCGCTAGTGCCATAGCTCGCAATAGCAACATGCCTACAAGTGGCGAGTCTGAGCAGAACACTGAGTAATCTAGTGAACAATAGGGAAACTTTTCTCCTTCATTAAGTTCAAATTTAGTCTCTTGGTTTCTCAACTTCCCATGTAATTTATCATGGATAGCAAATTGCTAATTTTATCGCCTTAGTTTGTCCCTGAATTACTTAGTCCTAGGTCAAATTTACCTCAAATTATTTATTCTCATAGTCTAATTTACTATTTTTATAGTTTAATTTAGGTGTCTAAAGCTTAATGAAAAAGGAATCGCGCTACAAATGTCAGCTTTCTTGAAAAGGGTTGATGCCCAGAAGAAATAGTCATGAGGTGAAGCTGAGCAAGGAGTTACTCCATATACCAATAAAACATATATGAATTTGATTATTAAAAAACTTGGCTAGTAGGAGAAAAACGCCCCACGTTATTATATCAAGAAGAAGCTCAATCGAAGCCCCGACCGAGAAAGGTCATGAAAGTTGGTCCCCGTGCAACATGGGGTTATGCCTCCTATAGGCCAGATCTTTACTCGTGCCTCCCATGCAACATGAGGGTCTGTCACCCTATAGGCCAGATCTTTACTCGTGCTTTGAGCCCTCCCAACCCCTACACGATGATCTGTGCACATAGATCAGTCCATCTCATGCACACACAGCTAAGGAAACCAACGAGTGATATTTTTTAACCACAGTTTGAAATTCATTACCACTGATATTTAAACTCAGGACCTTTCAGACGATTTAACCAACTCAGTTAGAGGTCATTTCACTATGAATTTGATTATTACTTTGGTATGTTGAACTTTATATTAATTGATAAATAATTTTAAGTTACGTTCAAATTCTATAAAATTTATCAAATCATTCTCGATGGATGTTATATATTTTCTATTATTTGCAAAGTTAGAGCTACATGATGTTATACATGCCAAATATTGGGATTTATAAGGTTAGGTTGTCAAAAAAGAGGAGTTACTAATAAACAAGTGTATGGTTTTTCCTCAAATTCAGACGACATTTCTGCTCGTTGGATTGTAATCTAGTGGATGACATGCTTTCTTCCTTCTTCCATTTCAAGGACACACAGCGAAGGACTCTGCAGTTCTCGGTGGCCACCGTGTCCGACACCGTGGACCCTTGCCGCACAATATAGCCCATTGTTGAGGCTGGTTCCAGTGCGGGCGACAGCGCCGGCGGGAGGGAGCCGCTGCGCTCGGACGCGAGCGAGAGGTGGGCGAGAATGGCCCTCGGGCGACGGCGCTCGCGCCCGACGAGAGCGGGCCGTATCGCCCCGCTCTCGCCCGTGGTGGAGCGCGTGCTCGGGCGAGAGGGAGGCGAGGCACTGGTCGGGCGCGTGCGCGGGCGAGAGCGCGGGGCAGAGAGAGCTGGCGCGAGCTGATTGGTTCATGTGACATGATCTAATTGGTCCACGTGTGCTAGCCGTTGCAACTAGCCATTTTTTACCATTTAGGATTCAAAAAATTTTAAAAATTTGCAAAATTTTATATATTTCATCCCCAATTCCCTATAAATACCCCTACCCGGGTGGAGCTCATTCCACATACCATTTCATCTCATTTCTCTATTCCAAACTCCTTTTCTACTCATCTTCACGTCATGTCTTCCTCGAGCACAAACTCAAGTGAAGGAGCCGAAGGTGCAATGTTGAATGCATTGCAAACAACCATGGAGGAGGCTATGATCAACCTCAATGAAGAGTCGTCGAGCCGGCCCAAGCATCGTCGACGCTACATCAATCGTGATCGTGAGCCTGCCCATGATCGGCTTCATCAAGACTACTTTGCCAATGACTGTTTGTATCCTCCAAATTACTTTCAGCGTAGGTATCACATGAGGTTATAACTTTTTTGAGTATTATGCTTAGATTAGGTGAATACCCTTTGTATTTCACCCAAAGAGAAGATGCTCTGGGTCGACTCGGTCTCTCTCCCCTACAAAAGTGCACCATAGCTCTGTGCTTGTTAACCTATGGATCCGCTACAGATTCGATAGATGAGTACTTAAAGCTAGCTAGATCAACTGCAGATTCGATAGATGAGTACTTAAAGCTAGCTAGATCAACTTCATTAGAGTGGGTATCATTCATTGTTATGGGGAGGAGTTCCAACGTCGACCAAAAGTCGCGGATACTAAGTGTCTGCTAGCAAAAGCAGAAGAGTGTGGCTTTCCAGGCAGCATGCTAGGAAGTATCGATTGCATGCATTGGCAACAGAGGAATTGTTCGGTTGCATATGTCATTCATTTCACAAGGGGGGATATCAAACATCACACCATCATCTTAGAAGTCGTTGCATCATATGATCGGTGGATCTGGCATGTTTTTTGGGGGTGGCCGGGTCCAAGAATGACATTAACGTACTCAATCAGTCGCCATTATTCAAGGATGTCCTTCGCCATTATTCAAGGATGTCCTTCAAGTTCAAGCACCCATAGTGAACTTCATGGTTAATGGACACGAACACAATATGGGATACTATCTTGTCGACGACATCTACCCTTCCTGGCCGGTGTTTATCAAGGGTATTCCTCTTCCACAAAGGAAGAAACATCAGTTATTCACAAATGTTCAAGCAGCATGGCACAAAGATGTTGAGTGCACTTTTGGAGTGTTGAAATCTCGGTTCAACATTATAGCAGTTCCTGGACGTTCTTACTCTCAACATACTCTTGATTTGATCATGCATGCATGTGTCATTTTACACAACATGACCATCGATGACGAGCGTGATGCCGATTTAGATGAGACAATTGATTCTATAGTCGGTCTGTCAATCTACTACAATGCAACCCGAGCCTAGCAGCCAGGATTCAAATGGACAACGAGATGACAGTCACATTGATGTATATGCAACTCCTAAATGATTTGGTTGAATATGTATGGGGACATAGTGATCATTAGATTTATGTAATTTTCTATTAATTATTATGTATTTTTAAATCGTTATGTAATTTTATTTTAATTATTATGCATTTTTGTAATTTTTAATTCAATAAAAATAATATGTTGTGTGATTTCTGAGGGTTAAAATAAATCTGCGTGAATTACTTAATTCTAAAATAGAAAAGCCGATGTGGCTATAGCCTGATGTTGTAACCTGTTGTAGTCTATGCACTGGAGCAGCAGGGGCGAGAGTGGAGTCGAGAGCTTATATGGTAGGGGCGAGAGCGAGGCTAGAACCAGCCTAACTATAAGGCTGGTGCCAATACAACCTATAGTGAGGGCGATAGCGCCCAGCAGGAGGCGAGAGCAGGGTTGGAGGTGGGCGAGAGCGACCCGGCGGGCGCTACTGCCACCGCCCGACGATAGGCAGGCGGGAGGTGGGTGACGCGTTGGCGATGGCATCTTCGCGGGCGAGAGCGAGGGGCGACAGTGAGGTGGCGGCTTCTGATTGGTCCATAATTCTGAAATAGAAAGGCTGACGTGGCTATAGCCTGAGGCTGTAGCCTGCTGCAGCCTGTGCACTGGAGCAGCAGGGGCGAGAGTGGAGACGAGAGCTGACGTGGCAGCGGCAAGAGGGAGGCTGTACACTGGACTGCAGCCTGTGCACTGGAGCAGCAGGGGCGAGAGTGGAGGCGAGAGCTGACGTGGCAGGGGCGAGAGGGAGGCTGTGCACTGGACTCAGCCACGTCAGCTCTCGCCTCCACTCTCGCCCCTGCTGCTCCAGTGCACAGGCTGCAGCAGGCTACAGCCTCAGGCTATAGCCACGTCAGCTTTTCTATTTGAGAATTAAGTAATTCACGCGGATTTATTTCAACGCTCAGAAAACACACAACATAATATTTTTTATTGAATTAAAAATTACAAAGTACATAATAATTAAAATAAAATGACATGATAATTAAAATAAAATTACATAACTCTAATCGGACTCCTCCATCTCATCCTCATCTTCCTCCTCTTCATGTTCCGCTTCCGGTTCCTCTTCTTCGTCATCTAGCAGACCAAGTTCTTTTTCGACCATCTTTACGGCCCTGCCATGGGTACGTCTTTCAGCCGGGTCCATATCTCTGGTTGATCGGCCCTTTAAGATGTTCCATTGCTTCAAAAGCTTGGCCTTCACTAATCCACCCCACAAGTTCTTCATTTTGAATGCTTCACTTGTTGATTCGCTGCTCGTGGCTTCCTTCCCTTTCCCCTTCGTCTTTGTCTTTCACGCAGCCGCCTTTGCCCTATCACGCCCCACTGGTCGGGGCACTTCCTCCTCGGTGTCTTCAGTGCCTCCAGAACTATATTCACTAGAGACTCCGAGTCGAGTTCTCTTATTCGCAGTCGAATCAGAATAACTACCAAGACCATGCTTTGCTGACCACTTGGGCTCGTGGCGAACAACTTGCCACCAATGATGGCGCTTAAATGGATGCCCCATTTTACCCTCGAACCTCGCCATTGCTGCATCCATGACCATTGCATCGTCAGCTCCGCTTTGACGCAACCTTTCTTCTTGGAGGTAGAATCCATTGAACTTGGTCACCTCCCGGTTGTAGGTGACCCAATGATCTTTAAGTTGCTTGGCGGTTCGATGACGGATAGGGTCGGAGGTGGAGTTATATGTTGCCGCTATTTGGCCCCAGAAACTTGATCCGCTCTTATTGTTGCCGGAGATGGGATCATTAGAATGCATAAACCAAGCATTAACCTACAATAAAACCTATAATATAAGTAAACTAAAAAAAATCAAGATTAAATAAATGAGAAACGATTCACTCACCAGCTTTTCCTCGTCTTCCTTCGTCCACTCTAGCCTCTTTGGACGCTTTTCCTTCGGCACGGGATTTTCCTCAGCTTGGTTTTCAGATCCAACAGATAAAGGTGCAACTGGAGGAGGTGCTCCATACGTAGGTGGAGCATATGGATGAGGTGCTCCATACGGAGGTGGAGCATATGGAGCATAAGGAGGTACTCCATACGGAGGTGGAGCATATGGAGGAGGGGCGTATGGAGGTATCTGGAAAGAAGCTTGACTTCCGTCCGCAGCAGGTGGGGGAGGGGCATACGGACGTACCGGGAATGAGGCTTGAATTCCGGCTTGGGAAGTTGGAGGTTGACCATATGAAGACGGTGGATATTGATACAAATGATAGGGATAAGGGTATGGTGGTGGACGCGCAGCCGGAAATAGTGCACGGGGGAGTGAGGCTGAAACATCGGAGCGACGATGTAGTGAAGAAGACTCATCTAACGGAAGGGTTGTAGGTGACCCATCGGACTGCAAGAGATCCGTGAAGGTGTTCAAATCTGGGGACCAACCCGACATTGTGTGAAGAAAGGGGAGTTTGGAAGAGAAAAATGAGATGGAATGGTGTGTGGAATGAGCTCCACCCGGGTAGGGGTACATATAGAGGGATTGGGGATGAAATTTGTGATTTTTTGCAATTTTTTCAAATTTTTTGGACTCCAAACGGTCAAAAACGGCTAGTTGCAACGGCTAGCACACGTGGACCAATCAGATCGCGACACGTGGACCAATCAGATCGCGCCACGTCGCTCTCGCCCGCGCTCTCGCCCCGCCAGTGCCTCGCCTCCCTCTCGCCCGCCTCTCGCCCGGGCGGGCGCTCCAGTGCGGGCGAGAGCGAGGCGATACCGCCCGCTCACGCCAGGCGCGAGCGCCATCGCCCGGCGCCGGCCTCTCGCCCGTCTCTCGCCCGCACGCGGGCGACAGCGGCCTCTTCTCGCCCGCGCTGCCGCCCGCACTGCCACCAGCCTAAGGATGGTTACAACCAACTTTTTAATTCACCTGTATAATAATTAGCTTTTCATTATTAATGTTTGGTCCACTTGTTTTGCTCACTAGGTTTCTTGGTTCTCATGTGTGTCTCAGCCGGCTGTAAAATTACAGTCCGCTTCTTCTCTCTCCTCTTCTCTTTCATCTAATTGAGTATTTATCCTTCTTGAGCATCTCCAATTGTTCTCTAGAAAAGAGCTCCTTAAACTCATCTTTAACAAGTTACTAAATAGCTATTTGGAGTAAAAAATAGTTGTCTCCAACGGTTACTAATATTTGGACAGTATTTTAATTTTGAATCTAGATTTGGTGGTCCATTTTTTTTGTTTTCTATTACATGCGCTTGTTTTGTGTTTTCAACCTCTCCCTGGGGACGGTTCTCCTTGGCGGCAACTTTTCTCCTGACGGTGCACTGTTGCATGAAACAACAACCGCAACAAGTTGGAAGTAGCGTACGTATCCGCACAACTCCGCTTGACGGGAACATATAATATCATGATAACTTATATACAAAATATGTCTTATATTGTTATAAGAAAATGTTTCATAATCCATTTGTGATCCTAGCCATACATAAATTTTGTTATTTTAATTTAGTTGTTTCACTACTACATTGCAACCATCAGTATCATGCAGACTTCGATATATATCATGATTTGCATGGTCTCATCATTGGAGAGCACGTGCCACACCTGCCGGTAGAAGTTGCGTCGTACATCGTTAGTCATCAGGCACGCACCACCATACACGCTTGCTTAAACAAAAAGGCAAGTGTGTGTTTGCGAAGAGAATTAAAGGCAGACCGGCACAAAAGCTACCCCGATGATGGCGAGTGGTCATTGTTGTCAGTCCTCCTCTGCGTCACCTTCAGCGCCGAGATGACGCCACAATCCTTGATATAGTAGTCGTCGAACACGCGCGGCATGGTGAGTACCGCTGACTCTTGGCTGGGCTGCCAAATGAAGTGCACCCCAGCCTCATCAGCGAGGTAGTACATCTGGTCGTTGCACCACCGGATGTGCTACTCCTCTACATACATCTTGTTCAAGGACACTCACACAACAGCAACAATAGCCGTCATCGCAGCGCACAAGAATTCATGGCCGGTCAGTAGCGACTTATGTGGCAGGTTGGGCTTCAGGTGGAGGATGAGCTGGACGACGTGATGGCGCCGTCATCGGTTGCGATGCCCAGAACAACCCGAGAGTCGTCGGCATTGGCGACGATCATGAGATCCCCCTGTTTGACGATGGACAGCGCGGTGCAGCCGCTCTCGACCGCGTCCAAGCGGCGGCTGCGCCGGAGCTTGCCGTACACAGCGGCGCATGGGCCACGTAGGATTGCTTTCAGAGGTCGAACTGGCAGTCATCAAGCTTCTTCTCGTCGTCGATGAGCGAAGCCAACGCGAACGCCTCGTGCTAGTGGTGTCTGTTCAGGGTTTCCAAGTAAGAAACATAGATTCATCTTTGGCATTGGCTTATGAAAATGACTCATAAGTCAGATCCATGGAAAAATATTACGGAGAATAAATGTCACACATGCAAAAAAGAATTTAAGTTGAAAACATTATTCAAACAAAAGAAATTGCATGCAAGGCTCTTCTTTAAATACTACTCCCTCAATCCAAAAATATAATTTAATAATCTTGGTGATACTTATCTAGTACTACACATTGTGCAAGGGTAGCAGGTGAGCTTCGGGAGAGATGTAGTATATGTTTTTACTATAATAGATGTAGACATGAACACACATATGGTGTAGTGGTAGCTACGAGCACATTTACTTGAGAGGTCGCAGGTTTGAATCCCCTTGGAGCCTATTTTTTAATTTAATTTTAGATAGGCGTGGGATGTACGTGGGAATGAGAATGAGCTTTGTGGGGGAGGGGAGAATGGGAATGGGAATGAGCTTTGTGGGGGGAGGGGAGAATGAGAAAGGAAACATAGAGGGGGAATCGGAAAGGCAGAACAGGGAATGGGAATGGCAGAACACAGAATGTCAGCATATCCCTTACTGCCTTAATAAGTAGTATAGATATTCTCCTAAGGTTTAATCATTGTGCCTTGATTATTTTAATAATGTTTGCTTGATCTTATTTGTCTTGTGGGTGTGAAAAACGCGCCAAATATCTATGCATGCGTGAAAATAGTCTGGGGCAACTATTATTGGAAATGGCTATCTATTTGGAGAACTATTGGAGATGTATTTTTCACTTTACTTTTTAAATTTAAGATTTGTTGAATTGTTTAGAGAACAATTGGAGACGCTCTTAGGGTGTGTCTGGTTGAGGAGCGGAGGAGAATAGAGTGGTTCCGTTCCAATTTTCTGGATGTTTGGTTTCCAACAAAATAAGAGTGGAGCGGCTCCTAAATCTTCATATGAATATTTACTATAAGTAGCTGGAACGCTCTCGCTCCAAAAAAAGATCGGATGCGAGCGCTCTCCCAGACGTGAGCGCTCTTTCTCCTCTCCTCCCCTCCACTCATACGGGCATACGGCTCTCGAATCAAATAAAGAATGGAACGGCTACGCTCTATTCTACTCTTCAACCAAACAAATAATGGAGCGGCTTTGTTCTTCTTGCTAAACGTAGAATAGAACAATTTCATTTTCAAATATTAGAATGGAACCACTCTATTTTATTTGACTCTCCAACCAAACACATACAGTCCCTCTAAAGACTCAGACTCCATAGCCCAATCCAAATCCTGACTCAACGTCGTCCTCTGTCACCTGTGGCCTGCCGGCTGCCGCTGCCTCTTGTCCGTCGTCTCTGCTTGCCTTTCTTACCTCCGGAGGATCTTTTTCTAACCCACAGGGAGGTCACCAGCGTTGTTCAGGTTGCAGAGGGGTGAGTGGTATCAAAACCGATACTTATATGGATATTATTTTTAGATTTTTTATTTGATTGCGAACAAATAAAATATAGAACCTACTATACAAATTCGTATTCTTAATTGTTTTTACATTAAGATTGTAAAGATTCATAAAATCTAAACCTCAAATTTATCATATATATTCTCAAATGACAGATATAAAATTCAGATGCGGATTCAGATATTTTTCACATTTTTCATTGTAGAAGCAAATAATGCATAAAACCATTTATATAAAATTTTATTCTTATTTGTAATGATGTGTTGAATAACATAATAAAATACCAACATCAAATTTCATACATATCTATTTTAAAAATATTAATTTTGTTCTAACAATTCATATATGCAAAACTTTATTCTTATTTGTAATGATGTGTTTGATAATATAATAAAAGCTCAGATCAAATATATATATATATATATATATATATATATATATATATATATATATATATATATATATATATATATATATATATATATATATATATATATATATATAGGGCGTTGGTAATGGAAGCCCTGGGCTTCATATAGGTGCGCGGAGCCCCAGCCGGACGAGCTGAACGTGGTCGAACCGAATGGATCGATCCAGGCGGCCCGTTTTAATGCAGTACAGTTATGCAAGTATAATTGCTTGTACAAATATGCGTAAACCAACGTGGGCGACGTGTTCGTACGTGGATCGGTGACGTGTAACCCGTAAAAGGGGGAAGCGCATTTAAACATACCGTTACGACACCGTAAATGTATTCATAACATTGCATAGATGTCTGTTACTCCCCCGAACAGATCGCCCACGATCAGCGCGGCCACGATCCTAAAATTAAGCGGGTAATGGATATGCGCCGTGAAATATGCGTCCACGATATTGGATATACGTTTGGTATAGGGAAAAAAATCATAATCTTCCAGAGAAGTGGTGAGTACGCATCATTTGATATTCCGCTGCTGGGTGAACGGCGATTTTGATCTGGAAGATGGCGGCGCCATGGGGAAACAAGACCATAAGTGAGTATGCGACGCCGACGTCTGTTCATAGACAAAATCAATGCTTGGATATCGTAACAATGGTGCAGGAAGAAGAACAAGGAGGGTACCAGTTAGCGTCAGATGGAATTACGCATACAGAATCAGCTACTGCTGTAAACGCAATTACTCCACCGGCAGCTTTGAGGGCCCCAGGGGTTGATGAACAGACCATATTTGAGGCATCAAGGATGACAGTAACTGAAGGAGGGCAGCACCTTAATACTATGCGTACTATTGGTGATCATGAACAAGACACACCAGTGATTCTGCAGAGACATGTAAGTAATATTGAACTGATTTGAATTTTCAGTATTGAACGTTGAATTGTATACAGTATAAGGCAGCTAGAGATGGTGTGACATTAAGTATTTATATTGTGCATACACTGTGAAACTTTTGGCTGAAAATTGTTATGTTCTACACACAACATAAAAATATGTAGGGTACCATAGATGATACAATTTATATTTTTTGCACAGGAAGTTACAATTGATCCGAGATTAGTACCTAAAGTTGGTATGACATTCAGTGGGGTGGATGAAGCATATAAATTTTATAGTAGGTATGCATATGAAGTTGGATTTCCATTGAAAAAGTATAGGGAACGGAAAAATTGTAAGTGGTTGAATTGCTCGATGGAAGGCAAAAGATCAGTAAGGGGAATATCAAACCCAAAGGTACGTAGTACCAGTTCGAAACGGACACAATGCAAGGCCGGTATGAAACTTAAAAAAATTTATGATGATGCAAAAGAGACAGTTATATCAGTGCGTATTGATCTGTTGCACTTGGATCATAATCATGAATTTTTTAAAAAGGATACCGAAAAGAATCAATTACAATGCAACAAGACGCATGATCCTGAATACATGGAGTTCATAAGTTCAATGCAAGAGAGTCGAATCCCGCAACATTGTATTATGGATTATGTATCAGAAATGCACGGTGGTCCTGAGAGTGTGCCTGTAACAGCACAGGACATGTATAACCTGTAAGTTTATGATATGTTCCGATTGATATACATAAATGATATATGCTGGTTGTTGTTTCTGCCTAATGCTAAATTCTCACAATAATTTCAGGAAAAAGGCAAAGCAACGAGAAAGAAATGCAAATGATGTGGCAAAGCTACTATCCTTTTTTGCATCCTGCAAAAAGGATAATCCACAATTTTTCTCTGACTTCCAATTGGATAAAGAAGGCAAGATTTTAAGCATATTTTGGTCACATGCAAGCCAGCAAGGGGATTACATTGATTTTGGTGATGCGGTTACATTTGACACAACACATAAGACTAATCTGTATGAAAAACCACTAGGTATGTTTGTTGGTTCAAATCACCACCTACATTGCACTATATTTGCTTTCGCATTGTTGGGGGATGAAACTGTTGATACATTTGAATGGGTATTCAACGCCTTCAAAACATGCATGGGAACCGAAGGTCCACGAGTGATGCTGACAGGTACGACTGATAATAATGAATTAAATGTATATACATCAACTATGGCTTAAATTAGATATTATTTTCTTTATATAACATGGAATAAGATTCGTACAATTGTGTCATATATGTTTGCAGATCAAGATCCTGCAATGCCAGTAGCCCTCGAGAGGGTTTTCCCGCACACAATACATCGTTTATGTCTATGGCATGTGCAAAATAGGTATATGCCTTTTCTAAACGAGTTGTATGCAAGATTTGAGGAAATGGACTTTAAGACACGGTTTCAATCTATAATACATCATCCTTTGACTGAGTTGGAGTTTGAGACTGCATGGTCAATGCTACTTGAAGATTTTGATCTGCACGATAACAGTACTCTGGATAAGCTGTATGGAATACGTAAGGATTGGGTGCCTGCTTTTTTTAAAAATCATTATTGTGGTCTAATGTTGTCTACACAGCGTAGCGAAAGCATGAACAGGCTTGTCAAAAGTGCACATGTTGATGCAAATACTCCGCTTCATCAATTCGCCAAGCAAATGATGAAACTTCTACACAGTAGAAAGATGAAAGAGTCAAAAGAAGCAGTGGGAAGCATGGTGAGGATAAAATTGTTATGTCGTATATTGATACTTTAATATAAGTGTAAACTAATTTGCATTATATATGCCACAGGGTCAAAAGGAAACGAACACGCTATACATGTTTGAGATAAGGGTTGCAAGAGCATACACAAGGGCTGTGATGTGTAGATTCTAGGAATCTTTGAAATATGCCACCGCATTCAAGATAATACATGACGAAGAAGGGGGTGCACATGATTGGGTAGTGCAACATACAACTAGATCGAATAAAATTGTTTGGGGACAGCACCAATTCAAAGTCACAGCTGATGAAGATGCAGGAAAGTATACTTGTGAATGCAAACATTGGGAACATACAGGTATGGAGTACTACAAAGTAAATATATACATTGAAAACATATGAACAAAATCTTAAGATCATTATTGTTTTATAGGGCTATTCTGTGTACATGTACTACGCGCGTTTATGCATCTTCAGATTGACCGGATACCGAAAGAATATATTTTACAAAGATACACCACCTCTGCAAGGCAAGATGTTCCGTTTTCAAGAGATGATAGGAATTTGAAGGGGAAGGATGGAGAAACTAAGTCATATAGACAGAAGATGTTGCTTAAAAAGGCAATGAAAGTAGTGCATCATGCTAGTTTATCCAAAGCAGGAAATGATAGAGCCCTAACAGTAATGGATGAGCTTCTCGAAGTACTTTCGCGTTTGGAAACAGATATAGACGTTGAGGAAACTTGTGGAACTAGTGGAGGAGATGGTATACAGGTATGTAATGTTTTAATATGTATGTTGTAACATATTATTAATCATATTATATTGATGAGGTGTGAAACAATAAAATCTCAGGACGATGATGAAGCCAATAGAGACAACGAAAAGGATGATGAATTTGACGAAAGGAATAACAAGGTTTGAATCGTTCTGTTGTTAATGTTTATTTGTAAATGATGTATAATGATCTTTCATCCAAATTTTCAGGAAATTCAAGACGTATCTATTATACTTGAACAAGGTGTGGCCAATGATCAAATACATATACCAGTACGTCCATTAGAAGAGGTAATATCTTTAACAACTTTACTGATTTGCAGGTATACATATACATGATTTATACGTTTGAGTTATTGGGTTATGATTGAGCTTAACAAAATGTGTTGTCAATTACAGATTAATTTGCATGATCACGCAATAATGAATGTTAGTGGTGTCAGTGAACAAAATGATAATGCCAGAAAGGTAATAATGGTATAAATACTGTATGTTGGACTACATAATATTATATGCTGAGAAGTATTTACTTTTGAATTGCAGAAACTGGAATTTGCAGTCGATGGGATAAGCTTGGTAAGACCAAATAACTCAAGACCCAAAGGAAGAACAATAAAGGGGAGTGAAGAAAGGGTTATTAAATTGGGAGCTAAAGGTACAAAGAAAATGACCAGGAAATGTCAGAAGTGTGGAATTGCTGATGGTCACAACAGTAGGACATGCTTGTCAATGGAGGAAAATAGACAAAGGTTGGCAAGCCTTGCTGGACGTAAGAGAGGACGACCTCCAGGATCTAGGAACAAGGGTGGCAGTAAAGCTCCTGATTGGAATGAGACAACAACATCTAAAAAACACACAAATGAGTTCGATAGTAGTGAGTCAGACAGTGATTAGAATGTTGTATGAGATACGATAAATTTGTTTTTACAATAAACCTTGCTTGTTTGGCAACTGATTTATATAGAGGTGGATATTGAAATCTAATAAATGGTGCGTATATTGCTTAATAATGTTGCGTAACTGGAACTACAAAACAGCGTATATAACTTGTGGGATGATCGTATAATTTGTAAACTATATACCAGTACTGTTGATAAACGACAGCAGTGAGTCAGGCGCGCGAATAGTCTGTTGTATCTGATACAAATAATCTAAGATATAAAGTTGTTGAAATCTGATAAATAGAGCGTATATTGCTTACTAATGTTGCATAATTGGAAGTAGGAAACATCGTATATGGCCTGTATGATAATCGCATATAAACAGATGGTAGTATTAAGCAATGAGGTATACATATAACATCTTCAGAACATAAAAACAGATCATATTTAAAGCACACAGAAGTGAAAACATCTGATGTTCACATATTCGCGACATAACCATAAGTATCCAGCCAACTAAAGTTCACAGAAAGAACCTGGGTAACACCCCTAACACAAAGTAGCATGACAATTGTTCTGAAAACAACACATATAAGGAAGCTTCCTACAATTGTTAACTGAACAAAATGGCCAAAATACCACAGTACGGTACATTGCCCACACCATTGCTTAGATCTGACATAGTTCACTAATTGCACGCAAACATAAATCTCTGGATATCTAATGGAAGTGGCAACGCCTTGTTGATGCGATGGAATGTGAGTTGATGAAGGGCATGAGCACGTAGGTCTCGGGAATTGTCCTGCAATAAAAGCATAGCTTGCATCAGACACGTCTATAGCTAACATGAACAACTGATGGCAACCGGACTATAGAAACAGTTAGCACAGACACTTACTGGTTGATTGAAAGAAGATATGACACCTGCATTGTGATCATAAGATTTCATGTAACTCATCACAAAAAATCCACAGTCATTTGACCCTGTCCTCATTGTTGGGCAGTTAGATGGCATATCCAATGGAAAATTACCAAACTTAGGAAATTCTGCGTTGGGGCAAACGTGTTGTAACGCTTTGCTCAGCCTACTCATTATCACCCTAGCCCATGGGAATTTCCTGCCACCTAAATAAATTGGATCATAATGATAGTCCTTCCATTCGGTGCCACCAAGTTGTATACCATAGGGATTCGAATCTAAAATGTGTATAACCCGGTGGTGTAGATTGATCACATAGAGTGTCCAATGACCCCTGCTAAGCATAGGTACCATTATCTGTTGATGAGAAAAGTAAATTTAGGTTACATGTTGCTGTTGTAAAGTCATGATAATTAAAATGTACAGTTAATGAGCTGATGAAACTGTGAACAAAATGTTAATGGGACTTACCGACTTGCATTTATCCAGATTCACCAAAGCAGGCAATGTGTTGTGCAAGCAATTCTGTAGGACATTTTGATCAAACGGCTGAGGATTCTTGCTGTGATGTTCCTGTTCTTCAAAATTTAACAGAGCCTATAAAAAAAATAGAGTGTGTAAGTATATTATGTGTATAGTTACAATAACTGTGAAGAAGAACCTACCCCAACGTTGACATCAAGTATTAATCTGTTAGATGTCAGAGTTCGACGATGATTTTTAGAATCATCACGAACACAATCTATGAAACACTGCATGAAGACATCCTCAAGACATTTACCCTCCGCGAAAGATTCATAAATATCCATACAGTTTGCACTGTAATCACCGTAATCAATAACTACCCTGTATGATGAACAAAGGTATAAATTCTTATTTCATAAATGAACCAACTTATAAATACGTTATTCGTAATTTGGGTTACATGTACCTGCTTTGGTCAATGTCCTTGGAACAAATTAAATCCCACAGAGAACGGATACACTCTTGCTCTGTAAGTGGTGGATCAGATCCAGAGATTGTAGTACCTTTGAGTGTATCAACCTGAAATGCAACATGGTTGTAAGTGGTTGAACATTAAAAAAATCAGTTTAATATCATAAAAAGCATTATGTAATATGTATGTTATCATACTGACATGAGGAGTTGGGGTCTGGTCAAAAACTGGCCCACTGTCATTTTGTTCCATTTCGTCTGTTGCCATTGCACCTCTCTACACAAAGGTATATAATTAGGATAACTGTGTTGTATGTATAGTAAAATGTAATTATAACATGAGACATGGACTGCTAACAAACATTTTTTTCCGGTGTCACGTCAAATTTGGGCAAGCAGGTGCAAGCTGATGTGGTTTGAGGTGTGATATTTGTGTTCCTCAAACTTATGTTTCGAACATCAAAACAGAACTCCTGTTGACAAAAAAAGTGTGGTTCGCATACTGCTAAAAAGAAGTATGCATACATGTACGTATAATGAGTAAAAATAGTATTGTCGTTGGACAAATTACCTGTTGATCTGAAACCACATCCGATTCGTCGGGAAAGGTCTCAAGGACTGTACGGATATGCTGTTGTCTTTCGTGAATTTCTTCAAACTGAGTAGCACCCAGTTGGGTCTCAAGCTGCGAAGCTTGGGATGGCATATCGGGTGTGGGCTGGGTGGCATCAACTGTGTGTCCTTGTACACAATTATATTGAAAATAATATATGTCAAAATTTGAATTATAAATCAAATGTTGCTGTGTATACGTGACAAAAACATAAGTTGTTAACTGTACTTATAACAAAAAACGTATACACATGTCAAAAGATAAAATGTTCTGAATAAGGAATACCTGCTGAATCAGCCGAATTCCCCGGTTGCTGTGGCTCATCCGTCTCGTTTTCCAAATTTTCAGACTCGGCACGTAGTACCTCGTCTATCAATTCTATAAACTTGTCTGCTATGTCATATTGCTTGACAATAATTTTGTCGATGCTGTCTTTTATGGCTACGCATGACTTGTCAACCTCCAAGTCATATGCAGCAAGAATATCTGTGAATTTAGATCGATGACGATGGGGGAGATCGTTGATCTTACTTGACATCATCTCTTTGATAGATGGAAGTTTGATGTTAAAAGTTGGCCGAGGCATGGGGCCAGGGCGCGGTGCATCAAAAATATTGGTCATGCACTCCGGCTGGTTGTTCAGCAAAAAATAGTAAGAATCCATGTCCACCTTCGTATTCTATTTGTTCAATAAATAATCATAAACAGTGGATATAATACATCATAAACTTGCCTCAGATTGGCGATCGATCTTAGGTCCAACTGCATAGCATGTCTCCGTCGAGCTTCGGAACTAGAAATAAAATTGTAGTTACTATGAGTAACCAACTGTGTAACTGTGCATAACCAACTGTGAAAATATGAATAACTTACTTCACAGTGTCCGAAAGATTCAGCCCCATGGCGAACCTTCCTCTTGTCAGCTTTGGTCAAAGCTTTTATGATATTCTTATCAAAAAATTTAATGCGAGGTGTGCCACTCTTATTATGGGGGGCAGCGGCTGTATGCAGGTGATCCAAGTAGTACAACTACATTAAAAAGAATAACAATGTTCAATAGCAATGTAAGTAGACATAACAAACATCGTAAAACATGTTACATAACTACCAAAAGTTAGGAACCAATAATGAAATAAATGTGCATACGGAAAAACACTATACTTACAAGGACAACAATGGAGCATCCATAGATAGTCGTGGAGACATTTGTGGTGATCCGGTTGTGCCACTTCTTGGCAGCTTCACATAGATCATTAAAAATCAACTGGCACCAGTCGATCTCATGGAAACGGTGCATTTCTTCTGTGAGAAGCACCTCATGATATGTGATGCCCCAACTAGCAGTTGGAAACAGCAAACAGTTGAATAGAATGAGGAAGAAACATCTGATTGAAAGGTCATCATCCTCGCCTTTCCTTAATCGATCCTGTAGAACTGCCACATTGAACTCATCTTTGGCCACACCAAGCTCTGCCCTCAAGTTGCTTGCTGCAACTGCTTCATCAATACCCAAAGGTTTACCACCTCCATGATTTGGCACGCCAAGAATAAGATGAACAATATCCTTTGTGATCTTGAGTTCCTTTCCTGGACCAGGACGTATTGTCATATCCTTGGGGTCTAGCTTGTCCATCAACCATTGGAGGTGTGATCTACTGCACAGCGCATCTACTGTCATATCAAGAATGGAAGAGAAGCCTTTGCGTCTTATAGCCTCACGTTGTCTTTCATTCAAAATGTTAATGCTTGCAATGACATCTTGAGGGTTGCACCTCACATTAAGCCTCTGTTAAACAATATACAACATGAAATAATTTTGTTATTATGAAAAAAATAATCAGAACATTACAAATATGAAATTGTTTGTTGGGTATGCATAACATTAACCTGTCGGGGTAGCTCCTCATGTTTAACCCTCTTTGTCACGACTTTTCTTAACACTCTTGTGTGGCTTTCAGAAACATTGCGCTTCTTCATAGCTGGCATGAAGTCATCTTCATCAGAATCAATCTGAACTGTTTCATTGGTCACATTTTGACTGTCAGCATTTGAAGGATTTTCAACTTCTGGACATGGGTTAGGATGTTCTGCAGAGGGAATGTCTACACTGAAGCACTCCTGGCTTGACTGGATTGTTATACGCTTGGGGTTATTTGGAGGACGGTCGACTTGCTTCATTTTTTTAAATTAACAGCTGCATACATAATATACAATGTTGTAAAAAATAAAAGGTTACATATGCATATGTATTTATGGTGTGGTATGATTGAATCAATTAACCTAATTGTTTTAAATACCAAACCTAAAACATCTGAATATACTGTTCTCTATTTACATTTACATACCCATACTGAACTGTTTCAATTATTAGGAAAACTGAATATGTTTCAATAAAAACAACCCTTGCTATGACCAAATAATGTGTTAGCTGTAATGCTCTAAAATACATTAATGTATGCACTAAACAGATATGAAAATTTAAATAAAAAATATACTCTAGGAGTAACAACTAGTTGACTGCTCATTTACTAAACACATTTACATAAATAATCTGAATATGTTTGAGCAAAACAAAACTTGCTATAACCAAACTGTATTGACTGTGACCTAGTGTAATAAATAATGTCTGTTTTGTAATAATGCAAAACTGTATATGATTCAATAAAACATGTACTGAACTGTTCAAAAAATAAGTGAATAACAGACCTTGCTGTAACCAAATAATGCATTAGCTGCAATCATCTGAAAATACATAAATGTATGCACTAAACAGAAATGAAATTTTATATAAAACATATACTCTATGAAAAACAACTAGTTGGCTGATCATTTACTATACACAGATGCATACATATTCTGAACTGATATACCATCATAACAAACTGAATATGTTACATACAGATGCATACATGAAACACATTAGCATATATGTTCTGTCCTGTTATACGTTCATAAAAATCTGAATATGTTGCATACCATTGCATACAGTTGCAATTATAAAACACAATTTGCCTGCAACCTGATATGTTTGAGCAAAACAAAAATTGCTATTAACAATCTGTATTAACTGTGAACTGGTTTAATAAATAATGTCTGTTTTAAAATAATAAAAAACTGGATATGATCCAATAAAACAATACATGCTGTCACACAATGTATTAACTATAACAATAATGGAATAAATAAGTGTATGCAGTCACAAAAATGATTCAATTGTGTACATGAGCGTAACCTAATGTGCATAACCAACTGTGTACATGAGCGTAACCGACTGTGTAAATGTGCGTAACCAACTGTGTAAATGTGCGTAAATGTAATACATCAACTGCATAACTAATGTCAACCCTAGCCGTGATCCACACAATGCAAAAATGAACAAAAAACAACTAGTTTGTTGACGGTCAAACTCGATCAAATGAAATGCGCGCGAGCTAGGGTTGGGAAGAACACACCGATTGGAGCGGTACCCGTTGGCGGCGGCGAATGTTGAGGATGGCGGAGAACGTGGAAACAGTCGGGTCGGCGGAGGGCGAAGGAGCAGAACCGTCGCCGGAGAAGGTAGGGTTTTCGCCGGTCGCCGAATGCAGCGGCGCGAATGTTGGAGCGACGATTGGGGAAACCGAGGGCGCGCCGCTCAAATGCCGCTTGCGACTGGATCGACAGCGAGCGGCGAGGGGTTGGAAGAGTCGTCGGAAATGGGAGCGGAGTCGCCGGGAAGGAAGAATCGCCGGAGATTCCTGGAGTCGTGCGGGGGTTGGGGTTTTGCGGTTATGGAAACTGAGCCGGGAGCAAAGGAGCTAATCGCGGGATCACGTAGGTATTTATATGGAAAACGAAAGGTCAGTCGGCTGTGAAATGCAGGTGCGTTCATATTTGGCTGGGGCTTCCTCTAGCTAAATAGAGCCCAGGGCTCTAAATACATATAGTATATATATATATATATATATATATTAAAGTATTAATTTTATCCTAACTATTCAAATATCCACTTTCGTGCATGACATTTTTTCAAAACCTCTAGTTCCTGTAGTTCAGGACATGTGAAAAAATTGACACATTTTCATATTTTGGATATATCAAAGCTAAAAAATTTATAGGTATGTTTGTTTGGGATTATAATTATCAAGATTATTTTAAACTAATTTAGTTTAAAATAAGTTAAATTATGTAATTTTGATAGATTATAATTTCAAACAAACACACTTTTTGACTAGGGGTGGACCTAGATACAAGCTAATGAGGGCATATGTCTCCGCTCATTTCTTTATTGCAAGTAGTATATTCTAGATTTTCACATCCTATTCAGCTTCTCGTTCTAATAATTTAGTGCTCGTTATTGTAAGTGTGCCCTCTATTCCATTTCATTCTGGGTCAGCCCTTGCCATTGACTGAACCTCGTTTGCGTGTCTTGTCAGCGTTTCGGACCCGGGGGACCCTCAACCAAGCCGACCAGTGAATTTATCGCTGCGTGCCCCTGCCTAGATGAGTTGGCACAAGATGGAACACAAGGGAGAATACGGCTTGTATTATCTCGCACCGGGGGATGCTCGTAGTAGGGGTTACAAGCGTCGCGAGAGAGAGAAAGAGAGAGAGAGCCTGTTCGTTTGCTCGTCCCCGCGCGACCCCCTCCGCGGGAAGGCCCTGGACCTCCCTTTTATAGATACAAGGAGAGGGTCCAGATGTACAATGGGGGGTGTAGCTATGCGCTAACGTGTCTGACAGAGAAGTGCCTGAGCCCTGTGTACATGCCAACGTGGCTGTCGGAGAAGTGCTTGAACCCTGTGTACGCGATAACGTGGCCGTCAGAGAAGTGCCTGAGCCCTGTAGAAGCACATCTGGCGGTGCGGCTGGGATCCTGCTGACGTCTCCTTGCTTCCATAGGGGGCTGAGAACCACCGACGTCATGGACGCACGCGAGGAAGCATCATTACCTGTTACCGGGGTGAGCCGGATGGGACGCCGGTCTTGTTCCCTCGTAGCCTGAGCTAGCTAGGGGTAGGGTAATGATGTATCCCCTATGGCGCGGTCAGTCCGAGCCCAAGGTCGGGCGAGGCGGAGACTTCTCCTGAGGCCAAGGCCGGGGTCAGGGGAGGACGCGATTCCTCCCGAGGCCGAGGCTGAGGCCGAGTCCTGGGGTCGGGCGAGGCGGAGACCTTCTCCCGAGGTCGAGGCCTAAGGTCGGGCGAGGCGAAGCTTCCTGTTGCGCCTGAAGCTGAACTCGGCTGTTGTCAGTCTTACCCTGGGGTGGCACAGCAGTTGGAGCAGGGCGAGCGGCGCTGTTTTCCTGTCAGGTCGGTCAGTGAAAGGGCGAAGTGACTGCGGTCACTTCGACCTTGCCGACTGAGGCGCGCGTGTCAGGATAAGGTGTTAGGCGATCCCCGCATTAAATGTGCATGCGATACGGTTGCTTCACAACGAAGCCTGCCCGAGCTGGGCTTCGGGTGAGTCGAGGGTGCGCCCACCTCCTGAGGAGGCCCTCGGGCGAGGCGTGAATTCGTCCGGGGCTACTGTTCCCGCCCGAGGCCGGGCTCGAGCGAGGCGAGATTGTGTCTCTTGGTAGACGAGGCCTTGACCTGAATCGCGTCCATCAGTCTTTGCGGCTTGTGCTGAAGGTGGTTACCAGTTGTGTTTAGGAGTGTTGGGGGTACCCCTAATTACGGTACCCTACAGTAGCCCCCGAGCCTCGAAGGGAGTGTTGGTACTCGCTTGGAGGCTTTGCCACATTTTTTGTGAGGGGACCGGCCTTTCTCGGTTATATTTTGTTCTGGTGGGTGCGCGCGAGCGCACCCGCCAGGTGTAGCCCCTGAGGCCTCGGAGGAGTGGTTTGACTCCTTTGAGGTCTTAATGCTTTTCGTGATGCCTCGGCCGGCCTGGTTGTTCCCTCATGCGGCCTGGCCGTAGCCCGGGTGCATGGTCAGGTTCCGAGTTTTTAGGCTGGTTTGTTGATGCTGTCAACAGTTTGGCCGTAGCTAGGTTGCGAGAGCAGCCCCCGAGCCTCTGCACGGAGCGAGAAGATGATCAAGGACTGTCTCGACTTTTATTATACGCCCCTTCGTCGCCTTTCCGCAAGGAGAAAGGGGGGGAAAGCACCATGTTGCCCTCGGAGGGCGCCGAACATGGTGTTTCCAGTGAGTTGCTAACGGGTGATCCGAGTGGACGTTCGTGACCCGTTCGATAAGGGTCGGCTAGTGGCCCAGAGGCGCGCTCCAAAAGTACCTGCAGGTGATTTGCCGAACCCGGACCCATTCGATAGGGTCCGAGGGCTCGATGCCTCCCTCCGGTGGGATTCCGTTACAAAAATCGTTCTCGCTGGTCTCGGAAATGTCCTAGGGTACCTCGGGAGCGTAGCCCAAGCCTCAGCCATGTAACGGACGTACCCAGAGTCATCCCTCACTCTACGTGCTCTGGGGCGGCTGTCGAACCCTTCTGAGGGGCCAGCCTTCGAACCCCTGATCAGTAAGGGGCGCGGAGCCCGAGTGCTCTAGGGCGGCTGTCGAACCCTTCCGAGGGGCCAGCCTTCGAACCCCTGATCAGTAGGAGGGCTCGGGGGCCCGTTTCCTTCGCTAAGAAGGATCCCTTTTGAAATATCCCTTTTCCCGGTCCCTGTAGCAAGAGAGAGAAAGGGGAAGAGGAAAAGGATATGAATTTAAATAGTGTGGCACACCTTTTTTGACGCGGTCATCATGGTGGTGGTGAAACGACGCCCGCTTCGCCGGCCAAAGGTGTCGCTTGCCCTGCCGAGGAGTTAATGCGATGGAACGGGCGATTCGCGGGGCGGCCGCGTGCGCGAGTCGTTCGAGGAACGGAACACGGGCGCGTCGTCTTCATGCCGTGGGAGAGGGCTCCCCTGCCGCTTCAGGAGGGGACGCGAGCCTGCAAGCGATTTGACCACTACTTCCACTCGTCTGCTGCCGCAATTACTGTCGGCCCACTTTTGGCCATATCAACTGCCGCGCCTCCTCCCGCGGCTGACTGACCCGTGATCATTGCACTCAATTGGCACAGTTGGGTCACGCGCAGGGCTGCCTCGAGTCGTGGCACTGGTTCCGCAGTCGAGAAGACGCGGCATTGGCGCAAGTGGCGGTGCAGTTTTTGCACGTAGTAACCGGCGCGCCGGTTACATGACATGTGGGCCCGGGCCTCCATGCTGGTCCGCCGAATGCAACGAAGCCGGAAGGGTGCACAATCGCGGTGCGGTTGCACGCCACTTGCATGGCGGTCCGCCCTTTCGACCGCTGGTTTCGGCGAGGATGGAGGAGTGCTTATAACCGCGGGGCGGTTACATGCTCCGCGTGCGGCGGTTTGGCTTCTTCTGTTTCGGGTCAGCTTGCATGACGTGTGGGACCCAGCCCCCGCGCCGGAGAGTGAGAACCCTGGAGCACGTCGGTGGAGACTTTGCCCATGACGCTTGAGAATGCGAGTGGGGAGAGCCGCCTTTAAAAAGGGGTCGATCCCCTGGGCAGTTGCCATGCCTTCGCACTCCCCTCATGCATCGCGGCCTTCCACCTTTCAAGCCCCCAGACGGGGAGCACCCTCGTTGCCCTCCTCTCGCTGTTGTTGTAGGAGCACGACCTCGTGGGGGTTGGCGCTCTTTAGCCATCGCTCGGGTTCAAGGATTTTCATCACGCAGCCAGCTGCAGTCCCCTGCCGGCGGTCACCCAGGATGATGACCGCAGGCCTCGTGGTGGGGAAGAGCGAGTCGGGCCATGGCCTCCCCCCTGTCCTCGGCTTCAAGGACGTTCATCGTCTATGCTGAGGAGGAGGGTGCGCCGAGTCGGGGCCTGCTTCCGCGTGGGCAGCGACCCGCTCCTTCCCTCAGTGATCCGGGAAGAAGAGCATCCACCGTCCGTGGCGCTGGCAGCTGCCACGTGTCCGGCTCCCCGGCCTGAGCGGCTCTGGTGCTACTTCTGGTGCCACCTCCTACCGCTGGGGCAGAGCACGGCTGCACGTCCGCCGCTCGGGTGTCGGTCGCGCCATGCGTAGGCCGGCCACGTCCAGGTCCTCCTTGCGCTGTCGGCTGCACTAGGGGGTCGCACAACATGTCGTACGCCGTGAGGGCGGTACTCGTGTTCTGGGACTGTCCCGTTCTCGTTCTTGTGGCGAGGACGGGGTGAGGACCTGCCGGTGCGCTTTGGGGCGGCCGCCGCTCGCCGGTGCGGTGTTGGTGGGCAGGTGGCCGCTGTCGTCGGTGCTGAGGTGGTGGCAGCCAGAGGAGGTTGTCTCCGCCGACGAGACCGTCGGCGCCACCTGCGGTCAGACCTCCGGCTCTTTGGCTTTGATGGCTTGTCCTCGCACCTCGTGTGGGGACGTGGGCGAGGGCCTTTTCACAGCAGCGTTTGCCCTGAGGTCATCGCTGCTGCTGTTTAGCCGCCCGAGGCGGAGGTCGTTGTCGCTGCCGGTGGAGCGGTCGCCGTCGAGCCACCTGGAGTTTGTTATCCCGTAGGCCCTCTGGTGTGGAGGTTGTTCATACCCACGGGAATGGAACTGGAGTCCCGTTTGTAATGGTACCCTGAGTATGGGTGTTTGTTCATTGTGGCTGCTGAGGCCTGAACACTTGGGTATTTGAGCGTGAAGTCGTGTTTCTTCCTCATTTCGAGCACTTGGACTTGCCTGTTGGCTAGCGGAACCGCTTAACCGAGCGTGAGTTGCCTTGCGCGGAAGGTGATGAGTGAGGTATCCGTATCCCGGAGGCGTAGGAGTCCCTTGGCTCGATCGGCCTTGCCGCTCAAGGCCTCTCTCGCTTAGCTTTAGGACCTTCGGCCGCTCTGCGATGAGTTGAAGCCGGAGGCAGCGGTGTCGGCTCGAATAGAGGCTTCGTCGGCCAAGGAGCAGGTGGCTTCCCAGGCCGAGGAGGTGCAGCAGCGGTGGCTGGAGCTTGGCCAGGTTGTCTGCGAGCGGGACCAATCTCGGAGTCACGCCGCCAAGGCCGTGAGCCTGGCTGAGGTCCTCGGGGGACAGCTGGCTAAGGCTACGGAGCGGCTAGCCAGGGAGTCTGCTCGGGTCGGGGCCCTTGCGGAGAGCTTGGCCGTGAGGGCCCAAGCGCGGTGCTGGCGTCCTCCTTTGAGGTGGAGATCCTTCCGCCTGTGTTGCCGTCTAAGGCTGGGCCAGGTTCCGCCAAGGGTGGAAACATCGCCGAGGGTGCTGCTGCTCCCCCTCCTTATGTCTGAACCTGCAGGAACAACTTGTCTGTAGTATGTGTATGTTTTTTGCGGCCGTTGAGGCCTAAACATCTTATTGTCATGTTATAAAGCTGCGTTTCCTTTCCTCTCGTTTTGAGTATCAGGACTTGTTCGTCGGTAGCAGAATCACTTATCCAAGCGAGAGTTACTTTTCGCGGAAGGTGATGAGTGAGGTATCCGTATCCCGGAGGCGTAGGAGTCCCTCGGCTCAGTCGGCCTTGCCGCTTACGTGCACTCTCACTCGTTTGCAGGATTCTGTTATCGATATAGTCGAGAAGGCACAAAAGTCGTTTTCTACCCGAGCGTTAGGACTTGTTCGGTAGCAGGATCGCTTATCCGAGCGTGAGTTAATTTTCACGGAAGGTGATGAGTGAGGTATCTGTATCCCGGAGGCGTAGGAGTCCCTCGGCTCGGTCGACCTTGCCGCTTACGTGCACTCTCGTCGTTTTTAGGCTCCTGCTATTGATATAGTCGAAAGCACGTAAGTCGTTTTCTACCCAAGCGTTTAGGACTTGTTCGATAGCAGAACCGCTTATCCGAGTGTGAGTTACTTTTCATGGAAGGTGATGAGTGAGGTATCCGTATCCCGGAGGCGTAGGAGTCCCTCGGCTCGGTCGGCCTTGCCGCTCAAGGTCCCTCTCGTTGTTTTCAGGGTTCCGTTATCGATATAGTCGAAAGTCGTTTTGGTAGAAAACTTTTGTTTTGGTAGAAAACTTTTCCGAGGAAAATTTTGACGCAGAGGGGGTTCCCCCCTTCTAGCCCCCGAGGGAGGGTCGGGCTTTGCCGAGGCAAGGCTGATCCTTCCTTGACGGTTAGACTTTATTTACGTATGTAAAGAAAAACGAGGTACATGAACGACTTGAAACATTTTAAGGGTAGAAGCGACGTAGCTATTGGATGTTCCAAGCGTTGCTGTAGACCTCGCCTTGATCGTTGGCCAGCTTGTATGTCCCGGGCTTCAAAATCTTGGCAATGATGAACGACCCTTCCCAGGGAGGAGTGAGCTTGTGGCGTCCTCGAGCGTCTTGCCGCAGCCGAAGTACCAAGTCTCCCACCTGGAAGCCTCGGGGCCGAACCATTCGGGCGTGGTAGCGTCGCAGAGACTACTGATACCGCGCCGAGTGTAGTAAGGCCACGTCTCGAGCTTCTTTGAGCTGGTCCAATGAATCTTCTCAGCTGGTCTGGTTGCTTCGGTCATCGTACGCCTTTGTCCTCAGGGAACCGTATTCTTAGTCCGTGGGTAGGACGGCCTTGGCCCCATAGACTAGAAAGAACGGTGAGAAACCCGTGGCTCGGCTTGGCGTCGTCCTCAGACTCCAGACCACCGAGGGTAGCTCTTTCATCCACCGCTTGCCAGACTTGTTGAGGTCGTTGTACATCCTCGGTTTAAGTCCCTGTAAAATCATACCGTTGGCACGCTCCACCTGCCCATTCGTCATGGGGTGAGCTACGGCGGCCCAGTCCACACGGATGTGGTTGTCCTCGTAGAAGTCCAGGAACTTCTTCCCAGTGAACTGCGTGCCATTGTCGGTGATGATGGAGTTCGGGACCCCAAAGTGATGGATGATGTTTGTGAAGAACGCCACCGCCTGCTCGGACCTGATGCTGGTTAGGGGTCGGACCTCGATCCACTTGGAGAATTTGTCGATGGCGACCAGCAGGTGCGAGAAGCCCCCGGGTGCCTTCTGCAAGGGACCGACGAGGTCCACACCCCACATGGCAAATGGTCAGGTGATGGGTATTGTCTGCAGGGCCTGAGCGGGCAGGTGCGTCTGTCTCGTGTAGAATTGACACCCTTGGCAGGAGCGTACAATCCTAGTGGCGTCGGCCACAGCGGTTGGCCAGTAGAAACCTTGTCGGAAAGCGTTTCCGACGAGGGCCTGAGGTGCTGCATGGTGACCGCAAGCCCCCGAGTGTATTTCTTGCAACAGCTCCTGTCCTTGGGCGACGGATATGCATCGTTGGAGAATGCCCGATGGGCTGCGGTGGTAGAGCTCCTTTTCATCACCCAGTAAGACGAACGACTTGGCACGCCGCACTAGTCGCCGAGCTTCGGCCTTGTCGAGGGGCAGCTCTCCTCGGAGGAGATATTCCAGGTACGGGGCCTGCCAGTTCGGGTTTGGCGTGACCCCATTCCGCTCTCCCTCGACGCGCAGGGCCTCACCCTCGGCGGCCGAGGGTTCCTTGGGCTGGGCCAAGGCCTCCTCAGGCTCGGGCGTGTCGTCGATCTTGACGGAGGGTTGATGTATGTCTCTGGAGAAGACGTCTGGGGGAACCGTCGTCCGCCCCGAGGCTATTTTAGCTAGCTCATCCGCAGTCTCGTTGTACCTCCGAGCAACATGGTTGAGTTCCAGTCCGTAGAACTTGTCTTCCAGGCGCCGAACTTCGTCGCAGTAGGCCTCCATCTTCCAGTCACGGTAGTGGGAGTTCTTCATGACTTGGTCAATGACAAGCTGCGAGTCGCCCCGAGCGTCGAGGCGCCGAACCCCTAGCTTGATGGCAATGTGCAACCCATTAACCAGAGCCTCGTACTTGGCCACGTTGTTTGACGCCGAAAAATTGAGGCGCAGCACGTAGCGCACATGTTTCCCGAGGGGTGAGATGAAGAGCAAGCCAGCACCTGCTCCTGTTTTCATCAGCGACCCATCGAAATACATGGTCCAAAGTTTGGGCTGGATCGGAGCTGTTGGCAATTGGGTGTTGACCCATTCAGCCAGGAAGTCTCCCAAGACTTGAGATTTTATGGCCTTCCGAGGGGCGAATGAGAGTGTTTCGCCTATGAGCTCCACTGCCCACTTTGCTATCCTACCAGAGGCCTCTCGGCACTGGATGATCTCCCACAGGGGGAAGGATGACACCACAGTCACCGGATGAGACTCAATGTAGTGTCGCAACTTTCGCCGCGTCAGAATTACTGCGTACAGTAGCTTCTGAATTTGCGGGTAGCGGATCATGGTCTCGGATAGCACTTCGCTGATGAAGTAGACCGGCCTTTGGACGAGCAGTGCATGCCCTTCTTCTCGTCTCTCGACTACGATCGCGGCGCTGACCACCTGAGTGGTTGCGGCTACGTAGATCAAGAGGGCTTCTCCCGCAGCGGGGGGCACCAAGATGGGCGCATTGGTAAGGAGTGCCTTAAGGTTTCCGAGGGCTTCTTTGACCTCAGGGGTCCAAGCGAAGCGCTCGGCCTTCCTTAAGAGGCGGTACAAGGGCAGCCCTCTCTCGCCAAGGCGCGAGATGAAGCGGCTCAGAGCCGCAAGGCATCACATGATCCTCTGTACTCCTTTCAAATCTTTGATCGGTCCCATGTTGGTGATGGCCGCGATTTTCTCCGGGTTGGCCTCAATGCCCCGCTCGGAGACGATGAACCCCAGGAGCATGCCTCAGGGGACTCCGAAGACACACTCCTCGGGATTGAGTTTCACGCCTTTCGCTCTCAGACACTTGAATGTCGTTTCAAGGTCAGAGAGGAGGTCGGAGGCTTTCCTCGTCTTGACAACGATGTCATCGACGTAAGCCTCGACCGTTCGGCCGATGTGCTCTCCGAACACGTGGTTCATGCACCTTTGTTATGTTGCACTTGCATTCCTCAAGCCAAATGGCATAGTAGTATAACAATACATGCCAAAAGGTGTGATGAAAGAAGTCGCGAGCTAGTCGGACTCTTTCATCTTGATTTGGTGATAACCTGAATAGGCGTCGAGGAATGACAGGGTTTCGCACCCAGCAGTGGAGTCCACAATTTGATCGATGCGAGGCAGAGGGTAGGGAACCTTCGGACATGCTTTATTCAACCCGGTGTAGTCGACGCACATCCTCCATTTCCCACCTTTCTTTTTCACAAGCACAGGGTTAGCTAACCATTCAGGATGGAATACCTCTTTGATGAACCCTGCAGCCATCAGCTTGTGGACCTCCTCGCCTATGGCTCTGCGCTTCTCTTCTTCAAAGCGGCGCAGGTGTTGCTTCACGGGTCGGGCTCTAGCTCAGATATCCAGCGAGTGCTCGGCGACATCCCTCGGTATGTCGGGCATGTCCGAGGGACTCCACGCAAAAATTTCGGCGTTTGCGTGAAGAAAGTCGACAAGCACTGCTTCCTATTTGGGGTCGAGCTCAGAGCCGATCCAGACCTTCTTGTTGGCGTCGTCGCTGGGGTCAAGAGGGACGGACTTAACCGCCTCGGTCGGTTCGAAGTTGCCGGCGTGCCGCTTCGCATCAGGCACCTCCTTGGAGAGGCACTCTAGGTCGGCGATGAGGGCCTCGAACTCGGCGAGGGCCTCAGCATACTCCATGCATTCCACGTCGCATTCGTACACATGTCGGTACGTTGATTCGACGGTGATGACCCTGTTGGGGCCTGGCATCTTGAGCTTGAGGTATGTGTAGTTCGGGACGACCATGAACTTGGCGTAGCACGGTCTCCCCAGCACTGTGTGGTAGGTTCCTCGAAACCCGACCACCTCGAACGTGAGGGTTTCCCTGCGGAAGTTGGAGGGAGTTCCGAAGCAAACGGGCAAATCGAGTTGTCCAAGGGGCAGGACGCGCTTTCCGGGGACGATCCCGTGAAAGGGCACCGCACCGGCCCGGATCGTGGACAGATCGATCCCCAAGAGCCCGAGGGTCTCGGCGTAGATGATGTTGAGGATACTGCCTCCGTCCATGAGGACCTTGGTGAGCCTGGCGTTGCAGATGACGGGGTCGACAACGAGCGGGTACCTTCCTGGGCTCCGCACGCAGTCGGGGTGGTCGCCTTGGTCGAAGGTGATGGGCTTGTCGGACCAGTCTAGGTAGACTGGCGCCGCCACCTTCACCGAGCAGACCTCCCAGCGCTCCTGCTTGCGGTGCCGAGCCGAGGCGTTCGCCGCTTGCCCACCGTAGATCATGAAGCAGCCGTGGACCTCGAGGAACTCCTCTGCCTTGTCGTCCTCCTTCTTGTTGTTGTCTTGGCCTTTGCCATCTCCCGCCGGAGACCCGGCTTTATGGAAGTAGCGCCGAAGCATGACGCATTCCTCAAGGGTGTGCTTGACGGGACCCTGGTGATAGGAGCACGACTCCTTGAGCATCTTGTCGAACAGGTTGGCCCCTCCGGGAGGCTTCCGAGGCTTCCTGTGCTCGGCAGCAGCGACAAGATCTGCGTCAGCGGCGTCGCGCTTCGCTTGCGACTTCTTCTTGGCTTTCTTCTTCATGCCCTGCTGGGCAGACGCCTCGGGGACATCTTCCTGCTGTCGTCCCTGAGGCTGCTTGTCCTTCCGGAAGATGGCTTCGACCGCCTCCTGACCAGAGGCGAACTTGGTGGCGATGTCCATCAATTCGCTCGCCTTGGTGGGAGTCTTGCGCCCCAGTTTGCTCACCAGGTCACGGCAAGTGGTGCCGGTGAGGAACGCCCCGATGACATCTGAGTCGATGATGTTGGGCAACTCGGTGCGCTGCTTTGAAAACCGTCGGATGCACTGTCGCAGGGATTCCCCTGGCTACTAGCGGCAGCTTTGGAGATCCCAAGAGTTCCCAGGGCGTATGTACGTACCTTGGAAGTTTCCAGCGAAGGCCTTGACCAGGTCGTCCCAGTTGGAGATCTGCGCAGGAGGCAGATGCTCCAGCCAGGCCCGGGCGGCGTCGGAGAGGAACAGGGGGAGGTTGCAGATGATGAGGTTGTCGTCGTCCGTTCCTCCTAGCTGGCATGCCAGCCGGTAGTCCGCAAGCCACAACTCCGGCCTTGTTTCCCCCGAGTACTTGATGGTAGTCGAGGCTCGAAACCGGGCCGGGAACGGCGCCCGTCGTATGGCCCGGCTGAAGGCTCGCGGACCTGGTGGTTCGAGCGAGGGACTTCGATCCTCCTCACTGTCGTAGCGTCCTCCACGCCTGGGGTGGTAGCCTCGGCGCATCTTCTCTTCGAGGCGGGCTCGACGGTCGCGGTGGTGGTGCTCGTCGCCGAGGCGATCCGGGGCTACAGGCGTCCCGTCCCGCGGTCGCCCAGTGCGGACCGAGGCCTCCCGCATGAGTCGGTAAGTCATTGCGTGATGCTCCGAGGGGCACCCTTGCCTTCGGGAGGCAGAGCTTTCGGCCCGTTGGACCGCGGCACCCTCCAGGAGATTCTTGAGTTCTCCCTGGATACGCCGCCCCTCGGTGGTGGATGGCTTCGGCATTGCTCGGAGTAGCATTGCTGCTGCAGCTAGATTCTGGCCAACCCCGCTGGAGGCCGGGGGCAGCCTTGCCCTGGCATCGTCAACGATACGGCGTTGGACGTCCCGGGCCCAATGACGCGCTTCTCCGGCGAGTGCTCGGTCTGCCCTCTCCTGCTCGATGTTTTGCCGGAGCTGCACAAGTTGCCCTGCTTCCTCGTCGAGCTTGGCCTACATCTCGCGGATTTGCTCGAGCTGTGTGTCCTGACCCCCCGCAGGGACTGGGACCACAGCTAGCTCCCGCAGGATGTCAACGCGAGAAGCAGGCCTAGGGGGATCGTCATCCTCCGGCATCCAAGGTGGTTGCCTTCGTCGCGACCCCCCAGATCGACGTGGAAACATTCGCGACTTGGGCCACAACCTTCGTTGTCAAGGCTGTGGCCATCGTTAGAGCAACCGGAGAGGCAGTAGTCACATGCGGTCATGAAGTCTCACATGGCACTGGGATCACGGAGCCCGGAGAAATCCCAACCGGAGTCGGGATCGTCTTCTTCCTCGGAACCCGTGGGTCCAGAGGTTGAGACGGCCGTCAGTCGGTCCCAAGATGACCGCATAGGATACCCTGGAAGGTCAGGGTATGCCCTTGCGAAAGCGCTCACCGAAGCGGGGTCGCTTGGTGGATCGAGGCTGAATCTAAAAGGGATAGGGTGGAAAACGGACGGTACCTCTTGATCGATGGACGGTGGTGAAGTCGCGTCGGGAGCGGAATGCACCGTCATCTCAGGTACGAGGCTAACGCCCAGCAAGTCCTTCGCGAGGGTGCTAGCGTCATCAGTCCGCTTGGGGTTGGCACGTCGTGGGGAAACGACATCCGTCGTTGTCTCAGGTGCGAGGACAACACCCGACATGTCCCCCGCTGGGGTGCCGGCGTCGTCGACTCGCTCTGGACCGACAACCGACGAGGTGCCGCCTCCTGCCTGGCCATGGTTGCCCCGTCTCCTCCTCCTGCGGCGAGGAGGGTGGCGGGGCAAACCCAGATGCTGCTCTTCCGCCACGGGGGAAGACGTCGTCGAGTTCGCCGTCGCCGGGCGAGCTGACGACCGTTGTTGTTGTTGTGCTGCAAGGGGAGGAGTACCATTTCGTAGCTGCCATCGAGGGACATGAACTCGAGACTCCCGAAGCGGAGCACTGTCCCAGGCTGAAGAGGTTGCTGAAGACTACCCATCTGGAACTCAACGGGAAGGTGTTTGTTAACACGCAGCAGTCCCCTACCTGGCGAGCCAACTGTCAGTGTTTCGGACCCGGGGGACCCTCAACCGAGCCGACCAGTGAATTTATCGCTGCGTGCCCCTGCCCAGATGGGTTGGCGCAAGATGGAACACAAGGGGGGAATGCGGCTTGTATTATCTCGCACCGGAGGATGCTCGTAGTAGGGGTTACAAGCGTCGCGCGAGAGAGAGAGAGAGCCTGTTCGTTTGCTCGTCCCCGCGCGACCCCCTCCGCAGGAAGGCCCTGGACCTCCCTTTTATAGATGCAAGGAGAGGGTCCAGATGTACAATGGGGGGTGTAGCTATGCGCTAACGTGTCTGGCAGAGAAGTGCCTGAGCCCTGTGTACATGCCAACGTGGCTGTCGGAGAAGTGCTTGAGCCCTGTGTACGCGATAACGTGGCCATCGGAGAAGTGCCTGAGCCCTGTAGAAGCACAGCTGGCGGTGCGGCTGGGATCCTGCTGACGTCTCCTTGCTTCCGTAGGGGACTGAGAACCACCGACGTCATGGACGCACGCGGGGAACCATCATTACATGTTACCGGGGTGAGCCGGATGGGACGTCGGTCTTGTTTTCTCGTAGCCTGAGCTAGCTAGGGGTAGGGTAATGATGTATCCCCTGTGGCGCGGTCGGTCCGAGCCCAAGGTCGGGCGAGGCGGAGACTTCTCCTGAGGCCGAGGCTGGGGTCGAGCGAGGACGCGATTCCTCCCGAGGCCGAGGCTGAGGCCGAGTCCTGGGGTCGGGCGAGGTGGAGACCTTCTCCTGAGGCCGAGGCCTAAGGTCGTGTGAGGCGGAGCTTCCTGTTGCGCCCGAGGCTAAACTCGGCTGTTGTCAGTCTTACCCTGGTGGGTGGCACAGCAGTTGGAGCGGGGCGAGCGGCGCTGTTTTCCTGTCAGGTCGGTCAGTGAAAGGGCGAAGTGACTGCGGTCACTTCGACCTTGCCGACTAAGGCGTGCGTGTTAGAATAAGGTGTCAGGCGATCCCCGCATTAAATGTGCATGCAATACGGTCGGTTGGTGAGGCGATTTGGCCAAGGTTGCTTCACAACGAAGCCTGCCCGAGCTGGGCTTCAGGCGAGTCGAGGGTGCGCCCACCGCCTGAGGAGGCCCTCGGGCGAGGCGTGAATTCGTCCGGGGCTACTGTTCCCGCCCGAGGCCGGGCTCGGGCGAGGCGAGATTGCGTCTCTTGGTAGACGAGGCCTTGACCTGAATCGCGCCCATCAGTCTTTGCGGTTTGTGCTAAGAGTGGTTACCAGCCGTGTTTAGGAGTATTGGAGGTACCTCTAATTACGGTACCCGACACGTCTTTTAACTGTTTTCGATTTTTTTTCTTGTTATTTGTAATTTATTTTTTCCTCGTTTAATAATATGCACTGCAATTCTCTTGCCGATCCTCGAAACAAAATAATCAAAACATCTTTAGTCTTTTTGAGCGCGTGGACGGTGAACGCTTTGATTCAACGATCGAGGTGTAAATAAACACCTTCATCGGCTTTCCAAAATCGGTGGACAACACCGCAAACGGCCCAGCGGTAGCTTACATAGCACGTACAATTTGACGCGCCAATCCCTAACACACCATGCAAATCAAACTCCCAAATGCACGTAGGCACCCGGAGTGGTTCGCTAACCCTTGGTTGCCGCATCGTCGGTGGCATCTTTGTTGATCGCTGACGGTTGAGGCTGCATCGGGTTGCCGTCGCAATCGTAGGCGAGGTGGCCGGAGAACTCGAGCGGGCGGCACTTGTCGCCCAAGATGATGGTCTTCTTCCAGAGCGCTTCTTCTTCGGCGGTGCCGTCGCCGTCGGCGTCCACGTAGGCGTCGTCTCCGCCGCCGCTGCTCCAGGCGCTCGCCGGCGGCGAGCGCCGGTTCCACGAGACCATCTTGGCCACCGCGGCCGCCTTGACGCCGATGCCGCTGAGGCTGGCGAGCAGCTGCTTGTTCCTGCTCATGCCGCCGCCGCCGTCCTGCTCGTGCTCGTGCTCCTGCTGCGGCGCTGGCGCGAGGGACGACCGGCGCTGCTTCCATGGCCTGGCGTTCTTGCCGCTGGTGCAAAGAGACACGACGACAGCGGCGGCGACGACGAGCAGGAGGAGGAGGGAGGTCGCCGGCGCCCCGGTGTGGGAGTGGAACGCGGTTGCGTGATCGTCTTTGTTGGGCTGGAGCAGAATCCTCGCCATGGCCGCCGCCCGTGCACGTCAGCGCGGGCACACACACCGGCTCTGTTCTTGGCACAGACTACGGCTTTTGGCCCGTGCGAGAAGCTTTATAAGCTGGGCCTGGGAGAGTGAGCGAGAGCGAGATACTCGTGCAAGCTGCCTGCGCACAGGGACAAGTGGCCGGTGCAGACGTGTTATTCCGCTTCGGCGTGGCCGTGCGAGACACTTCACGTTGACGGGCAGAGGCGACGGCGACGGGTCAGGTCGTCGCCGGAGACTAGCGCTACCGAGCCAGTAGCAGCAGCCACGGTGGGTCAAGTCGGTATGCGCTGCATATGGCACGCACACGGCACACCATGGGCCATGGCCACCACCTGTTGCGAATAACGAATTGACGACCAGCCACATGACTGAGGGTGTGTGAGTTTTTTCTGTGCTTCGTTTTTTTTTTGTCACACTCGAATTTAAGGATAAACACATATACATCTCATATATGTATCAGGATCAAATTTCACACATACACATACGATGACTCAGTCTAAAGAAATCAATATCATAGTCTTTATTATATAATAAAATTTATGTACAAAATAACTAAACAAAATAAATTATATGACGGTGTTGACACCTTTTTGGAGGCGTCAATTACTCAAGAGAACCAGCGGCGGTGCTCTCTGGTCAGGCGCGGACGGTCCGTGGCCAAGGGCTGAACGGTCCGTGACCTGGCGCGAGGCGGCGGTGCTCTCTGGTCAGGCGCGGACGGTCCGCGGCACAGGGCCGGACGGTCCGCGACCTGGTGCAGGAGCTCGGGTTCCCTACCTGACGGTCGGACGGTCCGCGCCCTAGAGCCGGACGGTCCGCGCGTGCGCAGGGGCGGCGGAAGATCGCCGGCGGCGCCTGGATCTCGCTCCTGGGAGGGACCCCGTCGGGGAGGAGAGATCCTAGGAGTTGTCTAGGCTTGGGTAGACCGACCTAGACTCCTCTAATTGACGTAGAGTCGAGGAGAGGCGGAGAATTTGGGGATTGAAAGGCTAAACTAGAACTACTCCTAAGATAAAATGCGAAATAGAAGTTGTATTGATTCGATTGATGATGATTACAAATCGGCCGTAGACCTCTCTATTTATAGAGGAGGGGGGCTGGAACCTTTACCGTCAAAACTCCGAGCAAATCCGGGATTTTCGCCAACAAACGCAGCGAAAAACTCGGAACCCTAATCTGTTCTGCGCGTGCGCGGACCGTCCGGCCCACAGGCGCGGACCGTCCGGACCGCGGACCGTCCGGCCTCAGGGCCGGACAGTCCGCACCTCAATTTGGTGCTCAACATATGCCCCCTGCCTTTTGGTGGAGCTGAGCAAACCAAAAGCAAATAACTCGATGAGATTACATCGGTTCTCTTAGGCATCTTGCCACATACTAGGATTGTACTGCTTAAGGAAACGCCCGTTCAAGGCTTTGGGCAGATCTTTACCTTGTAATGTTTGCAATAAATAGGCGTTACCAGACATCACTTGTTTTACTTTATAAGGACCCTCCCAGCTTGGCGACCATTTCCCGAACTTCCGGTCTTTATTCCTTAGAGGCAGAATGGTCTTCCACACCAGGTCCCCTACTTGAAATTATTTTGTTTTGACCTTCTTGTTGTAGGCCCTGGCTACGATGATCTTGTCCTTTTCTATTGCTCCCAAAGCTATCATCCTCTTGTCGGTCACCTCATCAATATTATCCATCATTGAATTATAATAATCAGTAATAGTTAGATCATTTTGTCTGGCGAACCTGACAGCATTCAGACTTATTTCCACAGGCAACACTGCTTCCTGCCCATAGACAAGCTCAAAAGGAGATACTTTAGTAGCACGATGTCTAGATATTCTATGAGCCCATAAAGCTTCGGACAAAATCTTATGCCAATGCTTAGGATTATCAGATATCTTCTTTTTTATCAAGTTGATCAATGTCCTATTACTAGACTCGGCCTGTCCATTGGCCTGAGCATAGTATGGAGATGAATTAAGCAACTTAATTCTATATAATTCAGCAAATTCACGTACCTCCTTTGACATAAAAGAAGTCCCTTGATCTGTAGTCAAGGTCTGGGGAATGCCGAATCTATGAATAATATGCTCAGTTATGAACTCAATTACCTCCTTGTGTGTCATGTTCTTCAGAGCAACGGCTTCAGTCCATCTGGTAAAGTAGTCAGTGGCAACTAACACGAACTGATGCCCCTTTGATGATGAAGGATGAATTTCTCCAATAAAGTCTAATCCCCATCCTCTGAACGGCCATGGCTTGATGATAGGATGTAATTCGGCTGCAGGGACCAACTGTAGGTCGCCGAATTTTTGACACACTTGGCAACCCTTGTAGTACTTGAAACAATCAGCTATCATATTAGGCCAATAAAAACCAGACCTTCGCAACAACCACTTCATCTTTGGAGCTGATTGATGGGTACCACAAATTCCTTCATGTACTTCGGCCATGGCTAATATAGCATCATCTGGGCCCAAGCACTTAAGCAGGACGTCATTGACTGTTTGGCGGTAAAGTTCATCACTCATCAAAACATACTTGAAAGCTGTTCGCCGAATGTTCTTATCTGTCCTGATATTGGGATTTCGTAAATATATAAGTATAGGTGTCCTCCAATCACTTGCATCGGCTTCATTGTTAGCCGAATCGATTAAGAGAACATTTCTGGTAACCCCGGACGGTCCGGCGTCATCATGCGGACGGTCCGCGACCTGGGAATTTGGCTCTGCACTGGTTATCAGATTTTCAGTTTTGTGAAATTTCCCTCTCTTTATCCGATAACCTGATGCATCTTGTGCCAAATCGTTAGCTCTATGATTCTCAACTCTAGAGATATGCCGAATACTGAATTCGTCAAAAGAACGGATTATGCTCCAACATTTCTCAAGGTAACTATTTAGAGTACCATCAAAACATTGATATTCTTCTAACACTTGTTGGACAACCAGCTGAGAATCACCAAATACCTTCACATGTTTTACTCCCATACCATTTAAAAGTTCTAAACCGAACAAAAGTGCATCATAATCGGCTTGGTTGTTAGTGCAATAAGTTTTCAATCGGCTAGAGAAGTCAAAGGAGACATTACTTGGTGAAACAAGCACAATGCCAATTCCTTGCCCTTCATTGCAAACCGATCCATCAAAATATAAAGTCCAAGGAGTAATAGTGAGGTATGACATGTCTAGTTCATGAATATCATTAACCCGATGTTCTACAATAAAATCCGCTACGACTTGGCCTTTCATAGATTTCAATGGTTCATAGGCCAAGTCATATTCTATGAGTGCATAAGCCCACTTACCAATTCTTCCACTCATAATTGGGTTATGCAACATGTATTTGATCACATCGGCTTGACCAGAAACAGTGCAATGACTAGATAGTAAATAACATCTACATTTGGTGCATGCATAAAACAAGCATAAGCATAACTTCTCAATAAAAGTGTACCTTGTTTCAGCATCCACCAACCTTCGACTCAGATATGTCACCACATGCTCCTTCCCCTCAGTTTCTTGTGTCAGAACAGCCCCAATGACCTTATCTTCAGCTGCAATGTATAATCGGAATGGTACTCCTGCTCGTGGTGCTTTTAATACGGGAGCCGAAGATAAGTATTTTTTGATAAGATCAAATGCTTCTTGTTGTTCTGCCCCCCAAGCGAATTCGGCATCATTCTTAAGCCGAAGAATAGGGGTGAACGCATCAATCTTCCCAGCTAGGTTAGAAATAAACCTTCGTAAATAATTCACCTTGCCGAGAAACCTCTGTACCTCGACCTTACAGGTCGGAGGTCCCACATTCCGAATAGACTTGATTCGGTCAGGGTCTATCTCTATACCATGTTCATGTATGACAAATCCTAAAAACTTACCAGCCGACACTCCAAAAGCACATTTACGTGGGTTCATTTTCAAACCATACTGACACATTTTATCAAAGGCTTTGCGCAAATCAGCTATATGAGAACTAAACTCAGCCGATTTGACTACAATATCATCAATGTAAACTTCTACAGTGTTTCCTAACAATTCATGGAAGATCAAATTCATAGCCCTTTGATAAGTAGCACCAGCATTTTTCAAACCAAATGTCATGACAACCCACTCAAATAAACCAATGAAGCCTGGACATATAAAGGTCGTTTTAGACGCATCTTCTTCGGCCATGAAAATCTGATTATATCCGGCAGTACCATCAAGGAAGCTAATAATTCTATTTCCTGATGCATTATTGATTAATGTGTCGGCTATGGCATGGGATATTCGTCTTTAGGAGTTGCTCTATTTAAATTGCGAAAATCAATGCATACTCTAAGTTTACCTGACTCCTTCTTCTCTACCGGCACAATATTGGAGACCCACTCTGCGTATCTGCAAGGTCTAATAAAATTAGCTTCTAGCAGCCGGTGGATTTCGTCCTTGATTCGTGGGAGAAGATCTGGACAAAATGTTCTAGCTTTTTGCTTGAAAGGTCTGAAACCAGACTTAATAGGCAGCCGATGTTCGACAATCTCTCGGCTTAGTCCATGCATTTCAGTGTAATTCCAAGCAAAACAATCTGAATATTCCTTCAATAGACCGATCATCTCATTTCTAGAATCGGTCTCCAGGGTCTTGTTTACAAAAGTCGGCCTTGGAGTTTTACCATCTCCTATGTCAATCTCCTCCAAAGGATCGGCCGATGTAAACCCCTGTCCTAGTTTATCAAGATCTCTGAATTCCTCTATCATGTCCCCCACAAAGGAATCAGATGATCTTTGTGTGATGGCGGACTTTCCGGTCTCGGGGGACTGGATCATCCGTAATACTGTCTTTTCGCTATGGTAGATGTTCGGTCTTAAAGTCCGAACTATTTTGTGAAAGACCGGACCATCCGGCTTTGAGAGCCAAATTGTCCGTGATCAACGACTCATGAACTTTGTGTGTATTCATCATTTAAACTTTATTTAGGATTTAGCCGATTCTCCATCGGCTCTAGCATTACAGGAATGAAACCTTTCTTATCTATACTTATGAACTGATAATCAGAAAAATCTACTCCTGTGAGACATGTAGCAGTCTCATAAGTCCAGAGTACAGGGGCATCAGCCACAACGATGCAGGCCGATACATCAGCATGTACTTGTTCTACCTCATCGCCTACCCATTGTATTAGCATTTGATGTAATGTAGAAGGTATACATTGATTGGCATGAATCCAATCTCTGCCTAGAATTAAACTGTAATTCCCTTCTACATCAGCGACGAAGAATGCAGCAGCAAGGGTCTTAGTCCCGATGGTTAATTCAACGGACGTGACTCCCCTGGCTTTAATCGAACCATCCCCAACACCGTTGAGGGTCATGTTGGTTTTGACAAGTTCGTCATCTTGTTTACCTAATTTTTTGTATAATGAATAAGGCATTAGATTTACAGCCGCCCCTCCATCTACCAACATCTTAGCAATCGGTATCCCATCAATGTGGCCGCGCACGAAGAGCGGCTTTAAATGATTTACCGATTCCTTTGGTTTCGTAAAGGCGGCTTCTTTAGGACCAAAATCAAACTGGGCAACAACAGGTTCATCATCGCCGGTGATAGTACAATCGGCAGAAAATGTAATAATATTTACATCCATACCTAGGCGTTCTGGAGAAGCCTCGTAGTCGACCAGGTCTTCTCCCAGCAGATCGTCCTCTTCCATTGATGTTGTCGTGTCGTTGGAGGCTTCCTGGTGAACGGCGGACGGTCCGCACGCGGGGGCCGGACGGTCCGCGCCTGGTGCAGGTTGTCCAGAGGCTTCCTGGTGAACGGCGGACGGTCCGTGCGCGGGGGCCGGACGGTCCGCGTCTGGTGCAGGTTGACTTTCTATTTCTGTGGCCGTTTGTTTTTTCTCAACGGCCTTCGGTCTCCATTTCTTTTGCGGTGGCGGGTATAGTGGATGTGTGTCATTAAATGTCTTTTCCGCCTCCTTCTCCTGACTCTCCTTTGCTCTTAGGCGCTGTAATTTTCTCTTTTGGGATCGTGTCAATCCCGCTGGGCACCATCGAGGCATGGAGTATTTTGGATCGGCTGTTTTGATGGTAGCCGTATCCTTTTCGGTTGTGTTGGCCGATTCGCCGAAAATCATTGGCCCTTTATTGTCTCCCTGTATGACAACATCTGCGGTGCCTATTTTGATGATGTCCTTTTTTGTTGTTCTTTGAGTTGCTACAGGCATATGCCCCCCTGCCGGATTGGTCGACCTAGGAGGCCGAGTAGTCTGGCAATCTTGTTGGGCCTGTGCCTGGTGACCGGATTCAGCAGTGCTCAATCGGTCTTGCATTGGCGGCGCCAACCTATCAAAAACGGATGTTTGGGGTGCCCCCCAGGCGGGGTACTGTGGCATCCCAAATGGATATGGTGGCATGCCCCACATTTGATTTGGGACATATGGTGGAGGTAAATATGGATATGACATAGGCGGATAAGGTGGAGGTGTCCATGCAGGTATGTTAGGTCTCAGTTGTACAGTATGACCTTTCATTTCTTCCGATTGGTGAGGTGGTCCAATCGGCCTTACCTGACGCTGCTCATGAATGGGTGAGCGGGGTCGCTTTGCTGGCCGGTCACTGGGGTCGGCCTTCTTTTTTACGTATTTAGACAATAATTGATCAAAAGTTGGGTCGGCTTTAATCAACCGACCAGCTGCCTTGAATGTATTTGTTTTCCACGTACCTATCTCTGGTCGCCGTGGTTTGAAAGTACGTGGATGTTGTGAGTCTTGAGTACGGCCGGACCGTCCGCCGGAGCTCTCCGGACCGTCCGGTGGGGTCCCGGACCGTCCGCGCCTACGTGCCGGACCATCCGGGATATGCAGCACGAGTTCCTGTATCTATCTCCCTGTCTGCGCTTGCCCCCCAGTACTGGAGGTTGTGATGGTCACCTTTAGGGTCTCCCCTCCATCGGGAGTCTTCTCGGCTACCACTTTCCTGCAAGAAACTTTATGATCCTGATTGGCCTTTTTAGAATTGCCGATGATTGCCTCTTTGCCTTTGCCTTTATCGGCCGTGTTTGGCCGAACCAGGACTTTCTTGCCCTCGAAGTCGATCACGTTCATTGGAAAGGGCTCTGTATGCACCTGCATTTCCTGAAATTTCAATCGTCCCTCGTTAATGGCCGATTGAATCTGTCATCGGAATACATTACAATCATTAGTGGCATAAGAAAATGAGTTATGCCACTTACAGTATGCACGAAGTTTTAGCTCGTTGGCGGATGGAACAGTGTGATTTATTTTAATATTGCCATTTTTGAGTAATTCGTCAAATATTTTATCGCACTTACCAACATTAAACGTAAACTTAACCTCCTCTTGCCGTTTCTTTTGAACCGGCTGCAAGGAGGAACAAGCCGAAGATTTGGCCTGTTTTGGCCAAACCATTTCAGCAGCATATACTTCTGCTGATTCGTCATTTGAGCTACTTTGGTTGCATTCTACTATATGTACGTTGTGACACATTATTTTAGCAGTTTCTTTGCTCCGGCTTTCGCAAGCCAAAGCCCTCTGGTGTAACTGTGCTAGTGTAAAAAATTGGATGTCTTCTAATCTCTCTTTTAAATAATATCGTAGACCATTAAAGGCTAATCCTACTAGCTGTTTTTCTGCTAGATGAATTTGAAAGCATCGGTTTCTTGTATCGCGGAATCTCCGGATGTAATCATTAACTGATTCGTCTTTTGTTTGTCGCAATGACACTAAATCTACCAAATCCAATTCATAATCACCGGAGAAAAAATGATCATGAATTTTTTGTTCTAGATCCCCCCATGATGAAATGGAATTAGGAGGTAAAGTGGCATACCATGCAAACGCGGTTCCTGTTAGCGATAATGAAAATAAACGCACGTGAAATGCCTCTGTGTCTGCCAATTCTCCCAATTGTGCTAAGAACTGACCTATATGTTCGCGCGTGTTTTTCCCTTGATCACCCGAAAATTTTGCGAATTCGGGTATTCTAGTTCCCTGTGGGTACGGGTGGTGATCAAATCGGCTGTCATAAGGTTTCCGATATGATTGCCCCCCAGGGACCATGCTTACTCCGAGCTTATCTCGGAACGCCCCGGCTATTTCTTCCCTCACTATATCAATGGCAGCTGGTGCAAGACCACCGGCTCTCTGGTCAAACATAGGTGGGGTTGGTTGCATATTAGTATGTTGTCGTTCCCCCCATTGGTTTGAGCTACGTGGTGCATTTCCATTTGCCCTATATGGCTCATAGATTTGATCGTTTCTTTCCAGCCTTTTAGGTGGGGCCGGAAAGCTTTCCTGGGCTCTGGATCCTGAATTAATGGGTTGGTGCATTGCATAATGTGATGGGAAGTGTTGCTGAGACGGGCGAGGATTCAGGTAATAATCCTCCTCAAAAGACTCATGCGCGGACTGTCCGGATACGTACCCGGACCGTCCGTGGTTATATGCGGACCGTCCGTCGTTGTATGCGGGCCGTCCGACTGGGTAGTTTGGGTTCTGTGTCATATGTGGTGGCTCGGGTGCATATCTAGGTAACTCATTAAAAATAGGCCCGACTGTTGTTGGTCCGGACGGTCCACGCTCACGTGCGGACGGTCCGGGCATGTGCAGATCGGTTGATTTGCTGCCGATTTGCGGTTGCTCAGGGTACGTGTCCATCGGCATCCCATAAAGGGGTTGTGACTGGTCATGACAACTTGTAGCCGATGTGTTACGCGTGTTACCTCCTAACTCAACCTCGTGCGAAGGAAAATTGGCGATACTAGATTTATCAAATGCACGTACTAGTCTCTTAAGATCGCTTTGCATACCCTCTATGATGTTCTGCATTTCTTCACGCTGATCTTCTACATAATTTCTAAGAGATTGCAGATCGTTGGTATTACTTACATTGGGGATATCTGGCGTGGGTTGGAGCGAAGCCGGATCCGTCGCCCGATGTCGGACGACCTTGTTGTTCCTGTCCACTTTGAAGTTGGCCAAGAACTTTGCTTTCGCCTCCTGGATCATCCGCTCCTTGTGCTCCTCGAACTGGAGTTGCTCGTCAACCGGCAAGGTTTCCCAAGTCGGCTCTATGATGTTGCTTGGAGAAATATCAGAGCTATCCCTTGAACCGGCCATTGGGGCCGATTTGATGAGCTTAGATGTGTCTTCCCCAGCGGAGTCGCCAAAAAGTATGTTGACACCTTTTTGGAGGCGTCAATTACTCAAGAGAACCAGCGGCGGTGCTCTCTGAAAGGGAATTAGGCTTACACCTAGTCCCTAATTAATTTTGGTGGTTGAATTGCCCAATACAAATAATTGGACTAACTAGTTTACTCAAGTGTATAGATTATACAGGTGTAAAAGGTTCACACTTAGCCAATAAAAAGATCAAGTTATTGGATTCAACAAAGGAGCAAAGAGGCAACCGAAGGCACCTCTGGTCTGGGGGCACCGGACTGTCCGGTGTACACCGGACAGTGTCCGGTGCACGAGAGGACTCCAACTCGAACTCGTCACCTTCGGGAAATTCTAGAGGCGACTCCGCTATAATTCACCGGACCGTCCGGTGTACACCGGACAGTGTCCGGTGCTCCAAGGGAAAGCCGCCCCAGGAACTCGCCAGCCTCGGGAATTCACTTCAGCCGCTCCACTATAATTCACCGGACAGTCCGGTGTAACAGCGAAGCAACGACTAATTCGGCGCCAACGGCTACCTGCGTCACATTAAATGCGCGCGCAGCGCGCGCAGATGTCAGACTCGCCCATACTGGCGCACCGGACATCCAACAGTACATGTTCGGTGTACACCGGACATCCAGGCGGGCCCACAAATCAGAAGCTCCAACGGTCAGAATCCAACGGCAGTGATGACGTGGCGGGGGCACCGGACTGTCCGGTGTGCACCGGACTGTCCGGTGCGCCATCGAACAGACAACCTCTCCAACGGCCATTTTTGGTGGTTGGGGCTATAAATACCCCAACCACCCCACCATTCATTGCATCCAAGTTTTCCACTTCTCAACCACTTACAAGAGCTAGGCATTCAATTCTAGACACACCAAAGAGATCAAATTCTCTCCAATTCCACAAAAGGCTTTAGTGATTAGCGAGAGAGATTTGCCGTGTTCTTTTGAGCTCTTGCGCTTGGATTGCTTCTTTTCTTTCTCATTTGCTCTTGTGACCAACACTCAATTGTAATCAAGGCAAGAGGCACCAATTGTGTGGTGGCCCTTGCGGGGAAGTTTTATTCCCGGCTTTGATTTGAGAAGAGAAGCTCACTCGGTCCGAGGGACCGTTTGAGAGAGGGAAGGGTTGAAAGAGACCCGGCCTTTGTGGCCTCCTCAACGGGGAGTAGGTTTGAGAGAACCGAACCTCGGTAAAACAAATCCACGTGTCTCACCTTATTATTTGCTTGCGATTTGTTTTGCGCCCTCTCTCGCGGACTCGATTATATTTCTAACGCTAACCCGGCTTGTAGTTGTGTTTATATTTGTAAATTTCAGTTTCGCCCTATTCACCCCCCCTCTAGGCGACTATCAATTGGTATCAGAGCCCGGTGCTTCATTAGAGCCTAACCGCTCGAAGTGATGTCGGGAGATCACGCCAAGAAGGAGATGGAGACCGGCGAAAAGCCCACTACAAGCCACGGGAGCACTTCATCGGAAGAGTCCCGCACCAAGAGAAAGGAGAAGAAGAAGGACTCCTCCAAACGGAAGGAGAAAAGATCTTCCTCTTCTCACCACAAAGAGAAGAAGGAAAAATCTTCTTCTCACAAGTCGCATCGGAAAGGCGACAAGCACAAGAGGATGAGGAAAGTGGTCTACTACGAGACCGACACTTCATCTACATCGACCTCCGACTCCGATGCGCCCTCCGTAACTTCTAAACGCCAAGAGCGTAAGAAGTTTAGTAAGATCCCCTTACACTATCCTCGTACATCTAGACATACTCCATTACTTTCCGTTCCATTAGGCAAACCGCCAACCTTTGACGGTGAAGATTATGCTAGGTGGAGTGATTTAATGAAATTTCATCTAACCTCACTCCACAAAAGTATATGGAATGTTGTTGAGTTTGGAGCACAGGTACCATCAATAGGGGATGAGGATTATGATGAGGACGAGGTGGCCCAAATCGAGCACTTCAACTCCCAAGCCACAACCATACTCTTGGCCTCTCTAAATAGAGAGGAGTACAACAAGGTGCAAGGGTTGAAGAATGCAAAGGAAATTTGGGACCTCCTCAAGACCGCGCACGAGGGTGATGAACTAACAAAGATCACCAAGCGGGAAACGATCGAGGGGGAGCTCGGTCGCTTTCGACTTCGCCAAGGGGAAGAGCCACAAGACATGTACAACCGGCTCAAGACTTTGGTGAACCAAGTGCGCAACCTCGGGAGCAAGAAGTGGGATGACCACGAGGTGGTTAAGGTTATTCTTAGATCACTCATTTTTCTTAACCCCACTCAAGTTCAATTAATTCGTGGTAATCCTAGATATACTCAAATGACCCCCGAGGAAGTTATCGGGAATTTTGTGAGCTTTGAATGTATGATCAAGGGCTCCAAGAAGATCAACGAGCTTGATGAAACCTCCACGTCCGAAGCACAACCGGTGGCATTTAAGGCGACGGAGGAGAAGAAGGAGGAGTCTACACCAAGTAGACAACCAATTGACGCCTCCAAGCTCGACAATGAGGAGATGGCTTTAATCATCAAAAGCTTTCGCCAAATCCTCAAGCAACGGAAGGGGAAGGATTACAAATCCCGTTCCAAGAAGGTTTGCTACAAGTGTGGTAAGCCCGGTCACTTTATCGCTAAATGTCCATTATCAAGTGACAGTGACAGGGATAACGACAAGAAGGGAAAGAGGAAAGAAAAGAAGAGATACCACAAGAAGAGGGGCGGCGATGCCCACGTGTGCCGCGAGTGGGACTCCGACGAGAGCTCCACCGACTCCTCCTCCGACGAGGACGCCGCCAACATCGTCGTCACCAAGGGACTCCTCTTCCCCAACGTCGGCCACAAGTGCCTCATGGCAAAGGACGGCAAAACGAAGAAGGTAAAATCAAGATCCTCCACTAAATATGAAACCTCTAGTGATGAGGATGATGCTAGCAATGAGGAGGATAACTTGCGCGTTCTTTTTGCCAACCTTAACATGGAACAAAAGGAAAAGCTAAATGAGCTAATTAGTGCTATTCATGAAAAAGATGACCTTTTGGATTCCCAAGAGGATTTTCTAATTAAAGAAAACAAGAAACATGTTAAGGTTAAAAATGCTTATGCTCTAGAAGTAGAAAAATGTCAAAAACTATCTAGTGAACTAAGCACTTGCCATGACACCATTATCAACCTTAGAAATGAAAATGCTAGTTTAATTGCTAAGGTTGGGTCTCATGTTTGTGATGCTTCAATTCCCAATCTTAGAAATGATAATGATGACTTGCTTGCTAAGATTAAGGAATTGAATGATTCTCTTGCTAGCCTTAGAATAGAAAATGAAAATTTGATTGCTAAGGCTAAAGATTTTGATGTTTGCAATGTTACAATTTCCGATCTTAGAGATAATAATGATATCTTGCGTGCTAAGATCGTTGAACTTAATTCATGCAAACCCTCTACTTCTAGTGTTGAGCATGTTTCCATTTGTACTAGATGTAGAGATGTTGATATTAATGCTATTCATGATCACATGACTTTGATTAAACAACAAAATGATCATATAGCAATATTAGATGCTAAGATTGCCGAGCATAACTTAGAAAATGAAAAGTTTAAATTTGCTAGAAGTATGCTCTATAATGGGAGACGCCCTGGCATCAAGGATGGCATTGGCTTCCAAAGGGGAGACAATGTCAAACTTAATGCCCCTTCTAAAAACTTGTCTAACTTTGTTAAGGGCAAGGCTCTCATGCCTCAGGATAACGAGGGTTACATTTTGTACCCTGCCGGTTATCCCGAGAGCAAAATTAAGAAAGTTCATTCTAGGAAGTCTCACTCTGGCCCTAATCATGCATTTATGTATAAGGGTGAGGCATCTAGCTCAAGGCAACCAACCCGTGCTAAGTTGCCTAAAAGGAAAACTCCTAGTGCATCAAATGAACATAGCATTTCATTTAAGACTTTTGATGCATCTTATGTTTTGACTAACAAATCCGGCAAAATAGTTGCCAAGTTTGTTGGGGGCAAACACAAGGGCTCCAAGACTTGTGTTTGGGTACCCAAAGTTCTTGTGTCTAATGCCAAAGGACCCAAAACCGTTTGGGTACCTAAATTCAAGAACTAAAATTGTTTTGTAGGTTTATGCATCCGGGGGCACAAGTTGGATCATCGATAGCGGATGCACAAACCACATGACCGGGGAGAAGAAGATGTTCTCCTCATATGAGAAAAACCAAGATCCCCAAAGAGCAATCACATTCGGGGATGGAAATCAAGGTTTGGTCAAAGGTTTGGGTAAAATTGCTATATCTCCTGACCATTTCATTTCAAATGTTTTTCTTGTCGATTCATTAGATTACAATTTGCTTTCTGTATCCCAATTATGTCAAATGGGCTACAACTGTCTATTCACTGATGTAGGTGTCACTGTCTTTAGAAGAAGTGACGATTCAATAGCATTTAAGGGAGTGTTAGAGGGTCAGCTATACTTGGTAGATTTTGATAGAGCTGAACTTGACACTTGCTTAATTGCTAAGACTAACATGGGTTGGCTCTGGCACCGCCGACTAGCCCATGTTGGGATGAAGAATCTTCATAAGCTTCTAAAGGCAGAACACATTTTAGGATTAACAAATGTTCATTTTGAGAAAGACAAGATTTGTAGCGCGTGCCAAGCCAGGAAGCAAGTTGGAACCCAACATCCACACAAGAACATCATGACGACCGACAGGCCGCTTGAGCTACTCCACATGGATCTATTCGGCCCGATTGCTTACATAAGCATCGGCGGGAGTAAGTATTGTCTTGTAATAGTGGATGATTATTCTCGCTTCACTTGGGTGTTCTTTTTGCAGGAAAAATCTCAAACCCAAGAGACCTTAAAGGGATTCTTGAGACGGGCTCAAAATGAGTTCGGCTTAAGGATCAAGAAAATTAGAAGCGACAACGGGACGGAGTTCAAGAACTCACAGATAGAAGGCTTCCTTGAGGAGGAGGGCATCAAGCATGAGTTCTCTTCTCCCTACACTCCACAACAAAATGGTGTAGTGGAGAGGAAGAATCGGACTCTATTGGACATGGCAAGAACCATGCTTGATGAGTACAAGACACCGGATCGGTTTTGGGCCGAAGCAGTCAACACCGCTTGCTACGCCATCAACCGGTTATACCTTCACTGAATCCTCAAGAAGACATCCTATGAACTCCTAACCGGTAAAAAGCCAAATATTTCATATTTTAGAGTTTTTGGTAGCAAATGCTTTATTCTTGTTAAGAGAGGTAGAAAATCTAAATTTGCTCCTAAAACTGTAGAAGGCTTTTTACTAGGATATGACTCAAACACAAGGGCATATAGAGTCTTTAACAAGTCCTCGGGACTTGTTGAAGTTTCTTGTGACGTTGTGTTTGACGAGACTAACGGCTCTCAAGTAGAGCAAGTTGATCTTGATGAGATAGGTGAAGAGCAGGCTCCATGCATAGCGCTAAGGAACATGTCCATTGGGGATGTGTGTCCTAAGGAATCCGAAGAGCCTCCACATGCACAAGATCAACCATCCTCCTCCACGCTAGCATCTCCACCGACTCAAAATGAGGATGAAGCTCAAGTTGATGAAGTAGAAGATCAAGCAAATGAGCCACCTCAAGATGACGGCAATGATCAAGGGGGAGATGCAAATGATCAAGACAAGGAGGATGAAGAGCAAAGGCCGCCACACCCAAGAGTCCACCAAGCAATCCAACGAGATCACCCCGTCGACACCATCCTCGGCGACATTCATAAGGGGGTAACTACTCGATCTCGGGTTGCACATTTTTGTGAACATTACTCTTTTGTTTCCTCTATTGAGCCACACAGGATAGAGGAAGCACTTCAAGATTCGGATTGGGTGGTGGCGATGCAAGAGGAGCTCAACAACTTCACTAGAAATGAGGTATGGCATTTAGTTCCACGTCCTAACCAAAATGTTGTAGGAACCAAATGGGTCTTCCGCAACAAGCAAGATGAGCATGGTGTGGTGACAAGGAACAAAGCTCGACTTGTGGCCAAGGGATACTCCCAAGTTGAAGGTTTGGATTTCGGTGAAACCTATGCACCCGTAGCTAGGCTTGAGTCAATTCACATATTATTGGCCTATGCTACTTACCATGGCTTTAAGCTTTATCAAATGGACGTGAAAAGTGCCTTCCTCAATGGACCAATCAAGGAAGAGGTCTATGTTGAGCAACCTCCCGGTTTTGAAGACAGTGAGTATCCTAACCATGTCTATAAGCTCTCTAAGGCGCTTTATGGGCTCAAACAAGCCCCAAGAGCATGGTATGAATGCCTTAGAGATTTTCTTATTGCTAATGGCTTCAAAGTCGGAAAGGCCGATCCTACACTCTTTACTAAAACTCTTGAAAATGACTTGTTTGTATGCCAAATTTATGTTGATGATATTATATTTGGGTCTACTAACAAGTCTACATGTGAAGAGTTTAGTAGGATCATGACACAGAAATTCGAGATGTCTATGATGGGGGAGTTGAAGTATTTTCTAGGATTCCAAGTCAAGCAACTCCAAGAAGGCACCTTCATTAGTCAAACGAAGTATACTCAAGACATTCTAACCAAGTTTGGAATGAAGGATGCCAAGCCCATCAAGACACCCATGGGAACTAATGGGCATCTCGACCTCGACACGGGAGGTAAGTCCGTGGATCAAAAGGTATACCGGTCGATGATAGGTTCTTTACTCTATTTATGTGCTTCTCGACCGGATATTATGCTTTCCGTGTGCATGTGTGCAAGATTCCAAGCCGACCCTAAGGAAGCTCACCTTACGGCCGTAAAACGAATCTTGAGATATTTGGCTTATACTCCTAAGTTTGGGCTTTGGTATCCTAGGGGATCCACATTTGACTTGTTTGGTTATTCGGATGCCGATTGGGCGGGGTGCAAAATCAATAGGAAGAGCACATCGGGGACTTGCCAGTTCTTGGGAAGATCTTTGGTGTCTTGGGCTTCAAAGAAGCAAAATTCGGTCGCTCTTTCCACCGCCGAAGCCGAGTACATTGCCGCAGGACATTGTTGCGCGCAATTGCTTTGGATGAGGCAAACCCTGCGGGACTACGGTTACAAATTAACCAAAGTCCCTTTGCTATGTGATAATGAGAGTGCAATCAAGATGGCGGATAATCCCATCGAGCATAGTCGCACTAAACACATAGCCATTCGGTATCATTTTCTTAGGGATCACCAACAAAAGGGAGATATCGAGATTTCATACATTAATACTAAAGATCAATTAGCCGATATCTTTACCAAGCCTCTTGATGAACAATCTTTTACCAAACTTAGGCATGAGCTCAATATTCTTGATTCTAGGAACTTCTTTTGTTGAATTGCACACATTGCTCTTCTATATACCTTTGATCATGTCTCTTTCATATGCTATGACTAATGTATTTTTCAAGTCTATTTCAAACCAAGTCATAGGTGTATTGAAAGGGAATTGGAGTCTTCGGCGAAGACAAAGGCTTCCACTCCATAACTCATCCTTCGTCGTCGCTCCAAGAGACTCTCCATCTTTGGGGGAGAGAATAAAAGGACTTCGTCTTTGGTATAATCTTAACTCATTTATTTATGACCAAAGGGGAAGATAGCACTTCGAGGGCTCTAATGCTTCCGTTTTTGGCGATTCATGCCAAAGGGGGAGAAAGGATGAGCCCAAAGCAAAAGGACCGCACCACCACCAATTTCAAAAACTTCGTGTTTCCAAGAATATTATCAATAAGTATCCTATTGTGTTCAAAAGGGGGAGAAAGTAGTATTTCAAAAAGGATATATCAAAACCCTCTTGAACACTAAGAGGAGGATCTCATTTAGGGGGAGTTTTTGTTTAGTCAAAGGAAAAGCATTTGGAACAGGGTGAGAAAATTTCAAATCTTGAAAATGTTTCTCAAAATCTTATTCATTTGCCTTTGACTATTTGCAAAAGAACTTTGAAAAGGATTTACAAAAGAGTTTGCAAAAACAAAACATGTGGTGCAAGCGTGGTCCAAAATGTTAAATAAGAAAGAAACGATCCATGCATATCTTGTAAGTATTTAGATTGGCTCAATTCCAAGCAACATTTACACTTACATTATGCAAACTAGTTCAGTTATGCACTTCTATATTTGCTTTGGTTTGTGTTGGCATCAATCACCAAAAAGGGGGAGATTGAAAGGGAATTAGGCTTACACCTAGTCCCTAATTAATTTTGGTGGTTGAATTGCCCAACACAAATAATTGGACTAACTAGTTTACTCAAGTGTATAGATTATACAGGTGTAAAAGGTTCACACTTAGCCAATAAAAAGATCAAGTTATTGGATTCAACAAAGGAGCAAAGAGGCAACCGAAGGCACCTCTGGTCTGGGGGCACCAGACTGTCCGGTGTACACCGGACAGTGTCCGGTGCACCAGAGGACTCCAACTCGAACTCGTCACCTTCGGGAAATTCCAGAGGCGACTCCGCTATAATTCACCGGACTGTCCGGTGTACACCGGACAGTGTCCGGTGCTCCAAGGGAAAGCCGCCCCAGGAACTCGCCAGCCTCGGGAATTCACTTCAGCCGCTCCACTATAATTCATCGGACTGTCCGGTGTACACCGGACTGTCCGGTGTAACAGCGGAGCAACGGCTAATTCGGCGCCAACGGCTACCTGCGTCGCATTAAATGCGCGCGCAGCGCGCGCAGATGTCAGACTCGCCCATACTGGCGCACCGGACATCCAACAGTACATGTCCGGTGTACACCGGACATCCAGGCGGGCCCACAAATCAGAAGCTCCAACGGTCAGAATCCAACGGCAGTGATGACGTGGCGGGGGCACCGGACTGTCCGGTGCGCCATCGAACAGACAGCCTCCCAACGGCCATTTTTGGTGGTTGGGGCTATAAATACCCCAACCACCCCACCATTCATTGCATCCAAGTTTTCCACTTCTCAACCACTTACAAGAGCTAGGCATTCAATTCTAGACACACCAAAGAGATCAAATTCTCTCCAATTCCACAAAAGGCTTTAGTGATTAGCGAGAGAGATTTGCCGTGTTCTTTTGAGCTCTTGCGCTTGGATTGCTTCTTTTCTTTCTCATTTGCTCTTGTGACCAACACTCAATTGTAATCAAGGCAAGAGGCACCAATTGTGTGGTGGCCCTTGCGGGGAAGTTTTATTCCCGGCTTTGATTTGAGAAGAGAAGCTCACTCGGTCCGAGGGACCGTTTGGGAGAGGGAAGGGTTGAAAGAGACCCGGCCTTTGTGGCCTCCTCAACGGGGAGTAGGTTTGAGAGAACCGAACCTCGGTAAAACAAATCTGCGTGTCTCACCTTATTATTTGCTTGTGATTTGTTTTGTGCCCTCTCTCGCGGACTCGATTATATTTCTAACGCTAACCCGGCTTGTAGTTGTGTTTATATTTGTAAATTTCAGTTTCGCCCTATTCACCCCCCTCTAGGCGACTTTCACTCTCTGGTCAGGCGCGGATGGTCCGCGGCCTAGGGCCGGACGGTCCGCGACCTGGCGCGAGGCGGCGGTGCTCTCTGGTCAGGCGCGGACGGTCCGCGGCACAGGGCCGGACGGTCCGCGACCTGGTGCAGGAGCTCGGGTTCCCTGCCTGACGGTCGGACGGTCCGCGCCCTAGGGCCGGACGGTCCGCGCGTGCGCAGGGGCAGCGGAAGATCGCCGACGGCGCCTGGATCTCGCTCCCGGGAGGGACCCCGTCGGGGAGGAGAGATCCTAGGAGTTGTCTAGGCTCGGGTAGACCGACCTAGACTCCTCTAATCGACGTAGAGTCGAGGAGAGGCGGAGAATTTGGGGATTGAAAGGCTAAACTAGGGCTAAACTAGAACTACTCCTAAGATAAAATGCGAAATAGAAGTTGTATTGATTCGATTGATGATGATTACAAATCGGCCGTAGACCTCTCTATTTATAGAGGAGGGGGCTGGACCCTTTACCGTCAAAACTCCGAGCAAATCCCGGGATTTTCGCCAACAAACGCAGCGAAAAACTCGGAACCCTAATCTGACCGTCCGGCCTCAGGGCCGGACAGTCCGCACCTCAATTTGGTGCTCAACAGACGGCAATCCTTCATAGTCACAGTTGACTAGGAGACGACGGCCTAGACCACTCTGAACTCTTTATAGTAGTCTTCCTTTTGATGGCCTAATTCTGAACAAAATTCTGCAAACGTGAGCTCACTTATGATGAGGCTAAGTAAGTGTGTAGGAAAAAAATGTTGTGTAAGATTTACCAAGAAATATGGCTAAGTCTGAGCATTTAGCTTTTAATTTTTGTTGGTTAAAACTTTATTAGCAATTACTAAGTATAAGTAAATACAATCCCAATTAAATAAATGATCATAAATAAAACACCCACAATGCAATGTATGTTCGATTTAATTTAATTCCATAATTTAATCATCTAGGGGTTTGAGCCGCTCTTGACCATGAGCTCAACTGATATATCAATTTTACACTCTACAGAGATCGCACATCTTTACGACCCACAAGTCGTGATACCCATCTGTCATGGGTTGATCAAATCCTTAAATATTTACAAGGTGAGTCGACAGTGTTTCCTACGAGCCATTTACAAAGTTTTACTAGTATGAGAAAACCTACTACATATTCAAGATGATGTGGCATAGAAATCCCTTGTGCTAAAAGCTATCCCAAATAGATCACCTGGAGGACCTCTTATGCTTGAGCAACACTTCCCCGCTTGCCCTTTCGGCTAAGAGTCTCACACCCTAGCTTGCATAATTAATTGGCTAAAACTAGGGCCATGATAGTCCTTGTGATTGCACGTTTTTCTGGATGGTCACTCCATGTTCCAATTAAACAGAGTGATCTTATCATGCATAATAATAATCAACAATAATAAATCATAATGCAACATGATCATTATTAAAAATATATCATTATCCCAAAACTAGATGGAGCACTAGCAAGTTTACCCAATAATAATAACCTAGGTGTAAACAAGGTATACGTAAAACAAATCTAGGTTACCTATTAGGTCCCATCAGATTAACTAAATTGTACATACATTAGTGAGAACATAATGATAAATATTATTAGGTCAAACAACACAATCAAGGATACACTTTCCATATTTGGTAAACTCCAACCGCTCTCGCTTTTCTATTCGCAGTAAAACATACACATAGGTAACAATAAGTAAAATAATATTACAACAATCATGAATAATAGCTACTAAAATAAATCTACACGTCGAGACGAGCTCGTAGGTTCGATAACCACTAAAATCGAAGTTAAAACTTAGAAGATATGAATTAAATAAATTTTAGAGTTGTTTTGATATTAATTTTATATCAAAAATAGCTACCAGGGACTTGTGATAAGGGCCATCCGGATTAGATCCAACGCCATCCACTCGTGAGCTATCGGAGTCGTCCATCCTACGATCTTCCACCCCGATTTAAATAACTGAAAAGATTTCCTACTTCTAATCCTGAGCGTCCAATGAAAATCAACGATCCTACTTTCCCGCCTCACATCATCGACGTCTAGACGCGACGGCGGGCGCTGCCGCATCGTCACCATTGCCGGCGTCACCCATCCAGGTGCTCGGGTGCCCGATCTTAGATTTGGATTGGTGGTACATGATGCGGAGAAGAAGGCGAACACAGAAGAGTGTATCTCACCGGTGATGGCAGCAGTGGCGGAGCTGGCCATAGTAATTGAACGGTGGCCCGATGTAGGCAACCGACGTCCGGCGAGCAATTCCCTCCATCAGGTCAACCCTCGACCACGAAAACTTTCATGGAGATTGGAGACATACCGCGTGCACATGTGAACCTCCTGATTCTCTCCCTGTGAGAAAAATGGCGGTGGAACCTTCGGTCCTCCGCAGCAGCTTGCTCGCCTTCTCCCTCGCTAGTGCTCGACGATGACTCGGGAACTCGACAGAAAAGGGTGGATCGGGGGGAAAGGTCGCTGGCACTTGCATGCGTATATATCCCGGGCAAATTCAACGACTAATCCTAACAACCCCGCTCGGGTTGTAAGAAACTTGGCCGGCTGTTACGGAGATCCTGCTGCTCACAAGTCACAACGAACTCGGGGTAGGGGATGCAGCTGGCAAGGCAGGCCCACTGGTCAGCCAGTGCGAGCCTGTGTGTGGGAGGAGTGAAACTGAGCGGCGGGGTGTGTGACTGGCGTGGAGGTGGGCTGCGCGATGAGGGATTGAGAGTAGTGCTCGGAATATGGGCTGGTCTTTTCGGGCCAGCACGAGCACGGCCCGAAAATAGAAGCCCAAAGCACGGCCCGGCACGAAATAATTTGGGCCGGGCTAGCACGGCCCGAAGGCGGGCTTGGTCCGGGCCTCAATTTCCGGCCCGTCGGGCCCCCGGCACGGCCCGTATAGATGGGCCGGGCTTGGGCCGGCACGGCCCAATTAAGCTCAATCTACTTAATTTCTTTAATTTAGTAAGATATCGACTTTATATTGTTGTTATATTTGGAGTTTATGTGGTCAAATGATACTAGAATTGTTTAATATCTTTAATTTAGTAAGATATGAACTTTATATGGTTGTAATATTTTGATTTTATGTGGTCAAATATACGGGCCGGGCTTGGGCCGGCACGGCCCAAAGAAGGCACGACGTGGTTTAGGGCCGGGCTGGGCCACTGTTTTTACATTTCGGGCTGGCACAGCACGACCCAAAAATCTTTTGGGCTTTGCTGGCCCGAACCCGTTTGGCACGAAGCACGATGGGCTTGCGCCGGGCTGGCCCGACCCGGCCCAATTCCCAGCACTAATTGAGAGTGGCCCGCGTGAAGGGAGATTATTGCTATTATGTAAGACGAGAGAGTTGTTTCGATGAAATGGATGCGTAGGGAAGGGCTTCAACAGTTTAGACGAAGCGCTGATATGGACATAAAAACCCCATTAGTTGTTACGGACACTAATTAATCTCCCACCATGAGAATAAGTCTCCTTGGCCAGGCTGCCGTCTTCAGCGCCGTAATCCCCAGGGGGCACGGTGCCGGACTCGGACGGCGAGATGGCCACGGACGGCGGCGATCTAGGAGGTGGCGGGAGCACGAGCACGCGGGCTCCTCTCCCCGATCCCGATCTATGTGCTTGGCTGCTTGCAACCTCGGTGGGATGGAGGCGACGTGGCAGCAGCAAGAGGAGTGCCCGTGCGGCGGGGCCGAGGCCGCTGACCAGTCCGAGCGGCTCCACGACGCGGTGCTGCTCGACGTCCTCAATTGCATCGACGACGTCAAGGCGCTCGGCCGCTGCGCCCTCGTCTCGCGTCGCTTCCCCTTCCCCCAGTCAATCATCTGTATCATTGCGTTGTGCGTAGAGATGTCAATGGGGACCCGATACCCGATAACCCGTGGGGAATTCCCCTATTAGGGCACGGGTATGGGAAAAAAATTGTCCCCTTGGGTATGGATATGGGACAAAATCTCCACCCATTGGGTAAACGGGTATGAGTTTGAGAAGCAATAATCCGAACTCGATTACTCATGGGTATTTCATACACGTACATCTGTCCTGTTTGTATGAATGAGTTGAGGCCGAGTCGGCCATCAAACCCGGCAGACTCCATTTCTTATATTGGTCCCAAGTACTGATTTCTTTTCTGATGAATGGATGAATGGATAATGGTTCATGGATGAGTGCTTGCCGATGTGGTGATGTATGAAATCTGGATAGTTTGTGCTAGATGTTAGTACCTAGTTATTCCTTAATTGGGGATGGGGACCCATTGGGGACCCGAAACCCAAATGGGGATGGGTATGAGATGAGTTTTGTACCCATGATGGGTATGGGTATGGGGATGTATCAAACATGATGGGGATAGGTCTGGGATGCTATAACCCGATGGGGAATTACCCATTGACATCTCTAGTTGTGCGACACTGATTTTTGTAGAGCATCAGAAATTTGCCAAAGAATTGCACTGGAGTCTGAATGCTGCATTGCATTGTGCGAACAATTGATAAGGTTTTGCATTTTGAGCACTGCACAAGATAAGCGATAGCGTTTTTTACTAGACTTGATATGATCTTTGGGCATCGCATCTACTCTAGTCTAGTTGGTAAAAAAAATTCAAGCGAGGTAGAGCTGCATCTCCGAGCGGTTCACCTGCTCGACGACTTCCAGGAAGACGGGGTCGACGGTGATGTGGCTGTCGATGCGGACGGAGAAGGGGCGGGACCAGAGCAGCACCGCGGCCTCGCCGGCGATCTCGACGGCCACGTCTAGCTCCATGTGGCGGCGCACGATGTCGGAGAGGAGGGCGCAGGCGCTGCGCGAGCTCGACGCCGTCGAGGCGATTGTTAGCCTCTTCTACTAGATTAACTCAAGAACAAATATAGAATTCAGAGTTCGGGAAGGAAGAGGAGAAAGGCAGCTGGAGTTTGATACTTGGTGACAAGAATAAGCGTAATAGTTCTGTTACAGTATGGAGGAATACAGCTAGATCTAGACGTAGAGAAAGCAGAGAAGCTTGAGGTGGAAGATAAACAGGAGTTGGTGTTCTGAATAATTCTTTCATAAACCTTCTCGTCACCTTCATTGCGCCCTTATAATATTTTCCTTTAGCTACCTGGGCTGGCATGAGCTGTTTGGGCCGACAGTCCCTAACATGTCTGGAGGAATACAGCTAGATCTAGACGTAGAGAAAGCAGAGAAGCTTGAGATGGAAGATAAACAGGAGTTGGTGTTCTGAATAATTCTTTCATAAACCTTCTCGTCACCTTCATTGCGCCCTTATAATATTTTCCTTTAGCTACCTGGGCTGACATGGGCTGTTTGGGCCGACAGTCCCTAACATTCTCCCCTTCTTAAAATTAGGCTTGCCCTCAAGCCGATACATGACACCAATTCCACCGGGATCCCATTGCAAGTGCAAGATACTTCGCTGATTCTTAATCTTGAACCCCAGAAAAGAAGCGGCTAGTTGGAAAATCTCATCACATCTCTCTTGGTCATGACAGATTATAGCAGCAGCATCTCTGAATATATCAACCTCTGTAAAAGCAGCATCCTTGGTTGTTTGCCTCTGTGCGTTATTGAAGTAGGCAGGGACAAAGACAATGGCATCATTGATCTTCTTGCCAAGGTATGCCTCAGCAGTATCCTTCATCTTGCCAAAAATCATGGCACTGATCTCCTCAAGGCTGAAGACCTTGTCACCAAAAACAACAAACTTACTTGCATATAGATTTACAGGCATCATAGGTTGTTGTACTCTTCCAACATACAGTTCCTTATCATTGAATATCTTCCCATTCAACTTTTGAACAGCCTGAGCAGCAGCATCTGCATTTTCAAAAATGACAAATCCAAAACACCTAGAATTTCCAACATTATCCCGCATAACAACATCACTTGTTATGGTTCCATATTTTTCAAACATCTCCTTCAACTCATCATCAGTAACAGTATCGGACAGATTCTTCACATACACATTACTGAATTTGATACTGTTCCAGGCATTTTTCCAGTCCTGCATACAAACAAAAAATCCAATATACACTTTCTTGTCATTGAGAAGCATACCATAGAGTTTATCAATGGCCGACTGAGCAGATTCATCCATCTCAAACTGAACAAAACCATAGTCCCTTGATTCTCCTGAAGAGTCTAAATCCAAGCAGCTCGACCTGACAATGATGTGATCTTGATCCAAGTCAACAAGAATCTTGTTTAGTTGGCGATGGCAAATGTCTGCGACGCTATCCTGCTTCATCTGCTCTTCATTCAGACTTGTGCCTTGAAGTGTTTCCCTATGAAGGGCAGCCACAACACCCTGAATTGAAATCTTGAACACAAGAGCATTACCAGGGACACCAACAGAAACAAGCAGCTCTCCATCCTGCTGAGCCATTTTCAATATGGCTGAAGGAGCGATCGTGATAGGCATGGAAATGTTGAAGCACAGCGCTAGCATGAAAGCGACGTACATCTGGTGCCCGCAGTCCTGCACCTCCATGGTGCATGCCAACTCCAGGCAGATGCCACGCAGGCAGAACTCGTCGTCGTCCTTGTCAAGGTCGTCGTTGGGTTTGGTTGTCAAGGTGCCCGTGATGTTCTTCTTCCGCTCCTTGTTAGCTTCCATAAGAGCTGCCTCCAGGAGCGCCTTGGCCTCTAGGCTATTGTAACTCAGCAGCAGCTCAGGCACGCGGTACGAGAGAGTGACGACGCGACTGGTGAGCGGGTGCTGGCGCCTGGCGCCGTAGTAATCGGGGAGGCCGAGCTCGAGATCGTCGGGGGTCTTGCGAGCCGCTGCACTGACGCTAGGAGGGGCCTAGCGCTGTGGGTGTGCGCCGTCAACGATTTTGGGCATAGGTGTCGGAGTTGGAACGAGCGTCGAACACCTTGTGGGCATGGTGCTGGTGGTGTTGCTGGAGCAGAGCATCAGCAACTTATCGGTGTAGTGGCCGTTGAGCGCCTGGTCGGGTGTGGTGCAGGAGGCGGAGGCGTAGAGGTGGTCGGCGTAGGAGGCGCATCGCGCCTTGCCCACTGTGTGCGCGCCGGGCAGCACGTCGAGGATGGTGGTGGCATCCAGCTTGATCTCGTCGTAGCCATCGAGTTCGGCGGTCACGAATCTCGTGGGGCCGTCTGGCGAATCGAGGTCCTCGCCACCGAAGAATCCGCCCCAGTTACCGGCGATGACGAATGGCGCCACGCAGTACTGCTCGTCGTCGTCGAAGCACCCACCCCAGTTGTCAGTGATGATAGCGTCGAACAACACGTCGGAATCGGTGGAGGTGATGAGCGCATTGACGGAGTCGTCCGCGGCTCTGGAGTTTGCGCGTGCTAGCACGACCGATGATGGGTCATCCTGTAGCTCCATCACCGGCGGAGGCGAGAAGCGCCGGTCCCAGCGAGTCTCCCACTCGTCGAACCTCCGGTTGAACTCGTCGAGCATGAGCTTGACGTCGAGAGTCATGGCGTTGACAAATTTGAAGCTGAGGATCGAACACCTCTGATACCAATTGTTAGTCTCTTCTACTAGATTAACTCAAGAACAAATATAGAATTCAGAGTTCGGGAAGGAAGAGGAGAAAGGCAGCTGGAGTTTGATACTTGGTGACAAGAAGAAGCGTAATAGTTCTGTTACAGTCTGGAGGAATACAGCTAGATCTAGACGTAGAGAAAGCAGAGAAGCTTGAGGTGGAAGATAAACAGGAGTTGGTGTTCTGAATAATTCTTTCATAAACCTTCTCGTCACCTTCATTGTGCCCTTATAATATTTTCCTTTAGCTACCTGGGCTGGCATGGGCTGTTTGGGCCGACAGTCCCTAACAGCGCGCCGGGAGGTGGAGCAGGCGGCAGGAGGTGGCGAGCTGCTCGCCGGCGTCGAGGCGGGCGGTGCGGAGGTGTGCGCCGCCGTAGAGGATGGAGACGGTGGAGGGCCTATAGCGCACGGGCACGACGTTGGGGTTGGTGGCGTGCACAATGAGGGTGAGCCCGATGTCTAGCGTCGTCGGCGGGCGGAAGTTGAAGGCGGACAGGATGATGGAGATGACGACACTGAAGACGACAGCCTGGCCAAGGAGACTTATTCTTACGGCGGGAGATTAATTAGTGTCCGCAACAACTAATGGGGTTTTCATGTCCATATCAGCGCTTCATCGTCGTCTGCGCCTCCAAACTGTCGAAGCCCTTCCCTACATCTCCATTTCGTCGAAACCAACTCTGGCGTGTTCCATAATGGCAATAATCTCGCGGGAAGGTGGTTTCGTCCTGAGAGCATTTTGTTGTTTTTTCCTTTTTATTTTGGGCACGTTTGCGACTTTGGCCTGGCGGCCTGGCTTTGCTCGCGGGATGCAATGCCTATGTTTGTATGGTCTGAATTGCTTTGGAGCTCGATTCTGCACGTGCAAAAGTGGTTCTTCAACCTGGCTCCCAGGAAACGAAGGCAGACTCCATTTTTTTAGAGCTCGGCTGCTCGTGGCGCAAACTAGCTCCTCATGGCGGCTCCCAAGAAACAAAAGTAGCTTTTAGCCTGGCTGACTATGTGTGGCAAACACTGGCCCACTTGGACCATGCTTATTTGGTACAAGTGCATAAATAAAATATGTTGCAGCAGTTGGGACTGGCTAGATTTAGCATGGACCACACGAGCTGGCCAGATACACGTCGCAAACACACCCTTTATGTTTTACTTTCTATTTCCATTTCTGTTTTCTAAATTCAAATTTACAATCCCATTTCAAATCAAGTTTGAATTTCAAACTAAATTTTAAATGCACATTCTAAAAAATCCAGTGTGTCAATGCAAAGTGAAATGTTTTATTTAATTATTTAGGCAAATACTTCTAAATATGTATTGTGCGCACACAAGATTTTTATTTTGATAAAATAGTATTTTAAATGTATAATCCAATTAAAAATCCAATATTAATTACTTATTTTTTAAGAGAACATAATCTCCATAAAAAGAATACTTTAGTTTAAATCTTTAGAAGAATGTTTCAAAGTATAAGTTATATGAGAATCCCTGTTTTTTCTAATTCCCTAAATAGAAAATATATTTTTCTGAAATTTTAGAAGAGTTTTACCAAAATCCCAAAATTATGATTTTAGGGTGTTACAAATTATACTCCCTTAAAAAGAATCTCATCCTCGAGATTAGGACAGATAGGGCAGAGATGTAGAAAATTTTATTTGTAGTTTAGCTCCTTGTTTCCAATTGGTTCAAAAATCAAAAGTTTGTTTTTAAGTACCTAATACTAATTACAAGGTGGCTAGAAAAACATGGGTATATTTAGCTACCTAATAGACAGGTTTAGAAAATAGGTTTCCATCCTGGGTTAGAAACATATAGTTAAGATATCTTTGTATGTAAAATAGATAGCTCAGCCTAAATAAGATGAGGTAAGATCTTGTCTATTTACTTTACCTTTAGGTTGGGTTAGATAGATTATACAACCCATCACAAACATGTAGGTTAGGTTGTTGCTTATGGTTGAGTTGGCCTGGGTACCAATTTAGGGTAGAGTAAATTAGGTGTCACACCTGTTGGTCACTTGTTTTTGATTACTATGAAACTAAAACAATTCAACACAATTGTTAAATGTTAAGAACCTTCGTCCTTCGAAGCATTATCTCCCTTCGGGTATAATGAGTCTTGGATGAAGGTCATAAAGAACAAGTCTTCATCATTCATAAATACGAAAGCACAGTTACAGATGTAACATTATGTCACTTATTCATTTCATATTAAATGTTAAACAACATTAGAATCTATCTCATATATTAATAAAGTGATACACAATGTACACTACATTTGTACCTTCGGCTTGCTCGAAGACAAAAGCGTGAATGCAATTCCAGTGCAGCGTGAACAGTATGGGGGCACTGTTCATCTATTTATAGGTATGGGACGCATCCCAAGCAAAAGTATATTTATGAACCTGATACATACACATTATCCTAATACAAGCATCAGGGATTAATGGGTCTTTTCCTCTCTTGCTCAATTTCGCGTCTGAGCTTCGTAACCATCTTGAGCCAAAGCTATAATCCTTCGGCGCTTTTGTGCATGCCTGTTGCAGCTTCGGCGCTCAGTCATGTTGGTTGTAAGCGATTTCTCCATCCTAAGCACCTTCAACAGAGAAGGAGACCCCCAATAGTAGCCCCTTCGCGGTGCTAGGTCGTTTTCATAACGAGCTCGATCCACAAAACACACGAAGGCTTCTGAATGACGGAGGTCCAAAAAAACCTTCCCTGAGCTTGTTATTAAAAAACGAATAAAAAGTTATGGCCTATGCCGGTCCACCGATCAGTCAGTATGAGCAATGCGTCGATTCACCTTCTTCCCCTGCAGGACTACATAAATAGATGAGTTGGTAAGAAGTTACCGCATCATTCATTGTTATTGCATTGTTGTGCTGTTGAAAATTTGTACTGAAGCCGAAGCTTTCTGTGGTCTGTGCACTTGTTGTCTAGTCTTCGAACAATCATCAAGTTAGTTGAAAGTTAACTTCGTCTTAAGAACTGAAATGGCTAGAATCAGGTCTACTGCTAGGCTGACAAACGAAGGTGAAGAGACCGAGACAACTTAGACAACTACAATCTCAGAAGTAATGAGGCGCTCTGGGTTGGTTGTTCAAAAGGGAGAAGGATCTATTCCCGAGAAGGATAATGTTATTACTGAAGTTGAACATGCTATTGCCGAAGCTGGTAGTGATGATGAAGAGGATGATGGCATCTTGAGTCCGAGCAAGCCTAGTCATGTTGAATTTGGGAAATCCACTGTGAAAGCAGAATATTTAGTTTTAATGAAAAAGCTTGGATATTTTGGGAAAATGACGATGACTTGATAAGGTTCGCCGGAGACAAAGTGGTTATACGTGCCAGGATCAGAACTCACATACACAACGATCACATAAGTGACTCATCATCGCACAATTCTTCAAATAATCATGAAGAGTAAATTATATTATTACAGACTAGAGTCATTAACATCATTTATATCAAAGTGCACATAATAGAAACGTAGCCAACGTACATAAACCGACCACGGGTAGCTGACTGGAGGAGGTCGCTAGCCTAACCTTCATGTTCGTTAAAGTCCTGGAACACCTGGAGATCTGCTTCAATGCCTTCTTCGTCTAAGCAGTGGCTGCATCGAGAACAACCTGGTGTTTATGTGAAAGCAAGGGTGGGTACACATCAATGTACTCAGTAAATGTCTCATTTAGCTGAAGTGGACTAGCTTTATGTGGGGTTAGGCTATTAGCATGTTGCTTTTGCTTCATCATGTTTTATAATTAATATAAGCCATGTTTTCCAATTAATCCTAGAGTTATCAACCCATGGGACTTCTCCTCATAGAGGAAACATCAGTACCTAAATTCATGATTGCCATAACCAAAGCCATAACCATAATCATAACCATTGTATCTCTAATCAGTGGAGCTCCTAAGGCCGCTCTTAACTGTGAGTGTGGCTAATATACCAGTTTCTTAACCCTTTGCATAGGTCGCACACATTACCCATGAGCCATGATTCCCTTTCTGCCCAAGGATCATGACTTCTCATTGATCCCTTCTAAGGTGAACTGGCAAGGTTTCACTATGTAGCCTTTATAAAGATTCCCCAAAGGTATATTCGCACGTTAGGTTTATATAGTTTGATAAACACAATACCTATCCCTAGGGGGTGACTAACAAAAGCAAATGAAAGAACCTCGGCATCTAGCCTTAGCAAAGTAAGAACTATGCCCGGACCCCATTGACGGCATGATGGCGAAGCAAACTACACCTCAGGTTCCTCTAATTAATTAGCTAAAGGTGTCTCATACCACCCTTATGGCTGCACTGTTTTCTCGGGTGGTCATCCAATGCACCAGACCTTACAAAGAAGTACTTGGGACACATCATGAGTCTCCTTAATATCACATATCAGTAAACAAAACCTTGGAAACATCGTATCATAATATATGGCATCGTGTTCATTGATTAAGTTAGAGCGCTAGCATAACAGCTAATCATGATATACCAAACCCAAATGGTAAACAACGATAGGGAAAAATAGAAAGCCAATCAATCCTAAGGTTGAATCATGTTGTGTGAGTTCTCAAGTGAAATATGACATAATAGGTCAAAGTACACTTTCCTTCACCAAAACAAATGTGCTGGGTCTTCAACCTTGTAGAACTTGAAGAGCTCGATTTCTAGATCACCAAAGCTTGATCGTTGGTTTAATAAAGCTCGGGGACGGATCAAGTTCTATTCATGACATGTATCCAACACGAACAGGCACGAGCAAACAAATATAAATGCATAAGAACATTACACCATACAAGGGAAACATTATAAAAACAATGCAAGGATAGAGCTCGCTATTACGGTCACGTTAGAAAAAGAGACATAGAAATCAGAGCTACAGTTGAAAAGTTATAACTTTCGAAAGATTTCCGCGATTAACACATAAAACTATATTTCTAAGTTAATTTTAATTAATATAAACTATTTGAGAAAGATATTTCAGAGAAATATTCAATGTAACTTTAATTCTGTAAGGAAAATGGACCCCGGGCCATTTGGCTAAATAGATTTTGGTTTTTGATGATCAACGCAACCTGTGGACTAATGTGTTTGCTAGTGTTTGTATTTGTAGTTCACGGGATGCGAAGGGGATTGGACTAAGGTCATAAGGATGCAACACCTTAAAAGAAGACATAAAAGAAGCATAGAAGTCCAAGACTTAAGAACAAAAGAAGCCCGAAAGAATCATCGAAGAAATCCAAGAGAAGGCAGTCAGCCAGCACCTGGTGGCACACCGGACAGTGAACAGTAATTGTCCGGTGTGCACCGGACTATCCGGTGGGACAATCGGACAGTCTGCACAGAGGGGCTCACAGACAGGAGCCCTCGGGCTGTAGCACCGGACTGTCCGGTGTGCACCGGACTGTCTGGGTAACGGTCGAATCCAACGGTCGACTGCTACAGACCACAACGGTCGGCTGACATGGCAGGCACCGGACAATGCACAGTACCCTGTCCGGTGTGCACCGGACTGTCTAGTGCGTCCGTTGACAGAAACCAGTTACTTTCTGTCCAACGGCTTGAAATGGGGGTTAGGGCCTATAAATATCACCCCAACCGGCCATTTCAAGGTGTGGGAGCCCAAGCAACATACCAAGGCATACTGTAGACATTTCCAAGTGCTCAAACACCCAAGTGCTTAATAGAATCACTCAGTGATTAGCGTAGGTGCTTTGCGGAGTGCTTAGATTAGTTAGACCGCATTAGCGCTTGCTCTAGGTGAATCCTAGTTAGTTGAGTGAGTTTAGACAAACCACACAACCCTTCGGCTCTTGCGTGAGCCGTTGTAATTGTACCAAGTGGGGCAAGAGTCTTGAGAGACCATGACAACCGTGTTTGTGTCACGGCCACCACCGTGTACTGGAGGGAACGAGGCCCGCGGCATTTTCGACCGGAAGTTCGATAGTGGAGACGACGGGGAGTGTCCGAAAGATGCCAGAAGCGGAGCACCCCTTGCGCGTGGAGAAGACCCGCGGCTCTCTACAGAGTTACTCGACCGAGGTGCTTGGCCCTCGCGTGAGCTTCCCTTTGCATAGGGGCACCAATGAGGATTAGTTAGGGCCTTGCGTGGTTCCGGATACCTCGGTAAAAATACCAGCATCATCTACGAGAGTTTGCATCTCAACCTTGCTCTTTAAGCTTCCGCATTTATATTAAACATTTAAGTTTCAATCTTGTCTTTGTACTTATATAGTGTAGATTGGAACTTAGCCATTGCGGTAGAGATAGCAATATGTTGGGCCGAAGGCAAACACGCCACCCTTCGCTCGATGACTTCTACCTCGCGCTACACGGACGAAGACTGCATTCGCAGGACCCGCCGGATAGACCAAGGGTGTTGAGAAGACGGAGGCCTGTTCGGCCCCCTTCGCTCCGACGAGACAAGACGAAGGCCTCGCCAAAGACCACAGGACCTCCCACTTCCTCAACACGGGGAGAGGCCCATGTACAGTTTGGCCCACAAATGTTGGGCCTCGCGTGAGCGTGTGTGGGTTGGGCCGTGTCTGTAATAAAGTATATCGTAATGACTGGCTGTAACCTCCACTCGTGGGAATATTCTAGGGATAAACCAGGTACTTGAGGGTCTAAATGTCTTTGACAGGGATAGGCAGCCCCTCGGGTACCTATAAATACCCCCGTACTATGCCAAAGCACGGAGAGATTATCGTGGCTTTTGACACCCCGTGTTACCATTGCAAACTCTTTCTCCCATTTTCCATTAGATCTACCTATCTTGAAGGGCAGGTTCCAACACAACACTTAGACAAAACCTAGTTTGCACATTCTAGTTTGATTATTTGCATAGGTTTTGGTCTAGTGATTTATTTGTGGCTTCATTTAGTGAAAGTTTTAGAAGTCCTAATTCACCCCCTCTTAGGCGTCACCTGTTTTCTTCAATTGAAGATTAGAGCCTGGTTTGGCTCATTTGAAACACTTTAGCTTCACCGCTAAAAGAGCCGACGCTTTTTAGAGGAAGGGATGGAAACCGATAGGCCACCACACTTCGACGGCACTAACTTCCCATATTACTGTCCTAGAATGACTTGTTACCTAGAGGCCGTTGATCTTGGTGTTTGGAGAATCACTCGTGACACGATGAAACCACCCAAAAATCCCAAGAAACCCACCACGAGTGAGGAAAAAGATATTCATTTAAATGCTAGAGCTAAAAATTGCTTGTATGAATCTGTTAGCATGGATATTTTTAATCAAGTTTTTACATTGAAAACTGCTAATGAGATTTGGCTAAAATTACATGAGCTACATGACGGCACATCCAATGTCTGTGAGCAAAAACATTGCCTAGTCTTAAATGAGTATAATCCTTTTGCTATGAAAGATAATGAGCTTGTTAGAGATATGTATTCTCATTTGAATCTAATCATCAATGAGATCAATTCTATTAGCATTAATAAGCTAGGTGATGCGGACATTGTGAGGAAGATTATCTCCCTGCTACCACAACAAAGATATGGGAGCATCATCACTATTCTTCACAACATGGAGGACTTGAGTACAATGACCCCGACCATCATGATTGGGAAAATTGCTTCCTTTGAGATGTCGCGAAAGATGTGTCGGGGAGAGGAGCCAACTTCCTCAAGGCCATATGCTTTTGCATGTGATGAAAGGAAGGGTAAAAAGAAGGCTTTCACTCCAAGTTCCTCAAGTGAAGAAGAGGAGGAAGAAGAAAGTGATGATGGAGAAGATAATCAACCATCAACATCATCCTCTAAGGACGAAGAAACAATCTGACGCGTCAGAAAGGTAATAGGGATGATCCGCAAGATTAATCTAATGGATGTGCCCCTGCAGGTAGAGGATCTTCTCTTTAACATTGACAGGAAAAAGCAAAGAAAGAGAGGATGCTTCGCATATGGGGAGAAGGGCCACTTCAGGGACAGTTGTCCAACTATGGCCGAACCCAAAAAGGAGAGGAGCAAGGCAAGGCACTAACAAGTGTCAAAACTTGGGACGATTCTTCAAGCGAAGATGAACCTCCAAGGACGTGTAGCCACCAATCCTCATCACGCCCATCACGGTCATCACGCAAGTGCCTTATGGCAAGAGGTAAAATGAGTGTTCCATTCTCTAGTGATGAAAGTAGTAGCGATGATGAAGGTGAGGGAAAGCCCTCCGTAGATGAGCTTGCAGAAGCCGTTAAATTTTTTCAAGATGTCTGCACTAAATAAAAAGCCCAACTTAAAGCTTTGGAAATAAGTTGATTAGCTCTCAAAATGATTATAAAGGTTTGCTAGAAAAATTTGAAGCATTTGCAAATTTGAATTATGAGCTATCAACTAAAATTGAGCAATTAGAGTCTAGTGCTACATCCACAGCTACCGATGATGACCTCATTAAAAAGAATGAAAAACTTAAGGCTAATTTAGCTAGCTCCCAAGAAGCTATTGAAAATTTGCTAGGGAAAATGGAAATTCTTAGCATACACAATAATGAGCTAACTATTAAGCTAGAAAACATTGGTAGCACCCTAGAAGTATCTTTGGTTGAAATACCTGAAATTATTAAGAAAGATGCTTCTACTTCCTGCTTTGATTTAATTGATGATTCTAACCCCTACAATCAAGTTCTTGTTAAGAATGTTATTATAGAAACTTGTTTGGACGAGATTGCAATGGAAAATGAGCAATTAAAGCAAGAAGTGGCTCGCCTTGGAAAAGCCTTGTATGACAAGAAAGGCAAAGCCAAATAAATCCAACCTCCACATGATAACACCACTGCGAGAGTGAACAAGCCTGTGGAGGGCAAAACTGTGATTTGTAAGCTATGTCACAAAGAAGGCCACAAGTCTTTCCAATGCAAGGCGAAGACCGGGGATAAGCAAAAGCAAAAGCTCAACCAAAAGCCAACAAGCAAAATCTCCAACACCTACATCAAAAAGGTGGATAAAAAGGCTGCTACACCATATTTGATCAAGAAGAAAAAGAATGGAAAGGTGATAGCAATCAAGGCCAACAAACAAGCCAACAAAGGGAAAGGGGCCAAACACATCTAGGTGCCAAAGGAAATAATTTCAACCATAAAAAGCACCAAGAAGGTTTGGATCCTGAAAAGGAAGTGAGGAGTCCGAAGAGAGTGGGGGAATTTGGAGACTTGGCAAAATTGGGATGTATATCATGGGATACATCATATTGGATCAAGTTTATTGCCAAGTGGGTTAGTGAACATTTTGGACCCAAATTTCCCCACCCATGACTAAGGTTACTAGATTTTTTGTATTCCTCATTTTTAGATATGTGTATCTATTTTCCTATATCTAGTTTTACATTTCATGCCTAGTATTTCATTTGGTACTTATTTTAGATTATCAATGCATGCATACTAGGTAAATCACATGGTAGGATTGCTCGTTCTCATTTCATATTCTTGAGCAAACCTACATGGTTTAAAATGTTTAATTAAGCACGACACATAGCTTATTTAACATCCCTAAGTAAATAACACTAATGCTTCAAAATCTTATATCCTACAATTGGTATCATTTAACTTATATGTGCCAAAGCTTGGATTATGGATAATCTGCTCCTCTTGATATCAAATCAAAGTGCATGTCTCTTACAATTATTCTAAACTTGTATGCACACTTTCAGGGGGAGATTACTCTATAATCTAAGTCTTTGAGACTAATACATGTTTCCAAGTCTATTTCATGTAGTAGTCTCATAGTAAGGAAAATGAAGTCCCCGGAGAAAGACAACAAGCATCCACTACAAATCTACAAGAATTCTTATGTCTCCAAGCCTGCCATTGGTCTTCAACTGGTCCGCAATTGACTTTCAATTGGTATCTTTAAGACTACATTTAGTATCATTTGCATGTCTTCTCCAATACTTGATTAGACTATATTTCATATCTTATACTTCCCATGATGCTATAAATGCATATATTGTTGATCATATTTTCTTACCTATGCATAAGGGAAGTTAGTCTATTCAAATCATGTCTTGCACCTCCATTTCTCACATGCTTTTTCCTAAGTAGAAGATCTCTGTCAGGGGGAGTATTTCTTCGTCTCTAAAGGGAGAGAAAATTCTATCTAAGGGAAAACACTCGCTTAGGGGGAGTAATCCTTTAGTGCTTCAATTAGTATTAATTGACAAATCTTTAAGAGGGCAAGTCTTTTTGCTTCCTATATGCTTTTAATGTCTTCCTTTTCGGTGGTTGATGCCAAAGGGGGAGAAGTTGTAGGGACCAAAGCAATGAAAATTTTATCAAAGATCAATCACCACCAATTTAAAATTTTTGATCCTTCAAGTGGTTTTGGCTCTTTGGTCTAAAATAGGAAGTAAGTGAATTATGGAGTTAGGGGGAGGCTTAAGTCCATAATCTCACTATGTTGGGAAAAACATGCATCCTAGCAAGTAGTTTGCATATTTTTCACTCAAATGTTTGTTATATTTGCTTGCTTTGGTTGTGTTGTCATCAATCACCAAAATGGGGGAGATTGTAAGGAAAATGGACCCTGGGCCATTTGGCTAAATAGATTTTGGTGTTTGATGATCAACACAACCTGTGGACTAATGTGTTTGCTAGTGTTTGTATTTGTAGTTCACAGGATGCGAAGGGGATCGGACTAAGGTCATGAGGATGCAGCACCTTAAAATAAGACATAAAAGAAGCATAGAAGTCCAAGACTCAAGAACAAAAGAAGCCCGAAACAATCAGCGAAGAAATCCAAGAGAAGGGCAGACAGCCAGCGCCTGGTGGCGCACCGGACAGTGAACAGTAATTGTCCGGTGTGCACCGGACTGTTTGGTGGGACAACAGGACAGTATGCGCAGAGGGGCTCGCAGACAGGAGCCCTCGGGCTGTAGCACCGGACAGTACGGGTAACGGTCAGATCTAACGGTCGACTGCTACAGACCACAACGGTCGGCTGACGTGGCAGGCACCGGACAATGCACAGTACCCTGTCTGGTGTGCACCGGACTGTCCAGTGCACCCGTCGACAGAAAGCTGCTGCTTTCTGTCCAACGGCTAGAAATTGGGTTGAGGCCTATAAATACCACCCCAACCGGCCATTTCAAGGTATGGGAGCCCAAGCAACATACCAAGGCATATTGTAGATATTTCCAAGTTTTCAAACACCCAAGTGCTTAATAGAATCACTCGATGATTAGCGTAGGTGCTTTGCGAAGTGCTTAGGTTAGTTAGACTGCATTGCGCTTGCTCTAGGTGAATCATAGTTAGTTGAGTGAGTTTAGACAAACCACACAACCCATCGGCTCATGTGTGAGCCGTTGTAATTGTACCGAGTGGGGCAAGAGTCTTGCGAGACCGTGACAACCGCGTTTGTGTCACGGCCGCCCCGTGTGCCGGAGGGAACGAGGCCCGCGTCGTTTTTGACCGGAAGCTCAATAGTGGAGACGGTGGGGAGCGTCCGAGAGGAGCCAAAAGCGGAGCACCACTTGCGCGTGGAGAAGGCCCATGGCTCTGTACGGAGTTACTTGACCGAGGTGCTTCGCCCTCGCGTGGGCTTCCCTTTACGTAGGGGCACCAACGAGGATTAGTCGGGACCTTGTGTGGTTCTAGATACCTCGATAAAAATACCGGCGTTATCCACGAGAGTTTGCATCTCTACCTTGCTCTTTAAGCTTCCGCATTTATATTAAGCATTTAAGTTTCAATCTTGTCTTTATACTTATATAGTGTAGATTGAAACTTAGCTAATGCGGTAGAGATAGCAACACTTAGACAAAACCTAGTTTGCACATTCTAGTTTAATTATTTGCATAGGTTTTGATCTAGGGATTTATTTGTGGCTTAGTTTAGTGAAAGTTTTAGAAGTCCTAATTCACCCCCCTCTTAGGCGTCACTTGTTTCCTTTAAATTCGAATTATAATTTAATTAGAAATCACATTTTAAACCTCATCAAATTATAAAATGTTACATAGGATTCGTAACATCAGAATTATTAATTTTAGAGAAGACGTGGCACGCAACAATCACTAACTGATTTCTCGTTTAATTTGAATTGGCAAGTAACATTGTTTTATTAAAACTTGTGATATGACAAAACTAAACAATGTTACTAATATGAAATCAATGTTGTTATAAAACTGACACAAGTGAAATGATTTGAAACGAGTTTACGACATATGAGAACTGCTAAATACACGTCGCGATTACACTAAGTAATTTAAAATAAAAGACATTTAAGTTGGTATTAATCATGTTAACATTTATTTATGAGAGCACATATTAAAACAATAAATTAGTTTTAATTAGATTGCTATTTTAATAATAATTAGATAAACAATCAATTACTCCCTCTGTCCCAAAATATAATTCATTTTAGAGTAATCACACAATCATTTTTAATGCTTAAAACTAAATCAAATGCTTACACTTCACGTATATTATGCATATGATCAGTTTGAGTGTCTGCTAGCACATACATTAGTTGTCGCACACATTGCACAACACCACTTCGAGCATTTTTACACTCTGACTAGTAACTTCTAAAGATACTTCATTCTGTCCACTTTATACTATCTTATGCATTTATAAATTTTCTCAGGGGGGAGATCTTTGTCGAGGGGGAGTTTCTATTTCTACTCTTGTTTGTGGCTTGATGAGTCCATTTGTCAACAAGGGGGAGAAATTCTAGATTGTTGGGAGAGAAATTCTGGATTTTTAGAGCTCCTATCTTCGGGGTAGAGACTTTGAGATGGAGAGACATTGAGACTCTTTTGCTCCTATCAAGAAGAGTCTCTCTCAGAATTTGACAAAGAATTTTATAGGGGGAGAAATTTTGAGCTTTTGCTAGTTGGTGTTGAGCCATTTGCCTCTTTCTGGAGGAACTAACTTTGATTTCAGCACTCCTATTGATTTTGTGCTTTGATTTGGTTTTGACGTTTGGCTAGTGGTGTTGAGCCATTCTTTTGCTTCTTCTTGAGGACTAGCTTCTCTTGCTTTGTCATGTTGAGCTGTTGGGGACCAAGTTTTGCTCGCTTTTAAATGAGTTGCTTTGGCTTTTGTCTGGCTTTTGATCATTTGAGTGAGTTCTTATTCTTTCTCTTTTTGACGATCTTTGAGTTCTTATGATGGTGGTGTTGACAATTCACTCATCAAGGGGAGATTGCTAACACAATGTTGATTTGTCTTGTGGTTCGGGTTGATGATGAGCGATTGTCAACCTGGGTTGTGCTTTGGTGTGATTCTTGGAGTAACCAAAGTACGAGAGCTTGTGTTGTGCAACCATGTCTGTCGTCTTGTGGTGTGCAGGTGTGAAGCATAGAGATGGTGGTCGACAGCGAAGGTGAAGGTCATGCAGGTTTGTGCCGATGAACCGTGAGCGGCGAAAGATGAGTGCTGGGTCTTGACTGAGGGACCAGAGAAGATGGGTGACTAGCCATGGTGGCTTACACCTAGGATACCCACTGATGCAAGGATGTGGCAAAGCAGATCATGTCACCGACGCGGTCATGGACTGGCAGGACACATGTCTAGGACGTGGGGAACACATATGTGGTATGCTACTCACGACAGTTTGGTGATTGAGCCTCAAAACCCCACAGTGCTACGGAGGACTGGTTTTGCCGAGTTTGGGCCTCAAAACTCGGTGGGATGTGGTTCCAGTGGGAAATGGAGGCTGCACATGGCATCATCGCGAAGGGTGCATCGAGGCAAAGCAACTTCGTGTGGAGTACGTGCCCATCAGATGCATATTCTAGGAGTTGGTCCATTTTGCCTCCAGTTAAGTGGATGAGCTCTATGCATCTAGGGTTAGTTTAGACTAGAGAAATAACCCTCTATAATTAGGTGGGAGGGTTGTTGTGTGCAGCCATCTCTTTGGCTATTTCATAAGGCACTTATTAGAAAACCCTAGTTTCCATTTGCTAAGTTGCTCAAGTTCTTAGCCCGAAGATCCGCAGGTGTTCTCATGAACTCCACATCTGTGTAATCATGATTTTGAGAGGAAGGGTCGTTGTAACCATCAACAGTCTAGTGTTTGTTCAGATTGTGTCGGGGACCATAATTAGGGGTACCCCCAAGACTCCTAATCTCAGCTGGTAAACCCCATCAGCACAAAGCTGCGAAGGCCTGATGGACGTGATTTAGGCCAAGGCTCCGCTCAAGGGACACGATCCCGCCTCGCCCGAGCCCGACCTCGGGCAAAGACAGCCGACCCCGAAAGATTCACGCCTCGCACGAGGATCCCCTCAAGCAACGGACGCACCGTCGACTCGCCCGAGGCACAACTCGGGTAGGCTTCGCGGAGAAGCAACCTTGGCCAAATCGCCACACCAACCGACCATATCGCAGGAGCATTTAATGCAAGGATCGCCTAACACCTTATCCTGACGCGCGCTCTTCAGTCGACAGAGCCGAAGTGACCGCAGTTACTTTGCCGCTCCACTGACCGACCTGACAAGAAAATAGCGTCGCCTGCCCCGCTCCGACTGCCGTGCCACTCGCCAGAGTGAGGTCGACAGCGGCTAAGTCCAGCCTCGGGCGACATAGGAAACTCTGCCTCGCCCGACCCTAGGGTTCGGCCCCCGTCTCGGCCTCGGAAGATGGACTTCGCCTCGCCCGACCCCAGGGCTCGGACATAGCCTCGGCTCCAGAAGACGACGAACTCTGCCTCGCCCGACCCCAGGGCTCGGACTCAGCCTCGGCTCCGGAAGACGACGAACTCCGCCTCGCCCGACCCCAGGGCTCGGACTCAGCCTCGGCTCCGGAAGACGACGAACTCCGCCTCACCCGACCCCAGGGCTCGGACTCAGCCTCGGCTCCGGAAGACGATGGACTCCGCCTCGCCCGACCCCAGGGCTCGGACTCAACCTCGACCTCGGAGGAATCGCCACCTCGCCCAAACTAGGGTCCGGACCGGCCACGTCGCCAGGGGCGCCATCATTACCCTGCCCCTAGCTAGCTCAGGCTACGGGGAACAAGACAGGCGTCCCATCTGGCTCGCCCCAGTAAACAAGTAATGATGACACCCCGCACGCTCCATGACGACGGTAGCTCCCAGCCCCTTACGTCAGCAAGGAGACGTCAGTAAGGATCCGACAGCCCCGACAGCTGTACTTCCGCAGGGCTCCAGCGCTCCTCCAACGGCCACGACATCACATGAACAGGGTGCCAAAACCTCTCCGACTGCCACGACAGCATGTACTTAGGGCTCTAGCTCCTCTCTGCTAGACACGTTAGCACATTGCTACACCCCCCATTGTACACCTGGACCCTCTACTTACGCCTATAAAAGGAAGGTCTAGGGCTCTCGTACAAAAAGGTTGGCCGAGCGGGAGAATGGGCCGACGCATAAGGCTCTTGCTCTCTCTCTCTCTCCCACGCGAACGCTTGTAACCCCCTACTGCAAGCGCATCCGTCCGCCCTAGGCGCAGGACAACACGAAGGCCGCGGTTTCCCCTTACTGTTCTCCCCCTTTGTGTCCCGTCTCGCGCCGACCCATCTGGGCTGGGACACGCAGCAACAATTTACTCGTCGGTCCAGGGACCCCCCGGGGTCGAAACGCCGACAGTTAGCGCGCCAGGTAGGGGCCTGCTGCGTGTTGACGAACAGCTTCCCGTCAAGCTCCAGATGGATAGTCTCCAGCAACTTTTCCAACCCGGGACGATGCTCCGTTTCGGGAGTCTTGAGTTCATGTCCCTCGATGGCAGCTACGACATGATACTCCTTCCTCCGCCGCGCGACAGCGGCAATGGCGGCCGTCAGCCCGCTCGCCGGCGGCGGAATCAACGACGTCTTCCCCACGTGGCGGGAGAACAACATCCGGGTTTGTCCCGTCACCTCCCCCACCGACGGAGGAGGAGGCGGGGCAACCATGGCCAAGCAGGAGGCGGCACCTCGTCGGCTGTCGAGCAAGTCGACGACGCCGGCGCCCCAGCGGGGGACACGTCGGGCTTCGACCTTGCGTCTGGGACAAAGACGAGCGACGTTTCCCCGCAACACGCCAACCCCAAGCAGACGAACGACGCCAGCACGCTCACGAAGGACTTGCTGGGCGTCGCCCTCGTACCTGAGACAACGGTGCAGTCCGCCCCTGACGCGACTTTGGCACCGCCCGTCGACCAAGAGGTACCGACCGATTCTCATCTCGTGCCTTTTGGATTCAGCTTCGACCCACCAAGCGACCTCGCTTCGGTGGAAGCCTTCATAGAGGCATGTACCAACCCTCCGGGGTACCATATGCGGTCGCCCTAGGACAGACTGACGGCCGTCTCGACCAACGGACCCTCGGGTTCTGAGGAAGATGACGAGCTCGACTTTTGTTGGGATTTCTCCGGGCTCGGTAACCCCAGTGCCATGCGGGACTTCATGACCGCATGCGACTACTGCCTCTCCAATTGTTCCGATGGTAGCCGCAGCTTCGGCGACGAGGACTGCGGCCCAAGTCGTGAATGTTTCCACGTCGATCTAGGGGGTCCTGGCGAAGGCAACCATCTTGGTATGCCGGAAAACGGCGATCCCCCTAGGCCTGCGCCTCGCGTTGACATCCTTCGGGAGCTAGCTGTGGTCCTAGTCCCTGCGGGGGGTCAGGACGCACAGCTCGAGCAAATTCGCGAGATGCAGGCCAGGCTCGACGAGGGAGCAGGAACACTTGAGCAGTTCCGGCGGAACACCGGGCAGGAATGGGTAGACCAAGCTCCGGCCGGAGAAGCGCGTCATCTACCCCAGGGCATCCAGCATCGCATTGCCGACGACGTCAGGGCAAGGCCGCCATCGGCTTCCAGTGGGGTCGGCCAGAACCTGGCAGCAGCAGCAATACTACTCCGCGCGATGCCGGAACCATCGACCACCGAAGGGCGGCGTATCCAGGGAGAGCTCAAGAATCTCCTGGAGGATGCCGCGGTCCGACGGGCCGAAAGCTCTACTTCCCGAAGGCAGGGGTACCCCTCGGAGCATCGCGCCGCGACTTCCCGATTCGTGCGGGAGGCCTCGGTCCACACCGGGCGCACGCGCAACACGGCGCCTGCGGCCCCGGGTCGCCTCGGCAACGAGCACCACCACCGCAACCGTCGAGCCCACCTCGACGAGAGGGTGCGCCGAGGCTACCACCCCAGGCGTGGGGGACGCTACGACAGCGGGGAGGATCGGAGCCCCTCGCCCGAACCACCCGGTCCGTAGGCTTTCAGTCGGGCCATACGACGGGCGCCGTTCCTGACCCGGTTCCAAACCCCGAATACCATCACAAAGTACTCGGGGGAGACGAGGCCGGAACTGTGGCTCGCGGACTACCGACTGGCCTGCCAGCTGGGTGGAACGGACGATGACAACCTCATCATCCGCAACCTCCCCCTGTTCCTCTCCGACACCGCTCGAGCCTGGCTGGAGCATCTGCCTCCGGGGCAGATCTCCAACTGGGACGACCTGGTCCAAGCCTTCGCCGGCAACTTCCAGGGCACGTACGTGCGCCTTGGGAACTCCTAGGATCTCTAAAGCTGCCGCCAGCGGCCGGGAGAGTCTCTCCGGGACTACATGCGGCGATTCTCGAAGCAGCACACCGAGCTGCCCAACGTCACCGACTCGGACGTCATCGGCGCGTTCCTCGCCGGCACCACCTGCCACGACCTGGTGAGCAAGCTGGGTCGTAAGACCCCACCAGGGCGAGCGAGCTGATGAACATCGCCACCAAGTTCGCCTCTGGCCAGGAGGCGGTTGAGGCCATCTTCCGAAAGGACAAGCAGCCCCAGGGCCGCCAGCCGAAAGACGTCCCTGAGGCGTCCGCTCAGCGCGGCACCAAGAAGAAGAATAAGAAGAAGTCGCAAGCGAAACGCGACGCCACCGACGTGGACCTTGTCGCCGCCGCTGAGTACAAGAACCCTCAGAAACCTCCTGGAGGTGCCAATCTCTTCGATAAGATGCTCAAGGAGCCGTGCCCCTATCATCAGGGGTCCGTCAAGCACACCCTTGAGGAGTGCGTCATGCTTCGGCGCCACTTTCACAAGGCCAGGCCACCTGCGGAAGGTGGCAGGGCCCACAACAACGACAAGAAGGAGGATCACAAGGCAGATGAATTTCCCGAGGTCCATGACTGCTTCATGATCTACGGTGGGCAAGTGGCGAACGCCTCGGCTCGGCACCGCAAGCAAGAGCGTCGGGAGGTCTGCTCTGTAAAGGTGGCGGCGCCAGTCTACCTAGACTGGTTCGACAAGCCCATCACCTTCGACCAGGGTGACCACCCCAACCGCGTGCCGAGCCCGGGGAAATATCCGCTCGTTGTCGACCCCGTCATCGGCAACGTCACGCTCACCAAGGTCCTCATGGACGGAGGCAGCAGCCTCAATATCATCTACGCCGAGACCCTCGGGCTCCTGCAGATCGATCTATCCTCGATCCAGACAGGCACGACACCTTTTCACGGGATCATCCCCGGGAAACGCGTCCAACCCCTCAGACAACTCGATCTGCCTGTCTGCTTCGGGACTCCCTCCAACTTCCGAGGGGAAACCCTCACGTTCGAGGTGGTCGGGTTTCGAGGAACCTACCACGCAGTACTGGGGAGGCCATGCTAAGCCAAGTTCATGGTCGTCCCCAACTACACCTACCTCAAGCTCAAAATGTCGGGCCCCAACGGGGTCATCACCGTCGGCCCCACGTACCGGCACGCATACGAATGCGAAGTGGAGTGCGTGGAGTATGCCGAGGCCCTCGCCGAATCTGAGGCCCTCATCGCCGACCTGGAGAGCCTCTCCAAGGAGGCGCCAGATGCGAAGCGCCACGCCGGCAACTTCGAGCCAGCAGAGACGGTTAAGTCCGTCCCTCTCGACCCTAGCAACGACGCCTCCAAGCAGACACGGATCGGCTCCGAGCTCGACCCCAAATAGGAAGCAGTGCTCGTCGACTTTTTCCGCGCGAACGCCGAAGTCTTTGCGTGGAGTCCCTCGGACATGCCTGGCATACCGAGGGATGTCGCCGAGCACTCGCTGGATATCCGAGCTGGAGCCTGACCCGTGAAGCAGCCTCTGCGCCAATTCGATGAAGAAAAGCGCAGAGCCATAGGCAAGGAGATCCACAAACTGATGGCCACAGGGTTCATCAAAGAGGTATTCCATCCCGAATGGCTTGCCAACCCTGTGCTTGTGAGAAAGAAAGGAGGGAAATGGTGGATGTGTAGATTACACTGGTCTAAACAAAGCATGTCCGAAGGTTCCCTACCCTCTGCCTCGCATCGATCAAATCGTGGATTCCACTGCTGGGTGCGAAACCCTGTCTTTCCTCGATGCCTACTCAGGGTATCACCAAATCAGGATGAAAGAGTCCGACCAGCTCGCGACTTCTTTCATCACACCTTTTGGCATGTACTGCTATGTTACTATGTCATTTGGTTTGAGGAATGCGGGTGCGACGTACCAAAGGTGCATGAACCACGTGTTCGGAGAGCACATTGGTCGGACCGTCGAGGCTTACGTCGATGACATCGTAGTTAAGACGAGGAAAGCCTCCGACCACCTCTCCGACCTTGAAACGACATTCAAGTGTCTCAAGGCGAAAGGCGTAAAACTCAACCCCGAGAAGTGCATCTTTGGAGTCCCCCGAGGCATGCTCTTGGGGTTCATCGTCTCCGAGCGGGGCATCGAGGCCAACCCGGAGAAAATCGCGGTCGTCACCAACATGGGGCCCATCAAGGACTTGAAAGGCGTACAGAGGGTCATGGGATGCCTTGCGGCTCTGAGCCGCTTCATCTCGCACCTCGGTGAAAGAGGCCTACCTCTGTACCGCCTCTTAAGAAAGACCGAGTGCTTCACTTGGACCCCCAAGGCCGAGGAAGCCCTCGGGAACCTGAAGGTGCTCCTTACGAACGCACCCATCCTAGTGCCTCCCGCTGCCGGAGAAGCCCTCTTAATCTACGTCGCCGCTACCATTTAGGTGGTCAGCGCCGCGATCATGGTCGAAAGATGAGAAGAAGGGCATGCATTGCCCGTCCAGAGGCCGGTCTACTTCATCAGTGAGGTACTGTCCGAGACCAAGATCCGCTACCCACAAATTTAGAAGCTGTTGTACGCGGTGATTCTGACGCGGCGGAAGTTGCGACACTACTTCGAGTCTCATTCGGTGACTGTGGTGTCATCCTTCCCCCTGGGGGAGATCATCCAGTGCCGAGAGGCCTCGGGTAGGATTGCAAAGTGGGCGGTGGAAATCATGGGCGAGACAATCTCGTTCGCCCCTCGGAAGGCCATCAAGTCCCAAGTCTTGGCGGACTTTGTGGCTGAATGGGTCGACACCCAACTCCCGGCAGCTCCGATCCAACTGGAACTCTGGACCATGTTTTTCGACGGGTCGCTGATGAAAACAGGGGCAGGCGCGGGCCTGCTCTTTATCTCACCCCTCGGGAAGCACCTCCGCTACGTGCTGCGCCTCCATTTCCCAGCGTCCAACAATGTGACCGAGTATGAGGCTCTGGTTAACGGGTTGCGCATCGCCATCAAGCTAGGGGTCCGATGCCTCGACGCTCGCGGCGACTCGCAGCTTGTCATCGACCAAGTCATGAAGAAATCCCATTGTCGCGACCCGAAGATGGAAGCCTACTATGACGAGGTTCGGCGCCTAGAGGACAAGTTCTACGGGCTCGAGGTCAACCACGTCGCCCAGCGGTACAACGAGACTGCAGGCGAGCTGGCGAAGATAGCTTCGGCGCGAACAACGGTTCCCCCGAACGTCTTCTCCCGGGACCTACATCAACCCTCAGTCAAGACCAACGACACGCCCAAGCCAGAGAAGGTCTCGGCCCTGCCCGAGGCACCCTCGGCTCAGCCCGAGGCGCCCTCGGCTCAGCTCGAGGCACCCTCGGCCCCCGAGGGTGAGGCACTGCACGTCGAGGGAGAGCGGAATGGGGTCCCGCCTGATCGAGACTGGCAGACCCCGTACCTGCAATATCTCCACCGAGGAGAGCTGCCCCTTGACCGAGCCGAAGCTCGGCGACTGGCGCGGCGCGCCAAGTCATTCGTCTTGTTGGGTGACGGGAAGGAGCTCTACCACCGCAGCCCCTCCGGCATCCTCCAGCGATGCATATCCATCGCCGAAGGCCAGGAGCTCTTACAAGAAATACACTCGGGGGCTTGCGGTCATCACGCAGCGCCTCGAGCCCTTGTTGGAAATGCTTTCTGACAAGGTTTCTACTGGCCGACCGCGGTGGCCGACACCACTAGAATTGTCTGCACCTGCCAAGGGTGTCAATTCTACACAAGGCAGACGCCCCTACCCGCTCAGGCTCTGCAAACAATACCCATCACCTGGCCGTTTGCTGTGTGGGGTCTGGACCTCGTCGGTCCCATGCAGAAGGCACTCGGGGGCTACACGCACCTACTGGTTGCCATCGACAAATTCTCCAAGTGGATCGAGGTCCGACCCCTAAACAGCATCAATTCCGAACAGGCGGTGGCATTCTTCACCAACATCATCCATCGCTTTGGGGTCCCAAACTCCATCATCATCGACAACGGCACCCAGTTCACCGGCAGAAAGTTCCTGGACTTCTGCGAGGGTCACCACATCCGGGTGGACTGGGCCGCCGTGGCACACCCCATGATGAATGGGCAGGTAGAACGTGCCAACGGCATGATTCTGCAAGGACTCAAGCCGAGGATCTACAACGACCTCCACAAGTTCGGCAGGCGATGGATGAAGGAACTCCCCTTGGTGGTCTGGAGCCTGAGGTCAACGCCGAGCCGAGCCACGGGCTTCACACCGTTCTTTCTAGTCTATGGGGCCGAGGCCATCTTGCCCACAGACTTAGAATACGGTTCCCCGAGAACGAGGGCGTACGACGACCGACGCAACCAGACCAACCGAGAAGACTCACTGGACCAGCTGGAAGAGGCTCGGGACGTGGCCTTACTACACTCGGTGCGGTATCAGCAGTCCCTGCGACACTACCACGCCCGAGGGGTTCGGTCCCGAGGCCTCTAGGTGGGCGACTTGGTGCTTCGACTACGACAAGACGCCCGAGGGCAGCACAAGCTCATGCCTCCCTGGGAAGGGCCATTCATCATCGCCAAGATTTTGAAGCCCGGAACATACAAGCTGGCCAACAGTCAAGGCGAGGTCTACAGCAACGCTTGGAACATCCGACAGCTACGTCGCTTCTACCCTTAAGATGTTTTCAAGTCGTTCATACACCTCATTTACATACACCAATAAAGTCTAACCTTCAAGGAAGGGTCAGCCTTGCCTCGGCAAAGCCCGACCCTCCCTCGGGGGCTAGAAGGGGGGAACCCCCTCTGCGTCAAAATTTTCCTCGGAAAAAGTCTTTCTGCCAGAATATCTTTCGTGCTTTTAGACTACCTCGGTAGTGGGATCATGAAAACGACGGAGTACACGTAAGCAGGCAAGGCCGACCGAGCCGAGGGACTCCTACGCCTCCGGGATACGGATACCTCACTCATCACCTTCTGCGAGAAGTGACTCGCGTTCAGATAAGCAATTCTGCTGACCGAACAAGTCTTAATGCTCGAAAACTTTTCTGCCGAAACGATTTTTCATGCCTTCTCGACTATATCGATAGCAGAATCCTACAGATGAGTAAGAGTACACGTAAGCGGCAAGGCCGACCGAGCCAAGGGACTCCTACGCCCCCGGGATACGGATACCTCACTCATCACCTTCCGTGAAAAGTAACTCTCGCTCGGACAAACAATTCTGTTACCGACAAATAAGTCCTGATACTCGAAACAAGGGGAAAAGAAACGCATCTTTACAACGCGACGACAGTATGTTTGGGCCTCGGCGGCCGCAAAAAACATATGCATACTACAGGCGAACCGATCCTGTAGGCTCAGACGTCGATGGAGGGGGAGCAGCAGCACCCTCGACGTCAACTCCACCATCGGCGAAGTCCGATCGAGCCTCGGACGGCAACACGGGCGAAGGATCTCCGCTCCGAAGGACGACGTCAGCACCACGCCCGGGTCATCGCCGCCAGGGTCTCCTCCAGGAACCTGGCCCGAGCAGACGGCTCGGCCGGCTGCCCCGAAGCCTCAGCCAGCTGTCCCTCGAGGACACCAGCCTGGCTCGTGGCCTCGGCAACTCGACTCCGGCGTTGGTCCCGCCAGTGGACGACTCGGCCAGGCCCCGGCCGACGAAGCTTCCTTTTTCGAGCCAACTCTGCCTTTGTCCACGCTGACACCGCTGCCCTCGGCCTCGGCTCACCGCAGAGCGGCCGAGGGTTTCTTTGACTAAGCAAGTGAAGCCTCGGGCGGCAAGGCCGACCGAGCCGAGGGATTCCTACGCCTCTGGGATATGGATACCTCACTCGTCGCCTTCCGCACAGAGCAACTCACATTTGGTTAAGCGGTTTGGCTAGCTGACTGGCGATTTCCAGTGCTCGAAAATGAGGGAAAACATGGTATTACACCCAAAAATACCTACATGTTCAGGCCCCGACAACCACAATAAACAGACACCGGCACTCAAGGTGCCATTACAAACGGAACTCCGGTTCCACCCCCGCAGGTACGAACAACCCCCACATTGGAGGGCCTGCGGGGCGACAAGACCCCAGGTGGCACGCCGACGCCCGCTCCGGCAGCAGCGACAACGACCTCTGCTACGGGCGGCCGAACAGCAGCAGTGATGACCTCAGTGCAGACGCTGCTGCAATAAGGCCCTCGCCCACATCCCCACTCGAGGGGCGAGGACAAGCAAAAGGCCGTAGAGTCGGAGGTCAGTCCGTGGGCGGCACCGACCATCTCGTCGGCAGAGAAACCTCTTCCGGCTGCCTCGGTGGAAGGTGGCACCGGAAGTAGCGCCGGAGCCGCTCAGGCCGGAGAGCCGGGCACGCGGCAGTTGCCAGCGCCACGAACGGCGAACGCCCTTCCCCCCGATCACTGAGGGAAGGAGCGGGCCGCTGCCCACGCGAAGGCAGGCCCCGGCTCGCCTCACTCTCCGCCCAGGCAAGGATGATGAACATCCTTGAAGCTGAGGGCGGGGCAGAGGCCGCAGCCCGGCTCGCTTCTCCCCACCATCGAACTGGTGGTCACCGTCTTGGGTGACCACCGGCGAGGGGATGCAGCCGGGCTACCTGATGAAAATCCTTGAAGCCGAACGATGGCTGAAAGGTACCAACTTCCGCGAAGTTGCGTTCCTCCTCCGACGACGAGACGAAAGCGACACGAGCGCTCCCCATCCGGGGGCTCGGAAGGTGGAAGGGCGCGATGCATGAGGAGAGTGCGAAGACATGGTTGTCGTCCAAGGGGGTCGCCCTCCTTTTAAAGGCAACTCTCCCCACTTGCGTCCTCAGCCGTCGCGGGCTGAGTCTTCACCAACATGCTCCAAAGTCCTCCCCCTACGACACGGGGGCTGGGTCCCACACGTCATGCAAGCTGGCTCAGGACAGAAGAGGCCAAACCGCCGCGCGCGGTACGCGTGACTGCCCAGCGGTTACAAGCGCTCCTCCACTTTTGCCCAGACCAGCGGGTGAAAGGACGGTCCGCCATGCAGGCGGCATGCAACTGCACCAAGGGGGCGCACCCTTTCGACTTCGACGCGTCCAGCATGGAGGCCCAGGCCCACACGTCATGTAACCGGCGCGCCGGTTACTACGTGCGAGAAACTGCACCGCCACTCGCGCCAGTACCGCGCCTTCTCGACTGCGGAACCGGTGCCACGACTCGAGGCGACCCTGCGCATGGCCCAACAGTGCCAACCGAGCACAACGGTCACGGGTCAGTCAGCCGCAGGAGAAGGCGCGACGATCGATATGGCCAAAAGTGGGCCGGCAGTAATGGTGGCGGCAGGCGGGCGGAAGCAGCAGTCAAATTGCCTGCAGGCTCACGTCCCCTCCTAGGATAGCGAGAGAGCCCTCTCCAACGGCGTGAAGACGACGCGCCCGTATTCCGTTCCTCGAACGGCTCGCGCACGCACAACGGCTGCCTCACGAACCACTCGTCCCGTCGCATTAACTCTACGGCAGGACAGGCGGCACCTTTGGCAGGCAAAGCAGGCGACGCTTCACCTCCACCATGATGACCGTGTCAAAAAAGGTGCGCCACGTCATTTGATTTCGTATCCTTTTCCACTTCCTCTTTCTCTCTCTTGCTACAGGGACCGGGAAAGGGGATACTCCGAAAGGGATCCTTCTCCGCGAAGGAAATGGGCCCCGAGCCCCCCTACTGATCAGAGGTTTGAAGGTTGGCCCCTCGGAAGGGTTCAACAGCCGCCTCAGAGCACTCGGGCTCCGCGCCCACTACTGGTCAGAGGTTCGAAGGCTGGCCCCTCGGAAGGGTTCAACGGCCGCCTCAGGCCACTCGGGCTCCGCGTCCACTACTGATCAGGGGTTCATAGGCTGGCCCCCGAAGGGTTCGACAGCCGCCTCAGAGCACGCAGAGCGAGGGATGACCCTGGGTACATTCGATACATAACCATGGCTCGGGCTACGCTCTCGAGGTACCCTAGGACATTTCCGAAACCGATGGGAACGATTTTGTAACGGAATCCCACCAGAGGGAGGCATCGAGCCCTCGGACCCTGTCAAAAGGGGACCGGGTCCGGCGAATCACCCACAGGTACTTTTGGAGCGTGCCTCTGGGCCACTAGCCGACCCCTAACGAATGGGGCACGGGCGTCCACTCGGATCACCCGCTAGCAACTCACTGGAGACACCATGTTCGACGCCCTCCGAGGGCAACATGGCGCTTTCCCCCCCCCTCCTCCTTGCGGAAAGGCGACGCAGGGGCGTATGAAAAAAGCCGAGTTTGTCCTTGACCGTCCTCTCGCTCTATGCGGAGGCTCGGGGGCTGCTCTCGCAAACCCGGCTCCGGCCAAACCGTTGACAGCGTCAACATACCAGCCCGAGAACTTGGAACCTGACTAAGCACCCGAGCAACGACCAGTTCGCATGAGGGAACAACCAAACCGGCCAAGCCATCACGAAAGGCACTAAGACCTCGAAGGAGTCAAATCACTCCTCCAAGGCCTCGGGGGCTACACCCGGCGGGTGCGCTCGCGCGCACCCACCGGAACGAAATGCAACCGAGAAAGGTCGGTCCCCTTGCAAAAAAAAGTGCGACAAAAGCCTCCAAGCGAGTGCCAACACTCCCTTTGAGGCTCGGGGGCTACTATCGAGGACCATAATTAGGGGTACCCCCAAGACTCCTAATCTCAGCTGGTAAACCCCATCAGCACAAAGCTGCGAAGGCCTGATGGGCGCGATTTAGGCTAAGGCTCCGCTCAAGGGACACGATCCCGCCTCGCCCGAGCCCGACCTCAGGCAAAGACAGCCAACCCCGGAAGATTCACGCCTCGCCCGAGGATCCCCTCAAGCAACGGACGCACTGTCGACTCGCCCGAGGCACAGCTCGGGTAGGCTTCACGGAGAAGCAACCTTGGCCAAATCGCCACACCAACCGACCATATCGCAGGAGCATTTAATGCAAGGATCGCCTGACACCTTATCCTGACGTGCGCTCTTCAGTCGACAGAGCCGAAGTTACCGCAGTCACTTCGCCGCTCCACTGACCGACCTGACAAGAAAATAGCGCCGCCTGCCCCGCTCCGACTGTCGTGCCACTCGCCAGAGTGAGGTCGACAACGGCTAAGTCCAGCGTCGGGCGACATAGGAAGCTCCGCCTTGCCTGACCCTAGGGTTCGGCCCCCGTCTCGGCCTCGGAAGATGGACTTCGCCTCGTCCGACCCCAAGGCTCGGACTCAGCCTCGGCTCTAGAAGACGATGAACTCCGCCTCGCCTGACCCCAGGGCTCAGACTCAGCCTCGGCTCCGGAAGACGACGAACTCCGCCTCGCCCGACCCTAGGGCTTGGACTCAGCCTCGGCTCCGGAAGACGACGAACTCCGCCTCGCCCGACCCCAGGGCTTGGACTTAGCCTCGGCTCCGGAAGACGATGGACTCCGCCTCGCCCGACCCCAGGGCTCAAACTCAACCTCGACCTCGGAGGAATCGCCACCTCGCCCAAACTCGGGTCCGGACTGGCCACGTCGCCAGGGGTGCCATCATTACCCTGCCCCTAGCTAGCTCAGGCTACGGGGAACAAGACCGGCGTCCCATCTAGCTCGCCCCAGTAAACAAGTAATGATGGCACCCCGCACGCTCCATGACGACGGCAGCTCCCAGCCCCTTACGTCAGCAAGGAGACATCAGCAAGGATCCGACAGCCCCGACAGCTGTACTTCCGCAGGGCTCCAGCGCTCCTCCGACAGCCACGACATCACATGAACAGGGTGCCAAAACCTCTCCGACTGCCACGACAGCATGTACTTAGGGCTCTAGCTCCTCTCTGCTAGACACGTTAGCACATTGCTACACCCCCCATTGTACACCTGGACCCTCTCCTTACGCCTATAAAAGGAAGGTCCAGGGCTCTCGTACGAAAAGGTTGGCCGCGCGGGAGAACGGGCCGACGCATAAGGCTCTCGCTCTCTCTCTCTCCCACGCGAACGCTTGTAACCCCCTACTGCAAGCGCATCCGTCCGCCCTGGGCGCAGGACAACACGAAGGCCGCGGTTTCCCCTTACTGTTCTCCCCCCTTTGTGTCCCGTATCGCGCCGACCCATCTGGGCTGGGACACGCAGCGACAATTTACTCGTCGGTCCAGGGACCCCCGGGGTCGAAACACCGACAGATTGTGTCTTGTTGATCTTGCTACGATTTTGAATCAGTTTCTCCTCTCTCGACCCATATCTTTGGATTTTGTGAGAATCGTTGATTTCTTGAGTTGGGGATTGTTTTGGGGATTGCCTTGGGGTAAAGATCACTCTCTAGACCACATCAATTATCTGGTTTGAGTTGTTTGTGATCATGAGCTAAACCCCAGTCTAATATGTGTTTTCTGATCTACGATTGATTTACAAATCCGTTCGAGTTTAAATTTTGTGGAGACCTTGGAAACTCATTTGTCAAGGTGTGTGCAAAATTTCAGCTCAATCGAAGTCCGTTGGGATCAGTTTCACATTTGAAAACTAAATTTTAAGCTGCTGAAACCAGCACTAGATAACGACACGATTTTGAATTTCCGGTGTATGATTTGCAATCTGTTCATTTTGTTGTTCTCGTGTGAGTCCTAGGAACATTTCAAAACATGAGATCACTGGTTGGTTGATGACTTGATGTGCTTTTGTTTTGAACGACTTCTTCATCTCCATTGAAGTTAAGTGCTCATGTTTCAGTTTAAAGCAACCGAATTTGATTGCCTCTCATTTATCCCATCTGGTCGCCTTTTCGATCCTCCACATGTGAATCAAAGACTAGGAAAACTAATTAGTATATAAGGCCGTAATGGTCAAAATCAAAGCACCAAAATCAATTACAGAAAATGGTTTTAGGCCATTTCCCTTCCAAGAATTATCGTCTTTCATAGCATATAAGCATATTAAATTCAAAATTTATATAGTTCACAGAATAACTTGTATTCTAAATATTAAGTATGGGTGATATATAAAAAACTAAAATTGAGTGAAAAAATAAAAAGTACGGGTGATATATTAAGTATTGTGATTCTAGCCGTTAGGAACAAGTTGTGTGAGAGGTCAGAAGGGAAAGCGAACAGATCTTATGGCCCGATGGTGATTTCAGTCAGTAGGGGTAAATAAGTAATGCGACTATACCGATAACTACTTTATCCGTTCTAATCCATGCTACAACCAAAGCAAGGTACATCAAATCTATTAGGCATATCGCATGTACGCAAACCATCCAAATCAAAAACCACGCATGATATAGCTTCGTTACCACTATAGAAAAATGTGTACATTACGAACTAGCATATCTACCATGTTTAACTAAGATAGTATGCAACTAGAGTATCATGGATCATTATCACTAGACGTGCAGTGCATCATAAGAAGAAGAACGCTTCGATGTATTGAAAGTAGTCTCACATCAGCAGCAAACAACATGTTAACAGTTAACCGTGCTTCTCAAGTTCATCGTTGATTAACACTGTAGCAACAACAATATTATCTCTGTAGTATCCACACATGTGAGGGTGAACATAATGTCTATTTGCTAGCACCGTGCACACGTCGAGAGAAACGATTGTGGCGTCTTGAACGCTCACAAGAGGTGGCGACGGTGGCTACTGGCTAAGAAGGATGCTATCTAGAACGTCAACCTCTTAATATATATAGACACTTGATCATGGGATTTTATCCTAAAGGCTCATTAATGTTCTCAATAATTGCATGTTGAGCATATTTTCAACACCAAACCACTTGAATGCAGTCATTACAGAATAGTTATGCTCATAATTCCCAGTGGTCCACAGCTACTGACTTCTTTAGCACGTACTCTGTATCCCCTCATGGTCATTTTACTGTGTCAGGGCAGTATAAAACATGCTATATGGATAGGCCAATCTGCAGAGTTTCAGACTAATTGGTGGTCGCTCTGGGTGTTTTGGTTGCTTACAAGCATGTCGAGAAGTTATTCTCTACTGGGCGCATATGAAAGATACTTATTATACTATCAAGAACTATACATGTCACTGCATTGCATCTTCTACGTGTCAACAAGCAAAGGCTGAGCGTGTGCGTTACCCTAGTCTGCTGTGCAAATCGCTTCCTATTCCTGACATGGCTTGGAAGGTGGTGAGCTTACCTCAGATGCTCCATACATTGTTGTCCTACTCAGTGGGCTCATTTAGCTGAATATACAAGTGGACCTCGTAGCAGCAATCTCAAGGGTGTTACACGTTCGTGCAACCATTTGATTGTATATTGAAATAATAAAAAGTCCCCAAAAAATCGCCTGCTCGCTCGCGTGCAAAGATAAGGGACGCCCGGCCACGCATCATACATACATGCCCCTGTCTATCCTGGATTGGCAGCAGGATAGGGCAGCATCACCAGACATGCTTGCTGCTACTTTCCAGTGGAACAGACAGACAGAGCAAGAGGCTGTGTTGCCCACTTGTATTCATTTCATTCCATCAAGCATGGCGCTGCCTGCTGGTGGCGAGTCCCCATCCAAGCCCTGCTTTCTCCCCTGTACCCTTTGTTTCGGTGTCATGGATGCATGATTAGAATTTAGAGAAGAGGAGGAGAAAAGAAAGAAAAAAAAACGGGGGACTCCACTTTGAGACGACCGGAGCTGCGGATGAGTAGAGTAGTCAAGCAAAAGCCGCAAAAGCCTCTCTATCTACTCGCAATTGCCGTGCCACCGACCGGTATCTTCTCTGCATGATTCAGCTGCTTCGGAGCTGTTGGAGTTGGACATTGAAGATGGAAGACTTGCCAGTCCCTTGGGTCTCAAGCGATCAGGGGGTTGCCATGGAAGTGAACTCGTCAGCTTTGTATTGTACGTACGTACGTCCATTAAATGGAGATTAGAGAGGACGGAGACCTGCTTTTGTTTGCAGGACATTAAACTCTCTAAAAGACAGTCCAATTGACATCTGGTAGGCTGTCTCCTACTCTCCGCTGTATAGGCATCAGCTCGCTAACGTGAATTCCTGACCCTGATCAGGACTCAGGTCCATGGACGTCAACCGTGGCCGTCGCTGTCAGTTAACATTGTCCAGGCTCCAGGGACCCCAGCCCTTTCGCCGGCAGGAAGGTGACTGTACCGCTGCAACGAGGCGCGGCACCGACACTCCGTTCCATCATCACAGGCAGCCTCCCAAACTAACGAGCCTAGCGTGGCCTGGGACGGCTACGGTCGAGTGCCCGTCGGCTCACAGTCACAGCGTCTCCAAGCTATTTGAGCCATTGGTACTGATACGGCCGGAGTTAAGGACACGTCATCTTCACACCCCCACCCCACACGCTACGCTGCGGTACGGACACGGTACAGCCTCATCGCCACGCCACCGACGAAAGAAAGCTTGGACGAGTGAAGGGAGATGCCGCCAGCAGCTCCGCGCCGAATAATCCTGCTGGCCGCGGCGGCGGCGGCGGCGGCGCTGCTGCTGATGTGGCCGGCCGCCCGCGTCACGGCCGACGACGGCAGCACGGCATTCTTGCCGCCGCCACCGGGGCCCGCGTCGCCGTTCCCGTTCTGCCCGGCGCGGCCGCCTGGGGTGTCGTCGGGGCCGTTCCCCTGGTCGCCGCCGTCGTCGTCGCCGCCGCCGCCGCCGTCGGTGGCGATGTTCCCTCAGGACCCGGGGTTCCTGCCGTCGGGGGCGTGCCCCGTCGGCGGCGCGGCGGTGGCGTGGCTGCTGCTGCTGCCGCTGCTCGCTGTGCTCTCTGCTTTCTTGCCGCTTTCGCAGTGACTCTCGCGGTTGCTGCCCCTGGATGGATGTGATGTGTCCGTAGTCGCTCAGTTGGATCGGAGATCAAGATTTACTTATTTTTTCTTTTTTTTTTAACGAAGCTAGGAAAGAGGCATTCTTTCTTGTTTGCCTTTCTTTCTTTCTTTCTTTTCGAAGGCATAGCCACATAGGTCTGTCTGTTTCTTTCTTCTCGAGAGAAGGGATATCTTCGTGTACAACCGTGTGGCTCCATTCATGCAATCCAGGACTCGGCAGATACAGCTTTTGAGTAAAACAAATCTCGCTGGCGTTACAGGTTCTGAAATTTCACTAACTTTGCTTCAGAGCGCTCGCTTCGCTTGTGGCTTGGAAACTCAAATTCTCTCTCTCGGGTTTGGAAGGGATTGAGGACTAATTTCTACTCCAATCTACTCCAATCCAAAAAGGGAATTGGAGTTCCAAAACTAGCCCTAACCATTGTTATTGCCCTACGTGACTGAGTAATCAGTGTTCTTATTATTACTATATAATAACTGTCTGAAAATGTTTCAGGAGGAACGATACAATGCGTACCAATCTACCATCGAGTCTAATGGAAGTGGTACAGGTACTGGTGTGATGTCGTACGTCTCTCAGCCTCAGCGGCTCTCTCCTCCCCCGATCAGTACAACGAAACAGTGTTGGACACTGTCTGTTCGTCTCTCAGTCTCTCTTCCCCCATCCGACAGTCCGACGCTTATAACTGCAACACATCTCTTCTTCTTCTTTTTTACTTCTCCAATCAAGAATTAATTAAACTGGAGTGTGAATTATCAGACGACATCAGGTCCCAGACCCCATCGGTACCAGAGCGCAACGGCGCACCGGATTCCATCACCATCATCATCTCTAAAAAAAACCCAAAAGGACAAAAGAACCAAAGAGGCAGCAGTCTCGCTCCACCGTTCCGAAGGAAGAGGGTTCAATTGCGTGCCAAACACAAACACGTTAATCTACACACGCGGAACGGAAGGCAGCAGCGCATCTATAGCGATTCTAAATGCGGCCGCTTGCGATCGGCAGTGTGTGTGTGTGTGTGGGAGTGGGGGTCCATCGGAACACGGTGGATTCAAACAAACCCCGGAACGGGAGGAGATATTCCGATCACATTCAGAAACGGACTAGAGAGAGAGAGACGCAGCACGAAGTGGGAAGGGAGAACAGGACAAGCACAGCAGCAATGGACAAGTTCATTAGGATCTTTATGTAAAGAAGAAGATGATGAAGTTTACTAGGATTAGGCGGCAGGTTGCTGTCACAGGCACAGCGGCAACAAATACGCTTGCTCTGCTTGACTGGCAGTAGTACACACAGCGTAGAAAACACACGCATCAACGCCTGATGAGTGATGACAGGAAGGGAAGGAAGAAGAAAAAGGGAGCACGGAGCAGGACGAGGACGAGGACGACCTCCACCTCCCGCCCCCCGAAAGCTAAAAGCGGAGACCGCCCACTATAACCACCGCCCCGAATTATATTCATCCATTCATTCATCCCAGCCGAAGAGCACCAAGAAGAGACGCAGCAGCATATACGCATCCATCCACCCACTCGAAACAGACCAACCCCTACCCTACCCTGCAGGCTGCAGCGCGCGCAGAGGGGGAAGGAGCTCCAGCAAAAAGTTTGTCCAGCTCCTCCTCCTCCTACTACACCGGCTAGGAGGAATCTGATCACCGAGCACCATGGCGCGGCGGCCGCAGCCCATGCCGAACCTGGTGCCCACGCTCCTCCTGCTCCTGCTCGTCGTCGCCGCCGCGGTCGTGAGAGCCGACGACGACGAGAAGTGCAGCAACCCGTGCGGGAACCCCTGCGGCGAGCCGTGCGTGTACGCCAGCCCGCCGCCGCCGCCCGTGTACTCGCCCCCGCCGCCGCCGCCGACGCCGGAGTACTACCCGCCGACGACCCCGACCCCGACCACGCCCTACTGCCCGCCGCCCCCTTTGGGCGGCGGCGGCGGCTACGAGCCGTCGCCCGGGTACACGCCGTCGACGCCCTACACGCCCGGCTACAACCCCACGCCCTCCGGGTCCGGCTGGTACGCGCCGCCCTACACGCCGCCGTCCGCAGGGACGCTGTACCCGCAGGACCCCGGGTTCCGGCCCAACGCCGCGCCGCGGCGCGCCGCGACCCTCTTCTCCCTCGCCGCGGCGGTGGCCTGCGCCTGCTTCGGCTTGTTGTGACCGACCGACCGGACGGATCGGAGGCCGCGAATCGCGCACGTACGGTACGGTACGGTACCGACGACCTGCGCCCGTCGTGGTGGTCGTCGTCAAGTCGACCGCAGACTGCATGCTGGGTTTAGTTCCGCGCGCTCCGTGTTGGTGTTAATAATAAGATTAGAGGAAGGATTTAAGTTGGGTTTCGGTAAGATTTTTTTCTTCTTCTTCCACTCACTTCGTCGTGTCGTTCTTTTTTTTTTGTTTAGTATAAATTCATCGTTCTTGTGATGTACTTGTTAATTGTTACTATACATGTTCGTTGCTCCATCTGTTTTTTTTTTCATCGTCAAAGGAACACACGACGTTCATCCATCTGTTTCAGGTGGGATCAAACATTCAAACTCAAATAACATGTATGCATGTCTTATGCCCCCGAGGCCCCAGAACATAATCTGAGTTAACCGTGTTCAAATTTTTTCCCCCTGAATTAGAAAGTAATAACCGTGTTCACCTTATTAACTTCACCACACAGGCGTTTCACTGTGTAACACTAAAAACATAACAACTGTTAAATCGTGAAATATTCACCCTCTATAGATGCTATTAAGGCTTCTCCAGCCACTGGATTGCAGGTACTTTCAGCAGACTTTTTTTTTGTCAACAATAGAACTACAAAGCAACCTTTTTCTTTAACCTTTGCACTCTTCCGTCCTATGAAGAAACTTTGGCAACAAAAGGCTGGAAAGGTTAGCTATTACGAGGATAAACAGGCCCAAAAAAAAACTCAGATAGGATAACTGGTACTTCAAGAAGAGATAAAACTCTATTAATTCTAGGAACAGTACAGTATATAGTGTAAAAACAGTATTTTAGTTAAACTATGGATAAGAGTAAGAGTAGCAGGGTTAGTCGTGGGAGACAGTCTTATGTTATGGTCAGCAAAAACTTATTGTTTTTTTTTACGTAGCTAGAAAAGATATCCAAGTGACAGTGCATGCGTGTCTATGTAGAGTGTCCGGCGCGCGCCGATCAGGCGGCCGAAATTAGCTGACCCATGCTCAGGCGGCCGAAATTAGCTGACCCATGCTCAGAAAACGGGCGCTGCGTTTTACACGGACGCGTGTGGCGTGTGTCCATCAATGTACGTAGCACAGAGACGGACATGGCCCCCGTGCACGTGCGACGACGGCGGCGTCGCGGTCGACCGACGACGACGACCCATCTCGATCGGTGGTGGTTGCGACGCTGCTGTCAGCGCCGTGCGCCTAAGCCCCGGCCGGCCCCTGTTTGCATTATGTTACCGGTTGTTGAGAACTACGTTACCACGGATCACCAGATTCGCACCTTTCCCTCCCGTCAGCAGTAGATGCGCAAGAAGCTGTAGAAGATCCGTATCCCTTTCCAAAAGCACGACAGAGAAAACACACGAGACACGATGTAGGGTTGGGTCTTTGGCCTCTTTCTCTTCTCTGTATTATGAGGGAGTGTACATGATCTTTATATAGAGATGTGAGACCCCTCAGGGACAAAGTTAGAGATGGCAATGGGTACCCGAAATCCGAAACCTGACGGGTTTTTACCCCATTAGGGTACGGGTTTGGGTCAATTTTCATACCCACGGGTTTGTTAATGGGCATAAATCTATACCCGATGGGTTCATGGTGAAAGCATCTAGGCCCCTGGTTGGTTTTAGTGATTAATGACAACGTATTATTATATGTGACTAACGTGTGTTTTGCAGAGACAAATGGTAAGTTAGGTCACATGACAGGTAGAAGTACTACAACGGAGAAAACAATCCCGGAGATAAGAACTCGAAGCGACGGCTAAAACGACGAAACAAAAGGTGAAGGTCTACGGAGTCCGAGTGTCAAGGAGATGTGGACACTCGCATTTTAATTAGGCTTTTTATTCTCTTTTAGCCGTACTATAAAGAGGGGTTGTCGATGAGTAGTTTGACCAAGAGAGTTCTAGTGTAGTGTTGGTGCACAATCACACTCATACACAGTGCTAGGTGTCACTCTAGAACTCACACACAAGTTAGAGCGAAAACCGATTTGAAAATCAGCTGAAAAACAAGACTTAGGGTTTCTGGCTTTGGGGCACCGGACTGTCCGGTGTGCACCGGACTGTCCGGTGCACCCTCTGCCAGGTGGGACCAGGCTGGTTCACAGCAGAGCCTTCCCAGTCGCAGAAACCCGAGAGCGCTGCCTTCGGAGATGAATTTTAGTGGCACACCGGACATCGCACCGGACTGTCCGGTGTGCACCGGACAGTGGACTGTTCACTGTCCGGTGCGCCATGAGTCCAACGGCTCTGTGTCAGAACTAGCCGTTGGAAGTGACCGTTGGCGCACCGGTGGCGCACCGGACTGTCCGGTGCGCCATCGCGCAGCAAGTTTCCTGTAACGGCTAGTTGGTGGGTGAGGGCTATTTATACCCCTCCCACCCACCATATTCAAGGTCTTGCACTCCACATTTATTCCAGCACCTTGGTAGAGTATTGCAAGCACCAAAAGCCTAGTGAGGAGATTAGAGAATCATAATCCGCGCTTGTTCCTCATTAGCGCTAGTGAGAGCCACCTAGAGCACACACCACTTGCATTAGGCTTCTCTTGGTCAAGCGAAAGTCTATGGCTTGTTACTCTTGGTGATCGGCATCACCTAAACGGCTTGGTGGCGTTGGGAGCTCGGTGATCACCGTGAAGATCTTGTTGGTGACCCGACTCAAGTTTGTAAGCGGTCTCGAGGGATCCACCGCGCCGGAGTGGCAAAGGATCATCTCGTAGTGAGCACTTGGTTCTTGCGAGGACCAAGGGGGAGCGATACCCTTGCGCGGGTGCTCCAACGAGGACTAGTGGAGAGTGCCGACTCTTCGATACCTCGGGAAAAAAATTGGAGGAGTCTTCTAAACTTTGCTTTACATTCCGCACTTAATTCAAGCTATTTACTTTGTGTATTTGTTTAGCAAGTATTTGAAGCATTGTTTTAGCCTTGTTACATTTCTAGTATTATTTTCTTAGTGCTAGTTGTTGGGGTGAAGTTGGGCTCTTGTTTAGCTCTTGCTTAGGTTTTAATTAGTGTTGATTTTTAGAAAAGCCCAATTCACCCCCCCTCTTGGGCATCGTGATCCTTTCAATTGGTATCAGAGCCTTGTTGCTCATAGATTAGCTTAACCGCTAGAGTTACGATGTCCGGTGGGGATGGACCTCCTCCCGTTTTTGATGGTGACGATTTTCCTTATTGGAAAATTCGTATGGAAGCATACTTAGAGGCTATAGACATTGGTGTCTATAAAGCCGCCACACAAGGGTTTCCCCAACCTAGAGATCCCACAAATCTTGTAGGTGATGAGTTCAATTATGAGAAATGGAATGCTAAGGCCAAAAACACCCTTTTTAGAGGCCTTTGCAAAGATGTGTTCAATAGAGTTCGGAATCATAAAAATGCTCATGATTTGTGGATGGACATTTGTGCTCTACACGAAGGAACTAGAAGTGAACGTGAGGAAAGATATCACATAGCTATGCGAAAGTTAAATTCTTTTGAAATGCTTGCTAATGAAAATGCAAACGCTATGTACTCACGACTTAATATTCTTGTAGAGGAAGTCAATGGATTGGGGCTTACTCAAATCTCACAACCGGATGTTGTGAGGAAGATTCTCAGTGTCCTCCCAATAGACAAATATGGACACATTGTCACTGTGCTACATCAAATGGATCTTTCGGTTACCACACCTACACAAATTTTGGGAAAGATCAATGCCCATGAAATGTATATGCACATCAACGACAAAGAAGAATCATCTTCCAAAAGAAAGGATTTGGCCCTCAAAGCAAATCATGAAAGAAAAGGAAAAGCAAAAATACAAGTTGAGGAAGAATCCTCAAGTGATGATGACCTTGATGCAAACATTGCCTTGATGGTAAGGAAGACCACTAAGATGTTGAAGAAGCTAAATAGAGAAGGCATCAAATTTGATTCAAGGAAGAAGAAGTTCTTTTCCAACAGAAGAAAGCCCATCTCTGAGATGGACTGCTACAACTGTGGTGAGCTTGGTCATCTTGCTCATCAATGCAACAAGCCCAAGAAGAACAAGTTCAAGGGCAAGAAAGAAGATGACAGTGATGATGAAAAGAAGGAAAAGAAATTCTTCAAGAGGAAGGATGGGAAGCAAAAGAGGTTCCACAAGAAGAAGAATGGAAAGGCCTATATTGTTGGTGACTGGCTCACCGACGTCGAATCATCAAGTGGATCTTCTTCAAGTGAAGAAGAGGATGATGAAAAAGTTGCGGCCATCGCCGGGGACTTCTCTTCACCACCACCATCGCCATCATCCACTTCTCACCTGTGCCTTATGGCTAAGGGTGAACGAAAGGTACAAAATGATATTGATGATGATAGTGATAGTGATAGTGATGAAGAATTTGCTTCACCTTCATATGATGAGTTAGCTGACTTACTTAAAGAATATACTCAAATCATTAGAAAGTCAAAAGCTAAATGTGATAGGTTGAAAAATGAAAATGAATCTTTAAATGCCAAGTATGACATAGTTATAAAGGCTAGTGATGAAATAAAAGAAGAAAATAAAACTATGTCATCAACTGTAAATGAGCTCACAATCTCCCTAAAAGATGCTAAGGAAAAATATGACAAATTAAATGAAGCTAATAGGGAGTTGCAAAATAGACTAGTTAAGATCAAGGAAGACTATACTCAAATTAAATTTGATCATGACAATCTTCTTGTTGAAAATGAACTTTTATCTTGCAAAACACATGAGGCTATTAACCCTGTTGTTAAGCTTGATGTAGCAACCTCATGTGATGATTTGATTCAAGAAGAGCAAACTAGTCTACATGCTGAATTGACTGAAAAAGTTGAAGTCCTGACTTTAGACAACCAAAAATTGAAGAATTATTTGACTGATGCAACTACTAGAGGAAAAGTTGCTATTGAGAACAATGATTTCAACAATGAGTTGGCAGTGGATAATCAAAGGCTTAAGAATGAGGTCAAGAAACTAAAAAGTGAAAATGAACATCTTGCAACAAGTGTGCAAAAGTTCAACAAGGGTCAATACCTCCAAAATGAGCTGCTTATGAACACTGTTATGAAAAATAACAAGAGTGGTATTGGATACAATGCTTTTGTGCAAAAGAAATCTATCACTCAATACAAGCCAAAGCAGACTCACAAGCCTATCAAATGCTTTGAGTGTGGAAATGAAGGTCATTTTGCCCACAACTGCAAAGCTAAACCACCAACTCCCTTGCCTAAGCACTCAAGACCATTTGCTTTCAATGCTCACTATGTTCTAAGAAAGGTTGCAAATGGAAAGATTAAGGTTACATTCCTAGGTCCACCAAATAAGAGTAGACCTAGACAAATCTGGGTGGCAAAGTCCTTAATTGAGAGAGTCACTGGTCCTATGCAATATAGGGCTCTCAAAACTCAAGCTTGAATTGTCTGTGAATGTAGGTGAACTACAAGACCGGTGGGAGCCATTGGGTTATTGACAGTGGATGCACACAACATATGACAGGCAACCCACGGATGTTCACCTCATTAGATGAGAATGTTGATGGTCAAGATAAAATCACATTTGGAGACAACTCAAAAGGAAAAGTACAAGGACTTGGCAAGGTGGCAATCTCAAATGACTTATCAATATCAAATGTTCTCTTAGTTGCACCTTTGAGCTTCAATTTATTATCAGTGGGACAACTCTGTGATCTTGGACTTCAATGCTTATTCACTCCATCAGAGGTTATTGTAACAAAAATGGATGATGAATCAATGGTATTCAAGGGATTTAGATACAACAACCTCTACTTAGTGGATTTCACTTCAGAAGATGCAGACTTAAGAACTTGCCTCTTCACCAAAGCTTCTCTTGGATGGCTTTGGCATAGGAGGCTTGCACATGTTGGGATGAGCACACTCAAGAAGGTATTAAAGAAAGATATGGTTAGAGGATTAAAGGATGTGGTATTTGAAAAGGACAAGCCATGCAGTGCATGTCAAGCTGGAAAGCAGGTTGCTAATACACATCCCACTAAAGCTTTCATGTCAACATCAAGGCCACTGGAACTACTTCATATGGATTTATTTGGACCTACAAATTATGTCAGTGCCGGTGGCAACCTCTACTGTTTAGTGATTGTTGATGATTTCTCAAGATACACTTGGGTGTTCTTTCTCCATGACAAATCTGAAGTTGCATCTATATTCAAGAAGTTTGCCAAGAAAGCTCAAAATGAATTTGATTGCAAGATTAAGAAGATTAGAAGTGACAATGGCAAAGAATTTGACAACACCAACATTCATGAGTACTGTGATGAAATTGGGATCAAGCATGAAGTATCTGCCACATATACACCTCAACAAAATGGAGTTGTTGAAAGGAAAAATAGGACCTTGATCACTCTTGCAAGAACAATGATTGATGAGTATAACACACCGGAGAGGTTTTGGGCCGAAGCTGTCAACACTGCTTGCTATGCATCAAACAGGCTATTTCCTCACCGGCTACTTGCGAAGACTCCTTATGAACTGCTAAATGGGAAAAAGCCAGACGTCTCTTTCTTCCGGGTGTTTGGGTGCAAATGCTACATCTACAAAAAACGCCATCATCTAGGGAAGTTTCAAAGACGTTGTGATATTGGTTTTCTTTTGGGTTATTCATTAAAGTCCAAAGCATATCGAGTATTCAACCATGCCACTGGCGTGGTAGAAGAAACATATGATGTGGAATTTGATGAGACTAATGGCTCCCAAGGAGCACTTGAAAATCTTGATGATGTAGGTGATGAGCCACTTAGGGAAGCAATGAAGAACATGCCTATTGGAGCTATCAAACCAAAAGAAGATGAAGAAGAGGTGCAAATCATTGACAGGCCTTCTTCATCAAATGTACCACAAGATGATGAAAAAGATGAGAGGCATGCAAATGAAGATACATTTGTCTCTCATGAACAAGCAAGGGTACAAGCCGAAGATGTTGATGCTCCAGGATCTTCTTCCCAAGTGGTTGACAGGAGAAACTCATCACTACTTCAAGCTCATCCTCAAAACCAAATCATCGGGAGTCCTTCACAAGGGGTTATTACTCGATCACATAAACATGCTAATTTTATTGAACATCACTCCTTTGTTTCTTGTGTTGAGCCTACTTGTATAGATGAGGCGCTACAGGATCCGGACTGGGTGAATGCCATGCATGAAGAACTTAACAACTTCACCCGTAACGAAGTTTGGACCCTAGAGAAGCCCCCACAAGATGCAAGAATCATTGGAACAAAGTGGGTGTTCAGAAACAAACAGGATGATCAAGGTGTGATTGTAAGAAACAAGGCAAGACTTGTTGCAAAAGGATTCTCTCAAGTTGAAGGCTTAGATTTTGGAGAGACCTTTGCACCGGTTGCTCGACTGGAAGCCATCCGTATCCTACTTGCATATGCATCATGTTATGATATAAAACTTTATCAAATGGATGTAAAAAGTGCATTTTTAAATGGCTTCATAAATGAACTTGTATATGTTGAGCAACCGCCTGGATTTGAAGACCCTAGATATCCTAACCATGCTTACAGGTTGTCCAAGGCGCTATATGGACTAAAGCAAGCTCCAAGGGCTTGGTATGAGCGTCTTCGCGACTTCCTCATCGAAAAGGGCTTCAAAATCGGGACCGTCGACACAACTCTCTTCACCAAGAAACATAACGGTGATATTTTCATTTGTCAAGTATATGTTGATGATATAATCTTTGGCTCGACAAATGACTGTCATTGCAAGGAATTTGGTGAGTTGATGTCGAAGGAGTTCGAGATGTCAATGATTGGTGAGCTAACATACTTCCTCGGCTTTCAAGTCAAGCAAATGAAAGATGGTAACTTTCTCTCTCAAGAGAAGTATACCAAAGACTTGTTGAAAAGATTCAACATGGAGAAGTGCAAACCAATCAAGACCCCCATGCCTACAAATGGACATCTCGACTTAGATGAGGGAGGTAACCCGGTTAATCAAACTCTCTTCCGTTCTATGATTGGTAGTTTATTATACCTTACCGCATCTAGGCCCGATATCATGTTTAGTGTCTGCATGTGTGCTAGATTTCAATCTAATCCTAAGAAAGCTCATCTTCGCGCTGTTAAGAGAATTCTTAGGTATCTCAAGCACACCACAAGCGTTGGTCTGTGGTATCCCAAAGGAGCTACTTTTGATTTAATTGGCTATTCCGATTCGGATTATGCCGGTTGCAAAATTGATAGGAAAAGTACTTCTGGGGGATGCCATTTGCTTGGTAGATCACTAGTTTCATGGACATCCAAAAAGCAAAATAGTGTTGCCTTGTCAACTGCCGAAGCGGAATACATTGCCGCAGGTGCTTGTTGCACACAGATTTTATATATGAAACAAACTCTTCTAGACTATGGTGTAGTTCTAGAAAAAGTACCTTTGTTGTGTGATAATGAGAGTGCTGTTAAAATTGCCAATAATCCTGTACAACACTCTCGCACCAAGCACATTGATATCCGTCATCACTTCCTTAGAGATCATGTTGCTAAAGGAGATATTATTTTAGAAGGAGTGAGGTCGGAAGATCAATTAGCGGATATTTTCACTAAGCCACTTGATAAGACCCGCTTTTGCATGTTGAGGAATGAACTAAATATCCTTGATCTCAGAAATTTTATGTGAAATGTCAAATGGTGTTGTCACTTGCATTGCATATTTAAATTTCTTGTATTGCATCTAGGGCTTGTCTAACCTAGTTGAGATAACCGCCAATAAAGCGAGTGAAAAAGCTTAACTCGGGTCAAACTTGACAAGTCTTAGTTTTAAGCTTTTGGCACTTAAATTCTTACTTTCATGCAATTATTGGTTCTTGAAATATGCATGAGGTACTGCACTTAGGGGGAGTATTCAAAACTCAAATCACTCTTGAAAACCCCTAGCGCAAGCCCAAATGCAAATTTCACCATTTGCCTATTTTCTCTAAAAATTATCTAGCCTATGGCAAAATATTTTGAAAAGTATATGAGGGTGCCAATACCTGTCCCAACAAGTGTTCTTTTGTGTGATTATAAGTTGGGATTTGGTTTGGTTAGGAGTTAGATAGAAAAATTCAAAATTTTCCAAACTCTCCTCTGTCTGGGCTCACCGGACAGTCCGGTGTGCACCGGACACTGCACTGTGCAATGTCCGGTGCACCGGCAGCCGCGCGCGAAGTTCATCTTTTCCTGTGCGCTGTCCGGTGGTTCACCGGACATCTACTGTGCGCTGTCCGGTGTGCACCGGACAGCCACTGTAGACTGTCCGGTGTGCCCATATCGCGTTTTAAAAAAAACCGCCCCCAGCCCGACCGAGCCGAGCCAGAGACGTTAGTTCTTCTCCCTGCCGCCTAGCTCTCTGCGTTTGGCGACTGCTGGCAACCTTCTCCTCGCTGGCGATCTCCTCCGCCGGCCATCCTCTGCGGCCGTACTCCGGTGGACCTGCGCACTCCCTCTGCTCCCCCTCGGTGAGCAACCTACTGTCCTCCCTCTCTCTCTCTCGTTTCTCTGTTGTTTAGGCAGTAACTCCACCCTTTTGCCAATCCTTCCAATTTCTGTGAAATCCTGTGAATCCAATTGGTGGTTTGTGCTCTAATGTCTCTGTTGTGTATCCCTGCAAACTCTTAGCTCCTTCGGGAGGGCATTCCCACCTCAAATGGCCATATTCCTAAAACCCTAGATCCCCGCACACCAAGTGCTCGGTGAAATGCCCAAACCAGCCAAACTTGCTCCAATTGAACCCAAATTTTTCAGGCACCTTCACCACACTTCCAGTAACCTACTTGCCAAATTTCACGCCAATCCGAGATCCCAGGCTTAAATTTAACCAAAATTCTCGTTTTGCACGATCGTTTCCGAGCCGAGTGCCCAAAACCCTATTTCTTCGCCTAAATTCAAACCAAGCACACACTTCACTCATATTGACCTATATAAACCTATTCGTGAAGTATCGGCTCAATCCCATATCGTTTTGTGCCTCAATTTGAATTCCAATCATTCTATGTCTCTATTTGTCCGTCAAACGTCGTTTTCACGGCTTTTGACTTATCGATCGTCCCATCTCGTGCCATATCTCTTTGTGTATGTATTTATTCACATTTCATATGCTTATGACTATGTGACTAATACGTGCTCACCTCTTCTGTCATTTCAGTGACCTTGTGTGACCGTGTGCCGTCTCTCGTCCTGCCTGGATCGTCACCTCTCGTGTGACCTTTCCAGGTAGACATTCACTCTTTGCTAAATATATCGGTCACTTTTGCTCTGTGCTTAGTCTCTCTATCTCGTTTGCAGACTTTAGTTCAGGATGCCGCGCACGAAGAATGCGTCGGCATCAGGGGGTGGCGACGATGAGGACCCTCGTCGCCCCTTCAGGCAGGTGAAGGGCAAGACTGTGTATCTGGAGCAGCAGGAAGGCCGCAAGAAGCGGCGTTCAGACAGAGAGGCTCGTGCAGCAGCAGCAGTTGCAGCAGCCGCTGCACAGGCAGCACTTGGAGATCAGCCGGATGTTCCATCAGATCAGATTGCTTTCCGTGCTCGTCGTCTCGCCTCCCGGTCTCGCTCCTCCACTCACACCTCCGCTTCCACTCCGCCACCCACTCTGCCTGCTCCAGTCACTCCTATTGCTCCATCCACCTCCACCGCCATACCCACTACCAGCACCACGCCAGCTTCCACTGCTTCCCCTGCCCCCGCTCCCGCTTCAGCTCCACCTGTCCCTCCACCTCGCTTCCGGGAGCGCGATGAGACTGAGGTCCGTCCACTGGGTTCGGATCCTCGTCTATTTGATCTTCAGCGTGCCACTGCAGCCCGGGTACGTCGGTTCAGGTACGTACCCGTGGAGTCTTGGCTGCCAGCTCAGAGAGACCCAGCAGCAGGAGTTCTTTTCAGCACTCGGATTCAGGAGTCTTTCTTCAGGGCACAGATGTCAGCTCAGATTGCGCTACGTGTTCACCGCCTCTTAGATCTTCCAGCCTTCTTGCTAGCAGCCGGTGCTGAGTCTGAGGCGCATCTCACATATTTGCCAGGCCTTCTATCCTTTCTGACTATCAGCGGCAGATATGTTGAGGAGTGGGTCCGCGTCTTCTATGCCTCTGTTTGGATTGACCCGGATCATCATTGGATGAGGTTCCGCTTTGAGCGCGAGGATGTCACAATCACTGCCGATCAGATCCGACAGCTATTTGGCTTCCCTGTGTCGACGACTCGCCTGCACAGTCTCTGCTATGGCACTTCAGATCCTCCACGTCGCCCTCACGGCGGTGTGGCTCCAGGGACAGCTCACGTCGCAGCTCTGTTCCGCCCGCCTTTCACAGATGGGTCGCGACGTTCTCCCGCCGATTTCACTACTACAGCGAAGTACTTATATGAGCTCGTCAGACGGACACTCCTGCCTAGGATGGGATACAGGGAGGCTACCACTCATATTCAGCTTTGGCTCCTTGGTGCCCTGGTATCCCACTCTGAGTTTGATGTTGTGGACTTTCTGATCTGTGAGATTGAGGACACTGTTCTGGATGGGATTCGTGCTCGACGACAGCTACCCTATGCTCACTACTTATGCCACATATTTGCGCAGCTGATCCAGCCACCTCGTTTTCAGAGCACCCTTGAGGCCTCTCGCCTTGTGTTTGGATCTTACCGTCCTGCTCCAGAGATTCCAGTGCCAGCTTATGCTCCTGTGTTTGACACTCAGGCCGAGGATGCTGCACTTCGACAGTTTGACTCCCAGGGTGCAGCAGCTGATGATGATGATGATGATGATGATTTTGGGGTTCCTCTTCCGCCTCCGCCTCCTATGCCTCCACGCTCACATGATCATGAGGCTGGGAGTTCCCGTGCTGCCCCTGCTCCTCCAGCTTTGGACCCTGCTCTTGCTTCGATTCTTCAGACTCTCACCCAGCAGCAGCAGACTCTCACCCAGCAGCAGCAGACTCTCACCCAGCAGCAGGCTCTCCTGGCAGCCGAGCAGGCCCGTTTATCTGACCGTATGCTCTCGATGTTTCAGAGCATGCAGGACAGGCAGGATGCTCTTCAGCAGCAGCTTATTCAGGATAGGGCAGAGAATAGGGCATTCATGGCCCTCATGCTTCAGCACTCTGGTATCTCAGCGTCTCCAGTTCAGTCTGCTCCGCCTTCTTCGCTTCACGCTCCAGTAGTGCCTTCGATCTTGTCTGCACCCCCTGCTGTTACCTCTCCGCTCCGGCCGGTCACCTTGGCGTTCACTTCACCAGTTCTCAGCTCTGTCTGCCCGCAGCCGCCAGTGCCACCAGCATCTGCTGTTACCACTACTGCTGTGGCAGTATCTGTGACTGCTTCTGCTCCGGTAGCTCCTGCAGCGCTGCCTGCGTCCGAGTCAGTACCAGCTCCAGCTTCTACCGCAGATCCTGGATCCGAGACTGACTCTGACCCTCCGTCGGCGTTTGCTCTGCTACCTCGACCTCGACCGGATGCGCCCCCGCCGCCTCCTTCTGCGTCAGGTGTTTAGGTTCAGGTCCCTTTTGGTGTTTGACGCCAAAGGGGGAGAGATATGAGTTGTGAGAGCTAGGGGGAGTTAGAGAGAGAGTCAGTGTTCTTTTGATGTAATATTTGTGCCTGCTACTCTCTGTACTAGCTTTATGTTTTTGGCTCACAAACTCGTCATATACTCTCGTTGCTTTTGGTTGACTGTGTGTATTACGTTTTCACCTTATTTCAAATCACCAGTCTTCTAGCTCTTGTTTCATTAATTTACTTTCTTTTTTTTATGAACAAGAATCTTATGATGTGTATGCGCTCACTCTTATTATTATGGTACACATTTCTTCTGTCAAAAATTACTGAGTATAACTAACCATTCTTTCTATTGACAGAATCTTCAAAACAAACTACTCTCACAAAACTTGTAGGGTTGTCATCAATCACCAAAAAGGGGGAGATTGAAAGCATCTAGGCCCCTGGTTGGTTTTAGTGATTAATGACAACGTATTATTATATGTGACTAACGTGTGTTTTGCAGAGACAAATGGTAAGTTAGGTCACATGACAGGTAGAAGTACTACAACGGAGAAAACAATCCCGGAGATAAGAACTCGAAGCGACGGCTAAAACGACGAAACAAAAGGTGAAGGTCTACGGAGTCCGAGTGTCAAGGAGATGTGGACACTCGCATTTTAATTAGGCTTTTTATTCTCTTTTAGCCGTACTATAAAGAGGGGTTGTCGATGAGTAGTTTGACCAAGAGAGTTCTAGTGTAGTGTTGGTGCACAATCACACTCATACACAGTGCTAGGTGTCACTCTAGAACTCACACACAAGTTAGAGCGAAAACCGATTTGAAAATCAGCTGAAAAACAAGACTTAGGGTTTCTGGCTTTGGGGCACCGGACTGTCCGGTGTGCACCGGACTGTCCGGTGCACCCTCTGCCAGGTGGGACCAGGCTGGTTCACAGCAGAGCCTTCCCAGTCGCAGAAACCCGAGAGCGCTGCCTTCGGAGATGAATTTTAGTGGCACACCGGACATCGCACCGGACTGTCCGGTGTGCACCGGACAGTGGACTGTTCACTGTCCGGTGCGCCATGAGTCCAACGGCTCTGTGTCAGAACTAGCCGTTGGAAGTGACCGTTGGCGCACCGGTGGCGCACCGGACTGTCCGGTGCGCCATCGCGCAGCAAGTTTCCTGTAACGGCTAGTTGGTGGGTGAGGGCTATTTATACCCCTCCCACCCACCATATTCAAGGTCTTGCACTCCACATTTATTCCAGCACCTTGGTAGAGTATTGCAAGCACCAAAAGCCTAGTGAGGAGATTAGAGAATCATAATCCGCGCTTGTTCCTCATTAGCGCTAGTGAGAGCCACCTAGAGCACACACCACTTGCATTAGGCTTCTCTTGGTCAAGCGAAAGTCTATGGCTTGTTACTCTTGGTGATCGGCATCACCTAAACGGCTTGGTGGCGTTGGGAGCTCGGTGATCACCGTGAAGATCTTGTTGGTGACCCGACTCAAGTTTGTAAGCGGTCTCGAGGGATCCACCGCGCCGGAGTGGCAAAGGATCATCTCGTAGTGAGCACTTGGTTCTTGCGAGGACCAAGGGGGAGCGATACCCTTGCGCGGGTGCTCCAACGAGGACTAGTGGAGAGTGCCGACTCTTCGATACCTCGGGAAAAAAATTGGAGGAGTCTTCTAAACTTTGCTTTACATTCCGCACTTAATTCAAGCTATTTACTTTGTGTATTTGTTTAGCAAGTATTTGAAGCATTGTTTTAGCCTTGTTACATTTCTAGTATTATTTTCTTAGTGCTAGTTGTTGGGGTGAAGTTGGGCTCTTGTTTAGCTCTTGCTTAGGTTTTAATTAGTGTTGATTTTTAGAAAAGCCCAATTCACCCCCCTCTTGGGCATCGTGATCCTTTCACATGGGTACGGGTTTGTTCCTACAGTACCCAAACCCATGACCCGTGGGTTTTTTAAACCCGACCAAACCTAGTGCATATTGTCATTTTATTTTATAAACGAACAACAAACTTGTTATATCCCTATTTACTTCCTAATTTTTAGCAGATGGTGAATGTATAAGTAGTTGGTGAGAGTGTTGCTTGCTTGCTATTATAGTTTTTACTAGCGTTATATATGTGGTGGATGGACGACTTAGTGCAAGGTCACTTGATTATACAATTTATTATTTGTATTTCATTCTCTCTACTAATAATTTTTATACCAAATTATGAACTTGTTGTTCATCACATAAATTTTGGACCATGATCTCATTAATCATTACGATACTTATTGTTTATGAGAAGAACAAGCATATTGGAGATAAAACCCGTGGGTAACCCGTGGATACCCGCTAACCCGATGGGTACGGGTTTGGACAAAATTTCAAACCCGTCATGGGCATGGGTTTTTTAATGGGTATAGATATTTTTCATGGGTACGGGTTTGAGATGGCAAAACCCGGCGGGTTTGTACCCGTTGCCATCTCTAGACAAAGTAGGTATTTGCCCATATAACCCTAACTAGGGTTATTTAACACTCCCCCTTGGGCGAATACCGCGACCAACACATGCCTCGTTAAAACTCTGAAAAACCCAGTGGGAAAAATATGGAGAAAGAGTGCATGGTGATACAAATTGCATTTGCACTTTATTGCCTCGTTAAAAACCTCATGTGAGAAACTTCAAGAAAACTCACCAAGGGAAAAAGAGTACAACAGCTGTCATCGTGACAGATTTCGATCCTCTGGATCTAGATTCTGTCGAATCTTCTACAAGGGCTAACTGTTGTAAAATTAGAGAAATAAGTGACATACTTTCTACATATTTAAATAGATTAAATATTCTTATTCCGAATAAAGCAAGCATATAACTCAGATAAATGCCATATGTAATTATAGCAGCAATGAACAGTAGCAATTCTAGGACATGTAAACATGTAAAATAGCTGCCGAGGTCCATTTCAAAATTAAACATGGCTTATAGATAAAGAAGGCAGATTAAACACATAAACACAATTGTTTATCTTTTTATATTGCTCTCAAAATAGCGGGTTGCTACAATAAACAGCCCTACAACGCTAAATGGTGATCAGAGATCATCGACTAACGTGACAGTCTAATCTTACCAAATCAGGGTTTTAGATCAGATGTAATAAGCCTAATAATCAAGTATAAATACTAATAGTAAGGAGCTGTGAACTAAATAATATAACAGAATTTAACACAGGTAAACAGCCTTAACAAATATAGATATAATTAGGCACAAATAAGTACTTGATGCTGAAATTAACAACACACTAAAACCCAGACTGTCACGTTGTCTCACTACACCGCTATTATCATTGAGCAATCAAATCCGCCCACAATAGTGCACTCACACCCAAGTATTTAATACTAGCAGATTGCACAAAAATTAAACAGTAAATAAAGGGAGGTAATGGGTAACTCACAGCACGTAGAAAATCTACATGGGAAGACCAGCTCAGCGAACACAAGGTTCTGTCCCAGAAAACCAATTCCGCCGCCCACGTCCGGGCCTGCACGGCGGGAGGTTGACGGAGATACTAGAGCCGCTGCCGGAGCCGAAGGAGACGTCCACGACACCAGCCCGAGAAGAGGAACACCGCGCAGCAGAGAGCTCGGGCACCAGGCCACGGCGGACAGAGATCAGAACAGACAACGCACCACACAGGTGCACTGGTAGAACAACGGAGCGCAGGAGAACCTCACTGCACACAAGAAGTGCTTCCTCCACCAGCAGGATTAACACCAGAACACCAAGAATCGAAGGAATCGATCCAAACCATGACTGGAATCGAGAGGAGGAATAGGAACAGAGAGATGGGATTTTTCGGCGATCTCAAGAGCAGGGAGCAAGCCTCCATATTTCAAGCGCCGAGTAAGCAGCGGTTGCGCTAGAGAGGCCATAGAGATCGGCAAGAGCAGCACGCCGCCGCCAGCTGCCCAACCCTTGCTTTCTCCTCTCGCTAATTTTTTCCTTCCGAGAACGGCTGCTGCTGTCCTAGAAAACGTGCCATCGTGGTGGGCTGCTCGGCCACCGGGCCTTGAAGCGGCCCACCCAGCTGGCTCCTTTTTTTTAATAAGGTGAAAATCCAAAATGGACATCACTAACTTTAGAAATGTGCTCCCACTGATCCTTGCAAAACCGTATCAATAAGGCAAAACATCTTCTTCTGAAAGTATATGCACATAAAGATTTAGCAAACGGATTGCATATCCTTGCAAGGACTATTTCAGGAACTTTACCTCTACTCACTTCTAGGATATACGAGGTAAGTGCATGTATCAATACAAATAAGCCACTTTGACTGATGGTGTTCGATAGACTGGATCTATATATTTGATAGAAAGTTCCATAAAGGTTCACATATTGATCATCAAGCTCACGCCTTCAGGGCATAGAATTTGACATTTATTGTCTCACGATTGTGATCAATATAAGCATTCGCTCCCCCTGATGATGACATCTGTCAAAGTCGTTATCCCTCATAACTCAAGCATATTCTTCAAGATATATGTCTCATTGTTCATCTGGAATAACGAGAATGGATGAGGTTGGGGTGATATCATTTTCTATCTTATACCACAATTTATACATAGTTGTGCAGAGCAAATAACATGTCCTTCAATAGAACTTAGGGGATAATATAGTTGCAATAGTACATATTCTAAATACGACACATCGCTCCAGGCATTCATCCATTGCACATCTATGATGGTGTAACAAAAGTCCATCAAAGATCGTAATTCATCAGGGATTTTTCATCGATCGGATACATCGTTATAGTCTGTCATTCTGGCACAATGGGGATATTTTGCCAGTAACACCTAAACCTTATAGGTTTCTGCCATCAGGGCTTTAGAGGATACCGTAATTCCACATCTAGTGGAAATTACCATGAGTAAAACTCATGGAATGCATATGTGCTTATTTGGTGAACTTCAAGTCCTTTGGTACCTCATCTTATTCCTTTTTGGGTCTGTATGGGTCTTTATCCCTTTACAGGGATTATCAAACTTTGGTATTTAACACAGAATTTATTTCTTCTGGAAAGGTTCCATCAAGGAACTATAATCTCATCTAGGAGATATTGTCTCTACATAGGAGAGTGCTCATTCGTCAGGAGTGTATTATTCGGTACGAGATTTATATGTTGCATATTTATAATTCAAAGATATGAGTCCTCTTAAGATCTCATGACGGATCTTCAGAATCCTATTAACTGCATATTCTAACTGTCGGCGTTTCGGACCCGGGGGGTCCCTTGGACCGACCAGTGAAATCGCTGCGTGCCCCTGCCTAGATGGGTTGGCGCGGGATGGAACACAAGAGGTGGGACAAGCCTTGTATTATCCTGCACCAGGGGTGCCGCTCATAGTAGGGGTTACAAGCACGTCGCGTGGGGGAGAGAGAGACACAGAGTTTGTCCGCCGCTTCCCCCGCGCGAACCCCCCTCAGGGTGGCCCTGGACCTCCCTTTTATAGAGGCAAGGAGAGGGTCCAGACGTACAACAGGGGGCGTAGCTATGCGCTAATGTGTCCGGCAGTGGAGTGCCTAAGCCCTGTGTACATGCCAACGTGGCCGTTGGGGGAGAGCTTGGGCCCTGTACATGTGATGGCGTGGCCGTCGGAGGAGCGCCTGAGTCCTGTAGGAGCACAGCTGGCAGCGCGACAAGGATCCTGCTGACGTCTCCTTGCTGTCGTAAGGGGCTGAGAGCCACCGGCGTCATGGTGCACGCGGGGCACCATCATTACCCGTCGCCGGGGTAAGCCAGATGGGACGCCGGTCTTGTTCCTTGTAGCTTGAGCAGGCTAGGAATAGGGAAATGATGTATCCCCTATTAGCTCGGTCAGTCCGAGCGCAGGGTCGATCGAGGCGGAGACTTCTCTTGAGGCCAAGGCCGGGGTCGGGCGAGGACGCGATTCCTCCCGAGACCGGGGGTCGGGCGAGGCGGAGACCTCCTCTCGAGGCCGGAGCCTGAGGTCGGGCGAGGCGGAGCTTCCTGTTGCGCCCGAGGCTAAACTCGGTGGTTGATCGTGACTTGTTGTCAGTCATCGCCGGGGTGGCTGACACGGCAGTCGGAGCGGAGCGAGCGGCACTGTTTTCCTGTCATATCGGACAGTAAAGAAGAGGGGCGAAGTGATTGTGGTCACTTCGGCTTGCCCGACTGAGGCGTGTGTGTCAGGATACGGCGTCAGGCATCCCCTGTATTTAATGCGCCTGTGAAGCGGTCGGTTGGTGAGGCGGTCTGGCCAAGGTTGCTTCACAACGGAGCCTGCCTGAGCCGGGCCTCAGGAGAGCCGAGGGGGCGCCCGCTGCCTGAGGAGGCCCTCAGGCGAGGCGTGAACTCGTCTGGGACTACTGTTTCCACCCGAGGCTGAGCTCGGGTGAGATCGCGTCCCTCGGGTAGACGAAGTCTTGACTTGAACCGCACCCGTGAGTTGGTCTCAGGGTGTTTACCAGCCATGATTAGGAGCGTTGGGGGTACCCCTAATTATGGTACCCGACAGTAGCCCCGAGCCTCGAAGGGAGTGTTGGTACTCGCTTGGAGGCTTTTGACGTGTTTTCGTTGAGGGGACCGGCCTTTCTCGGTTTTTGCCTTGTTCTGATAGGTGCGCGCGAGCGCACCCGCCGGGTGTAGCCCTCGAGGCCTCGAAGGAGTGGTTTGACTCCTCTGAGGTCCGAATGCTTTTCGTGGTGCTTCATCCGGTCTAATCGTTCCCTCATGCGGCCCGGTGCGTGGTCGGGTTCCAAGTTATCAAGCTGGTTTGTTGACGCTATCAACAGTTTTGGCCGTAGCCGGGTGCGAGAGCAGCCCCGAGCCTCTGCACGGAGCGAGAGGACGATCAAGGACTTTCCTGACTTTTATTATACGCCCCTACGTCGCCTTTCCGCAAGGAGGAGGGGGGAAAGCGCCATGTTGCCCTCGGAGGGCGCCGAACATGGTGTTTCCAGTGAGCTGCTAACGGGTGATCCGAGTGGATGCACGTGCCCCGTTCGTTAGGGGTCGGCTGGTGGCCTAGAGGCGCGCTCCAAAAGTACCTGCGGGTGATTTGCCGGACCCAGACCCCTTCGATAGGGTCCGAGGGCTCGATGCCTCCCTCCGGTGGAATTCCGTTACAAATCGTTCCCGCCGGTCTCGGAAATGTCCTAGGTTACCTCGGGAGCGTAGCCCGAACCTCGGCTATGTATCGAACGTACCCAGAGTCATCCCTCACTCTGCGTGCTCTGGGGCGACTGTCGAACCCTTCTGAGGGGCCAGCCTACGAACCCCTGATCAGTAGTGGGCACGGAGCCCGAGCGCTCTGGGGCGGCTGTCGAACCCTTCCGAGGGGCCAGCCTTCGAACCCCTAATCAGTAATGGGCTTGAAGTCCGTGTGCTCTGGGGCGGCTGTCGAAACCCTTCCGAGGGGCCAGCCTTCGAACCCCTGATCAGTAGGAGGGCTTGGGGCCTGCTTCCTTCGTCGAGAAGGATCCTTTCCACAACATCCCCTTTCCCGGTCCCTGTAGCAAGAGAGAGAGAGGAGGAGGGGAAGGATATGAATTTAAATAAGGTGGCGCACCTTTTTTGACGCGGTCATTATGGCGAAGGCGAAGCGACGCCCGCCTCGCCTGCCAGAGGTGTCGCCTGCTTCGTCGAGGAGTTAATGCGACGAGACGAGCGATTCGCGTGGCGCCCGCTGCGCACGCGAGCCGTTCGAGGAACGGGGCACGGGCGCGTCGTCTTCACGCCGTGGGAGAGGGCTCTCCCGTTGCTTCTGGAGGGGACGCGAGCCTGCAGGCGACTTGACCGCTGCCTTCGCTCATCTACTGCTGCAGTTACTGCCGGCCCGCTTTTGACCATGCCAACCGTCGAGCCTACCCCGCGGCTGACTGAACCGTGGCCGTCACCTTTAACTGGCACTGTTGGGTCATGCGCAGGGCTACCTCGAGTCGCGGTACTGGTTCCGCAGTCGAGGGGGCGCAGCATTAGCGCGAGTGGCGGTGTAACTTCTCGCACGTCGTAACCGGCGCGCCGGTTACATGACATGTGGGCCCGCTTCCTTTCCACTGGTCTGCCGGGTGTGGTCGAAGCCGAAGGGGCGCACTGTTGCGGTGCAGTTGGATGCCTGTCGCGTGGCAGTCCACCCTTTCGACCACCGGTTTCTGCGAAGATGGGAGAGCGCTTGTAACCGCGGGACGGTTACATGCCTCGCGTGCGGCGGTTCGCCTTCTTCGTGCTTCGGATCAGCTCGTATGACATGTGGGTCCCAGCCCCCGTGTCGTAGGGGGAGAACCCTGGAGTATGTCAGTGGAGATTTCGCCCGTGACGCTAAGGGGTGCAAGTGAGGAGGTTGTTCGTATCCGTGGGAATGGAACCAGAGTCCTGTTTGTAAGGAGACATACCGGGTTTTTGCCGGAGCAAAATGTAACCGCTTCAAGTACTTAGACATTTGTCGTAGGTCGGGAGAACCGCCAAGGGTTCTACCGACGTCTAAGTCTATGTAGCATAGTTACCCCAAGTATATGTGTTTGTTCTTTGTGGTTGTCGAGGCCTGAACATTTGGGTATTCGAGAATGAAGCTGTGTGTCTTCCTCATTCCGAGCGTTGGGACTTGTCTGTTGGCTAGCCGAACCACTTAACCGAGCATCAGTTGCCTTTCGCGAAAGGTGACGAGTGAGGTGTCCATATCCTGGAGGCGTAGGAGTCCCTCAGCTCTATCGGCCTTGCCGCTCTAGGCTTCTCTTGCTCAGTTTTTGGAACCCTCGGCTGCTCTGCGATGAGCCGGAGCCAGAGGCAGCGGTGTTAGAGCGGACAGAAGCGGAGTCGGCTCGAAAAGAGACTTCGTCGGCCCGGGAGATGGCGGCTTCCCAGGCCGAGGAAGATGTGGTAGCAGCCGCTGGAGCTTGGCCAAGACATCTGCTGGCGGGGTGCTGGCGTCCTCCTTTAGGTGGAGGTCCTTTTGCCCGGGTCACCGTCCGAGGCCGAGCCAGGTTCCGCCGAGGGTGGAAACAACGCCGAGGGTGCTACTGCTCCCCCTGCTGATGCCCGAACCTGTAGGAATAGTTTGTCTGTAGCATGCGCATGCTTTTTCGTGGTCGTCGAGGCCTAAACACTTTATCGTCGTGTTTAAAAAGCTGCGTCTTCTCTCTTGTTTCGAGCATCATGACTTGTCTGTCAATAGCAGAATCGTTTATCCGAGCGAGAGTTACTTTTCGCGGAATGTGATGAGTGAGGTATCCGTATCCCGGAGGCGTAGGAGTCCCTCGGCTCGGTCGGCCTTGCCGCTTACGTGCACTCTCATTTGGTCGAAGGATTCCATTATTGGTACAGTCGAGAAGGCACGAAAGTCGTTTTCTACCCGAGTGTTAGGACTTGTTCGGTACCAGGATCGCTTATCCGAGCGTGAGTTACTTCTCGCGGAAGGTGATGAGTGAGGTATCCGTATCCCAGAGGCGTAGGAGTTCCTTGGCTCGGTCGGTCTTGCCGCTTACGTGTACTCTCGTCGTTCTCAGGATCCCGCTATCGATACGGTAGTCGAAAGCACAAAGGTTGTTTTGGTAGAAAATTTTTCCGAGGAAAATTTTGACGCAGAGGGGGTTCCCCCCTTCTAGCCCCCGAGGGAGGGTTGGGCTTTGCTGAGGCAAGGCCGACCCTTCCTTGACGGTTAGACTTTGTGTATGTAAACGAGGTACATGAACGACTTAAAACATCTTAAGGGTAGAAGCGACGTAGCTGTTGGATGTTCCAAGCGTTGCTGTAGACCTCGCCTTGGTCGTTGGCCAGCTTGTATGTTCCGGGCTTCAAGATCTTGGCAATGATGAAGGGCCCTTCCTAGGGAGGAGTGAGCTTGTGGCACCCTCGGGCGTCCTATCGCAGGCGAAGCACCAAGTCTCCCACTTGGAAGCCTCGGGACCGAACGCTTCGGGCGTGGTAGCGCCGCAGCGACTGCTGGTACCGTGCCGAATGTAGTAAGGCAACGTCCCGAGCCTCCTCGAGTTGGTCCAGCAAGTCTTCTCGGCTGGTCTGGTTGCTTCGGTCGTCGTACGCCTTGGTCCTCAGGGACCCGTATTCTAAGTCCGTGGGGAGGACGGCCTCGGCCCCATAGACTAGAAAGAATGGCGTAAAACCTGTGGCGCGGCTCGGCGTCGTCCTCAGACTCTAGACTACCGAGGGTAGCTCTTTCATCCACAGCTTGCCGAACTTGTTGAGGTCGTTGTAAATCCTTGGTTTGAGCCCCTGCAAAATCATACCGTTGGCACGCTCCACCTGCCCATTCGTCATGGGATGAGCTACGACGACCCAGTCCACACAGATGTGGTGGCCGTCGCAGAAGTCCAGGAACTTTTTTCCGGTGAACTGCGTGCCATTGTCGGTGATGATTGAGTTTGGGACCCCGAATCGATGGATGATGTTGGTGAAAAACGCCACCGCCTGCTTGGACCTGATGCTGGTCAAGGGTCAGACCTCGATCCACTTGGAGAATTTGTCGATGGCGACCAAAAGGTGCGAGAAGCCCCGGGTGCCTTCTGCAAGGGACCGACGAGGTCTAGACCCCACACAGCAAATGGCCAGGTGATGGGTATCCTCTGCAAGGCCTGAGCGGGCAGATGCGTCTCCTTTGCGTAGAATTGACACCCCGGCAGGAGCGCACAATCCTAGTGGCGTCGGCCACCGCGGTTGGCCAGTAGAAACCTTGTCGGAAGGCATTCCCCACGAGGGCTCGAGGTGCTACATGGTGGCTGCAAGCCCCCGAGTGTATTTCTTGCAACAGTTCTTGTCCTTGGGCGATAGATATGCATCGTTGGAGGATGCCCGATGGGCTGGGGTGAGAGAGCTCTTTTTCATCACCCAGCAAGACGAATGACTTGGCACACCGATGAAAGCACCTAGAGGGGAGGGTGAATAGGTGATCCTGTAAAAACTTGAACCTTAATCCCACAAAACTTGATTAGGCGTTAGCACAATAAAGCCAAGTGGCTAGAGAGGAGTTCTTGCAAAACACAATAACCACAAAGAGATCAACACAGAGATGGCACAGTGGTTTATCCCGTGGTTCGACCAAGTCCAACACTTGCCTACTCCACGTTGTGGTGTCCCAACGGATGAGGGTTACACTCAACCCCTTTCAAGCGGTCCAAAGACCACTTGAATACCACGGTGTTTTGCTTTCACTTTACTATATCCCGCTTGTGAGGAATCTCCACACTTTGGAGCCTCTCGCCCTTACAATTTGATTATCACAAAGAAGCACAGAAGTAAGGATGGGATGAGCAACGCACACAAGACACAAAATCAGAGCAACAACACACACACAAGTCACAACTTGAGCTCTCAACACAACTCGACAAGTTATCTACTCAAATGGAGCTCTAGTTGCTATCACAAAGAATCAAATACACGGAATTGGAGTCTTGGTGCTTAGGAATGCTTAGAGAATGCTTGGTGTACTCCTCCATGCGCCTAGGGGTCCCTTTTATAGCCCCAAGACAGCTAGGAGCCGTTGAGAGCATTCCAGGAAGGCAATTCTTGCCTTCAGTCGCCTGGCGCACCAGACAGTCCGGTGCACCACCGGACACTGTCTGGTGCGGATTTCTTTCCTATTTTGGCACAGCCGACCGTTGGCGATTTGGAGCCATTGGCGCACCGGACACTGTCTGGTGCACACCGGACACTGTCTGGTGCACACCGGACAGTCCGGTGCCCCCTTCAGACCGTTGGCCCGACCACACGTCATGCGTGGATTACACGACCGACCGTTGGCCCGGCCACCGTTGGCTCACCGGACAGTCCGGTGCACCACCGGACAGTCCGGTGATTTATAGCCGTACGCTGTTGACTTGGTTCCCGAGAGCGATGACTTCGCCGCAGCCGACTCACCGGACGCTGTCCGGTGCACCACCGGACAGTCCGGTGATTTATAGCCGTACGCCGTCGTCGAGACCCAAGAGCAGCCTTTTCACCAGAGCCAGCCTGGCGCACCGGACACTGTCCGGTGCACCACCGGACAGTCCAGTGCACCTAGACTGAGCAAAGTCTTGGCTGCTCGAGCCAAGACTTATCCAATTGTATTTTCTCTGATTCTAGCACTTAGACGAATATGTTAGTACACAAAAACCAATGTACTAAGTCTAGAATCATACCTCTGTATTGATTTGCACTTTGTCCACCCTTTGGCATAGTTTAACACTTAAGCACTTGTGTTGGACATTAAATCACCAAAATACTTAGAAATGGCCCAAGGGCACATTTCCCTTTCAATCTCCCCCTTTTTGGTGATTTATGCCAACACAACATAAAGCAACTAAAAGAAGTGCAATATCAATGCAATTTCGAACGAGAAATGATTTCGATTCAAATTTGGCATATTTGGATCATTCTTTGCCACCACTTGGTTTGTTTTTGCAAATCAAACTCAAATTCCTATCTCTAAGTCAAATTCACTTGTAGAGACATAAAGAGAGTATTCCAAGAGAAATTGATCAAAGATTCAAAAACTCCCCCTTTTTCCCATAATCAAACATTCTCCCCACAAGAGACCAACTTTTAACAATAAGAGATAACAAGAGTATTTTGACAAAACAAAGGCTCTAACTCTACTATTTTCAAAATTCTCAAGTGGTAGCTGATCCATTTCTTGCTTTGGCCTTATTTTCTCCCCCTTTGGCATCAAGCACCAAAACGGGATCAATCTTGGCCCCTAAACCCCATTGCCTCACCAAAATCTTCAAATAAGAGTTCCAAGGCAATAAGGATATTGAGATGGACTTGGAGTAAGTTACCCTCTCATCGGAGTGCAGTGGAAGTCTTGCATGGTCCAAGTCCACCTTTCCCTTTCAATCCACCTTTGAGACTAAATCAAGCAAACTCAAGCACACGGTTAGTCTCAAAGGGTCAAGTTGTAGCACATCTCCCCCTAAATATGTGCATCACTCACACATGGACTTTTGAGGTCCGGGGAGTGTTTGTACAACTTGAGCACCATAAATAAACAACAAAACACATAAGGAACATGATCAAAGGCATGAACACATGTATGTTATAAATCAATCCAAGTTCCGCGAATCTAAGACATTTAGCTCACTACGCAGCCTGCAAAAGGTCTTCTCATCTAAAGGCTTGGTAAAGATATCGGCTAGCTGGTTCTCGGTGCTAATATAAAACACTTCGATATCTCCCTTTTGCTGGTGGTCTCTCAAAAAGTGATGCCGGATGTCTATGTGCTTTGTGCGGCTGTGTTCAACAGGATTATCCGCCATGCGGATAGCACTCTCATTATCACATAGGAGTGGGACTTTGCTTAGATTGTAGCCAAAGTCCCGGAGGGTTTGCCTCATCCAAAGTAGTTGCGCGCAACACTGTCTTGCGGCAACGTACTCGGCCTCAGCGGTGGATAGGGCAACGAAAGTTTGTTTCTTAGAACTCCATGACACCAGGGACCTTCCTAAGAATTGGCACGTCCCCGATGTACTCTTCCTATCGACCTTACATCCAGCATAATCGGAGTCTGAATATCCAATTAAGTCAAAGGTAGACCCCTTTGGATACCAGATCCCGAAGCAAGGCATAGCGACTAAATATCTAAGAATTCGCTTCACGGCCACTAAGTGACACTCTCTTGGATCGGATTGAAATCTAGCACACATGCATACACTAAGCATAATATTCGGTCTACTAGCACATAAATAAAGCAAAGAACCTATCATGGACCGGTATGCTTTTTGATCAACGGACTTACCTCCTTTGTTGAGGTCGACGTGTCCATCAGTTCCCATCGGAGTCTTTGCGGGCTTGGCGTCCTTCATCCCAAACCGCTTGAGCAACTCTTGCGTATACTTCGTTTGGGAAATGAAAGTGCCGTCCTCGAGTTGCTTCACTTGGAACCCAAGGAAGTAGTTCAACTCGCCCATCATTGACATCTCGAATTTCTGCGTCATCATCCTGCTAAACTCTTCACAAGACTTTTGGTTAGTAGAACCAAATATTATGTCATCGACATAAATTTGGCACACAAATAAGTCACCATCACAAGTCTTAGTGAATAAAGTTGGATCGGCTTTCCCAACCTTGAAAGCATTAGCAATTAAAAAGTCTCTAAGGCATTCATACCATGCTCTTGGGGCTTGCTTAAGTCCATAGAGCGCCTTAGAGAGCTTACATACGTGGTCGGGGTACCGTTCATCCTCAAAGCCAGGGGGTTGCTCCACGTACACCTCCTCCTTGATTGGCCCGTTGAGGAAAGCGCTCTTCACATCCATTTGGAACAACCTGAAGGAATGGTGAGCGGCATATGCTAGCAAAAAACGAATGGACTCTAGCCTAGCCACAGGAACAAAAGTCTCCTCAAAGTCCAAACCTGCGACTTGGGCATAACCTTTTGCCACAAGTCGAGCCTTGTTCCTTGTCACCACTCCGTGCTCGTCTTGTTTATTGCGGAACACCCACTTGGTTCCCACAACATTTTGCTTGGGACGAGGCACCAGCGTCCAAACTTCATTTCTTTTGAAGTTATTGAGCTCTTCCTGCATGGCCAACACCCAGTCTGGATCTAGCAAGGCCTCTTCTACCCTGAAAGGCTCAATAGAAGAGACAAAAGAGTAATGCTCATAGAAATTAGCTAATCTAGAGCGAGTGGTTACTCCCTTGCTAATGTCACCTAAAATATGGTCGAAGCGATGGTTCCTTTGAATCATCGCTCAAACTTGAGTTGGAGGGGCCTGTGGTGCTTCTTCCTCTTCAACTTGGACATCATGTGCTCCCCCTTGATCACATGCCTCCTCTTGATGAACCTGTTCATCGTCTTGAGTTGGGGGATGCACCATTGTTGAGGAAGAAGGTTGATCTTGCTCCTTTTGTTCCTGTGGCCTCACTTCTCCAATCGCCATGGTGCGTATTGCGGCTGTTGGAACATCTTCTTCATCTACATCATCAAGATCAACAACTTGCTCTCTTGGAGAGCCATTAGTCTCATCAAATACAACGTCGCTAGAGACTTCAACCAAACCCGATGATTTGTTGAAGACCCTATACGCCTTTGTATTTGAGTCATAACCTAACAAAAACCCTTCTACAACTTTGGGAGCAAACTTAGAACTTCTACCTTTCTTCACTAGAATATAACATTTGCTTCCAAATACACGAAAGTATGACACATTGGGTTTGTTACCAGTTAGGAGTTCGTACGATGTCTTCTTGAGGAGGCGATGAAGGTAGACCGGGTTGATGGCGTGGCAAGCCGTGTTCACGGCTTCCGACCAAAACCGCTCGGGCGCCTTGAACTCTCCAAGCATTGTCCTCGCCATGTCTATAAGCGTCCTGTTCTTCCTCTCTACCACACTATTTTGCTGTGGTGTGTAGGGAGCGGAGAACTCGTGCTTGATTCCTTCCTCCTCAAGGTACTCCTCCACTTGAAGGTTCTTGAACTCGGACCCGTTGTCGCTCCTTATCTTCTTCACCTTAAGCTCAAACTCATTTTGAGCTCTCCTTAGGAAGCGCTTGAGGGTCCCTTGGGTTTCAGATTTATCCTGCAAAAAGAATACCCAAGTGAAGCGGGAAAAATCATCAACAATAACCAGACCATACTTACTTCCTCCTATGCTTAGATAGGCGACGGGTCCGAAGAGGTCCATGTGAAGTAACTCCAAAGGTCCTGTTGTGGTCATCACATTCTTGATATGATGAGCACTCCCCACTTGTTTACCTGCTTGACAAGCTGCACAAGGTCTATCTTTTTCGAAATCAACTAAATAAAGTTTGCCGTCTAGTACACCCTTAAAAGCTAATGAACCATCACTTCTTCTAAAGACAGACACATCTACATTTGTGAATAAGCAATTATATCCCATATTACAAAGCTGACTCACAGACAACAAGTTATATCCAAGCGACTCAACTAAGAACACATTAGAAATAGAGTGCTCGGATGAAATAGCAATCTTCCCTAGTCCTTTGACCTTGCCTTGATTCCCGTCACCGAATATGATTGAGTCTTGGGAATCTTTGTTCTTGACGTAGGAGGTGAACATCTTCTTCTCCCCCGTCATGTGGTTTGTGCACCCGCTGTCGATAATCCAGCTTGATCCCCCGGATGCATAAACCTGCAAGGCAAATTAGGCTTGGGTCTTAGGTACCCAACTCTTGTTGGGTCCTACAAGGTTAGTAACAATGGTCTTAGGGACCCAAATGCAAGTTTTGTCTCCCTTGAATTTTGTCCCTAATTTCCTAGCAATCACCTTCTTATCCTTTCTAAAAATTTCAAAAGAAGCATTGCAAGCATGATAAATTGTAGAAGGTCCATTAATTTTCCTAGGAACATGAGCAACATTTTTCTTAGACATATGATGAATGACATTTCTCCTAGACATATCTCTACCATGCACATAGGAAGAACTTGAAGTAAACATTGCATTTGAATCATAAGCATTACAACTCCTATCATGATGAACATTTCTAGAAAATTTTCTATCATAAATAAATGCATGATTCTTTTGAGCACTGTTAGCCATAGGGGCCTTCCCTTTCTCCTTGGTGGAGATGGGAGCCTTATGACTTGTTAAGTTCTTGGCTTCCTTCTTAAAGCCAAGCCCATCCTTAATTGAGGGGTGTCTACCAATAGTGTAGGCATCCCTTGCAAATTTTAGTTTGTCAAATTCACTCTTGCTAGTCTTAAGTTGGGCATTAAGACTAGCCACTTCATCATTTAAATTTGCAATAGAAACTAGGTGTTCACTACAAGCATCAACATTAAAATCTTTACACCTATTGCAAATCACAACATGTTCTACACAAGAGTTAGATCTATTTGCTACTTCTAGTTTAGCATTTAAATCATCATTAACACTTTTTAAACTAGAAATTGTCTCATGGCAAGTAGATAGTTCACAAGAAAGCATTTCATTCCTTTTAACCTCTAAAGCAAGAGATTTTTGTGCCTCTACACATTTATCATGTTCTTCATACAAAAGATCCTCTTGCTTTTCTAACAATCTATTCTTATCATTCAAAGCATCAATCAATTCATTAATCTTATCAATTTTAGTTCTATCTAAGCCCTTGAACAAACTAGAGTAATCTATTTCATCATCGCTAGATTCATCATCACTAGAAGAAGCATAAGTAGATTTTCGAGTACATACCTTCTTCTCCTTCGCCATGAGGCATGTGTGACGCTCGTTGGGGAAGAGGGATAATTTGTTGAAGGCTGATGCGGCGAGTCCTTCATTGTCGGAGTCAGACGACGAGCAATCCGAGTCCCATTCCTTGCCAAGGTGTGCCTCGCCCTTAGCCTTCTTGTAACCCTTCTTCTTTTCTCTCTTCTTATCTTTGACCACCATCCCCTTGCCCTTAGGATCCATCTCTTCGGGCGATTAGTCCCTTACGTGAAGAGAACGGCTCTGATACCAATTGAAAGCACCTAGAGGGGGGTGAATAGGTGATCCTGTAAAAACTTGAACCTTAATCCCACAAAACTTGATTAGGCGTTAGCACAATAAAGCCAAGTAGCTAGAGAGGAGTTCTTGCAAAACACAATAACCACAAAGAGATCAACACAGAGATGGCACAATGGTTTATCCCGTGGTTCGGCCAAGTCCAACACTTGCCTACTCCACGTTGTGGCGTCCCAACGGACGAGGGTTACACTCAACCCCTTTCAAGCGGTCCAAAGACCCACTTGAATACCACGGTGTTTTGCTTTCACTTTACTATATCCCGCTTGCGAGGAATCTCCACACTTTGGAGCCTCTCGCCCTTACAATTTGATTATCACAAAGAAGCACAGAAGTAAGGATGGGATGAGCAATGCACACAAGACACAAAATCAGAGCAACAACACGCACACAAGTCACAACTTGAGCTCTCAACACAACTCGACAAGTTATCTACTCAAATAGAGCTCTAGTTGCTATCACAAAGAATCGAATGCGCGGAATTGGAGTCTTGGTGCTTAGGAATGCTTAGAGAATGCTTGGTGTACTCCTCCATGCGCCTAGGGGTCCCTTTTATAGCCCCAAGGCAGCTAGGAGCCGTTGAGAGCATTCCAGGAAGGCAATTCTTGCCTTCAGTCGCCTGGCGCACCGGACAGTCCGGTGCACCACCGGACACTGTCCGGTGCGGATTTCTTTCCTATTTTGGCGCAGCCGACCGTTGGCGACTTGGAGCCGTTGGCGCACTGGACACTGTCTGGTGCCCCCTTTAGACCGTTGGCCCGGCCACGCGTCACGCGCGGATTACGCGGCCGACCGTTGGCACCACCGGACAGTCCGGTGATTTATAGCCGTACGTTGTTGACTTGGTTCCCGAGAGCGGCGACTTCGCCGAAGCCGACTCACCGGACACTGTCCGGTGCACCACCGGACAGTCCGGTGATTTATAGTCGTACGCCGCTGCCGAGACCCGAGAGCAGCCTTTTCACCAGAGCCAGCCTGGCGCACCGGACATTGTCCGGTGCACCACCGGACAGTCCGGTGCACCTAGACTGAGCAGAGTCTTGGCTGCTCGAGCCAAGACTTATCCAATTGTATTTTCTCTGATTCTAGCACTTAGACGAATATGTTAGTACACAAAAACCAATGTACTAAGTCTAGAATCATACCTCTGTATTGATTTGCACTTTGTCCACCCTTTGGCATAGTTTAACACTTAATCACCAAAATACTTAGAAATGGCCCAAGGGCACATTTCCCTTTCAGCCGAGCCAGCCGCCAAGCTTTAGTCTTGTCGATGGGAAGCTCTCCTCGGAGGAGATATTCTAGGTACGGGGTCTGCCAGTTCGGATCTGGTGTGACCCCATTCTGTTCCTCCTCGACGGGCAAGGCCTCTTCCTCGATGGCCGAGGGTGCCTCGGGTTCGGCCGAGGGTACCTCGGGCTCAGTCGAGGGTACCTCGGGCTGGGCCGAGGCTTCCTCAGGCTCGGGTGCGTCGTCGATCTTGACGGATGGTTGATGTAGGTCTCTGGAGAAGACGTCCGGGGGAACCATCGTTCGCCCCAAGGCTATTTTCGCCAGCTCGTCTGCAGTCTCGTTGTACCGTCGGGCGATGTGGTTGAGCTCCAGCCCGTAGAACTTGTTTTCCAGGCGCCGGACTTCATCGCAGTAGGCTTCCATCCTCCGGTCACGGCAGTGGGAGTTCTTCATGACTTGGTCGATGACAAGCCGTGAGTCGCGTCGAGCGTCGAGGCGCCGGACCCCTAGCTCGATGGCGATGCACAGCCCGTTAACCAGAGCCTCGTACTCGGCCACGTTGTTTGATGCCGAAAAATGGAGGCGAATGACGTAGCGGAGATGCTTTCCGAGGGGTGAAACGAAGAGCAGGCCAGCGCCTGCTCCTTTTTTCATGAGTGACCCATCGAAGTACATGGTCCAGAGCTCGGGCTGGATTGGAGTTGTCGATAACTGGGTGTCAGTCCACTCAGCCAGGAAGTCTGCCAAGACCTAGGATTTTATGGCCTTTCGAGGAGCGAATGATAGCGTTTCGCCCATAAGTTCCACCGCCCACTTTGCTATCCTACCCGAGGCCTCGCGGCACTGGATGATCTCCCCCAGGGGGAAGGATGACACCACAGTCACCGGATGAGACTCGAAGTAGTGTCGCAACTTTCGCCGAGTCAGAATCACTGCATAGAGCAGCTTCTGGATCTGTGGGTAGCGGACTTTGGTCTCGGAAAGCACTTCGCTGATGAAGTAGACTGGCCTCTGGATGGGCAGTGCATGCCCTTCTTCTTGTCTCTCGACTACGATCGCGGCACTGACCACCTGAGTAGTCGCGGCTACGTAGGTCAAGAGGGCTTCTCCTGCGGTGGGGGGCACCAGGATGGGTGTGTTCGTAAGGAGCGCCTTAAGGTTTCCGAGGGCTTCTCTCGGCCTCGGGGGTCCAAGTGAAGCACTCGATCTTCCTTAAGAGGCGGTATAGAGGCAAGCCTTTCTCGCCAAGGCGTGAGATGAAGCGGCTCAGAGCTGCAAGGCATCCCATGACCCTCTGTACTCCTTTCAAATCTTTGATCGGTCCCATGTTGGTGATGGCCGCGATTTTCTCCGGATTGGCCTCGATGCCCCGCTCGGAGACGATGAATCCAAGGAGCATGCCTCGGGGGACTCCGAAGACACACTTCTCGGGATTGAGTTTCACGCCTTTCTCTCTCAAACACTTGAATGTCGTTTCAAGGTCAGAGAGGAGGTCGGGGGCTCTCTTCGTCTTGAAAATGATGTCGTCGACGTAAGCCTCAACCGTTCTACCGATGTGTTCTCCGAACACGTGGTTCATGCACCTCTGGTAAGTGGCGCCTGCATTCCTCAACCCAAATGGCATTGTAGTGTAACAGTACATGCCAAAAGGTGTGATGAAAGAAGTCGCGAGCTAGTCGGACTCTTTCATCTTGATTTGGTGATAGCCTGAGTAGGCATTGAGGAATGACAGGGTTTCGCACCCAGCAGTGGAGTCCACGATTTGATCGATGCGAGGTAGAGGATAGGGAACTTTCGGACATGCTTTGTTTAGACCAGTGTAGTCTACACACATCCTCCATTTCCCATCCTTCTTCCTTACAAGAACAGGGTTAGCTAACCATTCATGATGGAATACCTCTTTGATAAACTCTGCCGTGAGTAGCTTGTGGATCTCCTCGCCTATGACCCTGCGCTTTTCTTCATCAAAACGGTGCAGGGTTTGCTTCACGGGTCGGGCTCTAGCTCTGATGTCCAGTGAGTGCTCGGCGACATCCCTCGGTATGCCGGGCATGTCCGAGGGACTCCACGCAAAGACTTCGGCGTTTGCGTGGAGAAAGTCGATGAGCACTGCTTCCTATTTGGGGTCGAGCTCGAAGCCGATCCGAACTTTCTTGCTGGCGTCGTTGCTGGGGTCGAGAGAGACGGACTTGACCGCCTCAACTGGTTCGAAGTTGCCGGCGTGCCGCTTCGCATCGAGCGCCTCCTTGGAGAGGCGTTCCAGGTCGGCGATGAGGGCCTCGGACTCGGCGAGAGCCTCGGCGTACTCCACGCACTCCACGTCACATTCGTACGCATGGCGGTACGTGGATCCGACGGTGATGATCCCATTCGGGCCCGGCATCTTGAGCTTGAGGTAGGTGTAGTTGGGGACGGCCATGAACTTGGCGTAGCATGGTGTTCCCAATACCGCATGGTAGGTTCCTCGGAACCCGACGACCTCAGAGGTGAGAGCTTCCTTTCGGAAGTTAGAGGGAGTTCCGAAGCAGAAGGGTAAGTCGATCCGTCCGAGGGGTAGGATTCGCTTCCCGGGCGCGATCCCGTGGAAGGGTGCCGCGCCGGCCCAGACTTCGGATCGATCAACCCCTAAGAGTTCTAGGGTCTCGGCATAGATGATGTTAAGGCCGCTGCCTCCATTCATGAGGACCTTGGAGAGCCTAACGTTGTCGATGATCGGATCGACGATGAGCGGGTACCTTTCTAGGCTTGGCACGAAGTCGGGGTGGTCGCCTTGGTCGAAGGTGATAGGCTTGTCGGACCAGTCTAGGTAGACTGGCGCCACCACCTTCACCAAGCAGACTTCTCGGTGCTCCTGCTTGCGGTGCTGAGCCGAGGCGTTCGCCGCCTGCCCACCGTAGATCATCAAGCAGTTATGGACTTCCGGGAATCCCTCTTCCTTGCCGCCCTCCTTCTTGTCGTTGTCATGGCCCTTACCGTCCTCCGCCGGGGGCCCGGTCTTATGGAAGTAGCGCCGGAGCATGACACATTCTTCGAGGGTGTGCTTGACGGGCCCCTGGTGATAGGGGCACGACTCTTTGAGCATCTTGTCGAACGCGCCGGCCCCTCTAGGAGGTTTCTGAGGGTTCCTGTGCTTGGCCGCAGCGACGAGATTCACGTCTGCGGCATCGCGCTTCACTTGTGACTTGCTTTTAGCCTTCTTCTTTGTGCCCCGCTGGGCGGATGCCTCAGGGGTGTCTGTCTTCGGCTCTCCCTGAGGCTGCTTGTCCTTTCGGAAGATGGCTTCGACCGCCTCTTGACCCAAGGCGAACTTGGTGGCGACGTCCATCAGTTCGCTCGCACAGGTGGGAGTCTTGCGCCCCAGTTTGCTCACCAGGTCTCGACAAGTGGACCCGGCAAGGAAAGCCCCGATGACATCCGAGTCGGTAACGTTGGGCAGCTCGGTGCGCTGCTTTGAAAACCGTCGGATGTACTCTCGAAGGGACTCCCCTAGTTGCTGGCGGCAGCTTCGGAGGTCCCACGAGTTCCCAGGGTGCACATACGTGCCTTGGAAGTTTCCCGCAAAAGCTTTGACCAGATCATCCCAGTCGGAGATCTGCGCAGGAGGCAGATGCTCCATCCAGGCTCGGGCGGCGTCGGAGAGGAAAAGGGGTAGATTACGGATGATGAGGATGTCATCATCCGCCCCTCCCAACTGGCATGCCAGTCGGTAGTCCGCGAGCCACAGCTCCGGCCTCGTCTCCCCCCGAGTACTTGGTGATGGTAGTCGGGGCTCGGAAACGGGCGGGGAATAGCGCTCGTCGTATGGCCTGGCTGAAGACTCGCAGACCAGGTGGTTTGGGCAAAGGACTGCGATCCTCCTCACTATTGCAGCGTCCCCCACGCATGGGATGGTAGCCTCGGCGCACCTTCTCGTCGAGGCGGGCTCGATGGTCGAGATGGTGGTGCTCGTTGCCGAGGCGTTCCCGGGCGGCAGGCGCCTCGTCCCGCATGCGCTCGGGATGGACGAGGCTTCCCGAATGCGTCTTGAGGACACCGCATGATGCTCCGAGGGGTCAGCTCGCCTGCGGGAGGCGGAGCTCTCCGCTCGTCGAATCACGGCGCCTTCTAGGAGATTCTTGAGTTCGCCCTGGATACGCCGTCCCTCGGTGGTGGATGGCTCCAGCATGGCTCGAAGCAGCATCACCGCTGCAGCTAGGTCCTGGCCGGACCCGCTGACGGCCAGGGGCAGCGCTGTCCTGGCATTGTCGACGATGCGACGCCGGATGTCTTGGGCCTGATGACAGGCTTCTCCAGCGAGTGTTCGGCCTGCCCACTCCTGTTCGATGTTCCGTTAGAGCTGTACAAGCCGGCCTGCTTCCCCGTCGACCCGGGCCTGCATCTCATGGATTTGCTCGAGCTGTATGTCCTAACCCCCCGCAGGGACTGGGACCACAGCTAGCTCCCGCGGGATGTCAACGCGAGATGCGGGCCAGGGGGATCGTCAACCTCTGGCATACCGAGGTGGTTGCCTTCGTTGTGATCTCCTAGATCGACGTGGAAACATTCGCGACTTAGACCGTAACCCTCGTCGTCAAGGTCATGGCCATCGTCAGAACAACCGGAGAGGCAGTGGTCACATGCAGACATGAAGTCCCGCATGGCACCGGGGTCATTGAGGGCAGAGACATCCCAACCAGAGTTGGGGTCGTCCTCCTCCTCAGAACCCATCGGTCCGAAGGTTGAGATGGCTATCAGTCGGTCCCAGGTCAACCACATGTGGTACCCCGGAAGGTTTGGATACGCCTTTACGAAGGCGCTCACCATAGCGGGGTCGCTAGGTGGATCGAAGCTGAACCGAAAAGGTACGGGATGGAAAACGGACGGTACCTCTTGGTCGATGGACGGTGGCGAAGTCGCATCAGGGGTGGAGCACACCGTCATATCAGGTACGAGGGTAACGCCCAACATGTCCTTTGCGAGGGTGCTGGCGTCATCAGTCCGCTTGGGGCTGACACGTCGCTGGGAAGTGACACCCGCCGTCGCCTCAGGTGCGAGGACAATGTCCGACATATCCCCCGGGGGAGTGCCGGCGTCGTCGACTCGCTCTGGTGCGACAGCCGACAAGGTGTCGCCTCCTGCGTGGCTATGGTTGCCTCGCCTCCGCCTCCTCCAACAAGGAGGGTGGCGGGGACGACCGGAGTGCTCCTCTTCTGTCGCGGGGAGATGCTGTCGTAGAGCTCGCCGCCGCCGGGCGAGTCGGAGACCGTCGTTGTCGTCACGCCATGGGGGGAGGAGTACCATGTCCTAGCTACCGTCGAGGGACATGAACTCGAGACTCCCGAAGCGGAGCACCGTCCCGGGCTGAAGAGGTTGCTGAAGACTCCCCATCTGGAACTCAACGGGAAGGTGTTCGTTAACACGCAGCAGGCCCCTACCTGGCGCGCCAACTGTCAGCGTTTTGGACCCGGGGGTCCCTTGGACCGACCAGTGAAATCGCTGCGTGCCCCTGCCCAGATGGGTTGGCACGGGATGGAACACAAGAGGTGGGACAAGCCTTGTATTATCCTGCACCAGGGGTGCCGCTCGTAGTAGGGGTTACAAGCGCGTCGTGTGGGGGAGAGAGAGACACAGAGTTCGTCCCCCGCTTCCCCCGCGTGAACCCCCCTCAGGGTGGCCCTGGACCTCCCTTTTATAGAGGCAAGGAGAGGGTCCAGACGTACAACGGGGGGTGTAGCTATGCGCTAACGTGTCCGGCAGTGGAGTGCCTAAGCCCTGTGTACATGCCAACGTGGCCGTTGGGGGAGAGCTTGGGCCCTGTACATGTGATGGCGTGGCCGTCGGAGGAGCGCCTGAGTCCTGTAGGAGCACAGCTGGCAGCGCGGCAAGGATCCTGTTGACGTCTCCTTGCTGTCGTAAGGGGCTGAGAGCCACCGGCGTCATGGTGCACGCGGGGCACCATCATTACCCATCGCCGGGGTAAGCCAGATGGGACGCCGGTCTTGTTCCTTGTAGCCTGAGCAGGCTAGGAATAGGGAAATGATGTATCCCCTATTAGCGCGGTCAGTCCGAGCGCAGGGTCGATCGAGGCGGAGACTTCTCTTGAGGCCAAGGCCGGGGTCGGGCGAGGACGCGATTCCTCCCGAGACCGGGGTCGAGGCCGAGTCCGGGGGTCGGGCGAGGCGGAGACCTCCTCCCGAGGCCGGAGCCTGAGGTCGGGCGAGGCGGAGCTTCCTGTTGCGCCCGAGGCTGAACTCGGTGGTTGATCGTGACTTATTGTCAGTCGTCGCCGGGGTGGCTGACACGGTAGTCGAAGCGGAGCGAGCGGCGCTGTTTTCCTGTCATATCAGACAGTAAAGAAGAGGGGCGAAGTGACTGCGGTCACTTCAGCCTGCCCGACTGAGGCGTGTGTGTCAGGATACGGCGTCAGGCATCCCCTACATTTAATGCGCCTGCGAAGCGGTCGGTTGGTGAGGTGGTCTGGCCAAGGTTTCTTCAGAATGGAGCCTGCCCGAGCTAGGCCTTGGGAGAGCCGAGGGGGCGCCCGCTGCCTGAGGAGGCCCTCGGGCGAGGCGTGAACTCGTCTGGGACTACTGTTTCCACCCGAGGCTGGGCTCGGGTGAGATCGCGTCCCTCAGGTAGATGAAGTCTTGACTTGAACCGCACCTGTCAGTTGGTCTGAGGGTGTTTACCAGCCATGATTAGGAGCGTTGGGGATACCCCTAATTATGGTACCTGACACTAATTCATGCCATTTGCCAGATATATTACATAGCGGAACAGTGTTTATTCAACACATATGTGGGATGGTTCTCTCACAAGACCACTTGAACCATCGCATTTACCACACATTATTTCAATACTGCCCATAAATGTCCGAACTTCAAGCTCGTGACTTTTATTTTGCGATTATTGGTTCAGCCTCGATTGCATTTATCAATGACACGATAAGAGAGCTTCAAGCACTCATGCCTAGGACTTTGTTTTGGATCCCTTTGCAATCTAAAGAGGCAAGATAGGTGTCGACACATTTGTCTCCCACATTTAATAATGATCTTCGTCATTTCCCAAAAACAAAAGATTCATTGTTCCGTATTCGTAGCACATTGATATTGCGCGCTTTGCTAGGAATTTCGTCATCAAGATGAACCTCTTCGCGAGGCAATTAAATCACCAGCAGGGCGAGTTCACCGGAGGAGAGTTATTGCAGACCACGTGAATCTGCAATCAGAATATATGCTTTGACTAAGACCAACAGATCATATTCGCAGGCGTCCCCGAGAATAGATCAAATGTCAATAAGTCAAATGTGGATATTATATTAATCCCGGGTATATCCACATCTACATCAGGTAGAAGCATTCAGACCAACATGGTTACTCCTCAACGATTTCTGGCAAACTCCATATACACAGGAGTACACACCGAACGATAGGTTCAGTTTGGCTTTTGTGCGTTTAATAGAATATTGAGGCATTACACTAGATGGACATTTATCTCCCCCTAACGCCGAGATGTTCTAAAAGCATACAGATAATATCCCCAACCACAATCATCCAGTTGTGGTCATTGTATGCTATTGTGGTGATTTATTTGGGAAATCTTACGCACATTACAGATAGAGGTTTTATGCAGTGAGCTTTGGACTTAGATTAATGTAGTGGCATGAATACTACATATTTGTCCTTCAACACGAAGGATTAGTCTCAACATCCAGCGAGACACGCAACAACAAGTTGCTTTGTGGTTACAATTCTACAAACTTATATTGTTATTATTACCAAATACAGAGTCAATCATTAAGATTTAGACTGATATGCGCAACACTATTTTTTTATCTATATGGGTCCTTCAGGGGCTCATGCATACCATTTGTAGTTTGGAGCCAGTAGTTGACTTCAGATCAACAAGTAAAATGACCATCAGGGTCTAGAGCTCATAAGGACATTCACTAGTTCCATTGTGCTTTTAAGCACATAAGAAAATGTGTGCGTAGATAATGGTAGTAAAGTGCACGGCATCAGGCCAATGCTGCCAAGCAATTTTTTTATGCAGAGATGTATAGTCCAACTCATTTTATCATTGCTCATGGTTTACCCAATTACTCATACCGTTCTGAAATTGGGTATCGATTTATGCAACATTTTTAGGTATAATAATTTTGAGAGAGAACTTATAACAATAATTAATTATTTGCGGTGTTGCCAGCAAGGCAAACATTTCTCCTCTTATTATATACCAAATTGTTCTATATAACATTATTTCGATCTCTTCATTGTTCAGCAAAAAGAGAAGCTTTGGAATAGAACTGACAAGGCTAAGAATTCCTTTTATCTGGGAAAAATCATCTGATTCGTAAGCTTTCGACAAAGCAAATGGAGATAACTGCTTGGCAAGAGCGAAAGAAATACCAATATCCGTCTGGGACTAGTCTTCAACAACAGATAATACTGATCTCATACGAAGGAGTCATCAAGACAAAGGAGAATACATCTGGTCTCCACAAGATCTTCATAGTTCTATCACAAATTACCATCACTAGTAGTCTAGTGGTCAAGACTTATGGCCCTTCTGGCTCCGAGAACAAAGGACATATTAACGTCTAATTTAGCTTCAAGCTCTGTGGTGAGTGGGATTTCATAGTTATTTGTCTACTCTTCTCACTTCTGGTAGATCGGAGGTAGATAACGGTAAGCATGTCCAAGGGTGGAATTCAATGTAGTTCGGCTACATAAACCCTAAGTATGCGTCCATTCAAGACCGACCTTTACCATTTAGCTTGGTATACCAAACTTGTTAAAGGACTATCCCAAGTCAATTCAACGACTATAAGTATTTACAATTATTAGAGATATATGCAACACAAGCATAGAGGTCCTAGATAGGACGAGTAAAGTGGTTCGACGAGAACACACAATGGTTTTTTTCACACCAACATTGTGAAAATTTTCTCAAAATAACCTCTCGGTATACTTGCAACTTCGTGTTGCTAGGGGTTACATGTCCTTTTATCTCAGAGTTTGCTTCATGTTGTCCAACGATTAAAAGAGCAATGTGCCAACATCTAGTTGAGCAATATATGACTGAGATTTCTGGTCTTAAATTATTTGGTAAGGTCTTTTTGCTTACTAATAGAATCCCAATTTGTGATGTCTTATATGCCAAAAAGGCTTTCATGCATTATATTATATATCTTCGGGTTACTTCGAGTAAAACTTTATGCATGAGGAGAGAGCAGAAAATTAACTTATCTGTGTATAATTGTAATTCAATTTAATTTCCTATATTTCCAAGCACTTTAGAGCTTGATATAGTTGTTATGGCCACTTGGCGATATATAAATATGATGCCACACAATACAGTCAAATAAAATATAGAGCCAAATAAAATTGTTTAAGAAGGTTGCATATTGACTTCAGAGGCTTGAACAACCCACCACAATCCACGCGAGTACAAGCTCTAGCGTCTAGTGTCAACGTGTGTGCGGCCATCATGGCTACGACAACACAACAAGCATTCGTAATAAGCGCAACAGGCACAATTATGGCTCGGTAATCGGGGTACACGATAAGTCCACGCAACGTGCGCAACAGGCGCAATTGTGGCTCGATGATAACGACAGACAAACAATGCCTACAGGGCATGCGAAAAGTATGTGACTCGGCGATGGCGGTCAAACTTAACAGGAGATGTCCGATTAAACGAGAGTGCTACATAGCAATCACATGACGCAGCTAAGTTCTTACGACACAAATATTGTGTCATGTTGCCAGGGCGCAGCCAATGCTCAGTCAATGCTATAACTCAGCCGATTAATAACGTAGCCTGATTGGCGCGTTCGAGTACCCACTATTGTCGGGGACCATAATTAGGGGTACCCTCAAGGCTCCTAATTCTCAGCTGGTAACCCCCATCAGCATAAAGCTGCAAAGGCCTGATGGGTGCGATCAAGTCAGGGATCGGTCCATACGAGGGACTCGATCACGCCTCGCCCGAGCCTAGCCTCGGACAAGGGCAGCCGACCCCGGAGGATCTCCGTCTCGCCCGAGGCCCCCCTCCAACGGCGAATGTGTTCCCAGCTCGCCCGAGGCCCTGTCTTCGCTAAGAAGCAACCCTGACCAAATCGCCGCACCGACCAACCAAGTCGCAGGAGCATTTAATGCAAAGGTGGCCTGACACCTTTATCCTGACGCGCGCCCCCCAGCCGGCAGAGCCGAAGTGACCGCCGTCACTTCGCCGCTCCGCTGACCGGCCTGACAGAAGGACAGCGCCGCCTGCGCCACTCCGACTGTGGTGCCACTTGACAGAGTGAGACTGACAGGCAGTCAGGCCCTGCCGAAGGCACCATACGAAGCTCCGCTTCGCCCGACCCCAGGGCTCAGACTCGGGCTAAGTCCCGGAAGACGGCAAACTCCGCCCGACCCAGGGCTCGGACTCGGGCTAAGTCCCGGAAGACGGCAAACTCCGCCCGACCCAGGGCTCGGACTCGGGCTAAGTCTCGGAAGACGGCGAACTCCGCCCGACCCAGGGCTCGGACTCAGGCTAAGTCCCAGAAGACAACGATCTCCGCCTCGCCCGACCCAGGGATCGGACTTGGGCTCGGCCCCAGAAGACGACGAACTCCGCTTCGCCCGACCCCAGGGCTCGGACTCCGCCCCGGCATCAGCCGGCGATCTCCGCCTCGCCCGAACCTGGGGCTCGGACCCGACCTCGGCCACGGAAGACAGACTCGACCTCGGCTTCGGAGGAGCTTCCACATCGCCCAACCTAGGGCGCAGACCAGCCACGTCAACAGGAGGCGCCATCATCACCCTACTCCGAGCTGACTCGGGCCACAGGGAACAAGACCGGCGTCCCATCTGGCTCGCTCCGCCAGATAGGCAAGGATGGCGCCCTGCATACTCTGTGACGACAGCGGCTCTCAGCCCCCTTACGGAAGCAAGAGGACGTCAGCAAGGATTCAACCGCTCCGACAGCTGTCCCTCCGCCAGGCTCCATCGCTCCTCCGACGGCCACGACATCACACCAGCTGGGTGCCAAAATCTCTCCGGCTGCCACGACGGCATGTACTTAGGGCGCTAGCTCTCATCCGCTAGACACGTAGCACTCTGCTACACCCCCCATTGTACACCTGGATCCTCTCCTTGCGCCTATAAAAGGAAGGACCAGGGCCCTCTTAGAGAGGGTTGGCCACGCGGGGACGAGGATGGGATACGTGCTCGCTTGGAGCCGCTCGCTCCCTCTCCCGCGTGGACGCTTGTAACCCCCTACTGCAAGCGCTCCCGACCTGGGCGCGGGACGAACACGAAGGCCGCGGGATTCCCACCTCTCTCACGCCGGTCTCCGGCCGCCTCGCTCTCCCCCCTTCGCGCTCGGCCTCGCGCTCGACCCATCTGGGTTGGGGCACGCGGCGACATTCACTCGTCAGCCTAGGGACCCCCCGGTCTCGAAACGCCGACAGTTGGCGCGCCAGGTAGGGGCCTGCTGCGTGTTGACGAGCAGCTTCCCGTCAAGCTCCAGATGGGCAGTCTCCAGCAACCTCTCCAACCCGGGACAGTGCTCCGTTTCGGGAGTCTTGAGTTCATGTCCTTCGACGGCAGCTACGACATGATACTCCTTCCACCGCCGCGCGACAACGACAATGGCGGCCGACAGCCCGCCCGCCGGCGGCGGAATCGACGACGTCTTCCCCGCGTGGTGGAAGAACAACGTTCGAGCTCATCCCGTCCTCTCCCCCGTCGACGGAGTAGGAGGCGGGGCAACCAAGGCCAAGCAGGAGGCAGCGCCTCGTCGGCTGTCGAGCGAGTCGACGGCCCCAGCGCCCCAATGGGGGCCGCGTCGGGCATCGACCTCGCGTTTGAGGCGAAGGCGAGCGCCGTCTCCCCGCGACACGCCAATCCCGAGCAAGCGGACGACGCCAGCACGCTCGCGAAAAGCTTGCTGGACGTCACCCTCGTACCTGAGACGACGGCGCAGTCAGTCCCCGACGTGACCTCATCGCCGCCCGTCGACTAAAAGGTACCGACCGATTCCCATCCCACGTCTTTCGGATTCAGCCTCAACCCGCCTAGCGACTTCGCTTTGGCGGGCGCTCTTGTAGAGGCGAGTCCAAACCCTCTGGGGTTTCGTATGCGGTCACCTTGGGACCGGCTGACGGACGTCTCGACCTATGGGCCCTCTGGGTCCGAGGAAGACGACAAGCCCAGCATCTGTTGGGGTTTCTCTGGACTTGGCAACCCCAGTGCCATGCGGGACTTCATGACCGCATGCGACTACTGCCTTTCCGACTGTTCCGACGGTAGCCGTAGCCTCGGCGACGAGGACTGCGGCCCCAGTCGCGAATGCTTCCACGTCGATCTAGGGGGTCCCTCCGAAGGCAACCATCTCGGCATGCCGGAGGACGGTGACCTCCCTAGGTCGGTGCCTCGCGTTGACATCCCACGGGAGCTAGCTGTGGTCCCCGTTCAGGCGGGGGGCCATGACCCACAGCTCGAGCAAATCCGCGGGGTGCAGGCCAGGCTCGATGAGGGAGCAGGAGCGCTTGAGCCGATCCGTCGGGACGTCGGGCAGGCATGGGCGGGCCAACCTCCGGCCGGAGAAATACGTCATCTACCCCAGGGCTTCTAGCACCGCATCACCGACGACGTCAGGGTCAGGCCACCACCCGCATCCAGTGGGGTCGGCCAGAACCTGGTGGCAGCAGCAATGCTTCTTCGCGCGATGCCGGAGCCATCAACCACCGAGGGGCGGTGAATCCAGGGAGAGCTCAAGAATCTCCTGGAAGGCGCCACAGTCCGACGGGCCGAGAGCTCCGCCTCCCGAAGGCAGGGGTACCCCTCGGAACCTCATGCCGCGACTTCCCGATTCATGCGGGAAGCCTCGGTCTACACCGGGCGCACGCGCAACACCACGCCTGCGGCCCCGGGTCGCCTCGGCAACGAGCACCATCACCGCGGCCGTCGGGCCCACCTCGATGAGAGGGTGCGCCGAGGCTACCACCCCAGGCGTGGGGGACGCTACGACAGCGGGGAGGATCGGAGTCCCTCGCCCGAACCACCCGGTCTGCAAGCCTTCAGCCGAGCCATCCGACGGGCGCCGTTCCCGACCCGGTTCCGACCCCCGACTACTATCACAAAGTACTCGGGGGAGACGAGACCGGAACTGTGGCTCGCGGACTACCGTCTGGCCTGCCAACTTGGTGGAACGGACGATGACAACCTCATCATCCGCAACCTCCCCCTGTTCCTCTCCGACACCGCCCGCGCCTGGTTGGAGCACCTGCCTCTGGGGCAGATCTCCAACTAGGACGACCTAGTCCAAGCTTTCACCGGCAATTTCCAGGGCACGTACGTGCGCCCCGGGAATTCCTGGGACCTCCGAAGCTGCCGACAGCAGCCGAGAGAGTCTCTCCGGGACTACATCCGGCGATTCTCGAAGCAGCGCACCGAGCTGCCCAACATCACCGACTCGGATGTCATCGGCGCGTTCCTCGCTGGCACCACCTGCCGTGACCTGGTGAGCAAGCTAGGTCGCAAGACCCCCACCAGGGCGAGCGAGCTGATGGACATCGCCACCAAGTTCGCCTCCGGCCAGGAGGCGGTCGAGGCTATCTTCCGAAAGGACAAGCAGCCCCAGGGCTGCCCATCGGAAGATACTCCCGAGGCGTCAACTCAGCGCGGCGCCAAGGAGAAGGGCAAGAAGAAGTCGCAAGCGAAACGCGACGCCACCGACGCGGACCTTGTCGCCGCCGCCGAGTACAAGAAACCTCGGAAGCCCCCCGGAGGTGCCAACCTCTTCGATAAGATGCTCAAGGAGCCGTGCCCCTATCACCAGGGGCCCGTCAGGCACACCCTTGAGGAGTGCGTCATGCTTCGGCGCCACTTCCATAGGGCCGGGCCACCCGCGGAGGGTGGCAAGGCCCGCGACGACGACAAGAAGGAAGATCACCAGGCAGGAGAGTTCCCCGAGGTCCGCGACTGCTTCATGATCTACTGTGGGTAGGCGGCGAATGCCTCGGCTCGACACCGCAAGCAAGAGCGCCGGGAGGTCTGTTCGGTGAAGGTGGCGGCACCAGTCTACCTAGACTGGTCCGACAAGCCCATCACCTTCGACCAAGCCGACCACCCCGACCATGTGCCGAGCCCGGGGAAATACCCGCTCGTCGTCGACCCCATCATCAGCGACGTCAGGCTCACCAAGGTCCTCATGGACGGAGGCAGCAGCCTCAACATCATCTACGCCGAGACCCTAGGGCTCCTGCGTGTTGATCTGTCCTCTGTCCGGGCAGGCGTTGCGCCCTTCCATGGGATCATTCCCGGGAAGCGTGTCCAGCCCCTCGGACAGCTCGACCTTCCCGTCTGCTTCGGAACACCCTCCAACTTCCGAAGGGAGACCCTGACGTTCGAGGTGGTCGGGTTCCGAGGAACCTACCACGCGGTACTGGGGAGGCCATGCTACGCGAAGTTCATGGCCGTCCCCAACTACACCTACCTGAAGCTCAAGATGTCGGGCCCCAACGGGGTCATCACCATCGGCCCCACGTACAAACACGCGTTCGAATGCGACGTGGAGTGCGTGGAGTACGTCGAGGCCCTCGCCGAGTCCGAGGCCCTCATCGCCGACCTGGAGAGCCTCTCTAAGGAGGTGCCAGACGTGAAGCGTCATGCCGGCAACTTTGAGCCCGCGGAGACGGTTAAGTCCGTCCCCCTCGACCCCAGCGGCGACGCCTCCAAGCAGATCCGGATCGGCTCCGGGCTCGATCCCAAATAGGAAGCAGTGCTCGTCGACTTTCTCCGCGCGAACGCCGACGTCTTCGCGTGGAGTCCCTCGGACATGCCCGGCATACCGAGGGATGTCGCCGAGCACTCGCTGGACATCCGAGCCGGAGCCCGACCCATCAAGCAGCCTCTGCGCCGATTCGACGAGGAGAAGCGCAGAGCCATAGGCGAGGAGATCCACAAGCTAATGGCGGCAGGGTTCATCAAGGAGGTATTCCATCCCAAATGGCTTGCCAACCCTGTGCTTGTGAGAAAGAAAGGGGGGAAATGGCGGATGTGTGTAGACTACACTGGTCTCAACAAAGCATGTCCGAAGGTTCCCTACCCTCTGCCTCGCATCGACCAAATCGTGGATTCCACTGCTGGGTGCGAAATCCTATCTTTCCTTGATGCCTACTCGAGGTATCACCAAATCAGGATGAAAGAGTCCGACCAGCTCGCGACTTCTTTCATCACACCCTTCGGCATGTACTGCTATGTCACCATGCCGTTCGGCTTGAGGAATGCGGGCGCGACGTACCAGCGGTGCATGAACCATGTGTTCGGCGAACACATTGGCCGCACGGTCGAGGCCTACGTCGATGACATCGTAGTCAAGACGAGGAAAGCCTCCGACCTCCTTTCCGACCTTGAAGCGACATTCCGATGTCTCAAGGCGAAAGGCGTCAAGCTCAATCCCGAAAAGTGTGTTTTCGGGGTACCTCGAGGCATGCTCTTGGGATTCATCGTCTCCGAGCGGGGCATCGAAGCCAACCCGGAGAAGATCGCAGCCATCACCAGCATGGGGCCCATCAAGGACTTGAAAGGCGTACAGAGGGTCATGGGATGCCTCGGGCTCTGAGCCATTTCATCTCACGCCTCGGCGAAAGAGGTCTACCTCTGTACCGCCTCTTAAGGAAGGCCGAGTGCTTCACTTGGACCCCTGAGGCCGAGGAAGCCCTCTGGAACCTGAAGGCGCTCCTCACAAAGGCGCCTATCTTGGTGCCCTCAGCTGCCGGAGAAGCCCTCCTGGTCTACGTCGCCGCGACCACTCAGGTGGTTAGCACCGCGATTGTGGTCGAGAGGCAAGAAGAGGGGCATGCATTGCCCGTTCAGAGGCCAGTCTACTTCGTCAGCGAGGTACTGTCCGAAACCAAGATCCGCTACCCACAAGTTCAGAAGCTGCTGTACGCGGTGATCCTAACGCGGCGGAAGCTGCGACACTACTTCGAGTCTCATCCGGTAACTGTGGTGTCATCCTTCCCCCTGGGGGAGATCATCCAGTGCCGAGAGGCCTCGGGTAGGATTGCAAAGTGGGCGGTGGAAATCATGGGCGAGACGATCTCGTTCGCTCCTCGGAAGGCCATCAAGTCCCAGGTCTTGACGGACTTCTGAGAGCACCTAGAGGGGGGGGTGAATAGGTGATCCTGTAAAACTTCAAAACTTAAGCCACAAAAACTTGTTAAGAGTTAGCACAAGTATGGCCAAGTGGCTAGAGATGAGTCAAAACACAATAACCACAAGAAAGCAATCACAGAGTTGACACGGTGGTTATCCCGTGGTTCGGCCAAGTACAAAACTTGCCTACTCCACGTTGTGGCGTCCCAACGGACGAGAGTTGCACTCAACTCCTCTCAAGTGATCCAATGATCAACTTGAATACCACGGTGTTTTTCTTTCCTTTGATCTTTTCCCGTTTGCGAGGAATCTCCACAACTTGGAGTCTCTCGCCCTTACAATTGAGTTCACAAAGAAATACGGAGTAAGGTGGGAATGAGCAACGCACACAAGACTCGAAAATCAGAGCAACAACACGCACACAAGTCGCAACAAGAGCTCGCAACGCAACACAAAGAGTTCACAACTCCACAAGAGCTCTATATGCTATCACAATGAAACGAATGCGTGAGATTGATGTCTTGGTGCTTAGAAGAGTTGTAGGAATGCTTGGTATATCCCTCCATGCGCCAAGGGGTCCCTTTTATAGCCCCAAGGCAGCTAGGAGCCGTTGGGAACAAATCTGGAAGGCCATCTTTGCCTTCTGTCTCGTGGCGCACCGGACAGTCCGGTGCACACCGGACACTGTCCGGTGCCCGATTTGTTTCCATAGAAAGCGAAGCCGACCGTTGCCGACCGTTGCAGATCTGGCGCACCGGACAGTCCGGTGCACACCGGACAGTCCGGTGCTCCCTTCCGACCGTTGGCTCGGCCACGTGTCGCGCGCCGATCGCGCGGCCGACCGTTGGCCCGGCCGACCGTTGGCTCACCGGACAGTCCGGTGCACACCGGACAGTCCGGTGAATTTTAGCCGAAGTCGCCGGAGAAAAACCCGAGAGCGGCTGGTTTGCGCTGCGCTGATCTGGCGCACCGGACACTGTCCGGTGCACACCGGACAGTCCGGTGCCCCAGCCCGAAGCAGCCTTTGGCTGTACACAGCCACTCTCCACTTCTTTTCTTTTCTTCTTTCTCCTGTTTCTAACACTTAGACAAGATGTTAGTACACAAAACTAATGTACTAAGGCTTAGAAACATACCTTTACTTGTGATTTACACTTTGTTCATCCATGAGCATATTTTCACATTTAGGCCCTTGTGTTTGCACTCAATCACCAAAATACTTAGAAATGGCCCAAGGGCACATTTCCCTTTCAATCTCCCCCTTTTTGGTGATTTATGCCAACACAATATAAAGCAACTAGAACAAGTGCAAAATCACTTTAAATAAAAACTCAAATTGGTTTTATTCAATTTTGGCATATATGGATCATCCTTTGCCACCACTTGGTTTGTTTTTGCAAATCAAACTCAAATCTCTATCTCTAAGTCAAACACACATGTTGAAGTATAAAGAGAGTCATTCCAAAAGAGATTGATCAAAGATTTCAAAAACTCCCCCTTTTTCCCATAATCAACACTTCTCCCCACAAGAAGCCAACTTTTGAAAATAGAGACAATAAGAGACAATAAAAGCTTTTGACAAAACAAAAACTCTATTCTACTATTTTCAAAATCTCTCAAGTGGTAGCTGATCCATTTATCACTTTGGCCTTTATTTTCTCCCCCTTTGGCATCAAGCACCAAAACGGGATCAATCTTGGCCCGTTAACCCCATTGCCTCACCAAAGTCTTCAATTAAGAGCAAATGGCAATAAGATTTCATGAGATGAACTTGGAATTAGTTACCCTCTCATCGGAGTGCAGTGGAAGTCTTTCATGGTCCAAGTCCACCTTTTCCCTTTCAATCCTCCTTCGAGACTAAATTATCAAACTCAAGCACATGGTTAGTCTCAAAGGGTCAAGTTGTAACACATCTCCCCCTACACATGTGCATCACTTTGCAACGGACTTGTGAGGTCCAGGGAGTGTTTGTACAACTTGAGCACCATAATAAGCAACATAATGCAAAAAGGAACATGATCAAAAGCATAACTACATGTATGCTACAATTCAATCCAGGTTCCGCGAATCTAAGACATTTAGCTCACTACGCAACCTGCAAAAGGTCTTCTCATCTAGAGGCTTAGTGAAGATATCGGCTAGCTGGTTCTCGGTGCTAACATGAAACACTTCGATATCTCCCTTTTGCTGGTGGTCTCTCAAAAAGTGATGCCGGATGTCTATGTGCTTTGTGCGGCTGTGTTCAACAGGATTTTCCGCCATGCGGATAGCACTCTCATTATCACATAGGAGTGGGACTTTGCTCAGATTGTAGCCAAAGTCCCTGAGGGTTTGCCTCATCCAAAGTAGTTGCGCGCAACACTGTCCTGCGGCAACATACTCGGCCTCAGCGGTGGATAGGGCAACGGAAGTTTGTTTCTTAGAGTTCCATGACACCAGGGACCTTCCTAAGAATTGGCACGTCCCCGATGTACTCTTCCTATCGACCTTACATCCAGCATAGTCGGAGTCTGAGTATCCAACTAAGTCAAAGGTAGACCCCTTTGGATACCAGAGCCCGAAGCAAGGCGTAGCAACCAAATATCTAAGAATTCGCTTCACCGCCACTAAGTGACACTCCTTAGGATCGGATTGAAATCTAGCACACATGCATACGCTAAGCATAATATCCGGTCTACTAGCACATAAGTAAAGCAAAGAACCTATCATTGACCGGTATGCTTTTTGATCAACGGACTTACCTCCTTTGTTGAGGTCGGTGTGTCCGTCGGTCCCCATCGGAGTCTTTGCGGGCTTGGCGTCCTTCATCCCAAACCGCTTTAGCAGATCTTGCGTGTACTTCGTTTGGGAGATGAAGGTGCCGTCCTTGAGATGCTTCACTTGGAACCCAAGGAAGTAGTTCAACTCGCCCATCATCGACATCTCGAATTTCTGCGTCATCACCCTGCTAAACTCTTCACAAGACTTTTGGTTAGTAGAACCAAATATTATGTCATCGACATAAATTTGGCACACAAACAAATCACCATTACAAGTCTTAGTAAAAAGAGTTGGATCGGCTTTCCCAACCTTGAAAGCATTAGCAATTAAGAAATCTCTAAGGCATTCATACCATGCTCTTGGGGCTTGCTTAAGTCCATAGAGCGCCTTAGAGAGCTTACACACATGGTCGGGGTACCGTTCATCCTCGAAGCCAGGGGGTTGCTCCACGTACACCTCCTCCTTGATTGGCCCGTTGAGGAAGGCGCTCTTCACATCCATTTGAAACAACCTGAAAGAATGGTGAGCGGCATATGCTAGCAAGATACGAATTGATTCTAGCCTAGCCACAGGAGCAAAAGTCTCCTCGAAATCCAAACCTGCGACTTGGGCATAACCTTTTGCCACAAGTCGAGCCTTGTTCCTCGTCACCACCCCGTGCTCGTCCTGTTTGTTGCGGAACACCCACTTGGTTCCCACAACATTTTGCTTCGGACGAGGCACCAGTGTCCAAACTTCATTGCGCTTGAAGTTGTTTAACTCCTCTTGCATGGCCAACACCCAGTCCGGATCTAGCAAGGCCTCTTCTACCCTGAAAGGCTCAATAGAAGAGACAAAGGAGTAATGCTCACAAAAATTAACTAATCGAGATCGAGTAGTTACTCCCTTGCTAATGTCACCCAGAATTTGGTCGACGGGATGATCCCTTTGAATCATCGCTCGAACTTGAGTTGGAGGTGCCGGTTGCGCTTCTTCCTCTATCACTTGATCATCTTGTGCTCCCCCTTGATCAAGCGCCTCCACTTGAGGTACCTGTTCGTCATCTTCGGTTGGGGGTTGCACCATAGTTGAGGAAGAAGGTTGATCTCGTTCATCTTGTTCCTGTGGCCGTACTTCTCCAATCGCCATGGTCCGTATAGCGGCCGTCGGAACATCTTCTTCATCTACATCATCACAATCAACAACTTGCTCTCTTGGAGAGCCATTAGTCTCATCAAATACAACGTCGCTAGAGACTTCAACCAAACCCGATGATTTGTTGAAGACTCTATACGCCTTTGTATTTGAGTCATAACCTAATAAAAACCCTTCTACAGCTTTGGGAGCAAACTTAGAATTTCTACCCTTCTTTACTAGAATGTAGCATTTACTCCCAAATACACGAAAGTACGATACATTGGGTTTGTTACCGGTTAGTAGCTCATACGACGTCTTCTTGAGGAGGCGATGAAGGTAGACCCTGTTGATGGCGTGGCACGCCGTGTTCACGGCTTCCGTCCAAAAGCACTCGGGGGTCTTGAACTCTCCTAGCATCGTCCTCGCCATGTCGATGAGCGTCCTGTTCTTCCTCTCCACCACACCATTTTGCTGTGGTGTGTAGGGAGCGGAGAACTCGTGCTTGATCCCTTCCTCTTCAAGGAACTCCTCCACTTGAAGGTTCTTGAACTCGGACCCGTTGTCGCTTCTTATCTTTTTCACTTTGAGCTCAAACTCATTTTGAGCTCTCCTGAGGAAGCGTTTGAGGGTCCCTTGGGTTTCAGACTTATCCTGCAAAAAGAACACCCAAGTGAAGCGGGAAAAATCATCAACAATAACTAAACCATACTTACTTCCCCCTATGCTTAGATAGGCGACGGGTCCGAAGAGGTCCATATGCAGCAGCTCCAGGGGTCTTGAAGTGGTCATCACATTCTTGCTGTGATGCGCTCCTCCCACCTGTTTCCCTGCTTGACAAGCTGCACAAGGTCTATCTTTTTCGAATTGAACATTGGTTAGACCTATCACGTGTTCTCCCTTTAGAAGCTTGTGAAGGTTCTTCATCCCCACATGTGCTAAGCGGCGATGCCACAGCCAGCCCATGCAAGTCTTAGCCATTAAGCATGCATCTAGACCGGCCTCTTCTTTTGCAAAATCAACTAAATAAAGTTTGCCGTCTAATACACCCTTAAAAGCTAGTGAACCATCACTTCTTCTAAAGACAGACACATCTATATTTGTAAACAGACAGTTATATCCCATATTGCACAATTGACTAACAGATAGTAAATTATATCCTAGTGACTCTACTAAAAACACATTAGAGATAGAGTGCTCATTAGAAATTGCAATTTTACCTAACCCTTTTACCTTGCCTTGATTCCCATCACCGAATATGATTGAATCTTGGGAATCCTTATTCTTGACGTAGGAGGTGAACATCTTCTTCTCCCCCGTCATATGGTTTGTGCATCCGCTATCAATAATCCAGCTTGAACCCCCGGATGCATAAACCTGCAAGGCAAATTTAGGCTTGGGTCTTAGGTACCCAACTCATGTTGGGTCCTACAAGGTTAGTGCAAATATCCTTAGGGACCCAAATGCAAGTTTTGTCTCCCTTGCATTTTGCCCCTAACTTCCTAGCAACAATTTTCTTATCCTTTCTACAAATAGCAAAGGAAGCATTTAAAGCATAATAAATTGTGGAAGGTTCATTCACTACTTTCCTAGGAGCATGAATAGCATTCTTTCTAGACACATGATGAATAGTATTTCTCTTAGGAACAACATTTCTCCTAGTAACATTTCTATCATACACATAAGAGGAACTAGGAGCAAACATGGCATGAGAGTCAAAATCATCAAAAGCATTATAACTCCTATAAGCATTTCTAGTTTGTCTCCTATCATAATACATAAAAGCATGGTTCTTTTGCACATTACTAGCCATAGGGGCCTTCCCTTTCTCCTTGGCGGGAATGGGAGCCTTATGGCTTGTTAAGTCCTTAGCTTCTCTCTTGAAGCCAAGTCCATCCTTAATTGAGGGGTGTCTACCAATTGTATAGGCATCCCTTGCAAATTTTAGCTTATCGAAATCATTCTTGCTAGTCTTAAGTTGAGCATTAAGACTAGCCAGTTCATCATTAAGCTTGGAAATTGAAACTAGGTGTTCACTACAAGCATTAATGTCAAAATCTTTACACCTAGTACAAATTTCAACATGTTCTACACAAGAATTGGATTTATTTGCTACTTCTAATTTAGCATTTAAATCATTGTTGACACCTTTCAAAGTAGAAATGGTTTCATGACAAGTAGATAGTTCAAAAGAAAGCATTTCATTTCTTTTAACTTCTAAAGCATAGGATTTTTGTGCCTCAACAAATTTATCATGCTCTTCATACAACAAATCCTCTTGCTTTTCTAAAAGTATATTCTTTTCATTCAAGGCATCAATTAACTCATTAATTTTGTCTATCTTAGATCTATCTAAGCCCTTGAACAAACATGAATAATCTACTTCATCCTCATCACTAGATTCTTCCTCACTTGAAGAAGCATAGGTAGAGTTGCGAGTACATACCTTCTTCTCCCTTGCCATAAGGCATGTGTGACGCTCGTTGGGGAAGAGGGTTGATTTGTTGAAGGCGGTGGCGGCGAGTCCTTCATTGTCGGAGTCGGACGAGGAGCAATCCGAGTCCCACTCCTTGCCTAGATGCGCCTCGCCCTTTGCCTTCTTGTAATGCTTCTTCTTTTCCCTCTTGTTTCCCTTTTCTTGGTCACTATCATTATCGGGACAGTTAGCAATAAAATGACCAAGCTTACCGCATTTGAAGCATGATCGCTTCCCCTTGGTCTTAGTCTTGCTCGGCTGTCCATTGCGACCCTTTAGCACCGTCTTGAATCTCTTGATAATGAGGGCCATTTCTTCTTCATTAAGACCGGCCGCCTCAATTTGCGCCACCTTGCTGGGTAGCGCCTCCTTGTTCCCTGTGGCTTTGAGAGCAAAAGGTTGCGGCTCGTTGATCGGTCCATTCAAGGCGTCGTCCACATACCTTGCCTCCTTGATCATCATTCGCCCGCTGACGAATTTTCCTAGGACTTCTTCGGGCGACATTTTGGTGTACCTGGGATTCTCATGAATATTATTCACCAAATGAGGATCAAGAACGGTAAAGGACCTGAGCATTAGTCGGACGACGTCGTGGTCCGTCCATCGCGTGCTTCCGTAGCTCCTTATTTTGTTGATAAGGGTCTTGAGCCGGTTGTATGTCTGAGTTGGCTCCTCGCCCCTTATCATCGCGAACCGTCCAAGCTCGCCCTCCACCAACTCCATTTTGGTGAGCAAGGTAGCGTCATTTCCCTCATGAGAGATCTTGAGGGTATCCCAGATTTGCTTGGCGTTATCCAAGCCACTCACTTTATTATATTCATCCCTGCACAATGAGGCTAGAAGAACAGTAGTAGCTTGTGCATTCTTATGGATTTGCTCATTAATGAATATAGGACTATCCGAACTATTAAAGTGCATTCCACTATCTACAATCTCCCATATGCTAGGATGGAGAGAGAATAGGTGACTACGCATTTTGTGGCTCCAAAATCCGTAGTCCTCCCCATCAAAGTGTGGGGGCTTGCCGAGTGGAATAGAAAGCAAATGTGAATTTGAACTTTGCGGAATACGAGAGTAGTCAAAAGAAAAGTTAGAATTAACCGGTTTCCTTTGTTTGTCGTGGTCGTCGTCCTTTTGGGAAGAAGAGGACTCATCGCTGTCGTAGTAGACGATCTCCTTGATGCGTCTTGTCTTCTTCTTCTTCCCATCTCTTCGCTTGTGGCCCGAGCCCGAGTCATTGGACTTGTCATCCCTTGGCTCGTTGACGAAGGACTCCTTCTCCTTGTCGTTGATCACAATTCCCTTCCCCTTAGGATCCATCTCTTCGGGCGGTTAGTCCCTTTCTTGAAGAGAACGCCTCCGATACCAATTGAGAGCACCTAGAGGGGGGGTGAATAGGTGATCCTGTAAAACTTCAAAACTTAAGCCACAAAAACTTGTTAAGAGTTAGCACAAGTATGGCCAAGTGGCTAGAGATGAGTCAAAACACAATAACCACAAGAAAGCAATCACAGAGTTGACACGGTGGTTATCCCGTGGTTCGGCCAAGTACAAAACTTGCCTACTCCACGTTGTGGCGTCCCAACGGACGAGAGTTGCACTCAACTCCTCTCAAGTGATCCAATGATCAACTTGAATACCACGGTGTTTTTCTTTCCTTTGATCTTTTCCCGTTTGCGAGGAATCTCCACAACTTGGAGTCTCTCGCCCTTACAATTGAGTTCACAAAGAAATACGGAGTAAGGTGGGAATGAGCAACGCACACAAGACTCGAAAATCAGAGCAACAACACGCACACAAGTCGCAACAAGAGCTCGCAACGCAACACAAAGAGTTCACAACTCCACAAGAGCTCTATATGCTATCACAATGAAACGAATGCGTGAGATTGATGTCTTGGTGCTTAGAAGAGTTGTAGGAATGCTTGGTATATCCCTCCATGCGCCAAGGGGTCCCTTTTATAGCCCCAAGGCAGCTAGGAGCCGTTGGGAACAAATCTGGAAGGCCATCTTTGCCTTCTGTCTCGTGGCGCACCGGACAGTCCGGTGCACACCGGACACTGTCCGGTGCCCGATTTGTTTCCATAGAAAGCGAAGCCGACCGTTGCCGACCGTTGCAGATCTGGCGCACCGGACAGTCCGGTGCACACCGGACAGTCCGGTGCTCCCTTCCGACCGTTGGCTCGGCCACGTGTCGCGCGCCGATCGCGCGGCCGACCGTTGGCCCGGCCGACCGTTGGCTCACCGGACAGTCCGGTGCACACCGGACAGTCCGGTGAATTTTAGCCGAAGTCGCCGGAGAAAAACCCGAGAGCGGCTGGTTTGCGCTGCGCTGATCTGGCGCACCGGACACTGTCCGGTGCACACCGGACAGTCCGGTGCCCCAGCCCGAAGCAGCCTTTGGCTGTACACAGCCACTCTCCACTTCTTTTCTTTTCTTCTTTCTCCTGTTTCTAACACTTAGACAAGATGTTAGTACACAAAACTAATGTACTAAGGCTTAGAAACATACCTTTACTTGTGATTTACACTTTGTTCATCCATGAGCATATTTTCACATTTAGGCCCTTGTGTTTGCACTCAATCACCAAAATACTTAGAAATGGCCCAAGGGCACATTTCCCTTTCAACTTCATGGCTGAATGGGTCGATACCCAGCTACCGATGGCTCCGATCCAATCGGGGCTCTAGACCATGTTCTTCGACGGGTCGCTGATGAAGACAGGAGCCGGCGCAGGCCTACTCTTCATCTCGCCCCTCGGGAAGCACCTACGCTACGTGATATGCCTCCATTTCCCGGCATCCAACAATGTGGCTGAGTATGAGGTTCTGGTCAACGGGTTGCGGATCGCCATCGAGCTAGGGGCCCGACGCCTCGACGCTCGCGGTGACTCGTAGCTCGTCATTGACCAAGTCATGAAGAACTCCCACTGCCGCGACCCGAAGATGGAGGCCTACTGCGATGAGGTTCGGCGTCTGGAAGACAAGTTCTACAGGCTCGAGCTCAACCACATCGCTCGGCGCTACAACGAGACTGCGGACGAGCTGGCTAAAATAGCCTCGGGGCGAACGACGGTTCCCCCGGACGTCTTCTCCCGGGATCTGCATCAACCCTCCGTCAAGATCGACGACACGCCCGAGCCTGAGGCACCCTCGGCCCAGCCCGAGGTAACCTCGGATCATTCCGAGGCACCCTCGGCTCGGCCCGAGGTATCCTCGGTTCAACCCGAGGTACCCTCGGCCCCCGAGGGCGAGACGCTGCACGTCGAGGGGGAGCAAAGCGGGGTCATGCCTGATCAAAACTGGCAGACCACGTACCTGCAATATCTCCACCGAGGAGAGCTACCCCTCGACCGAGCCGAGGCTCGGCGGGTGGCGCGGCGCGCCAAGTCGTTCGTCTTGCTGGGAGATGAGAAGGAGCTCTACCACCGCAGCCCCTCCGGCATCCTCCAACGATGCACTCCATCGCCGAAGGTCAGGAACTCCTGCGAGAGATACACTCGGGGGCTTGCGGCCATCACGCAGCGCCTCGAGCCCTTGTCAGGAATGCTTTCCGGCAAGGCTTCTACTGGCCGATGGCGGTGGCCGACGCCACTAGAATTGTCCGCACCTGCGAAGGGTGTCAGTTCTACGCAAGGCAGACCCACCTGCCCGCTCAGGCTCTGCAGACGATACCCATCACCTGGCCTTTTGTTGTGTGGGGTCTGGATCTCGTCGGCCCCTTGCAGAAGGCACCCGGGGGCTACACGCACCTGCTGGTCGCCATCGACAAATTCTCCAAGTGGATCGAGGTCCGACCCCTGAACAGCATCAGGTCCGAGCAGGCGGTGGCGTTCTTCACCAACATCATCCATCGCTTCGGGGTCTCGAACTCCATCATCACCGACAACGGCACCCAGTTCACCGGCAGAAAGTTCCTGGACTTCTGCGAGGACCACCACATCCGGGTGGACTGGGCCGCCGTGGCTCACCCCATGTCAAATGGGCAAGTAGAGCGTGCCAACGGCATGATTCTACAAGGGCTCAAGCCTCGGATCTACAACGACCTCAACAAGTTCGACAAGCGATGGATGAAGGAACTCCCCTCGGTGGTCTGGAGTCTGAGGACAATGCCAAGCCGAGCCACGGGCTTCACGCCGTTCTTCCTAGTCTACGGGGCCGAGGCCGTCTTGCCCACAGACCTGGAGTACGGCTCCCCGAGGGCGAGGGCCTACATCGACCAAAGCAACCAAGCAAGCCGAGAAGACTCGCTGGACCAGCTGGAGGAGGCTCGGGACAAGGCCTTACTACACTCGGCGCGGTACCAGCAGTCCCTGCGACGCTACCACGCCCGAGGGGTCCGGTCCCGAGACCTCCAGGTGGGCGACCTGGTGCTTCGGCTACGACAAGACGCCCGAGGGCGGCACAAGCTCACGCCCCCCTGGGAGGGGCCGTTCGTCATCGCCAAAGTTCTGAAGCCCGGAACGTACAAGCTGGCCAACAGTCAAGGCGAGGTCTACGGCAACGCTTGGAACATCCAACAGCTACGTCGCTTCTACCCTTAAGATGTTTTCAAGTTGTTCATATACCTCGCTCCCACGCAAAGTTTAGTCATCAAGGAAGGGTCAGCCTTGCCTCGGCAAAGCCCGACCCTCCCTCGGGGGCTAAAAGGGGGGAACCCCCTCTGCGTCGAATTTTTTCCTCAAAAAAGGTCCTTTCTGCCAGAATGTCTTTCGTGCTTTTTGACTACTTCGAAAGCGGATCCTGAAAACGACAGAGTACACGTAAGCAGCCAAGGCTGACCGAGCCGAGGGACTCCTACGCCTCCGGGATACGGATACCTCACTCATCACCTTCTGCGATAAGTAACTCGCGTTCGGATTGGTGATTCCGCGGACCGAACAAGTCTTCACGTTCGGAAGCTCTTCTGCCGAAGCGATTTCTCGAGCCTTCTCGACTGCGTCGGGAACAGAACCCCATGGACGGGTAAGAGTGCGCGTAAGCGGCAAGGCCGACCGAGCCGAGGGACTCCTACGCCTCCAGGATACGGATACCTCACTCATCACCTTCCGCGAGAAGCAACTCTCGCTCGCACAAACATTTTTGTTACCAACAAAAAAGTCCAGATACTCGAAACAAGAGGAAAGGAGACGCGGCTTTACAACACGGCGAGGGTGTGTTTTGGCCTCGGCGGCCGCAGGAAACACACGCTACAAGACAATCCGATCCTGCAGGCTCGGGTCTTAACGCTGGAAGGTAGCAGCAGCACCCTCGGCATCGACAACACCTTCGGCGAGGTCCGACCTAGCCTCGGACGGCGACGCGGTCCGAAAATCTTCACTCTGAAGGACGACGTCATCGCCACGCCCGGGCCATCGCTACCAGGGTCTTCTCGGGAATCCGGCCCGAGCAGGCGGCTCGGCCGGTCACCCCGGGGCCTCGGCCAGCTGTCCTCCAAGGACGTCAGTCCGACCCGAGGCCTCGGCTGGTCAATTCCGGCGTCGGTCCCGCTAACGGACGACCCGGCCAGGCTCCGGCCAACCAGGTTTTCTTTTCGAGCCAACTCTGCCTCTGTTCGTGTTGACGCCGCTACCCCTGGCCTCGGCTCATCGGAGAGCGGCCGAGGGGTTCCTTTAACTAAGCTAGAAAAGCCTCGGACAACAAGGCCGACCGAGCCGAGGGACTCCTACGCCTCCGGGATACGGATACCTCACTCGTCACCTTTACACGGGGTGACTCACGCTTGGTGAAGCGGTTCAGACAACCAACAGGCGAGTCTTAGTGCTCGAAAATGAGGAAAAACACGGCTCCGTGCTGAATTTACATACATGTTCAGGCCTCGACAGCCGCTATGAACAAAACACTGGCATTCAAAGTGCCATTGCAAACGGAACTTCGGTTCCACCTCCGCAGGTACGAACAACCCCACTCGATGGGAGAGGGGGCCTGCGGAGCAACAGAAGACCGACGAACGGCGCGCCGTCGCCCGCTCCAGCAGCGGCGACGACGACGACTTCTGCTCCGAGGGGCCGAACAGCGGCAGCGATGACCTCAGGGCGGGTGCTGCTGCAAGGAGGCCCCCGCCCATGCCCAAAACTCGTGAGGCAAGGACGGGCAGAAGGCCGTAGAGTTGGAGGTCAGCCCGTGGGCGGTCCTGGCTATCTCGTCGGCAGAAGAACCTCTTCCAGCTGCCATGGCGGAAGCCGGCACCGAGAGCGGCTCCGAAGCCACTCGGGTCCGAGAGCCAGGCACGCTGCAGCTACCGGCGCCACGGACGACAACCGTCCTTCCCCCCGATCACTGAGGGAAGGAGCGGGCCACCGCCCACGCGGGGGCCGACCCCAACTCGACACACTCCCCTCCCCAGCCCTGGTGATGAAAATCCTTGAGGCTGAGGGAGGGGCAGAGGCCGCAGCCCGGCTCGCTTTCCCCCACCATCAAACTGGAGGTCACCGTCTTGGGTGACCGCCGGCGGGGGGGTGCAGCCGGGCTGCATGATGAAAATCCTTGAAGCCGAACGATGGCTGAAAGGTACCAACTCCCATGGAGTTGTGTTCCTCCAACGACGAGGCGGAAAGACGGCGGATATCCCCCATCCGGGGGCTTGGAAGGTGGAAAGACACGATGCATAAGGGAGCGCGAAGACATGGTCGCCTTCCAAGGGGGTCACCCTCCTTTTAAAGGCGACTCTCCCTACTTGCGTCCCCAGCCATCGTGGGCTGAGTCTTCTCCAACACGCTCCAAGGTCCTCCCCTACGGCGCGGGGGCTGGGTCCCACACGTCATGCAAACCGGCTCAGAGCAGAAGAAGCCAAACCGCCGTGCGCGGTGCGCACAACCGCCCAGCGGTTATAGGCGACCCTCCACTTTTGCCCAGATCAGCGGGCGAAAGGGCGGGCAGCCATGCAGGCGGCATGCAACCGCGCCAAGTGGGCGCATTTCTCCGACTCCCAACACGCCCGGCATGGGGGCCCAGGCCCACGCGTCATGCAACCGGCACGCCAAATGCTTCGTGCATGCAACTGCACCGCCACTTGCGCCACTACCGCGCCTCCTCGACTGCGGAACCAATACCGTGACTCGAGGCGACCCAGCGCGCGACCCAGCAGCGCCAGCCTGGCACGACGGTCAATGCGGCCAAAAATGGGCCGGCAGTAATGGCGGTGGTAGGCGGGCAGGAGCAGCGGCCCCGTCGTCAGCCAAGCTCACGTCCCATCCGGGGGCAGCAAGAGAACCCTCTCGCACGGCGTGAAGACAACGCGCCCGTGATCCGTTCCTCGAACGGCTCGCGCACGCGCAACGACCGCCCCGCCAACCACTCGCCCCGTCGCATTAACTCCGCGGCGGGACAGACGGCGCCTCTAGCAGGAGAAGCGGGCGACGCTTCGCCTTCGCCATAATGACCGCGTCAAAAAAGGTACGCCGCGTCGTTCGATTTCGTATCCTTTTCCTTTTTTCCTCTTTCTCTCTCTTGCAACAGGGACCGGGAAAGGGGGATGCTCCGAAAAGGATCCTTCCCCATGAAGGAACCAGGCTTCGAGCCCCCCTACTGATCAGAGGTTCGAAGGCTGGCCCCCCGGAAGGGTTCGACAGCCGCCTCAGATCGCGTGGGCCCTACACCCACTACTGGTCAGAGGTTCGAAGGCCGGCCCCTCAGAAGGGTTCCACGGCCGCCTCAGGCTACTCGGGCTCCGCGCCCATTACTGATCAGGGGTTCGAAGGCTGGCTCCCGAAGGGTTCACAGCCGCCTCAGACGCCGAGCGAGGGATGACCATGGGTACGTTCGATACATAACCAAGGCTCGGGCTGCGCTCCCGAGGTACCCTAGGACATTTCCGAGACCAGCGGGAACGATCTTGTAACGGAATCCCATCAGAGGGAGGCATCGAGCCCTCGAACCCCGTCGCCAGGGGACCGGGTCCGGCAGATCACCCGCAGGTACTTTTGGGCGTGCCTCTGGGCCCCTAGCCAACCCCTAACGAACGGGGCACGGACGTCCACTCGGATTACCCGCTTGCAGCTCACCGGAGACACCATGTTCGGCGCCCATCGAGGGCAGCATGGCGCTTTCCCCCCTCCTCCTTGTGGAAAGGCGACGCAGGGGCGTATGTAAAAAAGTCGAGTCTGTCCTTGATCGTCCTCTCGCCCTGTGCAGAGGCTCGGGGGCTGCTCTCGCAAACCCGGCTCCGGCCGAACCGTTGACAGCGTCAACATACCAGCCCGAGGACTTGGGACCCGACCGTACACCCGGGCTACGGCCAGCTCGCATAAGGGACGACCAGACCAGCCGAAGCATTACGCGAGGCGTTAAGACCTCGAAGGAGTGAAACCACTCCTCCAAGGCCTCGGGGGCTACACCCGGCGGGTGCGCTCGCGCGCACCCACCGGAACAAAACGCAACCAAAAAAGGCTGGTCCCCTTGCAAAAAAGTGCGACGAAAGCCTCCAAGCGAGTGCTAACACTCCCTTTGAGGCTCGGGGGCTACTGTCGGGGACCATAATTAGGGGTACCCTCAAGGCTCCTAATTCTCAGCTGGTAACCCCCATCAGCATAAAGCTGCAAAGGCCTGATGGGTGCGATCAAGTCAGGGATCGGTCCATACGAGGGACTTGATCACGCCTCGCCCGAGCCTAGCCTCGGACAAGGGCAGCCGACCCCGGAGGATCTCCGTCTCGCCCGAGGCCCCCCTCCAACGGCGAATGTGTTCCCGGCTCGCCCGAGGCCCTGTCTTCGCTAAGAAGCAACCCTGACCAAATCGCCGCACCGACCGACCAAGTCGCAGGAGCATTTAATGCAAAGGTGGCCTGACACCTTTATCCTGACGCGCGCCCCCCAGCCGGCAGAGCCGAAGTGACCGCCGTCACTTCGCCGCTCCACTGACCGGCCTGACAGAAGGACAGCGCCGCCTGCGCCACTCCGACTGCGGTGCCACTTGACAGAGTGAGACTAACAGGCAGTCAGGCCCTGCCGAAGGCACCATAGGAAGCTCCGCTTCGCCCGACCCCAGGGCTCGGACTCGGGCTAAGTCCCGGAAGACGGTGAACTCCGCCCGACCCAGGGCTCGGACTCGGGCTAAGTCCCGGAAGACGGCGAACTCCACCCGACCCAGGGCTCAGACTCGGGCTAAGTCCCGGAAGACGGCAAACTCCGCCCGACCCAGGGCTCGGACTCGGGCTAAGTCCCGGAAGACGGCGAACTCCGCCCGACCCAGGGATCGGACTCGGGCTAAGTCCCAGAAGACGACGATCTCCACCTCGCCCGACCCAGGGCTCAGACTTGGGCTCTGCCCCAGAAGACAACGAACTCCGCTTCGCCCGACCCCAGGGCTCGAACTCCGCCCCGGCATCAGCCGGCGATCTCCGCCTCGCCCGAACCTGGGGCTCGGACCCGACCTCGGCCACGGAAGACAGACTCGACCTCGGCTTCGGAGGAGCTTCCACATCGCCCAACCTAGGGTGCAGACCAGCCACGTCAATAGGAGGCGCCATCATCACCCTACCCCGAGCTGACTCGGGCCGCAGGGAACAAGACCGGCGTCCCATTTGGCTCGCTCCGCCAGATAGGCAAGGATGGCGCCCTGCATACTCTGTGACGACGGCGGCTCTCAGCCCCCTTACGGAAGCAAGAGGACGTCAGCAAGGATTCAACCGCTCCGACAGCTGTCCCTCCGCCAGGCTCCATCGCTCCTCCGACGGCCACGACATCACACCAGCTGGGTGCCAAAATCTCTCCGGCTGCCACGATGGCATGTACTTAGGGCGCTAGCTCTCCTCCGCTAGACACGTAGCACTCTGCTACACCCCCTATTGCACACCTGGATCCTCTCCTTGCGCCTATAAAAGGAAGGACCAGGGCCCTCTTAGAGAGGGTTGGCCGCGCGGGGACGAGGACGAGATACGTGCTCGCTTGGAGCCGCTCGCTCCCTCTCCCGCGTGGACGCTTGTAACCCCCTACTGCAAGCGCACCCGACCTGGGCGCGGGACGAACACGAAGGCCACGGGATTCCCACCTCTCTCACGCCGGTCTCCGGCCGCCTCGCTCTCCCCCCTTCGCGCTCGGCCTCGCGCTCGACCCATCTGGGCTGGGGCACGCGGCGACATTCACTCGTCGGACTAGGGACCCCCCGGTCTCGAAACGCCGACAACTATATAATTTAATCACTCGACATGAGTCAAAAAGCTCAACATAATATAAATATTTAGAGCGATTTAAGTATGCACAATATAGACTTTACATGTATTTTAATAATTATCTGCTAAATATCTGCTACGAAAAATAAAAGCAGAAAAATAAACACCAAAACTATTGCATAAGCATAACACGTCAGGTGTAAAAAGCATTTCCATATTTAAACATGTACTTTTCTACTAATTATTTACTGCTGGAAATAATTAATTAAAGTGAAATCTGAAACATAAAATGTTTTGTTCTTTCCGTTTATTTTCTGGTAGCTTAGTCGTGTGCGCTTAGAAAAATACACCAATTTTTTTCTTCAGACACACAAATAGCAAAACGCATACAAGCATGCAGGCCATCTAATTGGGATTTTTCTTTTCCCTTTTTTTTTCTCAGCTGCCTTTCTTTTCTCTACGCATGCACGTTTGTGTGCAGTGCGGGTCAGCGGGTGACCGCATGCACAGCCACATGACGAGGGAGTGGTGGGACCCGCGCATGGCCGTTTTGACCGCTGGGGCAGAAGGCCAATAGCAGGAACACGGCACAAACTTTCGCTACCACCCCTATCCTCAGGCTTGCACTTTTTTTTGTGAGTTGTTACTGGATGTGCTTGCTCTGCTGGAGCTCGCGACGTCGTTGATCAGCATCCAAATCTGGATGCCTAGCTAGCGCGGCCTGACCATCTTCTGGTGAGAGCTAGCTGCCACGGGTGCGGGCGCTTCTGGCACGGACGCAGCACCATGACTGAGACAACAAGTTGGTGGCGCACATATCACACCAGCGGATCAAGAAAACATACCGCTCGATTGCGTAGAGGGAGAATCGAAGACTGTCGCGTAGGACAGTTTGGCTAGGCCAAGGACCTGCCGGCGTGACGAATAGTTGATGCAGATCTGATCTCGCAGCAACGTTGAGGTAGAGCGTGCTGATAACGTGTTGAGAACTACGTTACCACGGATCACCAGATCCGCACCCTTCCCTCCCGTCAACATTAGAGGCGCAAAAAGCTGTAGAAGACCCGTATCCCTTCCTAGAAGCACGACAGAGAAAACACACGAGACACGATGTAGGGTTGGGTCTTTGGTCTCTTTCTCTTCTCTGTATTATGAGGGGGTATACAGGTTACTTATATAGAGATGTGAGACCTCCAAGGGCAAAGCAGGTATTTACCCATATAACCCTAACTAGGGTTACTTAACACCAGTCACCTAACATAATCCTCACTAGCCGCAGGGGCGGGCCCCATTGAATTCAAGGGTATTCAAATGAATATCCATTATTTTTGGCAAAAGAACTTCAATATATATACATACATATAGTGTATATGCATGGAAAAATAAAAAATGAATCAAATAAATAAAGGAATTATGTTAATTTGGACTAAAAGATCCTTCCTACCTCTCATACCTAACTAATCCAATCATTTTTCGTGGACCATGAAGCCCAACGGAGCGACAAAGTCCACGTCATTACCTCACCACAAAAAAATCCCCAAACCCTATTGTAGTTGCACCATGGTAGAGCCACCATATGCGCCAGCAACCAAGTCGTGGTCACATCTTGCAGCCCCACATGCCATGGAGACACCAGCACCTCCATTGAGACATCGTGGCTCTACGGCGCAGCTAGGTGCCCAGACTTGGCCGACTAACTGTCATTGCGTTGCATCTGGTCTCGTTGTTGCGTCGTATGTCGTCCGTCGTCCAAGGCTTCAATCCACCGTAGTCAGAACATCACCGCATGACAGGATAGACAACCAAGGGCAAGGTCCCATCGTGCCAATGTCCAAGCCTACCCAGCTAGTGGACACCCGACCTGACCTCCCCTGCTTTGCTGCTTGCAGTACTGGGCTGCAAATGGGGCATTAGCGATTGGAAAATGCCAAAGAGGACAAGCAGCCAGCTAGCAACTGAGCAACAACCAACAGGTGCATTTCGATTTAAAACTTTTGAAATAGTTGTATGAAATTTGAGTTTAGTAGACTAGTTATTGAATCAGTGATGACCATAGCGTGTGTGCTTAATTATAGGTTATACATACATATAATTAACTATATACATCGATAGACATGTTTTAATCTTTCAAAAAATCATCCTATAAAAATTTCGAATACCCATTCTCTAAATCCTGGGCCCGCCACTGACTAGCCGTCGTTTGTTAGTGTCCGATACATGTGCCCACAACACCAATCGGGTCAAGAGACTCTCTATACTTCTGTCATATCTCGTTCGTAACTTTTTTTTTTTGCATTGGGTTCTAACAAAAAAAAAACTGCATGCTTATATATCGTCTGATGTGATGTGCCAACACGTAAGCGTAGGCACCGAATCAATCAAACAAACAAGGTAAATTTAAAGGGTAAACATGGAGACTTGGTAAACAAGGTAAATTTACGTGCAGAGTAGCAGTAGCTGCATGCAGGTGGAGATCAACGATGAAGAAACCGACGCGCTGCGCGCCTCTGCTTGCGCCTGTCCGGATCAGGATCGATCGCCGGGGCGGGCGGCGGGCCGAGGGGGGCCCAACGTTGATGCCTTCGTCCACCGGTGGACTGTGCAGTCCACGGACGGACACCTCCTAACCTCAGGATCTGTCAAGAGCTAATGGCCCAAGCTATTAGGCTAGCTGCAGCGCCATCCGCTACACTCGTGCTCCCCTAGCCCTGTAGCCATTTAGAGTGACGCTCACGCTGCAACGTTATCCGCTAAACGGCTCCCTACGTGCTACAGCCTTAGGGGGCGACGCGCACGTCCCCCAGATCAAGGGGAGCACTGTAGCGCCCCCTTGCACAGTGCTCCTCTATTTAATAGTTGAACAAAAGTAGAAATAAAAGATGAATAGGGTTAGATAATAATATTTTATAGTTGTAGTGGAGTATAGAGGGATAATATAGGGGGAACCGTTGCGGGAGATGAAAATTTAGGGGGTGAAATGTTGATGATGTGACGCAAAAAAGTGATATAGGGGGAAAAATTTAGGGGAAACGCTTGCGGATAGCCTTAGCCTACTGGTCCCGTTGCTATGCTCGGCCACACGCCCACACCTCGAGTTTTCAAGAAAAATACGGCTCCTTTTAGGTATTGTTTGGTTGAGGAGCCAAATAGAACGGAGTCGTTCTATCCCTGATTCTAGGAACGGAACCGTTCTGTTCTGTGTTTGGTAATCTGGAACGGAACGACTCTGTTTTTTGTTTGGTTGCAGAGTGAACGGAACGGAGCGTGACTGTGCGAGCGGGATGGGAACAGAGCGGCTCCGTTCGGTTGATTTTTTGGAGCGGAATGGTTCCAGATCTGAGGAGAATATTCTCTAATTGGAGTCATTTCGTTCTAGTTACTTTGTAACCAAACAACAACAAAACTAGAACAGAACGGCTCCGTTCCACTTGGCTCTTCAACGAAATGCTACCTTACAGTACTTCCTCCTGTACTGAGAGGTAGTCCCAATTTGGGACTACTCCAGCTCATGAAACTTTGCGCAGCTTCGAACGGACATATTTTACCCCACGAAATTACTCGCGGACGACATGTGCATCGTCTTCCAACGGGATAGGCGCAGACAACACGACCATGAGCTCGGTCGACAAAGGCGTCAGCGTGTCGGGACGTGCTGGCAGGGGTTGCGTGGCTGGGATGTCAACGGACATATATTTACCTGCATGCCCGCCGTTAAAAACCCGCGTGTCTTCTTAATTTTTGCTATTAACTTCTGAATTTGTTTGTCATAGTATTTATGATGTACAATTGTTACGTTAGGGCGATTCAATGGAACGGACCGACGATTACAACCATATACGGTTTGTGAACTATTGGCCGAGCAAGTTAGAAAAGGTAATCGGCCGAGTGTGCACTTAACACTCTATAGGTTACAAAAACACTCTAGTTTCCTTTTTTTTGTTATAACTTCTAGTTAAAAGATTTAATCACCAAACCAATTTCTTATTTATGTTTCTGATATTTTTGCGAACAAAACTAAACCAAACATGATATATATTTCAAACAAAAAAAATATATACTTAAGATTAAGACTATTAACATATATTAGTGTCTATTAGTATGTAATATGTGGCTATTAAATAGTTTTAACATATAATTAGTGTCTATTAGTATAATTTTAATTCTTTTCATAATTTTAGGGTCATGCATCAAATATCCATACAAGCAACCAAACATAATCTCTACTACTTATTAACGGTAAGGGGTAGGTTGCCATTCCGTGTTCTGTCATTCCCATTCCGTCCTCCCCGCAAATTCCCCCTCCCCGCAAAGCTTATTCTCATTCCCATTCCCGGCTGCCATTCTGTGTTCTGTCATTCTCAGACTTTCTCATTCCCACTCTCACAAAGCTTATTCCCATTCCCACGTGCATCCCACACCTAGCTACTCATTCCGCCCTCCCCGCAGTGACTTTCTCATTCCCACTCTCACAAAGCTTATTCCCATTCCCACGTGCATCCCACGCCTAGCTAAAATTAAATTAAAAAAACACAAATGTGGCTCCAATAGGATTCAAACCCGTGACCCCTCAAGCAAATGTGCTCGTAGCTACCACTACACCACATGTGTGTTTATATCAATATTTGTTACAGTAAAAATATCTACTACATCTCTCCCAAATCCCACCTGCTACCCTTGCACAGTAGTAGATAATTATCAACGAGATTACTGAATTATATTTTTGGACGGAGGCAGTAATACTTAAAGAAGAGCCTTACATGCAATTTCTTTTGTTTTTATAATATTTTCAACTTAAATTCCTTTTTTATATGCGTGACATTTATTCTCCATAATATTTTTTCATGGATCTGATTTGTAAGTCATTTTCATAAAACCAACGCCAAAGATGAATCCATGTTTCTTACATAGAAACCCCGAACAAACACCACTGGCAGGAGGCGCTCGCGTTGGCGTTGCTCATCGACGACGAGAAGAAGCTTGCACTACACCAAAATAGTAAACTTCCTAGAGCCTAAACCCTAGGAAGTTAGCCCTAAACTCTAGGAAGTTAGCTAAACTCTCGGAAGTTAAGCCATCCCGTTGGAAGTTTGGCTCTCGGAAATTTTTTGTCGGAAATTAGCTTAACTTCCTAGAGCCCTCTAGGAAGTTAGCTAACTTTCTACAGCTAAAGAAGCCTCTCGGAAGTTAGTAGCTTCACGCCGTCAGCGCCGTCAGCTGATTAACTTCCTACGACTAACTTCCTACGGCTGACTGTAGCCCTAGGAAGTTAGCTGGCTAACTTCCTACGGCTGACTATAGCCCCTAGGAAGTTAGCTAGCTAACTTCCTACGGCCCAATAAGCCTCTAGGAAGTTAATTTGACCAACATTACAAATGATGTTTATTTTTATTTTACACCACATTCCACATCATAACAAATATATAGCACAACATATTTTTCACATAAAACATCTCACACACAATCACATAACAATATTTAAATCCATAGTCTCATCAATTACATTACAAAAGTCTCATCCATAGTCATAATAAGACACATCTCATTCAGTACTAATAAGAGACAATATCTTATACATAGTCATAATAAAAGTCTCAAGTATAAGAACACAATAACATATAGTAGGACACTTGTGCGGATGCACTACTGGAATCAGCTCCTTTGCCGTGTGTCTCAGACACACGGCAAAGGCAAATTTACACTCGGCAAATGCTTTGCCGAGTGTAACACTCGGCAAAGAACGCTCGGTGAACTGTACATCGGCAACAGCCTCTTTGCCGAGTACTATTTGTCGGGCACTCGGCAAAGAAAAGTCACCGTCACGACGCCAAGTAACGGTGACGGATCCTTTGCCGAGTGCCGTCTGTGGCACTCGGTAAAGAGGTCAATGTTGCCGAGTGTTTGCTCGAGAGGCCCTCGGCAAAGACTGACCTAGTGGGCCCCACTGCCAGTCCCTGTGCCGAGAGCTCTAGTAGGCACTCGGCAAAGGTGGCCTCTTTGCCGAGTGTCTGTTGGACAGGTACTCGGCAAAGAACCCTGCAGTGGGCCCCTTTGCCAGTCCCTTTGCCGAGTGCCTTGGCAATGGCACTCGGCAAACATGTCTTTGCCGGTTCCCAGGTTTCCTTCTTTGCCGAGTGCCATTGTCAGCACTCGGCAAAGATGGCTTTACCGGTTCCCAGGTTGTCTTCTTTGCCGAGTGTCATGGTCATAGCACTCGGCAAAGCGCCCCTTTGCCGAGTGTTACACTCGGCAAAGTGACCAGAATGTCCCTTTTTTATTTGCTTTTGTTGTTCCATCCAAACAAACAAAAGATATATATGATTCACATCACATTATATATCAATCACATCACAGAATGAACACATTTATCATGAACACCATATATATCACAAAGTCTCACTAAAGTCTCACAAATATAAGTAAGGATCATCACAAAACAGATATAAGTCTGCGTCATCACTAACATCACCAAGTATCTCACAAGATAAAGTTTAACTAACATCACCAACACTCATAAAGGTAAGTCTGGATCATCACAAAACAGATCATCAACGAGGTGGGCATCTGGACTGGTTCGGCGAAGGGCTGGACGAAGCATGAGGGTTGTTCGACGCCGTCGATTGACCCTGCACAGAGAAGAGATTGTATGTGTGAGAACATATGAATAAATATCATGCAGTACTAAAATTTTGATACTCACAGGAGTAGTGAACTCTGTAGGGTCAGCTACAGGGAACAACGGAGGTGGTGGAGCATGACTCTGTGCGGCGCCAAGGCTCTGCATGTACGCGAACATCTCCGCCATCCTCTTCTCCAGCTCCTCACGTTGCCTCCTCTCATCATCTAGCTGAGTCTGTAATATTTCGCCCTAATGTTACGATAATGCAAAGAACAGATATATAAAAATCAATGAACGATGAATAGATAAGGAATAACCTGGAGTTGCTGGATACGATGCTGTGAGGTGTCCTGCCGAGGTCGTATGGCTGGGCTCGCGCTCGTGCTCCTTGCTCGCACCTGAGAGAGAGTGGGAGTGGAGGACGAGTCGATTGCCCCGTCGGCAATCCAGTACCGCTCATGCCTCTTGCCTCCTCCGACCCTCATGAGGACATCTCCGTCGATGTCCTCGGTCCTCGGATCGTAATCTGGCCCATGGACCTCCTTGGCCATGGCGGTGTACTCACTGAGTCGGCTGTGGATGGCGGGGTTGGTGTACGCCTCGGGCCCGTCATCTGGGTTGTAGGTGACGTCGGACGTCGCCTTCCCCTTGTGGGCCATGGCATATGCCGAGAACGTGGAGCAAGGCGCGCCACCATGTGCCGCCGACTGCGAGAAAACCAACGATATGGTTAGAAATCATGTCTAATCGAAAGTTATATACCTAAATAAAAAAGAGCGCGTACCCATGCTTCCGCGTATTTGCCCAGGCTGCGGCTGCCTTGATGGTGGGAGGGACCTTGCATCAGCAAACGCCGTTCCCGGCTAGCGTTGTGCGCCTCGTCCCACTCAGCCGAGCACCACCTCTGCACCATCTTCTCCCAGCACTCAGGATGCGCGGCGCACCAATGAGGAATCATCTAAAAAAATATAAGTACACCGCATATCAGAAGATAAGAATAAGCATATTTAGTACCAATAATAAAGTTTTGTATTTACCTGCAAGTACTGGTCCGTAGTCAATGACATGGTTCGGGCGTCCTTCTTGTTCACCTTCTCCCCAAGGACGGAGCCGTGGTAAGTGACGATGGCCTGGATGCGCGCCTCGTAGTGCATGTCCACGACGAGCTTCTTACAGCACGTCGTAGACACCACATCCGCCCTGGCCTCGTATCCAGCATCGCACCTGAAGAAATCCTACATACAAAGACGATGTATCCATACATTATTTCAAGAATATGCAACAAATGCGACTTATTAAACAATATAGTGCGAGGAAGACTTACCCACAGCTCTTGCTTCACCCGCTCCGCCTTGTTGTTGAATTGTCTGCCGTCCCGATCTACTGCATCGGGGGCGACGGCGTAGTGGTCGAAGGTGTATGCTGGGCTCGTCACTCCGGCGTACTCGACAAGTCCAGGAAAGTGTTCCCGGCATAGAAGGCCGAGGATGCCATTGGGGTTGCGGCCGTGACCCCCTGCAGTCTCCAAAACCATCCAAGACCTGTCGAAGTGATTAAGATGAAGTATTAGTTTCTATTATTAATTTGAACATATAATATGAAAAAGCAGCAACAACATCTAAAGTTACCTACCTCTCTCCATCGGGTCGTATCAGCGGACGTCTGTCACGAAGTATGGGTCGCTTAGGTAGGCTCGCGGGACCTCGCAGGTAGATACTCCTCGAACCTGAGGAGCCAGAACCTGAGATGTCCTGCTGAGCGGCGTCGTCGTCGTCGTCCTGCTGCGCCGCATCGTCGTCGTCCTGCTGTGCCGCATCGACAGTGGCTTGCTGCTCCACCTGCTGCTGTACGGCGTCGTCCTGCTGCGCCTCCTCCTCCGTCCTACGGGTGCTCCTCCTCCCCCTCCCCCTCCCCCTCCTCGTCCTCGTCCCACCGCCCATCATCTTTGTCCAACAACCTGCAATTAAGAGTAAACAATTAAGCACAGATAAAAAAATATGTATTTAGAAACATATGCAAAATAAATGAAATATAGCATTACATCGATTAAAAATAATCTTCATATGTGTCCGGGTTAGCCGGATCATAAGTGTCATCATCACTATGAACCATTTCATAGTCAACATCATCTGAAGGCGCAATTTCGTCATTGGCATTGCCTTCAAGTATTTCTAAGTCATTCTCATTTTGCACCTCATCATCCTCGTCATCAACAACCATTTCAATATCTACTTCCATTCCGATCGCTTCGGTTAAGTCTATCTCAAATTGCCCTTCGAGCCCATCTTCTTGGAAGAACTCTCCGTCATATGTGTCCGGGTCTAAGTTATAATCTTCATCGTTTGGAACAGGTAATTTAGCGTGCGGTGATACCTTATACACAACATCCCAACCCTTAAGATGTTGTTTCGTTTGGCACGCATATGGAAGATAATACACTTGTGTGGCCTGTTGGGCCACAATATAGACATCGTCTCCTGGTAAGGTGGAATCCTGTCGAATTTCGACTAGCCCAAGATTAGAATGTGTCTGTCTCGTAACTTCAGGGTCAAACCAATGACATTTGAATATCACTGGAGTAAGAGGTTTGGAACCATAAAAATTGAGTTCATATATTTCTTCAATTCTTCCATAATACTCGACCTCGTCAAGCCCGGGCGTAAAGACTCCAGAACACGTGGTTTTTCGATTGGGCCGACTTTGGTCGTAGCTTGTTGTGCGAAAACGGTATCCATTGACGTCATACCCAGAAAATTTCCTGACCCTATAGGCAAAGCCATTGGCTACTTGTCTCAACTCGGCACTCATAGACGGCTCTCTTTGGCCCTGCAAGTTCAAACACGCTAGATTGTTATATTATTCGCACGTAAGAGCAACTTGGAATAACAAACTAAGCACGTACCTTATGTTTAAACCAGGAAATGAAATCGGGCAATCCATTTCCCGCACCCTTTCTAAGAAGGGTATCATATTCCTGTGGAGTTGGGTCCCTTGATCGACGCCAGAATTCATGAAGAAATTGCTCCATGTATGGCGTCACCTCTTCAAGGTTGGTCAATACATATAGCATGATATGGCGCCACTCTTCATGTCTCAGGGTCTTGGTGGTCGAACCACTCGCGCTTCCGAGTTGCCCTCGAAAAATGCTGAGGTTCGATTCATTGCCGCCATCATTGTAACGAGGGGGTGGATTATGCACGCTCGGCAGTTTGTCACCATAGTAAGTTGTTGTGAAGTTTGACACCTCCTCCAGTATGTATGCCTCTGCAATGGAAGCCTCGATTTTGCATTTATTTCTACATTTCTTTCGGATACTCTTTAGACATCTCTCGATTGGATAGCACCAACGTCCCTGCACGGGCCCCCCCATTCGTGCCTCATACGGGAGATGAATAATCAAATGCTGCATCGGATTGAAGAAGCCGGGTGGAAAGATCTTCTCCAGCTTACACAGTAACACGAGTGCCATCCTTTCCAAGTCTGCAATCATGGTCCGAGCTAACTCTTTTGCACAAAGCTGGCGGAAGAAATAGCTCACGGTTGCCATCCTTTCCAAATATGTTCTACCATGGCCTTCTTTGGTTTTCTTTTCCGGTTGTCACATTTGCTGCACGGACAAGGGACTAGGCTAGCTCCTTTAGCAGCTTCGCCATATGCCCGTTCCACGAAAGCATCGGTCTTCCTAATCCATTCTGGGGTGACATCATTACGTCGAACGCGGCCCGTGTACATCCACTCACGGTCCTCCATCCTCTAACATATATAACCGAGTATAGTTTAATATAGACATGTAATGCATGTACACTACGTTCCTACCTTCTAATAGGTGAGGATAGGTCCTAATCCCACCCGCGGTTGCGTAGATGGAGTTAGTTTCCATGCTCTACTCCGATCCGAGATAGAATTTCGGCAGCACCTCCCCGCTGTTCTCCGGATACACGTCCTGGCAGGGAGAGTGTACTGTCCGGAGAACAACAGGGAGGTGACGCCGAAACTCTTTCTCGGACCGGAGTAGAGCATGGAAACTAACACCATCTACGCAACCGCGGGCTGTCCAAAAAACGTGGACAATTCGAAACTGATACATTTGTAGATATGCAAAGATCTGCATATCTACACCGTATCTCTTTCGAACGGGAGACGCCTAACTGGGTTACGTGATCTACGACCATGATGCGGAAATAGAGGTTATACCTAGGGTGGCGGTGGAGTCAGGCTAGTGGGGCTGTGGCGGGTCGGTGCAGTGGCGACGCGACGCGGTGCAGGCAGACCCGCAGCGGCTAGGAAGACCTCTGCAAAAAATACATGCCTGTCAACAAAAAATTCACATCACCGGCACTCGATTCCAAGTCTGACTTTTATTTGATAATTGATATGTGTGTGCGTGCCTATATATAAAACATAGTAGAAGAGTTCAGCATAGAGCATCTATCTCCTTTCCTGGTAGATTGAGAAAAGTGAATAGGGACACGTGCCTTGATCAGTAGATTGAAAAAAAACACTCTCCTTTATACATATGCAGGGACCTTAACGTACATTTTGAGAGGGAATGATTTAGACTTTCTAAACCTACTTGGCCTCTAATATGTGTAAATGTGCACTAAAGTTTTACAAAGGAAAACTTTAGACCTCTACCATAAAAGAGTTTTTTTAATAAATGGGCAACATTGGAACCATGCAAGATAAGCGTGCATGCTAAACTTGCATGTAAAAGCTAAAACCTCAAAATTTTTCATCACACCTTTATAGCCTTAAACCTCAAAAATTTTAAACCTGGAGGGAGTAGTAATTTTCATGTAAAAGCTAAAACCTCAAAAATTTTCATCACACCTTTTCATCAACATTGGAACCAGCTGCCACATATACAAGCTAGCAATTTAATTTGGATCTCATATACTAAACTTAATAAAGTTTAGCACATCTTAAGAAACTAAACTGATATTGGATGTTAAAGTTTAGCACTTTATTTTTGGCATCTTTTAACGTTCATGTTTAGATCTTCATGTGCTAAAGTTTAGCTAAAAAATCCAGTGCTAAACTTTAGTATCATGCATATATAGATCCAAACAGGTCCTTAATCTATCTGATTAGAGTGAGGCGGGGAAGCATCATTACTGATCACTAATGTTGCATAATTAGTGGCCTTTTGTGGTTAGAACAAGCTTAAATACTTAATAGAAGGATTGGCATATCAATAAAAAGCAGGTATTTACAACTCTGCCAATTTTGTACTGTATGACAATCTACAGATGGTCCCCTGAACCAAATATTTCTTTGCTACAAAGTATGGAATTTTAAGCCCTTTGTTTACTGAAGGTATGGCAATTGAAGAGCTAAATAAGCGATATTTTAATCGATTAATTTTTTAAGGACAACAGTAAACAAAATAAGTTATCCAGTATGTTAATTTTGACCTATTTCACAACGAATACACATATTATCTGTCCAGACCTTTGCACAGCAGCAAAAAGAACACATGCCATGCCAGAATCTTGAAGTTAGCATTGGGAGATGGTCACAACCCCTTTGACAAATGGGAAAACAGATTTCTAGAGCTAATCAGCTAGGATGTTAAGAAATCTAGTTGGTATCCAGCAAATAATCCTCATCACCCTTAATTCTTCTCTAGTAAAGAAAAGTGTTGCACACAACACAATCAACTTATTTATGAATGCATTGATATTCAATAATGCTTGTAGACTGCCATCAAGCAACGAAGTAGAGAAGGTCAATATTGATCATCTTATTGCCATACATGTCATCTACGCGCCATTCATTTGACCGGTATTTCAGTTGCAAGCAAAACTAAAACATAGATGCTCCATTAAGATATTGGGTAACTTGGTCAACAAAAGAGGGCAGTTTATGAAAATGAAGTTACCAATTGGCTATAGCTAGCACTAAATGTACTAAGAAAATCCATACAACAGAGCTAGATTACAATTGCACAAAAAAACATAGAGAAACTCTGAGAGTTACACATGAAGACTTCGCTGCTGCTGCAGCACAACAGCACTGCCAGAAGCGCAGACAATCAGGCTGAAAGCTCTTTCAGTTTCTCAGTATCAACCACCTCAAATCAAAGGAACTAAGGGGAAACTGGGTAAAAACTTCCCATACCTGAACCCGTGAACCCACGGGGAGGCCGCGGCGGGCGCGGGCGCGGGCGCTGGCGAGGGCGGCCGCGGCGGGCACGGCGGGCGGCGGCCGCGGCGGGCGCTGGCGTGGGCGGACGCGGCCGGCGACGGCACGGCGGGCGGCGAGCCGGCGATGGCGCGGAGCGGCGGCGGGCGCGCAGGGAGGCGGCGGTGGGCGCGATAGAGAGGAGACAGCGAGAGCAGAGAAAGGAGGAGGAAGGAAGCCGCGGGTGAGTATATTCGCCTTCTTTGCCGAGTGCCCGTGATCTGGCACTCGGCAAAGTTTTTTTTAATTTTTAAAATAAACTTTGCCGAGTGCCAGATCGGTGGCACTCGGCAAAGGATCCTTTGCCGAGTGTCTATCATCTGACACTCGGCAAAGATTAACTTACACATCTTTGCCGAGTGCCACCCTGGGGGCACTCGGCAAAGAAGTCTTTGCCGAGTGTCTTCTTTGGACACTCGGCAAAGTACATTTTTATTTTTTTTTATTTTGCCAACCAAAATTTTTGTGGTATGTTCCTACACTATATAGACCTACATGTACTATTTTGGGACAATTATAACAGTGTTTTCTATAGCTAGTACATTTAGTTTGTTTATTTGAATTTCTTCGAAAATTTCAGATTTGAACTGCAGGTCACTTGAAACTTGGAAAACCGTGCATGCAAAAATAATATCCATGCTACATAGCACAAGTTACGACCGATTTCAGGAGCGGACCGGAAACTTCGAACACCATGCTCACTCAACATAGCCGTGAACTTGCCATACAACTGTTTAAAAAATTTATAAAACACAAACAAACTTAGAAAATCATGAAACTTGTCCACATGTCATGATATCATATGTAGAGTCTGTGATAAAAAATTTAGAATGTTTGGAGAAAGTTGTGAGACACTATGTGTAGAAACCTAAGAGAACCACACATGAAATCATAGAGTTTCAATGTGGATCTCTTAGGTTTGTACACATAGTGCGTTACAGCTTTCTCGAAACTTTTTCAAATTTTTATCACAGCCTCTACATATGATATCATGACACGTGGACAGGGTTCATGATTTTCTGACTTTGTTTCTGTTTTATACAATTTTTAAACACCTGGATGGCAAGTTTACGGTCATGTTGAGTGAGCATGGTGCTCGAAGTTTCCGGTTCGCTCCTGAAATCGGTCGTAACTTGTGCTATGTAGCATGGATATCATTTTTGCATTCACGGTTTTCCAAGTTTCGAGTGACCTGCAGTTCAAATCTGAATTTTCCGAAGAAATTCAAATAAACAAACTAAATGTACTAGCTATAGAAAAAACTGTTATAATTGTCCCAAAATGGTACATGTAGGTCTACATAGTGTAGAAACATACCACAAAAATTTTGGTGACCAAAATAAAAAAATAAAAATATGCTTTGCCGAGTGTCTACAGAGGACACTCGGCAAAAACTATGTTTGCCGAGTGCCAGATATTTGACACTCGGCAAAGACTGACGGCCGTCAGTTGTAGACGGCCGCTAACGGCCCTTTGCCGAGAGCCATGTTTGCCGAGTGCTTGACCCTCGGCAAAGAAGTCTTTGCCGAGTGCTCGGCTGTGCCGAGTGTCCTACACTCGGTAAACTAGCTCTTTACCGAGCGCAGGACGTTGCCGAGTGCGGCACTCGGTAAAGCCTGCTTTGCCGAGTGCCCGATAAAAAGCACTCGGCAAAGCCACCGGCACTCGGCAAAGGCGCGAATTCCGGTAGTGATGCTTGCATGAAATAGCTGACGATCCTATGGACGTCGGACACTGTGTGCACTCCTTCATGCATGTAGCTACAATCGATTGGGAATTCATTAGCCCTCTTAATAACGGTGGACATTTTACGACAACCCTCACGCGCGCTCGATCCACTTAGTATTCAGCACTTTATGGATTTTTCCCGTTCCAATTCAGTAATCTGAACACACACAAAAAACAGAAAATGGGTATATTTAGCCATGGAATGAAACCCTTATTATTACTCAAAAGGAAGATTAGCACATCTTTATTATGAGGGATAGTCTAATAGAAGTTGACTGTAAATTAGGGATGGCAGATATATATCAAAATTCAAAAGTTATCATTATCCCAAGATTAATGCTAGACAAAGCACAGATACAAAGATATGACTCAAGGTATGTTGGCAACCATTTGAACAGTATAAACATAGTACGCAACAGAAGTCACTTGATTGAATTGTAACAAGTATAAAAAGTATCAGGAGAATTAGGAAGATAAGCGCCAAAGTGATGTACCAAAGAATGAGTAGTTGCTCTTGGAGAAAGGCCAACATCCTGGATTATGATTATAGCTTCGCCTAAACCTTTAGCCGCAAGAATCAATTGAGAACATAAGGCTTTTCCTGGATGTGTAACTATTTGCACCACATGTGTGTCATTGGTAGAAGCATCTAGGGAGCATGTTCCACCACTTACAATCAGATTTTCCTGTGGCTCAAATGTATAAGAGCATAAATAGCAAAGGGGGCTTAAATTACTTCAGACCATGAACAGGATATACAAGAAGTGAGCAAAAGTTCACCTGTGCTTCAGGATGGAAAACTAACAAGACATATTCAGGGGTGACTCTTAAGGAAGAAACAATCTGTATAAACATAAACTGAGTGAGACAAAAACTTAGCGAAATTGATAAAAAGTATTCAAGCGAAGAGAAGATGAATTAGCGAAAAATCTTCCATTTACATGTATACTCGCAGCAGCTAGACGTATATTTCTTCCGTTGGAGATTACAATGGGTGATGCTTGCAATCTATCTGGACCACAGTCAGCTTTCCTAGCAGCTTCCAATATATCAAGTCGATTTTCTGTATAGTCAACGGAAACCATTTAGTAGGCTGGGAACAGTACAAAAACTTTCAACACGGACATGTTGTACTTTTAAGGATTATTAAACTGAATTTTAATGAAAAGAACAAGAAAGTGCCATTTTCATTTGCTATCAATGTTATTTCTGATGGGAAGTCACAAATAACAGTGAACTCTGATTTGAAATTGCAGGCACAGGATGATCTTTACCAACCATATTCCCACGTGAAAACAACAATTTCTAAAAAAGTGAATTAAATTAAATATATTTCAGTGAATCAATTCACCAGAATATATTGCAATACGTAGTTCATAAATAAAAATGCAAAGATCCATTTGAAGTACTTACATAGCTCACTTTGCTTAGGCAAGATACTCGATATAGTCCACTAGATAGTTTCTTCACAACGGTAGAACTAATAATATGAGCTGCTGCTGTAGCACGAACATCAAAATCTTACATAATCAAACCAAAATCGGTAATATAATTAACTTGGTACTCTAAATCGAACCTGGACTGCCCTATCACATATTCTTTGTGTGGAGAGAAAGTTATGTTTATTTTCTAGAGGTACCAGTTGCCTCTCGGAAGTTATTTATTTCCTACGGTTTGTTATAAAAGTTGTAGGAAGTTAAAAAATTGTAGGAAGTGTATGATTTTGGTGTAGTGTTGGTGACTGCCAGTTCGACCTCTAAAAGCAGTCCTACGTGTCCGCATGTGCCGCTGTGTTCGGCAAGCTCCGGCGCAGCCGCCGCTTGGACGTGGTCCAGAGCGGCTGCACCACGCTGTCCATCTTCAAACAGGGGGACCTCATGGTCGTCCCCATTGCTGGCGACTCTCGGGTTGTTCTAGGCACCACATCCGACGACGGCGCTGTCACGCCGTCTAGCTCATCATCCATCTGAAGCTCAACCTGCCACGTAAGTCGCTACTGGCCGGCCATGAATTCTTGTGCGCTGGGATGATGGCCGTTGCTGACGTTGTGTGAGTGTCCTCGAACAAGATGTATGTAGAGGAGTAGCACATCTGGTGGTGCAATGACTAGGTGCGCTACCTATAGATGTCCAGAAAGCACGTGGCCCGTTAGCCCGGCACGAAGCACAAATTTTTAGCACGACACGAGCCCGGCATGACACGGATTTAAGCGGGCCCGGGCTTAGCCTGGCCCGAAGAGCGTGCCGGGCTCGACAGGAATTTAAGCCCGTTGGGCTGGCCCGAGCACGGCCCGTTATCAGCCGGGCCTTTAAAACGGCCCGTTCACAAACTCCCAACGGCTCCACAAATACTGGGCTGCCTCCCACCGGCCCAAATAGCGCACTCCGCAGCCGCACGTCCGCAGTCCCTCCCGCACCGTGTCCGTGTTATTTAGTCCGTGAGCGAAGACACCGTGGTAACCCTAACGCTCTCTCGCAGTCTCGCTCCTGCGTCCTCTCCATGCGGCGGCTCCAGATCCGGCTCTCGCTCTCAGTCTCTCTCGCTCCTGTGCGCGGCTCCTGTGCTCCGGTGCTCTCGCTCCTGCGTCCTCTCCGTGCGGCGGCTCCGGATCCGGCTCTCAGTCTCTCTCGCTCCTGTGCGCGGCTCCTGTGCTCTGGTGCTCTCGGTCCTGTGCTCCGGTGCTGCTCGGTCCTGTGCGCGGTTGCCTCCGGTGCTCCCTCTTCTTCTCCGGCTCCCATTCGAACGCCCAAATGTTCCTAGAGCCGCCATACTACCCCAGCCTGGACGCCGCCAAGACGACGTTTCTAGCGGATTACTGGGTATAGTAGATAGCGTAATTTTGCAGGACTGAAAATACTATGCATGCATCGTAATTTCGTTGGCGCCTTTTGCCCTTTAGTGACAGAGCGATTCATTTCTATAAGCGATCATGTACTGGTGTTCTACGTAGATAGATTGATTCAGTTAGATGTCAGTAAGATCTTTTATCTCTGAGTATTTTTTGTGCTGTCAGTTTTAGGTTTTTTGCTAAATATTATTGTGTGTTTTGCGGGCTCGGGCCGGCCCGGTCTAATAAATGGGTCGTGCTATTCGGGCCAGCCCGGCACGGTCGGGCCTTCACCGTGCCGTGCTCGGGTAGCTGTCTGGGCCCGTCGGGCGGCACGGCCCGGCACGGTTAATTGATCGGGCTCAAACGGGTCGGGCTCAAACGGGCCGGGCCAAGTCGTGCTCGGGCTGGGCCGGGCCGTGCCGCCCGTTTGGACATCTATAGCACTACCTTGCTGATGAGCCTGGGGTGCAATTCGTTTGGCAGCCCAGCCAAGAGTCATCGGTACTCGCCATGTCGTGCACGTTCGACGACTACTATATCAAGGTATGTGGCGTCATCTTGGTGCCAGAGGTGACGCAGAGGAGGACCGACAGAAATGACCACTTGCCATCGTCAGGGTAGCTTTTGTGCCGGCCTGCCTTTAATTCTCTTCGCAGACACATACACTTGCCTTTTTTGTTTAAGCAAGCGTGTATGGTGGTGCGTACCTGATGACTGACAATGTACGAGGGAACTTGTATCGGCAGGTGTGGCACGTGCTCTTCAATGATGAGACCATGCAAATCGTGGCATATATCGAAGTCTGCATGATACTGATGGTTGCAATGTAGTAATAAAACAACTAAATTAAAATAACAAATTTATGTATGACCAGGATTACAAATGAATTATGAAACATTTTCTTATAACAATATAAGACACATTTTGTATATAAGTTATCATGTTATTATTTGTTCCCGTTGCAACGCACGGGCACTCACCTAGTCTCTAATGAACCAGGCTAGACACATACAGACAACCAAACAAGAGATATTACATGTCCTCGGTCAGGCCCGACAGAGCCAGACTCACTAGATACGAGCCAGGTTTAGGCATACAAGTAACCAATCAGGCCCCTAGTGGCCATGCTTTTATGGTGGGTGGGGGCAGATGTGCCTTCCTCCATGCCAAAAGCGACTTCATTTGTCCATGTCATCTACTGTCGCACACCATGCCGCCTTCCTCGACCGTGACAACGGTGTCAACGACTGTCTCATCGCTTTAATATAATGATGGCTATTTTCCCCATGGGGCGAGGGTCCCCACAAGGACTAGGCCTAAATGGGGATGGGAATGGCAGGGCGGGGATGAAAGTTTACCTATGGCGATCCGATGGGACCCGAATTAAGAGTCAGACCCTTTCCTCATGCGACCTATGAAGGTCGAACCCAAAAAATCATCTCACTGTGACCCATGTAAAAATGCGAGATCCTCACTCGCTAACTCTAACCATCATTTCAGTCACTTGGTTGCCACTCGCCCACGTGACAAGCCTAGTTTACATGTGAATATCCCCACGGTTCCTCACAGAGTTTAGGTACCGAGTGAGGATGGGGAAGAAATCCTCCCCGTTAAGGGCTTGTTCGGTTAGCTCTCAATCCATGTGGATTGAGTGGGATTGGATGGGTTTAAATCCTGAACAAGTCAAACTTCTTCTTAATTTTTTCCAATCTCTCCAATCCATGTGTATTGGGAATAACCGAACAAGGCCTAAGTGTTTCGGGGCCACGCCGGGAAATAGGTTTTGGGAATCGGAGCTGGGACGGAGAGCACTCCTCCAGCCCGACTTGCCCCGTTGTCGACCCTACATTGCTCGCCAACTCTGCCACCTTTAGCTTGTGTGTGTGAGAGAGAGAGTGAGGTTGTGGGGGTTAGAAATGAAAATGAGTAATGTACATGGGCCACCTCGAATATTTGCCGGTTCACAAGCTGTTTTCTCGCGGGCTTAATAATTAGCAGATACAATGGCAATCCATGCTAGCGAAATACTGTAGTAGGTCGTTCAGTCATGTAGGTTGCCTAGATGTGGATTGCATCTTGAATGATACATTTACAAGTTTAGGGGTCGAAATTTACACTACCGGAATCAACCTCTTCGCCGAGTGCCGGAAGCACTCGGCGAAGCCTTAAAAACACTCGGCAAAGGCTTTGCCGAGTGTAACACTCGGCAAAGAAGGCTCGGCAAACAGTACATCGGCAAAGACTTCTTTGCCGAGTACTTTTTTTCGGGCACTCGGCAAAGATCTTTGCCGAGTGTCAGGGTGCACTCGGCAAAGAAAAGCGACCGTTACGGCGCCGGTTGACGGAGACGGCGGCTTTGCCGAGTGTCAACGGTGACACTCGGCAACGAAGATATCTTTGCCGAGTGTCCTCCTGGCAGCACTCGGCAAAGCCGCCTTCTTTGCCGAGTGCCACTTGGGACACTCGGCAAAGAGCCCGCCAGGGAGGGTCCCCATGTCAGGCTCTTTGCCGAGTGTCCCAACTGGCACTCGGCAAAGCCGACCTCTTTGCCGAGTGCCAGCGACACAACACTCGGCAAAGAACCTAAGCCGGTGCCCAGGTCTGTGCTCTTTGCCGAGTGTTTTGACCCAGACACTCGGCAAAGAGCCTCTTTGCCGAGTGTTACACTCGGCAAAGTGACCAGTATGTACCTTTTTTATTTGTTTTTTGTTTTCCATCCACACAAACAGAAGATATCACATATATATCACATATATACATCACAGATATCATCACAGACATAAATATCCAACACAAACATAAAACCGTGACCACAAACATAAATATCCATCACAAACATAAGTGTTCAACACAAACATAAGTCTCAAACGTCGCAAGCTCTCAAATAAGTATCAAACAGAAACATAAGTATTATACATAAGTTGTGAAGTCTAAAACAACGACTCATGGAGGTGGGCGGTTTGGCTGGGGTTGCGTTGGGCTGAACCCTTCCGGAGGGTTGTTGGATGCCGCCCCAGATTGGCCCTGCACAAAGAAGAGATAGCATGTGTTATACCAGATGCATTACAAACATCTAACTACAATTTTGGTACTCACAGGAGTGTGGAAGAGAGTAGGGTCAACTGGGGGAACAATGGAGGTGGCGGAGCGATGCCCTGTGCGGCGCCAAGGCTCTGCATGTACTGGAACATCTCCGCCATCCTCTGATCAGCCGCCGCCCGCTCCGCCATTATCCTCGCCTCCATCTCTTCTAGTTGGGTCTGTAATATTACAAGCCAACGTTATAGTAACTCAAAGACTAGGTATATAACTAAAGGAAGGACGAGTTACAGAAGCACTAACCTCGAGTTGTGAAATGCGATGCTGTGAGCTGTCGTGCCGAGGTCGAATGGCTGGGCTCGAGCCAGTGCTCCTTGCTCTCACCTGAGACAGAGTGGGAGTGGAGGACGAGTCGATTGCCCCGTCGGCAATCCAGTACCGCCCATGTCTCTTGCCTCCTCCGACCCTCATGAGCACATCGGGGTCGATAGGCTCGATGCTCGGATCATAGTCTGGGCCATGGACCTCCTGCGCCATGGCGGTGTAGTCATGGAGGCGGCTGTAGACGACGGGGTTGGTGTAGGCCTCGGGCCCGTCATCCGGGTTGTAGGTGACGTCGGACGTCGCCTTACCCTTATGGGCCATAGCATAGGCCGAGAAGGTGGAACAAGGCCTGCCACCATGTGACGCCGACTGCAACGAAAACCAACGAGATAGTTAGAAATAATATCTAACTTAGTGCTATATATCGAAATAAAAAGGTGGCGTACCCATGCTTCGGCATATTGGCCCAGGCTCCGGCTGCCTTGGTGGTGCGAGGGCCCTTGCATCTGCAAACGCCGTTCCCGGCTAGCTGTGTGCACCTCGTCCCACTCAGCCGAACACCACCTATCCACCATCTGCTCCCAGCAGAGAGGATGTGCGGCGCACCAATGTGGAATCACCTGCAAAGTAAACACATAAAGTGCATATCAGAAGATAAAATAAAATTCATGCATGGAGTACTGGTACCAAACATGCATGACTTTACCTGCATGTACTGCTCCCTGGTCAACGACATGGTTCGGGCTTGAGGTTTGGTCACCTTCTCCCCAAGGACGGAGCCGTGGTAGGTGATGATGGCCTGGATGCGGGCCTCATAGTGCATGTCCACGACGAGCTTCTTACAGCACGTGGTGGCCACCACATCCGCCCTAGCCTCGTATCCAGCATCGCATCTGAAGAAATCCTGCATACAAAAACGATGTATCCATACATTATTTCAAGAATTTGCAACGAATGCGACATATTTTATATTATACTAAGACTTACCCACAGCTCTTGCTTCACCCGCTCCGCCTTGTTATTGAATTCCCTGCCGTCCCGGTCTACTGCATCGGGGGCGACGGCGTAGTGGTCGAAGGTGAAGGCTGGGCCCGTCACTCCGGCGTACTCCACAAGTCCAGGGAAGTGTTCCCTGCACAGCAGGCCGAGGATGTTGTTGGGGGGGCGACGATGACCCCCAGCATAATCCAAAACCGTCCAAGACCTGTCCAAGTGATAAATAAAAAGTATTAGTTTATATTATGATTTTGAACACATAATATGAACAAGAATGAAGAACATAAAGTTACATACCTCTCCCCTTCCGGCCGAATCAACGGTCGTCTGTCCCGAAGTATGGGACGCGGCGGGAGACTCGCGGGGCCTCGCAGGTAGATGCTCCTCGAACTAGAGCCGCCTGAACCTGAGGCGTCCTGCTGCTGGTCGTCGTCGTCCTGCTGGTCGTCGTCGTCCTGAGGCGCCGGCTGCTGCTGCGCTGCCTGCTCTGCCTCCTGCTGCTGCGCTGCCTGCTCTGCATCGTCCGCCGTCCTACTCCTCCTCCCCCTCCTCCTCCTCAGGAAACCGCCCACCATATTTGTCCAACAACCTGCAATTAAGAGTAAACAAATAAGCACATATAAAAAGATGTATTTAAAAACAGGTGCGAAATAAAAAGTCATATAGCATTACATCGATTAAAAATAATCTTCATATGTGTCGGGGTTAGCCGGATCAAAACTCTCATCATCACTATCAAGCATTTCAATCTCAACACCATCGGAAGACGCAACCTCATCATTGCCTTCAAGGATTACTAAGTCATTATCATTTTGCACCTCATCATCCTCCTCATCAACAACCATTTCAATATCTACGTCCATTCCGATAGCTTCTGTTAAGTCTATCTCAAATCGCCCTTCTAGCCCATCTTCTTGGAAGAACTCTCCATCATATGTGTCCGGGTCTAAGTTGTAATCTTCATCGTTAGGAACAGGTAACCTCCCATGCGGCGATACCTTATACACAACATCCCAACCCTTAAGATGTTCTTTCGTTTGACACGCATATGGGAGATAATACACTTGTGTGGCCTGTTGGGCCACGATATAGACATCGTCTCCTGCTAAGGTGGAATCTTGTCGAATTTCGACTATCCCAAGATTAGAATGTGTCCGTCTCGTCACTTGAGGGTCAAACCAATGACATTTGAATATCACTGGAGTAAGAGGTTTGGAACCATAAAAATTGAGCTCATATATTTCTTCAATTCGTCCAAAATAATCGACATTGTCAAGCCCCGGCGTAAATACTCCAGAACACGTTGTTTTCCGATTGGGCCGACTTTGGTCGTAGTGTGTTGTGCGAAAACGGTATCCATTGACGTCATACCCAGAATATTTCTTGACCCTATAAGCAAAGCCGTTGGCTACTTGTCTCAACTCGGCACTTATAGACGGATCTCTTTGGCCCTGCAAGTATTCGCAAGTTAAAAGATGCTAAATTGAGTTCAAAGACGTATCTCTTTTACAAACTAAGCACGTACCTTACGTTTGAACCAGGAAATGAAATCGGGCAACCCATTTCGCGCACCCTTTCTAAGAAGAGCGGCATATTCCTGTGGAGTGGGGTCCCTTGATCGACGCCAGAATTCATGAAGAAATTGTTCCATGTATGGCGTCACCTCTTCAAGGTTGGTCAATACGTATAGCATGATATGTCGCCACTCGTCATGATTCAGGGTCTTGGTGGTCGAGCCACTTGCGCTTCCGAGTTGGCCTCGAAATATGCTAAGGTTCGATTCATTGTCGCCATCATTGTAACGAGGGGGTGGATTATGCACGCTCGGCAGTTTGTCACCATAATAAGTTGTTGTGAAGTTTGAGACCTCCTCTAGAATGTATGCCTCTGCAATGGAAGCCTCGATTTTGCATTTATTTCTACATTTCTTTCGAATAGTCTTTAGACATCTGTATTGGCCACGAGCCCATCTATCTGTTGACGAATTTCGGCACCGGTCATCGCTGCAGGTGGGCGGTCTGTCACTACGACACCTTTCGTAAAGTTCTTGATGTCTAGGCGGAATGGATGGTCAGCAGGAAGAAATTGTCGATGTTTATCGAAGGACGAATATTTGCCACCCTTTTTCAACCAAATGAACCTGAGAGCTTCCTTGCAAACTGGGCATGGGAACTTACCGTGAACACACCAGGCACAGAAACCTAAGAGATCCACATGAAATCTAAGAGTTATTTCATGTGGATCTCTTAGGTTTCTACACATAGTGTCTCACAACTTTCTCCAAACATTCTAAAATTTTTATCACAGCCTATACATATGATATCATGACACGTGGACAAGTTTCATGATGTTCTGACTTTGTTTGTGTTTTATACAATTTTTAAACATGTGGATGCCAAGTTCACGGCCATGTTTAGTGAGCATGTTGCTCGAAGTTTCCGGTACGCTTCTGCAATCGGTCGTAACTTATGCTAAGTAACATGAATATCATTTTTTCATGCACGGTTTTCCAAGTTTCGAGTGACCTGCAGTTCAAATTTGAATTTTCCGAAGAAATTCAAATAAACGAACTAAATCTACTAACTATGGAAACTATGTTATAATTGTCCACAAATGATACATGTAGGTCTACATAGTGTAGGAACATACCACAAAAAGTTTGGGAGACAAAATAAAAAAAATGAAAATACACTTTGCCGAGTGTCTAGGTATGACACTCGGCAAAGAGGGCTTTGCCGAGTGTCTATTACGTAGCACTCGGCAAAGAAGCCTCTTTGCCGAGTGCCAGCCGTTGGCTCTCGGCAAAGACTGACGGCCGTCAGCTCTGGGACGGCCGCTGACGGCCCTTTGCCGAGAGCCCCGTTTGCCGAGTGCGTTACACTCGGCAAACTTGTCTTTGTCGAGTGCCTACCTGTGCCGAGTGTTTAGCACTCGGTAAAGGAGCTCTTTGCCGAGAGCCTAACTTTACCGAGTGCGACACTCGGCAAAGCCTTCTTTGCCGAGTGCCCGACAAAAGGCACTCGGCAAAGAATACAACACTCGGCAAAGCCTCGGATTCCGGTAGTGTTAGGTTTTTAAAGTCTATAATTCTATTCAAGAACATGGAATAAGTTTAGAGACCCAATTAATAATAATAATAATAATAATAATAATAATAATAATAATAATAATAATAATAATAATAATAATAATAATAATAATAATAATAATAATAAAGTTGAAGGCAGCAGGTACACACGATGAGAAAGGCAGCATGCAGGCTGCTAGCTGATTGCGTCGGTTGGGTTGAGACTTGAGAGACGGAAGCTTCTCATTCTTCTGACAGGCACTGCCCCAAATGGGCGAGGGGGTGGCAGGCCCCTGTCCTATAGTCACCTACTCCTCCGCTTTGCTAATGCTGCCATCCATTCCAACCATCTAATAAATGAATGAAGCGGTGGTGCCGTGCATGGTGGATTCGCGTGGGGGGAGCATCCGCGGATTACGTTAAGGCTGGCTCCAACTAGGTAATCTAAATGCTTATGTATCCTAAATATAATGGATCAAACGATCCTCTACGCTCTCCAGCAGCGTCCTCTAAACGATCATCTAAATTTAGAGAACGCTGCTGGATTCTCTATATATAGAGTTTTTCTAAACGACCCTCTATCCATTTGAATACTTTAAATAACCGGTTTAGCTAAACAAAAATATGTACAATACATTTGAGAGTATGACAAATACGTATGTACAAAAATAAAAAATATCTCTAATATAGGTATTTATGTATAGAGAATGTGATTTAGAGGACGTTGTTAGAGAGGAAGGAGATATATAGGATGAAATCTTTTAGAAAAGACTGTAAAGGACGGATATAGATGATGGATATAGAGGACATTGCTGGAGACAGCCTTATGCGTGAGCAAGGCTGCGATTGCCGCTCAGCATAGGGCCTGTTTGGTTCAGCTTTTTTTTGACCAGCTTTTCCGAGAATCTAGCTGTGGGGAGAATCTGGCTGTGTAGAGAATCTGAGTATCATTAGGATTACGTGCGGAGGAAGATAAAGTTGTCAATGGGGCTCAGGATCTATAAAGTGATGGATTACTACTATTACGACGACTCAACCGATTATATGTTTATGTTGATTTTGAATGGTTTTTACCCAAACGAATTTTATAAAAGCTGGCTGAAAAGCTGAGTGTTTGGCAGTCCGCAACAGCTTTTGGTGGCCAGAAGCTGCAAAAAGCCGAAATAAACAGGGGCTTTGTATGCTGCAGGGCGCAGGCGCAGCTAGCTGGCCCGTAGGATATGGATTCGATTTTCTTTTCTTTTCTTTTTTCATTCACAAAGCAACGAACGAATAAATGAATGGAGCTTTGGATGTTTGTGCTACCTGAATGTTGAGCAATCAGTCGCCAGGCGGCCGGCGCTTGGCATCAGTGAGTGCTTCTCTGTTCGCGTCGTCCGGGCGCAAGAGAGAAAGAGAAACAAAAACAGGGTACTTGATGCATGTGCACATACGTCGACTCAAACCTCAATCATACAAATTTCGATCAGTGATCACGTTGATCTTTTCTCCCACCTTCAGAAGAAGGAAACATAGACAGACAGACGTAGACCTGGGGAGCATGCATGTACCCGCAGCGAAACCGCGAGAGAAACGCAGATGCAACGGAAGCAAAACAATATATATATATATATATATATATATATATATATATATATATATATATATATATATATATATATATATATATATATATATATATATATATATATATATACTACTTATTAAGTTAGCAATAGTAGCCTGCCTTTTTGTGTTCTGCCATTCTGTCTTATAAGTGTGTTCTGTCATTCTGCGATCTCAGCCGTCTTATCTACTACTTATTAAGTTAGCAATAGTAGCCTGCCACCAGTTTTTCGCGCGCAGAAAAAAAATCAATCTGTGGCTGCCTAGGGATCGAACCTTGGATCTATTGAGCAAAATGACTAGCCTTCCACCCTCTAGCCAACATGACTCATGTTGAATTGTGTACAACTTCAACTAAAACGTCTTTTGTGTTTAACCCACCGTCCACTCTGTATGCTTACTGAGTCTAGAAAAACATTTATAACTTGGCCCCTGATCTTTCTGGAATTTGGGACGCAGTCCAGAAAATAAAGAAAATAGGGAAAAGGAGTTTAGAAATTGATTTTTAGTTTAAAAATAATTGCAGAAACCCATTTAATTCATGGAAATTTCATATTAAATCTAAATGAGTTCATTCCAATTTCTATAATTCTATAATATTATTTTTATCACATAATACCTCTGTTTTGTCATGAAAACAACAATAAAATTGATTTCCTAATTAATCCTATATCAAATACATAGAAACTTTGGAAATTCGTAACTTCCCCATTTTAATTCCAAATTGAATCATTCCAGTTGTGTTAGTCTCGTATGAATAATTTACTACGCAGTAACAACATTGATTATACCATGTTTCATACTTTTATAATTAGATATTTATTTATCCTATATTAATTGGGTTAATCTATGTCTATTGGATTAATCTATACTACTATATTAAGGTTGCAAGGGTAACCTGCCTCATTTGTGTTCTGCCTTTGATCAATCTGGACCGTTCGTGCCACGCTGATCGCCCGTGCGCTCCTCCGTCCGATCCGTCAACTGCATAAAGAAATGCTACGCGTGCGGACTCACGGTCCTTGGCTGACCAATGGGGTCACACGACCAGAGGGGTCTTCTTCTCCGTATCTATCCCCCAACAGAATCTCACCATGCTGATCTCCGTCGAGCGTAACCGGGCCGTGATCCCTCGGCCTTGGGACTATATATATACGGTATAAACCGCACCCCCTTCCTTAGCCATAACATCTGCTAGCCAAGTTTTCAGAATCCAGCGAGAGCTTCATCAAGCAGAGAGAGAGAGAGGAGAGCGCCGCTACGAGTCATTTCCGCCTCACCGTCGGCTTTGCCTTGGTGGTCGGTCCAAAATCTTAGTGCTACCAGCAGTCGGTTGAATGAGTCAATGCAGGGGCAATCGACCAAAGTTGGAAGAGGGGATGCGAAGTTGAGGTCAAGGTGAGGCCACCTCTGCAATTGTCCCTTCCTTTAACGAAACCAAACCCATGTTTCATTGTTTCATCAACAATAATAATAATAATGATGTTAAACCAGCATCAGACCCTCACAGCTGTCGCTGCTAAACCAGCCTTCACTGCAGAAGGTTCACATACTAGACTAATCCTTCAAAGTTTCTTAATAAACCACAATACAAGGAAGCATCTTTGGTAGGCTCATGCTCGCACCCCTAGCTTAGCCATCAATACAAAAATAGTCCCAGCAACATAGGCAGCCCATCTGATATGGAAAAAGTTTCATTAAACATTAATAAACATGAAAGTTATTCATAATAGACGAATATAAAAACATCTTACTTTTGGGATGGATCCCGAGAAAAGTATTCCTTCACATTATCATAAGATATTGGTTTGTCGCCATCCATAAAATCAGAAAGGTCCATGTCAAACGTAGGTGCACGATTACTTAATTCAGAACCAAAGGATACCTGCGCAAACATATTTAGTAAGATCACCTATTTTTATAATATTTTTCTCATATTTGTTTATTTCCATCTTTGGTGTAATGTTATCATATCTATTATTTGTTTGATTATTTGTATTGCTACGAGTAGAAGCGATATGATGAGTAATCTAAAGCCCAACTTTTGGGTCAACATCTGGACTACAAGTTTATCGTAAGTATAAGGCAAGTTGTATCCGTTATAGCAAGTATAAGGCAAGTTCCAATTCAAATGGCCAAAGGCGCGTCGCCGGGTTCGGTGTTTAGTAGGAAGACAGCTTGTAAACCCTCGATCCGTGAATGAACGGTCCATATTAGAGCTGGTCGATACCCTTGGCCTTTCGTCCTTTTATCGTGGGTCGTTGATCTGCGGGCATGTGGCCAGGATTAGATCGCTGTATAATCCTAGTGCAATCAACCCTGACCAGTGGATCTGGATCGAACGGATCCGATGGGATGATGGGGATTTTAAATCCGGGTCGTTGATCTCGAGATCAGGGGCCACAAATGCATACCGATTCGTTTGGGTGATTGATTTAATCTGGGCCATCCAGGTGGGATCGAGCAGCCCCTGATTTTTGTGATATTAGTAGCAGCCGTCCAATAACCGGATATAATTATGAATTTAATCCGAAAATTGAAATTTAGTACAAAATTTAATCCTAAAACTTAGTAAACCCATAACTTCTATGTTTCAACTCCAAATTAATTCATTCCAGTTGCATTAGACTCAATATTAATATTGTTTATCATCCAGTAACTTTATTTTGTTATGAAATTGGGATTAAAAAAATTATGCACTTAGTTCCTTTTAATCCAACACTTAAAACTTCGGAAATCCATAACTTCTTCGTTTTAATTTCGATTTAGTCCATTCAAATTGCGTTGCTTCATAATAAAATTGTCTACGCACTGGTAATATTAATTGCCCAATAATTCATAGTTTAGGAATAGATAAATGGTAAGTGGAGGAAGAATCCGACCTTGGCACGTGGGAAGCGCTTGCGGAGGAAGGTCGAAAGCGCGAGGAGGTGGTAATCGTGGATCCAGACGAGGTCCTCGTCGGGGGACAGCACCTCGATGAGGCGGTCGACGAACGCCCTATTGGCCGAGAGGAAGGAGTGGTAGAGCGTACGCTGGAAAGGGAGGCTACCGAGCGAGGTTATTGAAATGCAGCAGGAAGCGCTTGCGGAGGGAAGAATCCGACCTTGGCACGCGGGAAGCGCTTGTGGAGGAAGGTCGGGAGCGCGAGGAGGTGGTAATCGTGGATCCAGACGAGGTCCTCGTCAGGGACAACACCTCGGTGAGGCAGTCGACGAACGCCCTATTGGCCGAGAGGAAGGAGTGGTAGAGCGTACGCTGGAAAGGGAGGCCACCGAGCGAGGATATTGAAATGCAGCAGGAAGCGCTTGCGGAGGGAAGAATCCGACCTTGGCGCGCGGGAAGCGCTTGCGGAGGAAGGTCGGGAGCGCGAGGAGGTGGTAATCGTGGATCCAGACGAGGTCCTCGTCGGGGACAGCACCTCGGTGAGGCGGTCGACGAACGCCCTATTGGCCGAGAGGAAGGAGTGGTAGAGCGTATGCTGGAAAGGGAGGCCACCGAGCGAGGATATTGAAATGCAGCAGGAAGCGCTTGTGGAGGGAAGAATCCGACCTTGGCGCGCGGGAAGCTGTTGCGGAGGAAGGTCAGGAGCGCGAGGAGGTGGTAATCGTGGATCCAGACGAGGTCCTCATTGGGGGATAGCACCTCGGTGAGGCGGTCGGCGAACGCCCTGTTGGCCGAGAGGAAGGAGTGGTAGAGCGTTCGCTGGAAAGGGAGGCCACCGATTTTGAAATGCAGCAGCATCTTGATGTCTCTACTGAACACTAGAAACAACTGGAGGATAAAATACTCTTCCACCAGGAATAAGGTTCTCATTTTGTCGGGGACCATAATTAGGGGTACCCTCAAGACGCCTAATTCTCAGCTGGTAACCCCCATCAGCATAAAACTGCAGAGGCCTGATGGGTACGATTAAGTCAGGGATCAGTCCGTACGAGCGACTCGATCACGCCTCGCCCGAGCCTAGCCTCGGGCAAGGGCAGCCGACCCCGAGGGGTTTCCGTCTCGCCCGAGGCCCCCTTTTAACGGCGGACACATCTTTGGCTCGCCCGAGGCCTTGCCTTCGCTAAGAAGCAACCCTGACTAAATCGCCGTGCCGACCGACCGAGTCGCAGGAGCATTTAACGCAAAGGTAGCCTAACACCTTTATCCTGACGCGCGCCCCCCGGCAGAGCCGAAGTGACCGCCGTCACTTCGCCGCTCCACTGACCGGTCTGACAGAAGGACAGCGCCGCCTGCGCCACTCCGACTGCAGTGCCGCTTGACAGAGTGAGACTGACAGGCAGTCAAGCCTTGCCAAAGGCGCCATAGGAAACTCCGCTCCGCCCGACCCAGGGCTCGGACTCGGGCTAGGCCCCGGAAGACGGCGAACTCCGCTCCGCCCGACCCAGGGCTCGGACTCGGGCTAGGCCCCGGAAGACGGCGAACTCCGCTCCGCCCGACCCAGGGCTCGGACTCGGGCTAGGTCCCGGAAGACGGCGAACTCCGCTCCGCCCGACCCAGGGCTCGGACTCGGGCTAGGCCCCGGAAGACGGCGAACTCCGCTCCGCCCGACCCAGGGCTCGGACTCGGGCTCAGCCCCAGAAGACGACGAACTCCGCTCCGCCCGACCCTAGGGCTCGGACTCCGCCCTGGCCTTTGCCGAACAACCTCCGCCTCGCCCAACCCAGGAGCTCGGGCTCGGCCTCGGCCATGGAAGACAGACTCGACCCCGGCTTCGGAGGAGCCTCCACGTCGCCCGACCTAGGGCACGGACCCGCCACGTCAACAGAAAGCGCCATCATCACCCTACCCCGAGCCGACTCGGGCCGCAGAGAACAAGACCGGTGTCCCATCTGGCTAGCTCCGCCAGATAGGCAATGATGGCGCCCCGCTAGCCCTGTGACGACGGCGGCTCTCAGCTCCCTTACGGAAGCAGGGGGACGTCAGCAAGGACTCAACCGCTCCGACAGCTGTCCCTCCGCCAGGCTCCGTTGCTCCTCCGACAGCCACGACACCACACCAGCTGGGTGCCAAGATCTCTCCGGCTGCCACATCGGCATGTACTTAGGGCGCTAGCTCTCCCCCGCTAGACACGTAGCACTCTGCTACACCCCCATTGTACACCTGGATCCTCTCCTTACGCCTATAAAAGGAAGGACCAGGGCCTTCTTAGAGGAGGTTGGCCGCGCGGGACGAGGACGGGACAGGCGCTCTCTTGGGGCCGCTCGCTTCCCTCACCCACGTGGACGCTTGTAATCCTCTACTGCAAGCGCACCCGACCTGGGCGCGGGACGAACACGAAGGCCGCGGGATTCCCACCTCTCTCGTACCGGTCTCCGGCCGCCTCGCTTCTTTCCCCCCTTCGCGCTCGCCCACGCGCTCGACCCATCTGGGCTGGGGCACGCGGCACTCACTCGTCGGCCTGAGGGACCCCCTGGTCTCGAAACGCCGACAGTTGGCGCGCCAGGTAGGGGCACGCTGCGTGTTGACGAGCAGTTTCCCGTCAAGCTCCAGATGGGCAATCTCCAACAACCTCTCCAACCCGGGACGGTGCTCTGTTTCGGGAGTCTTGAGTTCATGTCCCTCGACGGCAGCTACGACATGGTACTCCTTCCACCGCCGCGCGACAACGACAACGGCGGCCGACAACCCGCCCGCCGGCGGCGGAATCGACGACATCTTCCCCGCGTGGTGGAAGAACAACATTCGAGCTCGCCCCGTCCTCTCCCCCGCCAACGGAGGAGGAGGCGGGGCAACCAAGGCCGAGCGGGAGGCCACGCTTCGTCGGCTGTCGAGCGAATCGACGTCCCCAGCGCCCCAACGGGGGGCGCGTCGGGCGTCGACCTCGCGTTTGAGACGAAGGCGAGCACCGTCCCCCCGCGACACGCCAATCTCGAGCAAGTGGACGACGCCAGCGCGCTCGCGGAGGGCCTGCAGGACGTCGCCCTCGTACCTAAGACGACGGCGCGATCAGTCCCCGATGTGACTATGTCGCTCCTCGTCGACCAAAAGGTACTGACTGATTCCCATCCTACGTCATTTCGACTCGGCCTCAACCCGCCTAGCGACCTCGCTTTGGCGGGCGCTCTCGTTGAGGCGAGTGCAACCCCTCTAGGGTTTCGTATGCGGTCGCCTTGGGACCGATTGACGGACGTCTCGACCTACGGGCCCTCTGGGTCCGAGGAAGATGACGATCCCAGCATCTGCTGGGATTTCTCTGGATTTGGCAACCCCAGTGCCATGCGGGACTTTATGACCGCATGTGACTACTGCCTCTCCGACTGTTCCGACGGTAGCCGCAGCCTTGACGACAAGGACTGCGGCCCAAGTCGCGAATGTTTCCACGTCGAGCTAGGGGATCCCTCCGAAGGCAACCATCTCGGCATGCCGGAGGACGGTGATCTCCCTAGGCCGGTGCCTCGCGCCGACATCCCGCGGGAGCTAGCTGTGGTCCCCGTTCCGGCGGGGGGTCACGACCCACAGCTCGAGCAAGTCCGCGGGGCGCAGGCCAGGCTCGACGAGGGAGCGGGAGCGCTCGAGTCGATCCGCCGGGACGTCGGGCAGGTATGGGCGGGCCAACCCCCGGCCGGAGAAATACGCCACCTGCCCCAGGGTTTCTAGCACCGCGTCGCCAACGACGTCAGGGTCAGGCCGCCACCCGCATCCAGCGGGGTCGGTCAGAACCTGGCAGCCGCAGCGATGCTCCTCCGCGCGATGCCGGAGCCATCAACCACCGAGGGTCGGCGAATCCAGGGAGAGCTCAAGAATCTTCTGGAAGGCGCTGCGGCCCGACGGGCCGAGAGCTCTACCTCCCGAAGGCAGGGATACCCCTTGGAACCTCATGCCGCGACTTCCCGATTCATGCGGGAAGCCTCGGTCTACACCGGGCGCACGCGCAACACCGCGCCTGCGGCCCCGGGCCACCTCGGCAACGAGCACCATCGTCGCGACCGTCAGGCCCACCTCGACGAAAGGGTGCGCCGAGGCTATCACCCCAGGCGTGGGGGACGCTACGACAGCGGGGAGGATCGGAGTCCCTCGCCCGAACCACCCGGTCCGCAGGCCTTCAGCCGGGCCATCCGACGGGCACCGTTCCCGACCCGTTTCCGACCCCCGACTACTATCACAAAGTACTCGGGGGAAACGAGACCGGAACTGTGGCTCGCAGACTACCGCCTGGCCTGCCAACTGGGTGGAACGGACGACGACAACCTCATCATCCGCAACCTCCCCCTGTTCCTCTCCGACACTGCTCGCGCCTGGTTGGAGCACCTGCCTCCGGGGCAGATCTCCAACTGGGATGATTTGGTCCAAGCCTTCGCCGGCAATTTCCAGGGCACGTACGTGCGCCCCGGGAATTCCTGGGACCTCCGAAGCTGCCGGCAACAGCCGGGAGAGTCTCTTCGGGACTACATCCGGCGATTCTCGAAGCAGCGCACCGAGCTGCCCAACATCACCGACTCAGATGTCATCGGCGCGTTCCTTGCCGGCACCACCTGCCGCGACCTGGTGAGCAAGTTGGGTCACAAGACCCCCACCAGGGTGAGCGAGCTGATGGACATCGCCACCAAGTTCGCCTCTAGCCAGGAGGCGGTCGAGGCCATCTTCTGAAAGGACAAGCAGCCCCAGGGCCGCCCGTCGGAAGATGCTCCCGAGGCGTCTACTCCGTGCGGCGCCAAGAAGAAAGGCAAGAAGAAGTCGCAAGCGAAACGCGACGCCGCCGACGCGGACCTTGTCGCCGCCGCCGAGTACAAGAACCCTCGGAAGCCCCCCGGAGGTGCTAACCTCTTCGACAAGATGCTCAAGGAGCCGTGCCCCTACCATCAGGGGCCCGCCAAGCACACCCTCGAGGAGTGCGTCATGCTTCGGCGCCACTTCCACAAGGCCAGGCCACCCGCAGAGGGTGGCAGGGCCCACGACGACGACAAAAAGGAAGATCACCAAGTAGGAGAGTTCCCCGAGGTCCGCGACTGCTTCATGATCTACGGAGGGCATGCGGCGAATGCCTCGGCTCAGCATCGCAAGCAAGAGCGCCGGGAGGTCTGCTCGGTGAAGGTGGCGGCGCCAGTCTACCTAGACTGGTCCGACAAGCCCATCACCTTCGACCAAGCTGACCACCCCAACCACGTGCCGAGCCCGGGGAAATACCCGCTCGTCGTCGACCCCATCGTCGGCGACGTTAGGCTCACCAAGGTCCTGATGGATGGGGGCAGCTGCCTCAACATCATCTACGCCGAGACCCTCAGGCTCCTGCGCGTCGATCCGTCCTCCGTCCGAGCAGGCGCTGCGCCCTTCCACGGGATCATTCCTGGGAAGCGCGTCCAGCCCCTCGGACGGCTCGACCTTCCTGTCTGCTTCGGAACGCCCTCCAACTTCTGAAGGGAGATTTTGACGTTCGAGGTGGTTGGGTTCTGAGGAACCTACCACGCGGTATTGGGGAGGCCATGCTATGCGAAGTTCATGGCCATCCCCAACTACACCTACCTGAAGCTCAAGATGTCGGGCCCCAACGGGGTCATCACCGTCGGCCCCACGTACAAACACGCGTTCGAATGCGACGTGGAGTGCGTGGAGTACGCCGAGGCCCTCGCCGAGTCCGAGGCCCTCATCGCCGACCTGGAGAACCTCTCCAAAGAGGTGCCAGACGTGAAGCGACATGCCGGCAACTTCGAGCCAGTGGAGACGGCTAAGACCGTCCCCCTCGACCCCAGTGGCGACGCCTCCAGGTAGATCCGGATTGGTTCCGGGCTCGAGCCCAAATAGGAAGCAGTGCTCGTCGACTTTCTCCGCGCGAACGCCGACGTCTTCGCGTGGAGTCCCTCGGACATGCCCGGCATACCGAGGGATGTCGCCGAGCACTCGCTGGATATTCGGGCCGGAGCCCGACCGGTCAAGCAGCCTCTGCGCCGATTCGACAAGGAGAAGCGCAGAGCAATAGGCGAGGAGATCCACAAGCTAATGGCAGCAGGGTTCATCAAAGAGGTATTCCATCCCGAATGGCTTGCCAACCCTGTGCTTGTGAGAAAGAAAGGGGGGAAATGGCGGATGTGTGTAGACTACACTGGTCTCAACAAAGCATGTCCGAAGGTTCCCTACCCTCTACCTCGCATCGATCAAATCATGGATTCCACTGCTGGATGCGAAACCCTGTCCTTCCTTGATGCCTACTCAGGGTATCACCAAATCCGGATGAAAGAGTCCGACCAGCTCGCGACTTCTTTCATCACGCCCTTCGGCATGTCACCATGCCGTTCGGTTTGAGGAATGCGGGCGCGACGTACCAGCGGTGCATGAACCATGTGTTCGGCGAACACATCGGTCGCACGGTCGAGGCCTACGTCGATGACATCGTAGTCAAGACAAGGAAAGCCTCCGACCTCCTCTCCGACCTTGAAGTGACATTCTGGTGTCTCAAGGCAAAAGGCGTCAAGCTCAATCCCGAGAAGTGTGTCTTCGGGGTGCCCCGAGGCATGCTCTTGGGGTTCATCGTCTCCGAGCGGGGCATCGAAGCCAACCCGGAGAAGATTGCAGCCATCACCAGCATGGGGCCCATCAAGGACTTAAAAGGTGTACAGAGGGTCATGGGATGTCTCGCGGCCCTGAGCCGCTTCATCTCGCGCCTCGGCGAAAGAGGCCTGCCTCTGTACCGCCTCTTAAGGAAGGCCGAGTGCTTCACTTGGACCCCTGAGGCCGAGGAAGCTCTCGAGAACCTGAAGGCGCTTCTTACAAAGGCGCCTATCTTGGTACCCCCAGCCGATGGAGAAGCCCTCTTGGTCTACGTCGCCGCGACCACTCAGGTGGTTAGCGCCGCGATTGTGGTCGAAAGGCAAGAAGAGGGGCATGCATTACCCGTTCAGAGGCCAGTTTACTTCGTCAGCGAGGTACTGTCCGAAACCAAGATCCGCTACCCACAAGTTCAGAAGCTACTGTATGCAGTGATCCTGACAAGGCGAAAGTTGCGACATTACTTTGAGTCTCACCCGGTAACTGTGGTGTCATCCTTCCCCCTGGGGAGATCATCCAGTGCCGAGAGGCCTCGGGCAGGATTGCGAAGTGGGCGGTGGAAATTATGGGCGAGACCATCTCGTTCGCGCCTCGGAAGGCCATCAAGTCCCAGGTCTTGGCGGATTTCGTAGCTGAATGGGTCGACACCCAGCTACCGACGGCTCCGATCCAACCGGAGCTATGGACCATGTTTTTCGACGGGTCGTTGATGAAGACGGGAGCCGGCGCGGGCCTACTCTTCGTCTCACCCCTCGGAAAACACCTACGCTATGTGCTACGCCTCCATTTCCCGGCGTCCAACAATGTGGCTGAGTACGAAGCTCTGATCAACGGATTGTGAATCGCCATCGAGCTAGGGGTCCGACGCCTCGACGCTCGCGACGACTCGCAGCTCGTCATCGACCAAGTCATGAAGAACTCCCACTGCCGCGACCCGAAGATGGAGGCCTACTGCGATGAGGTTCGGCGCCTGGAAGACAAGTTCTACGGGCTCGAGCTTAACCACATCGCTCGACGCTACAACGAGACTGCGGACGAGCTGGCAAAAATAGCCTCGGGGCGAACAACGGTTCCCCCGGACGTCTTCTCCCGGGATCTGCATCAGCCCTCCGTCAAGATCGACAACCCTCCCGAGCCCGAGGCGCCCTCGGTCCAGCCCGAGGTACCCTCGGCACGGTCCGAGGCACCCTCAGCTCAATCCGAGGTACCCTCGGTATCCGAGGGCGAGGCATTGCGCATCGAGGAGTAGCGAAGCGGGGCCACGCCAGATCGGAATTGGCAGACCCCGTACCTGCAATATCTCCGCCAAGGAGAGCTGCCCCTCGACCGAGCCGAGGCTCGGCGGATAGCGCGACGCGCCAAGTCGTTCGTCCTGCTGGGCGATGAGAAGGAGCTCTATCACCGCAGCCCCCCGGGCATCCTGCAGCGATGCATCTCCATCGCCGAAGGTCAGGAACTCCTGCAAGAGATACACTCGGGGGCTTGCGGCCATCACGCAGCGCCTCGAGCCCTCGTCGGGAATGCTTTCCGGCAAGGCTTCTACTGGCCAACGGCGGTGGCTGACGCCACTAGAATTGTCTGCACCTGCGAAGGGTGTCAATTCTATGCGAAGCAGACCCACCTGCCCGCTCAGGCTCTGCAGACGATACCCATCACCTTGCCCTTCGCTGTGTGGGGTCTGGACCTCGTCGGCCCTTTGCAGAAGGCGCTCGGGGGCTACACGCACCTGCTGGTCGCCATCGACAAATTCTCCAAGTGGATCGAGGTCCGACCCCTGAACAGCATCAGGTCCGAGCAGGCGGTGGCGTTCTTCACCAACATCATCCATCGCTTCGGGGTCCCAAACTCCATCATCACCGACAACGGCACCCAGTTCACCGGCAGAAAATTCTTGGATTTTTGCGAGGATCACCACATCTGGGTGGACTGGGCCGTCGTGGCTCATCCCATGTCGAATGGGCAAGTAGAGCGTGCCAACGGCATGATTCTACAAGGGCTCAAGCCTCGGATTTACAACGACCTCAACAAGTTCGGCAAGCGATGGATGAAGGAACTCCCCTCGGTGGTCTGGAGCCTGAGGACAACGCCGAGCCGAGCCATGGGTTTCACGCCGTTCTTCCTGGTCTACGGGGCCGAGGCCGTCTTGCCCACTGACCTGGAATACGGCTCCCCGAGGACGAGGGCCTACGACGATCGAAGCAACCAAGCTAGCCGAGAAGACTCGTTGGACCAGCTGGAAGAGGCTCGGGACAGGGCCTTACTACACTCGGCGCGGTATCAGCAATCCCTGCGACGCTACCACGCCCGAGGGGTCCAACCCCGGGACCTCCAGGTGGGCGACCTGGTACTTCGGCTGCGGCAAGACACCCGAGGGAGGCACAAGCTCACGCCCCCCTGGGAGGGGCCATTCGTCATCGCCAAAGTTCTGAAGCCCGGAACGTACAAGCTGGCCAACAGTCAAGGCGAGGTCTACGGCAACGCTTGGAACATCCAACAGCTACGTCGCTTCTACCCTTAAGATGTTTCCAAGTTGTTCATATACCTCGCACCCACACAAAGTTTAGTCAACAAGGAAGGGTCGGCCTCGCCTCGGCAAAGCCCGACCCTCCCTCGGGGGCTAAAAGGGGGGAAACCCCCTCTGCGTCAAAATTTTCCTCGAAAAAAGATCTCTTTTACCAGAATATCTTTCGTGCTTTTTGACTACTTCGAAAAGTGGGTCCTGGAAACGACGGAGTACACGTAAGCAGCCAAGGCTGACCGAGCCGAGGGACTCCTATGCCTCCGGGATACGGATACCTCACTCATCACCTTCTGCGATAAGTAACTCGCGTTCGGATAAAGTGGCTCCGCGGATCGAACAAGTCTTTACGTTCGGAAGCCCTTCTGCCGAAGCGATCCTTCGAGCCTTCTCGACCGAGTCGGTGACAGGGCCTCACGGACGGGTGAAAGTACGCGTAAGCGGCAAGGCCGACCGAGCCGAGGGACTCCCACGCCTCCGGGATACGGATACCTCACTCATCACCTTCCGCGAGAAGCAACTCTCGCTCGCACAAACATCCCTGTTACCGACAAAAAGTCCAGATACTCGAAACAAGAGGAAAAGAGACACAGCTTTACAACACAGCGAGGGTGTGTGTTCTGGCCTCGGCGGCCGCACAAGGCACACGCTACAAGACAATCTGATCCTGCAGGCTCGGGTCTTGACGCTGGAAGGGGACAGCAACACCCTCGGCATCGACGACACCTTCAGCGAGGCCCGACCTAGCCTCGGACGGCGACGCGGTCCGAGGTTCTCCGCTCCGAAGGACGACGTCATCACCACGCCCGGGCAATCGCTGCCAGGGACTCCTCCGGGAATCCGGCCCGAGCAGGCGGCTCGGCTGGTTACCCCAGGGGCCTCGGCCAACCATCTTCCAAGGGCGCCAGCCCGACCTGAGGCCTCGGCTGATCAACTCCGACGTCGGTCCCGCCAGCGGACAACCCGGCTAGGCTCCGGCCAACCAGGTTTCATTCTCGAGCCGACTCCGCCTCTGTTCATACTGATATCGCTACCCCTGGCCTCGGCTCGACGAAGAGCGGCCGAGGGGTCTCTTTAACTAAGCTAGAGGAGCCTCGGACAGCAAGGCCGACCGAGCCGAGAGACTCCTACGCCTCCGGGATACGGATACCTCACTCGTCACCTTGACACGGGGCAACTCATGCTTGGTGAAGCGGTTCAGATAATCAACAGACGAGTCTTAGTGCTCAAAAATGAGGAAAAAACACGGCTCCGTGCCGAAGTTACATGCACGTTCAGGCCTCGACAGCCGCAATGAACAAAAAACCCTGGCATTCGAAGTGCCATTACAAACGGAACTCCGGTCCCCCCCTCCGCAGGTATGAACAACCCCACTCGATAGGGGTGGGCCTGCGGAGCAACAGAAGACCGACGAACGGCTTGTCATCGCTCGCCCCAGCAGCGGCGACGATGAAGACTTCTGTCCCGGGGGGCCGAACAGCAGCAGCGATGACCTCAGGGCGGATGCTGCTGCCAGGAGGCCCCCGCCCATGCCCAAACTCGGGAGGCAAGGACGGGCAGAAGGCCGTAGAGTTGGAGGTCGGTCCGCGGGTGGCGCCGGCAAACTCGTCGGCGACGGAACCTCTTCCAGCTGCCGTGGCGGGAGGCGGCACCGGGAGCGGCTCCGAAGCCACTCGGCTCAGCGAGCCGGGCACGGTGCAGCTGTCGGCGCCACGGACGACTCCCGCCCTTCCCCCCGATCACGGAGGGAAGGAGCGGGCCACCGCCCACACAGGGGCCGACCCCAACTCGGCACACTCCCCTCCCCAGCACTAGTGATGAAAATCCTTGAGGCTGAGGGAGGGGCAGAGGCCGCAGCCCGGCTCGCTTTCCCCCACCATCAAGCTGGAGGTCACCATCTTGGGTGACCGCCGGTGGAGGGGTGCAGCCGGGCTGCATGATGAAAATCCTTGAAGCCGAACGATGGCTGAAAGGTACCAACTCCCACGGAGTTGCGTCCCTCCGACGACGAAGCAAAAAGATGGCGGGTTTCCCCCCATCCGGGGGCTTGGAAGGTGGAAAGGCGCGGTGCATAAGGGAGCGAGAAGACACGGTCGCCTTTCGAAAGGGGTCACCCTCCTTTTAAAGGCAACTCTCCCTGCGTGCACCTCCAACCGTCACGGGCTGAGTCTTCTCCAACACGCTCCAAAGCCCTCCCCTGCGGCGCGGGGGCTGGGTCCCGCATGTCATGCAGACCGGCTCCGAGCAGAAGAAGCCAAACCGCCGCGCATGGTGCACGCAACCGCCCAGCGGTTACAAGTGACCCTCCACTTTTGCCCAGACCAACGGGCGAAAGAGGCGGGCAGCCATGTAGGCGGCATGCAACCGCGCCAAGTGGACGCGCTTCTCCGACTCCCGACACGCCAGCATGGAGGCCCAGGCCCACGCGTCGCGCAACCGGCGCGCCGGATGCTGCATGCAAGCAACTGTACCGCCTGTGCCAACACCGCGCCTCCTCGATTGCGGAACCCATACCGCGACTCGAGGCGACCCAGCGCGCGACCCAGCAGCGCCAGCCTGACGCGGCGGCCAACGCGGCCAAAAGTGGGCCGGCAGTAATGACGGTGGCAGGCGCGCGGGAGCAGCGGTCACGTCGTCAGCCAAGCTCACGTCCCATCCGGGGGCAGCAAGAGAACCCCCTCTCACGGCGTGAAGACAACGCGCCCGTGATCCGTTCCTCGAACGGCTCGCGCACGCGCAACGGCAGCCCCGCCAACTACTCGCCCCGTCGCATTAACTCCACGGCTGGACAGGCGGCGCTTCTGGCAGGAGCAGCGGGCGACGCTTCGCCTTCGCCGAAACAACCGCGCCAAAAAAAGGTACGCCGCGTCGTTTGGTTTCGTATCCTTTTTCCTTTTTTCCTCTTTCTCTATCTCTTGCGACAGGGACCGGGAAAGGGGGATACCCCGAAAGGGATCCTTCCCCGTGAAGGAACCAGGCTCCGAGCCTCCTTACTGATCAGGGGTTCGAAGGCTCGCCCCCCGAAGGGTTCAACAGCCGCCTTAGATCGCGTGGGCCCTACACCCACTACTGGTCAGAGGTTCGAAGGCTGGCCCCCGAAGGGTTCCACGGCTGCCTCAGGCTACTCGGGCTCCGTGCCCATTACTGATTAGGGGTTCGAAGGCTGGCCCCCGAAGGGTTCACAGCCGCCTCAGACGCCGAGCGAGGGATGACCAGGGGTACGTTCGATACATAACCAAGGCTTGGGCTGCACTCCCGAGGTACCCTAGGACATTTCCGAGACCAGCGGGAGCGATCTTGCAACGGAATCCCATCGGAGGGAGGCATCGAGCCCTCGGACCCCGTCGCCAGGGGACCGGGTCCGGCAGATCACCAGCAGGTACTTTTGGGCGTGCCTCTGGGCCCCTAGCCGACCCCTAACGAACGGGGCACGGACGTCCACTCGGATTACCCGCTTGCAGCTCACCGGAGACACCATGTTCGGTGCCCATCGAGGGTAACATGGCGCTCTCCCCCCTCCTCCTTGCGGAAAGGCGACACAGGGGCGTATGTAAAAAAGCCGAGTCTGTCCCTGATCGCCCTCTCGCCCTGTGCAGAGGCTCGGGGGCTGCTCTCGCAAACCTGGCTCCGGCCAAACCGTTGACAGCGTCAACATACCAGCCCGAGAACTTGGGCCCCGACCGTACACCCGGGCTACGGCCTGCTCGCATGAGGGAACAACCAGACCAGCCGAAGCATTACGCAAGGCATTAAGACCTCGAAGGAGTGAAACCACTCCTCCGAGGCCTCGGGGGCTACACCCGGCGGGTGCGCTCGCGCGCACCCACCGTAACAAAATGCAACCGAGAAAGGCTGGTCCCCTTGCAAAAAAGTGCGACGAAAGCCTCCAAGCGAGTGCTAACACTCCCTTCGAGGCTCGGGGGCTACTGTCGGGGACCATAATTAGGGGTACCCTCAAGACGCCTAATTCTCAGCTGGTAACCCCCATCAGCATAAAGCTGCAGAGGCCTGATGGGTGCGATTAAGTTAGGGATCAGTCCGTACGAGCTTCTCGATCACGTCTCGCCCGAGCCTAGCCTCGGGCAAGGGCAGCCGACCCCGAGGGGTTTCTGTCTCGCCCGAGGCCCCCTTTTAACGGCGGACACATCTCCGGCTCGCCCGAGGCCTTGCCTTCGCTAAGAAGCAACCCTGACTAAATCGTCGCGCCGACCGACCGAGTCGTAGGAGCATTTAACGCAAAGGTAGCCTGACACCTTTATCCTGACGCGCGCCCCCCGGCAGAACCGAAGTGACCGCCGTCACTTCGCCGCTCCATTGACCGGTCTGACAAAAGGACAGTGCCGCCTGCGCCACTCCGACTGCAGTGCCGCTTGACAGAGTGAGACTGACAGGCAGTCAGGCCTTGCCAAAGGCGCCATAGGAAACTCCGCTCCGCCCGACCCAGGGCTCGGACTCGGGCTAGGCCCCGGAAGACGGCGAACTCCGCTCTGCCCGACCCAGGGCTCGGACTCGGGCTAGGCCCCGGAAGACGGCGAACTCCGCTTCGCCCGACCCAGGGCTCGGACTCGGGCTAGGCCCCGGAAGACGGCGAACTCCGGTCCGCCCGACCCAGGGCTCGGACTCGGGCTAGGCCCCGGAAGACGGCGAACTCCGCTCCGCCCGACCCAGGGCTCGGACTCGGGCTAGGCCCCGGAAGACGGCGAACTCCGCTCCGCCCGACCCAGGGCTCGGACTCGGGCTAGGCCCCGGAAGACGGCGAACTCCGCTCCGCCCGACCCAGGGCTCGGACTCGGGCTCAGCCCCAGAAGACGACGAACTCCGCTCCGCCCGACCCTAGGGCTCGGACTCCGCCCTGGCCGTTGCCGAACAACCTCCGCCTCGCCCAACCCAGGAGCTCGGGCTCAGCCTCGGCCATGGAAGACAGACTCGACCCCGGCTTCGGAGGAGCCTCCACGTCGCCCGACCTAGGGCACGGACCCGCCACGTCAACAGAAAGCGCCATCATCACCCTACCCCGAGCCGACTCGGGCCGCAGAGAACAAGACCGGTGTCCCATCTGGCTAGCTCCGCCAGATAGGCAATGATGGCGCCCCACTAGCCCTGTGACGACGGCGGCTCTCAGCTCCCTTACGGAAGCAGGGGACGTCAGCAAGGACTCAACCGCTCCGACAGCTGTCCCTCCGCCAGGCTCCGTTGCTCCTCCGACAGCCACGACACCACACCAGCTGGGTGCCAAGATCTCTCCGGCTGCCACATCGGCATGTACTTAGGGCGCTAGCTCTCCCCCGCTAGACATGTAGCACTCTGCTACACCCCCATTGTACACCTGGATCCTCTCCTTACGCCTATAAAAGGAAGGACCAGGGCCTTCTTAGAGGAGGTTGGCCGCGCGGGACGAGGACGGGACAGGAGCTCTCTTGGGGCCGCTCGCTTCCCTCACCCGCGTGGACGCTTGTAATCCCCTACTGCAAGCGCACCCGACCTGGGCGCGGGACGAACACGAAGGCCGCGGGATTCCCACCTCTCTCGTACCGGTCTCCGGCCGCCTCGCTTCTTTCCCCCCTTCGCGCTCGCCCACGCGCTCGACCCATCTGGGCTGGGGCACGCGGCACTCACTCGTCGGCCTGAGGGACCCCCCGGTCTCGAAACGCCGACACATTTGTGCTAGCAGAATCAGAGCTAATTGCATCATTAGTTCTAGGAACCTACTGGGGTTGAACTTTATCACCCATCTGGTATACATTTGTGCTCGGTATGGATTGTATAGATTATATGGAGGAGATTAAAACTAGGGAGACTGTTTGTGGAAGCTCGGTAGTATAATAACAGTTCAGAAAAAATGAAGCAAATTTATAGTTGTCTAACCAAACTAAATGTCCCCAATAGGAGAAAGAACCAAACCTGAGTAAACTACTTGAGTAAGTGAGAATTATTACCTTAAGCTCCTTATGATGTTTGTTGTTACATTAGTCTACACCTCTGGAGGCTACTATTTTTGCACAGCTACTACTTCCCCCTTTGTTGATTTATATTCCTTTCAAGGTGGCCAATGGGTTCAGATTTGGCGCTCTTGTCGCGTGTTAGTCTTGCGGATTGTAACCTTTCTTATCCCTTAGTTCAATTCATGGATAAATTTTTGTTTTAGGCTACTCTTTTGCTGTGTTACATTATTACAAAAAACAACTTGGTCTTGGTTCATTTCTGACATGAAAGTAGCCTCTTGCTGTTCTTATGCTTCCCCTAATATAACTTTTATTTTTTTGAATAATTTCCCAGCTTGTCGACAATTAGAGGCTCTCCCATTCTTGGATCCACTGAAGCATTTTAGAGGTGCTCTATTCTACTATCAAAGGTTAGCATGATTGTTTATGCACATCTCCTACTCCCTTCTTTGCTTAGTAATGGTTGATAAGTATAAGCACATGAATAGTATGGAAGAAAAAAGATAATACATTATTACAAAAAACAATTTGGTCTTGGTTCATTTTCTGACATGAAAGTAGCCTCTTGTTGTTCTTATGCTTCCCCTAATATAACTTTTATATGACATATGTTAAGTAATACAATGTCGAGCTTGTGTGTATTGGGGTTTTTTTTATTGAGGTATAAAGTTTATTTGCATTCTTTCGATATATATCGGTTGATGCTAATTTTTAAATAAAATGATAGTGGGGAGGCTTAGCTGGTAGTATACTTTGAGTTCGGTGCACTTGCATTCGTTCACAATTCTCTTTGTCGTTTGCTTCTCTTCATGTTCTTTTCCGAATATACCATTCAACACAAAGGCAAACACCCTTTAGTGCTTCTCTTCATGTTATTTCCAGTTACATCGATTGCTCTGTGAGACAACCACTCACTTGCATTTCTTAAAGCAATGGCAGTTATCTGTAGCAGTCCCATAGTACCTCTTGCATCAACAAACATGAAACAAGTTCTTCTTACCCAATGATGAACAAAGATATATAACAACCTAGGGTGTCTGTCTGCATAAGCTCACTTGAAATCAGAACCTTGATGACGACATGTTGACTGATGAGATTAAATGGCTTTATAAAGTAAACGACATGATAATTGATCAGAAACTCGATGACGACATGAGATTTGATGAGAATAAAAGGCACATTTATCAATATCTCTACAAAGAATAGATTAGTGTACAATTATCGATATATTGTTTTGTTTTCATGTAATTGTTGTGCACTCGCGTTTTATTAATAATTTGTGAGTCGTTGCAACGCACATCTAACTATCATATATATAGGTCTGCATGATATTAATGGTTGTAATGTAGTGGTGAAACAGGTAGATTAAAATAACAAAATTTATATGTATAGCCAGGATCACCAATGGATTACAACATCTTTTCTCATAACAATATAACACATTTATATATAAGTTATCATGATATTATATGTTCCCGTTGCAACGCACGGGCACTAACCTAGTATATATATATATATATATATATATATATATATATATATATATATATATATATATATATATATATATATATATATATATATATATATATATATATATATATGGAGCTCAGACTTCCAATAGTTTCAGAAAGCCCCAGACCGGACCTATGCATAAGGTCAAACCTCACCACTCGCATCAGTCAAACCCCTGGTCAAACAATGAACTCTCACGTGGGACGCAAGCCATTAAATTGTGGTTCTGTTTTTTCACAAATAGCGTAAATAGTTCATAGCGATAATATAAAACTCCGCCCAGCCACTGGACCACGTCCACACGTGTAGGCGTATGCATGCAGATCCTATTTTTACGATAGATCCAATCATTACGGTGGATCATGTGAGTTTTCATTGCATGTTTATAAATTTTGAATGACATTTTCGTTTCCACTGCATGCCCGCAAAAGTTGGATGGCCTCATAAATATATGATCGCTCTAACAGGCATGTAGCTAGACTCGTTAAAACCAGATAATGACATATATCGATCCTAGTTATGTTACACTGTGTAGGTATTTATGCAATTCTGTACACTGCGTAAAAATTTGTTTCCTCCTACATGTGCACAAAAATAGGATGACGGGAATGTGCGAGAAAGAAAATGGATTAGCATGCATGGAAAATTTTTTATTTAAATGTTTTATTTCCTCCGTAAATATATGATCGCTACAACAGCTATCAGTTAGGCTTGTTAGTTATACTAATTATGCTACATGGTATAGATATTTATGCAATGCGGTACATACGTAAAAATCTGGCATGCGGTTCATTGATGGACGCATCTTCATGCTCGAGCGTAAAAACACACAGTTATAAGTGTAAATATTGATCCGACATGAAAGCTGTTGGAAATCTATTATAAATTTCCAGGTTAAGAATACCTAGTGTACCCAAATATTTTTGGCTTAGAGAGAACACTCCACCTAGCAAGGCAGTATTTTTTTTGTGCTCGTCGCATTGCCAAAAAAACCCGAGAGTGATGGTAGTCTAATGTTTAAAGGACTCCTATAGAGACTTCAATAAAGATAGCATGAACATGGCTAAGCTAGTTGGAAATGTATCAGGTACCGAAATAATTAGTGTAATCGTGCAACCAAGACATAGGGATAGAGCTGAGAAAACCTTTTTTTTAAAAGTATCATTTTTGAAACAACCCTACCACCTCTACCTGAATATTTTTAAAAAGGTCATCCCACCTCCATCCCTATATCAATTCGTTTGCACCCGATATATATGTTCCCAAGCTAGTTAGCATCAAATTGATCAAGACTAATGTCCCTCCAACCAAAAGTAAATTTTTTTCTTACCCTTCATGAATGTCGGATGTAATGGATGGATCATCTTTTGATCCACTAGAGCTATTTGGTTAGTCATAACTTTTTAAATATTTTGAAACTAACATTCAACATATAAATGGTTCTAGATTATTTCATCTATGTAGCTTCCTTTTGCTTTGGTAATAAAAGTGATTAGACCTATTTCCATCGTTTTAGGTCATTCTCGGTGGGAGTTTCATGCATAGAAGTTTTATATATTCTCATTAAATGAAATGCTACCTGAGCAAATAGAATGACATGACTTACAATCGAATGAAAAGAGTTATATATGATAGAGTTTCATGAAGATGGAAGCCTCTTGTTACACTCTTTTCTAAATAAAGTTTGACATAGCAGTTTTGAATACAGTGCCACAAACTATTCTGAACGGCCTTATCTAGCTGACCCTCAAAAACATACCAGCTTACATCTTTTATGGTGTGTTTAGTTTGTGGAGTCACCTAATGCTTCATGAGGTGATGCATCATAAGTTTATTCCATCAATTTTGGTAGAATCAACTCACTCTTCATATATATATACTACTTATTAGTTTATAAAAAAGAGTGGTGATAGATTAACTCATTCTATTTCTCAAATCAAATAAAAATATGAGGAGTGAGAAAAAGATAGATCATTCTATTCCTTAAACCAAACACACCATTAAGTTTTACGAGGAGAGAAGGGAGAGAATTCGCATGCGTATTTATACTCAATCCTCATCAGTTATCACAGTACCCCGCGCCAGTCAGGCAGAAGCAGGCGCGCGGTCTCCACACACACTCTGCACCGCCACCGACCAACCACCGTCGTCACCTTGAAGCTGAAGGCGCTGGAGCTGAGTCCTCCTCCCTTATTTACACGCGCACACTCCACTTCATCACCGGATCACCAGCCTACAGCTCGTCACATCTCTCTCTCTCTCCGCCCGGCCGGCCTCTCTAGGCTCACTCTAGCCATGGCCACGGCGCACGGCAGCAGGCTCATCTTCCTCTTCGAGGCCACGCTCTTCTCGGCGCTGCTGCTCGTCCCGGCACGCCCTGCTTCCGCCGCAGACGGCAGCGCGTACCCGGCCGGCGACTGCCCCTACCCGTGCCTGCCGCCGCCCGCCGTCACCGCCAACTGCCCGCCGCCTCCGCCGGCTGCGGCGTCGTACTCGTACCCGCCACCGCCGGGGGCTTACATTCCCTACTTCCAGCCTGCGGCGGGTGGCGGTGGTGGCGGCGGTAGTGGGGGGTACGGCGGCTACCCGGCGCCGCCGCCGCCCAACCCCATCCTGCCGTGGTACCCATGGTACTACAAGACGCCGCCGTCGTCCGCGGCCGCCACGTCGGGCAGGGGGAGTCGCGTTCTTCTTGGGTCGGCCGCCATGGTAGCTGCTGCTGCCCTGCTGATCATGGCTTAGCCGCAGCCCGCAGCAGTCGTTCTTTTTGCATCTTCGATCTTGTTCTCTCCCCCAGGTTTTTTTTCCTCTTGTTAAAATTTACTGCTCAGGATTTATATTCAGAGGTATATAACGAGGGAGCATTATATATATTGCTTGTACTCCTAATTTATCAGCTACATGTTTCTAGTTCCTTGATTAAAATGATTACCACTCAACTTTGAGTAGTGGAGCAACTATGAGCGTGTTTGCCACCTTGGTCCAGCGGCCAGGCTGCGCTCGTAGGCTACAACTCCCGTGTTTGTGTTGCCTCATCTGCTCAGGAGCCTAGCCTGCAAAAAGTGGCTTCTCTCCAAGAAAACAAAGTCAGGGTCCGTTTTCTAGGGCTCAGCTGCTCGCGGCGCAGGGGGAGGCGATTTTGGGAGCCTCTTAGCCGGCTCTCTGTTGGGTGGCAAACTAGATCGTTTGAGCCTAACTTATTTGGTACAAGTGCACAATCAAAGTGAGTTGTAGGCCTGCAGTAGATAGGATATGCTGGTTTCAACTTAGACTGAACCAACGCGGACCAAGCCAACGAGCGTGGGCCAAGCCGGTCAGATACACGTCGCAAACACGACCCCCTATATAGCACTCTAGGATGAAAGGGGGAGAGACAGAGAGCAGTATATGTGCATGGCGACATGGCTAGTGAGCAGTGAGTACAATAATACTCGCCTTTTTCTCAGTGCATCTCCTTTATTTCCGTTTTTACATATGTGTGTATAGTGCTACTACTGTGCTAGTTAGTTCGTTCTCCTCCCTCTCGTCAACTTGTGTGTGTAAACAACACTGCACGTTATTTGCAATCGGCGCTAATTAATTTGTTGTTAAAAATGTACGTTCGATCTTCTGTCAAAATACGCTTTGTACGATCGAGACTAATAATGCTGGTAGTACTGGTCATCAGCGAAGAGACTACATCACTGACGACGCGGTATCTTCAGTGGTGCATCACGTATTGTGTGTATACTGTATACCTTCCCTGCGTCGCCATTGAAAGCTGGCCCTGCTGATCAGCTCTAGGTAGAGCAGATGAACATGCAACACACGTACTGACGTATGTAGGTGGCGTTTGCACATGGAGCTAGTGAGCTACCTAACGTTACGTTGTTGTGGACAGCTTGCACGCATACGGAGGTCCGAGCAGCGGGTCAGCTCGACTCGACTCGTTTAAGTTTAAATTGACTCGTTAAGGTAACAAGCTGGCTCGGTTCGGTTTGTTAAGAAATTGAGCCAGACACCAGACTCGTTTATTTCGCAAGCAAAAAAACAATATACGTACATATATACAACAATATAATTAATTGCTAATTCCAAACCAATTTAACACTAGAAAATAGTAATAATACTCACAATTTTACATACCACATAAATTCAACACCAAATTAATATAGTTCATCACTTTTTAGTTCATCCAATATAAGTGGATGCTTTGTTTTGCTGACAAATGTTAGCTCGTTCGAGCTAGCGAGTTAGCTCGAGTTCGGCTCGAGCTGGCTCGTTAACAAATCGAACTAAAATACTAGCTTAGCTCGTGACAAAATCAAAACGAGTCGAGCCGAACCGAACCAAGCCGAGGGAGCTAACGAGCCACGAGTATTTTGTCCATCCCTAGGTCTGAGATGAGGTAGGATAAGCACGCTAGTAGTACTCCATCTGGTGTCCTATTAGTTATCGTTTTGGACGAGGTTTGAGTTAAAGTTATAAATTTTTTACTACAAATAACTATTTTATTATTATGTAGTTTTGAAATATAATGTTTATATACACCAATTTATCTTAACAAATTTTATAAAAATATAAATGGACTAAGAGTTTATTTATATTTATTTAAAATAAAGTTATATTTTTAAGACAGTGTAGTTGTCCTAACTTAAACGATAACTAATATTACAAAGTACTCCCTCTGTTTCTTTTTAGTTATTGCTGGATAGTTTAATTTTGCACTATCCAATAATAATTAAAACAAAATGGAGGGAATAGAGGACAACCGAACCGATCAGCGCGCCAGTAGGAGCGTATGTGTTGTTCAACATGCAAGGCACGACCTGCGTACGTACTGGTTTAGCTTGTAAGGCGACGGATCAATGAACAGCGGTGCTGTACGTAGCAATGTACGTGTACGCGTACGTATAGCTCTGTTGGGGATTGCGCTCACTCATTGTTGGCTACTTGGCTTGATGATATATACTGTCGGAGAGGGAATTCTTTGGTCAGGTGATGAAATATACCCGCCCTAAATTTTAAAATAAGGAAGAGCTTAAGGGTTTTGCCTGTCTTGCTAAGCGATCACCAGCACATGAACACGCGAGGATTTATAGTGGTTCGGGCCGCTGGAGCGTAATACCCTACTCCACTGTGTGTTGGATTGCTGTGGAAGCTTGAGCGTTGAGAGTCCGTGTCTAAGCTTGGTCTAAGTCCCTCGTAACGTTGCATGTCTCCCCTTTTATAGCTAAGGGGGGCATGTACAAGGGAACTGAGCCTCGACATGTGGGCCCAGGAACATAACGGATGTAGTACTTGTAGCTAATAATGTTTGGTGCTGGAGCAATCTTCTTGCGCCCTGACATCCGAGATCTGCGTAGCATCGGCGTGCAGGGGAAGCTTCTCGTATAAAGGATGATGGACACAGTGCGCCGCGCGGCATGGGCGCACTGTTTGACAATGGACTGGACAGGTGCGCCGTCTACAGGATGGCCCTGGCGCCGCCTGCCAGCGGAGTGGACAGGACGCATTAAATGCTGAGGGGGCATATTGCCTGTCAGCAGGGTGGGCAGGCGGCGCGTCCTCTCCGCAATAAATATAGAGACCGCCTTGTAAGACTGCTCGCGCCGCTCGCTGACGCGTTTCGCGAGGTCAATGATCTCACGACACTCTGCGGCGCTGTGGCGACCGTTGGGGTGCACAGGGCATGAGCCGCTGTTACCCCTCTGCGGCCGTGGGTGTTTGTTGCGGTCGCCCCGTGAAGCGTCCCGATCCTTTGGGACTCAAATGTGATACAATTACTAGTCCCAGGAGGCTAGTAACCACATTCATTACTTCAAATAGTTACAGAGTCTGAATAATGTTATTACAATACCGGGGATACAAGCTCGAAAGTGAGCCAAAACAAAATAAAGCGCAGTGGAAGATAAAATAGCCCAGGCCACAGGCAGAACTGGGTGAAGACACAGCCCCATCAATCAAGCATAGCAGAAAAGAAGTCTTCAGCGGCTGAAAAACATGAATAAATCTGGGTGAATACACTAGGTATTCCGCAAGCCCACCCGGCTCCCGTAAAGAGAAAGTGACCTATATTGTACATGCCTATTATGGTGGAGTTGAAGTCACTCATACTTTTTCAGAGAAAGGCAGCACTCAATAGTTAGGGTTTTCCCAAAACAATAGAAGTAACACTTGCTTGACCACCACTGAGCTTCCCGCTCCCATGGTACTACTTTTTTCCAGAACATACACACACATTTCCCTGTTCCCAGTTGTAGTAGAAACACTAATTGTCATACCATACCAGACTCGTCCATACCAGTGGACACGGACTATTCGAATAGTGTCGGGGACCATAATTAGGGGTACCCTCAAGACGCCTAATTCTCAGCTGGTAACCCCCATCAGCATAAAGCTGCAAAGGCCTGATGGGCACAATTAAGTCAGGGATCAGTCCACACGAGTGACTCGATCACGCTTCACCCGAGCCTAGCCTCGGCCAAAGGCAGCCGACCTCGAGAGACTTCCGTCTCGCCCGAGGCCCCCTTTTTATGGCGGACACATCACCGGCTCGCCCAAGGCCTTGGCTTCGCTCAGAAGCAACCTTGACTAAATCACCACACCGACTGACCAAATTGCAGGGGCATTTAACGCAAAGGAGGCCTGACACCTCTATCCTGACACGCGCCCCCGGCAGAGCCGAGGTGACCGCCGTCACCCCACCGCTCCACTGGCCAGTCTGACAGAAGGACAGCGCCGCCTGCGCCACTCCGACTGCAGTGCCACTCGACAGAGTGAGTCTGACAGGCAATCAGGCCTTGCCAAAGGCGCCACGGCGAACTCCGCTCCGCCCGACCCCAGGGCTCGGACTCGGGCTAAGACCCGGAAGACGGCGAACTCCGCTCCGCCCGACCCCAGGGCTCGGACTCGGGCTAAGACCCGGAAGACGGCGAACTCCGCTCCGCCCGACCCCAGGGCTCGGACTCGGGCTAAGACCCGGAAGACGGCGAACTCCGCTCCGCCCGACCCCAGGGCTCGGACTCGGGCTAAGACCCGGAAGACGGCGAACTCCGCTCCGCCCGACCCCAGGGCTCGGACTCGGGCCAAGACCCGGAAGACGACGAAACTCCGCCTCGCCCGACCCCAGGGCTCGAACTCCGCCTCGCCCGACCCCAGGGCTCGGACTCCGCCCTGGCCTCGGCTGAACGACTTCCGCCTCGCCCGACCCCTTGGCTCGGGCTCGACCACGGCAACAGAAGGCAGACTCAACCTCGGCTTCGGAGGAAACCCCACGTCGCCCTACCTAGAGCACAGACCGCCACGTCAACAGGAGGCGCCATCATCATCCCACCCCGAATCGACTCGGGTCACGGAGATCAAGACCGGCGTCTCATCCGGCCAGCTCCGCTAGAGAGGCAATGATGGCGCTCCACAAGCTCTATGACGACGGCGGCCCCCAGCTCTCTTACGGAAGCAGGACAACGTCAGCAGGGACTCGACCGCTCCAACAGCTGTCCCTCCATCAGGCTCCGCCGCACCTCCGACAGCCACGACATCACGCCAGCAGGGTGCCCAGATCTCTCCGGCTGCCACATTGGCATGTACCTAGGGCGCTAGCTCTCCCTCCGCTAGACACGTAGCACTCTGCTACATCCCCATTGTACACCTGGATCCTCTCCTTACGACTATAAAAGGAAGGACCAGGGCCTTCTCAGAGAAGGTTGGCCGCGCGGGACCGAGGACGGGACAGGCGCTCTCTTGGGGCCGCTCGCTTCCCTCACCCGCGTGGACGCTTGTAACCCCCCTACTGCAAGCGCACCTGACCTAGGCGCGGGACGAACACGAAGGCCGCGGGACTTCCACCTCTCTCACGCTCGGCTCCGGCCGCCTCGCCTCTCCCCCCTTCGCGCTCGCCCACGCGCTCGACCCATCTGGGCTGGGGCACGCAGCACACTCACTCGTCGGCTTAGGGACCCCCCTGTCTCAAAACGCCGACAGTTGGCGCGCCAGGTAGGGGCCTGCTGCGTGCTGACAAACAGCTCCCCGTCAAGCTCCAGATGGGCAGTCTCTAGCAACCTCTCCGGCCCGGGACGGTGCTTCGTTTCGGGACTCTCGAGTTCATGTCCTTCGACGGTAGCTACGACATGACACTTCTTCCACCGCCGCGCGACTACGACAATGGCGGCCGACAACCCGCCCGCCGGCGGCGGAATCGACGACGTCTTCCCCGCGTGGTGAAAGAGCAATATTCGGGCTCGCTCCGTTCTCTCCCCGGCCAACGGAGGAGGAGGCGGAGCCGTCAAGGCCAGACGGGAGGCCGCGCTTCGTCGGCCGTCGAGCGAATCGACGCCCCCGACGCCCCGACGGAAGGCACGCCGTACGTCGACCTCGCGTTCGAGACGGAGGCGAGCGCCGTCCCCCCGCGGCACGCTGACCCCGAGCAAGAAGACGACGCCGGCGCGCTCGCGGAAAGCCTGCAGGACGTCGCCCTCGAACCAGAGATGACGGCGCAACCAGTCCCCGATGTGACTACGTCGCTCCTCGTCGACCAAAAGGTAACGACTAACTCCCATCTTGCGTCATTTCGACTCGGCCTCAACCCGCCAAACGACCTCGTTTTGGCGGGCGCTCTCATTGAGGCGAGTGCAACCCCACTGAGGTTCTGTATGCGGTCACCTTGGGACCGACTGACGGACGTCTCGACCTACGGGCCCTCTGGGTCCGAGGAAGATGACGATCCCAGCATCGGTTGGGATTTCTCCGGACTTGGCAACCCCAGTGCCGTGCGGGACTTCATGACCGCATGTGACTACTGTCTGTCCGACTGTTCCGATGGAAGCCGCAGCCTTGGCGACGAGAGCTGCGGCCCAGGCCTCGAATGTTTCCACATCGAGCTAGGGGATCCCACCGAAGGCAACCATCTTGGCATGCCGGAGGATGGTGATCTCCCTAGGCCGGTGCCTCGCGCCGACATCCCACGGGAGCTAGCTGTGGTCCCCGCTCCGGCGGGGGGTTACGACCCACAACTCGAGCAAGTCCGCGAGGCGCAGGCCAGGCTCAACGAGGGAACAGGAGCGCTTGAGCCGATCCGTCGGGACGTCGGACAGGCATTGGTGGGCCAACCCCTGGCCGGAGAAATACGTCATCTGCCCCAAGGTCTCCAGCACCGCGTCGCCAACGATGCTAGGATCAGGTCGCCGCCCGCATCCAGCGGGGTCGGTCAGAACCTGGCAACCGCAGCGATGCTCATCCGCGCGATGCCGGAGCCGTCAACCACCGAGGGTCGGCGAATCCAGGGAGAACTCAAGAATCTCCTGGAAGGCGCTGCGGCCCGGCGGGCCGAGAGCACTGCATCCCGGAGGCAAGGATATCCCTCGGAACCTCATGCCGCGACTTCCCGATTCATGCGGGAAGCCTCGGTCTACACCGGGCGCACGCGCAACACCGCGCCTGCGGCCCCGGGCCACCTCGGCAACGAGCACCATCGACGCGACCGTCGGGCTCACCTCGACGAAAGGGTGCGCCGAGGCTACCACCCCAGGCGTGGGGGGCGCTACGACAGCGGGGAGGATCGGAGTCCCTCGCCCGAACCACCCGGTCCGCAGGCCTTCAGTCGGGCCATCCGACGGGCGCCATTCTCGACCCGGTTCCGACCCCCGACTACTATCACAAAGTACTCGGGGGAAACGAGACCGGAACTGTGGCTCGCAGACTACCGCCTTGCCTGCCAACTGGGTGGAACGGACGATGACAACCTCATCATCCGCAACCTCCCCCTGTTCCTCTCCGACACTGCTCGCGCCTGGTTGGAGCACCTGCCTCCGGGGCAGATTTCCAACTGGGTCGACTTGGTCCAAGCCTTCGCTGGCAATTTCCAGGGCACATACGTGCGCCCCGGGAACTCCTGGGACCTTCGAAGCTGTCGCTCCGGGACTACATCCGGCGATTCTCGAAGCAGCGCACCGAGCTGCCCAACATCACCGACTCGGATGTCATCGGCGCGTTCCTCGCCGGCACCACTTGCCGCGACCTGGTGAGCAAGCTGGGTCGCAAAACCCCCACCAGGGCGAGCGAGCTGATGGACATCGCCACCAAGTTCGCCTCCGGCCAGGAGGCGGTCGAGGCTATCTTCCGAAAGGACAAGCAGCCCCAGGGCCGCCCATCGGAAGAAGCTCCCGAGGCGTCTGCTCCGCGCGGCGCCAAGAAGAAAGGCAAGAAGAAGTCGCAATCGAAGCGCGACGCCGCCGACGCGGACCTTGTCGCCGCCGCCGAGTATAAGAACCCTCGGAAGCCCCCCGGAGGTGCAAACCTCTTCGACAAGATGCTCAAGGAGCCGTGCCCCTACCATCAGGGGCCCGTCAAGCACACCCTCGAGGAGTGCGTTATGCTTCGGCGTCATTTCCACAGGGCCGGGCCACCCGCCGAGGGTGGCAGGGCCCACGACGACGACAAGAACGAAGATCACCCAGCAGGGGGGTTCCCCGAGGTCCGTGACTGCCTCATGATCTATGGAGGGCATGCGGCGAATACCTCGGCTCGGCACCGCAAGCAAGAGCGCCGGGAGGTCTGCTCGGTGAAGGTGGCGGCGCCAGTCTACCTAGACTGGTCCGACAAGCCCATCACTTTCGACCGGGCCGACCACCCCGACCATGTGCCGAGCCCGGGGAAATACCCGCTCGTCGTCGACCCCGTTGTCGGCAATGTCAGGCTCACCAAGGTCCTGATGGACGGGGGCAGCTGCCTCAACATCATCTACGCCGAGACCCTCAAGCTTCTGCGCGTCGATCCGTCCTCCGTCCGGGCAGGCGCTGCGCCCTTCCACGGGATCATCCCTGGGAAGCGCGTCCAGCCCCTCGGGTGACTCGACCTCCCAGTCTGCTTCGGGACACCCTCCAACTTCCGAAGGGAGACCCTGACGTTCGAAGTGGTCGGGTTCCGAGGAACCTACCACGCCGTGCTAGGGAGGCCATGCTACGCGAAGTTCATGGCCGTCCCCAAGTCATTCATCTTGCTGGGCGACGAAGAGGAGCTCTACCATCGCAGCCCCTCGGGCATCCTCCAGCGATGCATCTCCATCGCCGAAGGTCGGGAACTGCTGCAAGAAGTACACTCGGGGGCTTGCGGCCACCACGCAGCACCCCGAGCCCTTGTTGGAAATGCTTTCCGGCAAGGCTTCTACTGGCCAACGGCGGTGGCTGACGCCACTAGAATTGTCCGCACCTGCGAAGGGTGCCAATTCTATGCGAAGCGGACACACCTGCCCGCTCAGGCTCTGCAGACAATACCCATCACCTGGCCCTTCGCCGTATGGGGTCTGGACCTCGTCGGTCCCTTGCAGAAGGCGCCCGGGGGCTACACGCACCTGCTGGTCGCCATCGACAAATTCTCCAAGTGGATCGAGGTCCGACCCCTGAACAGCATCAGGTCCGAGCAGGCGGTGGCATTCTTCACCAACATCATCCATCGCTTCGGGGTCCCGAACTCCATCATCACCGACAACGGCACCCAGTTCACCGGCAAAAAATTCTTGGATTTTTGCGAAGATTACCATATCCGGGTGGACTGGGCCGCCGTGGCTCATCCCATGTCGAATGGGCAGGTAGAGCGTGCCAACGGCATGATTCTACAAGGGCTCAAGCCTCGGATCTACAACGACCTCAACAAGTTCGGTAGGCGATAGATGAAGGAACTCCCCTCGGTGGTCTGGAGCCTAAGGACGACGCCGAGTCGTGCCACGGGCTTCACGCCGTTTTTCCTGGTCTACGGGGCTGAAGCTGTCTTGCCCACTGACCTGGAATACGGCTCCCCGAGGGCGAGGGCCTACACCGAACAAAGCAACCAAGCCAGCCGAGAGGAATCGCTGGACCAGCTGGAGGAAGCTCGGGACAGGGCCTTGCTACACTCGGCGCGGTACCAACAGTCCCTGCGACGCTACCACGCCCGAGGGGTCCGGTCCCGAGAACTCCAGGTGGGCGACCTGGTGCTTCGGCTGCGACAAGACGCCCGAGGGAGGCACAAGCTCACACCCCCCTGGGAAGGGCCGTTCGTCATCGCCAAAGTTCTGAAGCCCGGAACACACAAGCTGGCCAGCAATCGAGGCGAGATCTACGGCAACGCTTGGAACATCAAACAGCTACGTCGCTTCTACCCTTAAGATGTTTTCAAGTTGTTCATATACCTCGCACCTACGCAAAGTTTAGTTGTCAAGGAAGGGTCGGCCTAGCCTCGGCAAAGCCCGACCCTCCCTCGGGGGCTAAAAGGGGGGAGACCCCCTCTGCGTCGAATTTTTCCTCGAAAAAGGATCTCTTTTTAGCAGGATTTCTTTCGTGCTTCTTGGCCACTTCGGAAAGCGGATCCTGGAAACGACGAGGTACACGTAAGCAGCCAAGGCTGACCGAGCCGAGGGACTCCTACGCCTCCGGGATACGGATACCTCACTCGTCCCTTTCTGTGATAAGTAACTTGCGCTCGGATAAAGCGACTCCGTGGACCGAACGAGTCATCACGTTCGGAAGCTCTCCTGCCGAAGCAGTCCTTCAAGCTTTCTCGACTAAGTCGGGGACAGGGCCTCATGGACGGGTGAAAGTACGCGTAAGCGGCAAGGCCGACCGAGCCGAGGGATTCCCACGCCTCTGGGATACGGATACCTCACTCGTCCCTTCCGCGAAAAGCAACTCTCGCTCACACAAACATCCCTGTTACCGACAGAGTCCAGATGCTCGAAACAGGAGGAAAAAAGGCGCAGCTTCGCAAGTGCAGCGAGGGTGTTTTCTTCTGGCCTCGGCGGCCGCAGAAAGCACACGCTACAAGATGATCTGATCCTGCAGGCTCGGGTCTTCACGCCAAAGGGAGCCATAGCACCCTCGGCATCGACAACGTCTTCAGCAAAGCCCGACCCAGCCTCGGGCGGCGCCGCGGTCCAGGGGCTCCTCCGGGAATCCGGCCCGAGCAGGCGGCTCAACCGGTTACCCCTGGGGCCTCGGTCAACCGGCTTCCAAGGGCGCCAGCCCGATCCGAGGCCTCGACTGACCGACTTTGGCGTCGGCTCCGCTGACGGACGACACGGCTAGGCTTCGGCCAACCAGGTTCCCCATTCTCGAGCCAACTCCGCCTCTGTTCATACTGATATCGCAACCCCCGGCCTCGGTCCACCGAAGGGCGGCCGAGGGGTCTCTTCAACTAAGCTAGAGGAGCCTCACATAACAAGGCCGAACGGGCCGAGGGATTCCTACGCCTCCGGGATACGGATACCTCACCCGTCACCTTGACACGGGGCAACTCATGCTTGGTAAAGCGGTTCAGATAATCAAACAGGCGAGACTTAGTGCTCGAAAATGAGGAAAAAACACGGCTCCGTGCCGAAATTACATACATGTTCAGGCCCCGATAGCCACAATGAACAGAAAACACTGGCATTCGAAGTGCCATTACGAACGGAACTCCGGTTCCCCCTCCGCAGGCACGAACGACCCCACTCCGAGGGGGAAGGCCTGCGGAGCAACTGAAGGCCGACGAATGGTGCGCCGTCACCTGCTCCAGCAGCGGCGACGACGACGCCTTCTGCTCCGAGGGACCAAGCAGCGGCAACGCCGACCTCAGGCTAGATGCCGCTGCCAGGAGGCCCCCGCCCATGCCAAAACTCGTAAGGCAAGGACGGGCAGAAGGCCGTAGAGTTGGAGGTCAGCCCGTGGCCAGGCCCCGGCTATCTCGCCGGCAGCAGAACCTCTTCAAGCTGCCGTGGCGGATGCCGGCACCGCGAGCGGCTCCAAAGCCACCCGCGCCTGAAAGCCAGGCACGCTGCAGCTGCCAGCGCCACGGACGACGGCCGCCTTTCCCTCCGATCACTGAGTGAAGGAGCGGGCCGCCGCCCACGCGGGGGCCGACCTCAACTCGGCGCACTCCCCTCCCCAGCCCTGGTGATGAAAATCCTTGAGGCTGAGGGAGGGGAAGAGGCCGCAGCCCGGCTCGCTTTCCCCCACCATCAAACCGGAGGTCGCCATCTCAGGTGACCGCCGGCGGAGGGGAGCAGCCGGACAGCATGATGAAAATCCTTGAAGCCGAACGATGGCTGAGAGGTACCAACTCCCATGGAGTTGCGTTCCTCCAACGAGGAGGCGGAAAGGCGGCGGATACCCCCCATCCGGGGGCTTGGAAGACGGGAAGACCCGACGCTTAAGGGAGGAAGAAGACATGGTTGCCTTACGAAAGGAGCCTCCCTCCTTTTAAAGGCAACTCCCCCTACGTGCGCCCCCAGGCGCCGCGGGCCGAGTCTTCTCCAACACGCTCCAAGGCCCTCCCCTGCGACTCGGGGGCTGGGTCCCGCATGTCATGCAAGCCGGCTCAGGGCAGAAGAAGCCAAACCGCCGCGCATGGTGCGCACGACCGTCCAGCGGTTACAGGCGACCCCCCATTTTCGCCCAGACCAACGGGCAGAAGGGGCGGGCAGCCATGCAGGCGGCATGCAACCGCGCCAGATGGACGCGCTTCTCCGACTCCCGACACGCCAGCCTGGAACCCAGGCCCACGCGTCGAGCAACCGGCGCGCCAGTTGCTGCATGCAAGCAACCGCACCGCCACTTGTGCCACCATCGCGCCTCTTCGGTTGCGAAGCCTATGCCACGACTCGAGGCGACCCAACAGCGCCAGACTAGGCGCGTCGGTCAAAGCGACCGAAAGTGGGCCGGCAGTAATAGCGGTGGCAGGCGGGCGGGCGCAGCGGTCACGTCGTCAGCCAGGCTCACGTCCCATCCTGAGACAGCAAGAGAGCCTCCTCTCACGGCGTGAAGACGGTGCACCCGTGACCCGTTCCTCGAACGGATCGCACGCGCGCAACGGCCGCCCCGCCAACCACTCGCCCCGTCGCATTAACTCCGCGGCAGGACATGCGGCGCCTCTGGTAGGAGGAGCGCGCGACGCTTCACCTTCGCCGTAATAACCGCGTCAGAAAAGGTACGCCACGTCATCCGAATTCGTATCCTTTTCCGTTTTCCTCTTTCTCTATCTCTTGCAACAGGGACCGGGAAAGGGGGATACCCCGAAAGGGATCCTTCTCCGCGAAGGAACCGGGCTCCGAGCCCCCCATTACTGATCAGGGGTTCGAAGGCTGGCCCCCCGAGGGTTCAACAGTCGCCTCAGATCGCGTGGGCCCGACACCCACTACTGGTCAGGGGTTCGAAGGCCAGCCCCCCGAAGGGCTCCATGGCCGCCTCAGGCTACTCGGGCTCCGCGCCCATTACTGATCAGGGGTTCGAAGGCTGGCCCCCGAAGGGTTCACAGTCGCCTCAGACACCGAGCGAGGGATGACCAGGGGTACGTTCGATACATAACCGAGGCTCGGGCTGCGCTCCCGAGGTACCCTAGGACATTTCCGAGACCAGCGGGAACGATCTTGTAACAGAATCCCATCGGAGGGAGGCATCGAGCCCTCGGACCCCGTCGCCAGGGGACCGGGTCCGGCAAATCACCCGCATGTACTTTTGGGCGTGCCTCTGGGCCCCTAGCCGACCCCCAACGAACGGGGCACGGACGTCCACTCGGATTACCCGCTTGCAGCTCACCGGAGACACCATGTTCGGTGCCCATCGAGGGTAACATGGCGCACTCCCCCCCTCCTCCTTGCGGAAAGGCGACGTAGGGGCGTATGTAAAAAGCCGAGTCTGTCCCTGATCGTCCTCTCGCCCTGTGCAGAGGCTCGGGGGCTGCTCTCGCAAAAACCGGCTCCGGCCAAATCGTTGACAGCGTCAACATACCAGCCCGAGAGCTTGGGCCCCGACCGTGCACCCGGGCTACGGCCAGTTCGCATGAGGGAACGACCAGACCAGCCGAAGTATTAAGACCTCGAAGGAGTGTAACCACTCCTCCGAGGCCTCGGGGGCTACACCCGGCGGGTGCGCTCGCGCGCACCCACCGGAACGAAATGCAACCGAGAAAGGCTGGTCCCCTTGCAAAAAAGTGCGACAAAAGCCTCCAAGCGAGTGCTAACACTCCCTTCGAGGCTCGGGGGCTACTGTCGGGGACCATAATTAGGGGTACCCTCAAGACACCTAATTCTCAGCTGGTAACCCCCATCAGCATAAAGCTGCAAAGGCCTGATGGGCACGATTAAGTCAGGGATCAGTCCACACGAGTGACTCGATCACGCTTCACCCGAGCCTAGCCTCGGCCAAAGGCAGCCGACCTCGAGAGACTTCCGTCTCGCCCGAGGCCCCCTTTTTATGGCGGACACATCACCGGCTCGCCCAAGGCCTTGGCTTCGCTCAGAAGCAACCTTGACTAAATCACCACACCGACTGACCAAATTGCAGGGGCATTTAACGCAAAGGAGGCCTGACACCTCTATCCTGACACGCGCCCCCGGCAGAGCCGAGGTGACCGCCGTCACCCCACCGCTCCACTGGCCAGTCTGACAGAAGGACAGCGCCGCCTGCGCCACTCCGACTACAGTGCCACTCGACAGAGTGAGTCTGACAGGCAATCAGGCCTTGCCAAAGGCGCCACGGCGAACTCCGCTCCGCCCGACCCCAGGGCTCGGACTCGGGCTAAGACCCGGAAGACGGCGAACTCCGCTCCGCCCGACCCCAGGGCTCGGACTCGGGCTAAGACCCGGAAGACGGCGAACTCCGCTCCGCCCGACCCCAGGGCTCGGACTCGGGCTAAGACCCGGAAGACGGCGAACTCCGCTCCGCCCGACCCCAGGGCTCGGACTCGGGCTAAGACCCGGAAGACGGCGAACTCCGCTCCGCCCGACCCCAGGGCTCGGACTCGGGCTAAGACCCGGAAGACGGCGAACTCCGCTCCGCCCGACCCCAGGGCTCGGACTCGGGCCAAGACCCGGAAGACGACGAAACTCCGCCTCGCCCGACCCCAGGGCTCGAACTCCGCCTCGCCCGACCCCAGGGCTCGGACTCCGCCCTGGCCTCGGCTGAATGACTTCCGCCTCGCCCGACCCCTTGGCTCGGGCTCGGCCACGGCAACAGAAGGCAGACTCAACCTCGGCTTCGGAGGAAACCCCACGTCGCCCTGCCTAGAGCACAGACCGCCACGTCAACAGGAGGCGCCATCATCATCCCACCCCGAATCGACTCGGGTCACGGAGATCAAGACCGGCGTCTCATCCGGCCAGCTCCGCTAGAGAGGCAATGATGGCGCTCCACAAGCTCTATGACGACGGCGGCCCCCAGCTCTCTTACGGAAGCAGGACAACGTCAGCAGGGACTCGACCGCTCCAACAGCTGTCCCTCCATCAGGCTCCGCCGCACCTCCGACAGCCACGACATCACGCCAGCAGGGTGCCCAGATCTCTCCGGCTGCCACATTGGCATGTACCTAGGGCGCTAGCTCTCCCTCCGCTAGACACGTAGCACTCTGCTACATCCCCATTGTACACCTGGATCCTCTCCTTACGACTATAAAAGGAAGGACCAGGGCCTTCTGAAAGGGAATTAGGCTTACACCTAGTTCCTATATAATTTTGGTGGTTGAATTGCCCAACACAAATCTTTGGACTAACTAGTTTGCCCAAGTGTATAGATTATACAGGTATAAAAGGTTCATTCTCAGCCAATAATAAGACCAAGTTTTGGATTCAACAAAGGAGCAAAGTGGCAACCGAAGGCCCTCTGGTCTGGGAGCACCGGACTGTCCGGTGTACACCGGACAGTGTCCGGTGCGCCAGAGGACTCCAACTCGAACTCGCCACCTTCGGGAATTTCTGGAGGCGCTCCGCTATAATTCACCGGACTGTCTGGTGTGCACCGGACTGTCCGGTGAACCACGGAGCAACGGCTACTTCCGCGCCAACGGCTACCTGCAGGCACATTCAATGCGCGCCAGTGGCGCGCAGTCGTCAGGCGCGCCCCTTCTGGTGCACCGGACAATGAACAGTTCATGTCCGGTGTGCACCGGACATCCTGGCGGGCCCACAAGTCAGAAGCTCCAACGGTCAGAATCCAACGGCAGTGTGACGTGGCAGGGGGCACCGGACTGTCCGGTGTGCACCGGACTGTCCGGTGCGCCATCGAACAGACAGCCTCCCAACGGCCATTTTTGGTGGTTGGGGCTATAAATACCCCAACCACCCCACCATTCATTGCATCCAAGTTTTCCACTTCCCAACTACTACAAGAGCTCTAGCATTCAATTCTAGACACACCAAATAGATCAAATCCTCTCCAAATTCCACACAACGCCATAGTGACTAGAGAGAGTGATTTGCTTGTGTTCCTTTGAGCTCTTGCGCTTGGATTGCTTCTTTTCTCTCTCACTTGTTCTTGTGATCAAAGTTCCATTGTAATCAAGGCAAGAGGCACCAATTGTGTGGTGGCCCTTGCGGGGAAGTTTTGTTCCCGGCTTTGATTTGAGAAGAGAAGCTCACTCGGTCCGTGGGACCGTTTGAGAGAGGGAAGGGTTGAAAGAGACCCGGCCTTTGTGGCCTCCTCAACGGGGAGTAGGTTTGCAAGAACCGAACCTCGGTAAAACAAATCCACGTGTCTCACTTCCTTATTCGCTTGCGATTTGTTTTGCGACCTCTCTCGCGGACTCGATTTTATTTCTAACGCTAACCCGGCTTGTAGTTGTGTTTATATTTGTAAATTTCAGTTTCGCCCTATTCACCCCCCCTCTAGGCGACTATCAATTGGTATCAGAGCCCGGTGCTTCATTAGAGCCTAACCGCTCGAAGTGATGTCGGGAGATCACGCCAAGAAGGAGATGGAGACCGGCGAAAAGCCCACTACAAGCCAAGGGAGCACTTCATCGGAAGAGTCCCACACCAAAAGGAGGGAGAAGAAGAAGAGCTCCTCCAACAAAGGGAAGGAGAAGAAATCTTCTTCTCACCACAAAGAGAAGAAGGAAAAATCTTCTTCCCACAAGCCGCATCGGAAAGGCGACAAGCACAAGAGGATGAGGAAAGTGGTCTACTACGAGACCGACACTTCATCAACATCGACCTCCGACTCCGATGCGCCCTCCGTCACTTCTAAGCGCCAAGAGCGCAAGAAGTATAGTAAGATCCCCCTACACTACCCTCGCATTTCCAAACATACACCTTTACTTTCCGTCCCATTAGGCAAACCACCAACTTTTGATGGTGAAGATTACGCTAGGTGGAGTGATTTAATGCGATTTCATCTAACCTCGCTCCACAAAAGTATATGGGATGTTGTTGAGTTTGGTGCACAGGTACCGTCGGTAGGGGATGAGAACTATGATGAGGATGAGGTGGCCCAAATCGAGCACTTCAACTCTCAAGCAACAACAATACTCCTCGCCTCTCTAAGTAGAGAGGAGTATAACAAAGTACAAGGGTTGAAGAGCGCTAAGGAGATTTGGGATGTGCTCAAAACCGCGCACGAAGGAGATGAGCTCACCAAGATCACCAAGCGGGAAACGATCGAGGGGGAGCTCGGTCGGTTCCGACTTCGCAAAGGGGAGGAGCCACAACACATGTACAACCGGCTCAAGACTTTGGTGAACCAAGTGCGCAACCTCGGGAGCAAGAAGTGGGATGACCACGAAGTGGTAAATGTTATTTTAAGATCTCTCATTTTTCTTAATCCCACTCAAGTTCAATTGATTCGTGGTAATCCTAGATATACTAAAATGACCCCCGAGGAAGTTATCGGGCATTTTGTAAGTTTTGAGTGTATGATAGAAGGCTCGAGGAAAATCAACGAGCTTGGCGACCCATCCGAAGCCCAACCCGTTGCATTCAAGGCAACGGAGGAGAAGAAGGAGGTGTCTACACCAAGTAGACAACCAATAGACGCCTCCAAGCTCGACAATGAGGAGATGGCGCTCGTCATCAAGAGCTTCCGCCAAATCCTCAAGCAAAGGAGAGGGAAAGATTACAAGTCCCGCTCCAAGAAGGTTTGCTACAAGTGTGGTAAGCCCGGTCACTTTATTGCTAAATGTCCATTATCAAGTGATAGTGACAGGGGCGACGACAAGAAGGGGAGAAGAAAGGAGAAGAAGAGGTACTACAAGAAGAAGGGTGGTGATGCCCATGTTTGTCGAGAGTGGGACTCCGACGAAAGCTCTAGCGACTCCTCCGACGACGAGGACGCCGCCAACATCGCCGTCACCAAGGGACTTCTCTTCCCCAACGTCGGCCACAAGTGCCTCATGGCAAAGGACGGCAAAAAGAAGGTAAAATCAAGATCCTCCACTAAGTATGAAACATCCAGTGATGATAGTGCTAGTGATGAGGAAGATAACTTACGTTCTCTTTTTGCCAACCTAAACATGCAACAAAAAGAAAAGTTAAATGAGTTAATTAGTGCTATTCATGAGAAGGATGATCTCTTGGATTCTCAAGAGGAATTCCTTATTAAGGAAAACAAGAAGCATGTTAAGGTTAAAAATGCTTACGCTCTACAAGTTGAAAAATGTGAAAAATTGTCTAGTGAGCTAAGCACTTGTCATGAGATTATTGACAACCTTAGGAATGAAAATGCTAGTTTGAATGCTAAGGTTGATTCACATGTTTGTAGTGTTTCAATTCCCAATCTTAGAAATGATAATGTTGATTTACTTGCTAAGATTGATGAATTGAATGTATCTCTTGCTAGCCTTAGATTAGAGAATGAAGATTTGATTGCTAAGGCTAAAGATTTTGATGTTTGCAAAGTTACAATTGCCGATCTTAGAGATAAGAATGATATACTTCGTGCTAAGATTGTAGAACTTAATTCTTGCAAACCATCTACATCTACCATTGAGCATGTCACTATTTGTACTAGATGTAGAAATATTGATATTGATGCTATTCATGATCATATGGCTTTAATTAAACAACAAAATGATCATATAGCAAAACTAGATGCTAAAATTGCCGAGCACAACTTGGAAAATGAAAAATTTAAATTTGCTCGTAGCATGCTTTATAATGGGAGACGCCCGGGCATTAAGGATGGCATTGGCTTCCAAAGGGGAGACAATGTCAAAATTAGTGCCCCTCCTAAGAGATTGTCCAACTTTGTTAAGGGCAAGGCTCCCATGCCTCAGGATAACGAGGGTTACATTTTGTACCCTGCCGGTTATCCTGAGAGCAAAATTAGGAGAATTCATTCTAGGAAGTCTCACTCTGGCCCTAATCATGCTTTCATGTATAAGGGTGAGACATCTAGCTCTAGGCAACCAACCCATGCTAAGTTGCCTAGAAAGAAAACTCCTAATGCATCAAATGATCATGCTATTTCATTCAAAACTTTTGATGCATCATATGTGCTTACTAACAAATCCGGCAAAATAGTTGCCAAATATGTTGGGGGCAAACACAAGGGCTCCAAGACTTGTGTTTGGGTACCCAAAGTTCTTGTATCTAATGCCAAAGGGCCCAAAACCATTTGGGTACCTAAAATCAAGAACTAAATTTGTTTTATAGGTTTATGCATCCGGGGGCACAAGTTGGATACTCGACAGCGGGTGCACAAACCACATGACAGGGGAGAAGAAGATGTTCTCCTCATATGAGAAAAACCAAGATCCCCAAAGAGCTATCACATTCGGGGATGGAAATCAAGGGTTGGTCAAAGGTTTGGGTAAAATTGCTATATCACCGGACCATACCATTTCCAATGTTTTTCTTGTAGATTCTTTAGATTACAACTTGCTTTCTGTATCTCAATTATGTCAAATGGGCTACAACTGTCTATTCACTGATATAGGTGTCACTGTCTTTAGAAGAAGTGATGATTCAATAGCATTTAAGGGAGTGTTAGAGGGTCAGCTATACTTGGTAGATTTTGATAGAGCTGAACTCGACACTTGCTTAATTGCTAAGACTAACATGGGCTGGCTCTGGCATCGCCGACTAGCACATGTTGGGATGAAGAATCTTCACAAACTTCTAAAGGGAGAACACATTTTAGGATTAACAAATGTTCATTTTGAGAAAGACAGGATCTGTAGCGCATGCCAGGCAGGAAAGCAAGTTGGAGCTCATCATCCACACAAGAACATAATGACGACGGACAGGCCACTGGAGCTCCTACACATGGATTTATTCGGCCCGATTGCTTACATAAGCATCGGCGGGAGTAAGTACTATCTAGTTATTGTGGATGATTATTCTCGCTTCACTTGGGTATTCTTTTTACAGGAAAAATCTCAAACCCAAGAGACCTTAAAGGGTTTCTTGAGACGGGCTCAAAATGAGTTCGACTTAAGGATTAAGAAAATAAGAAGCAACAACGGGACGGAGTTCAAGAACTCTCAAATTGAAGGCTTCCTTGAGGAGGAGGGCATCAAGCATGAGTTCTCTTCTCCCTACACGCCACAACAAAATGGTGTAGTGGAGAGGAAGAATCGAACTCTATTGGACATGGCAAGGACCATGCTTGATGAGTACAAGACTTCGGATCGGTTTTGGGCAGAGGCAGTCAACACCGCTTGCTACGCCATCAACCGGTTATATCTTCACCGAATCCTCAAGAAGACATCATATGAACTCCTAACCGGTAAAAAGCCCAACATTTCATACTTTAGAGTTTTTGGTAGCAAATGTTTTATTCTTGTTAAAAGAGGTAGAAAATCCAAATTTGCTCCTAAAACTGTAGAAGGCTTTTTACTTGGTTATGACTCAAACACAAGGGCATATAGGGTCTTTAACAAGTCCACTGGACTAGTTGAAGTCTCATGTGACGTTGTGTTTGATGAAACTAACGGCTCTCAAGTAGAGCAAGTTGATCTTGATGAGATAGGTGAAGAACAGGCTCCATGCATAGCGATAAGGAACATGTCCATTGGGGATGTGTGTCCTAAGGAATCCGAAGAGCCTCCGATTGCACAAGATCAACCATCCTCCTCCATGCAAGCATCTCCACCAACTCAAAATGAGGATGAAGCTCAAGTTGATAAAGAAGAAGATCAATCAAATGAGCCACCTCAAGATGATGGCCATGATCAAGGGGGAGATGCAAATAAGGAAGAAAAGGAGGATGAGCAAGAACAAAGGCCGCCACACCCAAGAGTCCACCAAGCAATCCAACGAGATCACCCCGTCGACACCATCCTCGGCGACATTCATAAGGGGGTAACTACTCGATCTCGTGTTGCACATTTTTGTGAACATTACTCGTTTGTTTCCTCTATTGAGCCACATAGGGTAGAGGAAGCACTTCAAGATTCGGATTGGGTGGTGGCAATGCAAGAGGAGCTCAACAACTTCACCAGGAATGAGGTATGGCATTTAGTTACACGTCCTAACCAAAATGTTGTAGGAACCAAATGGGTCTTCCGCAACAAGCAAGATGAGCATGGTGTGGTGACAAAGAACAAAGCTCGACTTGTGGCCAAGGGATACTCTCAAGTCGAAGGTTTGGATTTCGGTGAAACCTATGCACCCGTAGCTAGGCTTGAGTCAATTCGTATATTATTAGCCTATGCTACTTACCATGGCTTTAAGCTTTATCAAATGGACGTGAAAAGTGCCTTTCTCAATGGACCAATTAAGGAAGAGGTCTATGTTGAGCAACCTCCCGGCTTTGAAGACAGTGAGTACCCTAACCATGTCTATAGGCTCTCTAAGGCGCTTTATGGGCTCAAGCAAGCCCCAAGAGCATGGTATGAATGCCTAAGAGATTTCCTTATTTCTAATGGCTTCAAAGTCGGTAAAGCCGATCCTACACTCTTTACTAAAACTCTTGAAAATGACTTGTTTGTATGCCAAATTTATGTTGATGATATTATATTTGGGTCTACTAACGAGTCTACTTGTGAAGAGTTTAGTAGGATTATGACATAGAAATTCGAGATGTCTATGATGGGGGAGTTGAAGTATTTCTTAGGATTCCAAGTGAAGCAACTCCAAGAGGGCACCTTCATTAGCCAAACGAAGTATACTCAAGACATTCTAAACAAGTTTGGGATGAAGGATGCCAAGCCCATCAAGACACCCATGGGAACCAATGGGCATCTCGACCTCGACACGGGAGGTAAGTCCGTGGATCAAAAGGTATACCGGTCGATGATAGGTTCTTTACTCTACTTATGTGCATCTCGACCGGATATTATGCTTTCCGTATGCATGTGTGCAAGATTCCAAGCCGACCCTAAGGAAGCTCACCTTACGGCCGTGAAACGAATCTTGAGATATTTGGCTTATACTCCTAAGTTTGGGCTTTGGTATCCTAAGGGATCCACATTTGATTTGATTGGTTATTCGGATGCCGATTGGGCGGGGTGCAAAATCAATAGGAAGAGCACATCGGGGACTTGCCAGTTCTTGGGAAGGTCCTTGGTGTCTTGGGCTTCAAAGAAGCAAAATTCGGTCGCTCTTTCCACCGCCGAAGCCGAGTACATTGCCGCAGGCCATTGTTGCGCGCAATTGCTTTGGATGAGGCAAACCCTGCGGGACTACGGTTACAAATTAACCAAAGTTCCTTTGCTATGTGATAATGAGAGTGCAATCAAAATGGCCGACAATCCCGTCGAGCATAGCCGCACTAAACACATAGCCATTCGGTATCACTTTTTGAGGGATCACCAACAAAAGGGAGATATCGAGATTTCATACATTAATACTAAAGATCAATTAGCCGATATCTTTACCAAGCCTCTTGATGAACAATCTTTTAACAAACTTAGGCATGAGCTAAATATTCTTGATTCTAGGAATTTCTTTTGTTAACTTGCACTCATAGCTCATTTGTATACCTTTGATCACATCTCTTTCATATGCTATGACTAATGTGTTTTCAAGTCTATTTCAAACCAAGTCACAGGTGTCTTGAAAGGGAATTGGAGTCTTCGGCGAAGACAAAGGCTTCCACTACGTAACTCATCCTTCACCGTCGCTCCAAGCAACTCTCCGTTCTAGGGGGAGAAAACATGAGCACCAAGCAAAAGGACTTCGTCTTTGGTATAATCTTAACTCATTTATTTTATGACCAAAGGGAAAGAAAGCACTTCGAGGGCTCTAATGATTCCGTTTTTTGGCGATTCATGCCAAAAAGGGGGAGAAATGAGCCCAAAGCAAAAGGACCGCACCTCCACCAATTTCAAAAACTTAGTATTTTCCAAAAGTATTTATCAATTGGTATCCTTTTGTGTTCAAAAGGGAAAAAGTAGTATTTCAAAAATGATACATCAAAACCCTCTTGAACACTAAGAGGTGGATCTCCTTTAGGGGAAGTTTTGTTTAGTCAAAGGAAAAGCATTTGAAACAGGGGGAGAAAACTTCAAATCTTGAAAATGCTTTGCAAACTCTTATTCATTTACCTTTGACTATTTGTAAAAGATCTTTGAAAAGGACTTACAATAGAATTTGCAAAAACAAAACGTATGGTGCAAGCGTGGTCCAAAATGTTAAAAACAAAGAAACAATCCATGCATATTTTGTAAGTATTTATATTGGCTCAATTTCAAGCAACCTTTACACTTACATTATGCAAACTAGTTCAATTATGCACTTCTATATTTGCTTTGGTTTGTGTTGGCATCAATCACCAAAAAGGGGGAGATTGAAAGGGAATTAGGCTTACACCTAGTTCCTATATAATTTTGGTGGTTGAATTGCCCAACACAAATCTTTGGACTAACTAGTTTGCCCAAGTGTATAGATTATACAGGTATAAAAGGTTCATTCTCAGCCAATAATAAGACCAAGTTTTGGATTCAACAAAGGAGCAAAGTGGCAACCGAAGGCCCTCTGGTCTGGGAGCACCGGACTGTCCGGTGTACACCGGACAGTGTCCGGTGCGCCAGAGGACTCCAACTCGAACTCGCCACCTTCGGGAATTTCTGGAGGCGCTCCGCTATAATTCACCGGACTGTCCGGTGTACACCGGACAGTGTCCGGTGCGCCAAGGAAGCGCGGCCTCCGGAACTCGCCAGCCTCGGGAGTTTAATTGAAGCCGCTCCGCTATAATTCACCGGACTGTCCGGTGTGCACCGGACTGTCCGGTGAACCACGGAGCAACGGCTACTTCCGCGCCAACGGCTACCTGCAGGCACATTCAATGCGCGCCAGTGGCGCGCAGTCGTCAGGCGCGCCCCTTCTGGTGCACCGGACAATGAACAGTTCATGTCCGGTGTGCACCGGACATCCTGGCGGGCCCACAAGTCAGAAGCTCCAACGGTCAGAATCCAACGGCAGTGTGACGTGGCAGGGGGCACCGGACTGTCCGGTGTGCACCGGACTGTCCGGTGCGCCATCGAACAGACAGCCTCCCAACGGCCATTTTTGGTGGTTGGGGCTATAAATACCCCAACCACCCCACCATTCATTGCATCCAAGTTTTCCACTTCCCAACTACTACAAGAGCTCTAGCATTCAATTCTAGACACACCAAATAGATCAAATCCTCTCCAAATTCCACACAACGCCATAGTGACTAGAGAGAGTGATTTGCTTGTGTTCCTTTGAGCTCTTGCGCTTGGATTGCTTCTTTTCTCTCTCACTTGTTCTTGTGATCAAAGTTCCATTGTAATCAAGGCAAGAGGCACCAATTGTGTGGTGGCCCTTGCGGGGAAGTTTTGTTCCCGGCTTTGATTTGAGAAGAGAAGCTCACTCGGTCCGTGGGACCGTTTGAGAGAGGGAAGGGTTGAAAGAGACCCGGCCTTTGTGGCCTCCTCAACGGGGAGTAGGTTTGCAAGAACCGAACCTCGGTAAAACAAATCCACGTGTCTCACTTCCTTATTCGCTTGCGATTTGTTTTGCGACCTCTCTCGCGGACTCGATTTTATTTCTAACGCTAACCCGGCTTGTAGTTGTGTTTATATTTGTAAATTTCAGTTTCGCCCTATTCACCCCCCCTCTAGGCGACTATCACCTTCTCAGAGAAGGTTGGCCGCGCGGGACCGAGGACGGGACAGGCGCTCTCTTGGGGCCGCTCGCTTCCCTCACCCGCGTGGACGCTTGTAACCCCCCTACTGCAAGCGCACCTGACCTGGGCGCAGGACGAACACGAAGGCCGCAGGACTTCCACCTCTCTCACGCTCGGCTCCGGCCGCCTCGCCTCTCCCCCCTTCGCGCTCGCCCACGCGCTCGACCCATCTGGGCTGGGGCACGCAGCACACTCACTCGTCGGCTTAGGGACCCCCCTGTCTCGAAACGCCGACAAATAGGTTTAGACTCTGCGCAGAGGGGTACACTTTACCCACTAGTCCGGCTCTGCGATCTCATGGCCAATGAGATCCGAATCCGAAACCCTTTCCTTCCTTGTACATCCGAACCTTAATGGTTATACCGGAAGGAGTCAGGCCACCACCATGTCCAAACCAGACAAAACATTCCCCTTCCTTATCCTCCCGGTGCTACCCCAGCCTTCATAACCCTGGGGTGGGACCGTACGAGTTCAGATTGAGTGGCTGCCCACACAGCCTCGAGTGGTTGTACTTTTTGAGAGTACAGGTAATGAAAGATGACAAACCGGTCCTTATATGAGAGGACGATCCTTCTGCTCACGCCTAAACCAGCTGAGCCAACACCTTAGGCCCTCCCCTAAACCAGGGAGTCCCTGATCATCCTACTTCACTAGGTGATGAGGGTGAGTACCCTTCATCGCACTCTTTTGGAAAACATTTCACTTATACCCCTTTTTACTTGTCCCACATCTTTTAATCAAAATAATAGTTAATGCGGGCTCTCTCATGCTTACCATGCAATTCGATTCCCATCCCATAATCCAGGCATAGGCAGTGGTAGAGAGAAATAGGTAAATAATGCATCAAGGGAAGGATGGACTTGCCTTCGTCGAAGCTTTCCTGGTAGAGACAAAAGGTTAATCTCGGAGGGGTCGGGTTCCTGCCCTTCTTCCAGAGCTAAGAGTTCCGGAGGATCGGATCCCTCTTCCGCTAATTAAACATAGCCAAAAAACAATACATCAAACATGGTGACCTTGGTGGAGTGTGCAAATTGTTATACTTTATTATTTTTGTGCCCTAATAATTTATTTAAACTATTTTTGGTGCATAAAATATCAGCATATAAGTATATATGGGAAAATGGGAAAAAGAAAATGGGAAAAGAAAAAGAAAAAGGATTTCCTTTCCCTGTGGGCCGGGGGGGATTTTCGGCCCACTTGGGCGCGGGCGCTCGCGCGGGCGAGGCTGGCGGCCCAGCTGGCCCAGCTGTGCGGGGGAGACGGCGGGGGACGGCGCGGAGGCACGGGCCCACCAGCCAGTGAGAGAGGAGGGGGCTGACGGCGTTGGCGACAACGGGGGGGAGGGGCTCGACCGGGGTTCGACCGGCGGTGAGGACCCGCGACGGTTCTCCGCCGTCGGTCCGGTTTTGCGACGGGGAAGCGGTGGCGGAGCATGAGTGGTAGATGAGGATCACAGGGGCGGGGCTAATTTCGCCTGCGGGGGCCTAGGGCGGCCGGTCCGCGGCACGGTGGCGGGTGTCCGCGGCGGTGAAGCCGCCGGTGAGTTTTCCGGCCGAAATAGAGTGGGGGAGGTGGCGTGTCGTGGACGTGGAAGTGTGGCGGAACTCTTGGCACTATTTAATTGAACAGAAGGTCGCCAGGGAGGGAGAGGGGAGCTTACCGGAGCGGTGGAGGGAAGCACGGCGGCGCTGCTAGCTCAATTGAGCTCGGGGAGGGGTGGAGGAGATGGCTGGGGCTGGTGTGGAGGGCTCGGGCTCGGCTGTCCCTTTTATAGGCGCCCGGGAGGGGGGGAGGGATGGAGGGGACGGCGAGCTCCGATGAGCTTCCATGATGGCGGGCATGGAGCAAACGGCGACGAGACGGCTCGGGCAGGCTGAGGATGAGGGGACGGCTCGGGCACAGTGGCGAGGTTGTCGCGGAGGCTGGCGAGCATTAATGGCGAGGCGACGAGGCGAGGGGTGCTCGGCGGCGATCACGCCGGTGAGGGATGGGCGGGGGAAGAAGGAGCTGACTGGTGGGGTCGGCTGCCAGCGGGAGAGGTCCGCGCGAGAGAGAGAGGGGCGGGGCGCTGACGGGCAGGGTCGGGCTGTCAGCGGGCGGGAGTGGCGCGCGGTGTGGGCCGCCTGGGCCGGAAAGAGAGGGGAGGGAGGCAGGCGCGCGCGAGCTGGGCTGGAAGTCGGCCCAGCCGCGAGAGGGGAGAGGAATTTCCTTTTTCTTTTCTTTTTCTAATTCTTTCCTTTTTCTTTTCTACTTTTGTGTCATTTTGTTTCTTTTTCTCTTAACAAAAATTTTCTAAATGAACTTGGTGATAAATGTGGTCTATGTGAGGTGCTTCAAATCATTTTAAGTATATGCAAATGATTGGGTGACCTAGGGGTAGGGTTAGGGAGAAGAATAAAACCAAGGGGGGGAGATTAGGGGGGGTTAGGGTTTCAAACCTGGGTTGGGATTTTGGGATGTTACAAACCTACCCCACTTAAAGGAATCTCGCCCTCGAGATTTAGACTGGATTTGGGAAAAGGTAAGGGTATTCCCTCCTCAAGAAGTCCTCACTCTCCCAGGTGGCTTCCTCTTCTCCTTCTCTGCTCCACTGAACTTTACAGAGCTTTACTTCCGAGGTGCGGGTCTTTCTGACTGCCGAATCAAGAATCTTCACTGGTTTCTCAAGATATTGAAGGTCTTTTTGAATCTGCACTGTCTCTTCTTCGAGGTGACTTTCTGGTGCTTGCAGGCATTTGCGGAGCTGGGACACGTGGAACACATTGTGGATGTCGGACATGGATTCTGGTAGTTCCAGGCGGTATGCGGCGGGTCCTACCTTGCCAATGATGGGATAGGGACCTACAAAACGTGGGGCTAGCTTCCCTTTGACTTGGAACCTCCTGACACCACGCATTGGAGAAACCTTGAGGTAGACGAAGTCTCCTTCCTCAAATCGGAGTTCCCTCCGCCTGTTGTCTGCGTAACTCTTCTGTCGACTCTGAGCTTCAAGCAATCTTCTGTGGATCAGTGCAACTTTCTCCTCTGCCTCCTTGACAAAGGCAGGTCCTTCTAGTGCTTTTCCCCCACGTTGGACCACATGAGAGGGGTCTGGCATTTTCGTCCATACAGTGCTTCGAATGGTGACATCTTGATGCTGGACTGATAGCTATTGTTGTAGGAGAACTCTGCGTAGGGTAGACTGGACTCCCAACTTCTATCAAAAGCTAACACACATGCTCTTAAGAGATCTTCAAGGACTTTGTTGACTCTCTCTGTCTGCCCATCTGTCTGAGGGTGATAAGCAGTACTGAAATCTAGCTTGGTGCCCATAGCTTTCTGAAGGCTTGTCCAGAATTTGGATGTGAACTGGGTTCCTCTGTCTGATACTATCTTCCTTGGGATGCCATGGAGTCTGACTATCTCCTTGAGGTAAATCCGGGCAAGGGTGGCTCCTCCAAAGGTAGTTTTCACTGGAATGAAATGGGCTACCTTAGTGAGGCGATCTATTATTACCCAGATGGAGTCATTCCCTTTCTGCGTCCGGGGTAGTCCGGTTACGAAGTCCATGCCTATTTCTTCCCACTTCCATTCAGGTATCGGGAGGGGTTGTAATAGGCCAGCAGGTTTTTGGTGTTCGGCCTTCGTCCGTTGGCAGATGTCACATCGGGCCACATACTGAGCTACTTCTTTCTTCATCCCCTTCCACCAGTATCTGGTTTTGAGGTCCAGGTACATCTTGGTAGTTCCGGGGTGGATGGAGTAGGCCGAGTCGTGAGCTTCCTTGAGTAGGACTTCTCGGGCCTCCCCTTTTGGTACACACAGACGGTGTTTGAACCAAAGGACTCCTTGGTCATCTGCCCTGAGGTCCGGGAGTTGTTCCTTGCGGGCTTTCTCCACAAGCCTTGCCGTTTCTGGGTCTAGATGTTGAGCTTTGCAGATGGGGTCTTCTAGCATTGGCTTGACTTCGAGACTGTCGTTGTTTCCTAGACATGCATTTAGTTGTGTTGATTCTTCCTTCCAGTCTTCTAGAAAGTTGGTCCCTTTTATTCTGAATGGTTTTCGACTCAGAGCGTCGGCTACCACGTTGGCCTTCCCGGGGTGATAGTGAATTTCTAGGTCATAATCCTTGATCAGCTCTAACCATCTTCGCTGACGGAGGTTGAGATCAGGTTGAGTGAATATGTACCTCAGACTCTTGTGATCGGTGAAAATATGGCATTTGTTTCCGATTAGGTAATGCCTCCATATCTTTAAGGCATGCACTATGGCTGCCAATTCCAGATCATGGGTGGGGTAATTCTGCTCGTGCGGCTTGAGTAGGCGTGATGCGTAAGCAATGACTTTCTCGTTCTGCATTAGCACACACCATAAGCCTTGCCTCGAGGCATCACAGAAGACGGCAAAATCTTGATGGATATCTGGCAGTGATAGAACGGGTGCTGTTGTGAGTTTCTCTTTTATGATTTGGAAACTTTCTTCACATTTTGGGGTCCACACAAATTTATGGTCTTTCTTGAGAAGTTCTGTCATTGGCCTTGCGATGCTGGAGAATCCTTTGATGAAGCGGCGGTAATACCCTGCCATTCCTAGGAAGCTTCGAACTTCACTGACGTTGGTTGGTTGCCTCCATTTTGACACTGCTTCTACTTTGGAGGGGTCCACTTCTATTCCTTCTGCGGTTAAGATATGCCCAAGGAAGGCTATCTTTTCCAACCAGAATTCACATTTACTGAGTTTGGCATAAAGTTGGTGTGCTCTGAGTTTTCCAAGGACGATCCGAAGGTGACGCTTATGGTCTTCGCGGTTCTTGGAGTAAATAAGGATGTCGTCGATGAAGACTACGACAAACTTATCTAGCTCTTCCATAAACACTTTATTCATGAGGTTCATGAAAAAGGCGGGTGCGTTTGTCAGTCCGAACGGCATTACCGTGAATTCATATTGCCCGTACCAGGTGACAAATGCAGTCTTTTGGATGTCCGCTTCCTTGATCCTCAATTGGTGGTAACCAGACCTTAGGTCTATCTTGGAGAAGTACTTGGCTCCTTGAAGCTGATCGAAGAGGTCGTCAATCCGAGGAAGTGGGTACTTGTTCTTGATGGTAACTTCATTTAACGATCGGTAATCAATACACATTCTCATACTTCCATCCTTCTTGGAGACAAACAGGACTGGTGCTCCCCAAGGTGATGAGCTGGGACGAATGTACCCTTTTTACTGAAGATCTGAGATTTGAAGCTTCAGTTCTGCTAACTCAGTTGGAGCCATGCGGTATGGTCTCTTTGCGATGGGTGCTGTTCCAGGAATCAGATCTATGTAGAACTCCACTTCTCTTTCTGGTGGCATTCCTGGCAATTCTTCGGGAAACACATCCATGAATTCTTCTACTACTGATATATTTTCCGTTGTTATATTGAACATCATTGGGTCACTGGCGGGTGGCTGTGCCTGGCAAGAGACTGACTTTCCCTGCTGGTCGGTGAGGAGGACTGTCTTGTCCGCGCAACTGATGATGCCTTTGTGTTTAGTTAGCCAATCCATCCCTAGGATTACATCAATTCCCTTGGATGGCAAGACGGTTAAGTCTGCTAGGAATACTGCCCCACTTAAAAGGATTCTGACTTGGGAACATCTTAGCTGGCATAAGAGGTCGGACCTCGGGGTTCGGGTGACCAAAGGAATCTCTAGGGGAGTAGAGGGAATGCCATATTTTTTCACAAAGCTAGTGGCTATGAAAGAGTGGGATGCTCCAGAATCGAAAAGTACGGTAGCGGGAGTAAATTCAACAAGGAACTCACCGAGTACTACTCCCGGAGCCTGCTGAGCTTCCTGGGCATCGACGTGATTTACACGTGCCCTTCCTTGGTACGGAGTCTTGTTCTGCTGGCTGACGGCGGAGGGTGCCTTGGGGGCGGGTGCCGAGGTATTCTTCGGGCCATTCACCGAGTTGGAGTAGGCGGGTCCCTGTGGCTTCAGCTGCGGACAGTTGTTCTTGAAGTGACTTGGATCACCGCAGTGCCAACATGCATTTGCCGGAGGTTGGTTGCTTGCCACCGAGGGAGAATGAAAAGAGCTCTGACTCTGCTGGCTGAATCGTGACGGAGTGGGTCCAGCTGGCCTACTGAAGTTGGGCCCCTTAGGTGGAAACCCAAATGATCGAGTCATCTGGTGCCGGTCCTGCTGTTGTGCCCGAAGAACCTGGAACTTCCTTTTGAGGTGTCCTTTTTCTTCCTCCTTAGCTCTTTCAACTTGCATGGCCTTGTTGGAAAGGTGAGAGAAGTTGAGGAAGTCTTGGCTAGCCAGAATTGTCTTGAGTTCTGGCCTGAGTCCCTTGAGGAAACGGGCCATCTTCTTGCTCTCAGTATTGACATCATCTGGCGCGTAGCGGGCTAACTCCGTGAACTTGTGCACATATTCGCTGACAGATCTTCCGTCTTGAGTCAATTCTCGGAACTCGTCCTCCTTAAGCTGTACCAATCCTTGGGGCACATGGTGCTCCCGGAAAGCCGCTTCAAATTCCGCCCAGGTAGCATCTCTGATGGTGACGTTGAAGGTGTCCCACCAGGCTAAGGCCATCCTAGAGAGTTGGTGGGCAGCCAATTGAACACGCTGATTTTCTGGGCAACCAATGGCCTCCAGCTTCCTTTTGATCGTGCGCATCCAATCGTCTGCATCGAGGGGGTTGCTTGATCCGGCGAACGTGGGAGGTTTGAGTCTCAGGAAGTCCCCCATTCTGTCTTGCGGTCTTCCACCATTTGGCCGTTGATTTTCCAGATTTCGAGTGAGGACCTCGATGAGTCGGGTCTGATTGGCTAGAACTTGGGCTAGGTCTAAGGGTAGGGGTGGAGGTGCGGGGAGGTGGGTTTCACTTTCCTCTCTAACGACTTCCCCTTCAGCTCTTCGGGGGAAACCTGCTCCAATCCCTGAGGCGGTAGGCGTGGTTTTATCCGAAGCCATCTGCCAGGGAAGAGAGTCACTATTATGCACATGCAAATTGTTCTCAACCAAGTTATTTTATTCATTACACCATCACATTACAAGCATAAGACTACTACAGGGGAAGACTACATGAGGGCGTTCTTCGAGGTGCTAGCGAGTTCCTTGTCTAAGGTGTCCCCAAATGCCTTGAGCAGATCATCGAGGCTGGCTAGGGATACATCTTCTTCGTCGGACCAGTCATCGATTCTGGGGGGAGGTAGGGCTAGAGGGGCCTTCTTCTTCTTCTTCTCTGTCTGGCATCCTTGGTTAGTGGTCTTCTTCTAGATCTTCTTTTTGGGGGCGAGTGCCTTTAGCTTCTTGTCAAAGTCTTTCTTCAAGGTCTGATAGCTAGGCCTCACGGGTGTTGGCTTCCTCGCCTTCCACTATGCTGAGACTCTCCTGGAGAGATGCCTTCTCTTGCGTAAGCTCTTTGACTTGCTGCTCTAGGCTTTCCACTCGGGAGTTTAGGTGGGTACAATGGGAGGAGAGCTCATCGTAGTGGTTGTCGAGGGTGTGGAGGTATCCGGCCATGTAGACGATAGTGGGATCATCTTCTATGGGATCTCCTCCAGACAGAGCCTGGAGTCTTTTCTTCCAGGTTGGGGTGTTTTTGTTGCTGGGTGGGAAATATCGGAGGGGAGTCTCAAAGATCTCTCGGCCATAGTTTTGGCACAGTTGTTTGAGGGCTTTTCGAGCAACGCTCTGGCATGTGTCTGGGAAGCGGTGCCCGATGAAGGTAATTTGGAAAGGAGGGTGGTTTGGGTAGTTCCGGCTTTCTCCCAAGTAGACTGCCATAGAGCACTTTTCCATTCCATTTTCACGGTACTCTTTCCAGACATATTCGGGCTTCTTGCGGATCCCCAAGCGCAGTGCGCAGCTTCGAAGAAGGTGAGGAAAGCCTTCCTCCTCTGAGCAATAGGAAGTCCTAATCACCCAGGGGTTTTCCATCTGGTAGACGAAAAGAAAGGTCTATTAATATCGGGGAAAAGGGGAAAGAGTGTTTCTTGGAGGTAAGAGGTGTTCTTTTGTTAAGGCAACTTTTAAGGTCAGGGCTGTGGTCTACGGCCAGTTCTATAGGCTCTGATACCACCTGAAGCGTCCCGATCCTTTGGGACTCAAATGTGATACAATTACTAGTCCCAGGAGGCTAGTAACCACATTCATTACTTCAAATAGTTACAGAGTCTGAATAATGTTATTACAATACCGGGGATACAAGCTCGAAAGTGAGCCAAAACAAAATAAAGCGCAGTGGAAGATAAAATAGCCCAGGCCACAGGCAGAACTGGGTGAAGACACAGCCCCATCAATCAAGCATAGCAGAAAAGAAGTCTTCAGCGGCTGAAAAACATGAATAAATCTGGGTGAATACACTAGGTATTCCGCAAGCCCACCCGGCTCCCGTAAAGAGAAAGTGACCTATATTGTACATGCTTATTATGGTGGAGTTGAAGTCACTCATACTTTTTCAGAGAAAGGCAGCACTCAATAGTTAGGGTTTTCCCAAAACAATAGAAGTAACACTTGCTTGACCACCACTGAGCTTCCCGCTCCCATGGTACTACTTTTTTCCAGAACATACACACACATTTCCCTGTTCCCAGTTGTAGTAGAAACACTAATTGTCATACCATACCAGACTCGTCCATACCAGTGGACACGGACTATTCGAATAGGTTTAAACTCTGCGCAGAGGGGTACACTTTACCCACTAGTCCGGCTCTGCGATCTCATGGCCAATGAGATCCGAATCCGAAACCCTTTCCTTCCTTGTACATCCGAACCTTAATGGTTATACCGGAAGGAGTCAGGCCACCACCATGTCCAAACCGGACAAAACATTCCCCTTCCTTATCCTCCCGGTGCTACCCCAGCCTTCATAACCCTGGGGTGGGACCGTACGAGTTCAGATTGAGTGGCTGCCCACACAGCCTCGAGTGGTTGTACTTTTTGAGAGTACAGGTAATGAAAGATGACAAACCGGTCCTTATATGAGAGGACGATCCTTCTGCTCACGCCTAAACCAGCTGAGCCAACACCTTAGGCCCTCCCCTAAACCAGGGAGTCCCTGATCATCCTACTTCACTAGGTGATGAGGGTGAGTACCCTTCATCGCACTCTTTTGGAAAACATTTCACTTATACCCCTTTTTACTTGTCCCACATCTTTTAATCGAAATAATAGTTAATGCGGGCTCTCTCATGCTTACCATGCAATTCAATTCCCATCCCATAATCCAGGCATAGGCAGTGGTAGAGAGAAATAGGTAAATAATGCATCAAGGGAAGGATGGACTTGCCTTCGTCGAAGCTTTCCTGGCACAAAAGGTTAATCTCGGAGGGGTCGGGTTCCTGCCCTTCTTCCGGAGCTAAGAGTTCCGGAGGATCGGATCCCTCTTCCGCTAATTAAACATAGCCAAAAACAATACATCAAACATGGTTACCTTGGTGGAGTGTGCAAATTGTTATACTTTATTATTTTTGTGCCCTAATAATTTATTTAAACTATTTTTGGTGCATAAAATATCAGCATATAAGTATATATGGGAAAATGGGAAAAAGAAAATGGGAAAAGAAAAAGAAAAAGGATTTCCTTTCCCTGTGGGCTGGGGGGGGATTTTCGGCCCACTTGGGCGCGGGCGCTCGCGCGGGCGAGGCTGGCGGCCCAGCTGGCCCAGCTGTGCGGGGGAGACGGCGGGGGACGGCGCGGAGGCGCGGGCCCACCAGCCAGTGAGAGAGGAGGGTGCTGACGGCGTTGGCGACAACGGAGGGGGGGGAGGGGCTCGACCGGGGTTCGACCGGCGGTGAGGACCCGCGGCGGTTCTCCGCCGTCGGTCCGGTTTTGCGACGGGGAAGCGGTGGCGGAGCATGAGTGGTAGATGAGGATCACAGGGGCGGGGCTAATTTCGCCTGCGGGGGCCTAGGGCGGCCGGTCCGCGGCACGGTGGCGGGTGTCCGCGGCGGCGAAGCCGCCGGTGAGTTTTCCGGCCGAAATAGAGTGGGAGAGGTGGCGTGTCGTGAACGTGGAAGTGTGGCGGAACTCTTGGCACTATTTAATTGAACGGAAGGTCGCCAGGGAGGGAGAGGGGAGCTTACCGGAGCGGTGGAGGGAAGCACGGCGGCGCTGCTAGCTCAATTGAGCTCGGGGAGGGGTGGAGGAGATGGCTGGGGCTGGTGTGGAGGGCTCGGGCTCGGCTATCCCTTTTATAGGCGCCCGGGAGGGGGAGGGATGGAGGGGACGGCGAGCTCCGACGAGCTTCCATGATGGCGGGCATGGAGCAAACGGCGACGAGACGGCTCGGGCAGGCTGAGGATGAGGGGACGGCTCGGGCACAGTGGCGGGGTTGTCGCGGAGGCTGGCGAGCATTAATGGCGAGGCGACGAGGCGAGGGGTGCTCGGCGGCGATCGCGCCGGTGAGGGATGGGCGGGGGAAGAAGGAGCTGACTGGTGGGGTCGGCTGCCAGCGGGAGAGGTCCGCGCGAGAGAGAGAGGGGCGGGGCGCTGACGGGCGGGGTCGGGCTATCAGCGGGCGGGAGTGTCGCGCGGTGTGGGCCGCCTGGGCCGGAAAGAGAGGGGAGGGAGGCGGGCGCGCGCGAGCTGGGCTGGAAGTCGGCCCAGCCGCGAGAGGGGAGAGGAATTTCCTTTTTCTTTTCTTTTTCTAATTCTTTCCTTTTTCTTTTCTACTTTTGTGCCATTTTGTTTCTTTTTCTCTTAACAAAAATTTTCTAAATGAACTTTGTGATAAATGTGGTCTATGTGAGGTGCTTCAAATCATTTTAAGTATATGCAAATGATTGGGTGACCTAGGGGTAGGGTTAGGGAGAAGAATAAAACCAAGGGGGGGGAGATTAGGGGGGTTAGGGTTTCAAACCTGGGTTGGGATTTTGGGATGTTACACCACGGCCCCCGGTCACGGCTGCAACGACTAGAGCGGTGGACCGCGGCTTCTGGTAGTCGCGGTCCTTCTTCTTTTTCTTCTTACCGTCCCGGGGGACGGCACCCGAGCCACCCGACTGGGCAGCCCCGGTTTGTGGGGTCGAGTGCCATGCATGGCCCTCGGCGGCTTTGGCGCATTTGTCAGCCAGAGCGAAGAGTGTGGGGACAGTCTCCACGTCATGCGTGGCCAACTTCTCCAACATTTTCTCATCACATACTCTCTGCGGAAGGCCGTGATTATGGAAGCATCGGAAATGCGAGGTATAGTATCTCGCACCTTGGTGAAGCGGGAGATGAACGTCCGGAGTGTCTCCCCGGGCTCCTGCCTTACCGCGTGGAGGTGGGCCTCCACACCGTGCCGCTGGTAAGCGCTGGCGAAGTTCACAACGAACCGCGCGCAGAGCTCTTCCCAGGAGTAGATTGACCCTGGGGCGAGGTTCATGAGCCAAGTCCGGGCAGGTCCAGATAAGGCGACATGAAAATAGGTCGCCATCACAGCGATGTTTCCACCTGCTGATGTGATAGTGGTGACGTACACCTGCAGGAACTCCGACGGGTTTGACGTACCGTCGTACTTTCCGGCAGGTGTGGCCAAAACTTGGATGGCCATGACGTCGCGTAGAGATGATCCTTGAGAGCGGCGCAGCCTATGCCGGCCAAGGGGACACCCGCTTGGGACTGGGTGCCCATTGGGGCCTGCGGTGCTACCGCAGCGAAGTCTTGATCGAGGTTGCGACCCTCGACATTTTGGCGGCGCTCGCGCGCCCTCTCTATAGAGACCCGGGCATCCTCTCCCGCACGCCTGCGGTTGAGTTCTGTCCGGAGGTCATTGGTCTGTGACCCCTCACTGAGGGTGAGCGCACAGACGCCGACGCTTCATGTTGGCGTCGGGATGACCGTGGCCTCGACCTGGTCGAGGTAGAATGTGCCATGCCGAGCAGTCGGTCGACGTCGTCCCGCCACTGCTTCGTGGCCCCCGGTGAGGCTGTGGAGCTTGGAGGGTGACGCAGCAACTCCCTGGCTGCTGACAATGCTCCCGGAGCCACCCTCGACGGAGTCCAGGATGTCTGCAAAGTTGTATGCTGCCGTGTAGCGTGCACAACAGTAGTGCCCGGCACTGGGCGGTTGGGAACCTATGGCGTGGAAGAAACAGCTTCTTCCTCCACCAGGAAATCCATTGAAGTCTTGGCGCGGTGCTCCACGATTTGCACCATCATGCTGAGCGAGGAAACAAGCAAAAACCTAATGCCTAGCCCCCTACCTGGCGCGCCAAATGTCGGAGAGGGAATTCTCCGGCCGGGTGGCGGAATACACCCGCCCTAAATCCTAAGATGAGGAAGGGGCTTAAGCATTTTGCCTGTCTTGCTAAGCGATCACCGAGCACATGAACACGCGAGGATTTAGAGTGGATCGGGCCGCCAGAGCGTAATACCCTACTCCATTGTGTGTTGGATTGCTATGGAAGCTTGAGCGTTGAGAGTCCGTGTCTAAGCTTGGTCTAAGCCCCTCGTAACGTTGCATGCATCTCCTTTTATAGCTAAGGGGGGCATGTACAAGGGAACTGAGCCCCGACATGTGGGCCCAGGAACATAACTAATGTAGTACTTGGAGCTACTAATGTTTGCTGTTGGAGCAATCTTCTTGTGCCCTGACATCCGAGATCTGCGTAGCATCGACGTGCAGGGGAAGCTTCTCGTATAAGGGATGATGGACAAAGTGCGCCACGCGGCACGGGCGCACTGTTTGACAATGGACTGGACAGGTGCGCCGTCTGCAGGATGGCCCTGGCGCCGCCTGCCATCGGAGTGGACAAGACACATTAAATGTTGTGGGGGCACATCGCCTGTCAGCAGGGTGGGCAGGCGGTGTGTCCTCTTCGTAATAAATGCAGAGACCGTGCGGCTTAGAGGCCCTACGTCAGGCTCCGCCCGCTGGCTTATGTCACGGGCTACAAGCCACGCGGCAGCAGCGGGTCTCTGCCTGAGCGGGGAGCGCAAGCGCATAGGATAAGGCCTGACACGTGTCAGTACCGGACCCTTGCTTATGCCAGGGTATCCCCTGCCCTAGGACCTCGTTGTGGCCCGGACCTTACTCGGAGGGATCTGGACCCCATCCAAGGGACCCGACATGCTTACTTGGGAGTCCCGGACCGTAATCGGGGGTCAGGGTTGCGCGTACAGGGGTCCAGTGCTTTCTTGCGGAGGTCCGGTCCAACTGATACATCCTGGGATGTATCATCTTTTCTCGCCACGTGGTGCCCCTTGAGCCGTCCACGCGGTGGGGCAGGGTGTTGTTCACCTTGCGGCTAGAGATCGTCGTACGGGCACTGCGTCTTCATACTGTTGTTGGGGGTATCCCTGATTCAGGGTACCGACAGTGGCCCCCGGGCCCGCCTCAGGGGAGGATACGAGCCTGCAGGTGGGGCCAAAGTCCGATTGGCGATTGGCTCGCTGCCCCTGCGCGCCCGTTGATGCAATTACTGCTGGTCCGCCCATGGTCACGCCGACTGCCACACCTGTCCCCGCGGCTGACTGTCCCGTGACCTCCGCACTTAATGTCTTTGTTGGGTCATGCACGGGGTGCCTCGAGTCGCTGCATTTGTTTTGAAAATTTATCTTCTCAGTCTTCTGTGACGGCCCCGAGGAGACGTGGTATTGGCGCGAGCGGCGGTGCGACTTCTCTGCACCCAGAAACCGGCGCGCCAGGTGCATGACATGTGGGCTTGGGCCCCCATGCCAGAGGTTGGACAGCTGGCTGCAGCGAAGCCGAGGGGGCGCACAACCGTGGGGCGGTTGCACGCTCCTTGTGTGGCGGTTCGCCTTCTTGACCACTGGTTGCGGCGAAAATGAAGGGGCGTACTACCGCAGGGCGGTGGCATGCTCCTTGTACGACGATTCGCCTTCTTCGCGCTTCGGGCCAGCTTGTATGACATGTGAGGCCTAGCCCCCGTGTCATAGGATGGGAACCCTGGTGCGGGGAAATCTGCCTTTAAAAAGGGGTTCACCCCTCGAGTAGCAGCCATGCCTTGCTTCTCTCCCACTCGCGGTGCCCTTTCTCCTTCGAGCTCTCTACGCCCCTTTGCCTTCAAGGTTTCTGCTTTGTGTCGCCATAGTTTACCATGGCCTTGTAAGTCTATCTCGAGCATGCCCAGACTGAGTGGGTGCTCGACATGGTGTGCTGCCTACTTGGATGGGATGTGCCGGTATTTGCCGAAAGGACTTGTGCTGGTGTCTCTCCTCTCGACGACCTTTTTGCCGAAGAGTTTGTGTTCTTTGTTTCCAAACTCCCCAGCGGATTGGCTCTGCCGATCCCATCTTTCATCGTGCAGCTGCTGGAGGGGCTTGGCCTCCAGCCTCTACCTGTGGCGTCCTGCTTTATCTTTTAGGCGACCATCATCGCCTACCTCCGCGGGATGTCCGTGGAGGCGACGCTCCTTCCTGCTTCTTCCTCCAGCATTCGGGGGAAGGATGATCACCAGCCTCGTGAAGGTGGACAGCGGGCTGAGCCACGGCTCCATCCCTCGCGCCCCCCAACTCTTTGGGGTGGGAAGCGAGCTGTGCTGCGGCTCCATCTCTTTGGCTTTGATGGCTTTGGTGCCGCCTCCGACGCTGCCTCCCGCCGCCAAGCGGGGCGTGGCTGTCCGTCCACCACACGAGCGACGGTCGCGCAGTGCGCAGGTCCGCCACATCCGTGGCGTCCCTTGCGCTGTCGGCCGCACTGCTCCGATGCCGCCCGGGGGGTCTTACAAGACGTAGTATGCCGTGGAGGTGATGGCCGCGTTCTTGGATGGTCTTGTCCTCACCCCCGTAGGAGGACGAGGGCGAGGACCTCTTCGCACACGCTGTGATGGCCGCCTTTGCTGGCAAGCCACCGGTGCAAAGGTGGCTGCCGTCGTTGGCGAGCCGTTGGTGCTGAGGTGGCCGCTTCCGCAGGCGAGCCGCTCGGAGTAGAGGTGGTCGCCGCCGCTGGTGAGGCTGCCCGGAGCTAGCTTCCAACGCGACCCTGTTAGTGCAGAGTAGTCCATTCCTGCATAGTAGAGATGGAGCTAGGACTCCGCTTGAAAGCGTATGTAATACTTTTGCTTTTTGTAAGGTACTTTTGAGTACTATTTATCAAGCAGTATTAGCACTTATCTGTGTACCACTTGTCCCTGTTGTGTGTGGTGTAACCGATTTCTCCTTGGTACCTGGCCCCCTGGGATGTAGGCTCGATTTGTCGAGGCTGCAGACCAGCATACCTAAGAAAGAGTTAGCGATGGCCCCCAGGAGGTAGCCTCTACTGGGACCTGGGCCTACACACAGCTTCAGCTAGGGAGCATTAGTAGTACACCCACAGGACCCACCATCTAACACTAGCCATCCTTTGATACATGCTCGGGACCTGCAGGGTCTAGTCTCGGAGGCCAAGTTGTGCGTCCGGACCCCCTGGATGGTGGTTCTAGGTACTAAGACACCCGTCGCAGAGTGGTGGAGCGTGTAGGCCCATAGTACGGAACCAGGCTGAGCGGCTACACGGGCTCCGGACCACCCCAGGAGACAAGTGTCCATTCTCTAGTTCCGGACCCCAGGTTGCCGGACCCACATGACTTATAGCCCTAAATACTAGGGTACCCGTCACAGAGCGGTGGAGTGTGCAGGCTTTCGGGTACGGGACCAGGCTAAGCGGCCACACAGGCTCCGGACCACCCCATGGAACGGGCTCCCGTTCTCTAGAACTGGCTCCCAGGCTGTCTGGCCCTCCTGCTTTCGCAGAGATGTCCTAAACTGCAAGCCTGGCTGTTCAATTCGGATGTCATTATGTCTGATGGAAAGGGAACTATTCGGGTGGGTTAGATAAAATAACATCCGGAAAACCGCAAGGTAAGACCATGGAGCAGTAGGATAAAACTATCATAGAGGCACATTTGAGGGGGTAAATCTTTTCTTTATAACCTGTCATGCATGGGTGCAGTTCAACAGGCCGGGCTTATGAGGGTGGACCTCATCGGGTTGGCGTACACGTATGCGTTACCTAGTTACAAAAGGGAGAAGAATTTGACCCCTCAGACTTGCTCCTATGGATAGAACTTACAGAGATGCTCCAGTGGCCAGGAAGAGGTACTCCTTCAGTCATAGCAAGGTAGTCACCCCCGGGTCGGCGTATTCCCGTCACCTTGAAGGGTCCTTCCCAGCTGGGGGAGAGTTGCGGAGCCCTTCTTGGTTTGGTACTTGCCGTAGGACTAGGTCCCGACCCTGGGTTCCCATCTGCGTTTGATGAGAGAGTCATCCTCCTCGTGCTGTAGCCACTTCTGCATGGACTTGTCAGAAGCCTGGACCCGTGGGGAGTCCAGAAGGGTTTCCGGGGGAAGGCAGGCTTCGGCCCCGTAGACCGGGGAGCACGGGGTCCCTATGGGGGTCCATCTAGTTGTCCCCACCGGAGTAGGAGCCTCCGGCGAAGACATCCTTCAGGTCCCCTCGGGTGACTGATACTCAAGGTCCCGTTCAGCCGCGGCCACCTCGCCGTCGTCGACCTTTTCTTTGCCAGGTCGGCGACGAGGTGGGGGCCATCCTTGGAAGACTGCTCGCGCCGCTCGCTGACGCGTTTCACGAGGTCAATGATCTCGCGACACTCCGCGGCGCTGTGGCGACCGTTATATTATATTCTAACAATAATATACATGCACAGGCTGAACGTACGCACCCACGTGGATTGTGTGTGGTACCGATCATGCTTGATCTCAACATCTGTTGGTTCAATCACCGGGTCGATAGTAACCACATTAAGACCTTGTTATAGTTAACGTTGGTCAATATCGATCAGTCCGTTGGATGGTAGTCTGTATCGATTGATCGGTTACACGTGTCCGCTCCTGATTAGTCAGTTCGTTCCATATCGATCCGAACTTGTGCTACCATTTTATCCATGTGGTGCATCTAATTGGTCCACACGTGTGTCATATTAGCTAACTGTTTTAAACCGCTTGTAGTCCAAAAAAATCAAAAAAACACCATTTTTAGAAAAAAAACTTGAAACATACATGTATGAGGGAGGACTTTTTCGACGGTCTTTCTCCCATACATCATCATCGGGAGGGTGGTTTTGCCCCTCCATGTTCCAACACTCCACAACATCTATTTCTATACCCATATCCCTCCTCCCTACCGACCTTCCATGGATGCTCCTATCCAACCAACAATCTCCTTCTTTCACTAATGCTCCTACAATGATGCTCCTCCTCCACCACCATTCACTTTTCTATACCATCCTTCATACTTGTATAGATATCCATATGGTGCTCCATATGTTGTTCCTCCTCCGTTTCCTCCCTCCTTTGGTGCTCCCCCCATATGGTGCTCCTTCTCCATATGTTGTTTATCCTCTATTTCATCCTCCTGCAACAACGATAGTGCCCCCAAGCAGTGATAGTAATATTGTTTCAAACCAGTCTACTTATTTCGGTGCTCCACAGTTCCAATGATGAAGGGATTGGACGAAGACAAAGGATGAAAGGCTAGTAAAAGCACACATATATTTTCAAAGTTCATATAATTTTAGATCCATAATAGTTTTTTAAGTTCATATTTTTATGCTCATGTATGGTTACTACATTCAGTGGACCCCATTTAATCACATTGAATCATTATTGATAAGAAGGGATGTGCATTTTGGGGACAAATAGTCAACATCTCTACAACTCCACCACATAAACTCCTCGCCACTAAACCCTAAAACAATTGAAGGATCAGAGGTAGGTGAGCAATCGAAAAATCACCCAATTAGTGTGTCTATAATCACTTGTACATGGTCGGTCGAGTGGAGAAGATGGTAAGATGGTGATATGTTGTCTAAAGCGACAAAGAGAGTTTTCCCCAACAAGCCTGGACAAACCGAGTTCAAGCTAGAGCACATGTGGCACACTCTTCTCTGTCAATCCAAATGGTGTGCAAACAACAATAAAAATGCCTCAAGTGATGGCAGCAAAAGACTCAACTTGGACGATGGTCATAGCTCAATGTCACAAGAATGTATGGACGCACCACGCTCTATTGGTCGTGGTAGGGCAAGATCTCAACAAAAAGGGCAGGACCTAGCAACAAGTAGTAGTGAGTCTGCATCAACACACAAAGGAATGTTAAGGAAGCTCTATGAGGCTAATGAGAGGATTACTCAAACTAAATTATTTGAACAATTTAACTAATTTTTTGATCGTTCCACCACCAATATGGACTAAGACATGAAAAGGGCCTATAAATTAGCCTTAAAAAGTTGACAAATTAACTTAAGTTAGAGGAGGGAGAAGGGGTGAAAGAGATGAAAGAGCAAGAGGAGTCATAGTTTATTAGTTATAGTTACGAATTGTGTGTTTTTTATTTTTATGTTTAAGACATAATTTTTAATTGTTTTTACGAATTATATAATTGTATTTGTTTAATTATGTAGTCACATGTATTTTTATTTCAATAAAGAGACGTGTTTTCTGTTAAGTAAAAGTCTATAAAAGACAAACTAATATGGTGCTCAGGTGATTGTAGGCTGAGGCTAAAAGTTGTGCACTCGAGCGTTGATAGATAAAATTGGTTCTAAGCCTGCAGGTCTGTATATATCGCCATATCAATTATCGACCGTACTAACAACACTATTGCCAACCATGGTCTGCCCTTATCTACCGTAGTGCTCCAGTGCACTTCTTTTATCATCATCATACTATCACCTCAGCGCCACATCAGTTTTCTTTTACATACTTTCAATTGGCATGAAACATGTTTTTATTGGAATATAAATACATCCAATGCAATTACATAATTAAGCAAATAAAATTCATATGATTCATTAAAAATAATTAATGCAAATAATCCAATTACATAATAAACCAAACAGATGCAGGAATAGAGGAGCACCATAGGATCCATATGGAGGACCGCCACATGGATATTTGTACGGGTGTGGACGAGAAGGGTATAAATAAGCGAATGTTGTTGGATCATTCCCCTTCCGTTGAGCTCTTGCATTATCTTGGCCAATAGGACATGGTGCATGCATCTACACTTTCTTGCAACGTAGACCTATAATCGTCATCCAAGTTTAGATAGGATATTTTGCTCCCATCCATGAATTCATCGTCATCGTACTTCGCACACCACTTAGGTTGGTGGCAAAGAGTGTGCCACATGTGATCCAACTTCAAGTCGGTTTTACTAGGCTTGTTGTGGAAATTCTCCTTGGTTCCTTCAAGCAGTATAACACCATACGTTCCACTCCGTCGGACCACGTACAAACAATTGTAGATGTTGTTGAAGCAGGTGATCTTTTGGTTGCTCATCAACCATTAATCTTTCAGATGCTTGGGGGTACGATGGTGAGAAGCTTCTATGGTGGAGTTCTAGGTGTTCGCTATTTGACCCTAGAAGGTCAATCCCTTCTTAGCCTTGTCATCAATGGGGTCCACCGAGTGCAGTAGACATTTGTTGACCTAAAAATTTATGAACTGAAAAAACTATAATGAACATAAAAATATGTGGATTTTGAAAAAAAGGTGTACTTACCTGTCTTCCTTCATCCTCTTCGTCTAGTCCCTTTGTTATTGGAGTGGATGAGCATCAGAGTAAGAAGTCTGGTTTGAAATAGCATCACTGTTGTTGGTTGGGGGCACTATCGTGCCTGGAGGCAGATTAAATGGAGAACGAGCACCATATGAAGGAGGAGCATTAAACGGAGGAGAGAATGGAGGAGCACGATAGGATCCATATGGAGGACCACCATATGGATATTTGTATGGGTGTGGACGAGAAGGGTATAAATAAGCGAATGATGGTGGAAGAGGAGCATCGATAATAGGAGCTTCAATGATAGAAGGAGCGTCGATGGTAGGATCTTCATTGGAAAGAGGAGCATTTATGAAAGGTCGGTAGGGACACAGAGGAGGAGGATATAGGTATGGAAATAGAGGTTGTGGTGTGATGGAATGGAGAAGAGTAGAAATATCCTCGTGACAATAATGTATGGGAGAAAGACCATCAAAGAAAATCTCTCCTACACCGGTAGGAGTGTCAGAAAGTTGTGTAGATCGGTCGTTGATCAAGTCAGTGAAGATTTAAAAGTTTATAATGCACCTGAGATTCATATTCAAAAAATAGAGAGTAGGAGGCTATAATACAAAGGAAGACGAGCGAAATGAAGAGTGAGGGGTGTGAATAAACCCAACAAACACCCCCTCCCTCGTTTATAGGTCGGATTCCAAAAAAATTTTAAAAGAATTTGAACTTCAAATAGTTCAAAACGACATGGACCAATCAGAGCATGCCACGTGGCTAAAGACGATTGGTACCGATTAATTTGGGTTGGTACCGACCGGACAGTCGAACGTGTTGGTTTCGATACTGATAGGTATGAATCCAACGCTATCGGTACCGGTAGGACTAACCCATTGATAAGCCTACCGATCGACCGGCTCAGACCTGTCGCCACTGACCGCCAACTTGCCCATGTCACCTCTTGATATCTGCCAAGGTTAGAACTTAGAACCATTCTAAGGGCTTATGAAGATCGATACCGGGGTCGATATTACAGTCGATAGATAGCTTTGTGACGCGATATAGAACAGCACTTATATATATATATATATATATATATATATATATATATATATATATATATATATATATATATATATATATATATATATATATATATATATATATATAGTGATTAACGAGACAACAGCAGCATCGATAGTACGATACGTAACGTGATGTGAAACCACTAATCTTATTGCGTGCAGAGATGCAGGTAGGTGCCGTTAAGTTGCCGCGAAGCTTCCCGCGGAAACAGCAGGCGAGGCTGGTGAAGTGGAGAAAGGGAGCAGCAAATCTCGTTTCGAAGAGGGTGGTGGGAGTCCCTGGACTGGAGAGATCATAGCATGTGCACGCCGCCCAGTGCTGACTGACTGGTGACTGCTGCTGAGGCACATGCTTTTCTTCCTACGACTCCCTAGAGCTGGCACACCTGCACGGCGCGGAGAATGATGGGTGGAATGGAACGGAAGCGACGACGCACGTGTCGATGCGGTCTCGCCAGATCCGAGGGCCTGGCCTGCAATCTACTACTACTAGACTCTGCGCACCTCGATGCCGCCCCGGGAAACGCACTGCGGTGCAGAGGAACCTGCCGAGCGCCGCCGCACGTTCCCAGCCTTGTTTGGCATGGATGATGGATGTGCACGCAGAAAGAGTAATTGGGTGGACTGAATGCAGAGGCAGACGTACCGTGCTCGACTACGGTGCGTAATTCTAGTGCCACCTACGGACTGATTTGGTGATCGAGTTCCTCCCACCTACACAGTACTGGAGCACCCGTTATAGCCAACTACTCCCTCCGTTTCTTTTTAGATGTCGCTGGATAGTTCAATTTTGCACTATCCAGCGACATCTAAAACGAAACGGAGGGAGTATAACTTAAGCCATACCTAAAAATCATGTTTAGTGTAGTGGTAAGTTCATATTACTTGCAATCACAAGTTTCAGGTTTGAATCCTATATGTTGCATCATGTTTTTCTCTTTTTTGTCCTTCTTTAGTCATATCTCATTATTATTTTGTCCTCCCTCACTGCTCCTACATGATTTCTCTCTAATTTTCTGATCACCAAAACCAGTCCTGATACTTAACAACCTCTACTACTTAAGTTAGCAATAGTAGCCTGCCTTTTTGTGTTCTGTCATTCTGCGATCTCAGCCGTCTATTCTACCGTTCTACAATCTCAGTCGTCCAATCCCGCACACCAGTTTTCCACGCGCAGAAAAAAAAAATCAAACCGTGGCTGCCTAGGGATCGAACCTTGGATTTATTGAGCAGAATGTCTAGCCTTCCACCCTCTAGCCAACATGACTCATGTTGAATTGTGTACAACTTCAACTAAAACGTCTTTTGTGTTTAATCCACCGTCCACTCTGTATGCTAACTGAGTCTAGAAAAACATTTATAGCTTGGCCCCTGATCTTTCTGGAATTTGGGACGCAGTCCAGGAAATAAAGAAAATAGGGAAAAGGAGTTTAGAAATTGATTTTTAGTTTAAAAATAATTGCAGAACCCCATTTAATTCATGGAAATTTCATATTAAATCCAAATGAGTTCATTCCAATTTATATAATTCTATAATATTATTTTTATCAAATAATACCTCTGTTTTGCCATGAAAACAACAATAAAATTGATTTCCTAATTAATCCTATATCAAATACATAGAAACTTTGGAAATTCGTACCTTCCCCATTTTAATTCCAAATTGAATCGTTCCAGTTGTGTTAGTCTCGTATGAATATTTACTACGTAGTAACAACATTGATTATACCATGTTTCATACTTTTATAATTAGATATTTATTTATCCTATGTTAATTGGGTTAATCTATGTCTATTTGTCGGGGACCATAATTAGGGGTACCCTCAAGTCGCCTAATTCTCAGCTGGTAACCCCCATCAGCGTAAAGCTGCAAAGGCCTGATGGGTACGATTAAGTCAGGGATCAGTCCACACGAGTGACTCGATCACGCTTCACCCGAGCCTAGCCTCGGCCAAGGGCAGCCGACCTCGAGAGACTTCCGTCTCGCCCGAGGCCCCCCTTTTTACGGCGGACACATCACCGGCTCGCCCGAGGCCTTGGCTTCGCTCAGAAGCAACCCTGACTAAATCGCCACACCGACTGACCAAGTTGCAGGAGCATTTAACGCAAAGGTGGCCTGACACCTTTATCCTGACACGCGCCCCCCGGCAGAGCCGAAGTGACCGCCGTCACTCCACCGCTCCACTGACCAGTCTGACAGAAGGACAGCGCCGCCTGCGCCACTCCGACTGCGGTGCCACTCGATAGAGTGAGTCTGACAGGCAGTCAGGCCTTGCCAAAGGCGCCACGGCGAACTCCGCTCCGCCCGACCCCAGGGCTCGTTCTCGGGCTAAGACCCGGAAGACGGCGAACTCCGCTCCGCCCGACCCCAGGGCTCGGACTCGGGCTAAGACCCGGAAGACGGCGAACTCCGCTCCACCCGACCCTAGGGCTTGGACTCGGGCTAAGACCCGGAAGACGGTGAACTCCGCTCCGCCCGACCCCAGGGCTCGGACTCGGGCTAAGACCCGGAAGACGGCGAACTCCGCTCCGCCTGACCCCAGGGCTCGGACTCGGGCTAAGACCCGGAAGACGACGAAACTCCGCCTCGCCCGACCCCAGGGCTCGGACTCCGCCCTGGCCTCGGCCGAACGACCTCCGCCTCGCCCGACCCCATGGCTCGGACTCGGCCTCGGCAACAGAAGACAGACTCAACCTCGGCTTCGGAGGAGCCCCCACGTCACCCTGCCTAGGGCACAGGCCCGCCACGTCAACAGGAAGCACCATCATCGTCCTACCCCGAATCGACTCGGGTTACGGAGAACAAGACCGGCGTCCCATCCGGCCAGCTCCGCCGGATGGGCAATGATGGCACTCCACAAGCTCTGTGACGACGGCGGCCCCCAGCTCTCTTACGGAAGCAGGGCGACGTCAGCAAGGACTCGACCGCTCTAACAGCTGTCCCTCCGCCAGGCTCCGTCGCACCTCCGACAGCCACGACATCACGCCAGCAAGGTGCCAAGACCTCTCCGGCTGCCACATTGGCATGTACCTAGGGCGCTAGCTCTCTCTCCGCTAGACACGTAGCACTCTGCTACACCCCCCATTGTACACCTGGATCCTCTCCTTACGACTATAAAAGGGAGGACCAGGGCCTTCTTAGAGAAGGTTGGCCGCGCGGGACCGAGGACGGGACAGGCGCTCTCTTGGGGCCGCTCGCTTCCCTCACCCGCGTGGACGCTTGTAACCCCCCTACTGCAAGCGCACCCGACCTGGGCGCGGGACGAACACGAAGGCCGCGGGACTTCCACCTCTCTCACGCTCGGCTCCGGCCACCTCGCCTCTCCCCCCTTCGTGCTCGCCCACGCGCTCGACCCATCTGGGCTGGGGCACGCAGCACACTCACTCGTCGGCTTAGGGACCCCCCTGTCTCGAAACGCCGACAGTTGGCGCGCCAGGTAGGGGCATGCTGCGTGCTGACGAACAGCTCCCCGTCAAGCTCCAGATGGGCAGTCTCCAGCAACCTCTCCGGCCCGGGACGGTGCTTCGTTTCGGGACTCTCGAGTTCATGTCCTTCGACGGCAGCTACGACATGATACTTCTTCCACCGCCGCGTGACAACGACAATGGCGGCCAACAACCCGCCCGCCGGCGGCGGAATCGACGACACCTTTCCCGCGTGGTGGAAGAGCAACATTCGAGCTCGCTCCGTTCTCTCCCCCGCCAACGGAGGAGGAGGCGGGGCCATCAAGGCCAAGCGGGAGGCCGCGCTTCGTTGGCCGTCGAGCGAATCGACGCCCCCGACGCCCCGACGGAAGGCACGCCGGACGTCGACCTCGCGTTCAAGACGAAGGCAAGCGTCGTCCCCCCGCGACACGCTGACCCCGAGCAAGAAGACGACGCCGGCGCGCTCGCGGAAAGCCTGCAGGACGTCGCCCTCGTACCTGAGATGACGGTGCAACCAGTCCCCGATGTGACTACGTCGCTCCTCGTCGACCAAAAGGTACCGACTAACTCCCATCTTGCGTCATTTCGACTCGGCCTCAACCCGCCAAACGACCTCGTTTTGGCGGGCGCTCTCATTGAGGCGAGTGCAACCCCACTGGGGTTTCGTATGCGGTCGCCTTGGGACCGGCTGACGGACGTCTCGACCTACGGGCCTTCTGGGTCCGAGGAAGATGACGATCCCAGCATCTGTTGGGATTTCTCCGGACTTGGCAACCCTAGTGCCGTGCGGGACTTCATGACCGCATGCGACTACTGCCTCTCCGACTGTTCCGACGGAAGCCGCAGCCTTGCCAACGAGAGCTGCGGCCCAAGCCGCGAATGTTTCCACATCGAGCTAGGGGATCCCTCCGAAGGCAACCATCTCGGCATGCCGGAGGACGGTGATCTTCCTAGGCCGGTGCCTCGCGCCGACATCCCACGGGAGCTAGCTGTGGTCCCCGCTCCGGCGGGGGGTTACGACCCACAACTCGAGCAAGTCCGCGAGGCGCAGGCCAGGCTCAACGAGGGAACAGGAGCGCTTGAGCCGATCCGTCGGGACGTCGGGCAGGTATGGGCGGGCCAACCCTTGGCCGGAGAAATACGTCACCTGCCCCAAGGTCTCCAGCACCGCGTCGCCAACGATGCCGGGGTCAGGCCGCCGCCCGCATCCAGCGGGGTTGGTCAGAGCCTGGCAGCCGCAGCGATGCTCCTCCGCGCGATGCCGGAGCCATCAACCACCGAGGGTCGGCGAATCCAGGGAGAGCTCAAGAATCTCCTGGAAGGCGCTGCGGCCCGACGGGCCGAGAGCACTGCCTCCCGAAGGCAAGGATATCCCTCGGAACCTCATGCCGCGACTTCCCGATTCATGCGGGAAGCCTCGGTCTACACCGGGCGCACGCGCAACACCGCGCCTGCGGCCCCGGGCCACCTCGGCAACGAGCACCATCGACGCGACCGTCGGGCCCACCTCGACGAAAGGGTGCGCCGAGGCTACCACCCCAGGCGTGGGGGGCGCTACGACAGCGGGGAGGATCGGAGTCCCTCGCCCGAACCACCCGGTCCGCAGGCCTTCAGTCGGGCCATCCGACGGGCGCCATTCCTGACCCGGTTCCGGCCCCCGACTACTATCACGAAGTACTCGAGGGAAACGAGACCGGAACTGTGGCTCGCGGACTACCGCCTCGCCTGCCAACTGGGTGGGACAGACGACGACAACCTCATCATCCGTAACCTCCCCCTGTTCCTCTCCGACACTGCTCGCGCCTGGTTGGAGCACCTGCCTCCGGGGCAGATCTCCAACTGGGACGACTTGGTCCAAGCCTTCGCTGGCAATTTCCAGGGCACATACGTGCACCCCGGGAATTCCTGGGACCTTCGAAGCTGCCGGCAACAGCCGGGGGAGTCGCTCCGGGACTACATCCGGCGATTCTCGAAGCAGCGCACCGAGCTGCCCAACATCACCGACTCGGATGTCATCGGCGCGTTCCTCGCCGGCACCACTTGCCGCGACCTGGTGAGCAAGCTGGGTCGCAAGACCCCCACCAGGGCGAGCGAGCTGATGGACATCGCCACCAAGTTCGCCTCTGGCCAGGAGGCGGTCGAGGCTATCTTCCAAAAGGACAAGCAGCCCCAGGGCCGCCCATCGGAAGACACTCCCGAGGCGTCTGCTCCGCGCGGCGCCAAGAAGAAAGGCAAGAAGAAGTCGCAATCGAAATGCGACGCTGCTGACGCGGACCTTGTCGCCGCCGCCGAACACAAGAACCCTCGGAAGCCCCCCGGAGGTGCAAACCTCTTCGACAAGATGCTCAAGGAGCCGTGCCCCTACCATCAGGGGCCCGTCAAGCACACCCTCGAGGAGTGCGTTATGCTTCGGCGTCACTTCCACAGGGCCGGGCCACCCGCCGAGGGTGGCAGGGCCCGCGACGGCGACAAGAACGAAGATCACCAAGCAGGAGAGTTCCCCGAGGTCCGCGACTGCTTCATGATCTATGGAGGACATGCGGCAAATGCCTCGGCTCGGCATCGCAAGCAAGAGCGCCGGGAGGTCTGCTCGGTGAAGGTGGCGGCGCCAGTCTACCTAGACTGGTCCGACAAGCCCATCACCTTCGACCAGGCCGACCACCCCGACCATGTGCCGAGCCCGGGGAAATACCCGCTCGTCGTCGACCCCGTTGTCGGCAATGTCAGGCTCACCAAGGTCCTGATGGATGGGGGCAGCTGCCTCAACATCATCTACGCCGAGACCCTCAAGCTCCTGCGCATCGATCTGTCCTCCGTCCGAGCAGGCGCTGCGCCCTTCCACGGGATCATCCCTGGGAAGCGCGTCCAGCCCCTCGGGCGACTCGACCTCCCCGTCTGCTTTGGGACGCCCTCCAACTTCCGAAGGGAGACCCTGACGTTCGAGGTGGTCGGGTTCCGAGGAACCTACCACGTCGTACTAGGGAGGCCATGCTACGCGAAGTTCATGGCCGTCCCCAACTACACCTACCTGAAGCTCAAGATGCCGGGCCCCAACGGGGTCATCACCGTCGGCCCCACGTACAAACACGCGTTCGAATGCGACGTGGAGTGCGTGGAGTACGCCGAGGCCCTCGCCGAGTCCGAGGCCCTCATCGCCGACCTGGAGAACCTCTCCAAGGAGGTGACAGACGTGAAGCGCCATGCCGGCAACTTCGAGCCAGCGGAGACGGTTAAGGCCGTCCCTCTTGACCCCAGTGGCGACACCACCAAGCAGATCCAGATCGGTTCCGGGCTCGACCCCAAATAGGAAGTAGTGCTCGTCGACTTTCTCCGCGCAAACGCCGACGTCTTTGCGTGGAGTCCCTCGGACATGCCCGGCATACCGAGGGATGTCGCCGAGCACTCGCTGGATATTCGGGCCGGAGCCCGACCCATCAGGCAGCCTCTGCGCCGATTCGACGAGGAGAAGCGCAGAGTGATTGGCGAAGAGATCCACAAGCTAATGGCAGCAGGGTTCATCAAAGAGGTATTCCATCCCGAATGGCTTGCCAACCCTGTGCTTGTGAGGAAGAAAGGGGGGAAATGGCGGATGTGTGTAGACTACACTGGTCTCAACAAAGCATGTCCGAAGGTTCCCTACCCTCTGCCTCGCATCGATCAAATCGTGGATTCCACCGCTGGGTGCGAAACCCTGTCCTTCCTCGATGCCTACTCAGGGTATCACCAGATCCGGATGAAAGAGTCCGACCAGCTCGCGACTTCTTTCATCACGCCGTTCAGCATGTACTGCTATGTCACCATGCCGTTCGGTTTGAGGAATGCGGGCGCAACGTACCAGCGGTGCATGAACCATGTGTTCGGCGAACACATCGGTCGCACAGTCGAGGCCTACGTCGATGACATCGTAGTCAAGACAAGGAAGGCTTCTGACCTCCTCTCCGACCTTGAAGTGACATTCCGATGTCTCAAGGCGAAAGGAGTCAGGCTCAATCCTGAGAAATGTGTCTTCGGGGTGCCCCGAGGCATGCTCCTAGGGTTCATCGTCTCCGAGCAAGGCATTGAAGCCAACCCGGAGAAGATCGCGGCCATCACCAGCATGGGACCCATCAAGGACTTAAAAGGTGTACAGAGGGTCATGGGATGCCTCGTGGCCCTGAGCCGCTTCATCTCACGCCTCGGCGAAAGAGGTCTGCCTCTGTACCGCCTCTTAAGGAAGGCCGAGTGTTTCGCTTGGACCCCTGAGGCCGAGGAAGCCCTCGGGAACCTGAAGGCGCTCCTTACAAAGGCGCCTGTCTTGGTGCCCCCGGCGGGTGGAGAAGCCCTCTTGGTCTACGTCGCCGCGACCACTCAGGTGGTTAGCGCCGCGATTGTGGTCGAGAGACAAGAGGAAGGGCATGCATTGCCCGTTCAGAGGCCGGTCTACTTCGTCAGCGAAGTACTGTCCGAGACCAAGATCCGCTACCCACAAGTTCAAAAGCTGCTGTATGTTGTGATCCTGACAAGGCGGAAGCTGCGACACTACTTCGAGTCTCATCCGGTAACTGTGGTGTCATCCTTCCCCCTGGGGGAGATCATCTAGTGCCGAGAGGCCTCGGGCAGGATCGCAAAGTGGGCGGTGGAAATCATGGGCGAAACGATCTCGTTCGCCCCTCGGAAAGCCATCAAGTCCCAGGTGTTGGCGGACTTCGTGGCCGAATGGGTTGACACCCAGTTGCCGACGGCTCCGATCCAACCGGAGCTCTGGATCATGTTTTTCGACGGGTCGCTGATGAAGACAGGAGCCGGCGCGGGCCTGCTCTTCATCTCGCCCCTCGGAAAGCACTTGCGCTACGTGCTGCGCCTCCATTTCCCGGCGTCCAACAATGTGGTCGAGTACGAAGCTCTGGTCAACGGGTTGCGGATCGCCATCGAGCTAGGGGTCAGACGCCTCGACGCCCGCGGTGATTCGCAGCTCGTCATCGACCAAGTCATGAAGAACTCCCACTGCCGCGACCCGAAGATGGAGGCCTACTGCGACGAGGTTCGGCGCCTGGAAGACAAGTTCTTCGGGCTCGAGCTCAACCACATCGCTCGGCGCTACAACGAAACCGCAGACGAGCTGGCTAAAATAGCCTCGGGGCGAACGACGGTCCCCCCGAACGTCTTCTCCCGGGATCTGCATCAACCCTCTGTCAAGATCGACGACGTGCACAAGCCCGAGGTACCCTCGGCTCAGCCCGAGGCACCTTTGGCCCAGCCCGAGGTACCCTCGGCCCCCGAGGGCGAGGCACTGGACGTCGAGGAAGAGCAGAGCGGGGCCATGCCAGATCGAGATTGGTAGGCCCCGTACCTGCAATATCTCCGTCGAGGAGAGCTACCCCCCGACCAAGTCGAGGCTCGGCGGGTAGCGCGACGCGCCAAGTCGTTCGTCTTGCTGGGCGATGAAGAGGAGCTCTACCATCGCAGCCCCTCGGGCATCCTCCAGCGATGCATCTCCATCGCCGAAGGTCGGGAACTGCTGCAAGAAATACACTCGGGGGCTTGCGGCCACCACACAGCGCCCCGAGCCCTTGTCGGGAATGCTTTCCGGCAAGGCTTCTACTGGCCAACGGCGGTGGATGACGCCACTAGAATTGTCCGCACCTGCGAAGGGTGCCAATTCTATGCGAAGCAGACCCACCTGCCCGCTCAGGCTCTGCAGACAATACCCATCACCTGGCCCTTCGCTGTATGGGGTCTGGACCTCGTCGGTCCCTTGCAGAAGGCGCCCGGGGGCTACACGCACCTGCTGGTCGCCATCGACAAATTCTCCAAGTGGATCGAGGTCCGACCTCTGAACAGCATCAGGTCCGAGCAGGCGGTGGCGTTCTTCACCAACATCATCCATCGCTTCAGGGTCCCGAACTCCATCATCACCGACAACGGCACCCAGTTCACCGGCAAAAAATTCTTGGATTTTTGCGAGGATCACCATATCCGGGTGGACTGGGCTGCAGTGGCTCATCCCATGTCGAATGGGCAAGTAGAGCGTGCCAACGGCATGATTCTACAAGGGCTCAAGCCTCGGATCTACAACGACCTCAACAAGTTCGGCAAGCGGTGGATGAAGGAACTCCCCTCGGTGGTCTGGAGCCTAAGGACGACGCCGAGTCGTGCCACGGGTTTCACGCCGTTTTTCCTGGTCTACGGGGCTGAAGCTATCTTGCCCACTGACCTGGAATACGGCTCCCCGAGGACGAGGGCCTACACCGATCAAAGCAACCAAGCTAGCCGAGAAGAATCGCTGGACCAGCTGGAGGAGGCTCGGGACAGGGCCTTACTACACTCGGCGCGGTACCAGCAGTCCCTGCGACGCTACCACGCCCGAGGGGTCCGGTCCCGAGACCTCCAGGTGGGCGATCTGGTGCTTCGGCTGCGGCAAGACGCCCGAGGGAGGCACAAGCTCACGCCCCCCTGGGAAGGGCCATTCGTCATCGCCAAAGTTCTGAAGCCCGGAACATACAAGCTGGCCAACAATCAAGGCGAGATCTACGGCAACGCTTGGAACATCAAACAGCTACGTCGCTTCTACCCTTAAGATGTTTCCAAGTTGTTCATATACCTCGCACCTACGCAAAGTTTAGTCGTCAAGGAAGGGTCGGCCTAGCCTCGGCAAAGCCCGACCCTCCCTCGGGGGCTAAAAGGGGGGAGACCCCCTCTGCGTCGAATTTTTCCTCGAAAAAGGATCTCTTTAGCAGGATTACTTTCGTGCTTCTTGACTACTTCGGAAAGCGGATCCTGGAAACGACGGAGTACATGTAAGCAGCCAAGGCTGACCGAGCCGAGGGACTCCTACGCCTCCGGGATACGGATACCTCACTCATCACCTTCTGCGATAAGTAACTCGCGCTCGGATAAAGCGACTCCGTGGACCGAACAAGTCTTCACGTTCGGAAGCTCTCCTGCCGAAGCAGTCCTTCAAGCTTTCTCGACTGAGTCGGGGACAGGGCCTCATGGAAGGGTGAAAGTACGCGTAAGCGGCAAGGCCGACCGAGCCGAGGGATTCCCACGCCTCTGGGATACGGATACCTCACTCGTCCCTTCCGCGAGAAGCAACTCTCGCTCACACAAACATCCCTGTTACCGACAGAGAGTCCAGATGCTCGAAACAAGAGGAAAAAAGACGCAGCTTCGCAAGCACGGCGAGGGTGTGTTTTTCTGGCCTCGGCGGCCGCAGAAGGCACACGCTACAAGACGATCTGATCCTGTAGGCTCGGATCTTCACGCTGAAGGGAGCCGTAGCACCCTCGGCATCGACTACGTCTTCAGCAAAGTCCGACCCAGCCTCGGACGGCGACGCGGTCCAGGAATTCCTCCGGGAATCCGGCCCGAGCAGGCGGCTCGGCCGGTTACCCCTGGGGCCTCGGCCAACCGGCTTCCAAGGGCGCCAGCCCGACCCGAGGCCTCGGCTGATCGACTTTGGCGTCGGCTCCGCTGACGGACAACACAGCTAGGCTCCGGCCAACCAGGTTCCCATTCTCGAGCCAACTCCGCCTCTGTTCATACTGATATCGCTACCCCTGGCCTCGGCTCATCGAAGGGCGACCGAGGGGTCTCTTTAACTAAGCTAGAGGAGCCCCAGACAACAAGGCCGATCGGGCCGAGGGATTGCTACGCCTCCGGGATACGGATACCTCACTCGTCACCTTGACACGGGGCGACTCATGCTCGGTAAAGCGGTTCAGATAATCAACAGACGATACTTAGTGCTCGAAAATGAGGAAAAAACACGGCTCCGTGCCGAAATTACATACATGTTCAGGCCTCGACAGCCGCAATGAACAAAAACACTGGCATTCAAGGTGCCATCACAAACGGAACTCCGGTTCCGTCCCCGAGGGTACGAGCGACCTCGGGCCTGCGGGGGGACGAACGCCGGGAGGCTCACCAGCGACCTCTGCAGCGGCAGCCATGACCCCAGGTGGACGCGCTTCTCCGACTTCTGACACGACAGCTTGGAAGCCCAGGCCCACGCGTCAAGCAACCGGCGCGCCAGTTGCTGCATACAGGCAACCGCACCGCCACTTGGGCCACCGTCGCGCCTCTTCGGTTGCGAAGCCTATGCCGCGACTCGAGGCGACCCAGCAGCGCCAGCCTGGCGCGTTGGTCAAAGCGACCGAAAGTGGGCCGGCAGTAATGGCGGTGGCAGGCGGGCGGGCGCAGCAGTCACGTCGTCAGCCAGGCTCACGTCTCATCCTGGGACAGCAAGAGAGCCTCCTCCCACGGCGTGAAGATGGCGCACCCGTGACCCGTTCCTCGAACGGCTTGTGCACGCGTAACGGCCGCCCCGCCAACCCCTCGCCCCGTCGCATTAACTCCGCGGTGGGACACGCGGCGCCTCTGACGGGAGGAGCGCGCGACGCTTCACCTTCGCCGTAATAACCGCGTCAGAAAAGGTACGCCACGTCGTTCGATTTCGTATCCTTTTCCTTTTTCCTCTTTCTCTATCTCTTGCAACAGGGACCGGGAAAGGGGGATACCCCGAAAAGGATCCTTCTCCGCGAAGGAACCGGGCTCCGAGCCCCCCCTACTGATCAGGGGTTCGAAGACTGGCCCTCCGAAGGGTTCAACAGTCGCCTCAGATCGCGTGGGCCCGACACCCACTACTGGTCAGGGGTTCGAAGGCCAGCCCCCCGAAGGGTTCCATGGCCGCCTCAGGCTACTCGGGCTCCGCGCCCATTACTGATCAGGGGTTCGAAGGCTGGCCCCCGAAGGGTTCACAGTCGCCTCAGACACCGAGCGAGGGATGACCAGGGGTACGTTCGATACATAACCGAGGCTCGGGCTGCGCTCCCGAGGTACCCTAGGACATTTCCGAGACCAGCGGGAACGATCTTGTAACGGAATCCCATCGGAGGGAGGCATCGAGCCCTCGGACCCCGTCGCCAGGGGACCGGGTCCGGCAAATCACCCGCAGGTACTTTTGGGCGTGCCTCTGGGCCCCTAGCCGACCCCCAACGAACGGGGCACGAACGTCCACTCGGATTACCCGCTTGCAGCTCACCGGAGACACCATGTTCGGTGCCCATCGAGGGTAACATGGCACACTCCCCCCCTCCTCCTTGCGGAAAGGCGACGTAGGGGCGTATGTAAAAAGTCGAGTCTGTCCCTGATCGTCCTCTCACCCTGTGCAGAGGCTCGGGGGCTGCTCTCGCAAAAAAACCGGCTCCGGCCAAACCGTTGACAGCGTCAACATACCAGCCCGAGAGCTTGGGCCCCGACCGTGCACCCGGGCTACGGCCAGTTCGCATGAGGGAACGACCAGACCAGCCAAAGCATTACGCAAGGTATTAAGACCTCGAAGGAGTGTAACCACTCCTCCGAGGCCTCGGGGGCTACACCCGGCGGGTGCGCTCGCGCGCACCCACCGGAACAAAATGCAACCGAGAAAGGCTGGTCCCCTTGCAAAAAAGTGCGACGAAAGCCTCCAAGCGAGTGCTAACACTCCCTTCGAGGCTCGGGGGCTACTGTCGGGGACCATAATTAGGGGTACCCTCAAGTCGCCTAATTCTCAGCTGGTAACCCCCATCAGCGTAAAGCTGCAAAGGCCTGATGGGTACGATTAAGTCAGGGATCAGTCCACACGAGTGACTCGATCACGCTTCACCCAAGCCTAGCCTCGGCCAAGGGCAGCCGACCTCGAGAGACTTCTGTCTCGCCCGAGGCCCCCCTTTTTACGGCGGACACATCATCGGCTCGCCCGAGGCCTTGGCTTCGCTCAGAAGCAACCCTGACTAAATCGCCACACCGACTGACCAAGTTGCAGGAGCATTTAACGCAAAGGTGGCCTGACACCTTTATCCTGACACGCGCCCCCCCGACAGAGCCGAAGTGACCGCCGTCACTCCACCGCTCCACTGACCAGTCTGACAGAAGGACAGCGCCGCCTGCGCCACTCCGACTGCGGTGCCACTCGACAGAGTGAGTCTGACAGGCAGTCAGGCCTTGCCAAAGGCGCCACGGCGAACTCCGCTCCGCCCGACCCCAGGGCTCGGACTCGGGCTAAGACCCGGAAGACGGCGAACTCCGCTCCGCCCGACCCCAGGGCTCGGACTCGGGCTAAGACCCGGAAGACGGCGAACTCCGCTCCGCCCGACCCCAGGGCTCGGACTCGGGCTAAGACCCGGAAGACGGCGAACTCCGCTCCGCCCGACCCCAGGGCTCGGACTCGGGCTAAGACCCGGAAGACGGCGAACTCCGCTCCGCCTGACCCCAGGGCTCGGACTCGGGCTAAGACCCGGAAGACGACGAAACTCCGCCTCGCCCGACCCCAGGGCTCGGACTCCGCCCTGGCCTCGGCCGAACAACCTCCGCCTCGCCCGACCCCATGGCTCGGACTCGGCCTCGGCAACAGAAGACAGACTCAACCTCGGCTTCGGAGGAGCCCCCACGTCACCCTGCCTAGGGCACAGGCCCGCCACGTCAACAGGAAGCGCCATCATCGTCCTACCCCGAATCGACTCGGGTTACGGAGAACAAGACCGGCGTCCCATCCGGCCAGCTCCGCCGGATGGGCAATGATGGCACTCCACAAGCTCTGTGACGACGGCGGCCCCCAGCTCTCTTACGGAAGCAGGGCGACGTCAGCAAGGACTCGACCGCTCTAACAGCTGTCCCTCCGCCAGGCTCCGTCGCACCTCCGACAGCCACGACATCACGCCAGCAAGGTGCCAAGACCTCTCCGGCTGCCACATTGGCATGTACCTAGGGCGCTAGCTCTCTCTCCGCTAGACACGTAGCACTCTGCTACACCCCCCATTGTACACCTGGATCCTCTCCTTACGACTATAAAAGGGAGGACCAGGGCCTTCTTAGAGAAGGTTGGCCGCGCGGGACCGAGGACGGGACAGGCGCTCTCTTGGGGCCGCTCGCTTCCCTCACCCGCGTGGACGCTTGTAACCCCCCTACTGCAAGCGCACCCGACCTGGGCGCGGGACGAACACGAAGGCCGCGGGACTTCCACATCTCTCACGCTCGGCTCCGGCCACCTCGCCTCTCCCCCCTTCGTGCTCGCCCACGCGCTCGACCCATCTGGGCTGGGGCACGCAGCACACTCACTCGTCGGCTTAGGGACCCCCCTGTCTCGAAACGCCGACACTATTGGATTAATTTATTTAATATATTAATATAGTATTCTAACTTTGTGGTTATACGATGTTTGACCATTAGTCTTGCAAACACACACTTACCTTTTTGTTTAAGCAAAAGCGTATGGTGGTACATGTCCAATGACTAACGATGTATGAGAGAATTTCTTCCGGTATGTGTGAAACGTGCTCTCCAATAATGAGATCATACAAATCGTGATATATATCAAAGTCTGCATGATACTGATGGTTGCAATGTAGTGGTGAAACAGATAGATTATAAATAACAAAATTTATGTATGGCCAGAATCACAAATTGATTATTGTCGGGGACCATAATTAGGGGTACCCTCAAGACGCCTAATTCTCAGCTGGTAACCCCCATCAGCATAAAGCTGCAAAGGCCTGATGGGTACGATTAAGTCAGGGATCAGTCCACACGAGTGACTCGATCATGCTTCACCCGAGCCTAGCCTCGGCCAAGGGCGGCCGACCTCGAGAGACTTCCGTCTCGCCCGAGGCCCCCTTTTTATGGCGGACACATCACCGGCTCGCCCGAGGCCTTGGCTTCGCTCAGAAGCAACCTTGACTAAATCGCCACACCGACTGACCAAATTGCAGGGGCATTTGACGCAAAGGTGGCCTGACACCTTTATCCAGACACGCGCCCCCGGCAGAGCCGAAGTGACCACCGTCACTCCACCGCTCCACTAACCAGTCTGACAGAGGGACAGCGCCGCCTGCGCCACTCCGACTGCAGCACCACTCGACAGAGTGAGTCTGACCGGCAGTCAGGTCTTGACAAAGGCGCCACGGCGAACTCCGCTCCGCCCGACCCCAGGGCTCGGACTCGGGCTAAGACCCGGAAGACGGCGAACTCCGCTCCGCCCGACCCCAGGGCTCGGACTCGGGCTAAGACCCGGAAGACGGCGAACTCCGCTCCGCCCGACCCCAGGGCTCGGACTCGGGCTAAGACCCGGAAGACGGCGAACTCCGCTCCGCCCGACCCTAGGGCTCGGACTCGGGCTAAGACCCGGAAGACGACGAACTCCGCTCCGCCCGACCCCAGGGCTCGGACTCGGGCTAAGACCCGGAAGACGGCGAACTCCGCTCCGCCCGACCCCAGGGCTCGGACTCGGGCTAAGACCCGGAAGACGGCGAACTCCGCTCCGCCCGACCCCAGGGCTCGGACTCGGGCTAAGACCCGGAAGACGGCGAACTCCGCTCCGCCCGACCCCAGGGCTCGGACTCGGGCTAAGACCCGGAAGACGACGAAACTCTGCCTCGCCCGACCCCAGGGCTCGGGCTTCGCCTCGGCCGAACGACTTCCGCCTCGCCCGACCCCATGGCTCGGGCTCGGCCACGGCAACAGAAGACGGACTCGACCTCGGCTTCGGAGGAACCCCCACGTCGCCCTGCCTAGGGCACAGACCGCCACGTCAACAGGAAGCGCCATCATCATCCTACCCCGAATCGACTCGGGTCACAGAGAACAAGACCGGCGTCCCATCCGGCCAGCTCCGCCAGAGGGGCAATGATGGCGCTCCACAAGCTCTATGACGACGGCGGCCCCCAGCTCTCTTACGGAAGCAGAACGACGTCAGCAGGGACTCGACCGCTCCAACAGCTGTCCCTCCGCCAGGCTCCGCCGCACCTCCGACAGCCACGACATCACACCAGCAGGGTGCCCAGATCTCTCCGGCTGCCACATTGGCATGTACCTAGGGCGCTAGCTCTCCCTCCGCTAGACACGTAGCGCTCTGCTACACCCCCCATTGTACACCTGGATCCTCTCCTTACGACTATAAAAGGAAGGACCAGGGCCTTCTTAGAGAAGGTTGGCCGCGCGGGACCGAGGACGGGACAGGCGCTCTCTTGGGGCCGCTCGCTTCCCTCACCCGCGTGGACGCTTGTAACCCCCCTACTGCAAGCGCACCCGACCTGGGCGCGGGACGAACACGAAGGCCGCGGGACTTCCACCTCTCTCACGCTCGACTCCGGCCGCCTCGCCTCTCCCCCCTTCGCGCTCGCCCACGCGCTCGACCCATCTGGGCTGGGGCACGCAGCACACTCACTCGTCGGCTTGGGGACCCCCTGTCTCGAAACGCCGACAGTTGGCGCGCCAAGTAGGGGCATGCTGCGTGCTGACGAACAGCTCCCCGTCAAGCTCCAGATGGGCAGTCTCCAGCAACCTCTCCGCCCCGGGACGGTGCTTCGTTTCGGGACTCTTGAGTTCATGTCCTTCGACGGCAGCTACGACATGATACTCCTTCCACCGCCGTGCGACTACGACAATGGCGGCCGACAACCCGCCAGCCGGCGGCGGAATCGACGACGTCTTCCCCGCGTGGTGGAAGGGCAACATTCGGGCTCGCTCCGTTCTCTCCCCCGCCAACGGAGGAGGAGACGGGGCCGTCAAGGCCAGGTGGGAGGCCGCGCTTCGTCGGCCGTCGAGCAAATCGACGCCCCCGACACCCCGACGGAAGGCACGCCGGACGTCGACCTCGCGTTCAAGACGGAGGCAAGCGCCGTCCCCCCGCGGCACGCTGACCCCGAGCAAGAAGACGGCGCCGGCGCGCTCGCGGAAAGCCTGCAGGACGTCGCCCTCGGACCGGAGATGATGGTGCAACCAGTCCCCGATGTGACTACGTCGCTCCTTGTCGACCAAAAGGTAACGACTAACTCCCATCTTGCGTCATTTCGACTCGGCCTCAACCCGCCAAACGACCTCGTTTTGGCGGGCGCTCTCATTGAGGCGAGTGCAACCCCACTGAGGTTCCGTATGCGGTCGCCTTGGGACCGACTGACGGACGTCTCGACCTACGAGCCCTCTGGGTCCGAGGAAGATGACGATCCCAGCATCGGTTGGGATTTCTCCGAACTTGGCAACCCCAGTGCCGTGCGGGACTTCATGACCGCATGTGACTACTGCCTATCCGACCGTTCCGATGGAAGCCGCAGCCTTGGCGACGAGAGCTGCGGCCCAAGCCGCGAATGTTTCCACATCGAGCTAGGGAATCCCTCCGAAGGCAACCATCTTGGCATGCCGGAGGACGGTGATCTCCCTAGGTCAGCGCCTCGCGCCGACATCCCACGGGAGCTAGCTGTGGTCCCCGCTCCGGCGGGGGGTTACGACCCACAACTCGAGCAAGTCCGCGAGGCGCAGGCCAGGCTCAACGAGGGAACGGGAGCGCTTGAGCCGATCCGTCGGGACGTCGGACAGGCATGGGTGGGCCAACCCCTGGCCGGAGAAATACGTCACCTGCCCCGAGGTCTCCAGCACCGCGTCGCCGACGATGTCAGGATCAGGCCGCCGCCCGCATCCAGCGGGGTTGGTCAGAACCTGGCAGCCGCAGCAATGCTCATCCGCGCGATGCCGGAGCCGTCAACCACCGAGGGTCGGCGAATCCAGGGAGAACTCAAGAATCTCCTGGAAGGCGCTGCGGCCCGGCGGGCCGAGAGCACTGCCTCCCGAAGGCAAGGTTGTCCCTCGGAACCTCATGCCGCAACTTCCCGATTCATGCGGGAAGCCTCGGTCTACACCGGGCGCACGCGCAACACCGCGCGTGCGGCCCCGGGCCACCTCGGCAACGAGCACCATCGACGCGACCGTCGGGCTCACCTTGACGAAAGGGTGCGCCGAGGCTACCACCCCAGGCGTGGGGGGCGCTACGACAGCGGGGAGGATCGGAGTCCCTCGCCCGAACCACCCGGTCCGCAGGCCTTCAGTCGGGCCATCCGACGGGCGCCATTCCCGACCCGGTTCCGACCCCCGACTACTATCACAAAGTACTCGGGGGAAACGAGACCGGAACTGTGGCTCGCGGACTACCGCCTTGCCTGCCAACTGGGTGGAACGGACGACGACAACCTCATCATCCGTAACCTCCCCCTGTTCCTCTCCGACACTGCTCGCGCCTGGTTGGAGCACCTGCCTCCGGGGCAGATCTCCAACTGGGACGACTTGGTCCAAGCCTTCGCTGGCAATTTCCAGGGCACATACGTGCGCCCCGGGAATTCCTGGGACCTTCGAAGCTGCCGGCAACAGCCGGGAGAGTCGCTCCGGGACTATATCCGGCGATTCTCGAAGCAGCGCACCGAGCTGCCCAACATCACCGACAAGATGCTCAAGGAGCCGTGCCCCTACCATCAGGGGCCCGTCAAGCACACCCTCGAGGAGTGCGTTATGCTTCGGCGTCACTTCCACAGGGCCGGGCCACCCGCCGAGGGTGGCAGGGCCCGCGACGACGACAAGAACGAAGATCACCTAGCAGGAGAATTCCCCGAGGTCCGCGACTGCTTCATGATCTATGGAGGGCATGCGGCGAATACCTCGGCTCGGCACCGCAAGCAAGAGCGCCGGGAGGTCTGCTCGGTAAAGGTGGCGGCGCCAGTCTACCTAGACTGGTCCGACAAGCCCATCACTTTCGACCAGGCCGACCACCCCGATCATGTGCCGAGCCCGGGGAAATACCCGCTCGTCGTCGACCCCGTTGTCGGCGACGTCAGGCTCACCAAGGTCCTGATGGATGGGGGTAGCTGCCTCAACATCATCTACGCCGAGACCCTCAAGCTCCTGCGCGTCGATCTGTCCTCCGTCCGAGCAGGCGCTGCGCCCTTCCGCGGGATCATCCCTGGGAAGCGCGTCCAGCCCCTCGGGCGACTCGACCTCCCCGTCTGCTTCGGGACGCCCTCCAACTTCCGAAGGGAGACCCTGACGTTCGAGGTGGTCGGGTTCCGAGGAACCTACCACGCCGTGCTAGGGAGGCCATGCTACGCGAAGTTCATGGCCGTCCCCAACTACACCTACCTGAAGCTCAAGATGCCGGGCCCCAACGGGGTCATCACCGTCGGCCCCACGTACAAACACGCGTTCGAATGCGACGTGGAGTGCGTGGAGTACGCCGAGGCCCTCGCCGAGTCCGAGGCCCTCATCGCCGACCTGGAGAACCTCTCCAAGGAGGTGCCAGACGTGAAGCACCACGCCGGCAACTTCGAGCCAGCGGAGACGGTCAAGGCCGTCCCTCTCGACCCCAGTGGCGACACCACCAAGCAGGTCCGGATCGGTTCCGGGCTCGACCCCAAATAGGAAGCAGTGCTCGTCGCCTTTCTCCGCGCAAACGCCGACGTCTTTGCGTGGAGTCCCTCGGACATGCCCGGCATACCGAGGGATGTCGCCGAGCACTCGCTGGATATTCGGGCCGGAGCCCGACCCGTCAGGCAGCCTCTGCGCCGATTCGACGAGGAGAAGCGCAGAGCGATTGGCGAAGAGATCCACAAGCTGATGGCAGCAGGGTTCATCAAAGAGGTATTCCATCCCGAATGGCTTGCCAACCCTGTGCTTGTGAGGAAGAAAGGGGGGAAATGGCGGATGTGTGTAGACTACACTGGTCTCAACAAAGCATGCCCGAAGGTTCCCTACCCTCTGCCTCGCATCGACCAAATCGTGGATTCCACCGCTGGGTGCGAAACCCTGTCCTTCCTCGATGCCTACTCAGGGTATCACCAGATCCGGATGAAAGAGTCCGACCAGCTCGCGACTTCTTTCATCACGCCGTTCGGCATGTACTGCTATGTCACCATGCCGTTCGGATTGAGGAATGCGGGCGCGACGTACCAGCGGTGCATGAACCATGTGTTCGGCGAACACATCGGTCGCACAGTCGAGGCCTACGTCGATGACATCGTAGTCAAGACAAGGAAGGCTTCCGACCTCCTCTCCGACCTTGAAGTGACATTCCGGTGTCTCAAGGCGAAAGGAGTCAAGCTTAATCCTGAGAAGTGTGTCTTCGGGGTCCCCCGAGGCATGCTCCTAGGGTTCATCGTCTCCGAGCGAGGCATCGAAGCCAACCCGGAGAAGATCGCGGCCATCACCAGCATGGGACCCATCAAGGACTTAAAAGGGGTACAGAGGGTCATGGGATGCCTCGCGGCCTTGAGCTGCTTCATCTCACGCCTCGGCGAAAGAGGTCTGCCTCTGTACCGCCTCTTAAGGAAGGCCGAGTGTTTCGCTTGGACCCCTGAGGCCGAGGAAGCCCTCGGCAACCTGAAGGCGCTCCTTACAAAGGCGCCTATCTTGGTGCCCCCGGCGGACGGAGAAGCCCTCTTGGTCTACGTCGCCGCGACCACTCAGGTGGTTAGCGCCGCGATTGTGGTCGAAAGGCAAGAGGAAGGGCATGCATTGCCCGTTCAGAGGCCGGTCTACTTCATCAGCGAAGTGCTGTCCGAGACTAAGATCCGCTACCCACAAGTTCAAAAGCTGCTGTATGCTGTGATCCTGACAAGGCGGAAGCTGCGACACTACTTCGAGTCTCATCCGGTAACTGTGGTGTCATCCTTCCCCCTGGGGGAGATCATCCAGTGCCGAGAGGCCTCGAGCAGGATCGCAAAGTGGGCGGTGGAAATCATGGGCGAAACGATCTCGTTCACCCCTCGGAAGGCCATCAAGTCCCAGGTGTTGGCGGATTTCGTGGCCGAATGGGTCGACACCCAGCTGCCAACGACTCCGATCCAACCGGAGCTCTGGACCATGTTTTTCGACGGGTCGCTGATGAAGACGGGGGCCGGCGCGGGCCTGCTCTTCGTCTCGCCCCTCGGAAAGCACTTGCGCTACGTGCTGCGCCTCCATTTCCCGGCGTCCAACAATGTGGCCGAGTACGAAGCTCTGGTCAACGGATTGCGGATCGCCATCGAGCTAGGGGTCAGACGCCTCGACGCCCGCGGTGATTCGCAGCTCGTCATCGACCAAGTCATGAAGAACTCCCACTGCCGCGACCCGAAGATGGAGGCCTACTGCGACGAGGTTCGGCGCCTGGAAGACAAGTTCTTCGGGCTCGAGCTCAACCACATCGCTCGGCGCTACAACGAAACCGCAGACGAGCTGGCTAAGATAGCCTCGGGGCGAACGACAGTCCCCCCGGACGTCTTCTCCCGGGATCTGCATCGACCCTCCGTCAAGCTCGACGACGCGCCCGAGCCCGAGGTACCCTCGGCTCAGCCCGAGGTACCCTCGGCACAGCCCGAGGTACCCTCGGCCCCCGAAGGCGGGGCACTGAACATCGAGGAAGGGCAGAGCGGGGCCACGCCAGATCAAGATTGGTAGGCCCCGTACCTGCAATATCTTCGCCGAGGAGAGCTACCCCTCGACCAAGCCGAGGCTCGGCGGGTAGCGCGACGCGCCAAGTCATTCGTCTTGCTGGGCGACGAAGAGGAGCTCTACCATCGCAGCCCCTCGGGCATCCTCCAGCGATGCATCTCCATCGCCGAAGGTCGGGAACTGCTGCAAGAAATACACTCGGGGGCTTGCGGCCACCACGCAGCGCCCCGAGCCCTTGTCGGAAATGCTTTCCGGCAAGGCTTCTACTGGCCAACGGCGGTGGCTGACGCCACTAGAATTGTCCGCACCTGCGAAGGGTGCCAATTCTACGCGAAGCGGACACACCTGCCCGCTCAGGCTCTGCAGACAATACCCATCACCTGGCCCTTCGCTGTATGGGGTCTGGACCTCGTCGGCCCCTTGCAGAAGGCGCCCGGGGGCTACACGCACCTGCTGGTCGCCATCGACAAATTCTCCAAGTGGATCGAGGTCCGACCTCTGAACAGCATCAGGTCCGAGCAGGCGGTGGCATTCTTCACCAACATCATCCATCGCTTCGGGGTCCCGAACTCCATCATCACCGACAACGGCACCCAGTTCACCGGTAAAAAATTCTTGGATTTTTGCGAGGATCACCATATCCGGGTGGACTGGGCCGCCGTGGCTCATCCCATGTCGAATGGGCAAGTAGAGCGTGCCAACGGCATGATTCTACAAGGGCTCAAGCCTCGGATCTACAACGACCTCAACAAGTTCGGCAAGCGATGGATGAAGGAACTCCCCTCGGTGGTCTGGAGCCTAAGGACGACGCCGAGTCGTGCCACGGGCTTCACGCCGTTCTTCCTGGTCTACGGGGCTGAAGCTATCTTGCCCACTGACCTGGAATACGGCTCCCCGAGGGCGAGGACCTACACCGAACAAAGCAACCAAGCTAGCCGAGAGGAATCGCTGGACCAGCTGGAGGAAGCTCGGGACAGGGCCTTACTACACTCGGCGCGGTACCAACAGTCCCTGCGACGCTACCACGCCCGAGGGGTCCGGTCCCGAGAACTCCAGGTGGGCGATCTGGTGCTCTGGCTGCGGCAAGACGCCCGAGGGAGGCACAAGCTCACGCCCCCCTGGGAAGGGCCATTCGTCATCGCCAAAGTTCTGAAGCCCGGAACATACAAGCTGGCCAACAATCAAGGCGAAATCTACGGCAACGCTTGGAACATCAAACAGCTACGTCGCTTCTACCCTTAAGATGTTTTCAAGTTGTTCATATACCTCGCACCTACGCAAAGTTTAGTCGTCAAGGAAGGGTCGGCCTAGCCTCGGCAAAGCCCGACCCTCCCTCGGGGGCTAAAAGGGGGGAGACCCCCTCTGCGTCGAATTTTTCCTCGAAAAAGGACCTCTTTTTAGCAGGATTTCTTTCGTGCTTCTTGACTACTTCGAAAAGCGGATCCTGGAAACGACGGAGTACACGTAAGCAGCCAAGGCTGACCGAGCCGAGGGACTCCTACGCCTCCGGGATACGGATACCTCACTCATCACCTTCTGCGATAAGTAACTTGCGCTCGGATAAAGCGACCCCGTGGACCGAACAAGTCTTCACGTTCGGAAGTTCTCCTGCCGAAGCAGTCCTTCAAGCTTTCTCGACTGAGTCGGGGACAGGGCCTCATGGACGGGTGAAAGTACGCGTAAGCGGCAAGGCCGACCGAGCCGAGGGATTCCCACGCCTCTGGGATACGGATACCTCACTCGTCCCTTCCGCGAAAAACAACTCTCGCTCACACAAACATCCCTGTTACCGACAGAGTCCAGATGCTCGAAACAAGAGGAAAAAAGGCGTAGCTTCGCAAGCGCGGCGAGGGTGTGTTTTTTCTGGCCTCGGCGGCCGCAGACAGCACACGCTACAAGATGATCTGATCCTGCAGGCTCGGGTCTTCATGCTGAAGGGAGCCATAGCACCCTCGGCACCGACGACGTCTTCAGCAAAGTCCGACCCAGCCTCGGGCGGCGACGCGATCCAGGGACTCCTCCGGGAATCCGGTCCGAGCAGGCGGCTCAACCGGTTACCCCCGGGGCCTCGGTCAACCGGCTTCCAAGGGCGCCAGCCCGACCCGAGGCCTCAACTGATCGACTTTGGCGTCGGCTCCGCTGACGGACAACACGACTAGGCTCCGGCCAACCAGGTTCCCATTCTCGAGCCAACTCCGCCTCTGTTCATACTGATATCGCTACCCCTGGCCTCGGTCCACCGAAGGGCGGCCGAGGGGTCTCTTTAACTAAGCTAGAGGAGCCCCAGACAACAAGGCCAAACGGGCCGAGGGACTCCTACGCCTCCGGGATACGGATACCTCACCCGTCACCTTAACACGGGGCGACTCATGCTTGGTAAAGCGGTTCAGATAACCGACAGGCGAGACTTAGTGCTCGAAAATGAGGAAAAAACACGGCTCCGTGCCGAAATTACATACATGTTCAGGCCCCGATAGCCACAATGAACAAAAAACACTGGCATTCGAAGTGCCATTACGAACGGAACTCCGGTTCCCCTCTCCGCAGGTACGAACGACCCCATTCCATGGGGAAGGCCTGCGGAGCAACAGAAGACCGACGGCCGGCTCGCCGCCGCCCATCCTGACTACGGCGACAGTGGGTCGGCGCTGCCGCGATCTTGCCCTCGCCCCCGCCGACGCTCGAGGGGCGAGGACAAGCACGCCGGCGCGGTGGCTCGGGGCGCGGGTGGTGGCAGTGATCCCGTCGGTGACGGGGACTTCTCGAGCCGCCTCCGCCTCGGCGCCGATGGCTGGGACACCAGCCCCCCGGCAGATCCCCACTCAAATCCTCCCAAACGAGTGGGGCGCCGGCCTCCGCGCAAGGGCGCCGTCCCGATGCAAAAGCAGGACCACCCCAGAACACGAACGCCGCCCTAACGGCGCGCGGAATCGTGGGTGGTCCTCCCGTGCACACGATGCGGCGGTCACCCTCCGGCAGGAGGGGCCGCCGGAAGCCCGGCCAACGACTCCGACACGCTGGAGGTGACGACGCCCGCCGTCGATCAGCCCCACGTTGTCTAAGTCCGCGCCGTCCGCAGGGCCAGCGAGCGCCTCCACCCCCAAACGCCGCGGGAAAGGGCGACCCGCGGACCCTCGCGGAAGGAAGAGCGCCGGCTCAGCATGGCTCCCGCCCCAGCGGGGATGATGAACATCCTTGAAGCTGAGGGTGGGACCAAGATCGCAGCCCGGCTTGCTCTTCCCCACCCAGAAACCGGCGGTCACCGTCCTGGGTGATCGACGGCATGGGGGTACGGCCGGGCCGGCTGATGAAAATCCTTGAAGCCGAACGATGGCTGAGAGGTACCAACTCCCATGGAGTTGCGTTCCTCCAACGAGGAGGCAGAAAGGCGGCGGATACCCCCCATCCGGGGGCTTGGAAGATGGGAAGACACGACGCTTAAGGGAGGAAGAAGACATGGTTGCCTTCCGAAAGGAGTCTCCCTCCTTTTAAAGGCAACTCTCCCTACGTGCGCCCCCAGGCGCCACAGGCTGAGTCTTCTCCAACACACTCCAAGGCCCTCCCCTGCGACTCGGGGGCTGGGTCCCGCATGTCATGCAAGCCGGCTCAGGGCAGAAGAAGCCAAACCGCCGCGCGTGGTGCACACGACCGTCCAGCGGTTACAAGCGACCCCCCATTTTCGCCCAGACCAACGGGCAGAAGGGGCGGGCAGCCATGCAGGCGGCATGCAACCGCGCCAGGCGGACACGCTTCTCCAACTTCTGACACGTCAGCTTGGGAACCCAGGCCCACGCGTCGAGCAACCGGCGCGCCAGTTGCTGCATGCAAGCAACCGCACCGCCACTTGTGCCACCATCGCGCCTCTTCGGTTGCGGAGCCAATGCCGCGACTCGAGGCAACCCAACAGCGCCAGCCTGGCGCGTCGGTCAAAGCGACCGAAAGTGGGCCGGCAGTAATAGCGGTGGCAGGCGGGCGGGCGCAGCGGTCACGTCGTCAGCCAGGCTCACGTCCCATCCCGGGACAGCAAGAGAGCCTCCTCTCACGGCGTGGAAACGGTGCACCCGTGACCCGTTCCTTGAACGGATCGCACACGCGCAACGGCCGCCCCGCCAACCACTCGCCCCGACGCATTTACTCCGCGGCGGGACAGGCGGCGTCTCTGACGGGAGGAGCGCGCGACGCTTCACCTTCGCCATAATAACCGCGTCAGAAAAGGTACGCCACGTCGTCCGATTTCGTATCCTTTTCCGTTTTCCTCTTTCTCTATCTCTTGCAACAGGGACCGGGAAAGGGGGATGCCCCGAAAGGGATCCTTCTCCGCGAAGGAACCGGGCTCCGAGCCCCCCACTACTGATCAGGGGTTCGAAGGCTGGCCCTCCGAAGGGTTCAACAGCCGCCTCAGATCGCGTGGGCCCGACACCCACTACTGGTCAGGGGTTCGAAGGCCAGCCCCCCGAAGGGTTCCATGGCCGCCTCAGGCTACTCGGGCTCCGCGCCCATTACTGATCAGGGGTTCGAAGGCTGGCCCCCGAAGGGTTCACAGTCGCCTCAGACACCGAGCGAGGGATGACCAGGGGTACGTTCGATACATAACCGAGGCTCGGGCTGCGCTCCCGAGGTACCCTAGGACATTTCCGAGACCAGCGGGAACGATCTTGTAACGGAATCCCATCGGAGGGAGGCATCGAGCCCTCGGACCCCGTCGCCAGGGGACCGGGTCCGGCAAATCACCCGCAGGTACTTTTGGGCGTGCCTCTGGGCCCCTAGCCGACCCCCAACGAACGGGGCACGGACGTCCACTCGGATTACCCGCTTGCAGCTCACCGGAGACACCATGTTCGGTGCCCATCGAGGGTAACATGGCGCACTCCCCCCCTCCTCCTTGCGGAAAGGCGACGTAGGGGCGTATGTAAAAAGTCGAGTCTGTCCCTGATCGTCCTCTCGCCCTGTGCGGAGGCTCGGGGGCTGCTCTCGCAAAAACCGGCTCCGGCCAAATCGTTGACAGCGTCAACATACCAGCCCGAGAGCTTGGGCCCCGACCGTGCACCCGGGCTACGGCCAGTTCGCATGAGGGAACGACCAGGCCAGCCGAAGCGTTACGCGAGGTATTAAGACCTCGAAGGAGTGTAACCACTCCTCCGAGGCCTCGGGGGCTACACCCGGCGGGTGCGCTCGCGCGCACCCGCCGGAACGAAAGGCAACCGAGAAAGGCTGGTCCCCTTGCAAAAAAGTGCGACAAAAGCCTCCAAGCGAGTGCTAACACTCCCTTCGAGGCTCGGGGGCTACTGTCGGGGACCATAATTAGGGGTACCCTCAAGACGCCTAATTCTCAGCTGGTAACCCCCATCAGCATAAAGCTGCAAAGGCCTGATGGGTACGATTAAGTCAGGGATCAGTCCACACGAGTGACTCGATCATGCTTCACCCGAGCCTAGCCTCGGCCAAGGGCGGCCGACCTCGAGAGACTTCCGTCTCGCCCGAGGCCCCCTTTTTATGGCGGACACATCACCGGCTCGCCCGAGGCCTTGGCTTCGCTCAGAAGCAACCTTGACTAAATCGCCACACCGACTGACCAAATTGCAGGGGCATTTGACGCAAAGGTTGCCTGACACCTTTATCCAGACACGCGCCCCCGGCAGAGCCGAAGTGACCACCGTCACTCCACCGCTCCACTAACCAGTCTGACAGAGGGACAGTGCCGCCTGCGCCACTCCGACTGCAGCACCACTCGACAGAGTGAGTCTGACCGGCAGTCAGGTCTTGACAAAGGCGCCACGGCGAACTCCGCTCCGCCCGACCCCAGGGCTCGGACTCGGGCTAAGACCCGGAAGACGGCGAACTCCGCTCCGCCCGACCCCAGGGCTCGGACTCGGGCTAAGACCCGGAAGACGGCGAACTCCGCTCCGCCCGACCCCAGGGCTCGGACTCGGGCTAAGACCCGGAAGACGGCGAACTCCGCTCCGCCCGACCCCAGGGCTCGGACTCGGGCTAAGACCCGGAAGACGACGAACTCCGCTCCGCCCGACCCCAGGGCTCGGACTCGGGCTAAGACCCGGAAGACGGCGAACTCCGCTCCGCCCGACCCCAGGGCTCGGACTCGGGCTAAGACCCGGAAGACGGCGAACTCCGCTCCGCCCGACCCCAGGGCTCGGACTCGGGCTAAGACCCGGAAGACGGCGAACTCCGCTCCGCCTGACCCCAGGGCTCGGACTCGGGCTAAGACCCGGAAGACGACGAAACTCCGCCTCGCCCGACCCCAGGGCTCGGGCTTCGCCTCGGCCGAACGACTTCCGCCTCGCCCGACCCCATGGCCCGGGCTCGGCCACGGCAATAGAAGACGGACTCGACCTCGGCTTCGGAGGAACCCCCACGTCGCCCTGCCTAGGGCACAGACCGCCACGTCAACAGGAAGCGCCATCATCATCCTACCCCGAATCGACTCGGGTCACGGAGAACAAGACCGGCGTCCCATCCGGCCAGCTCCGCCAGAGGGGCAATGATGGCGCTCCACAAGCTCTATGACGACGGCGACCCCCAGCTCTCTTACGGAAGCAGAACGACGTCAGCAGGGACTCGACCGCTCCAACAGCTGTCCCTCCGCCAGGCTCCGCCGCACCTCCGACAGCCACGACATCACACCAGCAGGGTGCCCAGATCTCTCCGGCTGCCACATTGGCATGTACCTAGGGCGCTAGCTCTCCCTCCGCTAGACACGTAGCGCTCTGCTACACCCCCCATTGTACACCTGGATCCTCTCCTTACGACTATAAAAGGAAGGACCAGGGCCTTCTCAGAGAAGGTTGGCCGCGCGGGACCGAGGACGGGACAGGCGCTCTCTTGGGGCCGCTCGCTTCCCTCACCCGCGTGGACGCTTGTAACCCCCCTACTGCAAGCGCACCCGACCTGGGCGCGGGACGAACACGAAGGCCGCGGGACTTCCACCTCTCTCACGCTCGACTCCGGCCGCCTCGCCTCTCCCCCCTTCGCGCTCGCCCACGCGCTCGACCCATCTGGGCTGGGGCACGCAGCACACTCACTCGTCGGCTTGGGGACCCCCCTGTCTCGAAACGCCGACAATTATGAAACATTTTCTCATAACGGTATAACACATATTTTGTATATAAGTTATCGTAGTATACTGGTATTATATATTCCTGTTGCAATGCACGGGCATTCAGCTATCATGTATAGAAGTCCGCACGGTACTGTTGGTTGCAATGTAGTGATGAAATAGTTAGATTGAAATAACAAAATTTATGTATGGCTAGGATCACAAATTAATTACGAAACATTTTCACATAACAGTATAACACACATTTGTTCATAAGTTATCATGATATTAAATGTTTCTGTTGCAACGCACGAGCACCCACCTATATGTGTTTATGTCTACATCTATGACAGGAAACACATCTACTACATCTCTCTCTAAGCTCACTTGCTACCATTGCACAATGCGTAGTAGTAGATAAGTATCACCAATATTCTTGAATTATATTTTTGGATGGAGGTAATATTATTTAAAGAAGAGCTTTGCATGCTATTTCTTTTGTTTGAATAATGCATTATACTTAAATTCCCTTTTTTGCATGTGTGAAATTTTTTCTTCGTAATATTTTTTTCCATGGATCAGACTTGTGAGTCATTTTCATAAACCAACGCCAAGCATGAATCCATGTTTCCTACTTCAAACCCCGAACAAACTCCATGAGCAGGAGGCATTCGCGTTGTCGTCGCTCATCGATGACGAGAAGAAGCTTGGAGACTGTCAGTTCGACCTCTAAAAGCAGTCTTACGTGGTCGCATGCGCCGCTGTGTACGACAAGCTCCCGCGAAGCCGCCGCTTGGACGCGGTCCAGAGCAGCTGCACCGCGCTGTCCATCGTTAAGCAGGGGGGGCTCATGGTTGTCGCCAACGTCGACGACTCTCGGGTTGTTCTGGACACCGCATCCGACGACGACGCCATCACGCCGTCCAGCTCATCGTCCACCTGAAGCCCAACCTGCCACGTAAGTCGCTACTGACCGGACATAAATTCTTGTGCGTTGGGACGATGAACGTTGCTGACGTTGTGTGAGTGTCCTCGAACATGATGTATGTAGTGGAATAGTGCATTCGGTGGTGCAACAACCAGGGGTACTACCTCGCTGATGAGCCCGGGGTGCACTTCGTTTGGCAGCCCAACCAAGAGTCATCGGTACTCGTCATGTCGCGTGCGTTCGACGACTACTATATCGAGGATTGTGGCGTCATCTTGGCGCCGGAGGTGACACAGAGGAGGATCGACAACAGTGACCAGTTCGTCATCCTCGCCACCGTCAGGGTAGCTTTTGTGCCGGCCTGCCTTTAATTCTCTTCGCAAACACATACACACTTACCTTTTTGTTTAAGCAAGAGCATATGGTGGTGCGTGTCTGATGACTAACGATGTACGAGTGAATTTTTCCGGCATGTGTGGAACGTGCTCGTGCTCTCCAATGATGAGACCATACAAATCGTGGCATATATCGAAGTCTGCATGATACTGATGGTTGCAATGTAGTGGTGAAATAACTAGATTAAAATAACAAAATTTATGTATGGCTAGGATCACAAATTGATTATGAAACATTTTCTCATAACAATATAACACAGATTTTGTATATAAGTTATAGTAGTATACTGGTATTATATATTCCCGTTGCAACGCACGGGCATCCAGCTAGTAAGCTCTTAATTTTACAATATAAAAATTTCAGAATCAGATCGAATTAGAATCAGACTTTATTTCTATTATTTTAAAACTAAAATTAATTTATAATCTTAACAATTTTTGAAGAAACATTTAGATCGCGATCTATTACCACCCCTACACTCACTACGACGGTAGCCTTCTTCGGTACGTCTCAGCCATGGCAGGAGTGTATATTGCATAATGCATCTTCGCCTACGATGCAAGACACCTGTCTCTTGGAGCTGGTTTCGACGCCAGCCTCGTGCTAGAGATGGCTTCCATCCCCGATTCATCATGAGTAATTTCTCCACTAAGGGATGAGAATAAAAAAGTTTCTTCCTTCACAAGAATGTCAATGGCAAAAATTATTTCTTCGCCGAATAAACGGGGATAGAACATGGAAGCATTCCTCATCTCCGTTCTATGCGAGGACCTGTTAAACTTATATGTGACAATATTTTCATGTGCTAGTTAATGATAAAAATAATTAATTACATTGTCAAGAGATCACTTAATGTACAAATATGTCCATTTTGATGTGCACATAGTTTTTTCTTATATCTAATAATGTGTATAAGTGATAATGTTTTGCATTAATAACAAACGGCATATATACTAATTAAAATTTAAGCAGGGACGATGATCTCGGTATGTCCTAATTAAAATTTAAGCGGGGATGACGATCACAGTCAGGATTTATTCTCGCGGGAAATAGGGATGGGAAAGAAATGTTTCGTGCAAACGTTTATAGGTATCCCGGCAAGGAACGTTTTTTTTATCACGAGAATGAGGATGGAGAGCTATTTCTTGACCGAGAATTCCATATTACCATCACTACATGCTCGTGCTCCTGCTCTAGTATTGATTATTGCTCGCTCCGTCAGTACGACAGTACCTAGAGAACAGTAATACAAACGCAGCAAGCCAACTATCGCTACGCCAAAATTTGGTAATGGACTTGCACCAAAAACAAATCGCCCAAACTCATGGATGGGAGCAGACGAAAATACACACTTTTGTTTCGCACGGGCGCACGGCACATACATATAACACGAATAAGGCGCATGGGCTCACATATGAACAGAAAAAATATGGATTTAATCAGTACTGTTTTCTACTGCCTCTATAATGTTTTTGTTTCTATAGATTACAATTACAGCTGTAGCAATCTAAACAACCAGCTTTAATCCGAAACGAACAGTACAAACAGTCGCCTTTAAACCAACAACAAAGGCAAAGCACACCATCTCGGAGAAGTTGTCGAACGCTTTCAATTTTGAAGGAACGCAAACACGCAGGGTCACAGACTCAGCGGTGGTGCCATGCCACTCTACCACGGGCATCAGAACAGGAAATCTACCGAAGTGGCCATAGCATAGCAGCCAATGCTGAAGAGTAAAGACTTGCTCAAAGGCCACTATGCCTTGTCTTCTCTGTCATGTGAATCGATACTCGTCTTCTCTGATAGATGGATGACAAATAGGATCCTCTTGCCCTGTCAAAACTTTCGTCGAAGGTAGTTTGCAGCAGATAAAAAGAAATAAATCAGACGCCACACTTGACGATAAGTCCAACAAAATGGAAACAATTTTTCAAGCCTATAGTCCCCCGTACCCCATGCAGGGAAGCAGTTAGACAAGCACCCCAAACCATTAAGATCACATGATGATAGTTAAGAATATATTAACCAAACAGGAAGCACTGTTGTAAGCCAAGCCAATGAAAAGGTAAGCAGCGTTCTCAAACACCACACGGCTAGATTTACCACGACTGAAGCAAAGGAGCCTTTGACGACAAATCATATGATATGTTTACTAATTACACAGACTCCAAATATATCATAAGCAAAAGGTCATGTACAAGCAGATATCAACTAGGGTTGGCTAAAACATCCAGAATGTGCAAATCATGGCAATGTTTAGGACTTTAGCTAGCTAGAAAAATTCAAACGCTCGTTCGGATGGTTAACAATTTTTTTGAACCAATGCCTCCGTAGTCTCTGTCTTTGAGCAAGCTTTCCAGAAATCAAACTCAATGCATAATCGGTAAGATTGCTGACCAGCTCCCTGGGTGGAAAGCTGACTTAATGACTAGAGCTGGAAGAAAAGTGCAAGTTCAATATGTCATGACAGGAATAATCATCTACCTTGCAATGGCGGTGGACTTACCTCCAAGAGCTCTCAAGGACATTGATAAAATTAGAAAAGGATTCATGTGGCGTGGAAGAAAAGAAGTCAGAGGGGGACACTGCCTGGTGGCTTGGGGTAGAGTGTGCACGCCAGTTGAGTTGGGAGGTTTGGACATTTTCAGCCTTAAAGAGTTTGGTTGGGCTCTGAGAATGAGATGGTTGTGGCTGTCTAAAGTGGAACCTGATAAACCTTGGGCAGTGTTGGGGACTTGTTCTCAAGTGCTTCGAGTCAAGAACAAGGCAACATAAAAAGTGTTAAGTGTTAAAATCCTTCGTCCTTCGAAGCATTATGTTCCTTCGGGAAATAATGAGTCTCGGACGAAGGTCATGAGAGACATACCTTCGTAAACATAACAAGTAATGACGAAGGACTCACATAAAGCATGAAATATGATATAAGCATCATCATAGAATCATTTCAATTTTATTAACATGGAAAAACAGAAATGATTCCAAATTACAAATGTACCTTCGGTCCTGAGAGAAGGTGAAAAGTACGAGCGTGATGCCAAAAGCAAATGCCAAGTCAGCGTGAACAGTACGGGAGTACTGTTCATCTATTTATAGACGCGGGACACAGCCCACGTAAAATTACATCCATGTCCATTACATTTGTTAACGGCTTATGGAAATCTGTCGAGGCCCCCGAAGTCTTTTCATCTTTAAGTCGGTTCCCCCTTCTGCCATCGCGCCGAAGCTTCCCTGCGCACAGCTTCGGCTACACTCGACCTTCGTCTGATTCAGGCTTCGTCCTGGCCGTGCTCCATATTCATAATTCTGGATCCGAAAATACCTGTTCACATAATCCACTCGGAAAACATTGTCAAATCATGTTTTTGAGGACCTTCGGAGGACGAAGGCCCCCAACAGTAGCCCCTCGCAATATTAATTTGTAAATAATAAATTCAGATTGCGATATGGACGAAGGCCTTGAGCCGAAGGTCCGAAAAAACACCTTCCCTTTGCTAGAATAGCAACATTCAATGACAAGTGGGGTCTTTCAACTTTCAACGCACCAAGCGTATAAATACGGCCATGCCGCAAACTTATTTCGCACGCTTTCTGGCCAACCACTCCTGCTCATTCATTTTTTAGCTCTTGTGCACTGTGATCTGCTAAGTTTTTAGCTTTGAAGCTTCGGCTTTTAAAAACAGTTTTTTAGCGCTTCCGAAGATGTCTGAAGCTGCTAAGAAGGTTGCTGCTGAGATGAAGCTGAGTCTTGATGAAGAGAAGAACCTAGGGTTTCTTATAGCGATGTCGAAGTCCAACACAGAAAAGATTACCAAGGAAATTCTGGAGGGGCTGTCTGAAGATACTGGTGACAGTGAAAGTTATGATGTGGACAGCGGTGGCGAAGACTCCGAAGATCGCCCCTGGCGACCAAGCCATTCAGTTTATGGTAAATCAACTATCAAAGAGAATCATCTTGTTAATATGAGAGGAAGGTATTTCCGGGATCTGTCCATTGTGAGGGCGGACGAAGGGGAAAAAACTTGTCCACACCCTGAAGAAAATGAAGTTGTGGTGTACCGAAGCTTTTTGAAAGCTGGACTGCGATTCCCCTTGAGCAGCTTCGTCGTGGAGGTGTTGAAAATCTTCGAAGTCTATCTTCATCAACTTACTCCCGAGGCAATTATAAGGCTAAATATCTTCGTGTGGGCCGCGAGGAGCCAAGGTCTGAAGCCTGACGCAAGAAGCTTCTGTAATGTTCATGAATTATTATATGAAACAAAGCATTGGGGCAAAGAACAATACCATAACAACTTTGGCTGCTACAGCTTCGTTTCTCGGTCCGGGGCAAGCTGTCCCGTACCAACCTTTCGGAGGAGATGGCCCGGGGATTGGATGACAGAATGGTTTTATGTGAAGAATGACTTATCAGCACGAGAAGACATCAAAGGTATAATTATGCGTCCTATTTGGCAAAGCTTCGGCCTTCGGAGGCCGAAGGTTGAAATGAACGAAGCCGCCGAAGAGTGCCAAAGAGCCTTCGGCGTTGTCTGCTCTTTTATAGGAACAAGGGACTTAGTACAAGAACATATCGCCTTCAGGGTGTGGCCGCTTGCTGAGAAATGGGAAATGCCACAAGAAACCATGAAAGAGGCCGACGAGGGTGAGCTTGTGAGACTGAAGTACACCTTCAAATTTGGAGATAAATTTATTGAGCCAGATGATGAGTGGTTGAAAAGCATTGACAATTTAAGTGATGAGCTACTCGGGACCTACTCGAAGGCTGAAGATAATGCAATGTCAGCAGCCTTCGGAGGCCGAAAAAAGAAGAGACTGAATCGGGTATTCGATGCCATTGGGTTTGTCTACCCTGACTATCGTTATCCCACTCGAGGGCAGAAAAGAAAGAACACAACCTCTGCAGAAGAGGAAGCTGCAACTGCTCCTAGCGAGCCAGAATCAAAGAGAAAGAGGATAAAAGTCCTCACACACCGGCCACGCTATATTGAACCAGCTTCGGTGCCTGAGTTCACCGGAGAAGCTTCTTCGGCCACCGAAGCTGAACAGCCAACCTTGCTGCCAGAAACTGCAGAGATGGCCGAAGCACCATCCACAGAAAAAATGGAAGAAGCGAAAAAGCCGACTAAGGAAAAAACATTAGAAGTTTTGAGTCCTGCAGTAAATATTGAAACAGCAAAAAACCAAAAGGGGCCATCAGTGACCCCAAAAAGGAAAAGAATGGTAAATGTACTAGACGTCTTGGAGACAATTAAGTCTTCAAGCACAATTCCAAAAAAGAGTGTTGAAATTGCTGAAGCTTCTACTGAAGCTTCGGCTCAACAAGCTGAAGCTGAAGCTGGGCCTTCAGAGCCCTACAAGGAGCAACCTTTTGAAGCCGAAGCAATAAAAATTCCAGAACCAGTATTAGTTGAAGAAACTGACACCGCCATCCCCGAAGCACCTGCCAGCATGCGTGATTACATGATACGACATGCTTCGGGGAAGAAGCTATCTGAAGAAGAAACTCATGAAGCCATCCATTATGCAAAGGAACTAAAATATCCGAAGGGGGCAGTAATATTCAATGGAACGAATGAAGATGACTTCTTATACTGCCTGCCTGACAACAAAGAGCTATCTGTCTGCCGAGAAATGGCCAGAAGTATTGGTTTCCCGAAGCTTGAATCTGGATTAAGCGCCATGACGAAAGAAGATCTCGCAGACAGTCTTGCGTACAACAGCCTGAAGGTATAGGAATTAAACACTTGAAAAATCCCCTTATTTTTACGCAACTCATTCCTTTTTCCTTATATGAATTCTTTTTCGTATAGGGCCTGATCCTAAGCAACGCACTAAGAGCCCAAAAGAGCGCCGAAGATGAAAGCTATGAAATTGCGTTTAATAATTTACGCTCCGAAGTTATCAGACTGAGAAACGAAGCTTTGGAAAAAGATAAAATTCTGCTTACACTGGTAGATAAAGTGAAAAAAGACGAAGCTGCTTCAAAGGCCCAGGCCGAAGCTCAAAAACGCGAGATTAAAGATCTTCAGAAACAGCTGGCTAGAGCTAAAGAGGAGCGCGCGCTTGAGGAAACGAGACGAGAACTTAGTGATTTTATGGTCAGCAAATTGGAATCAAAAGTTAAGGAGCTTCGCACATCTCAGAGGAAATGCTATGTCAAATCTGTAGAATGTGTGAATAAAATTAAATCCAGCTTCGCCAGCGTAGGCGCCTTTTCCAGCGAAGAGAATTTCTCTCGAGGCAATCCCGAAGGTCCGCTGGAATGGATTAGCCACGAAGCAGAGGCCTTCGAAGAGATTCTGAACAGTCGTGGCGACATATGCGCTTTTTCGGGCGCCAGAGGAATTGCTTCTGTCTTAGAGAAGAAAGGTTGCGGGCATGTAAAATTTTTAGCTCAATCCGAAGCTACCTTATCTTCCGAAGACGTCAAGGACCCCTCGGCCGAAGCAAGCGTGGTTGGTGGCAAATTTTTTACTGATATCTGGAACGACGGCGGCCGAGGAATGGCGCAAGAGATCATCCAAAGGAGCGAAAAAGGCATTCATGACGCCAGAAAAGTGGCAGAAGCTGCCGAAAGGAGTACAGAGCCTGAAAGGCAATTAGGTACCAATTAGTCGCTCTTATTGTGTTGTAATTTTTATTCCAAACTTTGCTCAAGGTTTGCAAAAGTAATGAAGAAATGTTCTCTTCCCTCAGAAACTGCTGGATCAAATGTCGACGAAGAAATTAAACAAATGGCCGAAACTATCTTGGACAAAGTTGTTGACCAACTTCTAAATGAGGCCGCCGAAGAAGTATTGAGAGAAGATTAGATGCTATTTGGAAAAATCATTTAAAGTGTAATCTATGTAACACTTTGTACATTTGAATGTAATATACAAGTCTCCTTTCATTATTGAATTCTTTACGATGCATGAAACATTAAATACATACCATTTTTGAGCCTTTGGCGAAAAAACACCTTCCCTTCTTTTCATGCTTCGTGAAGAAGGCATTCTCCGTTAAAATTATTCTGATGAATCACATCCATGCTTCGTCAAAACATTCTTCGAAGCTATACTCCGAAGCTATACAACTTCGATATTGATCTGATAAAGCTCGCCCATGTTTCGTAAAAATATTCTCCAAAGCTGTATTCCGAAGCTGTACAATTTCGATGTCACTTTCTCAAAGCATCCTTTCGAAGGTTGAGAGTATCTCCTTCTCTTGCCAAATGCAATATGATGTATGATGCTTATGCTATGCAAAATGATGTGATGATGTTATGTTATGCATGTGACATTTGTTCCGGAGATACACATAAAATATATTCGTAAGCTCTGCATTCCCTTGGGAACGTCTTTGGAGCTTCTTCGTCTTTTACTTAGACGGTATCAGCGTTGACTTTTCGCTGTAAGCCTCCCTTAGGAGCTTCTTCGCCTTTTACTTAGGCGGTATCAGCGTTGACTTTTCGCTGTAAGCCTCCCTTAGGAGCTTCTTCGCCTTTTACTTAGGCGGTATCAGCGTTGACTTTTCGCTGTAGGCTCTGCATTCCTTTAGGAACGACTTCTGAGCAGAAAACTTACACTGCGCTCCCTTTGGAACGGCTTTTTGTGACTTCATAAACTTACTCTGCGTTCCTTAGAACGACTTTCTGTTACTCCGAAGGATTTTTAATCCGAAGGTCCTCCTTGGTAACGGAAAAAGTTTTAGGCTTCAGCAACTTGGGCCTGTGGAGCAAATAGATTTTCCTCGTGGGAAACAACGAAATTATTTCATGAAAACTATCAATGTTTTTTGCTTCACAGAAAATAAAACTGAATAGAAAAGACTGCTATCAAAGGTAGGATATGTCAATAAATGTGCTTCGACTCTGGCACAGTGCTGTTGACTGTGCGAGCTTCGGACTGTTCTCTGAAGTCCCTCTGATGTGGAGCGTATTGACTCCCTTCTGGCTGTTGACCTTGCTGCAATGGAGGTGGAGGCGGAAGCTGCTGCCAGGAAGCTTGAGGTTGACTTGCCGAAGCTACAGAAGCCGCAGGGTGGTTGTCTATGTATTGTGGGACATAAGGCGGATGAAACGAAGCAGTATGCATAACCTGCTTCGACTGAGCTTGTTGAGATGCAGCTTCGGCTAGTTCCTTTTGCTTCTGGATTGTAACATGGCACGTCCTAGTGGTGTGGCCCTTGCCCTCTCCACAGAATAGGCAAAACAGTCTCCTTGGCTGATCTCCGAATCTTCCGCCGAAGCCCCTGGCGCCTCTGCCTCTTGGAGCTGGTGGCCGAAAGAAAGTTTGTTGTTGCCCCGAAGCCTGTGAGGAGCACTGCGGCCTGTTTTGCTGACTCCCCTTATCATCATTCTGAGTGTTGTGAATGGAACGGACATGCCTCGGGTAGTATCTTCCTCCGAAGCCCCTGGTCATCTCAGAAAATCTGAAGGCCTCCTCCCTTCTTTGGCGAAAGTCATTGTCAGCACGAATGTACTCATCCATCTTTTGGAGCAATTTCTCCAAGGTCTGAGGAGGCTTCCGAGCAAAGTATTGAGCTGCAGGTCCAGGACGGAGCCCCTTGATCATGGCTTCGATAACGATTTCATTGGGCACCGTTGGTGCCTGCGCCCTCAATCGTAAGAACCTTCGGACATACGCCTGAAGGTATTCTTCGTGATCCTGAATACACTGGAAGAGGGCTTGAGCTGTAACCGGCTTCGTTTGAAATCCTTGAAAGCTGGTCAGTAACATATCCTTCAGCTTCTGCCATGAAGTGATTGTTCCTGGCCGAAGGGAGGAATACCAGGTCTGAGCAACATTCCTGACGGCCATGACGAAAGACTTCGCCATGATTGCAGCGTTGCCCCCGTACGAAGACACTGTTGCTTCGTAGCTCATCAAGAATTGCTTCGGGTCGGAGTGGCCGTCAAACATGGGGAGCTGGGGTGGCTTATAGGATGGGGGCCAAGGTGTAGCCTGCAGCTCAGCAGACAGAGGAGAAGCATCATCAAAAACAAAATTTCCCTGATGGAAATTATCATACCAGTCGTCTTCGTTGACGAAGCCCTCCTGATGGAGGTCTTTCTGATGAGGCCTTCTGTTCTGCTCATCGTGAGTGAGATGGCGAACTTCCTCAGAAGCTTCGTCAATTTGCCTTTGCAACTCAGCTAGGCGGGCCACCTTCTCCTTCTTCCTCTGCACTTGTTGATGTAGCATCTCCATCTCTCTGATTTCTTGATCTAGCTCTTCTTCCTCAAGCGTCGGGCTAACAGCTTTTCTCTTCTGGCTTCTGGCCTCCCGAAGAGAGACGGTCTCCTGGTTGTGGTCCAGCGGTTGTAGTGCTGCAGCCCCAGCCGCTGAAGCTTTCTTCGGCGCCATAGCGAAGGTCTATAGCTTCCGAAGGTGTTCACGAAGACTCGAAGTGGAAGTGAGTTCACCGGAGGTGGGCGCCAATGTTGGGGACTTGTTCTCAAGTGCTTCGAGTCAAGAACAAGGCAACATAAAAAGTGTTAAGTGTTAAAATCCTTCGTCCTTCGAAGCATTATGTTCCTTCGGGAAATAATGAGTCTCGGACGAAGGTCATGAGAGACATACCTTCGTAAACATAACAAGTAATGACGAAGGACTCACATAAAGCATGAAATATGATATAAGCATCATCATAGAATCATTTCAATTTTATTAACATGGAAAAACAGAAATGATTCCAAATTACAAATGTACCTTCGGTCCTGAGAGAAGGTGAAAAGTACGAGCGTGATGCCAAAAGCAAATGCCAAGTCAGCGTGAACAGTACGGGAGTACTGTTCATCTATTTATAGACGCGGGACACAGCCCACGTAAAATTACATCCATGTCCATTACATTTGTTAACGGCTTATGGAAATCTGTCGAGGCCCCCGAAGTCTTTTCATCTTTAAGTCGGTTCCCCCTTCTGCCATCGCGCCGAAGCTTCCCTGCGCACAGCTTCGGCTACACTCGACCTTCGTCTGGTTCAGGCTTCGTCCTGGCCGTGCTCCATATTCATAATTCTGGATCCGAAAATACCTGTTCACATAATCCACTCGGAAAACATTGTCAAATCATGTTTTTGAGGACCTTCGGAGGACGAAGGCCCCCAACAGGCAGGACTATGCATTTTCCTTCAAAGGTGAAATCCTTCTTTTATGCTGCCATTCACACGGAAATTGGCAATGGATGCTCGACACTTTTTTGGGAAGATAGATCGATTCATGAACGAAATGTGATGGACATTGCTCCCAGATTGCTGCTAGTTGTGCCAAGGCGAATTCAAAACAGTAGAACTGTCCATACAACTCTAGCAAATAGAAGTTGGCTAAATGACATCCAAGGAGCTCTCACTGTGGAAGTCCTTGCTGATTATCTTGATCTTTGGGATGCTATTCTCACAGTAAACATAAATCCGCATAGAGAGGACAAACACATTTTTTAGGGTGGCTCATAACGGCAAATACTCTGCCAAAGTAGCCTATGAGAGTTTATTCATTGGGTTTGTCACTCCTGATCCCCCCCAAATGCAAATTTTTCCTATGGCTTGTGGCGCTACAAAGGTGTTGGACAGCTGACAGACTTCAGAGGAGGGGGCTTGATCACCCTGATTAGTGCCCTCTTTGTGACCAGGAAATGGAAACCATTGACCATCTCCTCGTGAGCTGTGTTTGCAAGAAATTACTGGTTCAAGCTGCTGATAAAGGTTAACCTCCAGAATTTCATTCCTCATGTCTATGAAGAGAATACCATACTCTGGTGAAAAAGATGTAGTGATCAGTTGCATGGAATTGCTAGAAAAGGGCTAAACTCGCTTATCAGTCTCGGTCTCTGGATATTGTGGAACCATCGAAACACTTGTGTTTTTTACGGTCTTTCTACCTGTCTTAATACAACCATCAAGAGGACCGAGGAGGAGAGGGATCTGTGGGTGTTAGGAGGGGCTACAAAGTTAGATCTTCTAACAGCCCCAATCCCAGGTCTTTAGATCAAAGTAGTTTCTGGTTCTTTTTATTTATGGATGCATTTTTGTTTATTTGTTTTCGACCATCGTAATGGGGGTCTTCTTGTACTGATCCATTTCGGATCCTTTTTTCCTTCCTTCTTAATGAAAAGATGTGCATGTCTCTTGTGCGTTCGAGAAAAAAAAAGTATGTTGGCCATATCGCAATCACACGACAATCCTTGACAAACCTAGTTAAACCTCTCCAAAACATAAATGGACCAAACAATGAACATTCAAATTTTAGAACACAAAAACCAGATGAAGTTACATGAGAAGATACTAACCGGACAGCTAAGCAAGACAGTTATTCAGGTTGAAGTACAGACACAGAACTAGCAATACCTTACAAAAGAGCAACCTGCAAATACTTTCACCAATACATTTAATGTGCAATGAACTGTGTCTTGTAAGTTCCAGGCAACCTAGCTAGCTGAATGGAAATGCTTGTTTATTTGTGTCAAATATCTATCTAACAGCCCTGGTTGGCAGGTCATAATGATTGTATTGTTTGGTGATATGATTCACAAAATAAACGTAGAACCAATTGTTTCACTCTCATGCTATCCCAAATCTCAGAAGCAGTTAAGTCAAAGGATGATTTAATTCGACGCACAAGAAGAAGACAATCGCATAACTTGCATTCATCAAAGGGAGCGATTGCAGAGACCATTAACAAGCAAATACTTAGTCAAAGGACTTTTGAAGAACAACCATAGTGAGATAGCAGCTGAATGCTCAACACGATCAAAACTCAATAGGTGTCACAGATGGGTGATACAGGGAGGACTCATAAAATATATAAAAAAAATCAAAACCCTCTAAATACGAAATAATATCTACCTAAAATCAGATGAGTTGACCATTTTGTATTCTATCCATGTTCTATATATTTAATAAGTTCTTACTATTTCTGTTCTTCAAAACACTCAAGCACACGATGATCCTATTTCTTTATTTTATTATGAGTAGTGTGCTTGCGACAATAACAACAACAAAAAACTTAATTCTAATTGTCCAGGCATATTGTGGCGATTCTTACCTCAGAAACTGCAACATCTTCTCTGAGGAGCAGTGGGAACCAATAGGGAGCACATAATGTCAAAGTAATGCGATGTTAAGTACTGTGGCAGGCGCACCTATAGTACGTTATGGGCTCTAAATTTTACACCATAAAATTTAAAGATCGGATCGGATTAGGATGAGGCTCTATTTCTATTCATTTTTAACTAAAATTTATTTATGGCCCTAAGAATTTGTGAAGGAACATTTGGATCCCGATCCATTACCACCCCTAACTGTATTGTACTGAATTGGAAACAAAGCAGGACAAACCTTTTATTCTAAAAACAGCCAAATGCAGGATTTTTGCTTGGGCCTCAGATCAGTTCATAATTAAGACGACTCATTATTTCCTACAAAATCAAAGAGGATAGCTGCAACAGACATGTTTGGATCTGGATGATTGGATCATAATTAGATGTTAGAATTTCACAACAATTAAGCAAGCATAGCACAATATACAATATTACCAACTACAGTATCACACTATCACTACAATGAAATCTGAAAACAACAGTTTCCAACCAAAACATGTACTAATATACTTCAATATTCAATAACGCAACACATATCTCATCGCTTCAATGCAACAAAACAGTCAGAATTTCTACACATCGGCTTCAGAGCTACAGAAGGTATATAGATTCAAGAGATAATATTAATCTCTCACTTATTCAGCTGCAATCTATGCAGCAAGTCCAGTATTGTCCCAGAAGACTCCGCTTCCGCAGTGAGCTCTCTCACTATCAACTCCGCAGCCCTCAAGTCCTCCCTCGCATCAGCATTCAACACAAGATGGGAGAAATGATTATCCAGCAACACTCCCAGCGCCCTAGCCACTGCTCCAAACGATGGCACAATGTCACACTGGTCCAATTCAAGCATTTCCACAGCCTCCGGACACATGTGAGCTTCCAAGAACCTCCGATACTTGCCAATCCACATGTTGAGATATCTCATCAGCTTGATTACCTCCTCACCATCGAGTTCAGCCACAGCCGCTCCAAGCACCACGGAATCCACAATCTCTGATGCAAATAGGTAATGCAGGCACACCTCTGGAGAGGTGAACCTATCGTACCCCATCATGAGCAGCAGCGCCACCCGCCTCGTCGCAGCGTCAACTCTCTTCCTCTTCCCGGCGCTCTTCCCCTGACACCTGTTGACCGCGAGCACTGCAGCGTCCTTCCATCGGCCCTTGACGTCGATCATGGCGTCGTAGGCCTTATCGGAGGCCGGCGAGAGGAAGCAGCGGAGCGCGGCGAGGATCTCGGAGGAGCGGATGTCGGCGGCCTGGCGAAGTAGGGCGCAGACAAGGTCGACCTGGTCCTTCTTGCATAGCGAGGAGATGAGTTCCGGTGGCGGGTGCGGGAGGAGGCGGGATTCCGCAAGAGCAAGGAGGATGTCGTGCCCGGCGAGGCTTGCCGCCTTGGAGGCCACAAGGGAGGAAATAGCAGCGGGGAAGTAAGGGGCGACGGCGCGGATGGTGGCGGGAAGGGCTGCCGCCGGGGTTGAGAGTGCGAGGGATTGGGACAGAGTGGTGATGAAGTCGGTGAGAAGGATGCGGAGGCGCGGGAGGGAGGAGCAGGAGTCGAGGGAGGCTGCGAGGTAGGAGGCGGCGGTGGCGATGGCGGGGTCGGCGGGGGAGAGCGACCAGGCGGAGGGCGGGATTGAGGTGGGGAGCGCGGAGGATGTCGGCGGCGGCGGCGTGGCACCCGGGGTGATCACGATAGGATGGGCCTTCTCGCTGGAGCCGGTGGCGGGGTTAGTGATAGCTGCGAGGAGGGTCATTTGAATTCTTGCCGCCTTGCCGGCGCCGACGAGAGGGGGCAACGGTCGAGAAGGGGTTAGGGCTTCGGGAGGAAGAAAAGGACAGGAATTGGGGGTAGGGACGTGGTGTGATTTATATGGAGAGGAAAGAGACGTGTGGGCCTTGGATTGTAGACGCGAGGGGCTATGAGGCTGAGATTGGCCTCCAACTCTGCGGTTACCGTGTCGGGCTGTTTACGTGTTTCTCAAATGGACCTCTCACTTTCTCGGCCCTAGAGACTTATGGGACTTTACCCTTACAATGCAATCAAGTCCGGGCAATCCAGACCGAACCCTGAGAAACGGATACGTTTTTTTAACTTTTTTAATTCGTTTACAAATTCATATTTATATTTACAAAATTCATACCTTTATAGAGACTTATGACAACTCTACTACTCCATTCGTTCTAATTTATAATTCGTTTGACTTTTTTAACATAAGTTTGACCGACTTATCTTATTAAAAATATTCATATTTATTACTATTTTTTACTATGATATTGTTTAGCATATAATAATATACTTTAAGTATGTGTTTGGATTTTTTATTTTTTTCAAAAAAAATAATAATACGAGCCGATCAAACTTGGCATAAAAAGTCAAACAAATTATAATTTAGGATGGAGTGAGTACTATTCAAAAGTTTACAAATTAGATAAGAGTATCGATATTCATTACACAAAACATATGTACTATAAAAATATATGTCATGACGGTCTAGTAATACTTATTTAATATCATAAACATTGGTTTTTTATAATTTTGATCAACTTAAAATGACATGATTTAACTAGGTTATGATTATATTGCTTATCGGAGAAGGTGAGAGCACCATGAGGAGGGTGAATAGATGATCCTGTAAAATCAAACACTAAATAGCCACAAACTTGATTATAGAAATGTTAGTGTGAGTTAATCAAGTTGCTATGAAGCGATCTTCTTGTGAACAAAACAATAATAGAGAAAAGCAATCATAAGACACACAATTTTTATCCCATGGTTCGGCCAAGTAACACTTGCCTACTTCCACGTTGTGGCATCCCAATGGATGAGGGTTGCACTCAACCCCTTTTAAGTGATCCAATGATCAACTTGAATACCACGATCTTTTCCTTTAGAGTATTCTTCCCGTTTGCGAGGAATCTCCACAATTTGGAGCCTCTTACCCTTATAATATAGATCACAGAGAAGCACAAGAGTAAGGGAGGGAAAGCAACACACACAAGACTCGAATCCGCAGCACACCCACGCACACAAGCTAAGACTTGAGCTCGAAACACAGCACAGAGAGTTCACAACTCTAACGGAGCTCAAATCACTAACACAATCGATCAAATGCGCGGAGGCGGAGTCTGGGAGTCTTAGGATGTTTCTTGAATGCTTGGTGATAGTCGCCTAGAGGGGGGTGAATAGGGCGAAACTGAAATTTACAAATATAAACACAACTACAAGCCGGGTTAGCGTTAGTAATAAAGAAACGAGTCCGCGAGAGAGGGTGGAAAACAAATCGCAAGCAAATGAAGAGTGTGACACGCGGATTTGTTTTACCGAGGTTCGGTTCTTGCAAACCTACTCCCCGTTGAGGAGGCCACAAAGGCCGGGTCTCTTTCAACCCTTCCCTCTCTCAAACGATCCCACGGATCGAGTGAGCTTTCTCTTCTCAATCACTTGTGAAAGGATCACGATGCCCAAGAGGGGGTGAATTGGGCTTTTCTAAAAATCAACACTAATTAAAACCTAAGCAAGAGCTAAACAAGAGCCCAACTTCACCCCAACAACTAGTACTAAGAATATAATACTAGAAATGTAACAAAGCTAAGATAATACTTTAAATACTTGCTAAACAAATACACAATGTAAAGTGCTTGAATTAAGTGCGGAATGTAAAGCAAAGTTTAGAAGACTCCTCCAATTTTTCCCGAGGTATCGAAGAGTCGGCACTCTCCACTAGTCCTCGTTGGAGCACCCGCGCAAGGGTATCGCTCCCCCTTGGTCCTCGCAAGAACCAAGTGCTCACTACGAGATGATCCTTTGCCACTCCGGCGCGGTGGATCCCTCGAGACCGCTTACAAACTTGAGTCGGGTCACCAACAAGATCTTCACGGTGATCACCGAGCTCCCAACGCCACCAAGCCGTCTAGGTGATGCCGATCACCAAGAGTAACAAGCCATAGACTTTCGCTTGACCAAGAGAAGCCTAATGCAAGTGGTGTGTGCTCTAGGTGGCTCTCACTAGCGCTAATGAGGAACAAGCGCGGATTATGATTCTCTAATCTCCTCACTAGGCTTTTGGTGCTTGCAATGCTCTACCAAAGTGCTGGAATAAATGTGGAGTGCAAGACATTGAATATGGTGGGTGGAAGGGGTATAAATAGCCCTCACCCACCAACTAGCCGTTACAGGAAACTTGCTGCGCGATGGCGCACCGGACAGTCCGGTGCGCCACCGGTGCGCCACCGGTGCGCCAACGGTCACTTCCAACGGCTAGTTCTGACACAGAGCCGTTGGACTCATGGCGCACCGGACAGTGAACAGTCCACTGTCCGGTGCACACCGGACAGTCCGGTGCGGTGTCCGGTGTGCCACTAAAATTCATTTCCGAAGGCAGCGCTCTCGGGTTTCTGCGACTGGGAAGGCTCTGCTGAGGACCAGCCTGGTCCCACTTGGCAGAGGGTGCACCGGACAGTCCGGTGCACACCGGACAGTCCGGTGCCCCAAAGCCAGAAACCCTAAGTCTTGTTTTTCAGCTGATTTTCAAATCGGTTTTCGCTCTAACTTGTGTGTGAGTTCTAGAGTGACACCTAGCACTATGTATGAGTGTGATTGTGCACCAACACTACACTAGAACTCTCTTGGTCAAACTACTCATCGACAACCCCTCTTTATAGTACGGCTAAAAGAGAATAAAAGACCTAACTAAATCGCGAGTGTCCACATCTCCTTGACACTCGGACTCCGTAGACCTTCACCTTTTGTTCCGTTGTTTTAGCCGTCGCTTCGAGTTTTTATCTCTGGGATTGCTTTCACATTGTAGTGCTTTTACCTGTCATGCGACCTAACTTACCATTTGTCTCTGCAAAACACACGTTAGTCACATATAATATTACGTTGTCATTAATCACTAAAACCAACCAGGGGCCTAGATGCTTTCAATCTCCCCCTTTTTGGTGATTGATGACAACCCTACAAGTTTTGTGAGAGTAGTTTGTTTTGAAGATTCTGTCAATAGAAGGATTGGTTAGTTATACTCAGTAATCTTTGACAGAAGGAATGTGTGCCATAAAATAAGAGTGAGCGCATACACATCATAAGATTCTTGTTCATATAAAAGTGAAGTCAAATTAATGAGACAAGAGCTAGAAGACTGGTGATAAAATATAAGGTGAGAACATAGTACACACAGTCAACCAAGCAACGAGAGTATATGACGAGTTTGTGAGCCAAAAACATCAAGCTAGTACAGAGAGTAGCAGGCACAAATATTACATCAAAAGGACACTGACTCTCTACTAACTCTCTAACTCCCCCTAGCTCTCACAACTCATATCTCTCCCCCTTTGGCGTCAAACACCAAAAGGGACCTGAACCTAAACATCTGAAGCAGGAGGAGGCGGCGGGGGCGCATCCGGTCGAGGTCGAGGTAGCAGAGCAAACGCCGACGGAGGGTCAGAGTCAGTCTCGGATCCAGGATCTGCGGTAGAAGCTGGAGCTGGTACTGACTCGGACGCAGGCAGCGCTGCAGGAGCTACCGGAGCAGAAGCAGTCACAGATACTGCCACAGCGGTAGTGGTAACAGCAGATGCTGGTGGCACTGGCGGCTGCGGGCAGACAGAGCTGAGAGCTGGAGAAGTGAACGCCAAGGTGACCGGCCGGAGCGGAGAGGTAACAGCAGGGGGTGCAGACAAGATCGAAGGCACTACTGGAGCGTGAAGCGAAGAAGGCGGAGCAGACTGAACTGGAGGTGCTGAGATACCAGAATGCTGAAGCATGAGAGCCATGAATGCCCTACTCTCTGCCCTATCCTGAATAAGCTGCTGCTGAAATGCATCCTGCCTGTCCTGCATGCTCTGAAACATCGAGAGCATCCTGTCGGATAAACGGGCCTGCTCGGCTGCCAGAAGAGCCTGCTGCTGGGTGAGAGTCTGCTGCTGCTGAGTGAGAGTCTGCTGCTGCTGGGTGAGAGTCTGAAGAATCGAAGCAAGGGCAGGGTCCAAAGCTGGAGGAGGAGCAGGGGCAGCACGGGAACTCCCAGCCTCATGATCATGTGAGCGTGGAGGCATAGGAGGCGGAGGCGGAGGAGGAACCCCAAAATCATCATCATCATCATCAGCTGCTGCACCCTGGGTGTCAAACTGTCGAAGTGCAGCATCCTCGGCCTGAGTGTCAAACACAGGAGCATAAGCTGGCACTGGAATCTCAGGAGCAGGACGGTAAGATCCAAATACAAGGCGTGAGGCCTCAAGGGTACTCTGAAAACGAGGTGGCTGGATCAGCTGCGCAAAGATGTGGCACAAGTAGTGAGCATACGGTAGCTGCCGTCGAGCACGAATCCCATCCAGAACGGTGTCCTCAATCTCACAGATCAGAAAGTCAACAACATCAAACTCAGAGTGGGATACCAGGGCACCAAGGAGCCAAAGCTGAATATGAGTGGTAGCCTCCATGTATCCCATCCTAGGCAGGAGTGTCCGTCTGACGAGCTCATATAAGTACTTCGCTGCAGTAGTGAAGTCTGCTGGAGAATGTCGCGACCCATCTGTGAAAGGCGGGCGGAACAGAGCCGCGACGTGAGCTGTCCCTGGAGCCACACCGCCGTGAGGGCGACGTGGAGGATCTGAAGTGCCGTAGCAGAGACTGTGGAGGCGAGTAGACGACTCAGGGAATCCAAAAAGCTGCCTGATCTGACTGGCAGTGATCGTGACATCCTCGCGCTCAAAGCGGAACCTCATCCAATGATGATCCGGGTCAATCCAAACAGAGGCATAGAAGACGCGGACCCACTCCTCAACATATCTGCCGCTGATAGTCAGAAGGGTCAGGAGGCCTGGCAGATAGGTGAGATGCGCCTCAGACTCAGCACCGGCTGCTAGCAAAAAAGCTGGGAGATCCAATAGGTGGTGCACTCGCAGCGCAATCTGAGCAGACATCTGAGCCCTGAAGAACGACTCCTGAATCCGTGTGCTGAAAAGAACTCCTGCTGCTGGGTCTCTCTGAGCTGGCAGCCAAGACTCCACGGGTACGTACCTGAACCGACGTACCCGGGCTGCAGTAGCACGCTGAAGATCAAACAGACGAGGATCCGAAACCAGTGGACGGACCTCAGTCTCATCACGCTCCCGGAAGCGAGGTGGAGGGACAGGAGGAGCTGAAGCGGGAGCGGGGGCAGGGGAAGCAGTGGAAGCTGGCGTAGAGCTGGTAGTGGGTATGGCGGTGGAGGTGGATGGAGCAATAGGAGTGACTGGAGCAGGCAGAGTGGGTGGCGGAGTGGAAGCGGAGGTGTGAGTGGAGGAGCGAGACCGGGAGGCGAGACGACGAGCACGGAAAGCAATCTGATCTGATGGAATATCCGGCTGATCTCCAAGTGCTGCCTGAGCAGCGGCTGCTGCGGCTGCACGAGCCTCTCTGTCCGAACGCCGCTTCTTGCGGCCTTCCTGCTGCTCCAAAAAGACAGTCTTCCCCTTCACCTGCCGGAAGGGGCGACGAGGGTCCTCGTCATCGCCACCCCCTGACGCCGACGCATTCTTCGTGCGCGGCATCCTGAACTAAAGTCTGGAAGGCTCACACGAGAGGTGACGATCCAGGCAGGACGGGAGACGGCACACGAAGGTCACTGAAATGACAGAAGAGGTGAGCACGTATTAGTCACATAGTCATAAGCATATGAAATGTGAATAAATACATACACAAAGAGATATGGCACGAGACGGGACGATCGATAAGTCAAAAGCCGTGAAAACGACGTTTGACGGACAAATAGAGACATAGAATGATTGGAATTCAAATTTAGGCATGAAACGATATGGGATTGAGCCGATACTTCACGAATAGGTTTATATAGGTCAATATGAGTGAAGTGTGTGCTTGGTTTGAATTTTGGCGAAGAAAAAGGGTTTTGGGCACTCGGCTCGGAAACGATCGCGCAAAACGGGAATTTTGGTGAAATTTAAGCCTGGGATCTCGGATTGGTGTGAAATTTGGCAAGTAGGTTACTGGAAGTGTGGTGAAAGTGCCTGAAAAATTTGGGTTCAATTGGAGCAAGTTTGACTAGTTTGGGCATTTCACCGAACACATGGGGGGCGTGGATTTAGGGTTTTAGGAATATAGCCATTTGAGGTGGGAATGCCCTCCCAAAGGAGCTAGGAACCTGCAAGGATGCTTAAGGCACACAGGGGAACACATTTCACAAAGGAATTCATCGGATTTCACAGAGATTGGAAGGATTAGCAAAAGGGTGGAGTTCACTGCCTAAACGACAGAGAAACGAGAGAGAGAGAGGGAGGACAGTGGGCTGCTCACCGAGGGGGAGCAGAAGGGGTGCGCAGGTCGCCGGAGATGGATGGCCGCCGGAGATGGAGGCCGCCGGAGAGCAGAGGCGACGGCGGGCGCTGGGAATCGCCAAGACAGAGAAGACAGAGCGCAGCCAGGGAAAGAAGGAGGCCTCTGGCCTGGCTCGGGCTGGAGGCTGTTTTTTAAAACGTGATATGGGCACACCGGACAGTCTACAGTGGCTGTCCGGTGCACACCGGACAGCGCACAGTAGCTGTCCGGTGAACCACCGGACAGCGCACAGGAAAAGAGGAATTTTGCGCGCGGCTGCCGGTGCACCGGACATTGCACAGTGCAGTGTCCGGTGCACACCGGACTGTCCGGTGAGCCCAGACAGAGGGGAGTTTGGAAAATTTTGAATTTTTCTATCTAACTCCTAACCAAACCAAATCCCAACTTATAATCACACAAAAGAACACTTGTTGGGACAGGTATTGGCACCCTCATATACTTTTCAAAATATTTTGCCATAGGCTAGATAATTTTTTAGAGAAAATAGGCAAATGGTGAAATTTGCATTTTGGTTTGCACTAGGGGTTTTCATGAGTGATTTGAGTTTTGAATACTCCCCCTAAGTGCAGTACCTCATGCATATTTCAAGAACCAATAATTGCATGAAAGTAAGAATTTAGGTGCTAAAAGCTTAAAGCTAGGACTTGTCAAGTTTGACCCGAGTTAAGCTTTTTCACTCGCTTTATTGGCGGTTATCTCAACTAGGTTAGACAAGCCCTAGATGCAATACAATGAATTTAAATATGCAATGCAAGTGACAACACCTTTTGACATTTCACATAAAATTTCTGAGATCAAGGATATTTAGTTCATTCCTCAATATGCAAAAGCGGGTCTTATCAAGTGGCTTAGTGAAAATATCCGCTAATTGATCTTCCGACCTCACTCCTTCTAGAATGATATCTCCTTTAGCAACATGATCTCTAAGGAAGTGATGACGGATATCAATGTGCTTGGTGCGAGAGTGTTGTACAGGATTATTAGCAATTTTAACAGCACTCTCATTATCACACAACAAAGGTACTTTTTCTAGAACTACGCCATAGTCTAGAAGAGTTTGTTTCATATATAAAATCTGTGTGCAACAAGCACCTGCGGCAATGTATTCCGCTTCGGCAGTTGACAAGGCAACACTGTTTTGCTTTTTGGATGTCCATGAAACTAGTGATCTACCAAGCAGATGGCATCCCCCAGAAGTACTTTTCCTATCAATTTTGCAACCGGCATAATCCGAATCGGAATAGCCAATTAAATCAAAAGTAGGTCCTTTGGGATACCACAGACCAACGCTTGTGGTGTGCTTGAGATACCTAAGAATTCTCTTAACAGCGCGAAGATGAGCTTTCTTAGGATTAGATTGAAATCTAGCACACATGCAGACACTAAACATAATATCGGGCCTAGATGCGGTAAGGTATAATAAACTACCAATCATAGAACGGTAGAGAGTTTGATTAACCGGGTTACCTCCCTCATCTAAGTCGAGATGTCCATTTGTAGGCATGGGGGTCTTGATTGGTTTGCACTTCTCCATGTTGAACCTTTTCAACAAGTCTTTGGTATACTTCTCTTGTGAGAGAAAGTTACCGTCTTTCAATTGCTTGACTTGAAAGCCGAGGAAGTATGTTAGCTCACCAATCATTGACATCTCGAACTCCTTCGACATCAACTCACCAAATTCCTTGCAATGACAGTCATTTGTCGAGCCAAAGATTATATCATCAACATATACTTGACAAATGAAAATATCACCGTTATGTTTCTTTGTGAAGAGAGTTGTGTCGACGGTCCCGATTTTGAAGCCCTTTTCGATGAGGAAGTCGCGAAGACGCTCGTACCAAGCCCTTGGAGCTTGCTTTAGCCCATAAAGCGCCTTGGACAACCTGTAAGCATGGTTAGGATATCTAGGGTCTTCAAATCCAGGCGGTTGCTCAACATATACAAGTTCATTTATGAAACCATTTAAAAATGCACTTTTTACATCCATTTGATAAAGTTTTATATCATAACATGATGCATATGCAAGTAGGATACGGATGGCTTCCAGTCGAGCAACCGGTGCAAAGGTCTCTCCAAAATCTAAGCCTTCAACCTGAGAGAATCCCTTTGCGACAAGTCTTGCCTTGTTTCTTATAATCACACCTTGATCATCTTGTTTGTTTCTGAACACCCACTTTGTTCCAATGATTCTTGCATCTTGTGGGGGCTTCTCCAGGGTCCAAACTTCGTTACGGGTGAAGTTGTTAAGTTCTTCATGCATGGCATTCACCCAGTCCGGATCCTGTAGCGCCTCATCTATACAAGTAGGCTCAACACAAGAAACAAAAGAGTGATGTTCAATAAAATTAGCATGTCTATGTGATCGAGTAATAACCCCTTGTGAAGGACTCCCGATGATTTGGTTTTGAGGATGAGCTTGAAGTAGTGATGAGTTTCTCCTGTCAACCACTTGGGAAGAAGATCCTGGAGCATTAACATCTTCGGCTTGTACCCTTGCTTGTTCATGAGAGACAAATGTATCTTCATTTGCATGCCTCTCATCTTTTTCATCATCTTGTGGTACATTTGATGAAGAAGGCCTGTCAATGATTTGCACCTCTTCTTCATCTTCTTTTGGTTTGATAGCTCCAATAGGCATGTTCTTCATTGCTTCCCTAAGTGGCTCATCACCTACATCATCAAGATTTTCAAGTGCTCCTTGGGAGCCATTAGTCTCATCAAATTCCACATCATATGTTTCTTCTACCACGCCAGTGGCATGGTTGAATACTCGATATGCTTTGGACTTTAATGAATAACCCAAAAGAAAACCAATATCACAACGTCTTTGAAACTTCCCTAGATGATGGCGTTTTTTGTAGATGTAGCATTTGCACCCAAACACCCGGAAGAAAGAGACGTCTGGCTTTTTCCCATTTAGTAGTTCATAAGGAGTCTTCGCAAGTAGTCGGTGAGGAAATAGTCTGTTTGATGCATAGCAAGCAGTGTTGACAGCTTCAGCCCAAAACCTCTCCGGTGTGTTATACTCATCAATCATTGTTCTTGCAAGAGTGATCAAGGTCCTATTTTTCCTTTCAACAACTCCATTTTGTTGAGGTGTATATGTGGCAGATACTTCATGCTTGATCCCAATTTCATCACAGTACTCATAAATGTTGGTGTTGTCAAATTCTTTGCCATTGTCACTTCTGATCTTCTTAATCTTGCAATCAAATTCATTTTGTGCTTTCTTGGCAAACTTCTTGAATATAGATGCAACTTCAGATTTGTCATGGAGAAAGAACACCCAAGTGTATCTTGAGAAGTCATCAACAATCACTAGACAGTAGAGGTTGCCACCGGCACTGACATAATTTGTAGGTCCAAATAAATCCATATGTAGTAGTTCCAGTGGCCTTGATGTTGACATGAAAGCTTTAGTGGGATGTGTATTAGCAACCTGCTTTCCAGCTTGACATGCACTGCATGGCTTGTCCTTTTCAAATACCACATCCTTTAATCCTCTAACCATATCTTTCTTTAATACCTTCTTGAGTGTGCTCATCCCAACATGTGCAAGCCTCCTATGCCAAAGCCATCCAAGAGAAGCTTTGGTGAAGAGGCAAGTTCTTAAGTCTGCATCTTCTGAAGTGAAATCCACTAAGTAGAGGTTGTTGTATCTAAATCCCTTGAATACCATTGATTCATCATCCATTTTTGTTACAATAACCTCTGATGGAGTGAATAAGCATTGAAGTCCAAGATCACAGAGTTGTCCCACTGATAATAAATTGAAGCTCAAAGGTGCAACTAAGAGAACATTTGATATTGATAAGTCATTTGAGATTGCCACCTTGCCAAGTCCTTGTACTTTTCCTTTTGAGTTGTCTCCAAATGTGATTTTATCTTGACCATCAACATTCTCATCTAATGAGGTGAACATCCGTGGGTTGCCTGTCATATGTTGTGTGCATCCACTGTCAATAACCCAATGGCTCCCACCGGTCTTGTAGTTCACCTACATTCACAGACAATTCAAGCTTGAGTTTTGAGAGCCCTATATTGCATAGGACCAGTGACTCTCTCAATTAAGGACTTTGCCACCCAGATTTGTCTAGGTCTACTCTTATTTGGTGGACCTAGGAATGTAACCTTAATCTTTCCATTTGCAACCTTTCTTAGAACATAGTGAGCATTGAAAGCAAATGGTCTTGAGTGCTTAGGCAAGGGAGTTGGTGGTTTAGCTTTGCAGTTGTGGGCAAAATGACCTTCATTTCCACACTCAAAGCATTTGATAGGCTTGTGAGTCTGCTTTGGCTTGTATTGAGTGATAGCTTTCTTTTGCACAAAAGCATTGTATCCAATACCACTCTTGTTATTTTTCATAACAGTGTTCATAAGCAGCTCATTTTGGAGGTATTGACCCTTGTTGAACTTTTGCACAATTGTTGCAAGATGTTCATTTTCACTTTTTAGTTTCTTGACCTCATTCTTAAGCCTTTGATTATCCACTGCCAACTCATTGTTGAAATCATTGTTCTCAATAGCAACTTTTCCTCTAGTAGTTGCATCAGTCAAATAATTCTTCAATTTTTGGTTGTCTAAAGTCAGGACTTCAACTTTTTCAGTCAATTCAGTATGTAGACTAGTTTGCTCTTCTTGAATCAAATCATCACATGAGGTTGCTACATCAAGCTTAACAACGGGGTTAATAGCCTCATGTGTTTTGCAAGATAAAAGTTCATTTTCAACAAGAAGATTGTCATGATCAAATTTAATTTGAGTATAGTCTTCCTTGATCTTAACTAGTCTATTTTGCAACTCCCTATTAGCTTCATTTAGTTTGTCATACTTCTCCTTAGCATCTTTTAGGGAGTTTGTGAGCTCATTTATGGTTGATGACATAGTTTTATTTTCTTCTTTTATTTCATCACTAGCCTTTATAACTATGTCATACTTGGCATTTAAAGATTCATTTTCATTTTTCAACCTATCACATTTAGCTTTTGACTTTCTAATGATTTGAGTATATTCTTTAAGTAAGTCAGCTAACTCATCATATGAAGGTGAAGCAAATTCTTCATCACTATCACTATCACTATCATCATCAATATTAATATCATTTTGTACCTTTCGTTCACCCCTAGCCATGAGGCATAGGTGAGAAGTGGATGATGGCGATGGTGGTGGTGAAGAGAAGTCCCCGGCGATGGCCGCAACTTTTTCATTATCCTCTTCTTCACTTGAAGAAGATCCACTTGATGATTCGATGTCGGTGAGCCAATCGCCAACAATATAGGCCTTTCCATTCTTCTTCTTGTGGAACCTCTTTTGCTTCCCATCCTTCCTCTTGAAAAATTTCTTTTCCTTCTTTTCATCATCGCTGTCATCTTCCTTCTTGCCCTTAAACTTGTTCTTCTTGGGCTTGTTGCATTGATGAGCAAGATGACCAAGCTCACCACAGTTGTAGCAGTCCATCTCAGAAATGGGCTTTCTTTTGTTGGAAAAGAACTTTTTCTTTCTTGAATCAAATTTTATGCCTTCTCTATTTAGCTTCTTCAACATCTTGGTGGTCTTCCTTACCATCAAGGCAATGTTTGCATCAAGGTCATCATCACTTGAGGACTCTTCCTCAACTTGTATTTTTGCTTTTCCTTTTCTTTCATGATTTGCTTTGAGAGCCAAATCCTTTCTTTTGGAAGATGATTCTTCTTTGTTGATGTGCATGTACATTTCATGGGCATTGATCTTTCCCAATTTGTGTAGGTGTGGTAACTGAAAGATCCATTTGATGTAGCACAGTGACAATGTGTCCATATTTGTCTATTGGGAGGACACTGAGAATCTTCCTCACAACATCCGGTTGTGAGATTTGAGTAAGCCCCAATCCATTGACTTCCTCTACAAGAATATTAAGTCGTGAGTACATAGCGTTTGCATTTTCATTAGCAAGCATTTCAAAAGAATTTAACTTTCGCATAGCTATGTGATATCTTTCCTCACGTTCACTTCTAGTTCCTTCGTGTAGAGCACAAATGTCCATCCACAAATCATGAGCATTTTTATGATTCCGAACTCTATTGAACACATCTTTGCAAAGGCCTCTAAAAAGGGTGTTTTTGGCCTTCGCATTCCATTTCTCATAATTGAACTCATCACCTACAAGATTTGTGGGATCTCTAGGTTGGGGAAACCCTTGTGTGGCGGCTTTATAGACACCAATGTCTATAGCCTCTAAGTATGCTTCCATACAAATTTTCCAATAAGGAAAATCGTCACCATCAAAAACGGGAGGAGGTCCATCCCCGCCGGACATCGTAACTCTAGCGGTTAAGCTAATCTATGAGCAACAAGCCTCTGATACCAATTGAAAGGATCACGATGCCCAAGAGGGGGATGAATTGGGCTTTTCTAAAAATCAACACTAATTAAAACCTAAGCAAGAGCTAAACAAGAGCCCAACTTCACCCCCAACAACTAGTACTAAGAATATAATACTAGAAATGTAACAAAGCTAAGATAATACTTTAAATACTTGCTAAACAAATACACAATGTAAAGTGCTTGAATTAAGTGCGGAATGTAAAGCAAAGTTTAGAAGACTCCTCCAATTTTTCCCGAGGTATCGAAGAGTCGGCACTCTCCACTAGTCCTCGTTGGAGCACCCGCGCAAGGGTATCGCTCCCCCTTGGTCCTCGCAAGAACCAAGTGCTCACTACGAGATGATCCTTTGCCACTCCGGCGCGGTGGATCCCTCGAGACCGCTTACAAACTTGAGTCGGGTCACCAACAAGATCTTCACGGTGATCACCGAGCTCCCAACGCCACCAAGCCGTCTAGGTGATGCCGATCACCAAGAGTAACAAGCCATAGACTTTCGCTTGACCAAGAGAAGCCTAATGCAAGTGGTGTGTGCTCTAGGTGGCTCTCACTAGCGCTAATGAGGAACAAGCGCGGATTATGATTCTCTAATCTCCTCACTAGGCTTTTGGTGCTTGCAATGCTCTACCAAAGTGCTGGAATAAATGTGGAGTGCAAGACATTGAATATGGTGGGTGGAAGGGGTATAAATAGCCCTCACCCACCAACTAGCCGTTACAGGAAACTTGCTGCGCGATGGCGCACCGGACAGTCCGGTGCGCCACCGGTGCGCCACCGGTGCGCCAACGGTCACTTCCAACGGCTAGTTCTGACACAGAGCCGTTGGACTCATGGCGCACCGGACAGTGAACAGTCCACTGTCCGGTGCACACCGGACAGTCCGGTGCGGTGTCCGGTGTGCCACTAAAATTCATTTCCGAAGGCAGCGCTCTCGGGTTTCTGCGACTGGGAAGGCTCTGCTGAGGACCAGCCTGGTCCCACCTGGCAGAGGGTGCACCGGACAGTCCGGTGCACACCGGACAGTCCGGTGCCCCAAAGCCAGAAACCCTAAGTCTTGTTTTTCAGCTGATTTTCAAATCGGTTTTCGCTCTAACTTGTGTGTGAGTTCTAGAGTGACACCTAGCACTGTGTATGAGTGTGATTGTGCACCAACACTACACTAGAACTCTCTTGGTCAAACTACTCATCGACAACCCCTCTTTATAGTACGGCTAAAAGAGAATAAAAGACCTAACTAAATCGCGAGTGTCCACATCTCCTTGACACTCGGACTCCGTAGACCTTCACCTTTTGTTCCGTTGTTTTAGCCGTCGCTTCGAGTTTTTATCTCCGGGATTGCTTTCACATTGTAGTGCTTTTACCTGTCATGCGACCTAACTTACCATTTGTCTCTGCAAAACACACGTTAGTCACATATAATATTACGTTGTCATTAATCACTAAAACCAACCAGGGGCCTAGATGCTTTCAACTTGGAACACAAAGTTCCTACAAGGACCACCACAAGTTTGGTGTCTCTTGCCTCAATTACAAGTGAGTTGATCGCAATGAAATAATCAAGAAAAAAGAAAGCAATCCAAGCGCAAGAGCTCGAAAGAACACAAGCAAATCACTCTCTCTAGTCACTATGGTGTTGTGTGGAATTTGGAGAGGATTTGATCTCTTTGGTGTGTCTAGAATTGAATGCTAGAGCTCTTGTAGTAGTTGGGAAGTGGAAAACTTGGATTCCATGAATGGTGGGGTGGTTGGGGTATTTATAGCCCCAACCACCAAAAGTGGCCGTTGGGAGGCTGTCTGTTCGATGGCGCACCGGACAGTCCGGTGCCCCCGCCACGTCATCACTGTCGTTGGATTCTGACCGTTGGAGCTTCTGATTTGTGGGCCCGCCTGGCTGTCCGGTGCACACCGGACATCTCCTGTTCATTGTCCGGTGTGCCAGTATGGGCGCGCCTGCCTTCTGCGCGCGCAGAGCGCGCATTAAATGCGTCGCAGGTAGCCGTTGGCGCTGAATAGTCGTTGCTTCGAAGTTGCACCGGACAGTCCGGTGCACACCGGACATGTCCGGTGAATTATAGCGGACTAGCCGTTGGAGCTTCCCGAAGCTGGCGAGTTCCTGAGGCCGCTCCTCCTTGGCGCACCGGACACTGTCCGGTGTACACCGGACAGTCCGGTGAATTATAGCGCGAGTGCCTCCGGAAATTCCCGAAGGTGGCGAGTTCGAGTTGGAGTCCTCTGGTGCACCGGACATGTCCGGTGGTGCACTGGACACTGTCCGGTGGCACACCGGACAGTCCGGTGCGCCAGACCAGAGGTGCCTTCGGTTGGCCCTTTGCTCCTTTGTTGAATCCAAAACTTGATCTTTTTATTGGCTAAGTGTGAACCTTTTACACCTGTATAATCTATACACTTGGGCAAACTAGTTAGTCCAATAATTTGTGTTGGGCAATTCAACCACCAAAATTAATTAGGGACTAGGTGTAAGCCTAATTCCCTTTCAATCTCCCCCTTTTTGGTGATTGATGCCAACACAAATCAAAGCAAATATAGAAGTGCATAATTGAACTAGTTTGCATAATGTAAGTGTAAAGGTTGCTTGAAATTGAGCCAATATAATTACTTACTAGATATGCATGAATTGTTTCTTACTTATATAATATTTTGGACCATGCTTGCACCACGAGTTTTGTTTTTGCAAACTCTTTTGTAAAACCTTTTCAAAGTTCTTTTGCAAATAGTCAAAGGTAAATAAATAAGATTTTGCAAAGCATTTTCAAGATTTGAAATTTTCTCCCCCTGTTTCAAATGCTTCTCCTTTGACTAAACAAAACTCCCCCTAAATGAGATCCTCCTCTTAGTGTTCAAGAGGGTTTTGATATATCATTTTGAAATACTACTTTCTCCCCCTTTTGAACATAATAGGAAAACCAATTGATAATATTCAACACTAAGTTTTTGAAATTGAAATTGGTGGTGGGCGGTCCTTTTGCTTTGGGCTCATATTTTCTCCCCCTTTGGCATGAATCGCCAAAAACGGAATCATTAGAGCCCTCGAAGTGCTATCTTCCCCTTTGGTCATAAATAAATGAGTTAAGATTATACCAAAGACGAAGTCCGGTCCTTTTGCCTTGGGCTCTTACTTTCTCCCCCAAAGACAAAGTCCTTTTCTTGGTGCTCATGCTTTCTCCCCCAAGAATGGAGAGTGACTTGGAGCGTCGGCGAGGGATGAGTTACGGAGTGGAAGCCTTTGTCTTTGCCGAAGACTCCAATTCCTTTTCAATATACCTATGACTTGGTTTGAAATAGACTTGAAAGCACATTAGTCATAGCATATAAAAGAGACATGATCAAAGGTATATAGTAGAGCAATATGTGCAATTTAACAAAAGAAGTTCCTAGAATCAAGAATATTGAGCTCATGCCTAAGTTTGTTAAAAGATTGTTCATCAAGAGGCTTGGTAAAGATATCGGCTAATTGATCTTTAGTATTAATGTATGAAATCTCGATATCTCCCTTTTGTTGGTGGTCCCTAAGAAAATGATACCGAATGGCTATGTGCTTAGTGCGGCTATGCTCGACGGGATTGTCGGCCATTTTGATTGCACTCTCATTATCACATAGCAAAGGGACTTTGGTTAATTTGTAACCGTAGTCCCGCAGGGTTTGCCTCATCCAAAGCAATTGCGCGCAACAATGGCCTGCGGCAATATACTCGGCTTCGACGGTGGAAAGAGCGACCGAATTTTGCTTCTTTGAAGCCCAAGACACCAAGGATCTTCCCAAGAACTGGCAAGTCCCCGATGTGCTCTTCCTATTGATTTTGCACCCCGCCCAATCGGCATCCGAATAACCAATCAAGTCAAATGTGGATCCCCTAGGATACCAAAGCCCAAACTTAGGAGTATAAGCCAAATATCTCAAGATTCGTTTTACGGCCGTAAGGTGAGCTTCCTTAGGGTCGGCTTGGAATCTTGCACACATGCATACGGAAAGCATAATATCCGGTCGAGATGCACATAAATAGAGTAAAGAACCTATCATCGACCGGTATACCTTTTGATCTACGGACTTACCTCCCGTGTCGAGGTCGAGATGCCCATTGGTTCCCATGGGTGTCTTGATGGGCTTGGCATCCTTCATCCCAAACTTGTTTAGAATGTCTTGAGTGTACTTCGTTTGGCTAATGAAGGTGCCTTCTTGGAGTTGCTTCACTTGAAATCCTAAGAAATACTTCAACTCCCCCATCATAGACATCTCGAACTTTTGTGTCATGATCCTACTGAACTCTTCACATGTAGACTCGTTAGTAGACCCAAATATAATATCATCAACATAAATTTGGCATACAAACAAGTCATTTTCAAGAGTTTTAGTAAAGAGTGTAGGATCGGCCTTTCCGACTTTGAAGTCATTAGAAATAAGGAAATCTCTAAGGCATTCATACCATGCTCTTGGGGCTTGCTTGAGCCCATAAAGTGCCTTAGAGAGCTTATAGACATGGTTAGGGTACTCACTGTCTTCAAAGCCGGGAGGTTGCTCAACATAGACCTCTTCCTTGATTGGTCCATTGAGGAAGGCACTTTTCACGTCCATTTGATAGAGCTTAAAGCCATGGTAAGTAGCATAGGCCAATAAAATGCGAATTGACTCAAGCCTAGCTACGGGTGCATAGGTTTCACCGAAATCCAAACCTTCGACTTGGGAGTATCCCTTGTCCACAAGTCGAGCTTTGTTCCTTGTCACCACACCATGCTCATCTTGCTTGTTGCGGAAGACCCATTTGGTTCCTACAACATTTTGGTTAGGACGTGGAACTAAATGCCATACCTCATTCCTAGTGAAGTTGTTGAGCTCCTCTTGCATCGCCACCACCCAATCCGAATCTTGGAGTGCTTCCTCTACCCTGTGTGGCTCAATAGAGGAAACAAAAGAGTAATGTTCACAAAAATGTGCAACACGAGATCTAGTAGTTACCCCCTTATGTATGTCGCCGAGGATGGTGTCGACGGGGTGATCTCGTTGAATTGCTTGGTGGACTCTTGGGTGTGGCGGTCTTTGCTCTTCATCCTCCTTGTCTTGATCATTTGCATCTCCCCCTTGATCTATGCCGTCATCTTGAGGTGGCTCATTTGATTGATCTTCTTCTTCATCAACTTGAGCCTCTTCCTCATTTTGAGTCGGTGGAGATGCTTGCGTGGAGGAGGATGGTTGATCTTGTGCATTTGGAGGCTCTTCGGATTCCTTAGGACACACATCCCCAATGGACATGTTCCTTAGCGCAATGCACGGAGCCTCTTCAATACCTATCTCATCAAGATCAACTTGCTCTACTTGAGAGCCGTTAGTCTCATCAAACACAACGTCACAAGAAACTTCAACTTGTCCAGTGGACTTGTTAAAGACTCTATATGCCCTTGTGTTTGAATCATATCCTAGTAAAAAGCCTTCTACAGTCTTAGGAGCAAATTTAGATTTTCTACCTCTCTTAACAAGAATAAAACATTTGCTACCAAAGACTCTAAAATATGAAATATTGGGCTTTTTACCGGTTAGGAGTTCGTATGATGTTTTCTTGAGGATTCGGTGTAGATACAATCGGTTGATGGCGTAGCAGGCGGTGTTGACCGCCTCGGCCCAAAACCGATCCGAAGTCTTGTACTCATCAAGCATGGTCCTTGCCATGTCCAATAGAGTTCGATTCTTCCTCTCCACTACACCATTTTGTTGTGGCGTGTAGGGAGAAGAGAACTCATGCTTGATGCCTTCTTCCTCAAGAAAGCCTTCGATTTGAGAGTTCTTGAACTCCGTCCCGTTGTCGCTTCTAATTTTCTTGATCCTTAAGCCAAACTCATTTTGAGCCCGTCTCAAGAATCCCTTTAGGGTCTCTTGGGTTTGTGATTTATCCTGCAAAAAGAACACCCAAGTGAAGCGAGAATAATCATCCACAATTACAAGACAATACTTACTCCCGCCGATGCTTATGTAAGCTATCGGGCCGAATAGGTCCATGTGGAGTAGCTCAAGCGGCCTGTCGGTCGTCATGATGTTCTTGTGTGGATGATGGGCTCCAATTTGCTTTCCTGCCTGGCATGCGCTACAAATCCTGTCTTTCTCAAAATGAACATTTGTTAATCCTAAAATGTGTTCTCCCTTTAGAAGCTTGTGAAGATTCTTCATCCCAACATGGGCTAGTCGGCGGTGCCAGAGCCAACCCATGTTAGTCTTAGCAATTAAGCATGTGTCGAGTTCAGCTCTTTCAAAATCTACTAAGTATAGCTGACCCTCTAACACACCCTTAAATGCTATTGAATCATCACTTCTTCTAAAGACAGTGACACCTACATCAGTGAAAAGACAGTTGTAGCCCATTTTGCATAATTGAGATACAGAAAGTAAATTGTAATCTAAAGAGTCTACAAGAAAAACATTGGAAATAGAATGGTCAGGTGATATAGCAATTTTACCCAATCCTTTGACCAAACCTTGATTTCCATCCCCGAATGTGATAGCTCTTTGGGGATCTTGGTTTTTCTCATAGGAGGAGAACATTTTCTTCTCCCCTGTCATGTGGTTTGTACACCCGCTGTCGAGTATCCAACTTGAGCCCCCGGATGCATAAACCTATAAAACAAGTTTAGTTCTTGATTTTAGGTACCCAAATGGTTTTGGGTCCTTTGGCATTAGACACAAGAACTTTGGGTACCCAAACACAAGTCTTGGAGCCCTTGTGCTTGCCCCCAACATATTTGGCAACTATCTTGCCGGATTTGTTAGTCAACACATAAGATGCATCAAAAGTTTTAAATGAAATGTCATGATCATTTGATGCACTAGGAGTTTTCTTTCTAGGCAACTTAGCACGGATTGGTTGCCTAGAGCTAGATGTCTCACCCTTATAAATGAACGCATGATTAGGGCCAGAGTGAGACTTTCTAGAATGAATTCTCCTAATTTTGCTCTCAGGATAACCGGCAGGGTACAAAATGTAACCCTCGTTATCCTGAGGCATGGGAGCCTTGCCCTTAACAAAGTTAGACAATTTCTTAGGAGGGGCATTAAGTTTGACATTGTCTCCCCTTTGGAAGCTAATGCCATCCTTGATGCCAGGGCGTCTCCCATTATAGAGCATACTTCTAGCAAATTTAAATTTTTCATTTTCTAAGTTATGCTCGGCAATTTTAGCATCTAATTTTGCTATATGATCATTTTGTTGTTTAATTAAAGCCATATGATCATGAATAGCATTGATATCAACATCTCTACATCTAGTACAAATAGTGACATGCTCAATGGTAGATGTAGAGGGTTTGCAAGATTTTAGTTCTACAACCTTAGCATGCAATATTTCATTTTTACCTCTAAGGTCGGAAATAGTAGTATTGCAAACATCAAAATCTTTAGCCTTAGCAAGCAATTTTTCATTCTCAATTCTAAGGCTAGCAAGAGAAATGTTCAATTCTTCAATCCTAGCAAGCAAATCATTATTATTATCTCTAGGGTTGGAAATTGAAACATTGCAAACATGTGAATCAACCTTAGCATTTAAACTAGCATTTTCATTCCTAAGGTTGTCAATCATCTCACGGCAGGTGCTTAGCTCACTAGATAATTTTTCACATTTCTCAATTTCTAGAGCATAAGCATTTTTAACCTTAACATGCTTTTTATTTTCCTTGATTAGGAAGTTCTCTTGGGTGTCTAAGAGATCATCCTTTTCATGGATGGCACTAATCAATTCATTAAGTTTTTCTTTTTGTTGCATGTTGAGGTTGGCAAAAAGAGTACGCAAGTTATCTTCCTCATCACTAGCATTATCATCACTAGAGGATTCATATTTAGTGGAGGATTTAGATTTAACCTTCTTTTTGCCGTCCTTTGCCATGAGGCACTTGTGGCCGACGTTGGGGAAGAGAAGTCCCTTGGTGACGGCGATGTTGGCGGCGTCCTCGTCGTCGGAGGAGTCGCTTGAGCTTTCATCGGAATCCCACTCCCGACAAACATGGGCATCGCCGCCCTTCTTCTTGTAGTACCTCTTCTTCTCCTTTCTTCTTCCCTTCTTGTCGTCGCCCCTGTCACTATCACTTGATAATGGACATTTAGCAATAAAGTGACCGGGCTTACCACACTTGTAGCAAACCTTCTTGGAGCGGGACTTGTAGTCTTTCCCTCTTCTTTGCTTGAGGATTTGGCGGAAGCTCTTGATGACGAGCGCCATTTCCTCATTGTCGAGCTTGGAGGCGTCGATTGGTTGTCTACTTGGTGTAGACTCCTCCTTCTTCTCTTCCGTCGCCTTGAATGCGACGGGTTGAGCTTCGGATGTAGATGGATCATCAAGCTCGTTGATCTTCCTCGAGCCTTCGATCATGCACTCAAAACTTACAAAATGCCCGATTACTTCCTCGGGGGTCATTTTAGTATATCTAGGATTACCACGAATTAATTGAACTTGAGTAGGGTTAAGGAAAATAAGAGATCTTAGAATAACCTTAACCATTTCGTGGTCGTCCCATTTCTTGCTCCCGAGGTTGCGCACTTGGTTCACCAAGGTCTTGAGCCGGTTGTACATGTGTTGTGGCTCTTCTCCCTTGCGAAGCCGGAACCGACCGAGCTCCCCCTCGATCGTTTCCCGCTTGGTGATCTTTGTGAGCTCATCTCCCTCGTGCGCGGTTTTGAGCACATCCCAAACCTCCTTAGCGCTCTTCAACCCTTGAACCTTGTTATACTCCTCTCTACTTAAAGAGGCGAGGAGTATCGTTGTTGCTTGAGAGTTGAAGTGCTCGATTTGGGCCACCTCATCCTCATCATAATCCTTATCCCCTACGGATGGTACCTGTGCACCAAACTCAACGACATCCCATATACTTTTGTGGAGTGAGGTTAGATGAAATCGCATTAAATCACTCCACCTAGCATAATCTTCACCATCAAAAGTTGGTGGTTTGCCTAATGGGACGGAAAGTAGAGGTGCATGTTTAGAAATGCGAGAATAGTGTAGGGGGATCTTACTAAACTTCTTACGCTCTTGGCGTTTAGAAGTTACGGAGGGCGCATCGGAACTGGAGGTCGATGTTGATGAAGTGTCGGTCTCGTAGTAGACCACTTTCCTCATCCTCTTTTGCTTGTCACCACTCCGATGCGGCTTGTGGGAAGAAGATTTTTCTTTCTTCTCTTTGTGGTGAGAAGAAGATTTCTTATCCTTCCCTTTGTTGGAGGAGCTCTTCTTCTTCTCCCTCCTCTTGGTGCGGGACTCTTCCGATGAAGTGCTCCTATGGCTTGTAGTGGGCTTTTCGCCGGTCTCCATCTCCTTCTTGGCGTGATCTCCCGACATCACTTCGAGCGGTTAGGCTCTAATGAAGCACCGGGCTCTGATACCAATTGATAGTCGCCTAGAGGGGGGTGAATAGGGCGAAACTGAAATTTACAAATATAAACACAACTACAAGCCGGGTTAGCGTTAGTAATAAAGAAACGAGTCCGCGAGAGAGGGTGGAAAACAAATCGCAAGCAAATGAAGAGTGTGACACGCGGATTTGTTTTACCGAGGTTCGGTTCCTGCAAACCTACTCCCCGTTGAGGAGGCCACAAAGGCTGGGTCTCTTTCAACCCTTCCCTCTCTCAAACGATCCCACGGATCGAGTGAGCTTTCTCTTCTCAATCACTTGGAACACAAAGTTCCTACAAGGACCACCACAAGTTTGGTGTCTCTTGCCTCAATTACAAGTGAGTTGATCGCAATGAAATAATCAAGAACAAAGAAAGCAATCCAAGCGCAAGAGCTCGAAAGAACACAAGCAAATCACTCTCTCTAGTCACTATGGTGTTGTGTGGAATTTGGAGAGGATTTGATCTCTTTGGTGTGTCTAGAATTGAATGCTAGAGCTCTTGTAGTAGTTGGGAAGTGGAAAACTTGGATTCCATGAATGGTGGGGTGGTTGGGGTATTTATAGCCCCAACCACCAAAAGTGGCCGTTGGGAGGCTGTCTGTTCGATGGCGCACCGGACAGTCCGGTGCACACCGGACATGTCCGGTGCCCCCGCCACGTCATCACTGCCGTTGGATTCTGACCGTTGGAGCTTCTGATTTGTGGGCCCGCCTGGCTGTCTGGTGCACACCGGACATCTCCTGTTCATTGTCCGGTGTGCCAGTATGGGCGCGCCTGCCTTCTGTGCGCGCAGAGCGCGCATTAAATGCGTCGCAGGTAGCCGTTGGCGCTGAATAGCCGTTGCTCCGGAGTTGCACCGGACAGTCCGGTGCACACCGGACATGTCCGGTGAATTATAGCGGACTAGCCGTTGGAGCTTCCCGAAGCTGGCGAGTTCCTGAGGCCGCTCCTCCTTGGCGCACCGGACACTGTCCGGTGTACACCGGACAGTCCGGTGAATTATAGCGCGAGTGCCTCCGGAAATTCCCGAAGGTGGCGAGTTCGAGTTGGAGTCCTCTGGTGCACCGGACATGTCCGGTGGTGCACCGGACACTGTCCGGTGGCACACCGGACAGTCCGGTGCGCCAGACCAGAGGTGCCTTCGGTTGGCCCTTTGCTCCTTTGTTGAATCCAAAACTTGATCTTTTTATTGGCTAAGTGTGAACCTTTTACACCTGTATAATCTATACACTTGGGCAAACTAGTTAGTCCAATAATTTGTGTTGGGCAATTCAACCACCAAAATTAATTAGGGACTAGGTGTAAGCCTAATTCCCTTTCACTTGGTGTACTGCTCCATGCGCCTAGGGGTCTCTTTTATAGCCCCAAGGCAGCTAGAAGCCGTTGGAGATCAACTTGAAAGGTAAATCTTGCCTTCTGTCGAGTGGTGCACCGGACAGTCCGGTGCACCATCGGACAACTACTGTTCATATCCGGTGCACGATTTCCTTCCATATCGGGCACAGCCGACCGTTGGTCCTTGAGGCCGGTTGGCGCACCAGACACTATCTAGTGCACACCGGACAGTCCGGTGTGCCCAACTGACCATTGGCGCGGGCCACGCATCGCCCGATGATTGCGCAACCGACCGTTGGCCGCAAGCGCCGTTGGATCACCGGACAGTCCGGTGCACCACCGGACAGTCCGATGAATTTTAGCCGTGGCCCTTTCTTCTTTTCCCGAGAGCGACGAGTTCATCGCCGAAGACTTGGGCGCGAGCGCTGATGACGCACCGGACAGTCCGGCGCACCACCGGATAGTCTGGTGATTTTTAGCGAAGTCGTCCAGCCGATTCCCGAGAGCAGTCAGTTCACTGTCGAGCCAGCCTGGGGCATCGGACACTGTCCGGTGCACCACCGGACAGTCCGGTGTGCCAGGCTGGTGCTGGTTTTGGCTGTACTTAGCCAACTCTTCTCTAATTCAAATCTTCTTTTCTTGGCACTGTTTCTAGCACTTAGATAAACATGTTAGTATTCAAAAACAATTTACTAAGTCTAGAAACATACCTTGTTCTTTGATTTGCACTTCTCACTTATTTAGCACATATATAAGAACTCAATCAATATGTGTTGGGCATCTAATCACCAAAACATTTATAGAAATGGCCCACTAGCACATTTCCCTTTTAGAAGATTGTCATCATAATGACACCAAGTACCAAAGATATCAGGAGAAATCAGGCCGCCTTATTTTAGAGGGATAAAGCACATGGTTTAGAGAGGTTTAGACCGCCTAAACGTAATACTCTGCATCCTCCCTATGATGGATGTATAGATGTATGTACATGCTATAAGCTTACGATGGTACTAAGATAGAGGCTATGAAAAGTCATGCTAAAAGTCTAGCAAAAAAACTAGAGCCGTATAAGGCTAGAGTGGAGGAGACACCTTAGAAGCTGAGTCCAAAGCTCCTTTTCTACATTGCTCTTTCCCTCTATTTTATAGCATAAGGCAAGAGTGAGGGAGAGTTGTGTTCCTATAAGGATGGTTAACCCTATCCTGCTTATGCTCCTATACTCATGTCTTGTCGTAGTTGTTGATTCATATATAATGTACCCTTCAGTCATGCTAGTGATTAGCATGTCATGCTGCAGTGGCTAGTACAAGAGTTCACGCCGTTGATTATGACATAGTTGGTACTTGGTAGTGGTGTAGCTACACATACTTTAAACAGGTTTGGGCATACTTGTAGCTTCCAAAGTGTGGCTACAATGCCTGTTGTACCCACATGTCCTACACATGTTCATGAGTACACTTGATTTCTTAGACATGGCTATAGTGGTTGTTGCACTTGCACGCATAACATAACATTCGCAGATACACTTGTGATCTCAGGTCTGGCTACGGCATGATTATTGACTGCAACATCATTCATTGCAATAAAAGTGATGAGCAAGAGTTTTATCTTATTATCCCATTGTTGTTTATCGCCTTGGTTAGGGGAGCACATGGCACCAAGGCCATGCCATCTATGTGTCCTACCTAGGAGCATCTTTGTAGACATCTGGGGATCTTTGTAGGACCCTAAAGACTAGGTTAGTTCAATGTTTGGTCCCTAGGACAGAGGGTCTTGAGACCTAGCTGGCTCAAGGCTTAGCTTTTAGGTCAGGGTCTCCAAGAGTGTCAGGCTAGCACCCAAACAGACCCATTATGGGTCTCTATTCTATTATTGGAGTCTTGGAGGGCGCTTTAGCAGTATATGAGGGTATGCCTTCCCTCAAGCGTTGACAGTGGTCTCCAGGCCCTCTTTAGACCAAGGTGGTCTATAGGTGGACCAATCTTCCCACAATGTGTGATAGGGCAAACCCATTGTGTGTACAAGGAATGCGACAACTAGCGATCCCTGGCTAAGTGGAGGGGCATAAGGAAGGATGGACCAAACCAAGGTAATGATGACCCGCCATGGAGGAACTAGTCCATTTTTTAAAGTCGCCAAGAGGGGGGTGAATAGTAAAAACCTAAAAATATAAACTTGGATACAAACTTCGTCCGGGGTTAGCGTTATGATGAGTATAAATGTAATCGGAGTGCGGAAGAGAGTTCTTCTTCTTGCTATGAGTTGCTCAATCAATGCGGATAACTTTGGGTGCTAACTCAAATAGATAAACAAGAGAACTTTAGAGAGAGGGGAGATGAAGAATCAAATCATAGAGTAATGATCAACACAAATGAACATGACAATTTGTTTCCTAAGGTTCGATTTCGTAGAACTTACTCCTAGTTGAGGAGGCCACGAAGGCTGGGTCTCAAACGGTCATTGAGACCGGTTGAGCTTGCTTCACTATCTCGGGGACACCAAGTCCCGCAAGGGCCTCCACACAAAGAATTGGAGCCTCTTGCCTCACTTTACAATCAAGAGAATAAGAGCGAGAGAGAAGAGAACAATCAAAGCTCAAATGATCGTAAGACCTTGCAACACTCAAATGTTGCTCAAACTTGAGTAATTTGATTTTGCTCAAACTTGGTAATTTGATTTTGCTCAAACTTGCTCCAAAATGTTGACTTTGTAAACTTGAGCTTTCCAACCTCCTTAGATGAGATAAAAAGGTCCCTAGGGGTATATGCAACTTGTCCAAAGTGTAAAACTAGGTATTCCTTATATTTTCCAAATGTTACCCACTATGGTTGGTTTTGAGCTGTTTTTGCCTTAGAACTGAGTTGAGTAGACTTATGCACCTGTGAATCATGGACTAGGCAAACAAGTTAGTCCATAAGGTTGTGATGGTAATCAAGCACCAAAATCAATTAGAGAATATGGTAAAGACCATTTCCCTTTCAATTATGCTCCTGGAGTAAAACCTTCGAGATTATTATGTTGTACCCCTCAGCATGAGGACTAGTTGTCATACACTACCTTAGCCTATCTTGGAGTTAAAGTGTGAGGCAGTAGTCATGTCGCATTATTCTTTGAAATACAAGAGTTGTGTGATGCTTTAGTGTGTGTGTGGTAGTTGCAAGAAAAAGGGAGGGTAATCATGTCGCATGACTCCCAAATTGTGAGATTTGCATGATGCTTCAGGTCTTGTGCCTAATAGTTGTGAGGGGGAGAGAGAGGGTAGCCATGTTACATGACCCCTGAATCTCGAGATTCACGCGATGTTTTGGTTCTTGTGCCCAATAGCTATAAGAGAAGAAGAGAAAGACACCTTTAATCTAGATCATATGGTTTCATATCCCTTTCCTCTTCCAGTTTGCACATTACCTTGCACTCAACAATGAAGCACTCCCTCTATCTCACTTCCATTCTAAAGCAATTGCAACGTTCTTATTCTCTAGTCCACTTTGTCGCCATGGTTGCTGCTTCTATGCTAGATTTGCTATTGAGCATGTGGGTTCTAGACTAGAAGGGGTTGAATCAATGATTCCAAGTCGCCTGGTCGCCTGGTCAATCCTTGGGACCGACCAGGCGACTAGTCACGATTAGGCGATGACTAGGGCGATTAGTCGACTCCTAGTCGATCCTAGTCGTCCCCTGGTCATCCTAGTATAGTAGTTATACTTATATAGCTATATATAAATGTACATGTATACAACTACATTATATAAATTAGAAAGTCACTACTTAGCAGAGGCTTAGGATTAGGGCAGCCAGCAACCATCCACTAATTTGGTAGAACTGCAAAGAAGAGGGAGATGGGGGGAGAGTAGAAGGAACCTTGAGATGACGAGCTCATCTCCTCAATGGTGCAGGTCTGCTGGAGCTTGGGAAGGGGCAGGTGGAGACTGCAGCTGGTGAACCTTAAGACAGTCGCCGCATGTGGAGACTGCAGCAGGCGAGCATGGGAAGGGGCATGGTGGTGTAGCCGCTGATGATGTAGCCATCGAGCTGTAGGTCTGAAGGGGCAGCCACCAGCGACCAAGTGTGAATAAGGGCTGGAACAGTCGAGCTAGCAAGAGAGGAGAGTAGGAGACGTAGTGCACTGTTTGGCGGTTAGGTATTACAGAGGAGAGGAGAGGGTAGTCTAAAGTATACTGTAGATGGGTTGAAAATGGCCCAATAACAAAACCCTAGCCAAGACGACCAGGAAACAGTAATCGTGCGATTAGTCACCCTAATCGACGATTAGTCGGACGACCAGGACGACCAGCCTATCTAGTCGAGTCGTCCAGCTAATCGAGCCCAAATAGCCGACCAGCCCGACTAATCGTGACTAATCACGATTAGTCAGACGACTTGAAATCATTAGGTTGGATAAGGTTATGTTGCTCCTTAGGTGGATCTTGCCAGCGGGTTCTGTCCTTCATGAACACCCAAGAAGATGTGGGAGAGTATATTTTCTTTTAACCCTTCATGATGGTGGAGACAAACTTCCCCACTATCATGGTTCTTTCTATGGATCTCATAGTTTTACGAGCTCTAGGTCAAACATCTCAACTCCAACTCCATGCTCGTGCTAGCGATCTTCAAATACCATTGTGAGGTGTTCATGGGGATGAGGCTCTTTGTGATGTATACAACCCGCGACAGCATACTACACACATCTATATAGCCAACGTCAACACGTTTTATTATTAGCACTACATGCAACCGCGATGTTAGCAGAAAGCATTTCTATCGCCTGGAGCTGAGATTTTGTAGGCCTAGGACTATCCCAAAATCTCGGTAGCTGACTACTCGCTGGACCATGAGTCCATGACACCTCATCGTCGGAGGACACCTTCCACGTGTGCGCGCGTGCAGCTACTTTTCATGCGGTGACGAGAACGAGATAGGAAATAGAACGACACAAAGTAGCGGCAACCAAAGCGCTTTACAGTCTATCTTGTGTAATATTGTATTAGGGCATGTACAGTGGAGAGACACCAAAACGGTTCTCCAAGCACAGGAGACAACTAAGGGCCTGTTTGTTTACCCCGCAGATTATATAATCTAGATTAAATAATCCTAAGAGGCAAACAAACAGTTCAGCTTATTTGCCGAGATTATATAATCTAACCCCTTGGATTATGATAATCCATAAGCAAGTGAGGATGTGCTTATTTCAGATTATTTTTTCCCCACTTTCCCACTACCCTTTCAAGTTTCCTAGAAATTACCCACCATTGCCATTATAACCCACCATTGGCATTCTTGTCTTCCTCATACAAAAGAATCCTATTAACAACTCAAATAATCTGGGTAAACAAACAGGACTACTCAGATTATATAATCCAGATTATATAATCCTCCAAAAATAATCCAGATTATATAATCCATGGGGGTAAACAAACAGGCCCTAAGAGACTCTATTGTACAATGGAGTGTCTATAAACGTAGTCTATTAATAAATACAGAATTAAATATATTTGTATAGCATCAGTGTTGGGGACTTGTTCTCAAGTGCTAAGAGTTTAAGAACAAGGCAACATAGAAAGTGTTAATCGTTAATGCCCTTCGTCCTCCGAAGCACTATTTCCCTTAGGACATAATGACTTGCGGACGAAGGTTATGAAGGACATACCTTCATAAATTAATCAAATAATGACGAAGGATGAAATATGAAGAATGTAAAGGAAAACATGAACAATCATTTATTATTATTGAGTATAAACAAAAATATTATTGAACAACAGGTGTACCTTCAATCGGAAGGAAATGATTGTACAAGCGTGACGCAAAAAGCGAATGCCAAGTCAGCGTGAACAGTACGGGGATACTGTTCACCTATTTATAGACACGGGACACAGCCCTTACAAAATTACATTCATGCCCTTTACATCTGACAATAACTCTATAGTAATCTATTGAGGTCTGAATAGCCTTTTCATCTTTAAGTCGGTTTCACTCTCTGCCGTTACGCCGAAGCTTTCCTGCTCAACACCTTCGGCTCTGTATCAAGCTTCGTATTATTCCGGTCTGCTGCAATGCCGATTTTAGTCTGAGGGTACCTGTTCACATATTGTACTACAGAAATACTGTTAAATTCTGTTTTTGAGGACCTTCGGACGCCGAAGGTCCCCAACAATCAGATCGATAGAACAGACGACAAATTCGTACAGTGGGAAGTGAGGCGTCTGTTGTTACTTGGTTTACGAGCCAGAGACGTCTCTTCACGGAGAGACAGCTCTAAGATTATTTTGCAAATAACCCCCTAAAATACCTTAAGAGCCCCCACATTAAACACCACTGTACATGCCCTAGGCTTTAAATTATATAGCAGCTAAACTTGAGTCTCGTTCGATAGACCACTATCTACTAGACATATATGCAGAGGATGGCCCCTAGGAGCCCCCTGCCAAAATATGGCCATGCACTATCGTTACCGAAGGAGCTTCTATGCATTTTTATTTAGGGGGTGTTTGGTTCCCTTAATGTTTGAATATTAATTATGAGTACTGAGGTCATATTTGGGAGAGCTTCACTTCAAGAATTTTGAGTTCATTCCAGCATCTTTCATCTAAATAGGTCTAGCTCCATGAGATTTAGCTTTGAAAAAAAAATAAAACTAGAGGTCAGCTTCATAAAATTCACGCCTGAAGGGGTGCTTCACAAACACTTTTTTCATAACTCCTCGTGAAGGTGCACGAAAATTAACTATCGTACCATCGGTTACAGCACATACCGCTTCGGCTCTCTCGTGACAGCCCACTAATAGTCAAGGGTAATCAAGGAAACTCATATAAATAAATTGTATTATAGAAACTGGTGTGCATGTGCAGCGCCGGCCCTGGTGGGAGTCGAGCAGTGCCCCCGACCAGACCCCCCTTATTAACGGGGCCTCACCCCAGGTACTAAAAACCAGTACATATATACAAGTATATAATATATTTTGTATAAATCTATATGTTGTTTCTATAGAATTTTTAAAGGCCTAATCATAAGTCAGCAACACAGCAGCAACAAGCAAGGAGAATTAATTGTAGCTCATTAATCTTGACTTTGTAGTCTCAGGTCTAGCCACCTAGGCTCTCAGTGTGTAGTGAGACATCGATGTTTGTCGTTTCATCTCTATCTCTCGCACCGTCGCAGACAGACAGACGGTCGTACCCTATCCTCTTGGTAGGCAGCGCACGAGCATCGGGTACGACGGTGCTTTCGTCCTGCCCTACACGGTGAAAACGAAACTAACATGACCTGATCGACTAATCTAACAACGTACATCCATTTAATCACTGTTCGAGGTAACCTTCTTTTGATATATATAGACATATATATGCAACATTTTTCTACGAGATGTTAGGCTATATTTTAATTACTTTTTATTTAATATAAATACCTTTTTCAGATATATATAAATATTTATTGACAATATATACACACACTATATCTAAGTGTAATAATTATTATTATAAAGGGCCTCCGATATAAGCCTTGTCTCGGGCCTTAAAAAATAAATATCAGGACTGGCACTGTGCATGTGCAAGCCAAACATTCTTGGAACATGTTGGGGACTTGTAAGAACAAGGCAACACAGAAAATGTTAAACGATAAGGTCCTTCGTCCTTTGAAACATTATTTCCCTTAGGATATAACGATCTCCGGACGAAGGTCATGAAGGACGAGCCTTCATCATCACAGTATACGTTAATGAAAGACGAAGCATATGAAACATAAAAGATAGCACGAATAATCATATAACATTATTCATTTAACTTTATTATAGAGAAATAGAAACAATATTGAATTATAAATGTACCTTCGGCTTGGAAGGAGATGAAAATACAAGTGTGACGCAAAAAGCGAATGCCAAGTCAGCGTGAACAGTACGGGGGTACTGTTCACCTATTTATAGGCACAGGACGCAGCCTGTGAGGAATTACAAGTATGCCCCTTATAAAAACATACAACATTGACTCAGACATTTATGGACTAAAAGGTCATTCTATCTTTAAGTCGGTTTGCAATGCCGAAGCTTTACGAAGAGGAACCTTCGGCTATCTTATACAAACAGCTTCATCCGAGGATCGCTTCTCTCTATAAGACCTTCGGCGACGAAGCATGGACCCAACAGAACACACCCTAACAAATTTGTTGAAGCTGTTTTATGGTGAAGCTAGAAAACCAAAGCTAAAATTATTAAAGTGAAATCCTCTAAACAAGCCCTAAATATATGTTTATATAAGTTTAATAGGTTCATCTCGTCTTTTAGTTTTTATCTATGTAATTAATTTTATAACTAAACTATATCTAATACGGTAATTATCATTCAATTCAAAAATTCGATACGAGAGAGACTAAACTTGGAACCAAACACCCTCGACAACGTGACGCCGCTGAGCGGTCTTCGTTCTGAAGCCGTTTGCGTATCTGATGGCTGTCGGGCACTGGGACTGGGACATTCGCCAACGGAAAATGCTGCGCAAGCTGCTAAATTTATATTCAGATCCAGGCATCCAGCAATGGATGCGGAACGAGGCGTGCAGAAGCTCCGCACGCGAGAGCTCCCACGCCCCGACGTCCCTCGGACGTCCGATCAGCCGGTGGATAAAGATTAACGGAGCTGCACCGCGTGCATGATCCGGGGCCATTGACGCGAAAGGGAGGCATCGATCCATCTCCCTTTGGCACGGAAAAAAAAAAGCTGCGACGGTTAGCTGGCGTTGGAGATACATGATCACCACCAGCCTCAGGAATGAAACCAATGGCCATGATCACAGACTATAAAACAAAAAGGCATCGCCAATCAGACAAAAGCTTTGCACACAGAGAAAACGATGTGCATTACTTGAAACAGTGTACAAGACGAAACCGAAAGAGATCTGTCTAGCCACCATATACTACATATTTGTTTCAGAATTTTGTTCAGCCAGCGAGGTAAAAGCCTGAAACAATGGTGAACCTGGTCAATTCCACATGATTCGCGCCATGGAGCACGAGATACGGCTCCCTGTTGAGCCCAATTTTGGATAGGCAGACGGTTCGGTCTTGTAGGTCAGACGGTCCCAGTCCAAACGATCCGCGGTGATGGCGCAGATGATCCGCGCGTGCGTAGAATTAATTAGGGTTCCAAGTTTCTTACGAGATTTGTTAGCTAAATCTGCGGGATTAACTCGAGAACCGATTTGTAACGGATCCAGACCTTCCCGTTTATATAGATGGAGAGCTACGGTCGATTGAATCCCCACAATCGATCAAATCAAATCTACCTATCGTTTTACCTTATGCATTAAGAGTAGCTCTAGTTTATATAGATGGACAGGCCACCTAAGACGCCTTTAGTCGATGAAGAGACGAAGAGAGATTAAGATTTGAGGTAGAGGAAGGTTAAACTAGAGCTACTCCTAATGCATAAGATAAAAACGATAAGTAGATTTGATTTGATCGATTGTGAATGGTTCAATCAACAGTAGCCCTTCATCTATATAAAGGGGAGGTATAAACTCGTTACAAGTCAGTTCCCAAGTTAATTTCTAGCTAATAAATCCCGCAAGAAACTCGGAATCCTAATTGATTCTGCACAAGCGCGAACCGTCCACGCCACCATCGCGGACCGTCCGCCTGCCCAAAAGTGGGCTCAACACCTACTTCCAGAATTGTTTACACAAGAGGCAAAGCACAACCACAAATGAAAGAGGAGAGAGTCTGCGAAAAATGGAGAACCACCATGACAAAACAGCGTGTCCAGTCAGAAATGGGAGGAGTCACAGTCAGGAACAGATCGGACCCCGACGAATCAAGAAGGCTATCAATTTGCTTGTCACACAAAAAGGAGGTGCAATCAGTAAACAGAAAAAAAAGTGTGGCATGAAACCAACAGAGAGATTTTTTCAGACATGAGGAATGGGATCCTTTGCTTTATTATATACAGTCCATTCCATGCACAAAACCTTGGGAAGGGAAAACTTACAACGAGAAGACAAAGCAAGCCTCTTTTCTTCACAACGAGAGTACGAGACACAAGATTGGCATGTGAAAGGGAAAATGGATCTCTACGTCAACAGCTTGAGTGTATGAGGGCTTAGACCGGTCACTCGGTCCTTGTCAAGGCCTGGACCGGCATCACCAGGAATCTCATTATTTTGATCTATCTTCTATTTCCATTGCAAAATGAGAGGGGGCTGTCACCTGAGGCAGGTGTTTCAGGCGAAGGAAGCCCGACGCTGCAAATGCCTCAGGCTCTGCTCCATGCTGACCTTCACCATCTCGGCAAGCATCTTCTTCGCCTTGCCGCCACGGTCTTCGCCATCTATTTGGGACGCAATGTTGGTCACGATGTTCTCGAGCGTGTCTGCCTGCAGCTTTGGTCTCGAGTACGGTGAATCCCGCAACAGGTCGAGAAGAACATGAGCCTTCATTCGGGACTTGGGTGTGCCATGGACTGTGAGCTCGAGAAGGCCAGGAATCGCCCCTTCATTCAGAATGAGGTCTCTGTACTTGCTGCGGTCACTCTCGCACATCGTCAGGAGCGCTCCCACGGCATGTTCTCTGCCCTGAAGGGAGCCTTCCTCAAGTACCTCTACGATGGCGAGCACTCCGCCTTCCTCAGATGTCAAGGCCAGCGGACATTGATTAAAAGCAAGCAGTGACTCGAGAAGAGCACAGCATTTGTCTGCTGTTTTGGAGGACTTCTTGCTACCCTTTAGTAGCTTTATTAAAGGGGGAATCGGCTGAACAGAAAGGATAGCTTGAAGGTTGTCTGTGATTGTGGAGAGGTTGTACAGAGCCATCACGGCATCATTCTTGCCTTGATGATTCCCTTCTTTGAGGACTTCCACGAGTAGAGGAATTACTCCTGAAGCACTTATGATAGGCTTAGTGGTGGATGAGGCTGAAAGTGTAACGAGAGCAGCAGTCGCATACTCCTGCAAATTTGGATCACTTGATTGCAAGTAGCCAAGCAGGGGCTCAAGTGCGCCAGCATCCACTATCTTGGTTTTATTTCTGCATAGATGGAACAAACATAAGTTAGGAACTATTCGCATCATAAATAGTCCACAACGAGCCAAATATTCATGCAAAAATTACAACACTCATCACATTTCATATAGGTTAGGGCAGGTAATGAACATTCTACGCAGATTTAAGTCTTTCCGGCCACAACGACATAGTTCCCTGATGGCATCAAAGTATGAACTTAAACAAGGATCCACAAAAGCCAGAGTGGCAATACATTTTACTGAATTAGATGTTACTTCTTTATGTCTAGTTTCAATATCCGGAACAACTACCATAATATATGAGACATGGGCACCTAAATTATCTAGTTGCCCATACACGTCAAGAGAATTATAATGGCTAAAAGGAATGTTCCTTCCATTTACAGGCTATTTTAGACAAGAACTTAAACGCCCCCAACTATTGTAACAGTTGATCACACTACAAGAACTGAACAGAAGCCATCAGTCTTGACGAAGGATTGGCTGCTCAATTTACCAGCCTTGTTTTGGTTATGGTAGAACAAAGGGGAAGGAGGCAGATAAAGGCAAAAATTCTGGTACACATCACCATAAGTGTCTAACTTCACCTTTAGAGGTACAGGCTACAAGTTGGTACGAGTCCTGAAGGAACGTGAGGTCAACATAGTTGGATATGTACCGAGACAATTAGGTCACGGCATGGGCACACAATTTCCAAAGTACCGGATAACTGTATCTTGGCTCACCGAGCCGTTGAAAAGAGGGCAGAAATATTAGGCAGACCAAGAAACTCTACAAAATATTATGACTTTTCCTAATAGTCAGATGCATACTGTATCCACCCCTTGCTTGATTTTTTCTGCATTAATAAGAATCTCACTGTCTCAGCTTTGCATGCTTTACAAACTACTGGCGGAGATCGTTGCCTGAAAACAGACTATGTTTCAGTCACCTGAAATACTTATTTCGAATTCCCTGGTGTTAGATTTTTCTCGGAAGCAGACAACGAGGGAAAGGGTGGTTGGTAACCTTCGGTCAGCTTCAAAATGAGACCAATTGCCTCTTGCGACATTCTAAACCGGCCATTTTCTTAAATGAGACCAATTGGACAATTGGTTGATGGGTCGTCGATCGTCGGAACAAAATCTATGTGCTACCAGCTAATACTATAGGATTGTTGAGCGTCTAAAAAAGCAACAGGGTACCTGCTAGGTGATGATGACACAGGTTAGAAATTCGAAATTGGGTGCGTTATTACCCTAGCAGGTTTCTCAGAATATGCTATGCTTCTGAATATACCCTTAATCACTAAGTTGCTAACAAAAATGAAGGACATGTCTTCGATTTACACCATGGTAAAACTAAAAATAAATAGGCATCAGTAGGTCAGAACTACTAGTACTACTGACGATTACAGGATTGAACATGAACGGGTCACAACTCTGCAATCTTGCAGATTTTTTGCACCAATTCCTTTTTTAAAAGGTATAACAAAACTCATCAGATTAATAAGCCGCCACGACTAAAAAAATGAAAGAGGAAGGAACATAGCAAAACTAGTTCCATAGGTGCGGATTTTATAAAATGACAAAATCGGCTGATGCTGCGAAGAGGCGACACTACAGAGACTGCAACGTTTATGACAATCGGCGGGCGCATGTGGCAGGAAAAAAACGAAGCAATCGATGAGGTACTTGCCGAATTCGGTGTAAAATGTATCATACTTTCGAAGAATTCAATAAAGCGATTCACCCCGAAAGCAGAGCAAGGCTTATCGGATTTATCAGAGGAGGCCGTGCAGATTTTTCTCCTTTTGTTAGAAAAAGGAAACAGAATCACGCAGAAGAGAAGGCAAAGGGTTCGCTTAGCGGCAGCGGCAGCGGCAGCCCCACTAGAAGCAGAACGCACCTCTCGTCCCTGACGGCGAGGTTGAGCAGCGCGAGCAGCGCGGCCTCCCCAGCCTCGGGCGCGGGGGAGCGGAGCATGGCGACGAGCGGGTCGACGGCCGCGGCGAGCTTGCGCCGGTGCCTCGCGGACGCCCTGGTGAGGCGGCGCACCTCGCGGGCGGCGTCCACCTCCCCGGCGCGCACCCGGTCGACGAGCGCCCGCAGCGCCGCCGCCTCGGACGGGCGCTCCGCCGCCGCCGCCGCCAGCGGAGGCGGCGAGGCAGGGGACGCCTCCCCGGAAGAGCACGCCTCCGGCGACTCCATCTTCGACTGTCGCGATCGGAGTAGCCGGTGTGGGACGGGGTCCGCCGGTCCTTGCCGCGCCTCTCTCCGTTTGTGTGTGTGTGCGCGAGAGAGCGCGAGGGAGAGAGACGGGGAGCGAGGTGGGGGCAACAGCGCTGCTTCTTATTGCCGTCAGATCAGGACAAGGCCGGGCGACGGCGACGGGAGGTTAACTGACGGCGACGGTTGTAGAGCTGCGTTTTCCTAACTCCGTTCCGTTCCGTTCCGTTCCGTTCCCGTCGGGTGTCTTTTTTTTCTCCTTCTTCCGTTTAGCTAGTTACTGTGTACTACTACTGCTGGTGCATGAATGCGCTGTTTCGGGGTAGGGTGGCAGTTCATGGACACGGTAATAGTTGCAACCATGTGGCACCTCCAGCTGGCAGCGCATCGCAGCCCGATCGGATCAGCCAGGCGCCAGCCTTCCATATGTCACGAACCAGGTCTGTTCATTTGAAAAAGGAATTTGAATTTCCTCAAGCATAGACTAAGTTATTTTTTAAGTGTTTCCTACAGAGGCCAAAGTTCTTTTAGGCCGTCTACATCAGCTCTCATGTCTTATTCACTGTAAACAGTATCAAACAGTGTTGCGTCTTCTATTTTACACGATCTACTGAAGATAGCCTTATAGCTGAAAACAAAGAATATTTGATGGTTTTCATTAGTATAAGCTTTGTGTTTGGAAATACCATATCATAGTGCCTACTAGTCTAGCCTTGACTCGATGTTCAATAGAGATAATCTTGTTGCGTAGCAAAGCACAGAAGATCATGCCTAGGAAGCCACCTCAATGGCGCGCATGGCCGGGTTCGACTCCCACATTATCGAGAAAGTGCACGTGAGTGCGCACTAATAGGGTGTTGTGTTCTCTATGGTCCCAAGTAGCAAAGGATCAAACACCGAAGGCACGACGTGGAGTCATGTCATTATATGTGATTTAATTTGAGCTTTCCATTTGTACAGGAGAGGAGTTCGATCGTTTCTCTAAGCTTTCCATCTATATAATAGATAACAAATTATATTTATAAAAAATCCGCTGTAACAACGTACACACAATAATTCTTATTTTGATTCCAAATAAAGAATACATACATACATACATACATACATACACAACGACAACAGACTTGATCACTTGGTGGCAAACGAAAACGATCGAGAAAACGGATGGAGAGATCGGGACGCATCATCTTCTATCGCGGAGCATCACAAAGCGGTAAGCATATGCATGGTCAGGACGGCAAGTCGACAGCGAGCCAGTGCACTCCTCGTCGTCATCAACTTCCGAATCAGGCAGGCGCACACTAACTACGCCTGGAACCTCCCTCTGCGGTCTCCATCTGCGCACGTATATATACAGGACTATTACTCTAGTCTAATCGCCGGCCGTGGTTAATCGGCGAGCGCGCAAGAAGACGTGGATGGCCGCTCGGCCCGACGACGACAACAGCCGGAGGCCCGCGGCAGAGGGGGCGGTGGGACGCGTAGGAATTCCTGTGGATCCGCCCGCGCGACCGGTCGGTCTCGGGACGGACCAATTCAGGTGGGTGGGTAGAGTAGAGTAGAGTAGAAGAGTGGATCGGTCGGCTACGGATCGGCCAATTCATGCACCACGATGGCGATGCTGTTAATCTTCAGCTCGGCCGTGGCTTAATTTTATTTTTACTGCCACCGCCGCCGGCGACGGACTGCTTCACGGCCGCAGCTGCAGCGTGCGCTCCATGAATCATATCAGATTTCAGGACACAGATGCTTAAAAATAAGGCAGCGTATCCTTTACGCAAAGAAGTAAGGTGCTCCATGCGCAAAATGCATCCAACCGATCCGTTCTGTATCCACGATGTTATCACATTTTTGCAAATAAGTCCTCACACGCTCCCCGCGTTATGGTTGTTCATTAAAAAAACCTAGTACACCGTTGGATATTGGACGGATGAGTTGGATGCATTTTGCGCATGGAAGCACCGACGTCCTTTGCGTACAGGATATGCTCCATAAAAATAAACAGTCTCATACTTCAAATAAACTTAGTTTACAAATATAAGGATATAAGAGCACCCCTATATATGGGTGGTAATAGATTACGATCCAAATGTTTATTCATAATTTGGTTGAACGCTTAAATAATTTTAGTTCAAAACAAATAAAAATAGAGCACCATCCTAATTTGATCCGATGTTTAAATTTTATAGTGTAAAATTTAAAGTTCATTACCATCTCTAGCCATATATATATAAGATGAAAAGGACATTACAGCAGACCAGTGATGGATTTACGACCGGGCCTGCCCGGGCTTCTCCTCGTCCAGGGTCGCCGCCGTCGCGTCCATCAGCATCAGCCGTAGCCCACTCACGTCGCGCGGCCTTCTTCGTCTCACAGAACTCCTCCATCTGTCCAATGTAGAAGCGCAAGTCATACCCCTCCATTGGCAGTCTTGTTCGTGTGGAGCGGCCGTGTGCGATTGCAGTCTTCATTGTGGTCCCACGTCCGATGTTGAGGAGAACATGCGTACAACGGCATGCCCGCAGAGGCGCTCCAGCTCGTTGATGGCACGAAGCGCCACGCACGACGCTACTAATAGTAGAGCATTAGGTCGAGCACGCCATACTACCAGCTCCACAAGCTGCACTCGACGAGGCTGCACAAGCTACACCGATTAGTAGCCTCCTTTTCATCCTTTCTTAGATCGGTCACTGCCGCAAAATCCAATGTTTAACAACTAACAAGTAAAGATGATGCATTCTTTCTTGTTATTACATTGTTGCAATTCACTCTAACTATGGAGCCATAAAGTTTCTTGGAGTAAGACCTAAACAAAGTTTTTAGGTTTACAATTATAAAAAATAATCTAGTTTTTTTTTATAAACCAGGCTATTGACTTTATCAGTAAAAATAATCTATTTTCTAAGGATCCAAACGAGACCTAAGATATAAATGGTGGTGATTGTTTCATGGGCACCACGGAACTACAAAATTTGTTCAATTACCAATTTCTCTTAGCGAGATTATTTTTAGTTAATGCCACATCTTTTGTGAGGAACCATACAAAAATGGCTTCTTTGGCAGGGCTTTCCCGCACCGGCGTTTCCTTCTGTTTGGTTCAAATATTTGTAACGTAATGGGTAAGTGATAACGTTAAATCATGTTTGTTTTAGTCCAATCGTAATCAGACACCATACTAAAAATTGATACCGGACTATTCAAACTTGTTACCGCCCGTAATCGAGTGTAAACCATTACCATTACCCTTTACGTTACATTTCGTGAACCAAACAGCACCTGTGCAAACCAATTCTTTCGTGCAATCGTGTAAATTTTTAATCTGGATCACGTGATATTAACATAATTATGCAGCATGCATAGCATAGCATGCACCACGTATATTTCTGCGAGATTATTTTTAGTTAATGCCACATCTTTTGTGAGGAACCATACAAAAATGGCCTCATCATCAACTCCCCTGATGATTAACCCAATCGCCTCATCATCAACTCGATCGACCGGCCGCCCCCAGGCCTTGACTGCAATTAACAAAAAATTAACCGCACGCCAGAACCGCACGGCAACCATTTACCGCAGGATCGATTATTAATCCGCGCATGCAGTAAATACATTAAAATCAGCACGGCAGACGGCGGGCGGGAGGGGGGAGAAGAACGGAGACCGTCGGCGACCGTTAGCGGGATCGGACGGAACGGGCAGGCGCCGTCACGGTGGCCGATCTAATTCCATCCGTCGAGCGGGGCTAGTTCGTTCGGCTCGCGCGTGCCGAATTTTTTTTTTGTATTTTAGCCCTTAAACAGAAGTAAAATCACGTTTAGACCTAAAAAAATTTTAAATGCAGTTTTGGACCCCTAGCTCGGCGCCATAGCCTGTGGCGCCGAGCTAACACAGCTCGGCGCCACAGGCTGTAGCGCCGAGCTGTGACGTGGCCATTGCCTCGGGCGGTGACGTGGCTGATGGCGTGGCACCTAGCTCGGCGCACAGATCTTGCCGAGCGTGCGGTTCCTTCTCCGCGCGCTCCTCTGTTTGCCGCTGCTACCTCGCCGTTTTTTCGTCGCCGCGCTCGTCGCCGCCGCTGCGCCGCGCTCGCCGCCGCCGCTGCGCCCTGCGCGCCGCGCCGCCGCCGTTTTCTGCTCCCTGCGCGCCGCGCCGCCGCCGCCGTTGTGAGCTCCCTGCACGCCGCCGAGTTCCAAGCGCGCCGCCGAGCTCCCTGCGCGCCTCCGTCGTCCCTGCGCGCCGTCCGATCTCCCTGCTCGCCGCCGTCGAAGCTCCTCCGCGCCGTCCGAGCTCCTTCGGCAGTAGGTTTTTTTTATTTTTGTTAGTTTCTTAGTTGCTAAAATGTTATCATATTGTTAGCTAATTGTTAGTGTTTAATTATTGTTTAGTTAGTGCTTAGCATATTTTCTTGTTTAGTTATTGTTAGTTATTGTAGTGCTTAGCATATTGTTAGTGTTTAATTATTGTTAGTGTTTAGCATATTGTTTAGTTATTGTTAGTGCTTAGCATATTTTTTTGTTATTGTTAGTGCTTAACATATTGTTAGTTAGCTATTGATATTACATATTTTCGTTGGCAACCATCGTGTTAACCATTTCGTTAGCATTTCTGTTGGCAACCATCGTGTTGTCGTTTATTCGCAGGTTCTATAAACATCACTTTACAGGGGAGGTGCTGCCAAATTTTTTACTGACAATAGGTTTTTTTGTACGTAGGTGTTCGTCCGACTTGACCTTCTCCACCGTTAGCTTGACTCGTACGCGTTCTCAGGTATACAATGTTTCCGTACATTATTTATAGATTATGTAATTTCGTTTGATGTGTTCATTTAATATTTATTGTATAGTTATTAGTTAATATATATTTATTACTTAGTACGTTAGTAGGCTTAAGTATGTAGCCATTATTGAGTTAGTAATCCATTTTTGCAATAGATGGACAGCCTAGTAACACTATACCATGGAGGAAGGGTGGAGATAGATGCTTATGGGAGTGTTACTTTTGATGGTATGAAGATCGTGACCATGTTGTTCGTTGAAAGACCATCTTTTGACCAGCTTTTGGCTCGAGCTTGTGAGGAGATTAGTTGCGACATAAACGACCCTAGAATATCAATTCAGGGTTTGTTGTCCCATATTACATATGGAACAGTTGTCCGACGGTTGATCTCCATTACCTCAGAAGATGATTGGGTGATATTTTTTTTGACGAGAGGAGGACCCCATTTCTATTATTGTCATAACAGAAATACAAAGTGCTCAGATAGTTTCCACACTACCAACGCAAAATAACAGGAAGAACCCGCAAACAGAAGCGCTGACGAGCCAATCCGCTTCGGATGACTTAGAACAGCCGGGTCCCCTACCAGGCAACATGCCAACCGACGAGTTTAGAGTTTTACATCACACAAGTACCAGACCATACGACATAACAGACGGCAGCAAAATAGAGCGAGTTCGTGACAAAGCTAACACCAGGCGAGCAGTCACGTCATGACTCAACGCCCGTGTGGCTGCAGCATCCCTTCCATCTCATCGCCCGACCCGAGGATCCGATTTCCTCTAGCACTTGCAGCACGAACCAGCATCTTGGCGCCCTCTTGCAGAAGGTCCTGGAGCTCTTTCTTGCTAAGCCCTGCCCAAGAAGACACAAGAGCACCCGCATGGCATATGATCTCATTAGGAGAATTTACAAGCACATGATCAAAACACATTTTATTTCTGGCTTTCCAGATAGCCCAACAAATTGCTGAAATCAGAATAACATGAACAGCATTGTCACAGTTGAGGTGTTTCCGAAGCCACCTATAGCAAGACTCCACGTTGTTTGGAATATGATGAGTATCCAGACATTTCGCCACAGTTCCCCAGATCACTCTAGCAATAGGGCAAGTGAAAAAGAGATGCTCAATGTTTTCAGCATGAGGGCAGAAACAGCATGAAGGGTCCCCAGACCACTTCCTCCTAATCAAATTATCCTTAGTCAACAACCTGTTATTCTCTAGGAACCACATAAAAATTTTAATTTTCGGAGGGACCTTGCTTTTCCAAATGTGCTTTTTGCCAAGACCAGAGATGTTATTTGACAAACTGTTATACATTGATTTAACGGTAAAGGTTTTCTTCCCTCCCCATTTCCACTGAACAGTGTCAGGAGAATCTTGAAACTCGAAGTTCTCACAATCACCGCAAATTGATATCCATCGAATCTCATTTTCATTATTTAGCCATCTTCTGAAGGACAATTGCCAATTTTTTATTCTTGCATCTTTAACTAGAATAAACTTGTCATCACAAATCTCATATAATTCGGGATCAATTGTACATAAAGGCCTCTCATTTACCCAGCTGTCTAGCCAGAATCTGGACTTATCTCCACACTTAGTTGTGATTTGTCTGCCTTTCAGGTAGAAAGCTCTGAATTTCATCAAGTCTTTCCATACAGGGGAGTCAGAGTTTCTCACTTTTATATTGTATAAGTCTTTTCCATGAAAGTATTTCTTGACAATTATCTTTTGCCAAAGACTCGATTCATTTTCAATCTTCCACCACCATTTACAAAGAAGGCTTATGTTTAAAGCTTCAAGATTTTTAATGCCCAAACCTCCATTTTTCTTTGTGTGACAAACTTTGTTCCAATTTACCAAGTGATACTTTTTTTCCTCCACCACCTTGCCAAAGAAATCTTCTTCTTTTGGCATCTAGCTTTTTAATAGTAGTTTTTGGAAGAAGATACATGGACATATGATAAATAGGTGAATTAGTCAAGCAAGCATCAATAAGGGTGATATATTTAAGAATTGTGAAGACGATGGTTCCACCATGTTTGGATGTGGTTGTTCAAAAGTTACCTGTTATTCATTGCGAAGGTCCAGTCGGGTTATCTCCACAAATGCCAAATGCATCTCGTATTGAAGCTCCTTTGGTAGAGCATCATGAAGAAGTGGTTGTTGTGCCCGATGCTCAATCGGGTCCGCACGAGTATGGGATTTCTCGTCCTATTCCTGGCGTTTGTGGGGCTTCTAATGCGGTGGTACCCCCCCAAGAGATCCCATTGACCCAGGATCCAGTTCACGATCATCCTAGTAAGTGTCTTCGACACATTGTTCGTATCCATCATTATTTCGTTTGATTAGACTTTGTAATGTGGTTTTTCTTGCTCCGACCCGATGCAGGATCTCCACATATCGATAATGCTGATGTTCAGATTGATGTGCCTGTGTCATATAATATGGACAACATATGCAGGGCATCCAATAGTGTTGATGTTCAGATTGAGGATGAGGAGGAGCCATATGAGGCAGCACGGGCCTTAGATTCTGATGATGACCGTCCGGTTCAAGAAATGACCGAGCAAGAAATTGAACTCATAAGACGTTTGTGTCCGGAGCGAGACCCTGCAGTACATGAATTTAGCAGTTTAAGTCATTCCACCCGTGCTTATGCTGAAGGACGTGACGATGAACTGCTAGAGGCTCCGGATAACGCCGACAGCATTGAGATTAAGGTTGGCTTACTTTTCAAGGATCTGCCTACACTGAGACGATGGCTACAGGAATATTCTGTGAACCGGAAGAGGCCGTTCAAGGTGAGACATTCGTATGCACAGCGTCGTTACACTGTTGTGTGCGAGGTGCCAGAATGTAATTGGAGGGTATGTGCCCGAAGGCAGAAGGACACCGGAAAGTTTAAGATCACCAAAATTGTAGGTCCACACACTTGTGCCCAGACAGAGCTGAGCTCTAAGCATCGTCAGTTGACATCTACCCTGATTGCGAAAAGGATATTGGGGATATTGAAGGGTCAGCCAAACTTGAAGGTGAAGTCAATTATGACCATGACTTCAGAGCTGTTTGGTTACAGGATCAAATATGGGAAAGCATGGAGGGCAAAGCAGCGAGCATGGAAGATGATATACGGGGATTGGGAGGAGGGTTATGAGAAGTTACCAGCATTGTTCAATGCAATGAAAGCAAAAAACCCAGGCATGCATTACGAGTACATCCCCAAACCTAATGAATGGAGGAACGACAAAGAGATATTTTTTCGTGCTTTCTGGTGTTTCTCGCAGTGCGTAGAGGCCTTCAGGCATTGTCGTCCCGTGCTCTCTATTGATGGTACTTTTCTGCTTGGGAAGTATAAGGGCACATTGTTGGTTGCCATATCATGCGACGCAGACAACTCACTGGTTCCTTTGGCATTTGCTTTGGTGGAGAGGGAGAACAGAGATAGTTGGTCTTGGTTCTTGCGGCTTGTACGCATCCATGTCGTAGGCCCTGGACGCGAGGTTGGTGTCATATCTGACAGACACCAAGGTATTCTTAATGCAGTGCAAGAGCAGATTCCTGGCTACGCACCCATGCACCACAGATGGTGCACTCGACATCTAGCAGAAAATCTTCTTCGAAAGGATCATAGCAAGGCTAACTTCCCCCTTTTTGAGGAGGTATGTCGACAGTTGGAGGTTTCGTTTTTCGAGGATAAGTTGAAGGAACTAAAAGATGCAACAAATGCTGAAGGTAAGAACTGGATTGCTGGATTGCTGAGGGAACCGCAGAAATGGACAAGGGCCTACGACGAAGGTGGCTGGCGGTTCGAGTTTCAGACTAGCAACATGGCCGAGTCATTTAACAGTGAGCTCAAGGGTATACGGGGCATGCCAGTCAATGCTATAGTAACATTCACTTTTTATAGGCTGGTGGCTTGGTTTAATGATAGACACGCGTAGGCCAAGGCAATGCAGACCCGAGGGCAGAGATGGGCACCTAAACCAACATCACACCTTAATAATGCAAAGGAACGTGCCCATAGACATGAGGTACAATGCTTTGATGAGGAGCTGGGTAAATACGAGGTAACAACACTAGGCGGCATAACTTCCGACGGTGAGGTGCGACCTTCGAGGACACATGTCGTGTTACTTGATGCATTTTGGTGCGGATGTGGTAAACCTAGACAATACCATTTTCCATGTTCTCATTATGTTGCGGCCGCACGTCATCGTAACTTTGCATTTGAGAGCAGAATACCTTCTGAGTTCAGTGTAGAGAGCTTAGTACGTACCTGGAGTCCTCGTTTTGAGCCATTTCTTGATGAGTCACAATGGCCAACGTACACCGGTCCAGTATACGTTGCTGATCCAGCGCATCGATGGGACAAACGTGGTAGTAGGAAAAGGAGCCGGTGCAACATGGTTATGGATCAGGTTTCCGGTCGCAGTAGGAGAGGACGAGCGTCCCCCTTTCTCGTGGACCCAGAGCAGAATGAATGCGGAAAATGCGGTAGACTTGGCCACAACTCACGTACATGCATTTGGACACTTAGTCAGGTGTGATATATTTTTTATACACCAATTTTATTCTAATATGTTGATGTTTTTGTTACACTTTGAACACAACTTATATTCTAATATGTTCATATCTTAATTTGCAGGATGGCGCAGTTCCACTTGCTGGACCCTCACTACGACGAGCACCACAGGGGTCGTCTCACCGCAGAGGGAGAGGTAATATTTTGTACATAAATTAAATTTTCGAATTAATATATGCGACCTATATTTGACTAATGAAAATTCTTTTGATTGCTAGGTGTTGCCCGTTCTGCGGGTCCGGACCCACGACCGGTTTCTGGAGGAGATGAGGTATGATGAGAGGTACACTCCTCTCCTACAGAGGGCTGGCTTGGACGTCTTATCGTACCAGGTCCGCCGTGGGCTGCCCACTTTCAACCCAGCGGCGTTGACGGCTCTGGTCGACAGGTAAAGACTTATCTAGTTGTTTAATATTTACAATTATCAAATCTACTTTGCATACTAATGATTTTGTATTCTTTTGTCTTCCAATAGGTGGCGGCCAGAGACTCACACTTTCCACCTTCCCTGCGGTGAGATGACCGTGACGCTTGAAGATTGCCAGAAGATTCTTGGTCTCAGCATTATTGGTCGTCCAGTGACCGGTCAGGCATCACCAGGCGGTTGGAGGCAGAGGGTGGAGGCCTTTCTTGGGAGACTGCTTCCGGATGAGCTACGAGGTAGCCACAACACCGGAGTCCCACTGACCTGGCTTAGGCAGACATTTGGGCAGTGTCCACCTAGTGCAGATGAGCAGACGGTTGGATACCATTGTCGAGCTTGGATTCTCCATCTCTTTGGTTCAGTTCTTTTTCCAGACGCGACAGGCGACAACGCGTCATGGATGTTTCTGCCCTGCCTGACTGACTGGGATACGACCGGAGGTTACAGCTGGGCTTCAGCAGTGTTGGCCTTCCTGTACAGGCAACTTTGCGAGGCTTGTCGTCGTTCGTCGAGGACCGCCAGCTTAGGTGGATGTGTCTACCTACTACAGCTGTGGATGTGGGCACACATACCCGTCGGGCGACCCAGAGAGTTTCCTCCTCGTGAGTGGTTCGTGGTAGCCGGACATCGGCTTAAGCCCACGGCTGCTTACCGCTGGGACCAGGTCGAGGAGCCATTCGCACGACACCAGCGTGCTTACGTGGAGTACTCAAACGAGCTCGACGCACTTACTCCTTCGATGGTGAGTTGTCTCCTTTTATCTTTTGACATGTGCTTTCTACTTTTATCGCATGACACCTGTGTGCTTACATGTGCTTTTTAAAACTTTTGCAGGTGCCTTGGCAACCGTATCTTGATCCATATTTCGCCAGCATACAGTTGAGCAACATGTGCTCAATAGACGAGAACCTCTACCTCATGAGGTGTCCCCTCATCTGTTTTTATGCTGTTGAGTACCACTTGCCCCACAGAGTTGCTCGACAGTTTGGATTGCGCCAGGAGTTTCCGGTGGAGCCATTCTCGACTTCAATAGAACTTCATAAGTGAGTTACTACATGCACTTGTTATTCTAACTAATAATTGAAATATCAGTTAGTCGCTAATATATGGTTCTAACTTTTGCAGGTTCGACAGACAGAGACAAAAAGGTCACGGACTTCGAGACCCACCATCGTGATTACATTGATGAATGGGAACAGCAGGGGGATCTTAACTATGAGAATGACCAGGCGCACACCAACTACAACTTCCGGAGGTATTTGATTTGGTATTCTGGTGTGACTAGGTGCAAGCTGAAGGGACAGTGGACAGCTGCAGACTACGCCGAGCAAGAATCGTCAGACGACGAAGACACAACTTTCGACATAGCTGCTCGGCACGGGTCCCAAATTGAGGCTGCTCCAATCCTTGATAGAGTGGTAACTATTTCTTTACTAAAATTAGAGATTTCAATTCAATGTTTTATGTCTAGTTTTGAGCATCCTAATGGCTTAACTTGTGATAGGGAAACGCTATGCTCGTATCTGTTGTTGAACTCGAGCGTATCTCACAGAGAACTTCAGATACTACTACGCTATCGTTACTATCAGTGAGTATCAATGTCTAACAGAAAACTTGTTTATTTGTATGTTGTAACATATGTGTTTAACTAATATTTTGTTTACAGAGGGTATCACGTCGTCTTCGTCGTGCAGCGGCTCGGTGTGGATGCCGGTCTCTAGCGGGCGTTGACGTGCAGCTGCCTGTGCCTCGTATGCAGCAGGACGTTCAGCCTCCCATTTGTGCAGTTGGACCATCTACAGCAGGACTCAGCTCGTCGCGATCGACGCGGGACACATTTGAGAACGTGGCCCAGGACGACGAGGACGATGACGATGACGACGACGACGACGACGCTGGCGCTGGCGCTGGCGTCGCAGGTCAGGTGGAGATTGGACCGTGTCAGTTGCAGGATTGTCCTACAACTCAGCCATCACAGCTGACACCACGTAGAAGGCGTCCACGAGACCCTTACACTCCAGGCACCGACGCTCTTGGGGCCAAGGGCAAGGGTAAGTCTAGGAGGAAATGAATACTTTTGTGATGTTGGTCTTATCCTGAAAACTGTGTGATTTGGACTCATGCTGGAGACGTTGTAATATGAACTATGTTATGTGTTTTGGACTATGTGTTGTGGAACTTGTATTTTGGACTTTGTTTGTGGACATTGTATGAAGAACTATGTTCTGTGGATGTTTTTATATTCGATGTTATTTTGTGATGTATTATATGTTGAAATGCTTATATGTCTTATAATATGTGATTATTTGAACTGTGGTTGTTAATAAAACAAGGGGAACTCTTGCAAAATTTTTTTGTGAACTGTAAAAAACATAATAAGCAATAAGTAACGCATCTTTAGAGTTCTAAATTATTTTTGATACGTAAATAATACATAATAGGCTACAATTCTTCAGTCAGAATCACAATCTATGAGTAACTCATCTTCGGAGTCATCCGTCGCGCAATCCTCAACAACAACCTCATTCCACTTGCTGCATTGTCCTGCATCACACTTGTCACCAGTTCTTTTGTAATAATTGGCTTATGCTTCATCTGCAACTTGGGAGAATAGCTCATCCTCAGCCTCAGCCTCATCAGACTTCTTCTTGTAATAAGCTGCCTCTACCTCTGCGGCGGCCTGAGACATAAACTCATCCTCTTCCTCTTGAGCACGTAATCCTGCCTCAGCTAGTGCGATGAGCTCACTCAACCTTGACGTGTCGTCCTCCTCTTCTTCATGTAATCCTGCCTCTGCGAGGGCGATAAGCTCACTCAATCTAGATGTGTCGTCGTCCTCCTCCTCCATCAGCTCAACCGTTGCCATTTTATCCTGAACATATCTCGCATGCGCCTCATCGGCCAAATAGTTTACGCTGCTTCCAATCTCTGCAAATATAATGAGAAAATTAAGTTAGCAAAGTCAGGATAAATAAATTGTACTAACATAATTATAATATCATTTATCTCACTTACTTCCCTTGAGGCGATCAGCAAGATTATCCAACATCTGTTTCTCGGCTTGAGCCGCTTCCCATTCCCTTGCATCCTGTGCTCTCTTCTCATCTGCCGCCTTCAACCTCCTATACTCTGCACGCTTCGGGCTATCATAAAAGGCAGATTTTGCTTCCCTACGCATGTCGCGTATGCGATCGTTAATGTACGAATCGACGAGCCGAGATCCACAACGCATCTTCTGTCCCATTATTCTGTTGGACTCTATTGTGCGCATCACCTCTCCTTTGTCGTCGTAACTCTCCCAACTGCATTTCCTCGTCTCCTACAAAAAAATAGTAAGTACCACTATAACATTACATCTGGTGCAAAAAAAATACCAACCTCATCGTAATCGACCATATGTCCACAAAAATATCCAACACCAAGCTCCGAAGGAACTAATCCATACTTAGCTTCAATACCACATTTGCAGAGTACTGGATCAAATTTGACCTCTTCTGCCGCCCACCCCATGTATCTCTTTTCCTTTACCTCTGGCTCTGGCCAATGGGACAAAGGACCATACAACCACTCTCTGAAACGACACTTACGCCACCCGTATGGCTGCAGGAGAAAAATTAGTTATTTCTTGTAAATAAAAACTAGTTCATACATTTAGCGTATCAATGGGCTCACATAATCAATGTTCGGACAACAGAACTGCTTGTCATAGTCTTCGTCGATGACAGCCTGTGGCGCCGAGCTGTGTTAGCTCGGCGCCACAGGCTATGGCGCCGAGCTAGGGGTCCAAAACTGCATTTAAATTTTTTTAGGTCTAAACGTGATTTTACTTCTGTTTAAGGGCTAAAATACAAAAAATTCGGTCGCGCGTGCATGGTCGTCAAGCCGAAGTGAGTTAAAGCCGATACGCCTTCCCCATTACTACATGTGACGTGATGATGCCCCCTCTCATCAGACTCCAACTGCCGTATTATTATAATTGTTTTGATAATGTAATAATCTCTTTCCATTTTTTTCCTTTTTTTCTTTCTTAGGATGGATCACGCATGGTCTAGAATCAAGATGTATGCCCATCAAATATGTATTGTAGCGAGTTTTATCCGACGACGTTATTACCAATTTTTAGTAGGAACGCACGTACGTAAGCACGATTTACTGCATTTAGAGAGGTTTGCACAAACGGTAGGGCCGGTGAGGGTTTATCATGTTCTTTTTTTTACATGTGCAATTTAGTACTATCTGGTGCTTGAGTTTAATTTAAACTCATATCAAAGAAGCTACTCATATACGATAGACGGATGGAACATGTCAGAACCGTACCTAATTAAACTAAGGGAACGTATCGGATGCACACATGAGCGATGCATATAGTTTACGCATGAACTAACAAAAGTTCAAAAAAAAACTGTAAAAAAAAATTCATACGTATTCTTTCCACCTACTTCAATTATATACAAAACTTCAAGTTTACATTCTTTATACTTTAGATATATAAAAAAAGAATATTTTAGCCAATTTTTTTTAGTTTAGACTTGTCAGAAATTTTACCTTTTTATTGTTTTTTAATAATACGGATTTGAACTTGAAATTTTGTATATCACTATTAGAAAAGGGCTCAAAGCCTGTGGAGCGATATATTTTTACAGGCAGATTCGGTTATCAACCGCCTGTGCTATTTTTAGTGTTCGTTATTTAAGAAAACCGCTACTAAAATCGTATTTCCACAGGCGGTTCCTTAAGAAAACCGCATGTAGTGGCGGTTTTTTTAAAGAACCGCCTGTAGAAATCGTAGAAATCGATTTTTATTGGTGGTTTTCTTAAGGAACCGCCACTAGAAATCATTTTTATCCTTAATTTTTCGAGTTTTTCAAACGACCTCGTATGATATAACCACCAAAATAAAAGTTGTACATCTCTAAAAGTTATGAAACTTTGTAGTTGATAACATTTTTATTTGAACTCGTTTTGGTTCTCAAAAATTGAATCTAAGTATGTTAAACTTAAAATTCAAAATTTGAAAACTAGCTCGGATGAAAAAGTGTCAAAATGAAAGTTGGAGAAATTCAAAAGTTATTCAACTTTGTATTTGATAACTTTTTTATTTGAATTCGTTTACGGTCTCAAAAAGCAATTTACACTCAGTTGGTTGTAATATGTGGACAAAAAAACTACAAACTAGACATAAAGCATGCCATAGGTGGAATTGTAGCGGAGGTACACACGAGGGTAAGGTTGGTGTTTTGATTCCTAACAGCACCTAGCACGTGAAAAATATCGTGACTTGCGACAGAGACGAGCAGGTGGGGTGAGTCCTTTTCTTAAATAATTTTTTCCTGTTTAAAACCCATTTAATGTTTCTAAAAATATTTTTTACTAGCGGTTTTATTACGTCGACCGCCAGTGAAAGTCGATTTTCACTGGCGGTTTTCTTAACTCAACCGCCGGTGAAATCAATTTTCACTGGCGATCCTCAGTTACCCGCCTATAAAAATGATGATTTTTCACTGGCCCCTAGCTAACACCGAAGGTACTAAGAAACGTCAGTGAAAATAGGTTCACAACCATTACTATAGAGCTTTTTTGTACTAGTGTATATTTAGAGTAGGGTGGAAAGAATATGTATTATTTTTTTCAGAATTTTTTTGTGAACTTTGTTATCTAATATGTACCAAAGACTCATGTGTACTGAATATATTTCCTTAACCTAACTTGCCCCATGCATGTAGGAAGCTAAATAAGTAAGACTATCTCCAACAGACTTTTATCAGACCTTTATATCTCATATTCTAGCTCTGTAAACAGCGTAATCTACGGTACATAACACTACGCCCATTTACTGAGAAGAAAAACGAGCGAGCAAGCATGGATCAGGACAGTGGCGGACCCAGAAATTAGCCAAGGCCCGGGCCGAAGCGACCATAAACTCTAATAGTAGCATATAAAGAAAAATTGTACGACGAAACAGCGTTGTCATAAATGTTAAAGATGACATAGAAGTTATGATGTAATTCCTTCCAAATATATCATATCAACATCAATATCAGTGCTTCTTGCTCCAGAACCTCGAAGAAAATCATATTAAGAACGCGACTTGAAAAAGGTAATGTTGAATAAATTTAATAATATTAGTAATTGGTACATACCACTATTACGAGGTAGATTCACCCTGCGGGTTCTCATGCCTTGAAAATAATCCAATATCTTTGCATCCTCAATGTTTGTAAATATATCCCTCTCAATATAACACACCATACGATGGTTAAGCCATTCGTCTCCTGTCTTATTCCGCAATCAGCTTTTATGATATTCATAGATGAGAAAGCTCTCTCCACAGAGGCTCAATCTCAAACTTAATTTCTAGCCATGTGATCTTGTTTATTTGGTCGCAACTTTTTGATCTTTTATTTGGTGATTATGGTATTAGATGGCTGTATGGAATATCTTGTTTCGTACTCCCTCTGATCTTTTTTATTCGGCGTTTGCTAGTGTAAAATTGAACTATCATGCGTCAAATAAAAGAAAATGGAAGTAGTACTTTCTAAGCCATGTGGCTTGTATTTTTTTTGCCTCTTCGGTTTAGAATCATTTGCTAGCTTGGGAATTTCTTTGCTTATCGTAGCTCGATTTGCTCTCTAGTTTCTCCCTCCCTATCTCTCTAGACTGGCAGGAGCCTAGCATGTGCTGCCCGAGGCCTTGCTACTAGCCTAGTATGTAAATCTGCAAGACACATATAGGTGGTCGTAGCCTGCTTTTGCTTGTATGTGTGTTATCCTGTGCTTGCGAAGCTTGCACTGTGCCGGATGGATATACATACATATAACTATGACTCGGTGAGGGCAGACCGATAGAGGCTACGCTGCAGCAGATGCAGGCTTGCAGCTCTTCAGCACAGTCTAATCAGACTCGGACATGAGCTCTTCTAAAAAAATGCGCCTACGCCCCGGGGGTGGGGGGGGGCATAGGCCTGTGTCCGCCCCTGGATCAGGAGGAAATAGAGTAATCTTGTTCACTGTCTCGCGCTCACATCTTATTTCAAAGTTACTCCCTCTATCTTTGAAATAAGTTTATGCTAGTGCTTTTGGGAGTTTTTACAAAGCAACTTCTTTTTTTTTTACAAAGCAACTTTCTTTTACAAAGCAACTTCGTTTGCGGGCTTCCGACGGACGCTATATATTGAGGAGGATGGCTCCGTTTAATAAAATACGAAACGTCCCAGAGGAGCCAAAACCAAAACCAGCTTGGGCTAGGGGCACGGAAAACATAAAGGCAGTCGTCACGCAAAGAAAGGAGGAGGGACCGAGACATACATATATACTACAAAACAAAAAGAAAAGACACGAACGAATGAACAAACAAAACAAAAAAACAAAGAAGCACGGTCCTTTCTATCTCTCTCTATATATACGTGAGTGACTTTGGAAGACCGACGCGTCACCGGAAAATGATCGATCGCAGGTCGCAGCGGACGGATGCGGCTCCTTTTAATTCGTGCCTTTGCCTTAGTACGCACTACACGACGGTTTACTTACAGCGACCTACGGTTGGTTGCTAAAACGACCTTCAGCGACCTACGGTTGGTCGCTAAAAACTTTTAGCGACCCATAAGGATGGTCGCTGTAAGTGCCGTCGCTAAAGGCTTTAGCGACCGACATCTTTTTAGCGACCGACCCTCCGTTGCTAATATTGTATATTTAGCGACCAACCGTGGGTTGTTGTACTATAGATTTAGCAACCAATCGTGAGTCGTTATACTATACATTTAGCAACCAACAGAAAGTTGCCCCTAATTATAGTCGTTAATAACGATAATATACCATTAATTAGCTTTCAACAACTGTTATATATACAAAAGCATCACAAATCACCAAATTTTATACACATAATCACATAGATATACAAATTTAATTAGTATTGCACAATGATAGATCCACATCACATAAACAATCATCCCCAATAGTTGTACTCAATAGTTGTACTGTTGGAAATCGAAATAGCAAAATACAAATGTTCTTAACTATATTTTCAGTAATCTGAAGGACTAGCTAAACAGCTTTAACTATCCTTCGAGTACTCTGAAGATTCTAATTACAATAATGTGCACCCGTGATGAATCAAGCAAAGAATAGACTGGCTTGAAAGGAGGACATGATAAGGAGACTTGTACACGAGCAAGTAGCTCAGAATAGGAATTATCTTCTTGACCATGTAAGATGCATCTCGCAATACTGAGAAGTGGTCAACTCTACTGATGCAACCATCAGGCTCCTGTTATTCCAGATCCCTGAAAAACAAGATAGACAGCTACTAAACTTCAGACAGCTACTAAACTTCAGATAGCTGTAAGAAAACAATATGTCCACGCAGATGTAACTCTAAAATGAGGGCAAATAAATAAAAAGTTGGCTACACACTGAAACCACGCCTTACAAATATAACAGCGTTATAGCTCTCAATGCAGGTTATAGTCAACTAAAACTGAAATAGCAAACTACTTGTAAAAGACACCTGAAAAGAACCATACCTGGGGCCTCCATTTCCGTGTAGCTATGTGCAAAGCAGTATTTCCCTTCTTGTCCCGCACATTGAGGGCTAGTTTGGCAACCAAGGTTAATTAACCCGGAGATAAATTCCACTCCATGTAGGATTCCTGGACAACCATAATCCAGGGAAAATATCACAGCTAGGGTGGGATTCCCTTTTGCTCTTTGGAATAAAGTGACAGGGAAGTTAGCCACTGTTGACCCCTCAGCTACTTGGATTAGAATGACGCCAAGCAGCATATGACTTCAAACGAAATAACTAGTTTCCTTTCCAATCAGCAAGCATGGAGTATATGGACATCAAACTAACTCCCAGGAACATCATATGGATGTATTCCTTTATCTATACACAAAGTATCATGTAGCATATTGAAGCAAAGGATTTTTATTTTATCGGGAAAGAAGAGCACCTGATAAGAACACATATACATGGTGGAGTCTTCCTATTCTCGGTATTGAGAGTGGAACACTTTTTATACTTTCAGCATTATAAACTAAGGGCCTATTTAGATAACTTGAATTAATTATTTGCATGGTTAATGAACACCTAATTCTGCTACCTGATTCTACTATTCCATAGGAGTATGAAAGCATGTGTTCTGTCTGTACTAGAGCTCTATTGTAGAGCTAGCTAGACTATATAATATAGAAAGGCTCACAGTACAATTTCCAACTCATGAATGTATTGAGAAACAATTCTTGATAATAGAAAAAAATATACTATTATGTGAAAATAAACTTAGACATACATCTTTGCAACTTCAACAATGCATTCTCGGCAGGTAAGCTATGAAAGTTTCAACTTTTTTATATCACTGCAAGACAAAAATCAAATAGTTAGGTTTAAAATCAGCTAACATGAACAGGCAAGAAACTAGTCTTTGAATATTAAACCATCCTATTGGCCTGATAATGACTCTACGGTACTGTACTAGAGTACAAATAATGTAGCTGTGTCTTTCTACGGTACTGAAGCTCACCAGTCCCAACAAAAATTCCTGACAACTGTAATCCATTCTAGGACTAGTAGATTTAGAGTCACATGCTCATAGCACCTCACACCTGCCAATCAAACCAAACGAATTGAAGCTGACAGTATGTATTACTCTACTATCAGTCTATGCAGCACAGTTAGCATTTTATCATGGCAACAATATGTATTACTCTACTATCAGTCTATTTACCAGGAGAGAAGTGTACAGGATTCCTTGCTTAAGTGTTATGGTAGGAACCTCATCAGCTGACAGTGAATCAACTTAAAACATACCAAAACAGTTAGAACTGTCAGCAGGTTGGGATCACCCGCAACCATTTCTATTTCCCCTTTGTGAACTGAATTGCAGAACTCGAAAAATTCCATCTACAGCCCACCCAGTCAATGCCAACAAGTTGAACTTCGAAGCTCCGGATGTCAAACAAATTCCAGCCTAGGCCAGCCGAATGATGCCAAGAGTAAAGCCTATCAGCTGAAGACAACAAAGAGTTCTACCCAGTCCCGTCCATAAAAAGCAAACCCCAAACGAATCCGGGCCTTCGATCCGCTCCCACAACATCAACAGAAGGGGAGCTCACCGGTGTGGCCCTGCTTGGCGGCGAGGTTGGTCGGGTCGTTGGCACAGGAGGCGAGCGGGGCGATGGCGAAGAGGAGACGGCGATGACGTGGGCTTGTGGAGGTGAGGAGGCCGGCGACCAAGTGTGGAGGCGCAAAGCCGCTGCGCCAAATCCCCGAGAGCAGCAGATCCGGAGGGAGCATGGGAGCAGGCGAGTAGCCAACGACGAGCGAGCAGCATACTGCGCGGGGCTGGAGGCAGGGCGAGGGCGCGATACGGCTAGGGTTGAGGGCGGAGGCGGTATGGTGGCGCCGTCGGGAGAAGGGGAGAAGAGGAGGTAGGGTTTGCTAGTTTTTAATAGAAGTGATTTCGATTTGGACGAGTTGCTGAGTTGGGCCTGTTCGGGCCTAATTTTTTTAGCCACCAACAGTTACATGTTAATCAATAGCGACCAACCGTCGGATGTCCACCTGCCTCTATAGCGACCAACCTTGAGTAGTTAAATTTCTAGATTTTTAGCGACCGGTGGCCCGTCGCTATAAATACATTTAGCGACCAACTGTCAGTACATAACTTTTAGCGATCAACCGTCTGTCCCTAATAAGGGTCGCTAAAGATCAACCGTCGTATAGTGACGTGAGACACCTGCTCGGCCGGCCCACCAGGCATGCGACCCGTGCCCGGGATACGTGCGATGCGATCCACGGCTCGCAATCGCAATCGCATCGCATGCATGCCGTTGTCGCGTGGACGGATGCCATTCGATCGGTCTCGCTCGATTCCATATATACTTGCAGAATGCAGACGCCAGATGTGCAGTGCAGTGCGTGGCCTTCGCCGGCTCAAATAGATTGATGGATAGATAGATATATAGATATAATAACAGTTTTTATTACTCGGTCATTATCCGTCGTGCCTGTCGTCTTTATCTTCCTCTTTAACTAAAAACAATTGAAATTATGGATACAATATGCGAGTCAACAGCATATATATATACCACATCTTCCCGACCCCGAATGTTTCTGTCCCCCCTGCTGCGTAAGCGCGTCAGACGAGACGAGGGACCAAAGAAAGATTCGCACCATGGCAAAGTACGACATAAATTAAATTAAATTAAATTAATCTATCTAGAAGCATATGCCAAATGAACAGTCCATTTTAATTTCCCTGGAATATTTTCAAATGTCAAATATATATATAGAGTACTGTGTAGCTAAATGCATGGTTTCCGTTTGCTTATAAATAAACGAGCGCCGCAAAGCATCTTGCATCGCGGCTACGAGTACAACGAGCGCGCGCGATCGGAACGTTTATCCGGATGCGCGCCTTCATTCCGTTGCTTTGCCGTAATCTATAGCTAATAAGTACGGTATAAATTATGTTTAGACCTAACTTTTTTTTTTCGCCGCCATTGGTGATTTTTTTTTTAAAAAAAACAACGCAGCTAGTGGGCCGATTCTTCCCTTTTCTTCCTTCTCCGAGCCTTCTATGCCACTCAAACTCATGCATCCTCCTTTAATTTAACGGCGGCGGCGGCTTGCATTGCATTGGCCAAAACATGCAACAAAGATCGCGGTTGCTTATCATACAAGGACGGATGCGTGTAGTAGAGATATTATATAGCAGTAAGATATGCAGTAGACTAGTAGTGCAATTGCTTGGTGAGCATGCATGCGTCTATATGCCGTGCACGTCGTTTTCAGCGAAAAGCAAAGCGACGATCCAAATTGAATGGGCAACTGCGCGCAATGAGAAGAGGTTTCGTATCAATAATAAATTGTTAACGTGTGCGTGCACCAACTAGAATAGCACTATTCTATGGACCTGGTATAGTTTAATTGGTTAAGTTTTTTTTTATGGTCGTAGTATATACTTGCTACCCTGAGTTAATTAAACTCGCGCGTACACTTAACACGACGAGCGCTCATGTTTTTTTTTTATTTCTAGATTTGTTGCAAGAAGAAATTATTATGTTGTTCATTTAGTGATAGACAGGTTTTCTCTTCTTATTACCTGTGCCACAAATTGTGAATTTTTCCAAGCATATGAGATGTTGATCTTGGTGGCGTTAACCTGTAGCTATTTGTACGATTCATAGCGAAAACAAGAGATGTTTCATTATAAACAATAACAAAAATAGAGAGACAGAGAGAGATTTTTTTTTGGATGAAATCGACTGAAAGCGCGCGCACGGCTGAAGTTGTGGCCCGATCGTCGCGTGGTAGGAGAGGGTTCTTTTTCTGACTGGTGCAGCTCCCTCCATGCATGACTACATCGTTTTTTTTCCTCTTCCTCTTCAATGAAAGAGAAGCAATAATTAAAGGAGATCGAGACAGTCAAACAGATAGTAAACAGATAGTAGTAGTACTCGGCATAGACACTAGCTGCGGTTTGCTGCGGTTTTAATCCGGCTACGAGTACAACTTCTATTTCTCAAATTTGGTGAGATGACCTCATTTCTCATTTTAGTATCCCATTCCTCAAAAATAGATCAAATGTGAGATTTTGCGAAGACACCTAGTTTGAAGGACAGATATTGGAAGTTCGATACCCTAGCTTATTTTGGCATTGCAAGAAAGAAATTCATAACCATTGTGGAGGCGCTAACAGATACAGAATCACCTTTTTCTAGGAGAAGCAGAACATTAATTGGGACTAGGTTAGCGGAGTGGAACTAATTACGCTCACGTGTCGCTAACATTCAGTTATACACAAGAGGATGATTCTTTTCATTGGAACCTGACCCAATCCGGTCAGTTTTTGGTGAGATCCCACTATCTGGCTTTGATTAAGACTGAAGTACCCAATTTAAACAAAATATTATGGAAATTAAAATCTCCGCTTAAGAGTAAAGTCTTCTTGTGGTACCTTAGGAGAGGAGTAATTCTAATTAAGGACAATCTGGCCAAGCGTAATTGGCATGGAGACCCATCTTGTTGCTTCTATCATAAACCAGAGTAATTAAGCACCTATTTTTTGAATGTCATTTAGCTCGTATGGTCTAGGGTATATCATACTTAGCCTTCGTGATACGTGCACCTTCTAGTGTCTCTAATATGTTTGGTAGCTGGTTAGAGGGGTTTGATCAAATATTAGAAACAATGTTTTGCTAGGAGCGGCAAGCATCTATTGGGTTCTTTGGCTAACTAGAAATGATTTTGTTTTTAAGAGAAAAACGATTAATTACCCGTTACAGGTTCTATATGCCATTTCCCACTGGCTTCGTATATGGACGGTGCTGCAAAAGGTGGAACAACAAGCTACGGTTGTGGAGGCTATGCGTTTCTTGGCGTAGGTGGCCAAGGACTTTTTTCCCAGGCGCATTGGTGGTGATCTAGTCGTCGGATTGGTTCTTTGTGTTACCTTTGTTCAGGTTGTGTGCTTGTTGATGAGCAGAGGCCGAAAGAAATTTCAATCCTCTGTATCAACTTGATGCGATACATTGAGATTAATAAAGTCTTCCTTATAAAAAACTAACTATGAGGAATAAGGTGATGATGGATCAACTCAATAAATTCTACAAACCAAACAAAAAAGTGAGGAGTGAGAAAATGATGAACTAGCTTATTTCTCAAACCAAACATTCTATAAGTGATGCTGATTGGCTTGCTTCTTCATGCAGGTCTTCTCATGGTCTAAGTGATTCTGCAACAACTGAGATGATCGATAGCCCAAGTGGAAACGTCTGAATTTGCTAATTCGGTGATAGGCAGTGCTGGAAATTGGAATGGAAGCTAGAATTATACCAAAATTTCATGGAAGATAGCCAACTTAGAAGCGCAGGCAAGAACATAACAACGTAGGTAAGTCTCGAGGCATTGATTCAGGCGCTCGGCCAAAACATCGAATTGTGGGTGATATAGGCAGTGCTGCATTAAACTGAGCATCCACTACATGGGAACAGTTCAGTACAGAAGTGGCTTGTGAAGTTCCAATCAAGGTCACACACGCAGCGCAGGCCATGCAACATGTAAATATTGTGTAGGAATGCCTTTGCCACCAGCCCACCACTGATACTGTGAAAGGATGGAGAGGAGGCAGGAGGCACAAAATGGCCACACGCACTTAGTGAGTAAATCAACGATGACCAAGATGCAGTTGAAGTTACCAGACAAAAGGCAGACCATATTTTATGATCATTGAAGACTTATTAACGACTTTCTTCTGTCATTACAAGGAAACACGCTTTTGCAGGCATATCTTCTTATCTTTGCCTTGTACCTTCATTCGCTGAAAACATGCTTCAACCTCTGCTCATCTCAGTTCTCATCGAGTTTTTCTTTTTCCCCTTTCAAGATGTAAGGAACTCATGTTGCTGACGCAACTTAGGACTTAGGAGTGCATTGGTTCCTTTAGGCCATCTCTAGGAGACTGTGTATATGAGCGTATAAAACACTGTAGACTAAAATGTTTACAGAGTGAAGTTTAAATAAGGAGTGAGATAACGAGTGAGATAGTGCTGGAGATAGTCTTAAAGCTATAACTCCGTAGGGGCACATATTTTTGAAACAACTAACGTGGGCCACGACAAATTGGGCCGGTTGCTGGACTTCCGTGCAAGCGAGTAAACTAGTATCACACACAATTCACAGCTTTAGTAGGCATTTCGTCGGTGTATAAACAGCAGGCAGTAGAAGGCTAGCAGTACAGAGCAACAAACAGAACACACATTTCTTACCTTCATTCGCTCAAAACCTAGAAGCACCCGCGGCAAATCCTACGGTGACAGCGTGCTTCAACTACGGCGTGACCTTCTTCATCCTGACGTCGACCACCTAGCGGCCGATGTTTAGGGATGAGCCCTTTTGCAGCCCACAAAAAAGCTCCAGGTTTCAATTGGCTTCCTAATTTGTTTAACTTGGCTGTCTTGTCAAATACTCCAAGGAGTAAGTAGTAAATGTGAGATAAGTCTAATCTGACGCTTGACTTATCTACATCTACACAGGTGGGTGGTAGATAGAGAATAGTATCAACTATCAAGGTGTATGACTATAGTGACTTGGCAAAATAGCACTGTATATATATATGTTGGCTGATCCGTTCCAGTCAATGGCTGTAGTGTGGAAAGGATGACGACTATAGTGCAGCGCTATACAAGAAACATCCCAGAAAGTCCGCGTCACCAAGCCGCAAAGCTAGAATCCTTCCACCACAGCCATGGTGCCATCACGACACAATAATTGATTGCCACTGATTCCAGCAAGGTTCTAATAAATCTTGTAGATGCAACCTCGCTTTGCCTGCCGCCGCCAGTCTTCCGCCTCCGCCACACACAAATGTCCAGTTTCTTTGCTGTAGCTGTAGCTTTGGTGCTCTCATCTCTCATCCATGGAACCACGATGGCCACAGCGAGCAGCGAAGAGAGCTTCTTCCAGAAGTGCCCAGCGTCCAGGTGCAGCGAAGGAGGGCCAGAGATCCGGTTCCCGTTCCGCCTTGCGACCAGCCCTCTGTCATGCGGTGCGCCCGGCATGGAGCTGGTGTGCTCCAAAGCAGACACCGTCCTGGTTCACCCAAACCTTGGCTTGTGTAAGGTAACTGCCATCTGGTATGGCGGCAGCACTATAACCATCGTCCCACTCGCAGTCGCAGCAGAACCCAAGTGCCCTTTCCAGAAGATCATCTCCACCAATCTATCAACCGATGTGTATAGACCTTATGGGGATAGGGCAACCTTAGTGAGCTGTTCAGCAGAGTTCATAGTACCAAGCCATCCGGCCAGCCTTGCTGGTCCCATCTCTTGCCTTACCAACGCTAGCCGCCGGTTCGCTTACTTGGTGCCGTCTTTTCGACCAATGGATTTCCTTCCCTTGGACTGCACGGTTCTTTCGAATAGCATCTCGGTACCTTACCCTGCTTCTGTCAACGCGGGCTTCAACGGAACTGCAAGAGGAGCCATCGCATTTGGCGAGACAATGTTAGAATGGAGAGTTCCTAACATTACCGATGTCTGCCGAGACTGCGAAGCTGAAGGAAGGCTCTGTGGATTTAGCTCCGAGAGTAGGCAAGCATTCTGTAAGAGTAAGAATCACAGTAAGTTTCTTATCTCTTATAGCAGCTTATATTATATGTTATTATGATATTACTTATAGCGATTCTAATGTTGATTTTGGCATATGACAATCCATTGCTTAAGTAGCACAGTCATGTGTCCTATTTTGTTCTTAATTAGTTCTTTGGTTCAGCTGGCATTTCTACATACTTTGGTTCCGGAGCTAGTTGGGATGGAGGCTCCATCCAAAATATTTTGATGAGCTGGATGGTTCAACATTTCAGCATAATTTTCTTTTTTTAAGTTACTCTGTTACATACGAAACAAATCCAAACAACAAATTGGGAGCGAATCGGTTCTGTCCAACTATACTCCGGAACCGCTTCGCACTTTTGTTCTTAATTAGGTTTTTGAAGGCCTCTTTGCAACTGGTAGTCGTGGGCGGGATGTTCTGCAGTTTACCTTTGTTTCCTTAGTAAGACTCAGCCTAAAAGGAAGTCCTGATAGAATGTAATTCACCTCTTTCCTGCACGCAGGTTCACGTCTCAAGGTCATTGCAGGTACGTGGTTTCAGTGCACTTTTGACCTATTGAGTGTTATTTCTATTTCTTAACAACAAAACCGCAGCACGCTCTCATAGTCGTTTCATCCACAAAAGATCTGAATAATCGATTGCAATCTAATAACAGACTGATTTTCTCAAACCCTGTCTGTTCAGTAACGACGCCAGTAGCCGCAGTCCTGGTTCTTTCAGCAATGGCAGGTGCTGCATTATTACACCTGGCCCTGAAATCTAAATACGACGACGAGATACACAGGAAAGTGGAGATGTTCCTCGAGACCTACAGGACGCTGAAACCGAGAAGGTACACATTCTCTGAAGTCAGGAAGATGACAAGACGGTTCAGCAGCAGACTTGGGCAAGGCGGGTTTGGGAGCGTGTACAAAGGCGAGCTGCCGAACGGAGGAGTGCCTGTGCCTGTGGCAGTCAAAATGCTGGAGGACTCGACGGGGGAAGAGGAGTTCATCAGCGAAGTCGCAACCATTGGAACCATCCACCACGCCAACGTCGTCCGGCTTCTAGGGTTCTGCTCCGAGAGGTCAAGGCGTGCTCTGGTATACGAGTTCATGCCTAACGCGTCGCTGGAGAAGTATATACGCTGCTCCTCCCAAGAACAGTCGTTAATACCAACGGCCAGTAAGATGCTGGAAATAGCGACAGGGATCGCCCGAGGAATCGAGTACCTGCACCAGGGCTGCGACCAGCGCATCCTCCATTTCGACATCAAGCCTTCCAACATCTTGCTAGACTACAACCTGAACCCGAAGATCTCGGATTTCGGGCTGGCGAAGCTGTGCGCGAGGGACCAGAGCGTCGTCGCGCTGACCGCAGCGAGAGGCACCATGGGCTACATTGCGCCGGAGCTATACTCTCGGAACTTCGGGACAGTGTCATGCAAGTCGGACGTTTACAGCTTCGGCATGGTGGTGCTGGAGATGGTGGTGGTGAGTGCAAAGAGGAGGAAGTACAGCCCAGCAGAGACCGAGGACCAGAACGACGACGTTTGCGTTCCAGAGTGGATATACGAGGAAATAGTCACCGGACAAGAGCCCAGGGAAATGGCACGAGGAGAGAGAGACATGGTGAGGAAGCTGGCTATCGTGGCTCTCTGGTGCATTCAGTGGAACCCACCGAACCGCCCGTCCATGACTACAGTGGTGAACATGCTGACGGATAGCTTGCAGAGCCTTAAGATACCCCCTAAACCATTTGTTTCATCCTTTGTTGGCCAGTAACCATGAAGAAAAAGCTCTAGAGACCACATGGTGACCATTCAGATAGATATTCGTGTCTATCACTTGTCGGCATATGCATGTATCAGCGATGATGCCCTGTGATCTGTCGTAGTTTTGTGTCATACCCATATACCTTTTTTCCTTGTAACCACTGGATTGTATACATTGCAATTTTCTGGTGGTTTAACCATGTTCACGAATTTGTAATGGCATTATTAGCAGGACGTTACATAAAAAAAATTAGTAACTGGAAAGGTAGAAGTTACAGCTTACATTAAAATGCGGACAGAATAACGTTCTTACGGTTTATCTCCAATTGTGAGCATTGAGACGGATTGGTCGTACTCCACGAAGAACTCCTTCCTCCTGAACAAGCTGTCCATAGCCACCGCTCTTTGGTCTTTGCTCAACAAATTCAGACGGATTAATTATTGCTCAGGGAGGCAACTCACTTTTTTACCGATACGTGCTGCTCGAAGGCTGTGAATTGTGGTTAGGTCTGGGCTCTATAATGGCAGCTGAGGATTAGAGCTAAAAATTGGGCCGGGCCGGACCGAGTCCGTCATGGTTCGGGGTAGCATGATATGAAATAACTTTAGACCAGTTCAGACCGGATCGTGTTCCATGCCGGTCTAAGGCTCTGTTTCAATCTCACGGGATAAACTTTAGCTTCATGCTAAACTTTAGCCATATGAATTGAAGTGCTAAAGTTTAGTTCCTTGTGGTGTTTGGACTACTCTAATAAAGTTTAGCACATTGGAATAAAAAGACACTCATGTCCTAATGTGGAGAGAATGAGGTTGGAGGGTATGAAGTGGAAAATGGGGTTCCCTGGCCCACGTTTAGCTCCTTTTAGCACCCCTTGAGCAGTTTATGACATAATATGTGCTAAATTTTATCACACCACCATTAGCTCTCCTGTTTAGATCAATAAATGACTAAAAGTAGCTAAAAAAGCTGCTAAAGTTTATCTCATGAGATCGAAACATGGCCTAAGCATGGCAGAGAAAAACTTGTATATATCTAAAAATATACATATTCAAATTATTTAAAACTTTGCTATAGACTAAAACATCATATGAGAAAGAGAAATCAATGTTTATTTTATAACTTTTGTGAAGAGATAAAAATTATTGGAGCATGGAAGAACTATTTAAACGATAGTTTTCTAATTCGTGCCTCACTTTGTGACGTACCAGCCCAAGCACGACCCATCTATTCGTGCCTCCAGCTCTTATTTTTGGGTCGTGCCTAGGCAGACCCAAATGGTCCGGTCCAAACTTTTAGGTCTATTGAGGAGGATGACGTACCATGTGCGTCAGCTATAGATGGCCAGATGGGTTGTGCAAAGAGCGCTAACACGAAATCCAGCAAGGATTGACGGATGACGGGTCATATCATGACATGTTAGTAAATAGGCTCGTGCTAATCTAGCCCGTTCCACGTCTTGTGCCTTGGGCCATACAATAAGCACAGTGGGTCGGCCTGCATGACACGGTTAAATTGTTTGGTCAGCCAGGTCTGCTCCCCTGTCGTTGTATAAACTCCGCCACTCGTGGTGGTCGCCCTTGCCCCTCTTGCTCCTAGCAATCTCAAACCCTAACCCTCCTCTCCTCCCTCCAACGCGACGAGCGGCGAGTTGACGATGTCGTCCCTTGCTCCCTCCTCCTCATCGCCTTCGATGCCTCAGTGCCGTCTTCTTGCCTCGACGTCCCATCACCCGGTCGCCCCCTCTTCCTCCTAGCAAACCCTAACCCCCTCCTCTCCTACATCTAATGTGGCAAGCTGGCGACACCAACCCTGCTCCCTCCTCATCTCCTCCGACGTCGTCTTCTGTTCTCTAGCCACTCTCCTCTACTCTATCACATCTAGATCTAGATCTGTGGGACAACCATCTTCCTCTTCTCCTGTGCGGTGGATTGGATTTGCATCGATGGTGTTCATGTCGTGTTATGCTTCCCATTTGGCCATCTCCTTCCTTCCACTCTATCTCTGCTCTGAGCTTCTTCCTCTCTAGCTGCCTCATTGACTCATCCTCGCTACCTCGCTGTCACTTTCATCTCGTTCATCTTGTTTGCCGTCAGTGGTTCTAGTGCTCCTGACTAGGTACGGTCTCGCCTCCCGGCTCCTCACCAAACCCAAACCCAAACCACCCTAACTAATCCAAAGTCACTATCTCCCACTTCCTCTCACTTTCAAGCAGTGAGGAACGACTCGTCGGCGATGGAGGGTCGGTATGACCCAACCTCCATGAACTATGAGCTTGTGATGATGGGGTAGATGCCGAATGAAGAGGATGATTTGCAGGTTAGGCAAAGACGACCTGTTCGACAACACTAATGAGGCTCAGATTAACGTTGACGCCGTCGACGACGGTGAAGGCATTGCAGCCCTTAGTGATGCTACGACGATGTTTGAGACGATGAGTACTGGTAGAAAGAAGCGGAAGTGCACTTGGTAAGGATAGGTGTTAGTTGTCATCTTTGCAAGAAGAAAATTAGTGATCATTCATCTATTGGTACGGGTTATTTGGCTCACCACTGTGAGAGATGCAAACGTTTACATGGTCATTCTAAGCACCAGTCCATGCTTAAGTATTATAGTCTAGAGGTTGCTCGTGAGCAGTTGTGTTGTCTGATTGCTAGAACTGATCTTTCCCTTTGTTTTGGTGCGTCTGATGCATTTGAGGAGTACATTAAAATTGCCCACAACCCTATGCATTCTAATGTTTCTAGGCAAACAACTACTAGAGATATGAAAAAGTACTTACAACGTCGTCGTGCTGAAATTGTTGAACTTTTAAATTTTTTTCTCGAACACACATGAGAGATGCGTATCTTTGTATTAAGAAGAAAGTGGACCAAAGTAGGCAAGTACAAACTGCCAGAAGGCAGAAAAAGGAACACACACACACACACCGAAGAAAAAACTCAAAATCAGACTCTAAGGAGGCCACGACTCCCTTAACTTCATAGTACCAGCATATTCAATTGTCCAACAGGTACCAACTCCCCCCCATGAACATGTCAACTTTTGGGTTTTCCATATGATCCAAACCCAACTACAACTATTGGTATTGATCCATGTGCTACAAATGCCCCTGCTTATTGCATGAGCCAAGACACATAAATCCCTCATTATTTTGAAGAAAAGGAGTATTGGTTGTGGTTCTAGGTTCTATAGGTGGTTTGACTATAGTCCTCGTATTAACCACTTTCTTCTTATATAAACTAAGAACACGACGACACCAAGAGTTGTAAGAAGGGGATGAAGAGTTTGGAGAGCTACTAGGATTGTTGACCAGTTACACATTTCAATAGCTACATGACTCAACCAATCAGTTCAGAGATAACCTTGAGGAAGAGGGGTCTAGGTCTGTTTTTGAAGGGCAATATGGATAAGAAAGAATCATGGTGAAATGTTTGAATGGAGTCGGTCAGGAAAAGAGAGAATTTTTAGCGAAGGTTCACACAATCGGCAACACTCATCATATCAAGCATTGTCCTTGCTGTCTCAATAAGAGTTCGGTTCTTTCTTTCCATGACACCATTTTGTTGTGGAGTGTAAGGAACAAAAACTCATGCTTGATGCCTTCTTTAGTCAGGTACTAATCAACACCTATGTTCTTAAATTCTAACCCATTGTCGCTTCTTATCTTCTTAATCTTTAGCTCAAATTCATTTTGTGCTTGCCTCATGAACTTCTTTAGAATCTCTTGGGTTTCACCTTTGTCACCCAGAAAGAAAAAACACAAGTGAAGCAAGAAAAATCATCAACAATAACCAAACCATATTTATTACCACCAATACTGAGGTAGGCCACTAGTCTTAAAAGGACCATGTGCAGAAGCTCCAAAGGCCTTTTGGTGGTGACCACATTCTTTGGATGGTGAAGAGCTCCATGTTGTTTTCTTGCTTGGCAAGTGTCACAACCGGCTTTAAGGAACAAAGCCAGATGCATCTCATACATGCGCCAAGAAGACAACATATATAATAATAGAGTGTATAGAGATAAATGTCACAATAATTAGAGTACTTATTACATAGCGGAAGTCTTACAAAATAAAAGATAAATATACAAGGATCAAACTAAAATCCATCCTTAGCACCAGAAAGTCGACTGGGAGACACCACCTAGATCGAATCGAACTCCCCGATAAGCGGCTCCTCTTGAACCACCTGTTCTTCTCCTATGGGGGGGTGTGAGACATCAAGGGTGAGCTCACACATGTTCATCGCTCAACAAGTTGTGGGGAATAATGTGCATGAACTCGCCAAAGATGGGAGTTCATGTGGTGTGTAAGGCTGATCAACAATAGAGATTAAAGCTGAGCATTGCTTTTATAAGTTGGTCAAAATTTTATTAGCAGTTACTAAGTGTAAGTAAATACCAAACCATAATAAATAATAATAGAACAAAATTAACAAATGATCCCATGCAATGCATATGACAAATTGAATTTAAGTTCCATATATTAATCATCAGAGAGTCCTGAGCTGCTCATGACTGTGAGCTCGGTTAGTATACCAGTTTTACACTCTGTAGAGGTTGTACCCTTTACCCACAAGTCGTATTTCCCATGTCGCTAGGGTTAGCTAGACCCTTAGACACTACCGAGGTGAATGGCTAGGGATCCACTTGTAACGCCCTGAATTTGGGGGTAGAATTTTTCTTCTTTTCTCTCACCAAATTCAGGCGTTACCTTTTTCTTTTCTCGTTCCCTCGCTAAACCTTGATCTTTTCTAAAGTTATAGCGGGGTTTGGCTTGGAATTCCCGTGTAAAGAAAAACCCTAAATTACTTTATGTTGTTTGATGCACCATGCCGAACTATGCATTCTTTGATTGCTTAGAAATGTAAGTGCATTCATCTAGAAAGATCGGATTTCGAAAAGGAGAAAACCTTTTTTTCTCTTTTTCTTTTCTTTTCTTTCTTTTTTCCCTTCTCTCTCTCCTCCCTTTTTCTCTCTCCCGCACCGTGGGCCGCCCCGGCCAACCCAGCCGCCCTGGCCGGCCCAGCCGCCCCCCCGCGCGCCCCCTTTGGGCCCAGCTGGCCCAGCCGCCCCTCCCTCTTCCCCCCAAATCCCTCTCTCTTCCTCCCTTTCTCCCATTTTCTCTCTAGCCACCGCCCCCTGCCCTAGCCGCTGGCCCCTGCAGCTCGGCCGCCCCCTGCGCGCCTAGCCGCCGCTCGGCCGCCCCGTCCCCGTCCCCGGTGAGCCCTCCTCTCTCCCTTCCCTCTCCCCTCCTCTCCCGCTCCCCGGCCCAACCGCCGCCCAGCTCGGCCGCCCCATGGCCGGCTCGGCCACCGCCGCCCCTGCGCGCCCAGCTCGGCCGCCCCTGCGCGCCCTGCCCCGCCCCTGGCCGGCTCGGCCGCCCCCTGCCCCGCGCCCCCGCCGGTTCAGCCGCCCCCCGCCAGCTCGGCCGCCCGCCGCCGGCTTGGCCGCCCCCGCCCCTGCCCCTGGCCGGTTCAACCGCCCCCCTTTTTTATTTATTTATTGTTTATTTTATTTTATTTTATGTTCTTTTATTATTGTTATTTATTTTATTTTAGGCAGGCTAATCATTGTTCATGTTATTGAAATAGGAAACTTAATTTAGAATTCCGTTACGCTAGTTAATTCATATAATCAATTGTTTATCCAGTTCAATGTTGATCAACTAAAAATGACTAGGTTTCCATTAGTGCATATAACTAAAGTCTTTTGTTAAAACCAATTGTAACTAATCATTAGTGCATATAACTAAATTCTTTTGTTAGAACCAATTGTAACTAATCATTAGTGCATAAGCTTTAACCCCTGCGAGACCTTTCCCCGTTTCTTTCTAACCATAATGAATGCGATATCGAATGTCATACTTGATGCATATTCACTTTATTTGTTCCCTTGTATGATGTACTGTTTGTTTCCCAATTTGAATGGATGAATGTATGTATGCTTGCAATCGCATAGAGAACGATCCGGTCGAAGAGCCCGAGGAACTCGCAGGAGAAGCCCCTGAGCAGCAGTCGGTTGGTGGAGGCAAGTGTCCTTTGACCTATCTCTGTCCTATTCATTATTTAATTCACCTCCCGCTTTACACATTTATGCCTAAGGATTGACTAGCTTTTGTTATCCATGTCCTTGTTTACCTATTTGGGTTGGATTATTATTGTTTAGCTTTATGCTATTGCTCAACTATAATCAATGAACATGATGAGATTATCTATGATACGCTGTTTTCCCTTCTCTTATTATGATGTTATGCTTGTGGTCTTCAAGGGGGCTCGAGCGGTTTCTCGAGTGCCTCTCCGTAAGGACCTGTTCTATGGATGACCGCCCGGGAAAACAGTGCAACCATGAGGGTGGAATGGGATGCCCTTAGCTGAATAATTAGAGGATCCGGGGTGTAGTTCACTTAGCCGTCGTGCCGTCAATGGGGCTCGGTGTATGCGGCTCGCTCTGCCAAGTTTGGGTTCGCCCCTTGGGGAGGAGTGCGGTGCATTTAGGAAACCTAACGGGTGGCTACAGCCCCGGGGAATCTTTGTAAAGGCTACGTAGTGATGCCCTGCTGGATCACCTTGGTAGTGATCAATGGAGAGTCATGATCTCCGGGCAGAAAGGGAATCACGGCTTGTGGGTAAAGTGCGCAACCTCTGCAGAGTGTTTGAAAACTGATATATCAGCCGTGTTCGCGGTTATGAGCGGCCAAGGGAGCTCCAGTGATTAGTGGTACTTGATCAGAGATACTTTGGTACAGGTGGCTATGAGATCGATGGTTCTGGTTGTGACTATGGTGCTGGTAAGTGGTATTCTTTCCGTTTGGAAAGGGTACATCGGGCTAATAACTTGGGTTAATGCTAAAACTTGGCTTTCTATTAGTAAATAATAATCTGACCAACTAAAAGCAACTGCTTGACTTATCCCCACATAAAGCTAGTCCACTACAGCCAAACAGGATACTTGCTGAGTATGTTGATGTGTACTCACCCTTGCTCTACACACCAAACCCCCCCCATCCCTAGGTTGTCAGCATTGCAACCACTGCTCAGGCGAAGATGAAGCTGTGGAAGGAGACTTCCAGGAGTTCCAAGACTACGACGAGTTCTAGGTGTGGGTTAGCGGCAACCCCCAGTCGGCTGCCTGTGAAGGCCGCGGTTATCTACGTTTCTTTTCCGCACTTTGATTTATTGTAAGGACTATATGGACGTCTCAGACGTATGATGTAATCGACTATTTCCCTTCTTAATACTATTTTGAGCACTGTGTGATGATGTCCATGTTATGTAACTGCTGTGTACGTGAATAACTGATCCTGGCACGTACATGGTTCGCATTCGGTTTGCCTTCTAAAACCGGGTGTGACATAAGTGGTATCAAAGCCGTTCTGACTGTAGGACCGCTAACCTAGAGTAGAATGGTCGTTCTAAGGACTATAGACCTCTGTCTCTGCCTTGACTTTGATATCCCTTCAAAAGTTGGTCATACCGACCAAACCTATGTTCTACTATATATTATACCTTGCTGAAAATTGTGTTTTATTCTAATCCTTCATTTATTTATGATTCATTATTTGCTGGTCATATTAATTTTGTCCTCACCCTTTTGCTTGCGATGTCTTTTGTAGATGGCTCGACTTAGACACACTGCACGAAAGTCCGTCATCCCCTTCTTACCCTCCCGCCTTGCTGAGCGTCCGCTTCGCCGTCCCGTGGCCGGACAGTCCAGCCACTTGGAGAGACTGCACCACCGCCTGCATGAGGAGCAGGAACGTCGACGACAGGAGCAGCAGAGCTCTTCCTTCTCGCTCCAACAGGAGATAGAGTCCGTGAGGAGCTGCTCCCCTGTGCTTCCTCTGGAGGCGCCCCCTGCACCATCACTGGGCGCCCCAGCTTCTGGAGTAGCTGCTGGAGGAGACCCAGACGACGGAGGTGGCGACGACAGCTCGAGCCACAACACCGACTTCTCTGCTGACCATGAGCCGGAAGGATGGGTTGCTCGACCCATCACTCACGACGCTGCTCGCGGGGTCTACCCGGACCGCTGGGAGGCAACCTGCTTGGTGCGCTGCCCGGAGAACAGTCTCCAGGGTGCAGAGGCCTGCTCAGAGCACTATTCTATCTCTGAGCGGGACTCAGCTGAGGCAGCCATGCAAGATGCTGCACGGCGTGCGCTTTCGCACTACTGCTCGGTTTTCGGTGGGGCAGCTGACGGTCTTGACCTGAAGTATTACCCCCGCCGTCCAACTGGCAGCACAGGAGGCATGATTGTCTCACCTGTCGGTGAGGGCAATCCTAGGTTGAGCAGCACAGTCAACCTAGCCGCCGTGCTAAACACAGAGCTGGACCATGCATTAGACGAGCTGAGTAGGGCTCGTGCTGAGATCGCCCTGCTGCGGGCTGAGCGCGCGGAACGTCGTCACCTGGATGGTGGTTCCCCCGCTCCCGTCGGGACTCAGCACCCGTACCGCTCACCTCGGCGTGGACACCAGTCTTATGGCAATCCCGACTGCAAGACCAAGATAACTCTAGAACCATAGCTCGTTAGAGTTGGATCTTGTAATTAATACGAAATATATACGTAGAAGCTACAGTCTTAGCGATTAGTCTCGGTCTTAGTTAGTCTTAGTTAGACAGGGTAGTTTGCTATATCATGTGCATTTATGTTTGTCATGATGAACTATGTTTGGTTTGGATCTTTGTAATGACTGTCACCAGAGTGTGGGTATCCCCTGCATTTTGGTTTACCTATTATGCTAATGGAGTTAGTTATATAGTTGGGAAACCTTTTATTCCACTTTCCTCTTTATCTGAGAAGCTGTGTGGTCTGTGTTGGAGATCAGTGAAGATGCTCATCTGTTCAGTGCTGTTGAAGGATTCTATACTTTTTTCTTATGCTGCAAAATTTGCCAGATCAGTTCTGATGTGTGGTTGCATTCTGCAGATGTCAGAGAACAGGCGCAGAGGAGGAAGGCGTGCTCAGCAGGAGCGAGCCGCTCAACAGGAGGAGGTGCCCCAGCAGCAGCATCTGCCGCCCCCACCTCCGATGTCGATCGAGCAGATGTTTCTGATGCAGACTCAGGCAGTTCAAGCTATCGGTCAGACTTTGGCCGCCATTCAGCAGCAGCAGCAGCAGGCCCCACCTCAGCCTCAGATGCCTCAGATGCCCAGAGACAAGCGTGCTGAATTCATGAGAGGTCATCCACCAACGTTCGCTCACTCTTCTGACCCCATGGATGCTGAAGACTGGCTGCGCACTGTGGAGCGGGAGTTACATACCGCTCAGTGCGATGACAGGGAGAAAGTCCTGTATGGTCCCCGTCTGTTGAGAGGAGCAGCCCAATCATGGTGGGAGTCTTACCTCGCCACCCATGCCCACCCTAACGCCATCACCTGGGAAGAGTTCAGAGGAAGCTTTCGTCAGTACCATGTTCCTGCAGGTCTGATGACAGTGAAGAAGGAGGAGTTCCTGGCCCTCAAGCAAGGGCCATTGTCTGTCAGTGAGTATCGAGACAGGTTTCTGCAGTTGTCTCGCTATGCTCCTGAAGATGTCAACACCGACGCCAAGCGACAGTACCGTTTCCTGAGAGGCTTGGTTGACCCTCTGCAGTACCAACTGATGAATCACACCTTCCCGACATTCCAGCACCTGATTGACAGAGCAATCATGACAGAGAGGAAGCGTAAGGAGATGGAGGATCGTAAGCGCAAGATCAGTGGACCCCAGCCTGGAAGCAGCAATCGTCCTCGTTTCTCAGGCAATCAACCCCAGCAGTTCAGGCAGAACCAGCGTCCACCTCAGCAGCATCAGCAGTTCCAAAGGCAGTATCCTCAGCACCAGTACCAGAACCGTCAGAGCAATCAGTCAGGAGGTCAGTTTCAGAGGCAGAATCAGCAGGCACCTCGTCTTCCTGCCCCAGCAAACCAGCAGAACAATCAGGCAGCACCAGCTCAGGTTGGAAACAGAGCATGTTTCCACTGTGGAGAGCAAGGCCACTGGGTGATGCAATGTCCGAAGAAGGCAGCCCAGCAGCAGTCAGGCCCCAATGCACCAGCAAAGCAGAATGTGCCTCAGCCTGGAGCAGGCAACCGCTCTCAGCCGCGCTATAATCATGGAAGGCTGAACCACTTGGAGGCTGAAACAGTTCAGGAGACCCCCGGCCTGATAGTAGGTATGTTCCCAGTCGACTCCCGTATTGCAGAAGTGTTATTTGATACTGGAGCAACGCATTCTTTCATTACTGCATCATGGGTAGAAGCACATAATCTTCCAATTACTACCATGTCAACCCCCATTCAAATTGACTCAGCCGGTGGTAGAATTCGAGCCGATAGCATTTGTTTGAATATAAGTGTGGAAATAAGGGGGATAGCGTTTCCCGGCAATCTCATAGTAATGGGTACTCAGGGAATAGATGTCATCCTAGGGATGAATTGGCTAGATAAGTATCAGGCAGTTATCAGTTGTGATAAAAAGGACCATCAAGTTGGTGTCCCCACTAGGAGAGGAAGTGGTGACCGAGTTAGTCCCGCCTGAGCCAAAGAAAGGAAGTTGTTATCAGATAGCTGTTGATAGCAGTGAAGCAGACCCAATTGAGAGTATCAAGGTTGTGTCTGAGTTCCCAGATGTGTTTCCAAAGGACTTACCGGGTATGCCACCAGAGCGGAAAGTTGAGTTTGCTATAGAGCTTCTTCCTGGAACCACCCCTATCTTTAAGAGAGCTTACAGAATATCTGGACCAGAGTTGGTTGAGCTTAAGGAGCAGATTGATGAGTTGTCAGAGAAAGGTTACATTCGGCCAAGCACCTCGCCTTGGGCCGCCCCTGTCCTATTTGTGGAGAAGAAAGATGGCACCAAGAGGATGTGCATCGATTACCGAGCTTTGAATGAGGTCATGATCAAGAACAAGTACCCTTTGCCCAGAATTGAAGATCTGTTCGACCAGTTGAGAGGAGCCAGTGTGTTCTCCAAGATTGATCTGAGGTCAGGTTATCATCAGCTCAGGATCCGACCTTCGGACATTCCGAAGACGGCATTCATTTCCAAGTATGGTTTGTATGAGTTCACAGTGATGTCTTTTGGTTTGACCAATGCGCCAGCGTTCTTCATGAACTTGATGAACAGTGTATTCATGGATTACCTTGATAAGTTTGTGGTGGTATTCATTGATGACATTCGGGTTTATTCTCAAAGCGAAGAAGAGCACGCAGATCATTTGAAGATGGTATTGCAGAGATTGCGAGAGCACCAGAGACCTGCTGGATTGTTGCAACCGTTGCAGATCCCTCAGTGGAAATGGGATGAAATTGGTATGGATTTCATAGTCGGATTGCCTCGCACTCGAGCCGGCTACGATTCCATTTGGGTAGTGGTGGACCGCTTGACCAAGTCAGCCCACTTCATACCTGTCAAGACCAACTATAGCAGTGTCGTATTGGCAGAATTGTATATGTCTCGGATCGTTTGTCTTCATGGTGTGCCAAAGAAGATAGTGTCAGACAGAGGAACGCAGTTCACCTCTCATTTCTGGCGGCAGTTTCATGAAGCTTTGGGCACGCATCTGAATTTCAGTTCAGCTTATCATCCGCAGACAGATGGCCAGACCGAAAGGACCAATCAAATTCTTGAAGACATGTTGAGAGCCTGTGTGTTGCAAGACCAGTCCGGATGGGACAAGCGATTGCCTTATGCAGAGTTTTCCTATAACAACAGTTACCAGACCAGTTTGAAGATGTCACCATTTCAGGCGCTCTATGGAAGGAGTTGCAGAACTCCGTTGCAATGGGATCAGCCTAGAGAGAAGCAAGTGTTTGGGCCAGACATTTTGCTTGAAGCCGAAGAGAACATCAAGATGGTCCGAGAGAATCTGAAGATAGCGCAATCAAGGCAGCGAAGCTATGCAGACACAAGAAGAAGAGAGCTGAGTTTCGAAGTCGAAGACTTTGTCTATCTGAAAGTGTCGCCGATCAGAGGAGTCAGAAGGTTTGGAGTCAAAGGCAAGCTAGCACCCCGCTACATTGGTCCGTATCAGATTCTTGCAAGACGTGGAGAAGTGGCCTATCAGCTCAGTCTGCCAGAGAATTTGTCCGCTGTGCATGATGTCTTTCATGTGTCTCAGTTGAAGAAGTGCTTGCGTGTGCCAGAAGAGCAGTTGCCAGTGGAAGGTCTTGAGGTCCAGGAGGACTTGACCTACGTTGAGAAGCCAGTGCAGATCCTTGAGGTTGCAGACAGAGTCACCCGAAGGAAGACCATCAGAATGTGCAAGGTCAAATGGAATCATCACTCTGAGGAAGAAGCAACCTGGGAGCGTGAAGATGATCTGATGGCTAAATACCCTGAGCTCTTTGCTAGCCAACCCTGAATCTCGAGGACGAGATTCTTTTAAGGGGGATAGGTTTGTAACGCCCTGAATTTGGGGGTAGAATTTTTCTTCTTTTCTCTCACCAAATTCAGGCGTTACCTTTTTCTTTTCTCGTTCCCTCGCTAAACCTTGATCTTTTCCAAAGTTATAGCGGGGTTTGGCTTGGAATTCCCGTGTAAAGAAAAACCCTAAATTACTTTATGTTGTTTGATGCACCATGCCGAACTATGCATTCTTTGATTGCTTAGAAATGTAAGTGCATTCATCTAGAAAGATCGGATTTCGAAAAGGAGAAAACCTTTTTTCTCTTTTTCTTTTCTTTTCTTTCTTTTTTCCCTTCTCTCTCTCCTCCCTTTTTCTCTCTCCCGCACCGTGGGCCGCCCCGGCCGACCCAGCCGCCCTGGCCGGCCCAGCCGCCCTGGCCGGCCCAGCCGCCCCCCCCGCGCGCCCCCTTTGGGCCCAGCTGGCCCAGCCGCCCCTCCCTCTTCCCCCCAAATCCCTCTCTCTCCCTCCCTTTCTCCCATTTTCTCTCTAGCCGCCGCCCCCTGCCCTAGCCGCCGCCCCCTGCAGCTCGGCCGCCCCCTGCGCGCCCAGCCGCCCCATCCCCGTCCCCGGTGAGCCCTCCTCTCTCCCTTCCCTCTCCCCTCCTCTCCCCCTCCCCGGCCCAACCGCCGCCCAGCTCGGCCGCCCCCTGGCCGGCTCGGCCGCCCCCTGCCCCGCGCCCCCGCCGGTTCAGCCGCCCCCCCGCCAGCTCGCCCGCCCGCCGCTGGCTTGGCCGCCCCCGCCCCTGCCCCTGGCCGGTTCAACCGCCCCCCCTTTTTTTATTTATTTATTGTTTATTTTATTTTATTTTATGTTCTTTTATTATTGTTATTTATTTTATTTTAGGCAGGCTAATCATTGTTCATGTTATTGAAATAGGAAACTTAATTTAGAATTCCGTTACGCTAGTTAATTCATATAATCAATTGTTTATCCAGTTCAATGTTGATCAACTAAAAATGACTAGGTTTCCATTAGTGCATATAACTAAAGTCTTTTGTTAGAACCAATTGTAACTAATCATTAGTGCATATAACTAAATTCTTTTGTTAGAACCAATTGTAACTAATCATTAGTGCATAAGCTTTAACCCCTGCGAGACCTTTCCCCGTTTCTTTCTAACCATAATGAATGCGATATCGAATGTCATACTTGATGCATATTCACTTTATTTGTTCCCTTGTATGATGTACTGTTTGTTTCCCAATTTGAATGGATGAATGTATGTATGCTTGCAATCGCATAGAGAACGATCCGGTCGAAGAGCCCGAGGAACTCGCAGGAGAAGCCCCTGAGCAGCAGTCGGTTGGTGGAGGCAAGTGTCCTTTGACCTATCTCTGTCCTATTCATTATTTAATTCACCTCCCGCTTTACACATTTATGCCTAAGGATTGACTAGCTTTTGTTATCCATGTCCTTGTTTACCTATTTGGGTTGGATTATTATTGTTTAGCTTTATGCTATTGCTCAACTATAATCAATGAACATGATGAGATTATCTATGATACGCTGTTTTCCCTTCTCTTATTATGATGTTATGCTTGTGGTCTTCAAGGGGGCTCGAGCGGTTTCTCGAGTGCCTCTCCGTAAGGACCTGTTCTATGGATGACCGCCCGGGAAAACAGTGCAACCATGAGGGTGGAATGGGATGCCCTTAGCTGAATAATTAGAGGATCCGGGGTGTAGTTCACTTAGCCGTCGTGCCGTCAATGGGGCTCGGTGTATGCGGCTCGCTCTGCCAAGTTTGGGTTCGCCCCTTGGGGAGGAGTGCGGTGTATTTAGGAAACCTAACGGGTGGCTACAACCCCGGGGAATCTTTGTAAAGGCTACGTAGTGATGCCCTGCTGGATCACCTTGGTAGTGATCAATGGAGAGTCATGATCTCCGGGCAGAAAGGGAATCACGGCTTGTGGGTAAAGTGCACAACCTCTGCAGAGTGTTTGAAAACTGATATATCAGCCGTGCTCGCGGTTATGAGCGGCCAAGGGAGCTCCAGTGATTAGTGGTACTTGATCAGAGATACTTTGGTACAGGTGGCTATGAGATCGATGGTTCTGGTTGTGACTATGGTGCTGGTAAGTGGTATTCTTTCCGTTTGGAAAGGGTACATCGGGCTAATAACTTGGGTTAATGCTAAAACTTGGCTTTCTATTAGTAAATAATAATCTGACCAACTAAAAGCAACTGCTTGACTTATCCCCACATAAAGCTAGTCCACTACAGCCAAACAGGATACTTGCTGAGTATGTTGATGTGTACTCACCCTTGCTCTACACACCAAACCCCCCCCATCCCCAGGTTGTCAGCATTGCAACCACTGCTCAGGCGAAGATGAAGCTATGGAAGGAGACTTCCAGGAGTTCCAAGACTACGACGAGTTCTAGGTGTGGGTTAGCGGCAACCCCCAGTCGGCTACCTGTGAAGGCCGCGGTTATCTACGTTTCTTTTCCGCACTTTGATTTATTGTAAGGACTATATGGACGTCTTAGACGTATGATGTAATCGACTATTTCCCTTCTTAATACTATTTTGAGCACTGTGTGATGATGTCCATGTTATGCAACTGCTGTGTACGTGAATAACTGATCCTGGCACGTACATGGTTCGCATTCGGTTTGCCTTCTAAAACCGGGTGTGACACCACTACGAGGCCTTTACAAAGTTCCACTAGCTTCCGAAAACCCGCTACAGTTTATGGGAAGAGCACTTGCAAGAATCCCCCGTCTGACCGCCATCGCAGCAAAATCAACCCGAGAACCTCCTTGCATGCAACTCCCCTACTGCCCTTGCCCCTTTTGGGTAAGGTAGTCTTCCACTAGCTTTCCTAATTAGTTAGGCAAGGGGTCCCATTCCTCCCTTGTGGTGGCACGTGTTTCTCAAGTTAAGCTCCATGTTCCAATTAACAATAATATAATGATCTTGACATGAACATAAAAAATAACAAAATAACTGGAACATGGATATAATAAAATATTAACCCAAAACCATGTAAAGCAATAGCATAACTGCCCATATGATTCAGGGGTAAACAAGGTAAACATGATAAACAGACTAGGGTGACCTATTGGGTCCCATCAAAATTGAACATACGCATTGAATAATGATAATAAAGAATATTATTGGGTAACAAAAGTGATCAAGGGCACAACTTGCCTGGCACTTGAGAATCCAGGTGACAGGATGAACTTCAGGTGACTCGCAACCGCACTGCTAATCGTAGCAATACAAACAAACATGGTATAGAAAAAATTAACATCACACCAAACATAAGTACAAACTGAATAATAACAATCTACGCATCGCTACGAGATCGTGGGAATGAGAGCCACTAAAATCGGAGTTACGGTCACCGAGTTATGATTTTATGTAGTTATTAAGTACCTAGAATAGAGTAATTCATGTGAATAATTTTAAATCAAGTTTCATGGTTAGATAAAGGAACTAGGTGATAAACAATACTTAAACAAAGTTAATTCCACTGGAATGAATCAATTTGGAGTAATGGATTTTAAGTTATGAATTTCTAAATGTTTTATGTATTTGATACAAGATTGATTAAGAGATACATTTTAATATGAATTTCATGTCAAAACAGTGGTACTAGATGATGAACAATAAAATTACAAAATTATAGGAATTGGAATGGACTAAAAAGGATTTAATATGAATTTTCTATGATTTATACAAGTTTCTACCATTATTTTTGTATTAAAAATGAATTTAGAATGAATTTCTTTGATTTTATTTGTTATCTGGACTGCGCGCTAAATAAACAGAAACATAGGGTCCACAGCGCAAAAGGTTCTAAGACTCAGAATACTGTACTGCAGACCACAGTTGATATCTAAATACTTCGGGGGCTTATGTGCAACTCTGCGCACGCGAAGGGGTATCGCACAATCTAGGCCGTGCGATCTGGAATGGACACACGGGATTAGATCCGGCCCAGGTTAAGTCTCTTGAAATCCTCAACAATCAATAGTAACTCCTTCAGTGTGAGCAACTATCCCCAGGTTAAGTCTCTTGAAATCCTCAACAATCTCATCGGGTAGCTGGGCAACAATAGCGGAATGAACGTGCTCCTTTCGACTTGCCCGGGTGATAGTGAATTTCCAAATCGTAATCCTTAATAAGCTCCAACCATTGGCGTTGCCTAAGGTTGAGATCCTGCTGAGTGAATATGTTCTTCAAACTCTTATGATCCGTGTACACTTGGCACTTGGTTCCCATGATATAATGTCTCCAAATCTTAAGCGCATGCACCACAGCTGCCAGTTCTAAGTCATGAGTGGGGTAGTTCAACTCTGGTTTCCGCAACTGACGAGACGCGTAGGCAATCACGTGTCCTTCTCACATCAGTATACATACCAAGCCTTGGTCGCAGGCATCACAATAAATGTCAAATCCTTTCTGTAGATCTGGCATAACCAACATTGGTGACGACATCAATCTCAACTTTAGTTGGTTAACACTATCTTGGTACTTCTCATCCCACTTAAACTCTCTTCCCTTCTTCAGAAGTGAGGTCATAGGCTTAGCAATCATAAAAAATCCTTCAATAAATCTCCGATAATATCCTGCAAGTCCCAAGAAACTCCGAATCTCCGTAACTGTAGTGGGTATGCTCCACACCACTATCTCCTTGACTTTAGCAGGATCCACTGATATCCCTCCATTAGAAATGATATGTCCAAAGAATAACACCTCGTCAATCCAGAACTCGCATTTACTGTACTTGGCGTAGAGTTGATTATATCATAGCTTCTGTAGCACCAATATCAGATGTTTCTCGTGATCACTATTACTCTTAGAATAAATAAGAATATCATCGATGAGAACCACAACGAATCTGTCCAGATCATGAACACTTTATTCTTTAGATCCATAAAATAGGCTAGTGTTTTAGTTAGTCCAAATGACATAACTGTGAACTCATATAAACCATATCGGGTCGAGAAATCCATCTTAGGAATATCCGATGGCCTAATCTTCATTTGATGGTAACCCGATCGGAGATCAATCTTCGAGAATACCCTTGCACCTCTCATCTAATCAAATAAATCCTCAATGCGGGGTAATAGATACTTGTTATCCACAGTGACATCGTTAAGGGACCTATAATCCACGCACATCCTTTGTGATCCATCCTTCTTCTGTACACACAGATCCGGCGCTCCCCAAGGTGAGGAACCCGAACGAATGTACCCAGCCTCTTGTAACTCCGTTAAGTGCTTCTTAAGCTCTTGTAACTCTTCTGCAAGCATTCTGTAGGGGCGTTTTGAAATAGGAGCAGTTCCAGGTAAGAGATCAATAACAAAACTCAACTTCCCTCTCTGGTGGCATCCCTGGTAACTCCTCTGGAAAGACATCCGGAAAATCCCTAACTGCACAGATGTTGCCACCCACAAACTTCTCATCTACTAAGAATGCCGCTAATCTGATGGTGGTAGTAATTGTAATTTCAACTTCAAATCTTTCTTCTTTGGAACTGGTGAGTTCTACGGTTCCCTTAGCACAGTGTATATACTGCCTTTGCCTTTCTTAACCGTGACATACCAAGGATCAAGTCTATACTGCTCTCTTCTAACAGGATAGGGGTAAACCATCTGGGTTAGAAACACAGGGTAAGAAAGGAAGAATTGTAGACAAGGCGAGTAATAATTACGAGGAATGTTACTATGGGGGATTTATTAGCTAAGTAGATTAGTGTGTCACCCACTAAAGCTAATACATTACCTTATAGTGGTACATGCTAAGATGCCCGACTATAATGTTTCAATCAATCAAAGAAGCAAATCAGGCATTTATCATCAGAACAATCAACCAACATTTTTTAAAGAATAAAATAATAAAAAAAAATTCGTCTTAGGTTCCCTATCTCTTAAGGATGTCATAGCTGTAGGATTCCAAGGTGTGAAATCCATCTTGTCTTAGAATAGAAAAGGTAAGAATGATCAGATTGGAACAATAGAAAGTGAGACAGGATCAAGGTAAGTATAGAGAGGATTAGAGTAAGGTAAGTATAGAAGGATTCAGAATAAGGTAAGTAGGTAAGGGTTTTGTCCATTTCTATCTAGGTTTCGTCCTACATTCAACATTTCCTCTGATACCATTTCTGTCACACCCGGCTTTAAGGAACAAAGCCAGATACATCTCATACATGCGCCAAGAAGACAACATATATAATAACAGAGTGTATAGAGATAAATGTCAGAATAATCAGAGTACTTATTACATAGCGGAAGTCTTACAAAATAAAAGATAAATATACAAGGATCGAACTAAAATTCATCCTTAGCGCCAGAAAGTCGACTGTGAGACACCACCTAGATCGAATCGAACTCCCCAATAAGCGGCTCCTCTTGAACCACCTGTTCTTCTCCTGTGGGGGGTGTGAGACAACAAGGGTGAGCTCACACATGTTCATCGCTCAACAAGTTGTGGGGAATAATGTGCATGAACTCGCCAAAGGTGGGAGTTCATGTGGTATGTAAGGCTGATCAACAATAGAGGTTAAAGCTGAGCATTGCTTTTATAAGTTGGTCAAAATTTTATTAGCAGTTACTAAGTGTAAGTAAATACCAAACCATAATAAATAATAATAGAACAAAATTAACAAATGATCCCATGCAATGCATATGACAAATTGAATTTAAGTTCCATAGATTACTCATCAGAGAGTCCTGAGCTGCTCATGACTGTGAGCTCGACTAGTATATCAGTTTTACACTCTGCAGAGGTTGTACCCTTTACCCACAAGTCGTGTTTCCCATGTCGCCAGGGTTAGCTAGACCCTTAGACGCTACCGAGGTGAATGGCTAGGGATCCACTACGAGGCCTTTACAAAGTTCCACTAGCTTCCGAAAACCCGCTACAGTTTATGGGAAGAGCACTTGCAAGAATCCCCCGTCTGACTGCCATCGCAGCAAAATCAACCCGAGAACCTCCTTGCATGCAACTCCCCTACTGCCCTTGCCCCTTTCGGGTAAGGTAGTCTTCCACTAGCTTTCCTAATTAGTTAGCCAAGGGGTCCCATTCCTCCCTTGTGGTGGCACGTGTTTCTCAAGTTAAGCTCCATGTTCCAATTAACAATAATATAATGATCTTGACATGAACATAAATAAAATAACAAAATAACTAGAACATGGATATAATGAAATATTAACCCAAAACCATGTAAAGCAATAGCATAACTACTCATATGATTCAGTGGTAAACAAGGTAAACAGGATAAACAGACTAGGGTGACCTATTGGGTCCCATCAAAATTGAACCTATGCATTGAATAATGATAATAAAGAATATTATTGTGTAACAAAAGTGATCAAGGGCACAACTTGCCTGGCACTTGAGAATCCAGTTGACAGGATGAACTTCAGGTGACTCGCAACCGCACTGCTAATCGTAGCAATACAAACAAACATGGTATAGACAAAATTAACATCACACCAATCATAAGTACAAACTGAATAATAACAATCTACGCATCGTACGAGATTGTGGGAATGAGAACCACTAAAATCGGAGTTACGGTCACCGAGTTATGATTTTATGTAATTATTAAGTACCTAGAATAAGTAATTCATGTGAATAATTTTAAATCAAGTTTCATGGTTAGATAAAGGTACTAGGTGATAAACAATACTTAAACAAAGTTAATTCCACTAGAATGAATCAATTTAGAGTAATGGATTTTAAGTTATGAATTTCTAAAGGTTTTATGTATTTGATACAAGATTGGTTAAGAGATATATTTTAATATGGTTTTCATGTGAAAACAGTGGTACTAGATGATGAACAATAAAGTTATAAAATTATAGGAACTGTAATGGACTAAAAAGAATTTAATATGAATTTTCTATGATTTATACAAGTTTCTACCATTATTTTTGTATTAAAAATGAATTTAGAATGAATTTCTATGATTTTATTTGTTATCTGGACCGTGCTAAATAAATAGAAACATAGGGTCCACAACGCAAAAGGTTCTAAGACTCAGAATACTGTACTGCGGACCGCAGTTGATATCTAAATACTTCGGGGGCTTATGTGCAACTCTGCGCCCGCGAAGGGGTATCGCACAATCTAGGCCGTGCGATCTGGAATGGACACACGGGATTAGATCCGGCCCATATGAAACGGTAACTGACTGCAGCCGTCCGATCCGAGGTGGTCGGCCCAGATTAGAAGTGCATGCGTTATGTAGCTGTAATTCCTCCCGATCGCTAGATCCGGAACGGGCGGTTGAGGGACGACCATGTCACGATCAGATCACAACCGCACATGAACGAAACGACGATCCAGATCCAACCTCGCGAAGAGGTAAGCTATACTCTAATCCAGATCGCTCCCTAAGGATCCGATGGCGCGCGAACGCTCTTCTACCTCCGACGACCAGGGGAGGTGGAGCAGAGGCCCACGGCGGCTCTCCACCAGCGCGCGGCAATTCCGGCCATCCGAACCTTCATTTCCTAATTCCTTTGCTCCTCGCCCAATTGATGACGATATTAACTCGCTTCCCCTACCAATTTCTACCGTCGTCGAGCACAAGGCTCGGTCCACGGTGAAAGGGAATTAGGCTTATACCTAGTTCCTAAATAATTTTGGTTGTTGAATTGCCCAACACAAATAATTGGACTAACTAGTTTGCTCTAGTGCATAAGTTTTACAGGTATAAATGGTTCACACTTAGCCAATAAAAAGATCAAGTATAGGATTCAACAAAGGAGCAAAGGGGCAACCGAAGGCACCTCTGGTCTGGGGGCACCGGACTGTCCGGTGCACCACCGGACAGTGTCCGGTGCACCACCGGACAGTGTCCGGTGCACCAGAGGACTCCAACTCAAACTTGCCACCTTCGGGAATTTCCAGAGGCACTCCGCTATAATTCACCGGACTGTCCGGTGTACACCGGACAGTGTCCGGTGCTCCAAGAAAGAGCCGCCTCAGGAACTCGCCAGCCTCGGGAAATCGCAGCGGGTGCTCCGCTATAATTCACCGGACTGTCCGGTGTACACCGGACTGTCCGGTGAACCAGCAGAGCAACGGCTACTTCGCGCCAACGGTCACCTGCAGGTGCATTTAATGCGCGCCAGAAGTGCGCAGAAGTCAGACACGCGCGCACTGACACACCGGACATTGAACAGTACATGTCCGGTGTGCCACCGGACATCAAGGCGGGCCCAGAAGTCAGAACTCCAACGGTCGAATCGCAACGGGTTTGGTGACGTGGCTGGCGCACCGGACATGTCCGGTGTGCACCGGACCGTCCGGTGCACCATACGACAGACAGCCTCCACCAACGGTCATGTTTGGTGGTTGGGGCTATAAATACCCCAACCACCCCACCATTCATTGCATCCAAGTTTTCCAGCTTCCAACCATTATATAAGAGCTAGCATTCATTGCAAAGCACACCAAAAAGAGATCAAATCCTCTCCCAACTTCACACAAAGCCTAAGTGACTAGAGAGAGTGATTTGTAGTGTTCATTTGAGCTCTTGCGCTTGGATCGCTTCTTTTCTTTCGCATTCTTTCTTGTGATCAAACACTCACTTGTAATTGAGGCAAGAGACACCAATTGTGTGGTGGTCCTTGCGGGAAGTTTGATTCCCAAGTGATTTGAGAAGAGAAGCTCACTCGGTCCGAGGGACCGTTTGAGAGAGGGAAGGGTTGAAAGAGACCCGACCTTTGTGGCCTCCTCAACGGGGAGTAGGTTTGCAAGAACCGAACCTCGGTAAAACAAATCCGCGTGTCACACTCTTCATTTGCTTGCGATTTGTTTTTCACCCTCTCTCGCGGACTCGTTTATATTTCTAACGCTAACCCAGCTTGTAGTTGTGTTTATATTTGAAAATTTCAGTTTCGCCCTATTCACCCCCCTCTAGGCGACTATCAATTGGTATCAGAGCACGGTGCTTCATTAGAGCCTAACTGCTCGAAGTGATGTCGGGAGATCACGCCAAGAAGGAGATGGAGACCGGCGAAAAGCCCACTACAAGCCACGAGAGCACTTCATCGGGAGAGTCCCGTACCAAGAGGAAGGAGAAGAAAGACTCCTCCAAAGGGAAGGAGAAGAAGAAGGACTCCTCCAAAGGGAAGGAAAAGAAATCTTCTTCACACAAAGAGAAGAAGGAAAAATCCTCTTCTCACAAGCCTCGTCGGAGTGGGGACAAGAAAAAGAAGATGAGGAAAGTGGTCTACTACGAGACCGACTCTTCATCAACATCCACCTCCGGCTCCGACGCGACATCCGTCACTTCTAAACGCCAAGAGCGTAAGAAGTATAGTAAGATTCCCCTACGCTACCCTCGCATTTCTAAACATACACCTTTACTTTCCGTCCCATTAGGCAAACCACCAACTTTTGATGGTGAAGATTACGCTAGGTGGAGTGATTTAATGCGATTTCATCTAACCTCGCTCCACAAAAGTATATGGGATGTTGTTGAGTTTGGTGCATAGGTACCATCCGTAGGGGATGAAGACTATGATGAGGATGAGGTGGCCCAAATCGAGCACTTCAACTCTCAAGCAACAACAATACTCCTCGCTTCTCTAAGTAGAGAGGAGTATAACAAAGTACAAGGGTTGAAAAGCGCCAAGGAGGTTTGGGATGTGCTCAAAACCGCACACGAAGGAGATGAGCTTACAAAGATCACCAAGCGGGAGACAATCGAGGGGGAGCTCGGTCGGTTCCGGCTTCGCAAAGGAGAGGAGCCACAAAATATGTACAACCGGCTCAAGACCTTGGTGAATCAAGTGCGCAACCTCGGGAGCAAGAAATGGGATGACCACGAAATGGTTAAGGTTATTTTAAGATCACTTATTTTTCTTAACCCTACTCAAGTTCAATTAATTCGTGGCAACCCTAGATATACACTAATGACTCCCGAGGAAGTAATCGGGAATTTTGTAAGTTTTGAGTGCATGATCGAAGGCTCGAGGAAGATCAACGAGCTTGATGATCCCTCCACATCCGAAGCTCAACCCGTCGCATTCAAGGCGACGGAGGAAAAGAAGGAGGAATCCACACCAAGTAGACAACCAATCGACGCCTCCAAGCTCGACAATGAGGAAATGGCGCTCGTCATCAAGAGCTTCCGCCAAATCCTCAAGCAACGGAAGGGGAAGGATTACAAATCCCGTTCCAAGAAGGTTTGCTACAAGTGTGGTAAGCCCGGTCACTTTATTGCTAAATGTCCATTATCAAGTGACAGTGACAGGGATAACGACAAGAAGGGCAAGAGGAGAGAAAAGAAGAGGTACTACAAGAAGAAGGGCGGCGATGCCCACATGTGCCGCGAGTGGGACTCCGATGAGAGCTCCACCGACTCCTCCGACGACGAGGACGCCGCCAACATCGCCGTCACCAAGGGACTCCTCTTCCCCAACATCGGCCACAAGTGCCTCATGGCAAAGGACGGCAAAAAGAAGAAGGTTAAATCTAAATCCTCCACTAGATATGAGTCTTCTAGTGATGAAAATGCTAGTGATGAGGAAGATAACTTACGCACTCTTTTTGCCAACTTAAACATGCAACAAAAAGAGAAATTAAATGAATTGATTAGTGCCATCCATGAGAAGGATGACCTCTTGGACTCCCAAGAGGACTTCCTAATCAAGGAAAACAAAAAGCATGTTAAAGTTAAAAATGCTTATGCTCTAGAAGTTGAGAAATGCGAAAAATTATCTAGTGAGCTAAGCACTTGCCATGAGACAATAGACAACCTTAGAAATGAGAATGCTAATTTATTAGCTAGGGTTGATTCTATTGCTTGTAATGTTTCAATTGCCAATTCTGGAAATAATGATGATGATTTACTTGCTAGGATTGAAGAATTGAACATTTCTCTTGCTAGCCTTAGGATCGAAAATGAAAAATTGCATGCTAAGGCTAAAGATTTTGATGTTTGCAATGCTACCATTTCCGACCTTAGAACTAAGAATGACATGTTATATGCTAAGGTTGTAGAATTAAAATCTTGCAAACCCTCTATATCTATCGTTGAGCATGTATCTATTTGTACTAGATGTAGAGATGTTGACATAAATGCTATTCATGATCACATGTCTTTAATAAAACAACAAAATGATCACATAGCAAAATTAGATGCTAAAATTGCCGAGCATAACTTAGAGAATGAAAAATTTAAATTTGCTCGTAGCATGCTTTATAATGGGAGACGCCCTGGCATCAAGGATGGCATTGGCTTCCAAAGGGGAGACAATGTCAAACTTAATGCCCCTCCTAAAAGATTGTCTAACTTTGTTAAGGGCAAGGCTCCCATGCCTCAGGATAACGAGGGTTACATTTTATACCCTGCCGGTTATCCCGAGGACAAAATTAGGAGAACTCATTCTAGGAAGTCTCACTCTGGCCCTAACCATGCTTTTATGTATAAGGGTGAGACATCTAGCTCTAGGCAACCAACCCGTGCTAAGTTGCCTAAGAAGAAAACTCATAGTGCATCAAATGAACATAATCTTTCATTTAAAACTTTTGATGCATCTTATGTTTTGACTAACAAATCCGACAAGGTAGTTGCCAAATATGTTGGGGGCAAGCACAAGGGGTCAAAGACTTGTGTTTGGGTACCCAAAGTTCTTGTGTCTAATGCCAAAGGACCCAAAACCATTTGGGTACCTAAAGTCAAGAACTAAACTTGTTTTGTAGGTTTATGCATCCGGGGGCTCAAGTTGGATCATCGACAGCGGGTGCACAAACCACATGATAGGGGAGAAGAAAATGTTCTCCTCCTATGAGAAAAATCAAGATCCCCAACGAGCTATCACATTCGGGGATGGAAATCAAGGTTTGGTCAAAGGTTTGGGTAAAATTGCTATATCCCCTGATCATTCCATTTCCAATGTTTTTCTTGTAGATTCTCTAGATTACAATTTGCTTTCCGTATCTCAATTATGCAAAATGGGCTACAACTGTCTTTTCACTGATATAGGTGTCACTGTCTTTAGAAGAAGTGATGATTCAATAGCATTTAAGGGAGTGTTAGAGGGTCAACTATACTTGGTAGATTTTGATAGAGCTGAACTTGACACTTGCTTAATTGCTAAGACTAACATGGGCTGGCTCTGGCATCGCCGACTAGCACATGTTGGGATGAAGAATCTTCACAAGCTTCTAAAGGGAGAACACATTTTAGGATTAACAAATGTTCATTTTGAGAAAGACAGGGTTTGTAGCGCATGCCAAGCAGGAAAGCAAGTTGGTGCCCATCATCCACACAAGAACATCATAACGACCGACAGGCCGCTTGAGCTACTCCACACGGATCTATTTGGCCCGATTGCTTACATAAGCATCGGCGGGAGTAAGTATTGTCTTGTAATAGTGGATGATTATTCTCGCTTCACTTGGGTGTTCTTCTTGCAGGAAAAATCTCAAACCCAAGAAACCTTAAAGGGATTCTTGAGACGAGCTCAAAACGAGTTCGGCTTAAGGATCAAGAAAATTAGAAGCGACAGCGGGACGGAGTTCAAGAACTCTCAAATCAAAGGCTTCCTTGAGGATGAGGGCATCAAGCATGAGTTCTCTTCTCCCTACACGCCACAACAAAATGGTGTAGTGGAGAGGAAGAATCGAACTCTATTGGACATGGCAAGGACCATGCTTGATGAGTACAAGACTTCGGATCGGTTTTGGGCCGAAGCGGTCAACACCGCCTGCTACGCCATCAACCGATTGTATCTACACCGAATCCTCAAGAATACATCCTATGAACTCCTAACCGGTAAAAAGCCCAATATTTCATATTTTAGAGTCTTTGGTAGCAAATGCTTTATTCTTGTTAAAAGAGGTAGAAAATCTAAATTTGCTCCTAAGACTGTAGAAGGCTTTTTACTAGGATATGATTCAAACACAAGGGCATATAGAGTCTTTAACAAGTCCTCTGGACAAGTTGAAGTTTCGTGTGATGTTGTGTTTGATGAGACTAATGGCTCTCAAGTAGAGCATGTTGATCTTGATGAGATAGGTATTGAAGAGGCTCCATGCATCGCACTAAGGAACATGTCCATTGGGGATGTGTGTCCTAAGGAATCCGAAGAGCCTCCAAATGCACAAGATCAACCGTCCTCCTCCACGCAAGCATCTCCACCAACTCAAAATGAGGATGAAGCTCAAGTTGATGAAGTAGAAGATCAAGCAAATGAGCCACCTCAAGATGATGGCAATGATCAAGGGGGAGATGCAAATGAGGAAGACAAGGAGCATGAAGAGCAAAGACCGCCACACCCAAGAATCCACCAAGCAATCCAACGAGATCACCCTGTCGACACCATCCTCGGCGATATTCATAAGGGGGTAACTACTAGATCTCGTGTTGCACATTTTTGTGAGCATTACTCTTTTGTTTCCTCTATTGAGCCACACAGGGTAGAGGAAGCACTTCAAGATTCGGATTGGGTGGTGGCGATGCAAGAGGAGCTCAACAACTTTACTAGGAATGAGGTATGGCATTTGGTTCCACGTCCTAATCAAAATGTTGTAGGAACCAAATGGGTCTTCCGCAACAAGCAAGATGAGCATGGTGTGGTGACAAGGAACAAAGCTCGACTTGTGGCCAAGGGATACTCCCAAGTCGAAGGTTTGGATTTCGGTGAAACCTATGCACCCGTAGCTAGGCTTGAGTCAATTCGCATTTTATTGGCCTATGCTACTTACCATGGCTTTAAGCTTTATCAAATGGACGTGAAAAGTGCCTTCCTCAATGGACCGATCAAGGAAGAGGTCTATGTTGAGCAACCTCCCAGCTTTGAAGACAGTGAGTACCCTAACCGTGTCTATAAGCTCTCTAAGGCGCTTTATGGGCTCAAGCAAGCCCCAAGAGCATGGTATGAATGCCTTAGAGATTTCCTTATTGCTAATGGCTTCAAAGTCGGAAAGGCCGATCCTACGCTCTTTACCAAAACACTTGAGAATGATTTGTTTGTATGCCAAATTTATGTTGATGATATTATATTTGGGTCTACTAACGAATCTACATGTGAAGAGTTTAGTAGGATCATGACACAAAAATTCGAGATGTCTATGATGGGGGAGTTGAAGTACTTCTTGGGATTTCAAGTGAAGCAACTCCAAGAGGGCACCTTCATTAGCCAAACTAAGTACACTCAAGACATTCTTAACAAGTTTGGGATGAAGGATGCCAAGCCCATCAAGACACCCATGGGAACTAATGGGCATCTCGACCTCGACACGGGAGGTAAGTCCGTGGATCAAAAGGTATACCGGTCGATGATAGGTTCTTTACTCTATTTATGTGCATCTCGACCGGATATTATGCTTTCCGTATGCATGTGTGCAAGATTCCAAGCCGACCCTAAGGAAGCTCACCTTACGGCCGTGAAACGAATCTTGAGATATTTGGCTTACACTCCTAAGTTTGGGCTTTGGTATCCTAGGGGATCCACATTTGATTTGATTGGTTATTCGGATGCCGATTGGGCGGGGTGTAAAATCGATAGAAAGAGCACATCGGGGACTTGCCAGTTCTTGGGAAGATCCTTGGTGTCTTGGGCTTCAAAGAAGCAAAATTCGGTCGCTCTTTCCACCGCCGAAGCCGAGTACATTGCCGCAGGCCATTGTTGTGCGCAATTACTTTGGATGAGGCAAACCCTGCGGGACTATGGTTACAAATTAACCAAAGTTCCTTTGCTATGTGATAATGAGAGTGCAATCAAGATGGCGGATAATCCCGTCGAGCATAGCCGCACTAAACACATAGCCATTCGGTATCACTTTTTGAGGGATCACCAACAAAAGGGAGATATCGAGATTTCATATATTAACACTAAAGATCAATTAGCCGATATCTTTACCAAGCCTCTTGATGAACAAACTTTTAACAAACCTAGGCATGAGCTAAATATTCTTGATTCTAGGAACTTCTTTTGTTGACTTGCACATATAGCTCATTTATATACCTTTGATCATGTCTCTTTCATATGCTATGACTAATGTGTTTTCAAGTCCATTTCAAACCAAGTCATAGGTATATTGAAAGGGAATTGGAGTCTTCAGCGAAGACAAAGGCTTCCACTCCGCAACTCATTCTTCGTCATCACTTTGAGCAACTCTCCATCTTCGGGGGAGAAAGCATGAGCACCAAGCAAAAGGACTTCGTCTTTGGTATAAACTTAACTCATTCATTTATGACCAAAGGGGAAGAAAGTACTTCAAGGGCTCTAATGATTCCGTTTTTGGTGATTCATGCCAAAGGGGGAGAGAGTATGAGCCCAAAGCAAAAGGACCGCACCACCACCAATCTTAGTTTTTCAAAGAGTATTTTCATTTTGGTATCCTATTGTGTTCAAAAGGGGGAGAAAGTAGTATTTCAAAAATGATATATCAAAACCCTCTTGAACACTAAGAGGAGGATCTCATTTAGGGGGAGTTTTGTTTAGTCAAAGGAAAAGCATTTGAAACAGGGGGAGAAAAATTTCAAATCTTGAAAATGCTTTACAAAATCTTATTCATTTACCTTTGACTATTTGCAAAAGAACTTTGAAAAGGATTTACAAAAGAGTTTGCAAAAACAAAACATGTGGTGCAAGCGTGGTCCAAAATGTTAAAAACAAAAGAACGATCCATGCATATCTTGTAAGTATTTATATTGGCTCAATTCCAAGCAACCTTTGCACTTACATTATACAAACTAGTTCAATTATGCATTTCTATACTTGCTTTGGTTTGTGTTGGCATCAATCACCAAAAAGGGGGAGATTGAAAGGGAATTAGGCTTACACCTAGTTCCTAAATAATTTTGGTGGTTGAATTGCCCAACACAAATAATTGGACTAACTAGTTTGCTCTAGTGCATAAGTTTTACAGGTATAAAAGGTTCACACTTAGCCAATAAAAAGATCAAGTATAGGATTCAACAAAGGAGCAAAGGGGCAACCGAAGGCACCTCTGGTCTGGGGGCACCGGACTGTCCGGTGTACACCAGACAGTGTCCGGTGCACCAGAGGACTCCAACTCAAACTTGCCACCTTCGGGAATTTCCAGAGGCACTCCGCTATAATTCACCGGACTGTCCGGTGTACACCGGACAGTGTCTGGTGCTCCACGGAAGAGCCGCCTCAGGAACTCGCCAGCCTCGGGAAATCGCAGCGGCTGCTCCGCTATAATTCACCGGACTGTCCGGTGAACTAGCAGAGCAACGGCTACTTCGCGCCAACGGTCACCTGCAGGCGCATTTAATGCGTGCCAGAAGTGCGCAGAAGTCAGGCACGCGCGCACTGACACACCGGACATTGAACAGTACATGTCCGGTGTGCCACCGGACATCAAGGCGGGCCCAGAAGTCAGAACTCCAACGGTCGAATCGCAACGGGTTTGGTGACGTGGCTGGCGTACCGGACATGTCCGGTGTGCACCGGACTGTCCGGTGCACCATACGACAGACAACCTCCACCAACGGTCATGTTTGGTGGTTGGGGCTATAAATACCCCAACCACCCCACCATTCATTGCATCCAAGTTTTCCAGCTTCCAACCATTATATAAGAGCTAGCATTCATTGCAAAGCACACCAAAAAGAGATCAAATCCTCTCCCAACTCCACACAAAGCCTAAGTGACTAGAGGAGTGATTTGTAGTGTTCATTTGAGCTCTTGCGCTTGGATCGCTTCTTTTCTTTCGCATTCTTTCTTGTGATCAAACACTCACTTGTAATTGAGGCAAGAGACACCAATTGTGTGGTGGTCCTTGCGGGAAGTTTGATTCCCAAGTGATTTGAGAAGAGAAGCTCACTCGGTCCGAGGGACCGTTTGAGAGAGGGAAGGGTTGAAAGAGACCCGGCCTTTGTGGCCTCCTCAATGGGGAGTAGGTTTGCGAGAACCGAACCTCGGTAAAACAAATCCGCGTGTCACACTCTTCATTTGCTTGCGATTTGTTTTTCACCCTCTCTCGCGGACTCGTTTATATTTCTAACGCTAACCCAGCTTGTAGTTGTGTTTATATTTGAAAATTTCAGTTTCGCCCTATTCACCCCCCCTCTAGGCGACTATCACACGGCGCATGGCGGAAACGCGCGTCCGATGACCAAATCCGTGCCACGAACTGGGTGAATACGAGTCTAACTGGATGGAATGCAATTGAGGGAGGAAAAAGGGCACGGAGGATTTATTCTCACCAGCGGCTGGTGCACAGATGCGAATACACCGATGAACGGCGGACCCACGAGGTTCTTCTTGCGACGCTGAACGGCGCAGGATACTGTGGCGACGCGCCACAACACGACGACACCACGGGCGAATTCTAGGCTCGAAACAACAACTATGGTGGCTAGTTACGAGGCGAGACTCTCTTCCCTCAATGCTTTGGATACTACGACGGCGCAGAGAAGAAACGGAGTAACGAGCGCCGCCAATCGGTCTAAATGGCCCGTGCTCCTCTATAGGCGAAAGGTAGGGTCTCGTCTGCAGCCGATGGGCACAAGGCCAGGTTCGCTCACGGGTGGTTGAAGCTCCGCTATATTGGCGCGAGTTCTGCGTAGGTCGTGGCGACGAAGTCAGTCCACGCCGCGCTATCCTTGCGGAGAAGAGGACCGGTGATGAGAGGGCCCACAAGTCAGAGACAAGGCGCAGGTGGAGCATGGGCCGTGAGCGCGCACCGGTAATGGGCCGCGCAGTGGAAGGGTGGGGATAGTGGGCCGAGAGGTTTGCGCTTTGGGTCCATTTCTGGTTAATCCTTTCTCTTTTCTTTTATTCTTTCTTTTTATTTCCAAATTTAAGTTTCAAATTTAAATCTGTGTGTGTGAAGTTCAAACCTAGGTTAAATGTCTATATAATAATATGAACTAAATTTTTAATTCATTTATATTTTTATTTTATCCTATTTGTATAATGTTTTCTTCTCTTTTTCTCTATTCTAGAATTTCCTTTAGGATTTAAATCCCCATTTGGATATTAACATATTTCTTTTTACTCTATTTTTATATCATCACAAAATGCACACAAAATAAACCTCAGCATGATGCACCATTTAATGACTTTTATTAATCCTTTGTTTTTTTATGAGGTGTTCGCATGAAATGATAAATAGAGATGGCACACATGTACATAAAGGGATATAATTTCTCCTTTTAGATTTTCTTACAAAGTGGGTATTACAGCAAGCTCCACAAACCTTGTCGTTCTCAAATATAACATTTGTTAGTCCAATAATGTGATCATTCTTTAGAAGTTTGCCCAAGTTTCTCATGCCAACATGATCTAGCCAGCAATGCTAGAGCCAACCCTTGCTCGATTTTGCCACTATATAGGTATCGGATGTCACCCTACTTGTTTGAAAATCAACAAGATAGAGCTTGCCTGTCAGCCGTCCTATAAAGGCAACATAGGAATCCTCCCTTCTAAGAATTTTCACACTAACATTTGTAAAAAGACAATCAAAACCCATTGCACAAAGTTGTAAAACAGACAAAAGGTTATAACTTAAGGAATCAACTAATAGAACATTGGATAGTGACTGATTTGTTGAGATAGGAATGTTACCAATACCAACCACCTTACTCTTGCCACTATCCCCAAATACAATCTCCTGTGTTTCTTGGACTAGCTACAAAGAGTATATTATTTTGGTTATCATAGTGTTAGCACGAGTAATATGTTAGTTTACCTAATTTATTATGCATAACTAAGAAAGTTGTGCAATAGCCTTCGGACTGATGTGCATACAACTAGTGCATCCCTTTTCAAGAATACAACGTCTAGGACCGTGATCCTCTGTTTGTAGGCAAACAAATTGTTCTTGAGGAGTTTTTGATAAAAAAGGGGTTCATGGAGGTATTTTAGATGACATCAAATTATCACACTCTCAATAAAAGTATACAACCGGTACCTTAGCTTATGACAACCTTGCAATCTTAATACTCTGATACATTAAGAGCGCATAAACACAAGTGCAGTTTACTACTAGTACTCTTCTATTGTATACAGTTCAGATATTGTAGAGTAAGAACTGTCACCCTCGTCATCACAAAAGAATGGCCTTGGAGGCATTTGGATGTCATCACAAACATCTTTATGACCTCGCTCATCGTCGGTCGATCCTGCGGGTTCATCTAGATTCACCAAAGCCCAATGATACATAACTTCTTCTCTAACTCATGCATATCAACACCTTCACTGATCCCATCAACGTCTCCTTGGCTCAGCTGAAGGATGGGTAGTATGCTTGGATGGAGCTTCCTGCTTGAGGATCTACGTTTCTTCGATCTCCTACCATCTCCAATAGTAGCATCCCAAATCTATACACATTGGATTTGCTAGAGATGACACCGAAGCTCCGATATACCATCTCTAGAGCTATATAGCCTATCGTTCCCCGCATAGCGCTTAATGGCACAAAACTGTCATATCTTTGGAATAGTTTGGTTGGCGAGCCCAAAATCAGCAACTTTTGGAACAAAGTTGTTGTCAAGAAGGATGTTGTGTGGCTTGATGTCGAAGTGTACAATCTGCATGTCACACCCGTGACGCAAGTAGTTGAGACCTCTAGCAATGCCCAGAGCGATTTCATTGAGTTTGTCCCATGAGAAACTCTTCTCCGACGAGAAGATGTACCTATCGAGGGATCCACGGGGCATGAACTCATATATGAGTGCTCTCCTATTTTCCTCGGAGCAAAACCCGATGAGGCGCACACCATTGACATCATGGAGCTTGCCAATGGTGGCGACCTCACTGATGAACTCTTCACTGTTATAGTTGGAGTTGCCCAACATCTTGATAGAAACTTGAACTTCACCTGACTGTAACACCCCCTTGTATATAGTATCGTAGCCTCCTTGTCCGAGCTTGTCTTTGAAATGGGCAGTGATAGCGATGTTGTTCGTGTATGCATATCTCATTGGAACGAGCATCTGCTGCATTCGCAGGAACTTCTCGATTGCATCTATTGTTATCCTTGTTTTCCAGTATTTATAGGCTAGGAAGATAAATACTATCAGCGGCATCAATACGAACCTGCAAATAACTGCAAAAGAAAAATCCAAGGTTTTGTATATGAAGAATAAAAAATAATTCTAGAAGCCACATATGATGTTTATACAAAAAATAATGCTATCTGGTGTGAGTATCATATGTAGATTTCAGACCCCACAGAACAAGAACAACCTTTTGGTTATTTTGGTTTGTATTATTAAATATTGTTGCATCATTAGCACAGACAATATATTAGTTAGTTTATTATGCATAACATAGAAAATTATACACTAAACCTTCGCACGAATGCGTATACAAGAAGTGTAGCCATTTGGAAGAATAAAACAACTAGGACGAATGTCGCGTTCTCTAGTAGCGGTCATTAACATGGCCATTATATTATATATGGGATGAATAACCTTTTGGTCATTTAATTGGTATTGTCGAATATTATCGTAGTATTCGTGGGTAATATGTTGATTGACTTCTCTACTATATAAAACACCAGTTTTATGGTTCCACAATAGTTGTGCTTAACAATATTTAAATGATAAAAAAACTAAAATTACAAACAACCAGAGATTAAAACCATGATTGTTGTCTCTAAACCTATATTAACACCCACCTAACCAACACAACACATATATCTTTGTTACTTAAGTATAAATGTAAATCATAGCAACGTACAAATACTTTTCTAGTATATTATTATGCATAACTTAGAAAATTTTGCAATAGCCTTTGGATTGATGTGCATATAAGAAGTGCAACCCTTTTTAAGAATAGAATGGCCAGAACCATGATCCTCTGCTTGTAGGCAAACAAAATGTTCTTGAAGAGTTTTTGGTAAAAAAGGTTCATTGAGGTGTTTTATATGATATCATATTATCACACTCTCAAGAACAGGTATCGCCGAAGGAAGACTACTACGATGAGTTCGATGAGATCTAGATCGTCGTCTCCCAGTCAATCACGCCTTTGGAGATAGTTATGTTAGTTCGATTTATTTTATTCTGGTTATTTTATAAGTCATTTTCGTTATGTAATAAAGCTTGTGACATTGGCTACTATACAGTGAGTCTTTATATATGTGAAACTTGATCATGACGCACATACGAGGTGTATCTGGATTTATCCTTAAATCTTGGTGTGACAGTATCCCTAAGTTCTAGTTAGATGTATCTTCTTATTTCCTTTCTAAGTGCTAGTTCATGATTCAACTTCTCCTCTATTTTACGACGATCCATCTTAGCATGATTCCAAAGAAAAACATATAAAACAAAAAAGGGTTTAATATTGAGCTCATGAAAAATGGATGTTCTTGTTAAAATAACCCTAAATCCAACTACTTTGAGTAACGATCATGAACCTTCAATGATAAAGGCAGTGTGTGTAGGAAATGCAAATTTTATAGTGAAGATAAACAAGAATAATGACATCAGTTGAATACACAAGAATAATGATACAAGAGAATTTTTAACCGTAGCCTAAAATTTGCTTCCATAGGAGGTTAACTTAAGATTTGAGTGTCACTCAGACCACCTAACTAACTTAGATAGAGTTCTTTTGCACCGATTTGAGACACCAATATATACTATTGCTCTCCATGAGGACGTGGTCATTAAAATCGGTACTAACGCCTGAATCGATATCGATTCTACAACAACCGATACTAATGCCTTCAAATGAATGTCGCGTTCTACATGAGCGGTCTTTAGCATGGCCATTATATTATATGAGATGAATAACCTTTTGGTTATTTAATCTGTATTGTCAAATATTATCTTGGTGCTAGCGCGAATAATATGCTAGTTCACTTAATTTGTTATGCATAACTTAGAAAATTGTGCAATAGCTGAATACAACGGCTGGGACCGTGGTCCTATGTTTGTAGGCAAACAAAATGTTCTTGAGGAGTTTTTGATAAAAAAAGGTTCATGGAGGTATTTTATATGAAAACACATTACCACACTCTCAATAAAAGTATACAACCAGTATCTTAGCTTATGACAACCTTGCATTCTTAGTAGTCTAATACATTAAGATCAAATATACACAAGTGTATTTTACTATTACTACTACTACTCTTCTATTGTATCCAGTTCAGAGATTGCAGAGTAAGAACTATCACCCTCGTCATCACAAAAGAATGGTCTTGAAGGCATTTGGATGCCATCGACACCAGCTTCAAGCATCTCTATGACCTCGCTCATCGTTGGTCGATCTTGCGGCTTCATCTGGATGCACCAAAGTCCAATGATACATAGTTTCTTCTTTAACTCGTGCATATCAACACCTTCACTGATCTCGCCCACATCTCCTTGGCTTAGCTGGTTGTACACCAAGGATGGGTAGTATGCTTGACTAGAGCTTCCTGCATGAGGATCTGCGTTCCTTCGCCCGCCCGTCATCTCCAACAGTAGCATTCCAAAGCTATACACATCAGATTTGCTAGAGATGACACCAAAGCTTCGAGATACCATCTCTGGAGCTATATAGCCTATCGTTCCCCGCATAGCGCTCAGTGGCACGAAACTGTCGTCTCTTGGGAACAGTTTGGCAAGCCCAAAATCAGCAACTTTTGGAACAAAGTTGCTGTCAAGAAGGATGTTGTGTGGCTTGATGTCGAAGTGTACAATTTGCATATCGCACCCGTGATGTAGGTAGTTGAGACCTCTAGCAATGCCCAGAGCGATCTCATTGAGTTTGTCCCATGAGAAACTCTTCTCCGACGAGAAGATGTACTTATCGAGAGATCCATGGGGCATGAACTCGTAGATAAGTGCCCTGCTATTTTCCTCGGAGCAAAACCCAATGAGGCGCACAACATTGAAATGGTGGATCTTGCCAATGGTGGCAACCTCACTGATGAACTCTTCTCCATTACAGTTGGAGTTGCCTAACATCTTGACAGCAACATGTACTTCACCTGGCTGTAGCACCCCCTTGTATACAGAACCGTAGCCTCCTTGTCCGAGCTTTTCTCTGAAATGACCGGTGATAGCAATGATGTTTGTGTATGCATATCTCATCGGAACGAGCATCTGCTGCATCCGCAGGAACTTCTCGACTGCATCTATTGTAATCCTTGCTTTCCAGTATTTATGGGCTAGGAAGACAAATACTGCTAGCGGCATCAATACAAGCCTGCAAAAAACTGCCGAAAAAAATCCAAGGTTGTAAACATGAAGAATTAAAAAAAAACAGAAGCCACAAAACATACGATGTTTATTCAACAAATGATGATAGCCGGAGAGAGTACCATGTGTAGATTTCAGAAGCCACATACATATTGGTATTGTTTTGATAATGTCGATGATAACAGAAGTGACAACATTATTAGTTGATCCATGTTGATCGAGAAAACAAGACCATAATTCCTCGACCATTAGAATGTCCACAATCTGATACTTTCTTGGCTCTTTAAGGAAATTACTGCAAGACCATGCCATAGCATATAAAAGAATTACGAAGGGAATGCAACGGACGGTTTTCAGATGACAAAGTCATGCATAGGAGGAAAATAGGATAGGATGATCAGATACCGCACAGACTCTGCGAAACATTCTCTGATGCCGCGGTCACCAATCGAAGAAGGAAATCTAAGGCCAAATCCATTCCTCATTAACTTAACAACATCTGGATAGCTTGTATTCTTGGGCACCGGTATGCCTGGACCACCCAAATAAATCATGGCTAGGTAACCGCATGAGGGCTCCAGAATCTCAGCAAGAGCATAGCCATACGAGTAGTGAGTTAGCAAGTAGATGAAAGAAGAATTGCTCAAGCAAGGCACCGGCTCATATATATCATTGTTCTCTATTGGCTTCGAGCAATTCACAAAGATAATCGACATCGAATTCGGATAAAGGAAATAAGGCCTGAACTCAGTCCTCCTACGATATGAGTTGGCAGTACTGGTCTCACCATGGTAATCCCACCAGGGAAGGGGGCAACTGCTCTGGATGTCCAGGTTGGCATCGACAACCCAGAAGTAAGAATACGTGGAGTTGATGCTAAGCACGGTGTATGTTCCACTGCCGATGCGAATTGTGGCGTCTGTATCCGTGCAAACCAGCTCATACGATTGGACACCACACCCAGATGGATCACCTTGCCGACGGAATGGATACGATATATTGCTAAAACCACCGCAGGAGAAATAAGGACGACAAACATGATGATGATGTCGGCCGCCTACATCTGAAACAAGAGCTGCCAACACAAACAACACGGTTAAAGCTCTCAAGGAAGAAGCACAGCAGCGATGAGACGCTGCAGACATCGTCGCCATGGCAAGAAGGTTCACGAATCACGCGAGCCAAGCAGTGGCGTGCAGTGGCGACTGCAAAGATAAGTGGGTAGAAACAAGAGTCACCCGGAGTCACAGCCTGAGCATCTTCACTGTATTTGTGAAACAAAATCGCACATGACTGGTGTCCACATAATTGTGATGCCGCTGACTTGGTAGTCATTCTTTTGCGTCTTTTTTTCTGGTTTGCAAATGGCCTTCGATGGGGATATGGGACCGGAGATGAAGAGATAATTTTACCACCGCAAACCAGTATAAACTTGGATATATACGGAATAAAATGTAATTAAAAAAAGGTATTTCAATGCAGTAACCAATATCATCTGGAGTGCTACTTTCAAGTGCAAACCTTGAAGCGGCCGGCATCCTAGCTCGGTCAGTGTTAGTGCCATGATATGAATTTTCCCAAGGCTAAGGTCTAGCTAGAAAAAAAGGTGCTCATTCTAAATTTGCCCATGAGATTTTTGTTTTTGTTTTTGCTGGAGCCAACAATAGACCAGCAAAACAAAGTCCCCGAAGTACAAAAGAAAAAAAAGTCATTCAATCTCTACTATATACTAGTTTCAATGGTCGTCCCAAGTCACTTTTCTCGCTTAATACAAAAATAAAGTAAATTTGTGCATAAATAGAAGTTTGAAAACCTTGGTTGTTGGCTGGCTCCATGTTCGCACCATCTAACCAATACAACACATATACTTTTGTGTCTTATTAAACCAAAGTATACTCATATGATATACTTGGTAGATTTATCGGCATATTTCAGTCTATTTGGATCTGCTCCACTACTAGTAGAGAAATGCTCTTCAGTCCCTCTTATGAAAAGAGCTTTAGTGTCAGTTAATTTGGAACTAAATGATAAAGTGTATGGTCCGCCTCGTGTTTATCTTTTCATCTCATCTATATATACAGTATATGTAACATTAGATGAGATGCTTTCCTATGAACGTTGAAAGCAGCACCTATACCCTCCTATTTTCCGGCGATTAATGACAATATAAAATTATTGTGACCTAGGTGTGTTTTGCAGAGTTAAATTATAGTTAGAGCATAATGATAGAAATTGTTTGAACAATCTATAGTTTTTATACACCTTATTAAATACTAGTTATATACCTGTGCGTTGCTACGGAATTAATATAATAAAAACACTAACACCCCGTTTCGATCATTCGAATTGAATTTTATTCTAATAATAGTAATTTTGACATATATCAATTAAGCTAATTCGGTTTTATGCAAAATATATTTGTATACTATTATTAGCAAGATGTCAGAGATATTTATGTGCTATATTTTTACTATAGAAGAGTGAGACGAAGAGTGTCATGTAAGTTACAGAGTAGAAAACAAATTATACTAATGCATAAAATCATTTCTCATCCTCCACCACATGAATTTGAGATAGGCTTATACCTAACTTTGGAAAGTGGTGGAATGTCAAATTCCAAACTAAATAAGTCACTTTATTGAGTGAATTCTAATTCTTCTAAAATTAAGGGATCCAAACGGCACGTAATTGTTATTCTATACTTTTGTTAGCATCACTAAAAGTGGATATTTATGTACCTTAAAACATATATAAGATTGTAGACAAGTTTTGCTATGACTATCATCTGTTCATACACAAACATAGTTGGTCCGTAAACTAAATTGTTCAAAAGAATCAAAGTTATAAGACATGCATATTTTAGAATTTACATGATTGATAGAGGTGGCACAATTAGATAAAATATGAACATATTCAAAGTTTCCCCTATTATATTAAATCATTCCCATGAATTTAAAACGACAAAGATGTTATACATAGAAAGAGAAAAAGAAGCTACCAACATACTCACTGATAAGAAAAATCGTAGAAATCAGTAGACATTGCAACCTCTCATTCCCCATTTTACATTTATTTGTTACCAAAAAGTTAATGTACTGAACATCGTGGCTACGATTAGTTTATTTGTAATTATGTTAATGATGTCGCATAATGCTACTGATACAGAATACATAGACTTCCTCCTAGCTCCCAACACTATTTCAAGCACTCGTAGTGATGACTACACATCAGTCATAAAGAACTTACATGTACAACAAAACATGTGCATTTCGTACCCGACACCAGAAAAATGATTAGCAAAATAAACAATTTAAAACACAAATAAATGAGTGACACTCCCCATCTTCACCCTACTATTTGGGATACACTGAAGATGATCAAAAATTTTGTAGACTATCTGCTGGTCAGACAGGACCCAACTGTCATTAACAAATAAGAGTCAAAGGTGAACCTAATCGACTAACAACCAACTTTTGCAAAGATCAAGTTGCAGGTGATCGGCTAAGGGCTAGTTTGGTGATCAGGGATCACGAGTGGATCCATGGAGAGCAATCCCCTTGCTAATTAAAATTGAATTGCAAAGGGATTCCTTCCCATGGATCCCCTCGTGACCCTGGTCACCAAATTAGCCCTAGACATGTTCGGTGTAGCTATGATTGGCTCGATTCCAAGATGAACATCTCTTATAAAGAATAGAGTCAAAATAGCCAAGCAAATCCTGCCAAATTGATGGGGAAAGTTACGTGAGGGACAACTTATGTATCTATGGTAATAGCTTATATAAATAGGAATAATAAATTCCAAGTAGAGTATGTTGCATACCGTGCACAAGGCATGAACCCATATCTAGCAGAATTTCAAATTGCAATTTGGTGTACCTTTAGCTGCTAGCATTTGGTGAGAAATTTGAATGGATGAGAGTAAAAACCTACACGTGTAAAGATGATCACCAAATTTCATGGCATCAATAACAAATGAAATATGGAAATGTGTAATACTATGATTTGATCCGAACCGATGAATCACCCACAGTAGATCTGACCAAAGAACCACCTGTGTTTATGCACCACCTCTTTATTCTAGATGACTTGAAGCATCAGTTTATGCATTCATTTCATTTTTTTATGAATCAGCAACTATTGCATTACCTCTCCAAGAATCACTTGTGTTCTTTGAATGGCAAAATAGAACAACTTCTAAACAGGAATGTATGTGTCTACTAACAATAGATATGCAGAGGTAAGTGATATCTATCTAACACTTCTGGATTATGGATTTATGCTAGCATGACTATAAAATGATGTTCTCTACATAACTATAGATACACAAAGGTCAGTGATTTCTATGAAGTGGATGTACATGACACATAACTACACAATGGTGACTTCATAGAATAAGAAAAGAACTAAAAAATTATCCAGATACTCCAACACAAATGTGATCATCAAATATTGTTTAGGATGGTAGGCTGACGCTAATAACAGTATATTAGTACATTTCTACAAAAAGATGGGCTTGAAAGCTGATTTAATGTTCCCGATGATAAGGGCTTCATGTAAGTAAATAGCTCCAAATTTTAGTGATAACCTACTCAATGAGATGGTATAGCAATGGCCATAACCGAATATTTATGTCAATTGTTAGCCAATGGTTTGTTTGGTACCGAATCCACTTACTAGATCAAACTGAAAACAACCATTATTTGTTTTTTACTGCTTCGTATTTACAGTCTTGCTTTAAACTAAAACTTATTTTTTCTCATATGACAAGGTTATCTACAACTATGAGCATCAGACAGATTAGAAAAGAGAGGTGTGCTAGCTACTTCAATGTCTCTTCACCAGCATGAAAACATAAGTTCAATGAAATGAGCAATGAACTGATTCTAGAGCCAACCGTACTATGATAAAACATAAGTACTATGCTGAAACGGGTACCTTCGCAAAGTACTATGATAAAATGCATTGATATGCCCTCAATCTAGAAAATGAGCAAGAAAGCATTTTCAATATAAGAGATAAGAGATATACACCAGGTCACTGGATATATTGCTCAGCAAATTTGAAATTACAAAGAGCATGCATGTACATGCATGCTTAAAAAATTATGTTTTTCATGAAAACAAAGAATAACAATAATCCATGATGAGAACACAACTTTTGAAATCTGTTTTACTGGATACACAATATTCTGACTTCTGAGGGAAATGTTAAGCATACAAAGTTCTATCATCAAAATGTGCCTTCTGAGGGAGACCAAGGAAGGGGAATTACTTGTGTTCATCGTCAAAATGTGATTTCTTATTCCCCTTGGCCACACACAGAGAACAACCTGCATGAGAAGAGCAGCCGCACCCAAAATAAGGCAAGATCTAAACAAAAAGAAAAGGCAGGCATAATGGGAAAATCAAAGAAGGGTGCATCCCTTCCTTACTGCGGGATATGGTGAGCTACGTCGGCGATGAGGATGGGAGGCACGTCACGAGTGAGGGAGAGCCTGCCTCCACCATCCACCACAGAAGCTGAAGAGGTCAGTAGACAAAAGAACAAAGTGGATAAAGGTTCAAGCGTAATTTATTGAATTGCCTTGATCGGAAAGAGTAAAAGGGGAGAGGAAAATTGAATGGAGTCGAAAGAGATAGTAGGGAGAAAAGACAACAGCAGATGTAATTCCACATATATTTGCCCACCCTTCACCACTTGCCTCGTATGTTGTTCTCATCCGTACAGAAAACAAAGTTTGAAGCTTGAATGGTGCCCTCGCCGAGACAGCCCCATTCACGGTTCTAGTTCCTCTTGCAACCCAAATAAAAGCAAACATAGCTTTGTGACTAAAAGAACAAAAGGACTTGAGAAAGAAATCAAAGCACCAAACCTTGAAAGCAGGTTCATCCCAATAAGGAAAAGCAGCGCCTTGCTTCAGCTGGTTCAAACTGTGTTACAACCATGTTTTTCTTTAGGTAATAAGCTAATTTGTATAAATATTGTAGATGCTTTGGTGATAAAATATAGAAAAACACAATCATGCAAGTGACTTTCCAAAATTACGCAAAGTAGACCAAGTGCAGGTTTGTGGATCAAACTCCTTAACTGTCATAAATGCACATAATTAATAATAACTAAGACACAAATAAATGAATAGCAAGAGATGAGTGAAATATTAGCCTAACCACTAAGACTTCTGCAATAAGACTGAGTGAAAAGAGCTTTTGGTGATTACCACTGAATGACCAACACTTGTTGAAAATGAAACTGCTTCAGCTAATTCTGATGGTTATGCTTGTGATTTAGCTTATAGCTTTGACCATGACAAAGTTTTGAAGTCCAAAACCTTTAATCAGAAAAGGATTCCCGATGTTAAGATCCATGGTGTTCTCGGTAAGATTAAGATAATAACTCAGTACAATGTCTCAATTGAAGATGGTCATGAGAATTCCTACTGATAATGCAACTACAAATAAATACAACATCTAAAGGAATAATCTACCTGAATGTCGCCAAGCTAACGACCATTGTGGTTTCCACCAAAGACATATATCTTCTGCTGAATCACCACAACTCCATGTTGCAGTCATCATAAACAACATGTCACTAAATGAACAAAGTTAAAATCGATAGCCAAGAAAATGAAAGTGGACCTTATAGCGTGGTTTGGGGAGCTGGCCGAAGATAGAGAGCAGCGTCCACTAATCATAGGTGCTTATGGAGCAGAGTCGTTCCATACTAACTTTGTCCTGCGTATTACCCGGCCGTGATGGCAACAATGATACAGCCAAATAAAAACACAACATTTCTCTCATGCGTCGAATGTAAAAAGTGAGCAGTAAGTTTATAATTAATTTGGCAAATAGAAGAGTGCATATGCCCTGGGGCAATTTTTCCAGTTGCAGCTTGATGGTTTTTAACATGAATTGATGAAAAAATAGAAGACATTGCCAGACTCACCAGCCAGTTATAACAACACATTTATTGACTAAATTTAGGATAAAGAAAAACTTAAAGAACCACAAAGAAATCAAATCTGAATTATGATTTTCTTTGCTCCGATTGACAAACAAATAGATCCTAAAGTCCCTACACCCTCAAAACTAAATGACCACTTGATTAAACACACAAAAAACTAGTAGCGATCATATTCCAAACATTTAGCTAAACACATGCATATCACATTTCTAGTTCGTAACCGAGGTTACTTTTTTACATGTTTAATTTGATTCAAAGTGTCGGCGTTTCGACCCCGGGGGTCCCTGGACCGATGAGTAAATTGTCGCTGCGTGTCCCAAACCAGATGGGTCGGCGCGAGACGGAACACAAAGGGGGGAAACAGTAAGGGGAAAATCGTGGCCTTCGTGTTGTCCTGCGCCCAGGGCGGATGCGCTTGCAGTAGGGGGTTACAAGCGTTCGCGTGGGAGAGAGAGAGAGAGAGAGAGAGAGAGAGAGCCTTGTGCGTCGGCCCGTTCTCCCGCATGGCCAACCTTCTCGTACGAGAGTCCTGGACCTTCCTTTTATAGGCGTAAGGAGAGGGCCCAGGTGTACAATGGGGGGGTGTAGCAATGTGCTAATGTGTCGAGAAAAGGGGAGCCAGAGCCCTATGTACGTGCCGTCGTGGCTGTCGGAGAGGTTTTGGCGCCCTGTTCATGTGATGTCGTGGCCGTCGGAGGAGCGCTTGAGCCCCGTGGAAGTACAGCTGTCGGGGCTGTCGGATCCTTGCTGACGTCTCCTTGCTTCCGTAAGGGGCTGAGAGCCGTCGTCGTCATGGAGCACGTGGGGTGCCATCATTACTTGTTTACCGGGGCGAGCCGGATGGGACGCCGGTCTTGTTCCCCGTAGCCTGAGCTAGCTAGGGGTAGGGTAATGATGGCCCCCTCTGTGACGTGGTCGGTCCGAGCCCGAGGTCAGGCGAGGTGGAGGCTCCTCCGAGGTCGAGGCTGAGTCCGGGCCCGGGGGTCGGGCGAGGCGGAGACCGTCGTCCGGGGTCGAGGTTGAGTCCGAGCCCGGGTGTAACACCTCAGGTGTTACCATGGCTAGAGCACACCTTGGTGCTAAGGACTATGATCACATGTGGCAGAAACTTAAGGAGCAAAAGTGTAAGGGCTTTGGAAACTAGGTTTTAACCAAGAGATGTGAGTGACCAAAAGCATTTCCCTAGTTGAGTGCAACTATCACTTTGGACAAGGGCGGAGAAAACCCTAGACCTCTCTTGAACCCTATCTCCCAAAGCCATGGATAAGAGGGGGGAAGAGGGTGAGCAATTGTGCAAAACATGAGTAACCTTTAAGCAAACCTTAAGTAACCTTATAACCAGCAATTAGGGGATGGAAATATTGCAAAAAGGCCCCTGGAGAAACCCCAAATCCATTCCCTAATAGAGAGAGAGCTAGAGCTCTCTAATTCTCTCTAAGTTAAAAACTACACCTACACTAAAGATCAGTCGTGTTCACCTCGAAGCTGGCACCAAATCCACCTATGTTCTATACCAAAAATGTGGCATACCACCTAGGGCACCCACTAGAAAAAGCTGAGCCCGAGTCCCTGACGTTTGACATGCCTTGGCATGGTTTTTGTCGCGAGGTGGGCAGTGTGACACACCCGATTTGGCGACCGAAGATCTCCCTACCTAGGCCATATCTGCCATGGCAGCTCACGAATGAGAGACAGCCCTAGGTGCCAGGAAAAGACTCGCGCCGGATTTTTGCCAAGATTCGCACGTTTGCGACTTGGGTGAGCTGTGGAACACGGGCAGAATGAAAGCTCCACGTGTTCGACGCGCTCTGTGTGCGCCAGAGCACGCCCGCGCGCGCCCCGCGTCGCGCCAACGGCCAGCCAACGCCATGGCCCGCGCCCGCGCCTATAAAGCCCGCTCAGGCGTCGACTACACTCTTCCGCGCACGCTCAAACCTCACCGGAGCTCAGTTCACCGTCGTTTGCCCGTGCGCGACGTGTCCGCGGCCACCCGAGCCACTGCCGCCGTAGACCGGTCAGCCCAGCCCTTCCCAACCCTGTCCAACCCTCTGAGGCGAGTGTGCACGCCCCAGTGAAGCTCCCCGAGCGAGAAATCGAAGCCTGCTTCGCCGGAGAGGCCAGTCCACGGTCGCCGGAGTTCACAACCCCGCCGGAGTGCGTGGACCGGGTAAATCACTGAGCCATTTCTCGATTCAATGCACGGATAGCCTCTACGTCACCCCGTGAAGCTCACCGTGCCCTTGGATTGAACCAGATCGCCGTGATTTGGCTGGCACACCCGCCGCCGACGAGAACACCCGCCTGCGCGCGTGGACCGAGCGATTCCGGCCATCCCCGCCGGCGAGCCGTACGTCGTTATGACCGTCAGAACCTCCCCAAGCTAACCCCGCCCCTCGCCGGACCTCTCTCGCCGCCAGTAAGCCGCGCCGCCCTTTTCTTTCCCGCGGGTACTGTTTACATTGGGGGAAGGACCTCGGGGAAGAAGGAGAGGAAGTCAGGGGGCTTTTTGAACTGTCAGCGACTCAGGGGAATAGTGGCGCAGGGGTAGATTTGAGTGGGTTGATTTAGTTTTAACCCAGGGTCCTCGGTGTAAACTGCTTTTTCAGAAAACCTTATTAAACCTGATTTTAAATTTGAACAGAAACTTGGAAAATCCATAACTTCTGTTTAGTTCATCCAAATTTGGTCAAACCAATTTTGTCAGACTCTAAATAATGTATCCTACTTAAGAAAAATATAAAACCCTCTATGTACTATAGAAAACTTTAAAATTCTGATTTAATTATAGTTTTGGCCAAAAGCTCAATAATAGAAGGAAAAATAGTTGTACTATTTGACTAGGGTTAGAAAAATTTGGAGAAGTTTATATCTACCTACTGACCTGTTTAAAAATGTTAAACCTCTCTGTCCAACCCATTAAGTTAGTTTTTGTCCCTTATTTTACAACATGCTCAAGGTTAAGAAAAATAGAAAATGTGATTTAAATAATGAACCAGAGGGCACCCCTATTTTTGTTAGGGTACTTATTCAATATAGTTTACTGGAAAAATCTATCATACCCTGTTTTAGTATAAAATAAGTAGGATACCTTTTATTTTAATAAAACAAGGAAAACTTAGAAAAACCCTACAAAAATAAACCCAAGGTGAAAACACCCCAACCCTTGGGATAACTAATGTTTTGTTAATAAGAACTTAGAAAAAATATGAAATCTGCTGTTTGACATTTTTCAAATAACAATGTAGTAGAAAGTGCCTTTTTGACATTTAACTTTAGAAAATCATAACTAAATGACCATCCCTTAGCTTTCTATGATTTTTAGCACAGAAGCCTATTATTACTGTTAGATGCCAACAAAAATAACCCTTAGGGCAGAGCTCACCCCTAATTAAGGGATGTAGTGTAAAGTGGCCCATTTTACACAACTCTTGTTATTTTTTTTCTAAAGCATAGCCTTTATATTTTAAGCCTCAAATTCTTAAAACAGGCTAGAATAACAAATGACAACCCACTGTAATTTTTATGGAATTTTTGGAAAATAGTAAACCACTGTCGTAGTTCAAACCTACACTAGAAACCATGAGTAGAAAATAAAGAAAAGGAAAGGTGAATAACAGGAAATTAGTGCCATCCTAAAAACTCTTATTAACTTGTCCACTGAAGTATATAAAAAGGCAATCCTAATTCTCTATGATTATCCTCAACAATAAAAACCTAAGCCTAAAAAGTAATAAGCATAACCCACTAGAAGCCCCCGCATGACCCAGAAACCCTAAGTTACTATTTAACTTAGTTTTCTTTTTTAGCATAATGTTATTAATCCTGCATAATCATGACATACATGTTCATTGCATTCGATAGACTGTAACCTTGCTGACGGAGAGTACGTCCTCGTGCCGGAGCAAGGAGCTGCTCAGGAGGTAGCCCCAGATCCAGCACCAGAGCCTGCACTAGAGGACCTGCCTGCCACTGCTTTGGAAGGCAAGCCCCGGTTTATGCATAACCTGTTATTTATGCTATTTTACTTCACTTAATGATTGTAGGATTGATTGTGCACTTAGGTGTAGGAATTGTTTGAAACCCTAGTTGCATGATCTCAGGAATCCTTTTTGAGATGGATACTAGTATGCTAGGTCGAGTAGTTGCTTTATTTAATTAGGATCTCGGTAGAAGACGAGTGATTTTTCTAGCACTCGCGCGAGATCAGGAATTGGTTGTACCCACTTTTTATATCATATTGATAGTTGGTTGGTGGACACGGATCCATGGGGATGTGTGGTCTACGAGGTGAAATTGGAACAAGGATTAACGTGCGGATACCTGTGTCAAGCGATTGAACGTACTAAGCACATGCCGAGAAATATGGTAAATCGGTAAGCCTAGTACCTGAGTGAACCTGGCAGCGGACATATCCCTCACGCGACCTGAGACGTGGTCTCCCATTCCGGTTATGGTGGGTACAAGTGCGGTCACTGCACGACGGCAGTCGGGGTCAGTGAGGCATTGTACGCCAAGGCGGTGAGCCCTGATCCGCTGACGGGGAATCGATGGGGACGGTTGATGTGTGTGGGGACGGAGTGCCCCTACATGTCGTGTGTTTAGGTTTACCTTGCAAGGATAAAAACTCGATTCGAATCGTCTGCTTCTCGCAGCTAATGAGACTGCTTGATCCATTGTACTGCATTGAGTAACAAGTGGAAATATGATGAGTTGATATAAGATGTTGATTGCTAATAATGTTTGCTACTATGTATGAGTAGATAGTACACTTATAGCCTTAAGAGAGTCACACTTAACTATGACAAAGTTAAAACTTGACATAGAAACTCAGCTAGTGCTTTTGGCAACCAAACCCCACAGCCAAATAGCTGCATGTCTAGAGGTAGAGGAGTAGACTCCTCACACCGGGTAAGTCTAGCTGAGTATTAGTATACTCAGCCTTGCTTGTGGCATAATTTTACAGGTTCTCTGGAGGACATGGTTGCTGGAGTGACTTGGCCGTCCATCTTGCCACCAGGTTGGACTGTCGAGTGGGACCCCACCTCAGTTGAGGAAGAGCATGAGGAGTGATGGGACGAGCTTCCCCATCTCTCTGTTTATTTACCGTTAGTTTTATTTTGCTGCACTTCGAACAATGATGACTACTTTTGCAAAACTCCGATGGTGATGTAATAATTTTAATACTCTTACATGCAGGGTTTTATGCTTTATTGTATTTGCTCTGTGACTGACCATCGAGTGAGATTGTGGTACTTGATCCTGTCAGTGGCCGTGTCGGACTAGATCCGAGGGATTGACGGGTTATTCCCATTTAAGTGTGGTCTAGCCTCTAAGGCGGGGCTTAGGCACTTAAGTTGGAATAATTCGGGCAGTTCCGCCACACCGGGGGTCGGGCGAGGCGGAGATCGTCGTCCGAGGTCGAGGTTGAGTCCGAGCCCTGGGGTCGGGCGAGGCGGAGACCGCCTTCCGATGTCGAGGTTGAGTCCGAGCCCTGGGATCGGGCGAGGCGGAGTCCGTCGTCCGAGGTTGAGGCTGGGTCCGTCGTCCGGGGTCGAGGCTGAGTCCGAGCCCTGGGGTCGGGCGAGGCGGAGTCCGTCGTCCGGCGTCGAGGTTGAGCCAGAGCTTTGGGGTCGGGCAAGGCAGAGCGTCCTATGGCGCCCGAGGCTGGACTTAGCTGCTGTCAGCCTCACTCTGTCGAGTGGCACATCAGTCGGAGCAGGGCAGGCGGCGCTGTTTTCCTGTCAGGTCGGTCAGTGGAGCGGCGAAGTGACTGCGGTCACTTCGGCTCTGTCGACTGAGGAGCGCGCGTCAGGATAAGGTGTCAGTCGATCCTTGCATTAAATGCTCCTGCGATACGGTCGGTTGGCGTGGCGATCTGGCCAAGGTTGCTTCTCCGTGAAGCCTGGGCCTCGGGCGAGCCGAAGGTGCGTCCGTTGCTTGAGGGGACCCTCGGGAGAGACGTGAATCCTCCTGGGTCGGCTGCCTTTGCCCGAGGCTGGGCTCGGACGAGGTGAGACCGTGTCCCTTGAGTGGACGGAGCCTTGACCTGAATCGCGCCCATCAGGCCTTTGCAGCTTTGTGATGATGGGGGTTACCAGCTGAGATTAGGAGTCTTGTGGGTACCCCTAATTATGGTCCCCGACAGTAGCCCCCGAGCCTCGAAGGGAGTGTTGGTACTCGCTTGGAGGCTTTTGTCGCACTTTTTTGCAAGGGGACCGACCTTTCTCGGTTGCGTTTCGTTCCGGTGGGTGCGCGCGAGCGCACCCGCCAGGTGTAGCCCCTGAGGCCTCGGAGGAGTGGTTTGACTCCTTCGAGGTCTTAGCGCGTTTCATGAAGCTTCGGCTGGTCTGGTTGTTCCCTCATGCGAACTGGCCGTAGCCCGGGTGCATAGTCAGGTTCCATGTTCTCGGGCTGGTATGTTGACGCTGTCAATGGTTTGGCCGGAGCCGGGTTTGCGAGAGCAGCCCCCGAGCCTCCACACAGAGCGAGAGGACGGTCAAGGACTGACTCGGATTTTTTCATACGCCCCTGCGTCGCCTTTCCGCAAGGAGGAGGGGGGGAAGCGCCATGTTGCCCTCGGAGGGCACCGAACATGGTGTCTCCAGTGAGTTGCTAACGGGTGATCCGAGTGGATGTTCGTGCCCCGTTCGATAAGGGTCGGCTAGTGGCCCAGAGGCGCGCTCCAAAAGTACCTGCAGGTGATTTGCCGGACCCGGTTCCGTTTGATAGGGTCCGAGGGCTTGATGCCTCCCTCTGATGGGATTTCGTTACAGAATCGCTCCTGCTGGTCTCGGAAATGTCCTAGGGTACCTCGGGAGCGTAGCCCGAGCCTCGGCCATGTATCGGACATACCCAGAGTCATCCCTCGCTCTGCGTGCTCTGAGGCGGCTGTTGAACCCTTCGGGGGCCAGCCTACGAACCCCTGATCAGTAGTGGGCGCGGAGCCCGAGTGACCTGAGGCGGCTGTCGAACCCTTCCGAGGGGCCAGCCTTCGAACCTCTGACCAGTAGTGGGTGCGGAGCCCGAGGGGCCTGAGGCGGCTGTCGAACCCTTCCGAGGGGCCAGCCTTCGAACCTCTGACCAGTAGTGGGCGCGGAGCCCGAGTGCTCTGAGGCGGCTGTTGAACCCTTCCGAGGGGCCAGCCTTCGAACCTCTGATCAGTAGGGGGGCTCAGGGCCCGCTTCCTTCGAGGAGAAGGATCCCTTTCGGAGTATCCCCTTTCCCGGTCCCTGTAGCAAGAGAGAGAAAGAGGAAGAGGAAAAGGATACGAAATCGAACGACGTGGCGCACCTCTTTTGACGCGGTCATTATGGCGGAGGTGAAGCGTCGCCTGCTTCGCCTGCCAAAGGTGTCGCCTGTCCTACCGCAGAGTTAATGCGACGGGACGAGTGATTCGCGGGGCAGTCGTTGTGCGTGCGCGAGCCGTTCGAGGAACAGATCACGGGCGTGTCGTCTTCACGCTGTGGGAGAGGGCTCTCTCGCTGTCCCCGGAGGGGACGTGTGCCTGCAGACGACTTGACCGCTGCTTCCGCCCGCCTGCCGCCGCCATTACTGCCGGCCCACTTTTGGCCATATCGATCGTCGCGCTTTCTCCCGCGGCTGACTGACCCGTGATCGATGTGCTCGGTTGGCACTGTTGGGCCATGCGCAGGGTTGCCTCGAGTCACGGCACCGGTTCCGCAGTCGAGAAGGCGCGGTACTGGCGCAAGTGGCGGTGCAGTTTCCCGCACGTAGTAATCGGCGCGCCGGTTACATGACGTGTGGGCCTGGGCCCCCATGCTGGACGCGTCGGAGTCGAAAGGGTGCGCCCCCTTGGTGCGGTTGCATGCCGCCTCCATGGCGGTCCGCCCTTTCACCTGCCGGTCTGGGAGAAAGTGGAGAAGCGCTTGTAACTGCTGGGCCGTTACGCACACCGCGCGCGGCGGTTTGGCCTCTTCTGTCCTGGGCCAGCTTGCATGACGCGTGGGACCCAGCCCCCGTGTCGTAGGGGAAGACCTTGGAGCGTGTTGGTGAAGACTCAGTCCGCGACGGCTGAGGACGCAAGTGAGGAGAGTCGCCTTTAAAAGGAGGGCGACCCCCTTGGATGGCGACTATGTCTTCGCACTATCCCCATGCATCGCGCCCTTCCACCTTCCGAGCCCTCGGATGGGGAGCGCCCGCGTTGCTTTTGTCTCGCTGTCGTCGTTGGAGGAACGCAACTTCGTGGAAGTTGGTACCTTTCAGCCATCGCTTGGCTTCAAGGATTTTCATCAGGCAGCCCGGCTGCATCCCCTCGCCGGTGGTCACCCAAGACGGTGACCACCAGTTCGATGGTGGGGAGAAGCAAGCCGGGCTGCGGCCTCTTCCCCGCCCTCAGCTTCGAGGATCTTCATCATCCTGGCTGGGGCAGAGGGCGAGGCGAGCCGGAGCTCTACCTCCCGCACGGGTCGGCGGGCCACCTCTTCTTCCAGCTTCTGGGGGTGGAAACCATCCTCCAGCTCTGCGGAGGAGGCGCCCTCCAGCCATGCTGGGGAAGGCGAACTGTTGCTACCCAGCCAGGGCGCAACATTCCATCCTCTGTCCTCGTTTTCGTGGTGAAGACGGGAGTGAGGACCTGCCGGTGCGCTTCGGGGCGGCCGGCGCTCGCTGGTGCGGTGTTGGTGGACAGGTGGACGCTGCCTCCAGTGTTGAGGTGGTGGCAGCTGGAGAAAGCTTCCCCGCCGTCTAAACCGTCAGCGCCACCTGCGGACCGACCTCCGGCTCTTTGGCTTTAATATCTGGGTCTCGTCCCTTGAGTGGGGACGCGAACGAGAGCCTTCCGGCGGCAGTGTCTGTCCTGGGACCATCGCTGCTGCTGCAGAGGTCGCCGGCAAGTCACCAGGAGTTTGTCGTCCCGTAGGCTCTCCGATGTGGAGGTTGTTCATACCCGTGGGAGTGGAACCGGAGTTCCGTTTGTAATGGCACCTTGAGTGCCGGTGTCTGTTCATTGTGGCTGTCGGGGCCTGAACATGTAGGTATTTTGGGTGTAATACCATGTTTTTTCCTCATTTCGAGCACTAGGACTCGCCCGTCGGCTAGCTGAACCGCTTAACCAAGTGTGAGTTGCCTCGTGCGGAAGGTGACGAGTGAGGTATCCGTATCCCGGAGGCGTAGGAGTCCCTCGGCTCGGTCGGCCTTGCCGCCCGAGGCTTCTCTTGCTTAGTTAAAGAAACCCTCGGCCGCTCTGCGATGAGCCGGAGCCGGAGGCAGCGGTGCCAGCACAGAGGCAGAGTTGGCTCGAAAAGAAGCTTCGTTTGCCGGAGCCTGGCCGGGCCGTCCACTGGCTGGACCAGTGCCGGAGTCGGGTTGCCGAGGCCATGAGCCGGGCTGATGCCCTCGGGGAACAACTGGCTAAGGCTACGGAGCGGCCAGTCGAGGCGTCTTCTCGGGCCGGGTTCCTAGAGGAGACTCTGGCGGCGATGGCCCCGGCGTGGTGCTGACGTATTTCTTCGGGGTGGAGATCCTTTGACCATGTTGCCGTCCGAGGCCGGGTCAGATTCCGCCGAAGGTGGAGTCGACGCCGAGGGTGCTGCTGCTCCCCCTGCTGATGTCTGATCCTGCAGGAACAGTTTATCTGTAGTGTGCGTATGTTTTTTGGCGGCCGCCGAGGCCCAAACATACCGTCGTCGTGTTGTAGAGCTTTGTTTCTTTTCCCCTTGTTTCGAGTATCAGGATTTATTTGTCGGTAAGAGAATTGTTCGTCCGAGCGAGAGTTACTTTTCACGGAAGGTGATGAGTGAGGTATCCGTATCCCGGAGGCGTAGGAGTCCCTCGGCTCGGTCGGCCTTGCCGCTTACGTGTACTCTTACTCGTCCGTTGGATTCTGTTATCGATATAGTCGAGAAGGCACGAAAAATCGTTTCAGCAGAACAACTTTCGAACGTTAAGACTTTTTCGGCCAGCGGAATCGCTTATCCGAGCGTGAGTTACTTATCGCAGAAGGTGATGAGTGAGGTATCCGTATCCCGGAGGCGTAGGAGTCCCTCGGCTCGGTCGGCCTTGCCTGCTTACGTGTACTCCGTCGTTTTCAGGATCCCACTTTCTAAGTAGTCGAAAAGCACGAAAGATGTTCTGGCAGAAAGACTTTTTCCGAGGAAAATTTTGACGTAGAGGGGGTTCCCCCCTTCTAGCCCCCGAGGGAGGGTTGGGCTTTGCCGAGGCAAGGCTGACCCTTCCTTGATGGTTAGACTTTGTTGGCGTATGTAGACGAGGTATATGAACGACTTGAAAACATCATAAGGGTAGAAGCGACGTAGCTGTCGGATGTTCCAAGCGTTGCTGTAGACCTCGCCTTGACTGTTGGCCAGCTTGTATGTTCCGGGCTTCAAAATCTTGGTGATGATGAATGGCCCTTCCCAGGGAGGCGTGAGCTTGTGGCGCCCTCGGGCGTCTTGTCGTAGCCGAAGCACCAAGTCGCCCACCTGGAGGTCTTGGGACCGAACCCCTCGGGCGTGGTAGCGTCGCAGGGACATGCTTTGTTTAGACCAGTGTAGTCTACACACATCCGCCATTTCCATCCTTTCTTTCTCACAAGCACAGGGTTGGCAAGCCATTCGGGATGGAATACCTCTTTGATGAACCCTGCAGCCATCAACTTGTGGATCTCCTCGCCTATGGCTCTACGCTTTTCTTCGTCGAATCAGCGCAGAGGCTGCTTCACGGGTCGGGCACCAGCTCGGATATCCAGCGAGTGCTTGGCGACATCCCTTGGTATGCCAGGCATGTCCGAGGGGCTCCACGCAAAAATCTCGGCATTCGCACAGAGAAAGTCGACGAGCACTGCTTCCTATTTGGGGTCGAGCTCGGAGCCGATCCGGATCTGCTTAGAAGCGTCGTTGCTGGGGTCGAGAGGGACAGACTTAACCGTCTCAGCTGGCTCAAAGTTGCCGGCGTGGCGCTTCGCATCTGGCGCCTCCTTGGAGAGGCTCTCCAGGTCGGCGATGAGGGCCTCGGATTCGGCGAGGGCCTCGGCGTACTCCACGCACTCCATGTCGCATTCGTACGCGTGTCGGTATGTGGAGCCGACGGTGATGACCCCGTTGGGGCCCGACATCTTGAGCTTGAGTTAGGTGTAATTGGGGACGACCATGAACTTGGCGTAGCATGGTCTCCCCAGTACTGCGTGGTAGGTTCCTCAGAACCCGACCACCTCGAACGTGAGGGTTTCCTTTCGGAAGTTGGAGGGAGTCCCAAAGCAGACGGGCAGATCGAGTTGCCCGAGGGGTTGGACGCGTTTCCCGGGGATGATCCCGTGAAAGGGCGCCGCGTCGGCCCGGATCGAGGATAGATCGATCTGCAGGAGCCCGAGGGTCTCGGCGTAGATGATGTTGAGGCTGCTGCCTCCATCCATGAGGACCTTGGTAAGCCTGATGTTGCCGATGACGGGATCGACAACGAGCGGGTACTTTCCCGGGCTCGGCACGCGATCAGGGTGGTCGCCCTGGTCGAAGGTTATGGGCTTGTCGGACCAGTCTAGGTAGACTGGCACCGCCACCTTTACCGAGCAGACCTCCCGGCGCTCTTGCTTGCGGTGCCGAGCCGAGGCGTTCGCCACATGCCCACCGTAGATCATGAAGCACTCGTGGACCTCGGGGAACTCCTCTGCCTTGTGGCCCTCCTTCTTGCCGTTGTCGGGGGCTCTGCCACCTTGCGCCGGTGGCCCGGCCTTGTGGAAGTAGCGCCGAAGCATGACGCACTCCTCAAGGGTGTGCTTGACGGGACCCTGATGATAGGGGCACGACTCCTTGAGCATCTTGTCGAACAGGTTGGCGCCTCTGGGAGGCTTTCGAGGGTTCCTGTGCTCGGCGGCGGCGACAAGGTCTGCGTCGGTGACGTCGCGTTTCGCTTGCGACTTCTTCTTAGCCTTCTTCTTGGTGCCACACTGAGCGGACGCCTCGGAGACGTCTTCCAGCTGGCGCCCCTGAGGCTGCTTGTCCTTCCGGAAGATGGCCTCGACCGCCTCCTGACCAGAGGCGAACTTGGTGGCGATGTCCATCAGCTCGCTCGCCCTGGTGGGAGTCTTGCAACCCAGCTTGCTCACCAGGTCGCGGCAAGTGGTGCCAGCGAGGAACGCGCTGATGACATCCGAGTCGGTGATGTTGGGCAGCTCGGTGCGCTGCTTCGAAAATCGCCGGATGTAGTCCCGCAGGGACTCTCCCGGCTGCTGGCGGCAGCTTCGGAGATCCCAGGAGTTCCCAGGACGCACGTACGTGCCCTGGAAGTTGTCGGCGAAGGCTTTGACCAGGTCGTCCCAGTTGGAGATCTACGCAGGAGGCATATGCTCCAGCCAGGCTCGGGCGGCGTCGGAGAGGAACAGGGGAAGGTTGCGGATGATGAGGTTGTCATCGTCCGTTCCACCCAGCTGGCAGGCCAGCCGGTAGTCCGCGAGCCACAGTTCCGGCTTTGACTCCCCCGAGTACTTGGTGATGGTAGTCGGGGTTCGGAACCGGGTCGAAAACGGCGCCCGTCATATGGCCCGGCTGAAAGCTCGCGGACCGGGTGGTTCGGGCGAGGGGCTCCGATCCTCCCCGCTGTCGTAGCGCCCCCCACGTCTGGGGTGGTAGCCTCGGCGCACCTTCTCGTCGAGGTGGGCTCGACGGTCGCGGCGGTGGTGCTCGTTACTGAGGCGACCCGGGGCCGCAGGCGCTGTGTTCCGCGTGCGCCCGGTGTGGACCGAGGCTTCCCGCATGAATCGGGAAGACGCGACGCGATGCTCCGGGGGGTACCCCTGCCTTCGGGAGGCAGAGCTCTCGGCCCGTCGGACCACGACATCTTCCAGGAGATTCTTGAGTCTCCCTGGATACGTCGCCCCTCGGTGGTGGATGGTTCCGGCATCTCTTGGAGTAGTATCGCTGCTGCAGCTAGGTTCTGGCCGACCCCACTGGAAGCTGGGGGCAGCCTTGCCCTGGCATCGTCGGCAATGCGGTGCTGGACGTCTTGGGCCAGATGACGCGCTTCTCCGGCCGGTGCCGGCCTGCCCACTCCTGCCCGATATTTTGCCGAAGCTGCACAAGTTGTCCTGCCTCCTCGTCGAGCCTGGCCTGCATCTCGCGGATTTGCTCGAGCTGTGCGTCCTGACCCCTCGCAGGGACTGGGACCACATCTAGCTCCCGAAGGATGTCAACGCGAGGCGCAGGCCTAAGGGGATCACCGTCCTCTGGCATACCAAGATGGTTGCCTTCGTTGAGACCCCCTAGATCGATGTGGAAGCATTCGTGACTTGGGCCACAGTCCTCGTCGCCGAGGCTGTGGCTACTATCGGAGCAATCAGAGAGGCAGTAGTCACATGCGGTCATGAAGTCCCGCATGGCACTGGGGTTATCGAGCCCGGAGAAATCCCAACCAGAGTCAGGCTCGTCATCTTCCTCGGAACCCAGGGGCCCGTAGGTTGAGACGGTCGTCAGTCGGTCCCAGGTCGACCGCATATGATACCCCGGAGGGTTTGGACATGCCTTTATGAAAACGTCCACCGAAGCGGGGTCGCTTGGTGGGTCGTAGCTGAATCTAAAAGGCATGGGATGGGAAACGGACGGTACCTCTTGATCGACGGGTGGCGACGAAGTCGCGTCAAGGACGGACTGCGCCGTTGTCTGAGGTACGAGGCTAACGCCTAGCAAGTCCTTCGCGAGCGTGCTAGCGTCGTCCGTCCGCTTGGGGTTGGCGTGTCGCGGGGAAACGACGCTCGTCTTCGTCTCATACGCGAGGTCGACGCCCGACGTGTCCCCCGTTGGGGTGCCGGCGCCGTCGACTCGCTCGACAACCGACAAGGTGTCGCCTTCTGCTTGGCCATGTCTGCCCCGCCTCCTCCTCCGTCGGCGGGGAAGGTGACGGGACAGACCCAGATGTTGCTCTTCCGCCACGTGGGGAAGACGTTGTCGATTCCGCCGCCGGCAGGCGGGCTGGCGACCGCCATTGTCGTTGTCGCGCGGCGGAGGAAGGAGTATCATGTCGTAGCTGCCGTCGAGGGACATGAACTCAATACTCCCGAAACGGAGCACCGTCCCAGGTTGGAGTGGTTGCTGGAGACTACCCATCTGGAGCTTGACGGGAAGCTGTTCGTCAACACGCAGCAGGCCCCTACCTGGCGCGCCAACTGTCGGCGTTTCGACCCCGGGGGGTCCCTGGACCGACGAGTAAATTGTCGCTGCGTGTCCCAGCCCAGATGGGTCGGCGCGAGACGGAACACAAAGGGGGGAAAACAGTAAGGGGAAAACCATGGCCTTCGTGTTGTCCTGCGCCTAGGGCGGATGCGCTTGCAGTAGGGGGTTACAAGCGTTCGCGTAGGAGAGAGAGAGAGAGAGCCTTGTGCGTCGGCCCGTTCTCCCGCGCGGCCAACCTTCTCGTACGAGAGCCCTGGACCTTCCTTTTATAGGCGTAAGGAGAGGGCCCAGGTGTACAATGGGGGGTGTAGCAATGTGCTAACGTGTCTAGCAAAGGGGAGCCAGAGCCCTATGTACGTGCCATCGTTGCTGTCGGAGAGGTTTTGGCGCCCTGTTCATGTGATGTCGTGGCCGTCGGAGGAGCGCTTGAGCCCCATGGAAGTACAGCTGTCGGGGCTTTCGGATCCTTGCTGACGTCTCCTTGCTTCCGTAAGGGGCTGAGAGCCGCCGTCATCATGGAGCACGTGGGGTGCCATCATTACTTGTTTACCGGGGCGAGCCGGATGGGACGTTGGTCTTGTTCCCCGTAGCCTGAGCTAGCTAGGGGTAGGGTAATGATGCCCCCCCTGGGACGTGGTCGATCCGAGCCCGAGGTCGGGCGAGGTGGAGGCTCCTCCGAGGTCGAGGCTGAGTCCGGGCCCGGGGGTCGGGCGAGGCGGAGACCATCGTCCGGGGTCGAGGTTGAGTCTGAGCCCGGGGGTCGGGCGAGGCTGAGATCGTCGTCCGAGGTCGAGGTTGAGTCCGAGCCCTGGGGTCGGGCGAGGTGGAGACCGCCTTCCGAGGTCGAGGTTGAGTCTGAGCCCTGGGATCGGGCGAGGCGGAGTCTGTCGTCCGAGGTCGAGGCTGGGTCCGTCGTCCGGGGTCGAGGCTGAGTCCGAGCCCTGGGGTCGGGCGAGGCGGAGTCCGTCGTCCGGTGTCGAGGTTGAGCCCGAGCTCTGGGGTCGGGCGAGGTGGAGCTTCCTATGGCACCCGAGGCTGGACTTAGCTGCTGTCAGCCTCACTCTGTCGAGTGGCACAACAGTCGGAGCAGGGCAGGCGGCGCTGTTTTCCTGTCAGGTCGGTCAATGGAGCGGCGAAGTGACTGCGGTCACTTCGGCCCTGTCGACTGAGGAGCGCGCGTCAGGATAAGGTGTCAGTCGATCCTTGCATTAAATGCTCCTGCGATATGGTCGGTTGGCGTGGCGATCTGGCCAAGGTTGCTTCTCCGCGAAGCCTGGGCCTCGGGTGAGCCGAAGGTGCGTCCGTTGCTTGAGGGGACCCTCGGGCGAGACGTGAATCCTCCTGGGTCGGCTGCCTTTGCCCGAGGCTGGGCTCGGACGAGGCGAGACCGTGTCCCTTGAGTGGACGGAGCCTTGACCTGAATCACGCCCATCAGGCCTTTGCAGCTTTGTGCTGATGGGGGTTACCAGCTGAGATTAGGAGTCTTGGGGGTACCCCTAATTATGGTCCCCGACACAAAGCTAATAAAAAGAGGAACACCGAGCTTACCCTGGGTGAGAGGTCAAATCTGATGACGTCTGTCCTGACTCCTAACAACAGCATCAAAGAGTGATTCCTGACGGGAGCCTGCACGCACGCAACGCCAAATCAAATCAAGCACAATTTTTGTTGTGATGAAGAAACAAAACATAAGTGAAGCCACATACATTGCATGGTGGCCTGTACCACCAGAGCGTGAGTCACCACCTGACTCCGTCGATGGTGGGGCATGTCCAGGAAGAGGAGGAGGAGTTGGCAGAGCAGAACCTCCCTCCAGCTGGACAGGGAGCAGTGGGCCCACTTGGTGGGGTGATGGTGGTGGGAGGAGGATGGAGGGGAGGAAGGGAAGGTACGAGATTGTCGCCGAAGATGGAGGAGGACCTTTTGGCGCTCTTAGATCCCATTGTGGTGGCATTGCTGCTCCAAGATCCCATCACGGCGGGGGAAGAGCGAGGTTGCATATGGGTGGGGGATGTCGCCGGGGGGCCAACGCTGTCGAGGGGATCCATGTCCAGGAAGATGGGGAGGAGGTGATGGAGCAGAACCTCCCTCTAGCGTGACGGGAGCAGCATGCCCGCTTGGTCGGGTGATGGTGGTGGGAAGGGTACGGAGGGGATGAAGGGGAACGTACGAGCTCGTCGCTGAAGACTGAAGACCGCTTGCCTCCTCCCAGATCCCATCGTGGTGGCCTTGCTGCTCCCTAATCCCATCGCGCAGTGGGGTGCAGATGGGTGATCCCATCGCGGTGGCGCGCAGTGGGGTTGAGCAGGAGGCGAGGCCGCGACGGAGGTCACGACGTGCGTGGCGGGGGCGTCGGGCGGGGGCATGGCCTCGCCCGTGGAGGTCACGGCGTGCATCGTGGGTGAGATCCATGCGCGTGCACAGGGAGGTGGCGCACGGACAGGGAGATCCGCATGCGCGGTTCTAGCGGTGGCACGACTAGCACGGTGGAGGCATGCAGCACGGCGGGGGCGCACGGAGCTGCAGACGCCTTCATTACTATCGTAATGGAGCATCGCAACCGCGCCTTCCATGGAGAGCATGGGCGAGGATCGTGAGCCGGGGCAGGGTCGCTGATGGTGGGGCGAGGCTGGCCAGGGGTGAGCATCGCGTCGATTGCGGGGACGAGGAACACGGGCGCGCCTTCCATCGACAGCGTGGGCGAGCATCGTAGTGGAGGGGGTGTCTTTCCATAGGCGAGGAGAGACGGGTGGGGGCGTGCTTCACCATGAGATGTGGACACCCACAGTATAAATATATAGAGTAGTAGAGACTACTACAGTAAACGGACAAATCTATGCCGGTGAGGTTATTTACGTCAGCTGTAAAACAATTTATACAGTAAACTAATTTAGATAGAACAATTTACATAGGTTAAAAAACCCAACAAAAATAAAGTGGTTATTTAAGTCAGCGTGATAGTGGTCGACGTAAAAAACTGAATTACAACTGAGAAAAACCGACATAATAAAACTTTTATTTACGTTGGCTTTTTAAACCGATAGAGACAAGATTATTAAAACCCCATCCATGTGACCGCTGCTCATCCTATCCATGTAGCCACCGCCATCCACATCCGTATCCGTCGTTGAGCTATAGTCGTTGTTCTATTGTACTGCAATACAATCGATATAAAAGAAGACTCGCTTTATCACACTGGTAATAAATTTGAGCAAACAGAGAAAAGTTGAAATAGAATCCAAACTACGTTGGCTACTCCAATGTGAATGTAGACAAGCATTTCAGGCTTGCACTATCGGAATCCGGCTCTTTGCCGAGTGCTCAACTTTGCCGAATGCTTTTCGTCGGGCACTCGATAAAGTTCTACTCTCGGTAACGACGACGTTTACCGATAACAGAACACTCGGTACAGAAAGACATCTTTGTCGAGTGTCAAACACTCGGCGAAAAGCGACGTTCGGCAAAGGGCCGTCAGCTACCCGTTATCTTCACCGAGTGTCGGGATTTGTCACTTAGCAAAGTAGCTTCTTTGCCGAGTGTCCCACGTCCAACACTCGTCAAAGTATGCTTTGCCGAGTGTCACACTTGGACACTCGACAAAGTATATTTTTATTATTTTTTTCTTTTCCCAACCAAATTTTTTGTGTTATGTTTCAACACTATGTAGACTTACATATGTTCCATTTTTGGACAATTATAAAAGTGTTTGCTATAACTATTAGATTTTGTTCGTTTAATTGAATTTCCTCGGATAATTCAGATTTGAACTGCAAGTCACTCAAAAAATATAAAACCATGAATGCAAAAATGGTATCCATATTATTTAACATAAGTTACGTCCGATTTAAGTAGCAGACCGGAATCTTCGAGCACCATGCTCACTAAACATGACCATGAACTTGCCATCTAGTTGTTTAAAAATGTATAAAACACTAACAAAGTCAGAAAATCATGAAACTTGTCCACATGTCATGATATCATTGGTAGAGGTTGTGATAAAAATTTGAGAATGTTTCGATAAAGTTGTGACACACTATGTGTAGAAACCTAGCCGGTCTAAATTGAAACTCTATAATTTCATGTATAGTACTCTCAGGTTTCTACACATAGTGTTGATAATTTTCACGAAACATTCTCAAATTGTTGCCGAGTGCCTGCCGTGGGACATTCGACACATAATACTTTGCCGAGTGTCAGATCCTTGACACTCGACAAAGTATATTTTAAAATTTTAAAAAAACCTTTGTTGAATGCCCATGATATGGCACTCGGCAAAGTATGTGTACATAGCCCTAACCAGCCTTCTTCTCTTCTCTCCTATCTGTCAAACCCACTCGTCGTCGCCAACCCACTTGCCGCTGCCGCCTCCCCACGTGAGGGCCATCCTCCCCACCTCCTCCCCACACGCCGCCGCCGCATCCCCACACGCCGTCCATCCTCCCCGCCTCCTCCCCACTCGTCGTCGTTGCCTCCCCACGCGCCGGCAACCTCCTTGCCTCCATGTCCCCACCGTCGCTCGACCTGACCCCCATCCCTGGCCCTGCGGTCGGCCATCTCCGGACAGCCTCGACACCGGCGAGCCTCGGCCCACGTCCCCCGAGGTGATTGCTTCCTTCCGTTTTGTGATATTCTAATTAAAGAACCTCTTTGTTCTACGTGTATGATTTATATGAAATGATTAGGTTTGATATTAAGTCAAATTTATATATGTGACAACTAGGTATATTACATGCATGATATATATGAAATGATTAGGGTTTAGGGTTTTAGGGTTTATATATGTGTCGTTGAAATATGCGTGGATGTCAGCCATCGTGCTGCTACTTTTATTTGCAGGTTTTGGACACCTCCCCGTGCAGGGGAGGTGCTGTCGAAATTTTTTGTTGATAGGCTTCTGTTAATTTTTTAGAGGATGGAGTACCGTGAGTGGATGTACACGGGCCACGTAGGAAGGAATGATGTCACCCCTGAATGGATTAGAAAGACCTATGATTTCGTGGAATGAGCATATGGCGAAGCTGCTAAAGGAGCGAGTCTAGTCCCATGCCCATGCAGCAATTGTGCCAACCGGAAATAAAATCAAAGAAGGTCATGGTAGAACATATTTGGAAGAATGGATTTACACTAGACTATACTCGGTGGATCTTCCATGGTGAAGCGCATCGTACGAGGGAGGAGGTGTTGAGACAACGCGTCGAGCATTGTGATGCTGATGCGAGGGTAGCGGATATGTTGAACGACTATCATGAGGTACAATACGTCGGAGGATGTACGGAGGACGAGCCAGAGCCGACCGCAAAGGCGTTCTACGACATGTTTGACGCGGCACAGAAGCCCCTTCACGGCTAGACAAAGGTTTCTCAACTGGATGCCATTGGGTGTGTAATGGCGTTCAAGTCGCAGTACAACATGAGTCGAGACACATTCGATGGCTTGTTGATGGTTATTGATAGCCTGCTTCTGGAGGATCACGTTCTGCCAAAGTGCACGTACGAGGCACAAAAACTCCTTCGTGCACTCAAGATGACGTATGTGCAGATACATGCTTGTCTGAAGGGCTGCGTGCTATTTAGGAAACAATACACGGAGGCATAGTACTGTCCGAAGTGTAAATCGTCTAGGTTCATGGAGGTAGAATCTGGTGATGGACAGAAGAGGTAGCTCGACATCCCCGTGACAATCCTACGCCACCTTCCGTTCATACCGAGGATCTAGTGTCTATACACGACAAGGAATCCGCGAAACAGATGACATGGCACAAAAATGGAAAACCATACAATCATGACAAGATGGTGCACGCATCCGATGGTGAAGCATGGAAACACTTTGATGCCATTCACCATGAGAAAGGCGAAGAGGCTCGTAATGTATGTGCTACACTGGCCACAGATGGGTTCAATCCCTATAGAATGAGCGCTGCCCCATACACATGTTGGCCTGTGTTTGTTATCCTAATCAATCTCCCCCGGTGTGTGCTTTCAAAGGCAGAATATATTCGTGTTGTTGATAATTCCCAGACACCCGAGGAATAAAATGGGCATGTACATGGAGCCTTTGATTGATGAACTGGTACGTGCTTGGGAGGAAGGGGTATGGACGTACAATCGAGCTACGAAGGCAAACTTCAAAATGCATGTTTGGTACCAGTCCCTCCCACCACCAAGGTAGCCCCAACTCATCGCCACACCAGTTCAGGCGCCCACCTTTTTAGCTTAGTTGCGATACTTATGTTGGTGAACTTGTGCGAACTTATGTTGGTGAAACTTGTCTTGAACTTATGTTTGAGTTGGTAATACTTATGTTGGTGAAACTTGGTATGAACATAGACATGTTTGTGAAAAACTTGTTAGATTTGTGAAATATGTGGTCTCTATTATGTATGTGATGATTATGTGATATATGTGATGTATATGTGATATATCTTTTGTTTGTTTGGATGGAATAGCAAAAACAAATAAAAAGGGGTATACTGGTCACTTTGCCGAGTGTAACATTCGGCAAAGAGGTGATTTACCAACTTTCTCCAAACATTCTAAAATTTTTATCGCAGCCTGTACATATGATATCATGACACGTGAACAAGTTTCAGGATTTTCTGACTTTGTTTGTGTTTTATACAATTTTTAAACATGTGTATGGCAAGTTCACGGCCATGTTTAGTGAGCATGTTGCTCGAAGTTTCCGGTCCGCTCCTGGAATCGGTCATAACTTATGCTAAGTAACATGAATATCATTTTTGCATGCACGGTTTTCCAAGTTTCGAGTGACCTACAGTTCAAATCTAAATTTTCCGAAGAAATTCAAATAAACGAACTAAATCTACTAACGATTGAAAACTCTGTTAAAATTGTCCACAAATGATACATGTAGGTCTACATAGTGTAGGAACACACCACAAAAAGTTTGGTTGCAAAAAATAAAAAAAAATAAAAAATACTTTGCCGAGTGCTGTCCAGTTAACACTCGGCAAAGACAACTTTGCCGAGTGCCTGTCCTTGGGCACTCCGCAAAGTCTGTACAACACATCTTTGCCGAGTGCTCTACAGCTAGCACTCGGCAAAGGCGACTTTGCCGAGTGCCCGAGATCCAGCACTCGACAAAGTTTATTTTTTAATTTTTAAAAAATCTTTGCCGAGTGCCGGATCGCGGGCACTCGGCAAAGAACGTTTTAATACCGTTACAGCGCCCGCACTCCCTGTCTCTCTCTCACTCTCACTTTCTCTCTGCCCGCAACCCGCCGTCGCCCGCCGTAGCGCCGCCGTCGCTCGCCGAGCCCGCCCCCAACCCGCCGTCGCCCGCCGGAGCGCCGCCGTCGCTCGCCGAGCCCGCCCCCAACCCGCCGTCGCGCCCGCCGGAGCCCGCCGTCGCGCCCGCCGGAGCCCGCCCCCAACCCGCCGTCCGCCCGCCGTTCTTGCGCCACCCGCCGTCGCCCGCCGTCGCGCCGCTCGAGCCGCCCGCCGTCGCGCCCGCCGTCCGCCCGCCGTCGCGCAGTCTGCCCGCTCGCCGCCGTCCGCGCCGCGTCGTCTGCCCGCTCGTCGCCGTCTGCGTCGCACACATCTTTGCGCTCCAGCAGCAGGTACGTATACTATACTATACTAGCTAGATTGTATGCCCGTTCCTTTGAGCTAGGCAATAGAGAATATATATGCACTAATTCACATTTGTTGATATACATAAGTAGTTCCACTTCACAATAAAAGCGATAGTAGCACAGTAGCGCAGTACGTATAAAGTTTATATATAATGTTTGTGTGGCGATAGATATGATTGTGTAGGGGTCCTAGTTTTAGTTGTATGCCGATTAGATATGATTGTGTGATGGTGGATATGGATGTCGATTAAATGTGATTGTCGGCTGTTGGGGCGAAGGCAGAGACGCCACCCTTCGCTCGTCGCCTTTCGCTGCAGTCGCTGGTTTGACGAAGACAAAACGGGCAGGGACACCCTTCGCTTCAATCAGCACCAGACGAAGGCCTGCGGTGACGTCTCCCCGCAGCACGACCTCGTCCTGCTCTGAGGCCCACGTGTGATCTGACCCATTGTAACGGGCCCCGCGTGACCGCCGTTGTGTTACGGGCCTAGTTTGTAAAGGCATTCTTGTAAGTACAGCTTGTAACCCTGCTTTATGGGAATATTCTGGGGATAAACTAGGTGTCCGAGGGCACATGCGTCCTTAACACGAGGCGCTGGGCACTCAGATACCTATAAATACCCCCACACAGTGCCCGTGAGAGGCTAGACATTAACAGAGCTATTTGCCCCCGAGCACGTATCCCTGTTGTCACCACTGTTCATCCTTGTTGACCTCCTTGCTACTGAGAGCAAGTTCCAACATTTGGCGCCCACCGTTCGTGCCACGACAAGACCACCCGCGATGGCACCCAAGAGAGCTAACCCGAAGGCTGACGAGGCTGCGAAGGCAGCACTGCTGGCCGCAAGAAAGGGCAAGGCCCTCGCCCTCACCCAATCCACCCACCAAGAGCCCACCGAAGACAACATTCCCCGCACCTGCGAAGACGACACCTTCCGCACCTGCGGGCCCGAAGGACAATCGCAGCCGCCCCCAGGCTTCGCCCCAGTGGAGGGCGCGGATCTCACCGAGGACGGCGAGGTCCTCGGCGTCTCAACAGAAGAACAGTTACAGCTGCGCGCCCTGCGCCTCAAGAACCGCAATCTCCAGAGGCAGAAAGAGATACTGGAAGCCAAGCGCCAACGTGTGTCCGCACTAGCCAAGGTGCGGCAGATGATACGCGACGAGGAGCAGAAGGCCTAAGACCTCGAGCGCGAGATCGCGCTGATGCAGCGCGAAGGCCACCTCGGTCTACAGCAAGAGCCACCCCTCCAGCAGCGCGCGCAACCGGAGGACACGCGCGAAGGCCACCTCGGCCTGCGACATGGCCCACCCCTGCAACACCGGGCGCAGCAGGAGAACCCGCGTTTCCCCCAACATGACTACGCCTTCCAGCACGGCGCGCCATTCCAAGGGGTCAACTACCTCGATGAGCGAAGTCCCCTGGCGCCACACCTGCAAGTGACGCCTTGGCCAGCTAACTTCCGAGCAGGGGCATATCCCAAGTACAACGGCAGCACCGATCCGGCGCAATACATAATGAGTTATCAAGTCGCCGTTGCATCCGCCGGAGGGGACGACGCCACAATGGCGAAGTCTTTCATCATCGCCCTAGAGGGCCCAGCACTCACCTGGTTCACCAGATTGCCTCCGCTGTCCATTGATTCGTGGAGAAGTCTCAGGGACAAGTTCCTTCTCAACTTCCAAGGGTACCGCCCAGACACCGACGCTTTGGCCGAGCTCTCGCTTTGCAAACAGCTGGAAAAGGAGACTCTGCGGGAGTATTACCGCAAATTCTTAACGCTCAAGTCACAGCTGCCCTCCGTCGATGATCAGATCGCTATCCACTACGCCATCAGTGGCCTTCGGGCCGGCGTCCTCTACAGCCACTGTATCAGAGATCCACCCAAGAACCTTCAGGAGCTATATCAGCTCTTTGAAAAATATGCCAAATCCGAAGAGCTTCACCAGCGCAAAGTTGAGTCACAGCGGAAGCCCAAAGATGCCCCGCAGTCCAGCCGCACATGGACGAGGACTCCGCAACCAGACTCCAGCCGAGATGGCCGCAGTCAACAGCAAGTGCACAACATCGCAAACCAGCAGCCTGCTGCTGACCCCCTCGGCGCCAGGAATATCCCCCCCAAGGCCGCGGAAACGGAACTCGTGGCAGGGGCCGAGGGCGCGCGCAGCCGCCGCGCTGGTTCTACTGCCTTTTCCACGGCGAAGACTGCGCCCACCAAACCAAAGACTGCCCCGAAACGAAGGCCACCAGAGACAGAATGGCGCGGGCGCAGCCAGCCGACAATCCCAGAATTGTCGCGCATAATTACCAGCCACCCCCCCACCATATATCCACGCTCCCGCTCCGCATCCACCGCACCACGCTTACCAACACCATCAGGAAGTACAAATCGTACCTCCTCCACCCCCACCACCACACCAGCAACACCAAAACATCCCCCATGCCCCAAAGCAGGAAGACTTCGCCGATCAACCATATCGCGGAGTCATTCACATGATAACAGGGGGGTCCAGCACTGACTTCGACACCAAGCGGCAGAAGCGGGACCACTACCGCAGCATCAACCATGTCGCGGTCACCGGCCCAGTCGTGCAGACGAAGTGGTCCCACATACCGCTAACCTTCGATGCACGAGACGTCGACCTGCGCAGCGCCCCCCACATCGACGCCATGGTCATCAATTGCAGCGTGGCAGGCTGGGACCTACACAAAGTCCTAGTCGACAACGGCAGCCAGGCGGACATCATCTTCCTCCACGCCTTCGACCGCATGGGTATAAGCCACAGTCTGCTCAAGCCTTCGGACAATCCGTTGTATGGCTTCGGCGGCAAGGGCACCTTTCCCGTTGGCAAAATAGAGCTTCCCCTCTCCTTCGGTGTAGCACCCAATGCCCGAAGTGAGCAAGTAACCTTCGACATTGTCGACATGGTATATCCGTACAACGCCATCATGGGCCGGGGCTCCATCAATAAGTTCGAAGCTGCCATCCACGGACTGTACCTATGTATGAAGATACCAGGTCCGCTAGGCGCTATCACGATCTACGGCAACCAGCAGATGGCGCGCAACATAGAGCGAGACTTCGTGCCTGGTCAGAGGAACGTACACTGCCTCACGACCCAGCGCGAGGTCCCCGCGCCCGCCAGCCCAACCGACAAGCAGCACGAGAAGGCACAGTTGCAGAGCCAAGACGGAACCAAGACTGTTCCCCTTGATCAGGCCACGCCCAAGCAGACAATCACCATCAGCGAAGACCTCACGTCACATGAAGAAGAGAAGCTTCTCTGCTGCCTGGCCAAGAATAAAGATGTCTTCGCCTGGTCCGCCCTAGACCTGGTCGGAGTCAGCCGATCCATAATTGAGCACAGCTTGGGAATTGACCCTTCGGTGCGACCAAAAAAGCAAAGGCTCCGCAAAATGTCCGATGAAAAGACAGAGGCCGCCAAGGCGGAAGTGCACCGCCTCCTAGAAGCTAAATTCATCGAGCCAGTGGCTTACCCCACGTGGCTCTCCAATGTCGTAATGGTGCAGAAAAAAAGCGGGAAATGGCGAATGTGCATAGACTTCACCAGTCTCAATAAGGCCTGCCCGAAGGACAATTTCCCGTTGCCGCGGATCGACAAAATAGTCGATAGCGCGGCCGGATGCGAGGTCATGTCACTCCTCGACTGCTTCTCCGGCTATCACCAGATATACATGAAGGAGGAAGACAAGGCTAGCACTAGCTTTATAACACCCTTCGGCACTTATTGCTTCATCAGGATGCCGGAGGGACTCAAGAATGCGGGGTCCACTTTCTCCAGACTCACCAGAACAGTACTCGAAGGGCAGGTCGGTAGAAACATATTTACATATGTGGACGACATCGTCGTCGCTAGCAAGAATAAGGAGGACCACCTCGCCGACCTCGCCGAGACATTCGCGAACATGCGAGATGCACGACTCCGCCTGAACCCGGAAAAGTGCGTCTTCGGTTTTCGCCAGGGCAAGATATTGGGTTACTTGGTGTCACACCGCGGCATCGAGGCCAACCCAACCAAGATCCAGGCCATCGTCGACATGTCGCCTCCGCAGTCCGTCAGGGACGTCCAGCGTCTGACAGGCAGACTGGCCGCTCTCAACAGATTCATCTCCAGGTCCGCTGAGCGAAGTCTCCCCTTCCTCAAAACACTCCGCGGCGCGAAAGACTTCGCCTGGGGACCGGAGCAAGCAGCGGCCTTCGCCTCACTCAAACAGTACCTGTCGGAGCTGGCCATCCTCACCAGCCCCGACTCCTCGCTCCCCCTATTGCTCTATGTCGCGGCTTCGCCGCACGTGGTCAGCGCGGCACTAGTGCAGGAGCAGTCAGTCGAAGGCGCAGTCAGACAGTGCCCTATTTACTATGTCTCCGAAGTCCTGACACCGTCCAAATGCAACATGACAGAGCTGGAGAAGATCGCCTACGCAGTTGTCATGTCCTCGCGCAAACTGCGCCATTACTTTGAAGCATTCAAGGTCCGAGTCACCTATGACAGAGGGCTCGACGAACTATTCAGAAACCCGGAGGCATCGGTGAGGATTGCCAAGTGGGCAGCCGAACTCTCCGGCTACCACATCAGCTTCGAGCCCAGGACAGCCATCAAGTCGCAAGTCCTGGCAGACTTCGTCGTCGACTGGACTGGGCCAGCAACACAGCCGGACCCATCCACAGAGACGATCTGGACCATCCATTGCGACGGTGCATGGTGCCATGCGGGGGCAGGCGTCGCTGCAGTCGTCACCTCACCAGCCGGAGTCAAACACAGATATGCAGCACGCCTCAACTTTGCTCTGGAATCCGACAAATGTACAAACAATATAGCAGAGTATGAAGCGGTTATCCTTGGCCTCCGCAAGCTAAGGGCCCTCGGAGTCACCACATGTATCATCAAGACAGACTCCAAGATACAGGTCGAGAAAGACTATGCAGCAAAAGACCCCGCCCTCATGCAATACCTCGCGGCTATCCGAAGTCTCGAGAGACAATTCAAGGGATTCACCCTGCAGCATGTGGATAGGGCCAAGAACGAGGAGGCCGATGCCTTAGCCAAGGCCGCCGCCAGGGGCGAGCCCCTGCCCTCCGACGTGTTTTTCCACACCATCGGCATGCCAGCCGTCCGGAGCCCCGAAGGGCTCCAGATAACTAATGATAGCGAGGGCCACCGTATAGTCAACCTAATCATGACCGAAGACTGGATGGCACCAATAACCCTGTTCCTACAGGGGTACTATCATCCAGCCGACGTCAGTGAGGCAAAGCGCCTCAGACATCGAAGCCGGGACTTCGCTCTGATCGAGGGCCAACTATACAAGAAAGGGGTCAGTCAGCCAATGCTCAAATGCGTCACCGAAACCGAAGGCATGCAGATCCTACGCGAAGTCCACAGTGGCACGTGCGGCTCGCACGCAGGGCCAAGGGCCCTGGCAGCCAAGGTGATCCGACAAGGGTTTTACTGGCCTGCAATGATCTGCGCCGCAAATCGAGTCACAAGGTCCTGCGAAGCCTGCCAGAAGTTCTCTCCTCGGTCAGGCAACCCCTCGCAATATACAAAGCTGATCGCCCATACATGGCCTCTCCAGCGCTGGGGCCTGGACATTGTCGGGCCCCTGCCCACCGCTCAGGGGAACCTTAAGTTCGCCTTCGTAGCCGTCAAATACTTCACCAAATGGATTGAAGCGAGGGCTGTTTCCACAATCACATCAAAGACTGCCCAAAAATTCTTTTGGCAGAACATTGTTTGCCGCTTCGGAGTACCGTCCGAGCTAACAGTTGACAACGGCAAGCAGTTTGACAGCCAAGATTTCAAGGATTTTTGTTTCTCCATCGGCACCAAGCTTGCCTTCGCTTCAGTCTATCATCCGCAGTCCAACGGGGTCGTGGAGCGTGCCAATGGGAAAATCTTCACAGTTGTCAAGAAGATGCTCCTCGATGAAAAAAAAGGCAGATGGACCGATTTGTTACCGGAGGCAGTCTGGGCGCTAAACACAACTGAGTGCAGGGCGACCGGGTTCACTCCTTTCCGCCTTCTATACGGATCGGAGGCAATGACCCCGCAAGAAATAAAGCATGGGTCCCCGCGTACAGTTCCGTCAGCCGTCCCTGACGTGGATGAGCCAACCTCAAAAGATCTCATTGACGGAGACCGGGTCTTCGCCCTACAGGCCCTAAACAAATACCAAGCCCAGACCAAAGCATGGCGCGACCACGCAGTCATCCCGAGGGAGTTCAGCGAGGGGGACCTCGTACTCATCCGAATAGCTCGGACGGAGTCCAAGGGCAAGTTGGAGCCCAAGTGGGAGGGCCCCTTCATAGTCAAAACAAAAGCTTCCCCCAGCGCCTACAGGCTCACAACGCCAAATGGCGAGGACCTGGAGCACTCCTGGAACATCGACAACCTTCGCAAATTTTTTGTTTGATCCACTTAGGGCTGATTTCGCCCTTGTAATTCACCGCAAACACTCTTGTACCGGCCCGCACTCTTTTCCTCCCGGGGGGTGAGGTTTTTAACGAGGCGGAGCCATGTAATATATGTGAGAAAAATCTCCCGCAAAAACATGTGTCGAAAAAAGACCGCGACACCGGTCTTCGGCATTCGACCAATTCGAAGTCACCGCGAGGCTAAGCGCTAGCCACCCTCGCGTGCGACAAATCCGCGCAGAAGTCGCCTAAGGGTGCAGCCGGACTCAGCACAACAAGTGCGAAAAATTCCGATGTCTATCGCGAAGACTATCCGCGCAGAAGTCGCCTAAGGGTGCAGCCGGACTCAGCACAACAAGTGCGAAAAATTCCGATGTCTATCGCGAAGACTATCCGCGCAGAAGTCGCCTAAGGGTGCAGCCGGACTCAGCACAACAAGTGCGAAAAATTCCGATGTCTATCGCGAAGACTATCCGCGCAGAAGTCGCCTAAGGGTGCAGCCGGACTCAGCACAACAAGTGCGAAAAATTCCGATGTCTATCGCGAAGACCATCCGCGCAGAAGTCGCCTAAGGGTGCAGCCGGACTTAGCACAACAAGTGCGAAAAATTCCGACGTCTATCGCGAAGACCATCCGCGCAGAAGTTGCCTAAGGGTGCAGCCGGACTTAGCACAACAAGTGCGAAAAATTCCGACGTCTATCGCGAAGACCATCCGCGCAGAAGTCGCCTAAGGGTGCAGCCGGACTTAGCACAACAAGTGCGAGAAATTCCGATGTCTCTCACAAAGACTCCGCGCAGAAGCCGCCTCAGGGCGCGGTCAAACTAGTACAACAAAAGCAGAAGCGACAGCATCAAACCATCCGCGCTAAGACCGACTATAATCACACCAGCACAGCATAGCCAACCATGCCACACAAAGTACACATCGCCCTCGCAGGCACAGGCACGCGAGGGCACACAACTTCATCTTACAACCCTTTACACATATACAAGCGAGGGCACCACACCCTACATCGGCTCCACCTTAGGAATAATCCCCATCTCCCTATAATTAAATAACATTATCCTAAGCTCCTCACCCGCAAAAAGACTTCGCAGTTCCCCTTCCCCTGTGCTCGCGGCGGCCGGCAAAGACAACAGTTCCTGCCGACCAACCTTACTCACACGAAGCCGAGCCCCCTCCTCCGCGCTAACCCTACGTTTTGCAACCGCCCTTCGTCGGCGGCGCCCGGTGCTAGGGCCTGGCACGTCCGGTGCGTCCGCGGCATGGGGCGACGCCTCCGCCGCAGCCACGTCCAAGGCCGCAAAATAATCCAAGTCCTCCTCCGACGACTCCTCAGTCCACTCAACCGAGCTCCCAGAGTCAGTAAAATCAAAAAACTCAGATACAGGCCCACCATATTCATTCCCACCTTCCGCGGTCGAAGCCGCCAAAAACTCAGTAGTAGCGGTTGCGTGCGCAGGCCCAAATTCTTGAACCTGCGCAGCAACCAGAATTCAGCACAACATCCAAAAATTCCCCAACCCTAAACACCCACTACGCCACCTGCGAAGGCCCTGGCGCTGCGGAAGCCTCCGCCGTTGTCTCCGCCGTAGGCTCCGCCGCGGCCTCCGCCGCAGTTTCCGCCGCCTCCGCCGCGGAACCTTCAGCACTCGGCACAGCGGCTGCGGGGGCGTCAGCGCCGCCTTCGCCAGTCGCAGCGGATGGGGGAGCAGCCGTCGCGATCGCTGCGGTCTCCGGGGTTGGCTCCAGGGCGACCCCAGTCACAGCCTCCGCGAGGGTCGACCCCAGGTCTGGCAGCGCGCTGTCTAGAGCCCCGAAGTCGTCCACCCGCTCGCCGCGCTCCGCCTAGGACAAGACACACAGATTCAGCAAACACACGCACAGCCCGCATACAGCAAACGCCAAGCAAACAACAACGTTACCTGAGCCCTCGCAGCCTCGGCGCGCTCCCTGACCACCTCACGACCGTACAGACCCCACATCCGGTCGTAAAGGGCCCCGGCGGACTCCTTCACTACGGGGTCTTCGACCTTATAGATGTCTCGCTCAAAATCTTCATCCACCTGGTCGAAGGCCTCGAAGTGCCGGCACCCTTCGCGGGAGAGCGCGTTCATCGCCCCCTCGCAGGTGACCAGGGAGGCGTACGACATCAACCCCTCCACAACGGTTGGAAGTTCCAGCAGCTCCTCCTGCGCCCACTGCAGACAGCGAAGCCCGGGCTCTCGGTCCGGCACCTCGAAGTCACCGGTCCGCGCACCAAGCTCACGATATGTATCCATAAGCTGCGTGCGCGTCCGTTCGGCCTCCGCACGCATCGCGGCCTCGGCCTCCTTCGCGCGGCTCTCCAGGGCGGTGAGCCGCCCTTGCAGTTGTTCGGCGAGCTCCTTGGCAAGATTGCCCTCCGCCCGCGCCAGCTTGGCATCCGCCTGCGCAGCCTGTTCCTTGGTGATGGCCTCGTTGGCTTCCCTCCTCTCCGCCGCCAGTTGGCGCCGGAGGTCAACTTTCTCCCTCTCTAGGGCGGCCACCTTGTCTGTCAGATTGCGGCACTTGCTGTCGGAGGCCGATTTCTCACGGACAGCGTCAGCATGTTGCGTCCGAAGTCTCTCGACTTCGGCAGACAAAGCCGCCGTAAGGGCCCCCGACGCAGTACGGCTGGTGAAATCAGCCACCTGCAGAGCACACATAAGGAAATCAGCCACCCGGAGGGGGGGAGGGAGTATAGATCAGCGGACCTGACTCAGCGCCTCCGTCGCCTGACTCAGCGCCTCCGCCACTCCCTTCAGCCGGCGGGTCGCCGCGCCCGCCTCGTCCCTGACCAACGCGAGGGCTGGCACCTCGCCTCCGGCGCCAAGGATCTCGCCCCTCGCCTTCGGCGCTTGCGCAGCCGTCGCGATCGCCGCGGCAGGCGCAACTATAGCAAGCTGGCCCTCGTCCGACCCTGCAACGCATCAACGAATTAAAAAAAAACATATATATATAACGACTTACCCCCAAGATAATCGTCCACATTAATATCGGTGCCGAAGTCGGCAACGCGTTTGCCCGGCGGCAGCGACGTTCGGGCCGCCTTCGAAGCCTCCGCCACTCCGCTGGCCGCCGGCACCACCTTCGTCGGTCTGGAGCCTCCGGCGCCCGCCGTTGCCTCCGGCGCCTTGCTAGGCGCAGAGGCGCCCGCCTTCGCCGCCAGCGGCGGCTTGCCTCCGCCGGAGGCCGCAGCCTTCGCATTTCCCCGCTGCCTTTTCGGCCGAGCTTCGTGAATCCTGACAGTCGCCTGGCGTTTCTGCGCCGCCCCTTGGCGATCCTTGTCCATCACTGCCCACACAACAGCACCGATATTTCGCCCGTAAGGAAAAACTCTCCACTGATGAACCATGCGAGATGTAAAACAGTCCTCCTCAGCCGCGCAGGGGATAGGAACATTTCTAGGCCAGCAACCCCCGGTAACCCTCAGCATCCGAGCCGAAGACTCCCGGAGCTCGGGCGAAGACATCCTTTCCCCCGGGGCCGCACACGTCCTCATTAAATCTCTAGCAAAACTATCAGACACCCCAATCCCTCCCATCGCAGTACCTAATTTTCTCTTTTTCGAGGGAGGGGCGGCCGCCGGCGCAGGGTCGTCTCCTGTCTCCACCGCCGGTTTCTTCCCGCGGCGGTCGGCTTCGTCTTGACCAGGATATCCATCGTACGGCAATTGATTTAATTCGAAGACCCTGTTCAGACGGTCATTTGACCCGCGGATATCAATGCTGCGCTGGCCTTCCGTCCTCGGCACGTAACGCCCCACGAGCCGCATGGCCCCGTCCTCCGCGTCGCGCACAAAAGCAGCCGGGTCGCGGTTCCGCAGATTCAGTGCGAAGGCAGGGCTTCGCACAACCCTTCCTCCGTGAAAAGGCATCTGGCGAGGGCACACTTCGCCCAGCACCCAACCGTGCGCCAAGGGCCACACCCCATACGCCACAAACTCTTCAACTAAATCACGCCCACTGCTCTGACCGGCGGCGCACCGAAGGGCCCCTTCGTCTGCATCTTCCTCTGCCACTTCAAAAGGCGGATACGCAGAGTAATAATGAGAGCACATCTCAGACACAGGGAGACCTTTATGGCCTTCGACAGTACCCTCCGCAACATAAAACCAAAATTCATTCCAATTGCCCCACTTGTTGCGGGCGCACGGAACCAACTCCACTACTGGCATTGTGGTCTTGCCGGTCTTCGGCGTGAATGTGCATGACCCGAACTGGGCAACTCCGTCCCCAATCATCCTCTTCTGCCAATGCAAACAATAATTCTTCGCAAAAACTTCAACAGACGGCTGCCCGCCGTACGAAGTCGTCGCCCAGACATACTTCGCCAGCGCCACCATGGCATTCGGTGTCAGCTGATGTATCTGAACATTGAATCTACGCAGGACTTCGCCGACAAACCGGTGCGCAGGCAAGCGGAGACCGGCGGCGAAGAACGCCTCGAAAACGACCAACTCACCCTCCGGCTCGGGGACTTCCTCCGTCCCCGGAGCACGAGCAACTCCGCCGCCAAAGTAGCCCAACCGCTGCATATCTTCAACGCGGGCTGACGTCATCCGTGACACACCAAAATCAACAGAGTCGCCGGCGCGCAACTCCTCCACCATCACGCTACTCAACGTCTCCTCAGACGAGACGGCGGCCGGCGGCGTGGTGTCGGAGGAAGAAGAAGAGGACGGCATTGCTACGTACCGTCGGCGGCGGCGGGCGGTTTGCTTCACTCGAGCCAGCACTCCGGCGAGCAAAAGGAGCTGCGGAAGAAGAAGAGCAGCAAGACGGCGGGAGGCTAGGGTTTTTACGGAGCGCGGAAGGCAAAGTTCAAACAGCGCCGACCCCCGCCCCCTTTTATAGGCAGGGCGCGACTCTTCGGGAAACCCGCAATCCGACAGGGCGCGACGCTTCGGGAAACCCGCAATCCAACAGTACGCCGTCCATCAACGGTCACATCAAAAACCCCCGCGGAACCACTTCGAGCGAGGGCAGCGTCTCCGCCATCTAGCGACGTCTTTGGCACCAGGTGACTTTGTCGAACTGGTCCCTCGGAGGGCAAATGTTGGGGCGAAGGCAGAGACGCCACCCTTCGCTCGTCGCCTTTCGCTGCAGTCGCTGGTTTGACGAAGACAAAAGGGCAGGGACACCCTTCGCTTCAATCAGCACCAGACGAAGGCCTGCGGTGACGTCTCCCCGCAGCACGGCCTCGTCCTGCTCTGAGGCCCACGTGTGATCTGGCCCATTGTAACGGGCCCCGCGTGACCGCCGTTGTGTTACGGGCCTAGTTTGTAAAGGCATTCTTGTAAGTACAGCTTGTAACCCTGCTTTATGGGAATATTCTGGGGATAAACTAGGTGTCCGAGGGCACATGCGTCCTTAACACGAGGCGCTGGGCACTCAGATACCTATAAATACCCCCACACAGTGCCCGTGAGAGGCTAGACATTAACAGAGTTATTTGCCCCCGAGCACGTATCCCTGTTGTCACCACTGTTCATCCTTGTTGACCTCCTTGCTACTGAGAGCAAGTTCCAACATCGGCCATCGTGCCGTTGATATATGTGTGAATGTCAGCCATCGTGCTGTTACTTTTATTTGCAGGTTTTGGAAACCTCCCCGTGCAGGGGAGGTGCTGCCGAATTTTTTTGTTGACATACTTGTTTATTTTTTTTGCAGAGGTCTTCCTAGCCGCTGCGGGTCTGCCTCGCGTCGCCACTGCACCGACCCGCCACAGCCCCACTAGCCTGACTCCACCGCCACCCTAGGTATAACCTCTACATCCGCATCATGGTCGTAGATCACGTAACCCTGTTAGGCGTCTCCCGTTCGAAAGAGATACGGTGTAGATATGCAGATCTTTGCATATCTACAAATGTATCAGTTTCGAATTGTCCACGTTTTTTGGACAGCCTGCGGTTGCGTAGATGGTGTTAGTTTCCATGCTCTACTCCGGTCCGAGATAGAGTTTCGGCGTCACCTCCCTGTTGTTCTCCGGACAGTACACTCTCCCTGTCAGGACGTGTATCCGGAGAACAGCGGGTAGGTGCTGCCGAAATTTTATCTCGGATCGGAGTAGAGCATGGAAACTAACTCCATCTACGCAACCGCGGGTGGGATTAGGACCTATCATCACCTATTAGAAGGTACGAACGTAGTGTACATGCATTACATGTCTATATTAAACTATACTCGGTTATATATGTTAGAGGATGGAGGACCGTGAGTGGATGTACACGGGCCGCGTTCGACGTAATGATGTCACCCCAGAATGGATTAGGAAGACCGATGCTTTCGTGGAACGGGCATATGGCGAAGCTGCTAAAGGAGCTAGCCTAGTCCCTTGTCCGTGCAGCAAATGTGACAACCGGAAAAGAAAACCAAAGAAGGCCATGGTAGAACATATTTGGAAGAATGGATTTACGCCGGACTATACTTGGTGGATCTTCCATGGTGAAGCGCATCGCACGAGAGAGGAGGTGGTGAGACAACGCGTCGAGGATTACGATGCTGATGCCGGGGTAGCGGACATGTTGAACGACTATCACGAGGCACAGTTCGCCGAAGGATGTACGGAGGACGAGTCAGAGGCGACCGCAAAGGCATTCTACGACATGTTTGACGCGGCACAGAAACCCCTTCACGGCAAGACAAAGGTTTCTCAACTTGATGCCATTGGGCGTATAATGGCGTTCATGTCGCAGTATAGCATGAGTCGAGACGCCTTCGATGGTTTGTTGACAGTTATTGGCAGCCTGCTTCCGGAGGATCACGTTCTCCCAAAGAGCATGTACGAGGCACAGAAACTCCTTCGTGCACTCAAGATGACGTATGAGCAGATACATGCTTGTCCGAAGGGCTGCGTCCTATTTAGGAAAGAACACACTGAGGCAAAGTACTGTCCGAAGTGTAAATCGTCTAGGTTCATGGAGGTAGACTCTGGTGATGGACAGAAGAGGCAGCTCGACATCCCCGTGACAATCCTACGCCACCTTCCGTTCATACCGAGGATCCAGCGTCTATACATGACAGAGGAATCCGCGAAACAGATGACATGGCACAAAAAAGGCAAACGATACAATCCTGACAAGATGGTTCACGCATCCGATGGTGAAGCATGGACCCACTTTGATGTCATTCACCATGAGAAAGCTAAAGAGGCTCGTAATGTTCGTGTTGCGCTGGCCACAGATGGGTTCAATCCCTATGGAATGACCGCTGCCCCATACACATGTTGGCCTATGTTCGTTATCCCCATCAATCTCCCCCCCGGCGTATGCTTTCAAAGACAGAACATATTCGTGTCGTTGATAATTCCTGGACACCCGGGGAATAAAATGGGCGTGTACATGGAGCCTTTGATTGATGAATTGGTCCGTGCTTGGGAGGAAGGGGTATGGACGTACGACTGAGCTACGAAGACAAACTTCAAAATGCATGTTTGGTACCAGTACTCCATGCATGACTTTCCGGCGTACGGGCTATTTTGCGCCTGGTGTGTTCACGGTAAGTTCCCATGCCCAGTTTGCAAGGAAGCTCTTAGGTTCATTTGGTTGAAGAAGGGTGGCAAATATTCGTCATTCGATAAACATCGACAATTTCTCCCTCCTGACCATGCATTCCGACTAGACATCAAGAACTTTACGAAAGGTGTCGTGGTGACAGACCGCCCACCTGCAATGATGACTGGTGCCGAAGTTCGCGAAGAGATAGATGGTCTCGTGGCCAACCCAGAAGGTGGTTTTGTGGGATATGGTGAGCAACATATGTGGACACATAAGTCGGGATTGACTCGGCTCCCCTATTATGATGACCTGCTCCTTCCACACAACATTGACGTGATGCACACTGAAAATAATGTCGCCGAGGCACTTTGGGCAACAATTATGGAGATTCCTGATAAGTCAAAGGATAACGTAAAGGCAAGAGTGGATCTGGCAGAGTTATGTGATAGACCAAACCAAGAGATGAAGCCGCCTAGTGGTGGTAAGACATGGAGAAGGCCTAAGGCCGATTTCGTCCTGAGCAGGGCCCAGAGGAAGGAAGTACTAGAGTGGATCAAGATGTTAATGTTCCCTGATGGGTATGCAGCTAACCTTAGTAGGGGGTGAACTTATCTACTCTGCGAGTCTTAGGGATGAAGAGTCATGACTTCCACATATGGATTGAACGAATTCTTCCGGCGATGGTTCGAGGCTATGTCCCTGAGCATGTCTGGCTAGCGCTTGCAGAGTTGAGCTATTTCTTCCGCCAGCTTTGTGCAAAAGAGTTAGCTCGGACCATGATTGCAGACTTGGAAAGGATGGCACCCGTGTTACTATGTAAGCTGGAGAAGATCTTTCCACCCGGCTTCTTCAATCCGATGCAGCATTTGATTATTCATCTCCCGTATGAGGCACGAATGGGGGGGCCCGTGCAGGGACGTTGGTGCTATCCAATCGAGAGATGTCTAAAGACTATCCGAAAGAAATGTAGAAATAAATGCAAAATCGAGGCTTCCATTGCAGAGGCATACATACTGGAGGAGGTGTCAAACTTCACAACAACTTACTATGGTGACAAACTGCCGAGCGTGCATAATCCACCCCCTCGTTACAATGATGGCGACAATGAATCGAACCTCAGCATTTTTCGAGGGCAACTCGGAAGCGCAAGTGGTTCGACCACCAAGACCCTGAGACATGAAGAGTGGCGCCATATCATGCTATATGTATTGACCAACCTTGAAGAGGTGACGCCATACATGGAGCAATTTCTTCATGAATTCTGGCGTCGATCAAGGGACCCAACTCCACAGGAATATGATACCCTTCTTCGAAAGGGTGCGGGAAATGGATTGCCCGATTTCATTTCCTGGTTTAAACGTAAGGTACGTGCTTAGTTTGTCATTTGAAGTTGCTCTTACGTGCGAATAATATAACAATCTAGAGTGTTTGAACTTGCAGGGCCAAAGAGAGCCGTCTATGAGTGCCGAGTTGAGACAAGTAGCCAATGGCTTTGCCTATAGGGTCAGGAAATTTTCTGGGTATGACGTCAATGGATACCGTTTTCGCACAACAAGCTACGACCAAAGCCGGCCCAATCGAAAAACCACGTGTTCTGGAGTCTATACGCCCGGGCTTGACGAGGTCGAGTATTATGGAAGAATTGAAGATATATATGAACTCAATTTTTATGGTTCCAAACCTCTTACTCCAGTGATATTCAAATGTCATTGGTTTGACCCTGAAGTTACGAGACAGACACATTCTAATCTTGGGCTAGTCGAAATTCGACAGGATTCCACCTTACCAGGAGACGATGTCTATATTGTGGCCCAACAGGCCACACAAGTGTATTATCTTCCATATGCGTGCCAAACGAAACAACATCTTAAGGGTTGGGATGTTGTGTATAAGGTATCACCGCACGCTAAATTACCTGTTCCAAACGATGAAGATTATAACTTAGACCCGGACACATATGACGGAGAGTTCTTCCAAGAAGATGGGCTCGAAGGGCAATTTGAGATAGACTTAACCGAAGCGATCGGAATGGAAGTAGATATTGAAATGGTTGTTGATGACGAGGATGATGAGGTGCAAAATGAGAATGACTTAGAAATACTTGAAGGCAATGCCAATGAAGAAATTGCGCCTTCAGATGATGTCGACTATGAAATGGTTGATAGTGATGATGACACTTATGATCCGGCTAACCCGGACACATATGAAGATTATTTTTAATCGATGTAATGCTATATTTCATTTATTTTGCATATGTTTCTAAATACATATTTTTTATCTGTGCTTAATTGTTTACTCTTAATTGCAGGTTGTTGGACAAAGATGGTGGGCGGTGGGACGAGGACGAGGAGGGGGAGGGGGAGGGGAGGGGGAGGAGGAGCACCCGTAGGACGGAGGAGCAGGCGCAGCAGGACGACGCCGTACAGCAGCAGGTGGAGCAGCAAGCCACTGTCGATGCGGCACAGCAGGACGACGACGATGCGGCGCAGCAGGACGACGACGACGACGCCGCCGCTCAGCAGGACGTCTCAGGTTCTGGCTCCTCAGGTTCGAGGAGTATCTACCTGCGAGGTCCCGCGAGCCTCCCTAAGCGACCCATACTTCGTGACAGACGTCCGCTGATACGACACGATGGAGAGAGGTAGGTAACTTTAGATATTGTTGCTGCCTTTTCATATTATATGTTCAAATTAATAATAGAAACTAATACTTCATCTTAATCACTTGGACAGGTCTTGGATGGTTTTGGAGACTGCAGGGGGTCACGGCCGCAACCCCAATGGCATCCTGGGCCTTCTATGCCGGGAACACTTCCCTGGACTTGTCGAGTACGCCGGAGTGACGAGCCCAGCATACACCTTCGACCACTACGCCGTCGCCCCCGATGCAGTAGATCGGGACGGCAGACAATTCAACAACAAGGCGGAGCGGGTGAAGCAAGAGCTGTGGGTAAGTCTTCCTCGCACTATATTGTTTAATAAGTCGCATTTGTTGCATATTCTTGAAATAATGTATGGATACATCGTCTTTGTACGTAGGATTTCTTCAGGTGCGATGCTGGATACGAGGCCAGGGCGGATGTGGTGTCTACGACATGCTGTAAGAAGCTCGTCGTGGACATGCACTACGAGGCGCGCATCCAGGCCATCGTCACTTACCACGGCTCCGTCCTTGGGGAGAAGGTGAACAAGAAGGACGCCCGAACCATGTCGTTGACTCCGGACCAGTACTTGCAGGTAAATACAAAACTTTATTATTGGTACTAAATATGCTTATTTTTTTCTTCTGATATGCTGTGTACTTATATTTTTTTAGATGATTCCTCATTGGTGCGCCGCGCATCCTGAGTGCTGGGAGCAGATGGTGCAGAGGTGGTGCTCGGCTGAGTGGGATGAGGCGCACAACGCTAGCCGGGAACGGCGTTTGCTGATGCAAGGTCCCTCCCACCATCAAGGCAGCCGCAGCCTGGGCAAATACGCGGAAGCATGGGTACGCGCTCTTTTTTATTTAGGTATATAACTTTCGATTAGACATGATTTCTAACCATCTCGTTGGTTTTCTCGCAGTCGGCGGCACATGGTGGCGCGCCTTGCTCCACGTTCTCGGCATATGCCATGGCCCACAAGGGGAAGGCGACGTCCGACGTCACCTACAACCCGGATGACGGGCCCGAGGCGTACACCAACCCCGCCATCCACAGCCGACTCAGTGAGTACACCGCCATGGCCAAGGAGGTCCATGGGCCAGATTACGATCCGAGGACCGAGGACATCGACGAAGATGTCCTCATGAGGGCCGGAGGAGGCAAGAGGCATGGGCGGTACTGGATTGCCGACGGGGCAATCGACTCGTCCTCCACTCCCACTCTCTCTCAGGTGCGAGCAAGGAGCACGAGCGCGAGCCCAGCCATACGACCTCGGCAGGACACCTCACAGCATCGTATCCAGCAACTCTAGGTTATTCCTTATCTATTCATCGTTCATTGATTTTTATATATCTTCTCTTTGCATTATCGTAACATTAGGGCGAAATATTACAGACTCAGCTAGATGATGAGAGGAGGCAACGTGAGGAGCTAGAGAAGAGGATGGCGGAGATGTTCGCGTACATGCAGAGCCTTGGCGCCGCACAGGGTCATGCTCCACCACCTCCGTTGTTCCCTGCAGCTGACCCTACAGAGTTCACTACTCCTGTGAGTATCAAAATTTTAGTACTGCATGATATATATTCATATGTTCTCACACATACAATCTCTTCTCTGTGCAGGGTCAATCGGCGGCGTCGAACAACCCTCATGCTTCGTCCAGCCCTTCGCCGAACCAGTCCAGATGCCCACCTCGTTGATGATTTGTTTTGTGATGATCCAGACTTACCTTTATGAGTGTTGGTGATGTTAGTTACACTTTATCTTGTGAGATACTTGGTGATGTTAGTGATGATGCAGACTTGTATCTGTTTTGTGATGATCCTGACTTTAGTGAGACTTGTGATCTGTTTTGTGAGACTTTGTGATATATATGGTGTTGATGATAAATGTGTTCATTCTGTGATGTGCTTGATATATAATGTGATGTGAATGATATATATCTTTTGTTTGTTTGGATGGAACAACAAAAGCAAATAAAAAAGGGACATCCTGGTCACTTTGCCGAGTGTAACACTCGGCAAAGGGTTGCTTTGCCGAGTGCTATGACCATGGCACTCGGCAAAGAAGGAAACCTGGGAACCGGTAAAGACATCTTTGCCGAGTGCTGACAGTGGCACTCGGCAAAGAAGGAAACCTGGGAACCGGCAAAGACATCTTTGCCGAGTGCTTTTGCCAAGGCACTCGGCAAAGATACTGGCAAAGGGGCCCACTGGAGGGTTCTTTGCCGAGTGCCAGGCCACCAGACACTCGGCAAAGAACCCTCCTTTGCCGAGTGCCTACTAGGGCTCTCGGCACAGGGACTGGCTGTGGGGTCCACTGGACCAGTCTTTGCCGAGTGTCGCCATAGGCACTCGGCAAAGGATCCGTCACCGTTACTTGGCGCCGTGACGGTGACTTTTCTTTGTCGAGTGCCAAATGGCACTCGGCAAAGACTTTGCCGAGTGCCCGACAAAAAGTACTCGGCAAAGAAGCTGTTGCCGATGTACAGTTCGTCGAGCGTTCTTTGCCGAGTGTTACTTTTGGCAAAGCCTTTGCCGAGTGTAAAATAGCCTTTGCCGTGTGTTTAGAACACACGGCAAAGGAGCTGATTCCGGTAGTGGTGGGGCGAGGCTGGCCAGGGGTGAGCATCGCGTCGATTGCGGGGACGAGGAACACGGGCGCGCCTTCCATCGACAGTGTGGGCGAGCATCGTAGTGGAGGGGGTGGCTTTCCATAGGCGAGGAGAGACGGGTGGGGGCGTGCTTCACCATGAGATGTGGACACCCACAGTATAAATATATAGAGTAGTAGAGACTACTACAGTAAACGGACAAATCTATGCCGGTGAGGTTATTTACGTCAGCTGTAAAACAATTTATACAGTAAACTAATTTAGATAGAACAATTTACATAGGTTAAAAAACCCAACAAAAATAAAGTGGTTATTTAAGTCAGCGTGATAGTGGTCGACGTAAAAAACTGAATTACAACTGAGAAAAACCGACATAATAAAACTTTTATTTACGTTGGCTTTTTAAACCGATAGAGACAAGATTATTAAAACCCCATCCATGTGACCGCTGCTCATCCTATCCATGTAGCCACCGCCATCCACATCCGTATCCGTCGTTGAGCTATAGTCGTTGTTCTATTGTACTGCAATACAATCGATATAAAAGAAGACTCGCTTTATCACACTGGTAATAAATTTGAGCAAACAGAGAAAAGTTGAAATAGAATCCAAACTACGTTGGCTACTCCAATGTGAATGTAGACAAGCATTTCAGGCTTGCACTATCGGAATCCGGCTCTTTGCCGAGTGCTCAACTTTGCCGAATGCTTTTCGTCGGGCACTCGGTAAAGTTCTACTCTCGGTAACGACGACATTTACCGATAACAGAACACTCGGTACAGAAAGACATCTTTGTCGAGTGTCAAACACTCGGCGAAAAGCGACGTTCGGCAAAGGGCCGTCAGCTACCCGTTATCTTCACCGAGTGTCGGGATTTGTCACTTAGCAAAGTAGCTTCTTTGCCGAGTGTCCCACGTCCAACACTCGTCAAAGTATGCTTTGCCGAGTGTCACACTTGGACACTCGACAAAGTATATTTTTATTATTTTTTTCTTTTCCCAACCAAATTTTTTGTGTTATGTTTCAACACTATGTAGACTTACATATGTTCCATTTTTGGACAATTATAAAAGTGTTTGCTATAACTATTAGATTTTGTTCGTTTAATTGAATTTCCTCGGATAATTCAGATTTGAACTGCAAGTCACTCAAAAAATATAAAACCATGAATGCAAAAATGGTATCCATATTATTTAACATAAGTTACGACCGATTTAAGTAGCAGACCGGAATCTTCGAGCACCATGCTCACTAAACATGACCATGAACTTGCCATCTAGTTGTTTAAAAATGTATAAAACACTAACAAAGTCATAAAATCATGAAACTTGTCCACATGTCATGATATCATTGGTAGAGGTTGTGATAAAAATTTGAGAATGTTTCGATAAAGTTGTGACACACTATGTGTAGAAACCTAGCCGGTCTAAATTGAAACTCTATAATTTCATGTATAGTACTCTCAGGTTTCTACACATAGTGTTGATAATTTTCACGAAACATTCTCAAATTTTTATCATGGACTCTACATATGATATCATGATGTGTCGACAAGTTTCATGATTTTCTGACTTTGTTTGTGTTTTATACAATTTTTAAACAACTGTGTGGCAAGTTCACGGTCATGTTTCGTGAGCATAATGCTCGAAAATTCTGGTCTGTTTCTGAAATATGCCGTAACTTGTGCTAAAAACATTCATATCATTTTTGCATTCACCGTTTTCCATTTTTCGAGTGACTTGCAGTTCAAATCTGAACCATCCGAAGAAATTCAATTAAACAAACTAAATCAAATAGCTATAACAAACACTTTTATAATTGTGCCAAAATTGAACATGTAGGTATACATAGTGTAGAAACAAACCACAAAAATTTTGGTTGGAAAAAAGAAAAGAATAAAAATATACTTTGCTGAGTGTGAAGGATCTGACACTCGACAAAGCATTCTTTGCCGAGTGCCTGCCGTGGGACATTCGACACATAATACTTTGCCGAGTGTCAGATCCTTGACACTCGACAAAGTATATTTTAAAATTTTAAAAAAATCTTTGTTGAATGCCCATGATATGGCACTCGGCAAAGTATGTGTACATAGCCCTAACCAGCCTTCTTCTCTTCTCTCCTATCTGTCAAACCCACTCGTCGTCGCCAACCCACTCGCCGCTGCCGCCTCCCCACGTGAGGGCCATCCTCCCCACCTCCTCCCCACGCGCCGCCGCCGCATCCCCACACGCCGTCCATCCTCCCCGCCTCCTCCCCACTCGTCGTCGTTGCCTCCCCACGCGCCGGCAACCTCCTTGCCTCCGTGTCCCCACCGTCACTCGACCTGACCCCCATCCCTGGCCCTGCGGTCGGCCATCTCCGGACAGCCTCGACACCGGCGAGCCTCGGCCCACGTCCCCCGAGGTGATTGCTTCCTTCCGTTTTGTGATATTCTAATTAAAGAACCTCTTTGTTCTACGTGTATGATTTATATGAAATGATTAGGTTTGATATTAAGTCAAATTTATATATGTGACAACTAGGTATATTACATGCATGATATATATGAAATGATTAGGGTTTAGGGTTTTAGGGTTTATATATGTGCCGTTGAAATATGCGTGGATGTCAGCCATCGTGCTGCTACTTTTATTTGCAGGTTTTGGACACCTCCCCGTGCAGGGGAGGTGCTGTCGAAATTTTTTGTTGATAGGCTTCTGTTAATTTTTTAGAGGATGGAGTACCGTGAGTGGATGTACACGGGCCGTGTAGGAAGGAATGATGTCACCCCTGAATGGATTAGAAAGACCTATGATTTCGTGGAATGAGCATATGGCGAAGCTGCTAAAGGAGCGAGTCTAGTCCCATGCCCATGTAGCAATTGTGCCAACCGGAAATAAAATCAAAGATGGTCATGGTAGAACATATTTGGAAGAATGGATTTACACCAGACTATACTCGGTGGATCTTCCATGGTGAAGCGCATCGTACGAGGGAGGAGGTGTTGAGACAACGCGTCGAGCATTGTGATGCTGATGCGAGGGTAGCGGATATGTTGAACGACTATCATGAGGTACAGTACGTCGGAGGATGTACGGAGGACGAGCCAGAGCCGACCGCAAAGGCGTTCTACGACATGTTTGACGCGGCACAGAAGCCCCTTCACGGCTAGACAAAGGTTTCTCAACTGGATGCCATTGGGTGTGTAATGGCGTTCAAGTCGCAGTACAACATGAGTCGAGACACATTCGATGGCTTGTTGATGGTTATTGATAGCCTGCTTCTGGAGGATCACGTTCTGCCAAAGTGCACGTACGAGGCACAAAAACTCCTTCGTGCACTCAAGATGACGTATGAGCAGATACATGCTTGTCTGAAGGGCTGCGTGCTATTTAGGAAACAATACACGGAGGCATAGTACTGTCCGAAGTGTAAATCGTCTAGGTTCATGGAGGTAGAATCTGGTGATGGACAGAAGAGGTAGCTCGACATCCCCGTGACAATCCTACGCCACCTTCCGTTCATACCGAGGATCTAGTGTCTATACACGACAAGGAATCCGCGAAACAGATGACATGGCACAAAAATGGAAAACCATACAATCATGACAAGATGGTGCACGCATCCGATGGTGAAGCATGGAAACACTTTGATGCCATTCACCATGAGAAAGGCGAAGAGGCTCGTAATGTATGTGCTACACTGGCCACAGATGGGTTCAATCCCTATAGAATGAGCGCTGCCCCATACACATGTTGGCCTGTGTTTGTTATCCTAATCAATCTCCCCCGGTGTGTGCTTTCAAAGGCAGAATATATTCGTGTCGTTGATAATTCCCAGACACCCGAGGAATAAAATGGGCATGTACATGGAGCCTTTGATTGATGAACTGGTACGTGCTTGGGAGGAAGGGGTATGGACGTACAATCGAGCTACGAAGGCAAACTTCAAAATGCATGTTTGGTACCAGTCCCTCCCACCACCAAGGTAGCCCCAACTCATCGCCACACCAGTTCAGGCACCCACCTTTTTAGCTTAGTTGCGATACTTATGTTGGTGAACTTGTGCGAACTTATGTTGGTGAAACTTGTCTTGAACTTATGTTTGAGTTGGTAATACTTATGTTGGTGAAACTTGGTATGAACATAGACATGTTTGTGAAAAACTTGTTAGATTTGTGAAATATGTGGTCTCTATTATGTATGTGATGATTATGTGATATATGTGATGTATATGTGATATATCTTTTGTTTGTTTGGATGGAATAGCAAAAACAAATAAAAAGGGGTATACTGGTCACTTTGCCGAGTGTAACATTCGGCAAAGAGGTGATTTACCAACTTTCTCCAAACATTCTAAAATTTTTATCGCAGCCTGTACATATGATATCATGACACGTGAACAAGTTTCAGGATTTTCTGACTTTGTTTGTGTTTTATACAATTTTTAAACATGTGTATGGCAAGTTCACGGCCATGTTTAGTGAGCATGTTGCTCGAAGTTTCCGGTCCGCTCCTGGAATCGGTCGTAACTTATGCTAAGTAACATGAATATCATTTTTGCATGCACGTTTTCCAAGTTTCGAGTGACCTACAGTTCAAATCTAAATTTTCCGAAGAAATTCAAATAAACGAACTAAATCTACTAACGATTGAAAACTCTGTTAAAATTGTCCACAAATGATACATGTAGGTCTACATAGTGTAGGAACACACCACAAAAAGTTTGGTTGCAAAAAATAAAAAAAATAAAAAATACTTTGCCGAGTGCTGTCCAGTTAACACTCGGCAAAGACAACTTTGCCGAGTGCCTGTCCTTGGGCACTCGGCAAAGTCTGTACAACACATCTTTGCCGAGTGCTCTACAGCTAGCACTCGGCAAAGGCGACTTTGCCGAGTGCCCGAGATCCAGCACTCGGCAAAGTTTATTTTTTAATTTTTAAAAAATCTTTGCCGAGTGCCGGATCGCGGGCACTCGGCAAAGAACGTTTTAATACCGTTACAGCGCCCGCACTCCCTGTCTCTCTCTCACTCTCACTTTCTCTCTGCCCGCAACCCGCCGTCGCCCGCCGTAGCGCCGCCGTCGCTCGCCGAGCCCGCCCCCAACCCGCCGTCGCCCGCCGGAGCGCCGCCGTCGCTCGCCGAGCCCGCCCCCAACCCGCCGTCGCGCCCGCCGGAGCCCGCCGTCGCGCCCGCCGGAGCCCGCCCCCAACCCGCCGTCCACCCGCCGTTCTTGCGCCACCCGCCGTCGCCCGCCGTCTCGCCGCTCGAGCCGCCCGCCGTCGCGCCCGCCGTCCGCCCGCCGTCGCGCAGTCTGCCCGCTCGCCGCCGTCCGCGCCGCGTCGTCTGCCCGCTCGTCGCCGTCTGCGTCGCACACATCTTTGCGCTCCAGCAGCAGGTACGTATACTATACTATACTAGCTAGATTGTATGCCCGTTCCTTTGAGCTAGGCAATAGAGAATATGTATGCACTAATTCACATTTGTTGATATACATAAGTAGTTCCACTTCACAATAAAAGCGATAGTAGCACAGTAGCGCAGTACGTATAAAGTTTATATATAATGTTTGTGTGGCGATAGATATGATTGTGTAGGGGTCCTAGTTTTAGTTGTATGCCGATTAGATATGATTGTGTGATGGTGGATATGGATGTCGATTAAATGTGATTGTCGGCCATCGTGCCGTTGATATATGTGTGAATGTCAGCCATCGTGCTGTTACTTTTATTTGCAGGTTTTGGAAACCTCCCCGTGCAGGGGAGGTGCTGCCGAATTTTTTTGTTGACATACTTGTTTATTTTTTTTTGCAGAGGTCTTCCTAGCCGCTGCGGGTCTGCCTCGCGTCGCCACTGCACCGACCCGCCACAGCCCCACTAGCCTGACTCCACCGCCACCCTAGGTATAACCTCTACATCCGCATCATGGTCGTAGATCACGTAACCCTGTTAGGCGTCTCCCGTTCGAAAGAGATACGGTGTAGATATGCAGATCTTTGCATATCTACAAATGTATCAGTTTCGAATTGTCCACGTTTTTTGGACAGCCTGCGGTTGCGTAGATGGTGTTAGTTTCCATGCTCTACTCCGGTCCGAGATAGAGTTTCGGCGTCACCTCCCTGTTGTTCTCCGGACAGTACACTCTCCCTGTCAGGACGTGTATCCGGAGAACAGCGGGTAGGTGCTGCCGAAATTTTATCTCGGATCGGAGTAGAGCATGGAAACTAACTCCATCTACGCAACCGCGGGTGGGATTAGGACCTATCATCACCTATTAGAAGGTACGAACGTAGTGTACATGCATTACATGTCTATATTAAACTATACTCGGTTATATATGTTAGAGGATGGAGGACCGTGAGTGGATGTACACGGGCCGCGTTCGACGTAATGATGTCACCCCAGAATGGATTAGGAAGACCGATGCTTTCGTGGAACGGGCATATGGCGAAGCTGCTAAAGGAGCTAGCCTAGTCCCTTGTCCGTGCAGCAAATGTGACAACCGGAAAAGAAAACCAAAGAAGGCCATGGTAGAACATATTTGGAAGAATGAATTTACGCCGGACTATACTCGGTGGATCTTCCATGGTGAAGCGCATCGCACGAGAGAGGAGGTGGTGAGACAACGCGTCGAGGATTACGATGCTGATGCCGGGGTAGCGGACATGTTGAACGACTATCACGAGGCACAGTTCGCCGAAGGATGTACGAAGGACGAGCCAGAGGCGACCGCAAAGGCATTCTACGACATGTTTGACGCGGCACAGAAACCCCTTCACGGCAAGACAAAGGTTTCTCAACTTGATGCCATTGGGCGTATAATGGCGTTCAAGTCGCAGTATAGCATGAGTCGAGACGCCTTCGATGGTTTGTTGACAGTTATTGGCAGCCTGCTTCCGGAGGATCACGTTCTCCCAAAGAGCATGTACGAGGCACAGAAACTCCTTCGTGCACTCAAGATGACGTATGAGCAGATACATGCTTGTCCGAAGGGCTGCGTCCTATTTAGGAAAGAACACACTGAGGCAAAGTACTGTCCGAAGTGTAAATCGTCTAGGTTCATGGAGGTAGACTCTGGTGATGGACAGAAGAGGCAGCTCGACATCCTCGTGACAATCCTATGCCACCTTCCGTTCATACCGAGGATCCAGCGTCTATACATGACAGAGGAATCCGCGAAACAGATGACATGGCACAAAAAAGGCAAACGATACAATCCTGACAAGATGGTTCACGCATCCGATGGTGAAGCATGGACCCACTTTGATGTCATTCACCATGAGAAAGCTAAAGAGGCTCGTAATGTTCGTGTTGCGCTGGCCACAGATGGGTTCAATCCCTATGGAATGACCGCTGCCCCATACACATGTTGGCCTATGTTCGTTATCCCCATCAATCTCCCCCCCGGCGTATGCTTTCAAAGACAGAACATATTCGTGTCGTTGATAATTCCTGGACACCCGGGGAATAAAATGGGCGTGTACATGGAGCCTTTGATTGATGAATTGGTCCGTGCTTGGGAGGAAGGGGTATGGACGTACGACCGAGCTACGAAGACAAACTTCAAAATGCATGTTTGGTACCAGTACTCCATGCATGACTTTCCGGCGTACGGGCTATTTTGCGCCTGGTGTGTTCACGGTAAGTTCCCATGCCCAGTTTGCAAGGAAGCTCTTAGGTTCATTTGGTTGAAGAAGGGTGGCAAATATTCGTCATTCGATAAACATCGACAATTTCTCCCTCCTGACCATGCATTCCGACTAGACATCAAGAACTTTACGAAAGGTGTCGTGGTGACAGACCGCCCACCTGTAATGATGACTGGTGCCGAAGTTCGCGAAGAGATAGATGGTCTCGTGGCCAACCCAGAAGGTGGTTTTGTGGGATATGGTGAGCAACATATGTGGACACATAAGTCGGGATTGACTCGGCTCCCCTATTATGATGACCTGCTCCTTCCACACAACATTGACGTGATGCACACTGAAAAGAATGTCGCCGAGGCACTTTGGGCAACAATTATGGAGATTCCTGATAAGTCAAAGGATAACGTAAAGGCAAGAGTGGATCTGGCAGAGTTATGTGATAGACCAAACCAAGAGATGAAGCCGCCTAGTGGTGGTAAGACATGGAGAAGGCCTAAGGCCGATTTCGTCCTGAGCAGGGCCCAGAGGAAGGAAGTACTAGAGTGGATCAAGATGTTAATGTTCCCTGATGGGTATGCAGCTAACCTTAGTAGGGGGGTGAACTTATCTACTCTGCGAGTCTTAGGGATGAAGAGTCATGACTTCCACATATGGATTGAACGAATTCTTCCGGCGATGGTTTGAGGCTATGTCCCTGAGCATGTCTGGCTAGCGCTTGCAGAGTTGAGCTATTTCTTCCGCCAGCTTTGTGCAAAAGAGTTAGCTCGGACCATGATTGCAGACTTGGAAAGGATGGCACCCGTGTTACTATGTAAGCTGGAGAAGATCTTTCCACCCGGCTTCTTCAATCCGATGCAGCATTTGATTATTCATCTCCCGTATGAGGCACGAATGGGGGGGCCCGTGCAGGGACGTTGGTGCTATCCAATCGAGAGATGTCTAAAGACTATCCGAAAGAATGTAGAAATAAATGCAAAATCGAGGCTTCCATTGCAGAGGCATACATACTGGAGGAGGTGTCAAACTTCACAACAACTTACTATGGTGACAAACTGCCGAGCGTGCATAATCCACCCCCTCGTTACAATGATGGCGACAATGAATCGAACCTCAGCATTTTTCGAGGGCAACTCGGAAGCGCAAGTGGTTCGACCACCAAGACCCTGAGACATGAAGAGTGGCGCCATATCATGCTATATGTATTGACCAACCTTGAAGAGGTGACGCCATACATGGAGCAATTTCTTCATGAATTCTGGCGTCGATCAAGGGACCCAACTCCACAGGAATATGATACCCTTCTTCGAAAGGGTGCGGGAAATGGATTGCCCGATTTCATTTCCTGGTTTAAACGTAAGGTACGTGCTTAGTTTGTCATTTGAAGTTGCTCTTACGTGCGAATAATATAACAATCTAGCGTGTTTGAACTTGCAGGGCCAAAGAGAGCCGTCTATGAGTGCCGAGTTGAGACAAGTAGCCAATGGCTTTGCCTATAGGGTCAGGAAATTTTCTGGGTATGACGTCAATGGATACCGTTTTCGCACAACAAACTACGACCAAAGCCGGCCCAATCGAAAAACCACGTGTTCTGGAGTCTATACGCCCGGGCTTGACGAGGTCGAGTATTATGGAAGAATTGAAGATATATATGAACTCAATTTTTATGGTTCCAAACCTCTTACTCCAGTGATATTCAAATGTCATTGGTTTGACCCTGAAGTTACGAGACGGACACATTCTAATCTTGGGCTAGTCGAAATTCGACAGGATTCCACCTTACCAGGAGACGATGTCTATATTGTGGCCCAACAGGCCACACAAGTGTATTATCTTCCATATGCGTGCCAAACGAAACAACATCTTAAGGGTTGGGATGTTGTGTATAAGGTATCACCGCACGCTAAATTACCTGTTCCAAACGATGAAGATTATAACTTAGACCCGGACACATATGACGGAGAGTTCTTCCAAGAAGATGGGCTCGAAGGGCAATTTGAGATAGACTTAACCGAAGCGATCGGAATGGAAGTAGATATTGAAATGGTTGTTGATGACGAGGATGATGAGGTGCAAAATGAGAATGACTTAGAAATACTTGAAGGCAATGCCAATGAAGAAATTGCGCCTTCAGATGATGTCGACTATGAAATGGTTGATAGTGATGATGACACTTATGATCCGGCTAACCCGGACACATATGAAGATTATTTTTAATCGATGTAATGCTATATTTCATTTATTTTGCATATGTTTCTAAATACATATTTTTTATCTGTGCTTAATTGTTTACTCTTAATTGCAGGTTGTTGGACAAAGATGGTGGGCGGTGGGACGAGGACGAGGAGGGGGAGGGGGAGGGGGAGGAGGAGCACCCGTAGGACGGAGGAGCAGGCGCAGCAGGACGACGCCGTATAGCAGCAGGTGGAGCAGCAAGCCGCTGTCGATGCGGCACAGCAGGACGACGACGATGCGGCGCAGCAGGACGACGACGACGACGACGCCGCTCAGCAGGACATCTCAGGTTCTGGCTCCTCAGGTTCGAGGAGTATCTACCTGCGAGGTCCCGCGAGCCTCCCTAAGCGACCCATACTTCGTGACAGACGTCCGCTGATACGACCCGATGGAGAGAGGTAGGTAACTTTAGATATTGTTGCTGCCTTTTCATATTATATGTTCAAATTAATAATAGAAACTAATACTTCATCTTAATCACTTGGACAGGTCTTGGATGGTTTTGGAGACTGCAGGGGGTCACGGCCGCAACCCCAATGGCATCCTGGGCCTTCTATGCCGGGAACACTTCCCTAGACTTGTCGAGTACGCCGGAGTGACGAGCCCAGCATACACCTTCGACCACTACGCCGTCGCCCCCGATGCAGTAGATCGGGACGGCAGACAATTCAACAACAAGGCGGAGCGGGTGAAGCAAGAGCTGTGGGTAAGTCTTCCTCGCACTATATTGTTTAATAAGTCGCATTTGTTGCATATTCTTGAAATAATGTATGGATACATCGTCTTTGTATGTAGGATTTCTTCAGGTGCGATGCTGGATACGAGGCCAGGGCGGATGTGGTGTCTACGACATGCTGTAAGAAGCTCGTCGTGGACATGCACTACGAGGCGCGCATCCAGGCCATCGTCACTTACCACGGCTCCGTCCTTGGGGAGAAGGTGAACAAGAAGGACGCCCGAACCATGTCGTTGACTCCAGACCAGTACTTGCAGGTAAATACAAAACTTTATTATTGGTACTAAATATGCTTATTTTTTTCTTTTGATATGCTGTGTACTTATATTTTTTTAGATGATTCCTCATTGGTGCGCCGCGCATCCTGAGTGCTGGGAGCAGATGGTGCAGAGGTGGTGCTCGGCTGAGTGGGATGAGGCGCACAACGCTAGCCGGGAACGGCGTTTGCTGATGCAAGGTCCCTCCCACCATCAAGGCAGCCGCAGCCTGGGCAAATACGCGGAAGCATGGGTACGCGCTCTTTTTTATTTAGGTATATAACTTTCGATTAGACATGATTTCTAACCATCTCGTTGGTTTTCTCGCAGTCGGCGGCACATGGTGGCGCGCCTTGCTCCACGTTCTCGGCATATGCCATGGCCCACAAGGGGAAGGCGACGTCCGACGTCACCTACAACCCGGATGACGGGCCCGAGGCGTACACCAACCCCGCCATCCACAGCCGACTCAGTGAGTACACCGCCATGGCCAAGGAGGTCCATGGGCCAGATTACGATCCGAGGACCGAGGACATCGACGAAGATGTCCTCATGAGGGTCGGAGGAGGCAAGAGGCATGGGCGGTATTGGATTGCCGACGGGGCAATCGACTCGTCCTCCACTCCCACTCTCTCTCAGGTGCGAGCAAGGAGCACGAGCGCGAGCCCAGCCATACGACCTCGGCAGGACACCTCACAGCATCGTATCCAGCAACTCCAGGTTATTCCTTATCTATTCATCGTTCATTGATTTTTATATATCTTCTCTTTGCATTATCGTAACATTAGGGCGAAATATTACAGACTCAGCTAGATGATGAGAGGAGGCAACGTGAGGAGCTAGAGAAGAGGATGGCGGAGATGTTCGCGTACATGCAGAGCCTTGGCGCCGCACAGGGTCATGCTCCACCACCTCCGTTGTTCCCTGCAGCTGACCCTACAGAGTTCACTACTCCTGTGAGTATCAAAATTTTAGTACTGCATGATATATATTCATATGTTCTCACACATACAATCTCTTCTCTGTGCAGGGTCAATCGACGGCGTCGAACAACCCTCATGCTTCGTCCAGCCCTTCGCCGAACCAGTCCAGATGCCCACCTCGTTGATGATTTGTTTTGTGATGATCCAGACTTACCTTTATGAGTGTTGGTGATGTTAGTTACACTTTATCTTGTGAGATACTTGGTGATGTTAGTGATGATGCAGACTTGTATCTGTTTTGTGATGATCCTGACTTTAGTGAGACTTGTGATCTGTTTTGTGAGACTTTGTGATATATATGGTGTTGATGATAAATGTGTTCATTCTGTGATGTGCTTGATATATAATGTGATGTGAATGATATATATCTTTTGTTTGTTTGGATGGAACAACAAAAGCAAATAAAAAAGGGACATCCTGGTCACTTTGCCGAGTGTAACACTCGGCAAAGGGTTGCTTTGCCGAGTGCTATGACCATGGCACTCGGCAAAGAAGGAAACCTGGGAACCGGTAAAGACATCTTTGCCGAGTGCTGACAGTGGCACTCGGCAAAGAAGGAAACCTGGGAACCGGCAAAGACATCTTTGCCGAGTGCTTTTGCCAAGGCACTCGGCAAAGATACTGGCAAAGGGGCCCACTGGAGGGTTCTTTGCCGAGTGCCAGGCCACCAGACACTCGGCAAAGAACCCTCCTTTGTCGAGTGCCTACTAGGGCTCTCGGCACAGGGACTGGCTGTGGGGTCCACTGGACCAGTCTTTGCCGAGTGTCGCCGTAGGCACTCGGCAAAGGATCCGTCACCGTTACTTGGCGCCGTGACGGTGACTTTTCTTTGCCGAGTGCACGACAAAAAGTACTCGGCAAAGAAGCTGTTGCCGATGTACAGTTCATCGAGCGTTCTTTGCCGAGTGTTACACTCGGCAAAGCCTTTGCCGAGTGTAAAATAGCCTTTGTCGTGTGTTTAGAACACACGGCAAAGGAGCTGATTCCGGTAGTGGTGGGGCGAGGCTGGCCAGGGGTGAGCATCGCGTCGATTGCGGGGACGAGGAACACGGGCGCGCCTTCCATCGACAGCGTGGGCGAGCATCGTAGTGGAGGGGGTGGCTTTCCATAGGCGAGGAGAGACGGGTGGGGGCGTGCTTCACCATGAGATGTGGACACCCACAGTATAAATATATAGAGTAGTAGAGACTACTACAGTAAACGGACAAATCTATGCCGGTGAGGTTATTTACGTCAGCTGTAAAACAATTTATACAGTAAACTAATTTAGATAGAACAATTTACATAGGTTAAAAAACCCAACAAAAATAAAGTGGTTATTTAAGTCAGCGTGATAGTGGTCGACGTAAAAAACTGAATTACAACTGAGAAAAACCGACATAATAAAACTTTTATTTACGTTGGCTTTTTAAACCGATAGAGACAAGATTATTAAAACCCCATCCATGTGACCGCTGCTCATCCTATCCATGTAGCCACCGCCATCCACATCCGTATCCGTCGTTGAGCTATAGTCGTTGTTCTATTGTACTGCAATACAATCGATATAAAAGAAGACTCGCTTTATCACACTGGTAATAAATTTGAGCAAACAGAGAAAAGTTGAAATAGAATCCAAACTACGTTGGCTACTCCAATGTGAATGTAGACAAGCATTTCAGGCTTGCACTATCGGAATCCGGCTCTTTGCCGAGTGCTCAACTTTGCCGAATGCTTTTCGTCGGGCACTCGGTAAAGTTCTACTCTCGGTAACGACGACGTTTACCGATAACAGAACACTCGGTACAGAAAGACATCTTTGTCGAGTGTCAAACACTCGGCGAAAAGCGACGTTCGGCAAAGGGCCGTCAGCTACCCGTTATCTTCACCGAGTGTCGGGATTTGTCACTTAGCAAAGTAGCTTCTTTGCCGAGTGTCCCACGTCCAACACTCGTCAAAGTATGCTTTGCCGAGTGTCACACTTGGACACTCGACAAAGTATATTTTTATTATTTTTTTCTTTTCCCAACCAAATTTTTTGTGTTATGTTTCAACACTATGTAGACTTACATATGTTCCATTTTTGGACAATTATAAAAGTGTTTGCTATAACTATTAGATTTTGTTCGTTTAATTGAATTTCCTCGGATAATTCAGATTTGAACTACAAGTCACTCAAAAAATATAAAACCATGAATGCAAAAATGGTATCCATATTATTTAACATAAGTTACGACCGATTTAAGTAGCAGACCGGAATCTTCGAGCACCATGCTCACTAAACATGACCATGAACTTGCCATCTAGTTGTTTAAAAATGTATAAAACACTAACAAAGTCAGAAAATCATGAAACTTGTCCACATGTCATGATATCATTGGTAGAGGTTGTGATAAAAATTTGAGAATGTTTCGATAAAGTTGTGACACACTATGTGTAGAAACCTAGCCGGTCTAAATTGAAACTCTATAATTTCATGTATAGTACTCTCAGGTTTCTACACATAGTGTTGATAATTTTCACGAAACATTCTCAAATTTTTATCATGGACTCTACATATGATATCATGATGTGTCGATAAGTTTCATGATTTTCTGACTTTGTTTGTGTTTTATACAATTTTTAAACAACTGTGTGGCAAGTTCACGGTCATGTTTCGTGAGCATAATGCTCGAAAATTCTAGTCTGTTTCTGAAATATGCCGTAACTTGTGCTAAAAACATTCATATCATTTTTGCATTCACCGTTTTCCATTTTTCGAGTGACTTGCAGTTCAAATCTGAACCATCCGAAGAAATTCAATTAAACAAACTAAATCAAATAGCTATAACAAACACTTTTATAATTGTGCCAAAATTGAACATGTAGGTATACATAGTGTAGAAACAAACCACAAAAATGTTGGTTGGAAAAAAAGAAAAGAATAAAAATATACTTTGCTGAGTGTGAAGGATCTGACACTCGACAAAGCATTCTTTGCCGAGTGCCTGCCGTGGGACATTCGACACATAATACTTTGCCGAGTGTCAGATCCTTGACACTCGACAAAGTATATTTTAAAATTTTAAAAAAATCTTTGTTGAATGCCCATGATATGGCACTCGGCAAAGTATGTGTACATAGCCCTAACCAGCCTTCTTCTCTTCTCTCCTATCTGTCAAACCCACTCGTCGTCGCCAACCCACTCGCCGCTGCCGCCTCCCCACGTGAGGGCCATCCTCCCCACCTCCTCCCCACGCGCCGCCGCCGCATCCCCACACGCCGTCCATCCTCCCCGCCTCCTCCCCACTCGTCGTCGTTGCCTCCCCACGCGCCGGCAACCTCCTTGCCTCCGTGTCCCCACCGTCGCTCGACCTGACCCCCATCCCTGGCCCTGCGGTCGGCCATCTCCGGACAGCCTCGACACCGGCGAGCCTCGGCCCACGTCCCCCGAGGTGATTGCTTCCTTCCGTTTTGTGATATTCTAATTAAAGAACCTCTTTGTTCTACGTGTATGATTTATATGAAATGATTAGGTTTGATATTAAGTCAAATTTATATATGTGACAACTAGGTATATTACATGCATGATATATATGAAATGATTAGGGTTTAGGGTTTTAGGGTTTATATATGTGCCGTTGAAATATGCGTGGATGTCAGCCATCGTGCTGCTACTTTTATTTGCAGGTTTTGGACACCTCCCCGTGCAGGGGAGGTGCTGTCGAAATTTTTTGTTGATAGGCTTCTATTAATTTTTTAGAGGATGGAGTACCGTGAGTGGATGTACACGGGCCGTGTAGGAAGGAATGATGTCACCCCTGAATGGATTAGAAAGACCTATGATTTCATGGAATGAGCATATGGCGAAGCTGCTAAAGGAGCGAGTCTAGTCCCATGCCCATGCAGCAATTGTGCCAACCGGAAATAAAATCAAAGAAGGTCATGGTAGAACATATTTGGAAGAATGGATTTACACCAGACTATACTCGGTGGATCTTCCATGGTGAAGCGCATCGTACGAGGGAGGAGGTGTTGAGACAACGCGTCGAGCATTGTGATGCTGATGCGAGGGTAGCGGATATGTTGAACGACTATCATGAGGTACAGTACGTCGGAGGATGTACGGAGGACGAGCCAGAGCCGACTGCAAAGGCGTTCTACGACATGTTTGACGCGGCACAGAAGCCCCTTCACGGCTAGACAAAGGTTTCTCAACTGGATGCCATTGGGTGTGTAATGGCGTTCAAGTCGCAGTACAACATGAGTCGAGACACATTCGATGGCTTGTTGATGGTTATTGATAGCCTTCTTCTGGAGGATCACGTTCTGCCAAAGTGCACGTACGAGGCACAAAAACTCCTTCGTGCACTCAAGATGACGTATGAGCAGATACATGCTTGTCTGAAGGGCTGCGTGCTATTTAGGAAACAATACACGGAGGCATAGTACTGTCCGAAGTGTAAATCGTCTAGGTTCATGGAGGTAGAATCTGGTGATGGACAGAAGAGGTAGCTCGACATCCCCGTGACAATCCTACGCCACCTTCCGTTCATACCGAGGATCTAGTGTCTATACACGACAAGGAATCCGCGAAACAGATGACATGGCACAAAAATGGAAAACCATACAATCATGACAAGATGGTGCACGCATCCGATGGTGAAGCATGGAAACACTTTGATGCCATTCACCATGAGAAAGACGAAGAGGCTCGTAATGTATGTGCTACGCTGGCCACAGATGGGTTCAATCCCTATAGAATGAGCGCTGCCCCATACACATGTTGGCCTGTGTTTGTTATCCTAATCAATCTCCCCCGGTGTGTGCTTTCAAAGGCAGAATATATTCGTGTCGTTGATAATTCCCAGACACCCGAGGAATAAAATGGGCATGTACATGGAGCCTTTGATTAATGAACTGGTACGTGCTTGGGAGGAAGGGGTATGGACGTACAATCGAGCTACGAAGGCAAACTTCAAAATGCATGTTTGGTACCAGTCCCTCCCACCACCAAGGTAGCCCCAACTCATCGCCACACCAGTTCAGGCGCCCACCTTTTTAGCTTAGTTGCGATACTTATGTTGGTGAACTTGTGCGAACTTATGTTGGTGAAACTTGTCTTGAACTTATGTTTGAGTTGGTAATACTTATGTTGGTGAAACTTGGTATGAACATAGACATGTTTGTGAAAAACTTGTTAGATTTGTGAAATATGTGGTCTCTATTATGTATGTGATGATTATGTGATATCTGTGATGTATATGTGATATATCTTTTGTTTGTTTGGATGGAATAGCAAAAACAAATAAAAAGGGGTATACTGGTCACTTTGCCGAGTGTAACATTCGGCAAAGAGGTGATTTACCAAGTGTCAGGGTCATAGCACTCGGCAAAGAAGAAATACATGGGCACCGGTAAAGCTTCTTTGCCGAGTGCTATGGCCCTTGCACTCGGCAAAGAAGCATGCTTTGTCGAGTGCCTCCTAGCGCACTCGGCAAAGAAACTGACAAAGGGGCCCGATGGTGGCCTCTTTGCCGAGTGCTAGTCTGGCGAACACTCGGCTAAAAGGGAAACTCTTTTCTGAGTGTCACCTAATACACTCGGCAAAGAGATACTCTTTGCCGAGAGTCACACAGTACACTCGGCAAAGGCGCCGTCTCCGTTACCAGCCGTCGTGACGACGACTTTTCTTTACCGAGTACCGAGCGACACTCGGCAAATGCTTTACCAAGTGCCCGATAAAAAGTACTCGGCAAAGAAGCCGTTGCCAATGTATAGTTCGTCGAGCTCTCTTTGCTGAGTGTCACACTCGGCAAAGCCTTCGCCGAGTGTTTTCCAGGCTTTGCCGAGTGCTTCAAACACTCGGCAAAGAGGCTGATTCCAGTAGTGTTGGCCGTGGGAAAATTGCATATCTATTTATGTCTTCTTCTATTTCTATTTGCACTTCTACTCTTATCTTTGGTATAAGTTGTTTGTGAAGTGCAGGATCTTTTTGAGACAAGGACCCCATTCCGTTGCGACCAACTCTACTCATCAGGATTCCGCTGCATATACTTCTATGAGTAGAGTAAGAAAATTTTTAGTTTTGGTTAAAAATTTTATTCGCCTATTCACCTCCCTTTAGGCGACATCTAGGTCCTTAGTACCACCAAAGGGAGAATTATCTACAAGGTGGGGGAATCTCTCTTTTTGTGGGGGTCCCTAACCCGCCTTATATAGATGACGATTTTAGGGTTAGAAGTCGGTGATCTGCCTTATCGCTAGCCTACACTCTCGGAAGGCGGTTTTCCAAGTCGTATGTGTTGCCTTGGTCTTCAAGTCTTCCCGCTGTCTTTGGGCCCAAGTCAACCGGTCGGCCCATAAAATTAGTCGCCCGACCTACTTGGGGCCCTTCAATGGCCCACACTCTGGATCCTCGGTATGAGAATCTAGGGGATATCTATCCCCCACAATAGGTATACAATTATAAAATATTTTTGAACTTTTTTACATCGGGTCCCTTGGGGCCTACCTCCGAGTGGAGGGGCAGTAGGCCCCTATTCCTCTATACTACCATTTGCTCATATTATATATGGTTACCGGTATATTCCATACGAGAAATTGTCATAAGAACACTAATTAGCTTTGGGAGGTGCATCACATTTTTTGGTTTACACTTAGATTTTCCAATGCCCACAAATCAGACATACAAAATCCTATGACATCTTGCCTTGCACCTCCCGTCACTAGCCAATCCACTTGCGACAATTTTCGAGACACCCTACAATAAGAGCAAACTAGAGTATAGGGGGAAGGGGGCCTGCCACCCCTCCACTTGGCGGCAAGCATCTATCATGCCCCTCTAGCGGGCGAGAGGTCCCCAGGGACCCCGGTGCGGAACAAAATTTAAAATTGTTTACAACTGGGTCTCTGCCACCCATTGACGGGGCAACAAACACCCATTTATGCAATATTTCAGTTTTGGGGTATAGATTTGAAATTTTTGAATATTTTTAAATGTAAAAATGGCAAGGCTTCACGAGCTAGCACATGCACTCTCATCAAACTTGAATTTTAGTTCAATCTTATGAATCTTGTAGATAATATATTTTTTCGTATGTAGTGTGTTGGATTTTGTAATGGTCCAGGCATATAGCTAAATAATCGTTTGGTTATTTGATTTGCACTATCAAATGTCATCATAGTAGTTAGCATGGGGTATTTTATATATGAAATGAATAACCTTTTGGATATTTGATTTGTATTACCAACTATTGTTGCATTATTAGAGAGGCAATATACTAGTTTACTTAGTTTATTATGCATAGCATAGAAAACTGTACAGTAAGGGCTTTTTGGTTAGAAAGGGATTGAAGGGGATGGGAGAAAATTGAGGAGGAAATGAACTAATTTTCCTCTCAATCCCCTCCGATCTCCTTCAATCCTCTTCTAACTAAACAATCCTTGAGCCTTCGCACGGATGCGTATACAGGAAGTGCAGCCCTCTAGAAGAATACAATGGCTAGGACTGTGATCCTCTACTTATAGGCAAACAAAATTTTCTTGAGGAGTTCTTTGTAAAAAACTTCATGGAGGTATTTAATATGACATCACATTATCACACACTCAATTAAAGTATACAACCTGTACCTTAGCTTATGACAATCTTGCAATCATAGTAGTCTGATAAATTAAGAGCACATAAACACAAGTGTATTTTACTACTAATTTTCTATTGTATTCAATTTAGAGATTGTGGAATAAGAACTATCACCCTCACCAACGCAAAAGAAACTTGGAGGCATTGGATGCCATCGACGCAAGTTTCAAGCATCTCTATGACTTCGCTCATCGTCGACCGACATCATCTAGATGCACCAAAGTCCAATGATACATAGCTTCTTCTCTAACTCGTGCATATCAACAACTTCATGGATCCCATCCATATCTCGTCGGCTCAGCCGACTATACACCAAGGATGGGTAGTATGCTTGACTGGAGCTTCCTACATGAGGATCCCGTCAGACTGAGTGGTATTACCAACAACTCATAGTCCTAGTTGTCGGACTTAGTGTTATGTATGACGACCCTTAGTGTAGTTCTCAGAAATAAATTAGATTAGGTAATGGCCCTGATGCCGTTCCATTTCTATCTCACGTTCTCTCTCCCTCTCTTTCCTCTCTCTGCTCCTCTCTCTTCCTGCTGCCACAAACCATCTATGCCCCGTCGCTGCGACCCGGTACCGTCCATCGCCCTGATGATGTATTGATATTTGGTGTGTTTTTCTCCAGGAAGCATATGGGGAGCAGATGGTTGAGCGCCATGGGTAGGACTATGATTGGAGCCAACCAAGTGACCTAGAGGCAACATATGCTAGCATAGGGAGACAAGCCCATGGACGGTGAAAGTATTCCATTTTGATTTTTAAGTTATGCCCATATGCTTGCTATTTTACCAAGTCTATGGTTCACTACTATCGGTAGGGTATATTTGATTCTTCGATTGATTCTAGGGAGCTGAGACATCGAGGATGACAGTCTATATCATCATCCTCGCAATCGTCTCGTTCTTGTGCCTCTACACAGGACATGGAGATTACCAGTCTACAAGAAGTGTTGAGGCAACATGTAGGCTTTCTTCTAGGTAAGTTGAAGTAATATGTTATTCGTAACTTCAAACTTGTTTCGTTTGGTACTTCGTCAATAGTTACTTGCATCTAATTTGTAGCAAGTGCCACAACAGACGGATGCCCATTATTAGCCTTTGGGATGCCACTTCTATCACTTGCACGGTCGCCACATGTCCCTTTGGTTTGTCTAGATCAGGTATTCATTCATATGTACATGTGTGTGTGTTTCAAATGAAGAATTTAGTGTTCAATATAAAAATATGTGTTATAGGGCTTCCAGACACCTTCCCCTTCGATTGCAGCACCGCCACATGTCCAAGACGACGACGCAACTTCATGGCAAAGCAACCTCTTTGTCAGCCATAGTCCAGTCAGAGGAAGTGGTCGCAACTCAAACCAACCAGGTGATGGTTGGTTGGCTTAGTTAGTTTGGATTCCATTGCACTTTAGAACTTTAGTAGTTTTATGACGACATTTTAGTGACTTCAAACTATGTGAATGTAGCTCGACCTTAAACTATGTCAATGTGATGTATATGTGATGTTGAACTATATGTGAATGTGGTTTGTGGTTGTGAATGTCGTTTTTGTGAGTGGAAATGTGAATGCCGTTTTTGTGGTTTGTGGTTGTCAATGTGTTGCAAATGGGAATGCGAATGTGTGGATTGATATATGTGAGAATGTGGATGTATATATTGATATTCCAGATGAATCTGATGTGTATGAAATTTGTTATCTTGTGAATTGTGGGAATTGACAAAAAAACGAGAATTTTTACCTCCATGGAATTCATTAAGTCTGATGACCTAGCTGTGGCCATTGGATATAATGTTATAAGGTCCGATGATTGCCCGTGGGCCATCGAACATACCACCAACTTAAGTTCGATGACGAGCATGCAACCGTGGATATAAGCTTGTTATCTTCGATGACCCACATGCAGACCATCAGACATAACCCTATGGGGCCCACTGGATGCCATCATGACTGTTACCCAATTTAACTATCAATAGACCAAATCGGTTATCGGACTTATCATATCCCCGATGGCTGCCATCCAACAAAACCATATTTTTGACCTTTTAGAACTGATGGACCCTTGCTGTCGGACATAGGCTCTAAGCCATTGGAAATAAGTAATGTCCGACGGTATAGGGCTTATGACTGACGGCTTAGGCCATCAAACATTTCCTTGTTTACTGTAGTGACTCTATAGCTTTTCTGCAATTATTTTGTTCATGTGTGTGGACCATTGTCGAAAATTGTATACTCAGATTTACACATACAAACACAAATGATATGTTCAGATATATGGGCTTATTATTACAGGCAAAACATGAGACATAAGGCTTCACATAGTTTTTTTTTCATTTTTTACATTTAGAATATTCAAAATATACCTTAGAACTGAAATATTTCAAAAACGGTGCCTACCATCCCACAAATGATGACACAGACCCAGTTATAAATATTCTTGAACTTTTCTCGCACCACGGTCTTGAGGGGGCCTGTTGCCTAGTGTAGGGGTAGTAGGTCCTCTCCCACCACACTACTATTTGCCTTTATCTCACCAATGACAGTAGGGACCGAATTGTAAATATTTTTGAACTTTTTTGTACCAAGGTCCCTAGGGGGCCTATCGCCTGGCATGTTCCATATGAGAAGTTATCATAGTTGGACTGGTTAGCTCGGGTAGGTGTAGGGCAAGTCATCCTAGGTTTGATCCCTCAACAGCGCAATCATTTTTTTGCTTAGATTTTGCAACGCCCGCAAATCAGCCAAACAAAATCCAAAAAATCATAGTAAGGAGGGATCAAACCTGTGACATATTGACTTCATCTTCCCTCGCTAGCCAATCCACCTATGCATTTTTTTCATATAGAACATAGCAGACATTCTTGTTGGCACTGATTCGGGCGCCAATCACTGCGATGAGAACCGATGACGGTGCTATCTGCGGAGGCGCAGATGGTCCACGACTTGGCGTAGGGGCTGGTGTTCCTGCCCGATGACTCGGACGGTCCACGAATGGTGGTTGGGTGGTCCGCGTGTGCGCAGGGGCGGCGGAGTTCACCGACAGCGCCTAAATCTCGCTCCTGGGAGGGACCCCGTCGGGGAGGAGAGATCCTAGGCTTTGTCTTGGGATTGGCATGCCACCCAAGACACGTCTAATTGACGTAGAGCCAGAAAGAGGTGAAGATTTAGATAGAGGAATCTAAGTTATTGTCTACTCCTAGGGCAAAAGGTAAAGAATTAGATGTATATTGATTATTTGATCGATTGTTCGTGTTCCAATCGGCCGTAGCCCTCTATATATATAGAGGGGAGGTCTAGACTCGTTATAAGCCATCTCCCGAGCTAATTCCACGGATTTAGCTAACAAATCCATCAAGAAACTTGGAACCCTAACTGGCTCTGCGCGCGCGAACGGTCTGTGCCACAACGGCGGACTGTCTGGACCGCGGACCATCCGACCTCAGGGCTGGACCGTCTACCTGGTCAATTTGGTGCTCAACACATGCCCCCTACCTTTTGGCGGAGCTTGAGCGAACCAAAACCACTAACTCAGGCTAAAACTAACCTGATGTGAACACATCGATTTTTTAGGCATCTTTGCCACATACTAGGATGGTAATGCTTGAGGAAACGTCCGTTTAGCACCTTGGATAAGTCTTTGCCTTGCAGCGTTTGCAACAAGTAGGTGTTACCGGATATTACCTGTGTGATCTTGTAAGGGCCTTCCCAGCTTGGTGACCATTTCCCAAACTTTCAGTCTTTGCTCCTTAGTGGAAAGATGGTCTTCCATACACTACTACAAATCGTGTTATATGAGACGGTTAATTTTTAGTTATTAAGACACTTATGATGTGTCCAAATTTGATGGAGTCGCAAAAGATCTTCCGTTTTTAAGATGGTTATAAACCGTCTTAAAAGATATTAAATAAGACATTTTTTAATTTATAACCGTCTAAAAAGGAATTTGTTACGTCATTTTGTCCAATAAACCGTCTTACATTAGGTTTTGTTTAAGACACTTCTTCGAAAGAACTGTCGAAAATATGAACATTATAAGTCACAAAGTATTTATCAAACTGACTAGAATAGCCTATAATAATAGACACTCGCAACAGAAAAACCATCGTATTTAGGAGAGTGATATTGGACGTTTTAAAAACCGTCTTATTTAGGAGACTGATATTAGACGTTTTGAGAAATGTCTTATTAAGATTTGAAACGACTTACTTGGCAGTATATTCTTAAATTACTACATTATAATAATTTAAAAGAGAAAAATACATACACATATATTTAATAACACTATAATTAATATAATATAGATAAATAACATTCAATATCTCATAAATAAGCATTGTCAAATAACTCATACATAAGTGTACTCTAAATTTAAACTTGTTCATCAACTGTTTGTGCTAACATTGAGCCTAACTAAGTATATAATTTGATGAAGTCCATGAAAGGGCAAATACAACTTGATGAAGTCCATGATCTTGTTGGTCTACAGATCGATCTTGATGGTGTCGTTGGCCTTGATGAGAGGGTCGGGGTAGCGGATGGTGCGGTCGTCGTAGGTGTTCAGGTAGGGGATGCCTTTCTGGCCAAACTGAACAGACCTCACCTTGCAGAGCTTGAACTGCACACAAACCAATAGAAAAGCAGTGAGCATTTCACAAGGCGTACTATGAAAGGGCATGGGAATTTCCAGCAATGTAAATGGATAGATAGACAGAGCAACATCTATTAATAGACCTAACAATTGTAGCATATGACATTTAATAGAGATCTGTCCAAACAGATAAAAAAAGATAAACATAAATTCAAGTAAAATATAATATAACTATTTTCAAGGCCAAGTACAATGTAATATAGGCTTCTGGTGGGACTGATCTAGATTGTTGGGTTTCTTGTTCTGCCTTTTGCCCTTGCCATTGAAGAAGCCAAAACCAAATGGTCCAAACGCTGATAGACTTATTGTGGCTGCTCTAGCAGCCAATGGATTAAACGGCAGAGCAGGTTCAGTCCCAAACTTCTAGTCACTATCAAGATCCAAAAAACTTATGTCTTTTGGCACAAGGATCCTTCCATAGAACAGGAGTTTGCCAGGTGAGTGAAGGGGAAAGGGCATACAGTGCTCACGTGGGTGAAATTTAAACAGTGACCAGAACCACATCATTCCGATGCGCTTGCAAGTTGCAAGGGAGTAACACTACAAATGGCAGTATTATTTCCGGCGATCGTTTATTGTCAGTTGGATGACAATTAGCAGTGGAGAAAAATGATCCATATGCAATACCTGATTCTGTGTTGAACTGGTACAGATAATCCTAATATTTGATACATCAAAGTCGTGAAATTACCTGTCGGGCAATATATAGCAGGCCACAAAGATTTTCTTGTAGCTGAGGCATTGTGCCACCATAGTCGACCAGTACCACAGGCCGCAACCCAGTGCAGAGAAACATGATATCTGGCAACAACTAGGTTTGTTCATCAACAACCACAACACAACCTTTTAATTTTAAAGAGGTAGACTAGAGTTAAAATCCAACAGAAATCATAAGTTAGGTAGATTTGTTCATGAATTTACTTTTTCTTCGTGGCCGTGCATTAACACTATTTTTTAATTAATAAAATCTTATATAGTGGTGGGCTGGTGGCTTCCCTGATGTATTTCCCGTTAAAAAACGACTACAACTACTAAGAGAAAGCAGCAAGCGAGTGGGCACTGACCGTTGAGGAGGTGGCGCTTGGAAGCTGGACGGAGGCGCCACCGGATCCGGGCCGCGCACGCGTTCACCACTTCCAGCATCTCTTTGTATGGCCCCGCCGCCGCTGCCATCTCCGTAGCGAAAGAACTTAAACCGTTCACGGAGGCATTAAGAAGAAAACAAGTTTAAGGTTTAGCTGTTGTGAGTACCACTAAACCTGCTAGATAGATCAGACAGGCCACACCACACATTCAGACTTCATATTGAAGAAAAGGTAAAAACTTTCATAAGCACCTGGGATAATGCAATCATGCTTGTGGACAAATTATTTATCCTGCATCACTTGTCAATTGAGAGGTTCATCTGTGTTGCAAAAATTCAGAAACTAACAATATAGAGGTCATCATATTCAAATCAATATATTAGATACAAGTGCATAACTAGCTTGGCAGTTGGCCCCAGCATTCCCCTTCTTTTCCTCCCTAACTGAGTAGGACATATAATGGCAAGCCTTCTTTTAAGAGCGAGTCTTGGTGAAATGAGACGACCAATTTCAAATGGAATACTAAGCTGCAGTCTTAACAGGAGGGGAGGAGGAGCAGAGAACACAGACAAACTTGATGCCAAACTAGGAACAGCTTAAGGAAACCTCGCAAGGTATTTCCAAGTTGTTCACAACAATGTGCGACAGAATAGAATCAACATTATCAACACTAATAACAGGTTTAAAGACTGAAGTAATTGCCATCAATTCAATCTCTAAATACTTCCCCTTAGTACAAAATAAGGTGAAATGGTGGAACCAAATGTTCCTCTTTTTAGTTCTGACTTTACAGTATACTTGTTCAATGGAGTTCACATATTGATGAATGATGATTAATCATATATGTCTGAATAAAACAGTTACCTGCACTTTGGATGAACTGGATGTATATTTTTTGTGATATCCACTGTCCATCCCAAATTCAACAAAGAAGTTCGATGACTTTGGGGGTGCAACATGTCCACTCATGAGATTGCCTTCTGAGCTGCTCCCAGTCTTAGGAGCAGCTGCATTTTCTACATATTCAAATCGGGAAGTATGGGGTTTGCTCCTAGCTGCAGTACTTGCAATCACCGATGATGGCAGGACAGGAGTTGTTTCTTCGGGCTTCTGCTCATACAGGCTTTCATTTGGCTACAATGCAGAAGTTGGACAGGAAATTTCACTTTACTTGAACAGACAATTAAACAATTTTTTTAGATTAGCGGGAAGAAATAAAATTAGAGAGTTATAAAGTGAACTTCCTTTTCTCACAGTACAAAATAGGAGAACAGATATTGTTACTTCATAAATGACAACTATAAGTAGAGAAACATGACCAAATTATAGTGGTGGGCATATAATTAATCAATGACCAAAGACAGCCAAATTACCGGGACCAAAATCGAAACTTGTTGGTGAAAGAAGAAAGTAAGATAGAATATAAAACTCAAGTGAAAGAAGAAAGTGTACTTGATACCATAGGACTGCTTTGTCTCAGCAACAGCAGATGATTATAAGAAAATCGTGTGCCAACTGCCAAGTACCACAATATAAACAGAGTGTTATTGGCATAATTGGGGCCAAGAGCTCAACAGAATCTACTATCTTACAAAAGGGTGTTTCCACTGTTCATCTTTGAGAAACAATTGTTGTCTTAATAGTTGGACATGACTAGTGTCAGTTTAGTCTTTGTTACCATCAGTTCTGATGAAAATATACTCACACATCAACGCTACAAGTGTTCCCGACATGTCTTATAAAAAGTTTCTATTTATTGTGACATTGAAACAAAACTGAGTGCAAATAAATAACTAGAAACAGTTGTATCTATGCTACAAATGTAAAAGTTGAAATGCACAAGCACATATTAGTTATGATAAACTTACAGATCAAATCTTTGATATGGTTCCTCAATTTGTCTGGAGTCCAACAACATAGTTATCTCTGGAGCACTTTCGCCCATCGTAGTCCTTACTCCTTAGGTGGATGAAATGAATTATTTTAGAACTGCACCCAGCAGATACACAGTTTTTTGTTCATTCTGGAAGATTGCACTGGAGATGACATGCAAAACAATCAGGGTACTGCACAGAATGCGCTTGCCTTCACCGCCACCCATCAGTAAACTTATGGCTTGATTACAACAGCCATGAAACAAGACAGACCATCAAGATCATAGGATCTTGTGACGAGATGAATACAACTAGCTCCATCCTACTAGTCATATGAATGGATCTTTTCGTGTAGCAGTGATGCATTAATCCCAAGCAAACAAGGGTTTAACTCTATTACTGCCTTTAAGTCCTGCATGGAGATGGAATTTGTCTCTGGAGGTATAACAGAACTCTGCCCAGGAACATGCTTATGCACTGATACACCATTTATTAGCTTTCGGCACAGCTGCTGCTTCAATGTCTCATGCCTTAGTTTGCTAGGCTTCAAGTCGCAGTGTAGGACCACCTCGCAATGCTCGTGGTGCAGATACTCCATTGCCATGGACACATCTAGCACGATGTCCAACCTCTCAACGAACCCTAGTCGCATTCCTCTATTGACGGAGCGCAAGAGCTCCTCTAAGCTCCCGTTGGGCATGTACTGGAGCACCAGCGCTCTGAAGTCCAAGTTGGAACAGGTGTTCAGTATCCTTATCAGGTTGCGATGCCGAGCCATTCGAAGCACACAACACTCTGCGTCAAACCTTGCAGCAGCTTGCTCCATATGCATGCGTATGACCTTTACGGCAACCACCAGGCCATTGCTCAGCTGGCCCTTAAAAACCTTCCCAAAGCTTCCAGACCCCAACAAGTTAGCATCACTGAAGTTTTCGGTAGCACGAGCGAGCTCGTGGTAGGAGACCAACTGATGGTTAGCCATGTCGTCGTCCGTGGCAGCAGAATTCCTAATCTCCACCCTCCAAGTTTATCAAATAGTCCCCAAAAAATTCCCCCAAAATGAAAACCAGAAGCATGATAGTAAGCAAATAATCCAACGAGGAACAAGGACTAGAGGTCTCACTTTTCCCTGGCGCGCGACAATGAGTCCAGGATCCGGCCGTCGTGGCCCTCCTCGGAGCGGGGGCGGTGGAGGCAGCAATGGGGAACCGGTGAGGAGTGGGGGCGGTGGAGGCAGCAATGGGGAACCGGCGACGGAGGATCCAGATGGGGAGGGGAGATGAAAGAAGGGAGAGAGAAGGGGATGGTGGCCTTACACGAGGGTTCCAAAGTGAAAGAAGCTAGTCGTCGGATGGCCGCGTGAGATGGATCAAGTCGCCAGACGGCTGTGATTTTTGGGGCGACGTGGACAGCTCCACCTCGAGAATCCTCTCGGTTTTAAATGTAAAGAGATGTTTCTATTATCCAACTTATCTCTATAGCGACCCACCATCAGTCGCACACTTAACTCTATAGCGACCGATCATAAGTGGTTAAATTTTTAGACTTTTAGTGATCGATGGGCCATCCCTACAAACACATAATTAGATTTTTCTTTTAAAAATAAAAAACTAATCGAAAAAATTTGAATAATTACAGGGACTTCTACAGGATATATTAACATGATTCAAACATGTTTTGCGCTTTAGAAACACTATGGAACATACTTAGTTCAATCTAAGCATAATTTATTATTTACTATGTTTTTTCATAGTGTCTTGTCAGAAATATCATACAAAGATGGTTTTATCCAACTTATCTCTATAGCGACCCACCATCAGTCGCACACTTAACTCTATAGCGACCGATCATAATTGGTTAAATTTCTAGACTTTTAGTGATCGATGGGCCATCCCTACAAACACATAATTAGATTTTTCTTTTCAAAAATAAAAAACTAATCGAAAAAATTTGAAAAATTATAGGGACTTCTACAGGATATATTAACATGATTCAAACATGTTTTGCGTTTTAGAAACACTATGGAACATACTTAGTTCAATCTAAGCATAATTTATTATTTACTACGTTTTTTCACAGTGTCTTGTCAGAAATATCGTACAAAGATGGTTTTATGTTTACAAGTTTCTAGTATACTCACTAACGTCTAAGACAGTTTGTATAGTCTAGATGACTCTAATAATATCTTTATTTGAGATGGTTTCATATACAGAAGTGTCTAATATACTAACCAAAATATAAGACAATTCTTGTAAACTTAATGCCTCAAAAGGTATATTTATTTGAGACGGTTTTCAAAATCAATCTGTATTAAATCAATATAAGACATTTCCTACTATATATCTGTCTCAAAAACCTTCTTCATTAAAGACGGATCTCCAACAAACTGTCTTACCTTACTCGTCACCATATGATAAAAGACGCTTCTATAAAATGCACTGATATTTGTCTTAAGATGTATGTCTTAAATAAACATATTTCTAGTAGTGATACCAGGTCCCCTACCTGGAATGACTTAGCCTTGACCTTCTTGTTGTAAGCTTTGGCGACCATGATTTTGTCCTTTTCTATTTCTCCTAGAGCTATCACTCTCTTGTTGGTCACTTCATCAATATTGTCCATCATTGAATTATAATAATCACCGACAGTTAAATCATTTTACTTGGTGAACCTGACAGCATTTAAACTTATCTCTACAGACAACACTGCTTCCTGCACATAAACAAGCTCAAATGGAGACACTTTAGTAGCACGGTGCTTAGATATTATATGAGCCTATAAAGCTTTGGACAAAATCTTATGCCAATTCTTAGGGTGATCAGATATCTTCTTTTTTACCAGGCTAATCAATGTCCTATTATTAGACTTGGCCTACCCATTGGCCTTAGCATAATATGGAGATAAATTGAGCAACTTAATTCTATATAATTTAGCAAACTGACGTACCTCCTTTGACAGAAAAGAAGCCCCTGATCTGTGGTCAAAGTCTAGGGAATGTCGAATCTATGAATAATATGCTCAGTGATGAACTCAATTACCTCCCTGTGTATCATATTCTTCCGAGCAACAGCTTCAGTCCATTTGGTACAATAGTCCGTGGCAACCAACATGAATCAATGCCCTTTTGATGATGAAGGATGAATCTCTCCTATAAAGTCCAATCCCCATCCTCTATAAGAATAAGGTTTGATGATAGGATGTAATTCGGTTGCAGGGACCAACTGTAAGTCGACGAATTTCAGACATACTTGGCATCCTTTGTAGTACTTGAAACAATCAGCTATCATGTTAGGCCAATAGAAGCCAGATCTTCGCAATAACCACTTCATCTTTGGAGTCGATTGATGAGTACCACAAATCCTCTCATGTACTTCGTCCATGGCTAATATGGCATCATCTGGGCCCAAGCATTTAAGCAGGACGTCATTGACCGTTCGGCGGTAGAGTTCATCACTCATTAAAATATACTTGAAAGATGTACGCCTAACGTTCCTGTCCATTCTAGCACTAGGATTTTGTAGATAATTAATTATAGGCATCCTCCAATCAATCGCATCGGCTTTGTTATCAGTCGACTCAATCAGGAGAACTTTCTTGGCAATGTCGCATAGTCCGGATCCCGCACCCGGATGTTCCGAACATGCAGCAGACGGTCCGTGCTGGCAGCCCGGACGGTCCGCGACCTGAGAATCTGGTGCAACACTTGTTATCGGATTTTCGGTATTGTGAAATCTCCCTCGCTTTATCCGATATCTTGATGCATCCTACGCCAAATTGTTAGCTCTGATATTCTCAATCCTGGATATGTGATGAATGCTGAATTCGTCAAAACAATGAATTATGTTCCAACACTTTTCATGGTAACCATTTAGAGTACCATCTAAGCATGAATACTCTTCTAATACTTGTTGGACAACCAGATGAAAATCACCAAATGTCTTCACATGTTTTACTCCCATACAATTTAAAAGCTCCAAGCCGAATAAGAGGGCCTCATATTCGGCTTGATTGTTAGTGCAATAAGTTTTTAATCGGCTAGCGAAGTCAAAGTAGGTGTTACTTGGTGAAACAAGCACGATGTCAATCCCTTGTCCTTCATTGCAAACCGATCCATCAAAGTACAGAGTCTAGGGAGTAACAGTGAGGTACGATATATCTAGTTTATAAGTATCATCAATACGATGTTCTACAATAAAATCCGCTACGACCTGGCCTTTCACAGCTTTTAATGGTTCATAGGCCAAGTCATATTCTATAAGTGAATAAGCTCATTTACCAATTCTACCACTCATGATCGGGTTTTGCAACATGTATTTGATCACATCGGTTTGACCAGATACGGTGCAATGACTAGATAATAAATAACACCTACACTTGGTGCATGCTTAAAACAGACATAAGCATAACTTCTCGATGAAAGTGTACCTTGTTTCAGCATCCACCAGCCTCCGACTTAGGAAGGTTACCACATGCTCCTTTCCTTCGGTCTCTTGTGTCAGAACAACTCTAATGACTTTATCTTCGACTGCAATGTATAACCTGAATGGCACTCCTGCTTGTGGTGCTTTTAACATGGGAGCCGAAGACAAATATCTTCTAATAAGATTAAATGCTTCCTATTGTTCTGCCTCCTAGGTGAATTCGACATCATTTTAAGCCGAATGATAGGAGTGAAGGCATCAATCTTTCCGGCTAGGTTAGAAATAAACCTTCGTAAATAATTTACCTTACCGAGAAACTTCTGCATTTCGAGCTTACAGGTCAGAGGTCCCACATTCCGAATGGATTTAATTCGGTCAGGGTCTATTTCTGTACCATGTTTATGAATGATAAATCCTAAGAACTTACCAGTCGACACTCCAAAAGCACATTTACATGGGTTCATCTTTAGACCGTACCGACACATTTTATCAAAGGCTTTGTGCAAATCAGCTTTGTGAGAACTAAACTCAGTCGATTTAACTATAATATCATCGATGTAAACTTCCATAGTGTTTCCCAACAACTCTTTTTCGAAAGATCAAATTCATAGCCCTCTGATAAGTAGTGCCAGCATTTTTCAAATAAACCAATGAAGCCTGGACATATAAAGGCCGTTTTAGACGCATCTTTTTTTACCATAAAATTTGGTTATATCCGACATTACCATCAAGAAAAATAATAATTTTATTTCCTGACGCATTATTAATCAATGTGTCGACTATAGCCATATGATATTCATCTTTAGGAGTTGCTGTATTTAAATTGCGAAAATCAATGCATACTCTGAGCTTACCTAATTCTTTCTTTTCCACCGGCACAGTATTGGAGACCCACTATGCGTATCTGCAAGGTCTAACAAAATTAGCTTCTAGCAGCCGGTGAATTTTGTCCTTTATTCGTGGGAGTAAGTCTCGATGAAATGTTCTGGGTTTCTGCTTGAAAGGTTTGAAACCGGACTTAATAGCCAGTCCATGCTCTACTATCTCTCGGCTTAATCCTAGCATCTCAGTGCAATTCCAAGCAAAGCAATCAGTATATTCTTTTGATAGACCGATCATTTCATCTCTAGGATCGTTCTCCAATGTCTTATTTACAAAAGTCGAACTCGGAGTTTTGCCATCTCCTATGTTGATCTCCTCCAAAGGATCGGTCGATGTAAACCACTATCCTGACTTGTCGAGATCCCTGAATTCCTCTATTATGCCTCCCACAGAGGAATTAGGCGGTCTCTGCGTGGCTGTGAACCGTCTGGTCTCGAAGGCCGGACCGTACGCGACACCAGATCCATGCTGCAGCGACTGCCCATCCTTAAGGCACGAACTGTCCTGCGGAAGACCGAACCGTTCGACCTCAGGGCTAGACTATCCGCAACCTAGGATGAACCCTGAGAATCTGCTTGCCTTTCCTCTGATTGTTTGGCCTCAGGGGCCGGACCGTCCATGACCTGTGACATGTTCCTTATGGGTGTACTCATCATTTAAACTTTATTTAGGATTCAACCGATTCTCCATCAGCTCTAGCATTATAGGAATGAAACCTTTTCTATCTATACTTATGAACTGATAATTAGAAAAGTCTACTCCTGTGAGACATGTAGCAGTCTCATGGGCCCAAAGTATAGGGGCATTGGCCACGACGATGCAGGTCGATGCATCAGCATGCACTTGTTCTATATCATCGCCTACCCACTGTAGCAACATTTGATGTAAAGTAGAAGGTATGCATTGATTAGCATGAATCTAATCTCTGCCTAAGATTAGACTTTAATTTCCTTCTACATCAGCGACGATGAATGCGAGAGCAAGGGTCTTGGTCCCGATGGTTAATTCAACGGACATGACTCCCTTAGCTTTGATTGAACTGTCAGTCCCAACACCGCTGAGCGTCATATTGGTCTTGACCAATTCGTCATCTTGCTTTCCTAATTTTCTGTACAATGAATAAGGCATTAAATTTACGGCAGCCCCTCCGTCTACCAACATCTTAGCAATCGGTATTCCATCAATATGACCTTGCTTTCCTTTGCTCTCAAGTGTTGCAATTTTCGCTTTCGAGACCGTGTCAGTCCCGATGGGCACCATCTGGGCATGGAGTATTTGGGTCGGCTACTTCGCTGGCAATCGTGTCTTCTTTTTCGCCTGTATTGGCCGATTTACCAAAAATCATCGGCCCTTCGTTATTTTCCTGTATGACGACATCTGTTGTTCCTATCTTGATGACGTCCCCTTTTGTCATCCTCTTGGAGGCTATAGATATATGCCCCCCTGCCGGATCAGTCGGTCTTTGGGACTGAGTGGTTTGGCAATTTTGCTAGGCCTATGACTGGTGACCGGATTGAGTGGCACTCAATCGGTATTGTATTGGAGGTGCCAACCTATCAAAAACAGATGTTTGGGTTGCCCCCCAAGCGGGGTATTGTGGCATCCCAAATGGATATGGTGGCATGCTCCACATTTGATTCGGGACATATGGCGGTGGTGGTATGTACGCATAATGATATGGCACAGGTGTGTATGGGGGTGGAGGTATCCATGCAGGCACGTTAGGTCTTAATTGGACATTATGACATATCGACCTTTCCGATTGGTGCAGTGATCCAATCGGTCTTAACTGTTGTCGCTCTTGAGTGGGTGAGCGAGGTCGCTTTGGTGGCCGATCACTTGGGCCGGCCTTCTTTTTCACATATTTAGACATTAATTGATCAAAGGTCGGGCCATATTTGACCAATCGACCAGCTACCTTGAATGAGTTAGTTTTCCACGTACCTATATCTGGTCATCGTGGTTTGAAGGTACGTGGTCGTCACGGCTCTTGGCGTTGCTGGACCGTTCGCTTAAATGATCTGGACTATTCGATGATGTGTCGGACCGTCCGTGTCTATGTGTCGGACCGTCCGCAATGCATAGAACAGGGACCCACACCTGGTTACCTACCTGCACCTGCCCCTCGGCGTTTGAGGTAGTGATGGTAACTTTCAGAGTCTCCCCTCCATCAGGAGTACTTTCTGTCATCACTTTCCTACTAGAGTTTTTTGTAATTTCATTGGCCTCTCACGCATTGCCAATGATGACCTCCTTGCCTTTGCCCTTATCGGTCGCGTTGGCCCGAATTAGGACTTTTTTGCCATCGAAGTTGATCATATTTATTGGGAAGGGCTCTGTGTCCACCTGCATTTCCATAAATTTCAATCGTCCCTCGTTAATGGCCAATTGGAGTTGTCATCGGAATATATTACAATCATTAGTGGCATGAGAAAATGAGTTGTGCCACTTGCAGTATGCGCAACGTTTTAGTTCGTCGACGGGTGGAACAGTATGGTTTATTTTAATGTTGCCATTTTTGAGTATTTCATTGAATATCTTATCACATTTGCCAACATTAAATGTAAACTTAACCTCCTCCTGCTGTTTCTTTTGAACCGGCTGCATGGAAGAACAAGCCGAAGATTTGTCCTGCTTAGGCCAAACCATTTCGGCAGTGTAAACCTTTTTTGATTCGTCGTCCAAGCTACTCTGGTCGCATTCTACTATATGGACGTTGTGACATCTAATACAGGCAAGGCAACCCACCACGACAACAATATCGTTATTGTCTATGTCCTAACTCTTGCCGCTCGATGTTTTGTGTTGTGCTCCCTGTCAATCATCACTGTTTGTCTGGCGGCTGTCCTCTATCTTTTCCATGGTGTGGCCATATATAGCCGGTAGGTGCCCACACCTAGGCTCCAGACTGGCAGGCGACAATGCATAGTCAGTCAGATTGCCCACTATAAGGTATCAGCCGCCCGCCGTCAAGCCACTAGCACCATAGTTGGCTGACTACGGACCATCGCTGCCCTCTGCTATATGTTTTCTGTCCTATGAAGATCATTAAGGGTCAAGATCGAAAGAAGAAACAAAATAGATGATGAGTAGATGAATAATAGCATGCTACACTATATTGAGCATGATATATTTACGAATCATTAAGACAAAAAAGGTTTGTCGAAATATAAATTTGCCTCGCGACCACAACTCATAAACAGTATGTATCAAGCTCTGTATTTATAGATTTTGTATCAACTTATTTGGTCTACATGTTTCTTCAAGATTTGAATTATACATTGTTGTTTTGTCATATTAAATATCGATTATGTCATTTAATTCAGGATAAAAATAGCTTTATCTTAGTAGCCTCTTCTTTGGTCCAATGGTTATTTGATTTGCACTATCAAGTGTCATCATATTAGTTAGCATGGGTATTATATTATATGAGATGAACAAGAACAACCTTTTGGTTATTTTGATTTGTATAGTTAAATATTGTTGTAGCATTAGCACATGCAATATATTAGTTAGCTTATTATGCATAACATAGAAAATTATACACTAAGCCTTCGCACGGATGCGTATACAAGAAGTGTAGCCATTTGGAAGAATAAAACGGCTAAGACGAATGTCACGTTCTCTAGTAGCGGTCGTTAACATGGCCATTATATTATATGAGATGAATAACCTTTTGGTCATTTAATTTGTATTATCGAATATTATCGTACTATTAGCGTGGGTAATATGTTAATTCACTTCTCTACTATATAAAACACCAATCATGCTTAACAATATTTAAATGATAAAAAACTAAAATTACACGCAAACAGAGATTAAAACCATGATTGTTGGCTCTAAACCTATATTAACACCCACCTAACCAACACAACACATATATCTCTGTTACTTAAGTATACATAGCAACGTATAGACACTTTGCTAGTACATTATTATGCATAACTTAGAAAATTGTGCAATAGCCTTTGAATCGATGTGCATACAAGAAGTGCATCCCTTTTTAAGAATAGAATAGCTAGGACCATGATCCTCTGCTTGTAGGAAAACAAAATGTTCTTGAGGAGTTTGTGGTAAAAAAAGGTTTATGGAGGTGTTTTATATGATATCATATTATCACACTCTCAAGAACAGGTATCGGTGAAGGAATACTACTATGATGAGTTCGATAAGATCTATACGCCATCGTCTCCCAATCAACCGTGCCTTTGGAGATAGTTATTAGTTCGATTTATTTTATTCTAGTTATTTTATAAGTCATTTTTGTTATGTAATAAAGCTTGTGACATTGGCTACTATACAGTAAGTCTTTATATGTGTAAAACTTGATCATGGAACACATATGAGGTGCATCTGGAAGGGTGAGACAGTATCCCTAAGAGCTAGTTAGATGTATCTTCTAATTTCCTTTCTAAGTGCTACTTCATGATTCAACCTCTCCTCTATTTTACGACAATTCATCTTAGCATGATTCCAATGAAAAACATACAAAACGAAAAAGGGTTTAATATTGAGCTCATGAAAAATGGATGTTCTTGTTAAAATAACCCTAAATCCAATTACTTTGAGTTATGATCCTAAACCTTCAATGATATGGGTAGTGTGTGTGTAGGAAATGCAAATTCTATAGTGAAGATACACAAGAATAATGACATCAGTTGAATACACAAGAATAATGATACAATAGAGTTTTTAACCCTAGCCTAAAATTTGCTTCCATAGGAAGTCAAACTTAGGACCTAAGTGTCACTCAGACCACCTAACCAACTCAGATAGAGTCCTTTTGCATCAATTTGAGACACCAATCTATACTATTGCCCTCCATGAGGGTGTGTCCATTAAAATCGGTACTGACGCCTGAGTCAATATCGATTCTACAACAACTGGTACTAATGCCTTCTAATGAATGTTGCGTTCTATATGAGTGGTCTTTAGCATGGGCATTATATTAATGAGATGAATAACCTTTTAGTTATTTAATTTGTATTGTCAAATATTATCTTAGTGCTAGCGTGGGTAATATGCTAGTTCACTTAATTTGTTATGCATAACTCATAAAACCAGTACATTAGCTTATGACAACCTTGCATTCTTAGTAGTATAATACGTTAAGATCAAATAGACACAATTGTATTTTACTACAACAACTACTCTTCTATTATATCAAGTTTAGAGATTGCAGAGTAAGAACTATCACCCTCATCATCACAAAAGAATGGCCTTGGAGGCATTTGGATGCCATCGACACTAGCTTCAAGCATCTCTATGACCTCTCTCATCGTCGGTCGATCTTGTGGCTTCATCTGTATGCACCAAAGCCCAATGATACATAGCTTCTTCTCTAACTTATGCATATCAACACCTTCACTGATCCCATTCGCATCTCCTTGGCTCAGCTGGCTATACACCAAGGATGGGTAGTATGCTTGACTGGAGCTTCCTGCATGAGGATCTACGTTCCTTTGCTCGCCCGTCATCTCCAACAGTAGCATCACAAAGCTCTACACATCGGATTTTAGAGTGTCGGCTTATTTCAGTAAGAGTGTAGGTTTTTGGCCAACACTCTTTGCCTTGTTTCTTGTAGTGTATATAGCCTATCGTTCCCCGCATAGCACCTAGTGGCATGAAACTATCGTCTCTTGGGAACAGTTTGGCAAACCCAAAATTAGCAACTTTTGGACCAAAGTTGTTGTCAAGAAGGATGTTGTGTGGCTTGATATCCAAGTGAACAATCTGCATATCACACCCCTGATGCAAGCAGTTGAGACCTCTAGCAATGCCTAGAGCGATCTCATTGAGTTTCTCCCATGAGAAACTCTTCTCCGACGAGAAGATGTACTTATCGAGAGACCCACGGGGCATGAACTCATAGATAAGTGCCCTGATTTGTTCTCGGAGCAAAACCCGAGGCGCACAACATTGACATGGTGGATCTTGCAAATGGTGGCCACTTCACTGATGAATTCTTCTCCATTACAGTTTGAGTTGCCCAGCATCTTGACAGCAACATGAACTTCACCTCGCTGTAGCACTCCCTTGTATATAGAACCATAGCCACCTTGTCCGAGCTTGTCTCTGAAATGGCCAGTGATAGCAACGATGTTCGTATATGCATATCTCATCGGAACCAACACTTGCTGCATTCGCAAGAGCTTCTCGAGTGCATCTATTGTTATCCTTGTTTTCTAGTATTTATATGCTAGGAAGACAAATACTTCCATCGGCATCAATACGAACCTGCAAATAACTGTAAAAAACCAAGTTTGTATATATGAAGAAAAATAATAATTTCAGAAGCCACACACTATGTTTATACAAAAAACGCGGCAGAGGTCCCCTCTGATAGCTCAAACGAACAATTCACCAGCCACCTATCTATCACAAACCTTATTCCAAATTAAAACTCTAATAGTGCCTTGACTAGGAAAATATATGCTCTGGATATTATATATATGAGATGAATAACATTTTGGTTATTTGATTTGTAATGTTGAATATTATTGGAACGTTAGCATGAGTATTATGCTAGTTTTCACTTAATTTGTTATGCATAACTTAGAAAATTGTGCAATAGCCTTCAGACCAATGTCATACAACAAATGTAGCCCTTTTCAAGAGTACAACGGTTGGGTCCGTGATTTTGTCTTTGTAGCCAAACAAAATGTTCCTGAGTAATTTTTGGTAAAAAAATGTTCCTGAGTAGTATTTTATATGACATCATGTTATCACACTCTCAATAAAAGTATACAACCAGTACCTTAGCTTATGACAACCTTGCAATCTTAGTAGTCTCATACACACATAGACACATGTGCATTTTGCTACTACTACACTTCTATTGTATTCAGTTCATAGACACATGTGTTTTTGTAGGCAAACAAATGGGTGTCTGTCGCCACACCAATGATGACAGTTACCTAATTATAAATATTTTTGAACTTTTTTGCATTAGGGTCCCTAGGGGCTTGTGCCTAGTGGAGGGGCAGTAGGCCGCCATTCCTTTATACTACAGTTTACCCATATCAAATATGGTTTTTGATATATTCGATATGAAAAATTGACACAAGCAGGTTGATTAGCTCTGGGAGGTGTATGGCAAGTTGTCGTAGCTAGGTTTGATCCCTCCTCGGCACTTTTTTGGTTTACACTTAGATTTTGCAATGTCCACAAACCAGACATACAAAATCTAGTGACATCATGCCTTGCACCTCCCCTCGCTAGCTAATCCACCTGTGACAATTTTTCATATAGAACACACCAGACACCCTATTTAATAAGTGCAAACTAGATTATAGGGGGAAGGGGGCTGTCGCCCCTCACTAGGCGGCAAGCGTCTATCGTGACTCTCTAAGGGGTGATAGGTCCCCATGGACCCTAGTCAGAAAATATTCAAAAATGTTTACAATTGGTCCTACCACCCATTGACGGGATGACAGGTAACCATTTATGCATTTTTTCAATTCTAGGGTATAGTTTTGATCTTTTGAATATTTTTAAATGTAAAAATGAAAAAATGGCAATGCTTCACGAGCTAGTACATGCACTCTCATCAAACTTGAATTTTATCTCAATCTTATCAAACTTGTAGATAATATGTTTGTTTGCATTTTTTTTAGATAATGGAACAAAATCCGGCTTTCGCCTCTTTCGAGGGTAGGGCCAAGGTCAGACACCAAATAACAACTCCAAGTACTCGCAAAATAAGGCCAAAACATTTAGCCTAAAAGACTTAAACTCTCTCTTACTCCTCACCGATTCAACACTCACTTAAAAACGAAAATGATCAATACAACGTAATCCTATTAGAAAATCTCCAACCCCAATAAGCAAAAAAGTGCATGGCCATCGTCTCCAGATGTCGACAAGCTCTTCTTAACAGATCCGCTGAATCGTCACTTCTTTGCAGCTGCGCCCAAAGTCTGAGCCAATGAGTTCCTCTGAATAGAACCTGCAAATAAGTAAACATTTGTGCTCTATTAAATACTAAGTCATTTCTACTTATCCAGATAGCCCAACACAATGCTGAGACACCTGTAATAATGAGATTCTTAGTATTTAAATCCACTCCCATCAACCAGTTCCCAAAGAAATGTTTAACAGATCTAGGTCCTGGTAAACCAAAACAGATTGATATCAACCGCCACATAAAGTGAGCAACATGACAGTCAATAAATAAATGTTGATTGGTTTCATCCAAATTACAAAAGCCACACTTACTGCTACCTTGCCAGTTGCGTTTTGCTAAATTATCTTTCGTCAGCACTACTCCTTTTAATAAGTACCACATAAAGATTTTAATCTTAAGTGGCAGTTTAAGTTTCCAGATTTCCTTATGATTAAAAACATTCCCATTATTAATAAGACTCATATACATAGATTGAACTGTAAACTGCCCAGAATTAGTTAAACTCCATTTAAAAATGTCCCTATCGACACTCAACTGAACATGTAATATACTTGCCACTAAATTATACCACAAAGTGAGGTTTTGACCGACAAGCGCCCTACGGAATGATACATTTAAAGGTACTATAGCCAAAACTGTAGCAACCGTGGCACTTTTATGTCTTACAATATGATAAAGAGACGGGTAACAAATCATAAAGGATTGAGTACCCATCCAAATGTCCTGCCAGAACCTTATTTGTTCTCCATTTTTAATAATGAAACTTCCTAGGTTAAGGAAGGTATCCTTTACTTTCATTAACCCCGAACAAAAATGTGAATCACCATGTTTAAGTTTCACATTCGACAACGGATATCTCTTAAGATATTTGTTACGCACCAATTGTTGCCACATCCCATCCTCATTAATAAGCTTAAAAAGCCATTTGCATAGCAAGCATTTATTTTGAACTTCTATGTTCTGAATTCCTAACCCTCCTTGATCCTTAGGTTGGCATAGGATGTTCCATTTGGCAAGTCTATACTTCTTCTTATGATTCCCTCCTTGCCAAAAGAACCTAGACCGAAAGCAGTCTATTCTCTCGAGAACCCCTCTGGGTATCTCGAAGAAAGATATCATAAACATAACTAAGCTGGTAAGCACTGAATTTATTAGTACTAATCTTCCTCCAACAGACATAAGCTTCCCTTTCCATCCACTGAGCTTCTTTTCGAATTTTGCCTCTACTATTTTCCAATCACTATTGTTTAACTTCCGATAATGCATTGGTATCCCTAAATATTTAAACGGATAGTCCCCATTTCTGCATCCGAACAACAGTTGATATTGATCCTTAACATCGGAGGCCTGACCAAAGCAGAAAATCTCGCTTTTGTGATAGTTAATTTTTAACCCTGAGACTTGCTCAAAGGCCAGGAGAAGTAATTTCATATTCTTGGCTTTCTCCAAGTCATGCTCCAAAAATAGGACAGTATCATCTGCATATTGCAAGATAGATAAACCATCCTCTACTAAATGAGGCACCAATCCTACAACTTGTTCCTCCTCTTTTGCTCTTTTAATTAGAATACCAAGCATGTCCACCACTATATTAAAGAGAATAGGGGACAATGGATCCCCCTGCCTTAATCCCTTTTTAGTTTGAAAATTTGCCCCAATTCGATCGTTTACCTTAATGCTGACATGGCCTCCTGTCATAATAGAATTAATCCATGAACACCAAGTACTGGAGAAACCTTTCATACGTAAGGTCTGCTGCACAAAGTTCCATTTAACATTGTCATATGCCTTCTCAAAATCAATTTTAAATATTACCCCACTCTTTTTCCTTCTATGAAGTTCGTGAATCGTCTCATGCAAAACTACCACCCCTTCCATAATGTTCCTGCCAGGGATAAAAGCTGTTTGGGTCGGAGAAATTACTTTCGAAGCAACCGAAGAGAGCCTATTTGTCATCACCTTTGTAAAGATTTTAAAACTTACATTAAGTAAACAGATAGGTCTATATTGTTGAATCGTCTCCGCCTCCCTACATTTCGGTAAAAGTATGATCGTGCCAAAATTCAGACTATAAAGAGGTAGGTCGCCTCTATGAAAGTCCTAGAAGATAGCAACTAGATCATCTTTTACTGTAGACCAAAACACTTGGTAAAACTCCGCAGGGAATCCATCCGGACCAGGAGCTTTATTATGCTCCATCTGGAATAGAGCCTTACGAATTTCGTCCTCAGTAAAAGGTGAAATCAAAAGATCATTTTCTACTTCCGAGACCTGAGGTATGTCTTGTCTATGGCTCTCATCTAGACCCGCATCTGTTTCCTCCGGTGGACCGAACAACCTTTTGTAATAGGACGTTATATGCTTCCTCAAAGCTTCTTCCCCATGTATGACATTGTCTCCATCCCGCAATTGGTAAATCCTAGACTTCCTATGTTTCCCACTAGCAACAAGGTGGAAATACTTAGTATTAGAATCACCTTGAAGAAGTTCCTTAGTTTTCTCTCTTTGATACCACTTGATTTATTCCTCTCTAAGCATATGGGCTAACTTATTCTGAAGAAATTGTTTCAAATCAATTTCATCAACTGCCAAACCAACCCCCTCTGCCTTTTTATCCAAGAAATCTAGTTTATTCAGAATATCTTTCTTCTCTTTTTTGTACGCTCCGCTGGAATTTTTTGCCCAACCCCTAAGGTGTTGCCTCACTCGTCTAATCTTGGCCTGCCACCTTTCCAACGGGGTATTTCCCACTGTAACTGAAGCCCAAGTAGTCTTTACCATATCTAAGAAACCGTCACGAAGTAACCATCCTAATTCAAATTTGAAAGGATGTGGATGTGCACAATAATTAGATTCTCCAGTGTTCAACAACAAGGGCGTATGATCGGAAATATCCCTGTTCAGAGCTACTACTGTAGATAAAGGATATTTATTGTCCCATTCAGTAGCTACTAGGACACGATCCAGCTTTTCATATGTCGGATTAGGTAACCTGTTAGCCCACGTGAACTGCCTTCCAGACATCTCAATCTCTTTCAGGTTTAAACTATCAATTACTGCATTAAACATAAAAGGCCATCTACTTTGAAAATTGTCTTTATTCTTGTCCTTTGGACATCTAAGAATATTAAAATCACCACCTATTACTATAGGCAAGGTCTCACGACTCACTAATTGAACAAGCTCTGTCAAGAAAGCATCTTTCCTATCATTCTGAGCAGGACCATAAACTACAGTTAAAGCCCATTTGAAGCAATCATTTTTGTTGCACAAAATGAACTTAACATAGAAATCCCCTTCATCAATAGCTCCTATGTTATAAATATCCATATCAATACCCATTAGAATTCCCCCTGAATGACCATAAGGTTCTTTTGTATGCCAGATAAAATTTCTCCCTCCACATAAATTCCTTAAAAAAGATTCTGCAAACGATCTCTTAACTGTTTCTGAAATAGCAATAAAAGATAAATTTTGCTCCTTTGTTAACTCTGAAATAAATCTATGTTTAAAAGGGTCTCTAAACCCATCACAATTCCAAAACACCCCTTTCATTTAGACTCAAAAGAATTTGACTTAATTCTCCTCATGGAACCCTTTGTGACTTCGGACATGTCAGTACGAGACATTACTATATGTCCACTTTCCATGTCCATCACCTCATCTGTATTATCCTCAAAAAGAACACCCAAGATAAAGTTATCCAGTTCCGCCTCATCTGCTCTCTCTCGCTCCTCCTTATCTAAGGCCCTGTAAACATTTTTGAATATTTTGGTTATTTGATTTGTATTGCCAAATACTATTGCAGTGTTAGCACAAGCAATATACTAGTTTACTTAATTTATTATGCATAACATAGAAATTGTACACTAAGCCTTTGCAAGGATTCGTATATAGGAACTGCAGCCCTTTGGAAGATACAACGGCTGGGACTCTGATCCTCTGCTTGTAGGCAAACAAAATGTTCTTGAGGAATTCTTTGTAAAAAACTTCATGGAGGTATTTTATATGATATCACATTATCACACTCTCAATAAAAGTATACAACCAATACCTTAGCTTATGGCAACCTTGCAATCTTAATAGTCTGATACATTAAGAGCACATAGACACAAGTGCATTTTACTACTACTACTCTTCTATTGTATCCAGTTCAGAGATTGTAGAGTAAGAACTTTCACCCTCTTCATCACAAAAGTATGGCCTCGGAGGCATTTGGATGCCATCGACACCAGCTTCAAGCATCTCTATGACCTCGCTCATTGTCGGCCGATCTTGCGGCTTCATCTGGATGCACCAAAGCCCAATGATACATAGCTTCTTCTCTAACTCGTGCATATCAACACCTTCACTGATCCTGTTCGCATCACCCTGGCTGAGCTGCCTGTACACCAAGGATGGGTAGTATGCTTGACTAGAGCTTCCTGCATGAGGATCTGCGTTTCTTCGCCCGCCCGTCATCTCCAATAGTAGCATCCCAAAGCTGTACACATCGGATTTGCTAGAGATGACACCAAAGCTTCGAGATACCATCTCTGGAGCTATATAGCCTATCGTTCCCCGCATAGCGCTTAGTGGCACGAAACTGTCATCTCTTGGGAACAGTTTGGCTAGCCCAAAATCAGCAACTTTTGGAACAAAGTTGCTATCAAGAAGGATGTTGTGTGGCTTGATGTCAAAGTGTACAATCTGCATATCACACCCGTGATGCAGGTAGTTAAGACCTCTAGCAATGCCCAGAGCGATCTCGTTGAGTTTGTCCCATGAGAATGTCTTCTCCGACGAGAAGATGTACTTATCGAGAGATCCACGGGGCATGAACTCATAGATAAGTGCCCTAATATTTTCCTCGGAGCAAAACCCAATGAGGCGCACAACATTGACATGGTGGATCTTGCCAATGGTGGCGACCTCACTGATGAACTCTTCTCCATTACAGTTTGAGTTGCCCAACATCTTGACAGCGACATGAACTTCACCTGGCTGTAGCACCCCCTTGTATACAGTACCGTAGCCTCCTTGTCCGAGCTTGTCTCTGAAATGGCCGGTGATAGCAATGATGTTTGTGTATGCATATCTCATCGGAACGAGCATATGGTGCATTCGCAGGAACTTCTCAACTGCATCTATTGTTATCCGTGTTTTCCAGTATTTATAGGCTAGGAAGACAAATACTGCCAGCGGCATCAATATGAACCTGCAAATAACTGTAAAAAAACAAGTTTGTATATATGAAGAATAAAAAAATATCTTCAGAAGCCACACACGATGTTTATACAAAAAAAAATGCTATCTAGAGTGAGTACCATGTGCAGATTTCAGACCGGAAAGAACATATGGTATTTCTTCGATGATGTGGATGAGAACAGATTTGACACCATTATTAGTTGATCCAAGTTGTTCAATAACACAAAACCATAATGTCTCGAACGTAAGAATGTCCAAGATCTGTTGCCTGATGCCTGTACTATTTCTTGGTTCTTTATGGAAAGTACTGCAAAACCATGGCATGCCGTAGCATATACAAGAATTACATAGGGAATGCAACCGACGCTTTTGAGATGAGAAAGTCATGCATAAGAGAGGAAATAGGATGATCAGACAGATACTCACCGCATATTGTTTGCGAGACATTCTCTGATGTTATCACCATACCAAACGGGAAATCCAAGGGCAAATCCACTCCTCATGAACTTAACAACATCTGGATAGCTTGTATTCCAGGGCACCTGCATGCCTGGACCACCCAAAGGAGTCATGGCTAGGTAACCGCATGAAGGCTCCAGAACCCCAGCAGTAACATCCCAGTTGTCAGCATCCCAGTAGTGAGTTACCAGCAAGTAGATGAAAGAAGAATTGCTCAAGCAAGACACCGGCTCATATATATGATATTTATCAGTATCAATGTTCTCTATTGGCTGAGAACAATTCACAAAGATAGCCCACCGCCCCGAATCAATATAAAAAGAAGAAGGATAGAAATACTGATAGATGAACTCAATCCTCCAAAGATGTAAGTAGAGATTGATCCAACGAGCATGGTAATCCCACCGGGGAAGGGGGCAACTGCTCTGGATGTCCAGGTCGGCATCAATAACCCAGAAGTAAGAATATGTGGAGTTGATGCTAAGCACCTTGTATGTTCCACTGCCGATGCGAATTGTAGCATCTGTATCCGTGCAAACCAGCTCATACGATTGGACACCGCACCCAGATGGATCACCTTGCCGACGAAATGGATACGATATATTGCTTAAACCACCGCAGGAGAAATGAGGACAGACATGACGATGATGTCGCCCCTCTACATCTGAAACAAGAGCTGCCAACAAAAACAACACGGTTAAAGCTCGCAGGGACGAAGAAGCACAGAGATGAGACGCTGCAGACATCCCCATGGCAAGAAGGTTCAAGAATCACATAATCGCGAGCCAATCAGTGGCGTGGCGATGTGTGGAAGACAAGAGTCACCCAGAGTCACAGACAGCCTGAGCATCTTCACTGTTTTTGAGAAAGAAAATCGCACATGACTGTTCCACTGTGATGCCGCTGACTTGGTAGTCTTTCTTTTGCGTCTTTTTCTGGCTTGCAAATGGCCTTTGATGGGGATGGGACCGGAGATAAAGAGAGAATTTTAACACAGCAACCAGTATATACTTGGATAGGGTTAAAATGTAATTGAAAAAAGGTTTTTCAATGCAGTAACCAATATCTGGAGTGTTATTTTCAAATGCAAACCTTGAAGCGGCATCCTAGATAAGTCAGTGTTAGGCTATCTCCAGCAGACTTCATATCCATAGTCCAGAGTCTATCTGATTCCATATCTCAAACTACATTCTCCGTAAATAGTACTTTGCACGTCCATATATACATCTCGCTGCAGATAGCCTTAGTGCCAAAATATGAATTTTCCCAATGCTAAGGTCTAGAAAAACAAATAAGGTGCTCATTCAAATTTGCTCACGAGTTTTTTTTTTTTGCCGGAGCCAACAACAGACCAGCAAAACAAAGTCCCGGAAGTACAAAAGAAAAAACCACTAAGGGCTAGTTTGTGAGCTCCATTTTCTTAGGGAATTACTATTTTCCCAAGGAAAGATGAACTAATTTCTCTTGTGAAAATGAAAACCCAATGAGGTTCCCAAACTAGCCTTAAATAGAAATATAAAAATTGTGTGAACTTCCTTGGTAGATTTCTCCGCATTTCAGCGTGAGGGTCCGAGCCGCTCATGACCGTGAGCACGGCTGATATACCAGTTTTACACTCTATAGAGATTGTACATCTTTACCCACAAGTCGTATAAAATTTTAACAACATATCCTATAACATATCTCTACTACTCTATAAGACAGTAGTGTAGACGTACACACAATTTGGTGCACGGTTCTGCCTGCAGTCACCCGCGCTCTCTGCGCCCCCGCCGCCAAACCCGCCAATTCGCTCCAGTCCGCCGCCCGCGCGACTGCTCCAACGAAGGAAAGTCTGATCCCGCCATGGCGCTATCCCCGCCCCCGCTTACCTCTCTCGGCCGCCATCATGGAAGGTCCGACCTCGCCATCGTTGTCCCCGCGCGGTTGCTCCAAGGAAGGAAACTCTGATCCCACTATCCCCGCCCCCGCTCTCCTCTCTCGGCCGCCATCATGGAAGGTCCGCTCTCTCTCGCCATCTCCGCGCGGCTGCTCCAAGGAAGGAAGGTCCGACCCCGCCATCGCCATCCCCGCGCGGCTGCCTTCCCCTCTCGCCATCCCCGCGCGGCTGCTCCAAGGAAGGAAGGTCCGACCCCGCCATCGCCATCGCCATCCCCGCGCGCCCGGTCGAGCGCCACCAGCCGCATAAGTCTGGGCTAGCACCGCCGGCCACCATTGGCTCGGTCGAGCACCTCACGCCCACGACGGTCAGTCGCCGCCTTCATGGCTCGGAGTCGTCGGTCCCTGCCCACCAAGGTCACCATGGGCTCGACGACGATGGCAACAAGGTCAAGGTCGTCATCACAACCCAAGGTAGTAGCTCTTCAATTCCCCCGCCCTTCCCCACCACCCATCCACCGTCTCCACCGCACACAGCATGCCCGACTCTATTCTCCTCCCCGAAATCCCCGTGGCGCGCAGATCTCGCCCCGGCTCCTCGCCGGCACAAACCACGTGCGCGCCCTCGACCCATGGCATCCCCAAATCCCGCCCCCGATTCCTCTCCCTTCCCGTTCGCGGACGACGCTTCCGTGCGTTGACGTACGCGTCCCCAAATCCCCGGTTCCCCTCCCTTCCGGTTCGCGGATGGCGCTTCCGAGCCCTCGACCCATGGCGTCCCCAAATCCCAGGCTCCTCTTCCCTTCCCGTTCGCGGACGGCGCTTCCGCGCGTCGACGTTCGTGTCCCCAATTCCTGCCCCAGTTCGGCGCTTCCCCACATCGAGGCACCACACCATCGCCATGGGGTACCGACAACGTCGACAGCGCGTGGCCCCATCGTTCGCAGACCAACCCGGCCAAGGTTGCCCTGCTGCTGATGGATAAGGACCTGGAGTCGAAGGAGAGCATGTACGAGCGGTGGAGCAGCGTGCACACCGTGTCGCGGGACCTCACGGAGAAGCAGAGCAGGTTCGAGGCGTTCAAGGCGAACTCCAGGCACATCGGCGAGTTCAACAAGATGAAAGACGTTCCCTACAAGCTCGGCCTCAACAAGTTCGCGGACCTGACGCGGGAAGAGTTTGTCAGCAAGTACACGGGCGCCAAGGTCGTTGACCCCGACTCCGAGGCTGCCGCTACCGCCGCCAGGCTCGCCAGCGGCGTGCGCGTGTTGTCCAGCGACGAGTTGCCGCCGCAGCTGGTTGCCTCCACTGTGAACGCCATCATCACCGCCGTGAAGGACCACAGAGCCGTCACCGCCGTGAACGGCGTTAATTTATTCTGCATTGCAGACTGGAGAGACCATGGAGCCATCACCGCCGTGAAGGACCAGGGGCAGTGCGGCAGCTGCTGGGCCTTCTCGGCAGTGGGTGCGGTATCATTTTCTTGCTTGTTTTACAAGATCCATTTTGATGGTGGCCGTGTAGTCTTAGCTGAGTGATAAATCCAGGAACCAACTGGGTCCAGGTCCACGTGAAAGGGATCTTGTTGCGATGTTGGTCCTTACTCTGGTCACAACACAGGTCTGGTCAATTACAAAGGTGCTGCTTGCTGTTACTTTTCCTACATGTTAATAATTTGAGTTTACCAAATATTCTTTTATGATGTTCGGTTTGCATTGTGACCATTAACCATGCATAGTAAATAAGCTAAGGAAAAAGTTCCTAAGGTTCGAATTGAAAACAACATCTTCAGAATCTTGTGAAAAAAGAATTGTTGTTGCGGCTGGTTCATCTGGACACTATGTACACACCATTGGAGATATTGGTGACAAAGAAACATAAACAGAGGTAAGTGTACTTAAATTTTAGAGTTGCATCATGCTTTAAAAGCGTTTAGAAGGGGAGGTTGATAATATTGTTGGTCTGTCCAGTTAGAATAATCAATTTTATATCTATTTTGGCATGTATTCATAATCAGAAACCCCAAATATAAAAGAAAAAATGGTGCTATTTTTATAGCCGTGACGTTTCAGTCTATTAGCAACAGTTGCCATCACAGTAAACTAACCACTAACCAGTAACTCGAACTGATGATTGTGTACATGTTGAAGAACAAAAGGAAAGTTGAGAAGATTGAAAATGACTATCCCAAATGCAAGTTCATTGCACAATGTTTTATATATGGTAATATTTGTGATTCTTTGTTGGCTATATCACCATCAGTTATGGCCTAGGGTGTTCTAATTCTCTTGTTTCGGTCGCAGGTGATAGTTTCAGCTCTGGAATTTAGCTGAAGTTGAATGCTTCATATGTTCAGACTGACATTTTGGTACTAAACTGGTAGATTATTGTTATTTAAATATATAAGTAAGGGAGATGCCAATGTGCTAATTGTTTGTGTCTTTTTCTGCCTTTTTATATGTCCGGGCTAGGTGTAGAATATAATTTTTAACGCCCCACTCTTGTTGCAGAAAAAATCATCTTCTACGATTCAGAGAAATTATGTGAAGCTTCAATTTGACTCCATGCAACAGTAATGAGCATAAATTTATAATGCACTGGTTTGTTGTAGCTTACAAGCACTAATCCTTCTGTTAGCATGTGCTTTGTGTTTATCTTTCTTCAATGCAATTGTTGCTTGTGAAATTCTATATAGATATAGATGTTGCTTATGATGTGTTAATTACTATACAATCAATTGTAAAATATGTTGTTGTGTTGTTGGACAAATCTGGGGAACCAAATGGGAAAATATACACATGGGATGCTACATTTCTGCGAAAGCGTCTTGGATACTCAGCTCATAAGCTGCTCAGTGTTGATTTCCCTAGCGAAGATGCTGGAAAAGGATGGCAGAGTAAAGTAAGCTTAAGTTCCTTCCATCTACCTTTTTAATGTGCTAGCTGATAGGTGATAAGCAACTCAGGCAGAAACAATGTTCTACCTTTTTAATGTGCTACCTTTTTAATGTACTACTCTGCCTAATCTTTTGAGGCTGTTATTCTTAGGACACAGATTTACCTCTTTTTTAATAGCTTCTAAGAGTATAGCTCTTTTTGGTTTTAATACTTGTTCTTGTTCTTTTTCAGATTGTAAAGCAGCTCGTCCACTGTTCCCTGCTCGTGAAGATCGCCTTTCTCTTCAATCGCAACGCCGATAGTGAGTTCCCTACTTCGTCAAGTCACGCACTCATACTATCACATGCGTGAATGATGTAAAAACATCTGCTCTACAAAAGGTTCTTTAGGTTTCGTTATGCAAAACTTAGCATAATATCTTTTTAGATAAATATCTTGCAGTGTACTGCTCTTGAACAATTATATTTCTTTAAGATAAGATGATTGCTGGAAGATAAACCGTACTGTTTTCTAAGTATAATAAGGTTTTTCCCTATTATTTCTCTCGTAGTTAGTGTGTCACATATACTACTGATCTAGAAATTGATGTATGACAGTAAATTTGTTATGTTCGAACTGTCTAGATGTATGTTCCTTGAAATTTAATTGTTCAATACATTTGAGTTAAAGGCTATTTTTTTGTTTGCTCATTGAGATAACTATAGTTAGATGTGTAGTTAAATAATGTTCTCTTTGTTCATGTTCATATAATATTCAGTTTCATGTTCATATTTTCATAACTGTATATGTTCATCTTATCATACAGTTTGGGTCCTTGAACTTTGGAACACTGAATCCCTACTACTCTCCCCCCATAAAGGTGTGTGACCTCATATGATGCGGAGCTGTTTTGGTCTCGAGTCATAAGGGTATTGATTTGGAGATAATGCTGCTCGGGCTTCTTTGAACTGAACTGATTAAGTCAGCAACATATCCAATATTAATGTGTGTTCATACATCTGATAGGAAGGAACACAGAAGGGTCAAATCAATACCCTTATGTCTCCCCTTCTGGATCAGGCTCCGCCGCCGGTGCCGTGGCCTGCATCGCATGCCCGACGCTCTACGCCTACCTGAAGAAGACGGACCCCGGAGTGCCCGCGCAGCTGCTGGAGTACGACGAGCGGTTCGGGCAGTACGGCTGCGACTTCACCTTCTACGACTACAACCGACCGGAGGAGCTGCCGGCGGCGATGAAGCACGCCTACCGAGTCATCGTTGCCGACCCTCCCTATCTGGTACTGTTTCTACCCTACCAGAGATTGCCTATTAAAAAGTGTTTGATCAGTTCTTAACATTTGAGATGAGAGGAAATATCGTGGAGAAATGGCTATTATTCGTTGGTTGATGATGCAGAGTAAGGAGTGCTTGGAAAAGTTTGCCAAAGCAGTATCTTTCCTCGCACGACCTGAAGGTTCATTCCTGCTGCTACTCACAGGTAATTATAGCTCATGGCAATGCTCTGTGGAGTGAAAGCGATTAATTTGATTTTAATTTGGTATTTTGATTTTGTTCTGCAATCAATAAGCTATATTTTGGAATTCCTATATGATAGCTTCACGTTTATAATCTAGCCAAGAGTGTTGATAATGACTTCAACTTTTTCGAGCATGGTTAGTTTAATATTGTTTTGGCAATTTAGCAATAGTGCAAATATCCTAGATGATAGTTTCGCCTTATAATCTAGCTAAGGGTGCTGGTGATGACTTCAAGTTTAATGTTGTGTCAAGTGAACGTGATTAGTTTGATATTGCTTTGGTATTTTAATGTTGTTTATGCAATCAATAAACATTCTTGTTGAACTCCTATATTGTAGTTTCACCTTATAATCTAGCCAAGGGTGTTTATGATGCCTTAGACTTCATTGTGCCTTCTTACTTTTGACAGAACGATCCATTAATTAATGTCTTAATAGTGCAGGAGTTACACATTTACGATGGCATCATCTGCTTCTACATGTATGCAACTGTATATAATGTAGCTAAAACCATTTACGATGTGCTGACAGTTCCAAATTGTACTGTTGTTCCATATCAAAGTCTGTTTGTTTTCCTTTCAAGAAAAAAGGTCTCTCCATCTCATACTGAAAGCATAGTTAAACCCTGTATTTATCAAGCGAAAACTTAGTTGGAGTCACTCTATGTTGCCAGGGGAAGTTCAGATGGACCGGGCATTGGAGCTGCTGAATGTTCGTCCCTGCGGTTTCAGGCCTCGCCACTCGAACAAACTGGGCAACGAGTTCCGGCTGTTCACGAATTAAGATCCTGCTGACAGACTTGGTGGTTGGGAGCAAAGTGATGGTGCCCCCATTTAACTATAAACTAATACAATTTTTGTTCTAGAGTTGTTCCATCTTTATGAACATGCTGCATCTTTGATCCACAACTCACTGATCCCTCCAATTTAAATTGTAGTGACAATTATTTGAGGAATTTGTGTGCTATGATGTATGGTTAATCAACATTTACACTGTTAGTGTACCTCATTTTAATTTCATTTTAAAATACACTGTTAGTGTATGTTTCATTTTAATTTCATCAATATTCTTTAGAATGTCTCGTTGGCTTATTCAGATTTATAGCCAAAATGACATTATCTTGGGGATAGTTCATCAGTATTTTTTAATTTCATTATCTCGTTCGGCGGCGGCATCCCGGACGGGCACAGCCTGCACACCGGCGGGCAGGTCGTGAAGGCACCCACCATCGAGCAGAACCTGTCGTGCAACCTTGAGTAGCTGTACAAGGGCATCACCAAGAAGTTGAAGATTTCTAGGGAAATTGTTGACGCAAGTGGGTAAGTGCTTGCCTGCTCTTCTCATCTCGGTCCCAACATTGTTTATTTACTGTGTTCATTGATAGTATTTGAAATTGAACCGATGATGCCTTGAAATTGCTTCAGCTAACCAGATGGACCAGTCCCTGTCAGATTTATGCTTGGTTAATTTCTGCTATTGGATTCAAGTTGAACTTGCATCAATGTATAGATCACTCAGTTGAATTGATTGATTTGTATTTGGCCATTTGGGTGTGCAACTGGGCCTCGACTTCTCCAGATGTGATGGGTCAACGACAGAGGCACCCTCTTGCTCCCATCGGCGGCAGCGGCGATGGCACCTCCTTCCATCTGCAACAACCCATGGAGGCCGACGACGGTGCATTTGGGGTTTGGGACGACGGTCGCGTGGATGCCCCTACCCCTCACGGCTGTGCGGTCCACCCTGGCTCCCTCCCTGGATGCAGCTGGCGCTCGCTGCGGGTGCCGGTGGACAAGCGATCGCTCGAGATGGCGGTGGAGGTGGATGCGAGGTGGGAGCCCATGGGGGCGTTGGAGTACTACGACTACTGGCGGGCCATGTACAGCGCCCGCAGCAACAGGTGACCGCTCGGGATGGCAGAGGATGCGGCTGCAAGGTGACCGCTCGAGATCTATAAATATTGATGTTAGATGTGGTACTAACCTTAGCAAAAAGTAACTCTCAACACTCCTCCCATTTCTCAACCACGTATAGGACAACACAGTTAGTGGTATAAAATGGAAGTTATGGATGAATTGTTCTTTCTACACTCATGCTTTTACTCCATGAATATTATAGGTAAATAGCTATTTTATTCTTTGAATTTATTTTATATTCTGCAGGAACTGTTAGAAGTTTTCTGGAGAAGAAAAAGGACAAAATAGCTGGTGTTGTTTTTTTGTACTAGGCCATCATCTAACATATAGATATGCAAACGATACTTAAACTGAACCCTAGAATCTGTATTACCTTTTAGCTGTTCATCAACTTCTTATAAGCAATTAAACAATGCAGATTGCCCCCACTGTATTTCCCTCTACACAAACAGGAGGAAGAGATTGTGATAGTAAAGCTCCCTATTGTTGGGGATGAGAATGGTGAGACGGCAATAGATGGAAGGAAAATAAGAATAAGACATTTGCCTGCTGGTGTGGTAGATAGAATAGTGTCTGCAACTATTGTTACTCTTCCTCTTTTCTGATTCTATAGAGGGAGCAGGTGCAGAGGGTTGAGGCAAAACAACGTTCTGTACCAATGTCTTTGGTAAATACTCCTCTCTCTGTGTTTTTATCCTTGGTTGAAGTTTTAAAATGTGATTGGTGAACTTTGCCACACCGATTATTAATCAAGACATGTCTTCTCTTTTGTAGATATGCCAATTATGAGGAAGGCTTCTCTTCACCGCTTCCTTGAGAAGAGAAAGGACCGATAAGTTGTGGTTGTTGTGATTGTTATTTTTGGTGTGGCGATTTGTTTGTTTTTTCTCTCTCTCAGTGTTCTGTTTGGAACTAATTTGTGCCCTTTTGATGTTCTTCAGTCTCAATATATGCAAATGGACCATACCAAACTTCTCCTTTAGACGCTGCACCAGTCAAGAAGGAGTCCGAGAGCCAGGCATGGCTCGGATTAGGACCGAATGCCATCAAGTCCAACCTGAACCTGAAGCACACAACGACACAGCCAAATAAGACAGCACAACAACCTCACCAAAGCCTTTGCAGGACGATCTGAAAATATGCTTTGCCACTAGAGTACCGAAACCATAAATATCCTCTCGTTATCGTGTTTTAGTGTTCTGTTTAGGTCGTGGTCCTACGCCCTCTTGTCACATAGTTCTGGATGTAAAGATAAGTAGCCAGCCATGACCGAGAGAAGTTTTTTTGGGGGGGTGTTAACACACGGCCACTCTGAATTGGCCATGCTAAGGAAAATGATAGTAGTGCAAAGAGAAGTATATGTCTTTTTTATTTTTCTTTTTCTGAAAGCCAGATCGTTTGGCTCTATCCTTGATGTATGCAGAACAAGTGATTGTAATGGATTCTAAGTATCCTCATCGTCTTGCTGTTGCTTCACCAACCCAAGTTTGTTTGGATTCTTGCCATTCCTGCTGCAGCAAATCTCTGGTAGTTTATGGTAGCAACTCGAGCAATCTAAGGTAAAAAAATAGAGGGAGAATTTATTATATCCTTTTTGTTCATATTAATTAGCTTGAATTTTATTTTTATGTTCCTATTTGTGCAGGTAAATATATTTAAGTTGTTATCATTCTTGTTTTCTGAAAGAAATATCCTTATTTAGTGAGATGATTGTTCTTTTTCTAGCGATTCATTTGCCGTCTGACAGTATTGGATTTAACAACCTGATATGACGTGCATGGAAGTTTAACTCTTTTTGGGGAGATCGCTAGGGAGTTATTAGAGAATGGTATTTGTTTAGATCTCAAATATGGTTAGGGAGATACTAATCTAAGATATTTGGATCTAAATAGATTTGTTGGAGATGCTCTTAATTGCTAGAGGTCGCAAACGGTTTGAAGTCTGTGTGTACGATAGCTGAAAGAGACTATCCTTTAGAAATGTAGAAATTGCTTGATCCAGATTCGGATTCATTAATTCCGTTCGAATGGATTATGTAACCTTTTTCGTAATAGTATAACACATATTAGTAATAAGTTCTCATGATATTATATGTTTCCGTTGCAACGCACGGGCACTCACCTAGTAAAATTTTAACAACATATCCTTTATAACTTAAGCATATCTAGAGCATCACAATCTCAACTACTATAAAACACTACTTTTGACGATCATCCAACGTCACGTCCGAAACATGTAGGTATATTCTTATCTCCTGCTAGTGGGACGGTACACCCTAGATAGGCCGAGCATAGCAACTTGCAAGAAAATCGCACTTCAATTGGCCCTACATGATTGTGATGCCGCTGACTTGGTAGTCTATCTTCTTTTGTCTGTCTTATGGTTCGTATGCACCTTCCACGTAACAGCTATTTGAACAAGAGAATCACACTTCAACTGGCCCTACATGATTGTGATGCCATTGACTTAGAGTCCTTTCTTCTTTTGTGTATTCACTTTTTTGGTTCGCATGGGTCTCTCTTTTGGGTCTTTCACGCAACTGGAAGCTGGAACACGTCAATCACTGGAAGCTGGAACACGGCAGAGGTCCCGTCTGATAGCTGAACTTCTACTCACGCCAGTCACTCATCTATCACAAGCCCTATCCGAAATTAAAAAGTCTTATAGTGACTTGACTAGGAAAATAAAAGCCAAGTCATTAGGCGTGCACAAATTAGTATTACACTATCCAGCGACAACTAAAAAGAAACGGAGGGAGCAGTAACAGACAATAAATATAATATTCGAGAAGGGAGGAATAAGACTGAAGAAGAAAGGCATCTTCCTGGTAAAGCAATACTGGCAGCAGGAATTCCTTGCCACCGCGTAGCGGTCATGACATTCACAGAATCTCTCCTCCCGAGAGGTTAAAGCAAATAGAAATAGGTGCTCATTCTGAAACACTTGCAACCTTCTCCTCGCCCACCTTCATCTCCAAATACATCCCATGAACTCGCATAAATTTCTTCTGGCAGTGCTGCTGCTTTTGCTTCACAACTATGCATCCTATGCTGCCACATCGAAGGAAGATGATGACTTCCTCAAAACTTGCCCATCGCATCGATGCCACAAGCATGGACCAGAGATCCGGTTCCCCTTTCGGCTTCCAAGCCACCCTCCATCATGTGGCGCACCTGGGATGCAATTATCATGCTCTGGGCATGACACCATCCTTGATCATCCAGTTCTTGGCTCCTGCAGAGTGACAGCAATATATTACAGGCATCGTGTCATGAATGTCATCCCGCCAGAGGACTCATCATCACACTGCCAACTTCAGAAGCTTGTTAAAAGAAATCAATCAACTGATGTGTACACACCTGTAGCACATCCTTTCTCAGTACTTGTAGGATGCTCAAGAGAAGCAACAAATCAAGATGGTATTGTCGGCCCAAGCTCTTGTTTAAGCCTCATTAACAATGCAAGCCAGCTCTGGTACCTGGTGGATCCTTCTACAGATATGTCTACTCTTCCCATGGGCTGCGAGGTTGTTGCAAAGGGAATCCCAGTACCCTACACTTACGACAAAAATGGTCCAATAGATGAGACATTCTCCGGAAGGTCACTGTTCAACGAAAATGCAAATAGAGCAATCAATTTTGGTGAAACATCATTCAATTGGAACCTCAACAACATCACCGGCTCTTGTCAAAGGTGTGAACAGGAAGGGAAACATTGTGGATTCAGTTCAAACAGGCGACAAGCATTCTGCCTGCATCACGGTATTGTTTTCCAGCCTAGATCCCATAATGTTTGTGGTGTTCCGTTCTAAGTTGTGCCATGATTGATGTTTATTAGCTTAGAATCTTCTGTGTTATCCAAGATCCTTTCACATCCACAAGATTCATGCCAAGAAATTTTAATAGTTTTATGAAATTGTACTGCAAACAAACCTAATGAATTCTGCTACAGTAAGATTCAAAGAAATCCTGCATTTTAAACATCCTACAAGGCTTTTGTCTATGCTTAAATTGTTTTGCAAAATTCAACTGCAATAAACCTAAGTCTAATGGTTTCCTGCTACGATCTTGTAGCAGAGCTGGGTCGCTGGCTGCTGCTCTGACAAAGTATTGTAGATTTTTGTGGTAGCTTACATTAAGAGTTTAAGACTAGTCATTCAAGGACATCCTCACAGAAACTTAAATTATTAGACGCCAATGTCGAATTATAATCACGATGGTTTTTTTTCTCGAACACGCAAGAGAGTTGTGTATCATTGCATTAAAAGATAAGAGAACAATACAAGGGCCAAAAAGCCCTACAGAAAAAGAAAAAGACATAACACTAAAAACACTAAAAAAAGCTAACACTTAAACACCTACTCCAGAGAAGAAACAACGTGCCTCAGCCTAGGTCATGACCATAAACTGAGAGCCAGACAAACCCTTAGCACCAACAAGACACCACAAACAATACTCATCCTCAACTAAAGACAAGGCCCTAGCGACACTAGGCGGAACACCTTCAAAAACACACTCGTTACAGTGCCGCCAAATACACCAAGCTCCTAAAATCACTAGAGAGTTGAAGCCGTTTTGGATGCCTCCATTAAGGCGAGCAGCTGAAGAACTCCACCAAGCCTCAAAACTGCTTTCCTCAATGCCTGGGGATAGTGCAGTCAATCCCCTCTTCTAGAAGATGTTGAACCAAAATTGCCTAGCGAAAGCGCAAGACACCAACAAATGATTAATTGTTTTGTCCTTTGGATCACATAAGGGGAAAAAGGCCAGATCCGGAAGGCCTCTTTTAGCCAACCTATCAGCTGTCCAACACCGGTTGTGCATCACAAGCCAAAGAAAAAACAGCATTTGGCTGGCGCCCAAGAGTGCCAAATGCGCTCAAAAGGACCAAAAGTAGAGCCGCTAAACAACAAATCATAAGCCGACTTAGAAGAGTATTGTCCACAATTGGAAAGCCTCAAAAAATGCTTATCATGAATCCTAGCACACAACCAAAGATAGCTTCCCAAAGGGTCAAGAAGTCCGGGATGACCTCCCAGGGACCCCCCTGAAATCATTAATCCAACGTGAATTTTCCAAAGCCTCTGCAACCGTCCTTATTTTAGCAATCCTTTTTGGGACAAGGGCGGAAGCGCGAGGGGCCAAGTCCACCAGTCTCTGACCCAACAGCCATCTATCTTGCCAAAAAAGAGTAGTTTTGCCATCTCCCACATTAGAGGCTCAATGGAGTGGGACTGCATTGGAATAGCAGCCCAAGGTTTCGAAGAGTCAGTTTTTTTGCAACCACAACCATCTTACACGCAAAGCCCAATTTAAATACTGAAGATTGGAAATACCAAGACCCCCAAGATCTTTAGGCCGAGTGACAGTGGGCCATGCCACTAAACAGTGACCCCCGTTGGCATCCTTACGACCTCTCCAAACAAAACTGCGGCAAATCTTGTCAAAGGCCTTAATTGCCCACTTTGGAAGGTCAAGAGCCAAAGCACGGTAAATAATGGTGGCAGTGAGGGCAGACTGAACTAGGATGGCCCTACCAGCACTAGTCATCAAATTGGCCTTCCAACCAGGAAGGAGGTCAGCTAGTTTGTCAATTATGGGGTGCAATTGAGCCTTACTGAGCTTCTTAGGGGTAAGAGGTAAACCCAAGTACATGGATGGAAACACATTCAAACCGCTATGAAAACATTCCTGGACCGTCTAGAGATGAGCAGGAGAACACTGAATCGGCACCACTCTACTCTTCTGAATGTTGGTTTTCAAACCAGTAGCATCTCCAAAAAGATCCAAAATCTGAGCAACAATATTAAGGTCACTAGCCACTGGTCTTAGAAAGAGTACCATGTCATCAGCATATAGAGAGATTCAATGCTTGATAGAATCCGAAGATAGAGGTTGGAGTAGACCATCATCCGCTGCCTTGACAATAAGCGCATTGAGAATGTCCATGACCAGCACAAACAGTAATGGGGACAAAGGGTCCCCCTGCCGCAGCCCTCTCCTATGGGTAATGAAATCACCAGGCACCCCATTGAGGATCTGAGTAGATGATGTCATGAGCAGCCTACTAAGCACATCGCGCCATATAGGCCCAAAACCAAGCCTCTCCAGCACCTCTAGAAGAAAAGGCCAGGAAACAGAATCAAATGCTTTAGAAATGTCCAATTTGAGTAAAATCCTTGGATGTTTCTGAGAAAGGAGGAATCTAGTTGTTTGTTGAACCAGCATGAAATTATCTAGGATGAAGCGCCCTTTGATAAAGCACTTTTTTGGATATCAGTTTCTCCATGTAATTTTGTAGCCTGTTAGCAAGCACCTTGGTAAGTAGCTTGGCAAAACTATGAATGAGGCTAATAGATCTAAAATCCTTAGCAAAAACAGCTCCATCCTGCTTAGGCAAAAGAGCAATAAAGGCTGTATTAAGAAATCTGAGATTTCTAAAATCTTTCCTCCAAATAGCAGCCACTGCAGACATAATATCATCCTTAATAATAGGCCAACAAACTTTATAGATTGACCCCTAAAACCATCCGGACCGGGAGCCTTGTCGGAGGGTAATTGCTAATGGTATTCCATACCTCTGTCGGAGGGTACAAATGTCCCATATTTATTTTTTACTTGACTCAAAGAATTTTCCAAAAGAATAACAATCGTTTAGTCAAGAAAAAATAAATATGGGACATTTGTACAAGAGCGCCACTGAAATAATCAGTAAATTGTTAGTGTTTTAATTGATGTTTGTGTCCATTCAAGGCACATATTATGGTTAGGGGCTGGCAGTACTAATTTTAATGAAAAGACAGGAGCTCTGCCACTCAATTAAAGAAGTTCATACAACAACACACTGTACTCTTACAACCGCACAACAGCCGATCCAGTAGCCCTTAAGACACAAATCGTTGCCAAGATTTCGTGCAAAAGCAACAAAACAGAGTGAACACAAACCGTTGCCAAGACTCCGTGCAAAAGAACAAAACAGAGTGGATTCTTCATGACAAACCTTAGCCCCTGCTACCAAGACACAGCCACCTGCACACAACTGGATTCACCAAACACACCTAGAAAGAGGCTACCACATGTCATCGTCACCAAGCTTCATCATGCCCCCAACGAAACAGGCCGGACTCCATATCAACAGGGCGCCAAGAGAAAGAAGCAGCACCAAGAAGGCATACCTGTCCGCTCGGCTTTAATCCGTACTGGCTTCTGCTGAGTGTTTTTGTCTCTATAGATTAAAGCCGCAGCAGTCCAAACAGCCGGCCGGCTTGAATCCAAAGTGAACCGGCATGCACACCAAGTTTAGCAAGGTCACACTAACGGAGTCCACCGGTCGTCGTTGCCAAGCTCCACACGTAAGTGAAGAGCAGCTCTGACTTCCAACGATGAACCTCAGCTCAAACCAAGGTTGTCGATCTCTCACCCATAGCAACCACATTGTCACTAGCAAGAACAGGCATATTGTGTCATTGTTGCCGAGCCACATCACATCCCAACGACGCAACAACTCTGGCTTTACAAACACGCCCAAACCATGAGGACCAAATGGATTAGAGTGAACCGGCGCTGAGCACAGTGAACGCCAATGGCGAGCTCTGGCAAGACATGAACGTGGAGAGTGGAAGTGGATTGGTGCTGTGAATGACAGTGCAGCTTTTCTGTTTTTTATTGCAGTATTTAAAGGATGCTAAGTCTAAACACGACCTTCTGAACTCACGCCACTCAACAGGTGGTGGCGGACTAAACGCGTGCCATGCGCACGGCTTGCGCAGCGCGTAGTCCGCTCTGTATGAACTGGGCATGCATCGAGCTCAAACGGATAGCAAACAGAATGACTTAACAAACTAACTGACTTAAAACTAAGTGGATCACAGGGCTTTATCTAACAATCTCCTCCTAAAACCTGTGGCACTTTTACTTTATTTCTTGAACCCCGATCTTTGATCGAAGTTCTTCAAATTTTATAACCGCCAGGGACTTGGTGAAAATATCCCCAAGCTGCTCCTCTGTTTGGATGTAGTCGACTCTGATCAAACCATGGTCTGCACACTCCTGGATGTAATGGAATCTAATCTCAATGTGCTTACTCCTGTCATGTAAAACTGGATTCTTGATCAGATCGTAGTTTTATTATCTACCAACAGCAGAGGTGGAACACCTGCTTTCCCAAGCAGCTCCTCCATCAGCCTTGCTAGCCAAACACCTTGAGTTGCTGCCATGGAAGCAGCAATGTACTCTGCTACACATGAAGACAGAGCCACTACCCTTTGCTTGGTTGACTAGTAAACCATGCTGCTGGTGCTCTTGCGGTCTTCAACATCTCCAGCTATATCGCTGTCAATGTATCCAATAACCTCCAGCCTCTGTTTTCCTCTCCCTGCGCCATACCTGACGTCCAGTTCACAGTTCCAGCCACATGCCGCAAGATGTGTTTCACTGCAACTAAGTGTTCTTCTCTGGGTGCCTCCATAAAATGACTCACATATACCAGAGTAAGCAAGATCGGGCCAGGTGTTTACCAGATATCTGAGACTCCTGACGATGCTGCTGTAGTTGGTTGTGTCGGCTGCCAGATTTGTACCAGTCTTTCTGAGCCGAAGCTAAACATCAGTTTAATACCCAATATCTAAGTTCATATTTGGTGCCAAAGTAGGAATCAACAATGCTTGTTCCTGAACCCATTTCATAAGTGCTTTACTTTAGCTTCTCAAAACTAAACCATGGGAAGATTAATATTTGTTAGATTATGATATGGCGCCGGGGACTCTTCAGAGGTGAGTAGAGAAGGAGGCGAGCTTGAGGGTTGGAACGCAGTGGATATGGGGGTAGTGGGCAGCTGATGTCGCAGCTGGCTGGATGAGCCAGGGTGACCGAAGAGCTGTCCACTAAGGAATAACTTCTTCGATAGACCCCTAGTACAAACTATCGGCTGGCTTTATAGATGATGAGCCACCAAACCTTTCCTATTACTTAACCTAGATATTTGGAAACAGAAATATCAAATCTAAACTTCCTAACAACTCAGCCCTTGATTGGAGGATTTGATTTATTCAATCAAAACCTTCCTACTGACCTCTTCTTCCTTTCCTGCGCTGACTCCTTCCTTTCCTATGCATGCTGCCCCTTTCCTGCGCCTGCTGCCAGCCTTGGGCACCTGTGATACTGGCGGCCCACAAACTAGTCCACAACATTTCCCTCCACACCGACAAAGAACTCGTCCGTGAGCTCGAACTCTGGATACCTCTGCTTGAATTCTTCGAGTGGTTCCCTGGAAGCATCTGTCTCAGCACGACCAAACCACTGAATCAACAATTCCTAAACACCTCTGTTGAGCCTGGCACGTACCACCTTGGATAGTGTTGGTAGGACACGACCATGCAAGATCACAGGTAATGGTACCACTTGTGTTGGCGCCTCCCCTTCAAACTTCTTCAGCAAGGAAACATGGAAGACATCGTGTATTCGAGCATGAGGTGGTAACTGCAGCTTGTATGAGACCAGCCCTACCCGAAGGAGGACCTGGTATCGACCGTAGTACTTTGGCCCAAGTTTGGAGGGAGCAGCAGAAGTCAACCTGACTGCTGTGCACTGTTGTAGGCGAAGCCACACCCAATCGCCAACATGGAACTCCACCTGGCGACGTTTCTTGTCCTAGTAAGCTTTCATGGTTACTTGGGCCTGAAGAAGACGCTCCCGGATTTCCACCAAGAACGTGACGCGGTCCTGCAGCTGGTGGTACAGTGCTGCCACCTTAGTGGAGCCCGGCTAATAGGACAGCAGGGTTGGCGGTTCCCGGCCATAGACGACACGGAATGGCGAGCACTTGATGGTTGTCTGGTATGAAGTATTGTAGCAATACTCTGCCCATGGCAACCACTGCAGCTAGGACTTCGGTCGATCTCCTGCAAGACACCTCAAATACATGGTTATGACCCGATTTACCACTTCGGATTGACCGTCGGACTGTGGGTGGAATGCTGAGCTCATGTTCAGTTTGACACTAGCCAACTTGAACAACTCGGTCCAGAAAAGGCTGGTAAAGATTGTGTCGCGGTCGCTGACGATTGAGTAGTGGAGCCTATGTAAGCAGATGATGTCATCAAAGAAGGCCTTGGCCACGGACGCTGTCGTGTAGGGGTGCCGAATAGCGATGAAGTTTGCATACCTCGAGAATCTGTCCACCACAGTAAGGACCACTGTCTTGCCACCAGCACGTGGAAATCCTTCCACAAAATCTATGGAAATGTCGCTCCAAACCTCCAAAAGGATGGTTAGGGGCTGCGGGAGACCGCTAGGATGTAGATGATCCGTCTTGTTCTTCTGGCAAGTGGTACACCCGCGCACATAATCGGCGGATCTACTGCAATGCGCTTGGGTTGTGGAAGGAGGTGTGCCAACGGTTGACCGTCTTCTGGATGTCGTCATGGCTGCAGTCGTGGACGTACGCCAGTAGGTGTGGCCAAAGGGCCAAAGCATCTAGCACATAGACACCACCGCCGAAGGTGAGGAGGTCGTCCACCTTAGTCCAGCCTTCTGGAGCAGAGCCATCGGTTATCTGTCGGTGTAATGTCGCAGCCTGCGGGTCGGTGAGACGCTCGGTGCGCAACACCTCGAAGAGCTCGAAGGAGGGCGTAGAGATGGTGTGGAGGGAGGCCACCACCTACTCGTCATGCGATACAGCACATCAGTCGTGCCATTCATCTTCTCTGGCTTGTACTCGACAGCAATGTCATATCCGAAGAGCTTGCTCACCCATGTGTGCTGAGGAATGGTAGAGAGGTGTTGATCCAAAATATACTTTAAACTATAGTGATCAGTACGAACAGTAAAAGGTCGTCCCCAAATGTATGGCCTCCAATGACGAACCGCCTTGACCAAACTGATGAGTTCACGCTCGTAGGCAGGCAACTTCTAATGGGGAGGCACCACGGTCCTGCTGAAGAAGGCGATCACACCGTCGCCTTGGTGCAGGACGGCGCCGAAACCGGCACCTGAGACGTCACAGTCGATGTAAAAACGCCACTCAAAGTCCGGCATCTGTAGCAAAGGTGCCAACATGAGCGCCTGCTTGAGGGTCTTGAAGGCGTCGTCGGTCCAGCGGAACGCCTCCTGCTTGAGGAGAGCGGTGAGAGGCGTGGCCACTGTACCATATCCCGCGATGAATTTGCGGTAGTACCCGATCAATCCGAGGAATTCGCGTAGAGCTCGAAGTGATTTTGGCGGTGGCCATGCCTCCACAGCCTCAATCTTGGCGGGGTCCATGGCCACGCCGTTCGACGAGATGACGTGACCAAGGTACGCGACTGTGTGAGTGCCGAAGAGACACTTAGAACACTTGAGCGCCAACTTGTGTGTCCACGGTAACTGGAACGTCTGCTTAACGTGTTGGAGATGGTCGACCCATGAACTTGCGGATGAGGATGCGTCAAAGAAGACCAGCATGAACTTGCGGATGTACGACTTCAACACCTCGTTCATGAGTGCGGAAGGTTGTCTTGGCGATGTCGTCGGGGTGCATTTGCACTTGGTAATGGAGTTGTCGGGGCTAGTTGGTTACGCCATCTCTTGTTGGAACTTCGATGCCCCCTTCACAGGAGTATTCTTGTCTATTGTGACAACGTCAGCGCCGTCTATTTATCCACCAATCCAGTTCAACATATCATACGAAGCATGTTGAAATTGATCTCCACTTTTCGAGAACGCGTTGCTATTGGTGACGTTCACGCAGGGGCGAAGCTACTGTGTAGCCAGTGGGTGCAAGTGCACCCCCTAAAATTCCAAAAATCAATTATAGTGTTCAATTTTTCACCATATAAGCACCACCCACATCTCATCCTTATGAATCCACAAGGGAGGTGCACCCCCTTTATATTTGCTCTAGCTTCGCCACTACGTTCACGAAAGGGCTTCTGACATCAGTGTTTCTTGAGTTCAAGTCCAGTCTCAACATTTGCAGTGGCTAGATGTTTCGACTGGGGGTGTTAGATTATTACTATAATTTGTAGGCTGCTTTGCATCTCCCCTCCTGCATGAGGGCTGGTATGGCAACTCTGTCACTCTGTCAGGTATAGCAACTAGGAGCAGTCCTATATGGCATCTAGGATCTATTATTTTAGTATAGCTATCAAGAGCTACCTATATGGTAATCACTAATCAGGATCCTGATTACCAGGCTGCCGCACCTTCCCTGGTGCGCCACCCTCCTGGCCTATATATTGTAAACCTTTCTACATCTAATGAATCAATCTACTTGTGATGTGCGGGCGCACATACGCCAGGCGCGCGCGTGATGTGCGCAGGGGAACAGAGCGAGCAGCCAAGACACAGGAAGGGAAGGCAAGTGGCTAGAAGGAAAGTTAGCCACCTAATTAGTTGTTTCCTGTGTTAGTTATTTCCTTATTAGTCATTTCCTTGTTAGTTATTTCCTTGTGAGTTATTTCCTTGTGAGTTGTTACCTTGTTAGTTATTTCCTTACTAGTTGTTTCCTTGTTAGTTATTTCCTTATAGCTGCTCCCTCTGTGGCTATATAAGCATGTACGAGATATCATTTGGAATAAGAAATAAGTCAGTCCTAATCTCCCTCTCTTCTCTACAAACCGACGGCTGAGGGGTATAACCTCGCCGGCGTGACGGACAGCGGCTACGAGTTACGTAGCCGGGGTCCGGCCAGTCGGGGATTTGGTGTCCTTGACAACCTGGCATCACGGTCTCGTCGATCCTCACCCACCCGCTCCAACCACGCCCAGCAGCCGCCAACGCCACCACCTTCCCCAGCCTCCACCACAGCCATGGCCGAGCCCACCATTGCCGACGTCCTCGCTGAGTTGCGGGCACTCCGCACGGACGTCAACACGCTGCAGTTCGACATGGCGGCCATGAAGGACAAGTCCGCGTCGGCCTTGGACAACGGGGGCCACGGTCGGCGACCCGAGGGGCAGCGCAACCCCGATCCGTACATCCAGCACCGCAAGTGGGACTTCCCCCGCTTCGACGGCTCCGTCGATCCGATGTTGTTCATCAACAAATGTGAGTCATACTTCCGGCATCACCGCACCTTGGGGGAGGAACGTGTTCGGATGGCATCGTACCATCTGGACGACGTCGCGCAGCTGTGGTACAGCCAGCTTGAAGAAGATGATGGTGCCCCGTCATGGGGTCGATTCAAAGACTTCCTGAATGAGAGGTTCGGACCTCCACTCCGTTCCGCGCCGCTGTTCGAACTTTCGGAGTGCCGGCGCACCGGATCTGTGGAGTACTCTAATCGTTTCCAGACGCTCCTGCCCCGTGCCGGTCGGCTGGACGAAGCTCAACGAGTGCAACTCTTCACCGGAGGCCTCCTCCCGCCTCTCAGTCATGCGGTGCGCATCCATAATCCGACCACGCTCGCCGCTGCGATGAGCCTGGCGCGGCAAGTGGAGCTCATGGAGCTCGAGCGACCGCCGGTACGACAGGGAGCGTGCGGTCTCCTTCCGCCACCGCCGCCTCGAACCGCTCCGGCCGCGCCACCCCAGCAGCTGGCTCTTCCAAACCTGCCGGCGGGTAACGACCAGGGACGACGCGAGGGCAACCAGCGGCGCCTCTCTACGGCGGAGCAGGCGGAACGACGTCGCCTTGGCCTTTGTTTTAACTGTGATGAAAAGTATTCTCGTGGCCATAACAGGTTTTGCAAGCGGATTTTCTTCGTGGACGGGGTTGAGATTGATGACACCGAACCCGTCACCGACAACGGGGACAGGGACGCCCCCTGCTTCTCGCTGCAGGCGGTGGCTGGGGTGTCCATGACGGACACCACGCAGCTCGCGGTCACACTAGGGGCCGCCCAGCTCGTAGCCCTCCTCGACTCCGGCAGCACCCACAATTTCATCTCCGAAGAAGCCGCTCGGCGAACGGGTCTTCCGCTCCAACAACGTCCCCGCCTAACGGCCATGGTGGCCAATGGTGAGAAGATCACCTGCGCCGGCGTCATCCGCAAAGCCCCACTAATCATCGCTGGTGCTGCGTTCCCGGCGGAGCTGTTCGTCATGCCCTTGGCCGGGTACGACATCGTCCTCGGCACCAAATGGCTCGGCGCGTTGGGACCCATTGTCTGGGACCTGGCCAACAGGCGCATGTCCTTCCAGCGAGGGGACCGCACGATCTCATGGGCGGGCCTATCCACGACGTCGGGTCCGACGGTGTGCGCCTTGTCCGCTGAAGAATCGCTCTTGGATGCTCTCCTCGGAGCGTTTGCAAGTATCTTCGCCACTCCAACGGGACTGCCCCCCAAGCGCGCACATGATCACCGCATCCTGCTAAAGCCCGATGCACAGCCGGTCGCCGTGCGCCCCTATCGGTACCCAGCTGCCCACAAAGATGAGTTGGAGCGGCAGTGTGCAGCCATGATGGAACAAGGGATCGTCCGACGCAGCGACTCCCCGTTTTCGTCGCTGGTCCTCCTTGTCAAGAAGGCCGATGGATCCTGGCGCTTCTGCATCGACTACCGGGCCCTGAACGCCATGACGGTCAAGGACGCCTTCCCGATCCCGGTGGTGGATGAGCTATTGGATGAGCTCAACGGCGCCAAATTTTTCTCCAAGCTCGACCTACGGTCGGGATACCACCAGGTCCGCATGCGACCCGAGGACATCCACAAGACGGCGTTCCGCACGCATGACGGCCTATATGAGTTCTTGGTCATGGCGTTCGGACTCTGCAACGCGCCGGCCACATTCCAAGCCCTCATGAACGACGTCCTGAGGCCGTTCCTCCGTCGCTTCGTCCTCGTATTTTTTGACGATATTTTGATCTACAGCAGGACTTGGGCAGATCACCTCCAGCACCTGCGTGCTGTCCTGGAAGAACTGCGCCGTCACCAGCTCTTCGTCAAGCGCACCAAATGTTCCTTCGGGGTCTCCGCCGTCGCCTACCTCGACCACGTTATCTCTGCGGCAGGCGTCGCCATGGATCCCGTCAAGGTGCAAGCCATCCATGATTGGCCGACGCCACGATCCGCCCGTGCCGTCCGTGGTTTCCTCGGTCTCGCGGGGTACTACCGCAAGTTCGTACATAACTATGGCACGGTGGCCGCGCCCCTGACGGCGTTGCTCAAGAAGGACGGTTTCACTTGGGATGATGCAGCGGCCACGACGTTCTCCGCGCTCAAAGCGGCGGTCACTTCGGCACCAGTCCTCGCCATGCCCGACTTCGCCAAGCTGTTCGTCGTCGAATGCGACGCGTCAACCATCGGCTTTGGGGCGGTCCTAGTCCAGGAGGGACATCCGGTGGCATACTTCAGCCGGCCAGTAGCGCCGCGCCACCGCGCGCTGGCCGCCTACGAGCGAGAGCTCATTGGCATGGTCCAGGCGGTTCGGCATTGGAGGCCATACCTATGGGGGCGCCGCTTCCTCGTCAAGACGGACCACTACAGCTTGAAATACCTCCTCGACCAACGCCTCGCCACGATTCCGCAGCACCACTGGGTCGGCAAGCTCTTGGGCTTCGATTTCACAGTGGAGTACCGCTCCGGGGCCACGAATACTGTCGCCGACGCCCTGTCCCGCCGCGACAACGAGGAAGGAGAGTTGTTGGCCATCTCAGCGCCCCGGTTCGACTTCATCGAGCGCCTCCGCCATGCCCAGGCTACCGACCCGGCGCTGGTAGTCGTCCACGATGAGCTCCGGGCGGGGACCCGCACGGCGCCGTGGACCATCACCGACGGCATGGTCGCCCTGGAGGGGCGCCTCTACATCCCGCCAGCATCGCCACTACTTCAGGAAATCCTGGCCGCGGTCCACGACGACGGCCATGAAGGCGTTCATCGCACGCTGCACCGCCTGCGGCGTGATTTTCATTTCCCCAACATGCGCCGTGTGGTGCAGGACTTTGTGAAGGCATGCGCCACATGTCAAAGGTACAAGACTGACCACCTGAGGCCGACCGGGCTGCTCCAGCCACTGCCCATTCCATCCAGCGTGTGGGCCGACATCGGCATCGATTTCATTGAAGCACTGCCCCGGGTGCAGGGCAAGACCGTAATCCTCTCCGTCGTCGACCGCTTCAGCAAGTACTGCCACTTCATCCTGTTAGCACACCCCTACACCGCCGAGTCCGTCGCCCAAGCGTTCTTCAGCGACATCGTCCGCCTTCATGGTGTGCCGCAATCCATCGTCTCGGACCGCGACCCGGTGTTCACGTCGACATTCTGGACCGAGCTCATGCGGCTCACTGGCACCAAGCTCTTCATGTCGTCGGCTTTTCACCCGCAAACGGATGGACAGACGGAGGCCGCCAACAGGGTAATCGTCATGTACTTCCGTTGTTTCACAGGCGATCGTCCTCGGCAGTGGCTACGCTGGCTTCCGTGGGCCGAATACACCTACAACACGGCTTTCCAATCGTCGCTCTGGGAGACGCCGTTCCGCGTGGTCTATGGTCGCGACCCGCCCTCCATCCGCTCTTATGAGCCTGGCGAGACGCGTGTGGCAGCTATTGCACAGGAGATGGAGGACCGCACGACTTTTCTCGCCGACGTCCGCTACCGCCTCGAACAGGCCCAGGCGGTCCAAAAGCGTGTCTATGATCAGCACCATCGTCCGGTGGAGTACCAAGTTGGGGACTGGGCACTACTACGACTCCGACAACGCCCGGCAGCATCACTTCCACGGACCTCCACCGGCAAGCTCAAGCCACGGTTCGTTGGACCGTATCGCGTCCAAGAGATCATCAACGCCGTGGCTGTCCGGCTCGAGCTTCCGCCAGGGGCCCGCCTCCATGATGTGTTCCATGTTGGAGTGCTCAAGAAGTTCGTCGGCACACCACCGGCATCACCCCCGGCATTACCCCCCACGCACAACGGCGCTGTGGTGCCCGTGCCAGCAGTGGTCACAGCCGGGCGCCTGGCTCGTGGGATTCGCCAGCTATTGGTCCAGTGGCAAGGTGAGCCAGCTGCGTCAGCAAGCTGGGAGGACTACGACGACTTTCGCGCTCGCTTCCCTGATTTCCAGCTCGAGGACGAGCTGGTCTTCGACGGCGGGAGAGATGTGATGTGCGGGCGCACATACGCCAGGCGCGCGCGTGATGTGCGCAGGGGAACAGAGCGAGCAGCCAAGACACAGGAAGGGAAGGCAAGTGGCTAGAAGGAAAGTTAGCCACCTAATTAGTTGTTTCCTGTGTTAGTTATTTCCTTATTAGTCGTTTCCTTGTTAGTTATTTCCTTGTGAGTTATTTCCTTGTGAGTTGTTACCTTGTTAGTTATTTCCTTACTAGTTGTTTCCTTGTTAGTTATTTCCTTATAGCTGCTCCCTCTGTGGCTATATAAGCATGTACGAGATATCATTTGGAATAAGAAATAAGTCAGTCCTAATCTCCCTCTCTTCTCTACAAACCGACGGCTGAGGGGTATAACCTCGCCAGCGTGACGGACAGCGGCTACAAGTTACGTAGCCGGGGTCCGGCCAGTCGGGGATTTGGTGTCCTTGACACTACTCAACCCATGGTTACTTGTCTAATAATATTCACTCTTCATACCTGCAGGTTCACATGTCATCCTCATTGCAGGTAATGTTGCCACTGAAAATTCTACCATTCTGATTCTTTTTCTTTTGCTACAATACAATACACTTTTACATTGTCATTTTCCAACAATAACACTAATATTTTTCAAACAAGAAATTTGGTCATGGGACATAGTTGTTTGTCCTAATGCAGCTAGCTCATTTGTTTTCCTTTGATTCAGCTACAACATCAGTAGCCACATTCGTTGTTCTGGTAGTCACTGCACTCTATCTTTCACTGAAGAAAAGATATAATGAAGCAATACATCTCAAAGTAGAAATGTTTCTCAAAACATATGGCACATCAAAACCCACAAGGTACACTTTCTCCGAAGTTAAGAAGATAGCAAGGCGGTTCAAGGAAAAAGTAGGCCAAGGTGGATTCGGAACTGTTTACAAAGGGCAGCTACCAAATGGTGTTCCAGTGGCGGTCAAAATGCTAGAGAACTCTACAGGAGAGGGAGAAGACTTCATCAATGAAGTAGCAACCATTGGACAAATACATCATGCAAATATCGTCCGCCTCCTAGGTTTTTGCTCTGAAGGAACAAGACGTGCGCTTATTTATGAATTCATGCCTAACGAGTCATTGGGGAGATATATATTCTTGCCGCAAGAGCTCCTAGTACCAGAAAAAATGCTAGATATCGCTACAGGCATTGCTAGAGGAATGGAGTACCTACATCAAGGATGTAACCAGCGCATCCTCCACTTTGACATCAAGCCTCACAACATTCTGCTGGACTACAGCTTCAATCCAAAAATTTCAGATTTTGGTCTTGCTAAGCTGTGTGCCAGGGACCAAAACATTGTTACCTTGACCGCAGCAAGAGGCACAATGGGGTACATCGCACCAGAAATATATTCTCCAAATTTCGGTGGGGTATCATACAAGTCAGATGTTTACAGTTTTGGCATGCTGGTGTTAGAGATGGTGAGTGGAAGGAGGAATTCAGACCCAGGTATCGAGAACCAAAATGGGGTGTATCTACCAGAGTGGGTCTATGAGAGAGTAGTCACTGGGCAGGACCTCACACTTAGTAAGAAAATAGCTGATCAGGAGAAAGAAACAGTGAGGCAGCTGGCCATTGTTGCACTCTGGTGCATTCAGTGGAACCCCAAAAACAGGCCATCAATGACAAAAGTGGTTAACATGTTGACTGGAAGGTTACAGAATTTACCAATACCACCTAAGCCATATGCCTAGCCTGAAAGACATCCTATGCCATAAAACATGGAGGATATACACCATGTTTTAGGAAGCATGAAAAGCAGTTATGCTTACTTTCATTTGCGAGCTTAGTAATGCTTAGCAATAGATTACACAGTATTTGGATCATTCCACTGTATCAGACACATGAACTGTGACTCTTTTAATTTTCGATGTGTGGTAACTTAATTAGAGACGTATCACATTGGATTTGATTTCCAGTGTTGTTCAATTATTGTGATTTTCCAGAAAATATACCTGTTCGGTTGGCTTTAATCCGTACCGGTTTCTACTGTTTTTTTTTCTCGAAAGCGCAGGAGAACTGTGCCCCATTATATATTAAGCAGAAAAAGGGATGGCCAAAAAAGACCAATACAAACGGCCTCCTTACGGAGGCCAGTAGGAAGCATACATAAATGAATCCATCAGACCTTCTTAATTCTCAGCTAAGGGTGCTGCTAAATGGCAAAGCCCCTTGGCACCAGCAATCTCCCATTGTGCCCTTTCCTCATCCGCGGCTCTAAGACTCATGGTAACACTAGGGTTGCAGTCATCAAAGACGTTTATCGTCAACCTCAGGCTGCAGCTGCCAAACTGAAGTCATATTCCACAACTGGAGATAATCTGTTAAGACTCCCACTGTCAGCGGACCCTTAATATCATAGATCCATTTTCTATCTGTAATTGCCTCATAAACAGTCATGTTATTGACAATCCTCTTGGGTATAACATTATACAAACTTGGAGCAAGGTCTTTAATTCTCTTACCATTTAACCACTTATCCTTCCAAAACTTTGTATTTCTACTGTTTCTACAGTGTTTTTGTCTTTATGGATTGCAGCTGCAGCAGTCCAAACAGTCGGCTTTAATCCAAAGCGAACAAATAGTAGAACAAATATGTTCTACCATTTTATCTCATTTTTTTTGTGTTTGTGTGTGTGTGGAACAAGGTGTTCTACTTTTCCTATTTGTGGTGCATAAGAGTTATTATAAATTCATCATGCTGGGTAATTGATAAACAACTAAACCTCAGCAATGTGTTCTATATGTCCTTCCGATGGGCCATAATTGGTCAAGATGCAAAGACACTATAACCTAAATTGTGCCAGGGACGAAGCCAGCCAAGTAAGTCGCCAGGTCATCCACTTTGCTAGCTAGAGTTTGCACTGCAGTAATACAGTGCGTACAGTGATTTTCAACTTCAAACCATCAGGGTCAGACCTAGATCTGCACTTGAACTACGCATAGTTTCTTATTCCCCACACAGCCACACCCCAAGTAACAATGTCACCCCGCATATACCCCAGGTTTGTGAGCGCAACTGTCCTAAAATCTAGCAACGTGGTATGCAAAAGCAAGGTGTTATTACCTCTGTCAGTAACGAGTAGGAAGCGCATCCGGAAAGCGGTAGCGACCCTTACCGGAGCGGAGGACGGCGGCGAGAAGAGGAATACCCGTTCCAGCATTCGGAGGCGGTGCGCACATCGGCACATGAGGGAATTCGTGAGACTTCCTTCCTGGCATTGGGATTGGCGACTTCCTTCGTTGTGGCTACGAGGTACTAGTGAAATCCGTAGCCGTGTAGCCGTAGCGCAGTTTAGCGGGCGACGCACACAAAAAAAAAGTGCGACGAACAGTGGCGTTGTGTCGGCTGTAACAGGTGGCCGTCAGCGCGAGGAGATGTGATTTAATGGCCCATGGGCCTGATTTAGCTCATGTAGAAAAGCATTCGGAGTTCGAATGGGGAATATTTTGTTAAAAACCGAACGTATTTCGAAGGGCCTCTGTTTTTTATTAGTCAGTTGATCGTACATTAATTACATAATAGTCAGTTACCCGTGTGTTGCGACGGCTCACAACAATACCTACATAAATTATTTACCAAAAAATATCAAGATTTTTTATTGATTGTCTCCGCTCTTCGCATAATATTTTTTATGAACGTACGGGTACCAAAGGCAGCAAATCAGAGACCTCACATCCCTTATCTCCCCCACTTTCAAGGTTTCGTACAACATGAGAGGAAGGGAAGAGGCGGACATACTTGTTCGTTGCCGGAGAAGGACATGATGAAGACCTGGGCATCTGGAGGCGACATAGGTAGTATACCGCTAGATATATAGGGAAAGAGCACGCAAACGGATAAAAAAGCCTAGCCGGAGCAGCTCCAAACTGAGAGGCACCCGCACCAGACGTTAATCCGAGAAGGGCGAGAGAATGCAAGTGTCTTCCCAGCCCTAGATCCACCGATGCGACACAACACCACCACCAACTCCGTAGCATATATCGACTGCTGCCACGCTACGGGCCTTGGTTGTCCAATATCTCAAACCTGGACTCCTCATCGCCAAGATAACCAAAGTGTGGCAGGCGCCACCATGTCCTCCTCGACGGCACACATGGAGAAAGGCCAGGAGCATAACCGACTCGTCCCATACCCGCGTCGACGAGCGTCCGTCGGCTCACGACTGCGACCGTGGGTGGGGGCAGTAGGTTGGGGAGGAAGAACAGGGCGATGGCCGGGAAGACGAATGTAACACCCGGTTTTAAAGGACAAAGCCGGGTGCATCTCATACATGCGCCAAAGAAGACAACATATATAATAACAGAGTGTATAGAGATAAATGTCACAAAACATCAGAGTATTTATTACATAGCGGAAGACTTATTACAAAATAAAGAATAAATGTAAAACGAACTAAGGATCGTTGGCGCCAATGTCAACTGAGAAACGCCACCTAGATCAAGTCGAATGCCTCAGTGTTAGGCGGCTCCTCTTCGACCACCTGTTCTTCTCCTGTGGGGGGAGTGTGAGACAGCAAGAGTGAGCTCACATGCGTTCATAGCTCAATAAGTCGTGGGGAATAATGTGTCATGAACTCACCAAAGGTGGGAGTTCATGAAGTGTAAGGCTGATCAATGAAATAAAGGTTGAAGCTGAGCATTGCTTTTATAAGTTGGTCAAAATTTTATTAGCAATTACTAAGTGTAAGTAAATACCAAACCTTAATAATAATAAAGAAAAGTAATAGTGAAATAATCCCAAATGCGATGCAAATGTCAAATTAAATTTAAGTTCCATAATTAATCATGTGAGGGTCCGAGCCGCTCATGACCGTGAGCACGACTAGTATACTAGTTTTACACTCTGCAGAGGTTGCGCATCTTTACCCACAAGTCATGTTACCCATCTGCCAAGAGACGGCCAATCCCATACACCTCTACCGAGGAGGCGAGGCAGGGTAACACTACGAGGCCTTTACAAAGTTCCACTAGCTTCAGAAATCTCGCTACAGTTTATAGGAAGCTCCAGTGCAGGAATCCCTCGCCTGACGGCCATCGCAGCAAAATCAACCCAAGGACCTCCCTACACTGACCACTCCCCTACTGCCCTTGCCCCTTTCGGGTAAGGAAGACCTCCACTAGCTTTCCTAGTTAATCAGCCAAGGGCGTCCCATTAAACCCTTGTGGTAGCACTGTTTTCCCGGGTGGTCGCTCCATGTTCTCATTAATTTAATGATCTTAACATGAATAGTAATAATAACAATATAATAAAAGAGTAATCATGAATGTTGTATCTCCATACCCAATCCACATAAAGCAATAGCAAGTACTACCCAAAAATGTTTCAGTGGTGAACAAGGTATAAAGATAACCAAACTGGGGTAACATAAATGATCCCATCAAAATTAACCTATGCAGATCATTATAATTAACAAGAACATGGCTGGGAAAAAGTAAGTGATCAAGGGCACAACTTGCCTTCAATGAGCTCCTGCTCAGCTATCTCTACCTGCTGAACCTCAGATTCCACAGTGGCTTGCTCGTCTATTCGCATCAACACAATACATACATAGTATAGCCAAAATCAACATCACACTAAACATGTAAATAAAATATACAGTAAAAATCTACACATTAAAATGAGATCATAGGAACTGGAATCACTAAATTTGGAGTTATAGATTTCTAGTTATGAATTTCCTAAGATTTAATGTGGTTGAAATAGGATTAAATGATAAATTAATTTTCTAACTTCTTTCATGTCAAAACAGAGACACTAAATGATAGAGAATATTATTACAAAATTTTAGAAATTGGAATGGTTCAATTTGGAGCTAAAATGAATTTTCTATGCAATAAACAAGTTTTAGGGATTCTTTTTATATTAAAAATCAATTTATGTATTTATTTACCTATTTTATATGTTCTCTGGACTGGGCCACATTTCTTGGAAAGCTCAGGGGCCCTGGCGTAAGTTTACCGAGACTCAGGGAATAGGGTCCATGGACTGCGGGTTCTATTCTCTAAAACTGTAAGGGTTCTTTAATAAAAAAATGTGTCGTGAAGGGGTATCCTTAGATGTGGGTCGTTGGATTAGATCCGAACGGCGCAGATGAATCTTTCATCATACCGAACCCGCATGCTACGCTAGCCGTTGGATCCGAATTCAGCGCGCAAGATTAAATCTGTACTAAAGCGAACCGGTATTCAATCACGGTAGTTGGATCTGGGATCAACGGTTCCGATTTTATGAGACGAGATTCGCTCTGAGCCGCCCGATCAAACTACCAATGGCTCGGATCAAACCGACCCGAGAGGATGCCAGGTTCCGATCGACCGCCCATTCCCCATCTCACGGTGCGCGCGTTGTCCCCATCCTCGACCACGGCTGCGCGGAACCGCGGCGGCGCAACTCGCCGGAGTTCGGGCAACCGGGTAAAACAAGACTAACTCCCCCCCCCTAATACAAGTCGTACGCGAAGAAGAGGGAGTAGCGAACACGATGGTCAAGCGCTTAACGGCGATTATGGCACGCAGTTTCCTACCCACGGGAGGGTGCGGATCACACCGGCGGTAAAGACTCCGATGACCAATTCGCAGCGATTGAGAGCGCCTCCCCGGTTCGCCCGGTTAAGACACGATGTGAGGATCCCCGCTAGGCTTCGTGACTACACCCTGGCCAGCAATTTCAAGGGAATATGGATAGGTGGCGCGGCGGCGGTAAGGAACACGAAGGTGGCGCTGTTCTGGGAGAGCTGAGCTCGCGCAAGGATAGTAGGGGGAGAGACGGGTCACGGGAAGCGCTGCGCGAGGGTTCTTATGGGCGGGTAGTTGCGCGTGGGGACGATCCTGGATCTTGGCCCGCCATGCACGGAGCTCGTTGACGGGGTGGGCGGACGGAGTCCGCGCGCGGAGGGAAGAGCATCTGACATCACGGCCCCGCAAGTCAGCGGAGACGAGAGAAGCGGGCGCGAGGGACAGAGATCGCCAAGTGGGTCCGGACGGTCAGTGGCGTGCGCGCGGAAGCATCTGCGTGGGTGTGGGTCGCGCGTGAGTGTGTTAGGTTCGGTGGGCTGAATAGATGGTGAGAAGCCCATTTAGCTGAGTTTGTTTTTATTCTTTTTATTTTCTATTCCTTTTCCTTTCTCTCTATTTTCAAACCCAAATTTGAATTCAAACTTGAGCTCATCACTATAATTTATGTTTGTGGAATTAGGGGTATTAATTCTGGATATATTTATTTATATATATATTATTTATATTTTTCATATCATTTTTCTTCTTCTTATTTTCAAAACCCTAATTTTAATTTAGGGTTTAGTCCAACCTTAGAATTGTTATCTTATTATTATTATTCTTCCTATTTTTATTTAATGCACAAACATATAACTCCAGCATGATGCATATTTTTTCATCATTGTTTTAATTCATTTCTAAATTTTTAGGTATGCTCTTCTTATGATGCAAAGGAGGCACATAAAATTGAGGAAATCACTATATATTCCTTGTATACAATTTTGAGTATTACAAATCCTACCCCCCTTAAAAATAATATCGTCCTCGAGATTTAGGAAGATCTAGGGAAAAGGTGGGGAAAATCTATGTGAAGCTCTTCTTCTCTTTCCCAAGTTGCTTCATCTTCGCCATGGTGATTCCATTGAACTTTGCACATCTTTATAACCTTATTCCTCGTAACCCGAGTCAATGTATCAAGAATCTTGACGGGGTACTCAGCATAAGTCAGATCCTCTTGAACACTAAGGTCCTCCATTGGTAATTGTTCCTCAGGTACCCTGAGACATTTCTTCAGCTGAGATACGTGGAATACATGGTGAACGTCCGCAAGATGATCCGGTAACTCCAATTGGTATGCAACTTCTCCCACTCGCTTTAAGATTAAAAAGGGTCCAATAAAGCGAGGGGACAACTTTCCTTTGACTTTAAATCTTCTCATACCCCAAATTGGTGACACCTTCAAATAGACATAATCTCCCTCTTTAAACTCAAGCAATCTTCTCCGGGTATCAGCATAGCTTTTCTATCTTGACTGCGCAGTTCTCAAATTCTCCCTTATTTGCTGAACTTGTTCCTCTGCTTCCTGTATAATCTCAGGACCAAACAACTGTCTTTCACCAGTTTGATCCCAATACAGTGGAGTCCTGCACTTTCTGCCATACAAAGCTTCAAACTGTGACATCTTCAAACTGGCCTGATAGCTATTATTATAGGAGAACTCTGCATAAGGTAGACTCTTGTCCCAACTTCCACCATGTTTAAGGGCACAAGCTCTTAACATATCTTCTAGCACTTGGTTAGTCCTCTCAGTCTGCCCATCAGTCTGGGGGTGGTAAACCGAACTAAAATTCAATCTCGTATCCAATGACTCGTGTAACTTCTTCCAGTACCGAGAGGTAAACTGTGATCCCCGGTCTGACAAAATCTTCTTTGGCACACCATGTAGGCATACAATCCGTGCCATGTACAACTCTGCCAGCTTGGCTCCTGAATACGTGGTCTTTACTGGAATAAAGTGGGCTACTTTAGTTAGCCTATCCACAATCACCCATATAGAATCATATCCAGCAGACGTGCGGGGTAATCCAACAATGAAGTCCATGCCAATCTCTTCCCATTTCCACTCAGGTATCTTCAGTGGATGCAGTAGTCCGGCTGGCCTCTGGTGTTCAGCCTTAACTCTTTGGCATACATCGCACATAGCCACATGTGCAGCCACATCTCTCTTCAATTCGTACCACCAATATTTTTGCTTCAAATCCTGATACATCTTAGTACTCTCAGGATGGATAGATAAAACTGAGTCATGTGCCTCCTTCAATATAGTTTCCCGAAGACTATCAATATCGGGAACACAGATCCGATTCTTGAACCATATCGTGCCTTGTTCATCCTCTGTGAACTCCGGGCCTCTACCCTCTGTTATCAGATCCTTGATCTCCTGAATCTTAGCATCACCAATCTGACCTTTACGAATTTCTTGTTCCAAGGTAGGTTCCAATTCAATGGTGACTCCTTCCGTATGTGTAACAATTCCCAGGTTGAGCCTCTCAAAATCTTTTGCTAATTCATCAGGTAGCTGGACAACGAAAGCGGAGTGAACATGCTCCTTCCGACTCAAGGCATCTGCAACCAAATTTGCCTTGCCTGGGTGATAGTGAATCTCCAAATCATAATCCTTAATGAGCTCCAACCAACGGCGTTGCCTAAGGTTGAGATCCTTCTGAGTGAATATGTACTTCAAGCTCTTATGATCCGTGTATACTTGGCACTTAGTTCCCATGATGTAGTGTCTCCAAATCTTAAGTGCATGCACAACGGCAGCCAGCTCCAAGTCATGTGTGGGGTAGTTCAATTCATGTTTCCGCAACTGACGAGATGCATAGGCGATCACATGACCTTCTTGCATAAGCACACATCCCAATCCTTGGCCACATGCATCACAGTAAATGTCAAATCCCTTCTGCAGATCTGGCATAATCAATACTGGTGGTGACATCAATCTCTCCTTCAATTGATCAAAACTCTCTTGGCATTTCCCATCCCACTTGAATTCTTTTCCTTTCTCCAAAAGCGATGTCATAGGCTTGGCAATCTTAGAGAACCCTTCAATAAATCTCCGATAATATCCTGCGAGTCCCAAGAAACTCCGAATCTCCGTAACTGTAGTGGGCACTCTCCACTCCATTATCTCCTTCACTTTAGCAGGATCCACTGCTATTCCTCCATTAGAAATAATATGACCAAGGAATGGCACCTTGTCAATCCAAAACTCGCACTTGCTGAACTTAGCGTAGAGTTGATTATCTCGCAGCTTTTGTAGCACCAACCTTAGATGTTGTTCATGATCACTTTCATTCTTAGAATAGATAAGTATATCGTCGATGAACACCACGACGAATTTGTCCAAATACTCCATAAACACCTTATTCATCAATTTCATGAAATAAGCTGGTGCATTGGTCAATCCAAATGACATGACAGTGAACTCATATAATCCATATCGGGTTGAGAAAGTCGTCTTAGGAATATCTGAGGGTCTAATTTTCATCTGATGGTATCCCGATCGGAGATCAATCTTCGAGAATACCCTGGCTCCTCTCATCTGATCAAACAAATCCTCAATACAGGGTAATGGATACTTGTTCTTCACCGTGACCTCATTAAGTTATCTATAGTCCACGCACATCCATTGCGATCCATCCTTCTTCTGCACAAATAACACCGGTGCTCCCCAAGGTGAGGAACTCGGACGAATGTACCCCGCTTCTTGTAACTCAGTTAACTGCTTCTTAAGCTCCTTCAGTTCTTCTACAGCCATCCTGTATGGTCGCTTAGAAATAGGGGCAGTTTCAGGTAAAAGATCAATCACAAACTCAACTTCCCTATCTGGTGGCATCCCTGGTAACTCCTCTGGAAATACATCCGGAAAATCTCTAACCACCCGGATGTTGTCACCAACAAACTCCTCGGGTATAAAGAACATTGCACACATGGATGAGGTGGTTACTGCAATATTAACTTGAAATGTTTCTCCTTTAGGACTAGTGAGCTCTATAGTACCTCTACAACATGCTATAATGGCCTTTGCCTTCCTTAACCATGACATACCAAGAATCAGATCTATACTGCTGGCATCTAATATTATAGCAGTAGCTCCAAATTCTCTTCCCATAATTGATAATGTCAATCTACGTGTCATTTGATCCGCCTCAATAGGCCCTTTAGGGGTGATTACTATCATTGGTTTTCTCATATTTAGCAGGGGTATCTCATTAGTGTTGGCATATCGAGTAGACATGAATGAATGTGTAGCACCAGAATCAAATAATACTGTTGCAGGAAGGGCATTAATGTAAAACATACCGAGTACGATGTCAGCACCATCAGGAGTATCATCAACGCTGACTTGATTCACCCTGGCTATAGAATATCCCTTGCCAGGAGTCTGCTGCTTGTTCTTAGCTGGTGTACCAGAATTTCCCATAGGACAAGCATTAGCATAGTGCCCAATCTGACTGCACTTGAAGCATGTAGGGCCAGTCTTCTGTCATGTAGGCCTTGTCGGGGTGCCAGTGGGAGTAGCCTGACGAGTAGGAGGTGTCCGTGGAGACCCCTGTGGAGCATACTGAACTGGGCATGGTCCTCCTGGTCTAGTCGGTGTACCCTATGGTGAAACGTAGCGGGGATGAACACTGCTGCTACCATGTCCTTATGAGATAGCCTTCCTCTTCAAATCACCCAGTTGAACACGCTTGTGTTCAATAGCAAGAGCCTTATCCAGTAGCCTCTGAAATGACGGAAATGTGTGTGCAACCAGTGCATACTGTAGGGGTCCATTAAGTCCTTCAATGAAGTGCTCCTGCTTCCTCTCATCCTCAGCAACTTCCTCCGGAGCATATCTCGACAGCTGAATAAATTTGTCTCTGTACTCGCTGACTGACATGTTGCCTTGCTTTAATGACAGAAACTCCTTCTTCTTAATCTTTATCATACCAGCTGGAATATGGTAGTTCCTGAACTGTGTATCGAACTCTGCCCAAGTAATAGCATCAGCAGCATCGTGGGCAGCAGTATAAGAATCCCACCAGTCAGCAGCAGGACCTGTCAGACGACCTGAGGCATAAAGAACTTTCTCCCGGTCTGAGCATTGGGCGATGTTGAGCATCTTCTCAATTGACTTCAACCAATCATCTACATCAAGTGGATCTGGCGAACTGGCGAAGGTCGGTGGCTTATGACTCATAAACTCCCGGTGCTTATCACGAGGTGGAACTGGTGGTGGTGGTGGAGGCAATGGCACTTGTTGCTGTTGTTGAAGTTATCGTTGCAGCTGCTGTTGTTGCGCCCTTCTCTCATGGAGTATCTCCTCTCTCTCCTGGCGCAACTCCTGGCGTATATCTTCTCTTTCCTGACGCATCTCCTGGCGTTCTTGCTGCATCTGGGCATGCATATCAGCCATAGTGTCCGCCATTTGCTGCATCACCGCCATCTGAGCTGCAATAAGTGGATCAACTCCGCCTGGTGGAGGATTAGGATGATTCATCCCTGCTGGTTGTGGCTGAGGTTGTCTATATATCCTTCGAGTGTGTCGATTAGGAGGCAAATCAATTCCACCACCCCTCCTGGTATTGACCATCTGAGTTAGATACATATGGTAAGAAAGAGTAGTAGACAAGGCAGTAATTACGAATCATGTTACTTTGGGGGATTTATTAGCTAAGCAGATTAATGTTTTACCTATCATAGCTAATTTATTACCTTATGCTGGCACATACTAAGATGTCCATATATAATATCTCAATCAATCAAAGAAGCAAATCAGGCATTGATCATCAGAACAATCAACCAACATTTTTAATAGAGAAAATAGTTTTTTTGGTCTTAGGTCTCCTATCTCTTAAAAATGTCATAGGGGTAGGGATTCCAAGGTGTGAAATCCATCTTGTCTCAGAGTAGAAAAGGTAAGAATGATCAGAGTAGAACAGTAGAAGGTGAGACAGGATCAAGGTAAGTGTAGAAAAAATCAGAGTAAGATAAGTAGGTAAGGGTTTTGTCCATTTCTATCTAGGTCTCGTCCTACAGTCAACATTTCCTCTGATACCACTTCTGTAACACCCGGTTTTAAAGGACAAAGCCGGGTGCATCTCATACATGCGCCAAAGAAGACAACATATATAATAACAGAGTGTATAGAGATAAATGTCATAAAACATCAGAGTATTTATTACATAGCGGAAGACTTATTACAAAATAAAGAATAAATGTAAAACAAACTAAGGATTGTTGGCGCCAATGTCAACTGAGAAACGCCACCTAGATCAAGTCGAATGCCTCAGTGTTAGGCAGCTCCTCTTCGACCACCTGTTCTTCTCCTGTGGGGGGTGTGAGACAGCAAGAGTGAGCTCACATACGTTCATAGCTCAACAAGTCGTGGGGAATAATGTGGCATGAACTCACCAAAGGTGGAAGTTCATGAAGTGTAAGGCTGATCAATGAAATAAAGGCTGAAGCTGAGCATTGCTTTTATAAGTTGGTCAAAATTTTATTAGCAATTACTAAGTGTAAGTAAATACGAAACCTTAATAATAATAAAGAAAAGTAATAGTAAAATAATCCCAAATGCGATGCAAATGTCAAATTAAATTTAAGTTCCATAATTAATCATGTGAGTGTCCGAGCCGCTCATGACCGTGAGCACGGCTAGTATACTAGTTTTACACACTGCAGAGGTTGCGCATCTTTACCCACAAGTCATGTTACCCATCTGCCAAGAGACGGCCAATCCCATACACCTCTACCGAGGAGGCGAGGCAGGGTAACACTACGAGGCCTTTACAAAGTTCCACTAGCTTCAGAAATCCCGCTACAGTTTATAGGAAGCTCCAGTGCAGGAATCCCTCGCCTGACCGCCATCGCAGCAAAATCAACCCAAAGACCTCCCTACACTGACCACTCCCCTACTGCCCTTGCCCCTTTCGGGTAAGGAAGACCTCCACTAGCTTTCCTAGTTAATCAACCAAGGGCGTCCCATTAAACCCTTGTGGTAGCACTGTTTTCCCGGGTGGTCGCTCCATGTTCCCATTAATTTAATGATCTTAACATGAATAGTAATAATAACAAGATAATAAAAGAGTAATCATGAATGTTGTATCTCCATACCCAATCCACATAAAGCAATAGCAAGTACTACCCAAAAATGTTTCAGTGGTGAACAAGGTATAAAGATAACCAAAACTGGGGTAACATAAAGGATCCCATCAAAATTAACCTATGCAGATCATTATAATTAACAAGAACATGGCTGGGAAAAAGTAAGTGATCAAGGGCACAACTTGCCTTCAATGAGCTCCTGCTCAGCTATCTCTACCTGCTGAACCTCAGATTCCACAGTGGCTTGCTCATCTATTCGCATCAACACAATACATACATAGTATAGCCAAAATCAACATCACACTAAACATGTAAATAAAATATACAGTAAAAATCTACACATTAAAATGAGATCATAGGAACTGGAATCACTAAATTTGGAGTTATAGATTTCAAGTTATGAATTTCCTAAGATTTAATGTGGTTGAAATAGGATTAAATGATAAATTAATTTTCTAACTTCTTTCATGTCAAAACAGAGACACTAAATGATAGAGAATATTATTACAAAATTTTAGAAATTGGAATGGTTCAATTTGGAGCTAAAATGAATTTTCTATGCAATAAACAAGTTTTAGGGATTCTTTGTATATTAAAAATCAATTTCTGTATTTATTTACCTATTTTATATATTCTCTGGACTGGGCCACATTTCCTGGAAAGCTCAGGGGCCCTGGCGTAAGTTTATCGAGACTCAGGGAATAGGGTCCATGGACTGCGGGTTCTATTCTCTAAAACTGTAAGGGTTCTTTAATAAAAATGTGTCGCGAAGGGGTATCCTTAGATGTGGGCCGTTGGATTAGATCCGAACGGCGCAGATGAATCTTTCATCATACCAAACCCGCATGCTACGCTAGCCGTTGGATCCGAATTCAGCGCGCAAGATTAAATCTGTACTAAAGCGAACCAGTATTCAATCACGCTGGTTGGATCTGGGATCAACGGTTCTGATTTTATGAGACGAGATTCGCTCTGAGCCGCCCGATCAAACTACCAATGGCTCGGATCAAACCGACCCGAGAGGATGCCAGGTTCCGATCGACCGCCCATTCCCCATCTCACGGTGCGCGCGTTGTCCCCATCCTCGACCACGGCTGCGCGGAACCGCGGCGGCGCAACTCGCCGGAGTTCGGGCAACCGGGTAAAACAAGACTAACTCCCCCCTAATACAAGTCGTACGCGAAGAAGAGGGAGTAGCGAACACGATGGTCAAGCGCTTACAGGCGATTATGGCGCGCAGTTTGCTACCCACGGGAGGGTGCGGATCACACCGGCGGTAAAGACTCCGATGACCAATTCGCAGCGATTGAGAGCGCCTCCCCGGTTCGCCCGGTTAAGACACGATGTGAGGATCCCCGCTAGGCTTCGTGACTACACCCTGGCCAGCAATTTCAAGGGAATATGGATAGGTGGCGCGGCGGCGGCAAGGAACACGAAGGTGGCGCTGTTCTGGGAGAGTTGAGCTCACGCAAGGATAGTAGGGGGAGAGACGGGTCACGGGAAGCGCTGCGCGAGGGTTCTTATGGGTGGGTAGTTGCGCGTGGGGACGATCCTGGATCTTGGCCCGCCATGCACGGAGCTCGTTGACGGGGTGGGCGGACGGAGTCCGCGCGCGGAGGGAAGAGCATCTGACATCACGGCCCCGCAAGTCAGCGGAGACGACAGGAGCGGGCGCGAGGGACACAGATCGCCAAGTGGGTCCGGCCGGTCAGTGGCGTGCGTGCGGAAGCATCTGCGTGGGTGTGGGCCACGCGTGAGTGTGTTAGGTTAGGTGGGCTGAATAGATGGTGAGAGGCCCATTTAGCTGAGTTTGTTTTTATTCTTTTTATTTTCTATTCCTTTTCCTTTCTCTCTATTTTCAAACCCAAATTTGAATTCAAACTTGAGCTCATCACTATAATTTATGTTTGTGGAATTAGGGGTATTAATTCTGGATATATTTATTTATATATATTATTTATATTTTTCATATCATTTTTCTTCTTCTTATTTTCAAAACCCTAATTTTAATTTAGGGTTTAGTCCAACCTTAGAATTGTTATCTTATTATTATTATTCTTCCTATTTTTATTTAATGCACAAACATATAACTCCAGCATGATGCATATTTTTTCATCATTGTTTTAATTCATTTCTAAATTTTTAGGTATGCTCTTCTTATGATGCAAAGGAGGCACATAAAATTGAGGAAATCACTATATATATTCCTTGTATACAATTTTGAGTATTACAACGAACGTGGCGTCCGATGATGGCGAAAACGATGGTGCGCGCATAATGTGAAACGTCCTTGTGGACGTGCAATAGCCACTACGCGAGTCAGTGTTGGGGATGCTGTCGGGCGAATACGGGGAGGAGGCGCATGCTCCTACGCCCTCTGCCAAGAATGGGGTGGCGCGGAGGTGGAGGCATGAGGGGAGAGAGAAAAGAAGTATAATGACGAATGAGGTGGTGGCAACTGAGGCGAAGACCATCATTATCGTGTGGAGGTATAGATGGTCAAATGGGTTGTGTCTGGCGAGCCGGCCCGAGGCACGACCCATTTAATAGTGACTGGGCCAACCCGGCACGAGCGTCGTGCGGTGCTTGGGTCGTAGCCTCGGCCCATAGTGCTAGTTCGACCCGACACAATTATTTTTTTTTATTTTACAAAAAAAATCATACATATATATTCAATATTATAAACACCTGAGTATGATGTTCTACTGGTTAGACAGCTTCGCCCAATGTCTCCCACCCTTCTTCCATTAGGGTGTGGGTTCAAACCCCACCTTCTGCATCGCTTTTTAACATTTTACGCTGAGTTGATTTGGAAGAAATGTAGGGACTTTTTTGTAAAAAAATGACGCAAGACGACCGTTGAAACTAGTGCTTTAAGTATAGTAGAGACTAGTCGGTTACCTGTGCATTGCGATGGCTCACAACAATACCTATGTAAATTATCCACCAAAAAGATCTCAAGATTTTTTATTGGTTGTCTCCACTTTTGCATAATATTTTTTATTAATGCACGTGTACCATAGACAGCAAATCAGAGAACTCCATCCCTCGCCTCCCCACTTCCAAGGTTTTGTAGAGCGGGAGGGGAAGGGAAGAGGCGGGCATACCTGTTCGTTGCCGGAGAAGGACACAACGAAGACCGGGGCATCTGGAGGCGACATAGGTAGTATACCGCTAGATATATAGGGAGAGAGCACACAAGCGAAGAAAGAAGCCTAGCTAGAGCAGCTCCAAACCAAGAGGCACCCGCACCAGCGCGTCACTCCGAGAAGGGCGAGAAAATGCGAGTGTCTTCCCAGCCCTGGACCTGCCGAAGCGACACAACACCACCACCAACTCCGTAGCATATGTCGACTGCTGCCACTCTACGGGCCTTAGTTGTCCAATATCTCAGACCTGGACTTCTCATCGCTAAGATAACCTAAGAGTGGCAGGCGCCACCATATCCTCCTCGACGGCACACACGGAGAAAGGTTAGGAGCATGACCGACTCGCCCTGTTCCCGCATCGACGAGCGTCGGTCGACTTGCAGCTGTGACCGTGGGCGGGTGCAACAGGTTAGGTGCAAGAACAGGGCGAAGGCAGGGAAGACGAACGGGACGTCCGACGACGGCAAAGACGATGGTGCGCGCATGATGTGAAATGTCCTCGTGGACGTGTAATAGCCACCGCACGAGTCAGTGTTGGGGCTGGTGTGAACGAATACGGGGAGGAAGCGCCTGCTCCTATGCCCTCTGCTGAGAATGGGGTGGCGTAGAGGTGGAGGCATGAGGGGAGAGAGAAAAGAAGTAGAATGGCGAACGAGGTGGTGACAACTGAGGCGAGGACCATCATTATCGTGCGGAGGTATAGATGTCCAAATGGGTCGTATCTGGCGAGCCAGCCCGAGGCACGACCCATTTAATAGTGCATGTGCCAACCCGGCACAAGTGTCGTGTGGTGCTTGGGTCGTAGCCTTGGCCCGTAGTGCTGGCTCGGTCCGGCACGATTATTTTTTTATTTTACAAAAAAATCATATATACATATGTACAATTTATATTCAATATTATAAACACATGAGTATGATGTTTTACTGGTTAGATAGCTTCACCTAGTGTCTTCCACCCTTCTTACATTACGGTGTGGATTCAAACCCCACCTCCTGCACCGCTTTTTATAACATACCCCACCTGTTGTACCGCTTTTTAATATTTTACGCTGAGTTGATTTGAAAGAAATGTAGGGACTTTTTTGTAAAAAGATGACACATGAGGCTATGGTTGCAGGATCCAAATTTGATCCCTAGTCCTCTTGCCCTTCTTTTTTGTTATTTCGACAAACAGGAGGCGCAATGCACTCGGGCTGCCCGCGGCTAGGCCTACAAGGTGGACACGTGCAGACAGCGTAATGAGTGGACACATGCATGATGATTTAGACGTTTTAATATTAATAACCGTGTGTTACAACGACACACAAGTATATTTGATACTTATATGAGATATTGAACTGATCTAAAGATTCATTAATCTAGATTTACGATTTTTTAAATATCTAATAACTTTCTTCATTGGTTAACTTTTTTAGATGATACAGTCCCAACAGAACTTTAAACTTGCTTGTCATGTAATAAAAAACTCAACCTAGTGGAATGATTACGTTTACGAACGTATGTTTAGAAAATTAATACGCCACCCACTATAATAATGATATCAACAAGACAACAATAAAATTAAATTTATAGACATTGATTCGAGCTCTAGGCATTTCCGTTTGACGAGGAATTAGCCGGCCCAAAGCACGACTGCGTGACGTGACTTGCACGCTAGGATTTTTGCCAAGAACTCGGTAAATTTCCGTGGTAATTAACACCACATATGTAATCTCGATCTGTTATCCTTGGACAGGCTGAAACGACTTCCTATGGACTCGCACATCCTTTTGCAGCACCCTACCAGCTGTTGGTGTTGCCTTGAACGCACCTAATCACCCCATGTACGATGAAGGCACAATCGCACAAGAATGAAAAAACAATCCGCAACGCCCATGCCTGGCGTCAAAACAATCTAGGGAAGCCTAAAAATCAGCTAGAACAAATTCCCAGAGAGCCTCTGCAAGAATCCCCACCTGAGCTTGGCAAAGAATTACAGGGCAGCTTACTCCAGCTGGTTGATCTTTTGTCGCCCGATAGTAGTCTAGGGAGGTTTAGGTGGAATTCACCAGCACCACGACTTCGAGAGCGGACCATTCCTCTTCCTCCTTTGTCGATATGCAATCGCCAGGCTACAAGCACCGAGCAGACTGAGCAGACTTGCAGCTTCTAGGCTTCTTAGAGATTGTCGGTTCGTCGACCGTGAGAGCACCTAGAGGGGGGTGAATAGGTGATCCTATAAAAATCAACACTAAATGGCACAAACTTGTTTTATGAAATGTTAGTGGAATCAAAACCAAGGTGCTATGTCTAGGGAGAAAGAGATGACTTCTTGACTTAATTGCTCTTCACAAGGTGAGTATTAAACTTAGAGTAATTATGAAGTGAGTAGAAGCTGATAGATAATCGCACACGAATAACAACAGATGACACAACGATTTTATCCAGTGGTTCGGCCAAGTAGAACACTTGCCTACTTCACGTTGTGGCGTCCCAATGGACAAGAGTTGCACTCAACCCCTTTCAAGCGATCCAATGATCCACTTGAATACCACAGTTTTCTTTCTTAGCAGATGTTTCCCTTTGTGAGGAATCTCCACAAGTTGGAGCCTCTCACCCTTACAAAGTTGATCACAATGAAAACCACAAGAGTAAAGGAGGGAAAGAAACACACGCAAAAGCTAGAGTCGCAGCAACGACACGTACACAAGTCAATAAACGAGCACACAAACACAGCGCAACGAGTTCACAGCTCAACAAGTGCTCAAATCTCAATCACAATGATCCGGATGCGTGCTTGCAGAGTCTAGGCATCTTAGGATGTTCAATGGAGGCTTGGTATTCTATTCCACGTGCCTAGGGGACCCTTTTATAGCCCTAAGGCAGCTAGGAGCCGTTCGAGCTCCATTTGGTAGGCAATTCTTGCTTTCTGTCCGTGGGCGCACCGGACTGTCTGTTGCAGACCGGACAGTGAACAGTGCGAGCACAGGACGAGGCAGAGAATCGCCTGATTGGTTGATTTCCTTTTCTGTGGGGCACCGGACGGTCCGGTGCGCCATATGACCTTTGTCTCTTGGTCGACGTGGCAGGTAGCCGTTGCACGGCTGGTACACTGGACTGTCCGGCACCTCGTGCGGACTGTCCGGTGAATTATAGCCGACATAGCCAGGAAAACCTGAGAGCAGAGAGTCCGGTGCTACGCAGTCCAACACCTTTTCTACATTCCTTCCATTGTCTTCCTTTGATTCTTTTGGACTTCACTTAGCTGAGTCCTTGACACTTAGACAAGTATGTTTAGCACATAAAACAATTGACTAAGCATCTAGAACTTACCTTCACACTTGATTCATCTAGATATTCCTTTGCTCAACATTATGTTAGTTCACACATAGTGTGTTGTGCATCTAATCACCAAAACAATATAGAAATAGCCCAAGGGCACATTTCCCTTTCAATCTCCCCCTTTTTGGTGATTTACGCCAACACATTAAAACACAACTCGTTTCGAACTAACATATCTAGAAGAGCTCAAAAAATGCAAATTGAAGACCAATAAGAGTTTCAAGGAACTTGGCATGTTTGGATCACTTTTGCCACCACTTGGTTTATTTTCACAAAACAAATTCTTTTTCCTATCTCAAAGTCCAACCCGCTTGATTTGGCAAATCGAGAGATCTTTCAAGAGTAAATTTGATCAAATGCCAAAGACTCCCCTTTTCCCATAATCGAAATTCTCCCCCATAAGAGAACAATTTTTGCAATGAGAGGGTTTTGATCAAACACAAAGATTCTAACTTTACAATTTTTAAAATTCACAAGTGGTTGGCTGATCCATTTTCTTTGGCCTTAATTTTCCCCCTTTGGCATTAAGCACCAAAACATGTGAACTTTTGGCCCTTTAAGCCTATTGCTTCACCAAAAAATGTCAAATAAGAGCAAAAGGCAGTGAGAACTTAGGACAAGATACATTGATATCGGAATGCAGTGTGTAGGAAACGGGTGACGCCTAAGAGGGGGGTGAATTAGGACTTCTAAAACTTTTACTAAACTAGGCCACAATTAAATCCCTAGAGCAAAACCTATGCAAATAATCAAAACTAGAATGTGCAAACTAGGTTTTGTCTAAGTGTTGCTATCTCTACCGCAAAGGCTAAGTTTCAATCTACACTAGATAAGTATGAATACAAGATTGAAACTTAAATGCTTAATGTAAATGCGGAAACTTAAAGAGCAAAGTAGAGAAGCAAACTCTCGTGGATGACGCCGGTATTTTTACCGAGGTATCCGGAACCACGCAAGGTCCCGACTAATCCTCGTTGGTGCCCCTACGCAAAGGGAAGCCCACACGAGGGCCAAGCACCACGGTCGAGTAACTCCGTAGAGAGCCGCAGGCCTTCTCCACGCTCAAGTGGTGCTCCGCTTCCGGCTCCTCTCGGACGCTCCCCGCTGTCTCCACTATCGAGCTTCCGGCTGAAATGCCGCGGGCCTCGTTCCCTCCGGTACACGGTGGCGGCCGTGACACAAACGCGGTTGTCACGGTCTCGCAAGACTCTCGCCCCACTCGGTACAATTACAACGACTCACACAAGAGCCGAGGGGTTGTGTGGTTTTACAAAACTCATTCAACTAACTAGGGATCACCTAGAGCAAGCGCTAAAGCGTTCTAACTAACCTAAGCACTTCGCAAAGCACCTACGCTAATCACTGAGTGATTCTATTAAGCACTTGGGTGTTTGAGCTCTTGGAAATATGCACTATGTGTCTTGGTATGTTGCTTGGGCTCCCACACTTGAGAATGGCTGGTTGGGGTGGTATTTATAGCCTCCACACCCCAAACTAGCCGTTGGACAGAAAGCAGCAGCTTTCTGTCGTCGGGTGCACCGGACAGTCCGGTGCACCACCGGACATCCACTGTGCAGTGTCCGGTGCACGCCACGTCAGCCGACCGTTGGCGCCTGTAGCAGTCGATCGTTGGATCCGACCGTTGCCGTCTGCCCAGTGCACACCGGACAGTCCGGTGCACACCGGACAGTCCAGTGCTACAGCCAGAGAGTGCCTGTCTGTGGCCTCTCTGCGCAGACTGTCCGGTGCCACACCGGACAGTCCGGTGCACACCGGACATCACTGTCCGGTGCGCCACCAGGCGCTGGCTGACAGCCCGCTTCTTGGGTTTCTTCGCTGATTTCTTCGGGCTTCTTTTGTTCTTGAGTATTGGACTCCTATGCATCTTTTTATGTCTTCTTTTGAGGTGTTGCATCCTCATAGCCTTGGTCCAATTCTCTTCGCATCCTGTGAACTATAATTATAAACACTAGCAAACATATTAGTCCACAGGTTGTGTTAATCATCAAACACCAAAACTCAATTAGCCAAAAGGCCTAGGGTCCATTTTCCTTACAATCTCCCCCTTTTTGGTGCTTGATGACAACACAACCAAAGCAAGCAAATAATACAAGTATTTGAATTAAAATATGCAATCTACTTGCTAAGATGCATGATTATCCCCACAATGTGAAATTATGGACTTAAGCCTCCCCCTAACTCCATAATTCACTTACTTCCTATTTTTGGACCAAATAACCAAAACCACTTGAAAAACCATTTGTAGATATAAAATTTTAAATTGGTGGTGTTTGGTGTTTGATATAGTTTTCATTGCTTTGTCCCTAAACTTCTCCCCCTTTGGCATCAACACCGAAAAGGAAGACATTAAAAGCATGTAGGAAGTAAATAAAAGCTTGCCCTCAACAAGAATTGTAACAAGTGATATCACTAGAAGGATATTAAATTAAACCATATGAATGATACCAGTTGAAAGGAACTCCCCCTAAATGAGTGTTCTCTTTAGAAAGGAGTTTATCCCCCTTTTTAGAGATGAAGAAATACTCCCCCTGACAGAGATCCTCTACTTAGGAAAAAGCACGTGAAATTTAGAGGTGCAAGACATGATTTGAAAAGACTAACTTCCCTTATGCATAGGTAACAGAATATGAGTTAACTACTTATGCATTTTTAGCAACATGGAAGCATATGATATGAAATATAGTCTAATCAAATTTTGGAGAAGACATGTAAATGATACTAGATATAGTCTCAAAAGATACCAATTGAAAGTCAATGGCGAGCTTGAGAGACATGAGAATTCTTGGAGATTTTGTAGTGGAAGATTGTTGTCTTTCTCCGGGGACTTCATTTTCCTTACAATGAGACTATCACATGAAATAGACTTGAAAAGGTGTTAGTCTCAAAGTGTTAGATTGTAGAGTAACCTCCCCCTAAAGGTGTGCATACAAGTTTTGAATACTTGTAGGAGACATGCACTTTGATTTGATATCAAGAGGGGCAAATTATCTATAATCCTAACTTTGGCACATATAAGTTAAATGATACAACTTGTAGAAATCAAAATTTTCAATTGATGCATCATTTACTATGGAGTGATATAGAAGCTATGTGCCGTGCTTAAATAAACATTTTAAGCCATGTAGGTTTGCTTAAGTATATGAATTAAAAGCAAGCAATCCTACCATATGATTTACCTAGTATGCATGATTTTAAACAAAAGTACATAACAAATGTAATACTAGGCAAGAAAGGTAAACTAGATAAAAGGTAAATAGATACACATATCTAAAAGCAAAAAATACAATAAAACTAGTTACCTTAGTCATGGGTCGGTAATTTGGGTCCAAAATTTTCGCTAACCCACTTGGCAATAAACTTGATCCAATATGATGTATCCCATGATATACATCCCGAATTTGCCAAGTCTCCAAATTTCCCGGTGACCTTTGGTCCACTCACTTCCCTTTCGGGATCCAAACCTTCTTGGTGCTTTTCATGGTTGAAATTATTTCCTTTGGCACCCAGATGCGTTTGGCCCCCTTTCCTTTGTTGGTTTGCTTGTTGGCCTTGATTGCTATCACCTTTCCATTCTTTTTCTTCTTGATTAAATATGGTGTAGCAGCCTTTTTGTCTACCTTTTTGATGTAGGTGTTGGAGATTTTGCTTGAGCTTTTGCCTTTGTTTATCCCCGGTCACCGCCTTGCATTGGAAAGACTTGTGGCCTTCCTTGTGACATAGCCTACAAATCACAGTTTCTCCCTCCATAGGCTTGTTCACTCCCGCAGTGGTGTTATCCTGTGGAGGTTGGATTTGTTTGGCTTTGCCTTTCTTGTCATACAAAGCCTTGCCAAGGCGAGCCACTTCTTGCTTTAATTGTTCATTTTCCTTTGCAACCTCATCCGAGCATGTCTCTACAACAATATTCTCAACAACGACTTGGTTGCAGGGGTTAGAATCATCAATTAAATCAAAGCAGGAAGTAGAAGCATCTTTCTTAATTATTTTAGGTATTTCAATTAAAGATGCTGCTGGGGTGCTACCAATGTTTTCTAGCTTAGCAGTTAGCTCATTATTGTGTATGCTAAGAATTTCCATTTTCTCTAGCAAATTTTCAATAGCTTCTTGGGAGCTAGCTAACTTAGCCTTAAGTTTTTCATTCTTTTTAATAAGGCTATCATCGGTAGCAGTGGATGGAGCACTAGATTCTAATAGCTCAATTTTAGTTGACAACTCACTATTTAAGTTTGCAAAAGTTTCAAATTTTTCTAGCAAACCTTTGTAATCATTTTGAGAGCTAACCAACTTCTTTTTCGAAGTTTTAAGTTGAGCTTTTTGCTTGGTGCAAACATCCTGGAAAAATTCTACGGCTTCCGCAAGTTCATCTAGAGAGGGCTTTCCCTCACTTTCATCATCACTACTACTTTCATCATTAGAGGATGGAATGCTTTTGTTACCTCTTGCCATAAGGCATTTGTGTGATGACCATGATGAGCGTGATGAGGACCGGTGGCTGCGCGTCCTTGGAGGTTCATCTTCACTTGAAGAATCATCCCAAGTTCTAACACTTGTTAACGCCTTGCCTTTGTTCCTCTCCTTTTTGGGTTTGGCCATATTTGGACAGTTGTCCCTGAAGTGGCCCTTCTCCCCACATGCGAAGCATCCTCTCTTCCTTTGCTTTTTCCTGTCAATGTTAAAGAGAAGATCCTCGACCTGCAGGGGCACACCCATTAGATTAATCTTGCGGATCATCCCCATTACCTTTCCGATGCGTCGGATTGTTTCTTCGTCCTCGGAGGATGATGTGCATGGTTGATTATCTTCATCATCATCACTTTCTTTTTCTTCCTCTTCTTCACTTGAGGAACTTGGAGTGGGAGCCTTCTTTTTGCCCTTCCTTTCATCACATGCAAAAGCATATGATCTTGAGGAAGTTGGCTCCTCTCCCCGACTCATTTTTCGTGACATCTCAAAGGCCGCGATTTTCCCAATCACAATGGTCGGGGTCATGTTGCTCAAGTCCTCCATATTGTGAAGGATGGTGATGATGCTCCCATATCTTTGTTGTGGTAGCAGGGAGATAATCTTCCTCACAATGTCCACGTCACCTAGCTTATTAATGCCAATAGAGTTGAGCTCATTGATAATTAGATTCAAACGAGAATACATGTCTCTAACAAGCTCATCATCTTTCATAGCAAAAGAATTATACTCATTTAAGACTAGGCAATGTTTTTGCTCACGGACATTGGATGTGCCATCATGGAGATCATGCAATTTTAGCCAAATCTCATTAGCAGTTTTTGTCGGCGTTTCGAAACCCGGGGGTCCCTGGACCGACGAGTAAATTGTCGCCGCGTGCCCCAGCCCAGATGGGTTGGCGCGAGACGGTGCGTGAAGTGGGGAGGAAGCTGGAGGGAGACGGGCGTGAGAGGTGAAATCCCGCGGCCTTCGTGTTTGTCCCGCGCCCAGGTCGGGTGCGCTTGCAGTAGGGGGTTACAAGCGTCCACGCGGGAGGGAGCGAGCGGCCTCACGCGAGCGCCGTCCCGTCCTTCCCCGCGCGGCCAACCCTCTATAAGAGGGCCCTGGTCCTTTCTTTTATAAGCGTAAGGAGAGGATCCAGGTGTACAATGGGGGGTGTAGCAGTGTGCTAACGTGTCTAGCGGAGGAGAGCTAGCGCCCTAAGTACATGCCATCGTGGCAGCCGGAGAGGTTTTGGCACCCGGTTCGTGTGGTGTCGTGGCCGTCGGAGGAGTGCCGGAGCCTGGCGGAAGGACAGCTGTCGGGGCTGTCGAGTCCTTGCTGACGTCCTCTTGCTTCCGTAAGGGGGTGGAGAGCCGCTGTCGTCATAGAGCGTGCAGGGCGCCATCATTACTCGTATAGCGGAGCGAGCCAGATGGGACGCCGGTCTTGTCCCCCGCAGCCTGAGTTAGCTTGGGGCAGGGTAATGATGGCGCCTCCTGTTGACGTGGTCGGTCCGAGCCCTGGGTTGGGCGAGGTGGAGGCTCCACCGAGGTCGAGGTTGAGTCTATCTTCCAAGGCCGAGGTCGAGTCCGAGCCCCTGGGTCGGGCGAGGCGGAGACCGTCGGCTGAGGCCAGGGCTGAGTCCGAGCCCTGGGGTCGGGCGAAGCGGAGTTCGTCGTCCTTCGGGGCTGAGCCCGAGTCCGAGCCCTAGGGTCGGGCGAGGCAGAGTTCGTCGTCTTCCGGGGCTGAGCCCAAGTCTGAGCCCTGGGGTCGGGCGGAGCGGAGTTCGTCGTCTTCCGGGGCCGAGCCCGAGTTTGAGCCCTGGGGTCGGGCGGAGCGGAGTTCGCCGTCTTCCGGGGCTGAGCCCAAGTCCGAGCCCTGGGTTCGGGCGGAGCGGAGTTCGCTGTCTTCCGGGGCTGAGCCCGAGTCCGAGCCCTAGGTTCGGGCGGAGCGGAGTTCGCCGTCTTTCGGGGCTGAGCCCGAGTCCGAGCCCTGGGGTCGGGCGGAGCGGAGTTCGCCGTCTTCCGGGGCTGAGCCTGAGTCCGAGCCCTGGGGTCGGGCAAAGCGGAGTTTCCTATGGCGCCTGAGGCCGGACTTGGCTGCTGTCAGCCTCACTCTGTCGAGTGGCACAGCAGTCGGAGCGGCGCAGGCGGCGCTGTCCTCTTGTCAGACCGGTCAGTGGAGCGGCGAAGTGACTACGGTCACTTCGGCTCTGTCGACTGGGGGGCGTGCGTCAGGATAAAGGTGTCAGGCCACCTTTGCATTAAATGCCCCTGCGATTTGGTCGGTTGGCATGGCGATTTGGCCAAGGTTGCTTCTTGGTGAAGACTGAGCCTCGGGCGAGCCGAAGGTGTGTCCGCTGCTGGAGGGGGTCCTCGGGCGAGACGTAAATCCTCCAGGGTCGGCTGCCTCTGCCCGAGGCTGGGCTCGGGCGAGGCGTGATCGCGTCCCTCGAATGGACCGATCCTTGACTTAGTCGCACCCATCAGGCCTTTGCAGCTTTGTGCTGATGGGGTTACCAGCTGAGATTTAGGAGTCTTGAGAGTACCCCTAATTATGGTCCCCGACAGTTTTCAAGGTAAATACTTGATTAAAAATATCCATGCTAAGAGATTCATACAAGCAATTTTTGGCTCTAGCATTTAAATGAATTTCTTTTTCCTCACTCGTGGTGGGTTTCTCGGGATTCTTGAGGGGTTTCATCCCGTCACGAGTGACTCTCCAAACACCTAGATCAACGGCTGTAACGCCCTAAATTTGGGGGTAGAATTTTTTCTTCTTTTCCCTCACCAAATTCAGGCGTTACCCTTTCCATTTCCCTTTTCTCCTCGCAAAACCTTGATCTTTTCCAAAGTTATAGCGGGATTCGGCTTGGGATCCTGTGTAAAGCAAAACCCTAAAATACTTTATTTTGTGTGATGCACCATGCCGAACCATGCATACTTTTTGATTGTTTAAAAATGTGAATGCATTCATTTAAAGAAAAATAGATTTTAGAAAAAGGAAAACCTTTTTCTTCTCCTCTTCCCCCTCCTTCCCCATTTTGGCCCAGCCGTCCCCCTCCCCCTCGCGCCCGGCCCAGCCACGCCCCCCTCCTCTTTCCCTCCCCCGCCATGGGCCGCCCCGGCCGGCCCAGCCGCCCCCCCCGCGCGCACCGCCCGGCCCCGCCTCGGCGTCCCAAAGCGGCCCAGCCGCCCCCTCCCCTTCCTCCCAAATTCTCTCTCTCCCCTCCCCTGCGGGCCCCGCCCGTCATCCCCTCCCCTGCCCTAACCGCGCCCCCTCCCCTGCGCGCTGCCGCCGCCTCCCTCCCCTGCGCGCCGCCGCCCCCCCCCCCCCGCGCGGTAGGTCCCCCCCTCCCTCTCCTCTCCCCCTCCCTCCCTCTCCCCGGCCATGGCGCCCCGTCCCCGACCTCGGCCGCCCCCGCGCCGGCCCCGCCGCGCCCGCCCCGGCTCGGCCGCCGCCGCCCCGTCCCCGACCCCGGCCGCCCCCGCCCCGGCTCGGCCGCCCCTGCGCCGCCCCCGCGCCGCCCCGGCGAGCCCCGCCCCGTACCGCCCTCGCGCCGCCCCCCGGCGAGCCACCCCCGCCCCCGCCCGGCGAGCCGCCCCCACCCCGCGCCCGGCCCCGCCTCGGCTCCGGCCATGGCGCCGCCGCCCCGGCCCCGGTCGCCCTCGCCCCGTGCGCACCGCCCGGCCCCGCCTCGGCCCCGGCCGCGCTGCCCCATGCCCGACCCCCACGCCCGGCCGTGCCGCCCCGGCCCCGGCCGCCCTCGTCTCGGCCCCGGCTGCGCCGCCCCGGCCGTGCCCCCGCGCCGCCCGTGCTTCGCCCCGCCCGTGCGCCGTGCTCGCCCGCCCACCCCGGCGTGCCTTGCTCGCGTCGTGATGGCCCCGACGCGACCTCGAGCTCGGCCCAGTGTGCCTATGGCGCGCGGCCCCGACGTGCGCACGGCTAGTTCGCGGCGCGTGCGTGCGGCCTCGAGCGCGTGCTCGCGCAGTGCGCAGTGCCTTGGCACGGCTCGCCGTGCCCTCGTCTACCCCTAGACGTCCCCGTCTACCCCCCCCCCTATATTTTATGCGTGCTAATCACAGTGTTCATGTTAATGAAATAGGAAACTCAATTTAGAAATTGGTTACGTTAGTTAATTTATATAGCTAATCGTCTATCTCATTTAACGTTAATCTACTAAAAGTGGTCACGTTTCCATTAGCGCATGTAGCTAATCCTTATTATTGAAGCTAAGTAGAATTAGAGCACGTAACGTTTAGTTATTCGTCTACCCGTAGTGCGCCTCGAGCATAAGCTTTAACCCCTGCGAGACCTTCCCCCGTGTCTTTCTAACCATGGTAAATGCAATATCGCATGTCATATTCTATGCATGTTTAATCTACTTGTTCTCTTGTATGGTGTACTGTTGGTTTCCTAATTTCAATGGATGGATGTATATATGTTTGCACTCGCATAGAGAACGATCCGGTTGAAGAGCCCGAGGAACTAGCAGGAGAAGTCCCTGAGCAGCAGTCGGTTGGTGGAGGCAAGTGTCCCTTGACCTATCTCTGTCCTATTCATTCTTTAATTCACCTCCCGCATTACACATTTATGCCTAAGGATGTACTAGCTTTGTTATCCATGTCCTTGTTTACCTATTTGGGTTGGATTATTATTGTTTAGCTTTATGCTATTGCTCAACGCTAATCAATGAACATGATGAGATTATCTATGATACGCTGTTTTCCCTTCTCTTATTATGATGTTATACTTGTGGCCTTTAAGGGGGCTCGAGCGGTTTCTCGAGTGCCTCTCCGTAAGGACCTGTTCTTTGGATGACCGCCCGGGAAAACAGTGCAACCATGAGGGTGGAATGGGATGCCCTTAGCTGAATAATTAGAGGATCCGGGGTGTAGTTCGCTTAGCCGTTGTGCCGTCGATGGGGCTCGGTGTATGCAGCTCGCTCTGCCAAGATTGGGTTCGCCCCTTGGGGAGGAGTGCGGTACATTTAGAAAACCTAACGGGCGGCTACAGCCCCGGGGAGTCTTTGTAAAGGCTACGTAGTGATGCCATGCTGGGTCACCTTGGTAGTGATCAATGGAGAGTCATGATCTCCGGGCAGAAAGGGAATCACGGCTTGTGGGTAAAGTGCACAACCTCTGCAGAGTGTTTGAAAAACTGATATATCAGCCGTGCTCACGGTTATGAGCGGCTAAGGGAGCTCCAGTGATTAGTGGTACTTGATCAGAGACATTTTGGTTTACAGGTGACAATGAGATTGATGGTTCTGGTTATGACTATGGTACTGGTAAGTGGTATTCTTTCCGTTTGGAAAGGGTACATCGAGCTAATAACTTGGGTTAATGTTAAAACCTGGCTTTCTACTAGTAAATAATAATCTGACCAACTAAAAGCAACTGCTTGACTTATCCCCACATAAAGCTAGTCCACTACAGCCAAACAGGATACTTGCTGAGTATGTTGATGTGTACTCACCCTTGCTCTACACACCAAACCCCCTATCCCCAGGTTGTCAGCATTGCAACCACTGCTCAGGAGAAGATGAAGTCGTGGAAGGAGACTTCCAGGAGTTCCAAGACTACGACGAGTTCTAGGCGTGGGTTAGCGGCAACCCCCAGTCGGCTGCCTGTGAAGGCCGCGTTTATCTACGTTTCTTTTCCGCACTTTGATTTATTGTAAGGACTATGTGGATGTCTCAGACATATGATGCAATCGACTATTTCCCTTTTTAATACTATTTGAGCACTGTGTGATGATGTCCATGTTATGTAACTGCTGTGTACGTGAATTGCTGATCCTGGCACGTACATGGTTCGCATTCGGTTTGTCTTCTAAAACCGGGTGTGACATAAGGTGGTATCAAAGTCGTGCTGAATGTAGGACCGCTAACCTAGAGTAGAATGGTCGTTCTAAGGACTATAGACCTCTGTCCCTGCCTTGACTTTGATATCCCTTCAAAAGTTGGTCATACCGACCAAACCTATGTTCTACTATATATATTATACCTTACTGAAAATTGTGTTTTATTCTAATCCTTCATTTATTTATGGTTCATTACTTGCTGGTCATATTAATTCTGTTCTCACTCTTTTGCTTATGGTGTCTTTTGTAGATGGCTCGTCTTAGACACACTGCACGAAAGTCCGTCATCCCCTTCTTACCCTCCCGCCTTGCTGAGCGTCCGCTTCGCCGTCCCGTGGCCGGTCAGTCCAGCCACTTGGAGAGGCTGCACCACCGCCTGCATGAGGAGCAGGAACGTCGACGACAGGAGCAGCAGGGCTCTTCTTTCTTGCTCCAACAGGAGATAGAGTCCATGAGGAGCTGCTCCCCTGTGCTTCCTCTGGAGGCGCCCCAGCCTCTGGAGTAGCTGCTGGAGGAGACCCAGACGACGGAGGTGGCGACGACAGCTCAAGCCACGACACCGACTTTTCTGCTGACCAGGAGCCGGAAGGATGGGTTGCTCGACCCATCACTCGCGACGCTGCTCGCGGGTGTCACTTCCACGATGCGCTCGACACCCTGATACGTCGGGCACTTAATCGGCGTACTTGGTCTATCGAGTATTGCTGTGTGGTCTACCAGCATAGTCGTGGGGTCTACCCGGACCGCTGGGAGGTAACCTGCTTGGTGCGCCGTCCGGAGAACAGTCTCCAGGGTGCGGAGGCCTGCTCAGAGCACTATTCTATCTCTGAGCGGGACTCAGCTGAGGCGGCCATGCAAGATGCCACACGGCGTGCGCTTTCGCACTACTGCTCGGTTCTCGGTGGGGTAGCTGACGGTCTCAACCTGAAGTATTACCCCCGCCATCCATCTGGCAGCACAGGAGGCGTGATTGTTTCACCTGTCGGTGAGGACAATCCTAGGTTGAGCAGCACAGTCAACCTAGCCGCCGTGCTAAACACGGAGCTGGATCATGCATTAGACGAGCTGAGTAGGGCTCGTGCTGAGATCGCCCTGCTGCGGGCTGAGCGCGCAGAACGTCGTCACCTGGATGATGGTTCCCCCGCTCCCGTCGGGACTCAGCACCCGTACCGCTCACCTCGGCGTGGACGCTAGTCTTATGGCAACCCCGACTGCAAGACCAAGATAAATCTAGAACCATAGATCGCTAGAGTCAGATCTTGTAATTAATACAAAATATATACGTAGAAGCTACAGTCTTAGCGTTAGTCTCGCTCTTAGTTAGTCTTAGTTAGACAGGGTAGTTTGCTATATCCTGTGCATTTATGTTTGTCATGATGAACTATGTTTGGTTTGGATCTTTGTAATGACTGTCACCAGAGTGTGGGTATCCCCTGCATTTTGGTTTACCTACTATGTTAATGGAGTTAGTTAGCTAGTTGGGAAGCCTTTTATTCCACTTTCCTCTTTATCTGAGAAGCTGTGTTGGTCTGTGTTGGAGATCAGTGAAGATGCTCATCTGTTCAGTGTGGTGGAAAATTCTATACTCTCTTCTTATGCTGCAAGATTTGCAAGATCAGTTCTGATGTGTGGTTGCATTCTGCAGATGTCAGAGAACAGGCGCAGAGGAGGAAGGCGTGCTCAGCAGGAGCAAGCCGCTCAGCAGGAAGAGGTACCCCAGCAACAGCAACTGCCACCCCCGCCCCCGATGTCCATCGAGCAGATGTTCCTGATGCAGACTCAGGTAGTCCAAGCCATCGGTCAGACTCTGGCCGCCATTCAGCAGCAGGCCCCACCTCAGCCTCAGATGCCTCAGATGCCCAGGGACAAGCTTGCTGAATTCATGAGAGGTCATCCACCAACGTTCGCTCACTCTTCTGACCCCATGGATGCTGAAGACTGGCTGCACACTGTGGAGCGGGAGTTGCATACCGCTCAGTGCGATGATAGGGAGAAAGTCCTGTATGGTCCTCGTCTGTTGAGAGGAGCAACTCAGTCATGGTGGGAGTCTTATCTCGTCACCCATACCAACCCTGACACCATCACCTAGGAAGAGTTCAGAGGTAGCTTTCGTCAGTACCATGTTCCTGCAGGTCTGATGACAGTGAAGAAGGAGGAGTTCCTGGCCCTCAAGCAAGGGTCATCGTCTGTCAGTGAGTACCGAGACAGGTTTCTACAGCTATCTCGCTATGCTCCTGAGGATGTCAATACTGACGCCAAGCGATAGTACCGTTTTCTGAGAGGCTTGGTTGATCCTCTGCAGTACCAACTGATGAATCACACCTTCCCGACATTCCAGTACTTGATTGACAGAGCAATCATGACAGAGAGGAAGCGTAAGGAGATGGAGGATCGTAAGCGCAAGATCAGTGGACCCCAGCCTGGAAGCAGCAATCGTCCTCGTTTCTCAAACAATCAACCTCAGCAGTTTAGGCAGAACCAGCGTCCACCTCAGCAGCATCAGTAGTTCCAAAGGCAGTATCCTCAGCACTAGTATCAGAATCGTCAGAACAATCAGTCAGGAGGAGGTCAGTTTCAGAGGCAGAATCAGCAGGCACCTCGTCTTCCTGCCCCAGCAACCTAGTAGAACAGTCAGGCAGCACCAGCTCAGGTTGGAAACAGAGCATGTTTCCACTGTGGAGAGCAAGGCCACTGGGTGATGCAATGTCCGAAGAAGGTAGCCCAGCAGCAGTCAGGCCCCAATGCCCCAGCAAAGCAGAATGTGTTTCAGCCCGGAGCAGGCAACCGCTCTCAGCCACGCTACAACCATGGGAGACTGAACCACTTGGAGGCTGAAGCAGTTCAGGAGACCCCCGGCATGATAGTAGGTATGTTCTCAGTCGACACCCATATTGCAGAAGTGTTATTTGATACTGGAGCAACACATTCTTTCATTACTGCATCATGGGTAGAAGCACATAATCTTCCAATTACTACCATGTCAACCCCTATTCAAATTAACTCAGCCGGTGGTAGAATTCGAACTGATAGCATATGTTTGAATGTAAGTGTGGAAATAAGGGGGATAGCGTTTCCCGCCAACCTCATAGTAATGGGTACTCAGGGAATAGATGTCATCCTAGGGATGAATTGGCTAGATAAGTATCAGGCAGTTATCAGTTGTGATAAGAGGACAATTGTTGGGGGCCTTCGGCTTCCGAAGGTCCTCAAAAACATGATTTGACAAGGTTTTTCAAGTATGCGAGCAGGCATCTTCGGAATCAGGTTACGGGTATACAAGAGCATGGTCAAGACAAAGCTTGACTGGGATGGAAGGCGATCACGACGAAGGATAAGACGATCACGAAGCTATGTGCAGAAAAGCTTCGGCATGATGGCAGAAAAGGGGAACCGACTTAAAGATGAAAAGCCAAATTAGACCTCGAAGAATTACTATAGAGTTATTGATAAATGTAAAGGGCATTAATGTAATTTTACACGGGCCGCGTCCCGTGCCTATAAATAGATGAACAGTACTCCCGCACTGTTCACGCTGACTTGGCATTCGCTTTTTGCATCATGCCTGTACCTTTACTTTTCATCAATTCGAAGGTACATTTATAATTTGTCTCTATGAATTTGATAATAAAAAGAAGTTAATTGTGTTCTTCTTCATCATCTATCGAATTTATAAAGGTCTTTTCCTCGTAACCTTCGTCCAGAGTTCATTATATCTGAAGGGATATAATGTTTATAAGGACGAAGGACTTTAACATTTAACACTTTTTATGTTGCCTTGTTCTTAACTTTTAGTATTTGAGAACAAGTCCCCAACATTGGCGCCCACCTCCGGTGAACTCACTTCCATTTCTTGAGCTTTGAACATCTTCGGCAAGCATCACCTTCGTCATGCCGCCGAAAAAAGCTTCAGCAACAGGGGCTGCCACTCTGCAGCCGTTGGACCCCAATCAGGACATCCTTTCTCTTAGGGAGGCCCGAAGCCAGAAGAGGAAGGCCACCAGTCCAACGCCTCCGGAGGACGACTTGGACCAGGAAATCCAAAACCTGGAGATGCTCCATCAACAGGTGCAACGAAAGAAGGAGAAGATGGCTCGTCTAGCTGACCTTCAGAGGCAGATAGATGAAGCTTCGGAAGAGGTTCATCATCTTGCTCAAGATGACCAGAACCGAAGGCCTCCGCGCAGAGAGCTTCATCAGGAGGGCTTCTACAATGAGGACGACTGGTATGAAGATTTCCATCATGGAAATTTTGCTTTTGATGATGCTTCTCCTCTATCAACAGAATTGCAGGCTACACCATGGCCCCAGTCTTACAAGCCACCCCAGCTTCCCATGTACGACGGTCATTCAGACCCGAAGCAATTCTTGATGAGCTATGAAGCAACCATATCTTCGTATGGTGGCAATACTGCAGTCATGGCAAAGTCTTTTGTCATGGCCGTCAAGAGTGTCGCTCAAACCTGGTACTCCTCTCTTCGGCCAGGGACAATGACCTCATGGCAGAAGCTGAAGGATATGTTGATAACTAGCTTCCAAGGGTTTCAGACGAAGCCAGTTACCGCTCAAGCTTTATTCCAGTGTACCCAGGACCACGAAGAATACCTTCAGGCGTATGTCCGAAGGTTTCTGCGTCTGAGGGCACAGGCGCCAACAGTGCCCAATGAAATTGTCATTGAGGCCATGATTAAGGGACTTCGGCCGGGACCTTCAGCGCAATACTTTGCCAGGAAGCCACCACAAACTTTGGAGAAGCTGCTCCAAAAGATGGACGAATATATTCAAGCTGACAATGACTTCCGCCAAAGAAGGGAGGAAGCATTCAGGTTCTCTGAAATGACCAGGGGCTTCGGAGGAAGATTTCATCCGAGGCACGTCAGGTCAATTCATAACTCTACTCAAAGTGATGATAGAGGGAGCCAACAGCAAAGGCCACAATACTCCTCGCAAGCTTCGGGGTAGCAGCAAAGCTCTTTTCGGTCGCCAGCGCCAAGGGGCAGAGGCGCCAGGGGCTTCGGGGGAAGATTTGGGGATCAGCCAAGAAAAATTTACTGCCTATTCTGTGGTGAAGACAAGGGTCATACCACCAGGATGTGCCATGTTACCATCCAGAAGCAAAAGGAGATAGCAGAAGCTGCAGCACAACAGAGTCAGCCGAAGCAGGTCATGCATACTGCTTCGTACCATTCGCCTTACATTCCAGAATATGTAGGCAATCACCCTGCAGCTTCTGTTGCTTCGGCAAGCCAACCCCAAGCATCTTGGCAACAGCCTCCACCGCCACCACCAACACAACGAGGTTAGCAGCCAGAAGGGAGTCAGCACACTCACCTTCAGCGGGACTTCAGAGAGGAGTCCGAAGCTCGCACAGTCAATAGCACTGTGCCAGAGTCGAAGCACATTTACTGACAAATATCCTACCTCGATAGCAGCTTTTCACGTTTTCACATTCAGTATTACTTTCTTTTTAATAAGGAACAATTATGGGAAGTCTAAATGTCTTTTATCGTCTTTTAATTTCTTGTAATAGTTTCGCTTTTTACCATAATGAAAATATATCTTCTCCATAGACCTAAGTTGCCGAAGCATGAGAATTTATGATGGCAAGGAGGACCTTCAAATTATCAAAAATTTGTTCTAAGGAATGCAGTGCAATTTGTTCGAAGCAGCAAAAAGTCGTTCCTAAGGGAGCGCAGTGTAAGTTTTCTAAGCCTACAGCGAAAAATAAGCACTGATTCCGCTGAAAGTAAAAGGCGAAGAAGCTCCTAAGGGAGGCTTACAACGAAAAATAAACGCTGATTCCGCTGAAAGTAAAAGGCGAAGAAGCTCCTAAGGGAGGCTTGCAGCGAAAAATAAACGCTGATTCCGCTGAAGTAAAAGGCGAAGAAGCTCCTAAGGGAGGCTTACAGAGAAAAATTAATGTCAACCTTCGGCAAATATCATTTTGCACAACATTACATCATTTGCATAGCATAACATCATACATCATAGTGCATCAACAACGCAAGAAGGGGGGTCTCGATATTGATATTTGAAGATTGTTTTGAAGAAATAGTGACAAGGCACAAAAAATAGCCGTTGAAAAGTTATACCATCGTCAAACTCTGAAATGGAAGGATCTATTGATTATTGATTTTACAAGGATTGATTATTGATTTTTACGAAGCATGAAAAGAAGGGAAGGTGTTTTTTCGCCGAAGGCACAAAAATGGTATGTATATGATGTTTCATGGATCGTCAAAAATAGAATTATAAACAGCTAATATGCTATATCCAAAGTTACACAATGTTACACATGATTCTCAGCAAGCATTACAATCTAAATGTTTTTACAGCAGCATTTAATCTTCCTTTAAGACTACTTCTGCAGCTTCGTTTAAAAGCTGATCAACAACTCTATCCATGATGGCTTCGGCCATTTGTCTAATTTTGTCATCCCCCTTCGTGTGGGGGCCTGGAGATAGCTCAGTAGGTTCTGAGGGAAGAGAAGATATGGATATATTACTATTACAAAACATGAACAAGTTCGAAATCAAAAAGTTACAACGAAGAGCCAGTTATCACTAATTAATACCTATTTGCCCTTCGGGCTCTGCGCTTTTCTCAGCAGCCTCTGCTACCTTCCTAGCATCATGGATGCCTTTTTCGCTTTTTTGAATGATTTCTTGGGTCATTTCTCGGCCGCCATTGTCCCAGATGTCGGTGAAAAATTTTCCACCGACCAGGCTTGCTTCGGCCGAGGGGTCTTTTATATCTTCGGAAGACAAGGCAGTTTTGGATTGCGCTAAAGATTTCACATGCTCACAGCCTTTTCTTTCCAAAACAGTAGCAATACCCCTGGCGCCCGAAAAAGCACATATGTCTCCGCGGCTATTCAAGATTTCCTCGAAGGCCTCAGCTTCGTGACTGATCCATTCAATCGGGCCTTCTGGATTACCCCTTGTGAAATTTTCTTCGCTAGAGAATGCGCCAACGCTGGCGAAGCTGGATTTTATTTTCTTAACACACTCTATGGATTTGTCATAGCACCTTTTCTTGGATGCACGAAGCTCTTCAACATTTATTTCCAAATGATTTGCCCATTGATCACTAAGTTCTCGTTTTGTCTCTTCAAGTATGCGTTCTTCTTTAGCTCTGGCTAGCTGTTTCCGAAGATCCTGAATTTCGCGTTTTTGGGCTTCAGCTTGAGCCTTAGAGGTAGCTTCGTCTTCCTTTATTTTATCCACCAATGTAAGCAGAATTTTATCTTTTTCCAAAGCTTCTTTCCTCAGCTTAATAACCTCTGTTCGTAGGTTGTTGAAAGCAATATTATAGCTCTCGTCTTCGGCATTCTTTTGCGCTCTCAAAGCGTTGCTCAGTATTAAACCCTATATGAAAAAAGAATTAGTATAAGAATAAAAGAATGATTCAAAAATTATAAATTTCCAAATATACAATTCTCATACCTTCAGACTATTATATGCAAGGCTATCCGCAAGATCGTCCTTCGTCATAGCGCAGAGCCCAGCTTCAAGCTTCGAAAACCCCATACTTCTAGCCATCTCCCGGCAGACAGATAATTCTTTGTTGTCTGGGAGGCAGTATAAGAAGTCATCTTCATCTGTGCCGTTGAATACTAAGGCCCCTTTCGGATACTTCAGTTCTCGGGCATAGTGATTAGCTTCAAAAATCTCTTCTTCAGATAATTTCTTCCCCGAAGCATGTCGTACAATATAATCAAGTACTTTGGAAGATGCTTCGGGGGCTGCAGTGCCAGTTTCTTCAGCCAAAATTTGTTCTGCTATTTCTGTTTTTTCGGCTTCCAAGGATTTCACCTTGGCGGGCTCTGAAGGCCCGGCTTCAATTTCAGACTGTTGCTTTGAAGTTTTGGCGACAAAGGCTTCAGTGTGTACTTCAGAAGTTTTAACAATTTTCTTTGGAGGTGTGCTTGAAGATTTGATTGTCTCTAAAACATCTAGCACATTAACCATCCTTCTTCTTTTAGGGGTCACCGCTGGACCCTTATGGCTTTTTGTCGTCTCAGTTTTTGCCGAAGGACTCAAGACTTCTGATGTCTTTATTTCTTCAGCTCGCGGTTCTTCTATTTTTTCAGTCGCTGGCACTTCGGACAGCACTTCAATATTTGGCAGGGGAGTTGGCTCTTTAGCTTCGGTGGCCGAAGAGGTCTCACCGGCAAATTCAGGCACTGTGGCCGGTTCAATATAACGTGGCCGGTGTGTGAGAACCTTTACTCTTTTCCTCTTCGGCGCCGGCTCACTAGGAGCGGCTGAAGCAGTTTCCTTCACAGAAGATGGATTCTTTCTTTTTTCACCCTGCGCTGGATAGCAGTAGTCGGGGTAGACAAACCCAATTGCATCAAATACTCGGTTGAGCCTCTTCCTCTTTCGGCCTCCGAAGGCCGCTGATAATGCAGTATCTTCGGCCTTTGAGTATACACCAAGTAATTCATCACTGATGGCCTCAATACTTTTCAACCAGTCATCTGGCTCAACGAACTTATCTTCGTATTTAAATGTGTATTTCAGCCTGACTAGTCCACCTTCGTAAGTTTCTTTAATGGTCTCCTTCGGCATTTCCCATTTTTACACAAGTGGCCATACTCTGAAGGCAATGTGTTCTTGGACCAAATCCCTTGTCCCAATAAAAGAGCAAACAACACCGAAGGCTCTCTGGCATTCTTTGGCTGCTTCATTCATTTCCACCTTCGGCCTCCGTAGGCCGAAGCGTTGCCAGATGGGACGCATAATGATACTTTTTATATCTTCCCGTGATTTCAAGTCATTCTTCACGTAAAACCATTCCGTCATCCAGTCGTCGGCCACCTCTTTCGAAAGGTTGGCACGGGGCAGCTTGACCCAGACCGGGAGCCGAAGCTGTAGTAGCCAAAATTGTTGTGATACTGTTCTTTACCCCAGGGTTTTGTCTCGTACAATAACTCATGTATGTTGCAGAAACTTTTCGCATTAGGTTCCAAACCTTGGCTTCTCACGGCCCACACAAAGATGCTCATCCTTATGATTGCTTCGGGGGTAAGTTGGTGAAGGTAGATTTCAAATATCTTCAGTATTTCCACAACAAAACTGCTTAAGGGAAATCGTAGTCTAGCTTTCAAGAAGCTTCGGAATACCACGACTTCATTTTCCTCAGGAGTCGGACAAGTCTTCTCTCCTTCATCAGCCCTCACAACGGACAAGTCCCGAAAATATCTGCCCCTCATATTGACAAGATGATTTTCTTTAATACTCGAAGTCTTCACCACCACTATCCACATCATAACTGTCACTGTCACCAGTATCTTCAGATAAACCCTCCAAAATTTCTTTAGTAATCTTCTCTGTATTAGTCTTTGACATTGATTGAAGAAAGCCCAGATGCATCTCCTCAGAAAGACTTAGCTTCGAATCACCAACAGCTTTTTTATCTTCAGACATCCTTGCAAACGCTGAGAAGGTGCTCTTGAAACCGAAGCTTAAAAATCTAAAAACCCAAGCAAGTGTTGTTGCGCGCAGGCTATAGAAGTTGGGTGAGTAAAAGCAGTTGGCAAGAGAGCGTGCCAAATAAACTCGTAATGAGCTCTTATTTATACACCTAGTGCGTTGAAAACTGGAGGGTCCCGCTTGTCAAAGACTGTTGCTATTCTAGCAAAGAGAAGGTGTTTTTTCGGACCTTCGACTTAAGGCCTTCGTCCATGTCGCAATATGAATTTATCATTACAGCAAATTAATATTGTGAGGGGCTACTGTTGGGGGCCTTCGGCTTTCGAAGGTCCTCAAAAACATGATTTGACAATGTTTTTCAAGTATGCGAGCAGGCATCTTCGGAATCAGGTTACGGGTATACAAGAGCATGGTCAAGACGAAGCTTGACTGGGATGGAAGGCGATCATGACGAAGGATAAGACGATCACGAAGCTATGTGCAGAAAAGCTTCGGCATGACGGCAGAAAAGGGGAACCGACTTAAAGATGAAAAGCCAAATTAGACCTCGAAGAATTACTATAGAGTTATTGATAAATGTAAAGGGCATTAATGTAATTTTACACGGGCCGCGCCCCGTGCCTATAAATAGATGAACAGTACTCCCGTACTGTTCACGCTGACTTGGCATTCGCTTTTTGCATCATGCCTGTACCTTTACTTTTCATCAATTCGAAGGTACATTTATAATTTGTCTCTATGAATTTGATAATAAAAAGAAGTTAATTGTGTTCTTCTTCATCATCTATCGAATTTATAAAGGTCTTTTCCTCGTAACCTTCGTCCAGAGTTCATTATATCCGAAGGGATATAATGTTTATAAGGACGAAGGACTTTAACATTTAACACTTTTTATGTTGCCTTGTTCTTAACTTTCAGTATTTGAGAACAAGTCCCCAACAACAATCAAGTTGGTGTCCCCACTAGGAGAGGAAGTGGTGACCGAGTTAGTTCCGCCTGAGCCGAAGAAAAGAAGTTGTTATCAGATGGTTGTCGATAGAAGTGAAGCAGACCCAATTGAGAGGATCAAGATTGTGTCTGAGTTTCCAGATGTGTTTCCAAAGGATTTACCAGGTATGCCACCAGAGCGGAAAGTTGAGTTTGCCATAGAGCTTCTTCCTGGAACCACCCCCATCTTTAAGAGAGCTTACAAAATATCTGGACCAGAGTTGGTTGAACTTAAGAAGCAGATTGATGAGCTGTCAGAGAAAGGTTACATTCGGCCAAGCACCTCGCCTTGGGCCGCCCCTGTCCTATTTGTGGAAAAGAAAGATGGCACCAAAAGGATGTGCATCGATTATCGAGCTCTGAATGAAGTCACAATCAAGAACAAGTACCCCTTGCCCAGAATAGAAGATCTGTTCGACCAGTTGAGAGGAGCCAGTGTGTTCTCCAAGATTGATCTGAGGTAAGGTTATCATCAGCTCAGGATCCGACCTTCGGATATTCCGAAGACGACATTCATTACCAAGTATGGTTTGTATGAGTTCACTGTGATGTCTTTTGGTTTGACCAATGCACCGGCCTTCTTCATGAACTTGATGAACAGTGTATTCATGGATTATCTTGATAAGTTTGTAGTGGTATTTATTGATGACATTCTTATTTATTCTCAAAGCGAAGAAGAGCATGCAGATCATTTGAGGATGGTATTGCAGAGATTGCGAGAGCACCAATTGTATGCAAAGTTGAGCAAGTGTGAATTTTGGATCAATGAAGTCCTGTTCTTGGGTCACATAATCAACAAAAAAGGATTGGCTGTGGATCCGAAGAAAGTGGCAGACATTCTGAACTGGAAAGCGCCAACAGATGCCCGAGGAATCAAGAGCTTCATTGGAATGGCCGGATATTATCGGCGATTCATTGAAGGGTTTTCGAAGATTGCGAAACCAATGACAGTGTTGCTAGGCAACAAGGTCGAGTTCAAGTGGACCCAGAGATGTTAAGAGGCCTTTGAAGCGCTGAAAGAGAAGTTGACCACAGCGCCTGTCTTAGTCTTGCCTGATGTGCACAAGCCCTTCTCGGTGTATTGTGATGCTTTCTACACAGGTTTGGGATGTGTGTTGATGCAAGAGGGAAGAGTTGTGGCTTACTTGTCCCGACAGTTGAAGGTTCATGAGAAGAATTACCCAATCCATGATCTAGAGTTGGCAGCAGTGGTTCACGCACTGAAAACATGGAGGCACTATCTATATGGACAGAAATGCGATGTTTACACAGACCACAAGAGTCTGAAGTACATATTCACTCAGTCGGAGTTGAATATGAGGCAACGAAGATGGTTAGAGTTGATCAAAGACTATGAGTTGGAGATTCACTACCATCCAGGCAAAGCGAACGTAGTGGCAGATGCTTTGAGCAGGAAGAGTCAGGTCAATCTGATGGTCGCTCGTCCGATGCCTTATGAGTTGGCCAAAGAGTTTGACAGGTTGAGTCTCGGATTTCTGAACAACACGCGAAGAGTCACAGTTGAGTTGGAACCTACCCTGGAGCGGGAAATCAAAGAAGCACAGAAGAATGATGAGAAGATCAGTGAGATCCGGCGACTGACTCTAGATGGCAGAGGCAAAGATTTTTGGGAAGATGCAGAAGGTGTGATATGGTTCAAAGACCGTTTGTGCGTTCCCAATGTCCAGTCTATTCAGGAGTTGATCCTTAGGGAAGCTCATGAGACAGCCTATTCGATTCACCCTGGCAGTGAGAAGATGTATCAGGATCTGAAGAAGAAATTCTGGTGGTATGGAATGAAGAGGGAAATCGCGGAGCATGTGGCTATGTGTGATAGTTGTCGGCGGATCAAGGCAGAGCACCAGAGACCAGCTGGATTGTTGCAACCGTTGCAAATTCCTCAGTGGAAATGGGATGAAATCGGTATGGATTTCATAGTCGGATTGCCTCGCACTCGAGCCGGCTACGATTCCATTTGGGTAGTAGTGGACCGTTTGACCAAGTCAGCCCACTTCATACCTGTCAAGACCAACTACAGCAGTGTAATATTGGCAGAATTGTATATGTCTCGGATCGTTTGTCTTCATGGTGTGCCAAAGAAGATAGTGTCAGACAGAGGAACGCAGTTCACCTCTCATTTCTGGCAGCAGTTGCATGAAGCCTTGGGCACACATCTAAATTTCAGTTCAGCTTATCATCCGTAGACAGATGGTCAGACCGAAAGGACCAATCAAATTCTTGAAGACATGTTGAGAGCCTGTGCGTTGCAGGATCAGTCCGGAAGGGACAAGCGATTGCCTTATGCAGAGTTCTCCTATAACAACAGTTACCAGGCCAGTTTGAAGATGTCACCATTTCAAGCGCTTTATGGAAGGAGTTGTAGGACTCCATTGCAATGGGATCAGCCTGGAGAAAAGCAAGTGTTTGGGCCAGACATTTTGCTGGAAGCTGAAGAGAACATCAACATGGTCCGAGAGAATCTGAAGATAGCGCAATCAAGGCAGCGAAGCTATGCAGACACAAGAAGAAGAGAGCTGAGTTTCGAAGTCGGAGACTTCGTCTATCTGAAAGTGTCACCGATCAGAGGAGTCAGAAGGTTCGGAGTCAAAGGCAAGCTAGCACCCCGCTACATCGGTCCGTATCAAATTCTCGCCAGGCGTGGAGAAGTGGCCTATCAGCTCAGTCTGCCAGAGAATTTGTCTGCTGTGCATGATGTCTTTCATGTGTCTCAGTTGAAGAAGTGCTTGCATGTGTTAGAAGAGCAGTTGCCAGTGGAAGGTCTGGAGGTCCAAGAGGACTTGACCTACACAGAGAAACCAGCGCAAATCCTTGAGATTGAAGACAGAGTCACCCTAAGGAAGACCATCGGAATGTGCAAAGTCAGATGGAACCATCTGAAAGTCGCCTAGAGGGGGGGTGAATAGGGCGAAACTGAAATTTACAGATATAAACACAACTACAAGCCGGGTTAGCGTTAGTAATAAAGAAACGAGTCCACGAGAGAGGCGCAAAACAAATCCCAAGCGAATAAGCAAGTGAGACACAGAGATTTGTTTTACCGAGGTTCGGTTCTTGCAAACCTACTCCCCGTTGAGGAGGCCACAAAGGCCGGGTCTCTTTCAACCCTTCCCTCTCTCAAACGGTCCCTCGGACCGAGTGAGCTTTTCTTCTTCTCAATCAAACGGGAACAAAACTTCCCCGCAAGGGCCACCACACAATTGGTGCCTCTAGCCTTGGTTACAATTGAGTTTTGATCACAAGAACAAGTGAGAAAGAAAGAAAGCGATCCAAGCGCAAGAGCTCAAAAGAACACGACAAATCTCTCTCGCTAGTCACTAAAGGATTGAGTGGAGTTGGTGAGGATTTGATCTCTTTGGTGTGTCTAGAATTGAATGCTAGAGCTCTTGTAGTAGTTGAGAGGTGGAAAACTTGGATGCAATGAATGGTGGGGAGGTTGGGGTATTTATAGCCCCAACCACCAAAAGTGGTCGTTGGGAGGCTGTCTGCTCGATGGCGCACCGGACAGTCCGGTGCACACCGGACAGTCCGGTGCCCCCTGCCACGTCATCACTGCCGTTGGATTCTGACCGTTGGAGCTTCTGACTTGTGGGCCCGCCTGAGTGTCCGGTGCACACCGGACATGCACTGTTCCTTGTCCGGTGTGCCAGTATGGGCGCGCCTGACTTCTGCGCGCGCTGTGCGCGCATTCAATGCGCGGCAGAGAGCCGTTGGCGCGGAGGTAGCCGTTGCTCCGGAGTCGCACCGGACAGTCCGGTGCACACCGGACAGTCCGGTGATTTTTAGCGGACTAGCCGTTGGCGATTCCCGAAGCTGGCGAGTTCCTGAGGCCGCTCCTCCGTGGCGCACCGGACACTGTCCGGTGTACACCGGACAGTCCGGTGAATTATAGCGCGAGTGCCTCTGGAATTTCTCGAAGGTGACGAGTTTGAGCTGGAGTCCTCTGGTGCACCGGACACTGTCCGGTGTACACCGGACAGTCCGGTGCTCTCAGACCAGAGGGCCTTCGGTTCCCACTATGCTCCTTTGTTGAATCCAAAACTTGGTCTTTTTATTGGCTGAGTGTGAACCTTTTACACCTGTGTAATCTATAAACTTGGGCAAACTTAGTTAGTCCAATTGTTTGTGTTGGGCAATTCAACCACCAAAATTAATTAGGGACTAGGTGTAAGCCTAATTCCCTTTCAATCTCCCCCTTTTTGGTGATTGATGCCAACACAAACCAAAGCAAATATAGAAGTGCATAATTGAACTAGTTTGCATAATGTAAGTGTAAAGGTTGCTTGGAATTGAGCCAATTTAAATACTTACAAGATATGCATGGATTGTTTCTTTCTTATATAACATTTTGGACCACGTTTGCACCACATGTTTGTTTTTGCAAACTCTTTTGTAAATCCTTTTCAAAATTCTTTTGCAAATAGTCAAAGATAGTGAATAAGAGTTTTACAAAGCATTTTCAAGATTTGAAATTTTCTCCCCCTGTTTCAAATGCTTCTTCTTTGACTAAACAAAACTCCCCCTAAATGAGATCCTCCTCTTAGTGTTCAAGAGGGTTTTGATATGTCCTTTTTGAAATACTACTTTCTCTCCCTTTTGAACATAATAGGAAAACCAATTGATAAATATTCAACACTAAGTTTTGAAATTTGGTGGTGGTGCGGTCCTTTTGCTTTGGGCTCATTTCTCCCCCTTTTTGGCATGAATCGCCAAAAACGGAATCATTAGAGCCTTTGTTTTTTTTAAAGTGCTATCTTCCTCTTTGGTCATAAATGAGTGAGTTAAGATTATACCAAAGACGAAGTCCGGTCCTTTAGCTTTGGGCTCATACTCTCTCCCAAAGACGAAGTCCTTTTCTTTGATGCTCATTTCTCCCCAAAGAATAGAGAGTTGCTTGGAGTGATGGCGAAGTATGAGTTACGGAGTGGAAGCCTTTGTCTTCGCCGAAAACTCCAATTCCCTTTCAATATACCTATGACTTGGTTTGAAATAGACTTGAAAACACATTAGTCATAGCATATGAAAGAGATATGATCAAAGGTATATAAATGAGCTATGTGTGCAATCTAGCAAAAGAAATTGCGAGAATCAAGAATATTGAGCTCATGCCTAAGTTTGGTAAAAGTTTGTTCATCAAGAGGCTTGGTAAAGATATCGGCTAATTGATCTTTAGTGTTAATGTAAGAAATCTCGATATCTCCCTTTTGTTGGTGATCTCTAAGAAAGTGATACCGAATGGCTATGTGCTTAGTGCGGCTATGCTCGACGGGATTGTCGGCCATTTTGATTGCACTCTCATTATCACATAGCAAAGGGACCTTGGTTAGTTTGTAACCGTAGTCCCGCAGGGTTTGCCTCATCCAAAGCAATTGTGCGCAACAGTGGCCTGCGGCAATATACTCGGCTTCGGCGGTGGAAAGAGCGACCGAGTTTTGCTTCTTTGAAGCCCAAGACACCAAGGATCTTCCCAAGAACTGGCAAGTCCCCGATGTGCTCTTCCTATTTATTTTGCATCCCGCCCAATCGGCATCTGAATAACCAATTAAATCAAAAGTGGATCCCCGAGGGTACCAAAGCCCAAACTTAGGAGTGTAAGCCAAATATCTCAAGATTCGTTTTACGGCCGTAAGGTGGGATTCCTTAGGGTCGGATTGGAATCTTGCACACATACATACGGAAAGCATAATATCCGGTCGAGATGCACAAAGATAAAGTAATGAACCTATCTTCGACCGGTATACCTTTTGATCCACGGACTTACCTTCCGTGTCGAGGTCGAGATGCCCATTAGTTCCCATGGGTGTCTTGATGGGTTTAGCATCCTTCATTCCAAACTTGCTTAGAATATCTTGAGTGTACTTCGTTTGGCTTAGGAAGGTGCCTTCTTGGAGTTGCTTCACTTGGAATCCTAGAAAATACTTCAACTCCCCCATCATAGACATCTCGAACTTTTGTGTCATGATCCTCCTAAACTCTTCACATGTAGACTCGTTAGTAGACCCAAATATAATATCATCAACATAAATTTGGCATACAAACAAGTCATTTTCAAGTGTTTTGGTAAAGAGCGTAGGATCGGCCTTTCCGACTTTGAATCCATTTGCAATAAGAAAATCTCTAAGGCATTCATACCATGCTCTTGGGGCTTGCTTGAGCCCATAAAGCGCCTTAGAGAGCTTATAGACATGATTAGGATACTTACTGTCTTCAAAGCCGGGAGGTTGCTCAACATAGACCTCTTCCTTGATTGGTCCATTGAGGAAGGCACTTTTCACGTCCATTTGATAAAGCTTAAAGCCATGGTAAGTAGCATAGGCCAATAATATACGAATTGACTCAAGCCTAGCTACGGGTGCATAGGTTTCACCGAAATCCAAACCTTCGACTTGGGAGTATCCCTTGGCCACAAGTCGAGCTTTGTTCCTTGTCACCACACCATGCTCATCTTGCTTGTTGCGGAAGACCCATTTGGTCCCTACAACATTTTGATTAGGACGTGGAACTAAATGCCATACCTCATTCCTAGTGAAGTTGTTGAGCTCCTCTTGCATTGCCACCACCCAATCCGAATCTTGAAGTGCTTCCTCTACCCTGTGTGGCTCAATAGAGGAAACAAAAGAGTAATGTTCACAAAAATGAGCAACACGAGATCTAGTGGTTACCCCCTTTTGAATATCGCCGAGGATGGTGTCGACGGGGTGATCTCGTTGGATTGCTTGGTGGACTCTTGGGTGTGGCGGTCTTTGTTCCTCATCCTCCTTTTCTTCCTCAATTTCATCTCCCCCTTGATTATTGCCGTCATCTTGAGGTGGCTCATTCGCTTGATCTTCTTCTTCATCAACTTGAGCCTCTTCCTCATTTTGAGTTGGTGGAGATGCTTGCATGGAGGAGGATGGTTGATCTTGTGCATTTGGAGGCTCTTCGGATTCCTTAGGACACACATCCCCGATGGACATGTTCCTTAGCGCGATGCACGGAGCCTCTTCATCACCTATCTCATCAAGATCAACTTGCTCTACTTGAGAGCCGTTAGTCTCATCAAACACAACGTCACATGAGACTTCAACTAGTCCAGTTGACTTGTTAAAGACCCTATATGCCCTTGTGTTTGAGTCATAACCAAGTAAAAAGCCTTCTACAGTCTTAGGAGCAAATTTAGATTTTCTACCTCTTTTAACAAGAATAAAGCATTTGCTACCAAAGACTCTAAAATATGAAATGTTGGGCTTTTTACCGGTTAGGAGTTCATATGATGTCTTCTTGAGGATTCGGTGAAGATATAACCGGTTGATAGCGTAGCAAGCGGTGTTGACCGCTTCGGCCCAAAACCGATCCGAAGTCTTGTATTCATCAAGCATGGTTCTCGCCATGTCCAATAGAGTTCTATTCTTCCTCTCCACTACACCATTTTGTTGTGGAGTGTAGGGAGAAGAGAACTCATGCTTGATGCCCTCCTCCTCAAGAAAGCCTTCGATTTGAGAATTCTTGAACTCCGTCCTGTTGTCGCTTCTTATTTTCTTGATCCTTAAGCCGAACTCATTTTGAGCCCGTCTCAAGAATCCCTTTAAGGTCTCTTGGGTTTGAGATTTTTCCTGTAAAAAGAATACCCAAGTGAAGCGAGAATAATCATCCACAATAACTAGACAGTACTTACTCCCGCCGATGCTTAAGTAAGCGATCGGGCCGAATAGATCCATGTGTAGGAGCTCCAGAGGCCTGTCGGTCGTCATTATGTTCTTATGCTGATGATGAGTGCCAACTTGCTTCCCTGCTTGGCATGCGCTACAAATCCTGTCTTTCTCAAAATGAACATTTGTTAATCCTAAAATGTGTTCTCCCTTTAGAAGCTTGTGAAGATTCTTCATCCCAACATGGGCTAGTCGGCGGTGCCAGAGCCAACCCATGTTAGTCTTAGAAATTAAGCAAGTGTCGAGTTCAGCTCTATCAAAATCTACCAAGTATAGCTGACCCTCTAACACTCCTTTAAATGCTATTGAATCATCACTTCTTCTAAAGACAGTGACACCTATATCAGTGAATAGACAGTTGTAGCCCATTTGACATAATTGAGAAACAGAAAGCAAGTTGTAATCTAAAGAATCTACAAGAAAAACATTGGAAATGGAATGGTCAGGAGATATAGCTATTTTACCAAGACCTTTGACCAAACCTTGATTTCCATCCCCGAATGTGATCGCTCTTTGGGGATCTTGGTTTTTCTCATAGGAGGAGAACATCTTCTTCTCCCCTGTCATGTGGTTTGTGCACCCGCTGTCGAGTATCCAACTTGAGCCCCCGGATGCATAAACCTACAAAACAAGTTTAGTTCTTGATTTTAGGTACCCAAATGGTTTTGGGTCCTTTGGTATTAGACACAAGAACTTTGGGTACCCAAACACAAGTCTTGGAGCTCTTGTGCTTGCCCCCAACATACTTGGCAACTACTTTGCCGGATTTGTTAGTCAACACATAAGATGCATCAAAAGTTTTAAATGAAATGTTATGATCATTTGATGCACTAGGAATTTTCTTTCTAGGCAACTTAGCATGGGTTGGTTGCCTAGAACTAGATGTCTCACCCTTATACATGAAAGCATGATTAGGACCAGAGTGAGACTTCCTAGAATGAATTCTCCTAATTTTTCTCTCGGGATAACCGGCAGGGTATAAAATGTAACCCTCGTTATCCTGAGGCATGGGAGCCTTGCCCTTAACAAAGTTGGACAATCTTTTAGGAGGGGCACTAAGTCTGACATTGTCTCCCCTTTGGAATCCAATGCCATCCTTGATGCCAGGGCATCTCCCATTATAGAGCATACTTCTAGCAAACTTAAATTTTTCATTCTCTAAGTTATGCTCGGCAATTTTAGCATCTAATTTTGCTATATGATCATTTTGTTGTTTAATTAAAGCCATATGATCATTAATAGCATCAATGTTAACATCTCTACATCTAGTACAAATAGATACATGCTCAACAATAGATGTAGACGGCTTGCAAGAATTAAGTTCAACAATCTTAGCATGTAGAATATCATTTTTATCTCTAAGATCAGAAATTGTAACTTTGCAAACATCAAAATCTTTAGCCTTAGCAATCAAATTTTCATTTTCTAATCTAAGACTAGCAAGAGAAATGTTCAATTCTTCAATCCTAGCAAGCAAATCATCATTATTATCTCTAGGGTTGGGAATTGAAACATTACAAACATGAGAATCAACCTTAGCATTTAAACTAGCATTTTCATTCCTAAGGTTGTCAATCATCTCACGGTAAGTGCTTAGCTCACTAGATAATTTTTCACATTTCTCAATTTCTAGAGCATAAGCATTTTTAACCTTAACATGTTTCTTGTTTTCTTTAATTAGACAATCCTCTTGGGAATCCAAAAGGTCATCTTTTTCATGAATAGCACTAATTAATTCATTTAATTTTTCTTTTTGTTCCATGTTAAGATTGGCAAAAAGGGTACGCAAGTTATCCTCCTCATCACTAGCATTTTCATCACTAGAGGTTTCATATTTAGTGGAGGATCTTGATTTTACCTTCTTCCTTTTGCCGTCCTTTGCCATGAGGCACTTGTGGCCGACGTTGGGGAAGAGGAGTCCCTTGGTGACGGCGATGTTGGCGGCGTCCTCGTCGTCGGAGGAGTCGCTTGAGCTCTCGTCGGAATCCCACTCCCGACAAACATGGGCATCGCCGCCCTTCTTCTTGTAGTACTTCTTCTTCTCCTTTCTTCTCCCCTTCTTGTCGTCGCCTCGGTCACTGTCACTTGATATAGGACATTTAGCAATAAAATGACCGGGCTTACCACATTTGTAGCAAACCTTCTTGGAGCGGGACTTGTAGTCTTTCCCCCTCCTTTGCTTGAGGATTTGGCGGAAGCTCTTGATGACGAGCGCCATTTCCTCATTGTCGAGCTTGGAGGCGTCTATTGGTTGTCGACTTGGTGTAGCCTCCTCCTTCTTTTCCTCCGTCGCCTTGAATGCGACGGGTTGAGCTTCGGATGTGGTGGGTTCGTCAAGCTCGTTGATCTTTCTCGAGCCTTCGATCATGCACTCAAAACTTACAAAATGCCCGATAACTTCCTCGGGGGTCATTTTAGTATATCTAGGATTACCACGAATTAATTGAACTTGAGTGGGGTTAAGGAAAATAAGAGATCTTAGAATAACCTTAACCACCTCGTGGTCGTCCCACTTTATGCTCCCGAGGTTGCGCACTTGGTTCACCAAGGTCTTGAGCCGGTTGTACATGTGTTGTGGCTCCTCCCCTTTGCGAAGCCGGAACCGACCGAGCTCCCCCTCGATCGTTTCCCGCTTGGTGATCTTGGTGAGCTCATCTCCCTCGTGCGCGGTTTTGAGCACATCCCAAACCTCCTTGGCGCTCTTCAACCCTTGTACTTTGTTATACTCCTCTCTACTTAAAGAGGCGAGGAGTATCGTTGTCGCTTGAGAGTTGAAGTGCTCGATTTGGGCCACCTCATCCTCATCATAATCCTTATCCCTTATCGACGGTACCTGTGCACCAAACTCAACAACATCCCATATACTTTTGTGGAGTGAGGTTAGATGAAATCGCATTAAATCACTCCACCTAGCATAATCTTCACCATCAAAAGTTGGTGGTTTGCCTAATGGGACGGAAAGTAAAGGTGCATGTTTAGAAATGTGAGGGTAGTGTAGGGGAATCTTACTAAACTTCTTACGCTCTTGGCGTTTAGAAGTTACGGAGGGCGCATCGGAGTCGGAGGTCGATGTTGATGAAGTGTCGGTCTCGTAGTAGACCACCTTCCTCATCCTCTTTTGCTTGTCTCCGCTTCGATGCGGCTTGTGGGAAGAAGATTTTTCCTTCTTCTCTTTGTGGTGAGAAGAAGATTTCTTCTCCTTTCCTTTGTTGGAGGAGATCTTCTTCTTCTCCCTCCTTTTGGTGCGGGACTCTTCCGATGAAGTGCTCCCGTAGCTTGTAGTGGGCTTTTCGCCCGTCTCCATCTCCTTCTTGGCGTGATCTCCCGACATCACTTCGAGCGGTTAGGCTCTAATGAAGCACCGGGCTCTGATACCAATTGAAAGTCGCCTAGAGGGGGGGTGAATAGGGCGAAACTGAAATTTACAGATATAAACAAAACTACAAGCCGGGTTAGCGTTAGTAATAAAGAAACGAGTCCACGAGAGAGGCGCAAAACAAATCCCAAGCGAATAAGCAAGTGAGACACGGAGATTTGTTTTACCGAGGTTCGGTTCTTGCAAACCTACTCCCCGTTGAGGAGGCCACAAAGGCCGGGTCTCTTTCAACCCTTCCCTCTCTCAAACGGTCCCTCGGACCGAGTGAGCTTTTCTTCTTCTCAATCAAACGGGAACAAAACTTCCCCGCAAGGGCCACCACACAATTGGTGCCTCTAGCCTTGGTTACAATTGAGTTTTGATCACAAGAACAAGTGAGAAAGAAAGAAAGCGATCCAAGCGCAAGAGCTCAAAAGAACACGGCAAATCTCTCTCGCTAGTCACTAAAGGATTGAGTGGAGTTGGAGAGGATTTGATCTCTTTGGTGTGTCTAGAATTGAATGCTAGAGCTCTTGTAGTAGTTGAGAGGTGGAAAACTTGGATGCAATGAATGGTGGGGTGGTTGGGGTATTTATAGCCCCAACCACCAAAAGTGGCCGTTGGGAGGCTGTCTGCTCGATGGCGCACCGGACAGTCCGGTGCCCCCTGCCACGTCATCACTGCCGTTGGATTCTGACCGTTGGAGCTTCTGACTTGTGGGCCCGCCTGAGTGTCCGGTGCACACCGGACATGCACTGTTCCTTGTCCGGTGTGCCAGTATGGGCGCGCCTGACTTCTGCGCGTGCTGTGCGCGCATTCAATACGTGGCAGAGAGCCGTTGGCGCGGAGGTAGCCGTTGCTCCGGAGTCGCACCGGACAGTCCGGTGCACACCGGACAGTCCGGTGATTTTTAGCGGACTAGCCGTTGGCGATTTCCGAAGCTGGCGAGTTCCTGAGGCCGCTCCTCCGTGGCGCACCGGACACTGTCCGGTGTACACCGGACAGTCCGGTGAATTATAGCGCGAGTGCCTCTGGAATTTCCCGAAGGTGACGAGTTTGAGCTGGAGTCCTCTGGTGCACCGGACACTGTCCGGTGTACACCGGACAGTCCGGTGCTCTCAGACCAGAGGGCCTTCGGTTCCCACTATGCTCCTTTGTTGAATCCAAAACTTGGTCTTTTTATTGGCTGAGTGTGAACCTTTTACACCTGTGTAATCTATAAACTTGGGCAAACTTAGTTAGTCCAATTGTTTGTGTTGGGCAATTCAACCACCAAAATTAATTAGGGACTAAGTGTAAGCCTAATTCCCTTTCACCATCACTCTGAGGAAGAAGCAACCTGGGAGCGTGAAGATGATCTGATGGCTAAATACCTAGAGCTCTTTGCTAGCCAACCCTAAATCTCGAGGGCGAGATTCTTTTAAGGGGGATAGGTTTGTAACGCCCTGAATTTGGGGGTAGAATTTTTTCTTCTTTTCCCTCACCAAATTCAGGCGTTACCCTTTCCTTTTCCCTTTTCTCCTTGCTAAACCTTGATCTTTTCTAAAGTTATAGCGGGATTCGGCTTGGGATCCCGTTTAAAGCAAAACCCTAAAATACTTTATTTTGTGTGATGCACCATGCCGAACCATGCATACTTTTTAATTGTTTAAAAATGTGAATGCATTCATTTAGAGAAAAATAGATTTTAGAAAAAGGAAAACCTTTTTCTTCTCCTCTTCCCCCTCCTTCCCCATTTTTGGCCCAGCCGCCCCCCTCCCCTTGCGCCCGGCCCAGCCGCGCCCCCTCCCCTTTCCCTCCCCCGCCATGGGCCGCCCCGGCGGCCCAGCCGCCCCCCCGCGCGCCCCCTTTGGGCCCAAAGCAGCCCAGCCGCCCAGCCGCCCCCCTCCCCCTCCTCCCAAATTCTCTCTCTCCCCTCCCCTGCGAGCCCCACCCGTCATCCCCTCCCCTACCCTAACCGCGCCCCCTCCCCTGTGCGCCGCCACCGCCGCCTCCCTCCCCTGCGCGCCGCCGCCCCCCCCCCCCCCGCGTGGTAGGTCCCCCCTCCTCCCTCTCCTCTCCCCCTCCCTCCCTCTCCCCGGCCATGGCGCCCCGTCCCCGACCTCGGCCGCCCCCGCGCCGGCCCCGCCGCGCCGGCCCCGCCGCGCCCGCCCCGGCTCAGCCGCCGCCGCCCCGTCCCCTACCCCGGCCGCCCCCGCGCCGCCCCGTCGAGCCTCGCCCCTCCCCGGCCTCGGCCCCGCCCGGTGAGCCGCCCCCGCGCCGCCCCAGCGAGCCCCGCCCCGCCCCGATCTCGCGCCGCCCCCCGGCGAGCCGCCCCCGCCCGGCGAGCCGCCCCCGCCCCGCGCCCGGCCCCGCCTCGGCTCCGGCCATGGCGTCGCCGCCCCGGCCCCGGTCGCCCTCGCCCCGTGCGCGCCGCCCAGCCCCGCCTCGGCCCCGGCCGCGCCGCCCCACGCCGCCCAGCCCCCATCCCGGCTGCGCCGCCCCGTGCCCGGCCCCCGTGCCCGGCCGTGCCGCCCCGGCCCCGACCGCCCTCGTCCCGGCCCCGGCTGCGTCGCCCTGGTCGTGCCCCCGCCCCGCCCGTGCTTCGCCCCGCCCGTGCGCCGTGCTCGCCCGCCCGCCCCAGCGTGCCTTGCTCGCGTCGTGACGGCCCCGGCGCGGCCTCGAGCTCGGCCCAGTGTGCCTATGGCGCGCGGCCTTGAGCTCGGCTAGCGCGCGGCCCCGACGTGCGCACTGCTAGTTCGCGGCGCGTGCGTGCGGCCTCGCGCGCGTGCTCACGTAGTGCGCAGTGCCTTGGCACGGCTCGCCGTGCCCTCGTCTACCCCTAGATGTCCCCGTCTACCCCCCTATATTTTATGCGTGCTAATCACAGTGTTCATGTTAATGAAATAGGAAACTCAATTTAGAAATTGGTTACGTTAGTTAATTTATATAGCTAATCGTCTATCTCATTTAACGTTAATCTACTAAAAGTGGTCACGTTTCCATTAGCGCATGTAGCTAATCCTTATTATTGAAGCTAAGTAGAATTAGAGCACGTAACGTTTAGTTATTCGTCTACCCGTAGTGCACCTCGAGCATAAGCTTTAACCCCTGCGAGACCTTCCCCCGTCTCTTTCTAACCATGGTAAATGCAATATCGCATGTCATATTCTATGCATGTTTAATCTACTTGTTCTCTTGTATGGTGTACTGTTGGTTTCCTAATTTCAATGGATGGATGTATGTATGTTTGCACTCGCATAGAGAACGATCCGGTTGAAGAGCCCGAGGAACTAGCAGGAGAAGTCCCTGAGCAGCAGTCGGTTGGTGGAGGCAAGTGTCCCTTGACCAATCTCTGTCCTATTCATTCTTTAATTCACCTCCCGCATTACACATTTATGCCTAAGGATGTACTAGCTTTGTTATCCATGTCCTTGTTTACCTATTTGGGTTGGATTATTATTGTTTAGCTTTATGCTATTGCTCAACTCTAATCAATGAACATGATGAGATTATCTATGATACGCTGTTTTCCCTTCTCTTATTATGATGTTATACTTGTGGCCTTTAAGGGGGCTCGAGCGGTTTCTCGAGTGCCTCTCCGTAAGGACCTGTTCTTTGGATGACCGCCCGGGAAAACAGTGCAACCATGAGGGTGGAATGGGATGCCCTTAGCTGAATAATTAGAGGATCCGGGGTGTAGTTCGCTTAGCCGTTGTGCCGTCGATGGGGCTCGGTGTATGCGGCTCGCTCTGCCAAGTTTGGGTTCGCCCCTTGGGGAGGAGTGCAGTACATTTAGGAAACCTAACGGGCGGCTACAGCCCCGGGGAGTCTTTATAAAGGCTACGTAGTGATGCCCTGCTGGGTCACCTTGGTAGTGATCAATGGAGAGTCATGATCTCCGGGCAGAAAGGGAATCACAGCTTGTGGGTAAAGTGCACAACCTCTGCAGAGTGTTTGAAAAACTGATATATCAGCCGTGCTCGCGGTTATGAGCGGCCAAGGGAGCTCCAGTGATTAGTGGTACTTGATCAGAGACATTTTGGTTTACAGGTGACAATGAGATTGATGGTTCTGGTTATGACTATGGTACTGGTAAGTGGTATTCTTTCCGTTTGGAAAGGGTACATCGGGCTAATAACTTGGGTTAATGTTAAAACCTGGCTTTCTACTAGTAAATAATAATCTGACCAATTAAAAGCAACTGCTTGACTTATCCCCACATAAAGCTAGTCCACTATAGCCAAACAAGATACTTGCTGAGTATGTTGATGTGTACTCACCCTTGCTCTACACACCAAACCCCCCCATCCCCAGGTTGTCAGCATTGCAACCACTGCTCAGGAGAAGATGAAGCCGTGGAAGGAGACTTCCAGGAGTTCCAAGACTACGACGAGTTCTAGGCGTGGGTTAGCGGCAACCCCCAGTCGGCTGCCTGTGAAGGCCGCGTTTATCTACGTTTCTTTTCCGCACTTTGATTTATTGTAAGGACTATGTGGATGTCTCAGACATATGATGTAATCGACTATTTCCCTTTTTAATACTATTTGAGCACTGTGTGATGATGTCCATGTTATGTAGTTGCTGTGTACGTGAATTGCTGATCCTGGCACGTACATGGTTCGCATTCGGTTTGTCTTCTAAAACCGGGTGTGACAACGGCTTCTAGGTAACAAGCCATTCTAGCACTATAATCGGGAAGTTAGTGCCGTCGAAATGTGGTGGCCTATGGGTATCCATCCCTTCCTCTAAAAAGCGTCGGCTCTTTTAGCGGTGAAGCTAAAAACGTTTCAAATGAGCCAAACCGGGCTTTGATACCACTTGTAGGAAACGGGTGACGCCTGTGGCGGAATCGCCCGAATTATTCCAACTTAAGTGCCTAAGTCCCGCCTTAGAGGCTAGACCACACTTAAATAGGAATAACCCGTCAGTCCCTCGGATCTAGTCCGATAAAGCCACTTATCCAGGATCGAATACCACTAGCTCACTCGAAGGTGAGGCACAGAGAAATACAATAAAATATAATACCACAAATTTAATAAGTATCATTAGTGATTACATTATCGGAGTTTCAGAAATAATAACCATAAATTTTAATGCAGCGGAAATAACTAACGGAGAAGAACCAAGTAACATGGCGAAGCCTGGCCACGCTACTCCTCCTGGTCCTCTCGTGCGGAAGCAGTAACCCACTCGACCATCTATCCCGGTGGCAGGGATGGAGGCCAAGTCACACCAGCAAAAAATCATCCTAAGGAGTACCTGCAAAACAATTGTGCCACAAGCAAGGCTGAGTATACTAAGGGTCTGTTTGGTTGGGCTGTGGCTGTGAAAAAAGTTGTTGTGGGCTGTGAGCTGTGGAAAAAGCTGCTGTAGGCTGTAAGCTGTTAAAAAGCTAAAAACCGTTTGGTGGAAACCACTAAAAGTCATTAAAAATTCTTCGATATATGTTTTCATAGTTCCATCCGAAAAGCCACTAAAAGCAGGTCCAGGGGTGCTTTCAAATTTGCACTACGAGAAAGTCGGCTTTTAGGAAAAGCTGCTTCCTGGATCCAGCCCTTTGGTTGGCTTTTGGCTTTTAGGGCGGCAAAAGCCAAAGCCAAAAGTCAAACCAAACACACCCTAATACTCAACTAGACTTACCCGGTGTGAGGAGTCTACTCCTCTACCTCTAGACATGCAGCTGTTTGGCTGAGGGGTTTGGTTTGCCAAAAGCACTAGCTGAGTCTAAAATCAAGTTTTAGCTTTTCAAGTTTTAGTATGATCCTTTTAAACTAGATGAGTACCTAGCTATTCATATATGGTATCAAACATTATATCAATCAACATCTTTTTTGCCAGTCACCTCATTTTCACTTATTACTCAATGTAGCAGCATGGATCAAGCAGTCTCATTAGCTGCGAGAAGCAGACGATTCGAATCGAGTTTTTAAACCTTGCAAGGTAAACCTAAACACACGACGTGGCGAGGCACTCCGTCCCCACACACATCAACCGTCCCCATCGATTCCCTGGCAACAGAAAGGGGCTCACCGCCTTGGCGTACAATGCCTCACTGACCCCGACTGCCGTCGTGCAGTGACCACACTTGTACCCATCATAACCGGAATGGGAGACAACGTCTCAGGTCGCGTGAGGAGGGCAATCTGCGAGCAGGTTCACTCAGGTACTAGGCTTACCGATTTACCATATTTCTCGGCATATGTTTAGTACGTTCAAACGCTTGACTCACGGTACCACACCATAATCCTTATCCAAATTTTTATCTCGTAGACAACCAATCCCCATGGATTGTTGTCCACAACCCAACATCGTTATGATAAGAAGTGGATACAATCAATTCCTGACCTAGCGCGAGTGCTAGAAAAATCACTCGACTTTTACCGAGATTCCTAATTAATAAAGCAGCTACTCGACTTAGCATACTAGTATTCATCTCAATGGGATTCCTGAGATCATGTAACTAGGGTTTCAAACAACTCCTACACTTAAGTGAATAATACAAGCCTACAATCATTAAGTGCAGTAAAATAATATATAGAACTGTTTATGCATAAACCGGGGCTTGCCTTTAATTTAACACTCAGGTAGTGTTTGCTGGGGGAGGTACTCGCTTGGCGAGCATCCACTGGGTAAGTCCATCATTCTTCAGGTCGTCCACCGACTGCATCTTGTGGTTGGCACCACATCACTGGCTCGATCATCATCTCTCGGTCCTATATGAGGTGCAAGATGCATATGTATGAATATAATGAAATAGCACAAGATACTTTAAGTACACGCTAGCGAATTAAACACTAAGTAGGGAGACATCACAAGCAACCACACACACTAGCGTTAGCTAACTACATATCATCGAGCGTACAACGTTAACACCACAAAAAGACGACAAACATTTTGTATATTTATGCAACACAAATACGACCCCATAAGTACAAGCATTTATTTAATTTGCTACGACTTTTCATTAGTTCTTCTATTTATCACACAAAAGCATCCAACACAAGTTTAATCGACGACATAGGCATCAATGTCTATGGAAATTCTATATCACAATCACCTAAAGAAGAAACATATAAAACAATACACACATATCATCTCTAGCTTAGCTATGGCAAGTCTACATTACTTAAGAGCAAACCAAACATTTTTAGCGAGAAGGGTGAACTAAACAATCAAAAGCGCATTTGCAGATTTTTGGGACAGCAACACAGCAGCTACTTGTTTTAATCATAACTTTTCAAATATTAACCCAAAAATAGCAAATTAAGACTTTCTGGAAAGTTTAAAAAGTGCTCTACGACTTTGGTATTGTCATCACAACATGATTAAACACTTAGCAAGGTCGAATTGTGCAAACACAGTAGCTCTGTCCAGATTTGGACAGATTCAGACTTGCAGCCTCAAAAATTCACAACTAAAGATTCAGACATCCAAACAAATTGATCCTAGACTTTCTGGAAAGGTAATAAGATTGTCTACATATTATTTATAAACATCTTAAGGTGATTCAATATTTAACTAAGGATAAACATCACTAAAAGACTTTGCTGTCCAGAACTGGACAGATTCAGTCTTCATAATTGAAACATTCATAACTTAAGCTTCAGGCCACCAAAAAGAGTGATCTAAGACCTTTTGGAAAGCTCAGCAAAAGCACTACATAACTTTTATAATCACTAAGAAGTGATTCAATGTTTAACTAAATCAAACAACACAGTTTTCGAAATCTGTTCTGACGGTGGACAGAACACAACAACCAAGTTGTAAAATTCATAACTCTTAAACCGTCAGGCCTATAGTTATGAAATTTTAACACAAGAAAGATCAGAAAAGCATCTACAACTTTCTTATAACGACCATGAACAGATTGCAACATTAAATTGAGCAAACAATGCAGTTTCTGAAATCTGTACAGAATTTGGACAGATTCAGTTACTGAATTTGGAAAAAGCATAACTCCTAAACTGTCAGACCTATGACTGTCAAATTTTAACACCAGCAAGATAATAAAGTTATCTACCAGTTTTCTATAGCACATATCTACAGAAAATACAATTTAGTTCATCAAACATACAGCACAACTAAAACAGTGTGTGCAGTCCAAAACAACAATCAATAAATTTCAGCTCATATATAATTCAAGAATCGCCGCGTTCTAGAGACTTGAATTATTCTAACACTTTGACAATTGTTAGAGTTAAAATAACCAAGGGATAACTAACAAGTAGACTTACTAATTTTTATATAAGTTAATTCACGCGCTAGAACTAACATACACATTTAATTAACGCATTTACCACACGAACACAGTTTCACGCCGCATACTAGTTTCTAACATGCTTTTCACATAACTCGTAATTCAACTACTCACTAACAATAATTCACGCACGACAACTACCACATCAACCGATTTATTTATTTGGAACACCGCCTGCCTAGCGTACCACTAGTTCCCACATTTTGATTCAAGCTCAATAATACAACCTTTATTCGATTATACAACAGCGACCTAAGCGTCGCGTTACCCAAGGCATACATCCTTCCTCGTCGCGAGTATAACCATATCACGGCATATACCCGCACATCTCAATCAAATATCTTACGCCACCACCACTATAATACATCACGGCACACACGCACATACGCGCCCCACGTTACGCACAAGGCATCAACAGCATAGTGACACTAACCGGATTAATCATACTCCTCATTCGCCTCGACTATCCCAATCATCGATCACATGCATAAAACAAGTACACTTATCTCTTATTTTTGTGCAGGCTTAACACCTTTCGGGATAAAGTGTTACTATAAACACCTTACACATATTTGCCTTAGGAACCTATTAGTTCACTCGAAGACATCTATTCAAGTCATAAACACAATCATACACTTATTTGCGAAGCACAACTTAAGGAACACCTAACGCGTAAATACTCGACTTATAATTATAAAGGAAGTGATGACTACTTACGGCATGTCATCACCTCACTACATAAGCCAAAACAATTTCTACTTTCGACTAAGAGTTCTAAGTATCAAACACACTTTTACTTTCCACGCGCAAATCAACCTCAACTTAACACCAGTGACCCCGATGGAATTTTTACTAAACTCATCATGCGCATAACCTTGTCTCACATACAACCATATGGTGGCGTGCACTCGAGACACTTCAACCAATGTGGCGCGACCACTAATATATGGACTCCGATACTCATGCTTTGATAATTCATCCTCTATGCAACTAGCATTTTCTAAACTACTCGTCACATCAATAAATATACTCCCTATAAAATCATGAATCCCATCACATTGCATAAAACAATTATACTTTTCACATAAACACATATCGATATATTTCCCAAAACATAATCCGCATTTTGTAACTTAGTTTTTCGCATCAAACAACACATCACATATTTTTCCCACCAAGGTATAAAAACATTCGAGTGCTTGTTCTACTTCATTTTCTTCTATATACGCGTTCATTCATACAATTATAATTTCACGCACATATTCACACACGCACCTCATCAACCAAATACGTAAATAAAACAAATCGCGAATCATTCAAGGCGAACAACCTGGCCGAAATCCGAGTGGAGTTGCGCATGCGTCCACGGTTTAGGTGCTTCAATGAATCCTGCGTCGCGCAAGGCGCAGCGGCAACATCTAGCTGCGATTAACAACACCCAATGGTTCAAACATTTTATCAAGCACCTGAGATCCAAAAACAGTGGAATACTAGCGAGGGGCTCACCAAGGATTTTTTTGACGCCGACTCACAAGCGCGGCGCAGATCGACGACGCGGCATGGGGTTGTTTCAAACACCATCGCGACGGCGCGGGTCAGGACTGCGCAGATCGAGCGAGCACGCGATGCAGGGGGATCCGGGGCTGCTGTTTTTGGACCGACATCGCTGTGCAGAGAATCATGGCGCCATGGCTGCTGTCCGAGCAGGGGCCCCTTGCTGCCGCACTAGGGAAAAAGAGGAAGGGGGCTAGCTGCTGGTAGTGATGTATGGAGGGAAGATGTGTAGGCGATGGCGGCAATCGGGCTGGGTCGGCGAGCTCACTGCCGGCGGGAATGGATGCAAAACACCCAGGTGCTCCATGCGCGCCATGGGCATATACCTAGCCGAGGCCGAGGTCAGCCTAGGGAAGGGCACCGAGCGCTACTGTCCATGGCGCAAGGGACCCAGACGCCATGACTATTTGCCGGAGCAGAGGCGTCGGTCTGTAATGGGGGCGCCGAGCCAGAGAAAAGCAGAGGCCGACCAGGGTGACAGCGGCTCACCTGCTCGAGCTGGGGGCCGGTCCGACCATGGCCAGCGACCGAGAGAGCAGAGAGAGGAAAAAAATGGAGCAGCGGCCTGGAGGGAGCAGAACGCCGAGGGGGATGGAGAGAAGGGGAGGAGGGGTGCGCGCCCAGGGAAGGCTGGGGAAGAACGCCCTGCTGGATGGGTGCCGGGCGCCATGGCAAGGAGCCGAGCTCTGGCGTGCGTGGAGCCTGCGGCTGGAAAATGGCAGAGGAGGAAGAGAAGAGATGTTGGCGGCTAGGGGTGGAAATAGAAATTTTCCAATTTGCAAGGGAGAGAGCTCCTATTTATAGAGGAAGTCCTAGGGTTAGGGTTTCTTAGTGGGCCAAATGGGCTGGGTTGGGCTGGCCCAAAACGCTACTCGGGTTGTGCTAAATTATTTTTCCGAATAAAAATGCTCCCGCGGAATTCGTTTCTACAGAGAACAGAGCGAAAAGATTTCGGGAGATTGGGCGATTAACTTGGCCGTGAGTCTGATTTGAATTCGCTCAGAAATAACTCCTCATGCATGAATCGAAAATAATTTGTCTCAGGATATGACCGGCTTTCGGATTTTTAGTCAGAGAAGGCGAAACGTGATATTCTAAAATCGTTGTCGATACGGGGTTTTGAATTCGGTTTGGACATGGAGATATTCGGCCGAGTCGAGTAAGAAATAATTAGAGGATGACGTACTGAGTATTCCGTGTGAGAGTACGGACTCGGATCAAAATAGTCGGACATCGATCGGGGTTCGAGGAATTAGACTCGGGCTCAAATCAAATAACAGCCGTCGAGAGTTTGATTTAATGAGCTTCAGATGAGATTTATAATTCGAGAATGATTTTTGAGTTTGCATTCGTTCCGAGAAATAAAAGTTTTAACAGGCTCCAAATTCGGCCTTCTGTGAGATTGAATAATTCCAAATTCGGTGAAATGTGAAGGAATAATCTGGATAGTCAGAGACATACGCGAGCGAGAAATAGAAATTTTCACTGAGCATCTGAGATTGGGATAAATCTCTCGTCATAACACGAAATAGACACCTGGGGTGTCACAGCCTTCCCCCCTTGAAAAGAATCTCGTCCCGAGATTCGAATGAGGATCTTCAAGGGTGGAGAAGCATGTAACTCCTAGACTCAAGATAGATGCAAATTCATGAGAGGGTATCTGACAAGATACGAAAGATAGATTTGGATCGGATATCGTGACATATTGAGATAAAATGCCATGATCACTTTGAGATAATGTTCCAAAAGATAGCACATCAGTATAGTCTTGTAATGGATCATGACTATTAACCGCGATACCAGCGCGTGCCGAGCAGCGCAACCATGTGTGCACCATAGTAGGCTCTCGGTTTCGTCGCGGCACCATCAGTCGTTAGTCATGACATCATTACAAAACGCAACCAATAAGAAATTCACATAGCATAGATAGATGGAGCCCATGAGAGTATGGCTCAGAAAATAAGAATGTGATCGGAGTTGAAGCAGAGACTGCCGACAAAAGAGCATCACATGAGAATTTTCTTTAACTCAAAGAACTATTTTATGATCATCACGAGGATTATCAGCCAAAGATTGATACGATATTTAATATGAGGAGGAACCAACCATGAGATCAAAATTGATGAGCTTGTAGAGACATGCGAGAACTGAAGACAAAAGCAAAATCCATTGAACCGAATGGATACACTGTTTAGAGATACAGTTGATGAAACAAATGTCGTGATCCTCGGAGAAGGGGGTATGAGACTGGCCAGAAATGAGAGATTTAGGCAGATCAACATCGGATACTTGAGAACGGGTTATAGCAGATAACCAGATAACGGGGCAGAATCATTAAGGGGTCCAGAGATTTGGATGATAAAGCCGCAACATGATTCACAAGGAAAAAGATCACTAGATCCATGCGAAAGGAGAGGTAGGCAACAAGATCAGCTGGATGATCAACAGGAATGCTATGAAGTTTTAGGGGCAAGGATTTATGGAAAGAAACATGGCCTTGATAGGGTTTGCGCAACTCGACACCAACAATAATTTTTTTTGACACAACAAGTGCACAAGGAAGTTTTAGTCGATTTAGGGGTCAAGCTATGGGTGTCTACCAGCCGTGCAGGTGCAACTTCAAGGGGGAAACACATAAGGGTTTGAAAACACCAACACAAGCATGTTTTTTTACAAGGGTTTCACTTGCTAAACTCAAGGTTGTTTGGGTGGGGATCTTTTTATGAACAGAACAAGCAACAAAATGTTTTGCAAAAAGGGTTGAACAATTACAATACTACCTAGATGGCAAGGCAGGAGAAACACATAGCACGACCTAACAAGACTTACCAATCTGACACGAGGTAAGGCATTTCTAACATAGTAGTACATCACATTATTCACAAGTTTTTATTATTGGAATAAAGGTGAGAGAAGCATGTTGATGCACAAGAGAAAATTATAATGCGACAATCATGATGCATGCTCATTCTAGTCGTCTTCTCAGACCTAACTAATTGTTCGGATGCTTCTACAACATCCTTATTAATAGTAGTAGTAGCCTTTATGGCCTATATACATAGCCACCTAGCTACCCATCTATTTCCTAAGGCTTCATGTCCTAGGTCTATCCTTATCGTCCTGATATCTATCCAACATTGGTTTCTAAGCAAATTTTACTTTAGAAAAGGTTGGTAATCATGACTTATTGACTTCTCTGTAATGGTATTCGCTCCAATACCAGCTGTGGCGGAACCGCCTGAATTATTCCAACTTAAGTGCCTAAGTCCCACCTTAGAGGCTAGACCACACTTAAATAGGAATAACCCATCAGTCCCTCGGATCTAGTCCGATAAAGCCACTTATCCAGGATCGAATACCACTAGCTCACTCGAAGGTGAGGCACAGAGAAATACAATAAAACATAATACCACAAATTTAATAAGTATCATTAGTGATTACATTATCGGAGTTTCAGAAATAATAACCATAAATTTTAATGCAGCGGAAATAACTAACGGAGAAGAACCGAGTAACATGGCGAAGCCTGGCCACACTACTCCTCCTGGTCCTCTCCTGCGGAAGCAGTAACCCACTCGACCATCTATCCCGGTGGCAGGGATGGAGGCCAAGTCACACCAGCAACAAATCATCCTAAGGAGTACCTGCAAAAAAATTGTGCCACAAGCAAGGCTGAGTATACTAATACTCAGCTAGACTTACCCGGTGTGAGGAGTCTACTCCTCTACCTCTAGACATGCAGCTGTTTGGCTGAGGGGTTTGGTTTGCCAAAAGCACTAGCTGAGTCTAAAATCAAGTTTTAGCTTTTCAAGTTTTAGTATGATCCTTTTAAACTAGATGAGTACCTAGCTATTCATATATGGTATCAAACATTATATCAATCAACATCTTTTTTGCCAGTCACCTCATTTTCACTTATTACTCAATGTAGCAGCATGGATCAAGCAGTCTCATTAGCTGCGAGAAGCAGACGATTCGAATCGAGTTTTTAAACCTTGCAAGGTAAACCTAAACACACGACGTGGCGAGGCACTCCGTCCCCGCACACATCAACCGTCCCCATCGATTCCCTGGCAACAGAAAGGGGCTCACCGCCTTGGCGTACAATGCCTCACTGACCCCGACTGCCGTCGTGCAGTGACCGCACTTGTACCCATCATAACCGGAATGGGAGACCACGTCTCAGGTCGCGTGAGGAGGGCAATCTGCGGGCAGGTTCACTCAGGTACTAGGCTTACCGATTTACCATATTTCTCGACATATGTTTAGTACGTTCAAACGCTTGACTCACGGTACCACACCATAATCCTTATCCAAATTTTTATCTCATAGACAACCAATCCCCATGGATTGTTGTCCACAACCCAACATCGTTATGATAAGAAGTGGATACAATCAATTCCTGACCTAGCGCGAGTGCTAGAAAAATCACTCGACTTTTACCGAGATTCCTAATTAATAAAGCAGCTACTCGACTTAGCATACTAGTATTCATCTCAATGGGATTCCTGAGATCATGCAACTAGGGTTTCAAACAACTACTACACTTAAGTGCATAATACAAGCCTACAATCATTAAGTGTAGTAAAATAATATATAGAACTGGTTATGCATAAACTGGGGCTTGCCTTTAATTTAACACTCAGGTAGTGTTTGCTGGGGGAGGTACTCGCTTGGCGAGCATCCACTGGGTAAGTCCATCATTCTTCAGGTCGTCCACCAACTGCATCTTGTGGTTGGCACCATATCACTGGCTCGATCATCATCTCTCGGTTGCATTTGTATGAATATAATGAAATAGCACAAGATACTTTAAGTACACGCTAGCGAATTAAACACTAAGTAGGGAGACATCACAAGCAACCACATACACTAGCGTTAGCTAACTACATATCATCGAGCGCACAACGTTAACACCACAAAAAGACGACAAACATTTTGTATATTTATGCAACACAAATACGACCCCATAAGTACAAGCGTTTATTTAATTTGCTACGACTTTTCATTAGTTCTTCTATTTATCACACAAAAGCATCCAACACAAGTTTAATCGACGACATAGGCATCAATGTCTATGGAAATTCTATATCACAATCAACTAAAGAAGAAACATATAAAACAATACACACATGTCATCTCTAGCTTAGCTATGGCAAGTCTACATTACTTAAGAGCAAACTAAACATTTTTAGCGAGAAGGGTGAACTAAACAATCAAAAGCGCATTTGCAGATTTTTGGGACAGCAACACAACAGCTACTTGTTTTAATCATAACTTTTCAAATATTAACCCAAAAATAGCAAATTAAGACTTTCTGGAAAGTTTAAAAAGTGCTCTACGACTTTGGTATTGTCATCACAACATGATTAAACACTTAGCAAGGTCGAATTGTGCAAACACAGTAGCTCTGTCCAGATTTAGACAGATTCAGACTTGCAGCCTTAAAAATTCACAACTAAAGATTCAGACATCCAAACAAATTGATCCTAGACTTTCTGGAAAGTTAATAAGATTGTCTACATATTATTTATAAACATCTCAAGGTGATTCAATATTTAACTAAGGATAAACATCACTAAAAGACTTTGCTGTCCAGAACTGGACAGATTCAGTCTTCATATTTGAAACATTCATAACTTAAGCTTCAGACCACCAAAAAGAGTGATCTAAGACTTTTTGGAAAGCTCAGCAAAAGCACTACATAACTTTTATAATCACTAAGAAGTGATTCAATGTTTAACTAAATCAAACAACACAGTTTTCGAAATCTATTCTGACAGTGGACAGAACACAGCAACCAAGTTGTAAAATTCATAACTCTTAAACCGCCAGGCCTATAGTTATGAAATTTTAACACAAGAAAGATCAAAAAAGCATCTACAACTTTCTTATAACGACTATGAACAGATTGCAACATTAAATAGAGCAAACAATGCAGTTTCTGAAATCTGTACAGAATTTGGACAGATTCAGTTACTGAATTTGGAAAAAGCATAACTCCTAAACTGTCAGACCTATGGTTGTCAAATTTTAACACCAGCAAGATAATAAAGTTATCTACCAGTTTTCTATAGCACATATCTACAGAAAATACAATTTAGTTCATCAAACATACAGCACAACTAAAACAGTGTGTGCAGTCCAAAACAGCAATCAATAAATTTCAGCTCATATATAATTCAAGAATCGCCGCGTTCTAGAGACTTGAATTATTCTAACACTTTGACAATTGTTAGAGTTAAAATAACCAAGGGAGAACTAACAACTAGACTTACTAATTTTTATACAAGTTAATTCACGCGCTAGAACTAACATACACATTTAATTAACGCATTTACCACACAAACACAGTTTCACGCCGCATACTAGTTTCTAACATGTTTTTCACATAACTCGTAATTCAACTACTCACTAACAATAATTCACGCACGACAACTACCACATCAACCGATTTATTTATTTGGAACACCGCCTGCCTAGCGTACCACTAGTTCCCACATTTTGATTCAAGCTCAATAATACAACCTTTATTCGATTATACAACAGCGACCTAAGCGTCGCGTTACCCAAGGCATACATTCTTCCTCGTCGCGAGTATAACCATATCACGACATATACCCGCACATCTCAATCAAATATCTTACGCCACCACCACTATAATACATCACGGCACACACGCACATACGCGCCCCACGTTACGCACAAGGCATCAACAGCATAGTGACTCTAACCGGATTAATCATACTCCTCATTCGCCTCGACTATCCCAATCATCGATCACATGCATAAAACAAGTACACTTATCTCTTACTTTTGTGCAGGCTTAACACCTTTCGGGATAAAGTGTTACTATAAACACCTTACACATATTTGCCTTAGGAACCTATTAGTTCACTCGAAGACATCTATTCAAGTCATAAACACAATCATACACTTATTTGCGAAGCACAACTTAAGGAACACCTAACGCGTAAATACTCGACTTATAATTATAAAGGAAGCGATGACTACTTACGGCATGTCATCACCTCACTACATAAGCCAAAACAATTTCTACTTTCGACTAAGAGTTCTAAATATTAAACACACTTTTACTTTCCACGCGCAAATCAACCTCAACTTAACACTAGTGACCTCGATGGAATTTTTACTAAACTCATCATGCGCATAACCTTGTCTCACATACAACCATATGGTGGCGTGCACTCGAGACACTTCAACCAATGTGGCGCGACCACTAATATATGGACTCCGATACTCATGCTTTAATAATTCATCCTCTATGCAACTAGCATTTTCTAAACTACTCGTCACATCAATAAATATACTCCCTATAAAATCATGAATCCCATCACATTGCATAAAACAATTATACTTTTCACATAAACACATATCGATATATTGCCCAAAACATAATCCGCATTTTGTAACTTAGTTTTTCGCATCAAACAACGCATCACATATTTTTCCCACCAAGGTATAAAAACATTCGAGTTCTTGTTCTACTTCATTTTCTTCTATATACGCGTTCATTCATACAATTATAATTTCACGCACATATTCACACACGCACCTCATCAACCAAATACGTAAATAAAACAAATCGCGAATCATTCAAGGCGAACAACCTGGCCGAAATCCGAGTGGAGTTGCGCATGCGTCCACGGTTTAGGTGCTTCACTGAATCCTGCGTCGCGCAAGGCGCAACGGCAACATCTAGCTGCGATTAACAACACCCAATGGTTCAAACATTTTATCAAGCACCTGAGATCCAAAAACAGTGGAATACTAGCGAGGGGCTCACCAAGGATTTTTTTGACGCCGACTCACAAGCGCGGCGCAGATCGACGACGCGGCATGGGGTAGTTTCAAACACCATCACGACAGCGCGGGTCAGGACTGCGCAGATCGAGCGAGCACGCGATGCGGGGGGGATCCGGGGCTGCTGTTTTTGGACCGACATCGCTGCGCAGAGAATCATGGTGCCATGGCTGCTGTCCGAGCAGGGGCCCCTTGCTGCCGCACTAGGGAAAAAGAGGAAGGGGCTCGCTGCTGGCAGTGATGTATGGAGGGAAGATGTGTAGGCGATGGCGGCACTCGGGCTGGGTCGGCGAGCTCACTACCGGCGGGAATGGAGGCAAAACACCCAGGTGCTCCATGCGCGCCATGGGCATATACCTAGCCGCGGCCGAGGTCGGCCCAGGGAAGGGCACCGAGCGCTACTGTCCATGGCGCAAGGGACCCAGACGCCATGACTATTTGCCGGAGCAGAGGCGTCGGTCTGTAATGGGGGCGCCGAGCCAGAGAAAAGCAAAGGTCCGACCAGGGCGACAACGGCTCACCTGCTCGAGCTGGGGGCCGGTCCGACCATGGCCAGCGACCGAGAGAGCAGAGAGAGGAAAAAAATGGAGCAGCGGCCTGGAGGGAGCAGAACGCCGAGGGGGATGGAGAGAAGGGGAGGAGGGGTGCGCGCCCAGGGAAGGCTGGGGAAGAACGCCCTGCTGGATGGGTGTCGGGCACCATGGCAAGGAGCCGAGCTCTGGCGTGCGTGGAGCCTGCGGCTGGAAAATGGCAGAGGAGGAAGAGAAGAGATGTTGGCGGCTAGGGGTGGAAATGGAAATTTTCCAATTTGCAAGGGAGAGAGCTCCTATTTATAGAGGAAGTCCTAGGGTTAGGGTTTCTTAGTGGGCCAAATGGGCTGGGTTGGGCTGGCCCAAAATGCTACTCGGGTTGCGCTAAATTATTTTTCCGAATAAAAATGCTCCCGCGGAATTCGTTTCTACAGAGAACAGAGCGAAAAGATTTTGGGAGATCGGGCGATTAACATGGCCGTGAGTCGGATTTGAATTCGCTCGGAAATAACTCCTCACGCATGAATCGAAAATAATTTGTCTCGGGATATGACCGGCTTTCGGATTTTTAGTCAGAGAAGGCGAAACGTGATATTCTAAAATCGTTGTCGATACGAGATTTTGAATTCGGTTTGGACATAGAGATATTCGGCCGAGTCGAGTAAGAAATAATTAGAGGACGACGTACTGAGTATTCCGTGTGAGAGTACGGACTCAGATCAAAATAGTCGGACATCGATCGGGGTTCGAGGAATTAGACTCGGGCTCAAATCAAATAACAACCGTCGAGAGTTTGATTTAATGAGCTTCAGATGAGATTTATAATTCGAGAATGATTTTTGAGTTTGCATTCGTTCCGAGAAATAAAAGTTTTAACAGGCTCCAAATTCGGCCTTCTGTGAGATTGAATAATCCAAATTCGGTGAAATGTGAAGGAATAATCTGGATAGTCAGAGACATACGCGAGCGAGAAATAGAAATTTTCACTGAGCATCTGAGATTGGGATAAATCTCCCGTCATAACACGAAATAGACACCTGGGGTGTCACAGCGCCTAAGAGGGGGGGTGAATTAGGACTTCGTTCCCTCCGGTACACGGTGGCGGCCGTGACACAAACGCGGTTGTCACGGTCTCGCAAGACTCTCGCCCCACTCGGTACAATTACAACGACTCACACAAGAGCCGAGGGGTTGTGTGGTTTTACAAAACTCACTCAACTAACTAGGGATCACCTAGAGCAAGCGCTAAAGCGGTCTAACTAACCTAAGCACTTCGCAAAGCACCTACGCTAATCACCGAGTGATTCTATTAAGCACTTGGGTGTTTGAGCTCTTGGAAATATGCAGTATGTGTCTTGGTATGTTGCTTGGGCTCCCACACTTGAGAATGGCCGGTTGGGGTGGTATTTATAGCCTCCACACCCCAAACTAGCCGTTGGACAGAAAGCAGCAGCTTTCTGTCGTCGGGTGCACCGGACAGTTCGATGCACCACTGGACATCCACTGTGCAGTGTCCGGTGCACGCCACGTCAGCCGACCATTGGCGCCTGTAGCAGTTGACCGTTGGATCTGACCGTTGCCGTCTGCCCAGTGCACACCGGACAGTCCAGTGCTACAGCCAGAGAGTGCCTGTCTGTGGCCTCTCTGCGCAGACTATCCGATGCCACACCGGACAGTCCGGTGCACACCGGACATCACTGTCCGGTGCGCCACCAGGCGCTGGCTGACAGCCCGCTTCTTGGGTTTCTTCGCTGATTTCTTCGGGCTTCTTTTGTTCTTGAGTATTGGACTCCTATGCATCTTTTTATGTCTTCTTTTGAGGTGTTGCATCCTCATAGCCTTGGTCCAATTCTCTTCGCATCCTGTGAACTATAATTATAAACACTAGCAAACATATTAGTCCACAGGTTGTGTTAATCATCAAACACCAAAACTCAATTAGCCAAAAGGCCTAGGGTCCATTTTCCTTACACAGTGGAAGCCCTTTCTTTGTCCAAGTTCAATTTTCCCTTTCAATGCAATTTTGAGACTATATCAAGAGTACTCAACAAACAAGTTAGTCTCAAGGGAGTCAAGTTGTAGCACATCCTCCCCCTAAACATGTGCATCATTTGCATAGGGACTTGAAAGGTCCGGGGATGACTTGTACAACTTGAGCACCAAAAATAAGCAATTAAAGACATTAGTAACATGATCAGAGGCATAGAACACATGTATGCTATAGATCAATCCAAGTTACACGAATCTAAGACATTTAGCTCACTACACAACCTGCAAAACCTTTTCTCATCTAAAGGCTTGGTGAAGATATCGGTTAGCTGGTTCTCGATGCTAATATGGTAAATATCGATATCTCACCTTTGCTGGTGGTCTCTTAAAAGTGATACCGGATGTCTATGCGCTTAGTGCGGCTGTGTTCAACAGGATTATCCGCCAAGCGAATTGCATCTCATTATCACATAGGAGTGAGACTTTGCTCATATTGTAGCTAAAGTCCTGGAGGGTTTGCCTCATCTAGAGCAGTTGCGCGCAACACTGTCCTGTGGCAACATACTCGGCCTCGACAATGGATTGGGCAACAGAAGTTTGTTTCTGAAAGGGAATTAGGCTTACACCTATTTCCTAATTGATTTTGGTGGTTGAATTGCCCAACACAAATAATTGGACTAACTAGTTTGCTCTAGTCTATAAGTTCTACAGGTGCCAAAGGGTCACAATAAGTCAATAAAAAGAACAAGAATGGGTTCAATCAAAGAGAGCAAGGGACAACCGAAGTGTGCCCTGGTCTGGCGCACCGGACAGTGTCCGGTGCACCAGGGGACTCCAAGCTGAACTCAACACCTTTGGGAAATTCAGAAGCGCTCCGCTATAATTCACCGGACTGTCCGATGTACCACCAGACAGTGTCCGGTGCCCTAGAGGAGAGCGACTCTGAACTCGCCAGCTTCGGGAATCCGCTCCGCTATAATTTACCGGACTGTCCGATGAGTCACCAGACAATGTCCGGTGCACATCGGACTGTCCGGTGTGGCAGCGGAGCAACGGCTACTTCACGCTCAACGGTCGACTGCAACGCATTAAATGCGCGCCAGCGCGCGCAGGGGAGCAGAGCACGCACAGGTGGCACACCGAACAGCCTACAGGGCCTGTCCGGTGCACCACCGGACAGCTAGGCGGGCCCACAAGACAGAGCTCCAACGGTCGGAACCCAACGGCCTGGTGACGTGGCTGGCGCACCGGACAGTGTCCAGTGGCGCACCGGACTGTCCGGTGCGCCATGCGACTGCAGCCTTCCAACAGCCACTTTTGGTGGTTGGGGTTATAAATACCCCAACCACCCCACATTCAAGTCATCCAAGTTTTCCACCTTCCAACTACTTACAAGAGCTCTAGCATTCAATTCTAGATACACCAAAGTGATCAAATCCTCTCCCAATTCCACACAAAGCTTTAGTGATTAGTGAGAGAGATTTGTTGTGTTCTTTTGAGCTCTTGCGCTTGGATTGCTTCTTTCTTTCACTCTTTATTGCGATCAACTCAATTGTAACCGAGGCAAGAGACACCAATTGTGTGGTGGTCCTTGTGGGGAAGTTTGGTTCCCGTTTGATTGAGAGAAGAAGCTCACTCGGTCCGAGGGACCGTTTGAGAGAGGGAAAGGGTTGAAAGAGACCCGGTCTTTGTGACCACCTCAACGGGGAGTAGGTTTGCGAGAACCGAACCTCGGTAAAACAAATCCTTGTGTCTCACTTCTTTATTCGCTTGCGATTTGTTTTTACGCCCTCTCTCGGACTCGTTTCTATTTCTAATGCTAACCCGACTTGTAGTTGTGATTAAATTTATAAATTTCAGATTCGCCCTATTCACCCCCCTCTAGGCGACTTTCAATTGGTATCGGAGCCCGGTGCTTCATTAGAGCTTAACCGCTCGAAGTGATGTCGGGAGATCACGCCAAGAAGGAGATGGAGACCGGCGACAAGCCCACTACAAGCCACGGGAAAACTTCATCGGAAGAGTTCCGCAACAAAGGGAAGGGGAAGGAGAAGAAATCCTCTTCCCACAAGTCGCATCGGAGAGGCGACAAGAAGATGAGGAAAGTGGTCTACTACGAGACCGACACTTCATCACCATCGACCTCCGGCTCCGACGCGCCGTCTGTAACTTCTAAGCGCCATGAGCGCAAGAAGTATAGTAAGATTCCCCTATGCTACCCCCGTATTTCAAAACGTACTCCTCTACTCTTCGTTCCATTAGGCAAACCACCGGTTTTTGACGGTGAATATTATAATATGTGGAGTGACAAAATGAGGCATCATCTAACCTCACTCCACACAAGCATTTGGAATGTTGTTGAGTTTGGTGTACAGGTACCATTCGTAGGGGATGAAGACTACGACTCTAACGAAGTGGCCCAAATTCACCACTTTAACTCCCAAGCCACCACTATACTCCTCGCCTCTCTAAGTCGAGAGGAGTATAATAAGGTGCAAGGGTTAAAAAGTGCGAAGGAAATTTGGGACGTACTCAAGACCGCACACGAAGGAGATGAGGTGACCAAAATCACCAAGCGAGAGACGATCGAGGGGGAGCTCGGTCGGTTCCGACTTAACCAAGGCGAGGACCCTCAAGCCATGTACAACCGGCTCAAAACCTTGGTGAACCAAGTGCGCAACCTCGGGAGCACAAAATGGGATGACCATGAGATGGTCAAGGTTATTCTAAGATCCCTCGTATTTCTTAATCCTACTCAAGTTCAATTAATTCAAGGCAATCCTAGATATACACAAATGACCCCCGAGGAAGTTATAGGTAGTTTTGTGAGCTTTGAGTTGATGATCAAAGGCTCAAAGAAGATCATCGAGCTAGATGGCCCCTCCGCGCCCGAAGCACAACCGGTTGCATTCAAGGCGACGGAGGAGAAGAAGGAGGAGTCTACATCAAGTAGACAACCAATCGACGCCTCTAAGCTCAACAATGAGGAGATGACGCTCATCATCAAGAGCTTCCGCCAAATCCTCAAGCAAAGGAGGGGGAAAGACTACAAGTCCCGCTCCAAGAAAGTTTGCTACAAATGTGGTAAGCCTGGTCATTTCATTGCTAAATGTCCATTATCTAGTGATAGTGACAGGGGCGACGACAAGAAGGGGAGAAGAAAGGAGAAAAGGAGGTACTACAAGAAGAAGGGCGGCGATGCCCATGTGTGCCGCGAGTGGGACTCCGACGAGAGTTCCTCCGACTCCTCCTCCGACGAGGACGCCGCCAACATCACCGTCACCAAGGGACTCCTCTTCCCCAACGTCGGCCACAAGTGCCTCATGGCAAAGGACGGCAAAAAGAAGAAGGTTAAATCCAAATCCTCCACTAAATATGAGTCCTCTAGTGATGATAATGCTAGTGATGAGGAGGATAATTTGCGTACCCTTTTTGCCAACCTTAACATGCAACAAAAGGAAAAGTTAAATGAATTAATTAGTGCTATTCATGAGAATGATGACCTCTTGGGTTCTCAAGAGGACTTCCTAATTAAGGAAAACAAGAAGCATGTTAAGGTGAAAAATGCTTATGCTCTAGAAGTTGAAAAATGTGAGAAATTAACTAGTGAGCTAAGCACTTGCCATGACACTATTGCCAACCTTAGAAATGAAAATGCTAGATTAATTGCTAAGGTTGATTCACATGTTTGTGATGTTTCAATTCCCAATCCTAGAAATGATAATGTTGATTTGCTTGCTAAGATTGAAGAATTAAACATCTCTCTTGCCAGCCTTAGGATTGAAAATGAGAAATTAATTGCTAAGGCTAAAGATTTTGATGTTTGCAATGTTACTATTTCTAACCTTAGAAGTGAAAATGACATATTACATGCTAAGGTTGTGGAATTAAAATCTTGCAAACCCTCTACATCTACCGTTGAGCATACTTCTATTTGCACTAGATGTAGGGATATTGATATTGATGCTATTCGTGATCATATGGCTTTAATTAAACAACAAAATGATCATATAGCTAAACTAGATGCTAAAATTGCCGAGCATGAACTTGAGAATGAAAAATTTAAATTTGCTCGTAGTATGCTTTATAGTGGGAGACGCCCTGGCATTAAGGATGGCATTGGCTTCCAAAAGGGGGACAATGTCAAAATTAATGCTCCTCCTAAAAGATTGTCTAATTTTGTTAAGGGCAAGGCTCCCATGTCTCAGGATAACGAGGGTTACATTTTGTACCCTGCCGGTTATCCTGAGAGCAAAATTAGGAGAATTCACTCTAGGAAGTCTCACTCTGGCCCTAATCATGCTTTTATGTATAAGGGTGAGACATCTAGCTCTAGGCAATCAACCCATGCTAAATTGCCTAGAAAGAAAACTCCTAATGCATCAAATGACCATAGCATTTCATTCAAAACTTTCGATGCATCATATGTTTTAACTAACAAATCCGGCAAGGTAGTTGCCAAGTTTGTTGGGGGCAAACACAAGGGATCAAAAACTTGTGTTTGGGTACCCAAAGTTATTGTGTCTAATGCCAAAGGACCCAAAACCGTTTGGGTACCTAAAGTCAAGAACTAAACTTGTTTTGTAGGTTTATGCATCCGGGGGCTCAAGTTGGATCATCGATAGCGGGTGCACAGACCACATGACAGGGGAGAAGAAGATGTTCTCCTCCTATGAGAAAAACCAAGATCCCCAAAGGGCAATCACATTTGGGGATGAAAACCAAGGTTTGGTCATAGGTTTGGGTAAAATAGCTATATCTCCTGACCATTCCATTTCCAATGTTTTTCTTGTTGATTCATTAGATTACAATTTGCTTTCTGTTTTGCAATTGTGTCAAATGGGCTACAACTGTCTATTTACTGATGTAGGTGTCACTGTCTTTAGAAGAAGTGATGATTCAGTAGCATTTAAGGGAGTGTTAGAGGGTCAGCTATACTTGGTAGATTTTGATAGAGCTGAACTCGACACTTGCTTAATTGCTAAGACTAACATGGGTTGGCTCTGGCACCGCCGACTAGCCCATGTTGGGATGAAGAAACTTCATAAGCTTCTAAAGGGAGAGCACATTCTAGGATTAACAAATGCTCATTTTGAGAAAGACAGGGTTTGTAGCGCATGCCAAGCAGGGAAGCAAGTTGGCGTTCATCATCCACATAAGAACATCATGACGACTGACAGGCCACTGGAGCTCCTACACATGGATCTATTCGGCCCGATCGCTTACATAGGCATCGGCGGGAGTAAGTACTGTCTAGTTATTGTGGATGATTATTCTCGCTTCACTTGGGTGTTCTTTTTGCAGGAAAAATCTCAAACCCAAGAGACCTTAAAGGGATTCTTGAGACGGGCTCAAAATGAGTTCGGCTTGAGGATCAAGAAAATAAGAAGCGACAACGGGACGGAGTTCAAGAACTCTCAAATTGAAGGCTTCCTTGAGGAGGAGGGCATCAAGCATGAGTTCTCTTCTCCCTACACGCCACAACAAAATGGTGTAGTGGAGAGGAAGAATAGAACTCTACTGGACATAGCGAGAACCATGCTTGATGAGTACAAGACATCGGATCGGTTTTGGGCCGAGGCGGTCAACACCGCCTGCTACGCCATCAACCGGTTGTATCTACACCAAATCCTCAAGAAGACATCATATGAACTCCTAACCGGTAAAAAGCCCAATATTTCATATTTTAGAGTCTTTGGTAGCAAATGCTTTATACTTGTTAAAAGAGGTAGAAAATCTAAATTTGCTCCTAAGACTGTAGAAGGCTTTTTACTAGGATATGATTCAAACACAAGGGCATATAGAGTCTTGAACAAGTCCTTAGGACTAGTTGAAGTTTCTTGTGACGTTGTGTTTGATGAGACTAACGGCTCTCAAGTAGAGCAAGTTGATCTTGATGAGATAGGTGAAGAAGAGGCCCCGTGCATCGCGCTAAGGAACATGTCCATTGGGGATGTGTGTCCTAAGGAATCCGAAGAGCCTCCAAATGCACAAGATTAACCATCCTCCTCCACGCAAGCATCTCCACCAACTCAAATTGAGGATGAGGCTCACGATGATGAAGAAGAAGATCAAAAGGATGAGCCCCCTCAAGATGACGACAATAATCAAGGGGGAGACGCAAATGATCAAGATAAGGAGGATGAAGAACCAAGACCGCCACACCCAAGAGTCCACCAAGCAATCCAACGAGATCACCCCGTCGACACCATCCTCGGCGACATTCATAAGGGGGTAACCACTAGATCTCGGGTTGCACATTTTTGTGAGCATTACTCTTTTGTTTCCTCTATTGAGCCACACAGGGTAGAGGAAGCACTACAAGATTCGAATTGGGTGGTGGCGATGCAAGAGGAGTTCAACAACTTCACGAGAAACGAGGTATGGCATTTAGTTCCACGTCCTAACCAAAATGTTGTAGGAACCAAGTGGGTCTTCCGCAACAAACAAGACGAGCATGGTGTGGTGACAAGGAACAAAGCTCGACTTGTGGCCAAGGGATACTCCCAAGTCGAAGATTTGGATTTTGGTGAAACCTATGCACCCGTAGCTAGGCTTGAGTCAATTCGTATATTATTAGCCTATGCTACTTACCATGGCTTCAAGCTTTACCAAATGGACGTGAAAAGTGCCTTCCTCAACGGACCAATCAAGGAAGAGGTCTATGTTGAGCAACCTCCCGGCTTTGAAGACAGTGAGTACCCTAACCATGTCTATAGGCTCTCTAAGGCGCTTTATGGGCTCAAGCAAGCCCCAAGAGCATGGTATGAATGCCTAAGAGACTTCCTTATTGCTAATGGCTTCAAAGTCGGAAAGGCCGATCCTACTTTATTTACTAAAACTCTTGACAATGATTTGTTTGTATGCCGAATTTATGTTGATGATATCATATTTGGGTCTACTAACAAATCTACTTGTGAGGAATTTAGTAGGATCATGACACAAAAATTCGAGATGTCAATGATGGGGGAGTTGAAGTATTTCTTAGGATTTCAAGTGAAGCAACTCCAAGAGGGCACCTTCATTAGCCAAACGAAGTATACTCAAGACATTCTAAACAAGTTTGGAATGAAGGATGCCAAGCCCATCAAGACTCCCATGGGAACCAATGGGCATCTCGACCTCGACACGGAAGGTAAATCCGTCGATCAAAAGGTATACCGGTCGATGATTGGTTCATTACTCTATTTATGTGCATCTCGATCGGACATTATGCTTTCCGTATGCATGTGTGCAAGATTCCAAGCCGACCCTAAGGAAGCTCACCTTACGGCCATAAAACGAATCTTGAGATATTTGGCTTATACTCCTAAGTTTGGGCTTTGGTATCCTAGTGGATCCTCATTTGATTTAATTGGTTATTCGGATGCCGATTGGGCGGGGTGTAAAATTAATAGAAAGAGCACATCGGGGACTTGCCAGTTCTTGGAAAGATCCTTGGTGTCTTGGGCTTCAAAGAAGCAAAATTCCGTAGCTCTTTCTACCACCGAAGCCGAGTACATTGCCGCAGGTCATTGTTGCGCGCAATTGCTTTGGATGAGGCAAACCCTTAGGGACTATGGTTACAAATTAACCAAAGTTTCTCTTCTATGTGATAATGAGAGTGCAATCCGCATGGCGGATAATCCCGTTGAGCATAGCCGCACTAAACACATAGCCATTCGGTATCATTTTCTTAGGGATCACCAACAAAAGGGAGATGTCGAGATTGCATACATTAATACTAAAGATCAATTAGCCGATATCTTTACCAAGCCACTAGATGAACAAACTTTTACCAAACTTAGACATGAGCTAAATATTCTTGATTCTAGGAATTTCTTTTGATGTTTTGCACACATAGATCATAAGTATACCTTTGATCATGTCTCTTTTATATGGTATGACTAATGTGTTTTCAAGTGTATTTCAAACCAAGTCATAGGTGTATTGAAAGGGAATTGGAGTCTTCGGCGAAGACAAAGGCTTCCACTCCACTCCATCAATTACTCACCCTTCGCCGTCGCCCCGAGCAACTCTCCGTCTTTGGTATAATCTTCACTCATATTATTGTTTGCCAAAGGAGGAGAAAGTAGTTCTTAAGGGCTTATATTTCACTCTAAGTATCCGTTTTTGGCGATTCATGCCAAAGGGGGAGAAAGTATTAGCCCAAAGCAAAAGGACCGCACCACCATATTTTAAAAAGAGTTTTTCAAATTGGTATCTTATTATATCCAAAAAGGGGGAGAAAGTAGCATCTTCAAAAATTGGTATCTCAAAACCCTCTTGAACACTAAGAGGAGAATTTTATTGAAGGAGAGTTTTGTTTAGTCAAAGGAAAATCATTCGAAACAGGGGGAGAAAATTTTCAAATCTTATAAATGCTTCTCAAAATTCTTATTCATTTATCTTTGACTATTTGCAAAAGGTCTTTGAAAAAATTTTCCAAAACTTTGCAAAAACAAAACATGTGGTGCAAGCGTGGTCCAAAATGTTAAAATAATAAAGAAACAATCCATGCATATCCTATGATAATATTTATTGGCTCAATTCTAAGTAACCTTTGCACTTACAATTATGCAAACTAGTTCAATTCTGCTCTTTTATATTTGCTTTGGTTTGTGTTGGCATCAATCACCAAAAAGGGGGAGATTGAAAGGGAATTAGGCTTACACCTATTTCCTAATTGATTTTGGTGGTTGAATTGCCCAACACAAATAATTGGACTAACTAGTTTGCTCTAGTCTATAAGTTCTACAGGTGCCAAAGGTTCACAATAAGTCAATAAAAAGAACAAGAATGGGTTCAATCAAAGAGAGCAAGGGACAACCGAAGTGTGCCCTGGTCTGGCGCACCGGACTGTCCGGTGCGCCACCGGACAGTGTCCGGTGCACCAGGGGACTCCAAGCTGAACTCAACACCTTCGGGAAATTCAGAAGCGCTCCACTATAATTCATCGGACTGTCCGGTGTACCACCGGACAGTGTCTGGTGCCCCAGAGGAGAGCGACTCTGAACTCGCCAGCTTCAGGAATCCGCTCCGCTATAATTCACCGGACTGTCCGGTGAGTCACCGGACAATGTCCGGTGCACACCGGACTGTCCAGTGTGGTAGCGGAGCAACGGCTACTTCACGCTCAACGGTCGACTGCAACGCATTAAATGCGCGCCAGCGTGCGCAGGGGAGCAGAGCACGCGCGGGTGGCACACCGGACAACCTACAGGGCCTGTCCGGTGCACCACCGGACAGCCAGGCGGGCCCACAAGACAGAGCTCCAACGGTCGGAACCCAACGGCCTGGTGACGTGGCTAGCGCACCGGGCTGTCCGGTGTGCCATGCGACTGCAGCCTTCCAACAACCACTTTTGGTGGTTGGGGTTATAAATACCCCCAACCACCCCAAATTCAAGTCATCCAAGTTTTCCACCTTCCAACTACTTACAAGAGCTTTAGCATTCAATTCTAGACACACCAAAGTGATCAAATCCTCTCCCAATTCCACACAAAGCTTTAGTGATTAGTGAGAGAGATTTGTTATGTTCTTTTGAGCTCTTGCGCTTGGATTGCTTCTTTCTTTCACTCTTTCTTGCAATCAACTCAATTGTAACCGAGGCAAGAGACACCAATTGTGTGGTGGTCCTTGCGGGGAAGTTTGGTTCCCGTTTGATTGAGAGAAGAAGCTCACTCGGTCCGAGGGACCGTTTGAGAGAGGGAAAGGGTTGAAAGAGACCTGGTCTTTGTGACCACCTCAACGGGGAGTAGGTTTGCGAGAACCGAACCTCGGTAAAACAAATCCTTGTGTCTCACTTCTTTATTCGCTTGCGATTTGTTTTTACGCCCTCTCTCGGACTCGTTTCTATTTCTAACGCTAACCCGGCTTGTAGTTGTGATTAAGTTTATAAATTTCCGATTCGCCCTATTCACCCCCCTCTAGGCGACTTTCAGTTTCTTAGAGCTCCAAGACACCAGGGATCTTCCTAGAAACTAACAAGTCCCGAATGTGCTCTTCCTATCAACCTTGCACCCGGCATAGTCGGAATCTGAGTATCTGATTAAGTCAAAGGTAGACCCCTTTGGATACCAAATCCCGAAGCAAGGCATAGAAACCAAATATCTAAGAATTCGCTTAACGACCACAAGGTGACATTCCTTGGGATCGGATTGAAATCTAGCACACATGCATACACTTAGCATAATATCCGGTCTACTGGCACAAAGATAAAGCAAAGATCCTATCATAGACCGATATGCCTTTTGATCAATGGACTGACCTCCTTTGTTGAGGTCTAGATGTTTGTATGTTCCCATCGGTGTCTTTGCGGGCTTTGCATCCTTCATCCCAAACCTCTTGAGCAAATCTTGAGTATACTTTGTTTGGGAGATGAAGGTTCTTTCCTTGAGTTGCTTCACTTGAAATCCAAGGAAGTAGTTTAACTCGCCAATCATTGACATCTCAAATTTCTGTATCATCACCCTGCTAAACTCTTCACAAGACTTTTGATTAGTAGAACCAAATATTATGTCATCGACATATATTTGGCATACAAAGAGATCACCATTACAAGTCTTAGTAAAGAGAGTAGGATCAGCTTTCCCAACCTTGAAAGCATTAGAAATAAGGAAATCTCTAAGGCATTCATACCATGCTCTTGGGGCTTGCTTAAGTCCATAGAGCGCCTTAGAGAGCTTGTAGATGTGGTCGGGATACCTGTCATCCTCAAAGCCAGAGGGTTGTTTCACATATACTTCCTCCTTGATTGGTCCATTAAGGAAGGTGTTCTTCACGTCCATTTGAAATAACTTAAAAGAGTGGTGAGCAACATAGGCCAATAATATTCGATTTGATTCTAGCCTAGCTACAGGAGCAAAAGTCTCCTCAAAATCCAAACCTACGACTTGGGCATAACCTTTTGCCACAAGTCGAGCCTTGTTTCTTGTCAACACATCGTGTTCATCTTGCTTGTTGTGGAACACCCACTTGGTTCCCACAACATTTTGCTTCGGACGTGGCACCAGGCTTCAAACTTCATTTCTCTTGAAGTTGTTGAGCTCTTCCTGCATGGCCAACACCCAGTCCGGGTCCTACAAGGCTTCTTCTACCCTGAAAGGCTCAATAGAAGAAACAAACGAGTAATGCTCACAAAAATTAGATAAACGTGAGCGAGTGGTTACTCCCTTGCTAATATCACCCAGAATTTGATCTACTGGATGATTTCTTTGAATTATCGTCTGGACTTGTGTTGGAGGAGCTTGTGGTGCTTCTCCCTCCTCATCCTGTTCTTCATGTGCTCCCCCTTGATCCAGCCCTTCATCTTGAGGTACCTGTTCCTCACCTTGAGTTGGGAGATGCACCAAAGTAGAGGAAGAAGGTTAAACTTGCTCTTGTTGTTCCCGCGGTCGCACATCACCTATTGCCATTGTTCGCATTGCGGTCGTCGGAACCTCATCCTCATCTACATCATCAAGATCAACTTGCTCTCTAGGAGAGCCATTAGTTTCATCAAATACAACGTCGCTAGAGACTTCAACTAATCCTGATGACTTGTTGAAGACCCGATACACCTTTGTATTTGAGTCATAACCTAGTAAAAACCCTTCTACAAGATTGGGAGCAAACTTTGAATGCCTACCTTTCTTTACCAAGATGTAGGATTTGCTCCCAAATACATGAAAATAAGAAATGTGACGGAACCTCCCAAAGTCATTAGGCCCACCTACAATTGTCCTTATACAATGGGCCTTGGGCAACCCTGTAGATATACATAATCACTCGACAAGTTCAGTATCTGTACCCTTTTCCTTTCCCAAGAGCGTTTCACCTGTCACACAGATATTACAACACATCGGAGGAACGAATAAGCGGAAGTGAATTACAATAACTTAATTTACATTCATTAATATATAGAAAGAGTATTATTATTACATCACCAGGTTATAAGAGTGCATAAGTATTATTATTACAAACTTGGGAGGCAAAAACCCTCCCGCATAAAAGTATATTGTTTTTCAAAAGGAAGGACCACGTCCTTCCGCAACCACGTTACTGCTGAGGCTCATCTTTGGGTACCATGTCCTTGGGCACCACCTTAGTGCAAAAACATAAAAGCCTGTTGTTTCTTCACCTACAACAACATGGGTTCGAAAACCCTGAGTACGAAGTGTACTTTCGCAAGTCTTACCCGTCAAAATAAAAGACTCTCAAGGATATGCTGGCTTAAGGGAGTCAACGTAAGGCTTAATCAAGAATGAAGACTCTATGTGCAAAAATGCTTACTAATAGTGGATCCTTAAAACCCAGTTTTATTAGCAAGTTAAGTCATTACCTGTCACTAGAATTCTTTCTATCCTAGTTCAAGCACTTGGCCTATACTAGCCATCCTTTTATCAACCCTTCTTGTTCACTGGAATGCTACATGTAAGTCAGTGACCAAGTCTTCATGTCCGAGAAGTAACGGCGATCCGAATCGATTAATACTCAGCTGAGGATCTCCAATCACACGACATATGTAGAACTTAACCCTTGCATATGTCAACTCGCCACCGGGGTTCTTAAGACCAGACCGGGTTCACGCCAACCGAGAGCACAGATACACCACCGTCCAGCCTCTTGCCACAGAGGGTAGACGCTACTCTCGCCATCTCTCCACTCCCATTGCGTGTTGGCCTTTCTGGTATTAGTCTGCCCGAGGCAAAGCTTACCCATGACGAGGCATGTGACCAGTTAAAGGGTCCTCGATCAGCAGGCCCACATCGAGACGGTCCTTAATCGACTCAGACGGAGACACTACACCAAGACTTTCTTCTCGTGCAAGTCACCAGCCCGGTCTCAGCTTTATCATTTCAAACCCAAAGTTTGGTACCTGGCAGAGGTACGTCTTTTCCGATGTTGAACCCATCATGGCCATGATGGATCCACCATCAAGTTTTATTTTTGAAAACATCCCATCCACTGTGAAGCATCACCTTTTGTTTAAACAAAACATTTGTTTTTATAAAGCAAGACTAAGCATCAGAAAAACCTTTTGAATAAAACAGGTAATCAAAGAATGGTAAACAGTTCCATGGAAGGAAATGCAACAATTGGTTTAACACCCAACTCCTATCACCTAATGCATCATTCAAGTGATAAAGAGTTTTTAAATAGCAAGGAGGTGGGAAATGCACCGGGGCTTGCCTTGTGTTGTAGGAGAGTCAGGCTCTGTTCCACAAATATCAAAATAAAAACAGTTCCCGACAGGTGGATTTTTTGCTGATGGAGTAGTCTCTTCCTCTTCAACAGTCACTTCTTCCTCGTTTTCTATATATATAACCATATATAACCATGAATGCTCATGTAATGCTTATAAAAATGCAATAATAGAGAAACTATACTAAGTTGTATCTTGAATACAACTTTCCTTCACGGTGCACTAGGGTAACAGGGGTTTTTCTAGGCCAGTGCCTTAGTAGGGTTAGACAATTTACCCTAAGGAACTAGGGTTTTTGGTTTAGGAATCTAACAATGTCCAAAGCATATCAAACTTTGCCCATGGGTTCTAAGTACCAAAATAAGTTCACCCAAAAAGTTTTATGATTTTTGGGGCTATTAAATAATTCCTAAAATTCCAGAGGTATAGGTTTAAGCTCTTTTAAATACTAATTAATTCCTTGTTTGGACTAAAAATCCTAGAACCATTTTTATTAAATACTAGAGAAATCTAGGAATCCAACAAAATTAGTTTCATATTTTATCATTTTTCTATAATTTTCTATGGATTTCCTAAGTCTGGCAAAAAAAGGAAAAGCATCAACAGTGATGGGCTCAATTTAACCCGAGCCGGCCCAAGAGATGCAGAACGCGCCCGCGTTGCCGGATTTGCACAGGTGACCTTGGTGATTTGAAAAACCCGTTAATAGTCCCGCACACTGTTCCTATGGGTCACTGACTCTTTACGCAGAGGCCCTTCATTTTCTAATTCTTCACGGACTGAAGTCCTCGACTGAGGACGTCAGAGCAGCGGCTCCGGCGAGCCTGTACCGGCCAAGATACGCAATGACCGGTGCTCTGGAGTGGTTGACACCTAATTCGACCCCTAATAACCATTTTCCCTCAACCAATTTCAAGGTTCTAGCCCCTAATATCTCTGCCCATGGTGACAGTGCGACCAACGGACAACCCGAAGCGTTCCCGGTGATCCTACGTGTTCTAGCTCAATTGGCCGGGCCGAGAAGCATCACAAGCACACAGGGATGCTAAAACAAGAGCAAGGAGGGCGTGATTGGACCTGTGGAGGGCTGACCACAACGAGCTCACACACGCGGTGTTCTTGATTGATTTGGGGGAAATCTCAAATTGGGGCGTTCTGGTGGACGATCCGTGGCACGAGCTGGTGTATTGGGTGCGTGACTACCTAGCGGAGCCGATGACACGCTCAATTTATAGGCCTCGAGGGCGGTGGCGCCTGAATTTAACATGGCGAGGTGGCGGCCGGAGAGAGGGGAGAGCACTGGTGGCTTAATCATGGCGTTCACCGGTGCAACGTCTCAAGGATTGTAATTCTAAGGGTGCCACGGTTACTTCCGCACAGTAGCGAGTCACGGCGTGGCATAACCGAGGTCACCGGAGTTTCCACGGCAACACCGGCGGTCTGGCCACGTCGCACGGCTACAGGCGCGATGATAAGCTTCCGCCGCGACCAAAACCGCTCCCCCGCGAGATCTTTTTTCCTCCCCGTGAATATCCACTGCGTGCCAAGCACGAACCACGGCGACCGACGTGAATCTGAGCGCACGGGTCACCGGCAGCGAGGGGGGCTATATCTGTGATCTTTGTCAGGCACTGTACCATTGGGATCCCATTCAAAGTGCCTAACAGAGCTGAATGAAACGCCTTATTCGCCAATTCTTATGTGACAACATGATCTTCAACCTATAGAGAAATTGTTGTCCTATAATCCCTCTCTAACTTTGTTATAGTATCCACAATGAAATAGTCATAGGATCCTACTCAAAATCACTCACCAAGTTCATCCAACTCCACTGTTTCTCAGAATTCAGTCTAATGGCCGATTGACAGCTAGACTTTAGGGCTATTTATCTCTAGATTTTGTATGTCAACAATGCTTAACCACTTAAGCAAAGTTACGCTCCTATAGTAGATCTATAATCTTGATGCATTGACCCTAGGCAAATTCCTTATGGATTAAGAGATACAAGGCTCCAAAGATGCCTCAAGCTCACTGAATTTCACACTTAACCCAATAGGGTTTAAGTGGTGCTTTTTGAAAATAAGTCCAAATACCATAATTTGATTTGAAAATCCTCAAATGTGTGAAACATATGATTGGTGGTGCTCTTAATACTTTGGTTTTTGCACTTGGTTCCAAAAGTGCACAAAATTTACACTTAGCCCCCTAGGGTTCTAGTTTAGGGTTTTCTAGGGGTCTTTTTAGGGGTTTTAACACTTTAGGGTTTTATGGTCACTAAAGTCTATCAAATGTGATATCTTATGATCATGTCTTATGTCTTTTAAGGCTTTCAAATATTTGGGCTTTATTTATATCCATAAGCCATGATATGAGGTTAAGCACTTTATCCGAGGGTTAACCATACATCAAGTCACATTAGTACAACTTGATTTGAAATTTTTACCTAGTGAATGCACTCTAGGTGTAACAAACACATGATATGCCAATGCACATGATGTTATGCTCAAGTTTTAGTAACAGTAACACCAGGGGTGTTACATCCTTCCCCCCATAAAAGAATCTCGTCCCGAGATTTAAAGTCCTAGGGCAAGTAGTGGAAAAGGAAACACGTCATATTTTTATTTCCTTATTTCTTGTACAAGGCAGGGGTGGCATGGGGTCTATTTCATCTTTACAAGCATTTGTACATATCTCATAATTTACATGAAGCTAAAAAGCCAAGGAAGTTCTATTCTAAGAAGTCTTGGGTTTCCCATGTAGCTTAATCTTCCGTATGTTGGTTCCATTGTATCTTATAAAATTTGAGAACTCTTCTTTGGGTGACCCTGTCCTTTTGATCCAGGACTCGAATGGGATGTTCTGAATATGTCAAATCTGGTTCTAAGGTAACATCCATCACACCAATGGTTCGATATGGGACCCGAAGACATTTCTTCAATTGGGATACGTGGAACACATTGTGCACTGCAGACAATGTTTCGGGTAGTTGGAGTCGGTATGCCACTGGTCCACATCTTTCAAGAATAGGAAACGGACCAATGTACCGAGGTGCAAGCTTTCCTTTTACACCGAAACAAGATACACCCTTCACTGGTGATACTTTCAGGTAAACATAATCTTCAACTTGAAAGTACAAGGGTTGGCAGCGTTTGTCTGCATAACTCTTTTGCCGAGCTTGTGCTTCTTTCAGGTTACGTATGATTCGTTGAACCTTTTCTTCCATTTCTTTCACCGTATCAGACCTGAAAAACCACCTTTCTCCTGGTTCAGACCAATTCAATGGAGTACGGCACCGTCGTCCATACAAAGCTTCAAAGGGTGCCATCTTGATGCTCTCTTGATAGCTATTGTTATATGAAAACTCTGCCAATGGTAAGCATTCATCCCATTTCTGTGGGAACTCCAGAACGCATGCTCGCAACATGTCTTCAAGTATTTGATTTACTCTCTTTGTCTGCCCACTTGTTTGGGGATGATAGGCCGAACTATGGAGCAACTTAGTACCTAGGGACTTATGTAGTGCTTCCCAAAACTTGGATACGAATTGCGGTCCGCGATCTGACACTATTGTCTTTGGAACTCCGTGCAGACTAAGGATATGAGCAATATATAACTGAGCATAGACAACAACTGGGTGATCTGTCTTGACGGGCAGAAAATGGGCTACCTTGGTAAGCCAATCAACTATAACCCAAATATAATCAAATCCTTTTGCTGTCCTGGGTAATCCCACAATGAAGTCCATGCTAATGTCCTCCCATTTCCAAGTTGGGATGGGCAAAGATTGCAGTGGACCAGTAGTCTTCATGTGTATGGCTTTGACACATCTACAGGTGTCACATCTCGCCACATAGCGTGCAATTTCGATCTTCATTTTTGTCCACCAATAATGTTGCTTTAAATCTTGATACATCTTAGTGCTTCTGGGATGAATGGAATATCGACTAAGATGAGCTTCGTCCAATATTTTCTGGCGGACTTCATCATCCTTAGGCACAACTATGCGGTTATTAAACCCTACCATGCCTTGATCATCCTTTCTGAAACAATTTGCTTTACCGACTTTTATTTTCTCATGAATATGTTTCATACCCTTATCGCTTCTTTATGCATCAATAATTCTTTGCAGAAGAACCGACTCAAGCTTCAATTGGTTCAATGTTCCATGTTGAATCATTCCCAGGTTTAATTTCTCCATTTCTTGACATAATGTGATGTCAGAGGCCTTTACTATAAGACAATGGCAAGAAGCCTTGCGACTTAGTGCATCTGCCACCACATTGGCCTTGCCTGGGTGATAGTGAATCTCTAATTCATAATCCTTAATTAGCTCAAGCCATCTTCTCTGCCTCATGTTTAGTTCTGACTGGGTAAACATATACTTCAAACTTTTATGATCTGTATATATATGGCAGATATTTCCCAGCAGATAATGACGCCATATTTTAAGGGCATGAACCACAACAGCTAATTCTAAGTCATGAGTTGGATAATGTTCCTCATGCCGGCACAACTGTCTTGAAGCATATGCTATAACTCAGCCCTCTTGCATTAAGACACATCCGAGGCCACTGCCCGATGAGTCACAGTACACATCAAAAGGCTTTTCAATGTCCGGTTGAGCCAATACCGGAGCAGTGGTCAACAATACCTTCAGCTGCTCGAAGGCTTCGTTGCATCTTGAGGACCAGTTAAATTTTGTATCATTCTTCAATAGACTTGTGATTGGCTTCACAATCTTGGAGAAATCCGGGATAAATCTGCGGTAATAGCCAGCCAGTCCAAGGAAACTTCGAACTTGATGTACAATGGTTGGCGGTTTCCATTCAAGAATATCTGTGACCTTGCTGGGATCAACCGCAATCCCATTTGCAGACAATACATGTCCCAAAAATTGGATTTCCTCCAGCCAAAACGCGCACTTGCTAAATTTAGCATATAATTGATGTTCCCTTAAGCGCGTTAATACGATCCGTAAATGTTTAGCATGCTCCTCTTCATTCTTGGAATAAGTCAAAATATCATCAATGAAGACCACCACAAATTTGTCCAACTCGGGCATAAATACCGAGTTTATCAGATATGTGAAGTGGGCAGGAGCATTCGTCAATCTGAAGGACATAACCAAATATTCGAATAGTCCGTACCGCATAGTAAATGCGGTCTTGGGTATATCTTTGGGTCGGATACGGAAATGATGATAGCCCGACTTGAGGTCAATTTTGGAGAATACCCGTGCTCCAGTATGTTGATCGAACAAGATATCGATTCGGGGAAGAGGGTACTTGTTCTTGATCGTGACCTCATTAAGGGGTCTGTAGTCCATGCACATTCGAAGCGTTTGATCCTTCTTCTTGACAAAGATTGCGGGACATCCCCAAGGTGACGAACTGGGCTGAATGAATCCCTTCTCAAGCAAGTCTTGTATTTGTGTCTTGAGTTCTGCCAATTCATTTGGCGGCATCCGATACGATCTTCTAGAAATAGGGGTTGTACCGGGCTTCAGCTCAATCACAAATTATACATCATTTTCTAGAGGTAATCCAGGCAGATCTTCAGGAAATACATCTAGAAATTCACATACTACCGGAATATCCTGGATTTCTGGAATGATAGCTTCATAGACCCGTCCAAATGGTTTAGCTGGAATATCTACAGGGATGGACAGGAGAACCTCTTCATGGCCATGACTCAACTTGATAGTCCTTAAGTCAGTGTTAAGGATAGCTTTGTGCTGGGCTAACCAATTCATGCCCAGAATTACATCTATATCTTGGCCTTTCAAAACAATCATGTTGGTGGGAAAATCCCATTCAGCCAATGTTACTGGGACATGGAAGGCTACTTCCTTAGTAAATATTTGTCCCCCGGGCAAATGGATGATAAACCCTTCCCTTGATTCAGGGCAATGAATGCAATATTTTCCACAAATTTCTTACTTATGAATGTATGCGAAGCCCCAGAATCAAAGAGAATTACTGCTTGGTGATTAGCCACAAGGAACGTACCCATCATTACCGGCTCTCCTTCCGGTGTAGTGGCCACTTGCGTGTAATAAATTCGCCCAGTCTTCTTCGCATTTTTGCCCGCTGAATTATTTGCCATGTTCCCTTTGCCTTGATTTGAGGTCCCTGAGTTTTGCTGATTGTTGGACTTAGTCTGCCTTAGGTATGGGCAGTCTTTGATAAAATGACCAGACTTCACACAGTTGAAGCAGCCAGTTGAGGAGCTAGGGAGGGCGGGGAAACGAGCACCAGGGGCACTTGGCTGATTTGTAGAAGTGGGGGCAGTGGTAGGACGAATGAAAACAGACTGTTTAAACGGATAGGAGGGTGGACAAGGCGAAGAACGATTCTGATTGAAAGGCCGGATTACCAACCTTGTTCGCTTCTCAGCTCCCTGATTGGACCTATCACCTCCAAATCCCTTGGATTTTCCTTGGCCTGTATTCTTGGCTTCTACTGCCAGCGTCATGCTGACAGCCCTGTTGTATGTAAGATCTAGGCAGGTGGCCATTTTCCTTCAGAGCCGGTTGTTGAGTCCTCTCATAAAGCAGTTCTTCTTTTTCAGGTCAATGTTTACTTGGTCAATTGCATATTGGGATAAATGATTAAATTTGTTGAGATACTGCATCACAGTATCCCCTCCTTGTTTCAGTCGAATGAATTCCTCTTGTTTCATGTGAAGCACTCCTTCTAGAATATAGTGCTCATGGAATGCCAATTTAAATTCATCCCAAGTGATCTAATGTCCGGCTTGTTGAATCGCCACAAAATTTCCCCACCTGGTACTGGTAGGACCTCTTAGTTGTTGGGCGACGAACAACGGCTTCTGTGTTTCGGTGCAGCGGATTAATCCGAACTTCTGCTCCATTACCCTGATCCACTCATCAGCTTCAAGAGGATCTTCAGCTTTAACAAAGAGTGGGGGACGCATTTCAAAGAAGTCTAGGTATGAGGTTTCATGCGGTCCCTAGGGAGGAGCCCTTCCGCCTTGCTGCTGAAATTGGTTACCCACCATTTCACGTACGAAGCGGGTATTATCGGCAGTCGCATTAACCAAGGCAGCGATAGCCTCGTCCAGCGTTGGTGGTACAGGTGGTGGATTAGGAGTGTCTTCCCGACCACTGGAAATACCCGCACCGTCATGCGCACGAGTCCTTGATGGCATCTAAGGCAAAGAAACATTTGGGAAAAATATAACATGTCGATACACACCATCATTTTACATTACCAAAACGTAATGATACAGACTCAAGTGTACAACATGACTTCATTATTTATTTTACAAAGGTATATCTTCTAAACTATACTAGTCTAGTCTTCGTCGTCCTTGGTTTCTTCATTTCCGTCCGTGAGAGACCGATCGTCAGTCAGGTTCATGGAAGGAGGAGGCCTAAAAAAGTCTAGCTCCTCATCAGTTCCTTCACCTGCTGTCCTTGATGGACCGACTCCCATTGGAACAGGGTTAGTAGGTACGTTCGGGTGCAGTCGCAAATACAGTACATGCACTTCCTCATGTAGAGTATTGCAATATACCTGCAAGTTGTCAAGGGCCGCACTAAGCTCGGTCACACGAGCACGAGCCTTGGCTTCCCGATCCCAAGCAACCGAACGTGAGTTGACGACCCAATCGACTGCCAGGTCTCGTTCAACAAGCTTGTCTTGCAGGTGTCTAACGTCAGCTGCCAACTCATTTATACGCTAACCATCTTCTGCCCACACCTTGTTTCGGTGACGTAACTCCGTTCGAAGTTGTTCCACTTGGGCTTCTAAGTCTCCGATTGGATTGTTGTTGCCGCTGCTGCTCCCTTCATGTCGTGGAGCCAACTGATGACGACGTACGCCAATGGGTCCAGTGGACTTACGCGCAGTTTTCCTCGTACGCGACAAATCTCCATAAGAGGAGAAATTTATTAGTTTATTTTTTAAACATGATGCATGCATAATTACAGAATCAACCTTTTTTGATCCTACTTCCTCTATTTTGCACTCTATTACCTGGTCTTACAGGATGAGAACTTCCAGAAAGTGGCAAGGGAAGAAGGAAACAATATTTCTTGGATAAGTATTTGAAAATTCTTTTTGAATGCTTCATAATATCTGAAGAGATAGGCTTCGCTCCGATACCAGCTGTGACGGAACCTCCCAAGTCATTAGCCCACCTACAGTTGTCCTTGTCCAATGGACCTTGGGCAACAACTCTGTAGATGTACATAATCACTCGACAAGTTCGATATTTGTACCCTGTTCCTTTCCCAAGAGCGTTTCACCCGTCACGCAGATATTACAACACATCTGTTGGGGACTTGTTCTCAAATGCTATGAATCAAGAACAAGGCAACATAGTGTTAAAGGTTAATATCCTTCGTCCTTCGAAGCATTATTTCCCTTAGGATATAACGATCTTCGGATGAAGGTTATGAAGGACGTACCTTCATCATCATGATAAATGATAATGAAAGACAAAGCATACGAAACATGAAAGATAACATGAACAATCATGTAACATTATTCATATATCGTCATTATATAAATTCAAGTATTTAAATACAATATTTAATGACATTTATACCTTCGGCTTGACAGAAGGCAAAAAATCCAAGCGTTGCGCACGAGCGAATACAGGATAGCGTGAACAGTACAAGGGTACTGTTCATCTATTTATAGGCACAGGACGCAGCCTATGAGAAATTACATTCATGTCCTTTACAAAGGTTTACAATCATAATACAAGTTATCACGGGCCGATTGGTCATTTCATCTTTAAGTCGGTGCATTTGAAAATGTACTCCGAAGCCCTTTGGTTGATAGCTTCGGCTTTGTGCCAGTCTTCCGAAGGTGTTTCTTCTTATGGGACCTTCGGCGACGAAGCAGGCCCCCAACAGTAGCCCCTTCACGGTGCCAAATCATTTTTTGTAACGAGCTTGACCCGTGAAAAACTCTCTCAGGCTTCGGAATGCCGAAGGTCCGAAAAACACCTTCCCTGAGCTCGTTGCTGGGAAACGATTTAAATATTCTGGGTGAAGGATGGTCCCACCATGCAACGGATACGCGCGATCTGGTGATTCAGCTTCTTGGGAACTATGGTCCACCGTTCAGCGAGTGCGGGTGACTGTTCAGCGGGTGCGAGCGACTTGACGATTCACCTTCCCACCTGCAGCACTATATAAACAGACGAGTAGTTGTGAAGTTACCACAACATTTACTACTATTGCACTGTTGTGCTGCCGAAAAATTTAACCACCGCCGAAGCTTATTCACCGTGTTCTCAGTCAAAGGATCACTTCGCTCTAGCTCCGTGAGAAGAGGGAGCTTCGTCAAAAATACTCAACTTCATTAAAACGCAAGAAATTCAACATCAAATGGCCAGAGTGCGCTCAATAGCTAGGGTTACACACGATGGAGAGGAAACCAAAGCTACTAAAACTACTCTGATCTCCAAAGTTATGAGGCGGTCGGGGCTAGTTGTAACGAAGGGCGCTCTCGACGAAAGCGCCCCTGCTACTGAAGCGGAGCAGGCAGACATTGAAGAAGGTGATATTGGTGAAGAAGAGATTGATTATAACACCGCTATGCCATCGAAGCCCAGCCATTTGAATTTTGGAAAGTCGACTGTGTCTGAAGCTGATATGGCTATGATGACGAAGCTAGGCTACTTCAGAGAAGCCGACAAGGGGTTGATTCGCTTTGGTGGGGAAGAAACTTTCCCGAAACTAGAAAATGATGAAGTGGTGGTCTTTAAGAGCTTCTTCAAAGTAGGGCTGAGATTTCCTCTGCACGGGATGATTGGAGATGTCTTCGAAAATTTTGAGATTTACCTTCATCAGCTGACCCCTAACGCCATTGTTAGGCTCAGCGTGTATATCTGGGCTCTCCGAAGTCATGGGGTGGAGCCGCTCGCCGAAGCCTTCTGCCGAGTACACGAACTTCATTATCAGACGAAGGCTAGGGAAGACGGACTTTAACACCCGGCTTTAAGGAACAAAGCCAGGTGCATCTCATACATGCGCCAAGAAGACAACATATATAATAACAGAGTGTATAGAGATAAATGTCACAATAACATCAGAGTACTTATTACATAGCGGAAGACTTATTACAAAATAAAGGAATAAATATAAAACGAACTAAGGATCGTCGGCGCCAATGTCAACTGAGAAACGCCACCTAGATCAGATCATACTCCTCGCCTTGTGGCTCCTCCTGAACTACCTGCTCTTCTCCTGTGGGGGGGTGTGAGACAGCAAGAGTGAGCTCACATACGTTCATAGCTCAACAAGTCATGGGGAATAATGTGGCACGAACTCACCAAAGGTGGGAGTTCATGAAGTGTAAGGTTGATCAATGAAATAAAGGCTGAAGCTGAGCATTGCTTTTATAAGTTGGTCAAAATTTTATTAGCAGTTACTAAGTGTGAGTGAACACCAAACCTTAGAAATAATAAGTAAAAGTAATAATAAAATAATCCCAAATGCAATGATATGACAAATTAAGTTTAAGTTCCATAAATTAATCATGTGAGTGTCCGAGCCGCTCATGACCGTGAGCACGGCTAGTATACCAGTTTTACACTCTGCAGAGGTTGCGCATCTTTACCCACAAGTCGTGTTACCCATTTGCCATGGAGTTGATCAGACCCCATACACCTCTACCAAGGAAGCGAGGCAGGGTACCACTACGAGGCCTTTACAAAGTTCCACTAGCTTCAGACTACCCGCTACAGTTTATAGGAAGCTCCAGTGCAGGGTTCTTGCCAGACCGCTATCGCAGCAAAATCAACCCAAGGACCTCCCTACACTGACCACTCCCCTACTGCCCTTGCCCCTTTCGGGTAAGGTAGCCCTCCACTAGCTTTCCTAGTTAATCAGCCAAGGGTGTCCCATTAAACCCTTGTGGTAGCACTGTTTTCCCGGGTGGTTCTCCATGTTCCCATTAACATAATGATCTTATCATGAACATAAAATAATGAACAGATAATAACAAGTGTAGAAAAAATGAGTGATGAATATCTCTATACCCAAATTCACATAAAGCAATAGCATGTACTACCCAAAAGTTTAGTAGTAAAACCAGTGGTGAAACAAGGTATAAAGATAGTCAAAATCTAGGGTATCCTATTGGGTCCCATCAAAATTAACCTATGCAGATCATTATGAATAATAAGAACATGAATGGGTAAAAAGAAGTGATCAAGAGCACAACTTGCCTTCCACGAGCTCCTGCTCAGCAGTCTCTACTTGCTGAACCCCAGATTCCACAGTGGCTTGCTCGTCTACTCGCATCAACACAATACATACATAGCATAGCATAAATTAACATCACATCAAACATGCAAATGGAATATACAGTAATAAACTGGACATTAAAATATGATCACAGGAACTGGAATCATTAAATTTGGAGTTATAGATTTTAAGTTATGAATTTTCCAAGGTTTTATGTATTTAATACATGATTGAGTACTAGATAAATTTTAAATCATCTTTCATGTTAAAACAGAGGCACTAATGGTTAGATAATAATATTATGAAAATTTAGGAACTGGAATGGACCAATTTGGAGTTCATGTGCATTTTCTATGAATTATACAAATTCTATGAATTGTTTTTATATTAAAAACTCATTTTCCAATTCATTTTCCTGATTTTATAATTCTCTGGACGGGGCCTCATTTTCTGGAAAACGCAGGGGTGCCTAGGTAAAAACCCCGAGACACAGAGAATAGTACAGGGTGGACTGCGGGTTGATTACTATAAAACAGAGGGGTTCTTTTACAAACTTGCGGCCGAAGGGGTATCGACCAACCAGAGCCGCACGATTTAATACCTACCGTCCAGATTAGATCCATGGTTCTATACACTAGCGCGTGATCACAGCCATCGGATGATCGATCAATGGACTGCATTCTACATCACCGAGATCAATGCGCCACCTTCGGATCAGGGATCAGCGGTCGCGCGCACTCGGCCGAAACGATGCGCTCGGCTTCTAATCGTGGGTGTCGATAATGAATCCAACGGTTGCGAGCACCCTTCCCCAGCCTGCGCACTCCGGCAACGGCACCGCCCAACAGTCCGTCGTTGAGCTCGCCGGAGATGGTGGATCCAGTGCTTCGGGACCCAATCTTCGTGACCGATAGATGCAAAACGATGAGGAGCCCATGGCGAATACTGTGGTGGCGTCAATTTGGTGTGCCATAGGCGTACCAGGAACAACCACGGCAAACGGACTCCCCCACGGCGGCGCCATGGACGGCGCGGTGAAATCCGGCCCGACCAGGACCCCCCGATCGATTAACTGACACAGCGCAACAAGTAAACCGAGGCGAACACGGTGAGGTGAGTTACCGGGCATGTAGACCACTGGCAGAGGCAGGCCACGGCGGAGGGCGGAACAGGGACCAGGCGCGAGCTCCGACGAGGAATTGAGAGCGGCGCGACCGGAGTTTGTGCCCCCCGAGTGGTCACACACCTGTGGAATGAGTGGAGAAACGCCCCGGCACCACCCGAGAGCCTGATTATGGAGTAACGACCAACTATCGTGGTGGCGGTGACGAAGGTTTCTCTCCCCTCTCTCGGCATCGACGATAAACTGGCAGAGGAGTAGTTGGGTCGCGAGGGTAGGCGGATACGGAAGGAGAGGCGAGCCCGGTGAGCTTTATACCCGGAACGTGCCCACGGTCGCAGGGAGAAGCCGAGCAACCCCCACTGCCGAGCTCTGCGGAGTCCGCGCGGTCCGCCCGCTGCGATCGTTTCGGAAGGTGGGTGGAGCTCCTGTCATCTCGGGCCCACGCGTCAGCGATGACTTCACAAGCACGAGAGACCGACAGCCGGGCCCAGGGTGTCGGCGCCGATACTCCACTGGTTGGGCCACAGGGAGTTAAAGGAGACCTGGGCCGGATTGGGGATATTTGGCCCATGCGCACAGTTTCTCTTTTCTTTTATTTATATTTCCTGTTTTTCCCATTATTTCACCAATCCAAATTTAAATCCTAATTTAAATTCAAACTTGTGACTAATTCATTCTCAAACCATATTTGTGCAATTATAATTATTAAGTTTGAGAATATTTATTTAAATATATTATTCATGTTTTCATATTCCTTCTCTTTTCCTCATTTTGTTCAAAACCCCAAATTTCAATTTAGGGTTAAGCTCCATCTTCTAGTCATTATTGTCTTAGTATTTTTATTTTATTTAATGCACAAACATATAAACTCCAGCTGATGCATTTTTTTTCATTTGTTTGACTTAATTTCTAAATTGTGTGTGTGCTCTTTTCTTATGATGCAAATGAGGCACATAAAATGAAGAAGTCACTATATTTTCCTTGTATACAATTTTGAGTATTACAAATCCTACCCCCCTTAAAAATAATCTCGTCCTCGAGATTTAAGAAGATCTAGGGAAAAGATGGGGAAAATCTATGTGAAGCTCTTCCTCTCTCTCCCAAGTAGCTTCATCTTCACCATGGTGACTCCATTGAACCTTGCACATTTTAATCACCTTATTCCTTGTAACTCGAGTCAAAGTGTCCAAAATCTTGATTGGGTACTCAGCATAAGTCAGATCATCTTGAACACTAAGGTCTTCCATTGGTAGTTGCTCCTCAGGTACCCTGAGGCACTTCTTTAGCTGGGACACATGAAACACATCATGTACATCTGACAGATGATCGGGTAGCTTTAGTTGATATGCAACTTCTCCCACTCGCTTTAAGATCAAGAAAGGTCCAATGAAGCGAGGGGACAACTTTCCTTTAACTTTAAATCTCCTCATACCCCGGAGTGGTGACACCTTCAAATAGACATGATCACCCTCCTTAAACTCCAGTAATCTTCTCCTATTATCAGCATAGCTCTTTTGCCTGGATTGTGCAATTCTCAAATTTTCTCTTATCATTCGAACTTGTTCTTCTGCCTCTTGTATAAGCTCAGGCCCAAAGAACTGTCTTTCTCCAGTCTGATCCCAATACAGGGGAGTCCTGCATTTCCTGCCATACAAAGCCTCAAATGGTGACATCTTCAAACTGGCCTGGTAGCTATTATTATAAGAAAACTCAGCATAGGGTAAGCTCTTCTCCCAACTGCCACCATGCTTGAGAGCACAAGCTCTTAACATATCTTCCAGCACTTGATTAGTCCTCTCTGTCTGTCCATCAGTCTGGGGATGGTAGGCTGAGCTAAAATTCAACTTTGTATCCAAGCTCTCATGTAATTTCTTCCAAAATCGAGAAGTAAACTGCGATCCTCGATCCGACACGATCTTTTTAGGCACACCATGTAGACAAACTATCTGAGTCATATACAATTCTGCTAGCTTGGCTCCCGTGTAATTAGTCCTCACAGGTATGAAATGAGCCACTTTTGTCAATCTGTCTACAATCACCCAAATAGAGTCATACCCAGTAGGGGTGCGGGGTAGTCCAACAATAAAATCCATACCAATTTCTTCCCATTTCCACTCAGGAATCTTAAGCGGGTGCAATAGTCCAGCGGGTCTTTGATGTTCGGCCTTGACTCTTTGACACACATCACACTTAGCCACATGAGCAGCCACATCCCTTTTTAGTCCATACCACCAATACTTTTGCTTCAAATCCTGATACATCTTAGTGCTCCCAGGGTGGATGGAGTAATCAGAATCATGAGCTTCTTTCAATATAGCCTCACGGAGGCTATCGATCTCTGGAACACATATCCGATCCTTGAACCATATAGTGCCTTGCTCATCCTCTGTGAATTCCGGGACTCTTCCTTCAGTAATCAGATCCTTAATCTCTTGAATCTTAGCATCTCCAACCTGACCTTTACGAACCTCTTGCTCCAAGGTAGGTTCCAATTCAATGGTAACTCCTTCAGTGTGAGTAACAATTCCCAGGTTGAGTCTCTCAAAGTCTTTTGCTAATTCATCGGGTAGCTGGACAACGAAAGCGGAGTGAACATGCTCCTTCCGACTCAAGGCATCTGCAACCAAATTTGCCTTGCCCGGGTGATAGTGAATCTCCAAATCATAATCCTTAATGAGCTCCAACCAACGGCGTTGCCTAAGGTTGAGATCCTTCTGAGTGAATATATACTTCAAACTCTTATGATCCGTGTATACTTGGCACTTAGTTCCCATAATATAATGTCTCCAAATCTTAAGTGCATGCACAACTGCTGCCAGTTCTAAGTCATGAGTGGGGTAGTTCAATTCATGTTTCCGCAACTGACGAGATGCATAGGCAATCACATGACCTTCTTGCATAAGCACACATCCCAATCCTTGGCCACATGCATCACAATAAATGTCAAATCCTTTCTGTAAGTCCAGCATAACCAACACCGGAGGTGACATCAATCTCTCCTTCAATTGATCAAAGCTCTCTTGACATTTCTCATCCCACTTAAATTCTCTTCCTTTCTCCAGAAGCGATGTCATAGGCTTGGCAATCTTAGAGAACCCTTCAATGAATCTCTGATAATATCCTGCGAGTCCTAAGAAACTCCGAATCTCAGTAACTATAGTGGGCACTCTCCACTCCATAATCTCCTTGACCTTAGCCGGATCCACTGCTATTCCTCCATTAGAAATAATATGTCCAAGGAATGGCACCTTGTCAATCCAAAACTCGCACTTGCTGAACTTAGCATAGAGTTGATTATCTCGCAACTTCTGTAGCACCAACCTTAGATGTTGTTCATGATCGCTATCACTCTGCGAATAAATAAGAATATCGTCGATGAACACCACGACGAATCTGTCCAAATACACCATAAACACTTTGTTCATCAAATTCATGAAATAAGCCGGTGCATTGGTTAATCCAAATGACATAACAATAAACTCATATAATCCATATCGAGTCGAGAAAGCCGTCTTGGGAATATCCGATGATCTAATCCTCATCTGATGGTATCCCGATCGGAGATCGATCTTCGAAAATACTCTTGCTCCTCTCATTTGATCAAACAAATCCTCAATACGGGGCAACGGATACTTGTTCTTCACAGTAACATCATTAAGAGATCTATAGTCCACACACATCCGTTGCGAACCATCCTTAGAACCGGTGCTCCCCAAGGTGAGGAACTCGGACGAATGTAACCAGCCTCTTGCAACTCCGTCAACTGCTTCTTAAGTTCCTTCAACTCTTCTATGGACATCCTATATGGCCGTTTAGAAATAGGGGCGGTTCCAGGTAAGAGATCAATAACAAACTCAACTTCTCTATCAGGTGGCATCCCTGGTAACTCCTCTGGAAAGACATCCGGAAAATCTCTAACCACCCGGATGTTGTCACCAACAAACTCCTCAGGCATAAAGAACATTGCACGCATGGATGAGGAGGTTACTGCAATATTAACTTGAAATCTTTCTCCTTTAGTGGTAGTGAGTTCTACGGTACCTCTACCACATGCTATAACGGCCTTTGCCTTTCTTAGCCATGACATACCAAGGATCAGATCTATACTGCTTGACTCTAATATTATAGCAGTAGCTCCAAATTCTCTACCCATAATGGTTAATGTCAATCTACGTGTCATTTGATTTGCCTCAACAGGCCCTTTAGGTGTAATTACTATCATGGGTTTTCTCATATTTAGAAGTGGTATTTCATTTGTGTTGGCATATCTAGCAGACATGAACGAATGTGTAGCACCAGAATCAAATAATATGGTTGCAGGAATCGCATTAACATAAAACATACCAAGTACGATGTCCCCACCATCCGGAGTAGCATCAACGCTGACTTGATTAACCTTGGCAATAGAATATCCCTTGCCAGGTCCTGGAGTTTGCTGCCTGTTCTGAACTGGAGTAGTAGCAATCCTCTATGGGCAGACATTTGCATAATGACCAGTCTTCCCACACTTGAAACAAGTAGTGCCTGAACTCTGTCCTGAAAACTTTGTCGGGGTGCCAGTGGGGGTAGCCTGTCGAGGAGGTGGAGTCCTCAGTGGTGATTGCTGAACTGGGCGCGGTCCTCCTGGTCGAGTCGGTGTACCCTGTGGTGAGCTGTAGCGAGGACGAACACTGCTGCTACCCTGTCCTTGTGAGATAGCCTTCCTCTTCAAATCACCCAGTTGAACACGCTTGTGTTCAATAGCAAGAGCCTTATCAAGTAGCCTTAGAAATGATGGAAATGTATGCGCCACTAGAGCATACTGCAGTGGCCCATTAAGTCCTTCAATAAAATGCTCCTGCTTCCTCTCATCTTCAGCAACTTCTTCCGGAGCATATCTCGACAGCTGAATGAATTTGTCTCTGTACTCGCTGACCGACATGTTGCCTTGCTTCAAAGACAGAAACTCCTTCTTCTTGATCTTTATCATACCAGCTGGAATATGGTAGTTCCTGAATTGTGTACTGAACTCTGCCCAAGTAATATTATCAGCAGCATCATGGGCAGCAGTATAAGAATCCCACCAGTCAGCAGCAGGACCAGTCAGACGACCCGAGGCATAAAGAACTTTCTCCCAGTCTGAGCATTGTGCAATGTTGAGCATCTTCTCAATTGACTTCAACCAATCGTCTGCATCAAGGGGATCTGGCGAACTGGCGAAGGTCGATGGCTTATGACTCATAAACTCCCGGTGCTTATCACGAGGTGGAACTAGTGGTGGTGGTGGAGGCAATGGCACTTGTTGTTGTTGCTGCTGTTGTTGAAGTTGTTGTTGCAGCTGCTGTTGTTGCGCCCTCCTTTCTTGGCGTATCTCCTCTCGCTCTTGGCGCAACTCCTGTCGTATATCTTCTCTTTCCTGATGCATCTCCTGGCGTTCTTGCTGCATCTGGGCACGCATATCAGCCATAGTGTCCGCCATTTGCTGCATCACCGCCATCTAAGCAGCAACCAGTGGGTCAACTCCGCCTGGTGGAGGATTAGGAGGATTCATCTCTGCAGGCTGTGGCTGAGGTTGTCTATATATCCTTCGAGTGTGTCGGTTAGGAGGCAAATCAATTCCACCACCCCTCCTGGTATTGACCATCTGAGTTAGATACATAAGGTAAGAGAAAGCAGTAGACAAGGCAGTAATTACGAATCATGTTAAATTGGGGGATTTATTAGCTAAGCAGATTAATGTTTTACCTACCATAGCTAATTCATTACCTTATAGTGGTACATACTAAGATGTCCATATTTAATACTTCAATCAATCAAAGAAGCAAATCAGACATTTTCCACCAGAACAATCAAACAACATTTTTAAATATAGAAAATAGTTTTGATTTGGTCTTAGGCCTCCTATCTCTTAAAATGTCATAGGGGTAGGGATTCCAAGGTGTGAAATCCATCTTGTCTCAGAGTAGAAAAGGTAAGAATGATCGGAGTAGAACAGTAGAAGGTGAGACAGGCTCAAGATAAGTATAGAGAGATCCAGAGTAAGGTAAGTATAGAATGAATCAAAATGAGATAAGTAGGTAAGGGTTGTCCATATCTATCTAGGTTTCGTCCTACAGTCGACATTTCCTCTGATACCACTTCTGTAACACCCGGCTTTAAGGAACAAAGCCAGGTGCATCTCATACATGCGCCAAGAAGACAACATATATAATAATAGAGTGTATAGAGATAAATGTCACAATAACATCAGAGTACTTATTACATAGCGGAAGACTTATTACAAAATAAAGGAATAAATATAAAACAAACTAAGGATCGTCGGCGCCAATGTCAACTGAGAAACGCCACCTAGATCAGATCATACTCCTCGCCTTGTGGCTCCTCCTGAACTACCTGCTCTTCTCCTGTGGGGGGGTGTGAGACAGCAAGAGTGAGCTCACATACGTTCATAGCTCAACAAGTCGTGGGGAATAATGTGGCACGAACTCACCAAAGGTGGGAGTTGATGAAGTGTAAGGTTGATCAATGAAATAAAGGCTGAAGCTGAGCATTGCTTTTATAAGTTGGTCAAAATTTTATTAGCAGTTACTAAGTGTGAGTGAACACCAAACCTTAGAAATAATAAGTAAAAGTAATAATAAAATAATCCCAAATGCAATGATATGACAAATTAAGTTTAAGTTCCATAAATTAATCATGTGAGTGTCCGAGCCGCTCATGACCGTGAGCACGGCTAGTATACCAGTTTTACACTCTGCAGAGGTTGCACATCTTTACCCACAAGTCGTGTTACCCATTTGCCACGGAGTTGATCAGACCCCATACACCTCTACCAAGGAAGCGAGGCAGGGTACCACTACGAGGCCTTTACAAAGTTCCACTAGCTTCAGACTACCCGCTACAGTTATAGGAAGCTCCAGTGCAGGGTTCTTGCCTGACCGCCATTGCAGCAAAATCAACCCAAGGACCTCCCTACACTGACCACTCCCCTACTGCCCTTGCCCCTTTCGGGTAAGGTAGCCCTCCACTAGCTTTCCTAGTTAATCAGCCAAGGGCGTCCCATTAAACCCTTGTGGTAGCACTGTTTTCCCGGGTGGTTCTCCATGTTCCCATTAACATAATGATCTTATCATGAACATAAAATAATGAATAGATAATAACAAGTGTAGAAAAAATGAGTGATGAATATCTCTATACCCAAATTCACATAAAGCAATAGCATGTACTACCCAAAAGTTTAGTAGTAAAACCAGTGGTGAAACAAGGTATAAAGATAGTCAAAATCTAGGGTATCCTATTGGGTCCCATCAAAATTAACCTATGCAGATCATTATGAATAATAAGAACATGAATGGGTAAAAAGAAGTGATCAAGAGCACAACTTGCCTTCCACGAGCTCCTGCTCAGCAGTCTCTACTTGCTGAACCCCAGATTCCACAGTGGCTTGCTCGTCTACTCGCATCAACACAATACATACATAGCATAGCATAAATTAACATCACATCAAACATGCAAATGGAATATACAGTAATAAACTGGACATTAAAATATGATCACAGGAACTGGAATCATTAAATTTGGAGTTATATTTTAAGTTATGAATTTTCCAAGGTTTTATGTATTTAATACATGATTGAGTACTAGATAAATTTTAAATCATCTTTCATGTTAAAACAGAGGCACTAATGGTTAGATAATAATATTATGAAAATTTAGGAACTGGAATGGACCAATTTGGAGTTCATGTGCATTTTCTATGAATTATACAAATTCTATGAATTGTTTTTATATTAAAAACTCATTTTCCAATTCATTTTCCTGATTTTATAATTCTCTGGACGGGGCCTCATTTTCTGGAAAACGCAGGGGTGCCTATGTAAAAACCCCGAGACACAGAGAATAGTACAGGGTGGACTGCGGGTTGATTACTATAAAACAGAGGGGTTCTTTTACAAACTTGCGGCCGAAGGGGTATCGACCAACCGGAGCCGCACGATTTAATACCTACCGTCCAGATTAGATCCATGGTTCTATACACTAGCGCGTGATCACAGCCATCGGATGATCGATCAACGGACTGCATTCTACATCACCGAGATCAACGCGCCACCTTCGGATCAGGGATCAGCGGTCGCGCGCACTCGGCCGAAACGATGCGCTCGGCTTCTAATCGTGGGCGTCGATAATGAATCCAACGGTTGCGAGCACCCTTCCCCAGCCCGCGCACTCCGGCAACGGCACCGCCCAACAGTCCGCCGTTGAGCTCGCCGGAGATGGTGGATCCAGTGCTTCGGGACCCAATCTTCGTGACCGATATATGCAAAACGATGAGGAGCCCATGGCGAATACTGTGGTGGCGTCAATTTGGTGTGCCATAGGCGTACCAGGCACAACCACGGCAAACAGACTCCCCCGCGGCGGCGCCATGGACGGCGCGGTGAAATCCGGCCCGACCAGGACCCCCCGATCGATTAACTGACACAGCGCAACAATTAAACCGAGGCGAACACGGTGAGGTGAGTTACCGGGCGTGTAGACCACTGGCAGAGGCAGGCCACGGTGGAGGGCGGAACAGGGACCAGGCGCGAGCTCCGACGAGGAATTGAGAGCGGCGCGACCGGAGTTTGTGCCCCCCGAGTGGTCACACACCTGCGGAATGAGTGGAGCAACGCCCCGGCACCACCCGAGAGCCTGATTATGGAGTAACGACCAACTATCATGGTGGCGGTGACGAAGGTTTCTCTCCCCTCTCTCGGCGTCGACGATAAACTGGCAGAGGAGTAGTTGGGTCGCGAGGGTAGGCGGATACGGAAGGAGAGGCGAGCCCGGTGAGCTTTATACCCGGAACGTGCCCACGGTCGCAGGGAGAAGCCGAGCAACCCCCACTGCCGAGCTCTGCGGAGTCCGCGCGGTCCGCCCGCTGCGATCGTTTCGGAAGGTGGGTGGAGCTCCTGTCATCTCGGGCCCATGCGTCAGCGATGACTTCACAAGCACGAGAGACCGACAGCCGGGCCCAGGGTGTCGGCGCCGATACTCCACGGGTTGGGCCGCAGGGAGTTAAAGGAGAACTGGGCCGGATTGGGGATATTTGGCCCATGCGCACAAATTCTCTTTTCTTTTATTTATATTTCCTGTTTTTCCCATTATTTCACCAATCCAAATTTAAATCCTAATTTAAATTCAAACTTGTGACTAATTCATTCTCAAACCATATTTGTGCAATTATAATTATTAAGTTTGAGAATATTTATTTAAATATATTATTCATGTTTTCATATTCCTTCTCTTTTCCTCATTTTGTTCAAAACCCCAAATTTCAATTTAGGGTTAAGCTCCATCTTCTAGTCATTATTGTCTTAGTATTTTTATTTTATTTAATGCACAAACATATAAACTCCAGCTGATGCATTTTTTTCATTTGTTTGACTTAATTTCTAAATTGTGTGTGTGCTCTTTTCTTATGATGCAAATGAGGCACATAAAATGAAGAAGTCACTATATTTTCCTTGTATACAATTTTGAGTATTACACTTCAGCTGCTAAAATTTTGCTTATCGCAAAGACATGAAGACACCAGTGGTCGGCTATCGCTCTAAATGGCCAACAGGCTGGAAATCTGAATGGTTTTATGTTAAGATTGATGAGAAAAAGGAGAAGCTAGTGCAGAGCCCGTTGGAGTTAACCTTCGGGCTGACTAGGCCTCAGTGCAACATGACGCCGGGGGCACCATGCCCAGATGCTGTGTATGAGTTTAGAGTTGTATCTGAACACATTGGAACTAGGGATTTAGTTCAAGAATACATGGCCAACCGAGTATTCCCAACACTGAGGGAATGGGGTATGCCGAAGCTTGAAAAAGAGAAGAAGAAGAAGGATGAACTCGTTCGGCTGCCCTATCATTTCAAATTCAAGAAACACTTCGAAGAACCCTACCAAGAATGGTTGGATACAATTGAAGTTATGTGCAACGAGATTTTGGGCAATTATACGAGAAAAGAAGATCAGTTGATGACTGCAGCCTTCGGCGCCCGACCGAAGCGAAGATTGAATCGAGTAATGGATGCGTTGAATTTTGAATATCCTGACTATGAGCGGTTGAACAAGGGCGCAGAAGGGCAAAAAAGAAAAAGAGTTGTCAGTGTTGTGGGCAGACATGCCGCTAGAATGGTAAAAGAAGATGAAGAAAACCTGAAGAAGAGAAAGTTGAGCCCTGAGCCGAAGGCAGTTGCTCCGAAGAAAAGGAAAGCTGCGGCTCCAAAGCAGAAGGCGACTGATATAGAAGAAGAAACTCCTTCAACACCTTCTGCTGCCAACGTAGAATAAATTCTAAAGGTAATGACTGAATCCTTGCCTATGAAGCTAAGTCCACTGGGGCCACATCTGATGAAGCTTTTTTAGAATAAGAAGGAGCCCTCGGTAATGAAGAAGTCTGCCGAGCCGAAAAAACGAAGAATTATTACTGTGACTGAAGCCATTGAACAAACACCTCCGCCAGCTTTGGTGGCAAAGACACCAGCTGTCGAGAGCGCTACAGCTGCCGAAGCTGCACCTACTGAAGCTACAACTGCCAAAGCTGCAAGGGACAAAAATACAAATTTAGAAAGCACACTCTCTAATATTGATAAAATACTTCTGGACATGGCCGCAGAAGAAGCTGCTGCAGCCGCCGAAGAGACCATGGCCACAGTGTCTGAGAAAGAGAAGGAAATAACCGAAGATATTTCAGAAGAAGAAAACTTCAACTTTCAAAACTTAACTGGACAAGGATTGACAAAGGCTGAGAAAGAAGAGTTGAGGGAGTATGCCATATCCTGCGGGTATCAGCCAGGGGCGATGCTCTTCGGCGATATCGACGATGAAAGCTTAGGTTGTCTCCGAGACCGGACTGGAGCGAAGGTCGTCGGTACTCTATCGAAGAGTATTGGTTTCCCGAAGCTTGAGACCGATATCAGCCGCTACCGGCCATAGCATATCGTCGGTAGTTTATTCTATTCTAACTTCAAGGTAAAAAATTTTCTTCTACTTTTCATTGTTTTTAACAACGAAGATGTTTGCTGACGAAGCTTGCTTCTACATAGAGTATGCTATTAAGCAAAGCTTTAAGGATGCAACAGGACCTTGAAGACAAAAAACATGAGATCATAATTTAAGGTTTAGAGAGCAAAATAAAAGATCAAGCAGTTGCTATTGAAAAGGAAGATTTCGAACTTCAGACAATGGAAGGCTTTCTGGCAGAAGCTGAAGCCAAAATTGCAAAGTTGGATAAGGAGCTTCTCTCAAAATCAGAAAGCTTCGAACAAGAAAAGCAGAAATTTGATACAAAGTTTGAGGCTGAGGTCGAAAAAAGTTCAAATTTGCAAAAATCATTAAAAGAGCTTCAAGATAAATGTCTGTTTTCAGCAACCGATGCGTGCAGCGATTAAGGCAGATCTTTAATTCGGTTGGAGCCAGCTCTGAGAAATTCAATCCTTTGATTGAGGACCTGCCAGGGACCTTCGAACATATTGAGGGCGAAGTTGATGCTCTTGATGAAGTTATAGCCGGACACGGTGATTTCTGTGCCCTGCTAGCTTCTCGGGGCACAACTGTTGCCTTGATGAAGTCTGGTTGCACGCACGGAAAGATTGTTAATAGACCAAACTTCAGCTTATCACCAGCAGATCTGATTGATATCCCCAACCTAGCTCGAAGCATAGGAAACAGATTTATAAAGCAAATATGGACAAAGGGTGGGCGAAGCCTAGCTGGTGACGAAGCTCGAAGTCATCTCAAGCCGGTAATAAAATCATACCTTGTAATTACCTTTTCCTTGAAACTTGAATTTTCCTTATAATGTTTTGGTATGTACAGGATGACGAAGCCGAAGAACACAGAGCCGAAGCTTAACAGGCAATCCGAAGCTCAACAGATGATGATGAAACTCGAATACCTAGCTGTGGAAAAATTCTAAGAAAACTTTTGTATTAACCCTTGTAAAGAATATTGTAACTTAAGAATCAAATTCCACTCTGTAAATTTGTCCATACCTTGTAATATATTTTTACCTTTCCATCGATGTATGAAATGCTTTGATGTGGTCAAAACCTGTATTTTTGAGCCGAAGGCGAAAAACACCTTCCCTTCTTTTCGTACACAACGAAGCATGAATCTGCTTCTTGAAGCTGTCTGCTTAGAACCGAAGCAACTGTCTGTATTTGTATGATATGATGATGATCCTATGTATGTCTAAATGAATGTTTATGAATGCAATGTATGATGTAATGTATCGTGCAAATGAATGCCCAAACACACACATTCGAAGCTTCATCCACAAACTTCATTCCCTTAGGAATGACTGAAATCTCTTTGCCGTTTATTTTTCGGCTGCACCGCTTATTTTTCGGTGTAAGTTCTGCATCCCCTTAGGAACGCCTTTTGAACTTCTTCGCCTTCTATTTCGGAGGTATTCACGTTGACTTTTCGCGCTTCGCCTTATATTTCAGCGGTATTCGGCTCTGCATTCCCTTAGGAACGACTTTTGAGCAGAAAACTTACGCTGCGCTCCCTTAGGAACGACTTTTTGTAGCTTCGTCATGCTCTGCATCCCCTTGGGGATGACTTTTGAGCTTCTCCCTATTTTTTTCTCTCTCTGCACTCGATGGTGCATGCTCAGATTTTACATTTACATATTTGGGGGATTTTGCTCTCATGGAGCTGAATGAGAAAAGAAAAAATTACAAACTATGGCCCCATTAAAAACCTTTCTCCCCCTTTGGAAAGGAAAAGTGTGCCATAGAAAAATGAAAAAGATTACATCAATCTATACATAATACAGTCGAAGCTCATCCGGGTTCCAAGATCTAGGAATGTCATTGCCATCCATATCCTTTAATCTGTAAGAACCGGGCCTTGATGAAGATACTACCAGAAAAGGTCCTTCCCACTTCAGCTGTAGTTTGCCTACTGTGTCCGGATTAGCCACTCTCCGAAGCACCAAATGCCCTGGCTTAATATTTTTCAGTCAAACTTTTCTGTCGCGCCATTTTATTGTTTCGGCTTGATATTTATTAATATTTTCCACAGCCTGAAGTCTGACCCCTCCTATAGTGTCTTTTGCCACATGATAATCAGCTTCATCTTCTACCGAAGTTGTTGTTCTTATTGACCCTGTTTTAGCTTCTTCTGGAGTTATAGCTTCGTCGCCAAATAGTAACTTGAATGGCGTGAAACCTGTTGATCTTGATACGGTGGTATTGTGGCTCCACACCACTTTAATCAACTCTTCTGGACACTTTCCTCTAGGCTGGTTAAAAATTAACTTCATTATTCCTGTCATTATAATACCATTTGCTCTTTCGATAAGTCCATTTGACTCTGGATGTCTGACTGACGCAAAATGAATCTTCGTGCCGATTTGATCACAAAATTCCTTAAAAGCTTCGGCATAAAACTGTATTCCATTGTCCATAGTTATAGCCTTTGGTACGCCAAAACGACAAACAATGTTTTGCCAAAAGAATTTCTGGACTATGACCGAAGTTATTGTGGCCAAAGGCTTTGCTTCAATCCACTTGGAAAATACTCCACAGCCACCACAACATATCTTAAATTGCCTTGTGCTGGTGGAAGTGGACTTTACAAATCCAGGCCCCATCTTTGCAATGGCCAAGTTGGTTTTATTAATTGGGTTAGCGACGAAGGTTGTTTCTGATCTCTTGCACATTTTTGACAATTTTCACACTTTTGAACCAGATCCGTTGCATCCGAAACTGCCTTCGGCCAATAAAATCCTTGTTTGAAGACCTTCCCCAGCAAAGGTCTAGATCCAATATGAGATCCACACAAGCCTGCGTGTATTTCCTTCATCAGCTCTATACCTTCGGCTCTGGACAGACACTTGAGAAGTGGAGAGCAGACTCCATGTTTGTATAACTCCCATTCTATTATTACATATGGTTTTGTTCTTGCCTCCATTCTCTTATTATAAGCTTCATCATCTGAAAGGCAGTTACCTTGAAGAAAAGATATAATCTCAGTCCTCCAATCTTCACTATGAACAGGAGATATATTGAGCACTGCTCTTTCGAGAAGTTCCACCGAAGGTGCTCTTATTGTCTCAAAGAATACTTCCGAAGGTATAGGCAGCCCCTGTGCTGCTGACTTGGCTAGCAGGTCAACATGCTTGTTTTCTCCTCGTGGAATATTCTTGACAGAAAACCCTTCGAAAGAAGCTTCAAGCCTTCAAACTGTGTCGAGGTATTTCTCAAGCTTCGGGTCTCTTGCCCTGCAACTCTTGTCAACATGACCAGAAATAACTTGGGAATCGGTTTTAAGGACCGCCCTTCTTATCCCCATTGCTTTTAACTTCCGAAGCCCCAAAAGCAAAGCTTTGTATTCAGCAATATTATTTGTGCAGCTGAAGTCAAGCTTTATTGCATAGCATGTTCTGACTTTAGAAGGTGCAACTAAGACAGCAGCTGCACCTACCCCGAAGGTTCCCCAAGAACTGTCGCAGAACACCGTCAAAGCTTCGGAATCTTTGTTTGCTTCTTTTTCCTGAGCCTCTAGCGTCCAGTCAGCGATGAAGTCTGCTAGCGCCTGGGACTGAATCAAGGATCTATGCACATAATCAATGCTGAATTCATTGAGTTCCGCAGCCCACTTTCCAATTCTTCCAGTAGCTTCTCTGTTCCTCATGATATCCTTCAGAGGCTGTGATGAAGGAACAATTATATGGAATGCTTGAAAATATTGTCGAAGCTTCCTGGAGGCCATTAAGACAGCATACAACACCTTCTCCAATTCTGTATAATTTTTCTTTGATAAGCTTAGAACTTCGAAGACAAAATATACTGGGGCTTGCTTTTTGATTTCTCCTTCGAATTTCTCCTGCACAAGCGCCGCACTCACTGCAGAGTGTGAAGCTGCCACATACAATAGTAACGGAGCCCCTGGCGCAGGTGGAGTTAATGTTGTTATATCAATCAAATATTGCTTCAGCTCTTCGAAGGCTTTCTGTTGAGCTGGGCCCCATTGAAAGACTTTGGCTGACTTTAGTATTTCAAAGAATGGCAAGTTTCTTTCTGCTGATCTAGATATAAATCTATTCAATGAAGCCAGTCTTCCTGCCAACCATTGAGCCCCCTTCTTTGTGCTTGGCGGTTCCATTCGAAGGATGGCTTCGATCTTGCTTGGGTTAGCTTCAATCCCCTTTGTTGAAACCAGACAGCCAAGGAACTTACCCTTCTTCACTCCGAAGACACACTTTTCAGGATTTAATTTCAGGCTAGCTTGTCTGAAGTTAGCAAATGTTTCTTGCAGATCAGTGATATGATTTTCTTGCTTCGTACTTTTTACTATGATGTCATCAACATATGTTAGCACATTTCTGCCTATCTAGGAATGAAGGACCTTGGTCGTCATCCTGCTGAAACTGCCTCCAGCATTTTTGAGCCCCTCAGGCATCCGAAGATAACAATAGGTTCCACTGGGAGTTATGAAGCTAGTCTTCGGCTCATCCTCCTTCTTCATCCATATTTGATGATATCCTGAGTAGCAATCCAGCAGACTCATAAGTTCTGAAGAAGCTGCTGCATCCACAAGAGAGTCTATCCTTGGTAATGGAAATTCGTCCTTTGGACAGGCCTTGTTGAGATCCGTGAAATCAATACACATTCTCCATTTGCCATTGGCCTTCTTCACCATAACAGTATTGGCTAGCCACTCTGGATATTTTACTTCTCTGATGACACCAGCACTGAGAAGTCTTTTTACTTCATTCCGAGCACCTTCGGCTTTATCATCAGACATTTTCCGAAGCCTTTGTTTTCTGGGCCTGAATGATGGATCGACATTAAGTGAATGTTCAATGACATCCCTGTTGACACCGCAGAGATCATTGGCCGACCATGCGAAAACATCTTTGTTGTTGAATAAAAACCTTATCAAAGTTTTTTCCTACTCTTCAGATAATTGAGACCCCAGAAGTACCTTCTGCTCTGCTATGTCTTCACATAGAAGCATGGGCTTCGGCTGATCAGCCGAAGCAGCCTTCTCTCTTTTGTACTTGTACTTCTCACAAGCTTTAGCTCCATCTATATTGTGGATGGCTTTTGAGTCTGTCCAATTTCCCTCAGCCTTCCTGGCAGCTTCCTGACTTCCATGAATTGCAATAGGCCCTTGTTCCGAAGGTATCTTCATGCATAGGTATGCTGGATGAAGAATTGCTTCGAAAGCATTAAGTGTCCTACGACCAATGATTGCATTGTAGGGGTATTCCATGTCAACAATATCAAACACAACCTGTTCAGTCCTTGTGTTGTGGACAAATCCGAAGGTCACTAGCATTGTGATCTTGTCAAGTGCTATGATCTGCCTTCCTCCGAAGCCACAAAGAGGGTGTGTAGCATCATGAATCTTGTCCTCTAGCTCTTGCATCTGTCTGAAGGCCTTAGCAAATATGATATCCGCTGCACTGCCTGTATCAACCAGAACATTGTGGACCAGAAATCCCTTGATGACACAAGATATAACCATAACATCATTGTGAGGGTAATCCTTGAGTTGAAGGTCCTCCTGGGAGAAGGTGATTGGGATGTGGGACCATTTTGACTTGATGAAGGGTCCCTGCACCCCAACATGCTGCACCCTTCTCTGGGCCTCCTTCTTCTGTTTCTTGTTGGCCGGTTCTGAACATGACCCGCCTGTTATCGGGAGCACCAGCTTCATAGCCGAAGCAGCTTCAGCTTGGGTTTTGGACGAAGCCATCAGCTCAAAAGTGGAAGTGAGTTCACCGGAGGTGGGCGCCAATGTTGGGGACTTGTTCTCAAATGCTATGAATCAAGAACAAGGCAACACAGTGTTAAAGGTTAATATCCTTCGTCCTTCGAAGCATTATTTCCCTTAGGATATAATGATCTTCGGACGAAGGTTATGAAGGACGTACCTTCATCATCATGATAAATGATAATGAAAGACAAAGCATACGAAACATGAAAGATAACATGAACAATCATGTAACATTATTCATATATCATCATTATATAAATTCAAGTATTTAAATACAATATTTAATCACATTTATACCTTCGGCTTGACAGAAGGCAAAAAATCCAAGCGTTCCACACGAGTGAATACAGGATAGCGTGAACAGTACAAGGGTACTGTTCATCTATTTATAGGCACAGGATGCAGCCTATGAGAAATTACATTCATGTCCTTTACAAAGGTTTACAATCATAATACAAGTTATCATGGGCCGATTGGTCATTTCATCTTTAAGTCGGTGCATTTGGAAATGTACTCCGAAGCCCTTTGGTTGATAGCTTCGGCTTTGTGCCAGTCTTCCGAAGGTGTTTCTTCTTATGGGACCTTCGGCGACGAAGCAGGCCCCCAACAACATTGGAGGAACGAATAAGCGGAAGCAAATTACAATAATTTAATTTACATTCATTAATATATAGAAAGAGTATTATTATTACATCACCAGGTTACAAGAGTGCATAAGTATTATTATTACAAACTTGGTAGGCAAAAACCCCTCCCGCATAAAAGTATACTGTTTTTCAAAAGGAAGGACCACGTCCTTCCGCAACCACGTTACTGCTGAGGCTCATCTTTGGGTACCACGTCCTTGGGCACCACCTTAGTGCAAAAACAGCAAAAGTCTGCTGTTTCTTCACCTACAACAACATGGGTTCGAAAACCCTGAGTATGAAGTGTACTTTCGCAAGTCTTACCCGTCAAAATAAAAGACTCTCAAGGATATGCTGGCTTAAGGGAGTCAAGGTAAGGCTTAATCAAGAATCAAGACTCTGTGTGCAAAAATGCTTACTAATAGTGGATCCTTAAAAACCTAGTTTTATTAGCAAGTCAAGTCATTACCTGTCATTAGAGTTCTTTCTATCCTAGCTCAAGCACTTGGCCTATACTAGCCATCCATTTATCAACCCTTCTTGTTCACTGGAATGCTACGTGTAAGTCAGTGACCAAGTCTTCATGTCCGAGAAGTAACGGCGATCCGAATCGATTAATACTCAGCTGAGGATCTCCAATCACATGACATATGTAGCACTTAACCCTTTCATATGTCAACTCGGCACCGGGGTTCTTAAGACTAGACCGGGTTCACGCCAACCGAGAGCACAGATACACCACCATCCAGCCTCTTGCCACAGAGGGTACACGCTACTCTCACCATCTCTCCACTTCCATTGTGTGTTGGTGTTGTATTAGTCTGCCCAAGGCAAAGCTTACCCATGACGAGGCATGCGACCAGTTAAAGGGTCCTCGGTCAGCAGGCCCACATCGAGACGGTCCTTAATCGACTCAGACAGAGACACTACACCAAGACTTTCTTCTCGTGCAAGTCACCCACCCGGTTACAGCTTTATCATTTCAAACCCAAAGTTTGGTACCTGGCAGAGGTATGTCCTTTCCGATGTTGAACCCATCATGGCCATGATGGATCCACCATCAAGTTTTATTTTTGAAAACATCCCATCCACTGTGAAGCATCACCTTTTGTTAAAAACAAAACATTTGATTTTTCTAAAGCAGGACTAAGCATCAGAAAAACCTTTTGAATAAAACAGGTAATCAAGGAATGGTAAACAGTTCCAAGGAAGGAAATGCAGCAATTGGTTTAACACCCAACTCCTATCACCTAATGCATCATTCAAGTGATAAAGAGTTTTTAAATAGCAAGGAGGTGGCAAATGCACTGGGGCTTGCCTTGTGTTGTAGGAGAGTCGGGCTCTGTTCCACAAATATCAAAATAAAAACAGTTCCCGGCAGGTGGATTTTCTGCTGATGGAGTAGTCTCTTCCTCTTCAACAGTCACTTCTTCCTCGTTTTCTATATATATAACCATATATAACCATGAATGCTCATGTAATGCTTATAAAAATGCAATAATAGAGAAACTATACTAAGTTGTATCTTGAATACAACTTTCCTTCATGGTGCACTAGGGTAACTAGGGTTTTTCTAGGCTAGTGCCTTAGTAGGGTTAGACAATTTTATCCTAAGGAACTAGGGTTTTGGGTTTAGGAATCAAACAATGTCCAAAGAATATCAAACTTTTCCCATGGGTAAGTACCAAAATAAGTTCACCCAAAAAGTTTTATGATTTTTGGGGCTATTAAATAATTCCTAAAATTCCAGAGGTATAGGTTTAAGCTCTTTTAAATACTAATTAATTCCTTGTTTGGACTAAAAATCCTAGAACCGTTTTTATTAAATACTAGAGAAATCTAGGAATCCAACAAAATTAGTTTCATATTTTTATCATTTTTCTATATTTTCTATGGATTTCCTAAGTCTGGCATAAAAAAGGAAAAGCATCAACAGTGATGGGCTCAATTTAGCCCGAGCCGACCCAAGAGAGGCAGAACGCGCCCCCGCGCGCGCCCGCGTTGCCGGATTTGCATAGGGGACCCTGGTGATTTGAAAAACCCGTTAATAGTCTCGCGCACTGTTCCTATGGGTCTCTGACTCTTTGCATAGAGGCCCTTCATTTTCTAATTCTTCGCGGACTGAAGTCCTCGATCGAGGACGACGGAGCTGCGGCTCCGGCGAGCCTGTACCAGCTAAGATACGCAATGACCGGTGCTCTGGAGTGGTTGACACCTAATTCGACCCCTAATAACCATTTCCCCTCAACCAATTTCAAGGTTCTAGCCCCTAATCTCTCTGCCCACGGTGACAGCGCGACCAACGGACAACCCGAAGCGTTCCCGGTGATCCTACATGTTTTAGCTCAATTGGCCAGGCCGAGAAGCATCACAAGCACACAGGGATGCTAAAACAAGAGCAAGGAGGGAGTGATCGGACCTATGGAGGGCTGACCACGTCGAGCTCACACACGTGGTGTTCTTGACCGAGTTGGGGGAAATCTCAAATTGGGGCGTTCTAGTGGATGATCCAAGGCACGAGTTGGTGTATTGGGTGCGTGACTACCTAGCGGAGCCGATGACACGCTCAATTTATAGGGCCCGAGGGCGGTGGCGCCTGAATTTAACATGGCACGGTGGCGTCCGGAGAGAGGGGAGAGCACTGGTGGCTTAATCGTGGTGTTCACCGGTGCAACGGCTCAAGGTTTGTAATTCTAAGGGTGCCACGGTTACTACCGCACAATAGCGAGTCATGGCGTGGCATAACCGAGGTCACCGGAGTTTCCACGGTCACACCAGCGGTCCGACCACGTCGCACGGCTACAGGCGCGGTGATAAGCTTCCGCCGCGACCAAAACCGCTCCCCCGCGAGATCTTTTTACCTCCCCGTGAATATCCACTGCATTCCAAGCACGAATCACGGCGACCGACGTGAATCTGAGCGCGCGGGTCACTGGCGGCGAGGGGGGTTGTATCCGTGATCTTTGTCAGGCACTGTACCATTGGGATCCCATTCAGAGTGCCTGACAGAGCTGAATGAAATGTCTTATTCGCCAATTCTTATGTGACAACATGATCTTCGGCCTGTAGAGAAATTGTTGTCCTATAATCCCTCTCTAACTTTGTTATAGTATCCACAATGAAATAGTCACAGGATTCTACTCAAAATCACTCACCAAGTTCATCCAACTCCACTGTTTCTCAGAATTCAGTCTAATGGCCGACTGACAGCTAGACTTTAGGGCTATTTATCTCCAGATTTTGTATGTCAACAATGCTTAATCACTTAAGCGAAGTTATGCTCCTATAGTAGATCTATAATATTGATGTATTGACCCTAGGCAAATTCCTTATGGATTAAGAGATACAAGGCTCCAAAGATGCCTCAAACTCATTGAATTTCAGACTTAACCCAATAGGGTTTAAGTGGTGCTTTTTGCAAATAAGTCCAAATCCCATAATTTGATTTGCAAATCCTCAAATGTGCGAAACATATGATTGGTGGTGCTCTTAATACTTTGGTTTTTGCACTTGGATCCAAAAGTGCAAAAAACTTACACTTAGCCGCCTAGGGTTCTAGTTTAGGGTTTTCCAGGGGTCTTTTCAGGGGTTTTAACACTTTAGGGTTTTATGGTCACTAAAGTCTATCAAATGTGATATCTAATGATCATGTCTTATGTATTTTGAGGCTTTCACATATTTGGGCTTTACTTATATCCATAAGCCCTGATCTAAGGTTAAGCACTTTATCCTAGGGTTAACCATACATCAAGTCACATGAGTACAACTTGATTTGAAATTTTTACCTAGTGAATGCACTCTAGGTGTAACAAACACATGATATGCCAATGCACATGATGTTATGCTCAAGTTTTAGTAATAGTAACACCAGGGGTGTTACAAGAAACATTGGGTTTGTTACTGGTTAGAAGTCCGTATGATGTTTTCTTGAGGAGGCAATGCAGATAGAGCCTGTTTATGGCATGGCAGCCTGTATTCACGGCTTCCGACCAAAACCGCTCAGGCGTCTTGTATTCTTCAAGCATTGTCCTTGCCATGTCAATTAGCATCCTATTCTTCCTCTCTACAACACCACTTTGTTGTGGTGTGTAGGGAGCGGAGAACACGTGCTTGATGCCTTCCTCCTCAAGATATTCTTCGACTTGAAGGTTCTTGAATTCAGATCCATTATCACTCCTTCACCTTTAGCTCAAACTCATTTTGAGCTCTCCTTAAGAAGCTCTTTAGAGTTCCTTGAGTTTCAGATTTATCCTGCAAAAAGAAAACTGAGAGCACCTAGAGGGGGGGTGAATAGGTGATCCTGTAAAACTTGAAACTTAATGCCACAAAACTTGATTAGATGTTAGCACAATAAAGAGGAGTTCTTGCAAAACACAATAACCACAAGAAGATCAACACAGATAGGCACAATGGTTTATCCCGTGGTTCGGTCAAGTCCAACACTTGCCTACTCCACGTTGTGGCGTCCCAACGGACGAGGGTTGCAATCAACCCCTCTCAAGCGGTCCAACGACCCACTTGAATACCACGGTGTTTTGCTTTGCTTTACTATATCCCGCTTGCGAGAAATCTCCACAACTTGGAGCCTCTCGCCCTAACAAAGAAGTTCACAAAGAATCACAGAAGTAAGGTTGGGATGAGCAACGCACACAAGACACAAAATCAGAGCAGCAACACGCACACAAGTCACAACAAGAGCTCTCAACACAACCCGAAGAGTACACTACTCAAATGGAGCTCTAGTTGCTATCACAAAGAATCGAATGCGCGGAATTGAAGTCTTGGTGCTTAGGAATGCTTAGAGAATGCATGGTGTTCTCCTCCATGCGCCTAGGGGTCCCTTTTATAGCCCCAAGGCAGCTAGGAGCCATTGAAAGCATTCCAGGAAGGCAATTCTTGCCTTCTGTCGCCTGGCGCACCGGACACTGTCCGGTGCGGATTTCTTTCCTTCCGTGGTGCAGCCGACCGTTGAAGATCCAGAGCTGTTGGCGCACCGGACACTGTCCGGTGCACACCGGACAGTCCGGTGCCCCTTTCTGACCATTGGCTCGGCCACGCGTCGCGCGTGGATTACTCGGCTGACCGTTGGCTCACCGGACAGTCTGGTGCACCACCGGACAGTCAGGTGAATTATAGCCGTACGCCGTTAATCGCTTCACGAGAGCGACGACTTCGCCTGTGAATGGCTCACCGGACAGTCCGGTGCACCACCGGACAGTCCGGTGCACCACCGGACAGTCCGGTGATTTATAGCCGTACGCCGTTGATCGCTTCCCGAGAGCAGCCAGTTGACAGTCGCCAGCCTGGTGCACCGGACACTGTCCGGTGCACCACCGGACAGTCCGGTGCACCCAGACTGCGCAGAGTCTTGGCTGCATAGCCATGTCTTTTCCAAATTGATCTTTTCCTGTTTCTAGCACTTAGACACAATACATTAGTCTCTAAAACAATGTACTAAGTCTTAGAAAACATACCTTTACTCTTGATTTGCACTTTGTCCATCAATTGGCATAGATTAACACTTAAGCACTTGTGTTGGACACTAAATCACCAAAATACTTAGAAATGGCCCAAAGGCACATTTCCCTTTCAATCTCCCCCTTTTTGGTGATTTATGCCAACACAACACAAAGCAACTAGAACAAGTGCAATATTAATGCAAATAAGAACACACATTGTTTTGATTCAACTTTGGCATATTTGGATCATACTTTGCCACCACTTGGTTTGTTTTTGCAAATCAAACTCAATTTCCTATCTCTAAGTCAAATTCACTTGTAGAGACATAAAGAGAGGTATTCCAAGAGAATTGATCAAAGATTCAAAAACTCCCCCTTTTTCCCATAATCAAACATTCTCCCCACATGAGACCAACTTTTGACAAAGAGAGACAATAAGAGGATTTTGACAAAACAAAAGCTCTATTCTACTGTTTTCAAAATTCTCAACTGGTAGCTGATCCATTTCTTGCTTTGGCCTTATTTTCTCCCCCTTTGGCATCAAGCACCAAAACGGGATCAATCTTGGCCCTTAAACCTCATTGCCTCACCAAAATCTTCACATAAGAGTACAAAGGCAATAAGAAGATGGAGATGAACTTGGAGTAAGTTACCCTCTCATCGGAGTGCAGTGGAAGTCTTGCATGGTCCAAGTTCACCTTTTTCCTTTCAATCCTCCTTTGAGGCTAAATCAAGCAAGCTCAAACACACGGTTAGTCTCTAAGGGTCAAGTTGTAGCACATCTCCCCCTAAATATGTGCATCACTCACACATGGACTTTTGAGGTCCGGGGAATGTTTGTACAACTTGAGCACCATAAATAAACAAAATGCATAAGGGAACATGATCAAATCATGGTACACATGTATGCTATAAATCAATCCAAGTTCCACGAATCTAAGACATTTAGCTCACTACGCAGCCTACAAAAGGTATTCTCATCTAAAGGCTTGGTAAAGATATCGGCTAGCTGGTTCTCAGTGCTAATATAGAACACTTCGATATCTCCCTTTTGCTGGTGGTCTCTCAAAAAGTGATGCCGGATGTCAATGTGCTTTGTGCGGCTGTGCTCAACAGGATTGTCCGCTATGCGGATAGCACTCTCATTGTCACATAGGAGTGGGACTTTGCTCAGATTGTAGCCAAAGTCCCGGAGGGTTTGCCTCATCCAAAGTAGTTGCGCGCAACACTGTCCTGCGGCAACGTACTTGGCCTCGGCGGTGGATAGGGCAACGGAGGTTTGTTTCTTAGAACTCCACGACACCAGGGACCTTCCTAAGAATTGGCACGTCCCCGATGTACTCTTCCTATCGACCTTACATCCAGCATAATCGGAGTCTGAATATCCAATTAAGTCAAAGGTAGACCCCTTTGGATACCAGATCCCGAAGCAAGGCGTAGCGACTAAATATCTAAGAATTCGCTTCATGGCCACTAAGTGACACTCCCTTGGATCGGATTGAAATCTAGCACACATGCATACACTAAGCATAATATCCGGTCTACTAGCACATAAATGAAGCAAAGAACCTATCATGGACCGGTATGCTTTTTGATCAACGGACTTACCTCCTTTGTTGAGGTCGACGTGTCTGTCAGTTCCCATCGGAGTCTTTGCGGGCTTGGCGTCCTTCATCCCAAACCGCGTTAGCAAGTCTTGCGTATACTTTGTTTGGGAAATGAAAGTGCCGTCCTTGAGTTGCTTCACTTGGAACCCAAGGAAGTAGTTCAACTCGCTCATCATCGACATCTCAAACTTTTGAGTCATCACCCTGCTAAACTCTTCACAAGACTTTTGGTTAGTAGAACCAAATATTATGTCATCGACATAAATTTGGCACACAAATAAGTCACCATCACAAGTCTTAGTGAATAAAGTTGGATCGGCTTTCCCAACCTTGAAAGCATTAGCAATTAAAAAGTCTCTAAGGCATTCATACCAGGCTCTTGGGGCTTGCTTAAGTCCATAGAGCGCCTTAGAGAGCTTACACACGTGGTCGGGGTACCGTTCATCCTCAAAGCCAGGGGGTTGCTCCACGTACACCTCCTCCTTGATTGGCCCATTGAGGAAAGCGCTCTTCACATCCATTTGGAATAACCTGAAAGAGGTGAGCAGCATATGCTAGCAAAATACGAATGGACTCTAGCCTAGCCACAGGAGCAAAAGTCTCCTCAAAGTCCAAACCTGCGACTTGGGCATAACCTTTTGCCACAAGTCGAGCCTTGTTCCTTGTCACCACCCGTGCTCGTCTTGTTTGTTGCAGAACACCCACTTGGTTCCCACAACATTTTGCTTGGGACGAGGCACCAGTGTCCAAACTTCATTTCTTTTGAAATTGATGAGCTCTTCCTGCATGGCCAACACCCAGTCCGGATCTAGCAAGGCCTCTTCTACCCTGAAAGGCTCAATAGAAGAGACAAAGGAGTAATGCTCACAAAAATTAACTAATCTAGAGCGAGTAGTTACTCCCTTGCTAATATCACCCAAAATTTGGTCGACGGGATGATTCCTTTGAATCGTCGCTCGAACTTGGGTTGGAGGTGCCGGTTGTGCTTCTTCCTCCGTCACATGATCATCTTGTGCTCCCCCTTGATCACACGCGTCTTTTTGATGAACCTGTTCATCGTCTTGAGTTGGGGGATGCACCATTGTTGAGGAAGAAGGTTGATCTTGCTCCTTTTGTTCCTGTGGCTGCACATCTCCAATCGCCATGGTGTGTATTGCGGCCGTTGGAACGTCTTCTTCGTCTACATCGTTAAGATCAACAGCTTGCTCTCTTGGAGAGCCATTAGTCTCATCAAATACAACGTCGCTAGAGACTTCAACCAAACCCGATGATTTGTTGAAGACTCTATACGCCTTTGTATTTGAGTCATAACCTAACAAAAACCCTTCTACAGCTTTGGGAGCAAACTTAGAATTTCTACCTTTCTTCACTAGAATATAGCATTTGCTCCCAAATACATGAAAGTAAGACACATTGGGTTTGTTACCGGTTAGAAGCTCATACTAAGTCTTCTTGAGGAGGCGGTGAAGGTAGACCCGGTTGATGGCGTGGCAAGCCGTGTTCACGGCTTCCGACCAAAACCGCTCGGGGGTCTTGAACTCTCCAAGCATCATCCTCGCCATGTCTATGAGCGTCCTGTTCTTCCTCTCTACCACACCATTTTGTTGTGGTGTGTAGGGAGCGGAGAACTCGTGCTTGATCCCTTCCTCCTCAAGGTACTCCTCCACTTGAAGGTTCTTGAACTCGGACCCGTTGTCGCTCCTTATCTTCTTCACCTTGAGCTCAAACTCATTTTGAGCTTTTCTTAGGAAGCGCTTGAGGGTCCCTTGGGTTTCAGATTTATCCTGCAAAAAGAATACCCAAGTGAAGCGGGAAAAATCATCAACTATAACAAGACCATACTTACTTCCTCCTATGCTTAGATAGGCGACGGGTCCGGAGAGGTCCATATGAATCAACTCCAAAGGTCTTGATGTGGTCATCACATTTTTGGTATGATGAGAGCTTCCCACCTGTTTACCTGCTTGACAAGATGCACAAGGTCTATCTTTTTCGAAAGTTACATTAGTTAGACCTATCACGTGTTCTCCCTTTAGAAGTTTGTGAAGGTTCTTCATCCCCACATGAGCTAAGCGGCGATGCCACAGCCAACCCATGCTAGTCTTAGCAATTAAGCATGCATCTAGACCGGCCTCCTCTTTTGCAAAATCAACTAAATAGAGTTTGCCGTCTAATACACCCTTAAAAGCTAATGAACCATCACTCCTTCTAAAGATAGACACATCTACATTTATGAATAAGCAGTTATATCCCATATTACAAAGCTGACTCACAGGCAACAAGTTATATCCAAGCGACTCAACTAAAAACACATTGGAAATGGAGTGCTTGGATGAAATAGCTATTTTTCCTAACCCTTTCACCTAACCTTGATTCCCGTCACCGAATATGATTGAGTCTTGGGAATCTTTGTTCTTGACGTAGGAGGTGAACATCTTCTTCTCCCCCGTCATGTGGTTTGTGCATCCACTGTCGATAATCCAGCTTGAACCCCCGGATGCATAAACCTGCAAGGCAAATTTAGGCTTGGGTTTTAGGTACCCAACTCTTGTTGGGTCCTACAAGGTTAGTCACAATGGTCTTAGGGACCCAAATGCAAGTTTTATCTCCCTTGCATCTTGCCCCTAACTTCCTAGCAATCACCTTCTTATCCTTTCTACAAATAGCAAAGGAAGCATTGCAAGTATGAAAAATTGTAGAAGGTCCATTGTTTACTTTTCTAGGAACATGAACAACATTTCTTCTAGGCATAGCATTTTTCCTAGCCAAATTTCTATCATGCATAATAGAAGAACTAGAAGCAAACATGGCATGAGAATCAAAAGCATCATAACTTCTATAAGCATTCCTAGAATGTCTCCTATCATGATACATGAAGGCATGGTTCTTTTGAGTACTACTAGCCATAGGGGCCTTCCCTTTCTCCTTGGCGGAGATGGAAGCCTTATGGCTTGTTAAGTTCTTGACTTCCCTCTTGAAGCCAAGACCATCCTTAATTGAGGGGTGTCTACCAATCGTGTAGGCATCCCTTGCAAATTTTATTTTGTCAAATTCACTCTTGCTAGTCTTAAGTTGGGCATTAAGGCTAGCCACTTCATCATTCAATTTAGAAATTGAAACTAGGTGTTCACTACAAGCATCAACATTAAAATCTTTACACCTATTGCAAATTGCAACATGTTCTACACAAGATGTTGATTTATTAGCTATTTCTAACTTAGCATTCAAATCATCATTTATGCTCTTTAAGCTAGAAATAGAGTCATGGCATGTAGACAATTCACAAGAGAGCATTTCATTCCTTTTAATTTCTAAAGCAAGGGATTTTTGAGCCTCTACAAACTTATCATGTTCTTCATACAAAAGATCCTCTTGCTTTTCTAATAATCTATTCTTATCATTCAAAGCATCAATCAATTCATTAATCTTATCAATCTTAGTTCTATCTAAGCCCTTGAATAAACATGAATAGTCTATTTCATCATCGCTAGATTCTTCATCACTTGAGGAAGCGTAAGTACTAGTATTACGAGTGCTTACCTTCTTTTCCCTTGCCATGAGGCAAGTGTGATGCTCGTTGGGGAAGAGGAATGACTTGTTGAAGGCGGTGGCGGCGAGTCCTTCGTTGTCGGAGTCGGATGACGAACAATCCGAGTCCCACTCCTTGCCAAGGTGTGCCTCGCCCTTAGCCTTCTTGTACGCCTTTTCTTTTCCCTCTTGTTCCTGGTCACTATCATTATCGAGACAATTAGCGATAAAATGACCAATCTTACCACATTTGAAGCATGAGCGCTTCCCCTTCGTCTTGGTCTTATTGGGATGCTCCTTGCGACCCCTTAGCGCCGTCTTGAAACGCTTGATGATGAGAGCCATCTCTTCCTCATTGAGTCCTGCCGCCTCAACTTGTGCCACTTTGCTAGGTAGTACTTCCTTGCTCCTTGTTGCTTTGAGAGCAACGGTTTGAGGCTCGTGGATAGGGTCGTTCAACGCATCGTCAACGTATCTAGCCTCCTTGATCATCATCCGCCCGCTTACGAACTTTCCAAGTATCTCCTCGGGCGACATCTTGGTGTACCTAGGATTCTCACGAATATTGTTCACAAGATGTGGATCGAGGACAGTAAAAGACCTTAGAATTAGGCGGACGACGTCGTGGTCCGTCCATCGCGTGCTTCCATAGCTCCTTATTTTGTTGACGAGGGTCTTGAGCCAGTTGTACGTTTGGGTTGGCTCCTCGCCCCTGATCATTGCGAATCTCCCAAGTTCGCCCTCCACCAACTCCATCTTGGTGAGCATGGTGACGTCGTTCCCCTCATGTGAGATCTTGAGGGTGTCCCAAATCTGCTTGGCGTTATCCAAGCCGCTCACCTTATGGTATTCGTCCCTGCACAATGAAGCTAGAAGAACAGTAGTAGCTTGTGCATTTTTGTGAATTTGCTCATTAATGAACATGGGACTATCAGTACTATCAAATTTCATTCCACTCTCTACTATCTCCCATATGCTTGGATGGAGAGAGAACAAGTGACTATGCATTTTGTGACTCCAAAATCCGTAGTCCTCTCCATCAAAGTGAGGAGGTTTACCAAGTGGAATGGAGAGTAAATGAGCATTGGTACTTTGCGGAATACGAGAGTAATCAAACGAAAAGTTCGAATTGACCGTTTTCTTTTTCTCGTAGTCGTTGTCGTCGTTGTCCTTTTGGGAAGAAGAGGACTCGTCGCTGTCATCGTAGTAGATGATCTCCTTGATGCGCCTCGTTTTCTTCTTCTTCCCGTCTTTTCTTTTGTGGCCCGACCCCGAGTCAGTAGGCTTGTCATCCTTTGGATCATTGACGAAGGACTCCTCCTTATCATTGACCACCATCCCCTTGCCCTTAGGATCCATCTCTTCGGGCGATTAGTCCCTTTCTTGAAGAGAATGGCTCCGATACCAATTGAGAGCACCTAGAGGGGGGTGAATAGGTGATCCTGTAAAACTTGAAACTTAATGCCACAAAACTTGATTAGATGTTAGCACTGTTGGGGCGAAGGCAGAGACGCCACCCTTCGCTCGTCGCCTTTCGCTGCAGTCGCTGGTTTGACGAAGACAAAACGGGCAGGAACACCCTTCGCTTCATTCAGCACCAGGCGAAGGCCTGCGGTGACGTCTCCCCGCAGCGCGGCCTCGTCCTGCTCTGAGGCCCACGTGTGATCTGGCCCATTGTAACGGGCCCCGCGTGACCGCCTTTGTGTTACGGGCCTAGTTTGTAAAGGCATTCTTGTAAGTACAGCTTGTAACCCTGCTTTATGGGAATATTCTGGGGATAAACTAGGTGTCCGAGGGCACATGCGTCCTTAACACAAGGCGCTGGGCACTCGGATACCTATAAATACCCCCGCACAGTGCCCGTGAGAGGCTAGACATTAACAGAGCTATTTGCCCCCGTGCACGTATCCCTGTTGTCACCACCGTTCGTCCTTGTTGGCCTCCTTGCTACTGAGAGCAAGTTCCAACATTTGGCGCCCACCGTTCGTGCTACGACAAGACCACCCGCGATGGCACCCAAGAGAGCTAACCCGAAGGCTGACGAGGTTGCGAAGGCAGCACTGCTGGCCGCGAGAAAGGGCAAGGCCCTCGTCCTCACCCAATCCACCCACCAAGAGCCCACTGAAGACAACATTCCCCGCACATGCGAAGACGACACCTTCCGCACCTGCGGGCCCGAAGGACAATCGCAGCCGCCCCCAGGCTTCGCCCCAGTGGAGGGCGCGGATCTCACCGAGGACGGCGAGGTCCTCGGCGTCTCAACAGAAGAACAGTTACAGCTGCGCGCCCTGCGCCTCAAGAACCGCAATCTCCAGAGGCAGAAAGAGATACTGGAAGCCAAGCGCCAACGTGTGTCCGCACTAGCCAAGGTGCGGCAGATGATACGCGACGAGGAGCAGAAGGCCCAAGACCTCGAGCGCGAGATCACGCTGATGCAGCGCGAAGGCCACTTCGGTCTACAGCAAGAGCCACCCCTCCAGCAGCGCGCGCAACCGGAGGACACGCGCGAAGGCCACCTCGGCCTGCAGCATGGCCCACCCCTGCAACACCGGGCGCAGCCGGAGAACCCGCGTTTCCCCCAGCATGACCACGCCTTCCAGCACGGCGCGCCATTCCAAGGGGTCAACTACCTCGACGAGCGAAGTCCCCTGGCGCCACACCTCCAAGTGACGCCTTGGCCAGCTAACTTCCGAGCAGGGGCATATCCCAAGTACAACGGCAGCACCGATCCGGCGCAGTACATAATGAGTTATCAAGTCGCCGTTGCATCCGCCGGAGGGGACGACGCCACAATGGCGAAGTCTTTCATCATCGCCCTAGAGGGCCCAGCACTCACCTGGTTCACCAGATTGCCTCCGCTGTCCATTGATTCATGGAGAAGTCTCAGAGACAAGTTCCTGCTCAACTTCCAAGGGTACCGCCCAGACACCGACGCCCTGGCCGAGCTCTCGCTTTGCAAGCAGCTGGAAAAGGAGACTCTGCGGGAGTATTACCGCAAATTCCTAACACTCAAGTCACAGCTGCCCTCCGTCGATGATCAGATCGCTATCCACTACGCCATCAGTGGCCTTCGTGCCGGCGTCCTCTACAGTCATTGTATCAGAGATCCACCCAAAAACCTCCAGGAGCTATATCAGCTCTTTGAAAAATATGCCAAATCCGAAGAGCTCCACCAGCGCAAGATTGAGTCGCAGCGGAAGCCCAAAGATGCCCCACAGTCCAGCCGCACGTGGACGAGGACTCCGCAACCAGACTCCGGTCGAGATGGCCGCAGTCAACAGCAAGTGCACAACATCGCCAACCAGCAGCCTGCTGCTGACCCCCCTCGTCGCCAAGAATATCCCCCCCAGGGCCGCGGAAACGGAACTCGCGGCAGGGGCCGAGGGCGCGCGCAGCCGCCGCGCCGGTTCTACTGCCTTTTCCACGGCGACGACTGCGCCCACCAAACCAAAGACTGCCCCGAAACGAAGGCCACCAGAGACAGAATGGCGCGGGCGCAGCCAACCGACAATCCTAGAATTGTCGCGCATAATTACCAACCACCCCCTCCACCATACATCCACGCTCCCGCTCCGCATCCACCGCACCACGCTTACCAACACCATCAGGAAGTACAAATCGTACCTCCTCCACCCCCACTGCCACACCAGCAACATCAAAACATCCCCCACGCCCCAAAGCAGGAAGACTTCGCCGATCAACCATATCGCGGAGTCATCCACATGATAACGGGGGGCTCCAGCACCGACTTCGACACCAAGCGGCAGAAGCGGGACCACTACCGCAGCATCAACCACGTCGCCGTCACTGGCCCAGTCGTGCAGACGAAGTGGTCCCACATACCGCTAACCTTCGACGCACGAGACGTCGACCTGCGCAGCGCCCCCCACATCGACGCTATGGTCATCAATTGCAGCGTGGCAGGCTGGGACTTACACAAAGTCCTAGTCGACAACGGCAGTCAGGCGGACATCATCTTCCTCCATGCCTTCGACCGCATGGGTATAAGCCACAGCTTGCTGAAGCCTTCGGACAACCCCTTGTATGGTTTCGGCGGCAAGGGCACCTTCCCAGTTGGCAAGATAGAGTTGCCCCTCTCCTTCGGTGTAGCACCCAATGCCCGAAGTGAGCAAGTAACCTTCGACATTGTCGACATGGTATATCCGTACAACACCATCATGGGTCGGGGCTCCATCAATAAGTTCGAAGCTGCCATCCACGGACTGTACCTATGTATGAAGATACCAGGTCCGCTAGGCGCTATCACGATCTACGGCAACCAGCAGACGACGCGCAACATAGAGCGGGACTTCGTGCCTGGTCAGAGGAACGTACACTGCCTCACGACCCAGCGCGAGGTCCCCGCGCCCGCCAGCCCAACCGACAAGCAGCACGAGAAGGCACAGTTGCAGAGCCAAGACGGAACCAAGACTGTTCCCCTTGATCAGGCCACGCCCAAGCAGACAGTCACTATCAGCGAAGACCTCACGTCACATGAAGAAGAGAAGCTTCTCTGCTGCCTGGCCAAGAATAAAGATGTCTTCGCCTGGTCCGCCCTAGACCTGGTCGGAGTCAGCCGATCCATAATTGAGCACAGCTTGGGAATTGACCCTTCGGTGCGACCAAAAAAGCAAAGGCTCCGCAAAATGTCCGACGAAAAGACAGAGGCCGCCAAGGCGGAAGTGCACCGCCTCCTAGAAGCTAAATTCATCGAGCCAGTGGCTTACCCCACGTGGCTCTCCAATGTCGTAATGGTGCAGAAAAAAAGCGGGAAATGGCGAATGTGCATAGACTTCACCAGTCTCAATAAGGCCTGCCCGAAGGACAATTTCCCGTTGGCGCGGATCGACAAAATAGTCGATAGCGCGGCCGGATGCGAGGTCATGTCACTCCTCGACTGCTTCTCCGGCTATCACCAGATATACATGAAGGAGGAAGACAAGGCTAGCACCAGCTTTATAACACCCTTCGGCACTTATTGCTTCATCAGGATGCCGGAGGGACTCAAGAATGCGGGGTCCACTTTCTCCAGACTCACCAGAACAGTACTCGAAGGGCAGGTCGGTAGAAACATATTTACATATGTGGACGACATCGTCGTCGCCAGCAAGAATAAGGAGGACCACCTCGCCGACCTCGCCGAGACATTCGCGAACATGCGAGATGCACGACTCCGCCTGAACCCGGAAAAGTGCGTCTTCGGTGTTCGCCAGGGCAAGATACTGGGTTACTTGGTGTCACACCGCGGCATCGAGGCCAACCCAACCAAGATCCAGGCCATCGTCGACATGTCGCCTCCGCAGTCCGTCAGGGACGTCCAGCGTCTGACAGGCAGACTGGCCGCTCTCAACAGATTCATCTCCAGGTCCGCCGAGCGAAGTCTCCCCTTCCTCAAAACACTCCGCGACGCGAAAGACTTCGCCTGGGGGCCGGAGCAAGCAGCGGCCTTCGCTTCACTCAAACAGTACCTGTCGGAGCTGGCCATCCTCACCAGCCCCGACTCCTCGCTCCCCCTATTGCTCTATGTCGCGGCTTCGCCGCACGCGGTCAGCGCGGCACTAGTGCAAGAGCAGTCAGTCGAAGGCGCAGTCAGACAGTGCCCTGTTTATTATGTCTCCGAAGTCCTGACACCGTCCAAATACAACATGACAGAGCTGGAGAAGATCGCCTACGCAGTTGTCATGTCCTCGCGCAAGCTGCGCCATTACTTTGAAGCATTCAAGGTCCGAGTCACCTCTGACAGAGGGCTCGACGAACTATTCAGAAACCCGGAGGCATCGGTGAGGATTGCCAAGTGGGCAGCCGAACTCTCCGGCTACCACATCAGCTTCGAGCCCAGGACAACCATCAAGTCGCAAGTCCTGGCAGACTTCGTCGTCGACTGGACTGGGCCAGCAACACAGCCAGACCCGTCCATAGAGAAGATCTGGACCATCCATTGCGACGGTGCATGGTGCCATGCGGGGGCAGGCGTCGCTGCAGTCGTCACCTCACCAGCCGGAGTCAAACACAGATATGCAGCACGCCTCAACTTCGCTCTGGAATCCGACAAATGTACAAACAATATAGCAGAGTATGAAGCGGTTATCCTCGGCCTCCGCAAGCTAAGGGCCCTCGGAGTCACCACATGTATCATCAAGACAGACTCCAAGATAGTTGCCGGACAGGTCGAGAAAGACTATGCAGCAAAAGACCCCGCCCTCATGCAATACCTCGCGGCTATCCGGAGTCTCGAGAGACAATTCAAGGGATTCACCCTACAGCATGTGGATAGGGCCAAGAACGAGGAGGCCGATGCCTTAGCCAAGGCCGCCGCCAGGGGCGAGCCCCTGCCCTCCGACGTGTTTTTCCACACCATCGGCACTCCAGCCGTCCGGAGCCCCGAAGGGCTCCAGATAACTAATGATAGCGAGGGCCACCGTATAGTCAACCTAATCATGACCAAAGACTGGAGGGCACCAATAACCCTGTTCCTACAGGGGTACTATCATCCAGCCGACGTCAGTGAGGCAAAGCGCCTCAGACATCGAAGCCGGGACTTCGCTCTGATCGAGGGCCAACTATACAAGAAAGGGGTCAGTCAGCCAATGCTCAAATGCGTCACCGAAACCAAAGGCATGCAGATCCTACTCGAAGTCCACAGTGGCACGTGCGGCTCGCACGCAGGGCCAAGGGCCCTGGCAGCCAAGGTGATCCGACAAGGGTTTTACTGGCCTGCAATGATCTGCGCCGCAAATCGAGTCACAAGGTCCTGCGAAGCCTGCCAGAAGTTCTCTCCTCGGTCAGGCAACCCCTCGCAATATACAAAGCTGATCGCCCATACATGGCCTCTCCAGCGCTGGGGCCTGGACATTGTCGGGCCCCTGCCCACCGCTCAGGGGAACCTTAAGTTCGCCTTCGTAGCCGTCGAATACTTCACCAAATGGATTGAAGCGAGGGCTGTTTCCACAATCACATCAAAGACTGCCCAAAAATTCTTTTGGCAGAACGTTGTTTGCCGCTTCGGAGTGCCGTCCGAGCTAACAGTCGACAACGGCAAGCAGTTTGACAGCCAAGATTTCAAGGATTTTTGTTTCTCCATCGGCACCAAGCTTGCCTTCGCTTCAGTCTATCATCCGCAGTCCAACGGGGTCGTGGAGCGTGCCAATGGGAAAATCTTCACAGCTGTCAAGAAGATGCTCCTCGATGAAAAAAAGGCAGATGGACCGATTTGTTACCGGAGGCAGTCTGGGCGCTAAACACAACTGAGTGCAGGGCGACCGGGTTCACTCCTTTCCGCCTTCTATACGGATCGGAGGCAATGACCCCGCAAGAAATAAAGCATGGGTCCCCGCGTACAGTTCCGTCAGCCGTCCCTGACGTGGACGAGCCAACCTCAAAAGATCTCATTGACGGAGACCGGGTCTTCGCCCTACAGGCCCTAAACAAATACCAAGCCCAGACCAAAGCATGGCGCGACCACGCAGTCATCCCGAGGGAGTTCAGCGAGGGGGACCTCGTACTCATCCGAACAGCTCGGACGGAGTCTAAGGGCAAGTTGGAGCCCAAGTGGGAGGGCCCCTTCATAGTCAAAACAAAAGCTTCCCCCAGCGCCTACAGGCTCACAACGCCAAATGGCGAGGACCTGGAGCACTCCTGGAACATCGACAACCTTCGCAAATTTTTTGTTTGATCCACTTAGGGCTGATTTCGCCCTTGTAATTCACCGCAAACACTCTTGTACCGGCCCGCACTCTTTTCCTCCCGGGGGGTGAGGTTTTTAACGAGGCGGAGCCATGTAATATATGTGAGAAAAATCCCCCGCAAAAACATGTGTCGAAAAAAGACCGCGACACCGGTCTTCGGCATTCGACCAATTCGAAGTCACCGCGAGGCCAAGCGCTAGCCACCCTCGCGTGCGACAAGTCTGCGCAGAAGTCGCCTAAGGGTGCAGCCGAACTCAGCACAATAAGTGCGAAAAATTCCGACGTCTATCGCGAAGACTATCCGCGCAGAAGTCGCCTAAGGGTGCAGCCGGACTCAGCACAACAAGTGCGAAAAATTCCGACGTCTATCGCGAAGACTATCCGCGCAGTAGTCGCCTAAGGGTGCAGCCGGACTCAGCACAACAAGTGCGAAAAATTCCGACGTCTATCGCGAAGACTATCCGCGCAGAAGTCGCCTAAGGGTGCAGCCGGACTCAGCACAACAAGTGCGAAAAATTCCGACGTCTATCGCGAAGACTATCCGCGCAGAAGTCGCCTAAAGGTGCAGCCGGATTTAGCACAACAAGTGCGAAAAATTCCGACGTCTATCGCGAAGACCATCCGCGCAGAAGTCACCTAAGGGTGCAGCCGGACTTAGCACAACAAGTGCGAGAAATTCCGATGTCTCTCACAAAGACTCCGCGCAGAAGCCGCCTCAGGGCGCGGTCAAACCAGTACAGCAAAAGCAGAAGCGACAGCATAGCCAACCATGCCACACAAAGTACACAGCGCCCTCGCAGGCACAGGCACGCGAGGGCACACAACTTCATCTTACAACCCTTTACACATATACAAGCGAGGGCACCACACTCTACATCGGCTCCACCTTAGGAATAATCCCCATCTCCCTATAATTAAATAACATTATCCTAAGCTCCTCACCCGCAAAAAGACTTCGCAGTTCCCCTTCCCCTGCGCTCGCTGTGGCCGGCAAAGACAACAGTTCCTGCCGACCAACCCTACTCACGCGAAGCCGAGCCCCTTCCTCCGCGCTAACCCTACGCTTTGCAACTGCCCTTCGTCGTCGGCGCCCGGTGCTAGGACCCGGCACATCTGGCGCGTCCGCAGCGTGTGGCGAAGCCTCCGCCGCAGCCACGTCCAAGGCCGCAAAATAATCCAAGTCCTCCTCCGACGACTCCTCACTCCACTCAACCGAGCTCCCAGAGTCAGTAAAATCAAAAAACTCAGATACAGACCCACCATATTCATTTCCACCTTCCGCGGTCGAAGCCGCCAAAAACTCAGTAGTAGCGGTTGCGTGCGCAGGCCCAAACTCTTGAACCTGCGCAGCAACCAAAGTTCAGTACAACATCCAAAAAGTCCCCAACCCTAAACACCCACTACGCCACCTGCGAAGGCCCTGCCGCTGCGGGAGCCTCCGCTGTCGCCTCCGCCGCTGCTTCCGCCACCACCGCCGCGGAATCTTCAGCGCTCGGCGCAGCAGCTGCGGGGGCGTCAGGCGCGCCTTCGGCCACCTTTGGGGGCAGGCCTTCGCCGGCCACAGCAGAGGTGGGGACGCCCGGCGCGTCTTCCGCAGTCTCCAGGGTTGTTTCCAGGGCGGCTACAGTCGCAGCCTCCGCGAGGGTCAGCTCCAGGTCCGGCAGCGCGCTGTTCAGGGCCCCGAAGTCGTCCACCCGCTCGCCGCGCTCCGCCTAGAACAAGACACAGATTCAGCAAACACACGCACAGCCCGAATACAGCAAACGCCAAACAAACGACGTTACCTGAGCCCTCGCAGCCTCGGCCCGCTCCCTGACCACCTCACGACCGTACAGGCCCCACATCCGGTCATAGAGGGCCCCGGCGGATTCCTTCACCACGGGGTCTTCGACCTTATAGATATCTCGATCAAAATCTTCATCCGCCTGGTCGAAGGCCTCGAAGTGCCGGCACCCTTCGCGGGAGAGCGCATTCATCGCCCCCTCGCAGGTGACCAGGGAGGCGTACAACATCAACCCCCCCACGACGGCGGGAAGTTCCAGCAGCTCCTCCTGCACCCATTGCAGACAGCGAAGCCCGGACTCTCGGTCCGGCACTTCGAAGTCACCGGTCCGCGCACCCAGCTCACGATATGTATCCATAAGCTGCGTGCGCGTCCGTTCGGCCTCCGCATGCGTTGCGGCCTCGGCCTCCTTAGCGCGGCTCTCCAGGGCGGTGAGCCGCTCCTGCAGATGTTCGGCGAGCTCCTTGGCAAGATTGCCCTCCGCCCGCGCCAGCTTGGCCTCCGCCTGCGCAGCCTGCCCCTTGGCGACGGCCTCGTTAGCTTCCCTCCTCTCCGCCGCCAGTTGGCGCCGGAGGTCAGCCTTCTCCCTCTCCAGGGCGGCCACCCTGTCCGTCAGCTTACGGCACTTGCTGTCGGAGGCCGACTTCTCACGGACAGCGTCAGCATGTTGTGTCCGAAGTCTCTCGACTTCGGCAGACACAGCTGCCGTGAGGGCCCCCGACGCAGTACGGCTGGCGAAGTCAGCCACCTGCAGAGCCGCGACGCAGTACGTAAGGCCGTCGCCCCAAAAGAGGTGGGGGAGAGAGTATGTGAAAGGGAAATGTGCCTTTGGGCCATTTCTAAGTATTTTGGTGATTAAGTGCCAACACAAGTGCTTAAATGTAAATCAATGCCCATGGATGAACAAAGTGCAAATCTTCAACAAAGGTATGTTTCTAAGTCTTAGTACATTGGTTTTGTGTACTAATATATTTGTCTAAGTGTTAGAAACAGAAAGAAGAAGAGAAGAGAAGACTTGGCTGTGTGCAGCCAAGGGGCTGCTTCGGTCTAGGGCACCGGACTGTCCGGTGGTGCACCGGACAGTGTCCGGTGGTGCACCGGACAGTGTCCGGTGCGCCAGGCCGCCTCGGCCGAAGAGGCCGCTCTCGGGTTTTTCTCCGGCGACTTCGGCTAAAATTCACCGGACTGTCCGGTGTGCACCGGACTGTCCGGTGAGCCAACGGTCGGCCGGGCCAACGGTCGGCCGCGTGATCGGCGCGCGACACGTGGCCGAGCCAACGGTCGGAGGGAAGCACCGGACTGTCCGGTGTGCACCGGACTGTCCGGTGTGCACCGGACTGTCCGGTGCGCCAGATCTGCAACGGTCGGCAACGGTCGGCTTCGCCAATTAAGGAAAGGAATCGGGCACCGGACACTGTCCGGTGTGCACCGGACTGTCCGGTGCGCCCGACGACAGAAGGCAAGAATAGCCTTCCAGATGTGCTCTCAACGGCTCCTAGGTGCCTTGGGGCTATAAAAGGGACCCCTTGGCGCATGGAGGAGGACAACCAAGCATTCCTTGAGCACTCTTGATTACTCACACATCAATCTCGCGCACTTGTTCGACATTCTAGTGATTTGAGCTCCGTTCTAGTGTGCTAGTCTTTTGGGCTCAAGTCTGGGTCTTGTGTGTGCGTATTTGCTGTGATCTTTGTGTCGTGTGTGAGTTGCTAATCCCTCCCTTGCTCCGTGATTCTCTGTGAACATCTTTTGTAAGGGCGAGAGGCTCCAAGTTGTGGAGATTCCTCGCAAACGGGATTGAGAAAAGAAAAGCAAGAACACCGTGGTATTCAAGTTGATCATTGGATCACTTGAGAGGAGTTGAGTGCAACTCTCGTCCGTTGGGACGCCACAACGTGGAGTAGGCAAGTTTTGTACTTGGCCGAACCACGGGATAACCACCGTGTCATCTCTGTGATTAATTTCTTGTGGTTATTGTGTTTTGACTCCTCCCTAGCCACTTGGCCATAATTGTGCTAACACTTAACAAGTTTTTGTGGCTTAAGTTTTGAAGTTTTACAGGATCACCTATTCACCCCCCCCCTCTAGGTGCACTCAATTGGTATCAGAGCCGTTCTCTTCAAGAAAGGGACTAACCGCCCGAAGAGATGGATCCTAAGGGGAAGGGAATTGTGATCAACGACAAGGAGAAGGAGTCCTTCGTCAACGAGCCAAGGGATGACAAGTCCAACGACTCGGGCTCGGGCCACAGGCGCAAAGATGGGAAGAAGAAGAAGACAAGGCGCATCAAGGAGATCATCTACTACGACGATAGTGATGAATCTACTTCTTCCCAAAAGGATGGTGACAACGACTACAAAAAGACGGTCAATTCGAACTTTTCATTTGATTATTCTCGTATTCAACATAGTTCGAATTCGCATTTGCTTTCCATTCCTCTTGGCAAACCCCCACACTTTGATGGGGAGGACTACGGATTTTGGAGTCACAAAATGCGTAGTCACTTATTCTCTCTCCATCCAAGCATATGGGAGATTGTGGAGAATGGAATGAAATTTGATAGCTCGGATAGTCCTATGCTTATAAATGAACAAATTCATAGAAATGCACAAGCTACTACTGTTCTCTTAGCATCTTTGTGCAGGGAAGAGTACAATAAGGTGAGCGGCTTGGACAATGCCAAGCAGATATGGGACACCCTCAAGATCTCTCACGAGGGGAACGACATCACCATGCTCACCAAGATGGAGTTGGTGGAGGGCGAGCTTGGACGATTCGCCATGATAAGGGGAGAGGAGCCAACTCAAACTTACAACCGGCTCAAGACCCTTATCAACAAAATAAGGAGCTACGGAAGCACGCGTTGGACGGATCACGACGTCGTCCGCCTACTACTCAGGTCCTTTACCGTTCTTGATCCTCATCTCGTGAACAATATTCGTGAGAATCCCAGGTACACGATGATGACGCCCGAGGAAGTACTTGGAAAATTCGTGAGCGGGCGAATGATGATCAAGGAGGCAAGGTACGTCGATGACGCGTTGAACGGTCCAATCCACGAGCCTCAACCCATTGCTCTCAAGGCATCGAGAAGCAAGGAGGCACTACCAAGCAAGGTGGCGCAAATTGAGGCGGCCGGGCTTAATGATGAAGAAATGGCTCTCATCATTAAGCGCTTCAAGACGGCGTTAAGGGGTCGCAAGGAGCATCCCAACAAGACCAAGACGAAGGGGAAGCGCTCATGCTTCAAGTGTGGTAAGATTGGTCACTTTATCGCTAATTGTCCCGATAATGATAGTGACCAGGAAAAGAAGAGTGGAAAATGGGAAAAGAAGAAGAATTACAAGAAGGCAAAGGGCGAGGCTCATATTGGAAAGGAGTGGGATTCGGATTGCTCCTCGTCCGACTCCGACAACGAAGGACTTGCCGCCACCGCCTTCAACAAGTCATCCCTCTTTCCCAACGAACATCACACTTGCCTCATGGCAAGGGAAAAGAAGGTAATCACTCGTAATGCTAATACTTATGATTCTTCTAGTGATGATGAATCTAGTGAGGATGAAGTAGATTATTCATGTTTATTCAAGGGCTTAGATAGATCTAAGATAGACAAAATTAATGAATTAATTGATGCCTTGAATGAAAAGAATATACTTTTAGAAAAGCAAGAGGATTTGCTGTATGAAGAACATGATAAGTTTGTAGAGGCTCAAAAATCCCTTGCATTAGAAATTAAGAGGAATGAAATGCTTGCTTGTGAAGTGTCATCATGCCATGATTCTATTTCTAACTTAAAGAGCATAAATGATGATTTAAATGCTAAACTCGAAGAAGCAAATAAATCCAACTCCTGTGGTGAAACTGTTGTTATTTGCAATAGATGTAAAGACTTTGATATTGATGCTTGTAGTGAACACATAGCTTCTATTGCAAAGTTAAATAATGAAGTGGCTAGTCTTAATGCCCAACTTAAGACTAGCAAAAGTGAATTTGATAAACTAAAATTTGCAAGGGATGCCTACACTATTGGTAGACACCCCTCAATTAAGGATGGACTTGGCTTCAAGAGGGAAGTCAAGAACTTAACAAGCCATAAGACTCCCATTCCCACTAAGGAGAAAGGGAAGGCTCCTATGGCTACTAGTGCTAAAAAGAACCATGCCTTTTTATATCATGATAGGAGATATTCTAGAAATGCTTTTAAAGGTCATGATGTTTTTGGTTCACATGCTTATGACTCTTATGCTATGACTGCTTCTAGTTCTCATGTTATGCCTGGTAGAAATGTGCTTAGAAGAAATGTTGTTCATCAAATGCCTAGGAGAAATGATGCTCATAGTGCTCCTAGGAAAGTAGTAAATGAATCTTCTACAATTTATTGTGCTTTAAATGCTTCCTTTGCTATTTATAGAAAGGATAAGAAAATTGTTGCTAGGAAGATAGGGGCAAAATGCAAGGGAGACAAAACTTGCATTTGGGTCCCTAAGGATATTTGCACTAACCTTGTAGGACCCAACATGAGTTGGGTACCTAAGTCCCAAGCCTAAATTTGCCTTGCAGGTTTATGCATCCGGGGGTTCAAGCTGGATTATAGACAGCGGATGCACAAACCATATGACGGGGGAGAAGAAGATGTTCACCTCCTACGTCAAGAATAAGGATTCCCAAGATTCAATTATATTCGGTGATGGGAATCAAGGCAAGGTAAAAGGGCTAGGTAAAATTGCAATTTCTAATGAGCACTCTATATCTAATGTGTTTTTAGTAGAGTCTCTTGGTTATAATTTGCTATCTGTTAGTCAATTATGCAACATGGGGTATAACTGTCTATTTACAAATGTAGATGTGTCTGTCTTTAGAAGAAGTGATGGTTCACTAGCTTTTAAGGGTGTATTAGACGGCAAACTTTATTTAGTTGATTTTGCAAAAGAAGAGGCCGGTCTAGATGCATGCTTAATAGCTAAGACTAGCATGGGCTGGCTGTGGCATCGCCGCTTAGCACATGTGGGGATGAAGAACCTTCACAAGCTTCTAAAGGGAGAACACGTGATAGGTCTAACTAATGTTCAATTCGAAAAAGATAGACCTTGTGCAGCTTGTCAAGCAGGGAAACAAGTGGGAGGCTCTCATCACACCAAAAATGTGATGACGACATCAAGACCCTTGGAGATGCTGCATATGGACCTTTTTGGACCCGTCGCCTATCTGAGCATAAGAGGAAGTAAGTATGGTTTAGTTATTGTTGATGACTTTTCCCGCTTCACTTGGGTGTTCTTTTTGCAGGAAAAGTCCGAAACCCAAGGGACCCTCAAACGCTTCCTCAGGAGATCTCAAAATGAGTTTGAGCTCAAAGTGAAGAAGATAAGGAGCGACAACGGGTCCGAGTTCAAGAATCTTCAAGTGGAGGAATTCCTTGAAGAAGAAGGGATCAAGCATGAGTTCTCCGCTCCCTACACACCACAGCAAAATGGTGTGGTAGAGAGGAAGAACAGGACGCTCATCGACATGGCGAGGACTATGCTTGGAGAGTTCAAGACCCCCGAGCGTTTTTGGTCGGAAGCCGTGAACACGGCTTGCCACGCCATCAACAGGGTCTACCTTCATCGCCTCCTCAAGAAGACGTCGTATGAGCTACTAACCGGTAACAAACCCAATGTATCTTACTTTCGTGTATTTGGGAGCAAGTGCTACATTCTAGTGAAGAAGGGTAGAAATTCTAAGTTTGCTCCCAAAGCTGTAGAAGGGTTTTTGTTAGGTTATGACTCAAATACAAAGGCGTATAGAGTCTTCAACAAATCATCGGGTTTGGTTGAAGTCTCTAGCGACGTTGTATTTGATGAGACTAATGGCTCTCCAAGAGAGCAAGTTGTTGATTGTGATGATGTAGATGAAGAAGATGTTCCAACGGCCGCTATGCGCACCATGGCGATTGGTGATGTGCGACCACAGGAACACTTGGAGCAAGATCAGCCTTCTTCCTCAACCATAGTGCATCCCCCAACCCAAGATGACGAACAGGTACCTCAAGTGGAGGCGGGTGATCAAGGGGGAGCACAAGATGATCATGTGATGGAGGAAAAAGCGCAACCGGCACCTCCAACCCAAGTTCGAGCGATGATTCAAAGGGATCATCCCGTCGACCAAATTCTGGGTGACATCAGCAAGGGAGTAACTACTCGTTCTCGATTAGTTAATTTTTGTGAGCATTACTCTTTTGTCTCTTCTATTGAGCCTTTCAGGGTAGAGGAGGCCTTGCTAGATCCGGACTGGGTGTTGGCCATGCAGGAGGAGCTCAACAACTTCAAGAGAAATGAAGTTTGGACGCTGGTGCCTCGTCCGAAGCAAAATGTTGTGGGAACCAAGTGGGTGTTCCGCAACAAACAGGACGAGCACGGGGTGGTGACGAGAAACAAGGCTCGACTTGTGGCAAAAGGTTATGCCCAAGTCGCAGGTTTGGATTTTGAGGAGACTTTTGCTCCTGTGGCTAGGCTAGAGTCAATTCGAATCTTGCTAGCATATGCCGCTCACCATTCTTTCAGGTTGTACCAAATGGATGTGAAGAGCGCTTTCCTCAACGGGCCACTCAAGGAGGAGGTGTACGTGGAGCAACCCCCTGGCTTCGAGGATGAACGGTACCCCGACCACGTGTGTAAGCTCTCTAAGGCGCTCTATGGACTTAAGCAAGCCCCAAGAGCATGGTATGAATGCCTTAGAGATTTCTTAATTGCTAATGCTTTCAAGGTTGGGAAAGCCGATCCAACTCTTTTCACTAAGACATGTGATGGTGATTTGTTCGTGTGCCAAATTTATGTCGATGACATAATATTTGGTTCTACTAACCAAAAGTCTTGTGAAGAGTTTAGCAGGGTGATGACGCAAAAATTCGAGATGTCGATGATGGGCGAGTTGAACTACTTCCTTGGGTTCCAAGTGAAGCAACTCAAGGACGGCACCTTCATCTCCCAAACGAAGTACACGCAAGATCTGCTAAAGCGGTTTGGGATGAAGGACGCCAAGCCCGCAAAGACTCCGATGGGGACCGACGGACACACCGACCTCAACAAAGGAGGTAAGTCCGTTGATCAAAAAGCATACCGGTCAATGATAGGGTCATTACTTTATTTATGTGCTAGTAGACCGGATATTATGCTTAGCGTATGCATGTGTGCTAGATTTCAATCCGATCCTAAGGAATGTCACTTAGTGGCGGTGAAGCGGATTCTTAGATATTTGGTTGCTACGCCTTGCTTCGGGCTCTGGTATCCAAAGGGGTCTACCTTTGACTTGGTTGGATACTCAGACTCCGACTATGCTGGATGTAAGGTCGATAGGAAGAGTACATCGGGGACGTGCCAATTCTTAGGAAGGTCCCTGGTGTCATGGAACTCTAAGAAACAAACATCCGTTGCCCTATCCACCGCTGAGGCCGAGTATGTTGCCGCAGGACAGTGTTGCGCGCAACTACTTTGGATGAGGCAAACTCTCCGGGACTTTGGCTACAATCTGAGCAAAGTCCCACTCCTATGTGATAATGAGAGTGCTATCCGCATGGCGGAGAATCCTGTTGAGCACAGCCGCACAAAGCACATAGACATCCGGCATCACTTTTTGAGAGACCACCAGCAAAAGGGAGATATCGAAGTGTTTCATGTCAGCACCGAGAACCAGCTAGCCGATATCTTCACTAAACCTCTAGATGAGAAGACCTTTTGCAGGTTGCGTAGTGAGCTAAATGTCTTAGATTCGCGGAACCTGGATTGAATTGTAGCATACATGTATTTATGCTTTTGATCATGTTCCTTTTTGCATTTTGTTGCTTATTGTGGTGCTCAAGTTGTACAAACACTTCCTGGACCTCACAAGTCTGTTGCAAAGTGATGCACATGTTAAGGGGGAGATGTGTTACAACTTGACCCTTTGAGACTAACCATGTGTTTGAGTTTGATGATTTAGTCTCAAAGGAGGCTTGAAAGGGAAAAGGTGGACTTGGACCATGAAAGACTTCCACTGCACTCCGATGAGAGGGTAACTTATTCCAAGTCCATCTCATGAACTCTTATTGCCATTTGCTCTTAATTGAAGATTTTGGTGAGGCAATGGGGTTATAGAGCCAAGATTGATCCCGTTTTGGTGCTTGATGCCAAAGGGGGAGAAAATAAAGGCCAAAGTGATAAAATGGATCAGCTACCACTTGAGAGATTTTGAAAATTTTGAAAATAGTAGAATAGTAGAATAGAGTTTTTGTTTTGTCAAAAGCTTTTGTCTCTTATTGTCTCTATTGTCAAAAGTTGGTTTCTTGTGGGGAGAAGTATTGATTATGGGATTTAGGGGGAGTTTTTGAAATCTTTGATCAATCTCGTTTGGAATGACTCTCTTTATGCCTCAACATGTGTGGTTGACATAGAAATAGAGATTTGAGTTTGATTTGCAAAAACAAACCAAGTGGTGGCAAAGGATGATCCATATATGCCAAAATTGAATCAAAACCAATTTGAGTTTTTATTTGAAGTGATTTTGCACTTGTTCTAGTTGCTTTATGTGGTGTTGGCATAAATCACCAAAAAGGGGGAGATTGAAAGGAAAATGTGCCTTTGGGCCATTTCTAAGTATTTTGGTGATTAAGTGCCAACACAAGTGCTTAAATGTAAATCAATGCCCATGGATGAACAAAGTGCAAATCTTCAACAAAGGTATGTTTCTAAGTCTTAGTACATTGGTTTTGTGTACTAATATATTTGTCTAAGTGTTAGAAACAGAAAGAAGAAGAGAAGAGAAGACTTGGCTGTGTGCAGCCAAGGGGCTGCTTCGGTCTAGGGCACCGGACTGTCCGGTGGTGCACCGGACAGTGTCCGGTGGTGCACCGGACAGTGTCCGGTGCGCCAGGTCGCCTCGGCCGAAGAGGCCGCTCTCGGGTTTTTCTCCGGCGACTTCGGCTAAAATTCACCGGACTGTCCGGTGTGCACCGGACTGTCCGGTGAGCCAACGGTCGGCCGGGCCAACGGTCGGCCGCGTGATCGGCGCGCGACACGTGGCCGAGCCAACGGTCGGAGGGAAGCACCGGACTGTCCGGTGTGCACCGGACTGTCCGGTGCGCCAGATCGGCAACGGTCGGCTTCGCCAATTAAGGAAAGGAATCGGGCACCGGACACTGTCCGGTGTGCACCGGACTGTCCGGTGCGCCCGACGACAGAAGGCAAGAATAGCCTTCCAGATGTGCTCTCAACGGCTCCTAGGTGCCTTGGGGCTATAAAAGGGACCCCTTGGCGCATGGAGGAGGACAACCAAGCATTCCTTGAGCACTCTTGATTACTCACACATCAATCTCGCGCACTTGTTCGACATTCTAGTGATTTGAGCTCCGTTCTAGTGTGCTAGTCTTTTGGGCTCAAGTCTGGGTCTTGTGTGTGCGTATTCGCTGTGATCTTTGTGTCGTGTGTGAGTTGCTAATCCCTCCCTTGCTCCGTGATTCTCTGTGAACATCTTTTGTAAGGGCGAGAGGCTCCAAGTTGTGGAGATTCCTCGCAAACGGGATTGAGAAAAGAAAAGCAAGAACACCGTGGTATTCAAGTTGATCATTGGATCACTTGAGAGGAGTTGAGTGCAACTCTCGTCCGTTGGGACGCCACAACGTGGAGTAGGCAAGTTTTGTACTTGGCCGAACCACGGGATAACCACCGTGTCATCTCTGTGATTAATTTCTTGTGGTTATTGTGTTTTGACTCCTCCCTAGCCACTTGGCCATAATTGTGCTAACACTTAACAAGTTTTTGTGGCTTAAGTTTTGAAGTTTTACAGGATCACCTATTCACCCCCCCCTCTAGGTGCACTCAGTATGGCTCAACGGACCTGACTCAGCGCCTCCGTCGCCTGACTCAGCGCCTCCGTCACCCCCTTCAGCCGGCGGGTCGCCGCGCCCGCCTCGTCCCTGACCAGCGCGAGGACCGACACCTCGCCTCCGGCGCCAAGCGCCTCGCCCCCCGCCTTCGGCGCCTTGGCGGCCGTCGCGATCGCCGCGCCAGGCGCAACTATAGCAAGCTGGCCCTCGTCCGGCCCTGCAACGCATCCACAAATTAAAAAAAAAACAACAATAATAGACCAGCGACTTACCACCAAGATAGTCATCCACAGTAATGTCGGTGCCGAAGTCGGCAACGCGTTTGCCCGGCGGCAGCGACGTTCGGGCCGCCTTCGAAGCCTCCGCCACTCCGCTGGCCGCCAGCACCACCTTCGTCGGTCTGGAGCCTCCGGCGCCCGCCGTTGCCTCCGGCGCCTTGCTAGGCGCAGAGGCGCCCGCCTTCGCCGCCAGCGGCGGCTTGCCTCCGCCGGAGGCCGCAGCCTTCACATTTCCCCACTGCCTTTTCGGCCGAGCTTCGTGAATCCTGACAGTCGCCTGGCGCTTCTGCGCCGCCCCTTGGCGATCCTTGTCCATCACTGCCCACACAACAGCACCGATATTTCGCCCGTAAGGAAAAACTCTCCACTGATGAACCATGCGAGATGTAAAACAGTCCTCCTCAGCCGCGCAGGGGATAGGAACATTTCTAGGCCAGCAACCCCCGGTAACCCTCAGCATCCGAGCCGAAGACTCCCGGAGCTCGGGCGAAGACATCCTTTCCCCCGGGGCCGCACACGTCCTCATTAAATCTCTAGCAAAACTATCAGACACCCCAATCCCTCCCATCGCAGTACCTAATTTTCTCTTTTTCGAGGGAGGGGCGACCGCCGGTGCTGGGTCGTCTCCTGTCTCCACCGCCGGTTTCTTCCCGCGGCGGTCGGCTTCGTCTTGACCAGGATATCCATCGTACGGCAATTGATTTAATTCGAAGACCCTGTTCAGACGGTCATTTGACCCGCGGATATCAAAGCTGCGCTGGCCTTCCGTCCTCGGCACGTAACGCCCCACGAGCCGCACGGCCCCGTCCTCCGCGTCGCGCACAAAAGCAGCCGGGTCGCGGTTCCGCAGATTCAGTGCGAAGGCAGGGCTTCTCACAACCCTTCCTCCGTGAAAAGGCATCTGGTGAGGGCACACTTCGCCCAGCACCCAACCGTGCGCCAAGGGCCACACCCCATACGCCACAAACTCTTCAACTAAATCACGCCCACTGCTCTGACCGGCGGCGCCGAAGGGCCCCTTCGTCTGCATCTTCCTCTGCCACTTCAAAAGGCGGATACGCAGAGTAATAATGAGAGCACATCTCAGACACAGGGAGACCTTTATGGCCTTCGTCAGTACCCTCCGCAACATAAAACCAAAATTCATTCCAATTGCCCCACTTGTTGCGGGCGCACGGAACCAACTCCACTACTGGCATTGTGGTCTTGCTGGTCTTCGGCATAAATGTGCATGACCCGAACTGGGCAACTCCATCCCCAACCATCCTCTTCTGCCAATGCAAGCAATAATTCTTCACAAAAACTTCAACAGACGGCTGCCCGCCGTACGAAGTCGTCGCCCAGACATACTTCGCCAGCGCCACCATGGCATTCGGTGTCAGCTGATGTATCTGAACATTGAATCTACGCAGGACTTCGCCGACAAACCGGTGCGCAGGCAAGCGGAGACCGGCAGCGAAGAACGCCTCGAAAACGACCAACTCACCCTCCGGCTCGGGGACTTCCTCCGTCCCCGGAGCACGAGCAACCCCGCCACCAAAGTAGCCCAACCGCTGCATATCTTCAACGCGGGCTGACGTCATCCGTGACACACCAAAATCAACAGAGTCGCCGGCGCGCAACTCCTCCACCATCATGCTACTCAACGTCTCCTCAGACGAGGCGGCGGCCGGCGGCGTGGTGTCGGAGGAAGAAGAAGAGGACGTCATTGCTACGTACCGTCGGCGGCGGCGGGCGGTTTGCTTCACTCGAGCCAGCACTCCGGCGAGCAAAAGGAGCAGCGGAAGAAGAAGAGCAGCAAGGCGGCGGGAGGCTAGGGTTTTTACGGAGCGCGGAAGACAAGGTTCAAACAGCGCCGACCCCCGCCCCCTTTTATAGGCAGGGCGCGGCTCTTCGGGAAACGCGCAATCTGACAGGGCGCGACGCTTCGGGAAACCCGCAATCCAACAGTACGCCGTCCATCAACGGTCACATCAAAAACCCCCGCGGAACCACTTCGAGCGAGGGCAGCGTCTCCGCCATCTAGCGACGTCTTCGGCACCAGGTGACTTTGTCGAACTGGTCCCTCGGAGGGCAAATGTTGGGGCGAAGGCAGAGACGCCACCCTTCGCTCGTCGCCTTTCGCTGCAGTCGCTGGTTTGACGAAGACAAAACGGGCAGGAACACCCTTCGCTTCATTCAGCACCAGGCGAAGGCCTGCGGTGACGTCTCCCCGCAGCGCGGCCTCGTCCTGCTCTGAGGCCCACGTGTGATCTGGCCCATTGTAACGGGCCCCGCGTGACCGCCTTTGTGTTACGGGCCTAGTTTGTAAAGGCATTCTTGTAAGTACAGCTTGTAACCCTGCTTTATGGGAATATTCTGGGGATAAACTAGGTGTCCGAGGGCACATGCGTCCTTAACACAAGGCGCTGGGCACTCGGATACCTATAAATACCCCCGCACAGTGCCCGTGAGAGGCTAGACATTAACAGAGCTATTTGCCCCCGTGCACGTATCCCTGTTGTCACCACCGTTCGTCCTTGTTGGCCTCCTTGCTACTGAGAGCAAGTTCCAACAAGCACAATAAAGAGGAGTTCTTGCAAAACACAATAACCATAAGAAGATCAACACAGATAGGCACAGTGGTTTATCCCGTGGTTCGGCCAAGTCCAACACTTGCCTACTCCATGTTGTGGCGTCCCAACGGACGAGGGTTGCAATCAACCCCTCTCAAGCGGTCCAACGACCCACTTGAATACCACAGTGCTTTGCTTTGCTTTACTATATCCCGCTTGCGAGGAATCTCCACAACTTGGAGCCTCTCGCCCTTACAAAGATGTTCACAAAGAATCACGGAAGTAAGGTTGGGATGAGCAACGCACACAAGACACAAAACCAGAGCAGCAACACGCACACAAGTCACAACAAGAGCTCTCAACACAACCCGAAGAGTACACTACTCAATTGGAGCTCTAGTTGCTATCACAAAGAATCCAATGCGCGGAATTGAAGTCTTGGTGCTTAGGAATGCTTAGAGAATGCTTGGTGTTCTCCTCCACGCGCCTAGGGTCCCTTTTATAGCCCCAAGGCAGCTAGGAGCCGTTGAGAGCATTCCAGGAATGCAATTCTTCCTTCTGTCGCCTGGCGCACCGGACAGTCCGATGCACCACTGGACAGTCCGATGCACCACCAGACCCTGTCCGGTGCGGATTTCTTTCCTTCCGTGGCGCAGCCGACCGTTGAAGATCCAGAGCTGTTGGCGCACCGGACACTGTCCGATGCACACCGGACAGTCCGGTGCCCCTTTCTGACCGTTGGCTCGGCCACGCGTCGCGCACGGATTACTCGGCCTACCGTTGGCCCGGCCGACCGTTGGCTCACCGGACAGTCCGGTGCACCACCGGACAGTCCAGTGAATTATAGCCGTACGCCGTTAATCGCTTCCCGAGAGCGACGACTTCGCCTATGAATGGCTCACCGGACAGTCCGGTGCACCACTAGATAGTCCGGTGATTTATAGTCGTACGCCGTTGATCGCTTCCCAAGAGCAGCCAGTTGACAGTCGCCAGCCTGGCGCACCGGACACTGTCCGGTGCACCCAGACTGCGCAGAGTCTTGGCTGCATAGCCAAGTCTTTTCCAAATTGATCTTTTCCTGTTTCTAGCACTTAGACACAATACATTAGTCTCTAAAACAATGTACTAAGTCTTAGAAAACATACCTTTACTCTTGATTTGCACTTTGTCCATCAATTGGCATAGATTAACACTTAAGCACTTGTGTTGGACACTAAATCACCAAAATACTTAGAAATGGCCCAAAGGCACATTTCCCTTTCCAAAACCCAAGTGAAGCGGGAAAAATCATCTACAATAACAAGACCATACTTACTTCCCCCGATGCTGAGATAAGCAACAGGCCCGAAGAGATCCATATGTAGGAGTTCCAGTGGTCTTGATGTTGTCATAACATTCTTGCTTTGATGAGTACTTCCCACCTGCTTCCCTGCTTGGCACGCTGCACAAGGTCTGTCTTTCTTAAAACATACATCGGTTAGTCCTAACACATGTTCTCCCTTTAGAAGTTTATGAAGGTTCTTCATCCCAACATTTGCTAGACGGCGGTGCTAGAGCCAGCCATATTAGTATTAGTGATTAAGCATGCATCTAGATCGGCATTCTCTTTTGAGAAATCAACTAAGTAGAGCTTGTCGTCTAATACACCCTTAAAAGCTAATGAACCATCACTTCTTCTAAGGACAGATACATCAATATTTGTAAATAAACAATTGTAACCCATATGACATAATTGGCTTACAGACAACAAATTGTATCCGAGCGATTCTACTAGAAACACATTTGAAATTGAATGCTCGGTTGTGATGGCTATTTTTTCCTAAGCCCTTGACCTTGCCTTGGTTCCCATCTCCAAAGATGATAGTGTCATGGGAATCCCTGTTCTTGACATAGGAGGTGAACATTTTCTTCTCCCCTGTCATGTGGTTTGTACATCCGCTATAATAATCTAGCTTGAACCCCTAGATGCATAAACCTGCAAGATAATTAAGCTTGGGTTTTAGGTACCCAGCTCTTGTTGGGTCCTATAAGGTTAGTCACAATAGACTTTGGAACCCAGATGCAAGTTTTGTCTCTCTTGCACTTAGGTCCCAAACTTCTAGCAACTACTTTATCATTTTGGCATACAATGACAAATGAAGCATCACATGTTTGATAAAGCATAGTTGGTCCAGTTGATGCTCTCCTAGGTGCATGAGAAGCAATATGATGGCGCCTAGGCCTATTTCTACCATGAGCATATGAAGAGCTAGATGCAAACATGGCATGAGAATTAAATGCAACATCATGACATACAAGAGAAACAACATGATTATGACACCTATCATGATGAGCAATGCTGGTAACTTTCTTATCATAAAGATAGGCATGATTCTTTTAAGAGCTACCAGCCATGGGAGCCTTCCCTTTCTCTTTGTTGAGATTGGAAGTCCTTTGTCTTGTTAAGTTCTTGGTTCCCTTTTGGAAACCAAGTCCATCCTTAATAGAGGGGTGTCTACCATTGGTGTAGGCATCCCTAGCAAATTTTAATTTCTCATAATTATCCTTGCAAGTCTTAAGTTGAGCATTAAGACTTGCGACATCACTATTTAAATTGAGAATGGTAGAGCCATGTTCATTGCAAGCATCAATATTAAAATCTTTACACCTATTGCAGATTACAACATGCTCTACACATGAACTAGCCACATTAAATTTTTTCTAGCTTAGTATTTAAATCATCATTCAAAATTTTGAGACTAGAAATAGAATCATGGCAGGTAGACAACTCAGAAGACAATATTTCATTTTTCTTAATTTCTAGAGCAAGTTATTTTTGAACATTAATAATTTTTTCATGTTCGTCATAAATAATATCTTCTTGCTTTTCTAGCAACCTATCCTTTTCATTAAGAGCATCAATCAATTCATTTATTTTATTTACCTTAGATCTATCTAATCCTTTAAATAAATCACTATAATATACTTCATCGTCAGAAGATTCCTCATCACTAGAAGTGTACTTAGGTGTATCTTGTATACGTACCTTCTCCTTAGCCATAAGGCACGTGTGGCATTCGTTGGGGAAGAGGAAGGATTTGTTGAAGGCCGAGGCAGCTAGTCCTTCATCATCGGAGTCGGATGAAGAACAGTCGGAGTCCCATTCTTTTCCAATGTGTGCCTCGCCCTGTGCCTTCCTGTAGTTCTTCTTCCTTTCCTTCTTCCCATTGTTTTCTTGTGCCTGGTCATTGTTATTATCGAGACATTGTGCTATGAAATGACCAGACTTACCACACTTGAAGCCGGAGTGCTTTCCCCTTGATTTGTTCTTGTTGGGGTACTCCTTGCGTCCCTTCAAGGCGGTCTTGAAGCGCTTGATTATAAGCGCCATTTCGTCATCATTGAGCCCGGCAGCCTCCACTTGTGCTACCTTGCTAGGTAGCGCCTCCTTGCTACTAGTTGCTTTGAGAGCAACGAGCTGTGGTTCATAGAGAGGAAGCAGTCCGTTTGTAGCATCGTCCACGTATCTCGCTTCCTTCACCATCATGCGCCCGCTTACAAATTTTCCGAGAATTTCCTCAGGCGTCATCTTGGTGTACCTGGGATTCTCACGGATAAGATTCACAAGATGAGGATCAATAACGGTAAAAGACCTTAGCATGAGTCGGACGACGTCATGATCCGTCCATCTTGTACTCTCATAGCTTCGAATCTTGTTGACTAGGGTCTTGAGCCTGTTTAAGTTTGAGTTGGCTCCTCTCCCCTTATCATGTCGAACCTCCCCAACTCACCTTCCACCAGTTCCATCTTGGTAATCATGGTGGCATCATTACCCTTGTGAGAGATCTTGAGGGTATCCCATATTTGCTTGGCATTGTCCAAGCCGCTCACTTTGTTGTATTCATCCCTGCATAGAGATGCTAGCAAAATAGTAGTAGCTTGGGCATTTTTATGTATTTGCTCATTAATAAATACATGACTGCCAGTGCTATCAAAATGCATTCCATTTTTAACAATTTCCCAAATACTAGGATGGAGGGAAAATAAGTGACTACGCATTTTATGACTCCAAAATGAATAGTCCTCTCCATCAAAGTGTGGGGGTTTTCCAAGTGGAATAGATAGTAAATGGGCATTCAAATTATAAGGGATACGAGAATAATCAAAAGAATAGTTTTGATTAACCGTTTTCTTTTTCGACAAAGTGTCTTCATCGTCGTCGTCCCTTGGCGAAGAGGAGGAGGCGTCACTGTCGTAGTAGATGATCTTATTTATGCGCCTCTTCTTCTTTCCATCCCTCTTCTTGTGACTTGAGCCTGAGTTAGTGGGCTTGTCGTCTTTTGGCTCGTTGATGTAGAGGGTCTCCTCCTCCTTATCGTTGATCACCATCCCCTTACCTTTAGGATCCATCTCTTTGGGCGGTTAGTCCCTTAATAAAGAGTACGACTCTGATACCAATTGAGAGCACCTAGGGGTGAATAGGTAATCCTATAAAAATCAACACTAAATGCCACAAACTTGGTTATGAAATGTTAGTGGAATCAAAACCAGGGTGCTATGTCTAGGGAGAAAGAGATGACTTCTTCACTTAATTGCTCTTCACAAGGTGATTATTAAACTTAGAGCAATTATGAAGTGAGTAGAAGCAGAGAGATAATCACACACGAATAACAACAGATGACACATCGATTTTATCCCGTGATTCGGCCAAGTAGAACACTTGCCTACTTCCACGTTGTGGCGTCCCAATGGACAAGGGTTGCACTCAACCCCTTTCAAGTGATCCAATGATCCACTTGAATACCACAGTTTTCTTTCTTAGCAGATGTTTCCCTTTGTGAGGAATCTTTACAAGTTAGAGTCTCTTTCCCTTACAAAGTTGATCACAATGAAAACCACAAGAGTAAGGGAGGGAAAGAAACACACGCAAAAGCTAGAGTCGCAGCAATGACACACACACAAGTCAAGAAACGAGCACACAAACACAGCGCAACGAGTTCATAACTTAACAAGTGCTCAAATCTCAATGACAATGATCCGGTTGCGTGCTTGCGGAGTCTAGGCGTTTTAGGATGTTTAATGGAGGCTTGGTATTCTGCTCCATGCGCCTAGGGGACCCTTTTATAGCCCCAAGGCAGCTAGGAGCCGTTGGAGCTCAATTTGGTAGGAAATTCTTGCCTTCTGTCCGTGAGCACACCGGACAGTGAACAGTGCAAGCATAGGACACGACAAAGAATCGCCTGATTGGTTGATTTCCTTTTCTATGGGGCACCAGACGGTTCGGTGCGCCATATGACCGTTGACTCTTGGTCGACGTGGCAGGTAGCCGTTGCACGATTGGTACACCGGACTGTCCGATGAATTATAGCCGACGTAGCTAGGAAAACCCGAGAGCAGTGAGTTTGGCAGACCGTGCACCGGACTGTCCGGTGGGTGGCACCGGACCGTCCGGTGCTGCGTAGTCCAGCACCTTTTCTACGTTCCTTCCTTTATTTTCCTTTGATTCTTTTGGACTTCACTTAGCTGAGTCTCTGACACTTAGACAAGTATGTTTAGCACATAAAACAATTGACTAAGCATCTAGAACTTACCTTCACACTTGATTCAACTAGATATTCCTTTGCTCAACATTATGTTAGTTCACACAGAGTGTGTTGTGCATCTAATCACCAAAACAATATAGAAATAGCCCAAGGGCACATTTACCTTTCAGACCTGTACAATCTCGTCGACCTCCCTTAATGTGGTGGTGTGATGTTGTGTGGCCTCGGAAATGTTCTCTACACTGGATACATGCACACCAGCATCTGCAATGTGAAAGGGAATTAGTCTTACACCTATCTCCTAATTGATTTTGGTGGTTGAATTGCACAACACAAATATTTGGACTAACTAGTTTGCTCTAGTCTATAAGTTCTACAGGTGCCAAAGGTTCACAATAAGTCAATAAAAAGAACAAGAATGAGTTCAATCAAAGAGAGCAAGGGACAACCGAAGTGTGCCCTGGTCTGGCGCACCGGACTGTCCGGTGCACCACCGGACAGTGTCTGATGCACCAGGGGACTCCAAGCTGAACTCAACACCTTCGGGAAATTCAGAAGCGCTCCGCTATAATTCACCGGACTGTCCGGCGTACCATCGGACAGTGTCTGGTGCCCCAGAGGAGAGCGACTCTGAACTCGCCAGCTTCGGGAATCAGATCCGCTATAATTCACCGGACTGTCCGGTGAGTCACCGGACAATGTCCGGTGCACACCGGACTGTCCGGTGTGACAGCGGAGCAACGGCTACTTCGCGCGCAACGGTCGACTGCAACGCATTAAATGCGCGCCTGCGCGCGCAGAGGAGCAGAGCACGCGCGGGTGGCACACCGGACAGCCTACAGGGCCTGTCCGGTGCGCCACTGGATAGCCAGGCGGGCCCACAAGACAGAGCTCCAACGGTCGGAACCCAACGGCCTGGTGACGTGGCTGGCGCACCGGACAGTGTCCGGTGGCGCACCGGACTGTCCGGTGCGCCATGCGACTACAGCCTTCCAACGGCCACTTTTGTTGGTTGGGGTTATAAATACCCCCAACCACCCCACATTCAAGTCATCCAAGTTTTCCACCTTCCAACTTCTTACAAGAGCTCTAGCATTCAATTCTAGACACACAAAAGAGATCAAATCCTCTCCCAATTCCACTCAAAGCTTTAGTGATTAGAGAGAGTGATTGTTGTGTTCATTTGAGCTCTTGCGCTTGGATTGCTTCTTTTTCTCATTCTTTCTTGCGATCATCTCAATTGTAATCAAGTCAAGAGACACCAATTGTGTGGTGGTCCTTGCGGGGAAGTTTGGTTCCCGTTTGGTTGAGAAGAGAAGCTCACTCGGTTGGAGGGACCGTTTGAGAGAGGGAAAGGGTTGAAAGAGACCCGGTCTTTGTGACCACCTCAACGGGGAGTAGGTTTGCGAGAACCGAACCTCGGTAAAACAAATCCTTGTGTCTCACTTCTCTATTCGCTTGCGATTTGTTTTACGCCCTCTCTCGGACTCGATTATATTTCTAACGCTAACCCGGCTTGTAGTTGTGATTAACTTTGTAAATTTCAGTTTCGCCCTATTCACCCCCCTCTAGGCGACTTTCACAATGTCTTCGTCAACCCCTGCATTGGCATCCTGTGTGGAAACCTCCTTCCTGGTGAGTTCTACTGTCTCCATGTGGGTTCACTCCCTTGAAAGTCACATGTATTGACTGGTGAGTAAGAATCTTAGATCGATTAGCATACCCCATCGCTGGCTAGTTTTATAAATTGATCCTTTTTAGTAAGACAATGATATGAACATGTATTAAAAAATATTTAAGGCAGAAGTCTCCAAAAGCTCTTGCCATTGCCATTCTAGGAGATTCATTATTTGACAACCATACTGTAACACCCTAAATTTGGAGGTATAAAGTTTCTTTCCTAATATCCACCAAATTCAGGTGTTACTCTCTCATTTCTCTACTTTCCTTCTCTTTTTCCTAAAAATGGAGAATTATTTTTGTTTTATATTGACGTAAACCAAGTGGAATAAGCTCTAGAGGTGCTTTGGTTGTTGCATTCATGCTGTTGCACGGTGTTTCTAAGTGCAAAATGTGTTTGACACATGTTAGTATATCCTATAGAAGCTCTCGATAGATTTTCATATTTTTGGAATATTTGTCTATTTTCCGGAAACCAAAATCTATTTATTTAAGGTACTTAAAAATGTTTTCAGAAACTCTAAGTATGTTTTTTGAGTTTATTAAGTGCCAAAACATTTCTAGGAATTTTTCTGGAGTTTTTGGAAACATCTATAATATTTTGAGTACAAAATATGGATTTCTAGATTTTTCTGAATTTTATAAATGGTAAAATCCGAATTTGACCCGGGTTTTTAATCTCGTCCGAACTCCAACTATATATATACGCTCGGCTTCTCCTCGTCGAGCATGTTCCAGAGCACGAAACCGTTCTCTCAGATTCAATTCCCAGCTCCCGTAATTGCTCGCTGAAGTTCAGAGCGGTTCCAACTCTAGCGAGCAATTAGTCCCATTCCGTGCATCGTCTGCGGAATCCGAGGATATCGTTGCGTTCGTCTCATTGAGGGCTTTGTCGCAGTGCATCCGATTCGTCGATCGGACCTCCAAATCTCCATCAATCGACGATTTCCTCCTTGACTCCGGCAAGGGTCTTCTTCCCCGGTGAGCAACCTCCATTATCCGTCATCTTTTTTTCTTCGTTTTCGCTGTGTAGCCGTAGCCCCCTCCCCTCTCCTCTCTCCCCACCCCTGCGTAGCATGCACCCTCCCCCTAGCCCCTAGCACCTACCCCACAGCCCCTGCGCCCCGGCGGCCTAGCACGGCCAGATCCGACGGCCAGCGGAGCGGCCAGGGCAGGGTGCGCTTGCCCCCGCGTGAGCCCCGGCACAGCCGGTGGCCCCCCAGGCGTGGCCCCTACTCGTGGGCGCGCGCGCCTTGCGCGGCACAGCCAGCCCTCAGCGGCGCGGCCCCTGCTTCCCCATAGCCATGACGGTTCCTGCGTGAGAGAATGAGAGGTGGAGGGAGGAAGAAGAAGACCTTTTTGTGAAAAACGCCCTGTGCGAAATTAAAACAGTACGCTGGAATTTAGTTTAGTTTAAAATAGTGATAACTTTTGCGTTTTAAACCTGATTCAATTCGTTCAAGTTTCATTAGATTCGTATTAAAATTGTCTACATGTTAGAAGTATTTTTCCCTACTGTTGCATATTTTATTTAATTTATTTAAACGTTTGTTTGACTGATGGCTACTAGAACATCGTTTCAATTTGAAAATCTAATTTAGGAATTCGATTTGTGCATTTATAATTATACACTAACATGATTAACCTTAACTGAAATATTCTTTATTAATAATTGTTTAGATTAATCATGCTATTTATTTATTAGTTTTCGCGTATCGTGTTGGCTCGCGCGCCGTACGCGTGCTGTGCGCGTACAGCAGTACTGTTTCACGTGCATCGTCGTGTGTCGTTCGCGCGTATCGCGATTGCGGTTCGCACGCGTTGTCGTGTGCCATTCACGTATATCGCGTGCCTTGCCGCGCATAGTTCGCGCATATCGCGCGTTATCCGCGCGCAAGATTAAACCGTTTGCTTATAATAACTCATGTCAGTTAATTAGTTCTTTATTTAATCATCCACAATTAAATAGTAAGTTAGTCAAATCTAAGTAGTAGTTTTGATTTACAATTAATAAATGTGAATTAACCTAACCATGTCGGACTGAACATTCTAACTAATATTTGCTTAGTGTAAACACGCTAACTTCTCGACCATAGCTCCGACTATCGCGTCTCCCAACCTCGCGTGCCCATAGAAGTGAGCTCTATTTTATAGTGTAAGTTTTTATAATATTTTATCTTATATGGTGTAATGTTCTTATGCATATATGTGTTTGTTTGCTTGTACATATTTGTCTTCGCTTTGCGTTGCGATTAGAGCGTCGTTCTCGAGCTTCGAGGAATCGAAGATCAAGCGTTGGTGACCAAGTGATCTAGCTCTTCGAGTTCTATGAGATTGAAGACCCTAAGCATCTTTTTGGTGAAGGCAAGTGTCCTCTGACCCATTATATCCCATTTACTTTATAATTTATGGTCCTGCGTACCATGAATAACCTAAGAATTGACTAATATTTTGTTTTCCTGTTCTTGTTTACCATTTGGGAATTGGTTACTATGATTAGTATTATCCTACTGCTTTACTTTAACACCCTGAATTTGGGGGTATAAAATTTCTTTCCTAATATTCACCAAATTTAGGTGTTACTCTCTCATTTCTTTGCTTTCCTTCTCTTTTTTTCCTAAAAATGGAGAATTATTTTGTTTTATATTGACGTAAATATAGCGGAATAAGCCCTAGAGGTGCTTTGGTTGTTACATTCATGCCGCTACATGGTGTTTCTAAGTGCAAAATGTGTTTGAAACATGTTAGTATATCCTATAGAAGCTCTCGGTAAATTTTCATATTTTTTGGAATATTTGTCTATTTTCCGGTTGGAGAGGAACAGGGGGAGGTTGCGGATGATGAGGTTGTCATCGTCCGTTCCGCCCAGCTAGCAGGCCAGCCGGTAGTCCGCGAGCCACAGTTCCGGCCTTGTCTCCCCTGAGTACTTGGTGATGGTAGTCGAGGCCCAGAACCGGGTCGGGAACGGCGCCCGTCGTATGGCCCGGCTGAAAGCTTGCGGACCGGGTGGTTCGGGCGAGGGGCTCCGATCCTCCCCGCTGTCGTAGCGTCCCCCACGCCTGGGGTGGTAGCCTCGGCGCACCCTCTCGTCGAGGTGGGCTCGACAGTCGCGGCGATGGTGCTCGTTGCTGAGGCGGCCCGGGGCCGCAGGCGTTGTGTCCCGCGTGCGCCCGGTGTGGACCGAGGCTTCCTGCATGAATCGGGAAGTCGCGGCGCGATGCTCTGGGGGGTATCCCTGCCTTCGGGAGGCAGAGCTTTCGGCCCGTCGGACCGTGGCATCCTCCAGGAGATTCTTGAGTTCTCCCTGGATACGCCGTCCCTCGGTTGTGGATGGTTCCGGCATTGCTCGGAGTAGTATTGCTGCTGCAGCCAGGTTCTGGCCGACCCCACTGGAAGCCGGGGGCAGCCTTGCCCTGGCATCATCGGTGATGCGGTGCTGGATGTCCTGAGCCAGATGACGCGCTTCTCCGGCCGGTGCTCGGCCTGCCCGCTCTTGCCCTATGTTCTGCCGGAGCTGCACAAGTTGCCCTGCTCCCTCGTCGAGCCTGGCCTGCATCTCGCGGATTTGCTCGAGCTGTGTGTCCTGACCCCCCGCAGGGACTGGGACCACAGCTAGCTCCCGAAGGATGTCAATGCGAGGCGCAGGCCTAGAGGGATCGCCGTCCTCCGGCATACCAAGGTGGTTGCCTTCGTCGAGACCCCCTAGATCGACGTGGAAACATTCGCGACTTGGGCCACAGTCCTCGTCGCCGAGGCTGTGGCTATCATCGGAGCAATCGGAGAGGCAGTAGTCACATGCGGTCATGAAGTCCCGCATGGCACTGGGGTTATCGAGCCCGGAGAAATCCCAACCAGAGTCGGGCTCGTCGTCTTCCTCGGAACCCGGGGACCCGTAGGTCGAGACGGCTGTCAATCTGTCCCAGGTTGACCACATATGGTACCCCGGAAGGTTTGGATATGCCTTTATGAAAGCGTCCACTGAAGCGGGGTTGCTTGGCGGGTCGAAGCTGAATCTAAAAGGCATAGGATGGGAAACGGACGGTACCTCTTGATCGACGGATGGTGACGAAGTCGCGTCGGGGACGGACTGCACCGTTATCTCAGGTACGAGGCTAACGCCCAGCAAGTCCTTCGCGAGCGTGCTGGCGTCGCCCGTCTGCTCGGGGTTGGCGTGTCGCGGGGAAACAACGCTCATCTTCGTCTCAGACGCGAGGTCAACGCCCGATGTGTCCCCAGCTGGGGCGCCGGCGTCGTCGACTCACTCGACAGCCGACGAGGCGCTGCCTCCTGCTTGGCCATGATTGCCCTGCCTCCTTCCCCATCGACGAGGAAGGTGACGGGACAGATTCGGATGCTGTTCTTCCGCCACGCTGGGAAGACGTCGTCGATTCCGCCGCCGGCGGGCGGGCTGATGGCCGCCATTGTTGTTGTCGCGCGGCGGAGGAAGGAGTATCATGTCGTAGCTGCCATCGAAGGACATGAACTCGAGACTCCCGAAACGGAGCTTCGTCCCGGGTTGGAGAGGTTGCTGGAGACTCCCCATCTGGAGTTTGACGGGAAGCTGTTCGTCAACACGCAGCAGGCCCCTACCTGGCGCGCCAACTGTCGGCGTTTCGACCCCGGGGGGGTCCCTGGACCGACGAGTAAATTGTCGCTGCGTGTCCTAGCCCAGATGGGTCGGCACGAGACGGAGACACAAGGGGGAAAACAGTAAGGGGAACCGCGGCCTCGTGTTGTCCTGCGCCTAGGGCGGATGCGCTTGCAGTAGGGGGTTACAAGCGTTCGCGAGGGAGAGAGAGGGAGAGGGCGTGAGACTGTGCGTCAGCCCGTTCTCCCGTGCGGCCAACCTTTCGTACAAGGGCACTGGACCTTCCTTTTATAGACGTAAGGAGAGGGTCCAGGTGTACAACGGGGGGTGTAGCAGTGTGCTAACGTGTCTAGCAGAGGGGAGCCAGAGCCCCATGTACATGCCGACGTGGCTGTCGGAGAGGTGTTGGAGCCCTGTTCATGTGGCATCGTGGCCGTCGGAGGAGCGCTTGAGCCCTGTAGAAGCACAGTTGTCGGGGCTGTCGGATCCTTGCTGACGTCTCCTTGCTTCCGTAGGGGGCTGAGAACCGCCGTCGTCATGGAGCACGTGGGGTGCCATCATTACTTGTTTTACCGGTGCGAGCCAGATGGGACGCCGGTCTTGTTCCCCGTAGCCTGGGCTAGCTAGGGGTAGGGTAATGATGGCCCCGCTTGTGGCGTGGTCAGTCCGAGCCCAAGGTCGGGCGAGGCAGTGGCTCCTTTGAGGTCGAGGCTGAGTCCGTGCCCTGGGGTCGGGCGAGGCGGAGACCGTCGTCCGAGGTCGAGGTGGAGTCCGAGCCCTGGGGTCGGGCGAGGCGGAGACCGTCGTCCGAGGTCGAGGTGGAGTCCGAGCACTCGGTCGGGCGAGGTGGAGACCGTCGTCCGAGGTCAAGGTTGAGTCCGAGCACTCGGGTCAGGCGAGGCGGAGACCGTCGTCCGAGGTCGAGGTTGAGTCCGAGCCCTAGGGTCGGGCGAGGCGGAGACCGTCGTCTGAGGTCGAGGTTGAGCCCGAGCCCTAGGGTCGGGTGAGGCGGAGACCGTCGTCCGAGGTCGAGGTGGAGTCCGAGCCCTGGGGTTGGGTGAGGCAGAGACTGTCTTCCAGAGTCGAGGTGGAGTCCAAGCCCTGGGGTCGCGCAAGGCGGAGATTCCTATGGCGCCCGAGGCTGGACTTGGCTGCTGTCAGCCTCACCCTGGTGGGTGGCACAGAAGTCGGAGCAGCGCAGGCGGCGCTGTTTTCCTGTCAGGTCAGTCAGTGGAGGGGCGAAGTGACTGCGGTCACTTCGGCCTTGTCGACTGGAAAGCGCGCGTCAGGATAAGGTGTCAGGCGATCCTTGCATTGAATGCTCCTGCGATCCGGTCGGCTGGCGAGGCGATCTTGCCAAGGTTGCTTCTCCGTGAAGCTTGCCCGAGCTGGGCCTCGGGCGAGTCGAAGGTGCGCCCGTTGCTTGAGAAGACCCTCGGGCGAGGCGCGAATCAGCCTTGGTCTACCGTTCCTGCCCGAGGCTGGGCTCGGGCGAGGCGAGATCATGTCCCTTGAGTGGACGGAGCCTTGACCGGAATTGCGCCCATCAGGCCTTTGCAGCTTTGTGCTGATGGGGGTTACCAGCTGAGATTAGGAGTCTTGGGGGTACCCCTAATTACGGTCCCCGACAAGTAGTATCTTCAAAATTTGTAAAACCCTCTTGAACACTAAGAGGAGAATTTCATTAAGGGGGAGTTTTGTTTAAGTCAAAGGAAAAACATTTGAAACAAGGGGAGAAAATTTCAAAACTTTAAAATGCTTCTCAAACTCTTATTCATATATCTTTGACTAGTTGCAAAAAGGATTTTGAAAAGAATTTTAGAAAAGGTTTGCAAAAACAAAACTAAGTGGTGCAAGCGTGGTCCAAAATGTTAAATAAGAAGAAAATCATCCATGCATATCTATTAGAAATTATATATTGGTTCTAATTCCAAGCAACCTTTTGCACTTACATTATGCAAACTAGTTCAATTCTGCACTTATATATTTGCTTTGGTTTGTGTTGGCATCAATCACCAAAAAGGGGGAGATTGAAAGGGAAATAGGCTTTAAACCTTTTCCTAAATGATTTTGGTGGTTGAATTGCCCAACACAAATATTTGGACTAACTAGTTTGCTCTAGATTAAATGTTCTACAGGTGCCAAAGGTTCACAACAAACCAATACAAAAGAAAAAGAAAAGGTTCAAAAAGACAAGGAGCAAGAAACCCAAGGCAGCCCTGGTCTAGCGCACCGGACAGTGTCCGGTGCACCAGGGAGCTCAACTCTGAACTTGCCACTCTCGGGTTTCAGAAAACGCCTCTCCGCTAAAATTCATTGGACTGTCCGGTGTAACACCGGACTGTCCGGTGTGCCAGCGGAGCATTGGCTACTTCGCACCAACGGTCATCTGCAGTGAACATTAAATGCGCTACAGTGCGCGCCTGCGCGCGCAAAAGTCAAAGCAGCGCCAGAAGGCGCAACGGACAGTGAACAGTGACTATCTGGTGCATCACCGCACTGTCCGGTGGCCCCACAAGTCAGCGCTCCAATGGTCGAACCCTAACGGTTGGGTGACATGGCTGGCGCACCGGACTGTCTGGTGCGCCATACGACAGCAGCCATCCCCAACGGCCACTTTGGTGGTTGGGGCTATAAATACCCCCAACCACCACACATTCAAGGCATCCAAGTTTCAGCCATTTGCATTCAATACAATAGCTCTAGACTTCACTCCAAGACATAAACAAAAAGATCAAATCCTCTCCCAAGTCCAAAGTTCATTCCAATTAAATAGTGACTAGAGAGAGAGACAATTGTGTTCATTTGAGTTCTTGCGCTTGGATCGCTTTTCTTCTTCTTTCTTTCTTGTTCCCAACTCAATTGTAATCAAGGCAAGAGACACCAATTGTGTGGTGGTCCTTGTGGGGACTTAGTGTCCCGATTGATTGAGAAGAGAAGCTCACTCGGTCTAAGTGACCGTTTGAGAGAGGGAAAGGGTTGAAAGAGACCCGGTCTTTGTGACCACCTCAACGGGAGTAGGTTTGCAAGAACCGAACCTCGGTAAAACAAATCACCGTGTCTCACTTACCTTATCACTTGTGATTTGTTTTCGCCCTCTCTTTCGACTCGATTATATTTCTAACGCTAACCTCGGCTTGTAGTTGTGCTTAAACTTTATAAATTTCATATTTGCCTATTCACCCCCCCCTCTAGGCGACTTTCAACAACGACGGTGGTGAATTTGCAAGGCCACGCTGGCGACAATCCTCTCTCTCTCATCGTCGTTTCTTTGTTCATTTGGGCGCTCGGTTCTTCGGTGTTGAGTTAGGATGGGGACGGTAGGGGTAGCGACGCGTATTTATGCACCGGAGTGTAGCTATCTTGTGCGATTACCGAGAGTTCGTTGAGGAGGAGATCCCGGCGCACGCACGGGTTTGTTACGAAGTCCCAGCGATGGAGATTCTGACAAACGGGCCCCACCTGTCTGTCCCACGGTACCTAGGGTAAGGGAGGGGACAGCGCGCGGGCCTACTTGTCACCCGCACCGGCCGTGGAAGCGCTCCGCTGACCCAGGGGGCCCACATGTCGGCGAACAAGCAGATGCGCGCGCGGGTCTGAGAGTGTAATCGGGTCTGCTGCTGACCGGTGGGTCCTGTCGGCTAGTGCACGGAGTTGGGCTGGCGTGGTTTGTGGGCCGGTCGGTGGAAATCAGCCCAGACGGTGGTTTCCTTTTTCTTTTATTTTTTATTTTCTGTTTTCCTATTTCATTTTATTTTATTTCAAGTTTCAATTTCAATCTTCAAACAAATTCAATTCTGAGTTTTAACCCACAAAAAAATCCTAGTATGAAGTGATGGTAATTTATTATTTATTATTTTTGTGAATAATATTGATGCCTAATTCATGAGAGAGAAAAGAATAATTCACTTATCTGAAATTAGAAATGTTTACGTTTATTAAAAGATTTTCAAAGTTGACTTTTAGTTTTGAGACCCGAATCTCACTTTTATAAACTAAAAATAATATTGCCATTTACTTATTTCCAAGAAATATTTACTAAGCTAATAAAATTCTTATTCATTTGTTTTCTAGTTTCAAGTTGAATCCCAATAATATCCAAAGGTTTCAAAAATCCCTTAAAACACTATCTTAAATATATATATTTATTTATTTCATCATTATTATTTTTTCACCAATTTTGGGCTTTACAGAAATGAGAAAATACCACTAGTAGTATGGAAAATAGATTTTTACTAGCAAAAATAAACGTGTTCGCGAGTATAGCACTTAAATTTTTAGAGTTAGTAAAATACTTGTTTATGTCAAAATAACCCCCTGCTTATGTTATAAAAAGTCCAATTAGTTATTTATATGGATTTTTAGAATATTAATATTAATAGATTCATTTTTAGCTATACTCAATAATTCAAGTTAGAAATAAAAAGAATAAAATCTATTAGTCTATTTATTAGTATTAAAGACAATAATTACCATTTACTTTCATTGACGATGTTAATACGTATTAATACTAGTTAAAATTATATTTATAACACCTACTCATAATTGCACCATTTATGACTCGCAATAATATCTATAATTGAATTAATAATTATTTACACGTTTAGGACGTATTTATAGTGTGATAAGTGTGATGTGTTAATGTGTATGTAGTGGTGAATGATTACCCTATACTGGTGTATGTTTATTTATTTGGCGTACGTATTCTTTTGTATGTGGGATACGCGAATCGATGCTAGAAGTGGACTGTGAGGTAGACGAGCCAAACGTGTTTGAGGACGACCCACAGGACACGCTTGAACAAGACAAGTGGATTCCCCCTCTGCATATTCTATTTGTACCCAATTGATGCATATAATGAAGTTTACTTTTTGATATACTGCATAATTTGATGGGATTTACCTAATTAAGGATTTCCTAGATCTACCAATTGTATTCCTTGATTACCCTGAGAAATTATTAAGCTTTGCAAATTTGTGCTACCGCTCAACTTAATAATTTTGATGTCACTCATTATTTGATATTAATGTTCCAAAAATGAAATTGGCTTTATGATATTAACCCGATGGTTAAAACAATATTATTTCATATTAATTGGAACATGGAGTGACCACCCAGGATAACAGTGCAACCACGAGTGCTATCATGGCTCTGGCTTTGGTAATTAGCTTTATATGCTTAGTGCCTAGCAACCTTACCTGAAATATGGGCAAGAGGGGGAGCGGCAGTGGTGGCAGCTCACGTTAACATGGGGACATATTCTTGGCTAAGGTACCTCACCCAGAGGGCCTCCACACCGACTTTGGAAACGTAGCGGGTTGCTTTGTATTAAGTGTATTTTGTGAAAGCCTCATAATGGATCCCTAGCCATTCACCTTGGTAGTGTTTATGGTTCCGATCAACCCAGGCTAGATGGGATACATGGCTTATGGGTAAAGTTGTTTCACCTCTACAGAGTGTAAAACTGATATATCAGTCGTGCTCCCGGTTATGAGCAGCCTGGACTCCTCACATGATAATTAAACTTAAAGATGGACAATAACTTGAGATCCGATGATCTGCCAATGGTTTGCTTAAGTGGTTTCACTTAAGTGTTTTTGTTATACTCATATTCCTTTGTTTAAATGGGATACTTGGGATTCACACTTATTAGTAAGACAGGTGTTGTTAATAAAATGTTGACCAACTAAAATGCTTACTGCTCAACTTTAGCCTCACCTTGTTATACCTGCATTAATTTTCCCCAACTTGCTGAGCCCCGACCATAAGTGAGCTCACCCTTGCTAATATTTTGATCAGAGGGTGGTGCTGGAGACTTTGATGGAGATTTCGACGATGAATTCTAAGTCTAACGATGCGTCGATCATCTTCCTATGGGAGATTGCCCATGTTATTTAATTCTGCCTTACTTTGATGTGATACTTGTTATAGATACAATGATTAAGATGATGTAATAAAGTATTCTACTCTCTTTACGCCTTTATTGCATTGTCTTTTGATATACTACACTTGTGACGTCAACATATGTGTGGACATGGATCTTGGCACACATATGCTATGCGCTCGGTTCTGCCCCCTGGAACCGGGTGTGACACAACCTCTACTGTCTGGTCATAGTTGATGATTTCTCAAGATACACTTGGGTGTTCTTTCTCCATGATAAATCTGAAGTTGCATCTATATTCAAGAAGTTTACCAAGAAAGCTCAAAACGAATTTGATTGCAAAATCAAGAAGATTAGAAGTGATAATGGAAAAGAATTTGATAACACCAACATACATGAATACTGTGATGATATTGGGATCGAACATGAAGTATCAGCAACATATACACCTCAACAAAATGGAGTTGTTGAAAGGAAAAATAGGACCTTGATCACACTTGCTAGGACAATGATTGATGAGTATAACACACCAGAGAGGTTTTGGGCCGAAGCCGTCAACACTGCATGTTATGCATCAAACAGGATATTTCCTCACTGGCTACTTGAGAAGACTCCCTATGAACTGCTAAATGGGAAAAGCCAGACGTCTCCTTCTTTTGGGTGTTTGGATGCAAATGCTACATCTACAAGAAACGCCATCACCTAGGGAAGTTTCAAAGACGTTGTGATATTAGTTTTCTACTGGGTTATTCATCAAAGTCCAAAGCATATTGAGTATTCAATCATGCCACTGGCGTGGTAGAAGAGACATATGATGTGGAGTTTGATGAGACTAATGGCTCCCAAGGAGCACTTGAAAATCTTGATGATGTAGGTGATGAGCCACTTAGGGAAGCCATGAAGAACATGCCAATTGGAGCTATCAAACCAAAAGAAGATGAAGAAGAGATGCAAAACATTGGCAGGCCTTATTCATCAAGTGTACCACAAGATGATGAAAAAGATGAGAGGCATGCAAATGAAGATACATTTGTCTCTCATGAACAAGCAAGGGTACAAGCCGAAGATGTTGATGCTCCAGGATCTTCTTCCCAAGTGGTTGACAGGAGAAACTCATCACTACTTCAAGCACACCCACAAGATCAAATCATTGGGAGTCCTTCACAAGGGGTTATTACTCGATCACATAGACATGCTTCATTTATTGAACATCACTCTTTTGTTTCTTGTGTTGAGCCTACATGTATAGATGAGGTGCTACAGGATCCGGACTGGGTGAATGCCATGCATGAAGAACTAAACAACTTCACCCATAACTAAGTTTGGACCCTGGAGAAGCCTCCACAAGATGCAAGGATCATAGGAACAAAGTGGGTGTTCAGAAACAAACAAGATAATCAAGGCGTGATTGTGCGAAACAAGGCAAGACTTGTTGCAAAGGGCTTCTCTCAAGTTGAAGGCTTAGATTTTGGAGAGACCTTTGCACCGGTTGCTCGACTTGAAGCCATCCGTATCCTACTAGCATATGCATCATGCTATGACATAAAACTTTATCAAATGGATGTGAAAAGTGCATTTTTAAATGGCTTTATAAATGAACTTGTATATGTTGAACAACCACCCGGGTTTGAAGACCCTAGATATCCTAACCATGCTTACAGGTTGTCCAAGGCGCTATATGGGTTAAAGCAAGCTCTAAGGGCTTGGTATGAGCGTCTTCGTGGCTTCCTCATCGAAAAGGGCTTCAAGATCGGGACCGTCGACACAACCTTATTCACAAAGAAACATAACGGTGATATTTTCATTTGTCAAGTATATGTTGATGACATAATCTTTGGCTCGACAAATGATTATCATTGCAAGGAATTTGGTGAGTTGATGTCAAAGGAGTTCGAGATGTCTATGATTGGTGAGCTGACGTACTTCCTCGGATTTCAAGTCAAGCAAATGAAAGATGGTAACTTCCTCTCACAAGTGAAGTATACCAAAGACTTGTTGAAAAGATTCAACATGGAGAAGTGCAAACCAATCAAGACACCTATGCCAACAAATGGACATCTTGACCTAGATGAGGGAGGTAACCCGATTGATCAAACTCTCTACGGTTCTATGATTGGTAGTTTATTGTATCTTACCGCATCTAGGCCTGCTATCATGTTTAGTGTTTGTATGTGTGCTAGATTTCAATCAAATCCTAAGAAAGCTCATATTCGCTGTTAAAAGAATTCTTAGGTATCTCAAGCACACCCCAAGTGTTGGCCTTTGGTATCCCAAAGAGCTACTTTTGACTTAATTGGCTATTCTGATTCGGATTACGCCAGTTGCAAAATTGATAGAAAAAGTACTTCTGGGGGTGCCATTTGCTTGGGAGATCACTAGTATCATGGACTTCAAAGAAGCAAATTAGTGTTGCCTTGTCAACCGCCAAAGCAGAATACATTGCTGCGGGTGCTTGTTGCACACAGATTTTATATATGAAACAAACTCTTCTAGACTATGATGTAGTCCTAGAAAAGGTACCTTTGTTGTGTGACAATGAGAGTGCTGTTAAAATTGCTAATAATCCTGTACAACACTCTCGCACCAAGCACATTGATATCCGTCATCACTTCCTTAGAGATCATGTTGCTAAAGGAGACATTATTTTAGAAGGAGTGAGGTCGGAAGATCAATTAGCGGATATTTTCACTAAGCCACTAGATAAAACCCGCTTTTGCATGTTGAGGAATGAATTAAACATACTTGATCTGAGAAATTTTATTTAAGATCTCAAAATGGTGTTGTCAAGCCTGCATTGCATATTTAAATTTCTTGTATTGCATCAAGGGCTTGTCTAACCTAGTTAAGATAACTGCCAATAAAGCGAGTGAAAAAGCTTAACTCGGGCTCAAACTTGACAAGTCTTAGCTTTAAGCTTTTAGTACTTAAATTCTTATTTACTATGCCATTGTTGGTTCTTGAGATATGCATGTGGTACTACACTTAGGGGGAGTATTCAAAACTCAAATTGTTCATAAAAACCCCTAGTGCAAAACCAAAATCCAAATCTCACCATTTGGATATTTTCTCTAAAAATTATCTAGCCTATGGCAAATATTTTGAAAATTATGGGAAAATATATGAGAGTACCAATACATGTCCCAACAAGTGTTCTCTTGTGTGATTATAAGATGGGATTTGGTTTGGTTAAAATTTAGATAGAAATTTTGAAAATTTTCAAAATTCCCTCTGTCTGGGCTCACCGGATAGTCCGGTGTGCACCGAACACTACACTGTGCACTATCTGGTGCACCGGCCGCGCGTGCGCAGATCCCCTTTCTACTATGTGCTGTCCGGTGGCTCACCGGACAGCTACTGTGCGCTGTCCGATGTGCACCGTACAGGCACTGTAGACTGTCTGGTGTGCCCATAACTCATTTTAAAAAAAGGCCGCTAGCCCGAGCCCGAGCCAGAGGCCACTCCTTTCTATTGGTTCTCTGGCTCTCCTCTCTCTCTCGGTGATCTCACCACCTCTCTAACGATCTCCCTCACCAGCGGCCGTACTCCGGTGGTTGTGCTCCAGCTGTGCCTGCCCTCCTCCCTGGTGAGCTGGCATTCCCCCTCTCTCTCTCTCTGTCTCTCTGTGCAGACTTTACCTCTCACCACCCCTTTGTGCAAATTCTTCAATCTTTGTCAAATTTGTGAATCCAAGTGCATTAATAGGTTCCTATGTGCTTCTTGAATACCCCTGTAGGTTCCTAGCTCCTTAGGGAGGGTTTCACCACCTCAAATAGCCTTTTCACCGAAACCCTAAACCTCCGCACGCCACGTGCTCGGTGAAATGCCCAAACCAACCAAATTTGCTCCAATCGATCCCAAATTTTTCAGGCACCTTCATGATACCTCTAGTAACATATTCGCCAAATTTGACACCAATCCGAAATCCCAAGCTCCAAATTTCCACAAATTCCCATATCTAGCGATCGATTCCGAGCCGAGTGCCCAAATTCCACTTTCTTCGCCTAAAATCCAACCAAGCGCACACTTCACTCATATTTACCCATATAAACCTATTCGTGAATTATTGGCTCAATTCCAAGTCATTTCATGCCTCAATTCCAATTTCAAACCTCATATGGCACAATTCCTCGTTGAAACGCCGTTTTGCGTCGTTTGACCTCTCTATCGCCAAATCACTCATTTTCTGTGTCATAATTCTCTGTGTATGTATTTATTCACATTTCATATACTTATGACTATGTGACTAATACATACTCACCTCTTCTGTCATTTCAGTGACCTCGCCTGACCATGAGCCCGTCTCCTGTCCTGCCTAGATTCTCCCTCTCTCGTGAGGTTTCTAGGTACTTATCACTTCCATCATAATCTTTTCATCTGCTATCTTCTCGTACTTAGTTTTTCTCTCTCCTATGCAGTCTTTAGGTCAGGATGGTGCGCACGAAGAATGTGTTAGCACCAGGGGGAGGAGACGACGAGGACCCTCCTCGCCCCTTCAGGCAGGTCAAGGGGAAGACCGTCTATTTAGAGCAGAAGGAAGGCCACAAGAAGTGGCGTTTGGATAGAGCAGCCCGAGCAGCAATAGCAGCAGCTGAGCAGGCAGAGAGAGGTGGTCAGCTGCAGATTTCATCTGATCAGATTGCATACAGAGTTCGTTGACTCGCCTCTCGGCCTCGCTCCTCCGCTCCCTCTACACCCGCCACTGCTACCACTCCACCTCCCACTTCGCCCGCTCCAGTCACTCCTGCGCCATCCACCACCTCAGCCATACCTACCACCTCCACCACTCCCACTTCCACTGCTCCTCCTCCCGCTCCCTTTTCCGCTCCACCCATCCCACCTGCCCGCTTCCGGGAGCGCGATGAGACCGAGGTGCGACCACTGGCTGCCGATCCTCGTTTGATCGATCTTCAGCATGCTACAGTGGCCCGGGTACATCGGTTCAGACACTACCCGTGGAGTCATGGCTACCTGCTCAGAGAGACCCTACAGCGGCAGATCTTTTCAGCACTAGGATCCAAGAGTCATTCTTTCGGGCACAGATGTTAGCCCAGATAGCTCTATGAGCGCACCGGCTATTGGATCTCCCTGCTTTCCTGCTAGCAGCCGGTGCAGACTCTGAGGTGCACCTCTCATATTTGCCTAGAATTCTCACTCTTCTGACTACTAGCGGCAGATATGTTGAGGAGTGGGTCTGAGTGTTCTATGCGTCAGTATGGATCGACCCCGATCACCAGTGGATGAGGTTCCACTTTGAGCGACAGGATGTTACTATTCATGGTAGCCAGATTCGCCAGCTGTTTGGATTCACCGAGTCATCGAGTCGCCTTCACAGCTTGTGTTATGGTACTTCTGATCCTCCTCGGCACCCTCACGGCGGAGTTGCTCCAGCTACAGCTCACGTCATGGCCCTGTTCCGACCGCCTTTCACAGATGGGTCGCGACGCTCTCCTGCAGATTTCACTCCAGCGGCCAAGTACTTATATCAGCTTATGAGACTAACGCCACTGCCCCGGATGGGTTATAGAGAGGCTACCACTCATATCCAGCTCTGGCTACTTGGTGCCCTGATCTCTCATTCAGAGTTTGATGTTGTTGACTTTCTTATATGTGAGATCGAGGACACGATATTGGATGGTCTTCGTACCCGGCGACAGCTGTCATATGCTCATTATCTCTGCTACATCTTCACATAGCTGATCCGGCCACCGTAGTTCCAGGGCACTCTTGAGGCCTCTCGCCTCCACTTTGGCTCCTACTGTCCAACCCCTGAGGACCCAGTGCTAGTACCTGATCTAATGACAGACACTCAGGCAGAGGATGCGGCGTTCCATCAGTTCGAGACTCAGAGCATAGTGGTTCCTGATGATGATGATTTTGGGATTCCGCCTCCGCCTCCTGTGCCTCCACGCTCACATGACCATGAGGCCGGGAGTTCCCGTGCTGCCCCTGTAGCTCCTCCTGCCATTGACCCTGCTCTGGCTACGATCTTCCAGACCCTTACTCAGCAGCAGGCTCATCTGGCAGCGGTTCAGCAGCAGATGTCCGAGAGAATGCTATCCATGTTTCAGACTATTCAGGATAGACAGGACACTCTGCAGCAGTAGCTTCTGGTAGATAGGGCTGAGAATCGGGCCTTCATGACTCACATACTTTAGCATACCGGTGTTCAGATCCCTCCTGTTCAGTCTGCACCCCCTCCTAGGCAGTGATTGTGCCAGCCCTTCAGGCAGGACCCCCTCTTCCTTCGTTTGGTCCTTCTTCCTCTCCGCTCTGGCTAGTCACCCTGGTTTTCTCGTCGCCGGTCATCAGCTCCGTCAGCGCTCAGCTGCCAGTGCCACCAGCTCCTGCTGTTACCACTGCTACTGTGGCGGTGTCTGTGACCTCTTCAGCTCCGGCAGCTCCTACAGCGCAGCCTCCGTCTGAGTTAGTACTAGCTCCAGCTTCTATGGCAGATCCTGGATCCAAGACTGACTCTAACACTTAGCTAGCGTTTGCTCTTCTGCCACGACCGCGACCAGATGTGCCCCAGCCTCCTCCTTCCTCTTCTGGTCTATAGGTTCGGGTTCCCTTTTGGTGTTTGACGCCAAAGGGGGGAGATATGAGAGTTGTGAGAGCTAGATGGAGTTACGGAGTTAGTAGAGAGTCATGTGTATTTTGATGTAATATATGTGCTTGATACTCTCTGTACTAGCTCCACATTTGTATGACGATGTTGGCTCACAAACTCTATTATATGCTCTCGATGCTTATGTTGACTGTGTGTGTATTGTGTTTTCACTTAATATGTTATCACGAGTCTTCTAGTTCTTGTTTATCGATTTCATTTCATATTTATATGAACAAAAAACTTACGTTGTGTATGCGCTCATTCTTATTATTATGTTACACACTCTTTCTGTCAAAAATTATTGAGTATAACTAACCATCTTCTCTATTGACATAAATTTCAAACAAACTACTCTCACAATCTTGTAGGGTTGTCATCAATCACCACAAAGGGGGAGATTAAAAGCATCTAGGCCCCTAGTTGGTTTTAGTGATTAATGACAACATAATATTATATGTGACTAACGTGTGTTTTGCAGAGACAAATGGTAAGTTAGGTCGCATTACAGGTAGATGTACTACAACAGTGAAAATAATCTCGGAGATAAGAACTTGAAGCGACGGCTAAAGCGATGAAACAAAAAGTGAAGTTCTTCGTATTCCGAGTGTCAAGGAGTTGCGGACACTTGTTATATAGTTAGGTCTTTTATTTTGTTTTAGCCGTACTATAAAGAGGGGTTGTCGATGAGTAGTTTGACTAAGAGAGTTCTAGTGTAGTGTTGGTGCATATTCACACTCACATATAGTGCTAGGTGTCACTCTAGAACATACTCACGAGTTAGAACGAAAACCGATTTGAAAAAGAGAAGAAAATGGAAACTAGGGTTTCTGACTTTGGGGCACCGGACTGTCCGATGTGCATCGGACTGTCCGGTGCGCCCTCTGTCAAGTGGGGTCAGGTTGGCCCGGGGAAAGCCCTTCCCTTGCGCAGAAACCCGAGAGCGCAGAGTTCAGTAGATGAATTTTAGTGGCACACCGGACAGCGCACCGGACTGTCTGGTGTGCCATCTGCCCAACAGCTAGCTGTCAAAACTAGTCGTTGGAGTCGACCGTTGGCGCACCAGTGGCGCACCGGTGGCACACCGGACTGTCCGGTGCGCCCATGCGCAGCAGATTCATTTAACGACTGGTTGGTGGGTGAGGGCTATTTATACCCCCTCCACCCACCATATTGATGGTCTTGTTGCCCACATTTACTCCTACACTTTGGTAGAGCATTGCAAGCACCACAAAGCCTAGTGAGGTGATTAGAGAATCTTAATCCCGCATTTGGACCTCATTAGCGCTAGCGAGAGCCACCTAGAGCACACACACCGTATGCATTAGGCTTCTCTTGGTCAAGTGAAAGTCTACGGCTTGTTACTCTTGGTGATCGGCATCACCTAGACGGCTTGGTGGCGTTGGGAGCTCGATGATCACCTTGGAGATCTTGTTGGTTACCCGGCTCAAGTTTGTAAGCGGTCGTGAGGGATCCACCGTGCCAGAGTGGCAAAGGATCATATCATAGTTAGCACTTGGTTCTTGCGAGGACCAAGGGGAGCGATACCCTTGCGCGGGTGCTTCAACGAGGACTAGGGGAGAGTGCCAACTCTTCGATACCTCAGGAAAAATTGGAGGAGTCTTCTAAACCTTGTTTTACATTCCGCACTTAATTCAAGCATTTTACATTGTGTATTTGTTTAGCAAGTATTTGAAGTATTGTATTAGCATTGTTGTATTTCTAGTAGTATTCCCTCATTACTAGTTGTTGGGGTGAAGTTGGGCTCTTGCTTAGGGTTTAATTGTTGTTGAATTTTAGAAAAGCCCAATTCACCCCCCTCTTGGGCATCGTGATCCTTTCAGATGCCATTTACCGTGAGAAAGCTGAAGAGGCTCATAATGTATGTGCTATGCTGGCCATAGATGGGTTCAATCCCTATGGAATGAGCATTGCCCCATACACATGTTCGACTGTGTTTGTTATTCCAACCAATCCCCCCAGCGTGTGCTTTCAAAGGCAAAATATATTCGTGTCGTTGATAATTCCCAAACACCCGGGGAATAAAATGGGCATGTACATGGAGCCTTAGATTGATGAACTGGTATGTGCTTGGGAGGAAGGGGTATGGACGTACGATCGAGCTACGAAGGCAAACTTCAAAATGCATGTTTGGTACCAGTCCCTCCCACCACCAAGGTAGCCCCAGCCCATCGCCGCACCAGTTCAGGCGCCCACCTCTTTAGCTTAGTTGTGATACTTATGTTGGTGAACTTGTGTGAACTTATGTTGGTGAAACTTGTCCTGAACTTATGTTTTAGTTGGTAATACTTATGTTGGTGAAACTTGTCCTAAACTTATGTTTGAGTTGGTAATACTTATGTTGGTGAAACTTGGTATGAACATAGACATGTTTGTGAAAAACTTGTTAGATTTGTGAAATATATGGTCTCTATTATGTATGTGATGATTATTTGATATCTGTGATGTATATGTGATATATCTTTTGTTTGTTTGGATGGAATAGCAAAAACAAATAAAAAAGGGGTATACTGGTCACTTTGCCAAGTGTAACACTTAGCAAATAGGTGATTTGTCGAGTGTCAAGGTCATAGAACTCAACAAAGAAGAAATATCTGGGCACCGGTAAAGCTTCTTTGCCGAGTGCTACGACCCTGGCATTCGGCAAAGAAGCAAGCTTTGTCGAGTGCCTCCTAGCGCACTCGGCAAAGAAACTAACAATGGGGCCCGATGGTGGCCTCTTTGTGAGAGCACCTAGAGGGGGGGTGAATAGGTGATCCTGTAAAACTTGAAACTTAAGCCACAAAAACTTGGTTAAGTGTTAGCACAATAATCGCCAAGTGGCTAGAGAGGAGTCAAAACACAATAACCACAAGAGATCAATCACAGAGATGGCACGGTGGTTATCCCGTGGTTCGGCCAAGACCAACGCTTGCCTACTCCACGTTGTGGCGTCCCAACGGACGAGGGTTGCAATCAACCCCTCTCAAGCGGTCCAAAGACCCACTTGAATACCACTGTGTTTTGCTTGCTTTTCTTAATCCCGTTTGCGAGGAATCTCCACAACTTGGAGCCTCTCGCCCTTACACTTGAAGTTCACAAAGAAGCACGGAGCAAGGGAGGGATTAGCAACGCACACAAGACACAAAAATCAGAGTGTCGACACGCACACAAGTCGCAACAAGAGCTCGCAACACAACCCAATGAGTTCACAACTCCACTAGAGCTCTATATGCTATCACAAAGAAACAAATGCGCGGAATCGGGGTCTTGGTGCTTAGGAATGTTGTAAGAATGCTTGGTGTCCTCCTCCATGCGCCTAGGGGTCCCTTTTATAGCCCCAAGGCAGCTAGGAGCCGTTGAGAGCAATCCTGGAAGGCAGATCTTGCCTTCTGTCGACTGGCGCACCGGACAGTCCGGTGCACCACCGGACACTGTCCGGTGCAGATCTCCTTCCTTATTTGGCGAAGCCGACCGTTGGAGTCTGAGAGCCGTTGGCGCACCGGACACTGTCCGGTGCACACCGGACAGTCCGGTGCACCAATGTGACCGTTGGCTCGCCCACGCGTCACGCGCGGAATCCTCGGCCGACTGTTGCCCCGGCTGACCGTTGACTCACCGGACAGTCCGGTGCGCCACCGGACAGACCGGTGAATTTTAGCCGTACGCCGTTGATGGTTTACCGAGAGCGACGAGTTCGCCTATGAACGGCTCACCGGACAGTCCGGTGCACCACCGGACAGTCCGGTGCACCACCGGACAGACCGGTGAATTTTAGTCGTACACCGCCGTCGAAGTCCCGAGAGCAGCCTGTTCGCCAGAGCCAGCCTGGCGCACCGGACACTGTCTGGTGCACCACCGGACAGTCCGGTGAACCCAGACTGAGCAGTCTTTGGCTGAACTTAGCCATCACTTCTCCAACTCGATTTTTTCTGTTTCCAGCACTTAGACACAATACATTAGTCCATAAAATAATGTACTAAGTCTAGAAACATACCTTTTGACATGATTTGCACTTTGTCCACACCTTTGCATAGATTAGCACAAAAGCATTTGTGTTGGCACTCAATCACCAAAATACTTAGAAATGGCCCAAGGGCACATTTCCCTTTCAATCTCCCCCGTTTTGGTGATTTATGCCAACACAACATAAAGCAACTAGAACAAGTGCAAAATCAAAGCAGATGAACACTCAATATTGTTTTGTTTCAATTTTGGCATATATGGATCATACTTTGCCACCACTTGGTTTGTTTTTGCAAATCAAACTCAAATTCCTATCTCTAAGTCAAATCCACTTGTAGAGACATAAAGAGAGGTATTCCAAAGAAAATTGATCAAGGAAACCAAAAACTCCCCCTTTTTCCCATAATCAATACTTCTCCCCACAAGAGGCCAACTTTTGACAAAAGAGACAATGAAAGAGTTTTGACAAACCAAAAGCTCTATTCTACCTCTATTCTACTATTTTCAAAATTTCTCAAGTGGTAGCTGATCCATCTATTGCTTTGGCCTTTATTTTCTCCCCCTTTGGCATCAAGCACCAAAACAGGATCAATCTTGGCCCCTTAACCCCATTGCCTCACCAAAATCTTCAAATGAGAACACAAAGGCAATAAGAGTACGTGAGATGAACTTGGAATAAGTTACCCTCTCATCAGAGTGCAGTGGAAGTCTTTCATGGTCCAAGTCCACCTTTTCCCTTTCAAAACTCGTTTGAGACTAAATCAAGCAAACTCAAGCAAACAGTTAGTCTCAAAGGGTCAAGTTGTAGCACAACTCCCCCTAAATATGTGCATCACTTGCACAAGGACACCTTTGTTGAGGTCGGTGTGTCCGTCGGTTCCCATCGGCGTCTTGGCGGGCTTGGCGTCCTTCATCCCAAACCGTTTTAGCAAATTTTGCGTGTACTTCGTTTGGGAGATGAAGGTGCCGTCCTTGAGTTGCTTCACTTGGAACCCAAGGAAGTAGTTCAACTCGCCCATCATCGACATCTCGAATTTCTGCGTCATCACCCTGCTAAACTCTTCACAAGACTTTTGGTTAGTAGAAGCAAATATTATGTCATCGACATAAATTTGACACACAAAAAGATCACCATCGCAAGTCTTAGTGAAAAGAGTTGGATCGGCTTTCCCAACCTTGAAAGCATTAGCAATTAAGAAGTCTCTAAGGCATTCATACCATGCTCTTGGGGCTTGCTTAAGTCCATAGAGCGCCTTAGAGAGCTTACACACGTGGTCGGGGTACCGTTCATCCTCGAAGCCAGGGGGTTGCTCCACGTACACCTCCTCCTTGATCGGCCCATTGAGGAAAGCGCTCTTCACATCCATTTGGTACAACCTGAAAGAATGGTGAGCGACATATGCTAGCAAAATATGAATTGATTCTAGCCTAGCCACAGGAGCGAAAGTCTCCTCAAAGTCCAAACCTGCGACTTGGGCATAACCTTTTGCCACAAGTCGAGCCTTGTTCCTTGTCACCACCCCATGCTCGTCCTGTTTGTTGCGGAACACCCACTTGGTTCCCACAACATTTTGCTTGGGGCGAGGCACCAGTGTCCAAACTTCATTGCGCTTGAAGTTGTTTAGTTCCTCTTGCATGGCCAACACCCAGTCCGGATCCAGCAAGGCCTCTTCTACCCTGAAAGGCTCAATAGAAGAGACAAAGGAGTAATGCTCACAAAAATTAACTAATCTTGAATGAGTAGTTACTCCCTTGCTAATATCACCCAAAATTTGGTTGACGGGATGATTCCTTTGAATCGTCGCTCGAACTTGGGTTGGAGGTGCCTGAGGTGCTTCTTCCTCTTCAACTCGATCATCCTGTGCTCCCCCTTGATCATGCGCCTCCACTTGAGGTACCTGTTCGTCATCTTGGGTTGGGGGATGCACCATAGTTGAGGAAGACGGTTGATCTTGCTCCAATTGTTCCTGAGGCCGCACATCTCCAATCGCCATGGTGCGTATCGCGGCCGTTGGAACGTCTTCTTCATCTACATCATCAAGATCAACAACTTGCTCTCTTGGAGAGCCATTAGTCTCATCAAATACAACGTCGCTAGAGACTTCAACCAAACCCGATGATTTGTTGAAGACCCTATACGCCTTTGTATTTGAATCATAACCTAATAAAAACCCTTCTACAGCTTTGGGAGCAAATTTAGAGGTTCTACCTTTCTTCACAAGAATATAACACTTGCTCCCAAATACACGAAAATAAGACACATTGGGTTTGTTACCAGTTAGCAGCTCGTATGAAGTCTTCTTGAGGAGGCGGTGAAGATAGACCCTGTTGATGGCGTGGCAAGCCATGTTCACGGCTTCCGACCAAAAACGCTCGGGGGTCTTGAACTCTCCAAGCATAGTCCTCGCCATATCGATGAGCGTCCTGTTCTTTCTCTCTACCACACCATTTTGCTGAGGTGTGTAGGGAGCGGAGAACTCGTGCTTGATCGCCTCCTCCTCAAGGAACTCCTCCACTTGAAGATTCTTGAATTCGGACCCATTGTCGCTCCTTATCTTCTTCACCTTGAGCTCAAACTCATTTTGAGCTCTCCTGAGGAAGCGCTTGAGGGTCCCTTGGGTTTCAGTTTTATCCTGCAAAAAGAATACCCAAGTGAAGCGGGAAAAATCATCAACTATAACAAGACCATACTTACTTCCTCCTATACTTAGATAGGCGACGGGTCCGAAGAGGTCCATATGAAGCATCTCCAAGGGTCTTGATGTTGTCATCACATTTTTGGTGTGATGAGAGCCTCCCACCTGTTTCCCTGCTTGACAAGCTGCACAAGGTCTATCTTTTTCGAAATGTACATTAGTTAGACCTATCACGTGTTCTCCCTTTAGAAGCTTGTGGAGGTTCTTCATCCCCACATGTGCTAAGCGGCGATGCCACAACCAGCCCATGCAAGTCTTAGCCATTAAGCATGCATCTAGACCGGCCTCTTCTTTTGCAAAATCAACCAAATAAAGTTTGTCGTCTAGTACACCCTTAAAAGCTAGTGAACCATCACATCTTCTAAAGACAGACACATCTACATTTGTAAATACACAATTATATCCCATTTTGCATAATTGACTAACAGACAACAAATTATATCCAAGCGACTCAACTAAAAACACATTAGAAATAGAGTGCTCAGATGAAATAGCAATTTTACCTAACCCTTTTACCTTGCCTTGGTTCCCATCACCGAATATTATTGAATCATGGGAATCCTCATTTTTGACGTAGGAGGTGAACATCTTCTTCTCCCCCGTCATATGGTTTGTGCATCCGCTGTCGATAATCCAGCTTGAACCCCCGGATGCATAAACCTGCAAGGCAAATTTAGGCTTGGGTCTTAGGTACCCAACTCTTGTTGGGTCCTACAAGGTTAGTCACAATTGTCTTAGGGACCCAAATGCAAGTTTTGTCACCCTTGCATTTTGCCCCTAACTTCCTAGCCAATACCTTCTTACCCTTTCTACAAATGGCAAATGAAGCATTGCAAGCATGATATATTGTAGATGGTTCATTAACTTTCCTAGGAATATTAACAACATTTCTCCTAGGCATATTATGAACAACATTTCTCCTAGGCATATTATGAACAACATTTCTCCTACCAACATTTCTATCATGCACATAGGAAGAACTAGAAGCAAACATGGCATGAGAATCAAAAGCATCATATGCATTATAACTCATATAAGCATTTCTATATTGTCTCTTGTCATGATACATAAAAGCATGGTTCTTTTTAGCACTAATAGCCATAGGGGCCTTCCCTTTCTCCTTGGTGGAGATGGGAGCCTTATGGCTTGTTAAGTCCTTGGCTTCCCTCTTGAAGCCAAGTCCATCCTTAATTGAGGGGTGTCTACCAATCGTGTAGGCATCCCTTGCAAATTTTAGCTTATCAAAATCACTTTTGCTAGTCTTAAGTTGGGCATTAAGACTAGCTACTTCATCATTTAATCTAGAAATTGAAACTAGGTGTTCACTACAAGCATCAATATCAACATCCTTACACCTAGTGCAAATCATAACATGTTATACACATGAATTAGATTTATTTGCTACTTCTAATTTAGCATTTAAATCATTGTTAACACCTTTTAAAGTAGAAATGGTTTCATGACAAGTAGATAGTTCATAAGAAAGTATTTCATTTCTTTTAACTTCTAAAGCATAGGATTTTTGTGCCTCTACAAATTTATCATGTTCTTCATACAACAAATCCTCTTGCTTTTCTAAAAGCCTATCCTTTTCATTCAAGGCATCAATCAATTCATTGATTTTATCAATTTTATTTCTATCCAATCCCTTGAACAAGCTAGAGTAATCTATTTCCTCATCGCTAGAATCATCATCACTTGAAGAAGAGTAAGTGGTATCCCGAGTACATACCTTCTTCTCCTTCGCCATGAGGCATGTGTGATGCTCGTTGGGAAAGAGGGATGACTTGTTGAAGGCAGTGGCGGCGAGTCCTTCATTGTCGGAGTCGGATGAGGAGCAATCCGAATCCCACTCCTTTCCGATATGTGCCTCGCCCTTGGCCTTCTTGTAGCTCTTCTTCTTCTCCTTCTTGTTTCCCTTTTCCTGGTCACTATCATTGTCGGGACAGTTAGCGATAAAATGACCAAGCTTACCACATTTGAAGCATGAGCGCTTCCCCTTTGACTTGGTCTTGCTTGGCTGTCCCTTGCGACCCTTAAGCGCCGTCTTGAAACACTTGATGATGAGGGCCATCTCTTCATCATTGAGACCTGCCGCCTCAACTTGCGCCACCTTGCTAGGTAACGCCTCCTTGCTTCTCGTTGCCTTGAGAGCAACGGGTTGAGACTCATTGATTGGACCATTCAGTGCGTCGTCCACGTACCTCGCCTCCTTGATCATCATTCGCCCGCTTACGAATTTTCCAAGAACTTCTTCGGGCGACATTTTGGTGTACCTGGGATTCTCACGAATATTATTCACCAAATGAGGATCAAGAACGGTAAAGGACCTTAGCATCAGTCGAACGACGTCGTGGTCCGTCCATCGCATGCTTCTGTAGCTCCTTATTTTGTTGATAAGGGTCTTGAGCCGGTTGTATGTTTGGGTCGGCTCCTCGCCCCTTATCATCGCGAATCGTCCAAGCTCGCCCTCCACCAATTCCATCTTGGTGAGCAAGGTGACGTCGTTCCCCTCATGAGAAATCTTGAGGGTGTCCCAGATCTACTTGGCATTGTCCAAGCCGCTCACTTTATGGTACTCGTCCCTGCACAAGGAGGCTAACAACACAGTAGTGGCTTGTGCATTTCTATGAATTTGTTCGTTAATAAAAATAGGACTATCCGAGCTATCGAACTTCATTCCACTTTCCACAATCTCCCATATGCTCGGATGGAGAGAGAACAGGTGACTACGCATTTTGTGGCTCCAAAATCCGTAGTCCTCTCCATCAAAGTGAGGAGGTTTGCCAAGTGGAATGGAGAGCAAATGAGTATTTGTACTTTGCGGAATACGAGAGTAGTCAAAAGAAAAGTTCGAATTAACCGGTTTCCATCTCTCGTAGTCGTTGTCGTCGTTGTCCTTTTGGGAAGAAGATGACTCGTCGCTATCGTCGTAGTAGACAATCTCCTTGATGCGCCTTGTCTTCTTCTTCTTCCCATCTTTCCGTCTATGGCCCGAGCCCGAGTCGGTAGGCTTGTCATCCTTCGGCTCGTTGACGAAAGATTCCTTCTCTTTATCGTTGATCACGATACCCTTCCCCTTAGGATCCATCTCTTCGGGCGGTTAGTCCCTTTGTGAAGAGAACGGCTCTGATACCAATTGAGAGCACCTAGAGGGGGGGTGAATAGGTGATCCTGTAAAACTTGAAACTTAAGCCACAAAAACTTGGTTAAGTGTTAGCACAATAATCGCCAAGTGGCTAGAGAGGAGTCAAAACACAATAACCACAAGAGATCAATCACAGAGATGGCACGGTGGTTATCCCGTGGTTCGGCCAAGACCAACGCTTGCCTACTCCACGTTGTGGCGTCCCAACGGACGAGGGTTGCAATCAACCCCTCTCAAGCGGTCCAAAGACCCACTTGAATACCACTGTGTTTTGCTTGCTTTTCTTAATCCCGTTTGCGAGGAATCTCCACAACTTGGAGCCTCTCGCCCTTACACTTGAAGTTCACAAAGAAGCACGGAGCAAGGGAGGGATTAGCAACGCACACAAGACACAAAAATCAGAGTGTCGACACGCACACAAGTCGCAACAAGAGCTCGCAACACAACCCAATGAGTTCACAACTCCACTAGAGCTCTATATGCTATCACAAAGAAACAAATGCGCAGAATCAGGGTCTTGGTGCTTAGGAATGTTGTAAGAATGCTTGGTGTCCTCCTCCATGCGCCTAGGGGTCCCTTTTATAGCCCCAAGGCAGCTAGGAGCCGTTGAGAGCAATCCTGGAAGGCAGATCTTGCCTTCTGTCAACTGGCGCACCGGACAGTCCGGTGCACCACCGGACACTGTCTGGTGCAGATCTCCTTCCTTATTTGGCGAAGCCGACCGTTGGAGTCTGAGAGCCGTTGGCGCACCGGACACTGTCCGGTGCACACCGGACAGTCCGGTGCACACCGGACAGTCCGGTGCACACCGGACAGTCCGGTGCACCAATGTGACCGTTGGCTCGCCCACGCGTCACGCGCGGAATCCTCGGCCGACCGTTGCCCCGGCTGACCGTTGACTCACCGGACAGTCCGGTGCGCCACCGGACAGACCGGTGAATTTTAGCCGTACGCCGTTGATGGTTTACCGAGAGCGACGAGTTCGCCTATGAACGGCTCACCGGACAGTCCGGTGCACCACCGGACAGACCGGTGAATTTTAGCCGTACACCGCCGTCGAAGTCCCGAGAGCAGCCTGTTCGCCAGAGCCAGCCTGGCGCACCGGACACTGTCCGGTGCACCACCGGACAGTCCGGTGAACCCAGACTGAGCAGTCTTTGGCTGAACTTAGCCATCACTTCTCCAACTTGATTTTTTCTGTTTCCAGCACTTAGACACAATACATTAGTCCATAAAATAATGTACTAAGTCTAGAAACATACCTTTTGACATGATTTGCACTTTGTCCACACCTTTGCATAGATTAGCACAAAAGCATTTGTGTTGGCACTCAATCACCAAAATACTTAGAAATGGCCCAAGGGCACATTTCCCTTTCACTTTGCCGAGTACTAGTCTGGCGAACACTCGGGAAAAAGGGAAACTCTTTGCCGGTGTCACCTAATACACTCAGCAAAGGAATACTCTTTGCTGAGAGTCACACATTACACTCGGCAAAGGCGCCGTCTCCGTTACCAGCCGCCGTGACGATGACTTTTCTTTGTCGAGTACCGAGCGACACTCGGCAAAGGCTTTACCAAGTGCCCGATAAAAAGTACTCGGCAAAGAAGCCGTTGCCGATGTACAGTTCGTCGAGCTCTCTTTGCCGAGTGTCACACTCGGTAAAGCCTTCGCCGAGTGTTTTCCAGGCTTTGCCAAGTGCTTCAGACACTTGACAAAGAGGTCGATTCTAGTAGTGTTGGCCGAACCATGGGAAAATCGCATATGTATTTATCTCTTCTTCTATTTCTATTTGCACTTCTACTCCTATCTTTGGTATAAGTTGTCTGTGAAGTGCAGGATCTTTTTGAGACAAGGACCCCATTCCGCTGCGACCAACTCTACTCATCTAGATTCCACTGCATATATTTCTATGAGTAGAGTAAGAAAAGTTTTAATTTTGGTCCTTAGTACCCATCTATTCACCTCCCTTTAGGCGACATCTAGGTCCTTAGTACCACCAAAGGGAGAATTATCTACAAGGTGGGGGAATCCCTCTTTTTGTAGGGGTCCCTAACCCATCTTATATAGACGACGAGTTTAGAGTTAGAAGTCGGTGATCTGCCTTATCACTAGCCTACACTCTCAGAAGGCGGTTTCCAAGTCGTATGTGAGCTGTTGCACTGCCTTATCTTCTAAACAGTCAAATCGTTATTGTGTTGCCTAGGTCTTCAAGTCTTCCCACCGTCTTTGGGCCTAAGTCAACCGGTCGACCCATGAAATTAGTCACCTGACCTACTTGGGGCCCTTCAATGGCCCACACTCTGGATCCTCGGTATGAGAATCTAGGGGATATCTATCCCCCACAATAGGTATACAATTATAAAATATTTTTGAACTTTTTTACATCGGGGTCCCTTAGGGCCTGCATCCCAATGGAGGGGTAGTAGGCCCCTATTCCTCTATACTACCATTTGCTCATATTATATATGGTTTCTGGTATATTCCATACGAGGAATTGTCATAAGAGGACTAATTAGCTTGGGAAGGTGCATCACATTTTTTGGTTTACACTTAGATCTTTCCTTGCACCTCCCCTCACTAGCCAATCCACTTGCGACAATTTTCCAGACACCCTATAATAAGAACAAACTAGAGTATAGGGGGAAGGGGGCCTGCCACCCCTCCACTTGGTGGCAAGCATCTATCGTGCCCCTCTAGCGGGCGACAGGTCCCCAGGGACCCTGGTGCGGAACAAAATTTAAAAGTGTTTACAACTAGGTCTCTGCCACCCATTGACAGGGCGATAGACACCCATTTCTGCAATATTTCAGTTATGGGGTATAGATTTGAACTTTTAGAATATTTTTAAATGTAAAATGGCAAGGCTTCATGAGCTAGCACATGCACTCTCGTCAAACTTGAATTTTAGCTCAATCTTATGAATCTTGTAGATAATATATTTTTTCGTATGTAGTGTGTTGGATTTTGTAATGGTCAAGGCATATAGCTAAATAATCGTTTGGTTATTTGATTTGCACTATCAAATGTCATCATAGTAGTTAGCATGGGGTATTATATATATGAAATGAATAACCTTTTGGCTATTTGATTTGTATAACCAACTATTGTTGCATTATTAGAGAGGCAATATACTAGTTTACTTAGTTTATTATGCATAGCATAGAAAATTGTACACTAAGGGATTGTTTGGTTAGAAAGGGATTGAAGGGGATGGGAGGAAATTGAGGGGGGAATGAACTAATTTTCCTCTCAATCCCCTCTGATCTCCTTCAATCCTCTTCTAACTAAACAATCCTTAAGCCTTCGCACGGATGCGTATACAGGAAGTGCAGCCCTCTAGAAGAATACAATGGCTAGGACTATGATCCTCTACTTATAGGCAAACAAAATTTTCTTGAGGAGTTCTTTGTAAAAAACTTCATGGAGGTATTTAATATGACATCACATTATCACACACTCAATTAAAGTATACAACCTGTACCTTAGCTTATGACAATCTTGCAATCATAGTAGTCTGATAAATTAAGAGCACATAAACACAAGTGTATTTTACTACTAATCTTCTATTGTATTCAGTTTAGAGATTGCGGAATAAGAACTATCACCCTCGCCAACGCAAAAGAACCTTGGAGGCATTTGGATGCCATCGACACAAGTTTCAAGCATCTCTATGACTTCGCTCATTGTCGACCAACATCATCTAGATGCACCAAAGTCCAATGATACATAGCTTCTTCTCTAACTCGTGCATATCAAGAACTTCATGGATCCCATCCATATCTCCTCCGCTCAGCCGACTGTACACCAAGGATGGGTAGTATGCTTGACTGAAGCTTCTTGCATGAGGATCCCGTCAGACTGAGTGGTATTACCAACAACTCATAGTCCTATTTGTTGGACTTAGTGTTATATTTGACGGCCCATAGTTGTAGTTCTTAGAAATAAATTAGATTAGGTAATGGCCCCGACGCCGTTCCATTTCTATCTCGCGTTCTCTCTCCCTCTCTTTCCTATCTCTGCTCCTCTCTCTTGCTGCTGCCGCAAACCGTCTACGCCCCGTTGCCACGACCTGGTACCGTCCATCACCCTGATGATGTATTGATATTTGGTGTGTTTTTCTCCAGGAAGCATATGGGGAGCAGATGGTTGAGCGCCATGGGTAGGACTATGATTGGAGGAGCCAACCAAGTGACCTAGAGGCAACATATGCTAGCATAGGGAGACAAGCCCATGGACGGTGAACGTATTTCATTTTGATTTTTAAGTTATGCCCATATGCTTGTTATTGTACCGAGTCTATGGTTCACTACTATAGGTAGGGTATATTTGATTCTTCGATTGATTCTAGGGAGCTAAGACATTGAGAATGACAGTCTGTATCATCATCCTCGCAATCATCTCGTTCTTGTGCCTCTACACAGGACATGGAGATTACCAGTCTACAAGAAGTGTTGAGGCAACATGTAGGCTTTCTTCTAGGTAAGTTGAAGTAATATGTTATTCATAACTTCAAACTTGTTTCGTTTGGTACTTCGTCAATAGTTACCTGCATCTAATTTGTAGCAAGTGTCACAACAGACGAATGCCTAGTTATTAGCCTTTGGGATGCCACTTCTATCACTTGCACGGTCGCCACATGTTGTAACACCCATTTGTAACATATAATAAATGAGGAGAAATTAATTCCTTTATCTATATGTATGTGTTATTTCCACTCACCATCACATGTGGACACCTCACTTATACAAATGAATAAGTAACAAAAGGCACTCAAACAAATTATGCATCATGCTGGCATCTTCTTTTATGTGCATTTTGGTGACAATATAAAAATAATATGACAGGAAATATATTAAAGTTCAAAAAGTGGAATGTAATATCTAAAAGAAATTTTGGGAATATGAGAAAAGAGAAGAAAAGTACTATAAATATAAATATATATATAAGTTTAATTAGATAATTGTACTTGAGAATAATAGATTGTGAACCTACATTTTTGGTTCATGAGTAAACTTCACCATAACACTTGAAATTCAAAATTTGAAGGCATAAACTTTGGGAAGAAAAGAAAAAAGAAAAGAGACCTTACCTGGGCCTCGGTCCCTCAATTTGGCCCATTTCCTGTTTACTAGTCGCGCGGCCCATCCACGCACCGCTCGCACTGGTCACGCTACGGCTGACCGTGCGGGCCCTTCTGTCAGTGAGTTCACGTGGGTGTGACGTGCGCTAGCTTCCACCGAGCCGTGGGCCCCATTTGCCAGCCAGAGACCCGCTCGTCGTCCCCTTTCTTCGCCGCGCCGCTCGGACAAGCTCGACCATGGGACCCTGACGCAATTCGTGGAATCGGTTGGGGAGCCCTGGGTCCCAGCAGCTACAAATTGGAACCTTCCACAGACCCTCATCGCCAGAACCAGAGCCTTGCCACGACTCGCAGACCCGCCGCCGTGCAAGCTTACTAATCGCGAGAGAGAAGAGAGGAGCGGCCGCCGCTCACCATCTTCGCCCTGCGGCCGGTTCAATCCTCGGGGAAGGCGCTCTAGGCGTGGACAATAGACTGTGGTAGCGCACCCGGGACTCGCCTGCGCCGGGGCGATTCGCACATCACCGGAATTTCTCATCGGAGTGGACCTCCGCTCCGTCATCCGCCTTCTCCGTGGGCGGGTGTTTCTCGCGACCTAATCCTCGGGTAAGGAGCCCTCATCCAGTTCCCCTATGTCTTACCTACGTATATCACACCTCAGATTTGTGTTTCGGGCCCGAGATCGGCGAACGGTGTGGCCTGGCCATGGCCTCCGCCGTGGGGGAACGCGTGCGCCGCCGTTTTGGCCGCCAGGGTGGGTGATAACCTGGAAGCCGTTGATTTCTAGTGAACGGTGTAGATTAAAACATGTGGCGGATCGTTATGGGCCGTTGATCACTGCGTAGACGGGCTAGATTGGAAGAGGGATAATGATTCACGTGAGTTGATCGTGGCCGTCGATCTGTGATCTCACGGTCACTGTCCCGTACCCCTTCGGATCTAATCTGGGCCGTCAACACTTGATCGGATGTCCGTCCGCGCACCGTACCCCTTCACCGAGCCATAATTGCAAAAGAGACCCTGGAAAATGTTTGAATCAACCCGCCGTCCTACTACATAGTATTCTGAGTCGTAGGATCTTTTGCGCCTGGGCCCCTGCTGTTCTCAGAAATGAAGGCCCAGTCCAGTGCTGTTTTAAAGTGATTAAATGAATTAGAAATTAGATTTTTAATATAAAAATAAACCCTAGAACTTGTATAATTCATAGAATATTCATATGGGCTCCAAAATAATCCATTCCACTTTCTAAATTTTTGTAATTTTATTCTTTATCACTTAGAGCCTCTGTTTGGTCATGAAAACAGTAAGAAATTTAATTCCTCACTTAATCTATTTTAAACACATAAAACCTTTAAAAATCCATAACTTAAATTCTATAACTCCAAAAATTATGATTCCTGTTCCTAGAATTTTATTTTAATGTGTAGATTATTACTGTGTATTTTATTTATATGTTTGGTGTAATGTTAATTTCTCTATATACACTGTGCTTGTTTGTATTGTGGCGAGTAGAAGAGCCCGTTGCTGAGGATACTGGTGAGCAGCAGGTGGAAGTAGCTGAGCAGGAGCTCATTGAAGGCAAGTTGTGCCCTTGACCACTTTTTACCCAATAATGTCCTCTAATTATCATTCACTCATGCATAGGTTAATTTTGATGGGACCCAATAGGTCACCCTAGATTGTTTATCTCATTACCTTGTTTACCCCTGAATCACTTGGGTAGTTTGCTATTGCTTTACATGGTTTTGGGATAATCATTTATTACATCTATGTTCCAATTCTTTTTGTTATTCTATTTATATTCATGTCAAGTTCATTAATGTTAATTGGAACATAGAGCTTAACTTGAGAACCACGTGCCACCACAAGGGTTTAATGGGACGCCCTTGGCTGACTAATTAGGAAAGCTAGTGGAAGACTACCTTACCTGAAAGGGGCAAGGGCAGTAGGGGAGTGGTCAGTGTAGGGAGGTCCTTGGTTGATTTTGCTGCGATGGCGGTCAGACAAGAACCCTGCATTGGAACTTCCTATAAACTGTAGCGGGTTTTCGGAAGCTAGTAGAACTTTGTAAAGGCCTCGTAGTGTTGCCCTGCCGCACTTCCTAGGTAGAGGTGTATGGGATTCGCGACCCCTTGGCAGATGGGTAGCATGACTTGTGGGTAAAGGGTACAACCTCTGCAGAGTGTAAAACTGGTATACTAGCCGAGCTCACGGTCATGAGCAGCTCAGGACTCTCTGATGTTTAAATTATGGAACTTAAATTCAATTTTGTCATTTGCATTGCATGGGTTTATTATTAATTTTGTTCAATTACTTTACTTATGGTTTGGTATTTACTTACACTTAGTAACTGCTAATAAAATTTTGACCAACTACTTAAAAGCAATGCTCAGCCTTAACCCCTATCATTGATTAGCCTTACACATCACATGAGCTCACACCTTTGTGAGTTTATGTTCACTGGTTCCCCACAACTTGTTGAGCTATGATCATGTGTGAGCTCACCCTTGCTGTCTCACACCCACCACAGGAGAAGAGCAGGTGGTTCAGGAGGAGCCACAAGGCGAGGAGTATGATCTGATCTAGGTGGCGTTTCTCAGTTGACATTGGCGCCAATGATCCTTAGTTCGTTTTATCTTTATTACTTTATTTTGTAATAAGTCTTCCGCTATGTAATAAATACTCTGATGTTTTATGACATTTATCTCTATACACTCTGTTATTATATATGTTGTCTTCTTGGTGCATGTATGAGATGCACCTGGCTTTGTTCCTTAAAGCCGGGTGTGACACATGTCACTTTGGTTTGTCTAGATTAGGTATTCATTCATATGTACATGTGTGTGTGTTACAAATGAATAATTTAGTGTTCAATATAAAAATATGTGTTATATGGCTTCCAGACACCTTCCCCTTCGATTGCAGCACCGGGAGATGGATCTGTCCAAGACGACGACACGACTTCATGGCAAAACAACCTCTTTGCCAGCCATAGTCCAACCAGAGGAAGTGGTCACAACTCAAACCAACCAGGTGATGGTTGGTTGGCTTAGTTAGTTTGGAGTCCATTGCACTTTAGAACTTTAGTAGTTTTATGACGACATTTTAGTGACTTCAAACTATGTGAATGTGGATCAACCTTAAACTATGTCAATGTGATGTATATGTGATGTTGAACTATATGTGAATGTGGTTTGTGGTTGTGAATGTCGTTTTTGTGAGTGGAAATGTGAATGTCGTTTTTGTGGATTGTGGTTGTCAATGTGTCGCAAATGAGAATGTGAATGTGTGGATTGATATATGTGAGAATGTGGATGTATATATTGATATTCCAGATGAATCTGATGTGTATGAAATCTGTTATCTTGTGAATTGTGGGAATTGACAAAAACAAGGAGAATTTTTACCTCTATAGAATTCATTAAGTCCGATGACCTAGCTGTGGCCATTGGATATAATGGTATAAGGTCCGATGATTGCCTGTGGGCCATCGAACATACCACCAACTTAAGTTCGATGACGAGCATGTAGCGTGGATATAAGCTTGTTATCTTCGACGGCCCGCATGCAGACCATTGGACATAACCCTATGGGGCCCACTGGATGCCATCATGACTGTTACCCGATTTAACTGTGAATAGACCAAAGCGGTTGTCGGACTTATCGTATCCCCGATGGCTGCCATCCAACAAAACCATATTTTGACCTTTTAGAACTAATGGACCCTTGCTGTTGGACATAGGCTCTAAGCCATTGGAAATAAGTAATGTTCGATGGTATAGGGCTTACGACTGACGGCTTAGGCCATCAAACATTTCCTTGTTTACTGTAGTGACTCTATAGCTTTTCTGCAATTATTTTGTTCATGTGTGTGGACCATTGTCGAAAATTGTATACTGAGATTTACACATACAAACACAAATGATATGTTCAGATATATGGGCTTATTATTACAGGCAAAGCATGAGACATAAGGCTTCACATAGTTTTTTCATTTTTTACATTTAGAATATTCAAAATATACCTTAGAACTGAAATATTTCAAAAATGGTGCCTACCATCCCACAAATGATGACACAGACCCAGTTATAAATATTCTTGAACTTTTTTTGCACCACGGTCCCGAGGGGGCCTGCTGCTTAGTGTAGGGGTACTAGGTCCTCTCCCACCACACTACTATTTGCCTTTATCTCACCAATGAGAGTAGGGATCGAATTGTAAATATTTTTGAACTTTTTTGTACTGAGGTCCCTAGGGGGCCTATCGCCTGGTATGTTCCATATGAGAAGTTATCATAGTTGGACTGGTTAGCTCGGGTAGGTGTAGGGCAAGTCATCCTAGGTTTGATCCCTCCTCAGCGCAATCATTTTTTTGCTTAGATTTTGCAACGCCCGCAAATCAGCCAAACAAAATCCAAAAAATTGTAGTAAGGAGGGATCAAACCTGTGACATATTGACTTCAGCTTCCCTCGCTAGCCAATCCACCTATGCATTTTTTCATATAGAACATAGCAGACATTCTTGTTGGCACTGATCTAGGCGCCAATCACTGCGATGAGAACCGCGGTGGTGCTCTCTGTAGAGGCGCGAACGTTCCACGACCTGGCGCAGGGGCTGGTGTTCCTACCTGACGAGCCAGACGGACCGCGAATGGTGGTTGGACGGTCCGCGCCTGCGCAGGGGTGGCAGAGTTTGCCAACAACGCCTAAATCTTGCTCCTAGGAGGGACCCCGTCGGGGAGGAGAGATCCTAGGCTTTGTCTTGAGATTGGCATGCCACCCAAGACACCTCTAATCGACATAGAGCCAGAAAGAGGTGAAGATTTAGATAGAGGAATCTAAGTTATTGTCTACTCCTAGGGAAAAAGGTAAAGAATTAGATGTATATTGATTATTTGATCGATTGTTCGTGTTCCAATCGGTCGTAGTCCTTCATATATATAGAGGGGGAGGTCTGAACTCGTTACTAGCCATCTCCCGAGCAAATTCCACGGATTTAGCTAACAAATCCCTCAATAAACTCGGAACCCTAACTGGCTCTACGCGTGCACGAACGATCTGTGCCACAACGGCGGACCGTCTAGACCACGAACCATCTGGCCTCAGGGCCGAACCGTCTGCCTGGTCAATTTGGTGCTCAACACATGCCCCCTACCTTTTGGCGGAGCTTGAGCGAACCAAAAGCACTAACTCAGGCTGAAACTAACCTGATGTGAACACATTGGTTTTCTTAGGCATCTTTGCCACATACTAGGATGGTACTGCTTGAGGAAATGCTCGTTTAGCACCTTGGGTAAGTCTTTGCCTTGCAGCATTTGCAACAAGTAGGTGTTACCAGATATTACCTGTATGATCTTGTAAGGGCCTTCCCAGCCTGGCGACCATTTCCCAAACTTTTGGTCTTTGCTCCTTAGTGGCAAGATGGTCTTCCATACCAGGTGCCCTACCTGGAATGACTTAGCCTTGACCTTCTTATTGTAAGGTTTGGCAACCATGATTTTGTCCTTTTCTATTTCTCCTAGAGCTATCACTCTCTTGTCGGTCACTTCATCAATATTGTCCATCATTGAATTATAATAATCACCGACAGTTAGATCATTTTACTTGGCGAACCTTACATCATTTAAACTTATCTCTACAGGCAACACTGCTTCCTACCCATAAACAAGCTCAAATGGAGACACTTTAGTAGCATAGTGCTTAGATATTCTATGAGCCTATAAAGCTTCGGACAAAATCTTATGCCAATTCTTAGGGCGATCAGATATCTTATTTTTTACTAGGCTAATCAATGTCCTATTACTAGACTTGGCCTGCCCATTGGCCTTAGCATAATATGGAGATAAATTGAGCAACTTAATTCTATATAATTTAGCAAACTAACGTACCTCCTTTGACATAAAAGAAGCCCCCTAATCTGTGGTCAAAGTCTAGGGAATGCCAAATCTATGAATAATATGCTCAGTGATGAACTCAATTACCTCCCTATGTGTCATATTCTTCCAAGCAACGGCTTCAGTCCATTTGGTAAAATAGTCTGTGGCAACCAACATGAATCGATGCCCTTTTGATGATGAAGGATTAATCTCTCCTATAATGTCCAATCCCCATCCTCTATAAGAATAAGGTTTGATGATATGATGTAATTCGGTTGCAGGGACCAACTGTAAGACGACGAAATTCTAACATACTTGGCATCCTTTGTAGTACTTGAAACAATCAGCTATCATGTTAGGCCAATAGAAGCCAGATCTTCGCAATAACCACTTCATCTTTGGAGTCGATTGATGAGTACCACAAATCCTCTCATGTACTTCGGCCATGGCTAATATGGCATCATCTGGGCCCAAGCATTTAAGCAGGACGCCGTTGACCGTTCGGCAGTAGAGTTCATCACTCATTAAAATATACTTGAAAGTTGTACGCCTAACGTTCCTGTCCGTTCTAGCACTAGGATTTCGTAGATAATTAATTATATGCATCCTCCAATCAATCGCATCGGCTTTGTTATCAGTCGACTCAATCAGGAGAACTTTCTTAGCAATGTCGCACAGTCCGGATTCCGCACCCGGACGTTCCGAACGTGCTGCGGACGGTCCGTGCTAGCAGCCCGGACGTTCCGTGACCTGAGAATCTGGTGCAACACTGGTTATTGGATTTTCGGTGTTGTGAAATCTCCCTCGCTTTATCTGATATCTTGATGCATCCTGCGCCAAATTGTTAGTTATGCTATTCTCAATCCTGGATATGTGCTAAATGCTGAATTCATCAAAACAATGAATTATGTCCCAACACTTTTCATGGTAACCATTTAGAGTACCATCTAAGCATGAATACTCTTCTAATACTTGTTGGGCAACCAGCTGAGAATCGCCAAATGCTTTCACATGTTTTACTCCCATACAATTTAAAAGCTCCAAGCCGAATAAGAGGGCCTCATATTCGGCTTGATTGTTAGTGCAATAAGTTTTTAATTGGCTAGCGAAGTCAAAGTAGGCGTTACTTGGTGAAACAAGCACGATACCAAACCCTTGTCCTTCACTGCAAACTGATCCATCAAAGTACAGAGTCTAGGGAGTAACAGTGAGGTACGATATATCTAGTTTATAAGTATCATCAATCCGACGTTCCACAATAAAATCCGCTACGACCTGGCCTTTCACAGCTTTTAATGGTTCATAGGCCAAGTCATATTCTATAAGTGCATAAGCCCATTTACGAATTCTACCACTCATGATCGGGTTTTGCAACATGTATTTGATCACATCGATTTGACCAGATACGGTGCAATGACTAGATAATAAATAACACATACACTTGGTGCATGCATAAAACAGGCATAAGCATAACTTCTCGATGAAAGTGTACCTTGTTTCAGCATCCACCAGCCTTCAGCTTAGGTAGGTTACCACATGCTCCTTTCCTTCAGTCTCTTGTGTCAGAACAACTCCAATGACTTTATCTTCGACTGTAATGTATAACCTGAATGGCACTCCTGCTTATGGCGCTTTTAACACGGGAGCCGAAGACAAATATCTTCTAATAAGATTAAATGCTTCCTATTGTTCTGCCTCCCAGGTGAATTCAACATCATTTTAAGCCAAATGATAGGAGTGAAGGCATCAATCTTCCCGGCTAGGTTAGAAATAAACCTTCATAAATAATTTACCTTACCGAGAAACTTCTACATTTCAAGCTTACAGGTCGGAGGTCCCACATTCCGAATGGATTTAATTCGGTCAGGGTCTATTTTTGTACCATGTTTATGAATGATAAATCCTAAGAACTTACCAGCCGACACTCCAAAAGCACATTTACGTGGGTTCATCTTTAGATCGTTCCGACGTATTTTATCAAAGGCTTTGCGCAAATCAGTTATATGAGACCTAAACTCAGCCGATTTGACTATAATATCATCGATGTAAACTTCCATAGTGTTTCCCAACAACTCTTTTTTGAAAGGTCAAATTTATAGCCCTCTGATAAGTAGCGCCGGCATTTTTCAGACCAAAAGTCATGACAACCCTCTCAAATAAACCAGTGAAGCCTGGACATATAAAGGCCATTTTAGACGCATCTTCTTTGGCCATAAAAATCTGATTATATCCGGGATTACCATCAAGAAAAACTAGTCGGTTGCCCGTGCGTTGCGATGGCTTACAACAATACCCATATAAACAATCCACAAAAAAATCAATATGTTTTTATTAATTGTCTCCGCTCTCTGTATAATATTTCTTGATTTGGCTAGCTGATGTTATTGTTTACTCCATGCAATATGTCTTGGTACAACACGGCCAATGAAGTGAGCGATTAGAAGAGAGTTCACAACGACTGACTAAACGAATAGAGATTATAAAATGACATAATTCCACCACACAGAGACCAAATAAGAGAAAGTTTGTGAACTCAAGTTTCTAAAATAAGTCACATGAACTCAAACTTATAAAAAAGATAGATCAAATATGGAGTGATTGATAAAATCAAGCATCAATAAAAACTGGATGCGCTCCATATAAATATGCTACTTCGTAGCAATTACTAACATTTAAAACCAATAAATAACCTTTCATTTTACTGTTAGTGTGACAAATCATTGTTGCTCCATCCAATTCAGCAACCTCAAACACCATGGAGTCCATTGCGCCAATGTGGTCTCAGAAATGACCTAATGCTTGCGAGAGCCAAGAACGTCGTGTCGTGCTTGGGCTGTAGCGAGTCGTAGTGCTGGCCCGGCCCGACAAGATTATATAATTTTTATTTTACAAAAAATGTATATACATATATACAATTTATATTCAATATTAAAAACATTTGAGCATGATGTTCTACTGGTTAGACAGCTTCATCCAGTATCTCTCGCTCTTCTTCCATCAGGGTATGGGTTCCAACCCCGCCTCCTGCACCATTTTTTAATATTTTACGCTGATTTAATCAAATGGGCTGACGGGCTAACGGGCTGGCTCGGCACAGTCAGCAGGACAACATGACGTGCCTAGGCCAGAGTTGTGGCCCGTGGGCGTCTGGCCCGTGCCAGGCCGTGGTTTGGCCATCTATAGGCGTGCAACGGATTATGCCTGGGCCAGAGTTGTGGCCCGCGAGCGTCTGGTCCGTGCCGGGCCGCCGTTTGGCCATCTATAGGCGTGCAACGAATTAATTTGAAATAACTGTGAGGGGTTATTTGTAAAAAGATGACGCGAGACGACCGTTGAAACTGGTGCTTTAAGTATATTATAGATAATAATTCCATTTCCTGACGCACTATTAATCAATGTGTCGGCTATAGCCATATGATATTCATCTTTAGGAGTTGTTGTATTTAAATTGCGGAAATCAATGCATACTCTGAGCTTACCTGATTCTTTCTTTTCCACCAACACAATATTGGAGACCCACTGTGCGTATCTGCAAGGTCTAACAAAATTTGCTTCTAGCAGCCGGTGAATTTCGTCCTTTATTCGTGGGAGTAACTCTCGATGAAATGTTCTGGGTTTCTAATTGAAAGGTTTGAAATCAGACTTAATAGCCAGTCCATGCTCTACTATCTCTCGGCTTAATCCTGGCATCTCAGTGTAATTCCAAGCAAAGCAATCAAAATATTCTTTTGATAGACCGATCATTTCCTCTCTAGGATCGGTCTCCAATGTCTTATTTACAAAAGTCGGACTCAGAGTTTTGCCATCTCCTATGTCGATCTCCTCCAAAGGATCGGTCGATGTAAACCCCTGTCTTGACTTGTCGAGATCCTTGAATTCCTCTATTATACCTCCCTCAGAAAACTTAGGCTGTCTCTATGTGGCTGCGAACCGTCTGGTTTCGAAGGCCGGACCGTACGTGACACCAGATCCATGTTGCAGCGACTGCCCAGCCTTAAGGCACAAACTGTCCTGCGGAAGACAGAACCGTTCAGCCTCAGGGCCGGACTGTCTACGACCTAGGATGAACCCTGAGAATCTACTTGCCTTTCCTCGGATCGTCCGGCCTCAGGGGCCGGACCGTCCATGACTTGTGACATGTTCCTTATGGGTGTACTCATCATTTAAACTTTATTTAGGATTCAACTGATTCTCCATTAGCTCTAGCATTATAGGAATGAAACCTTTACTATCTATACTTATGAACTGATAATCAGAAAAGTCTACTCCTGTGAGACATGTAGCAGTCTCATAGGTCCAAAGTACAGGGGCATTGGCCACGACGATGCAGGTCGATGCATCAACATGCACTTGTTCTATATCATCGCCTACCCATTGTAGCAACATTTGATGTAAAGTAGAAGGTACGCATTGATTAGCATGAATCTAATCTCTGCCTAAGATTAGACTATAATTTCCTTCTACATCAGCGACGATGAATGCGAGAGCAAGGGTCTTGGTCCCGATGGTTAATTCAACGGACGTGACTCCCTTAGCTTTGATCGAACTATCAGTCCCAACACCGCTGAGCGTCATATTGGTCTTGACCAATTCGTCATCTTGCTTTCCTAATTTTCTGTACAATGAATAAGGCATTAAATTTACGGCTGCCCCTCAGTCTACCAACAACTTAGCAATCGGTATTCCATCAATATGACCTTGCTCTCCTTTGCTCTCAAGCGTTGCAATTTTCGCTTTTGAGACCGTGTCAGTCCTGATGGGCACCATATGGGCATGGAGTATTTTGGGTCAGCTACTTTGCTGGCAGTCATGTCTTCTTTTTCGACTGTATTGGATGATTTACAAAAAATCATCGGCCCTTCGTTATTTTCCTGTATGACGACATCTGTTGTGCCTATCTTGATGACGTCCCCTTTTGTCGTCCTCTTGGAGGTTGTAGATATATGCCCCCTGCCGGGTCAGTCGGCCTTTAGGGCCGAGTGGTTCGGCAATTTTGCTAGGCCTATGCCTGGTGACTAGATTGAGTGGCACTCAATCGGTCTAGTACTGGAGGTGCCAACCTATCAAAAACAGATGTTTGGGTTGCCCCCAAGCAGGGTATTGTGGCATCCCAAATGGATATGGTGGCATGCTCCACATTTGATTTAGGACATGGCAGTGGTGGTATGTACGCATAATGATATGGCACAGGTGCGTATGGGGGTGGAGGTATCCATGTAGGCACGTTAGGTCTTAATTGGACATTATGACATATCGACCTTTCCAATTGGTGAAGTGGTCCAATTGGTCTTAACTATTATCGCTCTTGAGTGGGCGAGGGAGGTCGCTTTGGTGGCTAGTCACTTGGGCCGACCTTCTTTTTCACATATTTCGATAATAATTGATCAAAGGTCGGGCCAGATTTGACCAATCGCCCAGCTACCTTGAATGAGTTAGTTTTCCACGTACCTATTTCTGGTCATTGTGGTTTGAAGGTATGTAGTCGTCACGGCTCTTAGCATTGCCGGACCATTCGCTTAAATGATCTGGACTATTCCATGATGTCCCGGATCGTCCGTGTCTATGTGTCGGATCGTCCGCAATGCGCAGAACAGGGACCCACACCTGGTTACCTACATGCGCCTGCCCCTTGGCGTTCGAGGTAGTGATGGTAACTTTCAGAGTCTCCCCTCCATCAGGAGTCCTTTTTGTCATCACTTTCCTACTAGAGTTTTTTGTAATTTCATTGGCCTCTCACGCATTGCCAATGATGACCTCCTTGCCTTTGCCCTTATCGGTCACGCTGGGCGGAATCAGGACTTTTTTGGCATCAAAGTTGATCATATTTATTGGGAAGGGCTCTATGTCCACCTGTATTTCTAGAAATTTCAACCGTCCCCGTTAATGGACAATTAGATTTGTCATAAGAATATATTACAATCATTAGTGGCATGAGAAAATGAGTTGTGCCACTTGCAGTATGTGCAATGTTTTAGTTCGTCAGCGGGTGGAACAATATGGTTTATTTTAATGTTGCCATGTTTGAGTAATTCATCAAATATATTATCACATTTGCCAACATTAAATGTAAACTTAACCTCCTCCTGTTGTTTCTTTTGAATCGACTGCATGGAAGAACAAGCTGAAGATTTGTCCTTCTTGGGCCAAACCATTTCGGCAGCGTAAACCTTTTTTGATTCGTCGTCCAAGCTACTCTGGTCGCATTCTACTATATGGACGTTGTGACGGATCATTTTGGCAATTTCTTTGCTTCGGCTTTCACAAGCCAAAGCTCTTTGATGTAATTGTGCTAGCGTGCAAAATTGGATGCCTTCTAATTTTTCTTTTAAATAATAGCACAATCCATTAAAGGCTAACCCCGCTAGCTGTTTTTCTGCCAACTGAATTTGGAAACATCAGTTTCTTGTATCCCAGAATCTCCAAATGTAATCATTAACCGATTCATCTTTCACTTGTCGTAGGGCCACTAGGTCTACTAAATCTAGCTCATAATCGCCAGAGAAGAAATGATCATGAAAAATTTGTTCTAGATCTCCCCACGACAATAGAATTAGGAGAGTGTGGCATACCATGCGAATGCAGTTCCTGTTAATGATAATGAAAATAGACGAACACGGAACGCCTCTGTGTCAGCAATTCTCCTAATTGTGCTAAGAACTGGCATATATGCTCGCGCGTGCTCTTTCCTTGATCACCCAAAAACTTCACAAATTCGGGTATCCTAGTTCCTTGTGGATATGGATGATAGTCGAATCGGCTATCATAATGTTTCCAATACGACTTCCCCCCAGGGACCATGCTAACTCCGAGCATATCTCATAATACCCCGGCTATCTCTTCTCTCACTATATCAATGGCAGCTAGTGGGAGTCCACCGGCTCTTTGGTCCAACATGGGTGAGGTTGTTTGGATATTAGTATGTTGTCTTCCCTCCATTGGTTTGGGTTTTGTAGTGCATTACTATTTGCTATATGCGGCTCATAGGACTAGCCATTCCTTTCTAGCCTTCTAGGAGGGGCCAGAAAGTACTCGCCCCTACGGGTTTGGGATGCTATATTTTGATGCTGGGACGTGCATGGTGTGATGGGAAGTTTAGCTAGGACAAATGCGGATTCAGATATACTCCTCAAAAAAAACTCTGCGCAAGACCGTCCGGTTAGGTACATGGACCGTCCGGCTATGTGCGCGGACTGTCCGATTATGTGGCCGGACCGTCCAAGGTTGTATTCAGACTGTCCGGTGCTATATGCGGACGGTCTGAATTGGTCGTTTAGGTTTTGCACAGTACATGGCAGCTCGGGTTTAGGTCTCGGTAATTCATTTCTAAAAATAGTGCCGGTCACCGCTGGCCCAGACGGTCCATGCTCACGTGCGGACGGTTCGGACATGTGCAGATCAGCAATTTTACCGCTGATGTGCATAGGAGGCTGTGGTTGCCTAGGGTACGTGTCTACCGGCATCCCATAAAGGGGTTGTGACTGGTCGTGACAACTTGTAGCCAATGAATCACGCGTGTTTTCCCCCAATTCAACCTCGTGTGAAGGAAAATTTGCAATGATAGATTTATCAAACGCACGCACTAGCCTCTTATAATCATTTTGCATACCCCCTATAATATGTTGCATTTGGTCTCGCTGCTCATCTAGTTAAGCTTTAAGAGATTGGAGTTCGTTCGTGTCTCTTACCTTGGAGGTAACCATAGTGGGTCAGAGCGAAGCCAGATCTGTCGCCCGTTGCTGAACGACTTTGTTGTTCATGTCCACTTTGAAGTTGGCTAGGAATTTCACCTTCGCTTCCTTGATCAGCTGCTCCTGATGCTCCTCGAACTCGATCTGTTCTTTAGCTGACAAGGTTTCCCAAGTCGGCTCTATGATATTGCTGGTGGAAACGTCAGAGCTATCTTTTAAACCAGCCATTGAGGGCCGATCTAATAGGTGTGCACGCGGAGTCCCCAGCGGAGTCACCAAAAAGTGTGTTGGCGTCGATCCGGGCGCCAATCAGTGCAATGAGAACCAGTGGTGGTGCTCTCTACGCAGGCGAGGACGGTCTGCGGCTAGGGGCCGGACGGTTTGTGCCTCGTGGCTGGACGATCCTCGCATGTGCAGGGGCGGTGGAGTTCGCCGGCAGTGCCTAAATCTCGCTCCCGAGAAGGACCCCGTCAGGGAGAAGAGATCCTAGGTTTTGTCTTGGGATCGGCAGGCCACCCAAGACGCCTCTAATCGACGTAGAGCAGGAGAGAGGTGAAGATTTAGAGAGAGGAATCTAAGTTACTGTCTACTCCTAGGGCAAAAGGTAAAGAACTAGATGTATATTGATTATTTGATCGATTGTTCGTGTTCCAATCGGTCGTAGTCCTCCATATATAGACGGGGAGGTCTGGACCCGTTATAAACAGTCTCCCGAGCTAATTCCACAGATTTAGCTAACAAATCCACAAGAAACTCAGAACCCTAACTGACCCTGCGCGCACGGATAATCTGTGCCACAATGACGGACCGTCTGGGCCGCGGACCGTCTAGCTTAGGGCCGGATCGTCCGCCTAGTCAATTTAGTGCTCAATAATTCTATTTAAAAACTTGACTATAGAGGAAGGGGACCTGCTGCCCCTCCACTTAATTGAAGGGTGGCAGACATCCATTTCTGCAACATTTCAGTTCTAGGGCATTGTTTTGGAATTTTGAATATTTTTAAATGTAAAAATAAAAAGTGACAAGGCTTTACGAGCTAGCACATACACTTTCATCAAACCTGAATTTTAGCTCACTCCTATCAAATGTGTAGATAATATGTTTGTTTGCATGTAGTGTGTTGGATTTCATAACGATCTAGGTACATATATAGCTGAATAATCGTTTGGTTATTTGCTAGGGCGGATGTAGGGGAGGGGTTGTCGGGGCTGTAGTAATGGTTGTCGTTAAAAATTATAGCAGCATGTCTATAGACTAGCCTAAATACCTTTCTCCATAACCCACCATGAAACAATCACGTCGACATCTGATACAGGCAAGGCAACCCACCACGACAACAATATTGTTACTATCTATGTCCTAATTCTAGTCGCTCGATGTTTTATGTTGTGCTCCCTGTCAATCGTCACTGTTTGTCTGGCGGCTGCCCTCTATCTCCTCCATGGTGCAGCCATACGCCTAGGTGTTGGAACTAGTTCTCCTGGGCTAGTTGATCCAACGGAAAAGTAGAAAGAGTGTTTGCAAAGTTTGACAAGAAATGCCAAAAGCCTCATTAATCCCGCGTGTGAGGGCACTGTACAGGGGTATTTATAGGTACTCGAGGGGCCGCCTATCCCTGTCAAAGACGTTTATACCCTCGAGTACCCGGTTTATCCCCAGAATATTCCCACGAGGGGAGGTTACAGACAGTCATTAAAGTAAACCCTATTACAGACACGGCCTAATCAGACCTGAACTCGTGGGGCCCATCATCATGGGCCAAATCACACATAGGCCTTCCCTGACGGTGCGGACGCGGGAAGCCCGCCAACATCATGCGGGGCCTTCGTCTGTGACACCGGAGCAAAAGGGGTCGCACCGGTCTTCGTTCGGGTCGCGCCCTTGTCTTGTTCCGACGTGTCGTGGATGCAGCCTTCGTCTGAGTGATGAAGAGACAGGCGTAGAGCGAAGGGTAGCGTGTTCGCCTTCGCCCCAACATTTGCCCTCCGAGGGACTAGTTCGACTAAGTCAGCTGGTGCCGAAGACTCCGCTGGATGGTGAAGACGCTGCCCTCGCTCAAAGTGGTCCCGCGGGGGTTTTTGAAATGTGACCATTGATGGATATGTTACTGTTGGACTGTGGGTTGCCCGAGGCGTCGCTTCCTGCCTATAAAAAGGTGAACACGGCCGGCCTGGTCCCGTCTTCCGCTCGCGCTGAAAAAACCCTAGCTTTCCTGAACTGCTCGCTTGCCCTCCTTGCTCCCCCGCTTCGGAATTCTGGCCTATGTAACACTCCAGGTGTTTATATTCCGCTCGACAACGAGTATGGATTTAAGCACGTAATATCTGTGGATAAAACAGATGCTAAATTTTAATCATCTTTGTCTATCGCTATTTTAATATCGCATCTGTTTCTGTCTATTTAGACTCCTAAAATTTTCGCGAATTTCAGAACGTAATTGTTCTGAAAACTTGCGAGCTTGTGCCCAATTAAAATCGCATATGTTTCGTTGTCGCGAGTGCGACATCGTGTTTATTTTTATATATCAGGGTTCTTCCTAAATTTTCGTGATGTTCGGAACATATGTGTTCTGAAAATCGGTGCGTCGGATGATTAATTAAAATTCATCGTTCGCGCGAATACGAATTCGGAAGCTCGACCCACTCGGATGATTTTTATCCCGGGCAATTAAATTGAACTCGGCGACAAAAGTGTTAATACAAAATTAAATCGGACTACACTCGGAATCCAAGAAAAACCAGGCGTAGAATTATAAGTTGAGTCGTTTCCTAGTCGAATCTGATATCGTTTAGCTTGATCCGTTAACATCAGGCTAAAACTCAAACCCTGGTAATTTAATCTATTCCCTACCAGATATATTTTTGTCTGACTTCTGCGTAAACCAAAGCTGAATACAATATCGAAGTTGAAATCAGTCAATTCGGTCTGTTGTTTCTCGCCCCGATTTAAATTTTCAAATATAAATAATAGGTAAAAATTTATCTGAATTTAGAGTATTCACCAAATCTAATCAAGCGTAGTTTGTAATAGTTTGAGCGGTATCATTTGTTTTGTCCTGTTTGCATCCTGTTTAGACTTAAATCGTAGAACTAAATCATCTGTGTATCATTTGGTTAAAAAAATATAGATTTTTTTCCACCGCTTACTAGGAAGCTTATTCTTCACGTCACTTGGATCTCACGTGTCCTCCTATCCCTGGATATTATCTTCTCATCGCTGCTCATTTGGTGGATAATTAACTTGTTCCTGATCGACACCGAACGCTGCTCCTAGGACCTTCTCTGCTTGCAATGTTCCTCTCCTGCGCGCTGCTGATATTTTCTCCCCTGCGCGCTGCTTATATTTTCTGCGCGCTCGTCTTCTTCAGGTTGCGCGCCGTTCCTGCTCGCTCTGGCGTCTGCGCCGTGGAGCTGCGTCCATCCAGCTCGCTCCTGCGCCTAGCCATGGACACCAGCGCCCTCACCTCTGCTCCTCCCTACGCACGCCCAGCTAGCCGCGAGCTCTCTCTCTCTCGCGCGCTTACTCTGTCCGGCCCCTGCTCGACCGCGCGTGCTCTTGCGCCCAGACGTCTTCTTTCTCCCTCAGCTCTCCCTCGCATCTTCATCTCTCTGCTGAGCTCGGATTTCCCTGCGCTCTGCTCGCCCATGGAGTTTGCCGAGCTCCATTTCTGCTCGGCCGTGCCCCTAACGAGTCTCCCATGGCCACGCCCTGGGATTTGCCGGAGTCTGTTTCCCTCGCCGCGCGCTGCTTCTTTCCCATGGCATGACTGCCCTGCTCTGCTTGACGGACGCGTAGTCGCCCAGCTCGCGGAGCTTCCTTGCCGTGGCCGTCGCGTGCCTGCACGCAGCTCGGCGCCTGCTGCACGCCCTTGCTGCGCGTGTCGAACTCTTCTAGTGCGCGCGCGAAGTTCTCCGCTCGCCTCGGCGTGTCAAGTTTCCGTGTCGAGTTTCTCTCTTCCGTGTCGGTTGTCCGTCTTTGATCCTCGCCTCGACGTCATCTTGCCCGTGCAACGCTTGCTTGGTGCTCGACAAAACGCCTGAATCAGGACCATCGTCGTTCTCGCGATCATCGAATTGGTTTAGGTCGGTAAGCTGACCTATGATTCCTGTCATCTAAATTGTTAGATGGATGAAACGAATGATGTGTTTAGTGGGATCCGTCGGTGTCGCTTGTGCTTAGCTGATTTTTGATTGTGTAGTAAAAATTAGCTCTAGCGTAGGACTCTTCGGATGTTCGGTAAAATGGGTGAACTGTAGATCGTCGTCGATATCGTGAATTTGAGTTCAGTTTAGTGTGGTAAGCCAATTCATTGTTATTGGTCCTATGCCCGGAGTAGTTATATATACAAGTCGATAATGATCTTGTCTGTAGCATGCGTGTTGTGGTGTATTAGATGTTTGTGAAGTGCTTGTGATCACGGTCATAGATTAATCGTCATGCGAAGGTTAGGTTTAGATGTTTATTATGCGATAAATATGTGGGTAAACCTAAGTGAAATAGGATTGAATCGTTTCTATATTAGCGACATGGTGTATTAGTAAGACGAAGGATAAGTTTTGTGTTTCGAATGTTTTACTGGTAGGCGTGGTCAGTATTGCCTGTGATGAATGATGTTTGTTTAAAAAAGTCGATGCTTTGCTCTAGTAGTCGTATTCTATGTTGGGTGATCGGTAAAGTCACAGAGAGGAATATTGATCGTTTAAATTAATAATCTTGAATAACTATTTATCGTGGTCCAAATCAGTTGGAGGTAAGCAGCATCGGTTGGTCCGCTTTAGTTAAAATCCAAAAGCTACTTAGTGGTCATCATCCATTAGTGTTTTAGGTCTTTAGATTTTAAATTGTGGACTTGTGAAAACTCTTGCGGTTTGATAAGGCTCTACTTGTTAGAATAAGTGGCGTGATGCTTGATTTAGTTGATGTGCTATACATGATAATCTAGATTAGTAGTTCTAAAAGCTAATTAAAGTATTTCTATTCGTTACCTTAAACTATAGGTATCCGTGGTTGATGTGTCTAAGTATTGTTTGCCTTCAGTGTTATGCTTTAGCTAAGTAAAGCATAGATCTTGTGATAAATTATTGTTTCGTGATGTTGAGTTAGATCCGGATAAGCTAGAGAAGCGAGATTATGGTGTTTAGTCATTTATCGACGTCTAGAGTTTACTCATGGGTGTTGTAATGCCTCGCCATTAAGTGTTTTTATTTCTCTTTTGTGTAGCATCGTATTATCTCGCGCCATTTCTCTGAATGTTCATTCATGTGCATTATGCATCTCATTAGGTACGCTAGTTGGTCATGTGATGCAAAGGTCAAGAGCCAAGTATTCCCCAAGAGGATGCAAAGAGTGGACATCTCCGCAAGACGATGTCATCAGCTGGGCCAACCTGAAGATGGACAGACGGAGCAAGTATCGGAACAAAAGCTGATCGCCAAGTGGTCGTCGTCTAACAAACACTAACCTAGTGTTATCCAGGCAAGCCCCGGTGCATGCAACACCTTCCTTGTGTTTTTAAATAATTTTCGCACACTTTAAGTCTAGTGAAATGTGCATTAGGTTTATAGGAGTTGCTTGGAACCCTTTGATGCATTGCCTTCCTTGATATCCGTACCTTTATAGATACTTCTGGTGAAGTATCAAAATATGATTTACAAAAAATGCTTAGCCCTGCTCAGATCTTGTGGATAGAGGTTGTCTTTTGCGTTAAGGCCTTGCTCAGGGGTTATCCTGAGGAAAGATGGCTTCTACCTGCAAGAATATATTTTCATTGGGAGCATGGTGGGATCTTACTGCAAAGTTCCCTGTGATGCTCTTTTCATCCTAAGGAACACAAACAATCCTAAGGATGGAAGTACTTAAATCGGGACTTGGGCTAGGAACAGGTGATGTTCTACCTAGGTTGATTAAGGATTGGATGCGTATGTAGGCTTGATGATCGAGGACCCTTTAACTGGTCACATGCCTCGTCATGGGTAAGCCTTGCCTCGGGCAGACTAAGGCCAGAATAAGATAACACAGAATGGGCGTGGAGCGGTGGCGAGAGTAGCGTGTACCCTCCGTGGCAAGAGGCTGGACGGTGGTGTATCTGTGCTCTCGGTTGGCGTGAACCTGATCTGGTTTTAAGAACCCCGGTGGCGGGTTGACATATGCAAGGGTTAAGTGCTACATATGTCGTGTGATTGGAGATCCTCAGCTGAGTACAATCGATTCGGATCGCCGTACCTTCGCGGTTATGAAGACTTGGTCACTGCCCTGCAACCTAAGTCAGGATGTGAACCTCATGAATAAAAATGATGTTGTATTGATGAGATGGTGAAATTAGACCAGATGCAAACAAAGTCTATTGATATTTAATCTAGCGTTAAAATATTGAAAGTAAGGACTCACTTTAGTAAGTTATTTCTGCAAAAGTATCTAAGTTGATTCTTGCTAAAGCCTCTCCTTGATTCCCAAATCCAGCATACCCTTGAGAGTCTTTTCTTTAGTCGGGTAAGTCTTGCTGAATAATTCCATACTCAGGGTTTTATTCCCTGTTGTTTTTCAGGATATAACTTTGTGCTGCTGTGATGGTGTTAAGTGCCGGTGGGCTCGGCCTTCTTATAAGTCTAAGTACTTCTTCTATACTTCTTATTGAGGATGGTCACTTGAGCTAGCATTTATTTCAAACTTATACTTTTGTAATCACTCCGATAAAATAATGTAAAATTTTGTAACCTGTAAAATTTGGTACTAAGATTTCCGCTGCAAAAATGTTGTGTGTGTGATTTGTGTTACTTAATCCCGCGGTTCTGGTTGTAAGTGGTTTATCCGATGTCCTTGGGGCAATCGGACGGATCCTGTTAAGTTATCTGGTGCACATGCATGGTCGTCTGAAGTCTTTGAGACAAGGACAGGTGCATGTGGGCCCAATAACTTGGAGGTTCTGCCACAGCCTGCATCAAGCAGACCGCGCGCCACCGCCGACGGTATGTTCCGATGCCTTCTTCTTCGTCTGCGCGAGTGCATCATCGGCCGCGCCATCGTCCAAGGATATGTTGAGCGATTTGGTGGAGTTGCATCTTGGCCATACCGTAGAGTTTGGCAGCACGAGGATTTCCTCGGTCTGCGTGCTGGAGATGCAGCGGCTTAGGTACTTTGGCGATGGTGTCGGGCGAGTGTCGGGTGCAGAGGAGATCCCCGAGCCTGAAGGCGAGTTGGTTGTTTTTGAGTCTTTTTTCGTCGCCGGCCTTCGCCTCCCGGCACATCGCTTTATGGCAGAGGTGTTGCGAAGGTTCGAAGTGCAGGTTCACGAGTTGACGCCTAACGTCGTGGTTGTGTTGGCAAAGTTTGTTTGGGTGGTTGCTTCTTACGGCGGGCGGCCGTCTGTGGAGGTCTTCGCTAAGAATTATTGCCTGCATTGGCAGAAGAGGAATATAGGGAATAAGATTGCTCAATTTGGATCGTGCACCTTCACGCCGAGGACTGGAAAGCTTCGGCGGAGGTCGTTGAGATAGTTCCTTGTGCCAGGAACAAGTGGGGCAACTGGTGGGATTACTGGTTCTATGTTTCTCCTAGTGATGTCGAAGACCTGCCTGGCCTGCCTCCGACCATTCTTTGTTCACATTGTTATGTGGCGTTCCCTCAATTCGAGGTAGCGAAAGATGACGAGGACGAGGGGGCCCTTCGCTATGCTGCCCGCTTGAGTAGCGGGCGCGATTTGGTGGAAAAATTCATGGGGTATGGGGTGTGGCCCTTGGCGCATGGATGGGTGCTGGGCAAAGTATGCCCTCGGCAGATGCCGACACTGGGCGACCGGTTGGTGCGAAGTCCTGCCTTCGCTGTGGATCTGCATGGTCGGAACTCGGCCGCATTTGTTCGTGAAGTGGAGGCCGAGGCCATGAAGATTGTGGGAAAGTATGTTCCAAAGACGGAGACCTTAAGGAGTTGGGATATCCGCGGTTCAAACGTTCGGTTGAACCACGTCTTTGAGTAGAACCGTTTGCCGTATGCCGGCTACCCTAGGGATGACGACGCTGATGCTGCTGTACGCTGGGGGAAAAAGGCGGTGGCGACGGCTGACGAATGCCCGTCGTGGGGAACAGCGCCGAGCGCGACCGCCAAGAAGAGGAAATTAGGTACAACGACCGAAGGGTTGGGGGCTTTTGAACGTTTTGCTACGGAATTATTGGAGACCTGCGCGGTTCTCGGGGAGAGGATGTCTTCGCCCGAGCTCCAGGAATCTTCTGCGCGAATGCTGAAAGTCACCGGAGGTCGCTGGCCTAGAAATGTTCTGATTCCCCGGGCGACTGGCGAGGACATGTTTACATCTCGATTAGCTTGTGAGATGAAAATTTTTCCTTACGGACAGAATGTTGCTACTGTTGTGATGGCAGTGATGGAGAAGGACCGCCAAGACGCGCCGCGGAAACGTCGGGCTTTCGCGAGGATTGGTGACCCGTGGCGCGAGGTCAAAATGGCACGGGCGAGTGCGAAGCCTGCCGCCCCTGGCATCAACATGCCTCCGCCTAGCGCGCCGGGCCCCAGCGCGTCGCTGCCTGCCCTGCCCACGCAAGAACGACGGCCTGCGTCGCCAACTCATGCTGTCGAGGCGGCGGTGAGCGGTGCCGAAGTCTCCTTGGATATTTCCGTGGGAGACTACACGATGGGCGGGGTCACGATATTCGACGCCCACACAGGACGGGGACCTGCTGGTGAGTTTTTTTGTTTTTTGAATGAAGTCTTACTTGACCGTGGTGCAGGAGCGGAGACTGGGCAACTGGCTGTTGTCCCGGCACCGGCGGCGGCTAGCGCTGTGGCTGTGGGTGCGAAGGGTCCTACGCAGGATCCGTGGGCCAGGTTTTGTGCCAGCGAAGAGATTGCCTCGGCCGCCGCCGCGAAGGATTTGGCCGGCTCAGCTGTGCAGCAGCTGAAGCACGTGAGTAATCTTTGCCTCTGGGAATGTTTTTTATATTTTGACTTTGAATTTGACAGTCCTTTATGCCAGGTTACCGCCTTCACCGAGCGTATTGCGTCGGGGGCGCTGACCTCGGAGTTTGCTGCCGAGAGGCGGTGACTCGAGGGGAGGATTGAGCGCCTCCGAACGCAGCATACCGAGCTGGTGCGAGATAAATCAGCAGTAGAGAATAAAAGCCGCAACCTGCTTGAGAAGCTGTCGGCGGCAGAGGCTGAAAAGGAGGACCTCGGCTGCCAGCTTACCGCGGAAAAGGAGAACGCGGAGAGGGCCCGTGCGGAGGCCCAGGCCGCCCGTGACAGGGCCCACGCGGAGACCCAGGCTGCCCGTAACGAGGCCAACCTCGCTCTCCAGTGCGCTGTCGACGCGGAGTCGGGGCACAGGAGTCTTCGTAGCTATCTGGACAGGGCGGAGACCTCCACCCGCACAAGCGTCGACTGAGCACATAAACTGCTTGTGGACGCGTACTGCGAGCTTGGTGCGCGCACCGCCCCTTTTGACTCGTCTGGCGATGAGGTGGGCCTTTGCTTCCTCACGTGGTTGTAGGAGGAACTGGAGATCCTCGCGGCTATCGTGATGGGTCTCATGTCTTTTGCCTCGCTCATCACCTGTGAAGGCACTGCGAATGCCTTTTCCTGCGAGGGGTGCAGGCACATCGAAGTGTTCGACCGATCCAACGAGGACTTCGATCGTGAGATCTTCCAGGTTGAAGACGAGGTGTTAAAGCGGTCCGCTGGGGCGCTTTACGACAGGATGTGGGGCCCGCACGGCCGCGATACTGTTCGGGAGAGGTCAGACCGGGCGCTTGAGCAGGTGCGTGATGTGTGTATGTGCGTTGTTTTTTAATGGATATTTGTATTTGGTGATATTTTTGTAGATGGCGAATGATGAAGAAGTCAACGACTTTGGAGGCCCGGAGAGCTCGGTTACCCAGGTAGAAGATGTGAGGACGGAGGCTAGGGAACAACCGGTGCCTCCGACCGGCCCTCGCGAGGATCCTGCGGCGGAGACCGTCCTGCCTGGCGGAGACGCTCCAGCGGCTGCTGCGACGGCCACCGAAGACCCTGCGGTGCCGACCGCTCCTTCGCAGGTGGCGGGGTCGTGTTAGGCATGTTGTGTTTAGGGCCTTTTTTGTGTGGTACTGAAAGTCGGTTGCTGCGCAGGTTCCGATGTCTGGGCCTGCGCAAGCAACCCCTACTGATACTAATTTTGTGGTGATCGCAAACGCAGTGCCTGCTAATGATAGTTTGTCTGGTTTTGAATCTGGGTCTTGGTCATCTGATGGTGGTGAGTTTGGGAGCCCGTTTTCCTGGACTGAGTCTTCGGATGAAGATTTGGATTATTTTCCTGTGTTAGATGTGGCTGCGGTGGAGTCCTCGCCGCGGCCGGAGGTGTGCGAAGCGTTTGATCCCCCGGCTGGTGTGAGGACCGAACGTCGACGACAAAAAGTAGTGTCGAAGCATAGCGTTGGCGAGATGTAGCGAAGTGGTAGGCGCCGTCAGATGGGGATGGAGCGAACCCGCCTTCGTGTAGATCGAGGTGGCCAACGAGATTTGTTGTCCTCGTTGTTCGGGACGAGTATTGGTGAGGGGGATTTGCGTAATCTTTTTGAGGGTGATGAGTTGAAAATAATGTTGTTTAATTTTTGGGAGGTGGACCTTATCCCGAAGGTTGAGCCGATGTAGTATGTTTGCTGCCCTCGTTTGTCTTGCGGTAGTGAGTAAAAACGCTGCCCTCCCCCGGCTCGCAATAAAGAGGGAAGGGCGACAAAATGCGATTTGTACTTATTCGTGTGGTGTGGTTGGCGACCCTTCGCTATGTGTATGTAATCTGTGACAACATTGTTGTTTGTGTAATGTGGTCGGTGACTCTTCGCTTGTTCATGCGATGTTGTTGAATGAGATGGGGACTTCGTGCTTGCTATGATTGTCCGGCTGCACCCTTGGGCGACTTTTGCACGGATTTGTCTTTTAGTAAAGACTTCGTATCGTGCAACTTATTGCGCTTGTCCGAATGCACCCTTAGGCGACTTTTGCGCGGATTTGTCTTTTAGTAAAGACTTCGTATTGTGCACTTATTGTGCTTGTCCCGCTGCACCCTTAGGCGACTTTTGCGCGGATTTTGTCGCACACGAGGGTAGTACGCTACCTGCCGCGGTGACTTCGAATTGGTCGAATGCCGAAGGCCGTCGGAGCGGTCTTTTTCAACATTGAGGTGATTCTTGCAAATTTTTGTGGGGGCTTTTCACAGGTGTATTACATGGCGCTGCCTCGTTAAAAACCTCACCCCCGGGAGGAAAAGAATGCGGGCCTGAATAGCATTGTTTGCAGAATTACAAAGGCGCGTAGGCCATGGGACTTAAACAAAAAATTTCCGGAGATTATCGATGTTCCAGGAACGTTCTAAGTCTTCGCCAAATGATGTTACCAACCTATAAGCACTGGGGGATGCCTTTGTCTTGACTATGAATGGACCTTCCCACTTCGGCTCTAGCTTGCCCCGTGACTTTGTCCGGGTGGGTCTTACGAGTACGAGGTCCCCTTCGTTGAATGCTCTTGGGATGACTGTTTTGTCGCGCCAGGCCTTGGTCTGAACCTGATATTTGACAAGGGCCTGCAGGGCGAGGACACGGTCTCCGTCGATGAGATCTTTGGAAGTTGGTTCGTCGACATCGGGTACAACTGATTTGTTTGTTCGGGGGGACCCATGCTTTAACTCTTGCGGCGTCATGGCCTCAGATCCATACATTAGGCGGAAGGGTGTGAACCCGGTTGCCCGGCACTCTGTCGTGTTCAAGGCCCATACGACTTCGGGTAATTGGTCGGCCCATTTGCCCTTTTTGTCGTCGAGGAGCCTTTTCTTGATGGCGCTAAAAATCTTGCCATTGGCACGCTCGACCGCACCGTTGGATTGTGGGTGGTACACAGAGGCGAAGACAGGCTTGGTGCCGATGGAAAAGCAGAATTCCCTGAAGTCTTGGCTGTCGAACTGTTTGCCGTTGTCGACTATGAGTTTGGACGGGACTCTGAAGCGGCAAATAATGTTTTGCCAGAAGAATTTTTGGGCGGTCTTTGATGTTATTGTGGAGACTGCTTGGCCTCAATCCACTTGGTGAAATATTCAACGGCGACGAAGGTGAACATGAGATTCCCTTGAGTTGTGGGCAGTGGTCCGACGATGTCCAACCCCCATCGTTGGAGTGGCCATGTATGGGCGATGAGCTTGGTGAATTGCGAAGGGTGGCCTGAGAGAGGGGTGAACTTCTAGCATGCTTCACATGACCTTGTGACTCGATTGGTAGTGCAAATTATTGCGGGCCAGTAAAATCCCTGACGAATCACCTTGGCAGCGAGGGCCCTGGTTCTTGAGTGGGAGCCGCAAGTTCCGCTGTGGACTTCGTGGAGGATTTCTATGCCTTCGATTTCAGTTATGCACTTCAGCATGGGCTGGCTTATCCCCTTTTTGTACAGCTGTCCCTTGACTAATGTGAAGTCCCTGCTCCTGTGCTTTAGTCATTTGGCCTCATTGCGATCGGTTGGATGGTAGTGGCCTTGCAGGTATAGTGTTATTGGGGCCCGCCAGTCTTTGGCCATGATGAGGTTAACGATGCGGTGGCCTTCGGTGTCTTGAGTTATTTGCAGACCTTCGGGGTTGCGGACACTTGGCGTGCCGATGACGTGATAGAACACGTCGGAGGGCAAGGCCTCGCCCTTGGCCGCTACTTTGGCCAATGCGTCGGCCTCTTCATTCTTGTTGCGATCGACATGCTGCAGGGTGAAACCCTTGAATTGTCTCTCGAGGCTGCGGACAGCTGTGAGATACTGCATGAGCACGGGCTCTTTTGCTGAGTACTCCTTCTCAACCTGGCCGGCGACTACTTTGTAGTCTGTCCTGATTATACATGTGGTGACGCCGAGTGCTCGTAACTTACGAAGTCCCAGGATGACAACTTCGTACTCTGCTATATTATTGGTGCATCTGTCGGACTCTAAGGCAAAGCTAAGGCGTGCTGCGTATCTGTACTTGACGTCTGTGGGTGATGTTATGATCACCGCGGCGCCTGCCCCCGCATGGCACCATGCGCCATCGCAGTGGATGGTCCAAACTTTCTCTGGGGACTCTTGTGGCCATGTTGGTCCTGTCCAGTCAACGATGAAGTCTGCCAGGACTTGTGATTTGATCGTTGTTCTGGGTTCGAAGGTGATGTGGTACCCGGAGAGTTCGGCTGCCCATCATTTGGACAGAGAAAGAGATGGGTGGGTGCACTGCCCTGCCGCAGAGAAAGAAGACAGCTCTATCTCAGAAGTGAGCTCTGTCTCACAAGTTAGCTCCGTCGATCATTTGGCGATTCGGATGGATGCCTCCGGGTTCCTAAACAATTCCCCCAGACCCCTATCCAAAGTGACCCATACTTTGAATGCCTCGAAGTAGTGGCATAGTTTGCGTGATGCCATGACGACTGCGTATGAAATTTTTTCTAGTTCAGTCATGTTGCACTTAGAAGCCATGAGGACTTCAGAGACATAGTACACTGGGCACTGCCGACTTGTGCCCTCTCTGTCCTGCTCTTGGACTAAAGCTGCGCTGACTGCACATGGTGAGGCCACAATGTATAGAAGAAGAGGCAACGAAGGGTCGGGGCTTGTGAGGGTTGCTAAGTTGGACAGGTGTTGTTTGAGCGACTCGAAGGTTGCCGCCTACTCTAGTCCCCAAGCGAAGTCTTTAGCACCATGCAATGTCTTGAGGAAAGGTAAACTACGCTCTATGGATTTGGAGATGAATCTGTTCAGGGCGGCTAATCTGCCTGTCAGTCGCTGGACATCCCTTGTCGACTGCGGAGGTGCCATGTCGATGATCGCTTGGATCTTAGTTGGGTTGGCCTTGATCCCTCGGTGCAATACCAGGTAACCAAGTATTTTCCCCTGGCGAACTCCGAAGACACACTTCTTAGGATTTAGCCGGAGTCGTGCGTCGCGCATGTTGACGAATGTTTCTGCAAGGTCGGCCAGGTGATCCTCTTTGTTTTTGCTTGTGACGACAATGTCGTCTACATAGGTGAAAATGTTGCGGCCTACTTGACTTTCGAGGACCTTCTTGGTGAGGCGAGGGAAGGTTGATCCGACGTTCTTAAGTCCTTCAGGCATTCGGATGAAACAGTACGTGCCGAAGGGTGTGATAAAGCTTGTGCTGGCCTTGTCCTCCTCTTTCATGTAAATCTGGTGGTAACCGGAGAAGCAATCGAGGAGGGACATGACTTCGTAGCCTGCTGCGCTATCGACTATTTTGTCGATCCGTGGCAGGGGGAAGTTATCCTTGGGACAAGCCTTATTGAGGCTTGTGAAGTCTATGCACATGCGCCACTTGCCGCTCTTCTTTTGCACCATGACAACGTTGGCGAGCCATGTAGGATAAGCGATTGGCTCAATGAATTTGGCTTCCGATAGGCGGTGCACCTCGGCCTTGGCGGCTTCAGTCTTCTCATCTGACATTTTGTGCAGTCGTTGCTTTTTTGGGCGCACCGAAGGGTCGATGTCTAGGCCGTGCTCGATGATGGAGCGACTGACCCCGACCAGATCGAGGGCGGACCAAGCGAAGACGTCCTTGTTTCGGTAGAGACAAGAGATGAGTTTTTCCTCATCTCGCGAGGTCAGGTCTTCGCTTATTACGATCGTTTGTTTAGGCGTTGCCAAGTCGAGGGGTACCGCATTCGTTCCGTCGTTGCTCTGGAGCTGTGCTTTGGCTTTTTCTTCTTTGATCGGGCGACTGCATTCAAAGCCTTCACGCTTTGCTGTTAGGCAGTGGATGTTGTGTTGCCCTGGAACGAAATCTCATTCAATGTTGCGCGCTGTCTGTTGGTCGCCGTAGATGCTGATCACGCCCTGAGGGCCTAGGACTTTCATGCAGAGGTAGAGTCCATGAATGGCCACCTCAAACTTGTTGATCGAGCCCCGACCCATTATAGCATTATACGGGTAAACCATGTCGACAATGTCGAAGGTGACCTGCTCACTTCGCGCATTGGGTGTTGTACCAAATGATAGGGGGAGCTCTATTTTGCCGATGGGGAAGGTGCCCTTGCCGCCGAAGCCGTATAGTGGATTGTCTGCAGGTTTGAGTAAGCTGTGGCTTATTCCCATGCGATCGAAGGCGTGTAGAAAAATGATGTCAGCCTGGCTGCCGTTGTCGACCAGCACCTTGTGTAGGTCCTAGCCTGCTACCCTGCAGGTGATCACCATGGCGTCTGCGTGAGGGGCGCTGCGCAAGTCGACGTCTCTGGTGTCAAAGGTGAGCGGGACATGGGACCACTTCATTTGCACTACTAGGCCAGTGAGAGCGACATGGTTCACACATCGGTAGTGGTCCCTTTTATGCCGTTTTGTTTCGAAGTCCACGCTGGACCCTCCGGTGATCATGTGGATGACTCCGCGATATGGTGGTTCGGCGAAGTCTTCCTGCTTGGGTGCTTATGGGGGTGGTTATGGTGTGGTGGATTTGCGTGTTACGGAGGCGATGGTGGTAGAACCTGCACTTCTTGACGGTGCTGGTACCCGTGGTTGGGTGGATGCTAGATTTGCTCATTGTGGTAGGGTTGCTGGTGGTGGTATGTGTGCGCGACGACCCTCTGGTTGTCGGCTGGTTGTGCTCTGGACATTCTGTCCCTGGTGGCCTTGGTTTCTGGACAATCCCTTGTTGGGTGCGCGCGGTCCTCGCCATGAAATAGACAGTAGAATCTGCGCGGCTGCTGCGTCCGTCCTCGGCCTCTCCCTCTGGTGCCGCCGCCGCGGTCTTAATCTATCTAATGTGCATAATGTGTTTCATGTGTCACAACTTAAAAAGTGTCTCCGTGTCCCTGAGGAACAATTACCAATGGAAGAGCACAGTGTTCAGGGTGATTTGACCTTACACGGAGTATCCTATCAAGATTCTTGACACCTTGAATTGAGTTACAAGAAATAAGTGATAAAGATGTGCAAAGTGCAATGGAGTCACCACGGAGAAGATGAAGCTACTTGGGAGAGAGAAGAAGAGCTTCGCATAGATTTCCCCCATCTTTTCCCTAGATCTTCCTAAATCTCGAGGACGAGATTCTCTTTAAGGGGGGTAGGATTTGTAATACCCAATTTGTAATTTGTTAGAAATAATATAAATAGAGAAACAATTTCTCCTTATGTGAGTTTGACCTTTATGCATCATCACATGTGAACACCATATTCAAAAACAAATAATTAATGAAAAGATATACTATTAAATTGTGCATCATGCTGGATTTTATTTTGTGTGCATTTTATGACAAAATAAAAATGATGTTACAAGAATTGGAATAAAGTCCAAAGTAGAATTGGACAATCTAAAAGAAACCCTAGAAAAAGAAAGAAAGAAAATTTTATGTGAGTAAAAATAATATAAAATAAATAAATAAAATATTATTTCTATACTAGAGTTTTAATGTGACACCTTACTCAAAGGTGGAGCTCATAAGCAGATTCAAATTCAAATTTGAATTCAAAATATTTATGAATAATAAGAACAGAAAATAAAAATTAAAAGAAAAGAGAAAGCTGTCGCATTGGGCCGACTTCGCGCATTTTGGCCCATCAACCTCACGCAATCTCTCCACACGGCACAAATTCTACCACACCGCGCGCGCACACACCTGGCATGCGGGCCTAGTCAGGCAGCCTCTGCGCGGTCTCCCCCTCGTCCCGGTGTCACTGTCACGTGGGCCACGACTGTCAGTTCTCTGCTCTTAACCGAACCAGCAGATAGAAGTAGCTGAGCAGGAGCTCACTGAAGGCAAGTTGTGCCCTTGACCACTTTTGTTAGCCAATAATGTTCTTTCTAATCATTTACCAAGCATAGGCTTAATTTTGATGGGACCCGATAGGTCACCCTAGATTGTTTATCTCTTTGCCTTGTTATCCCTGAATCACTTTGGTAGTTTTGCTATTGCTTTACATGGTTTTGGGATAATATTTTGTTATATCCATGTTCCAGTTATTTTGTTATTCTATTTATGTTCATGTCAAGATCATTAATGTTAATTGGAACATGGAGCTTAACTTGAGAAACACGTGCCACCACAAGGGTTTAATGGGACGCCCTTGGCTGACTAATTAGGAAAGCTAGTGGAAGACTACCTTACCCGAAAGGGGCAAGGGCAGTAGGGGGGTTGCATGCAAGGAGGTTCTCGGGTTGATTTTGATGCGATGGCGGTCAGACGGGGGATTCTAGCAAGTGCTCTTCCCATACTGTAGCGGGTTTTCGGAAGCTAGTGGAACTTTGTAAAGGCCTCGTAGTGTTGCCCTGCCTCGCTTCCTTGGTAGAGGTGTATGGGAGTCGCGACCCCTTGGCAGATGGGTAACATGACTTGTGGGTACAGGGTACAACCTCTGCAGAGTGTAAAAATGGTATACTAGTCGTGCTCGTGGTCATGAGCAGCTCAGGACTCTCGCATGATTAATTTATGGAACTTAAATTCAATTTGTCATTTGCATTACATGGGATTATTATTAATTTTGTTCTATTACTTTATTTAAGGTTCGGTATTTACTTACATTTAGTAACTACTAATAAAATTTTGACCAACTACTTAAAAGAAATGCTCAGCTTTAACCCCTGTTGTTGATTAGCCTTACACATCACATGAACTCCCGCCTTTGGTGAGTTCATGCCCACTGGTTCCCCACAACTTGTTGAGCTATGATCATGTGTGAGCTCACCCTTGCTGTCTCACACCCCCCACAGGAGAAGAATATGTTGTTCAGGAGGAGCCACAAAGCGAGGAGTTTGATCTGATCTAGGTAGCGTTTCCCCAGTTGACTCTTGCGCCAAGGATGATCCTTAGTTCGTTTTATATTTATCTTTTATTTTGTAATAAGACTTCCACTATGTAATAAATACTCTGATGTTATTGTGACATTTATCTCTATACACTCTGTTATTATATATCTTATCTTCTTGGCGCATGTATGAGATGCACCCGACTTTGTCCCTTAAAACCGGGTGTGATAGAAGTGGTATCAAAGGGAATGTTGACTGTAGGACGAAACCTAGATAGAAATGGACAAAACCCTTATCTACTTACCTTACTCTGATTCATTCCATACTTACCTTATCTTGATCCTGTCTCACCTTTTGCTGTCAAACTCTGATTACTCTTATCTTTTCTACTCTAAGACAAGATGGATTTCACACCTTGGAATCCTACCTCTATGACATTCTTAAGAGATAGGAGGCCTAAGACAAAATTAAACTATTTTCTTTATTTAAAAATGTTGGTTGATTGTTCTGATGATAAATGTCTGATTTGCTTCTTTGATTGATTGAGATATTATAAATGGACATCTTAGCATGTACCACCATAAGATATTGAGTTAGCTTTAGTAGGTAAAACATTAATCTGATTAGCTAATAAATCCCCCAAAGTAACATGATTCGTAACTACCTGTCTTGTCTACTATTCTCTCTTACCATATATTTCTAACTCAGATGATCAATACCAAGAAGGGTGGTGGAATTGATTTACCTCCCAATCGACACACTTGAAGGATATTTAGACAACCCCAGCCACAACCAGCAGAGATGGACCCTCCACCACCGCCTCCACCAGCAGGAGTTGACCCACTTGTTGCAGCTCAGATGAAGATGATGCAACAAATGGCGGACACTATGGCAGATATGCGTGCTCAGATGCAGCAGGAACGCCAGGAGATGCGCTAAGAGCGGGAGGATATACGTCGAGAGCTGCGCCAAGAAGTAGAAGAGACACGCCAGGAAAGGAGGGTGCAGCAGCAACAGCAACAACAGCAGCAACAGCAACAAGCACCACTGTCTCCTCCACCACCACCACCAGTTCCACCTCGAGACAAGCACCGGGAGTTCATGAGCCATAAGCCACCTACATTTGCTAGTTCTCCTGATCCATTGGACGCAGATGATTGGCTGAATTCCATAGAGAAGATGTTGAACATTGCTCAGTGCACAGACCGGGAGAAGGTTTTATATGCTTCTGAACGTCTGACAAGTCCTACTGTTGATTGGTGGGATTCATACACTGCTGCCCACGATGCTACTGATACTATCACATGGGCGGAGTTCACTACGCAGTTCAGGAACCATCATATACCAGCTGAACTGATGAAGATTAAGAAGAAGGAATTCCAATCGCTGAAGCAGGGAAGCATGTCAGTCAGCGAGTACCGTGACAAGTTTATCCAGCTATCCAGATACGCTCTAGATGAAGTTGCTGAGGATGAGAGGAAGCAAGAGCATTTTATTGAAGGACTTAATGGACCCCTGCAGTATGCTCTAGTGGCACATACCTTTCCATCATTTCAAAGGCTGCTTGACAAGGCCCTAGCTATTGAACACAAGCATGTTCAGCTGGGAGATTTGAAGAGGAAGGCTATATCCCAAGGACAAGGAAGCAGCAGCGTTCGTCCTCACTATAGTTCACCCCAGGGCACACCAGTTCGCACTGGCGGAGGCCAGCGCCCAATTCAGCAATCACCTCAGAGGACTCCACCGCCTCGTCAGGCTACCCCCACTGGTACCCCGACGAAATTCTCAGGACAGAGTGCAGGCACTACTTGCTACAAGTGTGGGAAGATTGGACATTATGCAAATGTTTGCCCATAGAGGATTGCTACTACTCCAGTTCAGAATAAGCAGCAGACTCTAGGATCTGGCAAGGGATACTCTATTGCCAGGGTTAATCAAGTCAGCGTTGATGCTACTCCGGATGGTGCTGACATCGTACTTGGTATGTTTTACGTTAATGCCATTCCTGCAACCATATTATTTGATTCTGGTGCTACACATTCATTCATGTCTGCTCGATATGCCAACACAAATGAGATACCCCTGCTAAATATGAGAAAACCAATGATAGTAATTACACCTAAAGGGTCTGTTGAGGCAAATCAAATGACACGTAGATTGACATTAACAATTATGGGTAGAGAATTTGGAGCTACTACTATAATATTAGAGGCAAGCAGTATAGATCTGATCCTTGGTATGTCATGGTTAATAAAGGCAAAGGCCATTATAGCATGTGGTAGGGGTACTGTAGAACTCACCAGCCCTAAAGGAGAAAGATTTCAAGTTCAAATTGCAGTAACCACCTCTTCCAAACGTGCAATGTACTTTATAGCTGAGGAGTTTGTTGGTGACAACATCCGTGTGGTTAGGGATTTTCCGGATGTCTTTCCAGAGGAGTTACCAAGGATGCCACCAGAAATGGAAGTTCAGTTTGTTATTGATCTCTTACCTGGGACTGCCCCTATTTCTAAACGACCATACAGGATGTCCGTAGAAGAGTTAAAGGAACTAAAGAAGCAGTTAACAGAATTACAAGAGGCTGGGTACATTCGTCCGAGTTCCTCACCTTGGGGAGCGCCGGTTCTGTTTGTACAGAAGAAGGATGGATCACAAAGGATGTGTGTGGATTATAGATCCCTTAATGATGTTACTGTGAAGAACAAGTATTTGTTACCCTGTATTGAGGATTTATTTGATCAGATGAGAGGTGCAAGGGTATTTTCGAAGATTGATCTCTGATCGGGATACGATCAGATGAGGATTAGGCCATCGGATATTCCCAAGACAGCTTTCTCGACACGATATGGATTATATGAGTTCACTGTTATGTCGTTTGGATTAACTAATGCACCAGCTTATTTTATGAATTTGATGAATAAGGTGTTTATTGAGTATTTGGACAGATTCGTCGTAGTATTCATCGACGATATACTTATTTATTCCAAGAGTAATAGTGATCATGAGGAACATCTGAGATTGGTGCTACATAAGATATGAGATAATCAACTCTACGCCAAGTTTAGCAAGTGCGAGTTTGGATTGGTGAGGTGCCATTCCTTGGACATATCATTTCTAATGGCAGAATATCAGTAGATCCTACTAAGGTCAAGGAGATTATGGAATGGAGCGTACCCACTACAGTTACTGAGGTCCGGAGTTTCTTGGGACTTGCAGGATATTACCGGAGATTTATTGAAGGATTTTCTAAGACTGCCAAGCCTATGACCTCGCTTCTAGAGAAGGGAAGAGAGTTCAAGTGGGACGAGAAGTGCCAAGACAGCTTTGATCAATTAAAGAAGAGATTAATGTCACCACCAGTGTTGGTTATGCCAGATTTACAGAAGGGATTTGATATTTATTGTGATACGTGGCCAAGGCTTGGGATGTGTGCTCATGCAAGAAGGACATGTGATCGCCTACGCGTCTCGTCAGTTGCGGAAACATGAATTGAACTACCCCACTCATGACTTAGAACTGGCAGCCGTTGTGCATGCGCTTAAGATTTGGAGACATTATATTATGGGAACCAAGTGTCAAGTATACACGGATCATAAGAGTTTGAAGTATATATTCACTCAGAAGGATCTCAACCTTAGGCAACGCCGTTGGTTGGAGCTTATCAAAGATTATGATTTGGAGATTCACTATCACCCGAGCAAGGCGAATTTGGTTGCAGATGCCTTGAGTCGAAAGGAGCACGTTCATTCCGCTATTGTTGCCCAGCTACCTGATGAGATGGTTGAGGATTTCAGGAGACTTAACCTGGGGATAGTTGCTCACACTGAAGGAGTTACTATTGATGTGGAACCTACTTTGGAGCAAGAAATCTGCAAAGGACAGATTGGTGATGCTAAAATACAAGAGATTAAGGATCTGATTACTGAAGGTCGAGGTCCGGAATTCACGAAAGATGAGCAAGGCACCATATGGTTCAAGGACAGGATATGTGTTCCTGATATTGAAAGCCTTCGAGAGACTATTTTAAAAGAGGCCCATGACTCGGATTATTCTATTCATCCTGGTAGTACCAAGATGTATCAGGATTTGAAGCAGAAATACTAGTGGTATGGATTGAAGAGAGATGTGGCTGCACATGTGGCTATGTGCGATGTGTGTCAAAGAGTTAAGGCTGAACACTAGAGGCCAGCTGGACTACTGCACCCACTAAAGATACCCGAGTGGAAGTGGGAAGAGATTGGTATGGATTTTATTACTGGATTGCTCGCACCCAGAAAGGATATGATGCTATATGGGTGATTGTGGATAGATTGACTAAAGTGGCTCATTTCATTCCGGTCAAGACTACTTATAAAGGTTCTCAGCTAGTAGAGTTATATTTGGCTCGGATTGTGTGTTTACATGGAGTACCAAAGAAAATCGTGTCTGATCGAGGTTCATAGTTTACCTCAAGATTTTGGAGAAGCTTTCATGAGAATATGGATACAAAGTTGAACTTTAGTACATCTTACCACTCTCAGACTGATGGACAGACTGAAAGGAATAATCAAGTATTGGAAGATATGTTGAGAGCTTGTGCCCTTCAGCATGGAGGAAGTTGGGATAAGAGTCTACCATATGCTGAGTTCTCATATAATAATAGTTACCAGGCCAGTCTGAAGATGTCACCTTTTGAAGCTTTATATGGGAGAAAGTGCAGGACTCCTCTATATTGGGATCAGACTGGAGAAAGACAGTTCTTTGGACCTGAACTGATTCAAGAAGCAGAAGAACAAGTATGTATAATTCGAGAGAATTTGAGGGTAGCTCAGACCAGGCAAAAGAGCTATGCTGATAATAGAAGAAGACCACTGGAATTTGAGGAAGGAGATTATGTGTACCTCAAGGTGTCACCACTTCGTGGAATGAGGAGATTCAAAGTTAAGGGCAAATTATCCCCTCGCTACATTGGACCATTCTTGATCTTTAGGCGAGTTGGGGAGATGGCAAACCAACTCGAGCTACCTGATAATCTATCTGATGTGCATAATGTGTTTCATGTGTCACAACTTAAGAAGTGTCTCCGTGTCCCTGAGGAACAATTACCAATGGAAGAGCTCAGTGTTCAGGGTGATTTGACTTACACGGAGTATCCTATCAAGATTCTTGACACCTTGACTCGAGTTACAAGAAATAAGTGATAAAGATGTGCAAAGTGCAATGGAGTCACCACGGAGAAGATGAAGCTACTTGGGAGAGGGAAGAAGAGCTTCGCATAGATTTCCCCCATCTTTTCCCTAGATCTTCCTAAGGGGGGGGGGGGGTAGGATTTGTAATACCCAATTTGTAATTTGTTAGAAATAATATAAATAGAGAAACAATTTCTCCTTATGTGAGTTTGACCTTTATGCATCATCACATGTGAACACCATATTCAAAAACAAATAATTAATGAAAAGATATACTAATAAATTGTGCATCATGCTGGATTTTATTTTGTGCGCATTTTATGACAAAATAAAAATGATGTTACAAGAATTGGAATAAAGTCCAAAGTAGAATTGGACAATCTAAAAGAAACCCTAGAAAAAGAAAGAAAGAAAACTTTATGTGAGTAAAAATAATATAAAATAAATAAATAAAATATTATTTCTATACTAGAGTTTTAATGTGACACCTGACTCAAAGGTGGAGCTCATAAGAAGATTCAAATTCAAATTTGAATTCAAAATATTTATGAATAATAAGAACAGAAAATAAAAATTAAAAGAAAAGAGAAAGCTATCGCATTGGGCCGACTTCGCGCATTTTGGCCCATCAACCTCTCGCAATCTCTCCACGCGACCCAAATTCTACCACAACGCGCGCGCACACCTAGCATGCGGGCCCGGTCAGGCAGCCTCTGCGCGGTCTCCCCCTCATCTTGGTGTCACTGTCACGTGGGCCACAACTGTCAGTTCTCTGCTCTCAACCGAAATCCCGACCGTGGCGGTGCTCGCCGGAGATCTCGGACTCCGTTGCTGACCAACCCCTGCGCATAAAATGAATCATGCCGCAGCTTCCCCTTTCTCTATTTCCCCTCGAAACACAACCAGCAGCACCGTTGCATCGCCGTGGGGGCTCAGGGCGCGACGACTTCGCCGCCGCCGCTGACTTGGCCCTACGCCACCGTTCCGGGGTCAACTGGTGGCTTGGGTGATTCGCCTAGGCCCGTGAATCACGTCTGTTGCGGATTGGGGCCCGAAAAGCCTCGGTCATTGACGGAATTGTTCTTCGGAGTAGAAGAACACCGCCGAGCCGCCCCGACACGTGAACAACTCGTCTGCACGCCCGATTCTCGGTAATCTTCACCTCCTTCGTGTTCGCCGTAGTCATATCTTCGTGTTGTAAGGATTACTTAGGGTTTAGATCATCCGCGCGCCCGGGGCGATGTCGCCGGCGTTCGGCCGCCGTGGGTGAAATCGCGCTGCCGCTGTTCGGCAGCCTGGGGTTGAGGATGACCTAGCTGCCGTTCGTTTCCCTTCGGACGGCTCAGATTAGAAGGCGAATAACGCTTCGGTCGGATTTGCGTTAGCCGTTGATATCCGATCGGATGGATCGGGTGGCTCTAGGTAAAATTAAATATGCGCCGTAGGATCGCGATCCTGTGGTCGGCGACGCATGCCGATTTGTTTATATTGTGATCTAATCTGGAACGTCGGTGTGAGATCGGGCGGTCGAGATCTGAGAGTACCCTTTCGCCTGGCCATTTTGTTAAAGAGCCCTCCTGGAAGTTGGAAACTAACCCGCGGTCAACAGGAACTATTTCCTGTGTCTTAGAAATGTTACCCCAAGACCCCTGGATTATCTGGAAATTGATGCGAGGTCCAGACAGTGAATAATATTCATAAACTCAATTAGAAAACGAATTTTTGTATTAAATTAATTGCATGAACTTGCTAAATTCATAGAAAATTCATTTTCACTCCAAATTACTCCATTCCAGTTTCTAAAATTTTGTAATAATATTCTCTATCACTTAGAGTCTCTGTTTTGACATGACAACAGTAAAAAAATTTATTCTTCAGTTAATCCTAATTTAAACACATAAAACCTTTGGAAATTCATATGTTAAAATCTATAACTCCAAAAATTATGATTTCTGTTCCTAGGATTTTATTTTAATGTGTAGATTATTATCATGTATTTTGTTTACATATTTGGTGTGGTGTTAATTTTCTCTATATATTGTGCTTGTTTGTATTGTGGCGAGTAGAAGAGCCTGTGACTGAGTATCCTGGTGACCAGCAGATAGAAGTTGTTGAGCAGGAGCTCATTGAAGGCAAGTTGTGCCCTTGACCACTTTTGTTACCCAATAATGTTCTTTATAATCATTTACCATGCATAGGCTTAATTTTGATGGGACTCGATAGGTCACCCTAGATTGTTTATCTCTTTACCTTGTTATCCCTGAATCACTTGGGTAGTTTTGCTATTGCTTTACATGGTTTTGGGATAATATTTTGTTATATCCATGTTCCAGTTATTTTGTTATTCTATTTATGTTCATGTCAAGATCATTAATGTTAATTGGAATATGGAGCTTAACTTGAGAAACACGTGCCACCACAAGGGTTTAATGGGACGCCATTGGCTGACTAATTACGAAAGCTAGTGGAAGACTACCTTACCCGAAAGGGGCAAGGGCAGTAGGGGGGTTGCATGCAAGGAGGTTCTCGGGTTGATTTTGCTGCGATGGCGGTCAGACGGGGGATTCTTGCAAGTGCTCTTCCCATAAACTGTAGCGGGTTTTCGGAAGCTAGTAGAACTTTGTAAAGGCCTCATAGTGTTGCCCTGCCTCGCTTCCTTGCTAGAGGTGTATGGGAGTCACGACCCTTGGCAGATGGGTAACATGACTTGTGGGTACAAGGTACAACCTCTGCAGATTGTAAAACTGGTATACTAGCCGTGCTCGCGGTCATGAGCAGCTCAGGACTCTCGCATGATTAATTTATGGAACTTAAATTCAATTTGTCATTTGCATTGCATGGGATTATTATTAATTTTGTTCTATTACTTTATTTAAGGTTTGGTATTTACTTACATTTAGTAACTGCTAATAAAATTTTGACCAACTACTTAAAAGCAATGCTCAGCTTTAACCCCTGTTGTTGATTAGCCTTACACATCACACGAACTCCCACCTTTGGTGAGTTCATGCCCACTGGTTCCCCACAACTTGTTGAGCTATGATCATGTGTGAGCTCACCCTTGCTGTCTCACACCCCCCCCACAGGAGAAGAATAGGTGGTTCAGGAGGAGCCACAAAGCGAGGAGTTTGATCTGATCTAGGTGGCGTTTCCCCAGTTGACTCTTGCGCCAAGGATGATCCTTAGTTCGTTTTATATTTATCTTTTATTTTGTAATAAGACTTCCGCTATATAATAAATACTCTGATGTTATTGTGACATTTATCTCTATACACTCTGTTATTATATATGTTGTCTTCTTGGCGCATGTATGAGATGCACCTGGCTTTGTCCCTTAAAACCGGGTGTGACAATATAGCTCCTGTAGATTTTTGGGTGGGTCCCTGATGCAATGGCTGTATAGGACGCCGACCCGAAGACCGCTGATGGCGTAATGGATCGCGATGTGGTCGTCAACTGATGGCAGTTGCGACTTGAGCGCCAGGAATTTTCTGTAGTACTCGCGAAGGGTTTCCTTCTCTTACTGCTTGTAGAGGGATAACTCGGCCAGGGCATCGATGTCAGGTCGGTACCCTTGAAAGTTGAGCAGGAACTTGTCGCGAAGTCCTTTCTAGGAGTCAATGGACAGTGGCGGTAACCTGGTGTACCAAGTCAAGGCCGGGCCTTCGAGCGCGATGATGAAAGATTTGGCCATTGTGGCATCGTCCCCTCCGGACGATGCGACGACAACATGGTAGCTCATGATGTATTGTGTTGGGTCGGTACTGCCGTTGTATTTGGGGTAGGTGCCAGCCCTGAAGTTGGTGGGCCAAGGCGATGCTTGGAGTTGCGGAGCCAAGGGGCTTCGCTCGTCGAGGTAGTTGATCCCCTGAAAAGCTACGGTGGGTGGAATGAAGGGGCCACGCTGTGGTATGAATGGGTCTCCGGCTTGGACGCACTGCTAGAGAGGCGCTAGCGGTGCAAGCGGTCCACGCTGTAGATTGTACTGGCCCTCGCCCTACATGAGCGCGATCTCTTGCTCTAGCTCCCGAGCTCTCTGCTCCTCATCTTGTATCATCTGACGCATCTTGGCTTACATGGTGACACGTTGACGCTTGGCCTCGAGGATTTCTTTTTGCTTTTGGAGGTTGTGGTTCTTGATGCGCAGGGCCCGCAACTTTAGCTGGTCTTCGGCTGAGATGCCGATGAATTCTCTGTCTTCTATTGTATCTTCGCCCTCTGGTGGAGCGAAGCCTGGTGGTGGTGCTTGCGGTGCACCTTCGGAGCTGCAGGTGCGTGCGGTGCCTTCGGGGGTGGGATGGTCTTGGCACTGTCGTTTGCTGACAGCGTCATCTTCGAAGGCCTGTTAGGGGGTGTTGTCTGTGAGGGCCTTGCCTTTTTTCTCCGCCAGTAGCGCTGCCTTCGCCGCTTCGTCGATGGATGGGGCAGCCTTCGAACTAGCTCGCTTGGGAGCCATCGCGGGTTGTTTTTCGTAGCACGAATGGTGGGCGCCAAATGTTGGAACTAGTTCTCCTAGGCTAGTTGATCCAACAGGAAAGTAGAAAGAGTGTTTGCAAAGTTTGACAAGGAATGCCAAAAGCCTCGTTAATCCCCCGTGTGAGGGCACTGTACGGGGGTATTTATAGGTACTCAAGGGGTCGCCTGTCCCTGTCAAAGACGTTTATACCCTCGAGTACTCGGTTTATCCCTAGAATATTCCCATGAGGGGAGGTTACAGACAGTCATTAAAGTAAACTCTATTACAGACACGGCCTAATCAGACCTGAACTCGCGGGGCCCATCATCATGGGCCGAATCACACATGGGCCTTCCCCGGCGGTGTGGACGCGGGAAGCCCGTCGACATCATGTGGGGCCTTCGTCTATGACACCGGAGCGAAGGGGGTCGCACCGGTCTCTGTCCGGGTCATGCCCTTGGCTTGTTCCGGCGTGTCGTGGATGCAGCCTTCATCTGAGTGATGAAGAGACAAAGGCGTAGAGCGAAGGGTAGCGTGTTCTCCTTCGCCCCAACACTAGGCTCCATACTGGCAGGCGACAATGGCTAGTCAGTCAGATTGCCCACTATTAGGTATCAGCCGCCCGCCGTCAAGCCACTAGCACCATGGTTGGCTGACTACAGACCATCGCTGCCCTCTGCTATATGTTTTCTGTCCTATGAAGATCATTAAGGGTCAAGATCGAAAGAAGAAACAAAATAGATGATGAGTAGATGAATAATAGCATGCTACACTATATTGAGCATGATATATTTATGAATCATTAAGACAAAAAAGTTTGTCGAAATATAAATTTGCCTCGCAACCGCAACTCATAAATGGTATGTATCGAGCTCTGTATTTATAGATTTCGTATCAACTTATTTGGTCTACATGTTTCTTCAAGATTTGAATTATACATTGTTGTTTTGTCAAATTAAATATCGATTATGTCATTTAATTCAGGCTAAAAATAGCTTTATCTTAGTAGCCTCTCCTTTGGTCCATTCCTGAATCCGCCAATGGTTATTTGATTTGCACTATCAAGTGTCATCATATTCGTTAGCATGGGTATTATATTATATGAGATGAACAAGAACAACATTTTGGTTATTTTGATTTGTATAGTTAAATATTGTTGCAGCATTAGAACATGCAATATATTAGTTAGTTTATTATGCATAACATAGAAAATTATACACTAAGCCTTCGCACGGATGCATATACAAGAAGTGTAGCCATTTGGAAGAATAAAATGGCTAGGACGAATGTCGCGTTCTCTAGTAGCGGTCGTTAACATGGCCATTATATTATATGAGATGAATAACCTTTTGGTCATTTAATTTGTATTGTCGAATATTATCGTACTATTAGCGTGGGTAATATGTTAATTCACTTCTCTACTATATAAAACACCAGTCATGATTAACAATATTTGAATGATAAAAAACTAAAATTACACGCAAACAGAGATTAAAACCATGATTGTTGGCTCTAAACCTATATTAACACCCACCTAACCAACACAACACATATATCTCTGTTACTTAAGTATAAATAGCAACGTATAGACACTTTGCTAGTATATTATTATGCATAGCTTAGAAAATTGTGCAATAGCCTTTGGATCGATGTGCATACAAAAAGTGCGGCCCTTTTTAAGAATAGAACGGCCAGCACCATGATCCTCTTCTTGTAGGAAAACAAAATGTTCTTGTGGAGTTTTTGGTAAAAAAGGTTGATGGAGGTGTTTTATATGATAACATATTATCACACTCTCAAGAACAGGTATCACCGAAGGAAGACTACTACGATGAGTTCGATGAGATCTACGCCATCGTCTCCCAGTCAACCGCACCTTTGGAGATAGTTATCTTAGTTTGATTTATTTTATACTAGTTTTTTTGTAAGTCATTTTTGTTAAGTAATAAAGCTTGTGACATTGGCTACTATACAGTAAGTCTTTACATGTGTAAAATTTGATCATGGCGCACATATGATGTGCATCTGGAAGGGTGTGACAGTATCCCTAAGAGCTAGTTAGATGTATCTTCTTATTTCTTTTCTAAGTGCTAGTTCATGATTCAACCTATCCTCTACTTTACGACTATTCATCTTAGCACGATTCCAATGAAAACATATAAAACGAAAAAGGGTTTAACATTGAGCTCATGAAAAATGGATGTTCTTGTTAAAATAACTCTAAATCCAACTACTTTGAGTTACGATCCTCAACCTTCAATGATATAGGCAGTGTGTGTAGGAAATGCAAATTCTATAGTGAAGATAAACAAGAATAATGACATCAGTTGAATACACAAGAATAATGATAGAATAGATTTTTTAACCCCAGCCTAAATTTTTCTTCCATAGGAAGTCAAACTTAGGACCTGAGTGTCACTCAGACCACCTAACCAACTCAGATAGAACCCTTTTGCATCGATTTGAGACACCAATCTATACTATTGCCCTCCACGAGGACGTGTCCATTAAAATCGGTATTGACGCCTGAATCAATATCGATTCTACAACAACTAGTACTAATGCCTTCTAATGAATATCGTGTTCTATATGAGCGGTCTTTAGCATGGGCGTTATATTATATGAGATGAATAACCTTTTGGTTATTTAATTTGTATTGTCAAATATTATCTTAGTGCTAGCGCGAGTAATATGCTAGTTCACTTAATTTGTTATGCATAACTTATAAAATTGTGCAATAGCTGACTACAACGGCTGAGATTGTGATCCTATGTTTGTAGGAAAACAAAATTTCTTTTGGAGTTTTTGATAAAAAAAGGTTCATGGAGGTATTGTATATGAAAACACATTACCGCACTCTCAATAAAAGTATACAACAAGTACCTTAGCTTTTGACAATATTATCGGAACGTTAGCACAAGTATTATGCTAGTTTTCACTTAATTTGTTATGCATAACTTAGAAAATTGTGCAATAGCCTTCAGACCAATGTCATACAAGAAATGTAGCCCTTTTCAAGAGTACAACGACTGGGTTCGTGATTTTGTCTTTGTAGCCAAACAAAATGTTCCTGAGTAGTTTTTGGTAAAAAATGTTCCTGAGCAGTATTTTATATGACATCACGTTATCACACTCTCAATAAAAGTATACAACCAGTACCTTAGCTTATGACAACCTTACAATCTTAGTAGTCTCATACACACATAGACACATGTGTATTTTGCTACTGCACTTCTATTGTATTCAGTTCATAGATACATGTGTATTTTGTAAGCAAACAAATGGGTGTCTGTCGCCACACCAATGATGACAGTTACCTAATTATAAATATTTTTGAACTTTTTTGCATTAGGGTCCCTAGGGGCTTGTGCCTAGTGGAGGGGCAGTAGGCCGCCATTCCTTTATACTACAGTTTACCCATATCAAATATGGTTTTTTGATATATTCGATATGAAAAATTGACACAAGCAGATTGATTAGCTCGGGGAGGTGTATGGCAAGTTGTCGTAGCTAGGTTTGATCCCTCCTCGGCACATTTTTTTGGTTTACACTTAGATTTTGCAATGCCCACAAACTAGACATACAAAATCTTGTGACATCATGCCTTGCACCTTCCCTCGCTAGCCAATCCACATGCGAAAGTTTTTCATATATAACACACCAGACACCCTATTTAATAAGTGCAAACTAGATTATAGGGGGAAGGGGGGTTGTCGCCCCTCACTAGGCGACAAGCGTCTATCCCGCCCCTCTAGGCCTAGTTTGGATACTCTAGTATTAAGGTCAATCCATATGTATTGTGGTGGATTGGAGTGTGACTTAAACTAATTTACACCTCAATCCACCTCAACACACATGGATTGGGGTCAATACTAGAGTATCCAAACAAAGCCCTAAGGGGTGATAGGTCCCCATGGACCCTGGTCAGAAAATATTCAAAAATGTTTACAATTGGTCCTACCACCCATTGACAGGATGACAGAACCATTTCTGCAATTTTTCAGTTATAGGGTATAGTTTTGATCTTTTGAATATTTTTTAATGTAAAAATGAAAAAATGGCAATGCTTCACGAGCTAGTACATGCACTCTCATCAAACTTGAATCTTATCTCAATCATATCAAACTTGTAGATAATATGTTTGTTTGCATTTAGCTAATATAAATGATCGTTTTGGTTATTTGATTTGTATTGCCAAATACTATTGCAGTGTTAGCACAAGCAATATATTAGTTTACTTAGTTTATTATGCATAACATAGAAATTGTACACTAAGCCTTCGCACAGATTCGTATATAGGAACTGTAGCCCTTTGGAAGATACAACGGCTGGGACTCTCATCCTCTGCTTGTAGGCAAACACAATATTCTTGAGGAGTTCTTTGTAAAAAACTTCATGGAGGTATTTTATATGATATCACATTATCACACTCTCAATAAAAGTATACAATCAGTACCTTAGCTTATGGCAACCTTGCAATCTTAATAGTCTGATACATTACGAGCACAGACACAAGTGCATTTTACTACCACTACTACTCTTCTATTGTATCGAGCTCAGAGATTGTAGAGTAAGAACTGTCACCCTCTTCATCACAAAAGTATGGCCTTGGAGGCATTTGGATGCCATCGACACCAGCTTCAAGCATCTCTATGACCTCGCTCATCGTCGGCCGATCTTGCGGCTTCATCTGGATGCACCAAAGCCCAATGATACATAGCTTCTTCTCTAACTCGTGCATATCAACACCTTCACTAATCCTATTCGCATCACCCTGGCTCAGCTGCTTGTACACCAAGGATGGGTAGTATGCTTGACTGGAGCTTCCTGCATGAGGATCTGCGTTTCTTCGCCCGCCCGTCATCTCCAATAGTAGCATCCTGAAGCTGTACACATCGGATTTGCTAGATATGACACCAAAGCTTCGAGATACCATCTCTCGAGCTATATAGCCAATCGTTCCCCGCATAGCGCTCAGTGGCACGAAATTGTCATCTTTTGGGAACAGTTTGGCTAGCCCAAAATCAGCAACTTTTGGAACAAAGCTGCTATCAAGAAGGATGTTGTGTGGCTTGATGTCAAAGTGTACTATCTGCATATCACACCTGTGATGCAGGTAGTTAAGACCTCTAGGAATGCCTAGAACGATCTCGTTGAGTTTGTCCCATGAGAATGTCTTCTCCGACGAGAAGATGTACTTATCGAGAGATCCACGGGCCATGAACTCATAGATAAGTGCCCTGATATTTTCCTCGGAGCAAAACCCAATGAGGCGCACAACATTGACATGGTGGATCTTTCCAATTGTGGCTACCTCACTGATGAACTCGTCTCCGTTACAATTGGAGTTGCCTAGCATCTTGACAGCAACATGAATTTCACCTGGCAGTAGCACCCCCTTGTATACAGAACCGTAGCCTCCTTGTCCGAGCTTGTCTCTGAAATGGCCGGTGATAGCAATGATGTTTGTGTATGCATATCTCATCGGAACGAGCATATGCTGCATTCGCAGGAACTTCTCAACTGTATCTATTGTTATCCGTGTTTTCTAGTATTTATAGGCTAGGAAGACAAATACTGCTAGCGGCATCAATACAAACCTGCAAATAACTGTAAAAAACAAAGTTTGTAGTTACGAAGAATAAAAATAATAATTTCAGAAGCCACACACAATGTTTATACAAAAAAATGCTATCTAGAGTGAGTACCATGTGCAGATTTTAGACCCCACAGAACATATGGTATTATTCTGACGATGATGTTGATGAGAACAGATTTGACACGATTATTAGTTGATCCAAGTTGTTCAATAAAACAAAACCATAATGTCTCGAACGTAAGAATGTCCAAGATCTGTTGCCTGATGCCTATACTATTTCTTGGTTCTTTATGGAAAGTACTGCAAAACCATGGCATGCCGTAGCATATAAAAGAATTACATAGGGAATGCAACCAACACTTTTTAGATGATCAGATAGATACTCACCGCATATCCTTTGCGAGACATTCTCTGATGTTATCACCATATGAAAAGGGAAATCGAAGGGCAAATCCACTCCTCATGAACTTAACAACATCTGGATAACTTGTATTCGAGGGCACCGTCATGCCTGGACCACCCAAAGGAGTCTTGGCTAGGTAACCGCTTGAAGGCTCCAAATCCCCAGCAGAAACATAGTCATCATACCAGTAGCCAGTTGCCAAGTAGATGAAAGAAGAATTGCTCAAGCAAGACACCGGCTCATAATGATATTTATCAGTATCATTGTTCTCTATTGGCTGAGAACAATTCACAAAGATAGCCCACTGCCCCGAATCCATATAAAAAGAATAGAAAGAATAATGGCTCAACTCAATCCACAAACGATGTGAGTTGAGATTGATCCAACGAGCATGGTAATCCCACCGTGGAAGTGGGCAACTGCTCTGGATGTCCAGGTTGGCATCAATGACCCAGAAGTAAGAATATGTGGAGTTGATGCTAAGCACCTTGTATGTTCCACTGCCGATGCGAATTGTAGCATCTGTATCCGTGCAAACCAGCTCATACGATTGGACACCGCACCCAGATGGATCACCTTGCCGACGAAATGGATACGATATATTGCTTAAACCATCGCAGGAGAAATGAGGACAGACATGACGATGATGTCGCCCCTCTACATCTAAAACAAGAGCTGCCAACACAAACAACACGGTTAAAACTCTCAAGGAAGAATCAGACATCGGCATGGCAGCAAGAAGGTTCACGAATCACATAATCGTGAGTCACCCACAGCCTGAGCATTTTCCCTGTATTTGAGAAACAAAAAATCGCACATATGACTATTCCACATAATTGTGATGCCTCTGACTTGGTAGTCTTTCTTTTGCGTTTGTCTTTTTCTGCACAACGGTAAAATGGAGAATTTTCGACGGTCAAAGTCTTATCTCCGACGGTACCCAGCCCTCAGACGTAATAGGTCGAAAATAGCGTTATTTTTTACAGCGGCCATCAAACATAAGCTATCTCCGACGACCACGTCAGGCCGTCGGCGATTATCCTCGTCAACTGTTTTAACGGCCGCTAGCGGGGCCCATAGGACCTTATGTCCGACGGCCTAACTTAAGCCGTCGGACATAACGAATTTTAGCAATTGCAAAAAATTCCTGTTTTTATAAATTTCTGACATTTACAGAAAAAATCACAGATTGCATATACATGTACACAGATTTCATATACAACCACATATTCACATAAGTATTCACATTATTCACAAATTTAACATCACCTCACATTCACAAACATATAGTCCCAAATAGTTGCAACAAGTCTTTTACATCAACATATAGTTCCAAATTAAAAACTGACATAGTTCGACACATAGTCTTTGACATGAACAGTGACATAGTTCCAAATCAAACACATTTGATGAACTATCACTCATATCCATCACCTGGTTGGTTCGAGTTATAGCCACTTCCTCCGGCTGGACTCTGGGTGTTGAAAAGGTTGTTCACCCAAGAATGCGATGTGTCGTCTTGACCAGACCCATCTCCAGGTGCGGCAACTGAAGCGGGTGGTGTCTGAAATCCCTATAACACACACATGAAATATTAACCACTAAGTTTTCATTTTAACACATAAGGCATCTATGAACATGTCACACACGTATATGTGTACATGCCATAGGGAATTGTGACGGAGGCGGAGGTGGAGGCGACAACATTGGCATCGGCGGTGCAAAGTTCGGAGGCGGCATCCCATATGTCGGCATCGGGACGCCCACTTGTTGTGCCAGTTGCTACAAATTATATACAAGCCATTGTTGAGAAAATAAGGTACACATCATGTGTTTTTTGTTGTTACGAACAAAATGTTACTTCAACTTACCGATAGAAGAGCTTAATTATGGGCCTGGAGGTTTGAATAATACTCGTCCTTCTTCTTATGGTACTCAGCTTGCTGTCTCTGGTACTCCATTTGTTCCCTCAAAACTGATTGATGATACTCTGCCTGCTGACGCAACACTGCAATCTCTATCTCTTTGGCGAATGATCGAGAACGTGACGACTGCGAAGACGAGGATGTGGACTGTCGTCTACGGCGTCTCAGGTCCCTGGAATCAATCGTAGAATAAAAAATACCTAACCTACAAGAGTGAACCATGCACTTAGTAGAGTTAATCATGGACTCAGTTCAATCGCAAGCATATGAGGATAAATTTGAAATCCAAATCAAATACTCTCACCGTCTATGGGCTTGTCCTCCTGCGCTACAGTTATTGTCACAGACATCGATTTTTTCGTAGTCCATACCGAGACCAAAGAGCAACTTTTTGGACTGATACATGTCCTTTGGCATCTTGTGATTCTCCGAAAGTACATCACTGATCAAGTTCAGAAGCTCCTTGTAGCAGTTGTTTGAGAATGCATACTTAGACTTAATAGCCATAAGTCGAGTCACAAATACAAGGACGGTCACTTTCGTGTGCTCATGCAACGGCTCTTCGGCAGCTTTAAGGAGCTCGAAGAACTTCTAAACCTCAGGCATAGGTGGATCCTCATATTCGGTGGGTTGACCAGGGTTCTCCGAATCGATGGGTAGAAGCTCATGGCGTACATCGTCAAGCATCTCTTCCATCCTATCTTAGTTCCCCTCTTCATGTGACTGAACTTCCGATACAGTACGAGGAGGTGGGTCCTCACTGTGGTGCACCCACACCTCATAGCCTGGCATATAACCGCTCTTATAAAGATCTATCGACATAGTCCTCCTATCAAAGAAATAAATGTTCTGACACTTGCTACAAGGGCATCTAACATCGATTCCAATCTCTGACCGAGCAAAAGCATGGTCGAGAAATGCGTCAGTCTCGGCAACTCACTCACTTGATAGAGCACCTCTTTTCTTCCAACCTTCATACATCCATCGACGATCCTCCTCCATGAGGTAACTTGATTACGTTTACTTGATTAGTTAAGTAAATCACCCCCTATATCTATAGGAAAGGATAAGTAAATTATGTAGTTCAACTAATAAACTATGACTAAGTAAACTAAAACAGTGTCACGAGTTCAACTAATAAACTACCACAATAATATATACAAAATAACATATAATATATACGAAATAACATTGTCACGAGTGCCAAATTATATAAAATAACCTTATTTCCGAGGGCATAATAAAAACCCTCGGAAATTAAAAGTTTAAATTATCTAAACACCACTAAGTAAACTAAAACAAATTAAATTTATTACATAATCAAATTCCGGCCATCGGACATAACAAGCTAAACAATATTAAACATACAAAAATTTTAATACTGAAAAAAGACAACTAGGAAACAATATATACATTGATAAAATTAAAAATACTCACTTAGCGGCTTGACGGCGGGACGGTGGTCGGTGTGGGCTGGGCGGGGGACGAGTCGGGGCCACCGGCGTCGGGACAGGTGCCGGGGCGGCGGTGGTGGGCGCCTGGGCGGTGGGCACGGGTAGGGCGGTGGCAGTTGACGGCAGCGGGTGCAGCAGCGCGGCGACAGAGCACAGTGCGCGGCGGCGGCGGCGGAGTAAGCAGCAAGGCGGACGGCAGCGCGACAGAGAAGATGGAGCGGATGGAAATGAAACGGCAGTGTCTGGCTCGCGCGTTAAAATAACTTATGTCCGATGGCTATCAGATAAGCCGTCGGACATAGTCTTATGTCCGACGGCTATCAATCCGACCGTCACACGTAAGCTTATGTCCGACGTCTTATCTGACAGTCGTCAGACACTATTTCCGAGGGCCACCAGAGGCCGTCGAACATAACCTTATGTCCGACGGTGGCGTAGGAAGCCGTCGGAGGTTAAGTGGCCGTCGAATGTGCGTCGTTTTAATGTAGTGCTGGTTTGCAAATGGACTGTGATGGGGATGGGACCTGTAATAACATATTTTAATTTCAGAATTAAATACAAAGGGTTTATAATTATTTATTTGAGGGAATTATTCTCTTATGAATTGTCTACTTAGAAATATTTTCTTGAAAAAAGTAAAGTGACTAATATAAAATGTTACCTTGCACTACATGTTGGGTTTTTTTATTGTTACATTTAAATTGAAATTGAAATTGATTTGAATTTATAAAAATGAAGTAAAAACAAAAAAATAAGAAGAAAGAAAAAGAGAGAAGAATCCACTTATAGAAAATAGGAAAACATATAAAATTTTAACAACATCTCATTTGTAAGTTAAGCATATCGAGAGCATCACAATCTCTATCTCTACTACTATAAAACACTAGTTTTGACAGTCGTACTACGTTACGTGTGAAACATGTAGGTCTATTCTTCTCTCCTACTAGTGGGACAGTACCCTTAAGATAGGCCATAAAAAACACCCAAGTATTTATTAGTGGGCTGTTACCCAACAGATAGGCCATGAAAACCCATCCAAGCCCAACACGATAGGAAGCAACACTCAGTGCAGTGCTCCCACATACAGATGGCAATGGGTCGGGTGGAGCAAAAACCCGCCTGCGATTGCACCTGTGAAGTATACCTAAATCCACTCGTGATCGCACCTGCGGGTGCAATTCTAAACCCGCATCCAAACCCGTCGGGTTTTGGGTCACCCACGAGTTTTTACTCAGTGTATATTTTAAACAATAATTGATCTATAAGGAATTGAGTTATATGTATGGATTTTAAGCGTTTTCACATTGAGCAGCAACAAAACATTTAATGAATCATTAGCCAAGGTACTTATTCAAATTAATTACTATTGTATCTTAATCAATATTGTGCGAAATAAAGAATGAACCAAATTTCGGGTCGGGTAGAAACCCGCACTCACACCCGCAAAACTTCGGGTCGGGTGCGGGTTGCACCAGCGGGTCAAAATCTTCACTCATACCCACACCCGTCGGGTCATGTACCCTTTGGATTTCAGGTTTACGAGTTAAATTACTATCCCTGCTCCCACGTAGTATTACCCCACTAGCTAGAAGAGAATGAGCGACCGAACGAGCTATAAGATAAAGGTTGGGCTCCTTTGTAACTCATACTTTCTAGACCTTTTAGCTAAGATGAAGTATAATATTTATTCTTGTGTGCCGTCGTGCGTACAGGTATTGTACAAATATATAAATAACTTATAGAACATAACAAAAGCATAACTAATATAAATGGACAATATCAAATGTAAATAAGCTATAACATCATGCTAAACTTAATATCCACCATAACAATTATTATTACAAAAATAGTAGAATTATTAACGTAAATTCTTTAGATGGTTTAATATAAAGTGTGTTGCTACCTGTCTCCCAAAAGAAAAGTAGCATACACCTGAAAACAATAAATATAGCAAGAGTGAGATAAAAACAACTCGACGAGTAATTGATTAAAAAGTCATCTTGTCTAAAGATTACCCAAGGTAAAATCCAATATGAATTTTAAGAAAGATCTTATACGCCACCCATGCCGTCATTAGTATGATAAAGTTGTTAACATTGGCGTTGTTAGCGTGACAATGAGTTCTATACATCACTATAGCAAATAAGGTTCACGATTCAGAGAACTACATGTCAATGAATGGCAACTCGGAAAGATGAGTAGCACCAAGACCAAGAGTAGCATAGCAACTTCACTATTTGAGCAAGAAAACCGCACTTCAATTGGCCCTACATGATTGTGAATTGTGATGTCGCTGACTTGGTAGTCTATCTTCTTGTCTCTTTTTTGTTTGTTTGTATGAGCCTTCCATGTCACCGTTATTTGAGCAAGAGAATCGCACTTCAACTGGTCCTACATGATTGTGATGCCACATACTTGGTAGTCTTTCTTCTTTTGTGTCTTTTTTTTTGTTCGCATGGGCCTCACTAGAAGGACAAATAGGCACAACGCACACTCATGGTCACGGTCTCACGAATACCGAATAAAAACATGACAAAATAGGAAAAACTCTATATAATCCCTGATCTTTAGAGGATGGTGTAGTTCACTTTATCACCTTCAAAATTGGTTGTTTAACCCGATCATCTTTATAAAAACAGACAAATAACCACTAGACCGTTTTAATTGACTGCTTTGATGACGTGATTTTGATTTAAGCGATACCGGTTTTATCTTTTTTAATTCTACATTCTAGTAGTATCCAAAATTGAAATTATTTTTCACAAAGATCGATAATTATAAATTATAATTTCCCTAATTTCCTAAAATTTTAGGAGCATCACCTTAATTACTAAAAATAAAAAACTAAATAAAAACTTAATATTTTTGTCCTGGGTTTATTTATTACCTTCTAAGCCAAAAAATTACACTAGAGCTAAATAACATTATTACTAAACTACTGAAATGTTTGTTGATTTTATTAAGCAGGTCGAGTGGTCTTTCTATTAATTTTAACTACATTAATTTTATATTGGCTTTTATAGAAACACTTAACAAACAATAATAAAATAATCTCTAATTTTTACATAGACCATCTCTTAGCTAAACTAACATATATAAATATTCTCATATTTTTTTGAGAATTTAAATCTAGATCTATATAAAGGTATCAGAAATAATTATGTAAATTATAGGTCTAGAGTTAAAGTTGTCAGAAAATTCTAAAAATTATTTGTGTATGTTCATTTAGCTAAGGGAAAATCTTTGTAAAAGTTAGAGATCATTTTATTATTGTTTGATAAGTTTTTCAAAAAAAATAAATGTAAATTTGATTTAATTTATAATTAGAAGAAAGAACACTTCACTTGCTTAATAAAATTAAGAAATGTTTTAGTAGATTAGTAAAAGTATTATTTGGCTCACGTAAAAAATTTAGCCTTAGAAGATAAAAGTGAATCAGAGAAAAAATATTAAGTTTTTTTATATAGTTTTTATTTTTAATAATTAAGGTGCTACTCGAAAATTTTTAGAAAATTATAACAAGTATAATATTTAATTACTGGTTTTTTAAAAAAATATATGTATATAAAATTTTTGGATACTACTAAATGATAAAACCGAAAATTATAAAATTGGTGCCACTTAAAATAGTGTCATGTCATCAAAACAATTAACTAAAACTGTTTAGGTGGTTATTTGTTTGGTTTTGTAAAGTTGATGTTTTAAATAAACGATTTTGAATGTGAGGGGATGAAGTACTATCATCTAAAAGGTAAGGCTAAAAGGTAAGGCGTTAAGTAGACTTTTTCTAATAACATGGTATTTCGGTGCAGTATCAGGCATTTCGATTTCATTTGCATGTGCTATCCTTGAGGCATTTCTGCGGTATCTGGTTGTTTCCTGCCAACTAAACATGCATTATTGGATTTGACCATTATTCCCCATGGGAATTGACGAGATATCTAGTCAATTCCCTCAGCTATCTGCAGTTATGCACAAATCTTATCACAGTTCAAAATTGGACAACCACATACTATATCCAAACAATAGAAATCACTAGAAGTTGGGAACAGGGCAATCACTGGAAGATGGAACACGGCAGAGATCCCCTCTGATAGCTTAAACGAACAACAGCCACTCATCTATCACAAGCCTTATCCGAAATTAAAACTCTCATAGTGCCTTAACTAGGAAAATAAATGCTCTGGATATTATATTATATGAGATAAATAACCTTTTGGTTATTTGATTTGTAATGTCGAATATTATCGTAACATTAGCACGTATTATGCTAGTTTTCACTTAATTTGTTATGCATAACTTAGAAAATTGTGCAATAGCCTTCAGACCGATGTCATACAAGAAATGTAGCCTTTTTTAATGGTACAACGGCTAGGTCCGTGATTTTGTGTTTGTAGCCAAACAAAAAGTTCCTGACAAGTTTTTGGTAAAAAAAATGTTCCTAAGTAGTATTTTATATGGCATCAAGTTATCACACTCTCAATAAAAGTATATAACCAGTACCTTAGCTTATGACAACCTTGCAATCTTACTAGTCTCATACATTAAGAGCGCATAGACACAAGTGTATTTTTCTACTACTACTCTTCTATTGTATTCAGTTCAGAGATTGTAGAGTATGAACTATCACCCTCGTCATCACAAAAGAATGGCCTTGGAGGCATTTGCATGCTATCGATGCCAGCTTCAAGCATCTCTATGACCTCACTCATCGTCGGCCGATCTTGCGGCTTCATCTGGATGCACCAAAGCCCAATGATACATAGCTTCTTCTCTAACTCGTGCATATCAACACCTTCACTGATCTCGTTCGCATCTCCTTGGCTCAGCTGGCTGTACACCAAGGATGGGTAGTATGCTTGACTGGAGCTTCCTGCATGAGGATCTGCGTTCCTTCGACCGCCCGTCATCTCCAACAGTAGCATCCCAAAGCTGTACACATCGGATTTGCTAGAGATGACACCAAAGCTTCGAGATACCATCTCTGGAGCTATATATCCTATCGTTCCCCGCATAGCGCTTAGTGGCACGAAACTGTCATCTCTTGGGAACAGTTTGGCTAGCCCAAAATCAGCAACTTTTGGAACAAAGTTGCTATCAAGAAGGATGTTGTGTGGCTTGATGTCAAAGTGTACAATCTGCATATCACACCCGTGATGCAGGTAGTTAAGACCTCTAGCAATGCCCAGAGCGATCTCGTTGAGTTTGTCCCATGAGAATGTCTTCTCCGACGAGAAGATGTACTTATCGAGAGATCCACGGGGCATGAACTCATAGATAAGTGCCCTGATATTTTCCTCGGAGCAAAACCCAATGAGGCGCACAACATTGACATGGTGGATCTTTCCAATGGTGGCCACCTCACTGATGAACTCTTCTCCGTTACAGTTTGAGTTGCCCAGCATCTTGACAGCAACATGAACTTCACCTGGCTGTAGCACCCCCTTGTATACAGTACCGTAGCCTCCTTGTCCGAGCTTGTCTCTGAAATGGGCGGTGATAGCAATGATGTTTGTGTATGCATATCTCATCGGAACGAGCATATGTTGCATTCGCAGGAACTTCTCAACTGCATCTATTGTTATCCGTGTTTTCCAGTATTTATAGGCTAGGAAGACAAATACTGCTAACGGCATCAATACAAACCTGCAAATAACTGTAAAAAAACAAAGTTTGTAGTTACGAAGAATAAAAATAATAATTTCAGAAGCCACACACGATGTTTATACAAAAAAATGCTATCTAGAATGAGTACCATGTGCAGATTTTAGACCCCACAGAACATATGGTATTATTCTGACGATGATGTTGATGAGAACAGATTTGACACCATTATTACTTGATCCAAGTTGTTCAATAACACAAAACCATAATGTCTCGAACGTAAGAATGTCCAAGATCTGTTCCCTGATGCCTGTACTATTTCTTGGTTCTTCATGGAAAGCACTGCAAAACCATGGCATGCCATACCATATAAAAGAATTACATAGGGGATGCAACCGGCGCTTTTGAGATGAGAAAGTCATGCATAAGAGAGGAAATAGGATGATCAGACAGATACTCACCGCATATTCTCTGCGAGACATTCTCTGATGTTGGGGTAATATTCAATCGAAAGAGGAAACCGAAGGGCAAATCCATTCCTCATGAACTTAACAACATCTGGATAGCTTGTATTCATGGGCACCGGCATGCCTGGACCACCCAAAGGAGTCATGGCTAGGTAACCGCATGAAGGCTCCAGATCCCCAGCAGAAACATTGTCATCATACCAGTAGTCAGTTACCAGCAAGTAGATAAAAGAAGAATTGCTCAAGCAAGACACCGGCTCATATATATGATATTTATCAGTATCATTGTTCTCTATTGGCTGAGAACAATTCACAAAGATAGCCCACCCCGAATAATCCATATAAGAAGAAAAAGGGGTATCATGGCTGAACTCAACCCTCTGACGATATGAGTTGCTACTGGTCCAATCAGGGTAAAAGTAAGCGTAAACCCACATCGTCGGAGTAGAATTGGAAAAATCATGGCTGAACTCAATCCTCCGACGATGTAAGTTACGATTACGACTGGTCCTCCTAGCATGGTAATCCCACCGGGGAAGGGGGCAACTGCTCTGGATGTCCAGGTTGGCATCAACGACCCAGAAGTAAGAATATGTGGAGTTGATGCTAAGCACCTTGTATGTTCCACTGCCGATGCGAATTGTAGCATCTGTATCCGTGCAAACCAGCTCATACGATTGGACACCGCACCCAGATGGATCACCTTGCCGACGAAATGGATAAGATATATTGCTAAGACCACCGCAGGAGAAATGTGGACAGACATGACGATGATGTCGCCCCTCTACATCTGAAACAAAAGCTGCCAACACAAACAACACGGTTAAAGCTCGCAGGGATGAAGGAGCACAGAGATGAGACGCTGCAGACATCCCCATGGCAAGAAGGTTCACGGATCACATAATCGCGAGCCAATCAGTGGCGTGGCGATGTGGAAGACAAGAGTCACCCAGAGTCACAGACAGCCTGAGCATCTTCACTGTTTTTGAGAAAGAAAATCGCACATGACTGTTCCACTTCCACATAACTGTGATGCCGCTGACTTGGTAGTCTTTCTTCTGCGCCTTTGATGGGGATGGGACCGGAGATAAAGAGAGAATTTTAACACAGCAACCAGTATATAATTGGATACGCGATAAAATGTAATTGAAAAAAGGTTTTTCAATGCAGTAACCAATATCTGGAGTGTTATTTTCAAATGCAAACCTTGAAGCGGCATCGTAGCTAGGCTATCTCCAGCAGATTTCATATCCATATCTGATTCCATATATCAAACTACATTATCTGTAAATAGTACTTTGCACGTCTATATATACATCTCGCTGCAGATAGCCTTAGTGCCATAATATGAATTTTTCCAATGCTAAGGTCTAGAAAAACAAATAAGGTGCTCATTCTAAATTTGCTCACGAGGTTTTTTTTTGCCGAAGCCAACAACAGACCAGCAAAACAAAGTCCCGGAAGTACAAAAGAAAAAACCACTAAATAGAAATATAAAAATTGTGTGACCATCCTTGGTAGATTTCTCCGCATTTCAGTGAGGGTCCGAGTCGCTAATGAACATGAGCACGACTGATATACTAGTTTTATACTCTGCAGAGGTTGTGCATCTTTACCCACAAGTTGTATAAAATTTTAACAACATATCCTTTAACATATAAAATTTGAACAACATATCATTTATAACTTAACCATATCTAGAGCATCATAATCTCAATTACTATAAAACATTAGTTTTAACGATCATCCTACATTACGTATGAAACATGTAGGTATATTCTTATCTCCTACTAGTGGGACGTCACCTACAAAACATGTAGGTATATTTTTATCTCCTACTAGTGGGACGGTACCCCCTAGATAGGCCGAGCATAGCAACTTGCAAGAAAATCGCACTTCAATTGGCCCTACATGATTGTGATGCCGCTGACTTGTCTATCTTCTTTTGTCTGTCTTTTGGTTTGTATACACCTTCCACGTAACAGCTATTTGAGCAAGAGGATCACACTTCAACTGGCCCTACATGATTGTGATGCCATTGACTTAGAGTCTTTTCTTCTTTTGTGTCTTCTCTTTTTTGGTTCGCATGGATCTCTCTTTTGGGTCTTTCACGCAACTGGAAGCTGGAACACGGCAGAGGTCCCGTCTGATAGCTGAACTTCTACTCACCAGTCACTCATCTATCACAAGCCTTATCCAAAATTAAAGTCTTATAGTGACTTGACTAGGAAAATAAAAGCCAGGTCGTTAGGCGTGCACAAAGTAGTCAAAATAATACTAACAGACGATAAATATAATATTCGAGAAGGGAGGAATAAGACTGAAGAAGAAAGGCATCTTCCTGGTAAAGCAATACTGGCAGCAGGAATTCCTTGCCACCGCGTAGCGGTCATGACATTCACAGAATCTCTCCTCCCGAGAGGTTAAAGCAAATAGAAATAGGTGCTCATTCTGAAACACTTGCAACCTTCTCCTCGCCCACCTTCATCTCCAAATACATCCCATGAACTCGCATAAATTTCTTCTGGCGGTGCTGCTGCTTTTGCTTCTCAACTATGCATCCTATGCTGCCACATCGAAGGAGGATGACGACTTCCTCAAAACTTGCCCATCGCATCGATGCCATAAGCATGGACCAGAGATCCGGTTCCCCTTTCGGCTTCCAAGCCTCCCTCCATCCTGTGGCGCACCTGGGATGCAATTATCATGTTCTGGGCATGACACCATCCTTGATCATCCAGTTCTTGGCTCCTGCAGAGTGACAGCAATATATTACAGGCATCGTGTCATGAATGTCATCCCACCAGAGGACTCATCATCACACTGCCAACTTCAGAAGCTTGTTAAAAGAAATCAATCAACTGATGTGTACACACCTGTAGTGAATCCTGTCTCAGTACTTGTAGGATGCTCAAGAGAAGCAACAAACCAAGATGGTATTGTTGGCCCAAGCTCTTGCCGAAGCCTCATTAACAATGCAAGCCAGCTCTGGTACCTGGTGGATCCTTATACAGATATGTCTACTCTTCCCATGGGCTGCGAGGTTGTTGCAAAGGGAATCCCAGTACCCTACACTTACGACAAAAATGGTCCAAAAGATGAGACATTCTCCGGAAGGTCACTGTTCAACAAAAAGGCAAATAGAGCAATCAATTTTGGTGAAACATCATTCAATTGGAACCTCAACAACATCACCGGCTCTTGTCAAAGGTGTGAACAGGAAGGGAAACATTGTGGATTCAGTTCAAACAGGCGACAAGCATTCTGCCTGCATCACGGTATTGTTTTCCAGCCTAGATCCCATAATGTTTGTGGTGTTCCGTTCTAAGTTGTGCCATGATTGATGTTTATTAGCTTAGAATCTTCTGTGTTATCCAAGATCCTTTCACATCCACAAGATTCATGCCAAGAAATTTTAATAGTTTTATGAAACTGTACTGCAAACAAACCTAATGAATTCTGCTACAGTAAGATTCAAAGAAATCCTGCATTTTAAACATCCTACAAGGTTTTTGTCTATGCTTAAATTGTTTTGCAAAATTCAACTGCAATAAACCTAACTCTAATGGTTTCCTGCTACGATCTTGTAGCAGAGCTGGGTCGCTGGCTGCTGCTCTGACAAAGTATTGTAGATTTTTGTGGTAGCTTACATTAAGAGTTTAAGACTAGTCATTCAAGGACATCCTCACAGAAACTTAAATTATTAGACGCCAATGTCGAATTATAATCACGATGGTTTTTTTTTCTTGAACACGCAAGAGAGTTGTGTATCATTGCATTAAAAGATAAGAGAACAATACAAGGGCCAAAAAGCCCTACAGAAAAAGAAAAAGACATAACACTAAAAAAAGCTAACACTTAAACACCTACTCCAGAGAAGAAACAACGTGCCTCAGCCTAGGTCATGACCATAAACTGAGAGCCAGACAAACCCTTAGCACCAACAAGACACCACAAACAATACTCATCCTCAACTAAAGACAAGGCCCTAGCGACACTAGGCGGAACACCTTCAAAAACACACTCGTTACAGTGCCGCCAAATACACCAAGCTCCTAAAATCACTAGAGAGTTGAAGCCGTTTTGGATGCCTCCATTAAGGCGAGCAGCTGAAGAACTCCACCAAGCCTCAAAACTGCTTTCCTCAATGCTTGGGGATAGTGCAGTCAATCCCCTCTTCTAGAAGATGTTGAACCAAAATTGCCTAGCGAAAGCGCAAGACACCAACAAATGATTAATTGTTTTGTCCTTTGGATCACATAAGGGGAAAAAGGCCAGATCCGGAAGGCCTCTTTTAGCCAACCTATCAGCTGTCCAACACCGGTTGTGCATCACAAGCCAAAGAAAAAACAGCATTTGGCTGACGCCCAAGAGTGCCAAATGCGCTCAAAAGGACCAAAAGTAGAGCCGCTAAACAACAAATCATAAGCCGACTTAGAAGAGTATTGTCCACAATTGGAAAGCCTCAAAAAATGCTTATCATGAATCCTAGCACACAACCAAAGATAGCTTCCCAAAGGGTCAAGAAGTCCGGGATGACCTCCCAGGAACCCCCCTGAAATCATTAATCCAACGTGAATTTTCCAAAGCCTCTGCAACCGTCCTTGTTTTAGCAATCCTTTTTGGGACAAGGGCGGACGCGCGAGGGGCCAAGTCCACCAGTCCCTGACCCAACAGCCATCTATCTTGCCAAAAAAGAGTAGTTTTGCCATCTCCCACATTAGAGGCTCAATGGAGTGGGACTGCATTGGAATAGCAGCCCAAGGTTTCGAAGAGTCAGTTTTTTTGCAACCACAACCATCTTACACGCAAAGCCAAATTTAAATACTGAAGATTGGAAATACCAAGACCCCCAAGATCTTTAGGCCGAGTGACAGTGGGCCATGCCACTAAACAGTGACCCCCGTTGGCATCCTTACGACCTCTCCAAACAAAACTGCGGCAAATCTTGTCAAAGGCCTTAATTGCCCACTTTGGAAGGTCAAGAGCCAAAGCACGGTAAATAATGGTGACAGTGAGGGCAGACTGAACTAGGATGGCCCTACCAGCACTAGTCATCAAATTGGCCTTCCAACCAGGAAGGAGGTCAGCTAGTTTGTCAATTATGGGTTGCAATTGAGCCTTACTGAGCTTCTTAGGGGTAAGAGGTAAACCCAAGTACATGGATGGAAACACATTCAAACCGCTATGAAAACATTCCTGGACCGTCTAGAGATGAGCAGGAGAACACTGAATCGGCACCACTCTACTCTTCTGAATGTTGGTTTTCAAACCAGTAGCATCTCCAAAAAGATCCAAAATCTGAGCAACAATATTAAGGTCACTAGTGATGGAATAAGTCTTGAGCATCTAGAGGACAGCCTGCTTTTGACTGTCCTCTGTAGTCCTTTAGCATCTAGAGGACAGCTTGACTGTCCTCTGTAGTCTCTTTAGCATCTAGAGGACAGCAGTCGCTTTTTGACTGTCCTCTGTAGTCGCTTTAGCATCTATAGGACAGCAGTCGCTTTTGACTGTCCTCTGTAGTCTCTTTAGCATCTAGAGGACAATCCTGTTGTATAGTGTGTGTGAGAAGGTGTGGTAGTGCAGCCCCTAGGGCTATAAATATGTGTCCCCAACCCCTCTAAGGGTATGACATTGTGTAGTGTTTGAAGAAATAAACAGAAAATTGCCCCAACTCATAGTGTCATCCTCTGATGAGAGTTAGAGTCCCTCTACTTACAATTGGTATCAGAGGCAAACTATCCTGCAGCCTAAACATCTCGTGCTCATCTCCTTCCCGTGCCTCTCCCCACACTCAGTCGGCAGCAAGAGCTTCAACTGTTCCTTCCTCCCCTGCTCAGACGAGCAGCCTTTCGTCTGAGACAGCCTCTTCCACACGCAGCGACCCCTCACTAGCCCACCATGTCCCTACGCTCGGCCACTTCGAGTGCGCGGCGCCAGCAGGAGGCCGAGGTCGCCGCGGCACAAGAACGCGAGCGAGCAGCAGCGGCGGCTGCAGCGACAGCGGCGAGGGCAGCACGGTTGGCGGCGGCGGAACTGGCAGCGGCGAGAGCGGAAGTAGAAGCAGCGGAGGCGGCGGATGCTGCACGTGCGGCGGCAACAGAGCTCGAGGTTCTGCGCGGCAGTAGAGCTGGCAGCTCTGCTTCTGTCGACGACAACACCGACGACGAGCTCAGGCTGGCGAGGGAAGCAGCGCGAGAGCAGGCGGCACAGTGGGCAGCCGCGCATCCCCATGGGGGCGCGCGTGGCGGCAGCCCGGATAGGCGTCGACACGCTGACGGCGCTCCAGGCGGGGGCGCACGCGGCGGCAGCCCAGACGGGCGTAGACGCGCCGGCGGTGCTCCCGGCGGCGGCGACCGAGTCGACGGAGATCGCGGCCTCTACAGGCGGCGCGGTTCTCCCTCCCCGGATCGGTACCATGGTCGCCGCATGGCCCAAGCCATTGTCAGGGACATCGGTGCCGGCGGTGGGTGGCCTACCCTCACCAAGACCAACTACGTCGAGTGGGCCGCTGTGATGAGGGTACGGCTCCAGGTTCGCCACATGTGGGAAGCAGTTCGTTACGACGACGTCGACTACCACGAGGATCGGCGGGCGCTGGATGCCCTCATTGCTGCAGCCCCGCCCGAGATGCAGTTTTCGCTTTCCCAGAAGCGGACTGCCAAGGAGGCCTGGGACGCCATCGCTGCGACCCGCATCGGCAGCGATCGTGCCCGCAAGACCACACTGCAGGCACTTCGCAAGGAGTGGGAGAACCTGGCCTTCAAGCCAGGTGAGGATGTTGATGACTTTGCTCTCCGCCTCAACACTCTGTTGCAGAAGATGGTGCAGTTCGGCGACGACACCTACGATGAGGAGAGAGCTGTTGAGAAGCTCTTCCGTTGCATCCCCGAGAAGTACAGGCAGATTGCTCGCTCGATCGAGTCTCTGCTAGACCTCTCCACGATGACGATCGAAGAGGCGATTGGTCGCCTCAAGGTGGTCGACGGCGACGAACCACAGGCTCTCTCTGGGCCTATCACTATCGGCGGGAAGCTACATCTCACTCGGGAGCAGTGGGAGGCCTGCCAGGGTGACAAGAAGCAGGGGGAGTCCTCCTCGACACGAGGCCGCAAACGCGGCAAGCCGCGCAAGGCGCGTGGAGGCGCCCAGGCCGGGGCGCGAGGACATGCTGAGGGTGGTGCACGTGGAGGTGCCCAAGGCGGCGCCGTCGGCAACAAGAAGCCGGCACGAGACGACGGCTGCCACAACTGCGGCAAGCTTGGCCACTGGGCCAGGGATTGTCGGCAGCCACGACGTGGCCAGGCCAACGTCGCATAGGCGGAGGCGGAGGAGGAGGCCCTGCTCCTGGCACATGCAAGCATCGAGCCATCTCCAGCGGCACCGGCCGCAGCGGCACTCCTCCACCTTGATGAGTCGAAAGCACGCGCATTCCTCGGCGACGGCTCCAACAAGGACATGATCGAAGGATGGTGCCTCGACACCGGCGCCACTCATCACATGACCGGCCGACGGGAGTTCTTCACCGAGCTTGACTCTAGCGTCCGAGGCTCCGTCAAGTTTGGGGACGCCTCCGGCGTAGAGATCAAGGGCGCCGGCTCAGTCGTCTTCACCGCCGCGTCTGGTGAGCACAGGCTGCTCACCGGAGTCTACTACATCCCCGCGTTGAGGAACTCTATCATCAGCTTGGGACAGCTGGATGAGAACGGTTCGCGCGTGGAGGTCGAGCACGGAGTCATGAGGATCTGGGATCCCTCTCGTCGCCTTCTTGCCAAGGTACGCAGGAGTGCAAATCGGCTTTACATCCTCAATGTGAAGGTGGCACAACCTTGCTGCCTTGCTGCTCGTCGAGACGACGGGGCATGGCAGTGGCACGAGCGCTTCGGGCACCTTAACTTCGAAGCCCTGAAGCGGCTCAGCGCCAAGGAGATGGTACGAGGCCTGCCGTGCCTTGACCATGTGGAGCAATTCTGCGATGTCTGCGTGTTGACAAAGCAGAGACGACTCCCCTTTCCCCAGCAGTCGAGCTTCCGAGCCAAGGAGAGGCTCGAGCTCGTGCATGGGGACTTGTGTGGCCCGGTGACACCAGCCACACCAGGAGGACGACGCTACTTCTTGCTGCTCGTCGACGATCTCTCCCGCTACATGTGGGTGATGATCCTTGGCAGCAAGGGAGAGGCTGCGAACGCCATCAGGCGTGTGCAGGTCGCTGCGGAGGCGGAGTGCGGCCGCAAGCTGCGCGTGCTGCGCACCGACAACGGCGGCGAATTCACGGCGGCTGAGTTCGCGTCGTACTGCGCGGATGAGGGCGTTCAGCGCCACTACTCCGCGCCGTACAGCCCGCAGCAGAACGGCGTCGTCGAGCGGCGCAACCAGACGGTTGTGGGGATGGCTCGGGCTCTCCTCAAGCAGAGAGGAATGCCAGCTGTCTTCTGGGGAGAGGCGGTGGTGACATCGGTTTACATCCTCAACCGCTCGCCCACCAAGGCTCTCAACGGGATGACACCGTACGAGGCTTGGCATGGGCGCAAGCCGGCGGTCTCTCACCTACGGGTCTTCGGCTGCCTCGCGTTCACCAAGGAGCTTGGCCACATCAGCAAGCTCGACGATAGGAGCACCCCGGGGGTGTTCATTGGCTACGCGGAGGGCTCGAAGGCCTACCACATCCTTGACCCAAGAACACAGCGTGTGCGCACGGCGCGCGACGTAGTGTTCGACGAAGGGCGAGGATGGGCGTGGGACAAGGCGGTGGACGACGGCACGACTCCGACGTACGACTTCACCATCGAGTACGTCCACTTTGAGGGAGCTGGGGGAGTAGGCAACTCTTCTCCGAGCAGGTCTACCCCAGCCCCCAAGTCTCCACCGCCTCCAGCGCCACACTCTCCAGCTCCTGCTACAACGAGCTCTTCACCACCACGCACTCCAGCCACGACTCCGGCTACAGCGAGCTCTTCGCCACCACGTACTCCAGCACCGACGGTACCCTCTCCGGGAACGTCCTCTCCGACACCAGCTCGTGTCGAGCACGACCCAGTGGAGCTCGTGACCCCTCTGTCCCGCGACGAGGAGCGCGTCGACGCGTGCTACGACGGTGAGCCGTTGCGGTATCGAAGGGTGGAGGGCCTTCTCATCGACCCGTCGGTGCCAGGCCCTGCATCTCGCATTCTGGCAGGAGAGTTGCATCTTGCATGCGACGATGGTGAGCCTCGGTCTTTCGCGGAGGCCGAGAAACATGCGGCTTGGCGTGCCGCGATGCAGTCGGAGATGGACGCGGTTGAGACGAACCGCACTTGGGAGCTCGCTGATCTCCCTCATGGTCATCGCGCGATCACCCTTAAGTGGGTGTTCAAACTGAAGAGGGATGAAGCCGGCGCCATCGTCAAGCATAAGGCTCGCTTGGTGGCACGCGGTTTCTTGCAGCAGGAGGGGATCGACTTCGACGATGCCTTCGCCCCTGTAGCACGGATGGAATCCGTGCGAGTCCTCCTCGCGCTGGCAGCCCTGAAGGGCTGGCATGTTCATCACATGGATGTCAAGTCGGCGTTTCTTAACGGCGACTTAAAGGAGGAGGTCTATGTACACCAGCCGCCAGGTTTTGCGATCCCTGGCAAGGAGGGCAAGGTGTTGCGCCTGCGCAAGGCTCTTTACGGCTTGCGACAGGCACCAAGGGCGTGGAATGCCAAGCTGGATTCCACGCTCAAGAGGATGGGCTTCATGCCAAGCCCGCACGAGGCGGCCATCTATCGGCGGGGCAATGGAGAAAATGCACTGCTGGTGGGTGTCTACGTCGACGACTTGGTGATCACCGGCGCCAAGGATGCAGAGGTGGCAGCGTTCAAGGAAGAGATGAAGGCCACCTTCCAAATGAGTGACCTGGGGCATCTCTCCTTCTACCTGGGGATTGAGGTGCACCAGGGAGACTCCGGGATCACACTTCGCCAGACCGCCTACGCCAAGCGCATCGTTGAGCTGGCTGGGCTCATCGACTGCAACCCAGCTCTCACTCCGATGGAGGAGAGGCTGAAGCTGAGTCGCGACAGCACGACGGAGGAGGTGGATGCTACACAGTACCGGCGTCTTGTGGGGAGCCTTCGCTACCTCGTCCACACACGGCCTGACTTGGCATACTCCGTCGGCTACGTTAGTCGGTTTCTGCAGCGACCGACGACGGAGCATGAGCAGGCTGTGAAGAGGATCATCCGCTATGTTGCGGGGACTCTCGACCACGGTCTCTACTACCCGAGGTGCCCTGGGGAGGCACACCTTGTCGGGTACAGCGATAGCGACCACGCCGGCGACATCGACACCAGCAAGAGCACAAGCGGGATCCTCTTCTTCCTCGGCAAGTGCCCCATCAGCTGGCAGTCGGTCAAGCAGCAGGTGGTGGCCATGTCCAGCTGCGAGGCCGAGTACATAGCGGCGTCCACTGCTTCGACTCAGGCTCTCTGGCTGGCTCGACTGCTCGGTGATCTCCTCGGGAGAGACACTGGAGCGGTGGAACTCAGGGTGGACAGCCAGTCCGCTCTGGCATTGGCCAAGAACCCCGTGTTCCATGAACGGAGCAAGCACATCCGGCTAAGATACCACTTCATCCGAGACTGCTTGGCAGAAGGGAGCATCAAGGCGCGCTACATCAACACCAAGGATCAGCTTGCAGACCTGCTCACCAAGCCCCTTGGGAAGATCAAGTTTGTTGAGCTTTGCTCCAGGTCCGGGATGGCCCAACTTTCTCACAAGACGACACCCAAGACTTAGGGGGAGAATGATGGAATAAGTCTTGAGCATCTAGAGGACAGCCTGCTTTTGACTGTCCTCTGTAGTCCTTTAGCATCTAGAGGACAGCTTGACTGTCCTCTGTAGTCTCTTTAGCATCTAGAGGACAGCAGTCGCTTTTTGACTGTCCTCTGTAGTCGCTTTAGCATCTATAGGACAGCAGTCGCTTTTGACTGTCCTCTGTAGTCTCTTTAGCATCTAGAGGACAATCCTGTTGTATAGTGTGTGTGAGAAGGTGTGGTAGTGCAGCCCCTAGGGCTATAAATATGTGTCCCCAACCCCTCTAAGGGTATGGCATTGTGTAGTGTTTGAAGAAATAAACAGAAAATTGCCCCAACTCATAGTGTCATCCTCTGATGAGAGTTAGAGTCCCTCTACTTACAACTAGCCACTGGTCTTAGAAAGAGTACCATGTCATCAGCATATAGAGAGATTCAATGCTTGATAGAATCCAAAGATAGAGGTTGGAGTAGACCATCATCCGCTGCCTTGACAATAAGCGCATTGAGAATGTCCATGACCAGCACAAACAGTAATGGGGACAAAGGGTCCCCCTGCCGCAGCCCTCTCCTATGGGTAATGAAATCACCAGGCACCCCATTGAGGATCTGAGTAGATGATGTCATGAGCAGCCTACTAAGCACATCGCGCCATATAGGCCCAAAACCAAGCCTCTCCAGCACCTCTAGAAGAAAAGGCCAGGAAACAGAATCAAATGCTTTAGAAATGTCCAATTTGAGTAAAATCCTTGGATGTTTCTGAGAAAGGAGGAATCTAGTTGTTCGTTGAACCAGCATGAAATTATCTAGGATGAAGCGCCCTTTGATGAAAGCACTTTTTTGGATATCAGTTTCTCCATGTAATTTTGTAGCCTGTTAGCAAGCACCTTGGTAAGTAGCTTGGCAAAACTATGAATGAGGCTAATAGATCTAAAATCCTTAGCAAAAACAGCTCCATCCTGCTTAGGCAAAAGAGCAATAAAGGCTGTATTAAGAAATCTGAGATTTCTAAAATCTTTCCTCCAAATAGCAGCCACTGCAGACATAATATCATCCTTAATAATAGGCCAACAAACTTTATAGATTGACCCCTAAAACCATCCGGACCGGGAGCCTTGTCGGAGGGTAATTGCTAATGGTATTCCATACCTCTGTCGGAGGGTACAAATGTCCCATATTTATTTTTTACTTGACTCAAAGAATTTTCCAAAAGAATAACAATCGTTCAGTCAAGAAAAAATAAATATGGGACATTTGTACAAGAGCGCCACTGAAATAATCAGTAAATTGTTAGTGTTTTAATTGATGTTTGTGTCCATTCAAGGCACATATTATGGTTAGGGGCTGGCAGTACTAATTTTAATGAAAAGACAGGAGCTCTGCCACTCAATTAAAGAAGTTCATACAACAACACACTGTACTCTTACAACCGCACAACAGCCGATCCAGTAGCCCTTAAGACACAAATCGTTGCCAAGATTTCGTGCAAAAGCAACAAAACAGAGTGAACACAAACCGTTGCCAAGACTCCGTGCAAAAGAACAAAACAGAGTGGATTCTTCATGACAAACCTTAGCCCCTGCTACCAAGACACAGCCACCTGCACACAACTGGATTCACCAAACACACCTAGAAAGAGGCTACCACATGTCATCGTCACCAAGCTTCATCATGCCCCCAACCAAACAGGCCGGACTCCATATCAACAGGGCGCCAAGATAGAAGCAGCACCAAGAAGGCATACCTGTTCGCTCAGTTTTAATCCGTACCGGCTTCTGCTGAGTGTTTTTGTCTCTATAGATTAAAGCCGCAGCAGTCCAAACAACCGGCCGGCTTGAATCCAAAGCGAACCGGCATGCACACCAAGTTTAGCAGGGTCACACTAACGGAGTCCACCGGTCGTCATTGCCAAGCTCCACACGTAAGTGAAGAGCAGCTCTGACTTCCAACGATGAACCTCAGCTCAAACCAAGGTTGCCGATCCCTCACCCATAGCAACCACATTGTCACTAGCAAGAACAGGCATATTGTGTCATTGTTGCCGAGCCACATCACATCCCAACGACGCAACAACTCTGGCTTTACAAACACGCCCAAACCATGAGGACCAAATGGATGAGAGTGAACCGGCGCTGAGCACAGTGAACGCCAATGGCGAGCTCTGGCAAGACATGAACGTGGAGAGTGGAAGTGGATTGGTGCTGCGAAAGACAGTGCAGCTTTTCTGTTTTTTTATTGCAGTATTTAAAGGATGCTAAGTCTAAACACGACCTTCTGAACTCACGCCACTCAACAGGTGGTGGCGGACTAAACGCGTGCCATGCGCACGGCGTGCGCAGCGCGTAGTCCGCTCTGTATGAACTGGGCATGCATCGAGCTCAAACGGATAGCAAACAGAATGACTTGACAAACTAACTGACTTAAAACTAAGTGGATCACAGGGCTTTATCTAACAATCTCCTCCTAAAACCTGTGGCACTTTTACTTTATTTCTTGAACCCCGATCTTTGATCGAAGTTCTTCAAATTTTATAACCGCCAGGGACTTGGTGAAAATATCCCCAAGCTGCTCCTCTGTTCGGATGTAGTCGACTCTGATCAAACCATGGTCTGCACACTCCTGGATGTAATGGAATCTAATCTCAATGTGCTTACTCCTGTCATGTAAAACTGGATTATTGATCAGATCGTAGTTTTATTATCTACCAACAGCAGAGGTGGAACACCCGCTTTCCCAAGCAGCTCCTCCATCAGCCTTGCTAGCCAAACACCTTGAGTTGCTGCCATGGAAGCAGCAATGTACTCTGCTACACATGAAGACAGAGCCACTACCCTTTGCTTGGTTGACTAGTAAACCATGCTGCTGGTGCTCTTGCGGTCTTCAACATCTCCAGCTATATCGCTGTCAATGTATCCAATAACCTCCGGCCTCTGTTTTCCTCTCCCTGCGCCATACCAGACGTCCAATTCACAGTTCCAGCCACATGCCGCAAGATGTGTTTCACTGCAACTAAGTGTTCTTCTCTGGGTGCCTCCATAAAATGACTCACATATACCAGAGTAAGCAAGATCAGGCCAGGTGTTTACCAGATATCTGAGACTCCTGACGATGCTGCTGTAGTTGGTTGTGTCGGCTGCCAGAGTTGTACCAGTCTTTCTGAGCCGAAGTTAAACATCAGTTTAATACCCAATATCTAAGTTCATATTTGGTGCCAAAGTAGGAATCAACAATGCTTGTTCCTGAACCCATTTCATAAGTGCTTTACTTTAGCTTCTCAAAACTAAACCATGGGAAGATTAATATTTGTTAGATTATGATATGGCGCCGGGGACTCTTCAGAGGTGAGTAGAGAAGGAGGCGAGCTTGAGGGTTGGAACGCAGTGGATATGGCGGTAGTGGGCAGCTGATGTAGCAGCTGGCTGGATGAGCCAGGGTGACTGAAGAGCTGTCCACTAAGGAATAACTTCTTCGATAGATCCCTAGTACAAACTATCGGCTGGCTTTATAGATGATGAGCCACCAAACCTTTCCTATTACTTAACCTAGATATTTGGAAACAGAAATATCAAATCTAAACTTCCTAACAACTCAGCCCTTGATTGGAGGATTTGATTTATTCAATCAAAACCTTCCTACTGACCTCTTCTTCCTTTCCTGCGCTGACTCCTTCCTTTCCTATGCATGCTGCCCCTTTCCTGCGCCTGCTGCCAGCCTTGGGCGCCTGTGATACTGGCAGCCCACAAACTAGTCACAACATTTCCCTCCACACCGACAAAGAACTCGTCCGTGAGCTCGAACTCTGGATACCTCTGCTTGAATTCTTCGAGTGGTTCCCTAGAAGCATCTGTCTCAGCACGACCAAACCACTGAATCAACAATTCCTAAACACCTCTGTTGAGCCTGGCACGTACCACCTTGGATAGTGTTGGTAGGACACGACCATGCAAGATCACAGGTAATGGTACCACTTGTGTTGGCGCCTCCCCTTCAAACTTCTTCAGCAAGGAAACATGGAAGACATCGTGTATTCGAGCACGAGGTGGTAACTGCAGCTTGTATGAGACCAGCCCTACCCGAAGGAGGACCTGGTATCGACCGTAGTACTTTGGCCCAAGTTTGGAGGGAGTAGCAGAAGTCAACCTGACTGCTGTGCACTGTTGTAGGCAAAGCCACACCCAATCGCCAACTTGGAACTCCACCTGGCGACGTTTCTTGTCCTGGTAAGCTTTCATGGTTACTTGGGCCTGAAGAAGACGCTCCCGGATTTCCACCAAGAACGTGACGCGGTCCTGCAGCTGATGGTACAGTGCTGCCACCTTAGTGGAGCCCGGTTGATAGGACAGCAGGGTTGGCGGCTCCCGGCCATAGACGACACGGAATGGCGAGCACTTGATGGCTGTTTGGTATGAAGTATTGTAGCAATACTCTGCCCATGGCAACCACTGCAGCTAGGACTTCGGTCGATCTCCTGCAAGACACCTCAAATACATGGTTATGACCCGATTTACCACTTCGGATTGACACCAGCCAACTTGAACAACTCGGTCCAGAAAAGGCTAGTAAAGATTGTGTCGCGGTCGCTGACGATTGAGCAGTGGAGCCTATGTAAGCAGATGATGTCATCAAAGAAGGCCTTGGCCACGGACGATGCCGTGTAGGGGTGCCGAATAGCGATGAAGTTTGCATACCTCGAGAATCTGTCCACCACAGTAAGGACCACTGTCTTGCCACCAGCACGTGGAAATCCTTCCACAAAATCCATGGAAATGTCGCTCCAAACCTCCAAAAGGATGGTTAGGGGCTGCGGGAGACCGCTAGGATGTAGATGATCCGTCTTGTTCTTCTGGCAAGTGGTACACCCACACACATAATCGGCGGATCTACTGCAATGCGCTTGGGTTGTGGAAGGAGGCGCGCCAGCGGTTGACCGTCTTCTGGATGTCGTCATGGCTGCAGTCGTGGACGTACGCCAGTTGGTGTGGCCAAAGGGCCAAAGCATCTGGCACATAGACACGACCGCCGAAGGTAAGGAGGTCGTCCACCTTAGTCCAGCCTTCTGGAGCAGAGCCATCGGTTATCTGTCGGTGTAATGTCGCAGCCTACGGGTCGGTGAGGCGCTCGGTGCGCAACACCTCGAAGAGCTCGAAGGAGGGCGTAGAGATGGTGTGGAGGGAGGCCACCACCTCCTCGTCATGCGATACAGCATATCAGTCGTGCCATTCATCTTCTCTGGCTTGTACTCGACGGCAATGTCATATCCGAAGAGCTTGCTCACCCATGTGTGCTGAGGAATGGTAGAGAGACGTTGATCCAAAATATACTTTAAACTATAGTGATCAGTACGAATAGTAAAAGGTCGTCCCTAAATGTATGGCCTCCAATGACGAACCGCCTTGACCAAACTGATGAGTTCACGCTCGTAGGCAGGCAGCTTCTAATGGGGAGGCACCACGGTCCTGCTGAAGAAGGCGATCACACCGTCGCCTTGGTGCAGGACGGCGCCGAAACCGGCACCTGAGACGTCACAGTCGATGTAAAAACGCCACTCAAAGTCTGGCATCTGTAGCAAAGGTGCCAACATGAGCGCCTGCTTGAGGGTCTTGAAGGCGTCGTCGGTCCAGCGGAACGCCTCCTGCTTGAGGAGAGCGGTGAGAGGCGCGACCACCGTACCATATCCCGCGATGAATTTGCGGTAGTACCCGATCAATCCGAGGAACCCGCGTAGAGCTCGAAGTGATTTTGGCGATGGCCATGCCTCCACAACCTCAATCTTGGCGGGGTCCATGGCCACGCCGTTCGACGAGATGACGTGACCAAGGTAAGCGACCGTGTGAGTGCCGAAGAGACACTTAGAACACTTGAGCGCCAACTTGTGTGTCCACAGTAACTGGAACGCCTGCTTAACGTGTTGGAGATGGTCAGCCCATGAACTTGCGGATGAGGATGCGTCAAAGAAGACCAGCACGAACTTGCGGATGTACGACTTCAACACCTCATTAATGAGAGCCTGGAAGGTAGAAGGTGTGTTCATCAACCCGAACAGCATCACCAGGAACTCAGTGGCCTCAATGAGTGCGGAAGGTTGTCTTGGCGATGTCGTCGGGGTGCATTTGCACTTGGTAATGGAGTTGTCGAGGCTAGTTGGTTACGCCATCTCTTGTTGGAACTTCGATGCCCCCTTCATAGGAGTATTCTTGTCTATTATGACAACATCAGCGCCGTCTATTTATCCACCAATCCAGTTCAACATATTGTACGAAGCATGTTGAAATTGATCTCCACTTTTCGAGAACGTGTTGCTATTGGTGACGTTCACGCAGGGGCGAAGCTACTGTGTAGCCAGTGGGTGCAAGTGCACCCCCTAAAATTCCAAAAATCAATTGTAGTGTTCAATTTTTCACCATATAAGCATCACCCACATCTCATCCTTATGAATCCACAAGGGAGGTGCACCCCCTTTATATTTGCTCTAGCTTCACCACTACGTTCACAAAAGGGCTTCTGACATCAGTGTTTCTTGAGTTCAAGTCCAGTCTCAACATTTGCAGTGGCTAGATGTTTCGACTGGGGGTGTTAGATTATTACTATAATTTGTAGGTTGCTTTCCATCTCCCCTCCTGCATGAGGGCTGGTATGGCAACTCTGTCACTCTGTCAGGTATAGCAACTAGGAGCAGTCCTATATGGCATCTCGGATCTGCTATTTTAGTATAGCTATCAAGAGCTACCTCTATGGTAATCACTAATCAGGATCCTGATTACCAGGCTGTCGCACCTTCCCTAGTGCGCCACCCTCCTGGCCTATATATTGTAAACCTTTCTACATCTAATGAATCAATCTACTCAGCCCATGGTTACTTGTCTAATAATATTCACTCTTCATACCTGCAGGTTCACATGTCATCCTCATTGCAGGTACTGTTGCCACTGAAAATTCTACCATTCTGATTCTTTTTCTTTTGCTACAATACAATACACTTTTACATTGTCATTTTCCAACAATAACACTATAATATTTTTCAAACAAGAAATTTGGTCATGGGACATAGTTGTTTGTCCTAATGCAGCTAGCTCATTTGTTTTCCTTTGATTCAGCTACAACATCAGTAGCCACATTCGTTGTTCTGGTAGTCACTGCACTCTATCTTTCACTGAAGAAAAGATATAATGAAGCAATACATCTCAAAGTAGAAATGTTTCTCAAAACATATGGCACATCAAAACCCACAAGGTACACTTTCTCCGAAGTTAAGAAGATAACAAGGCGGTTCAAGGAAAAAGTAGGCCAAGGTGGATTCGGAACTGTTTACAAAGGGCAGCTACCAAATGGTGTTCCAGTGGCGGTCAAAATGCTAGAGAACTCTACAGGAGAGGGAGAAGACTTCATCAATGAAGTAGCAACCATTGGACAAATACATCATGCAAATATCGTCCGCCTCCTAGGATTTTGCTCTGAAGGAACAAGACGTGCGCTTATTTATGAATTCATGCCTAACGAGTCATTGGGGAGATATATATTCTTGCCGCAAGAGCTCCTAGTACCAGAAAAAATGCTAGATATCGCTACAGGCATTGCTAGAGGAATGGAGTACCTACATCAAGGATGTAACCAGCGCATCCTCCACTTTGACATCAAGCCTCACAACATTCTGCTGGACTACAGCTTCAATCCAAAAATTTCAGATTTTGGTCTTGCTAAGCTGTGTGCCAGGGACCAAAGCATTGTTACCTTGACCGCAGCAAGAGGCACAATGGGGTACATCGCACCAGAGATATATTCTCCAAATTTCGGTGGGGTATCATACAAGTCAGATGTTTACAGTTTCGGCATGCTGGTGTTAGAGATGGTGAGTGGAAGGAGGAATTCAGACCCAGGTATCGAGAACCAAAATGGGGTGTATCTACCAGAGTGGGTCTATGAGAGAGTAGTCACTGGGCAGGACCTCACACTTAGTAAGAAAATAGCTGATCAGGAGAAAGAAACAGTGAGGCAGCTGGCCATTGTTGCACTCTGGTGCATTCAGTGGAACCCCAAAAACAGGCCATCAATGACAAAAGTGGTTAACATGTTGACAGGAAGGTTACAGAATTTACCAATACCACCTAAGCCATATGCCTAGCCTGAAAGACATCCTATGCCATAAAACATGGAGGATATACACCATGTTTTAGGAAGAATGAAAAGCAATTATGCTTACTTTCATGTGCGAGCTTAGTAATGCTTAGCAATAGATTACACAGTATTTGGATCATTCCACTGTATCAGACACATGAACTGTGACTCTTTTAATTTTCGATGTGTGGTAACTTAATTAGAGACGTATCACATTGGATTTGATTTCCAGTGTTGTTCAATTATTGTGATTTTCTAGAAAATATACCTGTTCGGTTGGCTTTAATCCATACCGGTTTCTACTGTTTCTTTTTTTCTCGAAAGCGTAGGAGAACTGTGCCCATTATATATTAAGCAGAAAAAGGGGTGGCCAAAAAAGACCAATACAAACGGCCTCCTTACGGAGGCCAGTAGGAAGCATACATAAATGAATCCATCAGACCTTCTTAACTCTCAGCTAAGGGTGCTGCTAAATGGCAAAGCCCCTTGGCACCAGCAATCTCCCATTGTGCCCTTTCCTCATCCGCAGCTCTAAGACTCATGGTAACACTAGGGCTGCAGGCATCAAAGACGCATTTGTTTCTATGCTTCCACAAGGTCCAGGCTCCCAGAATGATAAGGGAATCAAGTCCTTTTTTTGTGAGTGCATTAGCAATATTCCCCACCGATTCCCACCAGCCTAGATATGAGCCAGCATCTGGTTGAGGAGCCAAAGAATGCAGACAAAAATTTCCTTAACAACAGATACCAGAATTCCCTGGAGAAAGAATAGGTAACAAAAAGATGATCGATAGTTTCATCCTCTTGATCACAAAGGGGGCACTTCTCAGGATGAATCAGCCCTCTTTTAGCAAGCCTATCTGTTGTCCAGACTCTATTTTGTGCAACTAGCCAGATGAAGAACCGACATTTTGGCAAGGACCAAGTTTTCCAAATTTTCTTGTGATGAGGGAAAACCACAGACCCCAAAAAGAAACCTTCGTAAGCAGTCTTTACTGAATAGATGCCAGTAGGAGCAATACTGAAAACATGTTATCGTCAACCTCAGGCTGCAGCTGCCAAGCTGAAGTCATATTCCACAACTGGAGATAATCTGTTAAGACTCCCAAGGTCAGCGGACCCTTAATATCATAGATCCATTTTCTATCTGTAATTGCCTCATAAACAGTCATGTTATTGACAATCCTCTTGGGTATAACATTATACAAACTTGGAGCAAGGTCTTTAATTCTCTTACCATTTAACCATTTATCCTTCCAAAACTTTGTATTTCTACTGTTTCTACAATGTTTTTGTCTCTATGGATTGCAGCTGCAGCAGTCCAAACAGTCGGCTTTAATCCAAAGCGAACAAATATGTTCCTTTGATTTATCTGTGCTCATCAATGTTGTGTACTACAACAAGTCCCTGCATAACTCAGAAAGGTGTTCTACTCTTTTATCTCTTTTTTTTTTGTGTTTGTGTGTTTGTGGAACAAGGTGTTTTCTACTTTTCCTATTTGTGGTGCATAAGAGTTATTATAAATTCATCATGCTGGGTAATTGATAAACAACTAAACCTCAGCAATGTGTTCTATATGTCCTTCCGATGGGCCATAATTGGTCAAGATGCAAAGACACTATAACCTAAATTGTGCCAGGGGCGAAGCCAGCCAAGTAAGTCGCCAGGTCATCCACTTTGCTAGCTAGAGTTTGCACTGCAGTAATACAGTGCGTACAGTGATTTTCAACTTCAAACCATCAGGGTCAGACCTAGCTCTGCACTTGAACTATGCATAGTTTCTTATTCCCCACACAGCCACACCCCAAGTAACAATGTCACCCCGCATATACCCCAGGTTTGTGAGCGCAACTGTCCTAAAATCTAGCAACGTGGTATGCAAAAGCAAGGTGTTATTACCTCTGTCAGTAACGAGTAGGAAGCGCATCCGGAAAGCGGTAGCGACCCTCACCGGAGCGGAGGACGGCGGCGAGAAGAGGAATACCCGTTCCAGCATTCTGAGGCGGTGCGCACATCGGCACATGAGGGAATTCGTGAGACTTCCTTTCTGGCATTGGGATTGGCGACTTCCTTCGTGGTGGCTACGAGGTACTAGTGAAATCCGTAGCCGTAGCGCAGTTTAGCGGGCGGCGCACACAAAAAAAAAAGTGCGACGAACAGTGGCGTTGTCGGCTGTAACAGGTGGCCGTCGGCGCGAGGAGATGTAATTTAATGGCCCATGGGCTTGATTTAGCCCATGTAGAAAAGCATTCGGAGTTCGAATAGGGAATATTTTGTTAAACAAAAGGCAACCGAACGTATTTCGAAGGGCCTCTGTTTTTTATTAGTCAGTTGCTCGTACATTAATTACATGCTAGTCGGTTACCCGTGCGTTGTGACGGCTCATAACAATATCTATATAAATTATCTACCAAAAAGATATCAAGATTTTTTATTGATGGTCTCCGCTTTTCACATAATATTTTTTATGAACGCACGGGTACCAAAGTCAGCAAATCAGAGACCCATATCCATTATCTCCTCCACTTCCAAGGTTTCGTACAACAAGAGAGGAAGAGAAGAGGCAGACATACATGTTCGTTGCCCGAGAAGGACACGACGAAGACCTGGGCATCTGGAGGCAACATAGGTAGTATACCGCTAGATATATAGGGAGAGAGCACGCAAGCGGATAAAAAAGCTCAGCCGGAGCAGCTCCAAACCGAGAGGCACCCGCACCAGACGTCAATCCGAGAAGGGCGAGAGAATGCGAGTGTTTTCCCAGCCCTGGACCCGCCGATGCGACACACCACCACCACCAACTCCGTAGCATATGCCGACTGCTGCCATGCTACGGGTCTTGGTTGTCCAATATCTCAAACCTGGACTCCTCATCGCCAAGATAACCAAAGCGTGGCAGGCGCCACCATGTCTTCCTCGACGGCACATACGAAGAAAGGCCAGGAGCATGACCGACTCGTCCCGTACCCGCGTCGACGAGCGTCAGTCGGCTCGCGACTGCGACCGTAGGTGGGGGCAGTAGGTTGGGGAGGAAGAACAGGGCGAAGGCTAGGAAGACGAACAGGACGTCCGATGATGGTGCGCGCATAATGTAAAATGTCCTCGTGAACGTGCAATAGCCACTGCACGAGTCAGTGTCGGGGATGGTGTCGGGCGAATACGGGGAGGAGGCGCATGCTCCTACGCCCTCTGCCGAGAATGGGGTGGTGTCACACCCGGTTTTAAGGAACAAAGCCAGGTGCATCTCATATATGCACCAGAGAAGACAACACATATAATAATAGAGTGCATAGAGATAAATGTCATAAATATCATAAATATATTTATTACATAGCGGAAGTCTTACAAAAATAAATGATAAAATAAAATGAACTATATATTATTCCCTGGCGCCACAAAGCTGACTGGGAGACGGCACCTAGATCAAGTCGAAAGCCTCAGTGTTATGCGTCTCCTCTTCAACCACATGTTCTTCTCCTATGGGGAGGTGTGAGACAGCAAGGGTGAGCTCACATACGTTCATAGCTCAACAAGTCGTGGAGAATAATGTGCATGAACTCGTCAAAGGTGGGAGTTCATGTGAAGTGTAATGCAAATCAATGTAATAAAGGCTGAAGCTGAGCATTGCTTTTATAAGTTGGTCAAAATTTTATTAGCAGTTACTAAGTGCAAGTAAATACCAAACCATAGTAATAATAAGTAAAAGTAATAATAAAATAATCCCAGATGCAATGAAATAACAAATTAAGTTTAAGTTCCATAAATTAATCATGTGAGTGTCCGAGCCGCTCATGACCGTGAGCACGGCTAGTATACTAGTTTTACACTCTGTAGAGGTTGCACATCTTTACCCACAAGTCGTGTTACCCATTTGCCACGGAGTTGATCAGACCTTATACACCTCTACCAAGGAAGCGAGGCAGGGTACCACTACGAGGCCTTTACAAAGTTCCACTAGCTTCAGAAAACTCGCTACAATTTATAAGAAGCAACAGTGCAAGAATCCCTCACCTGACCGCTATCGCAGCAAAATCAACCCAAGGACCTCCCTACACTGACCACTCCCCCACTGCCCTTGCCCCTTTCGGGTAAGGTACTCATCCACTAGCTTTCCTAGTTAATCAGCCAAGGGTGTCCCATTAAACCCTTGTGGTAGCACTGTTTTCCCGGGTGGTTCTTCATGTTCCCATTAACATAATGATCTTATCATGAACAGTAAATAATGAACAGATAATAAAAAGTTTAACAATGAGTGATGAATATCTCTATACCCCAAAGCCACATAAAGCAATAGCATGTACTACCCAAAAATTTAGTAGTAAAACTAGTGGTGAAACAAGGTATAAAGATTTTGGTGTTTGAATTGCCCAACACAAATAATTGGACTAACTAGTTTGCTCTAGAGTATATGTTCTACAGGTGCCAAAGGTTCAACTCAAAACCAATACAAAGATTAAAAAGGGTTCAAGAAGAAAGGAGCAAAGGAAACCGAAGTGCTCCCTGGTCTGGCGCACCGGACTATCCGGTGCACTAGGGAGGATCGATCTCAAACTCTTCAGCTTCGGGTTTCCTAGGCGCAGCTCCGCTATAATTCACCGGACTATCCGATGGGCCACCGGACTGTCCGGTGTGCCAGCGGGGCAACGACTATTTGCACGCAACGGTCGACTCTGCAAAGTGAACAGTGCAATTCAGATGTCAGAGCAGATGGTCAAAGGGGCACCAGACTGTCCGGTGCCGCATGAGGACAAAGCCTCCAACGATCGACCTGCTCCAAGCCCTAACAGGAGGATGACGTGGTGGCGCACCGGACGCTGTCCGGTGGCGCACCAGACTGTCCGGTGCGCCCATCGCCAGCAGCCTTCTCCAATGGCTACAATTTGGTTGGTGGCTATAAATACCACCCCAACCGGCCACTTCAAGGTGTGGGAGCCCAAGCAACATTCCAAGTCATATAGTTGACATATTCAAGCCCTCCCAACCACCTCTATTCATTGATCCATCCTATGCACAAGATTTAGACCACTACAACCAACACAAGTGCCACAAAAGAGAGAGCAAGCAAAAGAGAGCTTCTCGTGTGAGTTTAGCACTAGTGCCTTGTGAGAATTATTGAGAGAAAGTGTGTGCTACATCTTGTGATCATTCGCGCGTGGAGTTTTGACTCCCATTGAACTTCCTCCAAAGTTTTGGAGGCTTGTAAAGCTAGCAAGAGATACCAAAGAGTGTGGTGATCCTTGCGGGGTCTTAAGTGATCCTTGAGAAGAAGAAGAGCTCGTCAGTCTTTGGTGATCGGTGGAGAGAGGGAAAGGGTTGAAAGAGACCCGTCCTTAGTGGACTCCTCAATGGGGACTAGGCCTTCGAGGGCCGAACCTCGGTAAAACAAATCACCTGTGTCTCTTGTGTTCATTATTTGTGATTTGTTTATTTTCCCTCACTCTAAGTTTTTCTTGCACTATTCTTTGCTAACATTATTTAGTGTTGCTTCAAATTGAATTCTCATTTAGTGAAGCAACACCTTGCAAGAAAGAACTTGTGTTATTGCCCTTCTTATCTAAGCCATCTTGCTTTATTCTCTTGGACCTATTAGTTGTATTGATTTATCAATTCCGCATTATTTGAAAGCAATACTCTCTACAAGCAAAGGACTTAGTTCTTATACTCCGATAATTGTGTATCTTGTTCTAACCACTAATCAAGGGATCTAGTTGGGGTGTAAAGTTATAAATTTCAGGTTTCGCTTATCCACCTCCCTCTAGGCGACTTTCAAAAATCTAGGGTAACCTATTGGGTCCCATCAAAATTAACCTATGCAGATCATTATGATTAATAAGAACATGACTGGGTAAAAGAAGTGATCAAGGGCACAACTTGCCTTCAACGAGCTCCTGCTCAACAGTCTCTACCAGCTGAACCTCCGAATCCTCTGTGACTTGCTCGTCTACTCGCATCAATACAATACATACATAGTATAGCAAATATTAACATCACATCAAACATGTAAATAAAATACACAATAATAATCTAGACATTAAAATAAGATTCTAGGAACATGAATAATTAAATTTGGAGTTATAGATTTTAAGTTATGAATTTTCCAAGGTTTTATGTGCTTAATACAAGATTAAGTAATAGATAAATTTTAGTGTGTCTTTCATGCCAAAACAGTGGCACTATTTGATAGAGAATAATATTACAAAATTATAGGAAGTGGAATGGATTAATTTGGAGCAAGTATGAATTTTCTAGGAATTTAACAAATTCTAACATTTATTTATGAATTACAAATCAATTTCTGTTTTATTTTCTATCCTCTGGACTCGGCCCCATTTTCTAGAAAGGTGAGGGGGCCTGGCACAAGATTCCACAGACTCAAATGACAAACCAGGTGGACTGCGGGTTTGTTTCTTAAATAGTTCAGGGGCAAATATGAAAGAGTGCGCCCGAAGGGGTATCGAGGGCCCAGGACCGTCTGATCAGGACTCAATGACCCAGATTAGATCTTACTTAAAACGGTTCAGAATTCTTCAGGAGCCCTTGGATCTGTATCCAACGGTCCATAGACTATCTGTGGGTTGGATCGCAGGGCCCGATCCACTTGTCGGTCCCTAGATTGACGTCTCTGATTCACTGAAATCACACGCCGCCCCAACTTCTAATCCCAATCGCCCAGCAAGGATCCAACGACTGCACACATTTCCCATTCCTAACCAATCATGGCCGCCCACCTAGGGATCGATGGCAGATGAGTCGTCTTCTTCACCGTGTGCTGGATTATGGCGCGACCCGACGCGCCAGCATAGCCAACAGTGCCGAGGAGCACCCCAGTCGACCTCGCCACCACAGTTCGCCCAGCACCATGCGCCATAGCTATACGTCGAGCGGCCCCTAGGTTCTACCTTGTCGCGTGCAACTTGATGTGGAAAGGAGAGGGAGCGAGTTCGGGAAGGGCGTCATACCGAAAAACAACTTGGAGATGAGCCTGCTTCTCAACACCGTGCGGCGCCGGTGAAAGATTCGCCGCACCGCAGTCTCTCCTGCACGCGCGTTAGCGCCCTCTTGATTTCCAGGCGCACCCAGGGAAGAATTGCTCGCCACCAGACTCTCACCGCCGACACCCTTTCTTTTTTTTCTCTCTCTCTCTCACCTACCGAGCTTTTAATCGGCTAGCGGTGGATTGCAGCTCACACCGAAGTCGTCGCGCACGGAGGAAGGAGCGATGGTCCTCCCTTATCTAGCCACAAAGTGCAGAGTCTTGGGGCCCGGGTAGCCAGCAGGGATTGCAGGGAGTTGGGTACAACGAACCCCATGGAGTCCGCGGCGCCAACAGCCATCCAAGCGGGAGGGAGTTTCTGGCATCGCAGTCCCGTGATCCAGCGAAGGCATCGGGGATCACCCGCTGACCCGTGGGGCCAGGGGGTCAGCACTAGGTCATGAGGCGGCGGGGCTCCCTTCCTGGGCTGGCGTGATGGGGTGGATTGGGCCGAATGTGAGGGAGACAACCCATGAGCGCGCTGAACTCTTTTTCTTTTTATTTTCCCATTTTCTTCTCTTCTTTTCCATTTCAAATTTCAAATTCCAATTTACAATCAGATTTAAATTCAAATCATGTGCCAAATTATCCTCACATTATATTGTGAAATTAGAAGTACCAATTTTAGAAATATAATTACATACATATTATTTATTCATTTTCATATCCTTTCTCTTTTTCTCTTTTCTTTTTCCTCAAATCTTCTTCTCACTATTATTTTATTTTTATTCATATTATTATTGTTTTAAATGCACAAACAAAGATCCAATATGATGCATTGGTTTATTTTAGGTGTTATTAATTATTTGTTCCCTTTATATATGGTTATTACCAGGTTACAATGATTATGGGGCAAAAACACATAATGAGATCTACTCTCTTCAGATTGTTTACAAATTGGGTATTACAGGTGGCGCGGAGGTAGAGGCATGAGGGGAGAGAGAAAAGAAGTAGAATAACGAACGAGGTGGTGGCAACTGAGGCGAGGACCATCATTATCGTGTGGAGGTATAGATGGCCAAATGGGTCGTGTCTCGCGAGCCGGCCCGAGGCACGACCCATTTAATAGTGACTGGGCCAACCCGGCACGAGCGCCGTGCGGTGCTTGGGCCGTAGGCTCGGCCCATAGTACTGGTTCGACCCGACATGATTATTTTTTTATTTTATAAAAAACCATATAGACATATGTACAATTTATATTCAATATTATAAACATTTGAGTATGATGTTCTACTGGTTGGAAAGCTTCGCCTAATGTCTCCCACCCTTCTTCCATCAGGGTGTGGGTTCAAACCCTGCCTCCTGCATCGCTTTTTAACATTTTACTCTGAGTTGATTTGGAAGAAATGTAGGGACTTTTTTGTAAAAAGATAACGCAAGACGACCGTTGAAACTGGTGCTTTAAGTATAGTAGAGACTAGTCGATTACCCGTGCGTTGCGACGGCTCACAACAATACCTATGTAAATTATCCACCAAAAAGATCTCAAGATTTTTATTGGTTGTCTCCACTCTTTGCATAATATTTTTTTTATTAATGCATGAGTATCATAGGCAGCAAATCAGAGACCTCCATCCCTCGCTGCAACACCCTGAATTTGGGGTATAAATTTTCTTTTCTAATATCCACCAAATTCAGATGTTACCCTCTTCTTTACTTGCTTTTCTTCTCTTTTTTTGTTTCAAAATAATGGACATTAACTTTATTATATATATATATATGAGTTCTCGGCGTAGTAAAATAAAATCCTAGAGAAGCTTTGATTGTTGCATTCTTGTCTTTCATAGTGTTTATGAGTGCAAAGGTTTTTCAAACTATATCGAATTATCTTGATCTTGTTTCCGGGGGCTTTTGGGAACCTTCGAAACGTTTCTTCGAGTATTAAAATATGAATTTTAGTTTTTTCTAATAATAATTAAATACCTAAAATGTAGTAGTTGCGAAAACTATAAGATTTTGGAAACTCGATAATGTATATATATTTTCTTCTCGTCGAGTCGATTCTAGATCTTGTGTCCCTTTTCGCGAGATCACCGAACTGCTTCTCCTTGTGAACGGTATGCTGCTCGCGTCGGTTATCCTCGTCTATCCCCGTCTACCCTTTCGACATCTATCTCGGCATCCTGGGCCCGTAGGCCACCTCCGACTATCTTCGTCTAAATTTATCTAACCCTATCTATCACTTGCCTAACTCTATCTCCGTCTTATACTGTCTCGCGCAATTCGTCGCGCAACAGTCTCTCTCGCTCGGCCAGAACACAATCCGCGGCAAATTTGACAACCATCTCTCCGCCCACTCCTTTATATATACATCTCCGTCGTTGCATACCTCCTCATCTCCCTCCCCATATCTAAATCACGCAGAAGCAGACGTCCCTTCACGTGGCGGTTTCCAGGTGAGTCCTCTCCCTCTCTCCCCTTCCCTGCTGCCTTCCTCTATTCCCCTGGGGCGGCAGCCAGCCTGCGCGGCGGCCTGGCTCCAAGCAGGAGCGCCCTGGCCATGGCCGAGCACAGCGGGGCCTTGTCCTCTATAGCCAGTGGGCGCGTGCCCCCTGCGCATGGCGCACGGCGGCCAGGCCCCCTAGCGTCCCGTTGCGCAGCGCGGCCACAGCTGCCGGCCAGCTAGCCTCAGCGACCATGTTCACTCTACGCCGCGCTGGAGCTCTGCCAAGCCGCTGTCGTGACATTTTCCGTCCGTTCCGAGGTGAGCCTTGCCTTGCCGCTGCCCCGCGTCCACCCCCCATGGCAACACCCCTTCTCTTTTCTTCGGCTTGCTGCTCGTCGATGGAAGGAGGAACCGCCTACGCGCTTGCATCGTGCAGCCTGTAGGAGAAGATAACTGTCTGCGAGGTCCGCCTCCACCGTTATTCTCGCGCGTCCACCGGCTTTTCCGTTATCTCTCGCGCACACACGCAGTTAGCAGATTTAGCGCAAAGCATCTATTCTTTTTCTCTCATCCACACGCATCTCAACAGGTCCTGGCGTCGGCTGAAGGTGGAGGACCCCACGCATCATTGGTAGGCTACATGAGCGGTACTAATCAGTGTCGTGTTCTCCAATTTTAAAAGCACAGAACCACGTTGTTTAATAATTTGAAATTAACCATCTATTGGTGATACATCCTTTAATCTCTACAACTATTAAGAGCATAGTGTAGACCACTTTCGTGGCTCCGCCTCCCCCCGCGGCATGCCCGCGCCCGTCCGCGAATGTCGCCCCTGCACCCACCCCGCGATGCAATCCCCAAGCCATCAGCGCTCCCTCCGCCGAGCAGGAGAATCCCCTCCACCGCCATCAGCGCTCGTCCGCCATCCGCTCTCCATGCTTAGGGTCCGCCATCAGCGCTCGCCTGGCTGCTCGACGCATTCGCTAGCGCCACCTTCGACCAGATTGACTCCGCCTACCGCGAGGCCGGAGGGGACCCTTTCGTGGCTGCCAGTATCCTGTCCTCCACACAGGACACGCACCCGCCGTAGCCCCCGCCGCCACCGGATCTCTCGCCAAGGATAGGCTGGCGCAGGAGGCCACTCCCAGATCCCGTCATCCGCCGCCATCAACGCCCTCCTCCTAGATCCCGTCATCCGCTGCGAATCTCCATTCAGCTCCCCCTCGCGCTTTCATCGTCGCCGTGAACCGCTCGCTGGCGCTGACCTCTCCCAAGCGCGACACGGTGGTGCGGGTGCCGTACAAGGTCTCCATCCCGCTGGGCAGGGTCAAGACAGCCACACCGGGTGGGAACAAGGGCCGGCCGGAGCAGAAGTACGTGCAGGCTTCGAGTTCTTGTTCATGGGCTTCGTTAGGTACCAGGTGTCCCTGCACGAACTGGAGAAGGCCATCGAGCAGGCAAACGTTCGGGGCTGGATCCACCGACTCCCGTTCGTATCATGATATAGAGTGACGTGTCCAACCTTCCTTGGTACGACGACGACGACGACGAGGTCGTCGTCGCCCCCCCCCCCCCCGTCCCCTATGACCCGCTGGCGCTAAGGAAGGCGTTCGAGAAGGCCGTGGTGAAGCGGCTGATGGCAGACGTCCCGTTCGGCGTCCTGCTCTCCGGTGGGCTGGACTCGTCGCTGGTGGCTGCCGTCGCCGTTCGCCACCTCGCTGAGACAGAGGCCGCCAGGCGCGGGGGCACCAAGCTCCACTCCTTCTGCGTGGGCCTGGAGGGGTCCCCTAACCTCAAGGCGGCCAGGTAGGTGGCGGAGTACCTGGGCACCCTGCACCATGAGTTCCACTTCACCGTTTAGGACGGCATCGAAAATTGAATAACTAAGGTGGCTATCTGACATTTTCTTCATTTTCTTTTCACTACAGTTGTTCTACTAGACGACACCACTACAACTAATTAAACGAAAAGGCTAGAGTTTAATTACAAAGCAACACAATGGGGAGAAAACAAAATTAAATGAAGACTACTTTCACGATAGTTCTTGTTATCATACTGTTGATTGTCTAAAGGCTGCAACGGCAAAGGACCAACAGCAAGATGTTGAAAACCCCTCCAGTTGATGCGTCGTGATCTATAAATAAGGCTATACAAGAAACTCATATTTCCAGAAAATCTTTGCAGCAGAGACACCGGTGTGTTGCTGGCCAAAACCATATGACCGCATGGGTAAAGGATCAGCAAGCTCGAAGCATCTGCATTCATCCAAAGGTGTTATTAGTCAAAGAGTTTATGTACCAGCTATATACTAACAAAGGCTGGGTTCACTATACCATGGAAGCAACATTCCTGTTTCTCATTGATAAATGGACAGCATCAAGAAAAAGCCTTTGCAGCTTCAGCATCATTTTCTGCAGCCTCTGCAACTCTTGCTGCTTCCTCAGCTTCTGCTATTGCTACTTCTACCTCAGCAACTGCCTTGGCAGCAAAGGCAGCTGTCTCTTCCTTGGTCATGCCTTTCATCTTCTCCGGCTCAGCAATCACTTGATGCTTAGTTAGCCGTTTAGCATTATTATTTTGACTTCATCCCTTCAGCAGAGGATACCTTAGTGCCTATTCTGCCGAGGGGGTGGACTTGGTGCAATTCTGTACTTTTGGTTTACCTACAATCATGATTCAAATGGTATGCAGCTTGAAGTCTGTCCACACTATTATTCCTAAAAAGACAACCTAGGGAAGGAGGGAGGGAGAGACCTTGATTAATTTTCCGGAATTAACCAATGCCTTCAATTTTGTAGATAGCAGGCGCTGAAAATCAGCAGGTGGCCAGTATTGGTCCTAAATATATAGACAATTTAAGTTAAATCCATCAGCAAAAGAAAAATCACTATAGGATTGTCTCAAGTTAGCAAAAAATCAGCAGAGATTCTTCATACAAAAGGATGAGACAAATATTCTGATTACAGGCAGCAGTGACCAGAAAAGAAATAGCAGGGCAACTGACTTAAGTTAAACAAAACACAACAAGTGAGCACACTATAAATTGATATCCACAAACCTCAATGTATGCAGCAATGGCTGCCTTACTGGACCTAGAAGGCTCCTTAAGCTTCCTTATAGCTTCTAATATGAGATCATTGAGCCTGGAAAAATCAGAAATACATAAAGTCACATGGACGACCAAGCATCAAGAGGAAATGCTAACATAGTTAAATAAACTAAATAATAAGGCAACTGCTGAACAGATATGCTAACATAGTTAAATAAACCAAATAATAAGGCTACATCTGTAAGAAATTGAACATTAGAAAGGGCACAACATGTGTGGAACTCAGAGGATGTATGTGTGTCAACATTATATTCCAATTCACAACAAATAGTTTCCTTTTTTGTTCACTTGAAAACTGCGCTACAGAGTAGAGATGTACTGCAGACACCATAGGAACAAATAAAGACACTACCCGAACATCTCAATAGAGCACAGACCATAAAGGAGGCGAAAATGTTAAAACTGTAATGCAGTATCAGAAGATGAATAATACATGTGGATACATCCAATAATGTCCCAAAGTCGGCTTTACTGAACATAATCAACTGACATGTGTTGCATACTACAAATAGCAAGATATATATGTTTGTTGCTTAATCCTTGTTACCATAATCACAGGGGTCAGGGTCGAGCACGTTCTGCATCCCCAGGACATCATCCCAAATCAAGGGTTGGGTCAAGCAAGATTGTTATGACTGGTGTCGCCTAAGACATTAGGGTGGAGGGGACCCTTTCGTGGCTGCCGGTATCATGTCCTCCACGCAGGACACGCACCTGCCGCAGCCCCTGCCGCCACCGGATCTCTCGCCAAGGACAGGCTGGTGCAGGAGGCCACTCCCAGATCCCGTCATCCGCCACCATCAACGCCCTCCTCCTAGATCCTGTCATCCGCTGCGAATCTCCGTTCAGCTCCCCCTCACGCTTTCGTCGTCGTCGTGGACCGCTCGCTGGCGCTGACCTCTCCCAAGCGTGACACGGTGGTGCGGGTGCCGTACAAGGTCTCCATCCCGCTGGGCAGGGTCAAGACAGCCACGCCGGGTGGGAACAAGGACCGACCGGAGCAGAAGTACGTGCAGGCTTCGAGTTCTGGTTCATGGGCTTCGTCAGGTACCAGGTGTCCCTGCACGAACTGGAGAAGGCCATCGAGCAGGCGAACCTTCGGGGCTGGATCCACCGACTCTCGTTCGGTGGCCTCACGTTGTGCTTTTGTGTGGCTATTCGTTCACTGGAGAAGGCCATTGAACTATTGAATAAGAGGAAAGTTCAGGGGAGAATTCTTTTGTGTGGCTATTCGTTCAATTACATTTCTGGGACAGCTTCAATAAAGAAAGTATCTCAGACGGCCATGAATCTATGAGCAGTTGGCTTTGTTGTTGTTGTGGAGAATATTTACCCAGGAACAAAATTTGACCCTGTACCAGTCAGCATCCCTGGAATTCTCATCACAGATGTCAGCAAAACGGAGGTATTGCAGAGCCTTATTTCATATTTGCATATGGTTGCCACTTGTAGACAACATCATACATAGACATATGGAAAAATGAGACCGTATATTCATGAATAGATCAATAAATATGCAATTTAGTTATTGAAATAGCATGAATTGGGCTTCAAAAAACAATGTGCAAAGAGGTGCAAGATAGTGGCATGAATTCTATATGGCTGCTGCTACTGCTACTATAGGATGACTGGGCAGAAAGGTGAAGTATCTATGCATGTTTGGTCCTTGTATGAAAATTTCTCTTGTAATTAGACGCAGTCCTCGTGTTGAAACCATGAAGCAATCTATCAATTTCCTTTTCATATTATGGTTACTATTACTAATACTTCTTAGTACCTTTCATATCTTCTTTGTTGGTGGCTCCTGTTGGGTCTATAGCCTACCCTAACTTACTTGGGACGAAAAGGCTTTGCTGCTGTTTTATTGAGATGACATTAACTTTGGTTCTGCAGGATCTTATAGACTACTACAATTCTTCCACCATAAGAGATTGGGCTGGAAGGGCTACAGCCTTCAAAGCAACAGCAGGTATTGCAGATGGTTTGGCACCAACACTATACAATTCTGCCCCCCAGGTTGCGCTGTTCTCTTCTCGATGACCCGATGTTAAAGATTTTAGCTTTCAAGACGCTGATGTCCTTAAACTTAAACTAGACATACTTGCTCCTAGCAATCTCATATGGGCTGCATGGGCGCCTAATGGAACGGATGAATCAAACTATGCTGGTAAGCGTGCGTTGTCTGTAGACCTCTTCCCCTCAAGCAAGCACCCATGATTACCATTAGTATTTTACTACTGCGCTCTTGCCGCCCTTGTGCATATCTTCTAGATTAGTGATTGGTGATGATATTTTCTGTGCTCGAACCAACTCAACATTGCTGTGGTAATATTTCTGTGCGTTGCCTATTAACCCAAAAGCTGCCCTTTAACAGTTATAATTACCCAGAGGTTAGTGATGCTAAGAAGAGTCCTGGGTGACAATATTTGTTCCAGCATTTTGAAAAATACTCAAAGAATTTTTTATTAATAATTTGACTACAATTCAAAAGATGAAATATACTTCCTTCTTGGCACTATGATTATCTTGGCCCAACTTTACTACCCCTAATGCATTTTGGATGCTATTACAGACACTGTGCCGGCTGTATATAATTAATGCTGGCCAAGGATTCAAGATGTTATGGAGCACAATAAAATCATTCCTCGATCCAAAAACTGCTTCCAAGATCCATGTATGTAATGCTTTGTTAAGCACTGATTTGATTGCATCTTGTGTAATTTGATATACTGATAATATTCAGTGTTTCCTTTGAAGGTTCTTGGGAATAAGTAGCAACATAAGTTGCTCGAAATAATTGACGAGTGGTTAGTATTTTGTTTGTGTGCCGTACATTTATGTTGTTTATTACTTCCATTCTAATTTCTGCTTAATGCATGCATGCAGTGAACTGCCAGAATTTCTTGGTGGCAAATGCAATTGTATTGAAGGTTGCCAAAGATCTGACAAAGGTCCTTGGAAGGATCCCAACATAATAAAGGTAAAAAAATATCCTGTCACTTTACCCCAGCCACCAAGTATTATGAAAAAGAAAACAAGAATAAATATCAAAGAAGAAAAGGGGATACTTCAATGTATTCTGTTGCTAACTTGATGCATCTTCAATTTGTCCAGAGAGTCCTCAATGACGAGGCAAACTACGACAGACAAATTGTGACCATATCCAGCATTGATGGAAAAATAATACGTTATGCTAGGCCAGATCACCCAACTGTAAGTCTATGAATTCTTGAGAGTAGAAGTTTCGAGATGCATCATTCTTAATCATCAGTCAGTACTTACTCCATTATTCTGCTGAAGCAGAGAAAAGGGAGTGATGCATCTACCGAGTCTGGATCTGAAGTGGAAGATGTAACATCTCCTACTGCATCAAGGAACCTGATTACACATCCTATTTTGACCCCTGTTCACGAGGAGGCAAGTGGCTAAGCCTGTACAGTTTAGTGTATGAACAAAAAACTGACACTACTGGCATAGTCTAGACATTATTCATGAAGGGTCACTAAATTGTAACTGTTCTGTAAACATTCATTGAACAAGAAATGGTACCACACCCCCTTTATTTTCCTGTTGCTTTTGGTAATATGGGTTCTAACCAGTCCACTTTCCAAACAAGTTGGAGTGTAACTTGGTCTATACTCTTTTTGAAATGCTATATTGGGCCTTCCAATCGATCAACATATCAGTTGCAGGTTTTAATTCTGCCTTTTCCCTAAATTTTGCTTAAGATAAAAGAATACCGATGACATGACTTAGAAAATATAGTTGAGTAGCATATCCAGATGTCACTGAATTACCAGATCATACAATTCATTTCTTTCCTTCCTGTGCTTTTCCTTTTCTCATTTTTTTCAATTTTATAGGAATACTTATCACACTTAATGCGCGCCAGCCTTGCATGGTCTCATTCTCATTGATGGATACTTATCACAATAAGCCTTAGATGCAACAACTATTGTTAGTCCTATCTTTTGCTGTCAAGATGGACTCATTATCAATTTTGAAATGTCATGTAACAGTTGGGACTCATGACTCATCCATTGATGTGTTGCACTAAAAAAGATGGGGATGGCGTTCACCGGCCCAGAGATTAAGATGACACAAGCTTGGCACAAATGATGGGTCGTGAACCAGGAGATAATTTCCAAGGTTTGCTCTCCTCATGATTTTATAGTGTGTGATATATGCTTATACAAGATCATGCCAACTAATGGAATGTTCATTTAAACATTAGACTTGATAAAGGAGTATGGCGTGTACTGAAGGGTCCATTCAACTACACGACTCGTGATGAAGCTGGTATACCCTGAGAATGGTAACTTCTGACCAGCATGGCATAAGTCTGTAAGCATTCACATCTTTATGAGGTTAATTTTTATATTATATCATGTACGACAAGAAGTTCAAACAAGAAGCAGCACAAAAACTTTCAGATGTGAGAGACTGTCATAGTTTTTTATGATAATGTTTTGCTATGGAGCTAAACTGGCAATATGTTCTTGACGGGTCCATGATAGATTAGCTTGTATTGTTGAGATGGAGAAAAAGAATGCAAGTTTGGGTAGGCGCTCTACTAATTATTTACCATATTTAAACCAGTCTTCTTAACCCTGAAAACTATAAAATATCTCATTAGCCATACTTGCCATTCATATAATCATATCCTTTTCAGTTACATGTGTTAAATTTGAGGGACTATTTGTACTTCCATATAAGTATATTTGTTATCTATTTGTCTGCCCACCCAGATGTTCTTAGTTTGGATTGCATGTTGCTGTTGGCAACTTTGGAAGCTGAGCTCATGTGACTTGTGCGAAATCGCTAGAAAATATGTCTACCAATCCAGTTTCTCTCATAGGCTCAAGGTATGGGTCGTTTGGTGTGGGTCATGGATGAATTCTCTATCTCTATGTGTGTGTGTGTGTCTTTTTTGTTTTGCTGAGCATCTAACACTGGTCGTTTTACTGGATTGGGAGAAACTACTATAGAAGGGGTCTGGAGAGCAATAACATCCACTAGACAAATGTTCCCCACATCAGGTTGAATTTTGACACACTGTATATACCTACCTCCATATTTAAATGGTGTATCTCTATGTGATGTTCTTGTTGTATCTGTTTATGATCCATCTTATACTTATTCTGGACTACAGATCTGGAAAGAACAAATGGAGCTGATACATTTTGGAAATGTTAAAGTAGTCGAAGAAGAAATTGACAGGTGAAGTGTAGGGGAATTGTCATGGTGTGGCAGTAGAGGTCTAGAAGTGGCGGTAAGAGAGATTGATACTAATGATTTGTTTATTGTAGACTACTTGCATTAGCTTTTTTTCTACGGGTCAATTATGTTATGTTTTATTTGTGTACATGTTTGAGATATGCTACCAAATAGCTCTAGCAATAAAAAAACTACCTACATTTTGGTTGTACGTGTTTCAATAATTATCCCATTCAAATAAGGTACAACTATGTGATACATGGAAACCGTAGCAACGCACGGGTATTCAACTAGTTATAGATTAATTTCCGTAGCTTTTAAAACAGTCATATCTTCCACGCTTTAATTCAATGTTAGCCCATATTAGTCACATTTTGTTTGATACAACGTTGGTTATGCTAATGTTTTTTTACTTAAACAAATATATAATGGCTTAATGTATATTCAATCTATTTTCCAATTAAAAGCAATTTACGTTCTTACCATGATTTTGTTTAGTTGATATTAATATGTTTAATTTTGACTTCAGTAGGCTTTATTAAATAAATTTGCTTAGTCTACATACGACACATTTAATATCATATTTAGGATGCAGTATTTTATAAATATAATATGACTAATTACAAAATGCGGTTTCCAGTCAAACTATAATTTGGATTAAAGTCAAATCTAAAATATCTCCCGCAAATGATCTATACTAATTAAAAACCAAATTAGAAATATAGTTTTACGCGTTTAATCACGTAAATCTTTCGAAAGTTATATTTTTTCCTTGCGTGACCGAGTAGCGCGCTCTATTTCGTATTGCATATTTTTATATTTTATCTTGTATGGTGTAATGTTCTTAAGCAAGTATATGTTTGCTTGTGCCTGTTTGTATTCGTTGCGCGTCACGAATAGACTGCAATCCGTTCCGAGCTTCGAGGAATCAACTGTCAAACTTCGACGACCAAGAGATCAAACTCTTCGAGTCCTATGAGGCTGAAGATCCTGAGCATCTGTTTGGTGAAGACAAGTGTTCCTTGACCCATCTATGTCCTACCCATTTTATAATTCACTCCCCGCATTTACACAATTTATATCTAAGGATTGACTAGCTTTTGTTTATCATGTCCTTGTTTACCTATGTGGGTTGGGTTATTTTGGTTTAGCTTTATGCTAGTGCTTCACCCTAATCAATGAACATGATGAGATTATTTATGATACGATGTTTTTCCCTTTTGATTATGATGATGATACTGTGACATTTAAGGGGACTCGAGCGGTTTCTCGAGTGCCTCTCCGTAAGGACTGGTTCGTTGGATGACCGCCCAGGAAAACAGTGCAACCATGAGGGTGGTATGGGACGCCCTTGGCTGAGTAATTAGGGAAGTCTTGTGTTGGGTGCTAGTTTTGGTCATTGGGGGACGAAGGCATATGTTATGGCTCTTATATCCTCGCTTAGGGATCTAGGTATGGGCATCGTCCCACGGCTATTTCCTGAGGGCAGAGGTGTAGGTTTGGTACGTTATATGGTCTCTATGGCAATGGTGGCATTTGTTATGACTCCTATATCCTCGCTCAGGGATCTAGGTACGGGCATCATCCCATGGCTTTTTCCTGAGGGCAGAGGTATAGGTTTGGTACGTCAGATGGTCACTATGCAATGGTCATTTCCAACATTCTCATAGTGAGGACCCTAGGGAAAAGTCACGTAGTGGAACCCTGCCTATTCACCTTGGTAGTGTTTAAGGGTTTGATCGGCCCAAGGCAAAAGGGAATCACGACTCATGGGTAAAGTGTGCAACCTCTGCAGAGTGTTATGAAACTAATATATCAGTCGTGCTCGCGGTTATAAGTGGCCAAGGGAGCTCCATTGATTAGAGACACATTGATCAGAGATGTTTTGTTTATAGATGATGATGAGGAAAATGTTGGTTTCTATTATGATTATGATTTTAGGTATTCTTTCCGTTTGGAAAGAGTATTTTGGGTTAACAACTTGTGTTAATGTTAAAACCTGGCTCTCTACTAGTAATAATTACCTGACCAACTAAAAGCAACTGCTTGACCCTAACCCCACATAAATCTAGTCCACTTCAGCCAAACAGGACATTTGCTGAGTACGTTGATGTGTACTCACCCTTACTTTCACAAAACACCAGGTTTCCTTTGGTGCAATCTATGCTCAGGTAAAGAAAAAGGTGTCGAGGCTGATCTCCAGGAGTTCCAAGACTTCGACGAGTTCGAGGATGAGGCTAGCGACCTCCCCCAGTCAGCTGCTTGTGGTGGGTTTGTTTACATCGGCTATGTTTCGATTCTGTATACTTTGATTTATATTATGTAAATGGCTCTAGTCTGTAATATTATTACTTACTCTTTATTATTATTCGAAGCATTGTGCTATGATGAGTCATTTATGTAATCGCTGTGTACGTGAATTTCTGATTCTGGCACGTACATGGTTCGCATTCGGTTTACCTTCTAAAACCGGGTGTGACACTTGCCTCCCCCACTTCCAAGGTTTTATAGAGCAAGAGGGGAAGGAAAGAGGCGGGCATACCTGTTTGTTGCCGGAGAAGGACACGACGAAGACCAGGGCATCTGGAGGCGACATAGGTAGTATACCGCTAGATATATAGGGAGAGAGCACGCAAGCGAAAAAAGAAGCCCAGCTGGAGCAGCTCCAAACCAAGAGGCACCCGCACCAGCGCGTCAGTCCGAGAAGGGCGAGAAAATGCGAGTGTCTTCCCAGCCTTGGACCCACCGAAGCGACACACCACCACCACCAACTCCGTAGCATATGTCGAGTGCTGCCACGCTACGAGCCTTAGTTGTCCAATATCTCAGACCTGAACTCCTCATTGCTAAGATAACCTAAGAGTGGCAGGCGCCACCATGTCCTCCTCGACGGCACGCACGGAGAAAGGCTAGGAGCATGACCGACTCGCCCCGTACCCGCATCGACGAGCGTCGGTCGGCTTGCAGCTGCGTCCGTGGGCGGGTGAGCAGGTTGGGGTGGAAGAACAGGGCGAAGGCAGGGAAGACGAACGAGACGTCCGACGACGGCAAAAACGATGGTGCGCGCATGATGTGAAACGTCCTCGTGGACATGTAATAGCCACTGCGGGATTCGGTGTCAGGGCTGGTGTGGACGAATACAGGGAGGAGGCGCCTGCTCCTATGCCCTCTGCCGAGAATGGGGTGGCGGAGGCATGAGGGGAGAGAGAAAAGAAGTAGAATGGCGAACGATGTGGTGGCAACTGAGGCGAGGACCATCATTATCATGCGGATGTATAGATGACCAAATGGGCCATATTTGGCGAGCCATCCCGAGGCACGACCCATTTAATAGTGCCTAGGGCAACCCAGCGCAAGCGCCATGCGGTGCTTGGGCCGTAGCCTCAGCCCGTAGTGCTGGCCCGACACGATTATTTTTTTATTTTACAAAAAAATCATATATACATATGTACAATTTATATTCAATATTATAAACACCTAAGTATGATGTTCTACTGGTTAGACAGCTTCACCCAGTGTTTTCCACCCTTCTTACATCAGGGTGTGGGTTCAAACCCACCTCCTGCACTGCTTTTTATAACATACCCCACCTGCTGTACCGATTTTTAATATTTTACGCTGAGTTGATTTGAAAGAAATGTAGGGACTTTTTTTGTAAAAAAGATGACACAGGAGGCTATGGTTGCAGGGTCAAGTTTGATCCCTAGTCCTCTCGCCCTTCTTTTTTGTTATTTCGACGGACAAACCGGAGGTGCAATGCGCTCGGGCTGCCCACGGCTAGGCCTACAGGGTGGACACGCGCAGACAGCACCATGAGTGGACACATGCATGATGATTTAGACATTTTAATATAAATAACCGTGCGTTACAAAGACACACGAGTATATTTGATACTTATATGAGATACTGAACTGATCTAAAGATTCACTAATCTAGATTTACGATTTTGAAATATTTAATAACTTTCTTCATTGGTTAATTTTTTAATATTTTACGCTGAGTTGATTTGAAAGAAATATAGGGACTTTTTTGTAAAAAAGATGACACAAGAGGCTATGGTTGCTGGATCAAGTTTGATCCCTAGTCCTCTCGCCCTTCTTTTTTTGTTATTTCGACGGACAAACCGGAGGCGCAATGCGCTCGGGCTGCCCGCGGCTAGGCCTACAGGGTGGACACGCGCCGACAGCGCCATGAGTGGACGCATGCATGATGATTTAGACGTTTTAATATCAATAACCATGTGTTACAACGACACAGGAGTATATTTGATACTTATATGAGATATTGAACTGATCTAAAGATTCACTAATCTAGATTTACGATTTTTTAAATATCTAATAACTTTCTTCGTTGGTTAATTTTTTTAGATGATACAGTCCCAATAGCTGCTGCACCACTTTTTAATATGTTATGCTGAGTTGATTCGAAAGAAATGTAGGGACTTGTCGGCGTTTCGAGACCGGGGGGTCCCTGGGCCGACGAGTGAAAATGTCGCCGCGTGCCCCAGCCCAGATGGGTCGGCGCGAGGCCGAGCGCGAAGGGGAAAAAGGCAGCCGGAGACGGGCGTGAGAGAGGTGGAAATCCCGCGGCCTTCGTGTTCGTCCCGCGCCTAGGTCGGGTGCGCTTGCAGTAGGGGGTTACAAGCGTCCACGCGGGAGAGGGAGCGAGCGGCCTCACGCGAGCGCCTGTCCCGTCCTCTTCCCCGCGCGGCCAACCTTCTGTAAGAGGGCCCTGGTCCTTCCTTTTATAGGCGTAAGGAGAGGATCCAGGTGTACAATGGGGGTGTAGCAGAGTGCTAACGTGTCTAGCGGAGGAGAGCTAGCGCCCTAAGTACATGCCATCGTGGTAGCCGGAGAGGTTTTGGCACCCGGTTCGTGTGGTGTCGTGGCCGTCGGAGGAGCGCTGGAGCCTGGCGGAAGGACAGTTGTCGGAGCTGTCGAGTCCTTGCTGACGTCCTCTTGCTTCCGTAAGGGGGCTTAGAGCCGCCGTCGTCACAGAGCGTGCGGGGCGCCATCATTGCTTATCTGGCGGAGCGAGCCAGATGGGACGTCGGTCTTGTTCCCCGTAGCCTGAGTCAGCTTGGGGTAGGGTAATGATGGCGCCTCCTGTTGACGTGGTCGGTCCGCGCCCTAGGTTGGGCGATATGGAGGCTCCTCCGAGGTCGAGGTCGAGTCTGTCTTCCGTGGCCGAGGTCGAGTCCGAGCCCTGGGGTCGGGCGAAGCGGAGTTCGTCGTCTTCCGGGGTTGAGCCCGAGTCCGAGCCCTGGGTCGGGCGGAGCGGAGTTCGCCGTCTTCCGGGGCTGAGCCCAAGTCCGAGCCCTGGGTCGGGCGGAGCGGAGTTCGCCGTCTTCCGGGGCTGAGCCCAAGTCCGAGCCCTGGGTCGGGCGAAGCGGAGTTCGCCGTCTTCCGGGGCCGAGCCCAAGTCCGAGCCCTGGGTCGGGCAGAGCGGAGTTCGCCGTCTTCCGGGGCCGAGCCCAAGTCCGAGCCCTGGGTCGGGCGAAGCGGAGCTTCCTATGGTGCCTGAGGTCGGGCCTGACTGCCTGTCGGCCTCACTCTGTCGAGTGGCACAGCAGTCGGAGCGGCGCAGGCGGCGCCGTCCTTCTGTTAGGCCGGTCAGTGGAGCGGCGAAGTGACTGCGGTCACTTCGGCTCTATCGACTGAAGGGCGCGCGTCAGGATACAGGTGTCAGGCCACCTTTGCATTAAATGCTCCTACGATTTGGTCGGTTGGCGCGGCGATTTGGTCAGGGTTGCTTCTTGGCGAAGACAGGGCCTCGGGCGAGCCGGAAGTATGTTCGTCGCTGGACGGGGGCCTCGGGTGAGACGGATGTCCTCCGGGGTCGGCTGCCCTTGCCCGAGGCTGGGCTCGGGCGAGGCGTGATCGAGTCCCTCGAATGGACCGATCCCTGACTTAGTCGCACCCATCAGGCCTTTGCAGCTTTGTGCTGATGGGGGTTACCAGCTGAGAATTAGGAGCCTTGAGGGTACCCCTAATTATGGTCCCCGACAGTAGCCCCCGAGCCTCGAAGGGAGTGTCAATACTCGCTTGGAGGCTTTTGTCGCACTTTTTTGCAAGGGGACCAGCCTTTCTCGGTTGCGTTTTGTTCCGGTGGGTGCGCGCGAGCGCACCCGCCGGGTGTAGCCCCCGAGGCCTCGGAGAAGTGGTTTGACTCCTCCGAGGTCTTAATGCCTCGCGCAATGCTTCGGCTGGTCTGGTCGTTCCCTCATGCGAGCTGGCCATAGCCCGGGTGCACGGTCGGGTTCCAAGTTCTCGGGCTGGTATGTTGACACTGTCAACGGTTTGGCCGGAGCCAGGTTTGCGAGAGCAGCCCCCGAGCCTCTGCACAGGGCGAGAGGACGGTCAGGGACTTTTTTACATACGCCCCTGCGTCGCCTTTTCACAAGGAGGAGGGGGGAAAGCGCCATGTTGCTCTCGGAGGGCGCCGAACATGGTGTCTCTGGTGAGCTGCTGGCGGGTAATCCGAGCGGACGTCCGTGCCCCATTTGTTAGGGGTCGGCTAGAGGCTCAGAGGCGCGCCCAAAAGTACCTACGAGTGATCTGCCGGACCCGGTCCCCTGTCGACGGGGTCCGAGGGCTCGATGCCTCCCTCTGATGGGATTTCGTTACAAGATCGTTCCCGCTGGTCTCGGAAATGTCCTAGGGTACCTCGGGAGCGTAGCCCGAGCCTCGGTTATGTATCGAACGTACCCAGGGTCATCCCTCGCTCTATGTCTGAGGCGGCTGTGAACCCTTCGAGGGCCAGCCTTCGAACCCCTGACCAGTAGTGGGCGCGGAGCCCGAGTGGCCTGAGGCGGCCGTTGAACCCTTTCGAGGGGCCGGCCTTCGAACCTCTGACCAGTAGTGGGTGTGGAGCCCACGCGCTCTGAGGCGGCTGTTAAACCCCTCCGAGGGGCCAGCCATCGAACCTCTGATCAGTAGGGGGGCTCGGAGCCTGTTTCCTTCACGGAGAAGGGTCCTTTTCGGGGTATCCCCCTTTCCCGGTCCTTGTTGTAAGAGAGAGAAAGAGGAAAAGGAAAAGGACACGAAATCGAATGACGTGGCGTACCTTTTTTTGACGCGGTCATTATGGCGAAGGCGAAGCGTCGCTCGCTTCCCCTGCCAGAGGCGCCGCCTGTCCCACCGCGAAGTTAATGCGACGGGGCGAGTGGTTCGCGGGGCGGCTGTTGCGCGTGCGCGAGCCGTTCGAGGAACGGCCGTTTCGCTTTGAGTTTTTGAATCCCGCGGCAGGTCCGGGTGGAACGTTGAACGAGTCTCGCCTTGGTCCTTATATACTCGGGGGAGGGTCTGGCGACGGTTCTTTGCTTCGCTTCTGGCTCCCTTCTTAGGTTTTCGCAACCTGAGAGATTTAGCCAGAGAAAAGGAAACTGCCCACCCTGTTCTTTCCGCCGCCATCCCCTTTGCTCGGTGATGGCCGACCGGGTGACTATCATCTCGCCGCGCGACCCATGACCTTTCTCCACAGTCACGATGGGTGATCTGGAGAATCTTGTTGCTGAGGGTTTACTTCGCCCTCTCTCTGATGAGAGGCAGCCGGAGTGGATTTCCCCCGCGAGCGGAGCCGCTCCGTCCCCACCGCCGGGGTACGTCGTGAGCTTCATCTCCTTCCACGAGCGGGGATTCGGTGTGCCGGCGAGCCGCTTTATGCGGGCGATCCTGCACAACTATGGGGTGGAGTTGCACAACCTCAGCCCCAACTCCATCTCGCAAGCCGCCATCTTCGTAGCGGTGTGAGAATGGTACTTGGGGATCGCCCCCACTGGGACTTGTGGACTCGTCTCTTTTCCGCGGAGCTTTTTGCTTCGCCGACGGGGGAGAGAAGGGTCCACGCGGCAGTGCGGGCCGGCGGCTGCATCCTCCAGCTGAGGCAGTCGCGGGCGTCGCTGTACATTCCCGCCATCCTCGCGTCCTCGAATAAAGGGTGGCAGCGCCGGTGGTTCTACCTCCGGAACGACGGCGAGATGCTCCCGCCGTTTTCCCAGCGAGTGGTCACCGTCGCCGCCGATGCTTGGCGCCACGTGACCCCGCACGACAGACAGAAGAACCTCGAGCCCCTTCTCAAGGCCCTGGAGGCGTTGCGGAAAGGGGGACTCACCGCCGCGGGAGTGATTGCCGCCATCCACCGCCGGAGGGTGCTTCCCTTGGCGGAGCGGCGATTGCCGCTTTGGGAGATGACGCCGGAGGCTGACTTGGAGGGCTCGCGGATGTCCTCGGATCCTCTTCCCATCGACGTTCTCCACGGGCGGGTGGTCGTCACGTTGGGAAAACCGAACGCTAGCGCCTTCTCCCAGCCCTTGATGCGCCCCGACCAAGGGTGCGTGATCCTGGTGAGTGTCCGCTCCTTCCTTCTCCTTGCGTCGGGTTGCCCTTGGTTCTTACGGTCGGGATTTTCATCCGTCTCCAAGGGGTAGGGTGGCACAAGCCATCCCGGCCACGGGTCCCGGAGGATGCGGTGGACCGAGCAGCGCGGCGGGTTGCCGCGGAGGAGAAGAAGAAAAAGAAGGACGCGGAGAATGCCCGGGCCCGCAAGCAGACGCGGGCCCGAGACGCCTTGGAAAAGCTCCGTCGTCGGCAGGAGAGGGAGGGGCTCCCGAGGGAGCCGTCGCCGGAAACGCCTGACGACGACGACGATGATGAAGATGATGACGAGGATGACGACATGGCTGCCTGCCTTGGCTTCAGCCCGGGCTTGAGGCTAGGCCAGGAGTCGTCAAGCCAGCCCCCGAGTGGGCTGGCGCCGTCAGTCCCCGGAGTCAGGACGCTGAGGTCCCGGCCCGAAGAGCGAGGGCAGACCGAGAGGGTACTTGACCCCTCGGCCGGGGAAGTTGAGGTGACCCCGGGGAGTTAGGTCGAGGCGTTTGTTCCCCTAGAGACGTCGCCCACGCCGGCAGCGCAGGAGAGCGACCCTCAGGTCGCCGTGGCAGCGCCTGGGCAGTCCGTCTCCCGGGCGTCCAAGGTGCCCAAGGCGAGGGTGGTGCCGAAGCTGCGAGGCGGACCTTGGCGGTGCCTTCGGGGGTCGAGATCCGAGAGACCTCTCCTTAGGCACGGTTGATCATGGCCTGGAGCGGGTAAGTATCTTGGAACGTATTTGTCCTGGCTTTTCATTCGTATGTCCCGACCGCGACTTTTCTTTCCTCCTCAGTAAGCGAAGCCATGGCCTGACCGATCTGGCTCCCCGGAAGGCCCTTAAGACGGCGTCGGCTTCCGCAGCCGGTGCCGCGCCGGGCCACGCTGTTCAGCTGACCTTCTCGCAAGGCGCTCCACAGCGGGGGGCCCAGGCGGCACCAGTCGCCGTGGAGCGAGTTCCCGAGGCCGGCTCTTCTGCCGAGGCGGCCATCGTGCTGGAAGAGGCGGCTGGCGCGGACGTGGCCTCGGGCCCGCCGGACATGCCGCCGGTGCTGGCACCTGTTGCTGCTGAAGCCGCTGCCGTCCCAGTCGGGGAGCGACCTGTTGCTGCCGATGCTGAGATGGCCAAGGCGTCGGCGCTCGGTGCCTCGGAGGAGGGGGGCGTGGAAACGCGATCCGTCCCGCCGAGCGGCAGCCTTGTCCCTGCGCGGCGGAGCTCCGAGGGGCGGCGCCAGTTGCTCCGGTTCCGGACCTGTGAGGCTTCGGATCCCTTCTTCGTTCTTAACGATGAGCGGGGGGAGCAGTCTTGGGACGAGCTCCGCGAGTGTGCCGAAGCAACGGTGGGGTCGCTCCAGTCGTCGCTGGAGGTCTTCTGCAGGGACGTCCCCAAAATCCTCTAGGTAATGGTTTCAGGCATACCCATTTTTGTGACCAAGGCGTCTTTTGTGACGCCCCGCTTCCTTCCCTCAGGATCTGACGGATCTGAGCGCCGCCAAGTCGTCGTTCATCCGCCACGAGGTCGACATCTGGGGCTCGCTGCGATCCCTGAGGACCTCGCTCGCCGGGGCTACTGCGCGCCTCTCTCAGCAGGGCGCCGAGGTGGTGGACCTTCGGTTGCTCTGCGCCGATCTGAGAGCATAGGCGGCAGCTGCACGCGCAGAGGCGGCAGCGGCACGCGCAGAGGTGCAACGACGGCAGTCGGAGTTCGACCAGGTCGCCAATGAGCGAGACCAATCTCGGGGCCGGACTGGAGCCCTTGCAGTAGACCTAGCCGTAGCCCAGGCCGCAACCTCGGAGCAGCGTGCCCGAGCTGGAGGTATGTCCTGGCCATTTCCGGTTTTCGTTTCAGCTTGTTTCCTCCGCTTGTGTTTAAGGCCTTGCGTTCTGGCTGTTCGCAGAGCTCGAGTCCGCCCTTGATGAGTCCACCAGGGCGCTTGCCGGGGCGGCCGAGCAGAGGGAGGCCAACCATGCGGCCATGTCCGAGGCCATCTTGGACTTCTGCCGGGTCTTTGGCTTCGGTGACGTCCCCTCAGGGAGCTCCCCTCAAAGTCGCCTGCAGGCCTTGGGCGATCACGTGCACGGCAGACTCCGCGAGGCGCTACACCACGGCGTTAGGCGGGCCTTCGCCGTGCTTGCTTCCCACTACGTCGTGGATCTGGAGCGGGTCAGCGTGGGATATTGCCTTCCTGACGAAGATGAAGCCGCCCTGGCTGAAGTCCAGAGGCTCGACGCGGCCACCGCGGGCCCGAGCGCGGTGCTGGCGAGTACCTTCGAGGCAGAGATCCTCCCGCCTGCACCGTCGTCCGAAGCCGGGGTGGACTTTGCCGAGGGTGGGGACGAAGCCGAAGGCGCGGCTCCTTCCCCGGGCGGCGCCTAACTCTGTCGGGGCAGTTTCCTTTGAAAGCACGTGTGTCTTCTGCGGCCGCTGAGGCTTGAACACTTTATTATCGTAGTATAAAGTCGTGCCCCTTTTCCTTTTCATTTTGCGTGTCCGGCTCCGCTCGTCAGTAGCAGGGTGGCTTGTCCAAGTAGGAGTCATTTTTCGTGGTAGGTGACGAGTGAGGTATCCGTGACCCAGAGGCGTAGGAGTCCCTCGGCTCAGTCAACCTTGCCACTTACATGCACCCGCGTTCGCTTCTTGGGGTCCTGCTACCGACATATCCGGGGGAACGCGGAAGCCTTTTTGATTGAAAATTTTGACGTGGGGGGTTCCCCCTTTGTAGCCCCCGAGGGAGGGTCGGGCTTTGCCAAGGCAAGACTGACCCTTCCTTGATGACCAAATTTTGCGTGGGAACGAGGTATACGAACAACTTGAAAACACCTTAAGGGTAGAAGCGACGTAGCTGTTGGATGTTCCAAGTGTTGGTGTAGACCTCGCCTTGACTATCGGCCAGCTTGTTCGTTCCGGGCTTCAGAACTTTGGCGATGACGAACAACCCTTCCCAATGGTGGGTGTAGCCCCCGGGTGCCTTCTGCAAGGGGCCGACGAGGTCCAGATCCCACACAACAAAAAGCCAGGTGATGGGTTTCGTCCGTAGAGCCTGAGCGGGCAGGCGGGTCTGCCTCGCGTAGAACTGACACCCTTCGCAGGTGCAGACAATTCTAGTGGCGTCGGCCACCGCCGTTGGCCAGTAGAAACCTTGTCGGAAGGCGTTTCCCACAAGGGCTCGAGGTGCTGCGTGATGGCCGCAAGCCCCCGAGTGTATCTCTTGTAGGAGCTCCTGGCCTTCGGCGATGGAGATGCATCGCTGGAGGATGCCTGAGGGGCTGCGGTGGTAGAGCTCCTTCCCATCTCCCAGCAAGACGAATGACTTGGCGCGCCGCGCCAACCGCCGAGCTTCGGCTCGGTCGAGGGATAGCTCTCCTTGGTGGAGATATTGCAGGTACGGGGTCTGCCAGTTTCGATTAGGCGTGACCCCACTTCGCTCCTCCTCGACGCGTAGTGCCTCACCCTCGGGGGCCGAGGGTACCTCGGGCTGAACCGAGGATGCCTCGGGCCGAGCCGAGGGTGCCTCGGACCGAGCCGAGGGTGCCTCAGGCTGGGCCGAGGGTGCCTCGGGCTCGGGCATGTCGTCGATCTTGATGGAGGGTTGATGTAGGTCTCGGGAGAAGACGTCCGGGGGAACCGTTGTTCGCCCCGAGGCTATTTTAGCCAGCTCGTCCGCAGTCTCGTTGTAGCGCCGGGCGATGTGGTTGAGCTCGAGCCCGTAGAACTTGTCTTCCAGGAGCCGAACCTCATCGCAGTAGGCCTCCATCTTCGGGTCGCGGCAGTGGGAGTTCTTCATGACTTGGTCGATGACGAGCTGCGAGTCACCGCGAGCGTCGAGGCGTTGGACCCCTAGCTCGATGGCGATCCGCAACCCGTTGACCAGAGCCTCGTACTCAGCCACATTGTTGGACACCAGGAAATGGAGGCGTAGCACGTAGCGTAGGTGCTTCCCAAGGGGCGAGATGAAGAGTAGGCCTGCGCCGGCTCCTGTCTTCATCAGCGACCCGTCGAAGAACATGGTCCAGAGTTCCGGCTGGATCGGAACTGTTGGGAGCTGGGTGTCGACCCATTCAGCCACGAAGTCCGCCAAGACTTGGGACTTGATAGCCTTTCGAGGGGCGAACAAGATTGTTTCGCCCATGATTTCCACCGCCCACTTTGCGATTCTACCTGAGGCCTCTCGGCACTGGATGATCTCCCCCAGGGGGAAGGATGACACCACAGTTACCGGATGAGACTCGAAGTAGTGTCACAACTTCCGCCGCGTCAGGATCACCGCGTACAGCAGCTTCTGAACTTGTGGGTAGCGGATTTTGGTCTCGAACAGTACCTCACTGATGAAGTAGACTGGCCTCTAGACGGGCAATGTATGCCCCTCTTCTTGACTCTCAACCACAATCACGGCGCTAACCACCTGAGTGGTCGCGGCGACGTAGATCAAGAGGGCTTCTCCGGCAGCGGTGGGCACCAAGATGGGCGCCTTCGTGAGGAGCGCCTTCAGGTTACCGAGGGCTTCCTCGGCCTCAGGGGTCCAAGTGAAGCACTCGGCCTTCCTTAAGAGGCGGTATAGAGGCAGGCCTCTTTCGCCGAGGCGTGAGATGAAGCGGCTCAGAGCTGCAAGACATCCCATGACTCTCTGTACGCCTTTCAAGTCCTTGATGGGTCCCATGCTGGTGATGGCTGCGATCTTCTCCGGGTTGGCTTCGATGCCCCGCTCGGAGACGATGAACCCCAAGAGCATGCCTCGGGGCACCCCGAAGACACACTTTTCGGGATTGAGCTTCACGCCTTTCGCCTTGAGACATCGGAATGTCACTTCAAGGTTGGAAAGGAGGTCGGAGGCTTTCCTCGTCTTGACTACGATGTCATCGACGTAGGCCTCGACCGTCCGGCCAATGTGTTGGCCGAACACATGGTTCATGCACCGCTGGTACGTCGCACCCGCATTCCTCAAGCCGAACGGCATGGTGACATAGCAGTACATGCCGAAGGGCGTGATGAAAGAAGTCACGATCTGGTTGGACTCCTTCATCCTGATTTGGTGATACCCTGAGTAGCCATCGAGGAAAGACAGGGTTTCACACCCAGCAGTGGAATCCACGATTTGATCGATGCGAGGCAGAGGGTAGGGAACCTTCGGACATGCTTTGTTTAGACCAGTGTAGTCTACACACATCCGTCATTTCCCTCCTTTCTTTCTCACAAGCACAGGGTTGGCAAGCCATTCGGGATGGAATACCTCTTTGATGAACCCTGCCGCCATTAGCTTGTGGATCTCCTCGCCTATGGCTCTGCGCTTTTCTTCGTCGAATCGGCGCAGAGGCTGCTTGACGGGTCGGGCTCCGGCTCAGATATCCAGCGAGTGCTCGGCGACATCCCTCGGTATGCCGGGCATGTCCGAGGGACTCCACGCGAAGACGTCGGCGTTCGCGCGGAGAAAGTCGACGAGCACTGCTTCCTATTTGGGATCGAGCTCGTAGCCGATCCGGATCTGCTTGGAGGCGTCGCTGCTGGGGTCGAGGGGGACGGACTTAACCGTCTCCGCTGGCTCGAAGTTGCCGGCGTGACGCTTCACGTCTGGCACCTCCTTAGAGAGGCTCTCCAGATCGGCGATGAGGGCCTCGGATTCGGCGAGGGCCTCGGCGTACTCCACGCACTCCACGTCGCATTCAAACGCGTGTTTGTACGTGGGGCCGACGGTGATGACCCCGTTGGGGCCCGACATCTTGAGCTTGAGGTAGGTGTAGTTGGGGACGGCCATGAACTTCGCGTAGCATGGCCTCCCCAGTACCGCGTGGTAGGTTCCTCGGAACCCGACCACCTCGAACGTGAGGGTCTCCCTTCGGAAGTTGGAGGGCATTCCGAAGCAGACGGGAAGGTCGAGTTGTCCGAGGGGCTGGACGCGCTTTCCGGGGATGATCCCGTGGAAAGGCGCAGCGCCTGCCCGGACCAAGGACAGATCAACACGCAGGAGCCCGAGGGTCTCGGCGTAGATGATGTTGAGGCTGCTGCCTCCGTCCATGAGGACCTTGGTGAGCCTGACGTCGCCGATGACGGGGTCGACAACGAGCGGGTATTTCCCCGGGCTCGTCACGTGGTCGGGGTGGTCGGCTTGGTCGAAGGTGATGGGCTTGTCGGACTAGTCTAGGTAGACTGGCGCCGCCACCTTCACCGAACAGACCTCCCGACGCTCTTGCTTGCGGTGCCGAGCCGAGGCGTTCGCCGCTTGCCCACCGTAGATCATGAAGCAGTCGCGGACCTCGAGGAACTCTCCTGCCTGGTGATCTTCCTTCTTGTCATCGTCGCGAGCCCTGCCACCCTCCGCGGGTGGCCCGGCCCTGTGGAAGTGGCGCCGAAGCATAGCGCACCCCTCAAGGGTGTGCTTGACGGGCCCCTGATGATAGGGGCACGACTCCTTGAGCATCTTGTTGAAGAGGTTGGCACCTTCGGGGGGGTTTCCGAGGGTTCTTGTACTCGGCGGCGGCGACAAGGTCTGCGTCGGCGGCGTCGCGTTTCGCTTGTGACTTCTTCTTGCCCTTCTTCCTGGCGCCGCGCTGAGTTGACGCCTTGGGGGCATCTTCCGGTGGGCGGCCCTAGGGCTGCTTGTCCTTCCGGAAGATAGCCTCAACCGCCTCCTGGCTAAAGGCGAACTTGGTGGCGATGTCCATCAGCTCGCTCGCCCTCGTGGGGGTCTTGCGACCCAGCTTGCTCACTAGGTCGCGACAGGTGGTGCCAGCGAGGAACGCGCCGATGACATCCGAATCGGTGATGTTGGGCAGCTCGGTGCGCTGCTTCGAGAATCGCCGGATGTAGTCCCGGAGAGACTCTCTCGGCTGCTGCCGGCAGCTTCGGAGGTCCCAGAAGTTTCCAGGGCGTACGTACGTGCCCTAGAAATTGCCGGCGAAGGCTTGGACCAGGTCGTCCCAGTTGGAGATCTGCCCCGGAGGCAGGTGCTCCAACCAGGCGCGAGCGGTGTCGGAGAGGAACAGGGGGAGGTTGTGGATGATGAGGTTGTCATCGTCCGTCCCACCCAGTTGGCAGGCCAGCCGGTAGTCCGCGAGCCACAGTTCTGGTCTCGTCTCCCTCGAGTACTTTGTGATAGTAGTCGGGGGTCGGAACCGGGTTGGGAACGGCGCCCGTCGTATGGCGCGGCTGAAAGCCTGCGGACCGGGTGGTTCGGGCGAGAGACTCCGATCCTCCCCACTGTCGTAGCGTCCTCCACGCCTGGGGTGGTAGCCTCGGCGCACCCTCTCGTCGAGGTGGGCCCGACAGTCGCGGTGATGGTGCTCGCTGCCGAGGCGACCTGGGGCCGCAGGCGCTGTGTTGCGCGTGCGCCCGGTGTGGACCGAGGCTTCTCGCATGAATCAGGAAGTCGCGGCACGATGTTCCGAGGGGTACCCCTGCCTTCGGGAGGCAGAGCTTTCGGCCCATCAGACCGCGGCGCCCTCCAGGAGATTCTTGAGCTCTCCCTGGATTCGCCGCCCCTCGGTGGTTGATGGCTCTGGCATCGCATGGAGAAGCATTGCTGCTGCAGCCAGGTTCTGGCCGACCCCACTGGAAGCGGGTGGCGGCCTCACCCTGACATCGTCGGCGATGTGGTGCTGGATACCCTGGGGTAGATGGCGCATTTCTCCGGCCGGAGGTTGGCCCGCCCATTCCTGCCCGATGTCCCGGCGGACCGGCTCAAGTGTTCCTGCTCCCTCGTCGAGCCTGGCCTGCACCCCGCGGATTTGCTCGAGCTGTGGGTCATGACCCCCCGCCTGAACGGGGACCACAGCTAGCTCACGTAGGATGTCAACGCAAGGCACAGGCCTAGGGAGATCACCGTTCTCCGGCATACCGAGATGGTTGCCTTTGGAGGGACCCCCTAGATCGACGTGGAAACATTCACGACTTGGGCCACAGTCCTCGTCGCCGAGGCTGTGGCTACCGTCGGAGCAGTCGGAAAGGCAGTAGTCGCATGCGGTCATGAAGGCCCGCATGGCACTGGGGTTACCAAGTCCGGAGAAATCCCAATAGAAGTCAGGCTCGTCATCTTCCTCGGACCCCGAGGGCCCGTAGGTCGAGACGTCCGTTAGACGGTCCTAGGGTGACCGCATACGATACCCCATAGGGTTTGGACTCGCCTCTACGAGAGCGTCCGCCAAAGCGAAGCCGCTTGGCGGGTCGAGGCTGAATCCAAGGGGCGTGAGATGGGAATCGGCCGGTACCTCTTGGTCGACGGGCGGTGATGAAGTCACGTCAGGGACTGACTGCACCGTCGTCTCAGGTACGAGGGTGACGCCCAGCAAGCCTTTCGCGAGCGTGCTGGCGTCGTCCGTTTGCTCGGAATTGGCGTGTTGCGAGGAGACGACGTTCGTCTTCGTCTCAAATGCGAGGTCGATGCCCGACGCGCCCCCCGTTGGGGCGCCGACGTCGTCGACTAGTTCGATAGCCGACGAGGTGCCGCCTCCTGCTTGGCCTTGGTCGCCCCGCCTCCTCCTCCGTCGGCGGGGGAGAGGGCGGGGTGAGCTCGAATGTTGTTCTTCCACCACGCGGGGAAGACGTCGTCGATTCCGCCGCCGGCGGGCGGGCTGTCGGCCGCCATTGTCGTTGTCGCACGGCGGGGGAAGGAGTATCATGTCGTAGCTACCGTCGAGGGACATGAACTCAAGACTCCCGAAACGGAGCACCGTCCCGGGGTGGAGAGGTTGCTGGAGACTGCCCATCTGGAGCTTGACGGGAAGCTGTTCGTCAACACGCAGCAGGCCCCTACCTGGCGCGCCAACTGTCGGAGTTTCAAGACCGGGGGGTCCCTGGGCCGACGAGTGAAAATGTCGCCGCGTGCCCCAGCCCAGATGGGTCGGCGCGAGGCCGAGCGCGAAGGGGGGGAAAGGCAGCCGGAGACGGGCGTGAGAGAGGTGGAAATCCCGCGGCCTTCGTGTTCGTCCCGCGCCCAGGTCGGGTGCGCTTGCAGTAGGGGGTTACAAGCGTCCACGCGGGAGAGGGAGCGAGCGGCCTCACGCGAGCGCCTGTCCCGTCCTCTTCCCCGCGCGGCCAACCTTCTGTAAGAGGGCCCTGGTCCTTCCTTTTATAGGCGTAAGGATAGGATCCAGGTGTACAATGGGGGTGTAGCAGAGTGCTAACGTGTCTAGCGGAGGAGAGCTAGCGCCCTAATGAAAGGGAAATGTGCCCTTGGGACATTTCTAAGTATTTTGGTGATTAAGTGCCAACACAAGTGCTTAAGTGTGAATTTATGCTCATGGATGAATAAAGTGAAAATCAAGAGTAAAGGTATGTTGCTAAGCCTTAGTACATTGGTTTTGTGTACTAATATACTTGTCTAAGTGTTAGAAACAGAAAGAAGAAGAAAAGAAAAGAGGTGAAAAAGACTTGGCTGTGTACAGCCAAGACTCAGCTCAGTCTGGCACACCGGACTGTCCGGTGCGCCAGGCTGACTCGACGTGAAGTGGCCGCTCTCGGGAATTCGCCGACGGCGTACGGCTAAAATTCACCGGACTGTCCGGTGTGCACCGGACTGTCCGGTGAGCCAACGGTCGGCCGGGCCAACGGTCGGCCGCGCGATCTGCGCGAGACACATGGCCGAGCCAACGGTCGGAAGGGGGCACCGGACTGACCGGTGTGCACCAGACATGTCCGGTGCGCCAGCGGCTCCCAGATCTGCAATGGTCGGCTGCGCCGTTTAAGGAAAGAAATCGGGCACCGGACAGTGTCCGGTGTGCACCGGACTGTCCGGTGCACCCGACGACAGAAGGCAAGATTGGCCTTCCAGATTTGCTCTCAACGGCTCCTAGCTGCCTTGGGGCTATAAAAGGGACCCCTAGGCGCATGGAGGAAAAGACCAAGCAACCTTAGAGCATTCTTGATCATCCACACTCAGTCTTTGCGCATTCGTTTGTCATTCTCAGTGATTCGAGCTCCGTTCTAGTGAGAACTTTGAGATAGTCTTTTGAGCTCGATTCTTGGCCGTGTGTGTGCGCAGTTTGCTGTGGATTTGTGTGTGTTGCTTCCCTCCCTTACTCCGTACCTCTTTGTGAAATTAAATTGTAAGGGCGAGAGACTCCAAGTTGTGGAGATTCCTCGCAAACGGGAAAAGATCAAAGTAAAGAAGAACACCGTGGTATTCAAGTTGATCATTGGATCACTTGAGAGGAGTTGAGTGCAACTCTCGTCCGTTGGGACGCCACAACGTGGAGTAGGCAAGTTTTGTACTTGGCCGAACCACGGGATAACCACCGTGCCATCTCTGTGTTTGATTTCTTGTGGTTATTGTGTTTTGACTCCTCTCTAGCCACTTGGCAATTATTGTGCTAACGATTAACCAAGTTTTTGTGGCTTAAGTTTTCAAGTTTCACAGGATCACCTATTCACCCCCCCTCTAGGTGCTCTCAATTGGTATCTGAGCCGTTCTCTTCACAAAGGGACTAACCGCCCGAAGAGATGGATCCTAAAGGGAAAGGAATCGTGACCAACGACAAGGAGAAGGAGTCCTTCGTCAACGAGCCAAGGGATGACAAGTCCAATGACTCGGGCTCAGGCCACAGACGCAAAGATGGGAAGAAGAAGAAGACAAGACGCATCAAGGAGATCGTCTACTACGACAGCGATGAGTCTACTTCCTCCCAAAAGGACGACGACCACAACGAATACGAGAGAAAGAAATCGGTAAATTCGAACTTTTCTTTTGATTACTCTCGTATTCCTCAAAGTACTAATGCTCATTTATTATCTATTCCACTTGGTAAACCTCCTCATTTTGATGGAGAGGACTACGGATTTTGGAGTCACAAAATGCGTAGTCACTTGTTCTCTCTCCATCCTAGCATATGGGAGATTGTAGAAAGTGGAATGCACTTTGATAGTACGGATAGTCCCATGTTTATTAATGAACAGATTCATAAAAATGCACAAGCTACTACTGTGTTGCTAGCCTCTTTGTGCAGGGACGAGTACCATAAGGTGAGCGGCTTGGACAATGCCAAGCAGATCTGGGACACCCTCAAGATCTCTCATGAGGGGAATGATGTCACCTTGCTCACCAAGATGGAGTTGGTGGAAGGCGAGCTTGGACGATTCGCGATGATAAGGGGAGAGGAGCCAACCCAAACATACAACCGACTCAAGACCCTTATCAACAAAATAAGGAGCTACGGAAGCACACGATGGACGGACCACGACGTCGTCCGATTGATGCTAAGGTCCTTTACCGTTCTTGATCCTCATTTGGTGAATAACATTCGTGAGAATCCCAGGTACACCAAAATGTCGCCCGAAGAAATCCTTGGAAAATTCGTAAGCGGGCGAATGATGATCAAGGAAGCGAGGTACGTGGACGATGCTCTAAACGGTCCAATTAATGAGCCTCAACCCGTTGCTCTCAAGGCAACACGGAGCAAGGAGGCGTTACCCAGCAGGGTAGCACAAATTGAGGCCGCCGGACTTAATGATGAAGAAATGGCCCTCATCATCAAGAGATTCAAGACGGCGCTTAAAGGTCGCAAGGGACAGCCAAGCAAGACCAAGACAAAGGAGAAGCGCTCATGCTTCAAATGTGGTAAGCTTGGTCATTTTATTGCTAACTGTCCCGACAATGATAGTGATCAGGATCAAGGGAACAAGAGGGAGAAGAAGAAGAATTACAAGAAGGCCAAGGGCGAGGCACATATCGGAAAGGAGTGGGATTCGGATTGCTCCTCCTCCGACTCCGACAATGAAGGACTCGCCGCCACCGCCTTCAACAAGTCATCCCTCTTCCCCAACGAGCGTCACACTTGCCTCATGGCAAGGGAGAAGAAAGTAAGCACTCATGATACTAGTACTTATGCTTCTTCAAGTGAGGATGAGTCTAGTGATGATGATGAGATAGATTACTCATGCTTATTCAAGGGATTAGATAGATCTAAAATTAATAAGATTAATGAGTTGATTGATGCTTTGAATGACAAGAATAGATTACTAGAAAAACAAGAAGATCTTTTATATGAGGAGCATGGTAAATTTGTTAGTGCACAAAACTCTCTTGCTCTAGAAATTAAAAGGAATGAAATGCTGTCTGGTGAATTATCTACTTGTCATGAAACCATTTCTACTTTACAAGGTGTTAACAATGATTTAAATGCTAACTTAGAAATAGCAAATAAATCTAATTCTTGTGTAGAACATGTTATGATTTGCACTAGGTGTAAAGATTTTGATATTGATGCTTGTAGTGAACACCTAGTTTCAATTTCCAAATTAAAAGATGAATTGGCTAGTCTTAATGCCCAACTTAAGACTAGCAAAAGTGATTTTAATAAGCTAAAATTTGCAAGGGATGCCTACACAATTGGTAGACACCCCTCAATTAAGGATGGACTTGGCTTCAAGAGAGAAGCCAAGAACTTAACAAGCCATAAGGCTCCCATTCCCGCCAAGGAGAAAGGGAAGGCCCCTATGGCAAATAGTGCTAAAAGGAACCATGCTTTTATGTACCATGATAAGAGACAAACTAGAAATGCTTATAGGAATTGTAATGCATATGATGCTTTTGATTCTCATGCCATGTTTGCTTCTAGTTCTTCTTATGTGCATGATAGAAATGTTGGTAGGAGAAATGTTGTTCATAATATGCCTAGGAGAAATGTTGTTAATGTTCCTAGGAAAGTAATGAATGAACCCTCTACAATTTATCATACTTTAAATGCTTCCTTTGCTATTTGTAGAAAGGATAGGAAAATAGTTGCTAGGAAGTTAGGGGCAAAATGCAAGGGAGACAAAACTTGCATTTGGGTCCCTAAGGATATTTGCACTAACCTTGTAGGACCCAACATGAGTTGGGTACCTAAGACCCAAGCCTAAATTTGCCTTGCAGGTTTATGCATCCGGGGGTTCAAGCTGGATTATCGACAGCGGATGCATAAACCATATGACGGGGAAAAAGAAGATGTTCACCTCCTACGTCAAGAATAAGGATTCCCAAGATTCAATAATTTTCGGTGATGGGAACCAAGGCAAGGTAAAAGGGTTAGGTAAAATTGCAATCTCAAATGAGCACTCTATTTCTAATGTGTTTTTAGTTGAGTCTCTGGGATATAATTTACTATCTGTTAGTCAATTATGCAATATGAGATACAATTGTTTATTCACAAACATAGATGTGTCTGTCTTTAGAAGAAGTGATGGTTCATTAGCTTTTAAAGGTGTATTAGACGGCAAGCTTTACTTAGTTGATTTTGCAAAAGAAGAGGCCGGTCTAGATGCATGTTTAATTGCTAAGACTAGCATGGGCTGGCTGTGGCACCGTCGCTTAGCACATGTAGGAATGAAGAACCTTCACAAGCTTCTAAAGGGAGAACACGTGATAGGTTTAACTAACGTGCAATTCGAAAAAGATAGACCTTGTGCAGCATGTCAAGCAGGTAAACAGGTGGGAGGAGCACATCACAGCAAGAATGTGATGACCACATCAAGGCCCCTAGAGCTGCTACATATGGACCTTTTCGGACCCGTCGCCTATCTAAGTATAGTGGGAAGTAAGTATGGTTTAGTTATTGTTGATGACTTTTCCCGCTTCACTTGGGTGTTCTTTTTGCAGGATAAGTCTGAAACCCAAGGGACCCTCAAGCGCTTCCTCAGGAGAGCTCAAAATGAGTTTGAGCTCAAGGTGAAGAAGATAAGGAGCGACAACGGGTCCGAGTTCAAGAACCTTCAAGTGGAGGAGTTCCTTGAGGAGGAAGGGATCAAGCACGAGTTCTCCGCTCCCTACACACCTCAGCAAAATGGTGTGGTAGAGAGAAAGAACAGGACGCTAATCGATATGGCGAGGACGATGCTTGAAGAATTCAAGACCCCCGAGCGTTTTTGGTCGGAAGCTGTGAACACGGCTTGCCACGCCATCAACAGGGTCTACCTTCACCGCCTCCTCAAGAAGACGTCGTATGAGCTTCTAACCGGTAACAAACCCAATGTATCTTACCTTCGTGTATTTGGGAGCAAGTGCTACATTCTAGTGAAGAAGGGTAGAAATTCTAAGTTTGCTCCCAAAGCTGTAGAAGGGTTTTTGTTAGGTTATGATTCAAATACAAAGGCGTATAGGGTCTTCAACAAATCATCAGGTTTGGTTGAAGTCTCTAGCGACGTTGTATTTGATGAGACTAATGGCTCTCCAAGAGAGAAAGTTGTTGATTGTGATGATGTAGATGAAGAAGATGTTCCGACGGCCGCTATACGAACCATGGCGATTGGAGAAGTGCGGCCACAGGAACAAGATGAACGAGATCAACCCTCTTCCTCAACAACGGTGCATACCCCAACTCAAGACGATGAACAGGAGGCGTATGATCAAGGGGGAGCACAAGATGATCACGTGATGGAGGAAGAAGCACAACCGGCACCTCCAACTCAAGTTCGAGCAATGATTCAAAGGGATCATCCCGTCGACCAAATTCTGGGTGACATTAGCAAGGGAGTAACTACTCGGTCTCGATTAGTTAATTTTTGTGAACATTACTCCTTTGTCTCTTCTATTGAGCCTTTCAGGGTAGAGGAGGCCTTGCTAGATCCGGATTGGGTATTGGCCATGCAGGAGGAACTCAACAACTTCAAGCGCAATGAAGTTTGGACACTGGTGCCTCGTCCCAAGCAAAATATTGTGGGAACCAAGTGGGTGTTCCGCAACAAACAGGACGAGCACGGGGTGGTGACGAGGAACAAGGCTCGACTTGTGGCAAAAGGTTATGCCCAAGTCACAGGTTTGGACTTTGAGGAGACTTTTGCTCCTGTGGCTAGGCTAGAATCAATTCGTATCTTGCTAGCATATGCCGCTCACCATTCTTTCAGGTTGTTCCAAATGGATGTGAAGAGCGCTTTCCTCAACGGGCCAATCAAGGAGGAGGTGTACGTGGAGCAACCCCCTGGCTTCGAGGATGAACGGTACCCCGACCATGTGTGTAAGCTCTCTAAGGCGCTCTATGGACTTAAGCAAGCCCCAAGAGCATGGTATGAATGCCTTAGAGATTTCTTAATTGCTAATGCTTTCAATGTTGGGAAAGCCGATCCAACTCTTTTCACTAAGACATGTGATGGTGATTTGTTTGTGTGCCAAATTTATGTCGATGACATTATATTTGGTTCTACTAATAAAAAGTCTTGTGAAGAGTTTAGCAGGGTGATGACGCAGAAATTCGAGATGTCAATGATGGGCGAGTTGAACTACTTCCTTGGGTTCCAAGTGAAGCAACTCAAGGACGGCACCTTCATCTCCCAAACGAAGTACACGCAAGACTTGCTAAAGCGGTTCGGGATGAAGGACGCCAAGCCCGCAAAGACTCCGATGGGAACCGACGGACACACCAACCTCAACAAAGGAGGTAAGTCCGTTGATCAAAAAGCATACCGGTCAATGATAGGGTCATTACTTTACTTATGTGCTAGTAGACCGGATATTATGCTTAGCGTATGCATGTGTGCTAGATTTCAATCCGATCCTAAGGAGTGTCACCTAGTGGCAGTGAAGCGAATCCTTAGATATTTAGTTGCTACGCCTTGCTTCGGGATCTGGTATCCAAAGGGGTCTACCTTTGACTTAATTGGATATTCAGATTCCGACTATGCTGGATGTAAGGTCGATAGGAAGAGTACATCAGGGACATGCCAATTCTTAGGAAGGTCCCTGGTGTCATGGAACTCTAAGAAACAAACCTCCGTTGCCCTATCCACAGCTGAGGCCGAGTATGTTGCCGCAGGACAGTGTTGCGCGCAACTACTTTGGATGAGGCAAACCCTCAGGGACTTTGGCTACAATCTGAGCAAAGTCCCACTCCTATGTGATAATGAGAGTGCTATCCGCATGGCAGAAAATCCTGTTGAGCACAGCCGCACAAAGCACATAGACATCCGGCATCACTTTTTGAGAGACCACCAGCAAAAGGGAGATATCGAAGTGTTTCATGTTAGCACCGAGAACCAGCTAGCCGATATCTTTACCAAACCTCTAGATGAGAAGACCTTTTGCAGGCTGCGTAGTGAGCTAAATGTCTTAGATTCGCGGAACTTAGATTGAATTGTAGCATACATATGTTTATGCCTTTGATCATGTTCATTCTGCATTTTGTTGCTTATTGTGGTGCTCAAGTTGTACAAACATTCCCTGGACCTCACAAGTCCTTGTGTAAGTGATGCACATATTTAGGGGGAGTTGTGTTACAACTTGACCCTTTGAGACTAACCATATGCTTGAGTTTGCTTGATTTAGTCTCGAAGGAGAATTGAAAGGGAAAAGGTGGACTTGGACCATGAAAGACTTCCACTGCACTCCGATGAGAGGGTAACTTATTCCAAGTTCATCTCATGAACTCTTATTGCCATTTGCTCTTAATTGAAGATTTTGGTGAGGCAATGGGGTTACAAGGCCAAGATTGATCCCGTTTTGGTGCTTGATGCCAAAGGGGGAGAAAATAAAGGCCAAAGCAATAAATGGATCAGCTACCACTTGAGAAATTTTGAAAATAGTAAAATAGAGCTTTGTGTTTTGTCAAAACTCTTGCATTGTCTTTTTTGTCAAAAGTTGGCCTCTTGAGGGGAGAAGTGTTGATTATGGGAAATAGGGGGAGTTTTTGAAATCCTTGATCAATCTCTTTTGGAATGACTCTCTTTATGCTTCAACATGTGTGTTTGACTTAGAGATAGAGATTTGAGTTTGATTTGCAAAAACAAACCAAGTGGTGGCAAAGGATGATCCATATATGCCAAAATTGAATCAAAATAAATTTGAGTTTTATTTGAAGTGATATTGCACTTGTTATAGTTGCTTTATGTTGAGTTGGCATAAATCACCAAAAAGGGGGAGATTGAAAGGGAAATGTGCCCTTGGGACATTTCTAAGTATTTTGGTGATTAAGTGCCAACACAAGTGCTTAAGTGTGAATTTATGCTCATGGATGAATAAAGTGCAAATCAAGAGTAAAGGTATGTTTCTAAGCCTTAGTACATTGGTTTTGTGTACTAATATACTTGTCTAAGTGTTAGAAACAGAAAGAAGAAGAAAAGAAAAGAGGTGAAAAAGACTTGGCTGTGTACAACCAAGACTCAGCTCAGTCTGGCACACCGGACTGTCCGGTGGTGCACCGGACAGTGTCCGGTGCGCCAGGCTGACTCGACGTGAAGTGGCCGCTCTCGGGAATTCGCCGACGGCGTACGGCTAAAATTCACCGGACTGTCCGGTGAGCCAACGGTCGGCCGGACCAACGGTCGGCCGCGCGATCTGCGCGGGACACGTGGCCGAGCCAACGGTCGGAAGGGGGCACCGGACTGACCGGTGTGCACCGGACATGTCCGGTGCGCCAGCGGCTCCCAGATCTGCAACGGTCGGCTGCGCCGTTTAAGGAAAGAAATCGGGCACCGGACAGTGTCCGGTGTGCACCGGACTGTCCGGTGCACCCGACGACAGAAGGCAAGATTGGCCTTCCAGATTTGCTCTCAACGGCTCCTAGCTGCCTTGGGGCTATAAAAGGGACCCCCTAGGCGCATGGAGGAAAAGACCAAGCAACCTTAGAGCATTCTTGATCATCCACACTCAGTCTTTGCGCATTCGTTTGTCATTCTCAGTGATTCGAGCTCCGTTCTAGTGAGAACTTTGAGATAGTCTTTTGAGCTCGATTCTTGGCCGTGTGTGTGCGCAGTTTGCTGTGGATTTGTGTGTGTTGCTTCCCTCCCTTACTCCGTACCTCTTTGTGAAATTAAATTGTAAGGGCGAGAGACTCCAAGTTGTGGAGATTCCTCGCAAACGGGAAAAGATCAAAGTAAAGAAGAACACCGTGGTATTCAAGTTGATCATTGGATCACTTGAGAGGAGTTGAGTGCAACTCTCGTCCGTTGGGATGCCACAACGTGGAGTAGGCAAGTTTTGTACTTGGCCGAACCACGGGATAACCACCGTGCCATCTCTGTGTTTGATTTCTTGTGGTTATTTTGTTTTGACTCCTCTCTAGCCACTTGGCAATTATTGTGCTAACGATTAACCAAGTTTTTGTGGCTTAAGTTTTCAAGTTTCACAGGATCACCTATTCACCCCCCCCTCTAGGTGCTCTCACCTAAGTACATGCCATTGTGGCAGCCGAAGAGGTTTTGGCACCCGGTTCGTGTGGTGTCGTGGCCGTCGGAGGAGCGCTGGAGCCTGGCGGAAGGACAACTGTCGGAGTTGTCGAGTCCTTGCTGACGTCCTCTTGCTTCCGTAAGGGGGCTGAGAGCCGTCGTCGTCACAGAGCGTGTGGGGCGCCATCATTGCTTATCTGGCGGAGCGATCCAGATGGGACGCCGGTCTTGTTCCCCGTAGCCTGAGTCAGCTTGGGGTAGGGTAATGATGGCGCCTCCTGTTGATGTGGTCGGTCCGCGCCCTAGGTTGGGGGATGTGGAGGCTCCTCCGAGGTCGAGGTCGAGTCTGTCTTCCATGGCCGAGGTCGAGTCCGAGCCCTGGGGTCGGGCGAAGCGGAGTTCGTCGTCTTCCGGGGCTGAGCCCGAGTCCGAGCCCTGGGTCGGGCGGAGCGGAGTTCGCCGTCTTCCGGGGCTGAGCCCAAGTCCGAGCCCTGGGTCGGGCGGAGCGGAGTTCGCCGTCTTCCGGGGCTGAGCCCAAGTCCGAGCCCTGGGTCGGGCGGAGCGGAGTTCGACATCTTCCGGGGCCGAGCCCAAGTCCGAGCCCTGGGTCGGGCGGAGCGGAGTTCGCCGTCTTCCGGGGCCGAGCCCAAGTCCGAGCCCTGGGTCGGCGAAGCGGAGCTTCCTATGGTGCCTGAGGCCGGGCCTGACTGCCTGTCGGCCTCACTCTGTCGAGTGGCACAACAGTCAGAGCGGCGCAGGCGGCGCCGTCCTTCTGTCAGGCCGGTCAGTGGAGCGGCGAAGTGACTGCGGTCACTTCGGCTCTGTCGACTGAAGGGCGCGCGTCAGGATAAAGGTGTCAGGCCACCTTTGCATTAAATGCTCCTGCGATTTGGTCGGTTGACGCGGCGATTTGGTCAGGGTTGCTTCTTGGCGAAGACAGGGCCTCGGGCGAGCCGAAAGTATGTTCGTCACTGGAGGGGGGCCTCGGGCGAGACGGATATCCTCCGGGGTCGGCTGCCCTTGCCCGAGGCTGGGCTCGGGCGAGGCGTGATCGAGTCCCTCGAATGGACCGATCCCTGACTTAGTCGCACCCATCAGGCCTTTGCAGCTTTGTGCTGATGGGGGTTACCAGCTGAGAATTAGGAGCCTTGAGGGTACCCCTAATTATGGTCCCCGACAGGACTTTTTGTAAAAAGATGATACAGGAGGCTATGGTTGCAGGATCCAAGTTTGATCCCTAGTCCTCTCGCCCTTATTTGTTATTTCGACGGACAAACAGGAGGCGCAATGCGCTCGAGCTACCCGGGGCTAGGCCTACAGGGTGGACATGCGCAGACAACGCCATGAGGGGACGCATGCATGATGATTTAGATGTTTTAATATCAATAACAGTGCGTTACAACGACACACGAGTATATTTGATACCTATATCAGATATTGAACTGATCTAAAGATTCACTAATCTAGATTTACGATTTTTAAATATCTAATAACTTTATTTATTGGTTAATTTTTTTAGATGATACAGTCCCAACAGAACTTTAAACTTGCTTGTCATGTAATAAAAAACTCAACCTGGTGGAATGATTACGTTTACGTCTGTATGTTTAGAAAAATAATACGCCACCCACTATAATAATGATATCAACAAGACAACAATAAAATTAAATTTATAGACATTGATTCGAGCTCTAGGCATTTCCGTTTGACGGGGAATTAGCCGGCCCAAAGCACGACTGTGTGACGTGACTTGCACGCTAGGATTTTGGCCAAGAACTCGGTAAATTTCCGTGGTAATTAACACCACATATGTAATCTCGATCTGTTATCCTTGGACAGGCTGAAACGACTTCCTATGGACTCACACATCCTTTTGCAGCACCCTACCAGCTGTTTGGTGCTGCCTCGAACGCACCTGATCGCCCCATGTATGGCGAAGGCACAACCGCACAAGAATGAAAAAACAATCCGCAACGCCCATGCCTGCCGTCAAAACAATATAGGGAAGCCTAAAAATTAGCTAGAACAAATTCCCAGAGACTGAAGGATTTTAAAAGCGCCTCTGCAAGAACCCCCACCTGAGCTCGGAAAAGAATTACAGGGGAGCATACTCCAGCTGGTTGATCTTTTGTCGCCCAACAGTAGTCTAGGGAGGTTTAGGTGGAATTCACCAATGCCACGCCATCAAGAGCAGACCATTCCTCTTCCTCGTTTGTCGATATGCAATCGGCCACGCCATCAAGACCTGCACCTTCTAGGCTTCTTTGAGGTTGTCGGTTCTTCGACCGGTACAATCTCGTCGACCTCCCTTAATGTGGTGGTGTGCTGCTGTGTGGCCTTGAAAATGTGCTCTGCACTGGATACATGCACACCAGCATCTGCAATGTCTTCGTCAACCCCTGCATTGGCATCCTGTGTGGAAACCTCCTTCCTGGTGGGTTTTGTTGTCTCCATGTTGAGTTCACTCCCTTGAATCGAGTCAGTCGACTTCTCGTGATCCAAGAATAAGCATACAACAGCACAATCATCACTCTTGGATGTTGGGAACTTCAACCTCCATGATCTAACATCACAGTCAAGAAGGGCATTGGCTGTCATCGCACGAGATGGGGCTGATGCTACTATGTCTACATCCTCCTTATTTGAGATAACATCCCATACCTACATGCATTGAACTTTACGAATATGAGAAAGTAGATGCAGAAATACTTTGTTAAAACTTTTCCTTGTGAAGGTGCTAAAAGATAGCTACTCCAGACATGGAATTGAAGTCACATGTATTGACTGGTGAGTAAGAATCTTAGATCGATTAGCATACCCCATCGGTGGCTAGTATTATAAATTCATCCTTTTAAGTAAGACAATGATATGAACATGTATTAAAAAATATTTAAGGCAGAAGTCTCCAAAAGCTCTTGCCATTGCCATTTCAGGAGAGTCATTATTTGACAACCATATTGTAAAAGCCTAAATTTGGAGGTATAAAATTTCTTTTCTAATATCCACCAAATTCAGGTGTTACTCTCATTTCTTTGCTTTCCTTCTCTTTTTTCTTAAAATGGAGAATTATTTTTGTTTTATATTGACGTAAACCTAGTGAAATAAGCCCTAGAGGCGCTTTGGTTGTTGCATTCATGCTGTTGCACGGTGTTTCTAAGTGCAAAATGTGTTTGACACATGTTAGTATATTCTATAGAAGCTCTCGGTAGATTTTCATATTTTGGAATATTTGTCTATTTTCCAAAAACCAAAATCTATTTATTTAAGGTACTTAAAAATGTTTTTAGAAAATCAGTATGTTTTATGAGTTCATTAAGTGTCAAAACATTTCTAGGAATTTTTCTGGAATTTTTGGAAACATCTATAATATTTTGAGCACAAAATATGGATTTCTGGGTTTTTCTGAATTTTATAAATGGTAAAATCCGAATTTGACCAGAATTTTTAATCTCGTCCAAACTCCAACTATATATATACGCCCGTCTTCTCCTCATCAAGCACGTTCCAGAGCACGAAACCATTTTCTCAGATTCAATTCCCAGCTCCCGTAATTGCTCGCTGAAGTTCGGAGCGGTTCAAACTCCGGCGAACAATTACTCCCAATCTGTGCATCGTCTGCGGAATCCGAGGATATCGCTGCGTTCGTCTCATCGAGGGCTTCGTCGTAGTGCATCTGATTCGTCGATCGGACCTCTGAATCTCCGTCAATCAATGATTTCCTCCTTGACTCCGGCAAGGGTCTTCTTCCCCGCTGAGCAACCTCCATTGTTCGTCATCTTTTTTTCTTCATTTACGTTGTGTAGCCGTAGCCCCCTCTCCTCTCGCCCCACCCCTGCGCAGCATGCACCCTCCCCCTAGCCCCTACCCTACAGCCCCCTACGCCCCGGCAGCCTATCATGGCCAGATCCGACTGCCAGTGGAGTGGCCAGGGCAGGGCGCCCTTGCCCCCGCGTGAGCCCCGGCACAGCCGACGGGCCTCCCCAGGCGTGGCCCCTGCCCGTAGGCGCGCGCGGCCCCTGCTTCCCCTTAGCCATGGCGGTTCTGCGCAAGAGAATGAGAGGTGGAGGGAGGAAGAAGAAGACCTTTTTGCAAAAAACGCCCTATGCGAAATTAAAACCGTACGCTCGAATTTAGTCTACTTTAAAACAGTGATAACTTTTGCGTTTTAAACCCGATTCAATTCGTTCAAGTTGCGTTAGATTTGTATTAAAATTGTCTACATGTTAGAAGTATTTTTCCCTACTGTTTCATATTATATTTAATTTATTTAAATATTTGTTTGACCGATGGCTACTAGAACGTCGTTTCAATTTTAAAATCTAATTTAGGAATTCGATTTGCGCATTTATAATTAGACACCAACATGATTAACCTTAACTGAAATATTATTTATTAATAATTTTTTAGATTAATGATGCTATTTATTTATTAGTTTTCGCGTATTGTGTCGGCCCGCGCGCCGTAAGCGTGTTGTGCGCGTACCGCATTGCTGTTTCGCGCGCGTCGTTGCGTGTCATTCGCACATGTCACACATGCGGTTCGTACGCGTTGTCGTGCGTCGTTCGCGTATGTCGCGCGCCTTGCCACGCATAGTTCGCGCGTTATCCGCGCGCGAGATTAAACCGTTCGCTTATAATCACTCATGTCAGTTAATTAGTTCTTTATCTAATCATCCACAATTAAAATAGTAAGTTAGTCAAATCTAAGTAGTAGTTTTGATTTACAGTTAATAAATGTCAATTAATCTAACCATGTCGGACTGAACATTCTAACTAATACTTGCTTAGTGTATACACGCTAACTTCTCGACCATAGCTACGACTATTGCGTCTCTCTATCTCGCGTGCCCGTAGAAACAAGCTCTATTTTATACTGCAAGGTTTTATAATGTTTTATCTTGTATGGTGTAATGTTTTTATGCATATAAATGTTTGTTTGCTTGTACCTATTTGTCTTCGCTTTGCGTTGCGATTAGAGTGTCGTTCTCGAGCTTCGAGGAATCGAAGATCAAGCGTTGGTGACCAAGTGATCTAACTCTTTGAGTTCTATGAGATTAAATACCCTAAGCATCTGTTTGGTGAAGGCAAGTGTCCTCTGATCCATTATGTCCCATTTACTTTATAATTCATTGTCATGCATACCATGAACAACCTAAGGATTGACTAGTATTTTGTTTTCTTGTTCTTGTTTACCATTTGGGAATTGGTTACTATGATTAGTATTATCCTACTTCTTTACTTTAACACCCTGAATTGGGGGTATAAAATTTCTTTCTTTATATCCAGCAAATTCAGGTGTTACTCTCTCATTTCTTTGCTTTCCTTCTCTTTTTCCTAAAAATGGAGAATTATTTTGTTTTATATTGACGTAAACCTAATGGAATAAGCCCTAGAGGCGCTTTGGTTGTTGCATTCACGCCACTGCATGGTATTTCTAAGTGAAAAATGTGTTTGAAACAAGTTAGTATATCCTATAGAAGCTCTCGGAAAATTTTCATATTTTTCGGAATATTTGTCTATTTTTCGAAAACCAAAATATATTTATTTAAGGTACTTAAAATGTTTTTAGAAACTCTAAGTATGTTTTTTGAGTTCATTAGGCGCCAAAACATTTCTAGGATTTTTTTGGAATTTTTGGAAGCATCTATAATATTTTGAGCAAAAAATATGGATTTCTAGGCTTTTCTGAATTTTATAAATGGTAAAATCCGAATTGACCCAAATTTTCATCTCGTCTGAACCCCAACTATATATATGTATGCCTGGCTTCTCCTCGTCGAGCACGTTCCAGAGCATGAAACTGTTTTCTCAGATTCAATTCCCAGCTCCCGGAATTGCTCGCCGAAGTTCGGAGCGGTTCCAATTCCGACGAGCAATTACTCCCAATCCGTGCATCGTCAGCGGAATCCGAGGATACCGCTGCATTCGTCTCGTTGAGGCTTCGTCGCAGTGCATCCGATTCGTCGATTGGACCTCCGAATCTCCGTCAATCGACGGTTTCCTCCTTGGCTCCGGCGAGGGTCTTCTTCTTTTTCTTCGTTTTGGTTGTGTAGTGGCAGCCCCCTCCCCTCTCCTCTCTCCCCACCCTTGTGCAGCACGCACCCTCCCCCTAGCCCCTACCTCGTAGCCCCTTGGGCCTCGGCGGCCTGGCACGGCCAGACCCGGCGACCAGCGGAGTGGCCATGGCAGGGCGCCCTTGCCCCGCGTGAGCTCCGGCACGGCCGGTGGGCCTCCCCAGGCGTGGCCCCTGCCCGCGGGCACGCGCGCCCTGCGCGACGTGGCCCCTGCTGCCCCATAGCCATTGCGGTTCCTAATTGAGAGAATGAGAGGTGGAGGGAGGAAGAAGAAGACTTTTTTTGCGTGAAACCCCCTGTGCGAAATTAAAATCATACGCATGAATTTAGTCTAGTTTAAAACAGTGATAACTTTTGCGTTTTAAACCCGATTCAATCAGTTCAAGGTGCGTTAGATTTGTTTTAAAATTGTCTACATGTTAGAAATATTTTTCCCTACTGTTGCATATTTTATTTAATTTATTTAAACGTTTGTTTGACCGATGGCTACTAGAACGTCGTTTCAATTTTAAAATCTTATTTAGGAATTCGATTTGCGCATTTATAATTAGACACCAACATGATTAACCTTAACTAAAATATTATTTATTAATGATTATTTAGATTAATCATGCTATTTATTTATTAGTTTTCGTGTATCGTGTCGGCCCGCGCGTAGTACGCGTGCTTTGCGCGTAACGTGCGCGTGCAGCAGTGCTGTTTCGCGCGCATCGTCGCGTGTCATTCGCGCGTGTCTCGTGTGTTGTTTGCCCGCGTTGTTGTGCGCCGTTCACGTATGTCACGCGCCTTGCCCCGCGTCGTTCGCACGTTATCCACGCACGGGATTAAATCGTTCGCTTTTAATCACTCATGACACTTAATTAGTTCTTTATCTAATCATCCAGAATTAAAATAGTAAGTTAGTCAAAGCTAAGTAGTAGTTTTGATTCAGTTAATACATGTCAATTAATCTAACCATGTCGGACTGAACGTTCTAACTAATACTTGCTTAGTGTAAACGCGCTAACTTCTCGACCGTAGCTCCGACCAACGCGTCTCCCTTCCTCGCGTGCCCGTAGAAGCAAGCTATATTTTATACCGCATGTTTTTATAATGTTTTATGTTGTATGGTGTAATGTTGTTATGTATATGTCGGCGTTTCGACCCCGGGGGGTCCCTGGACCGACGAGTAAATTGTCGCCGCGTGTCTCAGCCCAGATGGGTCGGCGCGAGACGGAGCACGAAGGGGGGAAGAAACAGGCAAAGGGGGAAACCCGCGGCCTTCGTGTTGCCCTGCGCCCAGGTCGGGTGTGCTTGCAGTAGGGGGTTACAAGCGTCCGCGTGGGAGAGAGAGAGAGAGAGGGAGAGCCTTATGCGCCGGCCCATCCTCCCGCGCGGCCAACCTTCTCGTACGAGAGCCCTGGACCTTCCTTTTATAGGCGTAAGGAGAGGGTCCAGGTGTACAATGGGGGGTGTAGCAGTGTGCTAACGTGTCTAGTAGAGAGGAGCTAGAACCCTAAGTACATGTCGTCGTGGCAGTCAGAGAGGTTTTGGCACCCTGTTCATGTGATGTCGTGGCCGTCGGAGGAGAGCTGGAGCCCTGCGGAAGGACAGCTGTCGGGGCTGTCGAATCCTTGCTGACGTCTCCTTGCTTCCGTAAGGGGCTGAGAGCCGCCGTCGTCATGGAGCACGCGGGGCGCCATCATTATTTGTTTATCGGGGCGAGCCAGATGGGACGCCGGTCTTGTTCCCCGTAGCCTGAGCTAGCTAGGGGTAGGGTAATGATGGCCCCCCTGTGACGTGATCGGTCCGAGCTCTAGGTCGGGCGAGGCGGAGGCTCCTCCGAGGTCGAGGTCGAGTCTGACTTCCGAGGTCGAGGTCGAGTCCGAGCCTCGGGTCGGGCGAGGCGGAGACCGTCTTCCGAGGCCGAGGCTGTGTCCGAGCCCTGGGGTCGGGCGAGGCGGAGTTCGACGTCCAGCGTCGAGGTTGAGCCCGAGCCCTGGGGTCAGGCGAGGCGGAGACCGTCTTTCGATGTCGAGGCTGTGTCCGAGCCCTGGGTCGGGCGAGGCGGAGTCTGTCGTCTTCTGAGTCGTGGTTGAGTCCGAGCCCTGGGGTCGGGCGAGGCGAAGTCCATCTTCCGAGGCTGAGACGGGGGCCGAGCCCTGGGGTCGGGCGAGGCAGAGCTTCCTATGGCGCCCGAGGTGGGACTTAGCTGCTGTCAGCCTCACTCTGTCGAGTGGCACAGCAGTCGGAGCGACGCAGGCGGCGCTGCTTTCTTGTCGGGTCAGTCAGTGGAGCGGCGAAGTGACTGCGGTCACTTCGGCTCTGTCGACTGAAGAGCGCGCGTCAGGATAAGGTGTCAGGCGATCCTTGCATTAAATGCTCCTGCGATACGGTCGGTTGGCATGGCGATCTGGCCAAGGTTGCTTCTTTGCGAAAACTGAGCCTCGGGCGAGCCGAAGGTGTGTCCGTTGCTTGAGGGGGCCCTCGGGCGAGACGTGAATCCTCCGGGGTCGGCTGCCTTTGCCCGAGGCTGGGCTCGGGCGAGGCGAGATCGTGTCCCTTGAGTGGACTAAGCCTTGACCTTAATCGCGCCCATTAGGCCTTTGCAGCTTTGTGCTGATGGGGGTTACCAGCTGAGATTAGGAGTCTTGGGGGTACCCCTAATTATGGTCCCCGACAGTAGCCCCCGAGCCTCGAAGGGAGTGTTGATACTCGCTTGGAGGCTTTTGACGCACTTTTTTGCAAGGGGACCGGCCTTTCTCGGTTGCGTTTTGTTCCGGTGGGTGCGCGCGAGCGCACCCGCCGGGTGTAGCCCCCGAGGCCTCGGAGGAGTGGTTTGACTCCTTCGAGGTCTTAGCGCGTTTCGTGATGCTTCGGCCGGTCTGGTTGTTCCCTCATGCGAACTGGCCGTAGCCCGGTGCATAGTCGAGTCCCAAGTTCTCGGGCTGGTATGTTGACGCTGTCAACGGTTTGGCCGGAGCCGGGTTTGCGAGAGCAGCCCCCGAGCCTCCGCACAGAGCGAGAGGACGGTCAAGGACAGACTCGGCTTTTTTCATACGCCCCTGCGTCGCCTTTCCGCAAGGAGGAGGGGGGAAAGCGCCATGTTGCCCTCGGAGGGCGTCGAACATGGTGTCTCCAGTGAGTTGCTAATGGGTAATCCGAGTGGACGCCCGTGCCCCATTCGTTAGAGGTCGGCTAGTGGCCCGGAGGCGCGCTCCAAAAGTACCTGCGGGTGATTCACCGGACCCGGTACCCTTTTGACGGGGCCCGAGGGCTCGATGCCTCCCTCTGGTGGGATTCCGTTACAAAATCGTTCCCGTGGGTCTCGGAAATGTCCTAGGGTACCTCGGGAGCGTAGTCCGAGCCTTGGTTATGTATCGAACGTACCCAGGGTCATCCCTCGCTCTGCATGCTCTGAGGCGGCTGTCAGAACCCTTCGGGGGCCAGCCTACGAACCCCTGATCAGTAGTGGGCGCGGAGCCCGAGTGGCCTGAGGCGGCTGTTGAACCCTTCCGAGGGGCCAGCCTTCGAACATCTGACCAGTATTGGGCGCGGAGCCCGAGTGCTCTGAGGCGGCTGTTGAACCCTTCCGAAGGGCCAGCCTTCGAACCTCTGATCAGTAGGGGGGCTCGGGGCCCGCTTCCTTCGTGGAGAAGGATCCCTTTCGGAGTATCCCCTTTCCCGGTCCCTGTGGCAAGAGAGAGAAAGAGGAAGTGGAAAAGGATATGAAATCGAACGACGTGGCGCACCTTTTTTGACACGGTCATTATGGCGGAGGTGAAGCGTCGCCTGCTTCGCCTGCCAAAGGTGCCGCCTGTCCTGCCGCAGAGTTAATGCGACAGGACGAGTGGTTCGCGGGGCAGCCGTTGTGCGTGCGCGAGCCGTTCGAGGAACGGAACACGGGCGCGTCGTCTTCACGCCGTGGGAGAGGGTTCTCTCGCTGTCCCAGGAGGGGGCGTGAGCTTGCTGACGACTTGACTGCTGCTTCCGCCCGCCTGCCACCGCCATTACTGCTGGCCCATTTCTGGCCGTATCGACCGTCGCACCTTCTCCCGCGGTTGACTGACCCGTGACCGATGCGCTCGGTTGGCACTGTTGGGTCATGCGCAGGGTCGCCTCGAGTCGCGGCACCGGTTCCGCAGTCGAGAAGGCGCGGTACTGGCGCGAGTGGCGGTGCAGTTTCTCGCACGTAGTAACTGGCGCGTCGGTTACATGACGTGTGGGCCTAGGCCTCCATGCTGGACGCGTCGAAGTCGAAAGGGTGCGCCCCCTTGGTGCGGTTGCATGCCGCCTGCATGGCGGTCCGCCCTTTCACCCGCTGGTCCGGGCGATAGCGGAGGAATGCTTGTAACCGCTGGGCAGTTGCGCGCACCACGCGTGGCGGTTTTGGCTCCTTCTGTCCTGGGCCAGCTTGCATGACGCGTGGGACCCAGTCCCCATGTCGTAGGGGGAGGACCTTGGAGCGTGTTGGAGAAGACTCAGTCCGCGACGGTTGAGGACGCAAGTGGGGAGAGTCGCCTTTAAAAGGAGGGTGACTCCCTTGGATGGCAACCATGTCTTCGCACTCCCTTCATGCTTCGCGTCCTTCCACCTTCCGAGCCCCCGGATGGGGAGCGCTCGCGTTGCTTTCGTCTTGTCGTCGTTGGAGGAACGCAACTTCGCGGAAGTTGGTACCTTTCAGCCATCGTTTGGCTTCAAGGATTTTCATCAGGCAGCCCGACTGCATCCCCTCGTCGGTGGTCACCCAAGACGGTGACCACCAGTTTGATGGTGGGGAGAAGCGAGCCGGGCTGCGGCCTGTGCCCCGCCCTCAGCTTCAAGGATCTTCATCGTCCTTGCTGGGGCGGAGACCGAGGTGAGTCGGAGCTCTACCTCCCGCACGAGTCGGCTGGCCACCTCTTCTTCCAGCTTCTGGGGGTGGAAACCATCCTCTAGCTCTGTGGAGGAGGCGTCCTCCAGCCATGCCAGGGAAGGCGAACTGTTGCTGCCCAGCTAGGATGCAACATTCCGTCCTCTGTCCTTGCTTTCGTGGCGAGGACGGGAGTGAGGACCTGCCGGTGCGCTTTGGGGCGGTCGGCGCTCGCTGGTGCGGCGCTGGTGGACAGGTGGACGCCGCCGTCGGTGCTGACGTGGTGGCAGCTGGAGAAAGCTTCTCCACCGACAAGCCCGTCAGCGCTACCCGCGGACCGACCTCCGGCTCTTTGGCTTTAATGTCTGGTTCGCGTCCCTTGAGTGGGGACGCGAACGAGAGCCTTCCAGCTGCAGCGTTCGTCCTGGGACCATCGCTGCTGCTGCAGAGGTCGCTGGCGAGTCGCCCGGAGCTTGTCGCCCCGCAGGCTCTCCGGTGTGGAGGTTGTTCATACCCGCGGGGGCAGAACTGGAGTTCTGTTTGTAATGGCACCTTGAATGCCGGTGTCCATTCCTTGTGGTTGTCGGGGCCTGAACATGTAGGTATTTTTGGGTGTAATACCATGTCGTTTCCTTTTTTTCGAGCACTGGAACTCGCCTGTCGGCTAACTGAACCGCTTAACCAAGTGTGAGTTGCCTCGTGCGAAGGTGACGAGTGAGGTATCCGTATCCCGGAGGCGTAGGAGTCCCTCGGCTCGGTCGGCCTTGCCGCCCGAGACTTCTCTTGCTCAGTTAAAGGAAACCCTCGGCCGCTCTGCGATAAGCCGGAGCTGGAGGCAGCGGTGTCAGCATGGACAGAGGCAGAGTTGGCTCGAAAAGAAGACTTCGTCGGCCGGAGCCTGGCCGGGCCGTCCACTGGCGGGATCGACGCCGGAGTCGAGTTGCCGAGGCCACAACTGGGCTGGTGTCCTCGGAGGACTGCTGGCTGAGGCTTTGGGGCGGCCGGTCGAGCCATCTGCTCGGGCCGGGTCCTTGGAGGAGACCCTGGCGGCGATGGCCCGGGCGTGGTGCTGACATCGTCCTTCCGAGCGGAGATCCTCCGACCGCGTTGCCGTCTGAGGCTCGGTCGAACTTCGCCGAAGGTGGATTTGACGCCGAGGGTGCTGCTGCTCCCCCTCTATCGACGTCTGAGCCTGCAGGATCGGTTCTCCTGTAGTATGCATATGTTTTTTTGCGGCCGCCGAGGCCCAAACATATTGTCGTTGTGTTGTAAAGCTGCGTTTCTTTTCCTCTTGTTTTGAGTATCAGGACCTATTTGTCGGTAACAGAATTGTTTGTCCGAGCGAGAGTTACTTTTCACGGAAGGTGATGAGTGAGGTATCCGTATCCCGGAGGCGTAGGAGTCCTCGGCTCGGTCGGCCTTGCCGCTTACGTGTACTCTTACTCGTCCGTAGGATTCTGCTATCGATATAGTCGAGAAGGCACGAAAAATCGTTTCGGCAGAAAAATTTCCGAGCATTAAGACTTGTTCGGTCAGCGGAATCGCTTATCCGAGCGTGAGTTACTTATCGCAGAAGGTGATGAGTGAGGTATCCGTATCCCGGAGGCGTAGGAGTCCCTCGGCTCGGTCGGCCTTGGCTGCTTACGTGTACTCCGTCGTTTTCAGGATCCCACTTTCGAAGTAGTCGAAAAGCACGAAAGACGTTCTGGCAGAAAAGACCTTTTCCGAGGAAAATTTTGACGCAGAGGGGGTTCCCCCCTTCTAGCCCCCGAGGGAGGGTCGGGTTTTGCCGAGGCAAGGCTAACCCTTCCTTGATGGTTAGACTTCATATGTAAACGAGGTATATGAACGGCTTGAAAACATCTTAAGGGTAGAAGCGACGTAGCTGTCGGATGTTCCAAGCGTTGCTGTAGACCTCGCCTTGACTGTTGGCCAGCTTGTACGTCCCGGGCTTCAAAACCTTGGCGATGACGAACGGCTCTTCCCAGGGAGGCGTGAGCTTGTGCCGCCCTCGGGCGTCTTGTCGTAGTCGAAGCACCAAGTCGCCCACCTGGAGGTCTCGGGACCGAACCCCCGGGCGTGGTAGTGTCGCAGGGATTGCTGATACCGCGCCGAGTGTAGTAAGGCCATGTCCTGAGCCTCTTCCAGCTGGTCCAGTGAGTCTTCTCGGTTGGTTTGATTGCTTTGGTTATCGTAGGCCCTTGTCCTCGGGGAACCGTATTCTAAGTCTGTGGGCAAGATGGCCTCGACCCCATAGACTAGAAAGAACGGTGTGAAGCCCATGGCTCGGCTCGGCGTTGTCCTCAGACTCCAGACCACCGAGGGGAGTTCCTTCATCCATCGCTGGCCGAACTTGTTGAGGTCGTTGTGGATCCTCGGCTTGAGTCCTTGCAGAATCATGCCGTTGGCACGCTCTACTTGCCCATTCGTCATGGGGTGGGCTACAGCGGCCCAGTCCACCCGGATGTGGTGATCCTCGCAGAAGTCCAGGAACTTTCTGCCGGTGAACTGGGTGCCGTTGTCGGCGATGATGGATTTCAGGACCCCAAAGCGATGGATGATGTTGGTGAAGAACGCCACCTCCTATTCGGACCTGATGCTGTTTAGGGGTCGGACCTTGATCCATTTGGAGAATTTGTCGATGGCGACCAGCAGGTGCGTGTAGCCCCCGGGTGCCTTCTGCAAGAGACCGACGAGGTCCAGACCCCACACAACAAACAGCCAGGTGATGGGTATTGTCTGCAGAGCCTGAGCGGGCAGGTGGGTCTGCCTTGCATAGAATTGACACCCTTGGCAGGTGCGGACAATTCTAGTGGCGTCGGCCACCGCGGTCGGCTAGTAGAAACCTTGTCGGAAAGCGTTTCCAACAAGGGCTCGAGGCGCTGCGTGATGACCGCAAGCCCCCGAGTGTATTTCTTGTAAGAGCTCTTGGCCTTCGGCGATGGATATGCATCGCTGGAGGATGCCTGAAGGGCTGCGGTGGTAGAGCTCCTTCCCGTCCCCCAACAAGACGAACGACTTGGCACGTCGCGCCAGTCACCGAGCTTCGGCTCGGTCGAGGGGCAGCTCTCCTCGATAAAGATATTGCAGGTACGGGGTCTGCCAGTCTCGATTAGGCGGGACCCCATTCCGCTCTTCCTCGACGCGCAGTGCCTCACCCTCGGGGGCCGAGGGTGCCTCGGGCTGGGCCGAGGCCTTCTCGGGCTCGGGCGTGTCGTCGGTCTTGACTGAGGGTTGATGTAGGTCTCGGGAGAAGACGTCCGGGGGAACCGTTGTCCGCCCGAGGCTATCTTAGCCAGCTCGTCCACAATCTCGTTGTATCGTCGGGTGACGTGGTTGACCTCGAGCCCGTAGAACTTGTCTTCCAGGCGCCGAACCTCGTCGCAGTAGGCTTTCATCTTCGGGTCGCGGCAGTGGGAGTTCTTCATGACTTGGTCGATGACAAGCTGTGAGTCACCGCGAGCGTCGAGGCGTCGGACCCCTAGCTCGATGGCGATGCGCAACCCGTTGACCAGAGCCTCGTACTCAGCCACATTGTTGGACGCCGGGAAATGGAGGCGCAGCACATAGCGGAGGTGCTTCCCGAGGGGCGAGATGAAGAGCAGGCCCGCGCCTGCCCCTATTTTCATCAGCGACCCGTCGAAAAACATGGTCCAGAGTTCCGGTTGGATCGGAGCTGTTGGGAGCTGGGTGTCGACCCATTCAGCCACAAAGTCCGCCAAGACTTGGGACTTGATGGCCTTCCGAGGGGCGAACGAGATTGTCTCGCCCATGATTTCCACCGCCCACTTTGCAATCCTACCCGAGGCCTCTCGGCACTGGATGATCTCCCCCAGGGGGAAGGATGACACCACAGTCACCGGATGAGACTCGAAGTAGTGTCACAACTTCCGCCGCATCAGAATCACCGCATACAACAGCTTCTGAATTTGTGGGTAGCGGATCTTGGTCTCGGACAGTACCTCACTGATGAAGTAGACCGGCCTCTGGACGGGCAATGCATGCCCTTCTTCTCGTCTCTCAACCACGATCGCGACGCTGACCACCTGAGTGGTAGCGGCGACGTAGATCAAGAGGGAATTCTCCGGCAGCGGGAGGCACCAGGATGGGTGTGTTCGTAAGGAGCGCCTTCAGGTTCCCGAGGGCTTCTCGGCCTCAGGGGTCCAAGTGAAGCACTCGGTCTTTCTTAAGAGGCGGTACAGTGGTAGGCCTCTTTCGCCGAGGCGTGAGATGAAGCGGCTCAGAGCCGCAAGGCATCCCATGACCCTCTGTACGCCTTTCAAGTCCTTGATGGGCCCCATGTTGGTGATGGCCGCGATTTTCTCCGAGTTGGCCTCGATGCCCCGCTCGGAGACGATGAACCCCAAGAGCATGCCTCGGGGGACTCCGAAGACGCACTTCTCGGGATTGAGTTTTACGCCTTTCGCCTTGAGACACCGGAATGTCGTTTCAAGGTCGAAGAGGAGGTCGGAGGCTTTCCTCGTCTTGACTACGATGTCATCGATGTAAGCCTCGACCGTTCGACCAATGTGCTCTCCGAACACGTGGTTCATGCACCTTTGGTACGTCGCACCCGCGTTCCTCAAACCAAATGGCATAGTAACGTAGCAGTACATGCCAAAAGGTGTGATGAAAGAAGTCGCGAGCTGGTCGGACTCTTTCATCCTGATTTGGTGATACCCTGAGTAGGCATCGAAGAAAGACAGGGTTTCGCACCCAGCAGTGGAATCCACGATTTGATCGATGCGAGGCAGAGGGTAGGGAACCTTCGGACATGCTTTGTTTAGACCAGTGTAGTCTACACACATCCGCCATTTCCCTCCTTTCTTTCTCACAAGCACAGGGTTGGCAAGCCATTCGGGATGGAGTACCTCTTTGATGAACCCTGCAACCATCAGTTTGTGGATCTCCTCGCCTATGGCTCTGCGCTTTTCTTCGTCGAATCGGCGCAGAGGCTGCTTCACGGGTCGGGCTCCAGCTCGGATATCCAGCGAGTGCTCGGCGACATCCCTTGGTATGCCAGGCATGTCCGAGGGAACTCCACGTGAAAACTTCGGCGTTCGCGCGGAGAAAGTCGACGAGCACAACTTCCTATTTGGGGTCGAGCTCGGAGCCGATCCGGATCTGCTTGGAGGCGTCGTTGCTGGGGTCGAGAGGGACGGATTTGACCGTCTCTGCTGGCTCGAAGTTGCCGGCATGGCGCTTCACGTCTGGCGCCTCCTTGGAGAGGCTCTCCAGGTCGGCGATGAGGGCCTCGGATTCGGCGAGGGCCTCGACATACTCCACGCACTCCACGTCGCATTCGTACGCGTGTCGGTACGTGGGGCCGACGGTGATGACCCCGTTGGGGCTCGGCATCTTGAGCTTGAGGTAGGTGTAGTTGGGGACGGCCATGAACTTGGCGTAGCATGGCCTCCCCAGCACTGCGTGGTAGGTTCCTCGGAACCCGACCACCTCGAACGTGAGGGTTTCCCTTCTGAAGTTGGAGGGAGTCCCGAAGCAGACGGGCAGATCGAGTTGTCCGAGGGGTTGGACGCGTTTTTTGGGGATGATCCCGTGAAAAGGCGCCGCGCCTGCCCGGACCGAGGACAGATCGATCTGCAGGAGCCCGAGGGTCTCGGCATAGATGATGTTGAGGCTGCTGCCTCCGTCCATGAGGACCTTGGTGTGCCTGACGTTGCCGATGACGGGGTCGACAACGAGTGGATATTTCCCCGGGCTCGGCACGCGGTCGGGGTGGTCGCCCTGGTCGAAGGTGATGGGCTTGTCGGACCAGTCTAGATAGACTGGCGCCGCCACCTTTACCGAGCAAACCTCCCGATGCTCTTACTTGCGGTGCCGAGCCGAGGCGTTCGCCACTGGCCCACCGTAGATCATGAAGCAGTTGTGGACCTCAGGGAACTCCTCTGCCTTGTGATCCTCCTTCTTGTCGTTGTTGTGGGCCCTGCCACCTTCCGCAGGTGGCCCGACCTTGTGAAAGTGGCGCCGAAGCATGACGCACTCCTCAAGGGTGTGCTTGACGGGCCCCTGATGATAGGGGCACGACTCCTTGAGCATCTTGTCGAAGAGATTGGCACCCCCAGGAGGTTTCCGAGGGTTCTTGTACTCAGCGGCGGCGACAAGGTCCGCGTCGGCGGCATCGCGTTTCGCTTGCGACTTCTTCTTTCCCTTCTTCTTGGTGCCACGCTGAGTGGACGCCTCGGGAACATCTTCCGGCTGGCGGCCCTGGGGCTGCTTGTCCTTCCTGAAGATGGCCTCAACCGCCTCCTGGCCAGAGGCGAACTTGGTGGCGATGTCCATCAGCTCGCTCGCCCAGGTGGGGGTCTGGCGACCCAGCTTGCTCACCAGGTCGCGGCAGGTGGTGCCGGCGAGGAACGCGCCGATGACATCCGAGTCGGTGACGTTGGGCAGCTCGGTGCGCTGCTTCGAGAATCGCCGGATGTAGTCCCGGAGAGACTCTCCCGGCTGCTAGCGGCAGCTTCGGAGATCCCAGGAGTTCCCAGGGCGCACGTACATGCCCTGGAAGTTGCCGGGGAAGGCTTGGACCAGGTCGTCCCAGTTGGAGATCTGCCCCGGAGGCAGATACTCTAGCCAGGCTCGAGCGGTGTCGGAGAGGAACAGGGGGAGGTTGCGGATGATGAGGTTGTCATCGTCCGTTCCACCCAGCTGGCAGGCCAGCCGGTAGTCCGCGAGCCACAGTTCCGGCCTCGTCTCCCCCGAGTACTTTGTGATGGTAGTCGGGGTTCGGAACCAGGTCGGGAACGACGCTCGTCGTATGGCCCGGCTGAAAGCCTGCAGACCGGGTGGTTCGGGCGAGGGGCTCCGATCCTCCCCGCTGTCGTAGCGTCCCCCACGCCTGGGGTGGTAGCTTCGGCGCACCCTCTCGTCGAGGTGGGCTCGACGGTTGCGGTGGTGGTGCTCGTTGCCAAGGCGACCCGGGGCCGCAGGCGCCGTGTTGCGCGTGCGCCCGGTGTGGACCGAGGCTTCCCGCATAAATCGGGAAGTCGCGGCGCGATGCTCCGAGGGGTACCCCTGCCTTCGGGAGGCAGAGCTTTCGGCCCGTCGGACCGCGGCATCCTCCAGGAGATTCTTGAGCTCTCCCTGGATACGCCGCCCTTCGGTGGTCAATGGTTCCGGCATCGCGCGGAGTAGTATTGCTGCTGCAGCCAGGTTCTGGCCGACACCACTGGAAGCCGGTGGAGGCCTTGTCCTGACGTCGTCGGCAATGCAGTGCTGGATGCCCTGGGGTAGATGACGTGCCTCTCCGGCCAGAGCTCGGTCTGCCCATTCCTGCCCGATGTTCCGCCGGAACTGCTCAAGTGTTCCTGCTCCCTCGTCGAGCCTGGCCTGCATCTCGCGGATTTGCTCGAGCTGTGCGTCCTGACTCCCCGCAGGGACTGGGACCACAGCTAGCTCCCGAAGGATGTCAACGCGAGGCGCAGGCCTAGGGGGATCGCCGTTTTCCGGTATACCAAGATGGTTGCCTTCGCCGGGACCCCCTAGATCGACATGGAAACATTCACGACTTGGGCCGCAGTCCTCGTCGCCGAAGCTGCGGCTACCATCGGAACAATCAGAGAGGCAGTAGTCGCATGCGGTCATGAAGTCCCGCATGGCACTGGGGTTACCGAGTCTGGAGAAATCCCAACAAAAGTCGGGCTCGTCATCTTCCTCGGAACCCGAGGGCCCGTAGGTTGAGACGGTCGTCAGTCTATCCTAGTGCGACCGCATATGGTACCCTGGAGGGTTGGTACATGCCTCTATGAAGGCTTCCACCGAAGCGAGGTCACTTGGTGGGTCGAAGCTGAATCCAAAGGGCACGAGATGGGAATCGGTCGGTACCTCTTGGTCGACGGGCGGTGACGAAGTCGCGTCAGGGGCGGACTGCACCATTGTCTCAGGTACAAGGGCGACGCCCAGCAAGTCCTTCGCGAGCGTGCTGGCGTCGTTCGTCTGCTTGGGGTTGGCGTGTTGCGGGGAAACAACGCTCGTCTTCGTCTCAGACGCAAGGCCGAAGCCCGACGTGTCCCCCGCTGGGGCGGCGTCGTCGTCGACTTGCTCGACAGCCGACAAGGTGCCGCCTCCTGCTTGGCCATGGTTGCCCCGCCTCCTCCTCCGTCGGCGGGGGAGGTGACGGGACAAACCCGGATGTTGTCCTTCCGCCACGTGGGGAAGACGTCGTTGATTCCGCCGCCGGCGGGCGGGCTGATGGCCGCCATTGTCGCTGTCGCGCGACGGAGGAAGGAGTATCATGTCGTAGCTGCCGTCGAGGGACATGAACTCAAGACTCCCGAAATGGGGCACCGTCCCGGGTTGGAAAGGTTGTTGGAGACTACCCATCTGGAGCTTGACGGGAAGCTGTTCGTCAACACGCAGCAGGCCCCTACCTGGCGCGCCAACTGTCGGTGTTTCGAACCCGGGGGGGGGGTCCCTGGACCGACGAGTAAATTGTCGCCGCGTGTCCCAGCCCAGATGGGTCGGCGCGAGACGGAGCACGAAGGGGGGAAGAAACAAGCAAAGGGGGAAACCCGCGGCCTTCGTGTTGCCCTGCGCCCAGGTCGGGTGCGCTTGCAGTAGGGGGTTACAAGCGTCCGCATGGGAGAGAGAGAGGGAGAGCCTTATGCGCCGGCCCGTCCTCCCGCACGGTCAACCTTCTCGTACGAGAGCCCTGGACCTTCCTTTTATAGGCGTAAGGAGAGGGTCCAGGTGTACAAATGGGGGGTGTAGCAGTGTGCTAACGTGTCTAGCAGAGAGGAGCTAGAACCCTAAGTACATGTCTTCGTGGCAGTCGGAGAGGTTTTGGCACCCTGTTCATGTGATGTCGTGGCCGCCGGAGGAGAGCTGGAGCCCTGCGGAAGGACAGCTGTCGGGGCTGTCGAATCCTTGCTGACGTCTCCTTGCTTCCGTAAGGGGCTGAGAGCCGCCGTCGTCATGGAGCACGCGGGGCGCCATCATTATTTATTTACCGGGGCGAGCTAGATGGGACGCCAGTCTTGTTCCAAGTAGCCTGAGCTAGCTAGGGGTAGGGTAATGATGGCCCCCCTGTGACGTGGTCGGTCCGAGCTCTAGGTCGGGCGAGGCGGAGGCTCCTCCGAGGTCGAGGTCGAGTCTGACTTCCGAGGTCGAGGTCGAGTCCGAGCCCCGGGTCGGGCGAGGCGCAGACCGTCTTCCGAGGCCGAGGCTGTGTCCGAGCCCTAGGGTCGGGCGAGGCGGAGTTCGTCGTCCAGCGTCGAGGTTGAGCCCGAGCCCTGGGGTCGGGCGAGGCGAAGACCGTCTTCCGAAGCCGAAGCTGTGTCCGAGCCCTGGGTCGGGCGAGGCGGAGTCCGTCGTCTTCTGAGTCATGGTTGAGTCCGAGCCCTGGGGTCGGGCGAGGCGAAGTCCATCTTCCGAGGCCGAGACGGGGGCCGAGCCCTGGGGTCGGGCGAGGCGGAGCTTCCTATGGCGCCCGAGGCAGGACTTAGCTGCTGTCAGCCTCACTCTATCGAGTGGCACAACAGTCGGAGCGACCAGGCGGCGCTGCTTTCTTGTCGGGTCAGTCAGTGGAGCGGCAAAGTGACTGCGGTCACTTCGGCTCTATCGACTGAAGAGCACGCGTCAGGATAAGGTGTCAGGCGATCCTTGCATTAAATGCTCCTGCGATACGGTCAGTTGGCGTGGCGATCTGGCCAAGGTTGCTTCTCTGTGAAGACTGGGCCTCGGGCGAGCCGAAGGTGTGTCCGTTGCTTGAGGGGGCCCTCGGGCGAGACGTGAATCCTCCGGGGTCGGCTGCCTTTGCCCGAGGCTGGGCTCGGGCGAGGCGAGATCGTGTCCCTTGAGTGGACTAAGCCTTGACCTTAATCGCGCCCATCAGGCCTTTGCAGCTTTGTGCTGATGGGGGTTACCAGCTGAGATTAGGAGTCTTGGGGGTACCCCTAATTTTGGTCCCCGACAGTATATATGTGTTTGTTTGCTTCTACCAGTTTGCCTTCACTTTGTGTTGCGATTAGAGCGTCGTTCCCGAGCTTCGAGGAATCAAAGATCAAGCGTTGGCGACCAAGTGATCTAGCTCTTTGAGTTCTACAAGATTGAAGACCCTAAGCATCTGTTTGGTGAAGGCAAGTGTCATCTGACCCATTATGTCCTATTTACTTTATAATTCACTGTCTCGCATACCTTGAACAACCTAAGGATTGACTAGTATTCTGTTTTCCTGTTCTTGTTTACCCTTTGGGAATTGGTTACTATGATTAGTATTATGCTACCGCTTTACTTTAATCAACGAACATGATGAGAATATTTATGATACGTTGATGATATCTTGATTACAATGATGAGCTTGTGTTACTTTAGGGGACTCGGGCTGTTTCCTGAGTACCTCTCTGTAAGGACCTGTTCGTTGAGAGACCACCCGGGAAAATAGTGCAACCATGAGGGTGGTATGGGACGCCCTTAGTTGATTAATTAGAGGAACCTGAGGTGAAATCGGCTTCGCCGTCGTGCCGTCAATGGGGTCCGGGCACAGTACTTACTCTACCGAGGCTGGTTGCCTAGGTTCTTTCGATTTGGTTTTGTTAGTAACCCTTCCCGTGGGGAGAGGTATTGTGTTTATTAAACTGGAGAAACCTAATAGGCGGCTATGACCTCTGGGAAATCTTTGTAAAGGCTACGTTGTGACACCCTGCCAGCATCACCTAGGTAGTGATCAATGGGGAGTAGCGCTCCTCAGGCAGAAAGGGAATCACGACTCATGGGTAAAGTGTGCAATCTATGCAAAGTGTAATGAAATTGATATATCAGTCATGCACACGGTTAAGAGTGGCCTTGGGATCATCTTTGATTAGAGATATAGATGGTTCGAGATGCTATGGTTCTATTTATGGTTTTGGTTCGATGAGGATAATGATGTCCCTCGATGAGGAAATGATCCACAAGTTGGTTATTGCTAAAACTTGGCTTCCACTAATAATAAATACCTGACCAACTAAAAGCAACTGCTTTGAGCTTAACTCCACATAAATCTAGTCCACCTCAGCCAAACGGGACATTTGCTGAGTATGTTGATGTGTACTCACCCTTGCTTTCACAAAACACCAGGTTGCCTTTGGTGCGATCTATGCTCAGGTAAAGAAAGAGAAGAAGGCGTCGAGGCGGATCTCCAGGAGTTCCAAGACGTCGATGAGTTCTAGAATTAGGCTAGCGACCTCCCCCAGTCAGCTGCCTGTGGCAGGTTTATTTACGTTGGCTACGTTTCTATTATGCACACTTTGATTCATATTATGTAAATGACTCTAGTCTGTAGTATTATTACTTATTCTTTATTGTTATTCGAAGCATTATACTATGATGAGTCATTTATGTAATCGTTGTGTATGTGAATTTCTGATCCTAGCATGTACATGGTTCGCATTCGGTTTACCTTCAAAAACCGGGTGTGACACATACTCTGGCAACTCCTGGTTCATCCTAAGGAGCAAATACGCATCATTTACATTGTTGTATCCTCGCAATTTCCCCTAGAAAATAAGAAAAAGATCAAATACTTTGACAACCTAAAGAAACATCAATCTGGACAAGTATCCTATTCGCGTCACAGTTCGATCTAAGGCACCTCGAGGACAGAGAGGAAAGGAAGATCAAATATGCAGATTAAGATGATCTTCATGACAGAGAGGCATGGTGTTCCCTGCACCATGCCTCGGCACATGATCACACTGAAGGAAAAGATGTCAACTTTCCACAACCCTAGTGGTACATGCCCTTGTAGACTGAAAAATTGTAAGAGTAAATTAGCTAAAGAAATTGCAAATGAAAGAATCATAAATAAATCAATTGAAGTCCACTACCACGAACCATAACATCTGATGTCCACACAGATAATATCCAACCCTTGATATACCATTTCAAATAAAAACTATTTCTTCTGACTCTTCCACTAGCATCTAACCCGTAAATTCATGCGCACAAACATAGTCAAATTGAGAAACAAAGGAGAAACCATGTGGACCTTTCTGTGGCTCGACGCGCGCGTGTGCGAGTTCACCGCCACCTGTGGATGGTCCACGGTTGAGAGGACTGCGAGTTGCGGGAGGAGGCAGGGTCCCCTTGCGATGTCGTCCTTGCTCTCGGCGACCTTAGAGATCTTCACCTCCTCGACAACAACCTCCCTGGCCACCTCGTCGTCTACTGCCCCTCCCTCCTTCACCACCTCATAGTTGGGGTCGATGGTGGGCGGCGCTGGGTCGAGCTGGCCCTCGACGACGACGCCGAGGCCCTCCCAGGTGTACCTGCCGTCGCACCCAGACTTGGGTGGCGGGGCGTCGATGCCCATGCTGTGGGGTGCATTCGCTAGGTGTCGCTCAAAGCATTGGAGGCCCCGCTCCTCTAGCTTGCACTCGAAGTTCTTGGCCTTGTTGGGGGCCACATCTCTAGGGTCGGCATCTTCTCCGCCACGCACATGTACGCTAGCATCGGTGCTACTCAGTCGGCTCACTCCTGCTAATGTAGATTTCATGTGAATGAGACGAATGCACGATCTGTAGCATCCCAAAAATTCAAATTCTGAAATTTTCTCAAACTCGCCCTAAATTCAAAATGAATTTCAAGTTTCATTTCAAAATGTTTGTTTGCGAGTTGATATCAACAAATAAAATATAGTGGTCTATATTATCTCCAAAATCCTCCTCAAAATATCCTACAAATATTTCCCCAGTGATCACCCTCAATTTCTTCCAGAAATACCGCCCAGATATTTCCCGAGTAATCCCCTTCAAGTTCTTTCCAGAAATACTGTCCAAATATTCCACCGATATATCTCCAAGTATTTTCCTCTTGAGAAATACCTTCAGAATCATTTTTCAAGTCCCTATAAATATTTTCTTCATAACTTTCCTCATGCTCATACGTATACATATGCCTCCAGTGTCATACGGTGAGCTCTACAAGCTAATCTCACTTATACAAGACAAATACATGCTAATCTCCCACTAATCCTCTCATCCTCCCACTAATCCTCTCATCCCTCCCCCTAATCCCCCACCATGGCTATAAATAGAGGGGCAAGGGCCTCCTCTCATCCCACCCCAAGCCATTTCATGGCAACTCTCTTCCCCCCCACACACACACCCACTCCATGTTCCACACAAGCACACACTAGCACAAGGATCGTTCGATCGTTCTTCGATCGTTCGTCCCCTGTTCTTAGTTTGTTCGTTCGTTCGTCCGATCGTTCGATCGTTCGTCCGATCGTTCATGGTTCGTTCGTCCGCTCGTCCGATCGTTCGATCGTTCGTCCGTTCGTTCGTCCAAATAATCTTTTTCCTACCGTTATGCTGCCGAAATTCCGATCGTTCGTTCGTCGATCATTCGATCGTTCATCGTTCGTTCATAGTCCCTATTCATCGTTCTTCCAGATAATCTTTGTCCTGCCGTTATGCTGCCGAAATTCCGATCGTTCGTTCGTCCGATCATTCGATCGTTCGTCTGTTCGTTCATCCAAATAATCATTTTCCTGCCGTTATGCTGCCGAAATTCCGATCGTTCGTTCGTTCGATCATTCGATCGTTCATCGTTCGTTCATAGTTCCTATTCATCGTTCGTTCATAGTCCCCATTCATCGTTCTTCCAGATAATCTTTGTCGTGCCGTTATGCTGCCGAAATTCCGATCGTTCGTTCGTCCGATCATTCGATCGTTCGTTCATAGTTCCTATTCATCATTCATCGTTCCTATTCATCGTTCATCGTTCGTTCATACGAACTATTCACCATCACTATTCACCGTTACTATTCATCATTACTATTCACCGACACTATTCACCATCGTTACTATTCATTGTTACTATTCATCATCGTTACTATTTATCATCGTTACTACTCATCGATGATATCTATGTAACTCTTTTTCGTCGTCACTATTCATCGTTACTATTCATCGTTGCTATTCATCGATTAGCCGATCACCTCAAATTTCAACTACTCATACATCATGCTGTCCAGTCCACCTAAGACCAGCCAGACCCATATTCCAGTCATATGAACTCCGGTGACTGTGATTTCCCTTCCAGTGGGAACTTCCCATCTGGTCACCCATCCCAGGTTTCTCCAAGTTGAGCACGCTTAACTTTGAGATTCCTTCGAACCAGGCTTCCAAACTCCGATTCCAATAATTCTTGTTTCTAAATTCTTATTGAATTATTCCCTATCCAACCATGTCATCCCTTAATCCTGGTCCATATTCCAAAAAACTCCCAAAATACTCTTGTCCCATATTCTGCCTATAACTCTCCTGTTCATACTAAGTCAGACGATTCATTCGTCACTATTCTCACCAACAGTGAATTTCACTGTGCTACACCACATACACCCAGCTATAAATACACCCAACTACCCTCTCCCTCTCCACACACACTCAACACCCTCAGCCAAGGCAAACACCCCACCCACTAAGTTACTCCGCTCTACCGGCTACACGCATAGTGTCGCTTCGCCTCCAGTCCACCCTCCTGGTAAGCACCTCCACTCCACCACCAGTAATATCACAACACCACATGACATAGATTCTACTCAAGACTCTACCCATCCATATATCGCTATTCTGACCACTATACTAAATATTTGTTGGTATACTTGCTTGTTTGTATGTTTGCTTGTTCATGCTGCATAGTTATCGGAGCGTTCGTGTCGTCTCGTGGAGGCTAGATCTGCAAGTCTACGCCAGGCGGTGGAACCAGAATCCAGTTCCACGAGCTCCCCTTTCCCCTTCGCCGAATAAGCACGGCAAGCTCACTGGATCCCTTTGATGCATAAATTACCTATGGTTTTTCAACCACAACCCTCAGCCTGTTATTTTATGCATGATATGATTTTGAGACAAGTTATTATGGCCACCCAGCCGCTTGCCGCAATCAATCCCTGATATATATGTTCTAAATGATTTGAGAACAGGTGTGAGTTTTCAAAAGAAAATGCTTTTCAAAATGTGTGTGATGAAGGGTTTTCACCCTTATCACCTTGTGAGTGGGATAATCAGGGACTCCCTGGTTTAGGGGAGGGCCTAAGGTGTTGGCTCAGCTGGTTTAGGCGTGAGCAGAAGGATTGTCCCCTCATATAAGGACCGGTTTGTCATCTTCACTACCTGTACTCTTTAATAGTACAACCACTCGAGACTTTGTGGGCAGTCACTCAATCTGAACTCGTGCGGTCCGACCCCAGGGTTATGAAGGCTGGGGAGCACCGGGAGGATAAGGAGGGGGAAAGTTTTGTCCGGTTTGGACATGGCGGTGGCCTGACTCCTTCCGGATAACCGTTAAGGTTAGGACGTGCGAGGAAAGAAAGAGATTCGGATTCGGATCTCATTGATCATGAGATCGCAGAGCCGGACTAGTGGGTAAAGTGTACACCTCTGCGCAGAGTTTGAAAACCTATTCGAATAGTCTGTGTCCACAGGAATGGACGAGTCTGGTATGCTATGACAATTAATGTTTTGTTTTCCAAAAAAAAGAGATGGTTTTGAGAAAAGTGGTTTTTAAAAGGTTCGGCGGTTGAGCCGTGAGCTATGGTGGACGGGAAGTCCAGTAGCTATTTTTGAAAATGAAAACCAGTGGGAAACTGCTGAGATACCTGGATGGTTTAGTCCAGGGGATTTTGTTATAATACTGAAAAACTTCCTGCTCCTTTTGGAGAGGATGCGCTTTGCAAAAATACAAAATGTTTTTCAAAACAACTCTGCATAAAATATTGCTGTTTCTGCAAAATATCCTGAGCTCCACATATTCCATGCATTATATCTGATTTCCCCATTCCGCGGGTGAAGGTGGGCTGCTGAGTACGTTTGTACTCACCCTTGCTTATTTGTTGTTTTCAGAAAAAAGGAGATCGGGTAAGAGTTACTGAAAGGGAAATGTGCCTTTGGGCCATTTCCAAGTATTTTGGTGATTGAGTGCCAACACAAGTGCTCAAATGTGAATCTATGCCCATGGATGAACAAAGTGCAAATCACAAGTAAAGGTATGTTTCTAAGCCTTAGTACATTGGTTTTGTGTACTAATATACTTGTCTAAGTGTTAGAAACAGAGAGAAGAAGAAGAGAAGAAGAGTTGGCTGTGAACAGCCAAAAGGCTGCTTCGGTCTGGGGCACCGGACTGTCCGGTGGTGCACCGGACAGTGTCCGGTGCGCCAGGCTGCCTCGGGCGAAGACGCCACTCTCGGAATTCGCCGACGGCGTACGGCTATAATTCACCGGACTGTCCGGTGTGCACCGGACTGTCCGGTGAGCCAACGGTCGGCTGAGCCAACGGTCGGCCGCGTGATCTGCGCGAGACACGTGGCCGAGCCAACGGTCGGAAGGGGGCACCGGACTGTCCGGTGTGCACCGGACTGTCCGGTGCGCCAACGGCTCCCAGATGTGCAACGGTCGGCAGCGCTGTTTATGGAAAGAAATCGGGCACCGGACAGTGTCCGGTGTACACCGGACTGTCCGGTGCGCCCGACGACAGAAGGCAAGGATGGCCTTCCAGATTTGTTCTCAACGGCTCCTAGCTGCCTTGGGGCTATAAAAGGGACCCCTAGGCGCATGGAGGAGGATACCAAGCATTCCCACAACACTTCTAAGCACCAAGACATTGATCTCGCGCATTCGTTTCATTGTGATAGCATATAGAGCTCTTGTGGAGTTGTGAACTCTTTGAGTTGTGTTGCGAGCTCTTGTTGCTGCTTGTGTGCGTGTTGCTGCTCTGATCTTTTGAAGTCTTGTGTGCGTTGCTCATTCCCTCCCTTACTCCGTATTTCTTTGTGAATCTCAAGTGTAAGGACGAGAGACTCCAAGTTGTGGAGATTCCTCGCAAACGGGATATTGAAAGGCAAAGCAAAACACCGTGGTATTCAAGTTGGTCTTTGGACCGCTTGAGAGGGGTTGATTGCAACCCTCGTCCGTTGGGACGCCACAACGTGGAGTAGGCAAGCGTTGGTCTTGGCCGAACCACGGGATAAACCACTGTGTCCTCTCTGTGTTTGATCTCTTGTGGTATTGTGTTTTGTTGAGACTCCTCTCTAGCCACTTGGCAATAATTGTGCTAACACTTAACAAGTTTTTGTGGCTATAAGTTTAAGTTTTACAGGATCACCTATTCACCCCCCCTCTAGGTGCTCTCAATTGGTATCGGAGCCGTTCTCTTCAAGAAAGGGACTAATCGCCCGAAGAGATGGATCCTAAGGGAAAGGGGATGGTGGTCGACAACAACGAGAAGGAGTCTATCTTCAACGAGCCGAAGAATGACAAGTCTACCGACTTGGGTTCAAGCCACAAGCGCAAAGATGGGAAGAAGAAGAAGACAAGGCGCATCAAGGAGATCGTCTACTACGACAGCGACGAATCCTCTTCTTCCCAAAAGGACGACGACCACAACGACTACGAGAAAAGAAAACCGGTTAATTCGAACTTTTCTTTTGACTACTCTCGTATTCCGCAAAGTTCAAATTCGCATTTGCTCCCCATTCCACTTGGCAAGCCCCCTCACTTTGATGGAGAGGACTACGGATTTTGGAGCCACAAAATGCGTACTCACTTGTTCTCTCTCCATCCTAGCATATGGGAGATTGTAGAGAGTGGAATGCAATTTGATAGCTCGGATAGCCCTATGTTTATCAATGAACAGATTCATAAAAATGCACAAGCTACTACTGTGTTGCTAGCCTCTTTGTGCAGGGAGGAGTACAATAAAGTGAGCGGCCTGGACAATGCCAAGCAGATATGGGACACCCTAAAGATTTCTCACGAAGGGAACGACATCACCATGCTCACTAAAATGGAGTTGGTGGAGGGCGAGCTTGGAAGGTTTGCGATGATAAGGGGCGAGGAGCCAACTCAAACATACAACCGGCTCAAGACCCTTATCAACAAAATAAGGAGCTATGGAAGCATGAGATGGACGGACCATGACGTCGTCCGACTATTACTAAGGTCCTTTACCATTCTTGATCCTCATTTGGTGAATAATATTCATGAGAATCCCAGGTACACCAAAATGTCGCCCGAAGAAGTCCTAGGAAAATTCGTCAGCGGGCGAATGATGATCAAGGAAGCAAGGTACGTGGACGACGCCTTGAATGGACCGATCAACGAGCCGCAACCTTTTGCTCTCAAAGCAACAAGAAGCAAGGAGGCGCTACCTAGCAAGGTGGCACAAATTGAGGCAGCCAGACTTAATGATGAAGAGATGGCTCTCATCATTAAACGCTTCAAGACGGTACTAAAGGGTCACAAGGGGCAGCCAAGCAAGATCAAGACAAAGGGGAAGCGCTCATGCTTCAAGTGCGGTAAGATTGGTCATTTTATCGCTAACTGCCCCGATAATGATAGTGACCAGGAACAGGGAAATAAGAGGGAAAAGAAGAAGAATTACAAGAAGGCAAAGGGCGAGGCGCATCTAGGCAAGGAGTGGGACTCGGACTGCTCCTCTTCCGACTCCGACAATGAAGGACTCGCCGCCACCGCCTTCAACAAATCAACCCTCTTCCCAAACGAGCGTCACACATGCCTTATGGCAAGGGAGAAGAAGGTATGTACTCGAAACTCTACCTATGCTTCTTCAAGTGAGGACGAATCTAGTGATGAGGATGAAGTAGATTACTTGTGTTTGTTTAAGGGCCTAGATAGAACCAAGGTAGACAAAATTAATGAATTGATTGATGCCTTGAATGATAAGAACATACTTTTAGAAAAGCAAGAGGATTTGTTGTATGAAGAACATGATAAATTTGTAGAAGCTCAAAGATCTCATGCTCTAGAAGTTAAAAGAAATGAAATGCTTTCTTGTGAATTATCTTCTTGCCATGATACAATTTCTAAATTAAGGAGCATTAATGATGATTTGAATGCTAAGATAGAGATTGCTAGTAAATCCACCTCTTGTGTAGAAAATGTTGTAGAGTGCACTAGGTGTAAAGATATTAACATTGATGCTTATAGTGAACACCTAGCTTGCATTTCTAAATTAAATGAAGAGGTAGCTAGTCTTAATGCCCAACTTAAGACTAGCAAAAGTAATTTTGAGAAACTAAAATTTGCTAGGGATGCCTACACGGTTGGTAGACACCCCTCAATTAAGGATGGGCTTGGCTTCAAGAGGGAAGCCAAGAACTTAACAAGCCATAAGGCTCCCATCTCCGCCAAGGAGAAAAGGGAAGGCCCCTATGGCAAGTAGCACTAAAAGGAATCATGCTTTTATATATCATGATAGGAGACAAACTAGAAATGCCTATAGGAGTTATAATGCATATGATGATTTTAACTCTCATGCCATGTTTGCTTCTAGTTCTTCCTTTATGCATGGTAGAAGTATGTCTAGGAAAAATGCTATGCCTAGAAAGAATATTATTCATGCTCCTAGGAAAGTAGTGAATGAACCTTCTACAATTTATTGTGCTTTAAATGCTTCCTTTGCTATTTGTAGAAAGGATAAGAAAATTGTTGCTAGGAAGTTAGGGGCAAAATGCAAGGGAGACAAAACTTGCATTTGGGTCCCTAAGGATATTTGCACTAACCTTGTAGGACCCAACATGAGTTGGGTACCTAAGTCCCAAGCCTAAATTTGCCTTGCAGGTTTATGCATCCGGGGGTTCAAGCTGGATTATCGACAGCGGATGCACAAACCATATGATGGGGGAGAAGAAGATGTTCACCTCCTACGTCAAGAATAAGGATTCCCAAGATTCAATTGTATTCGGTGATGGGAATCAAGGCAAGGTAAAAGGGTTAGGTAAAATTGCAATTTCTAATGAGCACTCTATCTCTAATGTGTTTCTAGTAAAGTCTCTTGGTTATAATTTGCTATCTGTTAGTCAATTATGCAGCATGGGGTATAACTGTCTATTTACAAATGTAGATGTGTCCGTCTTTAGAATAAGTGATGGTTCACTAGCTTTTAAGGGTGTATTAGACGGCAAACTTTATTTAGTTGATTTTGCAAAAGAAGAGGCCGGTCTAGATGCATGCTTAATAGCTAAGACTAGCATGGGCTGGCTGTGGCATCGCCGCTTAGCACATGTAGGGATGAAGAACCTTCACAAGCTTCTAAAGGGAGAACACGTGATAGGTTTGACTAACGTGCAATTCGAAAAGGATAGACCTTGTGCAGCTTGTCAAGCAGGTAAACAAGTGGGAGGAGCGCATCACAGCAAGAATGTGATGACCACCTCAAGACCCCTGGAGCTGCTGCATATGGACCTCTTCGGACCCGTCGCCTATCTGAGCATAGGAGGGAGTAAGTATGGTCTAGTTATTGTTGATGACTTTTCCCGCTTCACTTGGGTGTTCTTTTTGCAGGAAAAGTCTGAAACCCAAGGGACCCTCAAGCGCTTCCTCAGGAGAGCTCAAAATGAGTTTGAGCTCAAGGTGAAGAAGATAAGGAGCGACAACGGGTCCGAGTTCAAGAACCTTCAAGTGGAGGAATTCCTTGAGGAGGAAGGGATCAAGCACGAGTTCTCCGCTCCCTACACACCACAGCAAAATGGTGTGGTAGAGAGGAAGAACAGGACGCTAATCGATATGGCAAGGACGATGCTTGGAGAATTCAAGACCCCCGAGCGTTTTTGGTCGGAAGCCGTGAACACGGCTTGCCATGCCATCAACAGGGTCTACCTTCACCGCCTCCTCAAGAAGACTTCGTATGAGCTGCTAACCGGTAACAAACCCAATGTATCTTACTTTCGTGTATTTGGGAGCAAGTGCTACATTCTAGTGAAGAAAGGTAGAAATTCTAAATTTGCTCCCAAAGCTGTAGAAGGGTTTTTGTTAGGTTATGACTCAAATACAAAGGCGTATAGAGTCTTCAACAAATCATCGGGTTTGGTTGAAGTCTCTAGCGACGTTGTATTTGATGAGACTAATGGCTCTCCAAGAGAGCAAGTTGTTGATCTTGATGATGTAGATGAAGAAGATGTTCCAACAGCCGCTATGCGCACCATGGCGATTGGTGATGTGCGACCACAGGAACACTTGGAGCAAGATCAACCTTCTTCCTCAACCATGGTGCATCCCCCAACCCAAGATGACGAACAGGTACCTCAAGTGGAGGCGTGTGATCAAGGGGGAGCACAAGATGATCATGTGATGGAGGAAGAAGCGCAACCGGCACCTCCAACCCAAGTTCGAGCGATGATTCAAAGGGATCATCCCGTCGACCAAATTCTGGGTGACATTAGCAAGGGAGTAACTACTCGATCTCGATTAGTTAATTTTTGTGAGCATTACTCCTTTGTCTCTTCTATTGAGCCTTTCAGGGTAGAGGAGGCCTTGCTAGATCCGAACTGGGTGTTGGCCATGCAGGAGGAGCTCAACAACTTCAAGAGGAATGAAGTTTGGACACTGGTGCCTCGTCCGAAGCAAAATGTTGTGGGAACCAAGTGGGTGTTCCGCAACAAACAAGACGAGCACGGGGTGGTGACGAGAAACAAGGCTCGACTTGTGGCAAAAGGTTATGCCCAAGTCGCAGGTTTGGATTTCGAGGAGACTTTTGCTCCTGTGGCTAGGCTAGAATCAATTCGTATCTTGCTAGCATATGCCGCTCATCATTCTTTCAGGTTGTACCAAATGGATGTGAAGAGCGCTTTCCTCAACGGGCAAATCAAGGAGGAGGTGTACGTGGAGCAACCCCCTGGCTTCGAGGATGAACGGTACCCCGACCATGTGTGTAAGCTCTCTAAGGCGCTCTATGGACTTAAACAAGCCCCAAGAGCATGGTATGAATGCCTTAGAGACTTTCTAATTGTTAATGCTTTCAAGGTTGGGAAAGCCGATCCAACTCTTTTTACAAAGACATGTGATGGTGATTTGTTTGTGTGCCAAATTTATGTCGATGACATAATATTTGGTTCTACTAACCAAAAGTCTTGTGAAGAGTTTAGCAGGGTGATGACGCAGAAGTTCGAGATGTCGATGATGGGCGAGTTGAACTACTTCCTTGGGTTCCAAGTGAAGCAACTCAAGGACGGCACCTTCATCTCCCAAACGAAGTACACGCAAGATCTGCTAAAGCGGTTTGGGATGAAGGACGCCAAGCCCGCAAAGACTCCGATGGGAACCGACGGACACACCGACCTCAACAAAGGAGGTAAGTCCGCAAAAGCATACCGGTCCATGATAGGTTCCTTACTTTACTTATGTGCTAGTAGACCGGATATTATGCTTAGCGTATGCATGTGTGCTAGATTTCAATCTGATCCTAAGGAGTGTCACTTAGTGGCAGTGAAGCGAATCTTAGATATTTAGTTGCTACGCCTTGCTTTGGGCTCTGGTATCCAAAGGGGTCTACCTTTGACTTGGTTGGATACTCAGATTCCGACTATGCTGGATGTAAGGTCGATAGGAAGAGTACATCGGGGACGTGCCAATTCCTAGGAAGGTCCCTGGTGTCTTGGAACTCTAAGAAACAAACCTCCGTTGCCCTATCCACCGCTGAGGCCGAGTATGTTGCCGCAGGACAGTGTTGCGCACAACTACTTTGGATGAGGCAAACCCTCAGGGACTTTGGCTACAATCTGAGCAAAGTCCCACTCCTATGTGATAATGAGAGTGCTATCCGCATGGCGGAAAATCCTGTTGAGCACAGCCGCACAAAACACATAGACATCCGGCATCACTTTTTGAGAGACCACCAGCAAAAGGGGGATATCGAAGTGTTTCATGTTTTGGTGCTTGATGCCAAAGGGCCAAAGTTGATCCCGTTTTGGTGCTTGATGCCAAAGGGGGAGAAAATAAAGGCCAAAGCAATAAATGGATCAGCTACCACTTGAGAAATTTTGAAAATAGTGAAATAGAGCTTTTTGTTTTGTCAAAACTCTTGCATTGTCTCTTTTGTCAAAAGTTGGCTTCTTGTGGGGAGAAGTAGTGATTATGGGAAAAAGGGGGAGTTTTTGAAATCTTTGATCAATCTCTTTTGGAATGACTCTCTTTATGCTTCAACATGTGTGTTTGACTTAGAGATAGAGATTTGAGTTTGATTTACAAAAACAAACCAAGTGGTGGCAAAGGATGATCCATATATGCCAAAAATGAATCAAAATAGATTTGAGTTCTATTTGAAGTGTTTTTGCACTTGTTCTAGTTGCTTTATGTTGTGTTGGCATAAATCACCAAAAAGGGGGAGATTGAAAGGGAAATGTGCCTTTGGGCCATTTCCAAGTATTTTGGTGATTGAGTGCCAACACAAGTGCTCAAATGTGAATCTATGCCCATGGATGAACAAAGTGCAAATCACAAGTAAAGGTATGTTTCTAAGCCTTAGTACATTGGTTTTGTGTACTAATATACTTGTCTAAGTGTTAGAAACAGAGAGAAGAAGAAGAGAAGAAGAGTTGGCTGTGAACAGCCAAAAGGCTGCTTCGGTCTGGGGCACCGGACTGTCCGGTGGTGCACCGGACAGTGTCCGGTGCGCCAGGCTGCCTCGGGCGAAGATGCCACTCTCGGGAATTCACCGACGGCGTACGGCTATAATTCACCGGACTGTCCAGTGTGCACCGGACTGTCCGGTGAGCCAACAGTCGGCTGAGCCAACGGTCGGCCACGTGATCTGCGCGAGACACGTGGCCGAGCCAACGGTCGGAAGGGGGCACCGGACTGTCCGGTGTGCACCGGACTGTCCGGTGCGCCAACGGCTCCCAGATGTGCAACGGTCGGCAGCGCTGTTTATGGAAAGAAATTGGGCACCGGACAGTGTCCGGTGTACACCGGACTGTCCGGTGCGCCCGACGACAGAAGGCAAGGATGGCCTTCCAGATTTGTTCTCAACGGCTCCTAGCTGCCTTGGGGCTATAAAAGGGACCCCTAGGCGCATGGAGGAGGATACCAAGCATTCCCACAACACTTCTAAGCACCAAGACATTGATCTCGCGCATTTGTTTCATTGTGATAGCATATAGAGCTCTTGTGGAGTTGTGAACTCTTTGAGTTGTGTTGCGAGCTCTTGTTGCTGCTTGTGTGCGTGTTGCTACTCTGATCTTTTGAAGTCTTGTGTGCGTTGCTCATTCCCTCCCTTACTCCGTATTTCTTTGTGAATCTCAAGTGTAAGGACGAGAGACTCCAAGTTGTGGAGATTCCTCGCAAACGAGATATTGAAAGGCAAAGCAAAACACCGTGGTATTCAAGTTGGTCTTTGGACCGCTTGAGAGGGGTTGATTGCAACCCTCGTCCGTTGGGACGCCACAACGTGGAGTAGGCAAGCGTTGGTCTTGGCCGAACCACGGGATAAACCACTGTGTCCTCTCTGTGTTTGATCTCTTGTGGTATTGTGTTTTGTTGAGACTCCTCTCTAGCCACTTGGCAATAATTGTGCTAACACTTAACAAGTTTTTGTGGCTATAAGTTTAAGTTTTACAGGATCACCTATTCACCCCCCCCTCTAGGTGCTCTCAGTTACGACTGTTCCCAACCTTGCCTGTGGCTGTTGGACCGCTGAATTGCTTCACTGCGTATATCGGGCTGCTTCAGCCCCACTCTGATGATATGTCCCGAGTTGTGGACCAACTCTTAAAGTTGTTCGCCACCTTTATAGGTTTGTCTCGTTTAAGCAGATCTGGAATCATCTGATGTATAAATGTGTTTACTAGCCTCCTGGGACTAGTAATTGTATCACATTTGAGTCCCAGAGGATTGGGGACGCTTCACGATCGAAGAGAGATTTATAGAGGGAGGTGAGGAGGGGGCGCGTGGCAGGTTGTTGGTGACGACGGCGGAAGGCGCGGATAGAGGTTGGGCATGGATGGTTGAAGACGAGGGCATGGAGCATAGAGAAGAAGCGGGGGATACAATAGCGGGCGCGGAGGTGGGATGGATGACGACAGGATCATGGAGCGCGGAGCAGAAGCGGAGGATACAACAGCAGGTGCGGAGGCGAGCTTTGCGAGGCATGGGTGGATCAGGTTGTTGGCGAGGGGAGGTGACGACGGGGGCATCGAGCGTGGACCGTGGAGCAGAAATGGAGGTTGAGGCGGCGGGTGCAGAGGCGAGCGTTGCGAGGCACGCGAGAGGCCGGGGGTGCATATGGCGGATTGATTTCAAGAAAATGAAAGGGGACATTTGTAAAATTTTGATACAGGACGGCCGTCAAAACTGGTGCTTTAAGAATAGTAGAGATATAGATATAATAATTCTCTACTACTTTGGTTTACAAGTATATGGTGCGCCTTCTTTTTGTTATTTCGGCGGATAGGCAGGAGGCGCAAGGTGCTCGGGTTGCCCGCGGCTGGGGCCCACAGGGAGAACGCGCACAACACGTGCAGGTAGGACACACAACGATTTACACGCTTTAATATAGACCCCCTTTGGCAGTGTTCTGGCCTCTGAAAACAGTTTCAGCTCTGGCTCTTTGTCTTCTTTGGAGGAGCTGGAGCCGTTTTACAAATTGTTTGGCACGGCAATTTCTTTTGTGTTTATTTTGAATGATGTATTAGGGAAATGAAGGGGGATCCAATAGAAGACACGTTTTTTATGCTCTGGCTCCCAACACTAAAACAACTCTAGATTCTTGAGGGCTTTCGACGAGAAGCCGTTTTTTGTGACCGTTTGGTATGCTTCACGATGAGCCCGAGTCGGAGCCACTTAAGGAGTCGTGCCAAAGTGGCCCATAGTAGAGATATAATAAATCTCTACTTTTTTATACTACTTCGTTTACTAATATATGATGTTGTTGGATTTTTTCAAACTTTGATCACTTGTCTTATTCAAAAAATCATGAGTTACCATTTCATTTGTTGTGAATTTTTTATGAGCGTGACTTAAAATTTTATATTTTTAAATAAATATTTTGAATAAGGCAAGTAATTAAATTTTAGTAAAAAGACAACGAAGCCATATATTTGTGAATGGAGGGAGTAATAAAAATGATAAGAGAGTTTTCTAGTTATCATATGTCTTTCTTTATATTTACGCTTCCACGATAATAAAACAGAAAACAGACCTTTTATATTTTTCTTATGTCTCCCTTGCTGACGATATAGTTCGAGATTCAGATCTTAAAACTACAATGACGACATTGTTTAATACGTCATTAGCAACTTCTCTACAATAATGTTAGAGTGGATTTGATCTACATCAACTCTCCATCAAACTAGCACATTGACTGACTTTACTAAACTATGTTATGTGACAAGCTTCGATTTAGTCTATTGAATCAAGAAACATACTATGTCATTCTTGAATGATTTTATGGGTGTTTCGAACCTTGTTCCGACAACTAAATTTGTTGAGCATGTTCTATGCTCCGGACAGTGTACACTATGGGCACAAGATTTATACTTGTTCAGGCAGAATGTCCCTACATCCAGTCATCGACAATCGGGATATCGACACCATTGATGATCAAAGCTCGTAGTAGGGGTTACAAGTGGATGAGAGAGGGACGAAAGGCTCCCAAACCTCTTGTTGTGGAGGAGGTGGAGCTAAGGGCTACAGGGTGGAGTCCTAAGTCTTAGCTTGGCGGCGGGACTCCGGTCTCTAGGTCCTCATCGGTGCATCCTCCTCGTGTTCGTTGGCCCGTCGTCTTTGCGTCTGGGGACCGTCTATTGTTTGTGTGTGTGTCCCTTCGTCTAGGGGCCACCTCTTCCTTTTATAGGACAAGGAGGGGGTCGACTAGCAGTGGCTTCCTCAGGAATGAGTCACCGGACGATGGTAAAACCAAGTGTTCTACCCGAGGTGAAGCCACGTGCGTTGTATTCTTTATGGTGGACAATGTGGGCAATGTGGGGCCCGAGCGCCATCAATTGGGCTACGCTGACCCCTGGCCTTTGTAACCTGGGGCTCGATGCCCTGCCAGCGGTCTATGCACTCAGGCCTAGTCCCGATAGGTCATGAGTTCGTCGCAAGTCAGGGGCGCGCGTGGGCCATAAATGCACCACAATCTAAGGGACCCGTAGGCTATGAGTGCGCTGCAGCCCAAGGGGCTCGTAGGTCATGAGGGGAGGTGGGCTGGTGACTCTGTCCTGGTAAAAAGCTCTATACCAAACATGTTTTTAAGCTCGCACTAGTAAAACGCTCTATACCAAACATGTACAGACCAAGTGAATCTTATTTGCAAGTCGCCTAGAGGGGGTAAACAGACAAAATATGAAATTTACAAACTTAAGCACAAACATCAACCACTAGTTAGTGTTAGAATGAAAGTGAGATGTGATTAAGCTCCAGCAAGAGAATAAGAGAAAGGGGAGAGGAAGAACCAAATCTCAATAAGTAAAGTCAAATACAAAGAACACGGTGATTTGTTACCTGAGGTTCGGTTACGAAGAACCTATTCCACATTGAGGAGTACACTAAGGACAGGTCTCTTTCTCTCTCAAACGGTCACGAAGACCGGTTGGGTTTTCTTCTCTTTTAATAGGGACACTAAGTGTTGGGGGCCTTCGGCTTCCGAAGGTCCTCAAAAACAAGATTTAACAGTGTTTCTGGAGTATAATGTGTGAACAGGTATCTTCGGACTCGAATCGATATCACAGTAGGAGAAGCCCAAATAATACGAAGGTTGATACAGCGCCGAAGATGTGAGCAGGAAAGCTTCGGCGTGGTAGCAGAAAAGGAAACCGACTTAAAGATGAAAAGGCTATTCAGACCTCGGTGGATTACTATAGAATTACTACCAAATGTAAAGGGCATGGATGTAATTTTATACGGGCTGTGTCCCGTGCCTATAAATAGGTGAACAGTACCCCCGTACTGTTCACGCTGATTGGGCATTTGCTTTTGCGTCACGCTTGTACTTTTGCCTTCTTTCAAGCCGAAGGTACATTTGTAATTTGATATTATTTCTACTTTTCTATAATAATAATACAGAAATGAGTTGATAATAATACATAATGGTTTATGCTATCTTTTGTGTCTCATATGATTCCTTCTTCATTATTATATGTTGAATTTATGAAGGTATGTCCTTCATAACCTTCGTTCGAAAACCATTATGTCCTAAGGGAAATAATGCTTCGAGGGACGAAGGACTTTAACGTTTAACATTTCTTGTGTTGCCTTGTTCTTAATTCATAGTATTTGAGAACAAGTCCCCAACATTGGCGCCCACCTCCGGTGAACTCACTTCCACTCTTTGAGTTTTGAACACCTTCGGCGATCATAAACCTTCGTTATGGCGCCGAAGAAAGCTTCAGCAACTGGGGCTGCAGCTCTGCAACCGCTAGACCCCAATCAGGAGACTCTCTCCCTTCGGGAGGCCCGAAGCCAGAAGAGGAAGGCTGTCAGCCCGACACCGCCAGAGGATGAGCTAGACCAAGAAATCAGAGACATGGAGATGCTTCATCAACAGGTGCAGAGGAAGAAGGAAAAGATGGCCAAGCTAGCTGAACTGCAAAGGCAGATAGACGAAGCCTCTGAAGAAGTTCGTCATCTTACTCAGGATGAGCAGAACCGAAGGCCTTAGAATAAAGACCTTCATCAGGAGGGTTTCCTCAACGAAGATGACTGGTATGAGAATTTTCACCATGGAAATTTTGCTTTTGATGATGCTTCTCCTCTGTCCGCTGAGCTGCAGGCTACACCTTGGCCTCCGACCTACAAGCCGCCTCAGCTTCCCATATTCGACGGCCATTCAGACCCGAAGCAGTTTTTGATGAGCTACGAAGCAACAGTATCTTCGTATGGTGGCAATACTGCAGTCATGGCAAAATCTTTTGTTATGGCTGTCAGGAGTGTTGCTCAAACCTGGTATTCCTCCCTTCGGCCAGGAACGATCACTTCATGGCAAAAGCTGAAGGACATGTTGTTAACCAGCTTCCAAGGGTTTCAGACGAAGCCGGTCACTGCTCAAGCTCTATTCCAGTGCACCCAGGATCACGAAGAATACCTTCAGGCGTATGTCCGGAGGTTCTTGCGTTTGAGGGCACAGGCACCAACAGTGCCCAATGAAATTGTCATTGAGGCCATGATCAAGTGACTTCGGCCAGGACCTTCAGCTCAGTACTTTGCTAGGAAGCCTCCTCAAACTTTGGAGAAGCTGCTCCAGAAGATGGACGAGTATATTCATGCCGACAATGATTTTCGTCAAAGAAGGGAGGAGGCTTTCAGGTTTTCTGAGATGACCAGGGGCTTCGGAGGAAGATTTTATCCGAGGCATGTTAGGTCAATTCATAACTCTACTCAAAATGATGATAAGGGAAGTCAGCAGCAAAGGCCACAGTGCTCCTCACAGGCTTCGGGGCAACAGCAAAGCTCCTTCCGGCCGCCAGCTCCAAGAGGCAGAGGTGCCAGGGGCTTCGGCGGAAGGTTTGGAGATCAACCAAGGAGAATATTTTGCTTGTTCTGTGGTGAAAACAAGGGCCATACCACCAGGATGTGCCATGTTACCATCCAGAAGCAAAAGGAGATAGCCGAAGCTGCAGCACAACAGGCTCAGCCGAAGCAAATCATGCACACTGCTTCGTATCATTCGCCTTACATCCCAGAATATGTAGGCAACCACCCTACAGTTTCTGTTGCTTCGGCGAGTCAACCTCAAGCTTCCTGGCAACAGCCTCCGCCTCCACCACCGCTGCAACAAGGCCAGCAGCCAGAAGGGGGCCAATATGCTCAACACCAAAGGGACTTCAGAGAACAGTCCGAAGCTCGCACAGTAAATAGCACTGTGCCAGAGTCGAAGCACATCTATTGACAAATATCCTACCTTGATAGTAGTCTTTTCCATTCAGTTTTATTTTCTGTGTAATAAAGGACATTTTTTAAGTTTCATGTAATAGTTTCGTTGTTTGCCACAAGGAAAATATATTTTCTTCACAGGCTTAAGTTGTTGAAGCTTAAAGATTTGCGATAACAAGGAGGACCTTCGAATTATCAAAAATTCTTCGAAGCAACAAAAAGTCGTTCTAAGGAACGCAGAGTAAGTTTGCTGAAGTTACAAAAAGCCGTTCCAAGGGGAGCGCAGTGTAAGATTTCTGCTCCAAAGTCGTTCCAAAGGGAATGCAGAGCTTACAGCGAAAAATAAACGCTGATACCGCCTAAGTAAAAGGCAAAGCGCGAAAAGTCAACGTGAATACCGCTGAAAGTAAAAGGCGAAGAAGCTCCTAAGGGAGGCTTACAGCGAAAAATAAACGCTGATTCCGCTGAAGTAAAAGGCGAAGAAGCTCCTAAGGGAGGCTTACAACGAAAAGTCAACGCTGATTTAAAAAGATTATGTGTTTTATTACAGGGATGTGCGTGTATCTTCGGAATAAATACCATTTTAAATAGCATAACATCATCACATCATTTCGCATGGCATAAGCATCATACATCATGCTGCATATGGCACAAGAAGGGGACACAATATCGATCTTCAGAAGAATGTTTTGAAAAAGGGGAAAATCATGCTAAGTCGCAAGGAGATACACTATTAATCTTCGGAAGTGTAGCTTCGGAAAATATCTTCACGAAGCTTGGATATTCTTCATCAGAACACTACGGATATTGTTGTGATAAATGAAAATTCTTCTTCACGAAGCATGAAAAGAAGGGAAGGTGTTTTTTCGTCAAAGACTCAAAAATGGTACGTATGTAAAATTTCATGCATGGTAAAGAATTGAACCATAAAAAAAGACAAGTATATTACATTCAGGATTACAAGATATTATACATATTATATTTCAGATGTTTTTACAATAGCACCTAGTCTTCCCTAAGTACTACTTCCGCAGCTTCATTCAGGAGTTGATTAACAACTTGATCCATGATAGCTTCAACCATCTTTTTAATTTCATCGTCATCTTTCGGGGGAGGGCCCGGAGACGCTTTAGTAGGATCTGAGGGAGGACAGGATACAGCTACATTGCTATTACAAATTGCGAACGAAGTTTAAAATCAAAAATTACAACACAATAAAAACCATTAGTTAATACCTATTTGCCCTTCGGGCTCTGCGCTTTTCTCAGCAGCCTCTGCTACTTTTCTAGCATCATGGATGCCCTTTTCGCTTTTTTGGATAATTTCTCGGGCCATTTCTCGGCCACCATTGTCCCAGACATCGGTGAAAAATTTTCCACCAACCATGCTAGCTTCGGCTGAAGGATCTTTTGCATCTTTGGAGGACAAGGTAGCTTCGGATTGCGCTAAAATCTTTACATGCTCGCAGTCCTTTTTCTCCAAAATGGTGGCAATCCCTCTGGCACCCGAAAAAGCGCATATGTCTCCGCGGCTATTTAAAATTTCCTCAAAGGCCTCAGCTTCGTGATTAATCCATTCGATGGGACCTTCGGGGTTGCCTCTTGTAAAGTTTTCTTCGCTCGAGAATGCGCCAACGCTGGCGAAGCTAGCTTTTATTTTCTTAACACACTCTATAGATTTGACATAGCATCTTTTCTTGGACGAACGAAGCTCTTCAACAGTTCCTTCTAAATGATTTGCCCATTGGTCGCTAAGTTCTCGCCTCGTTTCTTCAAGTATGCGTTCCTCTTTAGCTCTGGCTAGTTGTTTTCGAAGATCTTCAATTTCACGCTTCTAAGCCTCAGCTTGACCTTTAAAAGTAGCTTCGTCCTCTTTTATTCTATTTATCAATGAATGTAATATTTTATCTTTTTCGAGACCTTCGTTCCTTAGTTCAATTACTTCGGAACGAAGGTTGCTCAGGGCCATAACACACCCTTCGTCTTCGGCATCTTTTTGGGCCCTGAGGGCATTGCTAAGTATAAGGCCCTGCAAAGAAAAATGTGTGTGCGTCAATAAATTTAAGCAAACAAAAAAATTTGGTCTCAAGAAAAAATACAAAGACTTCATTTTTTGCACCTTTAAGCTATTGTACGCCAAGCTGTCGGCCAGCTCGTTTTTCGACAACACCGAGAGCCCGTCTTCTAGTGTTGGGAATCCGAAGCTCTTGCTCATCTCCCGACAGACAGAAATCTCCTTGCTGTCAGGGAGACAATACAAGAAGTCTTCTTCTCCGCTGCCGTTGAATACTAACGCCCCCTTTGGATATTTCAGTTTCTGGGCGTAAAACTGGGCCTCTTGCTTTTCTTTTTCAGACAATTTTTCCCCGAAGCATGTCGAACAATATAATCAAGGACTTTAGGGGATGCTTCGGGGGCACTAATTTCTTCAACAAGAATTGGCTCCGTCATTTTTTCTTCCTCGGTTTCCAAGGATTTTACCTTCGTGGGCTCTGAAGGCCCAGCTTCAGCCTCAGTTTGTTGCTTTGGAGCTTTAGTATCAAAAATTTCAGTTTCCGCTTCGGAAGTTTCAACAGTCTTTTTCGGAGTTGTGCTTGCGGACTTAATTGTCTCCAGAACATCTAGCACATTGACCATTCTTTTTCTTTTCGGAGTCACCGCTGGACCCTTTTGGTTTTTTATTGTCTCAACACTTGCTGAAGGACTCAAAATTTCCAACACTTTCGTTCCCTCAGTCGATCCTTTTGATTCTTCCATTTTTTCTGTCGATGGCGCTTCGGCCATCTCTTTGGTTTCTGGTAATAAAATTTTTGGCTCCTCCAATTATGTTGTTGTTGGCGCTTCGGCCATTTCTGTGACTTCTGGCAGCAAGGTTGGCTCTTCAGCCTCGGTGGCCGAAGAGGTCTCTCCGGTGAACTCAGGCACCGAGGCTGGTTCAATATAGCGTGGCCGATGTGTGAGGACCTTTATCCTTTTTCTTTTTGGTGCTGGCTCACTAGGAGCAGCTGCAGCTTCTTCTGTTGCAGGAGTCGTGCCTTTTCTTTTCTGCCCTCGAATGGGATAACGATAGTCAGGGTAGACAAACCCAATTGCGTCAAATACTCGGTTCAGTCTTTTCTTTTTCCGGCCTCCGAAGGCTGCCGACAATGCAGTATCTTCGGCCTTTGAATAAGCCCCAAGTAGTTCATCACTTACATTTTCAATGTTTTTTAGCCAGTCATCATCTGGCTCAACAAATTTATCTCCGAACTTGAAAGTATACTTCAGCCTGACAAGTCCACCTTCGTCAGCCTCCTTTATGGTCTCTTGCGGCATTTCCCATTTTTCCGCGAGCGGCCATACTCTGAAGGCAATATGCTCTTGGACCAAATCCCTCGTTCCAATAAAAGAGCAAACAACTCCGAAGGCTCTCTGGCATTCTTCGGCTGCTTCGTTCATTTCCACCTTCGGCCTTCGCAGGCCGAAGCTTTGCCAGATGGGGCGCATAATGACCTTCTTTATGTCTTCTCGAGAGTTCAAATCATTTTTCACATAAAACCATTCTGTCATCCAGTCGCCGGGCCATCTCTTCCGAAAGGTTGGCACGGGACAGCTTGACCCAGACCGAGAAACGAAATTGTAGCAGCCAAAATTATTGTGATACTGTTCCTTACCCCAGGGTTTTGTTTCGTATGACAATTCGTGTATATTGCAGAAACTTTTTGCATCAGGTTCCAGACCTTGGCTTCTCGCGGCCCACACGAAGATATTCATCCTTATGATTGCTTCAGGGGTAAGTTGGTGAAGATAGACTTCAAATATTTTCAGCACCTCTACGGCAAAGTTGCTCAGGGGAAATCGTAGTCCAGCTTTCAAAAAGCTTCGGAACACTACGACTTCATTTTCCTCAGGGGATGGGCAAGTCTTCTCTCCTTTGTCGGCCCTCACAATGGATAAGTCCCGGAAATATCTTCCCCTCATGTTGACAAGATGATTTTCTTTGATACTTGATTTGCCGAAAACCGAATGGCTTGGTCGCCAAGGGCGATCTTCGGAGTCTTCACCACCACTATCCACATCATAACTGTCGCTGTCATCAGTATCTTCAGACAAACCTTCTAAAATCTCTTTGGTGATTTTTTCTGTATTGGTCTTCGACATTGCTATAAGAAACCCCAGGTTTTTCTCTTCAGAGAGACTCAGCTTCATCTCGGCAGCAGCCTTCTTATCTTCACACATCTTCGGAAACACTAAAAAACTGTTTTCAACGCCGAAGCTCAAAAACTTAAAAAGCTAAGCAAGTCTTGGTGCGCAAGAGCTAAAAATTGAGTGAGCAAGAGCAGATGGCAAGAGAGCGTACCAAATGAGCTCGCGGTATGCTCTTATTTATACGCCCAGTGCGTTGAAAATTGGAAGACCCCGCTTGTCAGTGAATGTTGCTATTCTAGCAAAGGAAAGGTGTTTTTTCGGACCTTTGGCTTAAGGCCTTCGTCCATGTCGCAATCTAAATTTATTATTCTAACAAATTAATATTGCGAGGGGCTACTGTTGGGGGCCTTCGGCTTCCGAAGGTCCTCAAAAACAAGATTTAACAGTGTTTCTGGAGTATAATGTGTGAACAGGTATCTTCGGACTCGAATCGATATCACAGTAGGAGAAGCCCAAATAATACGAAGGTTGATACAGCGCCGAAGATGTGAGCAGGAAAGCTTCGGTGTGGTAGCAGAAAAGGAAACCGACTTAAAGATGAAAAGGCTATTCAGACCTCGGTGGATTACTATAGAATTACTACCAAATGTAAAGGGCATGGATGTAATTTTATACGGGCTGTGTCCCGTGCCTATAAATAGGTGAACAGTACCCCTGTACTATTCACGCTGATTGGGCATTTGCTTTTGCGTCACGCTTGTACTTTTGCCTTCCTTCAAGCCGAAGGTACATTTGTAATTTGATATTATTTCTACTTTTCTATAATAATAATACAGAAATGAGTTGATAATAATACATAATGGTTTATGCTATCTTTTGTGTCTCATATGATTCCTTCTTCATTATTATATGTTGAATTTATGAAGGTATGTCCTTCATAACCTTCGTTCGAAAACCATTATGTCCTAAGGGAAATAATGCTTCGAGGGACGAAGGACTTTAATGTTTAACATTTCTTGTGTTGCCTTGTTCTTAATTCATAGTATTTGAGAACAAGTCCCCAACACTAAGTTTCGCAAGGATCACCACATACTTAGGTGTATCTTGCTAGCTTTACAAGTGTGAGAATGGGGGTGAGAGCAAGAATGAAAACCCAAATCAAGAGCATAAGAGTTTGCAACACTCAAGAACACAAGGTACTACGCTCTCTAGCTCAAATCGATCAAATGCAGCGTTTGTGTGGCCTTGATTGCTTGGGAGATGTTGCAATGAATGTATGGTTGTTTGTTATAGCTCTTGTGTTTTTAATGTGTTGGTTGGGGCATTTATAGCCCCAACCACCCAAATAGCCACTGGAGGTGAGTGGAGAAAACTACACAGTCGGGTGGTACACCGGACCTCCAACAGTACCTGTCTGGTGCACCACCGGACCGTCTGACACTAACCATGGCAGGTGACCTATCTGACAAGTAGTTAGAAAAGTAAGTGGTCCGGTGACACACCGGACCTTGCCACGTCAGATCTAGGTGCTGAGATCTGAAACTAGTTGTTGGACCGATACGGTTCGGTGCACCACCAAACCAGTCCCGATAGCTAGTCTCTAAAGTGCCATTTTACATCCTCCCTGCAACTTGGTCCAGATAGCCACTGGACCAGTCCAACACGCCAGCTGGTTAAAGTCGTGTCTTAGCCTTCTCTGCGCACATGGTCTGATGCGCTAGACAGCAAACCAAATCTAGTATTCTTGTCCAAATCTTCTTCAAATGATTTTGACCAGTCTTGAGGATGTTCCTTATGACTTATACAAATATATATAGTGGCAATCCAACTAGTCAAAGTCATGGATCTTGGTCATTTTAATTTCTCTAACTCATGTTCTCTACTTTAGCTCAAACTAGCTCCAAAACAGTGTTTCTTGAACCTGAGCTTTCTAACACTTCTAGATAGGTAAAATAGCTTCTTGGAGGTATTTAGAACTTATCTGAACTATAGAACTATTGCTAGTTGTTCTTTTCCAAGTTTTATCCCTTTTTGGTTTGAGTTGAGCAGATTCTAACTTAGAAACAAAACTATTGAACTTATGAACCTTTGAATCAAAGACTAGGCAAACTAGTTAGTCCAAAAGGTCGTTATGATCATCAAGCACCAAAATCAAACGATCTAGTTGAGAGCACCTAGAGGGGGGTCAATAGGTGATCCTGCAAAAACTTAACTAAAACCAACAAACTTGGTCTATAAACGGGGTTAGTGAAATCTAAAACCAAGTTCAATTTTAGAATATAAGAAGGATTTCTTCACTTAATTGCTCTCACAAGATGTGTACTAAAACTAGAGCAATAATGAAAGTGAAGTAGAAAGCTAGGAAAAACAAAATCACAAAAGTAAGTAGACAATGAGACAACGATTTATTCCGTGGTTTGACCAAAGGCCTACCTCCAAGATGTGGCGTCCCAGTGGATGAGAGTTGCACTCAACCCCTCTCAAGTGATCCAGAGATCAAACTTGAGTACCACAGTTGTCTTCCTTATAGTATATTCTCATTTGTGAGGAATCTTCACAAGTTGGAGTCTCTCACACCTTACACAATATGACCAAAATTAAGAACACGAGTAAGGGAGAGAGTAGTTGTTGGGGGCATGCTTCGTAGCCGAAGATCCTAAAGAAAGAGAACACCTTCGGCAGATCCTATCAGGAGCAGCGCCGAAGCTATCACCTACAAAGCTTCGGCACAGTGGCGGATCTCAAGGCGAAGGGGTGAACCGACTTAAAGATGAAATGACTTAAAGACCCATAATGTTTTGTGTCATTAATGTAATCTATTGTAAAGGACATAAATGTAATTTTACACAGCTGCGCCCTGTGCCTATAAATAGGTGAACAGTACCCCTGTACTGTTCACGCAATCTTACAATCTTTGACACCTTACGCTGGAATTATTACTTCTTGCCAAGGCGAAGGTATAAATGTACTTAAATATTATGAGTTGTATAATAAAATATGTGAATAATCTTATGTGTTTTAATATGTCGTTTCTTTATGTTTCATATCTTCTACATATTTCATATCGCATGGTTTTATAACTCTGGTTACGAAGGTATGACCTTCGTAATATTTTGTTCATGGCCTTCGTCCGAAGTTCATTAAATCCTTGGGGAGATAATGCTTCAGGGGACGAAGGGCATCAATATTTAACATTTTATGTTGCCTTGTTCTTAATTCATAGCATTTGAGAACAAGTCCCCAACATTGGCGCCCACCTCCGGTGAACTCACTTCCACTTTTTTGAGCTGATGGCTTCGTTCAACAACCAAGCTGGAGCTGCTTCGGCTTCGAAGCTGGTGCTCCCGATAACAGGCGGTTCATGCTCAGAGCCGGCCAACAAGAAACAGAAGAAGGAGGCATAGAGAAGGGTACAACATGTTGGGGTGCAAGGACCCTTCATCAAGTCAAGATGGTCCCACATCCCAATTACCTTCTCCCAAGAGGACCTTCAGCTCAAGGATTACCCTCACAATGATGCTATGATTATTTCTTGTGTTATTAAAGGATTTCTGGTTCACAATGTTCTGGTTGACACAGGCAGTGCAGCGGATATTATATTTGCTAAGGCCTTCAGACAGATGCAAGAGCCAGAGGATAAGATTCACGACGCTACACACCCTCTTTGTGGCTTCAGAGGTAGACAGATTGTAGCCCTCGGCAAGATCACAATGCCAATGACCTTTGGATTTGTCAACAATACAAGGACTGAGTAAGTTGTGTTTGATATTGTCGACAAGGAATACCCCTACAATGCAATCATTGGCCGTGGGACACTCAATGCTTTTGAAGCAATCCTTCATCCATCATATCTTTGCATGAAGATACCTTCGGATCAAGGGCCTATTACTATTCATGGAAGTCAGGAAGCTGCCAGAAAGGCTGAAGGAAACTGGACAGATTCAAAAGCAATCCATAATATAGATGGAGCCGAAGCTTGTGAGCAATACAAGTACAGAAGGGAGAAGGCTGCTTCGGCCGATCAGCCAAAGCCCATGCTCTTATGTGAAGATATAGCAGAGCAGAAGGTGTTGCTGGGATCTCAATTGTCTGAGGAACATGAGAAAAACCTAACAAGGTTTTTGTTCAACAACAAAGATGTCTTCGCATGGTCCGCCAATGATCTCTGTGGTGTCAACAGGGATGTCATTCAACACTCGCTCAATATTGATCCATCCTTCAGACCCAGAAAGCAGAAGCTTCGGAAAATGTCTGATGACAAAGCCGAAGGTGCTCGGAATGAAGTGAAAAGACTTCTTAGCGCTGGCGTCATCAGAGAAGTAAAATATCCAGAATGGCTAGCTAACACTGTTATGGTGAAGAAGGCCAATGGTAAATGGAGAATGTGCATTGATTTTACTGATCTCAACAAGGCTTGTCCGAAGGATGAGTTTCCATTACCAAGGATAGATTCTCTAGTAGATGCAACAACTTCGTCAGAGCTCATGAGTCTATTAGATTGTTATTCAGGCTATCATCAAATTTGGATGAAGAAAGAAGATGAGCCAAAAACCAGCTTCATCACCCCCAGTGGTACATATTGTTACCTTCGGATGCCTGAGGGGCTCAAGAATGCTGGAGAAAGCTTCAGTAGAATGACAGCGAAAGTCCTTCATTCTCAGATAGGCAGAAATGTGCTAACATATGTTGATGATATCATAGTAAAAAGCACGAAACAAGAAAATCACATTGCTGATCTGCAGGAAACATTTGCTAACTTCAGGCAAGCTGGCCTGAAGTTGAATCCAGAAAAATGTGTCTTCAGAGTAAAAAAGGGAAAATTCCTTGGTTGTTTAGTTTCAACAAAAGGGATCGAAGCTAATCCAAATAAAATCGAAGCTATCCTTCGGATGGAACCGCCAAGCACAAAAAAGGGAGCTCAACGACTGATAGGAAGACTGGCATCTTTGAACCGATTCATATCTAGATCAGCAGAGAGAAATTTACCATTCTTTGAAGTGATGAAGTCAGCCAAAGTCTTTCAATGGGGATCAGCTCAGCAGAAAGCCTTCGAAGAGCTGAAGCAGTACCTGATAGACCTAACGACGCTAACTCCACCCGCGCCAGGGGCTCCTCTGCTGTTATATGTGGCAGCTTCGCACTCTGCAGTGAGTGCGGCACTTGTCCAGGAGAAGCTTGAAGAACAAAATAAAAAGCAAGTCCTAGTATATTTTGTCTCCGAAGTATTGAGCTTGTCAAAGAAAAATTACACAGAATTGGAGAAAGTGTTGTATGCTGTATTAATGGCTTTCAGAAAGCTTCGACATTATTTCCAGACCTATCACATAATTGTTCCCTCATCACAGCCTTTGAAGGATATTATGAGGAATATAGAAGCTAATGGAAGGGTTGGAAAGTGGGCCGCAGAGCTCAATGAATTCACCATTGACTATGTCCATAGATCTTCAATTCAATCTCAGGCGCTAGCAGACTTCATAGCTGACTGGACGCCAGGGGTTCATGAAGAAGGGACAAGCAAAGATGCCGAAACTTGGACGGTATTCTGCGATGGTTCGTGGGGAACCTTCGGTGCAGGAGCAGCTGCAATTCTAGTCGCACCTTCAAATGTCAAAACGTGTTTCACAGTCAAATTGGATTTCAGCTGCACAAATAATATTGCTGAGTACGAAGCACTTTTATTAGGGCTTCGGAAGCTAAGGGCAATGGGAATAAGAAGGGCCATCTTAAAAACTGATTCTCAAGTTATCGCTGGTCATGTGGATAAAAGTAGCAAGGCACGAGATCCGAACCTTGAAAAATATCTAGATGCAGTCCGAAGGTTGGAAGCTTCCTTCGAAGGTTTTTCCGTCAAAAATATTACAAGAGGTGAAAATGAGCATGCAGATTTGCTAGCCAAATCAGCGGCCCAGGGGCTCCCTTTACCCTCCGAAGTATTTTTTGAAACAATAAAAGCACCTTCAGTTGAGCTCATGGAAAGAGCAGTACTTACTATTTCTCCAGTACACAGTGAAGATTGGAGAACTGAAATAATATCTTTCCTTCAAGGAAATTGTCTTTCAAGTGACGAAGCTTATAATAAAAGAATGGAGGCAAGAACAAGACCATATGTCATGATAGAAGGGGAATTGTATAAACATGGAGTTTGTTCACCACTCCTCAAGTGTTTATCAAGAACCGAAGGTATCAAATTGATGAAGGAGATACATGCAGGTCTATGTGGATCTCACATTGGATCTAGGCCCTTGCTGGGAAAAAATTTCGTCAAGGATTTTATTGGCCGAAGGCAGCTTCGGATGTAGCGGAGTTAGTTCAAAAGTGTGAAGGTTGTCAAAAATGTGCAAGAGATCAGAAGCAACCTTCATCTCTCACTCAATTAATACAGCCCACTTGGCCATTGCAAAGGTGGGGTCTTGATTTGCTAGGCCCACTTCCACCAGCACAAGGAAACTTAAAATATGTTGTGGTGGCAGTAGAGTATTTCTCTAAGTGGATTGAGGCGAAGCCTTTAGCCACAATAACTTTGGTCACAGTTCAAAAAAAATTCTGGCAAAATATTGTTTGTCGCTTCGGAGTGCCGAAGGCTATTACTGTGGACAACGGAACACAGTTTGATGCCGATGCTTTCAAAGAGTTTTGTGAAAAAATTGGCACGAAGATTCATTTTTGCATCGGTTAGACATCCAGAGTCAAATGGACTTGTCGAAAGAGCTAATGGCATTATAATGACAGGAATAATGAAGCTAATCTTCAATCAGCCCAGGGGAAAATGGCCAGATGAATTAATCAAAGTGGTGTGGAGCCATAACACAACAATGTCAAGGTCAATAGGATTTACACCATTCAAATTACTGTTTGGTGACGAAGCAATAACCCCAGAAGAAGCTAAAGCAGGATCAATAAGAACAGTGGCTTCGGTGGAGGACGAAGCTGATTATTCTGTGGCAAAAGATGCTATAGAAGGGATCAGGCTTCAGGCTGTGGAGAATATCAATAAATATCAAGTCGAAACAATAAAATGGCGTGACAGAAAAGTTCGGTTAAAAAATATCAAGCCAGGGCACTTGGTACTTCGGAGAGTTGCTAACCCAGATACAGTAGGCAAGCTACAGTTAAAATGGGAAGGACCTTTTCTGGTAGTATCTTCGTCAAGACCCGGTTCTTACAGATTAAAGGATATGGACGGCAACGACATTCCTAGATCTTGGAATGCGGATGAGCTTCAATGATATTATGTGTAGCTTGATGTAATCTTTTTTATTTTTTCCTATGGCACCCTTTTCCTTTCCAAAGGGGGAGAAAGGTTTTTAATGGGGCCATAGCATGTAATTTCTCTTTTTCTTATTTTAGCTCTACAAGGGCAATATCCCCCAAAGATGTAAATGTAAAAGCTGAGCATGCACCATCGTGTGCAAAGAGAAAAGAAAAAACAGGGAGAAGCTCGAAAGACGTCCCTAAGGGGATGCAGAGCACAACGAAGCTACAAAAAGTCGTTCCTAAGGGAGCGCAACGTAAGTTTTCTGCTCAAAAGTCGTTCCCAAGGGAATGCAGAGCTTACAGTGAAAAGTCAACGCTGATACCGCCGAAATAGAAGGCGAAGAAGCTCCTAAGGGAGGCTTACAGCGAAAAGTCAACGTTGATACCGCCGTAGTAAAAGGCGAAGAAGCTCCTAAGGGAGGCTTACAGCGAAAAGTCAACGCTGATACCGCCGAAGTAAAAGGCGAAGAAGTTCCTAAGGGAAGCTTGCATCAAAAACAGATTTCAGTCATTCCTTAGGGAATGAAGTTTGTGAATGAAGGCTTCAGTTATGTCTTCGTATGTGTGGGTTTGGACATTCATTTGCACGGAACATTACATCATACATTTGCATTCATAAACATTCATTTAGACATACATAGGATCATCATCATCATAACATAGACAGTTGCTCCGGCTCTAAAGAGAAGGCTTCAGAAACAAGAAAAAGAAGCAGTTTTATGCTTCGTTGTGTACGAAAAGAAGGGAAGGTGTTTTTCGCCTTCGGCTCAAAAACGCTAATTTTGTTCACACCAAAGCACTTTATACATTGATGGAAAGGTAAGAATATATTACAAGGTATGGACAAAGTCCACGAAGTAAAATTTAATTACATCATTCTTTACACAAGTTATTACAAAAGTTTTTAGAGCTTTTTCTACAGACTATTCAAGCTTCGTCAGCATCCAGGGAGCTTCGTCTTTTTAATCTTCAGCTTCGGCCTCGGCTTCGTCATCCTATATGTATTAAAGTATTATGAGCAAAATTCAAGTTTGAAGGAAAAGGTAAGCACAGGGTATGATTTTGTTACCGGCTTAAGATGACTCCGAGCTTCATCACCAGCTTTGTTTCGTCCACCCTTTGTCCATACCAATTTTACAAATCTATTTGCTATGCTTCGGGCAAGGTTGGGGATATCATCCAAATCTGCTGGTGATAGGCTAAAGTTGGGTCTATTGACAACCTTTCCATGGTCACAACCAGATTTCAGGAATGCAATAGCTGTGCCTCGAGAAGCTACCAGGGCACAAAAGTCACCATGTCCAGCAATAACTTCATCAAGGTCATCAATTTCACCTTCGATATGTTCGAAGGCACCTGGCAGGTCTTCAGCCGAAGGAGTAAATTTTTCACTACTGGCTCCAACTGAATAGAAGATCTGCTTCAGCCGTTGAATGCATCGATTACTAAACTCCAGACATTTATCCTGAAGGCTTGTCAATGACTTTTTCAAATTTGAACTTTTTTGGACTTCGGCCTCAAGTTTTGCATTAAGCTTCTGCTTTTCTTCTTCGAAGTTTTCTGATTGAGAAAGAAGCTTCGTATTTAATTCTATTATTTTAGCTTCAGCTGTCGCCAGTAAGCCTTCGGTTGTCTGAACTTCGAAGTCTTTCTTTTCAATAGCAGCTGATTGCTCTTTTATTTTGCTCTCTAAATTTTCAATTATAACCTCGTGTTTTTTATCTTCCAAGTCCTGCTGCATTTTCAAAGCTTTGCTCAGCAGCATACTCTGCACACAAACAACCTTCGTTAGAAAACATCTTCGTTATCAAAAACAATAAAAGTCAGAGAAAAGTTGTTTACCTTGAAATTGGAATAAAATAAACTACCGACGATGTGCTGTCGTCGGTAGCGGCTGATATCTGTTTTGAGCTTCGGGAAACCGATACTTTTTGACAGAGTACCAATAACCTTCGCACCAGTTTGATCCCGCACGCAGCCCAACCTTTCGTCATCAATGCCACCTGTTGGGGGCCTTCGGCTTCCGAAGGTCCTCAAAAACGTGCTTTGACAATGTTTCTGGAGTGTAATACATGAACAGGTACCTTCGGACACGGACCCTTCGGACATGTCAAAATTGTTGTATGAAGAAACACAAGGAGAACGAAGGATGGAACAGAGCCGAAGCTGTGCGCAAGGAAGCTTCAGCATGTTGGCAGAAAAGAGGAAACCGACTTAAAGAGGAAAAGACTATCTAGACCCCGATAAATTACTATAGAGTTATTATCAAATGCAAATGGCCTGGGTGTAATTTTACATGGGCTGCGTCCCGTGCCTATAAATAGATGAACAGTGCTTTCGTACTGTTCAGGCTGACTTGGCATTTGCTTTTGCGTCACGCTTGTACTTTTGCTTTCTTTCAAGCCGAAGGTACATTTGTAATTTGTTATCATTTCTATTTTTCCATAATAATAAAATAGAAATGAGCTAATAATAATATTCAAATGTTTATGTTATTTCTCATACTTTATGTGAATCCTTCTTCATTATTTGTTGTACTGATGAAGGTAAAGTCCTTCATAACCTCCGTCCGAAACTCATTATATCCCAAGGGAAATAATGCTTCGAAGGACGAAGGACTTTAATGTTTAACAATTTCTGTGTTGCCTTGTTCTTAACTCATAGCATTTAAGGACAAGTCCCCAACATTGGCGCCCACCTCCGGTGAACCCTTTTTGACCACCTTCGGCAAGCATCGACCTTCGTCATGCCGCCAAAGAAAGCTTCAGCAACAGGGGCTGCTGCTCTGCAGCCGCTGGACCTGAACCAGGAGACCCTTTCTCTTCGGGAAGCCCGAAGCCAAAAGAGGAAGGCCACCAGTCCAACGCCTCAAGAGGATGATTTGGACCAAGAAATCAGGAACATGGAAATGCTGCATCAACAAGTGCAAAGGAAGAAAGAAAAGATGGCCCGGCTAGCCGACCTACAAAGGCAGATAGACGAAGCCTTTGAAGAAGTTCGTCATCTTACGCAAGATGAGCAGAATCGAAGGCCCCAGTACAGAGAGCTTCACCAAGAGGGCTTCGTCAACGAGGATGACTGGTATGAGGATTTCCATCATGGAAATTTTGCTTTTGATGATGCTTCTCCTCTGTCAGCAGAACTGCAGGCTACACCTTGGCCCCCCGTCTTACAAACCACCTTAGCTCCCAATGTATGACGGACACTCAGATCCGAAGCAATTTCTCATGAGCTACGAAGCAACCATATCTTCATATGGTGGCAATACTGCAGTCATGGTGAAGTCCTTCGTCATGGCAGTCAAAAATGTTGCACAAACCTGGTACTCTTCTCTTCGGCCAGGAACAATCACATCGTGGCAAAAGCTGAAGGACATGCTCATCACCAGCTTTCAAGGGTTTCAGACGAAGCCGGTCACTGCTCAAGCTTTGTTCCAGTGCACTCAGGATCATGAAGAATACCTTCAGGCGTATCTCTGAAGGTTCTTACGACTGAGGGCGCAGGCGCCAATGGTGCCTAATGAAATTTTTATCGAGGCCATGATTAAGGGGCTTCGGCCAGGACCTACAGCCCAATACTTTGCCAGGAAACCCCCTCAGACCCTGGAGAAACTGCTTCAGAAGATGGATGAATATATCCGAGCAGATAATGACTTTCGGCAAAGGAGGGAGGAAGCTTACAGGTTCTTCAAAATTACCAGGGGCTTCGGAGGGAGAATCCACCCTAGGCACGTCAGATCTATCCATTATACTCAGACTGACGATAGGGGAAGCCAGCAACAAAGGCCGCAGTATTCCTCTCAAGCTTCAGGGCAGCAACAGAACTATCCTTGACCCCCAGCTCCAAGGGGCAGAGGCGCCAGGGGCTTCAGAGGAAGGTTTGGGGATCCGCCCAGGAAAATTTACTGCCTATTCTGTGGTGAGGACAAGGGACATACTACCAGGATGTGGCATGTCACCATTCAAAAACAGAAAGAGATAGAAGAAGCTGCAGCCCAACAGAGCCAGCCGAAGAAGGTTATGAATACTGCTTTGTACCACTCACCATACATCCTAGAGTATGTGGGTAACCATCCTGCAGTTTCTGTTGCTTCGGCAAGCCAACCTCAGGCATCTTGGCAACAACTCCCACCTCCACCACCAATGCAACCCGCTTATCCCCAAGGCCAGCAGCCATAAGGGAGCCAGCACAATCACCAGCAGAGAGACTTTAGGGAGCAGTACGAAGCTCGCACAGTCAACAGTACTGTGCCAGAATCAAAGCACATCTACTAAGATGTATCCTACCTCTGAAACAACTTTTACATTTGTTATCATTTACCTTTTCAATAAAGAGCAATCATTGAAAACTTAGTTCTTTTGTTGTTTTCAGTTTCTTGTAATTGCTTCATCATTATCATAATGAATATACCTTCTTCAAACATCGACGAAGCTCTAAAGGTCTTGACGAAGGAATGCACTGCAAGTTTTTGTCGAAGCAACAAAAGTCGTTCTTAAGGGAACGCAGCGTAAGTTTTCTGCTCAAAAGTCGTTCCAAAGGGAATGCAGAGCTTACAGCGAAAAATAAACGCTAATACCGCCGAAATAAAAGGCGAAGAAGCTCCTAAGGGAGGCTTACAGCGAAAAATAAACGCTGATACCGCTGAAATAAAAGGCGAAGAAGCTCCTATGGGAGGCTTACAGCGAAAAATAAACGCTGATACCGCTGAAATAAAAGGCGAAGAAGCTCCTAAGGGAGGCTTACAGCGAAAAGTCAACGCTGATACCACCGAAAAATAAACGGCAAAAAGATTGTGTACTCCACTGGGCAATGTGTGTGGGCCTTCGGCGCAAATATCACTTTGCATGTCATTACATCATTACATCATGTGCATAGCATAGCATCATACATCATATTGCATCAATGGCACAAGAAGTGGATGCAATGTTGACCTTCGGAAAGGTAGACAATGTTGACCTACAATATTGAGCTTCGGAGATAGTTTCGAAGAAATGCCAAGGCACAAAATAAGTTTTCAAGAAATACAGCTTCGTCACTTTTATATGAAAAGGAGATCCATTGTTCACAAAGCATAATGTTTTTTGGAAACTGTATATTTTTACGGAATATGGATATTCTTCACGAAGCATGAAAAGAAGGGAAGGTGTTTTTTCGCCGAAGGCTCAAAAATGGTATGTACATAAAGTTTCATGCATCGTAAAGAGTTGAATTATAAACAACTTATATATTACATTCAGAATTATAAAATATTACACACATTGTCCAGCAAAATATTACATTTCAAATGTCTTCACAATAACAGCTAATCTTCTTTTAAAACTACTTCGGCAGCTTCGTTTAATAGTTGATCAACAACTTTATCCATAATAGCTTCGGCCATTTTTATAATTTCATCATCCTCCTTTGCTTTGGGGTCCGCCAATGGCTCGGCGGGCTCTGGGGGAGGAGATAGTGCGGCTGTGATGCAAACCGTAAATAAGTTTGAAGTCATAAAATTAGAACATAAAGTCAAAAGCTATTAATTAATACCTATTCGCCTCTCAAGATCCGCACTTTTCTCAGCGGCCTCTGCTACTTTTCTAGCATCGTGAATACCTTTTTCACTTTTCCTTATAATTTCTTGAGCCATCTCCCGACCGCCATTTTCCCAGATGTCGGTGAAAAATTTTCCACCAACCAAGCTTGCTTCGGTTGAGGGGTCTTTTATACCTTCAATGCATAAGGCAGCCTCGGTCTGCGCCAAGGATTTCACATGTTCGCAGCCTCTCCTCTCCAAGATCGCGGCTATCCCCCTAGCACCCGAGAAGGCGCATATGTCCCCACGACCACTCAAAATTTCTTCAAAAGCTTCGGCCTCGCCGTTGATCCAGTCAATTGGACCTTCGGGATCTCCCAGTACGAAGTTGCCTTCATTTGAATATGCGCCGACGCTGGCGAAACTAGTCTTAATTGTTTCCACACATTTCATGGATTTTTCATAATATCTTTCTTTTGAAGACCGAAATTCTGCAGTTGATTTCTCCCAATGATTTTTCCAATAATCGCTAGCGTCTCGGTCAGCTTCGGCAATTGCACACTTTAGTTTCGCTTCAGCCAGCCGTTTCTGAAGATCTTCAATTTCGCACTTCTGGGCTTCAGCTTGGGCCTTGGAAGTAGCTTCGTCTTCTTTTATTTTATTAAGCAATGAGTTTAATATTTTATCTTTCTCAAGACCTTAGTTCCTTAGCTCAATCACTTCGGAACGAAGGTTATTCAACGCCATGGTACATCCCTCGTCTTCAGCGCTTTTCTGCGCTCTGAGGGCATTGCTAAGAATAAGGCCCTGTAAAAGGAATGTGGTATTAAAAAATAAGCACACGAATTTTTAAGCATACAAAAAGTTTATTTCTTCACCTTTAAGCTGTTGTATGCCAAGCTGTCGGCCAATTCATCTTTTGACAACACTGAGAGCCCGTCTTCTAGTGTTGGGAATCCGAAGCTTCTTGCCATCTCCCGGCAGACAGAGATCTCATTGCTGTCTGGGAGACAATACAAGAAGTCTTCTTCTCCACTGCCGTTGAAAATCAACGCCCCCTTTGGATATTTCAATTTTTGGGCATAGAACTGAGCCTCTTGCTTTTCTTTTTCAGTCAACTCTTTCCCCGAAGCATGTTGTAAAATATAATTGAAAGCTTCGGAAAATGCTTCGGGGCGGCAGTGCCAGTTTCTTCAGCCAAAATTTGTTCTGCTACTTTCATTTCTTTGGTTTCCAAGGATTTCACCTTGGCGGGCTCTGAAGGCCCAGCTTCAGTCTAAGCTGGGTGCTTTGTAGCTTCAGCACCAAAGGCTTCAATTTGCACTTTGGGAGTTTCGACAATTTTCTTCGGAGTAGTGCTTGAAGACTTTATTGTCTCCAGTACATCCAGAACGTTAACCATTCTTTTTCTTTTGGGGGTCACCGCTGGACCTTTCTGAGTTTGTGGCACTCCAACTTTTGCCGAAGGGCTTAAAATTTCTGATATTTTTGTCCCTTCAGCTTTTGGCTCTTCAATTCTTTCAGCCTTCGGTGTTGCAGTCACTTCTTCAGTTTTCTGCGCAGGTATAGGTTTTTTGGCTTCAGTAGCCGAAGAAGCCTCGCCGACAAACTCGGGCACTATGGCCGGTTCAATAAAGCGCAGTCGGTGAGTAAGGACCTTTACCCTTTTCTCTTCGACACAGGCTCGCTTGGAGCAGCTGAAGCATCGTCTTTCCCAGAAGTTGCTTCTTTTCTCTTTCGCCCCCGTAGAGGGTAGCGGTAGTCAGGGTACACAAACCCAATAGCATCAAAAACTCGGTTGAATCTTTTCTTCTTTCGGCCTCCGAAGGCCGCAGATAACGCAGTATCTTCTGCCTTTGAGTATGGCCCAAGCAATTCATCGCTTGTAGCTTCAATACATTTCAGCCAATCATCATCTGGCTCGACAAATTTACCCTCGTATCTGAAGGTGAACTTCATCCTAATCAGCCCACCTTCGTCAGGCTTGATGATAGTTTCTTTTGGCATTTCCCACTTTTCTACAAGTGGCCATACTCTGAAGGCTATGTGCTCCTGTACTAAATCCCTTGTCCCAATGAAAGAGCAAACTACGCCGAAGGCCCTCTGGCATTCTTCGACTGCCTCGTCAACATTCACCTTCGATTTCCGGAGTCCGAAGCGCTGCCAGATAGGGCGCATGATGATATCTTTAATATCTTCTCGTGCCTTCAAATCGTTTTTCACATAGAACCATTCCTTCATCTAGTCCCCAGGCCATCTCTTCCGAAAAGTCGGCACGAGACAGCTTGACCCAGAGCGAGCACCGAAGCTATAACAGCCAAAATTGTTATGATATTGCTCTTTACCCCAGGGTTTCGTCTCATATACTAGCTCATGTATATTGCAAAAACTTTTTGCATTTGGCTCCAAACCTTGGCTCTTCACGGCCCATACGAAGATTCCCATTCTTATTATTGCTTCGGGGGTAAGTTGATGAAGGTAGACCTGATATATCTTCAGAACTTCAACCACAAATCTGTTTAAGGGGAACCGAAGCCCAGCTTTAAAAAAGCTTCGGAAAATCACGACTTCATTATCTTCGGGAGTTGGCACAGTCCTCTCTCCGTCATCCGCCCTCACAGTAGACATGTCTCGAAAATATCTGCCCCTCATGTTATCAAGATGACTTTGTTTAATACTCGATTTTCCGAAGACTGAGTGGCTTGGTCGCCATGGTCGATCTTCGGAGTCTTCACCTCCGCTTTCTACATCATAACTATCACTTTCACCAGTATCTTCATATCTTCAGATAAGCCTTCTAAAATTTCTCTAGTAATCTTCTCTGTATTTGTTTTCGCTATCGATTCAATGAAGCCCAGATTCTTCTCCTCAGAAAGGCTCAGTTTCATTTCGGCAACAACTTTCTTTTCCTGAGACATCTCTCCGAAAATGCTGAAAATGTGCTCTTAGGGCCGAAGCTAAAAATCTAGAAAGCTGGTCAAGTGTTTGTGGGCAAAGAGCTGTTTGAGCAGGCAAAGCAAATGGCAAGAAGGCTTGCAAATGAGCTTGCGGTCGTAACATATTTATACACCCAGGGCATTGCAAGTGGGGGGTCACGCTTGCCATTGACTGTTGCTATTCTAGCAAGAGGAAGGTGTTTTTTCGGACCTTCGGCTTAGGGCCTTCGTCCATATCGCAATCTGAATTTATTATCCTAACAAATTAATATTGCGAGGGGCTACTGTTGGGGGCCTTCGGCTTCCGAAGGTCCTCAAAAACGTGATTTGACAATGTTTCTGGAGTGTAATACATGAACAGGTACCTTCGGACATGGACCCTTCGGACATGTCTGTAACACCCTGAATTTTGGGGTATAAAATTTCTTTTCTAATATCCACCAAATTCAGGTGTTACTCTCAGTTTTCCGCCTTCCTTTCTTTTTTTCCAAATAGTGGAGAGTTATTTTGTTTTATATATGTAAGCCTAGTAAAATAAAACCCTAGAGGTGCTTTGATTGTCGCATCATGCTGGAGCGTGCTTTCATTTTGTTTAATGAGTGAACTCATGAAGCATGTCTAGTTTTGAATCTAAAATCTAGAGCCATATTCAAATAGAAAAAAAAGAAAATAGAAAAAAAAAGGAAAAAAGGCCCAGCGCGCCCATTTTCCCCTGGCCCGCTCGGCGGTTTGGCCGGCCCAGGTGGCGCGCGTTTTTTTTTCCTGCGGTCTGGCACCAGCAGCAGCACCCGGCGGCCCACATGGTTTTTTTTCCCTCGCGGCACTGTGCACGGCATCGCGGCCCATCCTTGGACGCGCTCGCCCGCAGCGATCGCGGCTCCACGCGCTCGCCCGCAGCGACCCGCTCGCGCTGCCGCAGACCAGGTCCCACGTGCCCCTACCTCCCGCACGCGCTCTCCCCAAACCCTAGGTCGCGCGCTCCCAGCCGCCGCCGCACTCACGTAGCCCCGCGCCCTCGCGTCTCCCCAGCCCACGCGCAGGGACGCCCACACTCGCCCGCGCAGCAGCTCGCGGTGGCGGTGGCCAGCCAACTCACGGCAGCGCGACGGCGTGGTCGCACAGCCTCATGCGGCATTCTGTCTAGCCACCAGCGAGCCTGTCCATCGCAGCCGCCCCGCCATGGCCCCGGCGCGGTCCCTGGCCGACGAGCTCGGCTGCTGGCCGCCTGTTGCATCCGCCCGCCATGGCCGCGCGCCACAGCCGCCTGCCAGCCATGCCTTGCCCGCTTCCCCTGGCCCGCTCGTCGAGGTCCAGCCGTGTGATGGCTGGTGAGCCCCGTCGGGTCCCGTGCTCCCTCCGCCGCGCCGCTCGGTGCACCCAGCCGGCACATCTCCTCTGGCGAGCGCCCACAGTTGAAGCTGCCACAGTCGTCCCATCCGCGCGTTGAAGAGTCGACGTTTGCGTTCTCCACTACCCGAGGGAGCCCCACTGAAGCTTCGTCCGTAGGTGAGCATTCAAGCGCATCTTGTCTTCCTCGCTGCACTGTGCTCCATCCGCTGCACATCCTTGGGCGCTGGCACTGACCTGTCCCACGCTCTTCCCAACCTCAGCTCGTCCATGTCGCGCCGTTGCATGCCAGCCCTGACCTCAACCACCGGCGGTGCTACATCTGCTCCGACGAGGCCACCCATCGTGAGCAGTTGAGCACCATCGCATGGCTCCGTCCGTCCCTGCATGCGTCCAGTTGAGATTATTGGGGAAGAAACCGCCCGTGGCCCCCACCTGCATGCCGATATCAACCTTCCCACGATGTCCTGGTGGCTGCATCTTGCATGTGAGTATGCATTTATGTACGTTGCATCCCTGCGCAACTTTAGTTTTTTTCCACGCATGCGGGCATGCAACGAGTGTGTCCAGATCGGATCCAGAGATCCTCAGCGATGGCAATCTTTGGACCCCTCTTTGTGGCTTCGATCCGACCAATCACGCCACGCAACGCCACATTAAATCCGAGAATCGTTAATTACGTGTTAACTTTTGCGTAGCCATTAGATTTATTTTGTTCCTATGCGTTAGCTTCGTAGGAGTGTCGTGCCCACAGTAAAAGTATTTTTTGTTATGACACATGCTTTGTGTATTTAAGTGATTAATTATTTACCCGATCGGTTATTAAAATAGAGATAAACAAATCTGTAATTTTAATTTATGCTTTATAAATATACGTTAATGTGATTGATGCAGCTCAAACGTTTTTGAATCAATACTTATTCAGTATACATCTATTTAATATTTCTTGCGTGTCGCGCGTGTTGTTTCGTGCGAGTTGTCGTGTGTCGTTCGTGATTGTCGCGCGTGCTGTTCGCACGTGTGGCGCTCGTCGTCGTCGAGTTGTTTGTGCGTCTGGTTCGTGCGTTATTCACGTGTGCCGCGCATGTCTCGCGTGTCGATCACGTGGGTCACGCGACGTCTGCTCGTGATGATAAATTGCTTCCGCTTATAATCACTTGTGTTAAATAACGTTAATTCATCAGGTCATATATTTTAGATAATTAACTTAAGGTTCACTCGACTAATATTTATTAGATTAATATTCTAATTAGATTAAATTTGTAGTGTTTAACTTGGGCTTTTATAATAAATATTAACATGGATAATATTAATTTAACTACTTTCTGTTTATTTAACAATCGTTTAGTATAATCGTGTCACCTATTTAGCTTTTCTCGTCTGTTGTGCGTGCTGCTCCGCGAGTGGCGGCGTGCTGGTTCGCGCGCCGTTCACGCTCGTCGCGCGCGCTATTTTCGTGCGTCGTTTGCACGTTGTCGTGCGGGTTCGCGCGTCGTTCGCGTCGGTCGCGCGCACTGTTCGTGTGCCGTCAGCGTGCTATGTCGCATGTGTCCGTGCGTTGTTCGCACGCTGTCGTGCTGTTCTGCGCGTCGTAAATTCCCCTCGCTTAGAATCTCCCGTTTTAATTAAATTACTTATTTATTTGACAATTGTAGTGTAGCAGGTTTAATCAAAACTAAATAGCAGTTACAATTCATATTTGATAATGCTGAATTAAATGGTCTGACTAATACTTGTGTAGCGTAAACGTTATAACTTCTCGGGCGTAGCTTCGACTGTCGCGTTTCTTATCCTCGTGTAACGGTAGAAGCGCTCTCTCTTTTTTATTGCTCGTGTTGATAATATTTTATCTTGTATGGTGTAATGTTCTTATGCAAGTATATGTTTCCTTGTGCCTGTTTGTATTCATTGCGCGTCGCGAATAGACTGCGATCCATTTCCGAGCTTCGAGGAATCGACGGTCAAGCTTCGGCGACCAAGTGATCCAGTTCTTCGAGTTCCACGAGATTGAAGACCCTGAGCATCTGTTTGGTGAAGGCAAGTGTCCTCTGACCTATTATGTCCCATTTACTTTATAATTCATCAACCGCATACCATGATCAACTTAAGGATTGACTAGCTTTGTATTTACCTCACCCTTGATTACCTTTTGGGCTACTATGGTTAGCTTCATGCTATTGCTTTACTTTAATCAATGAACATGATGAGATACAATGATGATACTATGATTTTATTCTGGACATGATGATATACTTGTGGCATTTAGGGGACTCGGGTTGTTTCCCGAGTACCTCTCCGTAAGGACCTGTTCGTTGAGAGACCACCCGGGATAACAGTGCAACCATGAGGGTGAAATGGGATGCCCTTAGCTAATTAATTAGAGGAACTAGAGGTGTAGTTGCTTCGCCGTCGTGCCGTCAATGGGGTCCAGGCACAGTGCTTGCTCTGCCGAGGCTGGGTGCCGAGGTTCTTTCGTTTTGCTTTTGTTAGTCACCCTCCTTCGGGGAGAGGTACTGTGTTTATCAAACTGGAGAAACCTAACGGGCGGCTATGACCTCTAGGGAATCTTTGTAAAGGCTACGTAGTGAGACCCTGCTAGGTCACCTTGGTAGTGATCAATGGAGAGTCATGATCTCCGGGCAGAATGGGAATCACGACTTGTGGGTAAAGTGTGCGACCTCTGCAGAGGGTTAGAAACTGATATATCAGCCGTGCTCACGGTTATGAGCGGCCTTGGGATCCTCTTTGATTAGAGATACTTGATCAGAGATGGTTGGTTTACAGATGATGATGATGATGGTTATGACTATGGTAATGGTAAGTGGTATTCTTTCCGTTTGGAAAGGGTACTTTGGGTTAATAACTTGGGTTAATGTTAAAACCTGGCTCTCAATTAATAATAATAACCTGACCAACTAAAAGCAACTGCTTGACCTTAACCCCAAATAAAGCTAGTCCACTACAGCCAAACAGGACATTTGCTGAGTACGTTGATGTGTACTCACCCTTGCTTTCACAAAACACCAGGTTGCCTTTGGTGCAATCTATGCTCAGGTAAAGAAGAAGGCGTCGAGGCGGATCTCCAGGAGTTCTAGGACTTCGATGAGTTCGAGGATTAGGCTAGCGACCTCCCCCAGTCAGCTGCCTGTGGTGGGTTGTTTACGTTGGCTACGTTTCGATTCTGTGTACTTTGATTTATATTATGTAAATGGCTCTAGTCTGTAATATTATTACTTACTCTTTATTGTAATTCGAAGCATTGTGCTATGATGAGTCATTTATGTAATCGCTGTGTACGTGAATTACTGATCCTGGCACGTATATGGTTCGCATTCGGTTTACCTTCAAAACCGGGTGTGACAATGTCAAAATTGCTGTATGAAGAAACACAAGGAGAACGAAGGATGGAACAGAGCCGAAGCTGTGCGCAAGGAAGCTTCGACATGTTGGATGAAAAGAGGAAACCGACTTAAAGAGGAAAAGACTATCTAGACCCCGATAAATTACTATAGAGTTATTATCAAATGCAAAGGGCCTGGGTGTAATTTTACATGGGCTGTGTCCCGTGCCTATAAATAGATGAACAGTGCTCTCGTACTGTTTAGGCTGACTTGGCATTTGCTTTTGCGTCACGCTTGTACTTTTGCTTTCTTTCAAGCCGAAGGTACATTTGTAATTTGTTATCATTTCTATTTTTCCATAATAATAAAATAGAAATGAGCTAATAATAATATTCAAATGTTTATGTTATTTCTCATACTTTATGTGAATCCTTCTTCATTATTTGTTGTACTGATGAAGGTAAAGTCCTTCATAACCTCCGTCCGAAACTCATTATATCCCAAGGGAAATAATGCTTCGAAGGACGAAGGACTTTAACGTTTAACAATTTCTGTGTTGCCTTGTTCTTAACTCATAGCATTTAAGGACAAGTCCCCAACACCACCGAAGAGAAGTGCCCCAGGCCGATATCCGCAAGATATAGCATATTCTTTTAGCTCTTCTTTTTCAGCCTTTGTCAACTCTTGACCAACTAAGTTTTGAAAGTTAAAAGCTTCATCTTCTGAAGGGCCTTCGGCTATTTCTTTCTCTCTATTGGGCTCTAAGGCCGTAATCTCTTCGGTGGCTGCGGCAGCCTCTTCTGCGGCAGCTTCTTCCATGACCATGTTTAATAGTATTTTATCTATATCAGCAACCATGCTTTCTAAATTAATATCTCTGGCTTCGGCAGCTTCGGTATTCATGGCTTCCAAAGGTGCAATAGCCGGCGCCTTCGGAGCTGAAGCTCCTGGTGGTGTTCCTTCAATGACTTCTGTCACTATGATGATCCTTTGCTTTGTCGGCTTAGCTGCCTTCTTCGTTTTTGCAGGCTCCTTTTCCTTCTAAAAAAGCTTCATCAGATGTGGCCCCAATGGACTTAGCTTGACAGGCAAAGATTCAGTCATTACCTTTAAGATTTCCTCTACTTCGGTAGCAGAGGGTGTTGCAGAAGTTCCTTCTCCTTCATCAATTGCTTTTTGCTTTGGAGACGAAGCTTTTCTCTTCTTTGAAATACCTGATTTCGGCTCAGACTCTAGTTTTTTCTTCTTCGGTTGATCTTCATCGTCTTTATTCAGAGCACCAGCTACTCTTTTTCTCTTTTGGCCTTCGGCATCCTTATCTAGCCACTCGTAGCCGGGGTACTCAAAATCTAGAGCATCCATCACTCGATTTAACCTCCGCTTCGGACGGGTGCCGAAGGCCGCAGTCATCAATTGGTCTTCTTTTTTAGAATAATTTTAGAGTATTTCATTGCACATCACCTCAATTGTGTCCATCCACTCTTGGCAAGGCACTTTGAAATGTTTCTTGAATTTGTAATAGTAAGGTAACCAAACAAATTCCCCCTTCTTCTTTTCCCTCTCCAGCTTCGGCATTTCCCACTCCTTCAAAGTTGGGAACACCCTGAAGGCCAAAAATTCTTGCACTAAGTCCCTAGTGCCAATATGATCTACAATAAATCGAAATTCAGCCAGGGCAATTTGGCTCGGACTTCCCGGTGTCATATTGCACTGAGGCCTAGTCTCTCCGAAGGTCAATTCTAACGGACTCTGGACTAGCTTCTCCTTCTCTTCATCAACTTTGATGTAGAACCATTCAGATTTCCAGCCAGTTGGCCACTTGCTTTGGTAGCTAATCACTGGAAATTTTGTAGTCTTGCGATAGGCAAAGTTGTAGCAGCCAAAATTTTCATGTAGCCCATCTCCTCTAGCTTTCGTCTGGTAATGGAGCTCGTGCACTCAGCAAAAGCCTTCACCAAATGGCTCCACCCCTTGGCTTCGGAGAGCCCAGATATAAACACTAAGTCTAACGATAGTGTTAGGGGTAAGCTGATGAAGGTTGTCGGGGACCATAATTAGGGGCACCCTCAAGACTCCTAATTCTCAGCTGGTAACCCCCATCAGCACAAAGCTGCAAAGGCCTGATGGGTGCGACTAAGTCAGGGATCGGTCCATTCGAGGGACTCGATCACGCCTCGCCCGAGCCTAGCCTCGGGCAAGGGCAGCCGACCCCGGAGGATCTCTGTCTCGCCCGAGGCCCCCCTCCAGCGACGAACATACTTCCGGCTCGCCCGAGGCCCAGTCTTCGCCAAGAAGCAACCCTGGCCAAATCGCCACGCCAACCGACCAAATCGCAGGGGCATTTAATGCAAAGGTGGCCTGACACCTTTATCCTGACGCGCGCCCTTCAGTCGACAGAGCCGAAGTGACCGCAGTCACTTCGCCGCTCCACTGACCGACCTGACAGAAGGACAGCGCCGCCTGCGCCGCTCCGACTGCTGTGCCGCTCGACAGAGTGAGGCTGACAGGCAGTCAGGCCCGACCTCAGGCACCATAGGAAACTCCGCTCCGCCCGACCCAGGGCTCGGACTCGGGCTCAGCCCCGGAAGACGGCGAACTCCGCTCCGCCCGACCCAGGGCTCGGACTCGGGCTCAGCCCCGGAAGACGACGAACTTCGCTCCGCCCGACCTAGGGCTCGGACTCGGGCTCAGCCCCGGAAGACGGCGAACTCCGCTCCGCCCGACCCAGGGCTCGGACTCGGGCTCAGCCCCGGAAGACGGTGAACTCCGCTCCGCCCGACTCAGGGCTCGGACTCGGGCTCAGCCTCGGAAGACGGCGAACTCCGCTCCGCCCGACCCAGGGCTCGGACTCGGGCTCAGCCTCGGAAGACGACGAACTCTGTTTCGCCCGACCCCAGGGCTCGGACTCAGCCCTGGCTTCAGCCGACGGTCTCCGCCTCGCCCGACCCAGGGGCTCGGACTCGACCTCGGCCTCGGAAGACAGACTCGACCTCAACCTCGGAGGAGCCTCCACATCGCCCAACCTAGGGCACGGACCGACCACGTCAACAGGAGGCGCCATCATTACCCTACCCCAAGCTGACTCAGGCTACGGGAAACAAGACCGGCGTCCCATCTGGCTCGCTCCGCCAGACAAGCAATGATGGCGCCCCGCACGCTCTATGACGACGGCGGCTCTCAGCCCCCTTACGGAAGCAAGAGGACGTCAGCAAGGACTCGACAGCTCCGACAGCTGTCCTTCCGCCAGGCTCCAGCGCTCCTCCGACGGCCACGACATCACACGAACCGGGTGCCAAAACCTCTCCGGCTGCCACGATGGCATGTACTTAGGGCGCTAGCTCTCCTCCGCTAGACACTTTAGCACTCTGCTACACCCCCCATTGTACATCTGGATCCTCTCCTTACGCCTATAAAAGGAAGGACCAGGGCCCTCTTACAGAGGGTTGGCCGCGCGGGGAAGAGGACGGACAGGCGCTCGCGTGAGGCCGCTCGCTCCCCTCCCGCGTGGACGCTTGTATCCCCCTACTGCAAGCGCACCCGACCTGGGCGCGGGACAAACACGAAGGCCGCGGGATTTCCACCTCTCTCTCTCTCTCTCTCGCTCCGGCCGCCTTTTTCCCCCCTTCGCGCTCCGTCTCGCGCCGACCCATTTGGGCTGGGACACGCGACGACATTTTCACTCGTCGGCCCAGGGACCCCCCCGGTCTCGAAACGCCGACAGTTGGCGCGCCAGGTAGGGGCCTGCTACGTGTTGACGAACAGCTTCCCGTCAAGCTCCAGATGGGCAGTCTCCAGCAACCTTTCCAGCCCGGGACGGTGCTCCGTTTTGGGAGTCTTGAGTTCATGTCCCTCGATGGCAGCTACGACATGATACTCCTTCCCCCGCCGTGCGACAGCGACAATGGCGGCTGATAGTCGCCTAGAGGGGGGGTGAATAGGGCGAAACTGAAATTTACAAATATAAACACAACTACAAGCCGGGTTAGCGTTAGAAATATAAACGAGTCCGCGAGAGAGGGTGAAAAAACAAATCACAAGCAAATCAAGAGTGTGACACGTGGATTTGTTTTACCGAGGTTCGGTTCTCGCAAACCTACTCCCCGTTGAGGAGGCCACAAAGGCCGGGTCTCTTTCAACCCTTCCCTCTCTCAAACGATCCCTCGGACCGAGTGAGCTTTCTCTTCTCAATCACTTAGAACACAAAGTTCCTACAAGGATCACCACAAGATTGGTGTCTCTTGCCTCAATTACAAGTGAGTTTGATCGCAATGAAAGAATCAAGAAAGCACGATTGAAAAAGCCAAGCGACAAGAGCGACAAATAACACACGGATCACTTTCTCTCTCAAGCCACTAATCACTAATGATCTCTTTTCTCAATTGTGAAACTTGGAGAGATGGAGGCTTTGAATGTGTCTTGGAATGGATTGCTAGCTCTTGTATTGAATGTTGAAGGTTGGAATGCTTGGATGTAGTGATTGGAGGTGGTTGGGGTTGTATTTATAGCCACCAACCACTTCCTAGCCGTTGCTCCATTCTGCTGAGCGCGGACGGTCCGCGAGCCAGGTCTGGACGGTCCGCCCCTGTAGATCAACGGCTGAAAATGCAACGGTCAGCAGTAACGGCTATATCAACGGCTATATTGCATTTAATGCGGCGTCAGATGTCAGATAAAGCCAGTCGCGGACGGTCCGGTCGTGCACCCCGGACGGTCCGCGAGGCCCCTATAATTCATTTCTCCGAACCCGTCACCTTCGGGTTTTTCGGTTTCTTACCTACCGGACGGTCCGCGCCTGAGGCCGGACGGTCCGGGCGAGGGCTCGGACGGTCTCTGCTTTTCCTTCGGACAGTCCGTAGTGGAAACTTGTATTTTTGTATGGGTTCTGTCCGAAGGGTATCCTGGTGTCGCGGACGGTCCGCCGCAGGGGCCCGGACGGTCCGCGCTCGGCTTGTTTTTCCAAAAAGCTTCTCCTGTCCGGAATAATCTACGGTATTCCGGACAGTCGATTTAGTATAGTTATAGATGAACCTTTGGCACCTGTAGAACATATAATCTAGAGCAAACTAGTTAGTCCAATTATTTGTGTTGAGCAATTCAACCACCAAAATCAATTAGGAAATAGGTGTAGGCCTAATTCCCTTTCAATCTCCCCCTTTTTGGTGATTGATGCCAACACAAACCAAAGCAAGTATAGAAGTGCATAATTGAACTAGTTTGCATAACATCAGTGCAAAGGTTGCTTGGAGTTGAGCCAATATAAATACCTATAAAGTATGCATGGATTGTTTCTTTATTTTTAACATTTTGGACCATGCTTGCACCACATGTTTTGTTTTTGCAAACTCTTTTGTAAATCCTTTTCAAAGTTCTTTTGCAAATAGTCAAAGGTAAATGAATAAGATTTTGCAAAGCATTTTCAAGATTTGAAATTTTCTCCCCTTGTTTCAAATGCTTTTCCTTTGACTAAACAAAACTCCCCCTAAATGAGATCCACCTCTTAGTGTTCAAGAGGGTTTTGATATCATATTTTGAAATACTACTTTCTCCCCCTTTTGAACACAAAAGAATACCAATTGATAATATTCTTGGAAACACAGTTTTTGAAATTGGTGGTGGTGCGGTCCTTTTGCTTTGGGCTCTTACTTTCTCCCCCTTTGGCATGAATCGCCAAAAACGGAATCATTAGAGCCCTCTAAGTACTATCCTCCCCTTTGGTCATAAATAAATGAGTTAAGATTATACCAAAGATGGAGTCCTTTTGCTTGGTGCTCATGCTTTCTCCCCGAAGAATGGAGAGTTGCTTGGAGTGACGGCGAAGTATGAGTTACGTAGTGGAAGCCTTTGTCTTCGCCGAAGACTCCAATTCCCTTTCAATACACCTATGACTTGGTTTGAAATAGACTTGAAAACACATTAGTCATAGCATATGAAAGAGACATGATCAAAGGTATATAGATGAGCTATGTGTGCAATCTAACAAAAAAAGTTCCTAGAATCAAGAATATTGAGCTCATGCCTAAGTTTGTTAAAAGATTGTTCATCAAGAGGCTTGGTAAAAATATCGGCTAATTGATCTTTAGTGTTAATGTAAGAAATCTCGATATCTCCCTTTTGCTGGTGATCCCTAAGAAAATGATACCGAATGGCTATGTGCTTAGTGCGGCTATGCTCGACGGGATTGTCGGCCATTTTGATTGCACTCTCATTATCACATAGCAAAGGGACTTTGGTTAATTTGTAACCGTAGTCCCGCAGGGTTTGCCTCATCCAAAGCAATTGCGTGCAACAATGTCCTGCGGCAATGTACTCGGCTTCGGCGGTGGAAAGAGCGACTGAATTTTGCTTCTTTGAAGCCCAAGACACCAAGGATCTTCCCAAGAACTGGCAAGTCCCCGATGTGCTCTTCCTATTGATTTTGCACCCCGCCCAATCGGCATCCGAATAACCAATCAAATCAAATGTGGATCCCCTAGGATACCAAAGCCCAAACTTAGGAGTATAAGCCAAATATCTCAAGATTCGTTTCACGGCCGTAAGGTGAGCTTCCTTAGGGTCGGCTTGGAATCTTGCACACATGCATACGGAAAGCATAATGTCCGGTCGAGATGCACATAAATAGAGTAAAGATCCTATCATCGACCGGTATACCTTTTGATCCACGGACTTACCTCCCGTGTCGAGGTCGAGATGCCCATTTGTTCCCATGGGTGTCTTGATGGGCTTGGCATCCTTCATTCCAAACTTGCTTAGAATATCTTGAGTGTAATTCGTTTGGCTTAGGAAGGTGCCTTCTTGCAGTTGCTTCACTTGAAATCCTAAGAAATACTTCAACTCCCCCATCATAGACATCTCGAATTTCTGTGTCATGATCCTACTAAACTCTTCACATGTAGACTCATTAGTAGACCCAAATATAATATCATCAACATAAATTTGGCATACAAACAAGTCATTTTCAAGAGTTTTAGTAAAGAGTGTAGGATCGGCCTTTCCGACTTTGAAGCCATTAGCAATAAGGAGATCTCTAAGGCATTCATACCATGCTCTTGGGGCTTGCTTGAGCCCATAAAGCGCCTTAGAGAGCTTATAGACATGGTTAGGATACTCACTGTCTTCAAAGCCGGGAGGTTGCTCAACATAGACCTCTTCTTTGATTGGTCCATTGAGGAAGGCACTTTTCACGTCCATTTGATAAAGCTTAAAGCCATGGTAAGTAGCATAGGCTAATAATATGCGAATTGACTCAAGCCTAGCTACGGGTGCATAGGTTTCACCGAAATCCAAACCTTCGACTTGTGAATACCCCTTGGCTACAAGTCGAGCTTTGTTCCTTGTCACCACACCATGCTCATCTTGCTTGTTGCGGAAGACCCATTTGGTTCCTACAACATTTTGATTAGGACGTGGAACTAAATGCCATACCTCATTCCTAGTGAAGTTGTTGAGCTCGTCTTGCATTGCCACCACCCAATCCGAATCTTGTAGTGCTTCCTCTACCATGTGTGGCTCAATAGAGGAAACAAAAGAGTAATGTTCACAAAAATGTGCAACACGAGATCTAGTAGTTACCCCCTTATGAATGTCGCCGAGGATGGTGTCGACGGGGTGATCTCGTTGGATTGCTTGATGGACTCTTGGGTGTGGCGGTCTTTGCTCTTCATCCTCCTTGTCTTCCTCATTTGCATCTCCCCCTTGATCATTGCTATCATCTTGAGGTGGCTCATTTGCTTGATCTTCTACTTCATCAACTTGAGCTTCATCCTCATTTTGAGTTGGTGGAGATGCTTGCGTGGAGGAGGATGGTTGATCTTGTGCATTTGGAGGCTCTTCGGATTCCTTAGGACACACATCCCCAATGGACATGTTCCTTAGCGCGATGCATGGAGCCTGTTCTTCACCTATCTCATCAAGATCAACTTGCTCTACTTGAGAGCCGTTAGTCTCATCAAACACAACGTCACATGAGACTTCAACTAGTCCAGTGGACTTGTTAAAGACCCTATATGCCCTTGTGTTTGAGTCATAACCAAGTAAAAAGCCTTCTATAGTCTTAGGAGCAAATTTAGATTTTCTACCTCTTTTAACAAGAATAAAGCATTTGCCACCAAAGACTCTAAAATATGAAATGTTGGGCTTTTTACCGGTTAGGAGTTCATACGATGTCTTCTTGAGGATTCGGTGTAGATATAACCGGTTGATGGCGTAGCAGGCGGTGTTGACCGCCTCGGCCCAAAACCGATCCGAAGTCTTGTATTCATCAAGCATGGTCCTTGCCATGTCTAATAGAGTTCTATTCTTCCTCTCCACTACACCATTTTGTTGAGGTGTGTAGGGAGAAGAGAACTCATGCTTGATGCCCTCCTCCTCAAGGAAGCCTTCGATTTGAGAGTTCTTGAACTCCGTTCCGTTGTCGCTTCTTATTTTCTTGATCCTTAATCCGAACTCATTTTGAGCTCGTCTCAAGAATCCCTTTAAGGTCTCTTGGGTTTGAGATTTTTCCTGCAAAAAGAATACCCAAGTGAAGCGAGAATAATCATCCACAATAACTAGACAGTACTTACTCCCGCCGATGCTTATATAAGCAATCGGGCCGAATAGATCCATGTGCAGGAGCTCCAGTGGCCTGTCGGTCGTCATTATGTTCTTATGCGGATGATGAGACCCAACTTGCTTCCCTGCCTGGCATGCGCTACAAATCCTGTCTTTCTCAAAATGAACATTTTGTTAATCCTAAAATGTGTTCTCCCTTTAGAAGCTTATGAAGATTCTTCATCCCAACATGAGCTAGTCGGCGGTGCCAGAGCCAACCCATGTTAGTCTTAGCAATTAAGCAAGTGTCGAGTTCAGCTCTATCAAAATCTACCAAGTATAGCTGTCCCTCTAACACTCCCTTAAATGCTATTGAATCATCACTTCTTCTAAAGACAATGACACCTACATCAGTGAATAGACAGTTGTAGCCCATTTGACATAATTGGGAAACAGAAAGCAAGTTGTAATCTAATGAATCTACAAGAAAAACATTGGAAATGGAATGGTCAGGAGAAAGCTATTTTACCAAGACCTTTGACCAAACCTTGATTTCCATCCCCGAATGTGATAGCTCGTTGGGGATCTTGGTTTTTCTCATAGGAGGAGAACATCCTTTTCTCCCCTGTCATATGGTTTGTGCACCCGCTGTCGAGTATCCAACTTGAGCCCCCGGATGCATAAACCTACAAAACAAGTTTAGTTCTTGACTTTAGGTACCCAAATGGTTTTGGGTCCTTTGGCATTAGACACAAGAACTTTGGGTACCCAAACACAAGTCTTTGACCCCTTGTGCTTGCCCCCAACATATTTGGCAACTACTTTGCCGGATTTGTTAGTCAACACATAAGATGCATCAAAGGTTTTAAATGAAATGCTATGTTCATTTGATGCATTAGGAGTTTTCTTCTTAGGCAACTTAGCACGGGTTGGTTGCCTAGAGCTAGATGTCTCACCCTTATACATAAAAGCATGGTTAGGGCCAGAGTGAGACTTCCTAGAATGAATTCTCCTAATTTTGTCCTCGGGATAACCGACAGGGTATAAAATGTAACCCTCGTTATCCTGAGGCATGGGAGCCTTGCCCTTAACAAAGTTAGACAATCTTTTAGGAGGGGCACTAAGTTTGACATTGTCTCCCTTTTGGAAGCCGATGCCATCCTTGATGCCAGGGCGTCTCCCATTATAGAGCATACTTCTAGCAAATTTAAATTTTCATTCTCTAAGTTATGCTCGGCAATTTTAGTATCTAATTTAGCTATATGATCATTTTGTTGTTTAATTAAAGCAATGTGATCATGTATATTATCAATGTTAATATCTCTACATCTAGTGCAAATAGAAGTGTGCTCAACGGTAGATGTAGAGGGTTTGCAAGATTTTAGTTCTACAACCTTAGCATGCAATATTTCATTTTTACTTCTAAGGTCGGAAATAGTAGCATTGCAATTATCAAAATCTTTAGCCTTAGCAATCAAATTTTCATTTTCTAATCTAAGACTAGCAAGAGAAATGTTTAATTCTTCAATCCTAGCAAGGAAATCATCATTATTATCTCTAGGGTTGGGAATTGAAACATTGCAAACATGAGAATCAACCTTAGCTAACAAATTAGCATTTTCATTTCTAAGGTTGTCTATTGTTTCATGGCAAGTGCTTAGCTCACTAGATAATTTTTGACATTTCTCAATTTCTAGAGCATAAACATTTTTAACCTTAACATGCTTCTTATTTTCTTTAATAAGGAAGTCCTCTTGAGTGTCCAAAAGGTCATCCTTTTCATGAATAGCACTAATTAATTCATTAAGTTTCTCCTTTTGTTGCATGTTGAGGTTGGCAAAAAGGGTACGCAAATTATCCTCCTCATCACTAGCATTATCATCACTAGAGGACTCATATTTAGTGGAGGAGTTAGATTTAACCTTCTTCCGTTTGCCATCCTTTGCCATGAGGCACTTGTGACCGACGTTGGGGAAGAGGAGTCCCTTGGTGACGGCGATGTTGGCGGCGTCCTCGTCGTCGGAGGAGTCGCTTGAGCTTTCGTCGGAATCCCACTCCCGACAAACATGGGCATCACCGCCCTTCTTCTTGTAATACTTCTTCTTCTCCTTTCTTCTCCCCTTCTAGTCGTTATCCCTGTCACTGTCACTTGATAATGGACATTTAGCAATAAAGTGACCGGGCTTACCACACTTGTAGCAAACCTTCTTGGAGCGGGACTTGTAGTCTTTCCCCCTCCTTTGTTTGAGGATTTGGCGAAAGCTCTTGATGACGAGCGCCATCTCCTCGTTGTCAAGCTTGGAGGCGTCGATTGGTTGTCTACTTGGTGTAGACTCCTCCTTCCTTTCCTCCGTCGCCTTGAATGCGACGGGTTGAGCTTCGGATGTGGTGGGATCATCAAGCTCGTTGATCTTCCTCGAGCCTTCGATCATGCACTCAAAACTTACAAAATTCCCGATAACTTCCTCGGGGGTCATTTTAGTATATCTAGGATTACCACGAATTAATTGAACTTGAGTGGGGTTAAGGAAAATGAGGGATCTTAGAATAACCTTAACCATTTCGTGGTCGTCCCACTTTTTGCTCCCGAGGTTGCGCACTTGGTTCACCAAGGTCTTGAGCCGGTTGTACATGTGTTGTGGCTCTTCCCCTTTGCGAAGCCGGAACCGACCGAGCTCCCCCTCGATCGTTTCCCGCTTGGTGATCTTTGTGAGCTCATCTCCCTCGTGTGCGGTTTTGAGCACATCCCAAACCTCCTTGGCGCTCTTCAACCCTTGAACTTTGTTATACTCCTCTCTACTTAAAGAGGCGAGGAGTATTGTTGTCGCTTGAGAGTTGAAGTGCTCGATTTGGGCCACCTCATCCTCATCATAATCTTTATCCCCTACCGACGGTACCTGTGCACCAAACTCAACAACATCCCATATACTTTTGTGGAGTGAGGTTAGATGAAATCGCATTAAATCACTCCACCTAGCATAATCTTCACCATCAAAAGTTGGTGGTTTGCCTAATGGGACGGAAAGTAGAGGTGCATGTTTAGAAATGCGAGGATAGTGTAGGGGGATCTTACTAAACTTCTTACGCCCTTGGCGTTTAGAAGTTACGGAGGGCGCATCGGAGCCGGAGGTTGATGTTGATGAAGTGTCGGTCTCGTAGTAGACCACTTTCCTCATCCTCTTTTGCTTGTCCCCACTTCGATGCGGCTTGTGGGAAGAAGATTTTTCCTTCTTCTCTTTGTGGTGAGAAGAAGATTTCTTCTCCTTCCCTTTGTTGGAGGAGCTCTTCTTCTTCTCCCTCCTCTTGGTGCGGGACTCTTCCGATGAAGTGCTCCCTTGGCTTGTAGTGGGCTTTTCGCCGGTCTCCATCTCCTTCTTGGCGTGATCTCCCGACATCACTTCGAGCGGTTAGGCTCTAATGAAGCACCGGGCTCTGATACCAATTGATAGTCGCCTAGAGGGGGGGGTGAATAGGGCGAAACTGAAATTTACAAATATAAACACAACTACAAGCCGGGTTAGCGTTAGAAATATAAACGAGTCCGCGAGAGAGGGTGAAAAAACAAATCACAAGCAAATCAAGAGTGTGACACGTGGATTTGTTTTACCGAGGTTCGGTTCTCGCAAACCTACTCCCCGTTGAGGAGGCCACAAAGGCCGGGTCTCTTTCAACCCTTCCCTCTCTCAAACGATCCCTCGGACCGAGTGAGCTTTCTCTTCTCAATCACTTGGAACACAAAGTTCCTACAAGGATCACCACAAGATTGGTGTCTCTTGCCTCAATTACAAGTGAGTTTGATCGCAATGAAAGAATCAAGAAAGCACGATTGAAAAAGCCAAGCGACAAGAGCGACAAATAACACACGGATCACTTTCTCTCTCAAGCCACTAATCACTAATGATCTCTTTTCTCAGTGAAACTTGGAGAGATGGAGGCTTTGAATGTGTCTTGGAATGGATTGCTAGCTCTTGTATTGAATGTTGAAGGTTGGAATGCTTGGATGTAGTGAATGGAGGTGGTTGGGGTTGTATTTATAGCCACCAACCACTTCCTAGCCGTTGCTCCATTCTGCTGAGCGCGGACGGTCCGCGAGCCAGGTCCGGACGGTCCGCCCCTGTAGATCAACGGCTGAAAATGCAACGGTCAGCAGTAACGGCTATATTGCATTTAATGCGGCGTCAGATGTCAGATAAAGCTAGTCGCGGACGGTCCGGTCGTGCACCCCGGACGGTCCGCGAGGCCCCTATAATTCATTTCTCCGAACCCGTCACCTTCGGGTTTTTCGGTTTCTTACCTACCGGACGGTCCGCGCCTGAGGCCGGACGGTCCGGGCGAGGGCTCGGACGGTCTCTGCTTTTCCTTCGGACAGTCCGTAGTGGAAACTTGTATTTTTGTATGGGTTCTGTCCGAAGGGTATCCTGGTGTCGTGGACGGTCCGCCGCAGGGGCCCGGAGGGTCCGCGCTCGGCTTGTTTTTCCAAAAAGCTTCTCCTGTCCGGAATAATCTACAGTATTCCAGACAGTCGATTTAGTATAGTTATAGATGAACCTTTGGCACCTGTAGAACATATAATCTAGAGCAAACTAGTTAGTCCAATTATTTGTGTTGAGCAATTCAACCACCAAAATCAATTAGGAAATAGGTGTAGGCCTAATTCCCTTTCAGCGGCCAACAGCCCGCTCGCCGGCGGCGGAATCGACGACGTCTTCCCCGCGTGGTGGAAGAACAACATTCGAGCTCACCCCGCCCTCTCCCCCGCCGACAGAGGAGGAGGCGGGGCAACCAAGGCCAAGCAGGAGGCGGCACCTCGTCGGCTGTCGAGCGAGTCGACGGCACCGGCGCCCCAACGGGGGGCACGTCGGGCATCGACCTCGCGTTTGAGACGAAGACGAGCGTCGTCTCCCCGCAACACGCCAATTCCAAGCAAACGAACGACGCCAGCACGCTCGCGAAAGGCTTGCTGGGCGTCGCCCTCGTACCCGAGACGACGGTGCACTCAGTCCCTGACGTGACTTCGTCACCGCCCGTCGACCCAGAGGTACCCACCGATTCCCCTCTCACGCCCTTTGGATTCAGCCTCGACCCGCCAAGCGACTTCGCTTTGGCGGACGCTCTCGTAGAGGCGAGTCCAAACCCTCTGGGGTTTCGTATGCGGTCACCCTGGGACCGGCTGACGGACGTCTTGACCTATGGGCCCTCGGGGTCCGAGGAAGAAGACGAGCCCGACTTCTGTTGGGATCTCTCCGGACTTGGTAACCCCAGTGCCATGCGGGACTTCATGACCGCATGCGACTACTGCCTTTCCGACTGTTCTGACGGTAGCCGCAGCCTCGGTGACGAGGACTGCGGCCCAAGTCGTGAATGTTTCCACGTCGATCTAGGGGGTCCCTCCGAAGGCAACCATCTTGGTATGCCGGAGAACGGTGATCTCCCTAGGCCTGTGCCTCGCGTTGACATCCTACGGGAGCTAGCTGTGGTCCCCGTTCAGGCGGGGGGTCATGACCCACAGCTCGAGCAAATCCGCGGGGTGCAGGCCAAGCTCGACGAGGGAGCAGGAACACTTGAGCCGATCCGCCGGGACATCAGGCAGGAATGGGCAGGCCAACCTCCGGCCGGAGAAGTGCGCCATCTACCCCAGGGTATCCAGCACCGCATCGCCGACGATGTCAGGGTGAGGCCGCCACCCGCTTCCAGTGGAGTCGGCCAGAACCTGGCTGCAGCAGCAATGCTTCTCCGCGCGATGCCAGAGCCATCAACCACCGAGGGGCGGCGAATCCAGGGAGAGCTCAAGAATCTCATGGAGGGCGCCGCGATCCGACGGGCCGAAAGCTCCGCCTCCCGAAGGTAGGGGTACCCCTCGGAACATCGTGCCGCGACTTCCCGATTCATGCGGGAAGCCTCGGTCCACACCGGGCGCACGCGCAACACAGCGCCTGCGGCCCCGGGTCGCCTCGGCAACGAGCACCATCACCGCGACCGTCGGGCCCACCTCGACGAGAGGGTGTGCCGAGGCTACCACCCCAGGCGTGGGGGACGCTACGACAGCGGGGAGGACCAGAGTCCCTCGCCCGAACCACCCGGTCCGCAGGCTTTCAGCCGCGCCATACGACGGGCGCCGTTCCCGACCCGGTTCCGAACCCCGACTACTATCACAAAGTACTCGGGGGAGACGAGACCGGAACTGTGGCTCGCGGACTACCGGCTGGCCTGCCAACTGGGTGGAACGGACGATGACAACCTCATCATCCGCAACCTCCCCCTGTTCCTCTCCGACACCGCTCGCGCCTGGTTGGAGCACCTGCCTCCGGGGCAGATCTCCAACTAGGACGACCTGGTCCAAGCCTTCGCCGGCAATTTCCAGGGCACGTACGTGCGCCCTGGGAACTCCTGGGACCTCCGAAGCTGCCGACAGCAGCCGGGAGAGTCTCTCCGGGACTACATCCGGCGATTCTCGAAGCAGCGCACCGAACTGCCCAACATCACCGATTCAGATGTCATCGGCGCGTTCCTCGCCGGCACCACTTGCCGCGACCTGGTCAGCAAGCTGGGTCGAAAGACCCCCACCAGGGCGAGCGAGCTGATGGACATCGCCACCAAGTTCGCCTCTGGCCAGGAGGCGGTTGAGGCTATCTTCCGGAAGGACAAGCAGCCCCAGAGCCGCCCACCGGAAGATGCCCCCGAGGCGTCAACTCAGCGTGGCGCCAAGAAGAAAGGCAAGAAGAAGTCGCAAGCAAAACGCGACGCCGCCGACGCGGACCTTGTCGCCGCCGCCGAGCACAAGAACCCTCGGAAACCCCCCGGAGGTGCCAACCTCTTCGACAAGATGCTCAAGGAGCCGTGCCTCTATCATCAGGGGCCCGTCAAGCACACCCTTGAGGAGTGCGCTATGCTTCGGCGCCACTTCCACAGGGCCGGGCCACCCGTGGAGGGTGGCAGGGCTCGCGACGACGACAAGAAGGAAGATCACCAGGCAGGAGAGTACCCCGAGGTCCGCGACTGCTTCATGATCTACGGTAGGCAAGCGGCGAACGCGTCGGCTCGGCACCGCAAGCAAGAGCGTCGGGAGGTCTGTTCGGTGAAGGTGGCGGCGCCAGTCTACCTAGACTGGTCCGACAAGCCCATCACCTTCGACCAAGCCGACCACCCCGACCACATGCCGAGCCCGGGGAAATACCCGCTCGTTGTCGACCCCATCATCGGCGACGTCAGGCTCACCAAGGTCCTCATGGACGGAGGCAGCAGCCTCAACATCATCTACGCCGAGACCCTTGGGCTCCTGCGCGTTGATCTGTCCTCGGTCCGGGCAGGCGCTGCGCCTTTCCACGGGATCATCCCCGGGAAGCGCGTCCAGCCCCTCGGACAACTCGACCTTCCCGTCTGCTTCAGAACACCCTCCAACTTCTGAAGGGAGACCCTCACGTTCGAGGTGGTCGGGTTCCGAGGAACCTACCACGCAGTATTGGGGAGGCCATGCTACGCGAAGTTCATGGCCGTCCCCAACTACACCTACCTCAAGCTCAAGATGCCGGGCCCCAACGGGGTCATCACCGTCGGCCCCACGTACTGACACGCGTTCGAATGCGACGTGGAGTGCGTGGAGTACGCCGAGGCCCTCGCCGAATCCGAGGCCCTCATCGCCGACCTGGAGAGCCTCTCTAAGGAGGTGCCAGACGTGAAGCGTCACGCCGGCAACTTCGAGCCAGCAGGAGACGGTTAAGTCCGTCCCCCTCGACCCCAGTAGCGACGCCTCCAAGCAGATCCGGATCGGCTCCAAGCTCGATCCCAAATAGAAAGCAGTGCCCGTCGACTTTCTCCGCGCAAACGCCGACGTTTTTGCGTGGAGTCCCTCAGACATGCCCGACATACCGAGGGATGTCGCCGAGCACTCGCTGGATATCCGAGCTGGAGCCCGACCCGTGGAGCAGCCTCTGCGCCGATTCGACGAAGAAAAGCGCAAAGCCATAGGCGAGGAGATCCACAAGCTAATGGCGGCAGGGTTCATCAAAGAGGTATTCCATCCCGAATGGCTTGCCAACCCTGTGCTTATGAGAAAGAAAGGAGGGAAATGGCGGATGTGTGTAGACTACACTGGTCTAAACAAAGCATGTCCGAAAGTTCCCTACCCTCTGCCTCGCATCGATTAAATCGTGGATTCCACTGCTGGGTGCGAAACCCTGTCTTTCCTCGATGCCTACTCAGGGTATCACCAAATCAGGATGAAGGAGTCCGACCAGCTTGCGACTTCTTTCATCACGCCCTTCGGCATGTACTGCTATGTCACCATGTCGTTCGGCTTGAGGAATGCGGGTGCGACGTACCAGCGGTGCATGAACCACGTGTTCGGCGAACACATTAGCCGGACGGTCGAGGCCTACGTCGATGACATCGTAGTCAAGACGAGGAAAGCCTCCGACCTCCTTTCCGACCTTGAAGTGACATTCCGATGTCTCAAGGTGAAAGGCGTGAAGCTTAATCCCGAGAAGTGTGTCTTTGGGGTTCCCCGAGGCATGCTCTTGGGGTTCATTGTCTCCGAGCGGGGCATCGAGGCCAACCCAGAGAAGATCGCGGCCATCACCAGCATGGGGCCCATCAAGGACTTGAAAGGCGTACAGAGAGTCATGGGATGTCTTGCGGCTCTGAGCTGCTTCATCTCACGCCTCGGCGAAAGAGGCCTGCCTCTGTACCGCCTCTTAAGGAAGGCCGAGTGCTTCACTTGGACCCCTGAGGCCGAGGAAGCCCTCGGGAACCTGAAGGCGCTCCTCACGAACGCGCCCATCTTGGTGCCCCCCGCTGCCGGAGAAGCCCTCTTGATCTACGTCGCCGCGACCACTCAGGTGGTTAGCGCCGCGATTGTGGTCGAGAGACGAGAAGAGGGGCGTGCATTGCCCGTCCAGAGGCCAGTCTACTTCATCAGCGAGGTACTGTCCGAGACCAAGATCCGCTACCCACAAATTCAGAAGCTGCTGTACGCGGTGATCCTGACGCTGCGGAAGTTGCGACACTACTTCGAGTCTCATCTGGTAACTGTGGTGTCATCCTTCCCCCTGGGGGAGATCATCCAGTGCCGAGAGGCCTCGGGTAGAATCGCAAAGTGGGCGGTGGAAATCATGGGCGAAGCGATCTCGTTCGCCCCTCGGAAGGCCATCAAGTCCCAGGTCTTGGCGGACTTCGTGGCTGAATGGGTCGACACCCAGCTCCCAACGGTTCCGATCCAGCCGGAACTCTGGACCATGTTCTTCGACGGGTCGCTGATGAAGACAGGGGCCAGCGCAGGCCTACTCTTCATCTCGCCCCTCAGAAAGCATCTACGCTACGTGCTACGCCTCCACTTCCCGGCGTCCAACAATGTGGCTGAGTACGAGGCTCTGGTCAACGGGTTGCGCATCGCCATCGAGCTAGGGGTCCGACGCCTCGATGCTCGCGGTGACTCGCAACTCGTCATCGACCAAGTCATGAAGAACTCCCACTGCCGTGACCCGAAGATGGAGGCCTACTGCGATGAGGTTCGACGCCTGGAAGACAAGTTCTACGGGCTCGAGCTCAACCACATCGCCTGGCGCTACAACGAGACTGCGGACGAGCTGGCTAAAATAGCCTCGGGGCGAACAACGGTTCCCCCGGACGTCTTCTCCCGAGACCTGCATCAACCCTCCGTCAAGACCGACGACACGCCCGAGCCCGAGGCACCCTCGGCCCAGCCCAAGGCACCCTTGGCCCAGCCCGAGGTACCCTCGGCGCAGTCCGAGGCACCCTCGGCTCGGCCCGAGGCACCCTTAGCTCAGCCCGAGGTACCCTCGGCCCCTGAGGGTGAGGCACTGCGCGTCGAGGAGGAGCGAAGCGGGGTCGCGCCTAATCGAAACTGGCAGACCCCGTACCTGCAATATCTCCACCGAGGAAAGCTACCCCTCGACCGAGCCGAAGCTCAGCGGTTGGCGCGGCGCGCCAAGTCGTTCGTCTTGCTGGGAGATGGGAAGGAGCTCTACCACCGCTGCCCCTCAGGCATCCTCCAGCGATGCATTTCCATCGCCGAAGGCCAGGAGCTCCTACGAGAGATACACTCGGGGGCTTGCGGCCATCACGCAGCACCTCGAGCCCTTGTTGGAAACGCCTTCCGACAAGGTTTCTACTGGCCGACGGCGGTGGACGACGCCACTAGAATTGTCCGCACCTGCGAAGGGTGTCAGTTCTACGCGAGGCAGACCCACCTGCCCGCTCAGGCTCTACAGACGATACCCATCACCTGGCCTTTTGTTGTGTGGGGTCTGGACCTCGTCGGCCCCTTGCAGAAGGCACCCGGGGGCTACACGCACCTGTTGGCCGCCATCGACAAATTCTCCAAGTGGATCGAGGTCCGACCCCTAAACAGCATCAGGTCCGAACAGGCGGTGGTGTTCTTCACCAACATCATCCATCGTTTTGGGGTCCCGAACTCCATCATCACCGACAACGGCACCCAGTTCACCGGCAGAAAGTTCCTGGACTTCTGCGAGGATCACCACATCCGGATGGACTGGGCAGCCGTGGCTCACCCCATGACGAATGGGCAAGTAGAGCGTGCCAACGGCATGATTCTACAAGGACTCAAGCCTCGGATCTACAACGACCTCAACAAGTTCGGCAAGCGATGGATGAAGGAACTCCCCTCGGTGGTCTGGAGTCTGAGGACAACGCCGAGCCGAGCCACGGGCTTCACGCCGTTCTTTCTAGTCTATGGGGTCGAGGCCATCTTGCCCACAGACTTAGAATACGGTTCCCCGAGTACGAGGGCCTACGCCGACCAAAGCAACCAAGCTAGTTGAGAAGACTCGCTGGACCAGCTGGAAGAGGCTCGGGACATGGCCTTACTACACTCGGCGTGGTACCAGCAGTCCCTGCGACGCTACCACGCCCGAGGGGTCCGGTCTCGAGACCTCCAGGTGGGCGACCTGGTGCTTCGGCTGCGACAGGACGCCCGAGGGCGGCACAAGCTCACGCCTCCCTGGGAAGGGCCGTTCGTCATCGCCAAAGTTCTGAAGCCCGGAACGTACAAGCTGGCCAACAGTCAAGGCGAGGTCTACAACAACTCTTGGAACATCCAACAGCTACGTCGCTTCTACCCATAAGATGCTTTCAAGTTGTTCATATACCTCGCTCCCACGCAAAGTTTAGTCATCAAGGAAGGGTTAGCCTTGCCTCGGCAAAGCCCGACCCTCCCTTGGGGGCTAAAAGGGGGGAACCCCCTCTGCGTCGAAATTTTCCTCGAAAAAAGATCCTTTCTGCCAGAATATCTTTCGTGCTTTTTGACTACTTCGAAAGTGGATCCTGAAAACGACGGAGTACACGTAAGCAGCCAAGGCTGACTGAGCCGAGGGACTCCTACGCCTCCGGGATACGGATACCTCACTCATCACCTTCTGCGATAAGTAACTCATGTTCGGATAAGTGATTCCGCGGACCGAACAAGTCTTCACGTTCGAAAGCTCCTCTGCCGAAGCGATTTTTCGGGCCTTCTCGACTGCATCGGTGACAGAACCCTATGGACGGGCAAGAGTGCGCGTAAGCGGCAAGGCCGACCGAGCCGAGGGATTCCTACGCCTCCGGGATACGGATATCTCACTCATCACCTTCCGTGAAAAGAAACTCTCGCTCGCACAGACAATTCTGTTACCGACGAAAAAGTCCAGATACTCGAAACAAGAGGAAAAGAGGCGCAGATTTACAACAAGACGATGGTGTGTTTGGGCCTCGGCGGCCGCAAAAAACACACACTACAAGATAATCCGATCCTGCAGGCTCGGATCTTGACAGTTGAAGGGAGCAGCAGCACCCTCGGCGTCGACTACACCTTCGGCAAGGTCCGACCTAGCCTCGGACGGCGACGCGGTCCGAGGATCTCCACTCTGAAGGACGACGTCATCATCACGCCCGGGCCATCGCCGCCAGGGTCTTCTCCAAGAATCCGGCTCGAGCAGGCGGCTCAGCTGGTCACCCCGAGGCCTCGGCCAGCTGTCCCCCGAAGACATCAGCCCGGTCCGAGGCCTCGGCAGATCAACTCCGGCGTCGGCCCCGCTAACGGACGACCCGGCCAGGCTCCGGCCGACCAAGTCTTCTTTTCGAGCCAACTCTGCCTCTGTCCGTGCTGACACCGCTACCCTTGGCTTCGGCTCGTCGAAGAGCGGCCGAGGGGTTCCTTTAACTAAGCAAGAGAAGCCTCGGACAACAAGGCCGACCGAGCCGAGGGACTCCTACGCCTCCGGGATACTGATACCTCACTCGTCACCTTTGCACGGGGCGACTCACGCTTGGTGAAGCGGTTCAGACAACCAACAGGCGAGTCTTAGTGCTCGAAAATGAGGAAAAAACACGGCTCCGCGCCAAAAATACATACACGTTCAGGCCCCGACAGCCACAATGAACAAAAGACCGGCATTCAAGGTGCCATTACAAACGGAACTCTGGTTCCACCTCCGCAGGTACGAACAACCCCACACGATTGGGGGGCCTGCGGAGCAACAGAAGACCGACAAACGGCTCGCCGTCGCTCGCTCCAGCAGCGGCGACGACGACGACTTCTGCTCTGGGGGGCCGAACAGCAGCAGCGATGACCTCAGGGCGGATGCTGCTGCCATGAGGCCCTCGCCCGTGCCCAAACTCGTGAGGCAAGGACGGGCAGAAGGCCGTAGAGTTGGAGGTCGGTCCATGGGCGGCCCTGGCTATCTCATCGGCGAAAGAACCTCTTCCAGCTGCCGTGGCAGAAGGCAGCGCCGGGAGCGGCTCTGAAGCCACTCAGGACAGAGAGCCAGGCACGCGGCGGCTGCCAGCGCCGTGAACGGCGAACGCCCTTCCCCCGATCACTGAGGGAAGGAGCGGGCCGCCGCCCGCGCAGAGGCCGACCCCAACTCGGCACACTCCCCTCCCCAGCACTGATGATGAAAATCCTTGAGGTTGAGGGAGGGGCAGAGGCCGCAGCCCGGCTTGCTTTCCCCCGCCATCGAACTGGAGGTCACCGTCTTGGGTGACCGCCGGCGGAGGGGTGCAGCCGGGCTGCATGATGAAAATCCTTGAAGCCGAACGATGGCTGAAAGGTACTAACTCCCACAGAGTTGCGTCCTCCAACGACAAGGCGGAAGGATTGCGGGTGTCCCCCATCCGGGGGCTCGGAAGGTGGAAAGACACGATGCATAAGGGAGCGCGAAGACATGGTCGCCTTTCAAAGGGGGTCACCCTCCTTTTAAAGGCGACTCTCCCCACTTGCGTCCCCAGCCGTCGTGGGCTGAGTCTTCTCCAACACGCTCCAAGGTCCTCCCCCTACGGCGCGGGGGCTGGGTCCCACTCGTCATGCGAGCTGGCCCGGAGCAGAAGAAGCTAAACCGCCGCGCGCGGTGCATGCAACCGCCCAGCGGTTAGGAGCGTTCCTCCACTTTTGCCCAGACCAGCGGGCGAAAGGGCGGGCAGTCATGCAGGCAGCATGCAACCGCGCCAAGTGGGCGCGCCCCTCCGACTTCCAACGCACCCAGCATGGAGGCCCAGGCCCACGCGTCATGCAACCGGCGCACCGGTTGCAACGTGCGAGCAACTGCACCGCCGCTCGCACCACTGCCACGCCTCCTCGACTGCGGAACCAGTACCGCGACTCGAGGCAACCCTGCGTACGACCCAGAAGTGCCAGCCAGGCGCGACGGTCAATACGGCCAAAAATGGGCCGGCAGTAATGGCGGTGGCAGGCGGGCAGGAGTAGCGGTCACGTCGTCAGCCAAGCTCACGTCCCGTCCGGGGGCAGCGAGAGAACCCTCTCTCACGGCGTGAAGACGGCGCGCCCGCGTTTCGTTCCTCGAACGGCTCGCGCACGCGCAACGGCCGCCCCGCGAACCACTCGCCCCGTCGCATTAACTCCGCGGCGGGACAGGCGGCGCCTCTGGCAGGGGAAGCGAGCGACGCTTCGCCTTCGCCATAATGACCGCGTCAAAAAAGGTACGCCACGTCATTCGATTTCGTATCCTTTTCTTTTTCCTCTTTCTCTCTCTTACAACAGGGACCGGGAAAGGGGGATACCCCGAAATGGATCCTTCTCCGTGAAGGAAACAGGCTCCGAGCCTCCCTACTGATCAGAGGTTCGAAGGCTGACCCCTCGGAGGGGTTCAACAGTCGCCTCAGAGCGCGTGGGTTCTGCGCCCACTACTGGTCAGAGGTTCGAAGGCCGGCCCCTCGGAAGGGTTCAACGGCCGCCTCAGGCTACTCAGGCTCCGCGCCCACTACTGATCAGGGGTTCGTAGGCTGGCCCTCGAAGGGTTCACAGCCGCCTCAGACATAGAGCGAGGGATGACCCTGGGTACGTTCGATACATAACCGAGACTCGGGCTACGCTCTCGAGGTACCCTAGGACATTTTCGAGACCAGCGGGAATGATCTTGTAACGGAATCCCATCAGAGGGAGGCATCGAGCCCTCGGACCCCGTCGACAGGGGACCGGGTCCGGCAGATCACCCGCAGGTACTTTTGAGCGCGCCTCTGGGCCTCTAGCCGACCCCTAACAAATGGGGCACGAGCGTCCACTCGGATTACCCGCCAGCAGCTCACCGGAAACACCATGTTCGGCGCCCTCCGAGGGCAACATGGCGCTTTCCCCCCCTCCTTGCGGAAAGGCGACGCAGGGGCGTATGTAAAAAAGTCGAGTCTGTCCTTGACCGTCCTCTCGCCCTATGCAGGGGCTCGGGGGCTGCTCTCGCAAACCCGGCTCCGGCCAAACCGTTGACAGCGTCAACATACCAGCCCGAGAACTTGGGACCCGACCGTGCACCCGGGCTACGGCCAGCTCGCATGAGGGAACGACCAGACCAGCCGAAGCATTGCGCGAAGCATTAAGACCTCGGAGGAGTCAAACCACTCCTTCGAGGCCTCGGGGGCTACACCCGGCGGGTGCGCTCGCGCGCACCCACCGGAACAAAACGCAACCGAGAAAGGCTGGTCCCCTTGCAAAAAAGTGCGACAAAAGCCTCCAAGCGAGTGTTAACACTCCCTTCGAGGCTCGGGGGCTACTGTCGGGGACCATAATTAGGGGCACCCTCAAGACTCCTAATTCTTAGCTGGTAACCCCCATCAGCACAAAGCTGCAAAGGCCTGATGGGTGTGACTAAGTCAGGGATCGATCCATTCGAGGGACTCGATCACGCCTCGCCCGAGCCAAGCCTCGGGCAAGGCAGCCGACCCCGGAGGATCTCCGTCTCGCCCGAGGCCCCCCTCCAGCGACGAACATACTTTCGGATCGCCCGAGGCCCAGTCTTCGCCAAGAAGCAACCCTGGCCAAATCGCCACGCCAACCGACCAAATCGCAGGGGCATTTAATGCAAAGGTGGCCTGACACCTTTATCCTGACGCGCGCCCTTCAGTCGACAGAGCCAAAGTGACCGCAGTCACTTCGCCGCTCCACTGACCGGCCTGACAGAAGGACTTTGCCGCCTGCGCCGCTCCGACTGCTGTGCCGCTCGACAGAGTGAGGCTGACAGGCAGTCAGGCCCGGCCTCAGGCACCATAGGAAACTCCGCTCCGCCCGACCTAGGGCTCGGACTCGGGCTCAGCCCCGGAAGACGGCGAACTCCGCTCCGCCCGACCCAGGACTCGGACTCGGGCTCAGCCCCGAAAGACGGCGAACTCCGCTCCGCCCGACCCAGGGCTCGAACTCGGGCTCAGCCCCGGAAGACGGCGAACTCCGCTCCGCCCGACCCAGGGCTCAGACTCGGGCTCAGCCCCGGAAGACGGCGAACTCCGCTCCGCCCGACCCAGGGCTCGGACTCGGGCTCAGCCCCGGAAGACGGCGAACTCCGCTCCGCCCGACTCAGGGCTCGGACTCGGGCTCAGCCCCGGAAGACGGCGAACTCCGCTCCGCCCGACCTAGGGCTCGGACTCGAGCTCAGCCCCGGAAGACGACGAACTCTGTTTCGCCCGACCCCAGGGCTCGGACTCAGCCCTGGCTTCAGCCGACGGTCTCCGCCTCGCCCGACCCAGGGGCTCGGACTCGACCTCAGCCTCAGAAGACAGACTCGACCTCAACCTCGGAGGAGCCTCCACATCGCCCAACCTAGGGCATGGACCGACCACGTCAACAGGAGGCGCCATCATTACCCTACCCCAAGCTGACTCAGGCTACGGGAAACAAGACTGGCGTCCCATCTGGCTCGCTCCGCCAGACAAGCAATGATGGCACCCCGCACGCTCTATGACGTCGGCGGCTCTCAGCCCCCTTACGGAAGCAAGAGGACATCAGCAAGGACTCGATAGTTTCGACAGTTGTCCTTCCGCCAGGCTCCAGCGCTCCTCCGACGGCCACGACACCACACGAACCGGGTGCCAAAACCTCTTCGGCTGCCACGATGGCATGTACTTAGGGCGCTAGCTCTCCTCCGCTAGACACGTTAGCACTCTGCTACACCCCCCATTGTACATCTGGATCCTCTCCTTACGCCTATAAAAGGAAGGACCAAGGCCCTCTTACAGAGGGTTGGCCGCGCGGGGAAGAGGACGGGACAGGCGCTCACGTGAGGCCGCTCGCTCCCCTCCCGCGTGGACGCTTGTATCCCCCTACTGCAAGTGCACCCGACCTGGGCGCGGGACAAACACGAAGGCCGTGGGATTTCCACCTCTCTCTCTCTCTCGCTCCGGCCGCCTTTTTCCCCCCTTCGCGCTCCGTCTCGCGCCGACCCATCTGGGCTGGGGCACGCAGCGACATTTTCACTCGTCGGCCCAGGGACCCCCCGGTCTCGAAACACCGACAAAGGTAGATCCCAAATTTATGCAATACTTCAGCAATCATCTTGTTCAAAGAAAATCTCAAACCAGCCTTAAAAAAGCTTTTGAAGACTACTACTTCATCTTTTCCTGGCTTCGGAGTAGTTTCTTCCCCACCGAAACGAACCAGCTCTTTCTTCGCTTCACTGAAATAGCCCAATTTCAGCATCTTGGGCAGATCATCTTCGAAGATGGTGGATTTCCCGAAATCCAGGTGGCTGGGTTTACTTGGCGCTGCGCTATAATCATCTTCAGACTCAGTCTCCTCAATATCAGCTTGCTCTGTTTCAACGGCAGGTGCTTCCTCCGATGCTACCAGCCCTGAGCGCCTCATTACTTTGGAGATTGGGGCAGTCTCTGTATCTTCGGCTTCCTCTCCGTCACGTGTAACCTTAGCTGTGGAACGCACTCTGGCCATCTGATGATTGAATTTTTTGTTTTTTGAATGAAGTTGAAAATTTTTCTTTACTTCGCTGAAGCTCTTTCTTGTTACGAAGCTTGAGCAAAGTAAATAGCTTCGGCTTTGGTCAAGTTTTTGGCAGCAAAACAGTGCAATAGCAATGAATGTTGTGGTAACTTCACACCTACCCGTCTGTTTATATAGTGCCACAGATAGGAAGGCGGATCGTCAAGGTCTTCCGCACCGAACAAACAGTCACCCGCACTCACTGAGCAGTGGGCCATAGGTTCCGAGAAGGTGAATCGCCAGGGCACGCGTAACTGCTGCAAGATGGGGCCACCTCGCGCGCGGATTATTTTAATCGTTTCTCGCCAACGAGCTCAAGGAAGGTGTTTTCGGATCTTCAGCATCCCGAAGCCTAGAAGACTTTTTCACGGATCAAGCTCGTTACGAAAAACGATCTAGCACTGCGAAGGGGCTACTGTTGGGGGCATGCTTCGTAGCCGAAGATCCTAAATAAAGAGAACACCTTCGGCAGATCCTATCAGGAGCAGCGCCGAAGCTATCACCTACAAAGCTTCGGCACAGTGGCAGATCTCAAGACGAAGGGGTGAACCGACTTAAAGATGAAATAACTTAAAGACCCATAATGTTTTGTGTCATTAATGTAATCTATTGTAAAGGACATAAATGTAATTTTACACAGGTTGCGCCCTGTGCCTATAAATAGGTGAACAGTACCCCTGTACTGTTCACGCAATCTTGCAAACTTTGACACCTTACGCTAGAATTATTACTTCTTGCCAAGGCGAAGGTATAAATGTACTTAAATATTATGAGTTGTATAATAAAATATGTGAATAATCTTATGTGTTTTAATATGTCGTTTCTTTATGTTTCATATCTTCTACATATTTCATATCGCATTGTTTTATAACTCTGGTTACGAAGGTATGACCTTCGTAATATTTTGTTCATGGCCTTCGTCCGAAGTTCATTAAATCCTTGGGGAGAAAATGCTTCAGGGGACGAAGGGCATCAATATTTAACATTTTATGTTGCCTTGTTCTTAATTCATAGCATTTGAGAACAAGTCCCCAATAGTACCAAACGCATACAAGAGCACAAATGCAGGAAGAACATGCACACAAGTGAAGAAAAGAGCGCACGAATGAAAACCGACAGAGTCTCAATTCAAACCCGCTCAAATCTCTCTTCAATGAACCAAAGCGTGATCGCAGAGTCTCAGAGTTGTTGTATGATCTTGTGATACTTGGGGTACATGCTCCATGTGCCTAGGGTTCCATTTTATAGCCCCAAGGAGCCTAGGAGCCGTTGGTTCTTCATTTGGGAAGCAATCGACCTTCCTTGTCTATGATATGTTTCCTTCTATGACCGAGCTGACCAATGCGTGCCTTCGATAGCATGGCACACTAGACAAGGCACGAGCGACCTAAGTCACGACTTGCCCGAGGCCACGACTCGCCTGAGGCCAATCGCCCGATGCAGTCACGACTCACCCGAGGCCAACCGCCCGACGCAGTCATGACTCGCTCGAGGATAACTCCGGGCCGGAGATGTAGTTCCAATTCACCCAAGGCCAACCTTGGTGGGAGATGCGGTTCCAATTCGCTCAAGGCCAACTTCTGCGGCACACGTTGTTCTGATTCACCCGAGGCCAACCTCGGTGGGAGATGCAGTTACGACTTGCTCGAGTGCAGTCCCAACTAGCCCGAGCGCATCCCGACTCGCCCGAGGGTGTCTCGGTGACTATCCAGTGAGGACCAGACTGGCCCAAGTTTGGCCAAACTTAGCCAAACTTTTTCACCCCATTGTGACTTGACTTGAGAAGTTCCCTAGCACTTAGATGAACATTGTTAGCACCTAAAACAAATGACTAAGTGCAAGAAACATACCTTTATCTTTTTGATTCATAGAGATTTGCAATATGCCCAACTTCAACACCAAAAGTGATTTTCTTATTTTCCTCAAGCTTTTGGACTTGATTGCTTCAATTTGCTTTCTAAACACTTGTGCTCATGCTCATAATAGGAGTGTTAGTTCATAGTAATGTGTTGAGCTTTTAATCACCAAAACAACTAGAAATGGCCCAAGGGCACATTTCCCTTTCACCGGTCATGCCTCCCGACGGTCCGTGTGGATGCTATAATTAATTTTACCGAACTTGGCACCTTCTGGTTGGACCGAGTTTCAACAGGCGGATGGTCCCCATATGAGACCGGACGGTCCACATGTGGTGTTGGATGGTACTTCTCTTCTCATCGGATGGTCCGTAGTTCATGTGGCATTTTTGACATGGCATGGTGCTGCGCAAGGCTAGCATTTCTGGAACACAGACGCAGGTATGGCCCCGCTTGCGGGTTTGCTGCTTCACTCGTGGTGGGACCGAGGGCCTCTGTCGGTACCTTGAATATGGGCTACCCACTCCTACTATGATAAGGTGGGATCCCACTGATCACCATCGAGGACTCCACGAGGAACCATCCCAACACGGGGCTAAGGCCCACCATATGGAGTCGTGGCCAGGCCAAGCTAGGCTTATCTCCTGGGCTAGATCACCGTCTCCACCAAGCCCCATAAAGGGAAGGAATCAACAACTTCAACTATAGGTTTGGGATCCTATATGACATCACGTTATCACACTCTCAATAAAAGTATACACCAGTACCTTAGTATGATAACCTGGCCCTAGTGGATGGTGGTATCCTAGCCCAAGGCTTAATATAATTAATAGTGTACTCATACCAACAAGGTGCATCTTCTTTTTCGGAAGCCTATCTCAAAAGAACCTCCAAGTTAAGCGTGCTTATCTTGGAGCAATTTGGGATGGGTGACCGACCGAGAAGTTTTCTCGGATGCGCATGAGTAAGGACAAAGTGCGCACAAAGGACCCGTGTTGGTATGTGGGGACACTATATGATCCTATAGAGCTGCTAGGAGTAAGTACTGCTGGTCTAGGATTGGAAGGTGTGTTACAAGTGGTACCAGAGCAATGTTGACTGTAGGGCGTAACCTAGATAGAAGTGGACAAAACCTTACCTACTTGCCTTTTCTACTCTAATTCTTTCTAAACTTTGGCCAGATCGCCACGCCGACCGACCGTATCGCAGGAGCATTTAATGCGAGGATGGCCTGACACCTCATCCTGACGCGCGCCCTTCAGTCGACAAAGCCGAGGTGACCGCAGTCACTTCGCCGCTCCAATGACCGGCCTGACAAGAGGACAGCGCCGCCTGCGCCGCTCCGACTGCTGTGCCACTCGACAGAGTGAGGCTGACAACAGCCAAGTTCGGCCACGGGCGCCCTAGGAAGCTCTGCCTCGCCCGACCCCAGGGCTCGGACTCGGCCTCGGCCTCGGAAGACGACGAACTCCGCCTCGCCTGACCCTAGGGCTCGGACTCGGCCCTGGCCTCAGTCGACGGTCTCCGCCTCGCCCGACCCAGGGGCTCGGACTCGAACTCGACCTCGACCTCGGAGGAGCCTCTGCCTCGCCCGACCCAGGGCTCGGACCGACCACGTCACAGGAGGGGCCATCATTACCCTACCCCTAGCTAGCTCTGGCTACGGGGAACAAGACCGGCGTCCCATCTGGCTCGCCCCGGTAAAACAAATAATGATGGCGCCCCGCGTGCTCCATGACGACGACGACGCTCAGCCCCCTTACAGAAGCAAGGAGACGTCAGCAAGGACTCGACAGCCCCGACAGTTGTCCTTCCGCCAGGCTCCAGCGCTCCTCCGACGACCACGGCATCTCATGAACAGGGTGCCAAAACCTCTCCGGCTGCCACGACGGCATGTACTTAGGGCACTAGCTCCTCTCTGCTAGACACGTTAGCACACTGCTACATCTCCCATTGTACACCTGGACCCTCTCCTTACGCCTATAAAAGGAAGGTCCAGGGCCCTCTTACAGAGGGTTGGCCGCGCGGGGAGGACGGGACGGCGCGTGCAGGCCTCTCGCTCCCTCCCACGCGGACGCTTGTAACCCCCTACTGCAAGCGCACCCGACCTGGGCGCGGGACAAACACGAAGGTCGCGGGTTTCCCCTTTTACGCCTGTCTCCCTCCGGTTTTCCCCCCTTCGCGCTCCGTCTCGCGTCGACCCATCTGGGCTGGGGCACGCGGCGACAATTTACTCGTCGGTCCAGGGACCCCCCGGGGTCGAAACGCCGACAGTTGGCGCGCCAGGTAGGGGTCTGCTGCGTGTTGACAAACAGCTTCCCGTCAAGCTCCAGATGGGTAGTATCCAGCAACCTTTCCAGCCCGGGACGGTGCTCCGTTTCGGGAGTCTTGAGTTCATGTCCCTCGACGGCAGCTACGGCATGATACTCCTTCCCCCGCCGCGCGACAGCGACAATGGCGGCCGACAACCCGCCCGCCGGCGGCGGAATCAACGACGTCTTCCCCACGTGGCGGAAGAACAACATTCGGGTTTGTCCCGTCGCCTCCCCCGCCGACGGAGGAGGAGGCGGGGAAACCAAGGCCAAGAAGGAGGCGGCACCTCGTCGGCTGTCGAGCGAGTCGACGGCGCCGGCACCCCAACGGGGGACACGTCGGGCATCGACCTCGCGTCTGAGACGAAGACGAGCGTCGTTTCCCCACAACACGCCAACTCCAAGCAAACGAATGACGCCAGCACTCTCGCAAGGGACTTGTTGGGCGTCACCCTCGTACCTGAGACGACGGTGCAGTCTACCCCTGACGTGACTTCGTCACCGCTCGTCGACCAAGAGGTACCGACCGGTTCCCATCTCGTGCCTTTTGGATTCAGCCTCGACCCACCAAGCGACTTCGCTTCGGTGGACGCTTTCATAGAGGCGAGTCCAAACCCTCCGGGGTACGGTATGCGGTCACCCTGGGACCGGACGACAGCCGTCTCGACCTACGGGCCCTCGGGTTCCGAGGAAGATGACGAGCCCAACTTTTGTTGGGATTTCTCCAGACTTGGTAACCCCAGTGCCATGCGGGACTTCATGACCGCATGCGACTATTGCCTTTCCGATTGTTCCGACGGTAGCCGCAGCTTCGACGACGAGGACTGCGGCCCAAGTCGTGAATGTTTCCACGTCAATCTAGGGGGTCCTGGCGAAGGCAACCATCTTGGTATACCGGAAAATGGTGATCCCCCTAGGCCTGCACCTCGCGTTGACATCCTTCGGGAGCTAGCTGTGGTCCCAGTCCCTGCAGGGGGTCAGGACTCACAGCTTGAGCAAATCCGCGAGATGCAGGCCAGGCTCGACGAGGGAGCAGGAACGCTTGAGCCGTTCCGCCGGGACATCGGGCAGGAATGGGCAGGCCAACCTCCGGCCGGAGAAGCGCGTCATCTACCCCAGGGCATCCAGCACCGCATCGCCGACGATGTCAGGGCAAGGCCGCCACCGGCTTCCAGTGGGGTCGGCCAGAACCTGGCTGCAGCGGCAATACTTCTCCGCGCGATGCCGGAGCCATCAACCACCGAGGGACGGCGTATCCAGGGAGAGCTCAAGAATCTCCTGGAGGATGCCGCGGTCCGACGGGCCGAAAGCTATGCCTCCCGAAGGCAGGGGTATCCCTCGAAACATCGCGTCGCGACTTCCCGATTCATGCGGGAAGCCTCGGTCCACACCGGGCGCACGCGCAACACAGCGCCTGCGGCCCCGGGTCGCCTCGGCAACGAGCACCATCACCGCAACCGTCGAGCTCACCTCGACGAGAAGGTGCGCCGAGGCTACCACCCCAGGCGTGGGGGACGCTACGACAGCGGGGAGGATCGGAGTCCCTCGCCCGAACCACCCGGTTCGCAGGCTTTCAGCCGGGCCATACGACGGGCGTCGTTCCCGACCCGGTTCCGAACCCCGACTACTATCACAAAGTACTCAGGGGAGACGAGGCCGGAACTGTGGCTCGCGGACTACTGGCTGACCTACCACCTGGGTGGAACGGACGATGACAACCTCATCATCCGCAACCTCCCCCTGTTCCTCTCTGACACCGCTCGAGCCTGGCTAGAGCATTTGCCTCCGGGGCAGATCTCCAACTGGGACGACCTGGTCCAAGCCTTCGCCGACAACTTCCAGGGCACGTACGTGCGCCCTGGGAACTCCTGGGATCTCCGAAGCTGCCGCCAGCAGCTGGGAGAGTCTCTTCGGGACTACATCCGGCGATTCTCGAAGCAGCGCACCGAGCTGCCCAACGTCATCGACTCGGATGTCATCGGCGCGTTCCTCGCCGGCACCACCTGCCGCGACCTGGTGAGCAAGCTGGGTCGCAAGACCCCCACCAGGGCGAGCGAGTTGATGGACATCGCCACCAAGTTCGCCTCTGGCCAGGAGGCGGTTGAGGCCATCTTCCGGAAGGACAAGCAGCCCCAGGGCCGCCAGCCGGAAGATGTCCCCGAGGCGTCCACTCAGCGCGGCACCAAGAAGAAAGGCAAGAAGAGGTCGCAAGCGAAACGCGACGCCGCCGACGCGGACCTTGTCGCCGCTGCTGAGTACAAGAACCCTCGGAAACCTCCCGGAGGCGCCAACCTCTTCGACAAAATGCTCAAGGAGTCGTGCCCCTATCATCAGGGGCCCGTCAAGCACACCCTTGAGGAGTGCGCCATGCTTCGGCGCCACTTTCACAAGGCCGGGCCACCTGTGGAAGGTGGCAGGGCCCACGACGACGATAAGAAGGAGGATCGCAAGGCAGGAGAGTTCCCCGAGGTCCACGACTGCTTCATGATCTACGGTGGGCAAGTGGCGAACGCCTCGGCTCGGCACCGCAAGCAAGAGCGTCGGGAGGTCTGCTCGGTAAAGGTGGCGGCGCCAGTCTACCTAGACTGGTCCGACAAGCCCATCACCTTCGACCGGGGCGACCACCCCGACCGCGTGCCGAGTTCGGGGAAATACCCGCTTATTGTCGACCCCGTCATCGGCAATGTCAGGCTCACCAAGGTCCTCTTGGACGGGGGCAGCAGCCTCAACATCATCTACGCCGAGACCCTCGGGCTCCAGCGGATCGATCTGTCCTCGGTCCGGGCAGGCGCGGCGCCTTTCCACGGGATCATCCCCGGGAAACGCGTCCAGCCCCTCGGACAACTCGATCTGTCCGTCTGCTTTGGGACTCCCTCCAACTTCCAAAGGGAAACCCTCACGTTCGAGGTGGTCGGTTTCCGAGGAACCTACCACGCAGTGCTGGGGAGGCCATGCTACGCCAAGTTCATGGCCGTCCCCAACTATACCTACCTCAAGCTCAAGATGCCGGGCCCCAACGGGGTCATCACCGTCGGCCCCACGTACCGGCACGCGTACGAATGTGACGTGGAGTGCGTGGAGTACGCCGAGGCCCTCGCCGAATCCGAGGCCCTCATCGCCGACCTGGAGAGCCTCTCCAAGGAGGCGCCAGACGTGAAGCGCCATGCCGGCAACTTCGAGCCAGCGGAGACGGTTAAGTCTGTCCCTCTCGATCCCAGCAACGACACCTCCAAGCAGATCCAGATCGGCTCCGAGCTCGATCCCAAATAGGAAGCAGTGCTCATCGACTTTCTCCGCGCTAACGCCGACGTTTTCGCGTGGAGTCCCTCGGACATGCCTGACATACCGAGGGATGTCGCCGAGCACTCACTGGATATCCGAGCTGGAGCCCGACCCGTGAAGCAGCCTCTGCGCCGATTCGACGAAGAAAAGCGCAGAGCCATAGGCGAGGAGATCCACAAGCTAATGGCGGCGGGTTTCATCAAAGAGGTATTCCATCCCGAATGGCTCGCCAACCCTGTGCTTGTGAGAAAGAAAGGAGGGAAATGGCGGATGTGTGTAGACTACACTGGTCTAAATAAAGCATGTCCAAAAGTTCCCTACCCTCTGCCTCGCATCGATCAAATCGTGGATTCCACTGCTGGGTGCGAAACCCTGTCTTTCCTCGATGCCTACTCAGGGTATCACCAAATCAGGATGAAAGAGTCCGACCAGCTCGTGACTTCTTTCATCACACCTTTCGGCATGTACTGCTATGTTACCATGCCGTTTGGTTTGAGGAATGTGGGTGCGACATACCAAAGGTGCATGAACCACGTGTTCGGCGAACACATTGGTCGAACGGTCGAGGCTTACGTCGATGACATCGTAGTCAAGACGAGGAAAGCCTCCGACCTCCTTTCCGACCTTGAAGCGACATTCCGGTGTCTCAAGGCGAAAGGCGTAAAACTCAATCCTGAGAAGTGCGTCTTCGGAGTCCCTCGAGGCATGCTCTTGGGGTTCATCATCTCCGAGCGGGGCATCGAGGCCAACCCGGAGAAAATCGCGGCCATCACCAACATGGGGCCCATCAAGGACTTGAAAGGCGTACAGAGGGTCACGGGATGCTGTCACACCCGGTTCCAGGGGTAGAACCGAGCGCATACCATATGTGTGCCAGGATCCATTTCCACACATATGTTGACGTCACAAGTGTAATATATCAAAAGACAATGCAATAAAGGCGTAAAGAGAGTATAATACTTTATTACATCATCTGAAACATTGTATCTTTAACAAGTATCACATCAAAGTAAACGGAAAATAAATAACAGGGGCAATCTCCCACAGGAAGATGACCGGCGCATCGTTAGACTTAGAAATCATCGTCGTCGATAAAATCTCCATCAAAGTCTCCAGCATCACCCTCTGATCAAAATATTAGCAAGGGTGAGCTCACTTATGGTCGGGGCTCAGCAAGTGGGGGAAAATTAATGCAGGTATAACAAGGTGAGGCTAAGGTTGAGCAGTAAGCCTTTTAGTTGGTCAACATTTTATTAACAACACATGTCTTACTAATAAGTGTGAATCCCAAATATCCCATTTAAACAAAGGAATATGAATATAACAAAAACACTTAAGTGAAACCACTTAAGCAAATTATTGGCAGATCATCGGATCTCAATTTAATTCCATCTTCAAGTTCAATTATCATGTGAGGAGTCCAGGTCGCTCATAACCGGGAGCACGGCTGATGTCACACCCGGTTTTAGAAGGCAAACCGAATGCGAACCATGTACGTGCCAGGATCAGTAATTCACGTACACAGTAGTTACATAACATGGACATCATCACACAGTGCTCAAAATAGTATTAAAAGGGAAATAACAGTCGATTACATCATACGTCTGAGACGTCCATATAGTCCTTACAATAAATCAAAGTGCGAAAACGAAATGTAGATAACCGCGGCCTTCACAGGCAGCCGACTGGGGGTTTGTCGCTAACCCACACCTAGAACTCTTCGTAGTCTTGGAACTCCTGGAAGTCTCCTTCCACGGCTTCATCTTCTCCTGAGCAGTGGTTGCAATGCTGACAACCTGGGGATGGGGGGGGTTTGGTGTGTAGAGCAAGGGTGAGTACACATCAACATACTCAGCAAGTATCCTGTTTGGCTGTAGTGGACTAGCTTTATGTGGGGATAAGTCAAGCAGTTGCTTTTAGTTGGTCAGATTATTATTTACTAATAGAAAGCCAGGTTTTAGCATTAACCCAAGTTATTAGCCCGATGCACCCTTTCCAAACGGAAAGAATACCACTTAGCAGCACCATAGTCATAACCAGAACCATCGATCTCATAGCCACCTATACTATGATGTCTCTGATCAAGTACCACTAATCACTGGAGCTCCCTTGGCCGCTCATAACCGCGAGCACGGCTGATATATCAGTTTTCAAACACTCTGCAGAGGTTGTGCACTTTACCCACAAGCCGTGATTCCCTTTCTGCCCGGAGATCATGACTCTCCATTGATCACTACCAAGGTGACCCAGCAGGGCATCACTACGTAGCCTTTACAAAGATTCCCTGGGGCTGTAGCCACCCGTTAGGTTTCCTAAATGCACCGCACTCCTCCCCAAGGGGCGAACCCAAACTTGGCAGAGCGAGCCGCATACACCGAGCCCCATTGACGGCACGACGACTAAGTGATCTACACCCCGGATCCTCTAATTATTCAGCTAAGGGCATCCCATTCCACCCTCATGGTTGCACTGTTTTCCCGGGCGGTCATCCATAGAACAGGTCCTTACGGAGAGGCACTCGAGAAACCGCTCGAGCCCCCTTAAGGCCACAAGTACAACATCATAATAAGAGAAGGGAAAACAGCGTATCATAGATAATCTCATCATGTTCATTGATTAGAGTTTGAGCAATAGCATAAAGCTAAACAATAATAATCTAACCCGAATAGGTAAACAAGGATATGGATAACCAAAGCTAGTCAATCCTTAGGCATAAATGTGTAAAGCGAGAGGTGAATTAAAGAATGAATAGGACAGAGATAGGTCAAGGGACACTTGCCTTCACCAAACAGATGCTCAGGGTCTTCAACTTTGTGGAACTCGAAGAGCCTGATCACTTGGTCGCCAACGCTTGATCGTCGATTCCTCGAAGCCCAGAAATGAGTCGCGATCTAATCGCGACGCGAAGCGAAGACGAACAGGCACAAGCAAACAAACATGTACATATGCATAAGAACATTACACCATACAAAGAGAAACATAATCAAAACATGCAATACGAAATAGAGCGCGTTACTACAGTCACGCGAGGAAAAAGAAATGTGATAGTTGAAGCTACGATCGAGGGGTTAGCGTATTTACGCTAAACAAGTATTAATTATAGCATTTAGTTCGACATGGTTATATTAATCTACCCTTATTAAATGTAGATTAAAACTACTACCTAGTTTCGACTGAAATACTATTTTAATAGTGAATAATTACCCAAACAGCTACTTAACTGACCTGAGTCATTATAAGCGAACCGCTTAACCTCGCGCGCGGACAACGCGCGACACGCGCGAACGGCGCGCGGCAAGGCACGCGACACACGCGAACGGCGCACGACAACACGTGAAACATCACGCGACAACATGTGAAAACAGCGCGACGGTAAGCTAGAATCGCTAACCAATCCCGCATCCCTATTAAGAAAATGTTAATTACAACATTTGCATCGACATAACCACATTAACGGGTATTTATACGTGAACAGGTTAGAGCTATACCTAAATTGGAATGTTATTTTATTAGTCATTGGACAAACAAATAATCCATTAACTAGCTAAATCCTGTGATGCGACAAAATACTATTATTAACGTGTACTCGACATGACCACGAAGTTACCACAATCAGAACAGGATCAAATGTATCTGCTATGCATACACATTGAATACATACTCTCTCACGATTCAGTACGATGGGATCTCATGTGGCCACAATCCATCTCATCCACAAACTAGTCCTGCGCGACGTGCAAAGGCGCGAGCAGCTACGCCGGGGCTGCTCGAACTGCGCTGGTCGAGCGAGGATGCCGCGAGCCATGCCGGGGCCGCTCCTGGGCGAGCCGTGGGCACGCGAGCCACACCTCGCACGAGGGGAGCTTGGCCACGCTGCGCGCCAGGGGAGGCCACGGCTGGGCCGTGCGAGGCCATGTCGAGCCGCCGCGCAGGCAGGCCGTGCCGAGCCGCCGCGCAGGCAGGCCGTGCCGAGCCGCCGCGCAGGCCACGCGGGATGGCTGCCGCGCCGCCACGCCGACTGGCCGCCGGGTTGCGCGGTAGAGGGCCGCGCCAGGGTCGCGCCCGCGCCGAGGCCACGCGCGCAGGGGCCACATTGCCCGCGCCGGAGCCGCCGTGGCCGAGGCCGCCTGCCCGGCCGAGATCGACGCGCGCCCATGCCGCCGGGGCTGGCTGGGGGCCGCGCCCGCGAGCCATGCGGCCGCCGGGCTGCGCCCGCCACCGGGGCCGATGCCCGTCGCGCGCGCCCGTTCGCCGCGAGGCTGAGGCCGCCGTGCGCCTGCTCGCCGAGCCGGGGACGCGTGCTCGTGCCAGGGGGCCGTGCCCAGGCTGCCCGCGCCGAGCCGCCGGGGCCGCCGTGTCGGCGAGGCCGATCCCTTGCCGCGGCTGCGGCTGCGCCCTGGCCACTGCGCGCTGGCGAGCCGCGCCGGGTCGCAGCGACGCCGCTGCAGGGGGGGCGGGGAGAGGGAGGGGCAGGGGAAGGGGAGGGCGAGGGCGAGCGGCGTTGAGGGAGAGAGAGGGACGTGCGCGGGATCGGGGAGGGAGAGAAGGAGGTAGGGGAAAGGGGGTGGGGCTGACGAGCGGGCCCCACCAGGGGGGTGGCGGCGGCGGCGGCTGGGGGAGGGGCGCGGCCTAGGGTTAAGGGGGTGGGGCTGCTGCGCGCGGGATGGGCCAGGTGGGCCGCGCGGGGGAGGGGGCGGCTGGGCCGCCGAGCCAGCCGGCCCAAGGGGAAAGGGGGAAGGAGGGGGGCTGCTGGGCCTGCCAAAGAGCCGGCCCAAGAGAGAAGGGGGGCTCCTTTCTATTTTCCATTTTCTTTATCTTTTGTTCTTTCCTATTTTCTTCACGATGTTAAATTGAATTCCTTATTAAACCCATGCTCCACAAAATCACTCATCAAACAAAGTGAAAGTATACGCCAGCATGATGCGACAATCAAAGCGCTCATAGGGTTTTAATTTACTAGGCTTACACGTAGATATAATACAAAATAATTCCCCACTATTTAGGGAAAAGAAAAGAAAGATCAAGGAAAAGAGAGGGTAACACCTGAATTTGGTGGATATTGGAAAAGAAATTTTATATCCCCAAATTCAGGGTGTTACAAATCTAACCCCCTTAACAGAATCTCGCCCTCGAGATTCAAGAAGAGGCTAGCAAGAAAATGAGATTGGTTCATTGGTTGATCATGACCTTCTTGAGTTGTCTTTCACTCTGCAACCTTAACTTGCGGACTTGTTGCTTTGACTTTCAGATGCTCGAGACCAATTGATGAAGTTCTTGAGGATCTCCTGGACCTGTGGGTTAGGACCCCCACATGCTTCCGTTGCGCCACTCCGATCTTATTGGTTGATGTTGATCGCATTGCCTTCATTGGGGTTAGCGGCTAACCCCCTTAACAGAAGCATTGATACGCACTTGGTGAAGATGCTGCCAACTCTGATCTTGACCGATTAAGAGAGGTTGGAGGTTGCCAAATGGACAGGTGTGAGAGGAAAGAATAGCGAGAAAACGTAAGTATAGACAGATTAGAGAGAGCAGGGGGAGAACCCAACTACTTAACTCTATGGCACTCAACTAGTAAAGTGATGTCATTGCGGACCAAGGGCCACAACACATCAACACTCATCACAAAGAAGCAAATCAGTCATCACACAAAGACAAACAGCACAAGCATACAACAACAAACATCTCGTTGCTATACGTAACTTTTAATTAAATGGTGGTCTTTCCTTACCAAGGAAAAACTATTCTAAGGCCATCGAAAGGCAAGGGGAATAATAAGACATACAGAATAAGGGCATGAGCACTATAAAGGATGGAGCTAAAGCAAGGATTATAACCGACAGGGGAGAGAATGCAACCAAAGTCAAGATAGGTAAAACATCATTCTCAAATCAAAATAGGAAAGATGATATTTCAAAAGGTAGGCATAGGGTAAGCATCATGGAAAGATCTAGATATTAGGAAGGTAAGGGTGATATCGAGCAAAAGCTAAGACTTGCAATGCGACAGAGGAAAAGGGAACGGACAAGAGCGAGGTGGGCAAGACCTCACTCTTGGAATGAAATGGGAGAGGTGGCTTTAAAATGCAGGCAAGCATCAAGGTAAGGATCGAGGGACGACAAGGGTTAAGGTGATAATGGTCGAACACACAACAAAGGATTTTTTTGACAGAACTGGTAAGGTGTCAAAGAAGGGGGAGCAGTCAATGATGAAATAGATGAGGCATTATCCCCGAACAGGGATGGAAAAGAGGAGGCTCAAAGGGGTAGGTTCAATGTAAGCATGTGGGCAAGGGCATAGGTATCACGAGGGTTTAAAGGTGATAACGGACGAGGATGTAGGAGAGGAGGTAAATGTGCATAAGAACCAAGAATATAAGTACCACAAAGGATGGAGTTAAGACAAGACCTACAAACGGAAAAGGAGAGGGTACGTCCAAGGGCCAGATAGGTAAACTGCCACTCTTAAATTGAGGTGGAAGAGAGGAGATTTTTTTAAAGAATAAGAATAAAGATAAGTATCAAAGCAAGACTGATGGATGACAAGGTAATGGTGGTAGCAAATAAAACACACAACCGAGGATGGAATTAAGACAAAACTTGTAAGGTGACAAGAAGTGAAAATAAATCAAGGGAGAGATAGGTAATTCACAGCTCTCAAACTGGGTTGAAAGAAAGGGGAGACTTTTAAAAGATAAAATCAAGGTAAGCATTTAGGTAAAGACATAAACATCGCAAGGGTCAAAAGCGATGATGGACGGGCGTGTAAGAGAGAAGATAAAGGCATAGAAGGGCCAGTGGTATAAGTACAACAAAGAATGTTGTAACGTCAAGGCTCGCACATGGTAAGGAAGAGGATATTGCAAAGGGTGAGATAGGTAAAACACCGCTCTCAAATTGAGTTAGAAAATAGGAGCTTTCAAATAGCCGACCTAGAATAAGCATCGAGGCAGGATCCACCTATTGCGAAGGTAAGGATGATATCGAACAAAAGCTCATGAAGGATGGAGTTAAGGTAAGACAAGACTTGCAACGTGACAAAGGAAAAGGAAATGAACAAGAGCGGGATAGGGAAAACAACACTCGAATTGAAATGGAACAAATGAGGCTTTAAAAATGTGGGTGAGTGTCAGGGTAAATATGGAGAGATGTCAAGGGTCAAGGTTGATAACAGACAAGGCTATAAGTGAAGAGGTAAATGTGCATCAGAACCAAGGATCTAAGTACAACCAAGAATAGAGGAATGGGATATAACCACGGGTGAGATAAGCAAGATGCCACTCTTGAACGGAGATGGAAGATTGGAGATTTTAGATAACAGGCATGGAGTAATTACCAAGGTAAGATCAAGAGAGAAAGGTGGAGGAAATAACAAACAAAAGCACAACAAAGGACGAAGTTACAAACTCGCAAGCCAAAGAAGAGGATACGACCAAGGTAAAGATAGGTAAAGTGTAGCTCTCAGAATGAGACGGAAGAGAGGTGATTTTAAAGGGCAGGTATGAGACAAACATCAAACAAGATATAAAGGTGTCTAAGGTGAAGGTGATTATAACAAAAGGCATGACAAAGGATAAAGTTAAGGCAAGACTCATGAAGTGGCGAAGTGGAGAAAACAATCAACGGTAAGATAGGTGAGGGTGCAATAGAATGGTTGAAGTAAGAATTCATTATCGATAGAAGTTATAAAGGAACAACGAGATCACCAAGGATGGGCAACATAAAATGATCGCTCATGGACCGTTGAGAAATAGGGGTGGTCAAGGACATGTTAACTGAAATGTCCTGAATAGTTATTTGGATATAAAGGTAGGCATAAAAAGATAAGAGTATGAGAGATTTCAAGGAGATGAGCATACCAATACCAAGAGTAAAGAAATTGCCGAAAGATAGCGACTTAACAACAGAAAAGGAAAAGGTCTCAAAAGACAGAAAGGTCATGAACATATAAACCGAAATGTTTTAAGTAGGCAATAGAAATTTAGAGGCAAGTATTTGAAACAAGAGTATTAAAGGGATACAAGCATGTCAATACCAAAGGACTAGAGTTCGCCATATGGTAGCAATTTGATGACGAAAGAGGAAAGAATCCCAAAAAGATAAGAAGATTATGGTCAGGGGGCATCTACAAAGGTGTCTCAAGCAAAAGGGTGAGAATAGAACTAGTATGACCAGCAAGTAATAAACCATAAATAAATGAAGGATTAGAATAAAACACAATTTTCAGCAAGGTATAATATATAGTAGAACATAGGTTTGGTCGATATGACCAACTTTTGAAGGGATACCAAAGTCAAGGCAGGGACAGAGGTCTATAATTCTTAGAACGACCATTCTATTCTAGGTTAGCGGTCCTATAGTCAGCACGGCTTTGATACCACTTAAGTCACACCCGGTTTTAGAAGGCAAACCGAATGCGAACCATGTACGTGCCAGGATCAGTAATTCACGTACACAGTAGTTACATAACATGGACATCATCACACAGTGCTCAAAATAGTATTAAAAGGGAAATAACAGTCGATTACATCATACGTCTGAGACGTCCATATAGTCCTTACAATAAATCAAAGTGCGAAAACGAAACGTAGATAACCGCGGCCTTCACAGGCAGCCGACTGGGGGTTTGCCGCTAACCCACGCCTAGAACTCGTCGTAGTCTTGGAACTCCTGGAAGTCTCCTTCCACGGCTTCATCTTCTCCTGAGCAGTGGTTGCAATGCTGACAACCTGGGGATGGGGGGGTTTGGTGTGTAGAGCAAGGGTGAGTACACATCAACATACTCAGCAAGTATCTTGTTTGGCTGTAGTGGACTAGCTTTATGTGGGGATAAGTCAAGCAGTTGCTTTTAGTTGGTCAGATTATTATTTACTAATAGAAAGCCAGGTTTTAGCATTAACCCAAGTTATTAGCCCGATGCACCCTTTCCAAACGGAAAGAATACCACTTACCAGCACCATAGTCATAACCAGAACCATCGATCTCATAGCCACCTGTACCATAATGTCTCTGATCAAGTACCACTAATCACTGGAGCTCCCTTGGCCGCTCATAACCGCAAGCACGGCTGATATATCAGTTTTCAAACACTCTGCAGAGGTTGTGCACTTTACCCACAAGCCATGATTCCCTTTCTGCCCGGAGATCATGACTCTCCATTGATCACTACCAAGGTGACCCAGCAGGGCATCACTACGTAGCCTTTACAAAGATTCCCCGGGGTTGTAGCCACCCGTTAGGTTTCCTAAATGCACCGCACTCCTCCCCAAGGGGCGAACCCAAACTTGGTAGAGCGAGCTGCATACACTGAGCCCCATTGACGGCACGACGGCTAAGTGATCTACACCCCGGATCCTCTAATTATTCAGCTAAGGGCATCCCATTCCACCCTCATGGTTGCACTGTTTTCCCGGGCGGTCATCCATAGAACAGGTCCTTACGGAGAGGCACTCGAGAAACCGCTCGAGCCCCCTTAAGGCCACAAGTACAACATCATAATAAGAGAAGGGAAAACAACGTATCATAGATAATCTCATCATGTTCATTGATTAGAGTTTGAGCAATAGCATAAAGCTAAACAATAATAATCCAACCCGAATAGGTAAACAAGGATATGGATAACCAAAGCTAGTCAATCCTTAGGCATAAATGTGTAAAGCGGGAGGTGAATTAAAGAAAGAATAGGACAGAGATAGGTCAAGGGACACTTGCCTTCACCAAACAGATGCTCAGGGTCTTCAACTTTGTGGAACTCGAAGAGCCTGATCAATTGGTCGCCAACGCTTGATCGTCGATTCCTCGAAGCCCAGAAACGAGTCGCGATCTAATCGCGACGCGAAGCGAAGACGAACAGGCACAAGCAAACAAACATGTACATATGCATAAGAACATTACACCATACAAAGAGAAACATAATAAAAACATGCAATATGAAATAGAGCGCGTTACTACAGTCACGCGAGGAAAAAGAAATGTGATAGTTGAAGCTACGATCGAGGGGTTAGCGTATTTACGCTAAACAAGTATTAATTATAGCATTTAGTTCGACATGGTTATATTAATCTACCCTTATTAAATGTAGATTAAAACTACTACCTAGTTTCGACTAAAATACTATTTTAATAGTGAATAATTACCCAAACAGCTACTTAACTGACCTGAGTCATTATAAGCGAACCGCTTAACCTCGCGCGCGGACAACGCGCGACACGCGCGAACGGCGCGCGGCAAGGCACGCGACACACGCGAACGGCGCGCGACAACACGTGAAACATCACGCGACAACATGTGAAAACAGCGCGACGGTAAGCTAGAATCGCTAACCGATCCCGCATCCCTATTAAGAAAATGTTAATTACAACATTTGCATCGACATAACCACATTAACGGGTATTTATACGTGAACAGGTTAGAGATATACCTAAATTGGAATGTTATTTTATTAGTCATTGGACAAACAAATAATCCATTAACTAGCTAAATCCTGTGATGCGACAAAATACTATTATTAACGTGTACTCGACATGACCACGAAGTTACCACAATCAGAACAGGATCAAATGTATCTGCTATGCATACACATTGAATACATACTCGCTCACGATTTAGTACGATGGGATCTCATGTGGCCACAATCGATCTCATCCACGAACTAGTCCTGCGCGACGTGCAAAGGCGCGAGCAACTACGCCGGGGCTGCTCGAACCGCGCTGGTCGAGCGAGGATGTCGCGATCCATGCCGGGGCCGCTCCTGGGCGAGCCGTGGGCACGCGAGCCACACCTCGCACGAGGGGAGCTTGGCCACGCTGCGCGCCAGGGGAGGCCACGGCTGGGCCGTGCGAGGCCGTGCCGAGCCGCCGCGCAGGCAGGCCGTGCCGAGCCGCCCCGCAGGCCACGCGAGATGGCTGCCGCGCCGCCGCGCCGACTGGCCGCCGGGCTGCGCGTCAGAGGGCCGCGCCCAGGCCGCCCACGCCAGGGTCGCGCCCGCGCCGAGGCCACGCGCGCAGTGGCCACATTGCCCGCGTCGGAGCCGCCGTGGCCGAGGCCGCCTGCCCGGCCGAGATCGACGCGCGCCCATGCCGCCGGGGCTGGCTGGGGGCCACGACCACGAGCCGTGCAGCCGCCGGGCTGCGCCCGCCACCGGGGCCGATGCCCGTCGCGCGCGCCCGTTCGCCGCGGGGCCGAGGCCGCCGCGCGCCTGCTCGCCGAGCCGGGGACGCGTGCTCGCGCCAGGGGGCCGTGCCCAGGCCGCCCGCGCCGGGCCGCCGGGGCCGCCGTGCCGGCGAGGCCGAGCCCTTGCCGCGGCTGCGGCTGCGCCCTGGCCACTGCGCGCTGGCGAGCCACGCCGGGCCGCAGCGACGCCGCTGCAGGGGGGCGGGGAGAGGGAGGGGCGGGGGAAGGGGAGGGCGAGGGCGAGCGGCGTTGAGGTAGAGAGAGGGAAGTGCGTGGGATCGGGGAGGGAGAGAAGGAGGTAGGGGAAAGGGGTGGGGCTGACGAGCGGGCCCCACCAGGGGGGGTGGCGGCGGCGGCTGGGGGAGGGGCGCGGCCTAGGGTTAAGGGGGTGGGGCTGCTGCGTGCGGGATGGGCCAGGTGGGCCGCGCGGGGGAGGGGGCGGCTGGGCCGCCGAGCCAGCCGGCCCAAGGGGAAAGGGGGAAGGAGGGGGGCTGCTGGGCCTGCCAAAGAGCCGACCCAAGAGAGAAGGGGGGTTCCTTTCTATTTTCCATTTTCTTTATCTTATGTTCTTTCCAATTTTCTTCACGATGTTAAATTGAATTCCTTATTAAACCCATGCTCCACAAAATCACTCATCAAACAAAGTGAAAGTATACGCCAGCATGATGCGACAATCAAAGCGCTCATAGGGTTTTAATTTACTAGGCTTACACGTAGATATAATACAAAATAATTCCCCACTATTTAGGGAAAAGAAAAGAAAGATCAAGGAAAAGAGAAGGTAACACCTGAATTTGGTGGATATTGGAAAAGAAATTTTATATCCCCAAATTCAGGGTGTTACAGCTGATATATCAGTTTTACACTCTGCAGAGGTGGTACAACTTTACCCACAAGCCATGTATCCCATCTAGCCCGGGTTGATCGGACCCTTAAACACTGCCGAGGTGAATGGCTAGGGATCCATTATGAGGCTTTCACAAAATACCTTAATACGAAGCAACCCGCTAAGGTTTCTAAAGACGATGGTGGTGGCCCCCTGGGTGAGGTACCTTAGACAAGAATACGTCCCCATGTTAACGTGGGCTGCCAGCACCTACCGCTCCCCCTCTTGCCCATATTTCAGGTAAGGTTGCCAGACACTAAGCATATAAAGCTAATTACCAAAACTAGAGCCATGATAGCACTCGTGGTTGCACTGTTATCCTGGGTGGTCACTCCATGTTCCACATAATTTAAAATAAAGTTATCTTAACCATCGGGTTAATGTCATAATTGCCAATTAAATTCTTGGAACATTAATACCAATTAATGAGTGACATTAAAATCGTTTAGTTGAGCGGTAGCACAAATTTTGCACAGCTTAATAATTTTCCCAGGTTAAACAAGGAATACAGGTAGTAAATCTAGAAAATCCTTAATTAGGTAAACCCATCAAATTATGCAATATATCAAAAAGTAAACATTATTATATGCAATGAGTAGGTACAAACAGAATATGCAGAGGGAGAATCCACTTGCCTTGCTCAAAAGCGTCTTGCGGGTCGTCCTCGAACGTATTCGAATTCTCTACCACACAGTCCGCTTCTAATAGAGTCGCATAGCGCACATACAAAAATAAAACATACACCAATAAATAAACATGCACCATTTCATAAACATACACCAATACATCATTAAACACACATTAACATATCGCACTAATCACATCTTAATTACGTACTAATCGCGTAAATACTTATTAATTCAATTATGGCTATTAATGTGAGTCCTAATGGTGAATTATGGGTGGGTGCAATAAATATAATTTTAACTAGTATTAATTTAACATCATCAATGAAAATAAATAATACTTATTGTCTTTTCATACTAATAAATAAATTCATACCTTTTCTAACTCAAATTATTTAGTATAGCAAAAATGAATTTAACATTCTAAAAATCCCTATAAATACTAATTGAACTTTTTATAACACAAGTGAGGTTATTATGACATAAACTAATATTTTGCTTGCTCTTAAAAATCTAAGTGCTCAATTTGCGAACATGTTTATTTAACTGGCAAAAATCTATTTTCCACACTACCGGTGATATTTCCTCTTTTCTTTCTAAAAAGAAAATGCTAATAAAATAATTAGATAAATCATCTAAAAATCCTATATTATTCATATGACAACTATACCATTTTCCAAATCCAATAAAATGCACCTATAATTCTCCAAATAGTTTCTAAAGTTTATTGTGACCAAATTTAACTACAAAAATTCCTATCTAGTATTTTTATCGCCAACGGGTGACTACTAAATCTACGACATATTCTTCTAATCCAAAAATCAACGCATCGATTAACATGAAATATAACGGTGCACTAATAATCGCATATCTCTTACAAATTCCATAACGCACACATATACATAAGTCGCGAATCACATGTGTTCATATTACAACAAACAAAATATACAACTCATGAATCGAATCAACAAGTACTTTTATAAAATACATAAAATAATTTGGGTCGTTATCAACCTTAGGTTCGCGCGTGCGACGAAAAGAGTTCGACGGGGTTCGGCCGGGTTGAGAAAAGCAGGGGCTCGACTACGGACGGCGGGTGCGTGGCTCCGGCGAACTCCACGACTCCGGTGATGACGAACTCCGGCGACGAACGGCACACTCCGGCGAACTCCACGGTTCCGGCGACGAGCGGCAAACTCCGGCGACGAACGGCGAGCGAGAGAGTGCGAGGAATGGGAGAGAGCTCGGGTAGGAGAGTATGGAGAGGGCTCTGCTGCCTTTTAAAGGAGAGAGGGAGGGAAGAAGAAGAGTCTGCCAGGGAGAGCTTCAATGGGGCGCTGGCTGTCCTCAAGCTCCATTACTGGCTACGTTACCAGAGAGAATATTGAGAGAGGAAGTAATGGAGAGGAGGAATGAGGGGAGGAAACGGAAGCATGAAGTCCATTAATCACAGAAAATGAAACGGTCGCGGGGCAGGTGGCTCGGCCGTCGGGACTGTGCGCGCAGGGTCGGAGCTTCGCGTCGGGCTGCTCGACGGGCGCGGCTCGGGACGTCGAGCCGGGCGCGCGGTCGAGCCTGGTCAGTCGGCCTGGGTCGCGGCAGCGGCATCGGGCGCGGGCATCGCGGCGGCTCGCGGCGCTGCGCAGGGGCGCGCGCGGGGCACCGCACAGGGCGGGCGCGCTCGGCCGGCTTGGGCAGCGCGGCTCGCGAGGACGGCCTGGGTTGGGGCTGCTCGCGTGCTGTCGTCGAGCTCGCTCTCGGGCGCTGCGGGGAGAGAGAGCGGCGAGGGAGTGAAGAGAGAGAGGGAGAGAGAATAGAGAGAGGGAGGAGTAGTGCAGGCGGCGGCGGCTGGCTGGGAAAGCCAGAGCGCGCGCGCGGAAGTAGTGCTTAGGATTTGGGGTCTTGGGCCCCAAGTGGGCCGGTTAGTGAAGTTTAGGTTTTTTTTAAAATTCCGAAATACCTTTTTATATAGCTCAAAAATTCATAAAAATTCACCAAAGATATTTATAAATAAAATACTTGTTATTAGACTAATAATTACTATATTACTTAATTATTATTTAATTACTAGGATTTCTTTTTAAAAGGAAGTTAATAACAATCATCCAATAATCAATCAAGCGCATACAAAGAAAATGATCAAAATGCAAATAAATAATTAAACACTTAAAATAAAATTATTATTACCATATTTTGCTAATTTTATTATTTTTAGTTGATGGGTTTTGTGGTGTTACAGATGCCTTGCGGCTTTGAGCCGCTTCATCTCGCGCCTCGGCGAAAGAGGCCTACCTCTGTACCGCCTCTTAAGAAAAGCCGAGTGCTTCACTTGGACCCCTGAGGCCGAGGAAGCCCTCGGGAACCTGAAGGCGCTCCTCACGAACGCGTCCATCTTGGTGCCCCCCGCTATCGGAGAAGCCCTCTTGATCTACGTCGCCGCTACCACTCAGGTGGTCAGCGCCGCGATCGTGGTTGAGAGATGAGAAGAGGGGCATGCATTGCCCGTCCAGAGGCCAGTCTACTTCATCAGTGAGGTACTGCCCGAGACCAAGATCCGCTACCCGCAAATTCAGAAGCTGCTGTACGTGGTGATCCTGACGCGGCGGAAGTTGTGACACTACTTCGAGTCTCATCCGGTGACTGTGGTGTCATCCTTCCCCCTGGGGGAGATCATCCAGTGCCGAGAGGCCTCGGTTAGGATTGCAAAGTGGGCAGTGGAAATCATGGGCGAGACAATCTCGTTCACCCCTCGGAAGGCCATCAAGTCCCAAGTCTTGGCGAACTTTGTGGCTGAATGGGTCGATACCCAGCTCCCGACAGCTCCGATCCAACCGGAATTCTGGACCATGTTTTTCGACGGGTCGCTAATGAAGGCAGGGGCAGGCGCGGGCCTGCTCTTCATCTCGCCCCTCGGGAAGCACCTACGCTACGTGCTACGCCTCCACTTCCCGGCGTCCAACAATGTGGCCGAGTACGAGGCTTTGGTCAATGGGTTGCGCATCGCCATCGAGCTAGGGGTCCGACGCCTCGACGCTCGCGGTGACTCGCAGATCGTCATTGACCAAGTCATGAAGAACTCCCACTGACGCGACCCGAAGATGGAAGCCTACTGCGATGAGGTTCGGCGCCTGGAGGACAAGTTCTACGGGCTTGAGCTCAACCACATCGCCCGACGATATAACGAGACTGCGGACGAGCTGGCTAAGATAGCCTCGAGGCGAACAACGGTTCCCCCGGACGTCTTCTCCCGAGACCTGCATCAACCCTCCGTCAAGACTGACGACACGCCCGAGCCCGAGAAGGCCTCGGCCCAGCCCGAGGCACCCTCGGCCCCCGAGGGTGAGGCACTGCGCGTCGAGGAGGAGCGGAGCGGGGTCACGCCTAATCGAAACTGGCAGACCCCGTACCTGCAATATCTCCACCGAGGAGAGCTATCCCTCGACCGAGCCGAAGCTCGGCGGTTGGCGCGGCGCGCCAAGTCGTTCGTCTTGCTGGGGGACAGGAAGGAGCTCTACCACCGCAGCCCCTCAGGCATCCTCCAGCGATGCATATCCATCGCCGAAGGCCAGGAGCTCTTACAAGAAATACACTCGGGGGCTTGCGGTCATCACGCGACGCCCCGAGCCCTTGTTGGAAACGCCTTCCGACAAGGTTTCTACTGGCCGACCGCGGTGGCCGACGCCACTAGAATTGTCCGCACCTGCCAGGGGTGTCAATTCTACGCAAGGCAGACCCACCTGCCCGCTCAGGCTCTGCAGACCATACCCATCACCTGGCCGTTTGCTGTGTGGGGTCTGGACCTCGTCGGCCCCTTGCAGAAGGCACCCGGGGGCTACACGCACCTGCTGGTCGCCATCGACAAATTCTCCAAGTGGATCGAGGTCCGACCCCTAAACAGCATCAGATCCGAACAGGCAGTGGCGTTCTTCACCAACATCATCCATCGCTTTGGGGTCCCGAACTCTATCATCACCAACAACGGCACCCAGTTCACCAGCAGAAAGTTCCTGGACTTCTGCAAGGATCACCACATCCGGGTGGACTAGGCCGCCGTGGCTCACCCCATGACGAATGGGCAAGTAGAGCGTGCCAACGGCATGATCCTGCAAGGACTCAAGCCGCAGATCTACAACGACCTCAACAAGTTCGGCAAGCGATGGATGAAGGAGCTCCCCTCGGTGGTCTGGAGCCTGAGGACAACGCCAAGCCGAGCCATGGGCTTCACACCGTTCTTTCTAGTCTATGGGGCCGAGGCCATCTTGCCCACAGACTTAGAATACGGTTCCCCGAGGACGAGGGCCTACGACGACCAAAGCAATCGAGCTAACCGAGAAGACGCACTGGACCAGCTGGAAGAGGCTCGGGACATGGCCTTACTACACTCGGCGCGGTATCAGCAAACCCTGCGACACTACCACGCCCGAGGGGTTCGGTCCCGAGACCTCCAGGTGGGCGACTTGGTGCTTCGGCTGCGACAAGACACCCGAGGGCGGCACAAGCTCACGCCTCCCTGGGAAGGGCCATTCGTCATCGCCAAGGTTCTGAAGCCTGGGACGTATCAGCTGGCCAACAATCAAGGCGAGCTCTACAGCAACGCTTGGAACATCCGACAGCTACGTCGCTTCTACCCTTAAGATGCTTTCAAGTCGTTCATACACCTCGTTCACACACAAAGTCTAACCATCAAGGAAGGGTCAGCCTTGCCTCGGCAAAGCCCGACCCTCCCTCGGGGGCTAGAAGGGGGAAACCCCCTCCGCGTCAAAATTTTCCTCGGAAAAGATCTTTTCTACCAGAACGTCTTTCGTGCTTTTCGACTACTTCGAAAGTGGGATCCTGAAAACGACGGAGTACACATAAGCAGCCAAGGCTGACCGAGCCGAGTGACTCCTACGCCTCCGGGATACGGATACCTCACTCATCACCTTCTGCGATAAGTAACTCACGCTCGGATAAGTGATTCCGCGGACCGAACAAGTCTTCACGCTCGAAAACTCTTCTGCCGAAACGATTTTTTGGGCCTTCTCGACTATATCGACGGCAGAATCCTACGGACGAGTAAGAGTACACGTAAGCGGCAAGGCCAACCGAGCCGAGGGACTCCTACGCCTCCGGGATACGGATACCTCACTCATCACCTTCCGTGAAAAGTAACTCTCGCTCGGACAAACAATTCTGTTACCGACAAATAAGTCCAGATACTCGAAACAAGAGGAAAAGAAACGCAGCTTTACAACACGACGACATTATGTTTGGGCCTCGGTGGCCGCAGAAAACATACGCACACTACAAGATAAACCGATCCTGCAGGCTCGGACCTTGACGGAGGGGGAGCAGCAGCACCCTCGGCGTCAACACCACCTTCGGCGAAGTCCGACCGAGCCTCGGACGGCAACGCGGTCAAAGGATCTCCACTCCGAAGGATGACGTCAGCACCACGCCCGGGCCATCGCCGCCAGGGCCTTCTCTAGGAATCCGGCCCGAGCAGACAGCTCGGCCGGCCACCCCGAAGCCTCAGCCAGCTGTCCCCCGAGGACATCAGCCCGGCTCGTGGCCTCGGCAACTCGACTCCGGCGTCGGTCCCGCCAGTGGACGGCCCGGCCAGGCTCCGGCCGACGAAGTCTTCTTTTCGAGCCAACTCTGCCTCTGTCCACACTGACACCGCTGCCTTCGGCTTCGGCTCATCGAAGAGCGGCTGAGGGTTCCTTTAACTAAGCAAGAGAAGCCTCGGGCGGCAAGGCCGACCGAGCCAAGGGACTCCTATGCCTCCGGGATACGGATACCTCACGCGTCACCTTCGCACGAGGCAACTCACACTTGGTTAAGCGGTTCAGTTAGCCGACAGGCGAGTCCTAGTGCTCTAAATGAGGAAAAAAACACGGCTCCGTGCCGAAAATACATACATGTTCGGGCCCCGACAGCCACAATGAACAAGACACCGGCACTCAAGGTGCCATTACAAACGGAACTCTGGTTCCGTCCCCGCGGGTATGAACCACCTCCACACCGGGGAGCCTGCGGGGCGACAAGCTCCGGGCGACTCGCCAGCGACCTCTGCAGCAGCAGCCATGGTCCCAGGACGGACGTAGCCACCGGAAGGCTCTCGTTCGCGTCCCCACTCAAGGGACGCGAACCAGACATTAAAGCCAAAGAGCCGGAGGTCGGTCCATAGGCGGCGCTGACGGCCTCAACGATGGGGAAGCTTTCTCCAGCTGCCACCACGTCAGCGCCGACGGCGGCGTCCGCCTGTCCACCAACGCCGCACCAACGAGCGCGGGCCGCTCCAAAGCGCACCAGCAGGTCCTCGCTCCCGTCCTCGCCACGAAAGCGAGGATAGAGGACGGAATGTTGCAACCTAGCTGGGCAGCAACAGTTCGCCTTCCCCGGCATGGCTGGAGGACGCCTCCTCCGCAGAGCTGGAGGATGGTTTCCACCACCAGAAGCTGGAAGAAGAGGTGGCCAGCCGACCCGCGCGGGAGGTAGAGCTCCGGCTCAGCCCGGCCCCCGCCCCAGCCAGGATGATGAAGATCCTTGAAGCTGAGGGCGGGACCAAGATCGCAGCCCGGCTCGCTTCTCCCCACCATCGAACTGGTGGTCACCGTCTTGGGTGACCACCGGCGAGGGGATGCGGCCGGGCTGCCTGATGAAAATCCTTGAAGCCGAACGATGGCCGAAAGGTACCAACTTCCGCGAAGTTGCGTTCCTCCAACGACAAGGCGGAAGAACTGCGAGTGTTCCCCATCCGGGGGCTCGGAAGGTGGAAAGACGCAACGCATGAGGGGAGCGCAAGGACATGGTTGCCTTTCAAGGGGGTCACCCTCCTTTTAAAGGCAACTCTCCCCACTTGTGTCCTCAGCCATCGTGGGCTAAGTCTTCTCCAACACGCTCCAAGGTCCTCCCCCTACGACACGGGGGCTGGATCCCACGCGTCATGCAAGCTGGCCAGGGGCAGAAGAAGCCAAACCGCCGCGCGCGGTGCGCGCAACTGCCCAGCGGTTACGAGCATTCCTCCACTTTCGCCCAGACCAGCGGGTGAAAGGGCGGACCGCCATGCAGACGGCATGCGATCGCACCAAGGGGGCGCACCCTTTCGACTTTGATGCGTCCAGCATGGAGGCCCAGGCCCACACGTCATGCAACCAGTTCGCCGGTTGCTACGTGCAAGAAACTGCACCGCCACTCGCGCCACTATCGTGCCTCCTCGACTATGGAACCAGTACCGCGGCTCGAGGCAACCCTGCGCATGACCCAACAGTGCCAACCAGGCACATCGGTCACGGGTCAGTCAGCCGCGGGAGAAGGCGCGACGGTCGATACGGCCAGAAATGGGCCGGCAGTAATGGCGGTGGCAGGCGGGCGGAAGCAGCGGTCAAGTCGTCAGCCAAGCTCGCGTCCCCTCCTGGGACAGCGAGAGAACCCTCTCCCACGGCGTGAAGACGGCGCGCCCGTGTTCCGTTCCTCGAACGGCTCACGCACGCGCAACGGCTGTCCCGCGAACCACTCGTCCCGTCGCATTAACTATGCGGCAGGACAGGCGGCACCTTTGGCGGGCGAAGCAGGCGACGCTTCACCTCCGCCATAATGACCGCGTCAAAAAAGGTGCGCCACGTCATTCGATTTCGTATCCTCTTCCTCTTTCTCTCTCTTACAACAGGGACCGGGAAAGGGGATACCTCGAAAGGGATCCTTCCCCGCGAAGGAAACGGGCCCCGAGCCCCCCTACTGATCAGAGGTTTGAAGGCTGGCCCCTCGGAGGGGTTCAACAGCCGCCTCAGAGCGCTCGGGCTCCACGCCCACTACTGGTCAGAGGTTCGAAGGCCGGCCCCTCGGAAGGGTTCAACGGCTGCCTCAGGCCACTCGGGCTCCGCGCCCACTACTGATCAGGGGTTCGTAGGCTGGCCCTCGAAGGGTTCGACAGTCGCCTCAGACGCAGAGCGAGGGATGACCCTGGGTACGTTCGATACATAACCAAGGCTCGGGCTACGCTCCCGAGGTACCCTAGGACATTTCCAAGACCAACGAGAACGATTTTGTAACGGAATCCCATCAGAGGGAGGCATCGAGCCCTCGGACCCCGTCAAAAGGGGACCGGGTCCGGCAAATCACCCGCAGGTACTTTTGGAGCGCGCCTCCGGGCCACTAGCCGACCCCTAACAAATGGGGCACGGGCGTCCACTCAGATTACCCGTTAGCAGCTCACTGGAGACACCATGTTCGGCGCCCTCCAAGGGCAACATGGCGCTTTCCCCCCCCCCTCCTCCTTGCGGAAAGGCGACGCAGGGGCGTATGTAAAAAAGTCGAGTCTGTCCTTGACCGTCCTCTCGCTCTATGCGGAGGCTCGGGGGCTGCTCTCGCAAACCCGGCTCCGGCCAAACCGTTGACAGCGTCAATATACCAGCCCGAGAACTTGGGACCCGACCGTGCACCCGGGCTACGACCAGCTCGCATGAGGGAACAACCAGACCGGCCGAAGCATCACGAAACGCATTAAGACCTTGAAGGAGTCAAACCACTCCTCCGAGGCCTCGGGGGCTACACCCGGCGGGTGCGCTCGCGCGCACCCACCGGAACAAAACGCAACCGAGAAAGGTCGGTCCCCTTGCAAAAAAGTGCGACAAAAGCCTCCAAGCGAGTATTAACACTCCCTTCGAGGCTCGGGGGCTACTGTCGGGGACCATAATTAGGGGTACCCCCAAGACTCCTAATCTCAGCTGGTAACCCCCATCAGCACAAAGCTGCAAAGGCCTGATGGGTGCGATTAAGTCAAAGCTTGGTCCACTCAAGGGACACGATCTCGCCTCGCCCGAGCCCAGCCTCGGGCAAGGGCAGCCGACCCCCGGAGGATTTACGTCTCGCCCGAAGGCCCCCTCAAGCAACGGACACACCTTCGGCTCGCCCGAGGCCCAGTCTTCGCCAAGAAGCAACCTTGGCCAGATCGCCACGCCGACCGACCGTATCGCAGGAGCATTTAATGCGAGGATGGCCTGACACCTCATCCTGACGCGCGCCCTTCAGTCGACAGAGCCGAAGTGACCGCAGTCACTTCGCCACTCCACTGACCGGCCTGACAAGAGGACAGCGCCGCCTGCGCCGCTCCGACTGCTGTGCCACTCGACAGAGTGAGGCTGACAGCAGCCAAGTTCGGCCATGGGCGCCCTAGGAAGCTCCGCCTCACCCGACCCCAGGGCTCGGACTCGGCCTCGGCCCCGGAAGACGATGAACTCCGCCTCGCCCGACCCCAGGGCTCGGACTCGGCCTCGGCCCCAGAAGACGACGAACTCCGCCTCGCCCGACCCTAGGGCTCGGACTCGGCCTCGGCCCCGGAAGACGACGAACTCCGCCTCACCCGACCCCAGGGCTCGGACTCGGCCTCGGCCCCAGAAGATGATGAACTCCGCCTAGCCCGACCCCAGGGCTCGGACTCGGCCTCGGCCCCGGAAGACGACGAACTCCGCCTCGCCCGACCCCAGGGCTCAGACTCGGCCCTGGCCTCAGCCGACGGTCTTCGCCTCGCTCCACCCAGGGGCTCGGACTCGACCTCGACCTCGGAAGACAGACTCGACCTCGACCTCGGAGGAGCCTCCGCCTCGCCCGACCCAGGGCTCGGACCGACCACGTCACAGGAGGGGCCATCATTACCCTACCCCTAGCTAGCTCTGGCTACGGGGAACAAGACCGGCGTCCCATCTGGCTCGCCCCGGTAAAACAAATAATGATGGCGCCCCGCGTGCTCCATGACGACGGCGGCTCTCAGCCCCCTTACGGAAGCAAGGAGACGTCAGCAAGGACTCGACAGCCCCGACAGCTGTCCTTCCGCCAGGCTCCAGCGCTCCCCCGACGGCCACAACATCTCATGAACAGGGTGCCAAAACCTCTCCGGCTGCCACGACGGCATGTACTTAGGGCACTAGCTCCTCTCTGCTAGACACGTTAGCACACTACTACATCTCCCATTGTACACCTGGACCCTCTCCTTACGCCTATAAAAGGAAGGTCCAGGGCCCTCTTACAGAGGGTTGGCCGCGCGGGGAGGACGGGACGGCGCGTGCAGGCCTCTCGCTCCCTCCCAAGCGGACGCTTGTAACCCCCTACTGCAAGCGCACCCGACCTAGGTGCGGGACAAACACGAAGGCCTCGGGTTTCCCCTTTTACGCCTGTCTCCCTCCGGTTTTCCCCCCTTCGCGCTCCGTCTCGTGCCAACCCATCTGGGCTGGGGCACGCGGCGACAATTTACTCGTCGGTCCAGGGACCCCCCGGGGTCGAAACGCCGACAAATGCTATACTGAATTATGATCATGTTCCAATTTTGTTGTTGACTTAATTATTGTTCATGACAAGATTATTGTGTTAACTGAAACATGGAGCCCGAGAAAACAGTGCTACCACAAGGGTGGTATGGGACACCCTTGGCTGACTAATTAAGAAAGCTAGTGGAGGACTACCTTACCCGAAAGATGCAAGTGCGGTAGAGGAGCTACGGTATAGGTAGGTTCTCGGGTCGATCATGCTACGATGACTTTTCGGACGAGGAATTCCTATATCCGCCTTCTCAGAAACCGTAGCGGGTTTTCTGAAGCTAGTGGAAATTTGTAAAGGCCTCGTAGTGCTACCCTGCCTTCTCTCCTCGGTAGAGATGTATGGGATTCATGACCTCGTGGCAAATGGGTAACACGACTTGTGGGTAAAGATGTGCAACCTCTGCAGAGTGTAAAACTGGTATATCAGTCGTGCTCACGGTCATGTGCAGCTCAGACACTCACATGATTGACTTATGGAAGTAAACTTAATCTCTCATTTGCATTGCATTGTGTGTTTTATTATTAATTGTGATCTCTTATTTAATTGGGTTGGTATCTACTTATACTTAATAATTACTAATAAAATTTTGACCAAATTTAAAAACAATGCTCAGCTTTAACCATCCTATTTGGTAAGCCTTACACTTGACATGAGCCCCCACCGTAAGTGAGCTCATGCACATTATTCCCCATAACTTGTTGAGCGATTAACGTATGTGAGCTCACCCTTGCTGTACTCAGACCCCCTAGGTCAAGAATAGGTACCGCAGGAAGAGGAGCATGAAGGATGTCGTGATGAGTTTGTGAGAGGTCTAGTCGTCTCCCAGTCAACTATGGTTGTTGGATCGCCGTTTTCGTATGATGTAATTATATAGCTATTTTGTACAGAACTCCTATTATATAGTAAAGATGTGACATTCGTTTCTGTGCCATAAGTCATCATATGTGTGAGACTTGATCCTAGCACACATTTGATTCGCGTTCGGGTTTGTCCCCTAAATCGGGGTGTGGCAGAAGTGGTATCAGAGCCGACCCTCGCGATTTCACGGGCGTGTGTGAGTTAGGGGTTCGGGTATATGGCTCATGGCGCATGTGGGCCTAGAGTGGTCACATGGCATGGCATATGATGACACTAGACACACAGACGTGGCTAAGAGGGGAGGTTCCTGGATTGGGGTTGACCGACGAGGACGTCAGTCTTCTAAGGGGGTAGATTGTGATATCCTATCCCTAGTGGATGGTGATATCTTGGCCCAAGGCTTAATAGAATTAATAGTGCACTCATACCAACAAGGTGCATCTTCTTTTTTGGAAGCCTATCTCGAAAGAACCTCCAAGTTAAGTGTGCTTGGCTTGGAGCAATTTGGGATGGGTGATCGACTAGGAAGTTTTCTCGGGTGCGCATGAGTGAGGATAAAGTGCGCACAAAATACCCGTGTTGGTCTGTGGGGACAATATATGATCCTAGAGAGCTGACAGGAGTAAGTACCACCGGTCCGGGATTGGACGAGGTGTTACACTTAGCTTATGACAACCTTGCAATATTAGTAGTCTCATACACACATAGACACGTGTATTTTTCTACTACTACTCTTCTATTGTATTCAGTTCATAGGCACATGTGTATTTTGTAGGCAAACAAATGGGTGTCTGTCGCCACACCAATGATGACAGGTACCTAATTATAAATATTTTGAACTTTTTGCATTAGGGTCCCTAGGGGCTTGCGTCCAGTGGAGGGACAGTAGGTTGCCATTCCTTTATACTATAGTTTACCCATATTAAATATGGTTTTTTGATATATTTGATATGAAAAATTAACACAAGCAGACTAATTTGCTCGGGGAGGTGTATGGCAAGTTGTCGTAGGTTCAATCCCTCCTCAGCACATTTTTGGTTTACACTTAGATTTTGCAATGCCCACAAACCATACATACAAAATCCTGTGACATCATGCCTTGCACCACCCCTCGCTAGCCAATCCCTATGCGATAATTTTTCATATAGAACACACCAGGCACCCTATTTAATAAGAGAAAACTAGATTATAGGGGGAAGGGGGGCTGCCGCCCCTCACTAGGCGGCAAGCGCTATCGCGCCCCTCTAGGCCTTGTTCGTTTCTGTCGGATTGGTAGGTCGGAATAAATCCTAACCGGATTGCTTCTCTAATTTATATAAACTTTGATTAGGTGGAATGGTTCCGGGTGCAATCCGACACAAACGAACAAGGCCCTAGCGGGTGGCAAGTCCCATGGACCCTGGTCAGAAAATATTAAAAAATGTTTACAATTGGGTCCTGCCACCCATTGACGGGACACGGGATGACAAACAACCATTTCTGCAATTTTTCAGTTCTAGGGTATAGTTTTGATCTTTTGAATATTTTTAAATGTAAAAATGGCAAGGCTTCACGAGCTAGTACATGCACTCTCATCAAACTTGAATTTTATCACAATCTTATCAAACTTGTAGATAATATGTTTGTTTGCATTTAGCTAATATAAATGATCGTTTTGGTTATTTGATTTGTATTGCCAAATACTATTACAGTGTTAGCACAAGCAATATACTAGTTTACTTAGTCTATTATGCATAACATAGAAATTGTACACTAAGCCTTCGCACAGATTCGTATATAGGAAGTGCAGCCCTTTGGAAGATACAACGGCTAGGACTCTGATCTTGTGCTTGTAGGCAAACAATGTTCTTGAGTTCTTTGTAAAAAAAGGTTCATGGAGGTATTTTATATCAAAACACATTACCACACTCTCAATAAAAGTATACAACCAGTACCTTAGCTTACGACAACCTTGCATTATTAGTAGTCTAATACATTAAGATCACATAGACACAAGTGTATTTTACTACAACTACTACTCTTCTATTGTATCCAGTTTAGAGATTGCAGAGTAAGAACTATCACCCTCGTCATCACAAAAGAATGGCCTTGGAGGCATTTGGATGCCATCGACACCAGCTTCAAACATCTCTATGACCTCGCTCATCGTCGGCCGATCTTGCGGCTTCATCTGTATGCACCAAAGCCCAATGATACATAGCTTCTTCTCTAACTCGTGCATATCAACACCTTCACTGATCTCGTTCGCATCTCCTTGGCTCAGCTGGCTGTACACCAAGGATGGGTAGTATGCTTGACTGGAGCTTCCTGCATGAGGATCTGCGTTCCTTCGCCCGCCCGTCATCTCCAATAGTAGCATCCCAAAGCTGTACACATCGGATTTGCTAGAGATAACACCAAAGCTTCGAGATACCATCTCTGGAGCTATATAGCCAATCGTTCCCCGCATAGCGCTCAGTGGCACGAAATTGTCATCTTTTGGGAACAGCTTGGCAAGCCCAAAATCAGCAACTTTTGGAACAAAGTTGTTGTCGAGAAGGATGTTGTGTGGCTTGATGTCGAAGTGTACAATCTGCATATCACACCCATGATGCAAGTAGTTGAGACCTCTAGCAATGCCCAGAGCGATCTCATTGAGTTTGTCCCACGAGAAACTCTTCTCCGACGAGAAGATGTACTTATCGAGAGATCCATGGGGCATGAACTCGTAGATAAGTGCCCTGCTATTTTCCTCGGAGCAAAACCCGATGAGGCGCACAATATTGACATGGTGGATCTTGCCAATGGTGGCGACCTCACTGATGAACTCGTCTCCATTACAGTTGGAGTTGCCCAACATCTTGATAGCAACATGAACTTCACCTGGCTGTAGCACCCCCTTGTATACAGAACCGTAACCACCTTGTCCGAGCTTGTCTCTGAAATGGCCGGTGATAGCAATGATGTTTGTGTATGCATATCTCATTGGAACGAGCATCTGCTGCATTTGCAAGAACTTCTCGACTGCATCTACTGTTATCCTTGTTTTCCAGTATTTATAGACTAGGAAGATGAATACTGCCAGCGGCATTAATACGAACCTGCAAACAACTGCCAAAAAAGGTTGTATATATGAAGAATAAAAAATAATTTCAGAAGCCACAAAAATACTATGTTTATACAACAAATGATGCTATATGGAGTGAGTACCCGCTGTATATTTCAGGACCCCGCTAACATATTGTATCGTTTCAATGATGCCGATGAGAACAGTTGTGACACCATTATTATTAGTTGATTGAAGTTGATAGATAACACAAGCCAAGAATATGTCGACGACCCTAAGAATGTCCACAATCAGTTCCTTGATGCCTGTACTACTTCTTGGATCCTTAAGGAAAGTACTGCAAGACCATGCCATGCCATAGCATAGAAAAGAATTACATAGCGAATGTAACAGACGCTTTTTAGATGAGAAAGTCATGCATAGGAGGAAATAGGATGATCAGATACTCACCGCATAAACTCAGCGAAACATTCTCTGATGTTGGGGTCAGGAATCGAAACAGTAAATCCAAGGGCAAATCCATTCCTCATGAACTTAACAACATCTGGATAGCTTGTATTCTTGGGCACCGGCATGCCTGGACTACCCAAAGGAGTCATGGCTAGGTAACCGCATGAAGGCTGCAGACTATCAGCAGGAACATAGCCATCATACAAGAAGTCAGTTACCATGTAGATGAAAGAAGAACTGCTCAAGCAAGACACCGGCTCATATATATCGTTGTTCTCTATTGGCTGAGAACAATTCACAAAGAAAGCCCACTTAGAATTAGGATAACAAAAATATGTGAAATCATGGCTGAACTCAATCCTCCCAAGACGTGAGTTGCCACTGGTCCCAGCATGGTAATCCCACCGGGGAAGGGGGCAACTGCTCTGGATGTCCAGGTTGGCATCAACAACCCAGAAGTAAGAATATGTGAAGTTGATGCTAAGCACCTTGTATGTTCCACTGCCGATGCGAATTGTGGCGTCTGTATCCGTGCAAACCAGCTCACACGATTGGACACCGCACCCAGATGGATCACCTTGCCGACGGAATGGATACGATATATTGCTTAAACCACCGCAGGAGAAATAAGGACAGACATGACGATGATGTCGCCCCTCTACATCTGAAACAGGAGCTGCCAACACAAATAACACGGTTAAAGCTCTCAAGGAAGAAGCACAGCAGCGATGAGACGCTGCAGACATCGTCGCCATGGCAAGAAGGTTCATGAATCACATAATCGCCTGCCAGTCAGTGGCGTGGAGTGAGTAGAAACAAGAGTCACAGCCTGAGTATCATCTTGTATTTGAGAAACAAACGCACATGACTGGTCCACATAATTGTGATTTTTTTTGCGTTTCGCTTTTTCTGGTTTGCAAATGGCCTGCGATTGGATGGGACCTGTAATACCAGATTTTAAGTTCAGAATTAAATAAAAAGTTTTTAATTATTTATTTGAGGGAATTATTCTCTTATGAATTGTCTACTTAGAAATATTTTCTTGAAAAAAGGTAAAGTTAAAATTTTACCTTGCACTACATGCTGGGTTTTTTATTGTTACATTTAAATTGAAATTGATTTGAATTTAGAAATTGAAATAAAAACAGAAAATAAGAAAAAAGGGAGAGAAGACTTCACTTATAGAAAATAGGAAAACATATAAAAATTTAACAACATATCCTTTGTAACTTAAGCATATATATCTAGAGCATCACAATCTCAACTACTATAAAACACTAGTTTTGACGGTTGTCTTACGTCACGTACGAAATATGTAGGTATATTTTTATCTCCTACTAGTGGGACGGTACCCCTAGATAGGCCGAGCATAGCAACTTGCAAGAAAATCGCACTTCAATTGTAGTCTATCTTCTTTTGTCTGTCTTTTGGTTCGTATGCACCTTCCACGTAACAGCTATTTGAGCAAGAGAATCACACTTCATGATTGTGATGCCACTGACTTGAGTCTTTCTTCTTTTGTGTCTTCTCTTTTTTGGTTCGCATGGGTCTTTCACGCAACCGAAAGTCCGAAAGAGTAAGAAAAAAAAAGGTTATCTTTCAGTTGAAACACGGCAATCACAAGCCTTATCCGAAATTAAAAAGTCTTATAGTGACTTGACTAGGAAAATAAAAGCCAGGTCGTTAGGCGTGCACAAAGCAGTCAAAATAATACTAACAGAAGATAAATATAATATTCGAGAAGGGAGGAATAAGACTGAAGAAGAAAGGAAACTTCCTGGTAAAGCAATATTGGCAGCAGGAATTCCTTTCCACCGCGTAGCGGTCATGACATTCACATAATCTCTCCTCCCGAGAGGTTAAAGCAAATAGAGATAGGTGCTCATTCTGAAGCACTTGCAACCTTCTCCTCGCCCACCTTCATCTCCGAACACATCCCCCATGAACTCGCATAAATTTCTTCTGGCAGTGCTGCTGCTTTTGCTTCTCAACTATGCATCCTATGCTGCCACATCGAAGGAAGATGATGACTTCCGCAAATCTTGCCCATCGCATCGATGCCACAAGCATGGACCAGAGATCCGGTTCCCCTTTCGGCTTCCAAGCCACCCTCCATCCTGTGGCACACCTGGGATGCAATTATCATGCTCTGGGCATGACACCATCCTTGATCATCCAGTTCTTGGCTCCTGCAGAGTGACAGCAATATATTACAGGCATCGTGTCATGAATGTCATCCCGCCAGAGGACTCATCATCACACTGCCAACTTCAGAAGCTTGTTAAAAGAAATCAATCAACTGATGTGTACACACCTGTAGTGAATCCTGTCTCAGTAGTTGTAGGATGCTCAAGAGAAGCAACAAATCAAGATGATATTGCAGGCCCAAGCTCTTGCCGGAGCCTCATTATCAATGCAAGCCAGCTCTGGTACCTGGTGGATCCTTATACAGATATGTCTACTCTTCCCATGGGTTGCGAGGTTGTTGCAAAGGGAATCCCAGTACCCTACACTTACGACAAAAATGGTCCAAACTATAACACATTCTCCGGAAGGTCACTCTTCAACGAAAAGGCAAATAGAACAATCAATTTTGGTGAAACATCATTCAATTGGAACCTCAACAACATCACCGGCTCTTGTCAAAGGTGTGAACAGGAAGGGAAACATTGTGGATTCAGTTCAAACAGGCAACAAGCATTCTGCCTGCATCACGGTATTGTTTTCCAGCCTAGATCCCATAATGTTTGTGGTGTTCCGTTCTAAGTTGTGCCATGATTGATGTTTATTAGCTTAGAATCTTCTGTGTTATCCAAGATCCTTTCACATCCACAAGATTCATGCCAATAAATTTTAATAGTTTTATGAAATTGTACTGCAAACAAACCTAATGAATTCTGCTACAGTAAGATTCAAAGAAATCCTGCATTTTAAACATCCTACAAGACTTTTGTCTATGTTTAAATTGTTTTGCAAAATTCAACTGCAATAAACCTAACTCTAATGGTTTCCTGCTACGCTCTTGTAGCTGGGTCGCTGGCTGCTGTTCTGACAAAGTATTGTAGATTTTTATGGTAGCTTACATTAAGAGTTTAAGACTAGTTATTCAAGGACATCCTCACATAAACTTAAATTATTAGACGCCAATATCGAATTATAATCACGATGGGACGATGTAGTTCTAGTAGATGAACGGGAAGGAGTAAATAGAAAGCTAGAGTTATGGCGTGAGACACTGGAGTCAAAATGATTTAGAATTAGCAGTACCATAACCGAGTATATGAGATGTGACTTTGGTACTACAATTAGTGAGGATGGAGATGTGAGTTTGGGAGGCCAGGTAGTACCAAAGAAGGACACCTTCCGTTATTTGGGATCGATGCTACAGAGAGATGGTGATATTGATGAAGATGTTAGCCATAGAATCAAAGCGGGGTGGATGAAATGGCGTCAAGTTCTATAGGACACGATTAGGCCTGCTATGTTATATGGGGCTGAGTGTTGACCTACTAAGAGCAACAACTAAGTGTCGCAGAGATGCGTATGTTGCGTTGGATATATGGGCGCACAAGATTGGACCGAGTGAGAAACGATGACATACGCGATCGGCTAGGAGTAGCGCCAATTGAAGAAAAACTTATTCAACACCGGTTGAGATGGTTTGGGCATGTCCACCAGAGACCCCCAGAGGCGCCGGTGCATAGAGGCATCATAAGACGGGACAATAATGTGAAGAGAGGTAGAGGTCGACCAAACTTGACATGGGAGGGCAATCAAAAAGGGACTTGAAGGAATGGAATATCCCAATGGAGTTGTGTTTGGATAGAAGTGCTTCGAAAGAAGTTATCCACGTGCCGAACCATGATTAGGCTTTTCTTCTTTTAGTGCTCTCAAAAGCTTTTCCCTCCCCTTTCTCTCTCTTTCCCCTTTTGGTGACATCTTGTTGGGTTTCAACTCTAGCCTACCCTAACTTGCTTGGGACTAAAAGGCTATGTTGTTGTTGATGATGATGATGATGCAAGAGAGTTGTGTATCATCGCATTACAAGATAGAAGGAGAACAATACAAGAGCCAAAAAACCCTACAAAAAAAAGAAAAAGACACAACACTAAAAACACTAAAAAAAGCTAACACTAAAACATCTACTCCAGAGAAGCAACAACGTGCATCATCCTGGGTCATGACCATAAACTGAGAGCAAGGACAAACCCTTAGCACCAACAAGACACCACAAACTATACTCATCCTCAACTAAAGACATGGCCCTAGCGACACTAGGCGGAACACCTTCAAAAACACACTCGTTACAGTGTCGCTAAATACACCAAGCTCTAAAATCACCAGAGAGTTGAAGCCTTTTTGGATGCCTCCATTAAGGCGAGCAGCTGAAGAACTCCACCAAGCCTCAAAACTGCTTTCCTCAATGCCTGGGGATAGTGCAGTCAATCCCCTTCTAGAAGATGTTGAACCAAAATTGCCTAACGAAAGCGCAAGACACCAACAAATGATTAATTGTTTTGTCCTTTGGATCACATAAGGGGAAAAAGGCCAGATCCGGAAGGCCTCTTTTAGTTTTAGCCAACCTATCAGCTGTCCAACACCGGTTGTGCATCACAAGCCAAAGAGAAAAAAAACAGCACTTGGCTGGCGCCCAAGAGTGCCAAATGCGCTCAAAAGGACCAAAAGTAGAGCCGCTAAACAACAAATCATAAGCCGACTTAGAATAGTATTGACCACAATTGGAAAGCCTCAAAAAATGCTTATCATGAATCCCAGCACACAACCAAAGATAGCTTCCCAAAGGGTCAAGAAGTTTGGGATGACCTCCCAGGAACCCCCCTGAAATCATTAATCCAACGTGAATTTTCCAAAGCCTCTGCAACCGTCCTTGTTTTAGCAATCCTTTTTGGGACAAAGGCGGCCGTGCGAGGGGCCAAGTCCACTAGTCTCTGACCCAACAGCCATCTATCTTGCCAAAAAAGAGTTGTTCTGCCATCTCCCACATTAGAGGCTCAATGGAGTGGGACTGCATTGGAAGAGCAGCCCAAGGTTTCGAAGAGTCAGTTTTTTTGCAACCACAACCATCTTACACGCAAGGCCCAATTTAAATACTGAAGATTGGAAATACCAAGACCCCCAAGATCTTTAGGCCAAGTGACAGTGGCCCCCGTTGGCATCCTTACGACCTCTCCAAACAAAACTGTGATGAATCTTGTCAAAGGCCTTAATTGCCCACTTTGGAAGGTCAAGAGCCAAAGCACGGTAAATAATGGTGGCAGTGAGGGCAGACTGAACTAGGATGGCCCTACCTGATACCGATGCATTTGTAGGAAAGGTATACCAGAGAAGGAATCGCCAGGAATAAAGGAAACAACAGATAAGGAATAAAAGAGACAACAGATAAGTTTCTATATTTAGTCAGTCCGTTTTCTAGCAAGTTGAGAGTGATATGATTTGTTGAGATAAGTTTCTATATTAACCTGGGCTCAGTCTATAAGAGACCAGGGGTAGTTTGTGATGGAATAAGTCATGTGGTCAGCAGCAGTTGCAGTTTTGACTGCTGCAGGACAGCAGCAGTTGCAGCAGGACAACATGCAGCAGTCTTTTTTTGACTGCGCAGCAGCAACAACCTTTTGACTGCTGCAGGACAGCAGCAGTTGCAGCAGGACAGCATGCAGCTGCAGTCTTTTGACTGCGCAGGACAGCAGTAGCAGCACAGCAGTTTTGACTGCACTTTAGTATCTAAAGGACAGCACCTGTGTGCTGCAGCGTGTAGTGTAGTGTGTAGTGCAGTGTAGTGCAGCCCCTAGGGCTATAAATATGTGTCCCCAACCCCTCTAAGGGTATGGCATTGTGTAGTGTTTGAAGAAATAAACAGAAAATTGCCCCAACTCATAGTGTCATCCTCTGATGAGAGTTAGAGTCCCTCTACTTACAATTGGTATCGGAGCCAAACTATCCTGCAGCCTAAACATCTCGTGCTCATCTCCTTCCCGTGCCTCTCCCCACACTCAGTCGGTAGCAAGAGCTCCAACTGTTCCTTCCTCCCCTGCTCAGACGAGCAGCCTTTCGTCTGAGACAGCCTCTTCCACACGCAGCGACCCCTCACTAGCCCACCATGTCCCTACGCTCGGCCACTTCGAGTGCGCGGCGCCAGCAGGAGGCCGAGGTCGCCGCGGCACAAGAACGCGAGCGAGCAGCAGCAGCGGCTGCAGCGACAGCGGCGAGGGCAGCACGGTTGGCGGCGGCGGAACTGGCAGCGGCGAGAGCGGAAGTAGAAGCAGCGGAGGCAGCGGATGCTGCACGTGCGGCGGCAACAGAGCTCGAGGTTCTGCGCGGCAGTAGAGCTGGCAGCTCTGCTTCTGTCGACGACAACACCGACGACGAGCTCAGGCTGGCGAGGGAAGCAGCGCGAGAGCAGGCGGCACAGTGGGCAGCCGTGCATCCCCATGGGGGCGCGCGTGGCGGCAGCCCGGATAGGCGCCGACACGCTGACGGCGCTCCAGGCGGGGGCGCACGCGGCGGCAGCCCAGACGGGCGTAGACGCGCCGGCGGTGCTCCCGGCGGCGGCGACCGAGTCGACGGAGATCGCGGCCTCTACAGGCGACGCGGTTCTCCCTCCCCGGATCGGTACCATGGTCGCCGCATGGCCCAGGCCATTGTCAGGGACATCGGTCCCGGCGGTGGGTGGCCTACCCTCACCAAGACCAACTACGTCGAGTGGGCCGCGGTGATGAGGGTACGGCTCCAGGTTCGCCACATGTGGGAAGCAGTTCGTTACGACGACGTCGACTACCACGAGGATCGGCGGGCGCTGGATGCCCTCATTGCTGCAGTCCCGCCCGAGATGCAGTTTTCGCTTTCCCAGAAGCGGACTGCCAAGGAGGCCTGGGACGCCATCGCTGCGACCCGCATCGGCAGCGATCGTGCCCGCAAGACCACACTGCAGGCACTTCGCAAGGAGTGGGAGAACCTGGCCTTCAAGCCAGGTGAGGATGTTGATGACTTTGCTCTCCGCCTCAACACTCTGTTGCAGAAGATGGTGCAGTTCGGCGATGACACCTACGATGAGGAGAGAGCTGTTGAGAAGCTCTTCCGTTGCATCCCCGAGAAGTACAGGCAGATTGCTCGCTCGATCGAGTCTCTGCTAGACCTCTCCACGATGACGATCGAAGAGGCGATTGGTCGCCTCAAGGTGGTCGACGGCGACGAACCACAGGCTCTCTCTGGGCCTATCACTATCGGCGGGAAGCTACATCTCACTCGGGAGCAGTGGGAGGCCTGCCAGGGTGACAAGAAGAAGGGGGAGTCCTCCTCCTCGACACGAGGCCGCAAACGCGGCAAGCCGCGCAAGCCGCGTGGAGGCGCCCAGGCCGGGGCGCGAGGACATGCTGAGGGTGGTGCACGTGGAGGTGCCCAAGGCGGCGCCGTCGGCAACAAGAAGCCGGCACGAGACGACGGCTGCCACAACTGCGGCAAGCTTGGCCACTGGGCCAGGGATTGTCGGCAGCCACGACGTGGCCAGGCCAACGTCGCACAGGCGGAGGCGGAGGAGGAGGCCCTGCTCCTGGCACATGCAAGCATCGAGCCATCTCCAGCGGCACCGGCCGCAGCGGCACTCCTCCACCTTGATGAGTCGAAAGCACGCGCTTTCCTCGGCGACGGCTCCAACAAGGACATGATCGAAGGATGGTGCCTCGACACCGGCGCCACTCATCACATGACCGGCCGACGGGAGTTCTTCACCGAGCTTGACTCTAGCGTCCGAGGCTCCGTCAAGTTTGGGGACGCCTCCGGCGTAGAGATCAAGGGCGCCGGCTCAGTCGTCTTCACCGCCGCGTCTGGTGAGCACAGGCTGCTCACCGGAGTCTACTACATCCCCGCGTTGAGGAACTCTATCATCAGCTTGGGACAGCTGGATGAGAACGGTTCGCGCGTGGAGGTTGAGCACGGAGTCATGAGGATCTGGGATCCCTCTCGTCGCCTTCTTGCCAAGGTACGCAGGAGTGCAAATCGGCTTTACATCCTCAATGTGAAGGTGGCACAACCTTGCTGCCTTGCTGCTCGTCGAGACGACGGGGCATGGCAGTGGCACGAGCGCTTCGGGCACCTTAACTTCGAGGCCCTGAAGCGGCTCAATGCCAAGGAGATGGTACGAGGCCTGCCGTGTCTTGACCATGTGGAGCAATTCTGCGATGTCTGCGTGTTGACAAAGCAGAGACGACTCCCCTTTCCCCAGCAGTCGAGCTTCCGAGCCAAGGAGAGGCTCGAGCTCGTGCATGGGGACTTGTGTGGCCCGGTGACACCAGCCACACCAGGAGGACGACGCTACTTCTTGCTGCTCGTCGACGATCTCTCCCGCTACATGTGGGTGATGATCCTTGGCAGCAAGGGAGAGGCTGCGAACGCCATCAGGCGTGTGCAGGTCGCTGCGGAGGCGGAGTGCGGCCGCAAGCTGCGCGTGCTGCGCACCGACAACGGCGGCGAATTCACGGCGGCTGAGTTCGCGTCGTACTGCGCGGATGAGGGCGTTCAACGCCACTACTCCGCGCCGTACAGCCCGCAGCAGAACGGCGTCGTCGAGCGGCGCAACCAGACGGTTGTGGGGATGGCTCGGGCTCTCCTCAAGCAGAGAGGAATGCCAGCTGTCTTCTGGGGAGAGGCGGTGGTGACAGCGGTTTACATCCTCAACCGCTCGCCCACCAAGGCTCTCAACGGGATGACACCGTACGAGGCTTGGCATGGGCGCAAGCCGGCGGTCTCTCACCTACGGGTCTTCGGCTGCCTCGCGTTCACCAAGGAGCTTGGCCACATCAGCAAGCTCGACGATAGGAGCACCCCGGGGGTGTTCATTGGCTACGCGGAGGGCTCGAAGGCCTACCGCATCCTTGACCCAAGAACACAGCGTGTGCGCACGGCGCGCGACGTAGTGTTCGACGAAGGGCGAGGATGGGCGTGGGACAAGGCGGTGGACGACGGCACGACTCCGACGTACGACTTCACCATCGAGTACGTCCACTTTGAGGGAGCTGGGGGAGTAGGCAACTCTTCTCCGAGCAGGTCTACCCCAGCCCCCAAGTCTCCACCGACTCCAGCGCCACACTCTCCAGCTCCTGCTACAACGAGCTCTTCACCACCACGCACTCCAGCCACGACTCCGGCTACAGCGAGCTCTTCGCCACCACGTACTCCAGCACCGACGGTACCCTCTCCGGGAACGTCCTCTCCGACACCAGCTCGTGTCGAGCACGACCCAGTGGAGCTCGTGACCCCTCTGTCCCGCGACGAGGAGCGCGTCGACGCGTGCTACGACGGCGAGCCGTTGCGGTATCGAAGGGTGGAGGGCCTTCTCATCGACCCATCGGTGCTAGGCCCTGCATCTCGCATTCTGGCAGGAGAGTTGCATCTTGCATGCGACGATGGTGAGCCTCGGTCTTTCGCGGAGGCCGAGAAACATGCGGCTTGGCGTGCCGCGATGCAGTCGGAGATGGACGCGGTTGAGACGAACCGCACTTGGGAGCTCGCTGATCTCCCTCATGGTCATCGCGCGATCACCCTTAAGTGGGTGTTCAAACTGAAGAGGGATGAAGCCGGCGCCATCGTCAAGCATAAGGCTCGCTTGGTGGCACGCGGTTTCTTGCAGCAGGAGGGGATCGACTTCGACGATGCCTTCGCCCCTGTAGCACGGATGGAATCCGTGCGACTCCTCCTCGCGTTGGCAGCCCTGAAGGGCTGGCATGTTCATCACATGGATGTCAAGTCGGCGTTTCTTAACGGCGACTTAAAGGAGGAGGTCTACGTACACCAGCCGCCAGGTTTTGCGATCCCTGGCAAGGAGGGCAAGGTGTTGCGTCTGCGCAAGGCTCTCTACGGCTTGCGACAGGCACCAAGGGCGTGGAATGCCAAGCTGGATTCCACGCTCAAGAGGATGGGCTTCATGCCAAGCCCGCACGAGGCGGCCATCTATCGGCGGGGCAATGGAGGAAGTGCCCTGCTGGTGGGTGTCTACGTCGACGACTTGGTGATCACCGGCGCCAAGGATGCAGAGGTGGCAGCGTTCAAGGAAGAGATGAAGGCCACCTTCCAAATGAGTGACCTGGGGCATCTCTCCTTCTACCTGGGGATTGAGGTGCACCAGGGAGACTCCGGGATCACACTTCGCCAGACCGCCTATGCCAAGCGCATTGTTGAGCTGGCTGGGCTCACCGACTGCAACCCAGCTCTCACTCCGATGGAGGAGAGGCTGAAGCTGAGTCGCGACAGCACGACGGAGGAGGTGGATGCTACACAGTACCGGCGTCTTGTGGGGAGCCTTCGCTACCTCGTCCACACACGGCCGGACTTGTCATATTCCGTCGGCTATGTTAGTCGGTTCCTACAGCGACCGACGACGGAGCATGAGCAGGCTGTGAAGAGGATCATCCGCTATGTTGCGGGGACTCTCGACCACGGTCTCTACTACCCGAGGTGCCCTGGGGAGGCACACCTTGTCGGGTACAGCGATAGCGACCACGCCGGCGACATCGACACCAGCAAGAGCACAAGCGGGATCCTCTTCTTCCTCGGCAAGTGCCCCATCAGCTGGCAGTCGGTCAAGCAGCAGGTGGTGGCCATGTCCAGCTGCGAGGCCGAGTACATAGCGGCGTCCACTGCTTCGACTCAGGCGCTCTGGCTGGCTCGCCTGCTCGGTGATCTCCTCGGGAGAGACACTGGAGCGGTGGAACTCAGGGTGGACAGCCAGTCCGCTCTGGCATTGGCCAAGAACCCCGTGTTCCATGAACGGAGCAAGCACATCCGGCTGAGATATCACTTCATCCGAGACTGCTTGGCAGAAGGGAGCATCAAGGCGCGTTACATCAACACCAAGGATCAGCTTGCAGACCTGCTCACCAAGCCCCTTGGGAAGATCAAGTTTGTTGAGCTTTGCTCCAGGTCCGGGATGGCCCAACTTTCCCACAAGACGACGCACAAGACTTAGGGGGAGAATGATGGAATAAGTCATGTGGTCAGCAGCAGTTGCAGTTTTGACTGCTGCAGGACAGCAGCAGTTGCAGCAGGACAACATGCAGCAGTCTTTTTTTGACTGCGCAGGACAGCAGTAGCAGCAGTCTTTTGACTGCGCAGCAGCAACAACCTTTTGACTGCTGCAGGACAGCAGCAGTTGCAGCAGGACAGCATGCAGCTGCAGTCTTTTGACTGCGCAGGACAGCAGTAGCAGCACAGCAGTTTTGACTGCACTTTAGTATCTAAAGGACAGCACCTGTGTGCTGCAGCGTGTAGTGTAGTGTGTAGTGCAGTGTAGTGCAGCCCCTAGGGCTATAAATATGTGTCCCCAACCCCTCTAAGGGTATGGCATTGTGTAGTGTTTGAAGAAATAAACAGAAAATTGCCCCAACTCATAGTGTCATCCTCTGATGAGAGTTAGAGTCCCTCTACTTACAGTTTGTACTAGGGGTTATCAAAGAAGAAATAAATCTCCTAGTCTTAGGAGGTTACCTGGGGGCGCACTGGAGGAACTCTCCAGCGTCTGGAACGCCACCAGGAATCCTCCTCGCCCTTCCCACTCCTATTTCCTGCGTTCTTGTCCACAACCTCCTACTGAGCCTCCAGCGAAAGCAGGGAGTCCACATCACTACCAGCCCTAGTCATCAAATTGGCCTTCCAACCAGGAAGGAGGTCAGTTAGTTTGTCAATTATGGGTTGCAATTGAGCCTTACTGAGCTTCTTAGGGGTAAGAGGTAAACCCAAGTACATGGATGGAAACACATTCAAACCGCTAGGAAAACATTCCTGGACCGTCTAGAGATGAGCAGGAGAACACTGAATTGGCACCACTCTACTCTTCTGAATGTTGGTTTTCAAACCAGTAGCATCTCCAAAAAGATCCAAAATCTGAGCAACAATATTAAGGTCATTGGCCACTGGTCTTAGAAAGAGTACCATGTCATCAGCATATAGAGAGATTCAATGCTTGATAGAACCCGAAGATAGAGGTTGGAGTAGACCATCATCCGCTGCCTTGACAATAAGCGCATTGAGAATGTCCATGACCAGCACAAACAGTAATGGGGACAAAGGGTCCCCCTGCCGCAGCCCTCTCCTATGGGTAATGAAATCACCAGGCACCCCATTGAGGATCTGAGTAGAGGATGTCATGAGCAGCCTACTAAGCACATCGCGCCATATAGGCCCAAAACCAAGCCTCTCCAGCACCTCTAGAAGAAAAGGCCAGGAAACAGAATCAAATGTTTTAGAAATGTCCAATTTGAGTAAAATCCTTGGATGTTTCTGAGAAAGGAGGAATCTAGTTATTCGTTGAACCAGCATGAAATTATCTAGGATGAAGCGCCCTTTGATGAAAGCACTTTTTTGGATATCAGTTTCTCCATGTAATTTTGTAGCCTGTTAGCAAGCACCTTGGTAAGTAGCTTGGCAAAACTATGAATGAGGCTAATAGATCTAAAATCCTTAGCAAAAACAGCTCCATCCTGCTTAGGCAAAAGAGCAATAAAGGCTGTATTAAGAAATCTGAGATTTCTAAAATCTTTCCTCCAAATAGCAGCCACTGCAGGCATAATATCATCCTTAATAATAGGCCAACAAACTTTATAGATTGACCCCTAAAACCATCCGGACCGGGAGCCTTGTCGGAGGGTAATTGCTAATGGTATTCCATACCTCTGTCGGAGGGTACAAATGTCCCATATTTAATTTTTACTTGACTCATAGAAACTTCCAAAAGAATAACAATCGTTCAGTCAAGAAAAAATAAATATGGGACATTTGTACAAGAGCGCCACTGAAATAATCAGTAAATTGTTAGTGTTTTAATTGATGTTTGTGTCCATTCAAGGCACATATTATGGTTAGGGGCTGGCAGTACTAATTTTAATGAAAAGCGAACCGGCATGCACACCAAGTTTAGCAGGGTCACACTAACGGAGTCCACCGGTCGTCGTTGCCAAGCTCCACATGTAAGTGAAGAGCAGCTCTGACTTCCAACGATGAACCTCAGCTCAAACCAAGGTTGCCGATCCCTCACCCATAGCAACCACATTGTCACTAGCAAGAACAGGCATATTGTGTCATTGTTGCCGAGCCACATCACATCCCAACGACGCAACAACTCTGGCTTTACAAACACGCCCAAACCATGAGGACCAAATGGATGAGAGTAAACCGGCGCTGAGCACAGTGAACGCCAATGTCGAGCTCTGGCAAGACATGAACGTGGAGAGTGGAAGTGGATTGGTGCTGCGAAAGACAGTGCAGCTTTTCTGTTTTTTATTGCAGTATTTAAAAGATGCTAAGTCTAAACATGACCTTCTGAACTCACGCCACTCAACAGGTGGTGGCGGACTAAACGCGTGTCATGCGCACGGCGTGCGCAGCGCGTAGTCCGCTCTTTATGAACTGGGCATGCATCGAGCTCAAACGGATAGCAAACAGAATGACTTAACAAACTAACTGACTTAAAACTAAGTGGATCACATGGCTTTATCTAACAATCTCCTAAAACCTGTGGCACTTTTACTTTATTTCTTGAACCCCGATCTTTGATCGAAGTTCTTCAAATTTTATAATCGCCAGGGACTTGGTGAAAATATCCCCAAGCTGCTCCTCTGTTCGGATGTAGTCGACTCTGATCAAACCATGGTCTGCACACTCCTGGATGTAATGGAATCTAATCTCAATGTGCTTACTCCTGTCATGTAAAACTGGATTCTTGATCAGATCGTAGTTTTATTATCTACCAACAGCAGAGGTGGAACACCCTCTTTCCCAAGCAGCTCCTCCATCAGCCTTGCTAGCCAAACACCTTGAGTTGCTGCCATGGAAGCAGCAATGTACTCTGCTACACATGAAGACAGAGCCACTACCCTTAGCTTGGTTGACTAGTAAACCATGCTGCTGGTGCTCTTGTGGTCTTCAACATCTCCAGCTATATCGCTGTCAATGTATCCAATAAGCTCCGGCCTCTGTTTTCCTCTCCCTGCGCCATACCTGACGTCCAGTTCACAGTTCCAGCCACATGCCGCAAGATGTGTTTCACTGCAACTAAGTGTTCTTCTCTGGGTGCCTCCATAAAATGACTCACATATACCAGAGTAAGCAAGATCGGGCCAGGTGTTTACCAGATATCTGAGACTCCTGATGATGCTGCTGTAGTTGGTTGTGTCGGCTGCCAGAGTTGTACCAGTCTTTCTGAGCCGAAGTTAAACATCAGTTTAATACCCAATATCTAAGTTCATATTTGGTGCCAAAGTAGGAATCAACAATGCTTGTTCCTGAACCCATTTCATAAGTGCTTTACTTTAGCTTCTCAAAACTAAACCATGGGAAGATTAATATTTGTTAGATTATGATATGGCGCCGGGTACACTTCAGAGGTGAGTAGAGAAGGAGGCGAGCTTGAGGGTTGGAACGCAGTGGATATGGGGGTAGTGGGCAGCTGATGTCGCGGCTGGCTGGATGAGCCAGGGTGACCGAAGAGCTGTCCACTAAGGAATAACTTCTTCGATAGATCCCTAGTACAAACTATCGGCTGGCTTTATAGATGATGAGCCACCAAACCTTTCCTATTACTTAACCTAGATATTTGGAAACAGAAATATCAAATCTAAACTTCCTAACAACTCAGCCCTTGATTGGAGGATTTGATTTATTCAATCAAAACCTTCCTACTGACCTCTTCTTCCTTTCCTGTGTTGACTCCTTCCTTTCCTATGCATGCTGCCCCTTTCCTGCGCCTGCTGCCAGCCTTGGGCGCCTGTGATACTGGCGGCCCACAAACTAGTCCACAACATTTCCCTCCACACCGACAAAGAACTCGTCCGTGAGCTCGAACTCTGGATACCTCTGCTTGAATTCTTCAAGTGGTTCCCTGGAAGCATCTGTCTCAGCACGACCAAACCACTGAATCAACAATTCCTAAACACCTCTATTGAGCCTGGCACGTACCACCTTGGATAGTGTTGGTAGGACACGACCATGCAAGATCACAGGTAATGGTACCACTTGTGTTGGCGCCTCCCCTTCAAACTTCCTCAGCAAGGAAACATGGAAGACATCGTGTATTCGAGCACGAGGTGGTAACTGCAGCTTGTATGAGACCAGCCCTACCCGAAGGAGGACCTGGTATCGACCGTAGTACTTTGGCCCAAGTTTGGAGGGAGCAGCAGAAGTCAACCTGACTGCTGTGAACTGTTGTAGGCGAAGCCACACCCAATCGCCGACTTGGAACTCCACCTGGCGACGTTTCTTGTCCTGGTAAGCTTTCATGGTTACTTGGGCCTGAAGAAGACGCTCCGGATTTCCACCAAGAACGTGACGCGGTCCTGCAGCTGGTGGTACAGTGCTGCCACCTTAGTGGAGCCCGGCTGATAGGACAGCAGGGTTGGCGGCTCCCGGCCATAGACGACACGGAATGGCGAGCACTTGATGGCTGTCTGGTATGAAGTATTGTAGCAATACTCTGCCCATGGCAACCACTGCAGCTAGGACTTCGGTCGATCTCCTGCAAGACACTTCAAATACATGGTTATGACCCGATTTACCACTTCGGATTGACCGTCGGGCTGTGGGTGGAATGTTGAGCTCATGTTTAGTTTGACACCAGCCAACTTGAACAACTCGGTCCAGAAAAGGCTGGTAAAGATTGTGTCGCGGTCGCTGACGATTGAGTAGTGGAGCCTATGTAAGCAGATGATGTCATCAAAGAAGGCCTTGGCCACGGACGCTGCCGTGTAGGGGTGCCGAATAGCGATGAAGTGTGCATACCTCGAGAATTTGTCCACCACAGTAAGGACCACTGTCTTGCCACCAGCACGTGGAAATCCTTCCACAAAATCCATGGAAATGTCGCTCCAAACCTCCAAAAGGATGGTTAGGGGCTGCGGGAGACCGCTAGGATGTAGATGATCCATCTTGTTCTTTTGGCAAGTGGTACACCCGCGCACATAATCGGCGGACCTACTGCAATGCGCCTGGGTTGTGGAAGGAGGCGCGCCAGCGATTGACCGTCTTCTGGATGCCGTCATGGCTGCAGTCGTGGACGTACGCCAGCAGGTGTGGCCAAAGGGCCAAAGCATCTGGCACATAGACGCGACCGCCGAAGGTGATGAGGTCGTCCACCTTAGTCCAGCCTTCTGGAGCAGAGCCATCGGTTATCTGTCGGTGTAAAGTCGCAGCCTGCGGGTCGGTGAGGCGCTCGGTGCGCAACACCTCGAAGAGCTTGAAGGAGGGCGTGGAGATGGTGTGGAGGGAGTAGAGATGGCAATGGGTAAATACCCACCGGGTATTACTACCCCATACCCATACCCACGACACAAAAATAACCCCACCGGGTCACCCATATACACTGGCGGGTATGGATTTATCCCCATACCCATACCCATGTGGGTATGGGTCACCCATCGGGTCACCCGTACCCACAAAAATTAAACAACTATCAAAAAATTATACTATACAAATGGCAAGTATATCCATATGAATATCGTTACAAAATTTTCTAGCATCATTTAACCATCCATTCAACACACCAAAGATAATTGGATAAAGTAGTAACACTATGATAGTACTACATAGCACATTACATGTTCCATTACATGGTCATTAAATTTGTTGTTAAATAGTAAAAAAGTTGGATGACTAAAGTCCAAGTTCATGCTTCGGATAAGTTTATATTGGGTATTTTATACCCACGGGTTAACGGGTATGGGTGAAGGTGGAACGTTCTAATACCCGTTTACCCATTGGGTGAAGATTTTTGCCCAATAACAGACCCACGGGTAGAATATTTAGCCCACATACATACCCTAATGGAGTAAATACCCATCGGGTATCGGGTCGCGGGTACCCATTGCCATCTCTAGGAGGGAGGCCACCACCTCCTCGTCATGCGATGCAGCACATCAGTCGTGCCATTCATCTTCTCTGGCTTGTACTCGACGGCAATGTCATATCCGAAGAGCTTGCTCACCCATGTGTGCTGAGGAATGGTAGAGAGACGTTGATCCAAAATATACTTTAAACTATAGTGATCAGTACGAACAGTAAAAGGTCATCCCCAAATGTATGGCCTCCAATGACGAACCGCCTTGACCAAACTGATGAGTTCACGCTCGTAGGCAGGCAGCTTCTAATGGGGAGGCACCACGGTCCTGCTGAAGAAGGCGATCACACTGTCGCCTTGGTGCAGGACGGCGCCGAAACCGGCACCTGAGACGTCACAATCGATGTAAAAACGCCACTCAAAGTCTGGCATCTATAGCAAAGGTGGCAACATGAGCACCTGCTTGAGGGTCTTGAAGGCGTCGTCGGTCCAGCGGAACGCCTCCTGCTTGAGGAGAGCGGTGAGAGGCGCGGCCACCGTACCATATCCCGCGATGAATTTGCGGTAGTACCCGATCAATCCGAGGAACCCGCGTAGAGCTCGAAGTGATTTTGGCGATGGCCATGCCTCCACAGCCTCAATCTTGGCGGGGTCCATGGCCACGCCGTTCGACGAGATGACGTGACCAAGGTAGGCGACCGTGTGAGTGCCGAAGAGACAGTTAGAACACTTGAGCGCCAACTTGTGTGTCCACAGTAACTGGAACACCTTCTTAACGTGTTGGAGATGGTCGGCCCATGAACGATTGTAGATGAGGATGCGTCAAAGAAGACCAGCATGAACTTGCGGATGTACGACTTCAACACCTCATTCATGAGAGCCTGGAAGGTAGAAGGTGTGTTCATCAACCCGAACAGCATCACCAGGAACTCATAGTGCCCTCGATGAGTGCGGAAGGTTGTCTTGGCGATGTCGTCGGGGTGCATTTGCACTTGGTAATGGAGTTGTCGAGGCTAGTTGGTTACGCCATCTCTTGTTGGAACTTCGATGCCCCCTTCACAGGAGTATTCTTGTCTATTGTGACAACATCAGCGCCGTCTATTTATCCACCAATCCAGTTCAACATATCGTACGAAGCATGTTGAAATTGATCTCCACTTTTCGAGAACGTGTTGCTATTGGTGATGTTCACGCAGGGGCGAAGCTACTGTGTAGCCAGTGGGTGCAAGTGCACCCCCTAAAACTCCAAAAATCAATTATACTGTTCAATTTTTCACCATATAAGCACCACCCACATCTCATCCTTATGAATCCACAAGGGAGGTGCACCCCCTTTATATTTGCTCTAGCTTCGCCACTGCGTTCACGAAAGGGCTTCTGACATCAGTGTTTCTTGAGTTCAAGTCCAGTCTCAACATTTGCAGTGGCTAGATGTTTCGACTAGGGGTGTTAGATTATTACTATAATTTGTAGGCTGCTTTCCATCTCCCCTCCTGCATGAGGGCTAGTATGGCAACTCTATCAGGTATAGCAACTAGGAGCAGTCCTATATGGCATCTAGGATCTGCTATTTTAGTATAGGTATCAAGAGCTACCTCTATGGTAATCACTAATCAGGATCCTGATTACCAGGCTGCCGCACCTTCCCTGGTGCACCACCCTCCTGGCCTACATATTGTAAACCTTTCTACATCTAATGAATCAATCTAATCAGCCCCTGGTTACTTGTCTAATAATATTCACTCTTCATACCTGCAGGTTCACATGTCATCCTCATTGCAGGTAATGCTGCCACTGAAAATTCTACCATTCTGATTCTTTTTCTTTTGCTACAATACAATACACTTTTACATTGTCATTTTCCAACAATAACACTATAATATTTTTCAAACAAGAAATTTGGTCATGGGACATAGTTGTTTGTCCTAATGCAGCTAGCTCATTTGTTTTCCTTTGATTCAGCTACAACATCAGTAGCCACATTCGTTGTTCTGGTAGTCACTGCACTCTATCTTTCACTGAAGAAAAGATATAATGAAGCAATACATCTCAAAGTAGAAATGTTTCTCAAAACATATGGCACATCAAAACCCACAAGGTACACTTTCTCCGAAGTTAAGAAGATAGCAAGGCGGTTCAAGGAAAAAGTAGGCCAAGGTGGATTCGGAACTGTTTACAAAGGGCAGCTACCAAATGGTGTTCCAGTGGCGGTCAAAATGCTAGAGAACTCTACAGGAGAGGGAGAAGACTTCATCAATGAAGTAGCAACCATTGGACAAATACATCATGCAAATATCGTCCGCCTCCTAGGTTTTTGCTCTGAAGGAACAAGACGTGCGCTTATTTATGAATTCATGCCTAACGAGTCATTGGGGAGATATATATTCTTGCCGCAAGAGCTCCTAGTACCAGAAAAAAATGCTAGATATCGCTACAGGCATTGCTAGAGGAATGGAGTACCTACATCAAGGATGTAACCAGCGCATCCTCCACTTTGACATCAAGCCTCACAACATTCTGCTGGACTACAGCTTCAACCCAAAAATTTCAGATTTTGGTCTTGCTAAGTTGTGTGCCAGGGACCAAAGCATTGTTACCTTGACCGCAGCAAGAGGCACAATGGGGTACATCGCACCAGAGATATATTCTCCAAATTTCGGTGGGGTATCATACAAGTCAGATGTTTACAGTTTCGGCATGCTGGTGTTAGAGATGGTGAGTGGAAGGAGGAATTCAGACCCAGGTATCGAGAACCAAAATGGGGTGTATCTACCAGAGTGGGTCTATGAGAGAGTAGTCACTGGGCAGGACCTCACACTTAGTAAGAAAATAGCTGATCAGGAGAAAGAAACAGTGAGGCAGCTGGCCATTGTTGCACTCTGGTGCATTCAGTGGAACCCCAAAAACAGGCCATCAATGACAAAAGTGGTTAACATGTTGACAGGAAGGTTACAGAATTTACCAATACCACCTAAGCCATATGCCTAGCCTGAAAGACATCCTATGCCATAAAACATGGAGGATATACACCATGCTTTAGGAAGCATGAAAAGCAGTTATGCTTACTTTCATGTGCGAGCTTAGTAATGCTTAGCAATAGATTACACAGTATTTGGATCATTCCACTGTATCAGACACATGAACTGTGACTCTTTTAATTTTCGATGTGTGGTAACTTAATTAGAGACGTATCACATTGGATTTGATTTCCAGTGTTGTTCAATTATTGTGATTTTCCGGAAAATATATCTGTTCGGTTGGCTTTAATCCGTACCGGTTTCTACTGTTTCTTTTTTTCTCGAAAGCGTAGGAGAACTACGCCCCATTATATATTAAGCAGAAAAAGGGGTGGCCAAAAAAGACCAATACAAACGGCCTCCTTACGGAGGCCAGTAGGAAGCATACATAAATGAATCCATCAGACCTTCTTAATTCTCAGCTAAGGGTGCTGCTAAATGGCAAAGCCCCTTGGCACCAGCAATCTCCCATTGTGCCCTTTCCTCATCCGCAGCTCTAAGACTCATGGTAACACTAGGGCTGCAGCCATCAAAGACGCATTTGTTTCTATGCTTCCACAAGGTCCAGGCTCCCAGAATGATAAGGGAATCAAGTCTTTTTTTGTGAGTCCATTAACAATATTCCCCACCGATTCCCACCAGCCTAGATATGAGCTAACATCTGGTTGAGGAGCCAAAGAATGCAGACCGAATTTCCTTAACAACAGATACCAATTCCCTAGAGAAACAACAGGTAACAAGGAGATAATCGATAGTTTCATCCTCTTGATCACAAAGGGGGCACTTCTCAGGATGAATCAGCCCTCTTTTAGCAAGCCTATCTGTTGTCCAGACTCTATTTTGTGCAACCAGCCAGATGAAGAAGCGACATTTTGGCAAGGCCCAAGTTTTCCAAATTTTCTTCTGATGAGGGAAAACCACAGATCCCAAAAAGAAACCTTCGTAAGCAGTCTTTGCTGAATAGATGCCAGTAGGAGCAATACTAAAAACATGTTTATCCTTAACCTCAGGCTGCAGCTGCCAAGCTGAAGTCATATTCCACAACTGGAGATAATCTGTTAAGACTCCCACTGTCAGCGGACCCTTAATATCAGAGATCCATTTTCTATCTGTAATTGCCTCATAAATAGTCCTGCTATTGACAATCCTCTTGGGTATAAAATTATACAAACTTAGAGCAAGGTCTTTAATTCTCTTACCATTTAACCACTTATCCTTCCAAAACTTTGTATTTCTACTGTTTCTACGGTGTTTTTGTCTCTGTGGATTGCAGCTGCAGCAGTCCAAACAGTCGGCATCAATCCAAAGCGAACAAATGTGTTCCTTTGATTTATCTGTGCTCATCAATGTTGTGTACTACTACAAGTCCATGCATAACTCAGAAAGGTGTTCTACTCTTTTATCTCATTTTTTTGTGTTTGTGTGTGCGTGGAACAAGGTGTTCTAATTTTCCTATTCGTGGTGCATAAGAGTTATTATAAATTCATCATGCTGGGTAATCGATAAACAACTAAACCTCAGCAATGTGTTCTATATGTCCTTCCGATGGGCCATAATTGGTCAAGATGCAAAGACACTATAACCTAAATTGTGCCAGGGACGAAGCCAGCCAAGTAAGTCGCCAGGTCATCCACTTTGCTAGCTAGAGTTTGCACTGCAGTAATACAGTGCGTACAGTGATTTTCAACTTCAAACCATCAGGGTCAGACCTAGCTCTGCACTTGAACTATGCATAGTTTCTTATTCCCCACACAGCCACACCCCAAGTAACAATGTCACCCCGCATATACCCCAGGTTTGTGAGCGCAACTGTCCTAAAATCTAGCAACGTGGTATGCAAAAGCAAGGTGTTATTACCTCTGTCAGTAACGAGTAGGAAGCGCATCCGGAAAGCGGTAGCGACCCTCACCGGAGCGGAGGACGGCGGCGAGAAGAGGAATACCCGTTCCAGCATTCGGAGGCGGTGCGCACATCGGCACATGAGGGAATTCGTGAGACTTCCTTCCTGGCATTGGGATTGGCGACTTCGTGGTGGCTACGAGGTACTAGTGAAATCCGTAGCCGTAGCGCAGTTTAGCGGGCGGCGCACACCAAAAAAAAGTGCGACGAACAGTGGCGTTGTGTCGGCTGTAAGTCTGTAACAGGTGGCCGTCAGCGCGAGGAGATGTGATTTAATGGCCCATGGGCCTGATTTAGCTCATGTAGAAAAGCATTCGGAGTTCGAATGGGAAATATTTTGTTAAAAACCGAACGTATTTTGAAGGGCCTCCGTTTTTTATTAGGGCCTGTTTGTTTACCCCCATGGATTATATAATCTGGATTATTTTTGGAGGATTATATAATCTGGATTATATAATCTGGATTATATAATTTGAGTAGTCCTGTTTGTTTACCCACATTATTTGAGTTGTTAATAGGATTCTTTTGTACGAGGAAGACAATAATGCCCTCTATATTTGTACTAGGTTGAAACTCATATATGGAAAAAAATAATTCAATTGACATTGGCAAATATTGCATTAGCAATATTATCACGGAAGGCATTCATGTCACCTTCTTCATCCCCAAATTGACTAGTACTAGGCGCAAAAACGATTCGGTGGATTATAATGGCAATGGTGGGTAATTTCTAGGAAACTTGAAAGGGTAGTGGGAAAGTGGGAAAAAATAATCTGAAATAAGCACCTCCTCACTTGCTTATGGATTATCATAATCCAAGGGGTTAGATTATATAATCTGGGCAAATAAGCTGGACTGTTTGTTTGACTCTTAGGATTATTTAATCCAGATTATATAATTTGGGGGGTAAACAAACAGGCCCTTAGTCAGTTGATCCTACATTTGTACTAATAATTAAGGGCGGTGTGTAGACCGCCTCCGCCCCCAAAAAGCACACGCCCGCTCAGAAACCCCGCAAACCGCCTGCCAACCCCGGCAGCCCGACCTTCGTATTCATCGCTGCCGCAAACCGCCCCCAACCCCGCCCGCCAGACCTCCGTATTCATCGCCGCCGCGCCGCAAACCGCCCGCCAGACCTCCGGAATCGTATCCACGGCGCAAACACGCCATGGTTTTGGATGGGGGCGACGCAATCCGTTCGCCGCGGCTGCCAACAATCCCGAGCCCCCCCCCTCCCCCCGCCGCCGCAATCCCGTCCGTCGTCCGCAATCCGCCCGCTCGTCGCAATCCCCGCCCGCCCTCCCGACATCGACGCCTTCCTCCCCCGCAACGCTCCGACCATGGCGTGGGGAGAGGACGAGCCTATCGGCCCCGATGTGGCCTCGGCGGGTCTTCACGTCTAGGAGCGGATCCCCGCAACGCTCCGACCATGGCGTGGGGAGAGGACGAGCCTATCGGCCCCGACGTGGCCTCGGCGGGTCTTCACGTCTCGGAGCGGATCGGCCGTGACGCCGTCGCGCAGCCCGACCTGGAGGAGGCCCTTGAAGCCTCGTGCTACGCGTCTCACCCCTACTCCTCGCACCCCAAGGAAGTAAGCGCCCCCCTCCCCCTCCGACCTGTCGTGCCGTCTACTACGTGTGTACTGCTAGCCGCGCACGCTTGAGCCGTTGGTCTGTCCCAGCATCCCTTTTGGGCGAATGCTAGGTTGTAATTGAGGGTTACATCTGTTGTACTCGAGGTTTACAGCAGTTATCCAGGGAGATTCGTGTCATTGTTTCCCCCAGTGGAATGGGGTGGTGAAGAATCGATGAATGAAGGTGGAGGAAAATATGTCGTAGCCACACATGCTGTCAACTTGGCAAGGCTCCTACGGTTCTTTCTAGAAAATCTGACGCCTGAGATGATAAAGAAGGGAGCACAACCGCCTCACTGGGTAACACCAGTGTTTTCAGGTCGCCTAATCGCTTCTGATCGCCAGAGGACCGACCAGAACGATTAGAGCGATTAATCGGACGATCAGTCCGATTAATCGGCTTCTGATCGGTTGATCAGAGCTCCTGATCGTCCAGGGCTGGGAAAACCGACCAGAGGTCCAGGCATCAGAAATTCTTCAAATAACTCCAGAACTCTTCCACAGAACCAATGGTGCTGCCTGCTGCTATGCGTCGGTGGCGCGCTGGGATTGGGGAACTGGGGAGGTGGGGAGGGACCGCGGAGGGGGCGCAGGTCGCCGGTGGCGCGCCGCCGGCCGCCGTCGCCCGTGTGGAGAACTGGACACCGTCTAGGGTTTCGCGTTGGCGATTGGCGAACTGGCGACCGTGCTGCTGCTGCCTGCGTGCGTGGCCGTGAGTGACTGAGTGTGAGTGGGCTGTACTGAGTGAGTGACTGAGTGGGCTGTACTGCTGTAGTGGGCTGGGCTGTAGTGGCAGTGAGTGGGCCGAAATGAAAGTAACGAACAGTGAAAACGAAGCGGGCCAAACTGATCGTCCGCGATCTAGTCGGACGACTAATCGCGTTTAGTCGTCGACTAATCGGACGATCAGGTTTCTAATCGCCCTGATCGCGTCGGTACTCCTTATCGGATGCGTGATGCTGATCAGTCGATTAATCGCCGATTAATCGCGATTAATCGGACGATCAGAAAACGTTGGGTAACACACATGGGCCTGCCCTACTCTTTGCAGCAAGGAGACGGAGACCTGCGTCCGGCTCTGGCATAACTGCAAGCTTACCTATCAAGAACATGGGTGTCGCTGATCCCTGAACTATGCGCCTGATTGTTCAGGCTGCCAACAATGGTAACAACTTTTGACTAGCAAGTCTTTAATTAGCCGGAGTTAAGATAATTTACTTTCACCGAAGGAAATTCTGGTGATTTTTTGTGTGCAGTCTGATGGAGTCTGTTTCAGACGTTGAGTGTTCAGTTAGAGTAATTTTATAGCTTTCTAGACTAGATATTCCAATTTAGTTAGATGGAGCTTTACAGATATGCCAATTCAGAGATGGATCTTCATTTACAAAAAAAAGAGTTTGTTGACGGGAGGGAAGTATGTTCCAGTGCATCTTTGCTTCGAACATGTTTCAAGTATCTTATTTGTTCACAATTATGACATTTTCATCCTACTAATACCATGTATGTTTTAGGAAGTATCTCCTACTCTGCCTAGAATTCTAATTAGTCATTAGTACAATTTCAATTTTGTAGATAGAATAAATCTCACATAAACTTAAGGATGATAAGGGTCAAAATGAGATATGTTGTTCTGAAACTGAAGCAATAAAGGTTTGAATACTTACATCTTGTCACCTAAACTGAAATGAATTTTTACTTATTTTTGGACCCATCTTCTATGAATTGATTTAAGTCGTTTTGTAGGGTACATAGCTTCCAACTCTATGGATTCTTGTTAGCAATGGAAGAGTTTGATTTGACTTTAACTATTTCAGTGGTTCTCGGTCAAACGCCAGCAGGCACAGGTTATTGCAGATAGTCTTTACTATACTAATTTCAAGCTTCATTGCAGAGTGAGATTGTCATCTATTTACTAACTTCTTTATGTAGTATATGATCAAAACCAAATACATGTTTGTCCTTTTGCGGCGCAAAAAACAATATTTAAATGCTTTGAGATTGTGCCAAATCAAACCACACCTATATTTTGGAATTGACAGAGTATACCAAAAAAACATGCACTAACAATATTTTTTGATCTAAAATATAGATGTGGCCTTGTATTAATTTGTATTCATCCTGGGATGGAAGGTGGTCGCAACTGCTATGCTGATGAACATTATTTGCCAATAGTATTCCTTGTCAGTACACAATGACCTTGCAAATTGGGTTGTAACCCATGTTAACTGGTCTGAAGGGAAGTGACATCCGAAAGCTTACATGGCAAAGGATGTCAGTTTCCAGCTTCTAAAAAATATATAAGTATGTGTTCACCTACTCACCTTACATCTATTTTTGTCCCAGTGATGGGTCATGGACAAAACACACAAGTATGCTTAAATGTTTTATCGTTGCTCTGCATAAAGTGTGTTTTTCTGTGCAGGCCTGTCCCCCACCGCCGTTGGATCCGAGATCCCACCCTCGTCCTTCCTCTCCTTCTCCGATCCGCTCATGAACTGCCTCAGCCGAGGCACATAATGCAAAGGGGCTTTCTATAAGACCAATATTATTTGGTATATGAATTCAGGCAAATCACAACGGTGCATCTATGTTTCGTTTCTCCAAACGATGACTTACTATGTCTAGAGGCTACGATTGTGCATGACAGATGTGTCGACCTTGTGGACAAGCAACGTGGATGAGAGGTATGCACAAGCAGCAATGACATGGGTATGCAGAGAGCCATGGAGGCAACGGCCACACGAGGTGTGTTGTGTGCTACAACTGCATCAATTTGCTTCCTACTTGTGTAAGTTTATTTCATGCAAGACTGAACTTGTATGTTTGCTTTTATATGATTTATATCTCATTGGCATGAGCAACACAAGAATTATTAAAAAACATTGTTGCACACCATTATAGGAAGGGTTAGCTGAGGCACTATGGTCACTAGAATTTTACATGATCAATTACTTTCTAAAGAAAATGTTTTCTGATAGCATATAGTCATCACGTAAATTTTTAAATTACTTTTTTTGGCTTTGTGCTTCCTTAGAATATGCCAACATAACTTATTCCTGGTTATTATTTTAATCAATTTTAAGGACGACGATGACACTGATACTATTGGTTGTTGTACGCTTTTTAAATTACTTTTTTTGGCTTTGAGCTTACTTGGAATATGCCAACATAACTTATTCCTGGTTATTATTTTAAACAATTTTAAGGACGACGATGACACTGATACTATTATTTTGAGTTTGATTAATCATTATACTATTAGTCTCTTACCTATATATCTATTCACTAACACTTGGACAGGTAACTTGGTGAAAATTGTAATTCCACGATCTAACCCCAACGATCGGTGTTGGAAAGGTGAGTTTTCATTCTCCTTTGATATTTTATTCTAACAACAACATTTGGGTAAAGTTAGGGTGTTATGGACCTGATATACCTGTGTCTGTGTCAGATAACTAGAACTTTCCTATAACAAGTCAGAGAAGCCACCACAGCTAACCAGAAAGCAGATTTTACATACCAGACAGATCATTTGTGTGCTACAACCAGTTTGCTTCAGAATTTGTTAACGTTGTATTCCTGTTCTTAACTAGCTTCAGCAAAACTTGCCCTAATTGACTGCTCTTCCATGCTGACAGAAATATTGCGGAGGACGCGATCAATATTACATAAACTGAAGGAACAAATCAGTGACGGTACTCCAGTTATTCGAGCTGGTGCTGGAACAGGCATATCTGCAAAGTTCGAAGAAGCTGGTGGTGGGGTTGATCTTATAGTGCTGTAGCTGTACAACTCTGGACGGTTTCAAATGGCTGGAAGGGGCTCACTAGCTGGGCTCTTGCCCTTTGGTGATGCAAATGACATTGTACTTCAGATGGCCAACGAAGTGTTGCCTGTAAGTAGCTCAGAATCCAACATCACTCTAATGTCTGTCAACTTTATTGTGCACAACCATTGATGTAGATCTAACTTCAGGTGGTTAAAGGAGTTCCTGTTCTTGCTGGGGTATGCGCTACAGATCCATTTCGTCGAATGGAATACTTTCTGAGACAACTAGAAACCATTGGAATTTGCGGTGTGCAAAACTTCCCAACCGTAGGTCTGTTTGATGGGAATTTTAGACAGAATTTGGAGGAAACTGGAATGAGGTACATGTATAAGTTCTACACATTTTAAACTTTTGGAAGTGCAATTTCTCCATGCATTATTGTTGTCATCATGAAGCATTGCAAAATGGTTACGGTTGTAAGTTTTTTTCTGAAAGGGAAGGACACTCTGGCTACAAGTTGCATTAACTTGATTATATTTATTGTCAGCATGGAAGTGGAGATGATTTCAATGGCTCATCGCATGGGTTTCCTTACTACTCCATATGCTTTCAATCCGGATGAAGTTGCTGCCATGGCCAAGGCAGGATCTCATATCGTAGTTGCACATATGGGTCTGACAACTGCAGGGTCTTTCGGGGCAATGACAGCTACCACTTTAGATGATAGTGTTTTACGTGTTCAGGCCATTGCGGATGCGGCATTTGGGGTTAATCCTGATATCATTGTTTTATGTCACGAAGGTACATGCATTTTCAATTCTCTGAAAGATTCTTCTAATATGTTCTTAATTCTGGAATGATTTTCATTGTGCAAATAATCTAACTTGCATGCACGATTCCATAGGCCCCATATCTAGACCCCTAGAAGCTGAATTCATATTGAAGAATACTGAAAGGGTTCATGGATTTTACGGTGCATCAAGCATGGAAAGATTACCAGTAGAGCAAACTATCACGAACACCGTGAGAGAGTAGAAAAAAATTTCCTTAAAATGAGAACCATCGTTTACATGTGTGATTTAAGCCTGTTGTTCTTCCGTTACACTTCGAAGATTCTTTCATCTCTGCCTCTTTATTTGTCTCTTACCTATATATCTATTCACTAACACTTGGACAGGTAACTTGGTGAAAATTGTAATTCCACGATCTAACCCCAACGATGCTCATGTTGCCGGTGTTGGAAAGGTGAGTTTTCATTCTCCTTTGATATTTTATTCTAACAACAACATTTGGGTAATGCCGCCAACGCCTTTGCTTTGGTCGAGCCCTCGACATCCGCATATTCCAAAAGCACCTGCAGTGTGGTCATTCTTTTGTTTGGTCCGCACCACCGCAATGCCAAATTTGTTTGGAAAGTGCCTTGAATTTTGCTAACACATTCTTTTTATGATGTTGTGCCTAATATGGCACCTATGGTTGCCAGTTGCCACCATGATACAACACTGCTCATTGAAAAATCATAAGAAATTTCTTACAATTTAACAGATATTTGTCCAATGTTCTGCACTGCATATAGTTTAGAGTTTATTGGTTTCAAAGCATGTGTTAATAAAGTGAGCCAAGTATTCTGCTCAAACAAGTGCATAGCTCAACATGTGAACTCATTGTTTTGCTTTTACTAATATTTGTAGTGTTATATATTATTTCACTTGTTGCTTCTGCAATTGTGACATGCTTCAACCGCAGTTCAGAATTTATGTGATGTTTAGTGCTTCATATGTTGTTTGTGAAATTAATAAAAGTTCTACAGTAACTTTGTTTTTAGTATGATATTTGACATTACATTTGTTACTTGTTGTAAAGTTAGCAACAATCTGCTTCTAAAAAGCAGCTCCTGGCTACGCAATAGTTGTATAGATATTCCCTTTTTAATGTACTCACTATGTCTGGAACTTGTCAATCATATCTTGTCACAACTAGGTCTTCTCCGAGTGTGTGAATTCACATTAGCAGAAATTAAGCATTTTGTGGACCCAGAGGACAAATCACATCCGATTTTTTTATGTTGCTAATTTGTAGTTCCTCATGTTTCCTAGAGAGTTGCAACTCTCAGGGGAGTCAGTCAAGCTAATGAAGCTTGGGGAAGCAGTTGCAAAGGTTAACAGTTTCTTGCAATTTTTGCCTTTCAAATTTAATCTCATTTCTTTTGTTCTTTTGTTTATATGTGTTGTTCTTACCCTGGATATAATTTTGAACTTTTACACTATTGTTATTTATAGGGAACTATTAATAACGAGACACTTGGTTACTTCACCTGAAGGGTCTATCTTTTCCTAACATGCTTGGGAATTGATAAGGATCGGTTGCACTCCAGACAACATTTACCTAATGAAATGGCTCATTATATTGCTGATTGTTGGGTGCTGAGATAGATTACTCCTATGGGTGGATAGAGTGTGTGGGTATTGCTGATAGATCTGCATATGATTTGATAACTCACAGTGTAAGCTCACTTCATCTTTTTTCACACAATGGATAATTTACTAGAGATATAGATTTTGTTCTTTGAATATGTTGCTACATCAATTGAATTGCTCATCTCATGTTGTAACTACACTTGCTAAATGAAATTTGTATTATTGTCATCTGTTTGCTGTGCAAATATGCTACTAATATTCTCATGATTGTCTGTTTATTGTCTCACAGGAGAAAAGTGGTGTCTCATGGAAGAATAGAAGAAAAAGGATTAGATTAGTGTCTATCATTAAAATTTTATGTTGTCTCTTCAGAAATAATTTGTGCAGTATTGATAATGTTTCTTCGACATCAGCTCAATTTATTTAAGCGGTGTATTTATAATAGTATTATATATTTATATACCGTCAATATAATATTAGTGTATGGTGATATTTTGTCACACATTTTGCATACCATAGTAATATTTGTCGTTCCGTATTTATGTTGTTTTATACTAATTTTTTACTCCCGTGGCAACGCACGGGCACAGACCTAGTTAATTACATAATAGTCAGTTAGCCGTGTGTTGCGACGGCTCACAACAATACCCACATAAATTATCTACCAAAAAGATATCAAGATTTTTTATTGATTGTCTCCGCTCTTCGCATAATATTTTTTATGAACGTACGGGTACCAAAGGCAGCAAATCAGAGACCCCACATCCCTTGTCTCCCCCGCTTTCAAGGTTTCGTACAACATGAGAGGAAGGGAAGAGGCGGACATACTTGTTCGTTGCCGGAGAAGGACATGACGAAGACCTGGACATCTGGAGGCGACATAGGTAGTATACCGCTAGATATATAGGGAAAGAGCACGCAAACGGATAAAAAAGCCCAGCCGGAGCAGCTCCAAACCGAGAGGCACCCGCACCAGACGTTAATCCGAGAAGGACGAGAGAATGCAAGTGTCTTCCCAGCCCTAGACCCGCCGATGCGACACAACACCACCACCAACTCCGTAGCATATACTGACTGCTGCCACGCTACGGGCCTTGGTTGTCCAATATCTCAAACTTGGACTCCTCATCGCCAAGATAACCAAAGTGTGGCAGGCGTCACCATGTCCTCCTCGACGGCACACACGGAGAAAGGCCAGGAGCATAACCGACTCATCCCGTACCCGCGTCGACGAGCGTCCATCGGCTCGCGACTGCGACCGTGGGTGGGGGCAGTAGGTTGGGGAGGAAGAACAGGGCGATGGCCGGGAAGACGAACGGGGCGTTCGACGATGGCGAAACGATGGTGCACGCATAATGTGAAACCTCTCGTGGACGTGCAATAGCCACTACGTGAGTCAGTGTTGGGGATGGTGTCGGGCGAATACGGGGAGGAGACACATGCTCCTACGCCCTCTGCCAAGAATGGGGTGGCGCGGAGGTGGAGGCATGAGGGGAGAGAGAAAAGAAGTATAATGACGAACGAGGTGGTGGCAACTGAGGCGAAGACCATCATTATCGTGTGGAGGTATAGATGGCCAAATGGGTTGTGTCTGGCGAGCCGGCTCGAGGCACGACCCATTTAATAGTGACTGGGCTAACCCGGCACGAGCGTCGTGCGGTGCTTGGGTCGTAGCCTCGACCCATAGTGCTAGTTCGACCCGACACAATTATTTTTTTATTTTACAAAAAAATCATATATATATATATATGTACAATTTATATTCAATATTATAAACACCTGAGTATGATGTTTTACTGGTTAGACAGCTTCACCCAATGTCTCCCACCCTTCTTCCATCAGGGTGTGGGTTCAAACCCCACCTTCTGCATTGCTTTTTAACATTTTACGCTGAGTTGATTTGGAAGAAATGTAGGGACTTTTTTGTAAAAAGATGACGCAAGACGACCGTTGAAACTAGTGCTTTAAGTATAGTAGAGACTAGTCGGTTACCCGTGCGTTGCGATGGCTCACAACAATACCTATGTAAATTATCCACCAAAAAGATCTCAAGATTTTTTATTGGTTGTCTCCACTTTTTGCATAATATTTTTTATTAATGCACGGGTACCATAGGCAGCAAATCAGAGAACTCCATCCCTCGCCTCCCCACCTCCAAGGTTTTGTAGAGCGGGAGGGGAAGGGAAGAGGCGGGCATACCTGTTCGTTGCCGGAGAAGGACACAACGAAGACCGGGGCATCTGGAGGCGACATAGGTAGTATACCGCTAGATATATAGGGAGAGAGCACACAAGCGAAGAAAGAAGCCCAGCTAGAGCAGCTCCAAACCAAGAGGCACCCGCACCAGCGCGTCACTCCGAGAAGGGCGAGAAAATGCGAGTGTCTTCCCAGCCCTGGACCTACCGAAGCGACACACCACCACCACCAACTCTGTAGCATATGTCGACTGCTGCCACTCTACGGGCCTTAGTTGTCCAATATCTCAGACCTAGACTCCTCATCGCTAAGATAACCTAATAGTGGCAGGCGCCACCATATCCTCCTCGACGGCACACACGAAGAAAGGTTAGGAGCATGACCGACCCGCCTCGTTCCCGCATCGACGAGCGTCGGTCGGCTTGCAGCTGTGACCGTGGGCGGGTGCAACAGGTTGGGTGCAAGAACAGGGCGAAGGCAGGGAAGACGAACGAGACGTCCGACGACGGCAAAGACGATGGTGCGCGCATGATGTGAAATGTCCTCGTGGACGTGTAATAGCCACCGCGCGAGTCGGTGTTGGGGCTGGTGTGAACGAATACGGGGAGGAAGCGTCTGCTCCTATGCCCTCTGCTGAGAATGGGGTGGCGTAGAGGTGGAGGCATGAGGGGAGAGAGAAAAAAGTAGAATGGCGAACGAGGTGGTGGCAACTGAGGCGAGGACCATCATTATCGTGCGGAGGTATAGATGTCCAAATGGGTCGTATCTGGCGAGCCAGCCCGAGGCACGACCCATTTAATAGTGCATGTGCCAACCCGGCACAAGCGACGTGCGGTGCTTGGGTCGTAGCCTTGGCCCGTAGTGCTGGCTCGGCCCGACACGATTATTTTTTTATTTTACAAAAAAATCATATATACATATGTACAATTTATATTCAATATTATAAACACATGAATATGATGTTTTACTGGTTAGATAGCTTCGCCTAGTGTCTTCCATCCTTCTTACATTAGGGTGTGGGTTCAAACCTCACCTCCTGCACCGCTTTTTATAACATACCCCACATGTTGCACCGCTTTTTAATATTTTACGCTGAGTTGATTTGAAAGAAATGTAGGGACTTTTTTGTAAAAAGATGACACATGAGGCTATGGTTGCAGGATCCAAGTTTGATCCCTAGTCCTCTTGCCCTTCTTTTTTGTTATTTCGACAAACAGGACGCGCAATGCGCTCGGGCTGCCCGCGGCTAGGCCTACAAGGTGGACACGCGCAGACAACGCAATGAGTGGACGCATGCATGATGATTTAGACGTTTTAATATTAATAACCGTGTGTTACAACGACACACAAGTATATTTGATACTTATATGAGATATTGAACTGATCTAAAGATTCATTAATCTAGATTTACGATTTTTTAAATATCTAATAACTTTCTTCATTGGTTAATTTTTTTAGATGATACAGTCCCAACAGAACTTTAAACTTGCTTGTCATGTAATAAAAAAACTCAACCTAGTGGAATGATTACGTTTACGAACGTATGTTTAGAAAATTAATACGCCACCCACTATAATAATGATATCAACAAGACAACAATAAAATTAAATTTACGGGACGTTTGGATCCCTTCATTTCAAAGGAATTGAAATTCACTCAATAAAATAACTTATTTAGTTTAGAATTTGGCATTCCACCACTTTCTAAAGTTCAGATATAAACCTATTTTAAATTCATAGGGTGGAGGATAGAAAATGATTTTATGCATGATTAGAATTTGTTTCTAATCTATAACTTACATGACACTCTTCGTATAAAAGTAAATATATTTTGTATAAAAATAAATTAGCTTAATTGGTATATGCCTAAATTAATATTATTAGAATGAAATTTAATTCCAGTGATCCAAACGGGGCGTTATAGACATTGATTCGAGCTCTAGGCATTTCCGTTTGATGGGGAATTAGCCGGCCCAAAGCACGACTGCGTGACGTGACTTGCACGCTAGGATTTTTGCCAAGAACTCGGTAAATTTCCGTGGTAATTAACACCACATATGTAATCTCGATCTGTTATCCTTGGACAGGCTGAAACGACTTCCTATGGACTCACATCCTTTTGCAGCACCCTACCAGCTGTTGGTGCTGCCTCGAACGCACTTGATCGCCCCATGTACGACGAAGGCACAACCGCACAAGAATGAAAAAACAATCCGCAACGCTCATGCCTGCCGTCAAAACAATCTAGGGAAGCCTAAAAATCAGCTAGAACAAATTCCCAGAGACTGAAGGATTTTGCAAGCGCCTCTACAAGAACCCCCACTAGAGCTCAGCAAAGAATTACATGGGAGCTTACTCCAGTTGGTTGATCTTTTGTCGCCCGGCAGTAGTCTAGGGAGGTTTAGGTGGAATTCACCGGCGCCGCGCCTGAGAGCGGACCATTTGTCGATATGCAATCGGCCAGGCTACGAGCACCGAGCAGACCTGCACCTTCTAGGCTTCTTTGAGATTGTCGGTTCGTCGACCGGTACAATCTCGTTGACCTCCCTTAGGCCTTGTTCGGCTGGACTGGAAATGGCCTGTATGATGATCGGATCCACATGTGTTATCCATGGCTGGATTAAATACAAGCCCAAAAAAAATACATGTTCGTTTAGCCCACGCCTGTTTGCAAACCAGGCCCAATACCCACGAAAAAACTCAATACCGGCCTGGAATCAGTCCACGACTCCACAGCCGTGGAACCCTATCCCGGCCATGGTGTAGAAGCGACGGCGGCGCGTGATCTGGAGGAAGTGACGACGGCGATGCAAGGGCTCTTCCGCCGTCGGCCGCCCTCTTCGTCGGCGAACTTTTCTCCTGTGAGTTCGTCCTTTCCTTCGTTCTCTTCTCCTCTTCCAAATCTGGGCAAATCTGGCTGGCCGGACGGATCTAGCTCCAGCCGCACCATGGTCGAGCGAGCCTGCTCCTCGCATGGTTGTTGGCTACATATATTTCCCCACAAAGCTTTTGTTGTTTGTAGTTGGCGCCATGGTCGAGCGAGCCTGCTCCTCGCATGGATGAACTGATCTTTATTTCCAAGTCAAGTCTGCCCACTCCGGCGACATGGCTGCTGCTGCCCAAAAGCTAGACGCACACGTGAACTGATCCTTTTACTCCTGCTGCCCAAAAGCTAGATGCGCACATGCTCTCTGCCCAAAAGTTGGACGCACACATGCTCCCCCTGACAGCGCCCCACCCTTCGCTTTACTCCCCTGTTCTCATGTTAGTTCATGTTAGTTGATGCCACATTCTTTATTTAACTGAAACTAGTTCTCATGGATTATGATCATAAATCTTCTATGCATTGTGCAGTACTACAGTCTCCCAATCTTCTGTTATGTACATTGTGTGTTTCATTTCAGTGCAGAAGCAAAAATAAAAAGACTGATTTGTATGCATTGTTTTGCTGGTAGAGACAACATTAGTTCCTTTGTTTATTGTAAGCAGTATTGTTGCTTCTGCAAGGCTCTAAATTTTTCTACAGTATATTCTCCCTATTTTTTATCTAGCCACAGGCTGTCTGTTTATGCACGTCAAGTCATGCTATGTTATTTATTTGTGACGTGCATTTCTCTTTTAATATGAAAATAGTACTTCAGTTCCACTTATTCAAAAATATTACTAATTTGAATATTCTACCTTTTCTTTGTAGATTGTACCTGCACCGGTTAGAGTTGGAGAAGACCAACCCCCACCGTCTTGGGACCCGGTACCATCCCCGAGAGGTACTTTTTGGGACCTGGTACCCCCATTTTTTGCAATGAGTATGGGGTTAATGGAGCGCATTAGGAAGAGGAGACAGGAGGATGATGATGATATGATGATGTTATTCCTTCCTGCATTACATTTACTGCATTCTAGTTCTCTTAAAGGGAGGAGAGTTAAGAAACGACGACACACATCCAAGCTAAGTGGCGAGGAGCATGTTTTAGAGTTGCTTGAAGGGCATGTCAAGAACTGCCGAGTAGCATTCAGAATGGAACCTGGAATTTTTAGAGCCCTAGCCAGCTATCTTAGGAAGGAAAGGTTGGTACGTGACACAAGGATAAAAGTTGAGGAGAAGCTCGGCTTCTTTCTATACATGATAAGCCATAACGCTTCATTTGAGGATCTGCAAGAAGAGTTCGGGCATAGTAGTGACACATTCCACCATCATATAAAACATTTTTTTGACATAGTTGTCCCTTCCCTCGCCAAACGATTTTTGAAGCCTCCTTCTCCAATTCAAGTACATTCAAAAATTGAAAGGAATCCTAGGTTCTATCCTTACTTCAAGGTGATGGCATTTCTATCCTTGCCCAATATCTATTCATTTTCTTCCAAATTTTAAAAATTCACATATAGTTTTCTTATGCAGAACTGCATCGGTGCAATTGATGGGACTCATGTACCCATTACAATTTCACCTGACAAAGCTGCTCCTTTTAGAAACAGGAAGGGGACTCTCAGCCAAAACGTGATGGTAGCTTGTGATTTTGACCTAAATATCACTTTCATGTCTACTGGGTGGGAGGGATCCGCTACAGATGCTAGAGTTCTTCGATCTGCAATGAATAATGGATTCTATGTACCTCCAGGAAAGTTCTATTTGGTTGATGGTGGGTATGCTAACACCACGTCATTCCTTGCGCCTTATCGTGGAGTTAGATACCATCTAAAGGAGTATGGGCAAGGTCACCGTAGACCTCAGAACTACAAGGAGTTATTTAACCATCGCCATGCCATACTGAGGAATCATGTTGAAAGGACTTTGGGGGTTGTGAAGAAGCGCTTTCCCATTCTAAAAGCTGCCACATTTCACAAAATAAGGAATCAAGTGAAAATACCAGTAGCAGCTGCTGTACTTCACAATATTATTCGGTCACTCAAAGGGGATGAGGAATGGTTAGATAATCAACCAGATAATATCTCGCCACAAAACTTTGTTGATCTACCGGATGACGATCAAGGCAACGATCAAGTAAATGTCCAAGGAAATAATCTTAGAGATGCAATAGCACAAGAAATGTGGAATGATTACCAAGTGCATAGAAATTAGTTTGGAATATTAGCCCTCATGTATTCTGGCACATCTATTAGCCCTCATGTATTCTGGTTTAGTTTGGAATAGACCATATGTTGCTCTATTTGGTACATTTTATTTACTGTCACATTGTTACCTCTCTTAATATTTGGTTTAATCCATTTCAGCTAACTATTTTCAGCTAACTATTTTCAGCTAACTGTTTTCAGCTAACTGTTTTCAGCTAACTGTTTTTAGCTAACTGTTTTCAGCTAACTGTTTTCAGCATAGAAATTTCAGCTAACTATTTCTCATTGTGTTATATAATATTAGTTAACATGTTTGGAAGGGGTTCTCCAAGAATCAACATGCTCTTATCAAAAAGTGCAACAAAGAAGCCTTCTCATAAAGCTGGTGATCCAAGAAAACATGGAGGTTCTCCAAAAGGTATGCAAGTAGACTTAAGAGATATTAAGCGCCTCTTGGAATTCTACAACTAATGTTTCTTCCTTGTCTTGTGTAGAGAAATTAAGAGCCGCTTGGAACTCAACTCTAGAGAAGACTCTTGTGGACCTGTTGCATGAGCACAAGACAGCTGATTATAGGGGTCAAAATGGATGGACAACAGAAGCATGGAACAAAATTGTCAAGGAATTTCATCAGAGGGAACAATATGTCTATTTCACAAAGACACAAATACAAGATAAGGAAAGAGAGTTGAAAAGGGACTATAGGTTGCTAAAGGATGCAAAAAATCAAAGTGGAGCTCATTTTGATGAGAAGACAGGGAGGATTACGGCTGACCCAGCTTTATGGAAAAATATACTGACTTCTCATCCTAAGGCTAAAAAGTTCCGCAACAAGTCTTTTCCTCTATATGAGGCCTTGGGGGAGCTTTATGATGGTTAGTCTCATTACAATGTCCATTTTTCCAATATGTTATGTTGTCTACCCTTTTTAGTAAAACTTAATTGTGCAGGGCAAACAGCTGAAGGGACCTACAACTACACCTCCACCCAACTTCCCGATCTTACTCAAGTAGGAAATAGAGATGAGTTTCTCAACATACAACATGAACAAGATGAAGTGGAAGAAACCTTGCCGGCACATGAAGAAGATGATGTCCATGTTGTTGAGGCAGGAGATACAACAGGTGAAAGGCATGATCCGGTGCCGCAGAGAAGGACTACTGCTACAAGAGGGAACAATGAAGAAACAAGGACAAAGAGGCATAAAAAGGGCGATAACCTAGAAGGAATAATGGGAAGATACATTGACATGAGAATGAAGCAAGCTGAGGAAGAAGCCACACAACTAGCAAAAGAGAGGGAGGAAAAGGAAGTGAGTCAAGCTGCAGACTTCTCAATCAAGAAGTGCATATCCATTATTGGTACAATGGAAGTTACAAAGGAGGAAAAAGCGAAAGCCTACAATGTCTTCAAGGACCTTGACAACAGGCAAATTTTCTTGAGTGCATGCGATGATGATGCCGAGTCTGCACTGATTTGGCTGAGAAACGAGATGGCTTAGCTGGTATGCTCTCGTCCTTTCCCTCTTCTCTTCCCACTAACTTTTTTAGGCTTGCATCTCTTCCTAGGTTGATTACTAGTCTGCAAGCATCCTTGGGCATTTCCTTCTGCTATGCAGTCACTAGCTAGATGCTTGAACATTTCCTATTTTCTCTTAAAATCTATTTGAACACCATAATAATAATGATTTGCTTATGGTTTATTTGAGCATTTCCTATTTTCCCTTATGATTTATTTCCTATTTTCCTATTTTAGTTGCAAACAAAGCACAATTCTTTCGTGAACTGCTTTCTTTTTAGATTATTAGACATGTTTGTCATTTCCCTACCAATCTTGGGCTATGAGCAAATATGTGATTTAACTCGAAAATACCAATATGGTCTAGCATGTTTATGTTTGATATGAAATTATTAAAATGCGTGGAGAAATTCTAGCGTTTAACAGTTGCATTCCCTTGCAGGTGGAGTCCTCTGAATTGCTTGTTGGATAGACAGTATGTTATGTTGTTCAAATGAAACATTAGCTCTCTCCCTTTGGTTTGTTCTTAATCTAAATGCACACACTCTATTGTAATGTAATAAGAGACAATGAGTGGCCAACTTCTGATTTTGATGCTTCAAATTTCATCCGCTTCACAGACCTAATACGATGGGCACTGATCTTTTTATATGCATGCAACAAATTAATGTATCCATGTGGTGTAACCAAACAATGGAAAATTAGCCATGTATTAAATTCTAGCTGTAATTGAAACACACATGGTTTAAGTGACATGGGATGGATTCACTCAATCCCACCGTGTATTGGATCCCAATATGTATTAAATACTAGCGTGCCGAACAAGGCCTTAATGTGGTGGTGTGCTGCTGTGTGGCCTCGAAAATGTGCTCTGCATTGGACACCAGCATCTGCAATGTCATCGTCAACCCCTGCTCAATGCATCCTGTGTGGAAACCTCCTTCCTAGTGGGTTTTGTTGTCTCCATGTTGGGTTCACTCCCTTGAATCGAGTCAGTCGACTTCTCGTGATCCAAGAATAAGCATACAACAGCACAATCATCACTCTTGGATGTTGGGAACTTCAACCTCCATGATCTTACATCACAGTCAACAAGGGCATTGGCTATCATCACACGAGATGGGGCTGATGCTACTATGTCTACATCCTCCTTATTTGAGATAACATCCCATACCTACATGCATTGAACTTTACAAATATGAGAAAGTAGATGCAGAAATACTTTGTTAAAACTTTTCCTTGTGAAGGTGCTAAAAGATAGCTACTCCAAACATGGAATTGAAGTCACATGTATTGACTGGTGAGTAAGAATCTTAGATCGATTAGCATACCCCATCAGTGGCTAGTATTATAAATTCATCATTTTAAGTAAGACAATGACATGAACATGTATTAAAAAATATTTAAGGCAGAAGTCTCCAAAAGCTCTTGCCATTGCCATTCCAGAAGAGTCATTATTTGACAACCATACTCTAACACCCTTAATTTGGAGGTATAAAATTTCTTTCCTAATATCCACCAAATTCAGGTGTTACTCTCATTTCTTTGCTTCCCTTCTCTTTTTCCTAAAAATGGAGAATTATTTTTGTTTTATATTGATGTAAACCTAATGGAATAAGCCCTAGAGGCGCTTTGGTTGTTGCATTCATGCTATTGCACGGTGTTTCTAAGTGCAAAATGTGTTTGACACATGTTAGTATATCCTATAGAAGCTCTTGATAGATTTTTCATATTTTGGAATATTTGTCGATTTTCCGAAAACCAAAATCTATTTATTTAAGGTACTTAAAAATGTTTTTAGAAAATCAGTATGTTTTTTATTTCATTAAGTGCCAAAACATTTCTTGGAATTTTTCTGGAATTTTTGGAAACATCTATAATATTTTGAGCACAAAATATGAATTTCTAGGTTTTTCTGAATTTTATAAATGGTAAAATCCGAATTTGACCAGAATTTTTAATCTCATCCGAACTCCAAGTATATATATACGTCCGGCTTCTTCTCGTCAAGCACGTTCCAGAGCACGAAACCATTTTCTCATATTCAATTCCCAGCTCTCGTAATTGCTCGCTGAAGTTCGGAGCGGTTCCAATTCCGGCGAGCAATTACTCTCAATCCGTGCATCGTCTACGGAATCCGAGGATATCGCTACGTTCGTCTCATCGAGGGCTTCGTCGCAGCGCATCCGATTCGTCGATCGGACCTCCGAATCTCCGTCAATTGACGGTTTCCTTCTTGACTCCGGCAAGGGTCTTCTTCCCGGTGAGCAACCTCTATTGTTCGTCATCTTTTTTTTCTTCGTTTTGGCTGTGTAGCCGTGGCCCCCCTCAACTCTCCTCTTGCCCCACCCCTGCGCAGCATGCACCCTCCCCCTAGCCCCTACTCTGCAGCCACCTATGCCTCGGCGGCCTATCATGGCCAGATCCGACGGCCAGCGGAGCGGCCAGGGCAGGGCGCCCTTGCCCCGGCATGGCCGACGGGCCTCCCCAGGCGTGGCCCCTGCCCGTGGGCGCGCGCGCCCTGCGCGGCATGGCCCCTGCTTCCCCTTAGCCATGGCAGTTCCTGCGTGAGAGAATGAGAGGTGGAGGGAGGAGGAAGAAGACCTTTTTGCGAAAAACGCCCTTTGTGAAATTAAAACCGTACGCTGGAATTTAGTCTACTTTAAAACAGTGATAACTTTTGTGTTTTAAACCCGATTCAATCCATTCAAGTTACGTTAGATTCATATTAAAATTGTCTAAAAGTTAGAATTATTTTTCCCTACTGTTGCATATTATATTTAATTTCTTTAAATGTTTGTTTGACCGATGGCTACTAGAACGTCGATTCAATTTTAAAAATCTAATTTAGGGATTCGATTTGCGCATTTATAATTAGACACCAACATGATTAAACTTAACTGAAATATTCTTTATTAATAATTGTTTAGATTAATGATGCTATTTATTTATTAGTTTCCACGTATCGTGTCGGCCCGTGCGCCGTACACGTGCTGTGCGCGTACCGCGTTGCTGTTTCGCGCGCGTCGTCGCGTGTTGTTCGCGTGTGTCACGCGTGCGGTTCGTACGCGTTGTCATGCGCCATTCGCGTACGTCACGCGCCTTGCCACGCATAGTTCGCGTGTATCGCGTGTTATCCGCGCGCGAGATTAAACTGTTCGCTTATAATCACTCATGTCAGTTAATTAGTTCTTTATCTAATCATCCACAATTAAAATAGTAAGTTAGTCAAATCTAAGTAGTAGTTTTGATTTACAGTTAATAAATGTCAATTAATCTAACCATGTCGGACTGAACATTCTAACTAATACTTGCTTAGTGTAAACACGCTAACTTCTCGACCATAGCTACGACTATCGCGTCTCCCTATCTCGCGTGCCCGTAGAAGTGAGCTCTATTTTATACTGCAAGGTTTTATAATGTTTTATCTTGTATGGTATAATGTTCTTATGCATATATGTGTTTGTTTGCTTGTACCTGTTTGTCTTCGCTTTGCGTTGCGATTAGAGCGTCGTTCCCGAGCTTCGAGGAATCAAAGATCAAGCGTTGGTGACCAAGTGATCTAACTCTTTGAGTTCTATGAGATTAAAGACTCTAAACATCTATTTGGTGAAGGCAAGTGTCCTCTGATCCATTATATCCCATTTACTTTATAATTCATTGTCATGCATACCATGAACAACCTAAGGATTGACTAGTATTTTGGTTTCCTGTTCTTGTTTACCATTTGGGAATTGGTTACTATGATTAGTATTATCCTACTTCTTTACTTTAACACCCTGAATTTGGGGGTATAAAATTTCTTTCCTAATATCCACCAAATTCAGGTGTTACTCTCTCATTTCTTTGTTTTCCTTCTCTTTTTCCTAAAAATGGAGAATTATTTTGTTTTATATTGACGTAAACCTAATGGAATAAGCCCTAGAGGCGCTTTGGTTGTTGCATTCATACCGCTGCATGGTGTTTCTAAGTGCAAAATGTGTTTGAAACATGTTAGTATATCCTATAGAAGCTCTCAGAAAATTTTCATATTTTTCGGAATATTTGTCTATTTTCCAGAAACCAAAATATATTTATTTAACGTACTTAAAAATGTTTTTAGAATTCTAAGTATGTTTTTGAGTTCGTTAGGCGCCAAAACATTTCTAGGTTTTTTTTGGAATATTTGAAAGCATCTATAATATTTTTGAGCAGAAAATATGGATTTCTAGGCTTTTCTGAATTTTATAAATGGTAAAATCCGAATTTGACCTGGATTTTCATCTCGTCCGAACCCCAACTATATATATATATATATATATATATGCCCGGCTTCTCCTCGTCGAGCATGTTCCAAAGCACGAAACCATTTTCTCAGATTCAATTCCCAGCTCCCGGAATTGTTCGCCGAAGTTCGGAGCGGTTCCAATTCCGACGATCAATTACTCCCAATCCGTGCATTGTCAGCGGAATCCGAGGATACCGCTGCGTTCATCTCGTTGAGGGCTTCGTCGCAGTGCATCTGATTCATCGATCGGACCTCCGAATCTCCGTCAATCGACGGTTTCCTCCTCGGCTCCAGCGAGGGTCTTCTTCTTTTTCTTCGTTTTGGTTGTGTAGTGGCAGCACCCTCTCCTCTCCTCTCTCCCCACCCCTGTGCAGCACGCACCATCCCCCTAGCCCCTAACCCGTAGCCCTTTGCGCCCCGTCGGCCAGTAGAGCGGCCATGGCAGGGCGCCCTTGCCCCCGCGTGAGCTCCGACACGGCCGGCGGGCCTCCCCAGGCGTGGCCCCTGCCCGTGGGCACGTGCGCCCTGCGCAGCGCGACCCCTGTTGCCCCATAGCCATGGCGGTTCCTAATTGAGAGAATGAGAGGTGGAGACTTTTTTTGTGGAAAACCCCCTATACGAAATTAAAACCGTACGCATGAATTTAGTCTAGTTTAAAACAGTGATAACTTTTGCGTTTTAAACCCGATTCAATCCGTTCAAGGTGCGTTATATTCGTTTTAAAATTGTCTACATGTTAGAAGTATTTTTTCCATACTATTGCATATTCTATTTCATTTATTTAAACGTTTGTTTGACCGATGGCTACTAGAACGTCCTTTCAATTTTAAAATCTTATTTAGGAATTCGATTTGCGCATTTATAATTAGACACCAACATGCTTAACCTTAACTAAAATATTCTTTATTAATAATTATTTAGATTAATCATGCTATTTATTTATTAGTTTTCACGTATCGTGTCGGCCCGCGCGTCGTGCGCGTGCCGTAGTGTTGTTTCGCGCGTGTCGTCGTGTGTCGTTCGCGCGTGTCTCGTGTGCTGTTCGCCCGCGTTGTTGCGCGCCGTTCGCGTATGTCGCGTGCCTTGCCATGCATCATTCGCGCGTTATCCACGCACGGGATTAAATCGTTCGCTTATAATCACTCATGACACTTAATTAGTTCTTTATCTAATCATCCACAATTAAAGTAGTAAGTTAGTAAAAGCTAAGTAGTAGTTTTGATTTACAGTTAATAAATGTCAATTAATCTAACCATGTCGGACTGAACGTTTTAACTAATACTTGCTTAGTGTAAACGCGCTAACTTCTCGACCGTAGCTCCGACTATCGCGTCTCCCTTCCTCGCGTGCCCGTAGAAGCAAGCTATATTTTATACTGCACGTTTTTATAATGTTTTTTGTTGTATGGTGTAATATTCTTATGTATATATGTGTTTGTTTGCTTGTACCAGTTTGCCTTCGCTTTGTGCTGCGATTAGAGCGCCGTTCCCGAGCTTCGAGGAATAGAAGATCAAGCGCTGGCGACCAAGTGATCTAGCTCTTCGAGTTCTACAAGATTGAAGACCCTAAGCATCTATTTGGTGAAGGCAAGTGTCCTCTGACCCATTATGTCTTATTTACTTTATAATTCACTATCCCGCATACCTTGAATAACCTAAGGATGGACTAGTATTCTGTTTTCCTGTTCTTGTTTACCCTTTGGGAATTGGTTACTATAATTAGTATTATGCTACTACTTTACTTTAATCAACGAACATGATGAGAATATTTATGATACACTGATGATATCTTGATTACGATGATGAGCTTGTGTTACTTTAGGGGACTCGGGCTGTTTCCCGAGTACCTCTCCGTAAGAACCTGTTCGTTGAGAGACCACCCAGGAAAATAGTGCAACCATGAGGGTGGTATGTGACACCCTTAGCTGATTAATTAGAGGAACCTGAGGTGTAATCGAATTCGCCATCGTGCCGTCAATGGGGTCCGGGCACTGTATGTAACACCCCTGGTGTTACTGTTACTAAAACTTGAGCATAACATCATAAGCATTGGCATATCATATGTTTGTCACACCTAGAGTGCATTCACTAGGCAAAAATTTTCAAACAAGTTGTGTTGCTATGACATTTTGTGAATAAAACCCTAAAGTAGGATACTTAACCCTAAATTGGGCTTAGAGGGGCAAAGAAAAGCCTAATAAGAGAAAACTTAAAAACTCATTAGAGATGATCATAAAATGTCACCTTGAATAGACTTATGGGATATCCAAACCCTAGAAGTATAAAAAACTCTAAATAAGACCCTAGAAAGCCTAAACTTAAACCCTAGGGGGCTAAGTGCAAAATTAGTGCACTTTTGGACTAAAGTGCAAAAACTATGAAGATAAGGTGTCTTAAGTAATATGCTACACAAATATGTGAATTTGCAAGTAAAACCTTGAGATTTGGACTTATTTGCAAAAGAGCCACACTTGAACTCTGTGGCTAAGTCTGAATTGCAGTGTAATTGGCTCAACTTTGGGGACTTGTAACTTCCAAACCACAAGGATTTTGCCCTAGGTCACCACATCAAGTTTGTAGAGCTACCATAGGAGAACAAGTTTACTTAAGCAACTAACCACTGGTGCTGAATGAAAACTGAAGATAAATGAAGCTGAAGTTGGACTGTCAGACTGCTTGGAGTCTGAAATTCAGACTGACAGTGGAATGGCATAAAGTTAGGGCTCGATTTTAAGCATGATCCAGTGAGAATTTGACTAGGGATGCTATAACAAAGATGAAGATGGTTTGTAGGGCTGCAACTTTGATACAGAGTGTTGGTCGGGTCACTACACAAAATCTGGCACAAATTGCCCTCAAATGAGCTCTGTCAGACCAACTGAATGGAGTTCGCCATAGTACAGTAACTGAAGAAGATTCCCTTTTCAGCCCCCTCGCCGCCGACGAGCTGCGCGCGGATTCGTGCGGTTGCTGCCGTGATTCACGCCCGGGTCAGCTAGACAACGCCGGGGGGTTAGTAAATATCGCGCCACGGATATACTCCAGCCAATAGTTTACTTCGACCACCGTACCGGGTTAGCCACAACGGATTCGGATGAGCTCGCCGGTGACAGCCGCCTCACGGCCTTGCGCCACGTGCCTTCGCACATCCATCGCATCGCCGTGACTCGCAGCAATCCTCCGTTCATCGCCGGGGCGCTTGCCACGGTAATAGGACACCAATCGTGCGCGCTAGTAACTTCTTGTTTCTTTGGCCGCCGCGCGTCATCGTCTAATTCACCGGTCACCCCTCGTGGGCTCTATAAATTGAGTGCACCCTCGGCTCCGCCATGTAGTCAAGCACTCAACGCATCCACCCGTATCCCCAATTAGTCACCAGAGAGCTCCAATTTGGGATTTCCCCCAAATCACTCAAAAACACCATAGAAGTACCCTCGCCGTGGCCAGCTCGTCTCAGGTCCGTTCTTGTTCATTATTCTCTTGTTTCAGCAACCTCGCTTGCTCCTGATGCTCGCTGACCCACCCAATTAAGCTAGGGAGTCCTGGATCACCGGGAACACGTCGGTTCCTTGGACTGTCCGCACTGCCTCCGTGGATCGGATGATTTAGAGCCTTGTTAGTGAAATTAAGTGAAGGGAAAGATTTAGGAGGGGTCTGATTTGGTATCTGCTGCTCGGGACCACCGGCCGTTGCGTGAATCAGCCGGCACAGTCTCACCAGAGTTCGTCCCCACGCTGTTCGCTGTCGTGGACCTCGGGCGGTGAAGGAATAGAACTTGGGGGAGGTTTCTGCAAACTGTCAGCGACTCATAGCAATAGTGCGGTGAACTCGGTTCGGGTTATTTAAAAATGTGGGGGTCTCTGTGCAAAACAACTGACGCGGGCGCGCGTAGGCGAATTCGGTCTCTGCTGGGCCTCCTCGAACTGAAATGAGCCCAATACTGTTCATGCTTTTCTCTTTTCTTTTTATATTAAACTTTGGAAACCTATAAGAAATTATAGAAAAACGATAAAATTACCAGACCAATTTTGCTAGGTCTCTAATTTTCCATAGTATTTAATAAAAATAGTTTCTTGATTTTTAGTCCTAATAGGAAATTATAGAGTATTTAAAATAGCCAAAAACCTTGTTTCTGGATTTTTAAAGAATATGTAATAAATCCAAAATTCACTAAATTTTTAGGATAAACTCTAAATAATATTTAGAAGTCTTGGGTAAATGATTTGGACCATGTTTGTTGCTTAGAACCCAAAACCCTAGCCCCCCTGCCCTGTGAACTTCACTATTGACTCCGGAAACCCTAAGTTCTCGGAGATCCATGAAGGAAAATTGTATTCAAGACTGTAGATAATAAACTTTTATTATCTTTGCACTCTCATGAGCATTACATGGGCATTCATTATTATGTATGGTTATATTTAGAAAACGAAGAAGAAGTAGAAGTCAAAGAAGAGTAGACTTCACCACCACCACCTGAGGAACATCATGCAGGCAACTGTTTTTATTTTGATATCTGCGGAACAGAGCCTGATTTACTAGTAACACAAGGTAAGCCCCGATGCATTTGCCACCTACTTGTTCCTTTTAAAATCTTTCTCACTTACTTGATGCATTAAGTGATAGGAGTTGTGTGCTAAACTATTGCTGCATCTCCTTCCTTGGACTTGATTATTTCCTAAATCTCTATTTTACAAAAGGTTTTCCTTATGCTTAGATTTGCTTCAGAAAAACAAAATGCTTTGTTTTCTCAAAAGATGATGTTGCAAAGTGGGTGGGATGTTTTCGAAAATAAAACTTGATGGTGGATCCATCATGGCCATGATGTATTCAACATCGGAAAAGATGTACCTCTGCCAGGTACCAAACTTTGGGTTTGAAATGATTAAGCTGAGACCGGGCAAGTGACTTGCATGAGAAGAGAGTCTTGGTGTAGTGTCTCCGTCTGAGTCGATTAAGGACCGTGCCAATGAAGGCTTAATGACCAAGGACCCTTTAACTGGTCACATGCCTCATCATGGGTAAGCTTTGCCTTGGGCAGACTAATACCAGAATAAGATACCACACAATGGGAGTGGAGAGATGGTGAGAGTAGCGTGTACCCTCCATGGCAAGAGGCTGGACGGTGGTGTATCTATGCTCTCGGTTGGCGTGAACCTGATCTGGTCTTAAGAACCCCGGTGGCGAGTTGACATATGCAAGGGTTAAGTGCTACATATGTCGTGTGATCGGAGATCCTCAGCTGAGTATAATCGATTCAGATCGCCGTAACTTCGCGGTTATGAAGACTTGGTCACTGACCTATACGTAGAAATCCAGTAAAGCTAAAGGGTTGTTAAGAAATTGGCTAGTGCAGGTCAAGTGATTGAATTAGGGTAGATAGAACCCTAGCTGCAGGTAATCTTTACTTAACCTGACAAATAAAACTGGATTTTTAAGGATCCACTCTTAGTAAGCATTTCTGCAAACAGAGTCATTGATTATTGATAAGCCTCACCTTGACTCCCTCTAGCCAGCATACCCTTGAGAGTCTTTTCTTTAGTCGGGTAAGACTTGCTGAGTAATTCCATACTCAGGGCTTTGTCCCATGTTGTTTTAGGTGAAGAAGCGGCAAACTTTTGTTGCTTCTGTTCAAAGGTGGTACCAAAGGAAGAGAATCAAGACTAAAGCTGCGGGAGGAAAGGATCCTCCGTAAAACTTTTGTTTAATACTTATCGGGAGGGGTTTTTGCCTCCCATGGTTTGTAATAATAATACTCAGCACTCATATATTATGTTCTGGTTTGTAACTATACAACTCTGTCTTACTTTTCAATAAAGGTAAGTTAATGTAATTGCTTCCGCATTTTCGTACCTCCGATGTATTGTAATGTCTGCGTGACGGGTGAAACGCTCTTGGGAAAGGTAAGGAAAGCAGATACCAAACTTGTCAAGTGATTCAGGGGCACCTGCAGGGTTGTCTGAGGTCCGTTGGACAAGGACAACTGTAGGTGGGCCTAATGACTTGGGAGGTTCTGTCACAGCTGGTATTGGAGCGAAGCCCATCTCTGCAGAGGTTATGAGGCATTTTCAAAAGGAATTTTCAAAGACTCATCTAGAAAATTCTTTCTTTCTTATCTAATCACCTTCTGAGTACTTATTTGAAAGACCAGATATAGAGTGCAATGCATAGAAGGTGTGAATCACCCAAGGTTGATTCTGTAATTATACCTGCATCATGCTAAAAACTATGTTAATAAGGTTTTCCCCTCATGGAGATATGCCGCCGCGCACAAGAAAGACCACACGCAAGTCTACCGAACCGATTGGTGTACCCCGTCATCAACTTGCCCCATGGCATGAAGACAGCAGCAGTGGTAGCAACGATCCAATCGGGGATCTGGAAGCCCAAGTTGATCAGCTTCGATCAAAACTCCGTCGCCGGAACGACATATGGGTCGCGGATGGTGAAAGAATAAATGAATTAAGAACAGACATCCGCCACCTGCAAGATCAGCTCGCGGAATGAGGTCTAGCGCTCGACTGGGCGGTTAACTCTCGTTCGCTTGCTTGGGCTAAGGAAGCTAAAGCTCGAGCCCGCGTGGAGGAGCTTAGCACCGCCATAGACCACTTGCAAGTGTATTGTAATACACTACATGAAGAAGTTCATGTCTTGTATTCCCAACTTTTCCCCAACGTACCTGCGGATCCTGTCGGGACAGAAGCCAGACCTTCTGGGACAGCGGGAGAAGCCTTTGGTGGTGAACTAGACTTTTTTAGGCCCCCTCCCTCTATGAAGTTGGTGGATGAATGGTCTCCTAGTCCCGACAGCGAGGCTACTAAAAGTGACAAGAAGCAAGAGTAGTATAGTGTAGAAGTAGTAGTAATGTATAATGGGTAATGTAATCCTGTTGTAAATTCGAGTCTGTAACATTACCTTTTTCAGTAATGTAAAATGGATGGTTTTCTTGGGCATATTATATTCTTCCAAATGTTTGTTGCCTCAGATGCCCTCCAAGACTCGTTCACAGGATGGAGCAGGGACCTCCAGTGGGAGGGAAGCAACTCCGAACCCACCCCCAGTACCTCCCATGTTAGTCGAGGCTATCGCTGCCTTGGTTAACGCTACGGCTGACAACACCCGCTTTCTGCGGGAAATGGCGGGTCAACAATTACAACAACAAGGCGGGCGAGCATATCAGCAAGGACCCCGTGAAACATCGTATTTGGATTTCTCTGAGACACGCCCTCCGTTGTTCGTCAAGGCGGAAGATCCTCTGGAAGCGGATGAATGGATCCGCGTTATCGAGCAGAAGTTCGAGCTTCTCCGATGTACGGAGATTCAAAAGCCCCTATTCGCAGCACAACAATTGCGCGGCCCTGCCAGCACCTGGTGGGGAAATTTTGTAGCCGTTCAACCGGCTGGTCATCAAATAACTTGGGATGAGTTCAAGTTGGCTTTCTGGGAGCACTATATACCTGAAGGGGTGCTCCACATGAAGCAGGAGGAGTTTATGAAGCTGAAACAAGGTGGGGATACTGTCACCCAGTATCTCAATAAATTCAACCACTTGTCCCAATATGCTATCGACCAAGTCAACATGGACCTAAGGAAGAGAAATTGCTTCATGAGAGGCCTAAATGACCGAATGCAAAGGAAGATGGCCACCTACATAGATCTTTCCTACAGAAGGGCTGTCAGTACTGCACTGGCAGTCGAGGCTAAATATGCAGGTTCCGGAAAATCCAAGGGTTACGGAGGCGACATGCCCAATCAGGGGTCTGAAAAAAACAAAGGTTGGTTATCCGACCTTTTAATCCAAATCGCTCTTCACCGCGTCCACCCTCCTACCCTTTCAAACAACCGGTCTTCATTCGCCCCGCTACTGCCCCTACTCCAACAAATCAGCCGAGTGCCCCTAGTACTCGTTTCCCTGCCCTCCCAAGCTCTTCAACTGGCTGTTTCAACTGTGGAAAGTCTGGACACTTTATCAAGGACTGTCCCTACCCGAAGCAGAATCGCTCAAGTAATCAGCAGAGTTCTGGGAATTCCGCTCAAGAAAAGGGAAATGCGGTAAACAATACCACGGGCAAGAATATGAAGAAAATGGTGCGGATTTATTATACTCAAGTGGCCACAACACCGGAAGGCGAACCAGTTATGATGGGTACGTTTCTCGTGGCCAATCACCCCACAATTATTCTTTTTGATTCTGGCGCTTCGCATACTTTCATAAGCAAGAAGTTTGTGGAGCAACATTGCATTCAATACCATGAATCAAGGGAAGGGTTTAAAATTCATTCACTTGGGGGATAAATATTTACTAAAGAAGTGGCTTTCCAAGTACCCGTAACATTGGCTGAACGAGACTTTCCTACTAATATGATTGTTCTGAAAGGCCAGGATATAGATGTAATTCTGGGCATGAATTGGTTGGCCCAACATAGAGCTATTCTCAACACTAATTTGAGAACTGTCAAATTGAGTCATGGCCAAGAAGAGGTTCTTTTGACCATCCCCGTAGCCATTCCAGCTAAGCCATTTAGCAGAGTGTATGAAGCTATCTTACCGGAAATCCAAGATATTTCGGTAGTATGTGAGTTCCCAGATGTTTTTTCAGAAGATTTGCCCGGATTGCCTCCAGAAAGAGATGTAGAATTTGTGATTGAGTTGAAGCCCGGTACGACTCCTATTTCTAGAAGGTCGTACCGAATGCCTCCAAATGAATTGGTAGAGCTCAAGACCCAATTACAAGATCTACTGGAGAACGGATTCATCCGGCCAAGCTCATCACCATGGGGCTGTCTAGCCATCTTTGTTAAGAAGAAGGATCAAACACTTCGGATGTGCGTGGATTATAGACCCCTTAATGAGGTTACCATAAAAAATAAGTACCCTCTTCCACGGATTGACATTCTATTTGATCAACTAACTGGAGCGAGGGTATTCTCTAAGATTGACCTCAGATCGGGCTATCATCAAATCCGTATTCGACCCGAAGATATACCGAAGACCGCATTCGCTACGCGGTATGGATTATTTGAATACTTGGTTATGTCCTTCGGATTAACAAATGCTCCTGCCCACTTCACCTATCTTATGAACTCGGTATTCATGCTCGAGCTGGATAAGTTTGTGGTGGTATTCATTGACGATATCTTAATATACTCCAAGAATGAAGAGGAGCATGCTCGACATTTACGGATCGTGTTGACGCGCTTAAGAGAACACAAATTATATGCTAAGTTCAGTAAGTGCGCATTCTGGCTGGAAGAAATCCAATTTCTAGGACATGTATTATCTACCAAGGGGATTGCGGTGGATCCCAGCAAAGTCAAGGATATTTTGGAGTGGAAACCCCCAACCACTGTACATCAAGTCCGAAGTTTCCTTGGACTAGCTGGCTATTACCGCCGATTCATACCAGATTTTTCCAAGCTTGTGAAACCAATCACAAGTTTATTGAAGAATGATACTAAATTTATTTGGTCTTCAAAGTGTAATGAAGCCTTTGAACAATTGAAGGTATTATTAACCACTGCTCCAGTATTGGCTCAACCGAATATTGAAAAGCCCTTTGATGTGTATTGCGACGCATCAGACAGTGGTCTCGGATGTGTTCTAATGCAAGAAGGCCGAGTAATAGCTTATGCTTCAAGGCAGTTGCGCCGGCATGAGGAACATTATCCCACTCATGATCTGGAGTTAGCTGCAGTGGTTCATGCCCTAAAAATCTGGCGTCATTATCTACTGGGGAATATCTGTCACATCTATACAGATCATAAAAGTTTGAATTACATATTCACCCAGTCAGAATTGAACATGAGACAGAGGCGATGGCTCGAGCTTATTAAGGACTATGAATTGGAAATTCATTATCACCCAGGCAAGGCCAATGTAGTGGCAGATGCACTCAGCCATAAGGCTTCCTGTCACTGTCTTACGGTGAAGACTTTTGACAATACACTATGCCAGGAGATGGAAAAGTTGAACCTAGGAATGATTCAACATGTAACCTTAAATCAACTAAAGCTTGAGTCAGTCCTTTTACAAAGAATAATTGATGCTCAAAAGGATAATGAGGGTATGAAACACATCCATGAGAATATTAAGGCTGGAAGAGCCAAATGTTTTAGAAAAGACGATCAAGGCATTGTATGGTTCAACAACCGCATAGTTGTGCCAAAGAATGAAGAGATCCGCCAGCAAATATTAGATGAAGCACATCTTAGTCGCTATTCTATTCATCCCGGAAGCACTAAGATGTATCATGATCAAAAACAACATTATTGGTGGACAAAAATGAAGATTGAAATCGCACGCTTTGTGGCAAAATGTGACACTTGTAGGCGTGTCAAAGCCATACATATAAAGACTGCTGGTCCATTACAATCTCCACCAATACCAACATGGAAATGGGAAGATATAAGTATGGATTTCATTGTGGGATTGCCCAGAACAGCAAAAGGGTATGACTCTATTTGGGTTATAATTGATCGGCTTACGAAAATTGCTCATTTTCTGCCAGTCAAAACATATTACCCGATCCTCACATATGCGGAACTGTACATTGCTCGCATTCTCAGTTTGCATGGTGTTCCAATGACTATAGTGTCGGATCATGGACCTCAATTCGTATCCAAATTTTGGGAAGAACTTCACAAATCTTTGGGTACTAAGTTGCTCCAGAGTTTGGCCTATCATCCTCAGACAAGTGGGCAGACTAAAAGAGTAAATCAGATACTTGAGGACATGTTGCGAGCATGTGTTCTGGAATTCCCACAAAAATGGGATGATTGTTTACCATTAGCGGAGTTCTCATACAATAATGGCTATCAAGAAAGTATTAAGATGGCACCCTTCAAAGCTTTGTATGGCCGACGATGTCGTACTCTGTTAAACTGGTCTGAACCAGGTGAAAGGAGTTTCTTCAGGCCAGACATGGTAAAGGAGACAAAGGAAAAAGTTCAACGAATAATTCATAACTTGAAGAAAGCTCAAGCTCGACAGAAGAATTACGCAGACAAATGACAGATGCCCTTGTACTTTCTAGTTGGAGATCATGTCTACCTGAAAGTTTCACCAATGAAAGGGGTAACACGTTTCGGGGTAAAAGGGAAGCTTGCACCCTGGTACATTGGTCCTTTCCCTGTACTTGAGCAATGTGGACCAGTGGCGTACCGACTTCAACTACCCGAAACCTTGTCTGCTGTACATAATGTGTTCCACGTGTCTCAACTGAAGAAATGTCTTCGGGTTCCCGATCGAACCATTGAAGTAACAGATGTTGCCTTAGAGCCAGACTTGACATATTCAGAACATCCTGTTCGAGTCTTGGATCTGAAGGACAGGATTACCTGGAGAAGAACTCTCAAGTTTTACAAGATACAGTGGAACCAGCATTCGGAAGATGAGGCTACATGGGAAACTCGGGACTTTTTAGAAAAGAATTTCCCAGGCTTTTTAGCCTCATGTAATTTGTAACATGTATTTAATTGTTGTAATAAAGGAGTAAGCCCCAAACCACCTCTTCCTTGTACCAAGAATAAGGAAATAAAAATGTGAAGCATTTCCTTTTCCATTACTTGCCCTAGGACTTTTAATCTCGGGACGAGATTCTTTTATGGGGGGAAGGATGTAACACCCCTGGTGTTACTGTTACTAAAACTTGAGCATAACATCATAAGCATTGGCATATCATATGTTTGTCACACCTAGAGTGCATTCACTAGGCAAAAATTTTCAAACAAGTTGTGTTGCTATGACATTTTGTGAATAAAACCCTAGAGTAGGATACTTAACCCTAAATTGGGCTTAGAGGGGCAAAGAAAAGCCTAATAAGAGAAAACTTAAAAACTCATTAGAGATGATCATAAAATGTCACCTTGAATAGACTTATGGGATATCCAAACCCTAGAAGTATCAAAAACTCTAAGTAAGACCCTAGAAAGCCTAAACTTAAACCCTAGGGGGCTAAGTGCAAAATTAGTGCACTTTTGGACTAAAGTGCAAAAACTATGAAGATAAGGTGTCTTAAGTAATATGCTTCACAAATATGTGAATTTGCAAGTAAAACATTGAGATTTGGACTTATTTGCAAAAGAGCCACACTTGAACTCTATGGCTAAGTCTGAATTGCAGTGTAATTGGCTCAACTTTGGGACCTTGTAACTTCCAAACCATAAGAATTTTGCCCTAGGTCACCACATCAAGTTTGTAGAGCTACCATAGGAGAACAAGTTTACTTAAGCAACTAACCACTGGTGCTGAATGAAAACTGAAGATAAATGAAGTTGAAGTTGGACTGTCAGACTGCTTGGAGTCTGAAATTCAGACTCACAGTGGAATGGCATAAAGTTAGGGCTTGAATTTAAGCATGATCCAGTGAGAATTTGACTAGGGATGCTATAACAAAGATGAAGATGGTTTGTAGGGCTGCAACTTTGATACAGAGTGTTGGTCGGGTCACTACACAAAATCTGGCACAAATTGCCCTCAAATGAGCTCTATCAGACCAACTGAATGGAGTTCGCCATAGTACAGTAACTGAAGAAGATTCCCGGTTCAGCCCCCTCACCGTCGACGAGCCGCGCGCGGATTCGTGCGGTTGCCGCCGTGATTCACGCCCGGGTCAGCTAGACAACGCTGGGGGGGCCAGTAAATATCGCGCCACAGATATACTCTGGCCAATAGTTTACTCCGACCACCGTACCGGGTTAGCCACGGCGGATTCGGATGAGCTCGCCGGTGACAGCCGCCTCATGACCTTGCGCCACGTGCCTTGGCACATCCATCACATCGCCGTGACTCGCAGCAATTCTCCGTTCATCGCCGGGGAGCTTGCCACGGTAACAGGACACCAATCGCGCGCCAGTAACTTCTTGTTCCTTCGGTCGCCGCGCGTCATTGTCTAATTCACCGGTCACCACTCCCGGGCTCTATAAATTGAGCACACCCTCGGCTCTGCCATGTAGTCAAGCACTCAACGCACCCACCCGTGTCCCCAATTAGTCACCAGAGAGCTCCAATTTGGGATTTCCCCCAAATCACTCAAAAACACCATAGAAGTACCCTTGCCGGGTCCGTTCTGGTTCATTATTCTCTTGTTTCAGCAACCTTGCTTGCTCCTGATGCTCGCTGACCCACCCAATTAAGCTAGGGAGTCCTAGATCACCGTGAACACATCGGTTCCTTGGACTGTTCGCACTGTCTCCGTGGACCGGATGATTTAGAGCCTTGTTAGTGAAATTAAGTGAGGGGAAAGATTTAGGAGGGGTCTGATTTGGTGTCTGCCGCTCGGGACCACCGGCCGTTGCATGAATCAGCCGACACAGGCTCACTGGAGTTCGTCCCCGCGTTGTTCGCCGTCGTGGACCTCGGGCGGTGAAGGAATAGAACTTGGGGGAGGTTTCTGCAAACTGTCAGCGACTCATAGCAATAGTGCGGTGAACTCAGTTCGGGTTATTTAAAACCGTGGGGGTCTCTATGCAAAACTACCGGTGCGGGCGCGCGCAGGCGAATTCGGTCTCTACTAGGCCGCCTCGGACTGAAATGAGCCCAATACTGTTCATGCTTTTCTCTTTTCTTTTTCTATTAAACTTTGGAAATCTATAAGAAATTATAGAAAAATGATAAAATTACCATACCAATTTTGCTAGGTCTCTAATTTTCCATAGTATTTAATAAAAATAGTTTCTTGTTTTTTAGTCCAAATAGGAAATTATAGAGTATTTAAAATAGCCAAAAACCTTGTTTCTGGATTTTTAGGGAATATGTAATAAATCCAAAATTCAGTAAATTTTTAGGATAAACTCTAAATAGTATTTAGAAGTCTTGGGTAAAGTTTGGTATGATTTGGACCATGTTTGATGCTTAGAACCCAAAACCCTAGCCCCACTGCCCTGTGAACTTCACTATTGACTCCGGAAACCCTAAGTTCTCGGAGATCCGTGAAGGAAAATTGTATTCAAGACTGTAGATAATAAACTTTTATTATCTTTGCACTCTCATGAGCATTACATGGGCATTCATTATTATGTATGGTTATATTTAGAAAACGAAGAAGAAGTAGAAGTCGAAGAAGAGAAGACTTCACCACCACCACCGGAGGAACATCAGGCAGGCAACTGTTTTTATTTTGATACCTGCGGAACAGAGCCTGATTCACTAGTAACACAAGGCAAGCCCCGATGCATTTGCCACCTACTTGTTCCTTTTAAAATCTTTCTCACTTACTTGATGCATTAGGTGATAGGAGTTGTGTGCTAAACTATTGCTGCATCTCCTTCCTTGGACTTGATTATTTCCTAAATCTCTGTTTTACAAAAGCTTTCCTTATGCTTAGCTTTGCTTTAGAAAAACAAAATGCTTTGTTTTCTGAAAAGATGATGTTGCAAAGTGGGTGGGATGTTTTCGAAAATAAAACTTGATGGTGGATCCATCATGGCCATGATGGATTTAACATCGGAAAAGATGTACCTCTACCAGGTACCAAACTTTGGGTTTGAAATGATTAAGCTGAGACCGGGCGGGTGACTTGCACGAGAAGAGAGTCTCGGTGTAGTGTCTCCATCTGAGTCGATTAAGGACCGTGCCGATGTAGGCTTGATGACCGAGGACCCTTTAACTGGTCACATGCCTCATCATGAGTAAGCTTTGCCTCGCGCAGACTAATACCAGAATAAGATACCACACAATGGGAGTGGAGAGATGGCGAGAGTAGCGTGTACCCTCCGTGGCAAGAGGCTGGACGGTGGTGTATCTGTGCTCTCAGTTGGCGTGAATCTGGTATGGTCTTAAGAACCCCGGTGGTGAGTTGACATATGCAAGGGTTAAGTGCTACATATGTCGTGTAATCGGAGATCCTCAGCTGAGTATAATCGATTCGGATCGCCGTAACTTCGCGGTTATGAAGACTTGGTCACTGACCTATACGTAGAAATCCAGTAAAGCTGAAGGGTTGTTAAGAAATTGGCTAGTGCAGGTCAAGTGATTGAATTAGGGTAGACAGAACCCTAGCTGCAGGTAATCTTTACTTAACCTGACAAATAAAACTGGATTTTTAAGGATCCACTCTTAGTAAGTATTTCTGCAAACAGAGTCATTGATTATTGATAAGCCTAACCTTGACTCCCTCTAGCCAGCATACCCTTGAGAGTCTTTTCTTTAGTCGGGTAAGACTTGCTGAGTAATTCCATACTCAGGGCTTTGTCCCATGTTGTTTTAGGTGAAGAAGCGGCAAACTTTTGTTGCTTCTGTTCAAAGGTGGTACCAAAGGAAGAGAAGCAAGACTAAAGCTGCGGGAGGAAAGGATCCTCCGTAAAACTTTTGTTTAATACTTATCAGGAGGGGTTTTTGCCTCCCATGGTTTGTAATAATAATACTAAGCACTCATATATTATGTTCTGGTTTGTAACTATATAAGTCTATCTTACTTTTCAATAAAGCTAAGTTAATGTAATTGCTTCCGCATTTTCGTACCTCCGATGTATTGTAATGTCTGCGTGATGGGTGAAACGCTCTTGGGAAAGGTAAGGAAAGCAGATACCGAACTTGTCAAGTGATTCAGGGGCACCTGCAGGGTTGTCTGAGGTCCGTTGGACAAGGACAACTGCAGGTGGGCCTAATGACTTGGGAGGTTCCGTCACACTGTACTTGCTCTACCGAGGATGGTTGTCGAGGTTCTTTCGATTTGGTTTTGTTAGTCACCCTTCCTATGGGGAGAGGTATCGTGTGTTATTAAATTGGAGAAACCTAACGGGTGGCTATGACCTCTGGGAAACCTTTGTAAAGGCTACGTAATGACACCCTGCCAGATCACCTAGGTAGTGATCAATGGGGAGTAGCGCTCCTCGGGCAGAAAGGGAATCACGACTCATGGGTAAACTGTGCAACCTCTGCAGAGTGTAATGAAATTGATATATCAGTCGTGCTCACGGTTAAGAGTGGCCTTGGGATCCTCTTTGATTAGAGATACAGATGGTTTGGGATGCTATGGTTCTATTTATGGTTTTGGTTCGATGAGGATAATGATGTTCCTCGATGAGGAAATGATCCACAAGTTGGTTATTGCTAAAACTTGGCTTCCACTAATAATAAATACCTGACCAACTAAAAGCAGCTGCTTTGAGCTTAACTCCACATAAAGCTAGTCCACCTCAGCCAAACGGGACATTTGCTAAGTATGTTGATGTGTACTCACCCTTGCTTTCACAAAACATCAGGTTGCCTTTGGTGCAATCTATGCTCAGGTAAAGAAAGAGAAGAAGGCGTTGAGACAGATCTCCACGAGTTCCAAGACGTCGATGTGTTCTAGAATTAGGCTAGCGACCTCCCTCAGTCAGCTGCCTGTGGCGGGTTTATTTACGTTGGTTATGTTTCTATTATGCGCACTTTGATTCATATTATGTAAATGACTCTAGTCTGTAGTATTATTACTTATTCTTTATTGTTATTCGAAGCATTATACTATGATGAGTCATTTATGTAATCGTTGTGTACATGAATTTCTGATCCTAGCATGTACATGGTTCGCATTTGGTTTACTTTCAATAACCGAGTGTGACACATACTCTGGCAACTCATGGTTCATCCTGAGGAGCAAATACGCATCATTTACATTGTTGTATCCTCGCAATTTCCCCTAGAAAATAAGAAAAAAGATTAAATACTTTGACAACCTAAAGAAAAATCAATCTAGACAAGTATCCTATTCGCGTCACAGTTCGATCTAAGGCACCTCGAGGACAGAGAAGAAAGGAAGATCAAATACGCAGATTAAGACGATCTTCATGATAGAGGCATGTTGTTCCCTGCACCATGCCTAGGCACATGATCACACCGAAGGAGAAGATGTCAACTTTCCACAACCCTAGTGGTACATGCCCTTGTAGACTGAAAAATTGTAAGAGTAAATTAGCTAAAGAAATTGCAAATGAAAGAATCATAAATAAATCAATTGAAGTCCACTACCATGAACCATAACATCTGATGTCCACACAGATAATATCCAACCCTTGATATACCATTTCAAATAAAAACTATTTCTTCTGACTCTTCCACAAGCATCTAACCCGTAAATTCAGGCGCACAAACATAGTCGAATTGAGAAACAAAGGAGAAACCATGTGGACCTTTCTGTGGCTCGATGCGCGCGTGTGCGAGTTCACCGCCACCTGCGGACGGTCCATAGTTGAGAGGACTGCGGGTTGCGAGAGGAGGCAGGGTCCCCTTGCGACATCGTCCTTGCTCTCAGCGACCTTAGCGATCTTCACCTCCTCGACAACAACCTCCCTGGCCACCTCGTCGTCTATTGCCCCTCCCTCCTTCACCACCTCATAGTTGGGGTCGATGGTGGGCGGCGCTGGGTTGAGCTGGCCCTCGACGATGACGCCAAGGCCCTCCCAGGTGTACCTTCCATCGCACCTAGACTTGGGTGGTGGGGTGTCGATGCCCATGCCGTGGGGTGCATTCTCTAGGTGCCGCTCAAAGCGGTGGAGGCCCCGCTCCTCTAGCTTGCACTCAAAGTTCTTGGCCGTGTTGGGGGCCACGTCTCTAGGGCCACCATCTTCTTCGCCACACGCATGTACGCTAGCATCGGTGCTACTCGGTCGGCTCACTGCTGCTAATGTAGATTTCATGTGAATGAGATGAATGCACGGTCGAAGAGAGATTTATAGATGGAGGTGAGGAGGGGGCGCGGGGCAGGTTGTTGGTGAGAGCGGCAGGAGGCGCGGATAGAGGTTGGGCATGGATGGTTGAAGACGAGGGCATGGGTGGATTTATGGCCCACGCGTAGAGCAGAAGCGGGGGATACAATAGCGGGCACGGAGGTGGGATGGATGATGATGGGATCATGGAGCGCGGAGCAGAAGCCGAGGATACAACAGCACGTGCGGATGCGGGCTTTGTGAGGCATGGGTGGATCAGGTTGTTGGCGAGGGGAGGTGACGACGGGGGCATAGAGCGTGGACCGTGGAGCAAAAACGAAGGTTGAGGCGGCGGGTGCGGAGGCGAGCGTTGCGAGGCACGCGGGAGGCCAGGGGTGCATTTGGCGGGTTGATTTCGAGAAAATGAAAGGGGACATTTGTAAAATTTTGACACGGGACGGCCATCGAAACTAGTGCTTTAAGAATAGTAGAGATATAGATATAATAATTCTCTACTACTTTGGTTTACAAGTATATGGTGTGCCTTCTTTTTTGTTATTTCGGCGGATAGGCGGGAGGCGCAAGGTGCTCGGGTTGCCCGCGGTTGGGGCCCACAGGGTGAACGCGCACAACACGTGCAGGTAGGACACAACGATTTAGACGCTTTAATATAGACCCCCTTTGGCAGTGTTCTGGCCTCTTAAAACAGTTTCAGCTCTGGCTCTTTGTCTTCTTTGGAGGAGCTGGAGCCGTTTTACAAATCGTTTGGCAAGACAATTTCTTTTGTGTTTATTTTGAATGATGGATTAGGGAAATGAAGGGGGATCCAATAGAAGACATGTTTTTTATGCTCTGGCTCCCAACACAAAAACGACTCTAGCTTCTTGAGGTCTTTCGACGAGAAGCCGTTTTTGTGAACGTTTGGTAGGCTTCACGATGAGCCCGAGTCAGAGCCACTTGAAGAGTCGTGCCAAAGTGGCCCATAGTAGAGATATAATAAATCTCTACTTTTTATACTACTTTCGTTTACTAATATATGATGTTGTTGGATTTTTTCAAACTTTGATCACTTGTCTTATTCAAAAAAAATCATGATTTACCATTTATTTTGTTGTGATTTTTTATGAGCATGACTTAAAATTTTATATTTTTAAATAAATATTTTGAATAAGACAAGTAATTAAATTTTAGTAAAAAGACAACGGAGCCATATATTTGTGAACGGAGGGAGTAATAAAAATGATAAGAGAGTTTTCTAGTTATCATATGTCTTTCTTTATATTTACGCTTCCACGATAATAAAATAGAAAACAGACCTTTTATATTTTTCTTATGTCTCCCTTGTTGACGATATAGTTCGAGATTTAGATCTTAAATCTACAACGACGACATTGTTTAATACTGTTGGGGACTTGTTCTCAAATGTTATGAATTAAGAACAAGGCAACACAAAATGTTAAAGGTTAAAGCCCTTCGTCCTTCGAAGCATTATTTCCCTTTGGATATAATGATCTTCAGACGAAGGTCATGAAGGTCATACCTTCATGATCGCAGTATATGATAATGGAAGAAAGAACATGTAAAATATAAGAAGCAATATGAATAATTATATAATATTATTAATTCATCTTTTATTATATTGTCATGGATAAACAGAAATAATATAGAATTACATTTGTACCTTCGGCTTGACAGAAGGAGAGAGTACAAGCGTGATGCACAGGCGAGTACAAATTAGCATGAACAATACGGGGGTACTGTTCATCTATTTATAGGCACAGGGCACAGCCTGTGTGAAATTACATTTATACCCTTTACAGTTGATTACATTCATGACACAAACTATCATGGGTCAATCTGTCTTTTCATCTTTAAGTCGGTGCAACCCTTCGTCTTAGGCATGTCGTTATGCTGAAGTTCCATGTAAGGTAGCTTCGGCGTTATTTCCGTGCTGATCTTCCGAAGGTGTTTCTTCTTATAGGACCTTCGGCTACGAAGTAGACCCCCAACAAATACGTCATTAGCAACTTCTCTACAATAATGTTAGAGTGGATTTGATCTACATCAACTCTCCATCGAACTAGCACATTGACCGACTTTACTAAACTATGCTATGTGACAAGCTTCGATTTAGTCTATTGAATCAAGAAACATACTATGTCATTCTTGAATGATTTTATCGGTGTTTCGAACCTTGTTCTGACAACTAAATTTGTTGAGCATGTTCTATGCTCCGGACAGTGTACACGATGGGCACAAGATTTATACTTGTTGAGGCAGAACGTCCCTACATCCAGTCATCGACAATAGGGATATCGACACCATTGATGGTCAAAGCTCGTAGTAGGGGTTACAAGTGGATGAGAGAGGGACGAAAGGCTCCCAAACCTCTTGTTGTGGAGGAGGTGGAGCTAAGGGCTACAGGGTGGAGTCCTAAGTCTTAGCTTGGCAGTGGGACTTCGGTCTTTAGGTCCTCATTGGTGCATCCTCCTCGTGTTCGTTGGTCCGTCGTCTTTGCGTCTAGGGTCCGTCTGTTGTTTGTGTGTGCGTCCCTTCGTCTAGGGGCCAACCTCTTCCTTTTATAGGCCAAGGAGGGGGTCGACTAGCAGCGGCTTCCTCAGGAATGAGTCACCGGACAATGGTAAAACCAAGTGTTCTACCCGAGGTGAAGCCACATGCGTCGTATTCTTTATGGTGGATGACATGGGCAACGTGGGGTCTGAGCGCCATCATTTGGGCTACGCTGACCCCTGGCCTTCGTAACCTAGGGCTCGATGCCCTGCCAGCGGTCTATGCACTCAGGCCTAGTCCCGATAGGTCATGAGTTCGTCGCAAGTCAGGGGCGCGCGTGGGCCATAAATGCACCGCAATCTGAGGGACATGTAGGCTATGAGTGCGCTGCATCCCAAGGGGCTCGTAGGTCATGAGGGGAGGTGGACTGGTGACTCTGTCCTGGAAAAAAATTCTATACCAAACATGTTTTTAAGCTCGCGCTAGTAAAAAGCTCTATACCAAACATGTACAGACCAAGTGAAGCTTATTTGCAAGTCGCCTAGAGGGGGTAAATGGAAAAAATATGAAATTTACAAACTTAAGCACAAACATCAACCACTGGTTAGTGTTAGAATGAAAGTGAGATGTGATTAAGCTCCAGCAAGAGAACAAGAGAGAGGGGAGAGGAAGAACCAAATCACAATAAGTAAAGATCAAATACAAAGAACACGGTGATTTGTTTCCTGAGGTTCGGTTACGAAGAACCTATTCCACATTGAGGAGTACACTAAGGACGGGTCTCTTTCTCTCTCAAACGATCACGGAGACCGGTTGGGTTTTCTTCTCTTTTAATAGGGACACCAAGTTTTGCAAGGATCACCACATACTTAGGTGTCTCTTGCTAGCTTTACAAGTGTGAGAATGGGGGTGAGAGCAAGAATGAAAACCCAAATCAAGAGCACAAGAGTTTGCAACACTCAATAACACAAAGTATTACGATCTCTAGCTCAAATTGATCAAATGCAGCGTTTGTGTGGCCTTGATTGCTTGGGAGATGTTGCAATGAATGTATGGTTCTTTGTTATAGCTCTTGTGTTTTAAATGTGTTGGTTGGGGCATTTATAGCCCCAACCACCAAAATAGCCACTGGAGGTGAGTGGAGAAAACTACATAGTCGGGTGGTACACCGGACCTCCAACAGTACCGGTCCGGTGCACCACCGGACCGTCTAACATTGACCGTGGCAGGTGACCTATCTGACAAGTAGTTAGAAAAGTAACTGGTCTGGTGACACACCGGACCTTGCCTTGTCAGATCTAGGTGCTGAGATCTGAAACTAGCTATTGGACCGAGACGGTTCGGTGCACCACCAGACCAGTCCCGATAGCTAGTCTCTGAAGTGCCATTTTACATCCTCCCTGCAACTCGGTCCAGATAGCCACTGGACCAGTCCAACACGCCAGCTGGTTAAAGTCGTGTCTCAGCCTTCTCTGCGCACATGGTCCGATGCGCCAAACAGCAGACCAAATCTAGTATTCTTGTCCAAATCTTCTTCAAATGATTTTGACCGGTCTTGAGGATGTTCCTTATGACTTATACAAATATATATAGTGGCAATCCAACTAGTCAAAGTCATGGATCTTGGTCATTTTAATTTCTCTAACTCATGTTCTCTGCTTTAGCTCAAACTAGCTCCAAAACAGTGTTTCTTGAATCTGAGCTTTCTAACACTTCTAGATAGGTCAAATAGCTTCTTGGAGGTATTTAGAACTTATCAAAACTATAGAACTATTGCTAGTTGATCTTTTCCAAGTTTTATCCCTTTTTGGTTTGAGTTGAGCAGATTCTAACTTAGAAACAAAACTATTGAACTTATGAACCTTTGAATCAAAGACTAGGCAAACTAGTTAGTCCAAAAGGTTGTTATGATCATCAAGCACAAAAATCAAACGATCTCATTGAGAGCACCTAGAGGGGGGTCAATAGGTGATCCTGCAAAAACTTAACTAAAAACAACAAACTTGGTCTATAAACGGGGTTAGTGAAATCTAAAACCAAGTTCAATTTTAGAATATAAGGAGGATTTCTTCACTTAATTGCTCTCACAAGATGTGTACTGAAACTAGAGCAATAATGAAAGTGAAGTAGAAAGCTAGGAAGAACAAAATCGCAAAAGTAAGTAGACAATGAGACAACGATTTATTCCATGGTTCGGCCAAAGGCCTACCTCCAAGATGTGGCGTCCCAGTGGATGAGAGTTGCACTCAACCCCTCTCAAGTGATCCAGAGATCAAACTTGAGTACCACGGTTGTCTTCCTTATAGTATATTCTCATTTGTGAGGAATCTTCACAAGTTGGAGTCTCTCACACCTTACACAATATGATCAAAATTAAGAACACGAGTAAGGGAGAGAGAGTAGCAAACGCACACAAGAGCACAAATGCAGCAAGACCATGCACACAAGTGAAGAAAAGAGCGCACGAATGAAAACCAACAGAGTCTCAATTCAAAACCAGCTCAAATCTCTCTTTAATGAACCAAAGCGTGATCGCAGAGTCTCAGAGTTGTTGTATGATCTTGTGATACTTGGGGTACATGCTCCATGTGCCTAGGGTTCCATTTTATAGCCCTAAGGAGCCTAGGAGCCGTTGGTTCTTCATTTGGGAAGCAATCGACCTTCCTTGTCTGTGATATGTTTCCTTCTACAACCGAGCTAACCAATGTGTGCCTTCGATAGCATGGCACACTGGACAAGGCATGAGTGACCTAAGTCACGACTTGCTCGAGACCACGACTTGCCTGAGGCCAATCACTCGATACAGTCATGACTCGCCCGAGGCCAACCGCCCGACACAGTCATGACTCGCTCGAGGCCAACTCCGGGCCGGAGATGTAGTTCCAATTCGCCTGAGGCCAACCTTGGTGGGAGATGCGGTTCCGATTCGCTCAAGGCCAACTTCTGTGACAAACATCGTTCCGATTCACCCGAGGCCAACCTCGGCGGGAGATGCAGTCACGACTCGCCCGAGTGCAGTCACAACTAGCTCGAGCACATCCCGACTCGCCCGAGGGTGTCCCGGGTGACTGTCCGGTGAGGACCAGACTAGCCCAAGTTTGGCCAAACTTAGCCAAACTTTTTCACCCCATTTTGACTTGACTTGAGAAGTTCCCTAGCACTTAGATGAACATTGTTAGCACCTAAAACAAATGACTAAGTGCTACAAACATACATTTATCTTTTTGATTCATAGAGATTTGCAATATGCCCAACTTCAACACCAAAAGTGATTTTCTTATTTTCCTCAAGCTTTTGGACTTGATTGCTTCAATTTGCTTTCTAAACACCTGTGCTCATGCTCATAATAGGAGTGTTAGTTCATAGTAATGTGTTGAGCATTTAATCACCAAAACAACTAGAAATGGCCCAAGGGCACATTTCCCTTTCACCGGTCATGCCTCCCAACGGTCCGCGTGGATGCTATAATTAATTTTACCGAACTTGGCACCTTCTGGTTGGACCGAGTTTCAACAGGCGGATGGTCCCATATGAGACCGGACGGTCCACATGTGGTGTTGGACGGTACTTCTCTTCTCATCGGATGGTCCGTAGTTCATGTGGCATTTTTGACATGGCATGGTGTTGCACAAGGCTATCATTTCTAGAACACAGACACAGGTATGGCCTCGCCTGCGGGTTTGCTGCTTCACTCGTGGTGGGACCGAGGGCCTCTGTCGATACCTTGAATATGGGGTACCCACTCCTACTATGATAAGGTGGGATCCCAGCGATCACCATTGAGGACTCCACGAGGAACCATCCCAACACGGGGCTAAGGCCCACCATATGGAGTCGTGGCCAGGCCAAGCTAGGCTTATCTCCTGGGCTAGATCACCGTCTCCACCAAGCCCCATAAAGGGAAGGAATCAACAACTTCAACTATAGGTTTGGGATCCTATATGACATCACGTTATCACACTCTCAATAAAAGTATACAACCAGTACCTTAGTATGATATCCTGGCCCTAGTGGATGGTGATATCCTAGCCCAAGGCTTAATATAAATAATAGTGTACTCATACCAACAAGGTGCATCTTCTTTTCCCGAAGCCTATCTCGAAAGAACCTCCAAGTTAAGCGTGCTTATCTTGGAGCAATTTGGGATGGGTGACCGACAAGGAAGTTTTCTCGGGTGCGCATGACTAAGGACAAAGTGCGCACAAAGGACCCATGTTGGTATGTGGGGACAATATATGATCCTAGAGAGCTGCCAGGAGTAAGTAATGCCGGTCTGGATTGGACGGTGTGTTACAAGTGGTATCAGAGCAATGTTGACTGTAGGGCGTAACCTAGATAGAACTGGACAAAACCTTACCTACTTGCCTTTTCTACTCTGATTCTTTCTAAACTTTCCTTAATCTTTTCTCATCTATTGTATTTTTACTCTGATTACTCTTATCTTCTCTCTTCTAAAGACCAAATGGATTTCACACCTTGGAATCCTGTACCTAAAGTGATCCTTAGGAATAGGACACCTAATACCAAAAAACTATTTTTTATATATATGCTTGAATGCTTGTTCTTATGGTACCTGTCTAATTTGGTTCTTTGATTCAGTGTGATGGGTTATGGAGTAATATCCACGATTGCATCGAGATACATATAGGCCTAAAGATATGTATTTAGAAAGATAGATTATTCCCCATATATAAAAAAGGAAAACAAATAGATCTACCTTATAGACCCCATCTTACCTTAAGAAAAGATTCTATCTTATCCTAATAGATATATCCGATTGTCGATACCCTGAATCAGGGGTACCCCTTACTACAGTATGAAGACACGGTGCCCACGCGGTTATCTCTAGTCGCACGGTGAACAGCTCCTGCCCCTCCACGTGGGCGGCTTCAGGGCCGCCATGTGGCCAGAGGAGACAATATACTCCAAGGTGGCGACGGTGGGTCCGAACCCCCACGGGAAAGTGCTGGACCCCTGGATGCACAGCCCGGTCCTCCGGGCGAGGTTCAAGACCTCCACAGGTGCAAACCAGACCCCTAGAACGGGTCTCGACCCTTCAGGAGGGGTCCGGGCTACTCATAGTGGGGTCCCAGGATTCCAAGGCAAAGAGTACCTAGGCCTTAATCAAGGCCAGGCGGGGGTCCGGTGCTGACGCGTGTCCAGACCATACCGTGGGCACTCCCACTCCCTGCTCAGGAGGAGAACCGATGCTGCCATGTGGCCTACTGTCCGTGACGTAAGCCAGCGGGTGGAGCCAGACGTAAGGCCTCTGGGCCACGCATTTATTGCGGAGGAGGCACGCCGCCTGTCAAGCTGGCAGGTGATGTGCCGCCTCAACATTAAATACGCCCTGTCTACTCCACTGACAAGCGATGTGCCACCTCAGCATTTAATGTGTCCTGTCCACTCTGCTGACGAGCGGCGACCAGGCCATCCTGCAGGCGGCGTGCCCGTCCGCTCTGGTGGCAGGAAGTACTCCCATGCCGCGGCATACACTGTGCTCATCATCACTCATACGTTGCCAGTGAAGCTTCCGCTGCATGCTGATACTACGCAGGCGGCGGATATCAGGGCAAGGAAAATGCACTGGCGACCAGCATTAGTTGCTCCAAGTATTACATCTGTTATGTCCTTGGGCCCACATGTCGGGGCTCAGCACCCTTGTACATGCCCCCCTTCAGCTATAAAAGGGGAGGCACGCAACGTTACAACTCAGACACACTCAGATGCTCACGAGTTCATACAAGCTCTCAAGCTCAATACATCACACAGTGGAGTAGGGTATTACGCTCCGGCGGCCCGAACCACTCTAAACCCTTGTGTGTTCTTGTGTTCGTTCATTGCTTAGCAGACAGGCAAAACGCTTAGGCCCCTCCTCATCTTAGGATTTAGGGCGGGTGCAATCTGCCACCCGGCCGGAGATTTCCTCTGCAACACCAATCTTAAAAGATTCTCTCTTATTTTAATAGATTCATCTTGTCCTAATAAGGCCTTGTTCGGTTATTCCCATTATACATGGATTGGATGAGATTGGAAAAAATTTAGAAGAACTTTGACCTGTTTGGGATTTAAACCCACCCAATTCCACTCAATCCATATGGATTGAGAGCTAACCGAACAAGCCCTAAGTATACTTATTCCATCCCAGAATAACAAACATGATCTAATCCGAATTAATTAGATCTAATCTAATCTAAAATTCTTATCCTATTGGGTTCATTTTTCTTTGCATATATCTAAAGGATATAACCAATCGACTTAGATTAGTTAAATATGGTAAAATAAATTAGTCTCCATTCATAAATTGCTTTCTTACCTAACTCACTCTACCCCAAAGGAGTGTCTTAGACCAATTCGGTCATGAACAAACGATCTAACCAACTTGTTCATGATGACCATCCATTCCAAACTAACATCAAACCAGATCTTGACTTGCTTAATGTGATCTATCCTACTCACAGCTAGCCTAGCCATTTGTCTCTAACCCTGTTGAAGGCACCAAAGACCCGAGAAGAAGTAGATCAACCTTGTCAGGGATAAGCATCAACTCCGTCCTTTGAAAGAGTCAAACCGATCTCTAGACAAGACAAGGTCCACCATCTGGAATGGAAACTCTTTGCACTAACCCTTCTTACCTCAACCTTCCCTACTCCTACCTAATGGCCAAACATAAAAGATTCCCATGACTTTTATAACCACCTACTAATTAGAAAGAAACTTTCTAACTTTGATCTCAATTAAAAATGGAAGCCAACATCAAATCAAACCTGTTGCATCCCTCTTTTTACTAATCTCGAGGACGAGATTATTTTTAAGGGGGTAGAATTTGTAACACCATAAAATCTTGATTATAAAGATTAGTAAAAATTCTCCCAAGTTGTTGATAACCACGTTTTCTAATGGAAGATTAGGAACCAAACTCCCATATAAGAGTTATCTTTGCTTCCTCTAAGGATTTAAAATAAGGATTTTATCAATGTGCTTTTATGGGAATAGATAAGGCATTAGATTTGGGCTAAATTTAAGAATGAGGACACTATTATCTTGATCAACTTTAGGCTTGAATTCTGGTAAAGAAATATAAATTTAAAACTTTAAAAAGTGAGACAAAAAGAAAGGGTTTCAAACTTGAGTAATTATGTACTTCGCATACTCAAATCAATAGAACAACAAATTAATTAATAAAATTCTATACTTCGCTTACATGCTGGATTTTTATTGTGCATAAAAATTTGAAATTTCGAATTAAAATTGAAATATGAAACTGAAATAAAATAGAAAATAAAAGAACAAATGAAAAAAACCTACCATGGGCCAAAATTCCTTGTCTCGGCCCAACTCACTCCCGTTCGCGTGGCCTAGTTTCTCCTCTGCTGTCGCAGCCCGCACGCGCGCCTGCTCTCCGCTGTGTCGCTGCCCGTGGGTCCCGCACACCAGCATTCCCACACGCTACCACTGCCATCTGGGCCCCGATTTTAGCCGCTTGCATCCCTATCGTGCGCACACCTTTATTCTCACTAACCGGTGGGTCCACCTCGTCAGAACCCCTTTCATCCACAATAGACTCGGCATGCAGCGCGAGAAACTCGCATAACCTGCCTTCATCGTCACGGACCTTGCCAGCCCCGAGCCTGTCCCATGCGTATAAGTACGGGTCGTCCTTCCTCTTGCCTCCTCATCCAACCAGTGCCAAAACACGAGCGCCACCATCCTCAATTCATGGACATTCCCGCCAGAACAAACAGGGGAGGTGCCACCGCAATGGGGACTAGAGTTCGGTCACCACCATATCCTCTAGGTTCCGCCGGGTGTTCGCGGGGACCTAGGGGTCATGCTCAAGGGTGCGATTGGCCGCAAGAAGCTTCATCGATGCTAATTGCTCTGCAGCATCCGTCACCTCTGCAGATCTGCCTCACACCGTGAACCGGCTCCACCATGACACCAACGTCGGTGAGATCCATACCCTCGTATTGTTAGAATTATAGGCATTTTCCATATTATTTTAATTCCATAAATTAACATTATGGTGATGACATATAAAAGATAATTAATCATAGAAATCATGATATCAAATATATCCATAACTATATGGATCATGAGAACATAAAGCATATGAATCATATAAATTAAATAAGTATATAAACATGGTTCATGTATTATCACAGAACAACTTAAAATAAATAGATAGTAATATAAATAGCATGACTGTAAAATTAAAACAAACAGATATAACATATTATAATAAGACAGAACAGATGAGATAAATTCATTGCTACATATGAAACAGCACAGATGAATATATGAAACATATATAATCTGCAGAACGCAAAACAGTAAGGACATAAATTGATCATACCCTCCCATGCGCTCTGATGATCCAGATCCTTGTCCAACTTCTCTTGTCATGTCGTCAGGAAGAAGATGTTTTGGAAAGTCAAGTAGACGCTCCCCAAAAACCTAATTGCCGATCCTCGAGCAGGGTCTCGAACGGCAAGGGCTTCAGAGGCACCTGCCCTCTCGCTGCTCTTTGCGTGCAGAGTCACGAGATGGAAATACCCTCACTTGCAGCTGGACTATGACTCTGAAGGTTCTGTTCTCACGTACCAAGTGACAGGGGTTCTCCCCTACTTAACCTCTCGTGGAGGGAAGCTGAAGGAGAAGGGTCGCATGCGGCACGCCAAGAGATAGGCAACTGAAGGGTAAGGGTCTCGCATGCGGTACGCCAAGAGACGGGCAAGAGTTGAAACTCCCGCGGTTAGTGAGTGTTAAAAATTAACACAACCACACCACGCCCGCTCGCCGCCTGCCTGCCTACCTGCCTCGCCACGCCACGCCTCGCCATGCCCGGCCCGAGCCCGGCCCGGCCGACGACGGCGGCGGTGTGCGCGCGCGCGTGTGGCATGCCCTTGTACGTTTCTTGACTTCTCAAATTAAGTAGAATAATTCCCACCATATAAGTCAAGCCAACGACCCTTGGACTTCCAATTTGGTACTATTGGTATTCTCCACCATTACACACCATATAGTTTATTCAATAAATGGGCCAAGCCCATAAAAGATCCAACAATCCCCACCAAACTCTAGGGTTTGTAATGATGAAGTATCAGAATCACAATCCTTTGATACACCAGTGTTTCGATGGAGACTGTTAAGTTGAACATCCATCTAGAATAAGAGTTTCACTCATTCACATCTGAACAATGGACTAAGCCTTGAATTGACAGTTTTGTGCGAAATAAGATTCACTCAAATCCTTTGCTGATACTAGGCTGCAAAAGGGCATTCCCGCTGTTTAGAAGCATATAAGTCACACTTCAGTGCCTTTCATGAGTATTTAGGAATTACCCAAATCCCATAGACTGTGACCAGCAGTCTGACTCATATAGGTGTATTCGTCAGAAGATGTTCTGTAGGACAACATCTCACCTTTATAAGACTCTTGGAATACATTAAGGTAAAAACCATCCTGCCTTACAGATAGGAAAGATGTGCATCAGAAATGAGTTAAAGAGGGGATCTTTCCTCACAATCTACTCCTAGCTTGTTTCTCCACTCTACTTCACTGGATCTCCGATCACATAGAGCAGGTTACCACTAGAGTAGATTTCACATGGGCCTCATACCCATTTCTCTCGATGCACTTTCTATCACATTGCGTGACAGACCCTTAGTGAATTGATCTGCCAGATTATTAGATGTGTGGACATAATCCACCGTTATAACTCCAGAGTTTTTCAGCTTTCTGACAGATTTCAATCTCCTCTTAACATGCCTTGTAGACTTCATGTTATTCCTAGAACTGTTAACCTTTGTAATCACCGTTTGGTTGTCACAGTTCATGGAAATAGTCGGTATCGGTTTTTCAACTACCGGTAAATCCAATAGAAAATCACGAAGCCACGGCCTCAGTCCCAGAAGTGTCTAATGCTGTGAGTTCTGCTTCCATTGTAGACTTTGTTAAGATAGTCTGCTTGCAAGACTTCCAGGAAACAGCGCCACCTCCAAACAGAAACACATATCCGCTTGTGACATAAAGCTCATCAGCATCAGAAATCCAGTTGGCATCATAATAGCCTTCCAGCACTTTTGGGTTTCCAGTATAATGAATACCGTATGTCATAGTACCTTTCAAATACCACAACACTCTCTCAAGAGCACGCCGGTGATCATCTCTTAGTTTCGACACAAACCGACTTAGCTTACTCATAGCATAAGAGATGCCTGGCCTTGTTGCACTTGCAAGGTACATGAGTGAGCCAATGATCTGGGAGTATGTCAATTGATCCCTTGCTATTCTTCGATTCTTTCTCAATAGCACGCTAGGGTCATAAGGTGTTGGAGCAGGATCACAGTCACTAAAACCAAAGCGACTCAATACCTTCTCCATATAGTGAGATTGTAACAGAGTTACCCCACCATCACCTTCTCCAACAAGCTTGATGTTTAGAATGACATCAGCTTCTCCCAAATCTTTCATTTTGAAATTGCTCGATAGAAGATTTTTAACTTCCTCAATCACATTGAGATTTGATCCAAAGATCAAGATGTCATCAACATAAAGGCATAGCATAACAGACTCACCCCACCATACCGATAATATACACACGTGTCAGATTCATTTACAGCAAAACCAGCGGCTATAAGAGTATTATCAAACTTTTCATGCCATTGCTTAGGTGCTTGTTTTAGGCCATACAATGATTTTATCAACCTGCACACCTTGTTCTCTTGACCATCTGCAATGAACCCTTCTGGCTGATCCATGTAGATATCCTCATCCAACTCTCCATTAAGGAAAGCTGTCTTAACATCCATCTAATGAATGATAAGACCATAAGAAGCTGCCACGGCTATTAATGTGCAAATTGTAGTTAATCGAGCCACTGGTGAGTAGGTATCAAAGAAATCTTCACCCTCCTTTTGGGTATATCCTTTGGCCACAAGCCTTGCCTTGTACCTCTCAATTGTACCATCAGGCCTAAGCTTTTTCTTGAAGATCTATTTGCAGCCTATAGGTTGACAACCATAAGGACGGTCAATGACCTCCCAAGTTTCATTAGACATAATAGATTCCATCTCACTCCTTACTGCTTCCTTCCATAAGTCAGCATCAGGAGAGGAATATGCCTCACTAATGGTAGTTGGTGTGTCTTCCACAAGGTACACTATAAAGTCATTACCAAAGGATTTTGCAACCCTCTGTCTCTTGTTCTATGAGTGACTATAGTGTCATCCTCCTCAGGGATGTGCACGTGAAGATCCTCGGCATGATCTATAGGAATAAACAGTTCGTGCTCATGGGGAATTATAGTCTCATGACTTGTATCACTAGGTGTATTCTTCATGGGAAACTCATTCTCAAAAAATGTTGCGCCTCTTGATTCCATGATAGTATCAACATACATATCAGGCACATCAGATTTTATAATTAAGAACCTATACCCAGTGCTGTGAAAAGAGTACCCAAGGAATATACAGTCAACAGTTTTAGGCCCAAGTTTACGCTTTTTATTGATTGGCACATTCCCTTTAGCCAAACAACCCCAAGTGCGTAAATATGAGAGATTTAATCTTCTCTTTTCCCATTCCTCAAATGGTGTGATCTCTTTGTTCTTTGTTGGAACTCTATTCAGGACATGGCATGCCGTCAAAATCGCCTGACCCCACCATGCCTTGGATAATCCTGCTGTACTCAACATGGCATTCACCAAATTTGTTAGAGTGTGGTTTTTCCTTTCAGCAATCCCATTGGATTGTGGTGAGAATGGCGGTGTCCTCTCATGAATAATACCATGTTCCACGCAGAACTCATCGAACACATTAGAGAAATATTCTCCACCTCGGTCGGACCTTAACCGTTTTATTTTCCTCTCAAGTTGATTCTCAACTTCAGCTTTATAGGTCTTAAAATAATTAAACGCTTCATCTTTTGTTTTTAAGAGACACACATAGCAAAATCTGGTGGAGTCATCTATAAAAGTGAGAAAGTATCTTTTACCACCTTTGGTCAAAATTCCATTCATCTCGCACAGATCAGAATGAAGAAGTTCTAGAGGTGCCAAACTCCTCGCCTCAGCAGCCTTGTGAGGCTTGCGGGGTTGTTTTGATTCAACACACACATGTCACTTAGACTTTTTGACCAAGTTAAATTTAGGAATTAGATTTAGATTTGCTAACCACATAAGACAGCCAAAGCTTGCATGACAAAAACGTGAATGCCATAAATCTGACTCATCAGAAAAATTAACAGAATTCACCATTTTATTACACACATCATGCAGTGATAAGCGGAACAAGCCTCCGCAGTCATATCCTTTACCAACAAAAGTACCATGTTTCGACACAACAAATTTATTAGACTCAAGAACAACTTTGTATCCATCTCGACATAGCATAGAAGCGCTAATGAGATTCTTCTTTATAGAGGGCACATGCTGCACGCTCTTCAATGGCACCGTTTTTCCCGAAGTAAACTTCAGAATGACCGTACCAACACCAAGAACATGAGCACGTGACCCATTTCCCATTAACAAGGCGCTAGATCTCCCGACCTGATAGGAGGAGAACATAGAGGCATCAACACACACATGAATATTTGCACCACTGTCCATCCACCACTCAGTGAATTACAAACTGAAAGAACAAATGGTAAAGAATTACCATAACCAGATGTTCCATCTCTAGTTTCAGTGGTTACAATGATTGCTGATTTCTTGTCCTGTGTGAACTTGCGATCAGGGCACTCTCTAGCCCAATGTTGATCACTGCTACAGACAAAGCATCCTCCCTTTCCCTTGTTATTGTTGTTCTTCTTTTTAAACTGCGCTGTTTGAACATGTTTATTTGTGTTCTCTTGTTTGTTCTGGTTTTTCTTCTTGTTGAACTTGCGGAAGTTTCTCTTCTGCACCACATTAGCAGTAGAGGTCTCCACACCTTTTCCATTGTCCTTTGTTCTAGCCCTTTCCTCAACATCAAGAGTACCAATGAGCTCTTCCACATTGAACTCTTGTCTCTTATGTTTGAGAGAGGTAGCAAAGTCCTTCCAAGAAGGTGGCAACTTGGCGATTATACCGCCAGCCACAAACTTGTCAGGCAAAGGACAAGGAAAAAGTTCGAGTTCCTTAGCTAGTGCCTGAAACTCATGAGCCTGTTCCACTACAGATCGGTTCTCAACCATCTTGTAGTCATACAGCTGCTCCATGAGATACAGCTCGCTACCAGCGTCGGTAACTCCAAACTTTCCAACAAGTGCATCCCACAACTCTTTCCCTGTAGGAAGGATGATATAGCTTTTCTAGAATTTTGTATCCAGTGCGCTAATTACTGCTCCTCGAAAGAGGTTGTCTTCAGCCTTAAACTTAGCCTCATCCTCAGGAGGTAAGTCGGCAGGCTTGCCCTCAGCGGCATGAAAATAAGACATTGCAGTAAGCCACAATTCTATCTTAGCTTTCCATATCAAGAAGTTTTTACCATCAAAAGGATCATGCTTTAGCACAGCAGCAAAACCTCTGACAGAAAAATGCCTAACATTAGGTTTTTGGAATGTTAGAATTATAGGCATTTTCCATATCATTTTAATTCAATAAATTAACATTATGGTGATGACATATAAAAGATAATTAATCATAGAAATCATGATATCAAATATATCCATAACTATATGGATCATGAGAACATAAAGCATATGAATCATATAAATATAATAAGTATATAAACATGGTTCAAGTATTATCATGGAACAACTTAAAATAAACAGATAGTAATATAAACAGCATGACTGTAAAATTAAAACAAACAGATATAACATATTATAATAAGACAAAACAGATGAGATAAAATCATTGCTACATATGAAACAACACAAATGAATATATAAAACATATATAATCTGTAGAACACAAAATAGTAAGGACATAAATTGATCATACCCTCCCATGCGCTCTGATGATCCAGATCCTTGTCCAGCTTCTCTTGTCATGTCGTCAGAAAGAAGATGTTTTGGGCAGTCACGTAGACGCTCCCCAAAAACCTAATTGCCGATCCCCGAGTAGGGTCTCGAACGACAAGGGCTTCGGAGGCACCTGCCCTCTCGCTGCTCTGTGCGCGCAGAGTCACGAGATGGAAATACCCTCACTTGCGGCTGGACTATGACTCTGAAGGTTCTGTTCTCACGTACCAAGTGACAGGGGTTCTCCCCTACTTAACCTCTCGCGGAGGGAAGCTGAAGGAGAAGGGTCGCATGCGGCACGCCAAGAGACGAACAGCTGAAGGGTAAGGGTCTCGCATGCGGTACGCCAAGAGACGGGCAAGAGTTGAAACTTTCGCGGTTAGTGAGTGTTAAAAATTAACACAACCACACCATGCTTGCTCGCCGCCTGCCTGCCTGCCTCGCCTCACCTCGCCACGCCACGCCTCGCCATGCCCGGCCCGAGCCCAGCCCGGCCGGCGGCGGCGGCAGCGTGTGCGCGCGTGTGGCACGCCCTTGTACGTTTCTTGACTTCTCAAATTAAGTGGAATAATTCCCACCATATAAGTCAAGCAAATGACCCTTGGACTTCCAATATGGTACTATTGGTATTCTCCACCATTACAGACCATAGAGTTTATTCAATAAATGGACCAAGCCCATAAAAGATCCAACACGTATTCGCAAAGACCCAAGCATCATTTAGCACCTTTCGTTTGAGAGTTCGAAGCACTTAGACATGGTGTCAGCCTACATCGGCCATGGCGTCGCCGTGGTAGGGTGGGCACCGCCGTGGCTAGGCGTCGTAGAAGGTGGTAAGCGCATGGATCGTAGATGAGCAGTTGGGTGGTTGTGATTAGTTTAAAGATAATGATTCAGGTGAATGAATCTGGAGCGTTCGTTCGTAGACGGTCGGTTAGATTAGATCATGGCTATTTGAGATCTCGGACGTAGATCTTTGATCCTACGGTCAGTAATACGTACCGGTTCGGAAGGGTACTCTTTTAATCAGAGTCATTGATTTCGGATCCATTGGCCAAGGGGCACATGTGTTATAACCACATGATCGTGATCTGACGGCTTGATCACACCAATACCCCCTTCGGCTGAGACTAATTGCATAAGAGCCCTCGAGTTCTGTTGAAATCAACCCGCCATCCATGTTAGATCAGAATGAATAACAAATAAGTCCTTAGAATTTGCAAACCAGTCCCTGGTATTTACATTCATGCCCTTAGTAGTTGTTTTAGTATAAAAATAAATATAAATACAAACCCAAAATCTTATTTATTGCATATCTCTCACATTTTAATTCTGATTTAGTTCGTTCCAGCTGCTGTAGCTTCATAAAAATATTTCCTACACAGTGAGAACATCATTTGTACCATATCACATATATTTATAATTAGATAGTGTTCAATCTATATTCAGTGGATTAACTCCTCTAATCTTGGTTAATCTGACTATCATTATAATCTGATTAAAATATGATCTTTAGTCAAGCAGTAACTTAGATTAAAGTTGAACAAAGTTAGTTATATCTTTTCTCACATAACTTAAATTAATAGAATATAGTTTTACTGTTTAAACAAATGAAACTTTGGAAAACTATATATTTGTAATCGTAACTCCGATTTTAATGGTTCTTGAATCCACTATCTCGTAGCAGCGCGTAGAATATTCTTACGCTATTTGTTCTCATGTTTGGTGTACTATTATTTTTATGTACTTCTTGCCTATTTGTATGTATTCCTACAAGTAGCAGCAAGGTCACGAGAAACCCGAAGACCAATTTGGTGAAGCACTTGGGATCTCAAGTCTAAGGCAAGTTGTGCCCTTGATCACTCATCTTTACCTAATAATGTTCATGTTAATCACTGTGACGTGCTTAGGTTAATTTGCTGGGGCCCAATAGGTTTCCCTAGTTTTGTTTACCTCACACCTTGCAAACAAATGAACTATTGGGTAGACTTGCTATTGCTCTACCTGGCTTTGGGATTAATGCTATACTGAATTATGATCATGTTCAAATTTTGTTGTTGACTTAATGAAAGTCACCTAGAGGGGGGTGAATAGGCGTAAACTAAAATTTATAACTTTAAACACACACTACAAGCCGGGGTTAGCGTTAGAATTAAATTCAAGTCCAGGAGAGAGGGGGAAAACAAATCAAATGAGAATCAAGCGAATGAACACGGTGATTTGTTTTACCGAGGTTTGGTTCCAAAGAACCTAGTCCCTGTTGAAGAGGTCACAAAAACCGGGTCTATTTCAACCCTTTCTCTCTCTCAAACGGTCACTTAGAACAAGCGAGCCTTCTTTCTTAATCTCACGGGTCACTAAGACCCTACAAGGACCACCACACACTTGGTGTCTCTTGCTTCTCTTACAAAGCACTTGAGAATAAGAATGGGAAAATAAAAAGGCCAAGCCAAGCAACAAGAGCAACAAAAGAACACAAGAACACCCTCTCGCAAGTCCCTAATGGAATTGAGTTAATTTGGAGGCTTAGAGAGGATTCAATCTATTTGATGTGTCTTGGAGTGGAGTCTTTTGCTCTTGTATTGAATGAGATGTTTGGAATGCTTGGATGGATATGAATGAGGTGGTTGGGGGGTATTTATAGCCTCCAACCACTTCCATAGCTGTTGGGGAGGCTGCTGGCGATGGGTGCACCGGACAGTCCGGTGCGCCATCGGACAGGCATTGTTCCTTGTCCGGTGCACTGCCATGTCACCCAACCATTAGGGTTTGGAGCTGGGTCGACCATTGGAGCTTTGTCTTCTTGTGGCACCGGACAGTCCGGTGCCCCTCTGACTTTGCTGCTCTGACTTCTGTGTGGCACTGTAGCGCATTGTTCATCTGTGCAGAGTCGACAGTTGGCGCAAATAGTCGTTGCTCCACTGGCACACCGGACAAGTCCGGTGAATTATAGCGGAGCACGCCCTGGAATTCCCGAGAGTGGCTTGTTGACATCTGTACGGTCCTGGTGCACCGGACACTGTCTGGTGGCACACCGGACAGTCCGGTGCGCCAATTTTCAGCACACTCAAGTTCTTTGCTCCGTTTCAAATTGAATCCCTAACTTGATTTCTTTCTTGCTTTGTGTTGAACCTTATGCACCTGTAATACATGAATTCTCGAACAAACTAGTTAGTCCATATGTTTTTGTGTTGATTATCAACCACCAAAATTAGCTATAGGGAATGGTTAACCCTATTTCCCTTTCAATCTCCCCCTTTTTGGTGATTGATGCCAACACAAACCAAAGCGAATATAAAGTGCAGAAATGTAACTAGTTTGCATTTAGAATGTGCATAGGTTACTTGGAGTTAAACCAATTGAAAATCTCACTAAGTATGAATGGATTGCTTTTCTTTTATTTAACATTTCGGACCACATTTGCACCACTTGTTTTGTTTTTGAAAATCTTTTTGGAAAATCTTTTCAAAGTCTCTTTGCAAATAGTCAAAGGTATTGGAATGCAATTGCAAGAAGCATTTATAAGATTTGAAATTTCTCCCCCTGTTTCAAATGCTTTTACTTTGACTAACTAAAAACTCCCCCTGAATGAAATTCTCCTCTTAGCTTTCAAGAGGGTTTTGAGATGGATATCAATTTGAAATTTTACTTTCACAAATTAAGTGAAACATAGATACCAATTGATACCAAATACTAATTTGAGAATACATCAATTGAAATGGATACCAATTGAAAAATACCAATTAAAACTTCATTTTGAAAGATTTTGAAATGGTGCTGGTGCGGTCCTTTTGCTTTGGGCTTAATACTCTCTCCCCCTTTGGAATTAATCGCCAAAAATGGAGACTTTGAGAGCCCTTTAATACTTTCTCCCCCATTGGTAAAAGAAATATGAGTGAAAGATTATACCAATTGAGAGATTGTGGAGTAACGACAAAGGTTAAGTGATACTGTCAGAGTGTTTGAGTGGAAGCCTTGTCTTTGCCGTATCCTCCAATTCCCTTTCAATCTAAGACTAGGTATAGAAACATACTTGATAATATATTAGTCTTAGCCTTGGTACAAGAATAAAAAGAAATATGCATTTGCACCAAATGAAATAGACAAGATCAAAGGTATATAAATGAGTTATGTGTGCAATGTTTCAATCAAAATTCTGAGAATCAAGTATATTTAGCTCATTCCTAAGTTTGCTAAAGGTTTTTTCATCTAGTGGCTTGGTAAAGATATCGGCTAATTGGTTTTGAGTGTTAACATAAGCAATTTCGATATCCCCCTTTTGCTGGTGATCTCTCAGAAAGTGATACCGGATGTCTATGTGCTTAGTGCGGCTATGTTCAACGGGATTATCCGCCATGCGGATTGCACTCTCATTATCACATGGGAGAGAGACTTTGCTCAATTTGTAGCCATAGTCCCTGAGGGTTTGCCTCATCCAAAGTAATTGCGCACAACAATGGCCTGGGGCAATGTACTCAGCTACGACGGTGGAAAGAGCTACGGAGTTTTGTTTCTTTGAAGCCCATGACACCAGGGATCTTCCCAGAAACTGACAAGTCCCTGATGTGCTCTTTCTATCAATTTTACACCCTGCCCAATCGGCATAGGATAATCCTATTAAATCAAAAGTGGATACCTTAGGGTACCAAAGCCCAAACTTAGGAGTGTAAACTAAATATCTCATGATTCTTTTCATGGCCCTAAGGTGAACTTTCTTAGGATTTGCTTGGAACCTTGCACACATGCATACAGAAAGCATAATATCCGGTCGAGATGCACATAAATAGAGTAAAGATCCTATCATCGACCAGTATACCTTTTGATCTATGGATTTAACTCCCGTGTCGAGGTCGAGATGCCCATTGGTTCCCATGGGTGTCTTGATGGGTTTGCCATCCTTCATTCCAAACTTCTTAAGTATGTCTTGAATGTACTTTGTTTGGCCGATGAAAGTGCCATCTTGGAGTTGCCTGATTTGAAATCCTAGGAAATACTTCAACTCCCCCATCATTGACATCTCGAATTTCTGTATCATGATCCTACTAAACTCTTCCACAAGTCTTTTGCAACAATTTTAGTAAAGAGAGTAGGATCGAATTTTCTGACTTTGAAGCCATTAGTGATAAGTAAATCTTGCAGGCATTCATACCATGCTCTTGGGGCTTGCTTGAGCCCATAAAGCGCCTTTGAGAGCTTATACACATAGTTAGGGTACTCACTATCTTCAAAGCTAGGAGGTTGCTCAACATAGACCTCTTCCTTGATAGGTCCATTGAGGAAGGCACTTTTCACGTCCATTTGATAAAGCTTAAAGCCATGGTAAGTAGCATAGGCAAGTAATATACGAATTAACTCAAGCCTAGCTACGGGTGTATAAGTTTCATCAAAGTCCAAACCTTCGACTTGTGAATACCCTTTGGCCACAAGTCAGGCTTTGTTTCTTGTCACCACACCATGCTCGTCATGCTTGTTGCGGAATACCCATTTGGTACCTACAACATTTTGATTAGGACGTGGAACTAAATGCCATACCTCATTCCTCGTGAAGTTGTTGAGTTCCTCTTGCATTGCCAGCACCCAATCCGGATCTCTTAGTGCATCATCCACCCTGTATGGCTCAATAGAGGACACAAAAGAGTAATGTTCACATAAATGAGCAACTCGAGATCTAGTGGTTACCCCCTTATGAATGTCACCAAGGATGGAGTTGACGGGGTGATCTCGTTGAATTGCTTGGTGGACTCTTGGGTGTGGCGGTCTTTGATCTCTAATTTCTTGATCATCTTCCTTATCTTCTTTGTTATCATCTCCCCCTTGATCAATGTCCTCCTCTTGAGGTGGCTCATCCTCTTGATCTTCATTTTCATCGTCTTGAGCCTGATCCTTATCTTGAGTTGGTGGAGATGCTTGCATGGAAGGTGATGGTTGATCTTGTGTTTGTGGAGGCTCTTCGGATTCCTTAGGACACACATCTCCAATAGACATGTTCCTTAGCGCGACACACGAAGCCTCTTCATCATCTAATTCATCAAGATCAACTTGCTCCACTTGGGAGCCATTAGTCTCATCAAACACAATGTCACAAGAAACCTCAACCAATCCAGTGGATTTGTTGAAGACTCTATATGCCCTTGTGTTTGAGTCATAACCAAGTAAAAAGCCTTCTACAACTTTAGGAGCAAATTTAGATTTTCTACCTCTTTTAATAAGAATAAAGCATTTGCTCCCAAAGACTCTAAAATATGAAACATTGGGTTTTTTACTAGTGAGGAGTTCATATGATGTCTTCTTGAGGATTCGGTGAAGGTAAAGCCGGTTGATGGAGTAGCAAGCAGTGTTGATTGCTTCCGCCCAAAACTGGTCCAGTGTCTTGTACTCATCAAGCATGGTCCTTGCCATGTTCAATAGAGTTCTATTCTTCCTCTCTACTACACCATTTTGTTGAGGTGTGTAGGGAGAAGAAAACTCATGCTAGATGCCCTCTTCCTCAAGAAATCCTTCGATTTGTGAATTCTTGAACTTCGTCCCATTATCGCTTCTTATCTTTTTTATTCTTAATCCGAACGCATTTTGAGCCCATCTTAAGAATCCTTTGAGCGTGCCTTGGGTCTGGGATTTTTCCTGCAAAAAGAATACCCAAGTGAAGCGAGAGTAATCATCCACAATAACTAGACAGTACTTACCCCGCCGATGCTTATGTAAGCGATCGGGCCGAATAAGTCCATGTGGAGTAGCTCGAGCGGCCTGTTCGTCGTCATTATGTTTTTGTGTGGATGGTGGACTCCAACTTGCTTCCCTGCTTGGCATGCGCTACAAACCCTGTCTTTCTCAAAATGAACATTGGTTAGTCCTAAAATGTGCTCTCCCTTTAGAAGCTTGTGAATATTCTTCATCCCAACGTGGGCAAGTCGGCGATGCTAGAGCCAACCCATATTGGTCTTAGCAATTAAGCACATGTCAAGTTCAGCTTGGTTATCATTAAAATCAACTAAATATAGTTGACCCTCTAACACTCCTCTAAATGCTATTGAATCATCACTTCTTCTAAAGACAGTAACACCCACATATGTAAATAGACAGTTGTAGCCCATTTTGCATAATTGAGAAATAGAAAGCAAATTGTAATCTTAGGAATCTACAAGAAAAACATTGGAAATAGAATGGTCAGGTGATATAGCAATTTTACCCAATCCTTTGACCAATCCTTGATTTCCATCCCCGAATGTGATAGCTCGTTGGGGATCTTCATTTTTCTCATAGGAGGAGAACATTCTTTTCTCCCCATTCATTTGGTTTATGCACCCACTATCGATTATCCAACTTGAAACACCAGATGCATAAACCTACAAAACAATTTTAGGCATTGTTCTTAGGTACCCAAATAGTCTTGGGTCCTTTAATGTTAGAAACAAGCACCTTGGGTACCCAAACACAAGTCTTTGAACTCTTGTGTTTGCCCCCAACAGATTTGGCAACTACTTTGCCTGATTTGTTAGTTAAAACATATGAAGCATCAAAAGTCTTAAAAGAAATATTATGTTCATTTGATGCAGCAGGAATTTTCTTTCTAAGCAATTTAACATGAGTGATATGCCTAGAGCTAGAAGCCTCATTTTTATACATAAATGCATGGTGAGAAATAGTATGAGGTTTCCTAGCATGAATTTTCCTAATCTTATGTTTGGGATAGTTTGCATGATATAAAATGTAACCCTCACTATCCTGAACCATGGGAGCCTTACCCTTAACAAAATTGGATAACATTTTAGGGGCATTTAGCTTGACACTGCTTCCCTATTGGAAACCAATGCCATCCTTAATGCCAGAGCGTCTCCCATTATAGAGCATGCTTCTATCAAACTTAAACTTTTCATTTTGAAGTTCATGCTCATTAATTTTAGTAGTTAATTTAGCTATGTGATCATTTTGTTGTTTAATCGTGGCAATGTGATCATCAATAGCTCCAACATTAACATCTCTACATCTAGTACAAATGGAAATATGCTCGACAGTAGATGTAGAGGGTTTGCAAGTATTTAATTCCTCTATCTTAGCATTTAAAATAGCATTCTCATCTCCAAGACAGGAAAATTGCAAAGATTCAATTTTTCAATCTTAGAAATTAAACTAGCATTTTTAGTTCTAAGACTAGAAATTGAATTATGGCAAATGCTAAGCTCCTTAGATAAGTTTTCACATTTTTCTACTTCCTGAGCATAAGCATTTTTCAACTTAACAATTTTTTTGTTTTCTTTAATGAGGAAGTCCTCTTGGCTATCCAAGAGTTTATCTTTCTCATTAATGGCTTCTATTAATTCATTTAATTTTTTCTTTTGGTCCATGCTAAGGTTGGCAAGGAGAGACATTAAATTATCTTCATCATCACTAGAACTACCCTCATCACTAGATGTTGTATATTTGGGGGTGGCTCTAGAGTATACCTTCTTCTTCTTGCCGTCCTTAGCCATGAGACACTTGTGGCCGACGTTGGGGAATAGTAGGCCTTTGTTGACGACGATGTTGGTGGCGTCTGAAAGAGAAATGTGCCTTGGGCCATTTCTAAGTATTTTGGTGATTTAGTGTCCAACACAAGTGCCTAAGTGTAAAATGGTGGACAAAGTACAAATCAAGGATAAAGGTATGTTTCTCAGACTTAGTACATTGTTTTAGTGACTAATGTATTGTGTCTAAGTGTTGGAAACAGGAAAAATCCAGTTGAAAATGCCTTGGCTCGAGCAGCCAAGCTTCTGCTCAGTCTGGAGCACCGGACTGTCCGGTGATGCACCGGACAGTGTCCAGTGCGCCAGGCTGGCTCTGGCGAACAGGCCGCTCTCGGGATTTCACCGGTGACGTACGGCTATAATTCACCGGACTGTCCGGTGTGCACCGGACTGTCCGGTGAGCCAACGGTCGGCCGGGCCAATGGTCGGCCGCACAATCTGCGCGGGACACGTGGCCGAGCCAACGGCTAGAAGAAGGCACCGGACTGTCCGGTGTGCACCGGACATGTCCGGTGCGCCAACGGCTCCAACTCTGCCAATGGTCGGCTTCGCCAGTTAAGGAAAGAAATCTGGCACCGGACAGTGTCCGGTGTGCACCGGACTGTCCGGTGCGCCAGTCGACAGAAGGCAAGATCAGCCTTCCTAGAATGCTCTCAACGGCTCCTAGCTGCCTTGGGGCTATAAAAGGGACCCCTAGGCGCATGGAGGATGATACCAAGCATTTCTACAACATTTCTAAGCACCAAGACATCGATTCCGCGCCTTTGATTCTTTGCAATAGCAATTAGAGCTCTAGCTGAGTAGTGAACTCTTTGAGTTGTGTTGTGAGCTTTCGTTGCGACTTGTGTGCGTGGTGTTGCTGTGATTTCTTGTCTTGAGTGTGTTGCTAATCCCTCCCTTGCTCTGTGCTTCTTTGTGAATTTCAAGTGTAAGGGCGAGAGGCTCCAAGTTGTGGAGATTCCTCGCAAACGGGATTGAGAAAAAGCAAGCAAAACACCGTGGTATTCAAGTGGGTCTTTGGACCGCTTGAGAGGGGTTGATTGCAACCCTCGTCCGTTGGGACGCCACAACGTGGAGTAGGCAAGCGTTGGTCTTGGCCGAACCACGGGATAACCACCGTGCCATCTCTGTGATTGATTTCTTGTGGTTATTGTGTTTTGACTCCTCTCTAGCCACTTGGCAATTATTGTGCTAACGATTAACCAAGTCTCGTGGCTTAAGTTTTCAAGTTTCATAGGATCACCTATTCACCCCCCTCTAGGTGCTCTCAATTGGTATCAGAGCCGTTCTCTTCAAGAAGGGACTAATCGCCCGAAGAGATGGATCCTAAGGGAAAGGGGATGGTGGTCAACAACAACGAGAAGGAGTCTATCTTCAACGAGCCAAAGGATGACAAGCCTACCGACTCGGGCTCGAGCCACAAGCGCAAAGACGGGAAGAAGAAGAAGACAAGGCGCATCAAGGAGATCGTCTACTACGACAGCGACGAATCTTCCTCTTCCCAAAAGGACGACGACGACTACGAGAAAAAGAAAACGGTCAATTCGAACTTTTCTTTTGATTACTCTCGTATTCCTCAAAGTACAAATGCTCATTTATTATCTATTCCACTTGGTAAACCTCCTCATTTTGATGGAGAGGACTACGGATTTTGGAGTCACAAAATGCGTAGTCACTTGTTCTCTCTCCATCCTAGTATATAGGAGATTGTAGAGAGTGGAATGCACTTTGATAGTTCGGATAGTCCCATGTTCATTAATGAGCAAATTCATAAGAATGCACAAGCTACTACTGCTCTTCTAGCTTCATTGTGCAGGGATGAATATCACAAAGTGAGTGGCTTGGATAACGCCAAGCAGATCTGGGACACCCTCAAGATTTCACATGAGGGGAACGATGTCACCTTGCTCACCAAGATGGAGTTGGTGGAGGGCGAGCTTGGACGATTCGCAATGATAAGGGGCGAGGAGCCGACACAAACATACAACCGGCTCAAGACCCTTATTAACAAAATAAGGAGCTACGGAAGCACGCGATGGACGGACCACGACGTCGTCCGATTGATGCTAAGGTCCTTTACAGTTCTTGATCCTCATTTGGTGAATAACATTCGTGAGAATCCCAGGTACACCAAAATGTCGCCCGAAGAAGTCCTTGGAAAATTCGTAAGCGGGCGAATGATGATCAAGGAAGCGAGGTACGTGGACGACGCTCTAAACGGTCAAATCAATGAGCCTCAACCCGTTGCTCTCAAGGCAACAAGGAGCAAGGAGGCGTTACCCAGCAAAATAGCACAAATTGAGGCCGCCGGACTTAATGATGAAGAGATGGCCCTCATCATCAAGAGATTCAAGACGGCGCTTAAAGGTCACAAGGGACAGCCAAGCAAGACCAAAGCCAAGGGGAAGCGCTCATGCTTCAAATGCGGTAAGATTGGTCATTTTATCGCTAACTGTCCCGATAATGAAAGTAACCAGGAACACCGGGAGCAAGAGGGAAAAGAAGAAAAATTACAAGAAGGCCAAGGGCGAGGCACATCTAGGAAAGGAGTGGGACTCGGATTGCTCCTCCTCCGACTCCGACAATGAAGGACTCGCCGCCACCGCCTTCAACAAGTCATCCCTCTTCCCCAACGAGCGTCACACATGCCTTATGGCAAGGGAGAAGAAGGTATGTAGTCAAAACTCTACTTATGCTTCTTCAAGTGAGGACGAATCTAGTGATGAGGATGAAATAGATTATTCATGTTTATTTAAGGGCCTAGATAGAACCAAGGTAGATAAAATTAATGAATTAATTGATGCCTTGAATGATAAGAATAGGCTTTTAGAAAAACAAGAAGATTTGTTGTATGAAGAACATGACAAATTTGTAGAAGCACAAAAATCTCATGCTTTAGAAGTTAAAAGAAATGAAATGCTTTCTTGTGAATTATCTTCTTGCCATGAGATGATTTCTAGCTTAAGGAGCATTAATGATGATTTGAATGCTAAGATAGAAATAGCTAGTAAATCAACAACTTGTGTAGAAAATGTTGTTATTTGCAATAGATGTAAAGACTTTGATATTGATGCTTGTAGTGAACACATAGCTTCTATTGCAAAGTTAAATGATGAAATGGCTAGTCTTAATGCCCAACTTAAGACTAGCAAAAGTGATTTTGATAAACTAAAATTTGCTAGGGATGCCTACACGATTGGTAGACACCCCTCAATTAAGGATGGGCTTGGCTTCAAGAGGGAAGCCAAGAACTTAACAAGCCATAAGGCTCCCATCTCCGCCAAGGAGAAAGGGAAGGCCCCTATGGCAAGTAGTACTAAAAAGAACCATGCTTTTATGTACAATGATAGAAGACAGTCTCATAGGACTTGTAATACTTTTGATTCACATGCTTATGACTCTTATGCTATGTATGCTTCCAGTTCTTCCTATATGCATGGTAGAGATATGCCTAGGAAAAATATTCATCATGTGCCTAGGAAGAATATTGTTCATGTTCCTAGAAAAGTTATGAATGGTCCCTCTACAATTTATCATGCTTTAAATGCTTCCTTTGCTATTTGTAGAAAGGATAGGAAGATAGTTGCTAGGAAATTAGGGGCAAAATGCAAGGGTGATAAAGCTTGCATTTGGGTCCCTAAGGAAATTGTGACTAACCTTGTAGGACCCAACAAGAGTTGGGTACCTAAGACCCAAGCCTAAATTTGCCTTGCAGGTTTATGCATCCGGGGGCTCAAGCTGGATTATCGACAACGGATGCACAAACCATATGACGGGAGAGAAGAAGATGTTCACCTCCTACGTCAAGAATAAGGATTCCCAGGATTCAATCATATTCGGTGATGGGAACCAAGGCAAGGTGAAAGGCTTAGGCAAGATTGCAATATCCAATGAGCACTCTATCTCTAATGTGTTTTTAGTTGAGTCTCTTGGATATAATTTACTATCTGTCAGTCAATTATGTAATATGGGATATAATTGTCTATTTACAAATGTAGATGTGTCTGTCTTTAGAAGAAGTGATGGTTCACTAGCTTTTAAGGGTGTACTAGACGGCAAACTTTATTTAGTTGATTTTGCAAAAGAGGAGGCCGGTCTAGATGCATGCTTAATTGCTAAGACTAGCATGGGCTGGCTGTGGCATCGCCGCTTAGCTCATGTGGGGATGAAGAACCTTCACAAGCTTCTAAAGGGAGAACACGTGATAGGTTTGACTAACGTGCAATTCGAAAAAGATAGACCTTGTGCAGCTTGTCAAGCAGGTAAACAAGTGGGAGGAGCACATCACAGCAAGAATGTGATGACCACTTCAAGACCTCTGGAGCTGATGCATATGGACCTCTTCGGACCCGTCGCCTATCTGAGCATAGGAGGAAGTAAGTATGGTTTAGTTATTGTTGATGACTTTTCCCGCTTCACTTGGGTATTCTTTTTGCAGGATAAGTCTGAAACCAAGGGACCCTCAAGCGCTTTCTAAGGAGAGCTCAAAATGAGTTTGAGCTCAAGGTGAAGAAGATAAGAAGCGACAACGGGTCCGAATTCAAGAATGTTCAAGTGGAGGAGTTCCTTGAGGAGGAGGGGATCAAGCACGAGTTCTCCGCTCCCTACACACCTCAGCAAAATGGTGTGGTAGAGAGGAAGAACAGGACGCTCATTGATATGGCGAGGACTATGCTTGGAGAGTTCAAGACCCCCGAGCGTTTTTGGTCGGAAGCCGTGAACACGGCTTGCCACGCCATCAACAGGGTCTACCTTCACCGCCTCCTCAAAAAGACTTCATATGAGCTGCTAACTGGTAACAAACCCAATGTATCGTACTTTCGTGTATTTGGGAGTAAATGCTACATTCTAGTGAAGAAGGGTAGGAATTCCAAATTTGTTCCCAAAGCTGTAGAAGGGTTTTTATTAGGTTATGATTCAAATACAAAGGCGTATAGGGTCTTCAACAAATCATCGGGTTTGGTTGAAGTCTCTAGCGACGTTGTATTTGATGAGACTAATAGCTCTCCAAGAGAGCAAGTTGTTGATCTTGATGATGTAGATGAAGAAGACGTTCCAACGGCCGCGATACGCACCATGGCGATTGGAGATGTACGGCCTCGAGAACAATTGGAGCAAGATCAACCGTCTTCCTCAACTATGGTGCATCCCCCAACCCAAGATGACGAACAGGTACCTCAAGTGGAGGCACATGATCAAGGGGGAGCACAAGATGTTCAAGTTGAAGAGGAAGAAGCACCTCAGGCACCTCCAACCCAAGTTCGAGCGACGATCCAAAGGGATCATCCCGTCGACCAGATATTGGGTGATATTAGCAAGGGAGTAACTACTCGTTCAAGATTAGTTAATTTTTGTGAGCATTACTCCTTTGTCTCTTCTATTGAGCCTTTCAGGGTAGAAGAGGCCTTGCTAGATCCGGACTGGGTATTGGCCATGCAGGAGGAACTCAACAACTTCAAGCGCAATGAAGTTTGGACACTGGTGCCTCGTCCCAAGCAAAATGTTGTGGGAACCAAGTGGGTGTTCCGCAACAAACAAGACGAGCACGGAGTAGTGACGAGGAACAAGGCTCGACTTGTGGCAAAAGGTTATGCCCAAGTCGCAGGTTTAGACTTTGAGGAGACTTTTGCTCCTGTGGCTAGGCTAGAGTCCATTCGTATTTTGCTAGCATATGCCGCTCACCATTCTTTCAGGTTGTTCCAAATGGATGTGAAGAGCGCTTTCCTCAACGGGCCAATCAAGGAGGAGGTATACGTAGAGCAACCCCCTGGCTTCGAGGATGAACGGTACCCCGACCACGTGTGTAAGCTCTCTAAGGCGCTCTATGGACTTAAGCAAGCCCCAAGAGCATGGTATGAATGCCTTAGAGACTTTCTAATTGCTAATGCTTTCAAGGTTGGGAAAGCCGATCCAACTCTTTTCACTAAGACTTGTGACGGTGATCTTTTTGTGTGCCAAATTTATGTCGATGACATAATATTTGGTTCTACTAATAAAAAGTCTTGTGAGGAGTTTAGCAGGGTGATGACGCAGAAATTCGAGATGTCGATGATGGGCGAGTTGAACTACTTCCTTGGGTTCCAAGTGAAGCAACTCAAGGATGGCACCTTCATCTCTCAAACGAAGTACACGCAAGACTTGCTGAAGCGGTTTGGGATGAAGGACGCCAAGCCTGCAAAGACTCCGATGGGGACCGACGGACACACCGACCTCAACAAAGGAGGTAAGTCCGTTGATCAAAAGGCATACCGGTCAATGATAGGGTCGTTACTTTACTTATGTGCTAGTAGACCGGATATTATGCTTAGCGTATGCATGTGTGCTAGATTTCAATCCGATCCCAAGGAGTGTCACCTAGTGGCGGTGAAGCGAATCCTTAGATATTTAGTTGCTACGCCTTGCTTCGGGCTCTGGTATCCAAAGGGGTCTACCTTTGACTTGATTGGATATTCAGATTCCGATTATGCTGGATGTAAGGTCGATAGGAAGAGTACATCGGGGACGTGCCAATTCTTAGGAAGGTCCCTGGTGTCATGGAACTCTAAGAAACAAACTTCCTTTGCCCTATCCACCGCTGAGGCCGAGTACGTTGCCGCAGGACAGTGTTGCGCGCAACTACTTTGGATGAGGCAAACCCTCCGGGACTTTGGCTACAATCTGAGCAAAGTCCCACTCCTATGTGACAATGAGAGTGCTATCCGAATAGCGGAAAATCCTGTTGAGCACAGTCGCACAAAGCACATTGACATCCGACATCACTTTTTGAGAGACCACCAGCAAAAGGGAGATATCGAAGTGTTTCATGTTAGCACCGAGAACCAGCTAGCCGATATCTTCACTAAGCCTTTAGATGAAAAGACCTTTTGCAGGTTGCGTAGTGAGCTAAATGTCCTAGATTCGCGGAACTTGGATTGATTCATAGCATACATGTATTTATGCCTTTGATCATGTTCCTTATGCATTTTGTTGCTTACTATGGTGCTTAAGTTGTACAATCTCTCCTCGGACCTCACAAGTCCTTGTGCCAGTGATGCACATATTTAGGGGGAGCTGTGCTACAACTTGACCCTTTGAGACTAACCGTTTGCCTGAGTTTGCTTGATTTAGTCTCAAAGGAGGTTTGAAAGGGAAATGGTGGACTTGGACCATGAAAGACTTCCACTGCACTCCGATGAGAGGGTAACTTATTCCAAGTTCATCTCATGCCTTTGTACTCTTATTGAAGATTCTGGTGAGGCAATGGGGTTCTAGGGCCAAGATTAATCCTGTTTTGGTGCTTGATGCCAAAGGGGGAGAAAATAAAGGCCAAAGCGATAAATGGATCAGCTACCACTTGAGAGATTTTGAAAATAGTAGAATAGAGCTTTTGGTTTGTCAAAACTCTTTTATTGTCTCTCTTGTCAAAAGTTAGCTTCTTGTGGGGAGAAATGTTGATCATGGGAAAAAGGGGAGTTTTTGAAATCTTGAGTCAATTTCTCTTGTAATGTCTCTCTTTATGGTTCAACATGTGTGTTTGACTTAGAGATAGGAAATTGAGGTTGATTTGCAAAAACAAACCAAGTGGTGGCAAAGGATGATCCATATATGCCAAAACTGAATCAAAACAAATTTGAGTTCTTATTAGAATTGATTTTGTACTTGTTCTACTTGCTTTATATTGTGTTGGCATAAATCACCAAAAAGGGGGAGATTGAAAGGGAAATGTGCCTTGGGCCATTTCTAAGTATTTTGGTGATTTAGTGTCCAACACAAGTGCCTAAGTGTAAAATGGTGGACAAAGTACAAATCAAGGATAAAGGTATGTTTCTCAGACTTAGTACATTGTTTTAGTGACTAATGTATTGTGTCTAAGTGTTGGAAACAGGAAAAATCCAGTTGAAAATGCCTTGGCTCGAGCAGCCAAGCTTCTGCTCAGTCTGGAGCACCGGACTATCCGGTGATGCACCGGACAGTGTCCGGTGCGCCAGGCTGGCTCTCGCGAACAGGCCGCTCTCGGGATTTCACCGGCGACGTACGGCTATAATTCACCGGACTGTCCGGTGTGCACCGGACTGTCCGGTGAGCCAACGGTCGGCCGGGCCAACGGTCGGTCGCACAATCTACGCGGGACACGTGACCGAGCCAACGGCTAGAAGAAGGCACCGGACTGTCCGGTGTGCACCGGACATGTCCGGTGCGCCAACGGCTCCAACTCTGCCAACGGTCGGCTTCGCCAGTTAAGGAAAGAAATCTGGCACCGGACAGTGTCCGGTGTGCACCGGACTGTCCGGTGCGCCAGTCGACAGAAGGCAAGATCAGCCTTCCTAGAATGCTCTCAACGGCTCCTAGCTGCCTTGGGGCTATAAAAGGGACCCCTAGGCGCATGGAGGATGATACCAAGCATTTCTACAACATTCCTAAGCACCAAGACATCGATTCCGCGCCTTTGATTCTTTGCAATAGCAATTAGAGCTCTAGCTGAGTAGTGAACTCTTTGAGTTGTGTTGTGAGCTTTCGTTGCGACTTGTGTGCGTGGTGTTGCTGTGATTTCTTGTCTTGAGTGCGTTGCTAATCCCTCCCTTGCTTTGTGCTTCTTTGTGAATTTCAAGTGTAAGGGCGAGAGGCTCCAAGTTGTGGAGATTCCTCGCAAACGAGATTGAAAAAAAGCAAGCAAAACACCGTGGTATTCAAGTGGGTCTTTGGACCGCTTGAGAGGGGTTGATTGCAACCCTCGTCCGTTGGGACGCCACAACGTGGAGTAGGCAAGCGTTGGTCTTGGCCGAACCACGGGATAACCACCGTGCCATCTCTGTGATTGATTTCTTGTGGTTATTGTGTTTTGACTCCTCTCTAGCCACTTGGCAATTATTGTGCTAACGATTAACCAAGTCTCGTGGCTTAAGTTTTCAAGTTTCACAGGATCACCTATTCACCCCCCCTCTAGGTGCTCTCAGCGTCCTCGTCGGAGGAGTCGGCGGAGCTCTCGTCGGAGTCCCATTCCCGGCATATGTGGGCATCGCCGCCCTTCTTCTTGTAGTATCTCTTCTTCTCCTTCTTCCCCTTCTTGTCCTCGTCCCTGTCACTTTCACTAGAAATTAGACATTTAGCAATAAAGTGACCGGACTTACCAGACCGGTAGCACACCTTCTTGGAGCGGGATTTGTAGTCCTTACCCCTCCTTTGCTTGAGGATTTGGCAGAAGCTCTTGATGATGAGCGCCATCTCCTCGTTGTCGAGCTTGGAGGCGTCGTGTTGCACTTGATGTAGACTCCTCCTTTTCTTCTGTCGCTTTGAATGCGATGTGTTGCACTTTGGGTGTGGAGGTGGCGCCTTGCTTCAAGTTGACAATGTGTTTGGAGTCTTTGATCATTAGCTCAAAGCTCACAAACTTGCCAATCACTTCCTCTCGAGACATTAGTTTATATCTAGGATCCCCACGAATTAATTGCACTTGAGTAGGATTGCAAAAAACAAGGGATCTTAGAATAACCTTGACCATTTCATGGTCATCCCATTTGGTGCTCCCAAGGTTGCGCACTTGATTCACCATGGTCTTGAGCCGGTTGTACATGGCTTGCGACTCCTCCTTTGTTGAGGACAAATCGATCGAGCTCCCCCTCGATCGTCTCCCGCTTGGTGATCTTGGTCACCTCGTCCCCTTCGTGCGCGGTTTTGAGGACGTCCCAAATTTCTTTGGCGCTCTTTAATCCTTGCACCTTGTTATACTCCTCTCGACACAAGGAGGCGAGGAGTATAGACGTGGCTTGAGAGTTAAAGTGCCTAATTTGGGTGGCCTCGTTCGAGTCGTAGTCTTTGTCCTCGACTTGAGGTACCTGCGCTCCATACTCAACAATATCCCAAATACTTTCGTGGAGTGAGGTTAGATGGTGCTTCATTTTATCACTCCACATACAATAATCCTCACCATCAAAATATGGTGGTTTGCCTAGGGGTACGGAAAGTAATGGAGCGCGTTTTGAAATACGGGGATAGCAAAGAGGCATCTTACTATACTTCTTACGCTCATGGCGCTTAGAAGCGACGGATGACTCAGAGCTTGATGTGGAGGATGACTCGTAGTAGACCACCTTCTTCATCATCTTCTTATTGTCACCTCTCCGATGCGACTTGATGGAGGAAGAGGATTCCTCCTTGTGTTTGTTGTCGGACTCCCTTGAGAGAGTCCTCCCCGAGCTTGCGGCCTTTTCGTCGGTCATGATCTCCCTCTTGGTGTGATCTCCAGACATCACTTCGAGTTGGTTAGACTCTTAATGAAGCACTGGCTCTTAACCAATTGAAAGTCGCCTAGAGGGGGTGAATAGGCGTAACCTGAAATTTATAACTTTAAACACACACTACAAGCCGGGGTTAGCGTTAGAATTAAATTCAAGTCCAGGAGAGAGGGGGAAAACAAATCAAATGAGAATCAAGCGAATGAACACGGTGATTTGTTTTACCAAGGTTCGGTTCCAAAGAACCTAGTTCCCGTTGAGGAGGTCACAAAGATCGGGTCTATTTCAACCCTTTCCCTCTCTCAAACGGCCACTTAGACCGAGTGAGCCTTCTTCCTTAATCTCATGGGTCAATAAGACCCTGCAAGGACCACCACACACTTGGTGTCTCTTGCTTCGCTTACAAAGCACTTGAGAATAAGAATGGGAAAAGAAAAAGGCCAAGCCAAGCAACAAGAGCAACAAAAGAACACAAGAACACCCTCTCTCAAGTCCCTAATAGAATTGAGTTAATTTGGAGGCTTAGAGAGGATTCAATCTATTTGATGTGTCTTGGAGTGGAGTCTTTTTCTCTTGTATTGAATGAGATGTTTGGAATGCTTGGATGGATATGAATGAGGTGGTTGGGGGTATTTATAGCCCCCAACCACTTCCATAGCTGTTGGGGAGGCTGCTGGCGATGGGCGCACCGGACAGGCACTATTCCATGCCCGGTGCGCTGCCACGTCACCCAACCGTTAGGGTTTGGAGCTAGGTCGACCGTTGGAGCTTTGTCTTCTTGCGGCACCAGACAGTCCGGTGCCCCTCTGACTTCGCAGCTCTAACTTCTGCGCGGCACTGTAGCATACTGTTCATCTGTGTAGAGTCGACCGTTGGTGCAGATAGCCGTTGCTTCGCTGGCACACCAGACAGTCCGATGAATTATAGCGGAGCGCGCCCTAAAATTCCCGAGAGTGGCTGGTTGACATCTATACGGTCCTGGTGCATCAGACACTGTCTGGTGCGCCAATTTTCAGCACACTCAAGTTTTTTGCTCCGTTTCAAATTGAGTCCCTAACTTGATTTTTTTCTTGGTTTGTGTTGAACCTTATGCACCTGTAATACATGAATTCTCGAACAAACTAGTTAGTCCATATGTTTGTGTTGATTATCAACCATCAAAATTACTTATAGGGAATGGTTAACCCTATTTCCCTTTCACTTAATTATTGTTCATGACAAGATTATTGTGTTAATTGGAACATGGAGAACCACCCGAAAAAACAGTGCTATCATAAGGGTGGTATGGGACACCCTTGGCTGACTAATTAAGAAAGCTAGTGGAGGACTACCTTACCCGAAAGGGGTAAGTGCGGTAGAGGAGCTACGGTATAGGTAGGTTCTCAGGTCGATCATGCTACGATGACTTTTCGGACGAGGAATTTCTATATACCCCTTCTTAGAAACCGTAGCGGGTTTTCTGTAGCTAGTGGAAATTTGTAAAGGCCTCGTAGTGCTACCCTGCCTCGTCTCTTCGGTAGAGATGTATGGGATTCATGACCTCGTGGCAAATGGGTAACACGACTTGTGGGTAAAGATGTGCAACCTCTGCAGAGTGTAAAACTGGTATATCAGTCGTGCTCACGGTCATGAGCGGCTCGAACACTCACATGATTAACTTGTGGAAGTAAACTTAATCTGTCATTTGCATTGCATTGTGTGTTTTATTATTATTGTGATCTCTTATTTAATTGGGTTGGTATCTACTTATACTTAATAATTACTAATAAAATTTCGACCAACTTTAAAAGCAATGCTCAACTTTAACCATCCTCTTTGGTAAGCCTTACACTTCATATGAGCCCCCACCGTAAGTGAGCTCATGCACATTATTCCCCATAACTTGTTGAGCGATTAATGTATGTGAGCTCACCCTTGCTGTACTCACACCCCCTAGGTCAAGAATAGGTACCGCAGGAAGAGGAGCATGAAGGATGTCGCGATGAGTTTGTGAGAGGTCTAGGTCATCGTCTCCTAGTCAACTATGGTTGCTGGATCGTCATCTTCGTATGATGTAATTATATAGCTATTTTGTACAGAACTCCTATTATATAGTAAAGATGTGACATTCGTTCTGTACCATGAGTCATCATACGTGTGAGACTTGATCCTAGCACACATTTGATTCGCGCCTGGGTTTGTCCCCTAAATCCGGGTGTGATAGAAGTGTATCAGAGCCGACCCTCACGGTTTCATGAGCGTGTGTGGGTTAGGGGTTCAGGTATATGGCTCATGGCGCATGTGGGCCTAGAGTGGTCACATGGCATGGCATATGACGACACTAGACACACAGACGTGGCTAAGAGGAGAGGTTCCTAGATTAGGGTTGACGACGAGGACGTCTATCTTCTAAAGGGGTAGATTGTGATATCCTGGCCCTAGTGGATGGTGATATCCTGGTCCAAGGCTTAATAGAATTAATAGTGTACTCATACCAACAAGGTGCATCTTCTTTTTTGGAAGCCTATCTCGAAAGAACCTCCAAGTTAAGCGTGTTTGGCTTGGAGCAATTTGAGATGGGTGACTGACTAGAAAGTTTTCTCGGGTGCGCATGAGTGAGGACAAAGTGCGCACAAAAGACCCGTGTTGGTCTGTGGGGACAATATATGATCCTAGAGAGCTGACAGGAGTAAGTACCGCCGGTCCGGAATTGGACTAAGTGTTACACTTAGATTATGACAACCTTGCAATCTTAGTAGTCTCATACACACATAAACACATGTGTATTTTGCTACTACTACTCTTCTATTGTATTCAGTTCATAGACACATGTGTATTTTGTAGGCAAACAAATGGGTGTCTGTCGCCACACTAATGATGACATGTACCTAATTATAAATATTTTTGAACTTTTTTGCATTAGGGTCCCTAGGGGCTTGCGCCCAGTGGAGGGACAATAGGCTGCCATTCCTTTATACTATAGTTTACCCATATTAAATATGGTTTTTGATATATTCGATATGAAAAATTAACACAAGCAAACTGATTAGCTCGAGGAGGTGTATGGCAAGTTGTCGTAGGTTCGATCCCTCCTCAGCACATTTTTGGTTTACACATAGATTTTGCAAAGCCCACAAACCATACATACAAAATCTTGTGACACCATGCCTTGCACCACCCCTCGCTAGCCAATCCCTCTGCGACAATTTTTCATATAGAACACACCAGACACCCTATTTAATAAGAGAAAACTAGATTATAGGGGGAAGGGGGCTGCTGCCCCTCACTAGGCGGCAAGCGCTATCACGCCCCTCTAGCGGGTGGCAGGTTCCTATGAACCCTGGTCAGAAAATAGTAAAAATGTTTACAATTGGGTCCTGCCACCCATTGACGGGACACGGGATGGCAGACAACCATTTCTGCAATTTTTCAGTTCTAGGCTATAGTTTTGATCTTTTGAATATTTTTAAATGTAAAAATGAAAAAAATGGCAAGGCTTCACGAGCTAGTACATGCACTCTCATCAAACTTGAATTTTATCACAATCTTATCAAACTTGTAGATAATATGTTTGTTCGCATTTAGCTAATATGTTTGTTTTGGTTATTTGATTTGTATTGCCAAATACTATTGCATTGTTAGCACAAGCAATATACTAGTTTACTTAGTCTATTATGCATAACATAGAAATTGTACACTAAGCCTTCACATGGATTCGTATATAGGAAGTGCAACCTTTGGAAGATAGAACGGCTAGGACTCTGATCCTCTGCTTGTAGGCAAACAAATGTTCTTGAGGAGTTCTTTGTAAAAATAGGTTCATGGAGGTATTTTATATCAAAACACATTACCACACTCTCAATAAAAGTATACAACCAGTACCTTAGCTTATGACAACCTTGCATTATTAGTAGTCTAATACATTAAGATCACATAGACACAAGTGTATTTTACTACAATTATTACTCTTCAATTGTATCCAGTTCAGAGATTATAGAGTAAGAACTGTCACCCTCTTCATCACAAAAGTATGGTCTTGGAGGCATTTGCATGCCATCGACACCAGATTCAAGCATCTCTATGACCTCGCTCATCGTCGGCCGATCTTGCGGCTTCATTTGGATGCACCAAAGCCCAATAGTACATAGCTTCTTCTCTAAATCGTGCATATTAACACCTTCACTAATCCCGTTCGCATCACCCTGGCTCAGCTGGTTGTACACCAAGGATGGGTAGTATGCTTGACTGGAGCTTCCTGCATGAGGATCTGCGTTCCTTCGCCCACCCGTCATCTCCAATAGTAGCATCCCAAAGCTGTACACATCGGATTTGCTAGAGATGACACCAAAGCTTCGAGATACCATCTCTGGAGCTATATATCCTATCGTTCCCCGCATAGCGCTCAGTGGCACGAAACTGTCGCCTCTTGGGAACAGTTTGGCAAGCCCAAAATCAGCAACTTTTGGAACAAAGTTGCTGTCAAGAAGGATGTTGTGTGGCTTGATGTCGAAGTGTACAATCTGCATATCACACCCATGATGTAGGTAGTTGAGACCGCTAGCAATGCCCAGAGCGATCTCATTGAGTTTGACCCATGAGAAACTCTTCTCCGACGAGAAGATGTACTTATCGAGAGATCCATGGGGCATGAACTCGTAGATAAGTGCTCTGCTATTTTCCTCGGAGCAAAACCCGATGAGGCGCACAATATTGACATGGTGGATCTTGCCAATGGTGGCGACCTCACTGATGAACTCGTCTCCGTTACAGTTGGAGTTGCCCAACATCTTAATAGCAACATGAACTTCACCTGGCTGTAGCACCCCCTTGTATACAGAACCGTAACCACCTTGTCCGAGCTTGTCTCTGAAATGGCCGGTGATAGCAATGATGTTTGTGTATGCATATCTCATCGGAACGAGCATCTGCTGCGTTCGCAAGAACTTCTCGACTGCATCTACTGTTATCCTTGTTTTCCAGTATTTATAGACTAGGAAGACGAATACTGCCAGCGGCATTAATACGAACCTGCAAACACCTGCCAAAAAAGGTTGTATATATGAAGAATAAAAAATAATTTCAGAAGCCACAAACAGTTGCTATCACCAAGATCTGTTGCCTGTACTATTATAATTAGTCGACAAATGATACTATCACCAAAAAATAATTTCAGAAGCCACAAAAAAGGTTATACAACAAATGATGCTATATGGAGTGAGTACCAGCTGTATAATCCAGGACCCCGCTAACATATTGTATCGTTTCAATGATGCCGATGACAACAGTTGTGACACCATTATAATTAGTTGATTGAAGTTGATAGATAACACAAGCCCAGAATATGTCGACGACCGTAAGAATGTCCAAGATCTGTTGCCTGATGCCTGTACTATTTCTTGGTTCTTTATGGAAAGTACTGCAAGACCATGCCATGCCATAGCATAGAAAAGAATTACATAGGGAATGCAACCGACACTTTTTAGATGAGAAAGTCATGCATAGGAGGAAATAGGATGATCAGACAGATACTCACCGCATATCCTTTGCGAGACATTCTCTGATGTTATCACCATACGAGGGAAATCCAAGGGCAAATCCACTCCTCATGAACTTAACAACATCTGGATAGCTTGTATTCGAGGGCACCTGCATGCCTGGACCACCCAAAGGAGTCATGGCTAGGTAACCGCATGAAGGCTCCAGACTCCCAGCAGGAACAAGGCCAGCATACCAGTAGTCAGGTACCAAGTAGATGAAAGAAGAATTGCTCAAGCAAGACACCGGCTCATATATATGATATTTATCAGTATCATTGTTCTCTATTGGCTGAGAACAATTCACAAAGATAGCCCACCGCCACGAATCCATATAAAAAGAAGAAGAATAGAAATAATATTGGCTCGACACAATCCACCAACGATGTAAGTTGAGATTGATCCAACGAGCATGGTAATCCCACCGGGGAAGGGGGCAACTGCTCTGGATGTCCAGGTCGGCATCAACAACCCAGAAGTGAGAATATGTGGAGTTGATGCTAAGCACCTTGTATGTTCCACTGCCGATGCGAATTGTAGCATCTGTATCCGTGCAAACCAGCTCGTACGATTGGACACCACACCCAGATGGATCACCTTGCCGACGAAATGGATACGATATATTGCTTAAACCACCACAGGAGAAATAATGAGGACAAACATGATGATGATGTCGCCCGCCAACATCTGAAACAAGAGCTGCCAACACAAATAACACCGTTAAAGCTCTCAAGGAAGAAGCACAGCAGCGATGAGACGCTGCAGACATCGTCGCCATGGCAAGAAGGTCCACGAATCACGCGAGCCAATCAGTGGCGTGCAGTGGCGACTGCAAAGATAAGTGGGTAGAAACAAGAGTCACCCGGGGTCACAGCCTCAGCATCTTCGCTGTATTCGTGGAACAAAATCGCACATGACTGGTCCACATAATTGTGATGCCGCTGACTGGGTAGTCATTCTTTTGCGTCTTTTTCTGGTTTGCAAATGGCCTTCGATGGGGATATGGGACCGGAGATGAAGAGAAAATTTTACCACCGCAAACCAGTATAAACAAACTTGGATATATACGGAATAAAATGTAATTAAAAAAAGGTATTTCAATGCAGTAACCAATATCATCTGGAGTGCTACTTTCAAGTGCAAACCTTGAAGCGGCCGGCATCCTAGCTCAGTCAGTGTCTTATTAAACCAAAGTATACTCATATGATATACTTGGTAGATTTATCGGCATATTTCAGTCTAACAAATTTATCAATTAATATGATAAAAACACTAACGCCTTGTTTCGATCATTCGAATTGAATTCCATTCTAATAATAGTAATTTTGACATATATCAATTAAGCTAATTCGGTTTTATGCAAAATATATTTGTATACTATTATTAGCAAGATGTCGGAGATATTTATGTGCTATATTTTTACTATAGAAGAGTAAGACGAAGAGTGTCATCTAAGTTACAGAGTAGAAAACAAATTCTACTAATGCATAAAATCATTTCTCATCCTCTACCACATGAATTTGAGATAGGCTTATATCTAACTTTGGAAAGCGGTGTAATGTCAAATTCCAAACTAAATAAGTCACTTTATTGAGTGAATTCTAATTCTTCTAAAATGAAGGGATCCAAACGCCCCGTAATTGTTATTCTATACTTTTGTTAGCATCACTAAAAGTGGATATTTATATACCTTAAAAGATATATAAGATTGTAGACAAGTTTTGCTATGACTATCATCTGTTCATATACAAACATAGTTGGTCCATAAACTAAATTGTTCAAAAGAATCAAAGTTATAAGACATGCCTATTTTAGAATTTATATGATTGGTAGAGCTGGCACAATTAGATAAGAATATGAACATATTATAAGTTTCCCCTATTATATTAAATCATTCCCATGAATTTAAAACGACAAAGATGTTATACATAGAAAGAGAAAAAGAAGCTACCAACATACTCACTGATAAGAAAAATTGTAGAAATCAGTAGACATTGCAACCTCTCATTCCCCATTTTACATTTATTTGTTACCAAAAAGTTAATGTACTGAACATCGTGGCTACGATTAGTTTATTTGTAATTATGTTAATGATGTCGCATAATGCTACTGATACAGAATACATAGACTTCCTCCTAGCTCCCAACACTATTTCAAGCACTCGTAGTGATGACTACACATCAGTCATAAAGAACTTACATGTACAACAAAACATGTGCATTTCGTACCCGACACCAGAAAAATGATTAGCAAAATAAACAATTTAAAACACAAATAAATGAGTGACACTCCCCATCTTCACCCTACTATTTGGGATACACTGAAGATGATCAAAAATTTCGTAGATTATCTGCTGGTCAGACAGGACCCAACTGTCATTAACAAATAAGAGTCAAAGGTGAACCTAATCGACTAACAACCAGCTTTTGCAAAGATCAAGTTGCAGGTGATCGGCTAAGGGCTAGTTTGGTGATCAGGGATCACGAGTGGATCCATGGGGAGCAACCCCCTTACTAATTAAAATTGAATTGCAAAGGGATTCCTTCCCATGGATCCCCTCGTGACCCTGGTCACCAAATCGACCCTAAACATGTTTGGTGTAGCTATGATTGGCTTGATTCCAAGATGAACATCTCTTATAAAGAATAGAGTCAAAATAGCCAAGCAAATCCTACCAAATTGATGGGGAAAGTTAAGTGAGGGACAACTTATGTATCTATGGTAATAGCTTATATAAATATGAATAATAAATTCCAAGTAGAGTATGTTGCATACCGTGCACAAGGCATGAACCCATATCTTGCAAAATTTCAAATTGCAACTTGGTGTACCTTTAGTTGCTAGCATTTGGTGAGAAATTTGAATGGATGAAAGTAAAAACCTACACGTGTAAAGATGATCACCAAATTTCATGGCATCAATAGCAAATGAAATATGGCAATGTGTAATACTATGATTTGATCTGAACCGATGAATCACCCACAGTAGATCTGACCAAAGAACCACCTATGTTTATGCACCACCTCTTTATTCTAAATGACTTGAAGCATCAGTTTATGCATTCATTTCATTTTTTATGAATCAGCAACTATTAAATTACCTCTCCAAGAATCACTTGTGTTCTTTAAATGGAAAAATAGAACAACTTCTAAACAGGAATGTATGTGTCTACTAACAATAGATATGCAGAGGTAAGTGATATCTATCTAACACTTCTAGATTATGGATTTATGCTAGCATGACTACAAAATGATGTTCTCTGCATAACTATAGATACACAAAGGCTAGTGATATCTATGAAGTGAATGTACATGATACATAACTACACATTGGTGACTTTCATAGAATAAGAAAATAACTCAAAAATTATCCAGATACTCCAACACAAATGTGATCATCAAATATTGTTTCGGATGGTAGGCTGACGCTAGTAACAATATATTAGTACATTTATACAAAAAGATGGGCCTGAAAGCTGATTTAATGTGCCCGATGATAAGGGCCTCATGTAAGTAAATAGCTCCAAAATTTAGTGATAACCTACTCAATGAGATGGTATAGCAATGGTCATAATCGAATATTTATGTCAATTGTTAGCCAATGGTTTGTTCGGTACATAATCCACTTACTGGATCAAACTGAAAACAACCACTATTTGTTTTTTACTGCTTTGTATTTACAGTCTTGCTGTAAACTAAAACTTATTTTTTTCTCATATGACAAGGTTATCTACAACTATGAGGAGCAGACAGATTAGAAAAGAGAGGTGTGCTAGCTACTTCAATGTCTCTTCACCAGCATGAAAACATAAGTTCAATGAAATGAGCAATGAACTGATTCTAGAGCCAACTGTACTATGATAAAACATAAGTACTATACCGAAACTGGTACCCTCGCAAAGTACTATGATAAAATGCATTGATATGCCCTCAATCTAGAAAATGGGCAAGAAAACATTTTCGATATAAGAGATAAGAGATATACACCAGGTCACTAGATATATTGCTCAACAAATTTGAAATTACAATGAGCATGCATGTACATGCATGCTTCTAAAATTATGTTTTTCATGAAAACAAAGAATAACAATAATCCATGACGAGAACACAGCTTTTGTAATATGTTTTACTGGATACACAATATTCTGACTTCTGAGAGAAATGTTAAGCATACAAAGTTCTATCATCAAAATGTGACTTCTGAGGGAGACCAAGGAAGGGGAATTACTTGTGTTCATCGTCAAAATGTGATTTCTTATTCCCCTTGGCTACACACAGAGAACAACCTGCATGAGAAGTGCAGCCACACCCAAAATAAGGCAAGATCTAAACAAAAAGAAAAGGCAGGCATAATGGGAAAAATCAAAGAAGGGTGCATCCCTTCCTTACTGCGGGATATGGTGAGCTACGTCGGCGATGAGGATGGGAGGCACGTCACGAGTGAGGGAGAGCCTGCCTCCACCATCCAACACAGAAGCTGAAGAGGTCAGTAGACAAAAGAACAAAGTGGATAAAGGTTCAGGTGTAATTTATTGAATTGCCTTGATCGGAAAGAGTAAAAGGGGAGAGGAAAATTGAATGGAGTCGAAAGAGATAGTAGGAAGAAAAGACAACAGCAGATGTAATTCCACATATATTTGCCCACCGTTCACCACTTGCCTCGTATGTTGTTCTCATCCGTACAGAAAACAAAGTTTGAAGCTTGAATGGTGCCCTCGCCGAGACAGCCCCATTCACGGTTCTAGTTCCTCTTGCAACCCAAATAAAAGCAAACATAGCTTTGTGACTAAAAGAACAAAAGGACTTGAGAAAGAAATCAAAGCACCAAACCTTGAAAGCAGGTTCATCCCAACAAGGAAAAGCAGCGCCTTGCTTCAGCTGGTTCAAACTGTGTTACAACCATGTTTTTCTTTAGGTAATAAGCTAATTTGTATAAATATTGTAGATGCTTTGGTGATAAAATATAGAAAAACACAATCATGCAAGTGACTTTCCAAAAGTACGCAAAGTAGACCAAGTGCAGGTTTGTGGATCAAACTCCTTAACTGTCATAAATGCACATAATTAATAATAACTAAGACACTAATAAATGAATAGCAAGAGATGAGTGAAATATTAGCCTAACCACTAAGACTTCTGCAATAAGACTGAGTGAAAAGAGCTTTTGGTGATTACCACTGAATGACCAACACTTGCTGAAAATGAAACTGCTCCAGCTAATTCTGATGGTTCTGCTTGTGATTTAGCTTATAGCTTTGACCATGACAAAGTTTTGAAGTCCAAAACCTTCAATCAGAAAAGGATTCCCGATGTTAAGATCCATGGTGTTGTCGGTAAGATTAAGATAATAACTCAGTACAACGTCTCAATTGAAGATGGTCATGAGAACTCCTACTGATAATGCAACTACGAATAAATACAACATCTAAAGGAATAATCTACCTGAATGTCGCCAAGGTAACGACCATTGTGGTTTCCACCAAAGACATATATCTTCTGCTGAATCACCACAACTCCATGTTGCAGTCATCACAAACAACATGTCACTAAATGAACAAAGTTAAAATCGATAGCCAAGAAAATGAAAGTGGACCTTATAGCGTGGTTTGGGGAGCTGGCCAAAGATAGACAGCAGTGTCCACTAATCATAGGTGCTTATGGAGCAGAGTCGTTCCATACTAACTTTGTCCCGCGTATTACCCGGCCGTGATGGCAACAATGATACAGCCAAATAAAAACACAACATTTCTCTCATGCGTCGAATGTAAAAAGTGAGCAGTAAGTTTATAATTAATTTGGCAAATAGAAGAGTGCATATGCCCTGGGGCAATTTTTCCAGTTGCAGCTTGATGGTTTTTAACATGAATTGATGAAAAAATAGAAGACATTGCCAGACTCACCAGCCAGTTATAACAACACATTTATTGACTAAATTTAGGATAAAGAAAAACTTAAAGAACCACAAAGAAATCAAATCTGAATTATGATTTTCTTTGCTCCGATTGACAAACAAATAGATCCTAAAGTCCCTACACCCTCAAAACTAAATGACCACTTGATTAAACACACAAAAAACCAGTAGCGATCATATTCCAAACATTTAGCTAAACACATGCATATCACATTTCTAGTTCGTAACCAAGGTTACTTTTTTACATGTTTAATTTGATTCAAAGCTAATAAAAAGAGGAACACTGAGCTTACCCTGGGTGAGAGGTCAAATCTGATGACATCCGTCCCGACTCCTAACAACAGCATCAAAGAGTGATTCCTGACGGGAGCCTGCACGCACGCAACGTGAAAGGGAATTAGTCTTACACCTATTTCCTAAATGATTTTGGTGGTTGAATTGCCCAACACAAATAATTGGACTAACTAGTTTGCTCTAGTGTATAAGTTATACAGGTGCCAAAGGTTCACACTTAGCCAATAAAAAGACCAAGTATTGGGTTCAACAAAAGAGCAAAGGGACAACCGAAGGCACCTCTGGTCTGGCGCAACGGACTGTCCGGTGCACCAGAGGACTCCAAGTCAAACTCGTCACCTTCGGGAAAATCCAGAGGCGCTCCGCTATAATTCACCGGACTGTCCGGTGTACACCGGACAGTGTCCGGTGCTCCAAGGAAGAGCGGCTCTGGAACTCGCCAGCTTCGGGAATTCGCAACGGCTAGTCCGCTATAATTCACCGGACATGTCCGGTGTACACCGGACTGTCCGGTGTGACATCGAAGCAACGGATACTTCGGCGCCAACGGCTACCTGCAGCGCATTGAATGCGCGCCAGCGCGCGCAGAAGTCAGGCACGCCCATGCTGGCGCACCGGACACTCTACAGTACATGTCCGGTGCGCCACCGGACATCCAGGCGGGCCCAGAAGACAGAGCTCCAACGGTCGGAACCCAACGGCTATGGTGACGTGGCTGGCGCACCGGACATGTCCGGTGTGCACCGGACTGTCCGGTGCACCATACGACAGTCAGCCCCACCAAACGGCTAGTTTGGTGGTTGGGGCTATAAATACCCCCAACCACCCACCATTCATTGCATCCAAGTTTTCACACTTCCAACCACTTACAAGAGCTAGGCATTCAATTCTAGACACACTCAAGAGATCAAATCCTCTCCCAAATTCCACACAAAGCTTTAGTGACTAGTGAGAGAGATTTGCTTGTGTTCTTTTGAGCCCTTGCGCTTGGATTGCTTTCTTCTTTCTTTGATTCTTCATTGCAATCAAACTCACTTGTAATTGAGGCAAGAGACACCAATCTTGTGGTGGTCCTTGTAGGAACTTTGTGTTCCAAGTGATTGAGAAGAGAAAGCTCACTCGGTCCGAGGGATCGTTTGAGAGAGGGAAAGGGTTGAAAGAGACCCGGTCTTTGTGACCACCTCAACGGGGAGTAGGTTTGCGAGAACCAAACCTCGGTAAAACAAATCCGTGTGTCACACTCTTTATTCGCTTGCGATTTGTTTTGCACCCTCTCTCGCGGACTCTATTATATTTCTAACGCTAACCCGGCTTGTAGTTGTGATTATTTTTGAGAATTTCAGTTTCGCCCTATTCACCCCCCCTCTAGGCGACTTTCAATTGGTATCGGAGCCTGATGCTTCATTAGAGCCTAACCGCTCGAAGTGATGTCGGGAGAACACGCCAAGAAGGAGATGGAGACCGGCGACAAGCCCGCTACAAGCCACGGGAAGGCTTCATCGGAAGAGTCCCGCAACAAGGAGAGGAGGAAGGAAAAGAAGAAGGAGAAAAAGACTTCCTCCCACAAGTCGCATCGGAGTGGCGACAAGATAAAGAAGATGAGAAAGGTGGTCTACTACGAGACCGACACCTCATCGCCTTCTACCTCCGGCTCCGACGTGCCCTCCATAACTTCTAAGCGCCATGAGCGCAAGAAGTTTAGTAAGATCCCCTTACATTATCCTCGTACCTCTAGACATACTCCATTACTTTCCGTTCCATTAGGCAAACCGCCAACCTTTGACGGTGAAGATTATGCTAGGTGGAGTGATTTAATGAAATTTCATCTAACCTCACTCCACAAAAGTATATGGAATGTTGTTGAGTTTGGAGCACAGGTACCATCCGTAGGGGATGAGGATTATGATGAGGACGAGGTGGCCCAAATTGAGCACTTCAACTCCCAAGCCACAACAATACTCCTCGCCTCTCTAAGTAGGGAGGAGTACAACAAGGTGCAAGGATTGAAGAACGCCAAGGAAGTTTGGGACGTGCTCAAAACCGCGCACGAGGGTGATGAACTCACCAAGATCACCAAGCGGGAAACGATCGAGGGGGAGCTCGGTCGCTTCCGTCTACACCAAGGGGAGGAGCCACAAGACATGTACAACCGGCTCAAGACCTTGGTAAACCAAGTGCGCAACCTCGGGAGCAAAAAGTGGGATGACCACGAGGTGGTTAAGGTTATTCTAAGATCTCTTATTTTCCTTAACCCTACTCAAGTTCAATTAATTCGTGACAACCTAAGATATACACTAATGACCCCCGAGGAAGTAATCGGGAATTTTGTGAGCTTTGAATTTATGATCAAGGGCTCACGGAAGATCAACGAGCTTGATGGCCCCTCCACGTTCGAAGCTCAACCGGTTGCATTCAAGGCGACGGAGAAAAAGAAGGAGGAGTCTACACCAAGTAGACAACCAATCGACGCCTCCAAGCTCGACAATGAGGAGATGGCGCTTGTCATCAAAAGCTTTCGGCAAATCCTCAAGCAAAGGAGGGGGAAGGATTACAAGCCCCGCTCCAAGAAGGTTTGCTACAAGTGTGGTAAGCCCGGTCACTTTATAGCTAAATGTCCTATTTCTAGTGACAGTGACAGGGGCGATGACAAGAAGGGGAGAAGAAAGGAGAAGAAGAGGTACTACAAGAAGAAGGGCGGTGATGCCCATGTTTGTCGGGAGTGGGACTCCGACGAAAGCTCTAGCGACTCCTCCGACGATGAGGACGCCGCCAACATCGCCGTCACCAAGGGCCTTCTCTTCCCCAACGTCGGCCACAAGTGCCTCATGGAAAAGGACGGAAAAAAGAAGAAGGTTAAATCCAAATCCTCCACTAGATATGAGTCTTCTAGTGATGAAAATGCTAGTGATGAGGAAGATAACTTACGCACTCTTTTTGCCAACCTCAACATGCAACAAAAAAAGAAACTTAATGAATTAATTAGTGCCATTCATGAAAAGGATGATCTCTTGGACACCCAAGAGGACTTCCTTATTAAAGAAAATAAGAAGCATGTTAAGGTCAAAAATGCTTACGCTCTAGAAGTAGAAAAATGTGAAAAACTTTCTAGTGAGCTAAGCTCTTGCCATGAAACTATTGACAACCTTAGAAATGAGAATTCTAATTTGTTAGCTAAGGTTGATTCTATTGCTTGTAATGTTTCAATTCCCAATCCTAGAGATGATAATGATGATTGCTTGCTAGGATTGAAGAACTAAACATTTCTCTTGCTAGCCTTAGGATTGAAAATGAGAAATTAATTGCTAGGGCTAAAGATTTTGATGTTTGCAATGCTACTATTTCCGATCTTAGAACTAAGAATGATATATTGCATGCTAAGGTCATAGAATTAAAATCTTGCAAACCCTCTACATCTGCTGTTGAGCACACTTCTATTTGTACTAGATGTAGAGATGTTGATGTTAATGCTATACATGATCACATGGCTTTAATTAAACAACAAAATGATCATATAGCAAAACTAGATGCTAAAATTGCCGAGCATAACTTGGAAAACGAAAAATTTAAATTTGCTAGAAGTATGCTTTATAGTGGGAGACGCCCTGGCATCAAGGATGGCATTGGCTTCCAACAGGGAGGCAATGTCAAACTTAATGCTCCTCCTAAGAAATTGTCCAACTTTGTTAAGAGCAAGGCTCCCATGCCTCAGGATAACGAGGGTTACATTTTATACCCTGCCGGTTATCCCGAGGACAAAATTAGGAGAATTCATTCTAGGAAGTCTCACTCTGGCCCTAACCATGCTTTCATGTATAAGGGTGAGACTTCTAGCTCTAGGCAACCAACTTGTGCTAAGTTGCCTAAGAAGAAAACTCCTAGTGCAACAAATGAACATAACTTTTCATTTAAAACTTTTGATGCATCTTATGTTTTGACTAACAAATCCGGCAAGATAGTTGCCAACTATGTTGGGAGCAAGCACAAGGGGTCAAAGACTTGTGTTTGGGTACCCAAAGTTCTTGTTTCTAATGCCAAAGGACCCAAAACCATTTGGGTACCTAAAGTCAAGAACTAAACATGTTTTGTAGGTTTATGCATCCGGGGGCTCAAGTTGGATTATCGACAGCGGGTGCACAAACCACATGACAGGGGAGAAGAAGATGTTCTCCTCCTATGAGAAAAACCAAGATCCCCAACGAGCTATTACATTCGGGGATGGAAATCAAGGTTTGGTCAAAGGTCTTGGTAAAATAGCTATATCTCCTGACCATTCCATTTCCAATGTTTTTCTTGTTGACTCTTTAGATTACAATTTGCTTTCCGTTTCTCAATTATGTCAAATGGGCTACAACTGTCTTTTTACTGATGTAGGTGTCACTGTCTTTAGAAGAAGTGATGATTCAATAGCATTTAAGGGAGTGTTAGAGGGTCAGCTATACTTGGTAGATTTTGATAGAGCTGAACTCGACACTTGCTTAATTGCTAAGACTAACATGGGTTGGCTCTGGCATCGCCGACTAGCACATGTTGGGATGAAGAATCTTCATAAGCTTCTAAAGGGAGAGCACATTTTAGGACTAACCAATGTTCATTTTGAGAAAGACAGGGTTTGTAGTGCATGTCAAGCAGGAAAGCAAGTTGGTGCCCATCATCCACACAAGAACATCATGACGACCGACAGGCCGCTTGAGCTACTCCACATGGATCTATTCGGCCCGATTGCTTACATAAGCATCGGCGGGAGTAAGTATTGTCTTGTAATAGTGGATGATTATTCTCGCTTCACTTGGGTATTCTTTTTGCAGGAAAAATCTCAAACCCAAGAGACCTTAAAGGGATTCTTGAGATGGGCTCAAAATGAGTTCGGCTTAAGGATCAAGAAAATTAGAAGCGACAACGGGACGGAGTTCAAGAACTCTCAAATTGAAGGCTTCCTTGAGGAGGAGGGCATCAAGCATGAGTTCTCCTCTCCCTACACGCCACAACAAAATGGTGTAGTGGAGAGGAAGAATCGAACTCTATTGGACATGGCAAGAACCATGCTTGATGAGTACAAGACTTCGGATCGGTTTTGGGCCGAGGCGGTCAACACCGCTTGCTACGCCATCAACCGGTTATATCTTCACCGAATCCTCAAGAAGACATCGTATGAACTCCTAACCGGTAAAAAGCCCAATATTTCATATTTTAGAGTCTTTGGTAGCAAATGCTTTATTCTTGTTAAAAGAGGTAGAAAATCTAAATTTGCTCCTAAGACTGTAGAAGGCTTTTTACTAGGATATGATTCAAACACAAGGGCATATAGAGTCTTTAACAAGTCCTCCGGACAAGTTGAAGTTTCTTGTGACGTTGTGTTTGATGAGACTAACGGCTCTCAAGTAGAGCAAGTTGATCTTGATGAGATAGGTATTGAAGAGGCTCCGTGCATCGCGCTAAGGAACATGTCCATTGGGGATGTGTGTCCTAAGGAATCCAAAGAGTCTCCAAATGCACAAGATCAACCATCCTCCTCCACGCAAGCATCTCCACCGACTCAAAATGAGGATGAGGCTCAAGTTGATGAAGGAGAAGATCAAGCAAATGAGCCACCTCAAGATGACGGCAATGATCAAGGGGGAGATGCAAATGATCAAGACAAGGAGGATGAAGAACAAAGGCCGCCACACCCAAGAGTCCACCAAGCAATTCAACGAGATCACCCCGTCGACACCATCCTCGGCGACATTCATAAGGGGGTAACCACTAGATCTCGTGTTGCACATTTTTGTGAGCATTACTCTTTTGTTTCCTCTATTGAGCCACACAGGGTAGAGGAAGCACTACAAGATTCGGATTGGGTGGTGGCAATGCAAGAGGAGCTCAACAACTTCACAAGGAATGAGGTATGGCATTTAGTTCCACGTCCTAACCAAAATGTTGTAGGAACCAAATGGGTGTTCCGCAACAAGCAAGATGAGCATGGTGTGGTGACAAGGAACAAAGCTCGACTTGTGGCCAAGGGATACTCCCAAGTCGAAGGTTTGGATTTCGGTGAAACCTATGCACCCGTAGCTAGGCTTGAGTCAATTCGTATATTATTGGCCTATGCTACTTACCATGGCTTCAAGCTTTACCAAATGGACGTGAAGAGTGCCTTCCTCAATGGACCAATCAAGGAAGAGGTCTATGTTGAGCAACCTCCCGGCTTTGAAGACAGTGAGTATCCTAACCATGTCTATAAGCTCTCTAAGGCGCTTTATGGGCTCAAGCAAGCCCCAAGAGCATGGTATGAATGCCTTAGAGATTTTCTTATTGCAAATGGATTCAAAGTCGGAAAGGTCGATCCTACTTTATTCACTAAAACTCTTGAAAATGACTTGTTTGTATGCCAAATTTATATTGATGATATTATATTTGGGTCTACTAACGAGTCCACATGTGAAGAATTTAGTAGGATCATGACACAAAAATTCGAGATGTCAATGATGGGGGAGTTGAAGTACTTCTTAGGATTTCAAGTGAAGCAACTCCAAGAGGGCACCTTCCTAAGCCAAACAAAGTATACTCAAGATGTTCTAAACAAGTTTGGGATGAAGGATGCCAAACCCATCAAGACACCCATGGGAACCAATGGGCATCTCGACCTCGACGAAGGAGGTAAATCCGTCGATCAAAAGGTATACCGGTCGATGATAGGATCTTTACTCTATCTTTGTGCATCTCGACCGGATATTATGCTTTCCGTATGCATGTGTGCAAGATTCCAAGCCGACCCTAAGGAAGCTCACCTTACGGCCGTAAAACGAATCTTGAGATATTTGGTTTATACTCCTAAGTTTGGGCTTTGGTATCCTAGGGGATCCACTTTTGATTTAATTGGTTATTCGGATGCCGATTGGGCGGGGTGTAAAATCAATAGAAAGAGCACATCGGGGACTTGCCAGTTCTTGGGAAGATCCTTGGTGTCTTGGGCTTCAAAGAAGCAAAATTCAGTGGCTCTTTCTACCGCCGAAGCCGAGTACATTGCCGCAGGCCATTGTTGCGCGCAACTACTTTGGATGAGGCAAACCCTTAGGGACTATGGTTACAAGTTAACCAAAGTTCCTCTTCTATGTGATAATGAGAGTGCAATCCGCATGGCGGATAATCCCGTTGAGCATAGCCGCACTAAACACATAGCCATTCGGTATCACTTTTTAAGGGATCACCAACAAAAGGGAGATATCGAGATTTCATACATTAATACTAAAGATCAATTAGCCGATATCTTTACCAAGCCACTTGATGAACAAACTTAGGCATGAGCTAAATATTCTTGATTCTAGAAACTTCTTTTGTTGATTTGCACACATAGCTCATTTATATTCCTTTGATCATGTCTCTCTCATATGCTATGACTAATGTGTTTTCAAGTAAATTTCAAACCAAGTCATAGGTATATTGAAAGGAAATTGGAGTCTTCGGCGAAGACAAAGGCTTCCACTCCGTCACTCATCCTTCGCTGTTGCTCCGAGCATCTCTTCATCTTTTGGGGGAGAATCCAAAGCAAAAGGACTCCATCTTCGGCATAATCTTCACTCATTTGTTTATGACCAAAGAGGAAGAGAGTAATTTTAGGGCTCTAATAATTCCGTTTTTGGCGATTCATGCCAAAGGGGGAGAGAGTATGAGCCCAAAGCAAAAGGACCACACCACCACCAATTTCTAAAATTTTAGTTTTTCAAAGAGTATTTTCAAATTGGTATGTTACATGTGATATAATTTCAAATTGGTATAACCTCTTCAAAATTAATATCAAAACCCTCTTGAACACTAAGAGGAGGATTTCATTAAGGGGGAGTTTTGTTTAGTCAAAGGAAAAGCATTTGAAACAGGGGGAGAAAATTTCAAATCTTGAAGATGCTTTGCAAAATCTTATTCATTTACCTTTGACTATTTGCAAACGAACTTTGAAAAGGATTTACAAAAGAATTTGCAAAAACAAAACATGTGGTGCAAGCGTGGTCCAAAATGTTAAAAAATGAAGAAACAATCCATGCATATCTTATAAATATTCATATTGGCTCAATTCCAAGCAACCTTTGCACTTACATTATGCAAACTAGTTCAATTATGCACATCTATATTTGCTTTGGTTTGTGTTGGCATCAATCACCAAAAAGGGGGAGATTGAAAGGGAATTAGGCTTACACCTATTTCCTAAATGATTTTGGTGGTTGAATTGCCCAACACAAATAATTGGACTAACTAGTTTGCTCTAGTGTATAAGTTATACAGGTGCCAAAGGTTCACACTTAGCCAATAAAAAGACCAAGTATTGGGTTCAACAAAAGAGCAAAGGGATAACCGAAGGCACCTCTGGTCTGGCGCACTGGACTGTCCGGTGTGCCACGGGACAGTGTCCGGTGCACCACCGGACAGTGTCCGGTGCACCAGAGGACTCCAAGTCAAACTCGTCACCTTCGGGAAAATCTAGAGGCGCTCCGCTATAATTCATCGGACTGTCCGGTGTACAACAGCTACCTGCAGCGCATTGAATGCGCGCCAGCGCGCGCAAAAGTCAGGCACGCCCATGCTGGCGCACCGGACACTCTACAGTACATGTCCGGTGCGCCACCGGACATCCAGGCGGGCCCAAAAGACAGAGCTCCAACGGTCGGAACCCAACGGCTTTGGTGACGTGGCTGGCGCACCGGACATGTCTGGTGTGCACCGGACTGTCCGGTGCTCCATACGACAGTCAGCCCCACCAAACGGCTAGTTTGGTGGTTGGGGCTATAAATACCCCCAACCACCCACCATTCATTGCATCCAAGTTTTCACACTTCCAACCACTTACAAGAGCTAGGCATTCAATTCTAGACACACTCAAGAGATCAAATCCTCTCCCAAATTCCACACAAAGCTTTAGTGACTAGTGAGAGAGATTTGCTTGTGTTCTTTCGAGCTCTTGCGCTTGGATTGCTTTCTTCTTTCTTTGATTCTTCATTGCAATCAAACTCACTTGTGATTGAGGCAAGAGACACCAATCTTGTGGTGGTCCTTGTAGGAACTTTGTGTTCCAAGTGATTGAGAAGAGAAAGCTCACTCGGTCCGAGGGATCGTTTGAGAGAGGGAAAGGGTTGAAAGAGACCCGGTCTTTGTGACCACCTCAACGGGGAGTAGGTTTGCGAGAACCGAACCTCGGTAAAACAAATCCACATGTCACACTCTTTATTCGCTTGCGATTTGTTTTGCACCCTCTCTCGCGGACTCTATTATATTTCTAACGCTAACCCGATTGTAGTTGTGATTATTTTTGAGAATTTCAGTTTCGCCCTATTCACCCCCCCTCTAGGCGACTTTCACAACGCCAAATCAAATCAAGCACAATTTTCGTTGTGATGAAGAAACAAAACATAAGTGAAGCCACATACATTGCATGGTGGCCTGTACCGCTAGAGCGTGAGTCGCCACCTGACTCCGTCGATGGTGGGGCATGTCCAGGAAGAGGGGGAGGAGTTGGTAGAGCAGGACCTCCCTCCAGCGGGACAGGGAGCAGTGGGCCCGCTTGGCAGGGTGATGCTGGTGGGAAGAGGACGGAGGGGAGGAAGGGAAGGTACGAGATTGTCGCCGAATATGGAGGAGGACCATTTGGCGCTCTTAGATCCCATTGTGGTGGCATTGCTACTCCAAGATTCTATCACGCCGGGGGAAGAGCGAGGTTGCATATGGGTGGGGGATGTCGATCGCCGAGGGGTCAACGCTGTCGAGGGGATCCATGTCCAGGAAGATGGGGAGGAGGTGGCACAGAAGAACCTCCCTCTAGCGTTGTCGGCGTTTTGAGACCGGGGGGTCCCTCGGGCCGACGAGTGAGTGTCGTCGCATGCCCCAGCCCAGATGGGTCGAGCGCGAGGGTGAGCGCGAAGGGGGAAGGAGCGAGGCGGCCGGAGACCGGCGTGAGAGAGGTGGGAATCCCGCGGCCTTCGTGTTCGTCCCGCGCCCAGGTCGGGTGCGCTTGCAGTAGGGGGTTACAAGCGTCCACGTGGGAGAGGGAAGCGAGCGGCCCCAAGAGAGCGCCTGTCTCGTCCTCGTCCCCGCGCGGCCAACCCTCTCTAAGAGGGCCCTGGTCCTTCCTTTTATAGGCGTAAGGAGAGGATCCAGGTGTACAATGGGGGTGTAGCAGGGTGCTACGTGTCTAGCGGGGGAGAGCTAGCGCCCTAAGTACATGCCGATGTGGCAGCTGGAGAGATTTTGGCACCCAGCTGGTGTGATGTCGTGGCCGTCGGAGGAGCGACGGAGCCTGGCGGAGGGACAGCTGTCGGGGCGGTTGGGTCCTTGCTGACGTCCTCTTGCTTCCGTAAGGGGGCTGAGAGCCGCCGTCGTCACAGAGCATGCGGGGCGCCATCATTGCATTATCTGGCGGAGCTAGCCAGATGGGACACCGGTCTTGTTCCCTGCGGCCCGAGTCAGCTCGGGGTAGGGTGATGATGGCGCCTCATGTTGACGTGGCTGGCCTGCGCCCTAGGTGGGGCGATGTGGAGGCTCCTCCGAAGCCGAGGTCGAGTCTGTCTTCCATGGCCGAGGCCGAGTCAGAGCCCCTGGGTCGGGCGAGGCGGAGGTCGTCGGCAGAGGTCAGGGCGGAGTCCGAGCCCTGGAGTCGGGCGAAGCGGAGTTCGTCGTCTTCCGGGACTTAGCCCGAGTCCGAGCCCTGGGTCGGGCGGAGCGGAGTTCGCCGTCTTCCGGGACTTAGCCCGAGTCTGAGCCCTGGGTCGGGCGGAGCGGAGTTCGCCGTCTTCCGGGACTTAGCCCGAGTCCGAGCCCTGGGTCGGGCGGAGCGGAGTTCGCCGTCTTCCGGGACTTAGCCCGAGTCCGAGCCCTGGGTCGGGCGGAGCGGAGTTCGCCGTCTTCCGGGACTTAGCCCGAGTCCGAGCCCTAAGTCGGGCGGAGCGGAGTTCGCCATCTTCCGGGACTTAGCCCGAGTCCGAGCCCTGGGTCGGGCGGAGCGGAGTTCGCCGTCTTCCGGGACTTAGCCCGAGTCCGAGCCCTGGGTCGGGCGGGGCGGAGTTTCCTGTGGTGCCTTTGGCAGGGCCTGACTGCCTGTCAGTCTCACTCTACCAAGTGACACTGCAGTCGGAGTGGCGCAGGCGGCGCTGTCCTTCTGTCAGGCCGGTTAGTGGAGGGGCGAAGTGACAGCGGTCACTTCGGCTCTGCCGGGGGGCGTGCGTCAGGATAAAGGTGTCAGGCCACCTTTGCGTTAAATGCTCCTGCGATTCGGTCGGTTGGTGCGGCGATCTAGTCAGGGTTGCTTCTTAGCGAAGGCAGGGCCTCGGGCGAGCCGGAGATATGTCCGCCGTTGGAGGGGGGCCTCGGGCGAGACGGAAATCCTCCGGGGTCGGCTGCCCTTGTCCGAGGCTAGGCTCGGGCGAGGCATGATCGAGTCACTCGAATGGACTGATCCCTGACTTAATCGCACCCATCAGGCCTTTGCAGCTTTATGCTGATGGGGGTTACCAGCTGAGAATTAGGAGTCTTGAGGGTACCCCTAATTATGGTCCCCGACAGTAGCCCCCGAGCCTCGAAGGGAGTGTTAGCACTCGCTTGGAGGCTTTCGTCGCACTTTTTTGCAAGGGGACCAGCCTTTCTCGGTTGCATTTTGTTCCGGTGGGTGCGCGCGAGCGCACCCGCCGGGTGTAGCCCCCGAGGCCTCGGAGGAGTGGTTTCACTCCTTCGAGGTCTTAATGCCTCGCGTAATGCCTCGGCTGGTCTGGTTGTTCCCTCATGCGAACTGGCCGTAGTCCGGGTGTACGGTCGGGGCCCAAGTTCTCGGGCTGGTATGTTGACGCTGTCAACGGTTCTGCCGGAGCCGGGTTTGCGAGAGCAGCCCCCGAGCCTCTGCACAGGGCGAGAGGGCGATCAGGGACAGACTCGGCTTTTTTACATACGCCCCTGCATCACCTTTCCACAAGGAGGAGGGGGGAAAGCGCCATGTTGCCCTCGATGGGCGCCGAACATGGTGTCTCCGGTGAGCTACAAGCGGGTAATCCGAGTGGACGTCTGTGCCCCGTTCGTTAGGGGTCGGCTAGGGGCCCAGAGGCACGCCCAAAAGTACCTGCGGGTGATCTGCCGGACCCGGTCCCCTGGCGACGGGGTCCGAGGGCTCGATGCCTCCCTCTGATGGGATTCCGTTACAAGATCGCTCCCGCTGGTCTCGGAAATGTCCTAGGGTATCTCGGGAGCGCAGCCCGAGCCTTGGTTATGTATCGAACGTACCCCTGGTCATCCCTCGCTCGGCGTCTGAGGCGGCTGTGAACCCTTCGGGGGCCAGCCTTCGAACCCCTGATCAGTAATGGGCGCGGAGCCCGAGTAGCCTGAGGCGGCCGTGGAACCCTTCGGGGGGCCGGCCTTCGAACCTCTGACCAGTAGTGGGTGTAGGGCCCACGCGATCTGAGGCGGCTGTTGAACCCTTCGGGGGCCAGCCTTTGAACCTCTGATCAGTAAGGAGGCTCGGAGCCTGGTTCCTTCACGGGGAAGGAACCTTTTCGGGGTATCCCCCTTTCCCGGTCCCTGTTGCAAGAGATAGAGAAAGAGGAAAAAAGGAAAAGGATACGAAATCGAACGACGCAGCGTACCTTTTTTGGCGCGGTTATTACGGCGAAGGCGAAGCGTCGCCCGCTTCTCCCGCCAAAGGCGCCGCCTGTCCCGCCGTGGAGTTAATGCGACGGGGCGAGTGGTTGGCGGGGCGGCCGTTGCGCGTGCGCGGGCCGTTCGAGGAACGGCTGTTTCGCTTCGCGTTTTTTGAATCCCGCATCCGGTCCTGGCGGAACGTTGGAAACGGTCTCGCCTTGGTCTTTATATACCTGGGAGAGGGTCTGGTGACGGTTCTTTGCTCCGCTTCCTGCCTCCCTCTTAGGTTTTCGCAACCCGAGAGACTTTAGCCAGAGAAGAGAAAACCGCCCTTCCTGCCCCTTGCGCCGCCATCCCTTCCGCTTGGTGATGGCTGACCGGGTGACCATCATCTCGCCGCGCGATCCATGGCCCTTTTCCACGGTGACGGCGAGCGATCTGGAGGATCTGGTCGGCGAGGGTCTGCTTCGCCCTCTCACCGATGAGCAGCGACCGGAATGGATTCCTCCCGTGGGCGGAGCCGCTCCATCCCCACCGCCGGGGTGCATCGTGAGCTTCGTCTCCTTCCACGAGCGGGGATTCGGTGTGCCGGCGGGCCGCTTTATGCGGGCGATCCTGTACCACTATGGGGTGGAGTTGCACAACCTCACCCCCAACTCCATCTCGCAGGCCGCTATCTTCGTAGCGGTGTGCGAGGGGTATTTGGGGATCGCCCCCCCATTGGGATTTGTGGACCCATCTCTTTTTCGCGGAGCTTTTTGCCTCGCCGACGGGGGAGAGGAAAGTCCGCGCAGCGGTGCAGGCCGGCGGCTGCACCCTCCTGCTGAGGCAGTCGCGGGCGTCGCAGTATATTCCTGCCATCCTCGCGTCCTCGAACAAGGGGTGGCAGCGCCGGTGGTTCTACCTCCGGAACGACGGCGAGTTGCTCCCGCCGTTCTCCCAGTGAGTAGTCACCACCGCCACCGATGCTTGGCGCCACGGGACCCCGCACGAAAGACAGAAGAACCTCGAACCTCTTCTCCAGGCCTTGGAGGCATTGCGGAAGGGGGGACTCACCGCTGCGGGAGTGATTGCCGCCATCCACCGTCGGAGGGTGCTTCCCTTGGCGGAGCGACGGCTGTCGCTTTGGGAGATGACCCCGGAGGCCGACTGGGAGGGCTCGCGGATGTCCCCTGATCCTCTTCCCTTCGACGCCCTCCAATGGCGGGTGTCCGTCGCGTTGGGGAAGCCGGACCCTCACGCTTTCTCCCAGCTTTTGATGCGCCCCGACCGAGGGTGCGTGACTCCGGTGAGTGTTCGCTCCTTCCTTCTTCATACATTGGGTTGCTCCTGGTTCTTACGATCGGGGTTTTTTTCCCCTTCTTCAGGAGGTGGGGTGGCACAAGCCTTCCCTGCCACGGGTCCCGCAAGATGCGGTGGACCGAGCAGCGCGACGGGTCGCCGCGGAGGAGAAGAAAAGGAAGAAGGACGCGGAGAAGGCCCGGGCCCGTGAGCGGAGGCGGGCTCGAGACGCCTTGGAAAAGCTCCATCGCCAGCAGGAGAGGGAGGGACTCCCGAGGGAGCCGTCGCCGGAAACGCCCGACGACGACAACGATGATGATGATGATGACGAGGAGGACGACATGGCCGCCCGTCTTGGCCTTAGCCCCGGCTTGGGGTCTGGCCAGGAGCCGTCAAGCCAGCCCTCGAGCGGGCTGACGCCGTCAGTCCCCGGAGTCGGGGCGTCGGGGCCCCGGCCCGAGGTGCGGGGGCAACCCGAGAGGGCACCTGACCCCTCGGCTGGAGGAGCTGAGGTGACTCCGGGGGGCCAGGCCAGGGCGTCTGCTCCCCGAGAGCCGCCGCTCGCGCCGGCAGCGCAGGGAGGTGACTCTCCAGTCACCGTGACAGTGCCTGGGCAATCTGCTCCCCGGGCGTCCAAAGCAAGGGTGGTGCCGAAGTTGCCGGCGAAGCGAACCTCGGCGGCTGTTCCGGGAGCCGGGATCCAAGAGACTTCCCCCTAGGCACGGTGGATCATGGCCCGGAGCGGGTAAGTATCTCGGAATGTCTTCGTCCCGGCTTTCCATTCATATGTCCCGGCCATGATTTTTTCCTTTTCCCTCAGCAAGCGAAGCCATGGCCTGACCGACCTGGCACCCCGGAAGGCCCTTAAGACGACGTCGGCCTGTGCGGCCAGCGCCGCTCCAGGCCGTGCCGTTCAGCCGACCCTCTCGCAAGGCGTTCCACTGCAGGGGGCTCGGGCGGCACCTGTCGCCGTGGAGCAGGTTCCCGAGGCTGGCTCTTCTGCCGAGGTGGCCATCGTGATAGGGGAGGCGGCTGACGCTGACGTGGTCCCGAGCCCACCGGATGTGCCGGCCATGCCGGCGCCTGCCGCTACCGAAGTCGCCGCCGCCCCAGTCGGAGAGCGACCGGTTGCTGCCGGCGTCGAGACGGCTGATGCGTCGGCGCCTGGTGCCTCGGAAGAGGTGGGCGTGGAGGCGCGATCCGTCCCGCCGGGCGGCAGCCTCATCGCTGTGCGGCGGAGCCCCGAGGTCCGGCGCTAGTTGCTCCGGTTCCGGACCCGCGAGGCCTCGGACCCCGTCTTCATTCTCGACGATGAACGGGAGGACCAGTCCTGGGATGAGCTCCGCGAGTGTGCTGAAGCAACGGTGGGGTCGCTCCGGTCGTCGCTGGAGGTTTTCTGCAGGGACGTCCCCAAAATCCTCCAGGTAACGGTTTCATGCATACCTTTTCTTTTCTGAGACCGAGGCGTTCTTCGTGACACCCCGTTTCCTTCCCCCAGGATCTGACAGGTCGGAGCGCCGCCAAGTCGTCGTTCATCCGCCGCGAGGTCGATGTCTGGGGCTCGCTGCGATCCCTGAGGACCTCGCTCGCCGGGGCTACTGCGCGCCTTTCTTAGCAGGGTGCCGAGGTAGCGGACCTCCAGTTGCTTTGCACTGACCTGAGAGCCGAGGCGGCAGCGGCGCGCACGGAGGCGGCCGCGGCGCGCGCAGAGGCGCAACGGCAGCGGTCGGAGTTCGTCCAGGTCGTCGAGGAGCGGGACGAATCTCGGGGCCGGGCTGCCGAGGCCAAAAGCCGGGCCGAAACCCTCGCAGCCGACTTAGCCGCAGCCCAGGTCGCGGCCTCAGAGCAGCGTGCCCGAGCCGGAGGTACGCCTTGGCCATCCTTGGTTCTTGTTCTTGTTTGTTTCCTCTGCTTGTGTTTGAGATCTTTCTTCTGGCTGTTCGCAGAGCTCGAGTCCGCCCTTGATGAGTCCGCCAAGGCGCTTGCCGAGGCGCTTGCCGGGGCTGCCGAGCAGAGGGAGGCCGACCTCGCGGCCATGTCCAAAGCTGTCTCGGACGTTTATCAGATCCTTGGCTCCGGCGACGTCCCCTCAGGAAGCTCCCCTCAAAGCCGCCTTCAAGCCTTGGGTGATCACGCGCGCGGCAGACTCCGCGAGGCGCTACACCACGGCGTCAGGCGGGCCTTCGCCGTGCTCGCTTCCCACTACGTTGTGGACCTGGAGCGGGTTAGTGAGGGGTATTGTCTTCCTGACGAAGACGAAGCTGCCCTGGCAGAAGTCCAGCGGCTCGACGCGGTCGCCGCGGGTCCGAGCGCAGTGCTGGCGACCACCTTTGAGGCGGAGATCCTCCCCCCTGCGCCGTCGCCGGAAGCCGAGATGGACCTTACCGAAGGCGGGGACGGAGCTGAAGGCGCGGCTCCTTCCCAAGGCGACGCCTAACTCTGTTGGAACAGTTTCTGTTGGATGCGCGTGTGTCTTCCTGCGGCCGCTGAGGCCTGAACACTTTGTTTTCATTGCATGAAGTCGTACTCCTCTTCCTTTTATTTTGCGTGTCCGGCTTTGCATGCACCCATGTTCGCTCCTTGGGGCCCTGCTTCTGACATAGCCGGGAGAACGCAAAAGCCTTTTTGATCGAAAATTTTGGATGTGGAGAGGTACACCCAATCTTGACGCAGAGGGGTTCCCCCTTTTTAGCCCCCGAGGGAGGGTCGGGCTCTGCCGAGGCGAGGTCGACCCTTCCTTGACGACAGAGACTTGTGTGGGAGCGAGGTATACGAACAGCTTGAAAACATCTTAAGGGTAGAAGCGACGTAGCTGTCGGATGTTCCAAGCGTTGCCGTAGACCTCGCCTTGACCGTCGGCCAGCTTGTACGTTCCGGGCTCCAGAACGTCGGCGATGACAAGCGGCCTTTCCCGGGGGTGCGTGTAGCCCCCGGGTGCCCCCAGCAAGGGCTAGGGGTGCTGTGCAATGGTCGGGATCTTCTCCGGGTTGGCCTCGATGCCCCGCTTGGAGATGATGAACCCCACGACCATGCCCTGGGGCACCCCGAGGACCCACCTTTCAGGGTTGAGCTTGACGCTTTTCGCTTCTTTTAGCTTGTGGATCTCCTCGCCTATCGCTCTGCGCTTCTCTTTGTTGAATCGGCGCGGAGGCTATTCGATGGGTCGGGCTCCGGCCCGAATATCCAGCGAGTGCTCGGCGACATCCCTCGGTATGCCGGGCATGTTCGAGGGACTCCACGCGAAGACGTCGGCGTTCGCGCGGAGAAAGTCGACGAGCACTGCTTCCTATTTGGGGTCGAGCCCGGAACCGATCCGGATCTGCTTGGAGGCGTCGCCACTAGGGTCGAGGGGGACGGCCTTAACCGTCTCCACTGACTCGAAGTTGCCGGCATGACGCTTCATGTCTGGCACCTCTTTGGAGAGGCTTTCCAGGTCGGCGATGAGGGCCTCGGACTCGGCGAGGGCCTCGGCGTACTCCACGCACTTCACGTCGCATTCGAACGCGTGCTTGTACGTGGGGCCGACGGTGATGACCCCGTTGGGGCCCGACATCTTGAGCTTCAGGTAGGTGTAGTTGGGGACGGCCATAAACTTCGCGTAGCATGGCCTCCCCAGTACCGCGTGGTAGGTTCCTCGGAACCCGACCACCTCGAACGTCAGAGTCTCCCTTCGGAAGTTGGAGGGCGTTCCGAAGCAGACGGGAAGGTCGAGTTGTCCGAGGGGCTGGACGGGCTTCCCAGGAATGATCCCGTGGAAGGGCGCAGCGCCTGCTCGGACGGAGGACAGATCGACGCGCAGGAGCCCGAGGGTCTCGGCGTAGATGATGTTGAGGCTGCTGCCTCCGTCCATAAGGACCTTGGTGAGCCTGACGTCGCCGACGACGGGGTCGACGACGAGCGGGTATTTCCCCGGGCTCGGCACGTGGCCGGGGTGGTCAGCTTGGTCAAAGTTGATGGGCTTGTCGGACCAGTCTAGGTAGACTGGCGCCGCCACCTTCACCGAGCAGACCTCCCGGCGCTCTTGCTTGTGATGCCGAGCCGAGGCATTCGCCGCATGCCCACCGTAGATCATGACGCAGTCGCGGACCTCGGGGAACTCTCCTGCTTGGTGATCTTCCTTCTTGTCGTCGTCGCGGGCCCTGCCACCCTCCGCGGGTGGCCCGGCCCTGTGGAAGTGGCGCCGAAGCATGACGCACTCCTCAAGGGTGTGCTTGACGGGCCCCTGGTGATAGGGGCATGGCTCCTTGAGCATCTTGTCGAAGAGGTTGGCACCTCCAGGGGGCTTCCGAGGGTTCTTGTACTCGGCGGCGGCGACAAGGTCCGCGTCAGCGGCGTCGCGTTTTGCTTGCGACTTCTTCTTGCCTTTCTTCTTGGCGCCGCGCTGAGTAGACGCCTCGGGAGCATCTTCCGATGGGCGGCCCTGGGGCTGCTTGTCCTTTCGGAAGATAGCCTCGACCGCCTCCTGGCCAGATGCGAACTTGGTGGCGATGTCCATCAGCTCGCTCGCCCTGGTGGGGGTCTTGCGACCCAACTTGCTTACCAGGTCGTGGCAGGTGGTGCCGTCAAGGAACGCGCCGATGACATCCGAGTCGGTGATGTTGGGCAGCTCGGTGCGCTGCTTGGAGAATCGTCGGATGTAGTCCCGGAGAGACTCTCCCGGATGCTGCCGGCAGCTCCGGAGGTCCCAGGAATTCCCGGGGCGCACGTACGTGCCCTGGAAATTGCCGGCGAAAGCTTGGACCAGGTCGTCCCAGTTGGAGATCTGCCCCGGAGGCAGGTGCTCCAACCAGGCGCGAGCGGTGTCGGAGAGGAACAGGGGGAGGTTGCGGATGATGAGGTTGTCGTCGTCCGTTCCACCCAGCTGGCAGGCCAGGCGGTAGTCTGCGAGCCACAGTTCCGGTCTCGTCTCCCCCGAGTACTTTGTGATAGTAGTCGGGGGTCAGAACTGGGTCGGAAACGGTGCCCGTCGGATGGCCCGGCTGAAGGCCTGCGGACGGGGTGGTTCGGGCGAGGGACTCCGATCCTCCCCGCTGTCGTAGCGTCCCCCACGCCTGGGGTGGTAACCTCGGCGCACCCTCTCGTCGAGGTGGGCCCGACGGTCGCGATGATGGTGCTCGTTGCCGAGGCGGCCCGGGGCCGCAGGCGCGGTGTTGCGCGTGCGCCCGGTGTAGACCGAGGCTTCCCGCATGAATCGGGAAGTCGCGGCATGAGGTTCCGAGGGGTATCCCTGCCTTCTGGAGGAAGAGCTCTCGGCCCGTCGGACCACGGCGCCTTCCAGGAGATTCTTGAGCTCCCCCTGGATTCACCGACCCTCGGTGGTTGATGGCTCCGGCATCGCGCGGAGAAGCATCGCTGCTGCAGCCAGGTTCTGACCGACCCCACTGGATGCGGGTGGCGGCCTGACCCTGACGTCATCGGCGACGCGGTGCTGGAAACCCTGGGGCAGGTGACGTATTTCTCCGGCCGGGGGCTGGCCCGCCCATGCCTGCCCGACGTCCCGGCGGATCGGTTCAAGCACTCCGGCTCCCTCGTCGAGCCTGGCCTGCGCCCCGCGGACTTACTCGAGCTGTGGGTCGTGACCCCCCACCGGAACGGGGACCACAGCTAGCTGCCGTGGGATGTCAGTGCGAGGCTCCGGCCTAGGGAGATCACCGTCCTCCGGCATGCCGAGATGATTGCCTTCGGAGGGACCCTCTAGATCGACGTGGAAACATTCGCGGCTTGGGCCGCAGTCCTCGTCGTCGAGGTTGCGGCTACCGTCGGAACAGTCGGAGAGGCAGTAGTCACATGCGGTCACGAAGTCCCGCGTGGCACTGGGGTTGCCAAGTCCAGAGAAATCCCAACAGATGCTGGGGTCGTCATCTTCCTCGGACCCAGAGGGTCCATAGGTCGAGACGTCCGTCAGCCGATCCCAAGGCGACCGCATGCGAAACCCCAGAGGGTTTGAACTCTCCTCTACGAGAGCGCCCGCCAAAGCAAGGTCGCTAGGCGGGTTGAGGCTGAGTCCAAATGACGTAGGATGGGAATCGGTCCGTACCTTTCGGTCGACGAGCGGCGACATAGTCACGTCGGGGACTGATTGCACCGTCGTCTCAGGTACGAGGGTGACGCCCAGCAAGCTTTCCGCGAGCGTGCTGGCGTCGTCCGCTTGCTCGGGATTGGCGTGTCGCGGGGAGATGGCGCTCGCCTTCGTCTCAAACGCGAGGTCGATGCCCGACGCACCCCTCGTTGGGGCGCTGGGGCCATCGACTCGCTCGACAGCCGACGAGGCGCGGCCTCCTGCTTGGCCTTGGTTGCCCCGCCTCCTCCTCCGTTGGCTGGGGAGAGGACGGGGCGAGCTCGAATGTTGTTCTTCCACCACGCGGGGAAGACGTCGTCGATTCCGCCGCCGGCGGGCGGGCTGTCGGCCGCCATTGTCGTTGTCACGCGGCGGTGGAAGGAGTATCATGTCGTAGCTGCCGTCGAAGGACATGAACTCAAGGCTCCCGAAACGGAGCACCGTCCTGGGTCGGAGAGGTTGCTGGAGACTGCCCATCTGGAGCTTGATGGGAAGCTGTTCGTCAACACGCAGCAGGCCCCTACCTGGCGTGCCAACTTTCGGCGTTTCGAGACCGGGGGGTCCCTCGGGCCGACGAGTGAGTGTCGCCGCGTGCCCCAGCCCAGATGGGTCGAGCGCGAGGGTGAGCGCGAAGGGGGGAAGGAGCGAGGCGGCCGGAGACCGGCATGAGAGAGGTGGGAATCCCGCGGCCTTCGTGTTCGTCCCGCGCCCAGGTCGGGTGCGCTTGCAGTAGGGGGTTACAAGCGTCCACGCGGGAGAGGGAAGCGAGCGGCCCCAAGAGAGCGCCTGTCTCGTCCTCGTCCCCGCGCGGCCAACCCTCTCTAAAAGGGCCCTGGTCCTTCCTTTTATAGGCGTAAGGAGAGGATCCAGGTGTACAATGGGGGTGTAGCAGGGTGCTACGTGTCTAGCGGGGGAGAGCTAGCGCCCTAAGTACATGCCGATGTGGCAGCCGGAGAGATTTTGGCACCCAGCTGGTGTGATGTCGTGGCCGTTGGAGGAGCGACGGAGCCTGACAGAGGGACAGCTGTCGGGGCGGTTGGGTCCTTGCTGACGTCCTCTTGCTTCCGTAAGGGGGCTGAGAGCCGCCGTCGTCACAGAGCATGCAGGGCGCCATCATTGCCTTATCTGGCGGAACTAGCTAGATGGGACACCGGTCTTGTTCCCTGCGACCCGAGTCAGCTCGGGGTAGGGTGATGATGGCGCCTCCTGTTGACGTGGCTGGCCTGCGCCCTAGGTGGGGCGATGTGGAGGCTCCTCCAAAGCCGAGGTCGAGTCTGTCTTCCATGGCCGAGGCCGAGTCAGAGCCCCTGGGTCGGGCGAGGCGGAGGTCGTCGGCAGGGGCCAGGGCGGAGTCTGAGCCCTGGGGTCGGGCGAAGCAGAGTTCGTCGTCTTCCGGGACTTAGCCTGAGTCCGAGCCCTGGGTCGGGCGGAGCGGAGTTCGCCGTCTTCCGGGACTTAGCCCGAGTCCGAGCCCTGGGTCGGGCGGAGCGGAGTTCGCCGTCTTCCGGGACTTAGCCCGAGTCCGAGCCCTGGGTCGGGCGGAGCGGAGTTCGCCGTCTTCCGGGACTTAGCCCGAGTCCGAGCCCTGGGTCGGGCGGGGTGGAGTTTCCTGTGGTGCCTTTGGCGGGGCCTGACTGCCTGTCAGTCTCACTCTGCCAAGTGACACTGCAGTCGGAGTGGCGCAGGCGGCGCTGTCCTTCTGTCAGGCCGGTTAGTGGAGCGGCGAAGTGACGGCGGTCACTTCGGCTCTGCCGGGGGGCGTGCATCAGGATAAAGGTGTCAGGCCACCTTTGCGTTAAATGCTCCTGCGATTCGGTTGGTTGGTGCGGCGATCTAGTCAGGGTTGCTTCTTAGCGAAGGCAGGGCCTCGGGCGAGCCGGAGATATGTCCGCCGTTGGAGGGGGGCCTCGGGCGAGACGGAAATCCTCCGGGGTCGGCTGCCCTTGTCCGAGGCTAGGATCGGGCGAGGCATGATCGAGTCACTCGAATGGACTGATCCCTGACTTAATCGCACCCATCAGGCCTTTGCAGCTTTATGCTGATGGGGGTTACCAGCTGAGAATTAGGAGTCTTGAGGGTACCCCTAATTATGGTCCCCGACAAGCGTGACAGGAGCAGCATGCCCGCTTGGTCGGGTGATGGTGGTGGGAAGGGTACGGAGGGGATGAAGGGGAACGTACGAGCTCGTCGCTGAAGATGGAGGACCGCTTGCCTCCTCCCAGATCCCATCATGGTGGCCTTGCTGCTCCCTAATCCCATCACACAGTGGGGTGCAGATGGGTGATCCCATCGCGGTGGCACGTAGTGGGGTTGAGCAGGAGGCGAGGCCACGACGGAGGTCACGACGTGCATGGCGGGGGCAGGGGGCGTCGGGCGGGGCATGGCCTCGCCCGTGGAGGTCACGGCGTGCATCGTGGGTGAGATCCATGCGCGTGCACAGGGAGGTGGCACATAGGCAGGGAGATCCGCATCCGCGGTTCTAGCGGTGGCACGACTAGCACGGTGGAGGCATGCAGCACGACGGGGGCACACGGAGCTGCAGATGCCTTCGTTACTGTCGTAATGGAGCATCGCAACCGCGCCTTCCATGGAGAGCATGGGCGAGGATCGTGAGCCAGGGCAGGGTCGCTGATGGTGGGGCAAGGCTGGCCAGGGGCGAGCATCGCGTCGATTGCGGGGGCGAGGAACACGGGCGCGCCTTCCATCGACAGCGTGGGCGAGCATCGCAGTGGAGGGGGTGGCTTTCCATAGGCGAGGAGAGACGGGCGGGGGCGTGCTTCACCATGAGATGTGGACACCCACAGTATAAATATATAGAGTAGTAGAGATTACTACAGTAAACAGACAAATCTATGCCGGTGAGGTTATTTACGTCAGCTGTAAAACAATTTATACAGTAAACTAATTTAGATAGAACAATTTACACAGGTTAAAAAACCCAACAAAAATAAAGTGGTTATTTAAGTCAGCGTGATAGTGGTCGACGTAAAAAACTGAATTACAACTGAGAAAAACCGACATAATAAAACTTTTATTTACGTTGGCTTTTTTAAATTGATATAGACAAGATTATTAAAACCCCATCCATGTGACCGCTGCTCATCCTATCCATGTAGCCACCGCCATCCGCATCTGTATCCGTCGTTGAGCTATAGTTGTTGTTCTATTGTACTGCAATACAATCGATATAAAAGAAGACTCGCTTTATCACACTGGTAATAAACTTGAGCAACTAGAGGAAAGAGTTGAAATAGAATCCAAACTACGTTGGCTACTCCAATGTGGATGTAGACAAGCATTTCAGGCTTGCACTACCGGAATCCGGCTCTTTGCCGAGTGCTCAGCTTTGCCGAGTGCTTTTCGTCGGGCACTCGGCAAAGTTCTACTCTCGGTAACGACGACGTTTACCGAGAACAGAACACTCGGTACAGAAAGACATCTTTGTCGAGTGCCAAACACTCGGCGAAAAGCGACGCTCGGCAAAGGGTCGTTAGCTACCCGTTATCTTCACCGAGTGTCGGGATTTGGCACTTAGCAAAGTAGCTTCTTTGCCGAGTGTCCCACGTCCAACACTCGACAAAGTATGCTTTGCCGAGTGTCACACTTGGACACTCGACAAAGTATGTTTTTATTATTTTTTCTTTTCCCAACCAAACTTTTTGTGTTATGTTTCAACACTATGTAGACTTACATATGTTCCATTTTTGGACAATTATAAAAGTGTTTGCTATAACTATTAGATTTTGTTCGTTTAATTGAATTTCCTCGGATAATTCAGATTTGAACTGCAAGTCACTCAAAAAATGTAAAACCATGAATGCAAAAATGGTATCCATATTATTTAACATAAGTTACGACCGATTTAAGTAGCAGACCGGAATCTTCGAGCACCATGCTCACTAAACATGACCATGAACTTGTCATCCAGTTGTTTAAAAATGTATAAAACACTAACAAAGTCAGAAAATCATGAAACTTGTCCACATGTCATGCTATCATAGGTAGAGGTTGTGATAAAATTTGAGAATGTTTCGATAAAGTTGTGACACACTATGTGCAGAAACCTAGCCGGTCTAAATTGAAACTCTATAATTTCATGTATAGTACTCTCAGGTTTCTACACATAGTGTTGATAATTTTCACGAAACATTCTCAAAATTTTATCATGGACTCTACATATGATATCATGACGTGTCGACAAGTTTTATGATTTTCTGACTTTGTTTGTGTTTTATACAATTTTTAAACAACTGTGTGGCAAGTTCACGGTCATGTTTCGTGAGCATAATGCTCGAAAATTCTGGTCTGTTTCTGAAATATGTCGTAACTTGTGCTAAAAAACATTCATATCATTTTTGCATTCACCGTTTTCCATTTTTCGAGTGACTTGCAGTTCAAATCAGAATCATCCGAAGAAATTCAATTAAACAAACTAAATCAAATAGCTATAACAAACACTTTATAGTTGTGCCAAAATTGAACATGTAGGTATACATAGTGTAGAAACAAACCACAAAAATTTTGGTTGGAAAAAAGAAAAGAATAAAAATATACTTTGTTGAGTGTGAAGGATCTGACACTCGGCAAAGCATTCTTTGTCGAGTGCCTGCCGTGGGACATTCGACGCAGAATACTTTGCCGAGTGTCAGATCCTTGACACTCGGCAAAGTATATTTTAAACTTTTAAAAAATCTTTGCTGAATG